>NC_064621.1:198847020-201347020 GCF_023898315.1 Schistocerca nitens
TCTGCAAAACAGCTTGGAGCAGAAGGGCTACCTCAGCAACCCATGCAATGTACTGTGGCATGCCAGCTGTGTACAGCCGCGCACCAGCAGACGACCCAGCGGCCTTCGTCCCCGTTGCCTCAGTGCTGCTCGCTGGGAGCCGCACGGCGGCCCGCTGCGTGCTTCTTTGCCGTCGTGGTTAATATCACCGGCGGCACAAGAGCCTGCGATACGACAGCCAAATATGCGGCCCTCGCCTCGGGATGCCTCCAGCATGTGTTGGGAGCAAACAAGACTGCCCGCAGTAGTGAGCCATCGAGTGGCCTGCCACTGGCTGGCTCTGGACCCCATGTTGGCCTCAGAGGGTCGAACTAGTGACCCGCTGTGGACTGGAACGCTGGCGCCCCAGCTGCTGCTGCTGCTGCTGCATGTAGCCGGTGGTGTGACGTGCCCCACCATCCAGGAGAGCTGCCGCACTTGAATGCCCCTTGTTAGAAAACCTGCACCTATTTATATGTGGCTGTGTGCCTCTGTTTTGATAACGTGCCGCTCCGAGTCATGTACTCATAACGCCTAGGTTGCACCAATGGGCTCATTCTGCCTGTAACTTGCGCCATGCACACTGCTGCGTTTACTCTTTTCAGCAGTTCGACGGCCCTGTGGCCTCCATTCTACTTCGCAACTGCTGGTCAGTGTAACTTACTGTCAACAGGGCCATGCCCCGCTGTAACTTGTGCGCTCACAAATCTAACTTTCCTATCTTAAATGTTGGTGCCACTACATTATTTCCCCCTTCGGAAAGACCTGGTCCCCAGGTCAACCTCTAACTACTCTTAAAGTTGTTTGGGTCGGCACGTACTTATGACATATTGACTACTACTATTAGAAAACTTAGATGTGGTCTAGTCCTCTTAAAACACATAACAAGAGATAACATGTAAAAATTCCTTAATAGATGACCACTCCACTTAATGCTCAATCGACCCCTTACCTACCCATCATACGCCCTTGGTATCCAATCCACTGGGATTTGGATTACCGTCGGTTCCCTCTTGGAATTGGCTCTCCGCCTGATGAGAATGAAAACAACACACAACAAAGTTAAGGCTGCGATGAAACTTGGCACAGAGGTGCTCAAAACAATTGTTACTTGTCGTTGTCTTTCCCTATATTGAGCGACATGCTGCACAAAGTGTTCGGCTGATATGCGCCGCTCTTGCTCTGAAATGAACTGGTTTATGGATCTCAACAGACCTGATTCCAGTTTGATTTAACAAGGTAAGATTCTGCCTTGGCAAAACTCTAAAGCTACTTCTGGCCAGTACAGCTGTGGCTGTGTTAACATTCAATTGCGTGACTCCTGAAATTGACGCTGGAAGATGGAAGATTGGTCCTATTATGTTACACGCAGTTACATTGATTAAAATTCCGCTTCCCTCAAGCTCTATACATTTCGCTTCTGCAAATACTCCCTGCTCAAAACAACTTGCTACTACTATGAAATTTTCATAGGTGGAGAAGATCCAGTACATCCCGATCCATTGCAAGCTCAATTTTGGCTCCACGATGTCCCTTGGACAGTCTACTTCTTTTCTCCTTTCTAAAAATAACTGCACCGTGCACATGCCCGCATTGGTGCTTATCACCCTGGCTGGACATACCGCTGCCTTCCCTCTATGGCAGCTGCGTAATTCCTCCCTTGTAATCTCCGTGTACTGGCTGTTGACTGCTGAGATCAGCAATACCTCCTCAGTTTTTACTTATACGAACTTGCTCAACGCTCCCCTTTTCAGTGACCTGAGGACAGGGATCACCTTCACCCTTCCTCCTTTTTCAAAAAAGACTGCTGTCCCCAGTAGGCTCACAATACTCGAAAACACATACAACATATGAAAATACAATGCCTAATTAATGTACGCGAACCCAATGATACATAACAAGAAAACTTTCTGGATCACAAAGCATATAGTACATCATGCTGTACTCTACCTTCCTGGTTTTCCCTGCGCTTAACACCTCTCTCCGCTATGTCTTTCTTCCTCTTCCCTTCCTGTGACATGCCTGGAATCACACCTGTGTCTGGAATCCCAACCAGACAACCCTTAAATGGCCGCAACCACCCTATGTGTACCATCATTGTTCTAGTTGGCAGCTGAAGCTTAACATTAACAGGGGATGTGGTTTCAACTACTTGATATGGCCCTTGATACCTCATGACGAACTTCTTCGTTTTCCCTTTTGGTGCGTAAGGGCTGGACAGTATTACCCATTGCCCTACTCTATACTGCGGTTAACTTCCCTTCCGCTTCAATGCGTCTTCCTGCCTTTCCAAAGCCTTCGTATTTGTCTTTTGTACCCATTTCCAAACATCGCGAATTGACATATAGATTTATCAGTCCTTCCTTTCTGTAGCTTCACTAAATCAAACGGTGATGGCATTTTCCGCCTATACACTGCCTCATATGGAGACAAACCGGTCTTTGTATGGACTTTTGCATTGTACGTGCATACGATGTGTTTCAAATACTCGTCCCACTGACGGTGATGAGAATCCACATAAAAACTCAACATCTTCCCGATTGTTCTGTTTACCCGTTCTGTCCTTCCGTTCGCCTGTGGATGCAACGCGCTCATTCTCAACTTCTTTACTTTCAACAATTTACACAGTTCCTTCATTAAATCCGACATGAAGTTGGTCCTTTGGTCAGTAATTATTGTCTCCGGTACACCAAACTTCAAAATCCAGTGGTTTATTAACACTTGCGCGACCATTGCTGCCTGTTGATTTGGCATTGCCACCATCTCCACATACCTCGAAAAATGGTCTAGTGTTGTCAGAATGAATCTGTTCCCCAATAGTGTTCGACTGAAAGATGCTAAGACATCAATTCCCAACATAGAAAATGGACATGTCGCTTCGGACAATTGTTGTAGCTGTATCCGTTCCCGACTCAAATCCGCTCTCTGTGCACACGGTATACAATTCTTGACATACTGATCCACATCTACTTTCTTACCCCTCCACAAATACCTCTCTGCCACTCTACTATTCGTCACTCTACTCCCACCGTGACCAGGTAACACATGATCATGTGCTTCTTTTAAAACCTCATCTCTCAGCTTCGCTGGTACTACTACCCTTGGCCCTAACTTCGCTTCCCTGCACAGACGACTGTCGTACATATTAAATTGTGGCTGTGTCTGATACAATTTACAATCATTGTCAGCGTCCTGTAATTCTTTCCATACTGCTAGGTCATAACCAACGACTTCTACTTTTGCCACCTTTCTACTCAGTGCATCCGCATTACCGTGCTTCTTCCCAGATTTGTGCACCACCTCATAGTCTAATTCACTTAGCCTCACAGCCCACCTATCAAGTCTAGAGGATGGATCCTTCAACCCCAACAACCACTTCAACACAGCATGATCTGTCACAACCCAAAATCTTCTCCCATATAAATAACATTTAAAATATGTGATTTCATAGATTACGCTAAGCATCTACCTCTCTGTTGTTGAGTAATTCCTCTCTGCTGCATTCAACTGCCTACACGCATGGGCTACAGGATATTCTTTCCCATCAATTTCCTGACTAAGAACACACCCCAATGCTTGATTTGATACATCGCATGCTAGAATAAATTCCTTTACAAAATCTAGAAACACAAGAACCAGACTTGTTAACACTTCTTTTCAGTTTGTCAAATGCTTTCTGACACTCTTCTGTCCACTCAAATTTCACCCCCTTCCATGACAACTGCGTCAATGGCTGTGCTAAATCTGCAAAACTCTTCAAGAACTTTCGATAGAAATTGCAAATTCCGATGAATGATTGCACTTTCTTAACTGTTTTCAGCTCCCGAAAATCCCTTACAGCCTGTACCAACCTCGGATCTGTTTGCACTCCGTCCTTACTGATGATATGACCTAAATATTTCACTTCTTCCAATGAAAAAATGACACTTATCCAGGTTCAACGTCAAACGAGCTGCTCTTAACCTCATAAAGATGTCCCTTAACTGCTGTCTATGCTGCTCCATACTACTTGAAAACACTATAATGTCGTCCAAACTGCCGTAGTTTCAAACCCCTTAACAGACTGTCTAGCAACCTCTGAAACATTGCCGGAGCGTTTTTCACACCAAATGGCATTCTGATGTATTGGTAATGGCCTTCAGGAGTAGAGAAAGCAGTTTTTGGACAATCCTCTGGAGCCACCTCTAACAGATAACAACCACTTGTCAAATCCCTAGTAGAAAAGTACTGGCACTGACCTAAGTGATCCAAAGTCTTCGATATGTTTGGAATGGGGTATGCGTCTGTTACTGTCTTATTATTGAGGTATCGGTAGTCACAACAGAACCTGAATTTCTTAGTTCCATCCATAGATTTTTTTGGCACAACGATTATGCCCGCTCCCCAGCAACTATTACTATGCTCTATAATACTGTCCACAAGCTGCTGATCAATGAAATCCTCCACAATGGGCTGCAAATACCTCAGTATTCTGCATGGTTTATGGTAAACAGGTGCTTCGTTACCTGTTAGTATCCTATGTTGAACTAATGGAGTTGCTGGTAACGGCCCTCGTGGAAAAAACAAATTCTTAAATTCCCACAACAATTCTTCCATATGCTCTTTTTCTCCTCCTTTCAAATGCTTAACTTTGTTATGCAATGGAGTTCTATCAGCAGTTAGCGGTTGACCGCTACGCCTACCTCTCGAACACCAGTCTTCGTCATCTGGTACATCCAAATTTGCTACTAAAACTCCTTTTCCCAAATTCGCATCTACAGCGCTAAAATTATCCTTGTTCAAGGGGACTACTCGCCCGTCGTTTCCCTCTTATATGTGTACAATACTACATTTCACAAAACAATATAATGGATCCAAAACTTCATTATCCTCCAATGGTTCAATAACACATACCATACCCAATTTAGACTTGACTCTACACTTACCCAAAGCAACTTCCCGGTGCCAGTAGACACACACTAATGTGAATTAAGCCGTAATGCTAATGTATGTGGCTCAACTGGTTTGTTCATTATGTTGAACACCCCCTGCGACAGCTCTGCATTGAAAACAGTTTCCCCTAGCTGCAATAACATTCCACCAAGTTCCACAGTTCATTGTCCAATGTCAATTTTGGCATGATGTTGATGCAAGAAATCTACTTCCAGGATTATGTCGTAGCCCTCGCTTATCCAGGGTACTATGTCCATGCACGCATCAAATCAGACTTTCCCTATGCGAAAGTCAACTGTCACTGACCCCAAAGATGTGACCTCCTTATCACCTAATCCACGCAACCTACAACGTGGTGGGTCTAACTTCCTTCGTCCCATTAAACTCTTAGTAGCCACTAATACTTGTGCCCCTGTGTCCAACAAAATCTTAAACTTTTTAGTGCCTATGGATACTACCACTGAACATTCCACCTCTGCTTATGTATTTGTAGCATTGAAATTAAACAGGACCTCCCTTAGGTGGGTCTTAGGCCCCCTGTGCCATTTAACAATTGTCTACCTCTACTAACTCCACTTCTCCATCCTGCTGATTTCCACCCCTTCCTCTATTCCTCGGTTACTGGGTACATTGCCTCTGCACATGTCCGGTATGACCATACTTAAAACATTTTATACCCGCTTAAACATTGTTTCTCTATCACATACCCCTGTTGCCACGTGTTTCCTCACACTGGATTGCCAGCCGAATGGATGAATACAAATCTTCCGGAGTCCCTTCAAGCACTTTCCACGTCATATGCGCCGGTAACCTCATCAAAAATACATCAAGTGCCCTTTGCTCAGCCTCCTGCAACAGAACACCATTCGCTTCATCGCTCTGACCCAACTCGTAAGTATACTCATTAATTTCACTTATTCTGTCTGCAAATTTCTCTACCGTCTCCTCCTGTCTCTTCATCATTGTACTCAACCTCTCCCTAAAGTGCCGAGTGCTATTCTGTTTTTGTACCTCTGTGAAAGGTTGGTTGGTTGGTTTGTGGGTGTAAGGGACCAGACAGCAACGGTCATCGGTCCCTTGTTCCAAAACGTAAAAACACCAACACAGAGTAAAAAAAAAAAGGATAATGGAGACAACAGACGACACAGGACAAGAAAAACTCAGACACAGAACAGACAAAACAAATTAAAACCACACAGTGTGTGACGGTGGTTGGCCGACCATAGAGATAAAAAAGGAAAAGCCAACCACCGAGAACACATTAAAAACTCAGTTTAAAACCGTAGGCCAAAGGCCAGAATCAACACAAAACAATAAAATAAAATAGAAACACTCAGATTAAATGATAAAAACCCCCTGCCTGAATAAAACGTAAAACTAAGTCAGCCATAGCAGGGTCATCAGTTAAAAGGGCAGGGAGCGTATCAGGCAGTGCAAAGGTCTGCCTGAGCACAGCTAAAAGCAGACAAGACAATAAAATGTGCACCACTGTCAAAACCGCCCCGCAGCGACGGGTCCTCACGACGCAATAAATAACCGTGCATCACCCGGGTGTGGCCAATACAGAGCCGACAAAGGACAACGGAGTCGCTGCGGCTGGCTCGCATGGAGGAACGCCACACAGTCGTCGTGTCCTTTATAGCACGGAGTTTATTGGGCGTGGTTAGATCGCACCATTCAGCGTCCCAGAGCGCAAAAACTTTTCGGCGGAGGACTGCTCGCAAATCAGACTCCAGGAGGCCAACGTCCAGAGATGGTTTACTGGTGGCCTCTTTCGCCAGGCGGTCAACATTCTCATTGTCGGGTATCCCAACATGGCCTGGGGTCCACACAAAGACCACAGAGCGGCCGCAACAAGCAAGAGTATGCAGGGACTCCTGGATAGCTATCACCAGACGAGAACGAGGGAAACACTGGTCGAGAGCTCATAAACCGCTCAGGGAATCGCTACAGATCACGAAGGACTCACCTGGGCAGGAGCGGATATACTCTAGGGTACGAAAGATGGCGACCAGCTCAGCAGTGTAAACGCTGCAGCCAGCCAGCAATGAACGTTGTTCGGAATGGTCCCCTAGATTAAGCGCATAACCGACACGACCAGCAACCATCGAGCCGTCAGTGTACACAATGCCAGAGCCCTGATACCCTGCAAGAAGGGAAAGAAAGCGGCAGCAGAAGGCCTCCGGAGGGACTGAGTCCTTCGGGCCCTGTGCCAATTCCAGCTGAAGGCGAGGGCGAGGCACACACCATGGGGGTGTACGCAGAGGTGCCCTGAAAGGAGGCGGAAGAGGTAAAGCCCCAAGCCCGGAGAGAAGCTCTCGGATGCAGAGTGCGATCGTACTTCCAGCCCTGGGTCGACGTTCTGGAAGATGGACGTGCGACTCTGGGAATAGCAGACGATAGTTAGGATGCCCGGGCAAGCTTAAAACATGGGCAGCAAAAGCGGCCAGTAAATTTTGGCGCCTTAATCGCAATGGAGGGACACCTGCCTCCGCAAGTATGCTGTCCACTGGGCTGGTCCGGAAAGCACCAGTGGCAAGGTGTATTCCGCTGTGTAGGATTGGGTCCAGTACCCGCAGCGCAGATGGGGATGCTGAGCCATAAGCCAGGCTCCCATAATCCAGACGAGACTGGATTAACTCCTGGTAGAGCCGTAGGAGAGTAGATCGGTTGGCACCCCACCTGGTGTGGCTCAGGCATCACAGAGCATTTAGATGCCGCCGACACATCTGTTTAAGCTGCTGAATATGAGGCAGTCAAGTCAACCGGGCATCAAAATCTACACCCAAAAACCTGTGTGTCTCAACCACAGCAAGAAGTTCACCATCCAGATAAAGCTGTGGCTCCGGGTGAACAGTGCGTCGCCGGCAGAAATGCATAACGCAGGTCTTGGCAGCCGAAAACTGAAAGCCATGTGCTACAGCCCAAGACTGCGCCTTACGGATAGCACCCTGTAGCTGACGTTCAGCAGCTGCAATGCCAATAGAGCTGTAGTAAAGGCAGAAGTCGTTAGCATACAGGGCCACTGAGACAGACGTCCCCACTGCCGCAGCAAGCCCGTTAATGGCTATTAAAAAACAGGCAGACACTTAAAACAGATCCCTGTGGCACACCGTTCTCCTGGACTCGGGAGGAACTATGGGAGGCAGCGACTTGCACGCAGAAGGTACGATATGACAGAAAATTTCTGATGAAGATCGGCAGAGGGCCCTGAAGACCCCATCCATGAAGTGTAGAAAGGATGTGATGACGCCATGTCGTATCGTACGCCTTCCGCATGTCGAAAAAGACAGCAACCAGGTGCTGACGGCGGGCAAAGGCAGTACGGATGGCTGACTCCAGGCTCACCAGATTGTTGGCGGCGGAGCGGTCTTTACAGAACCCACCCTGAGATGGAGCTAGAAGGCCCCAAGACTCCAGCATCCAATTCAAGCGCCGGTTCACCATACGTTCAAGCAACTTGCAAAGAACGTTGGCGAGGCTACTGGGATGGTAGCTGTCCACCTCCAAAGGGTTCTTGCCTGGTTTCAGAATGGGAATAACAATACTTTCTCGCCATTGCGACGGAAACTCACCCTCGACCCAAATACAGTTGTAAAGGTCGAGGAGCCGTCGCTGGCAGTCCAATGAAAGGCATTTCAGCATCTGACAGTGGATGCCATCTGGCCCAGGAGCGGTATCAGGGCAAGCGGCTAGGGCACTGCGAAATTCCCACTCACTGAATGGAACATTGTACGATTCTGGATGGTGGGTGCGAAACGAAAGGCTCCGACGTTCCATCCGCTCTTTAATGGAGCGGAAGGCCAGGGGGTAATTTGCAGAAGCGGAACACAGAGCAAAATGCTCTGCCAAGCGGTTTGCAATGACATCAGAGTCAGTACAAACTGCTCCATTCAGTGAGAGTGCAGGGACGCTGACAGGGGTCCGATAGCCGTAGATGCGTCGAATCTTGGCCCAGACCTGTGATAGAGTGACATGGAGGCCAATGGTTGACACATACCGCTCCCAGCACTCCTGCTTGCGTTGGCAGATACGGCGGTGGGCTCGCGCACGCAGCTGTTTGAAGGCGATAAGGTGTTTGATGGAGGGATGTCGCTTGTGATGCTGGAGCGCCCGCCGGCGATCTTTAATCGTTTCAGAGATCTCAGGCGACCACCAAGGCACAGTCCGCCGCCGAGGGGACCCAGAAGAACGGGGAATGGCAGATTTGGTGGCAGTAATGATGCCGGTGGTGACCGATTGAACCACCGCATCAATGTCATCACTAGAGAGGGGGTCAATAGTGGCAGTGGAGGAAAACAAGTCCCAATCAGCCTTATTCATGGCCCACCTGCAAGGCCGCCCAGAAGACTGATGCTGTGGCAGTGACAAAAAGATCTGAAAGTGGTCACTACCACACAGGTCGTCATGCACACTCCAGTCCTAGGGCTGCAGATCGAAAGGTCGATGGCGGAGCATATGCCATGCGCCACGCTGAAGTGTATGAAGGAACCATCATTTAAAAGCGAAAGATCGAGCTGTGCCAATAAATGCTCAATGGTGGCGCCTCGGCTTGTCGCCACTGACCCACCCCACAGAGGGTTATGGGCGTTGAAGTCGCCCAGTAACAGGAAAGGGGGCGGTAATTGGGCTATCAGTGCAGCCAGGACATGCTGCGCAACATCATCCGGTGGAAGGTAAAGACTGCAGACGGTAACAGCCTGTGGCATCCACACCCGAACAGCGACAGCCTCTAAAGCTGTTTGTAGAAAGACAGACTCGCTGTGAAGAGAGTTAAGGACATAGATGCAGACGCCACCAGACACGCTTACATAAGCTGCCCTGTTCTTATAATAACCCCAATAGCCACGGAGGGCGGGGGTTCGCATTGCTGGGAACCAAGTTTCCTGAAGTGCAATGCAGAAGAAAGGGTGAAGGCTGATAAGTTGTCGGAGCTCAGCTAGATGGTGGAAGAAACCGCTGCAGTTCCACTGGAAGACGATATTGTCCATGGATGGGAAAGGCGTGAAGGGACTGGGGAGGCAGATTACGCCTCCTGGGCCCCTGCTGCTACTGAGTCACTACCTGTGCAACACCTACCCATTGCATCCGAGGGACTGGCGAGATCCAGGTCCTCAGCGGACTCCAGAATCTCGACCTCATCTTCAGACGCAGAGTTGGAAGGTTGCAGTGGGACAGGTGCCATCGTAATGTCAGGATGCTTGGGAGCCTTTTTCTTGGACTGCTTTGCACGCTGTGCCTTCGGTGGTTCTGGCCGGAAGGGCCTCACTGGGTCAGTCTCAGGGACTGAAGACGACCGTGACGCCCTATGACCAGTGGCTGTTTGAGATACTTGCGGGTGTCCGCTTTGGCACTGGGCAAAGCCTGGGATGGGAGGGCCCCAAGGGACCCCTTCCGGGCCAGAGGAGCCGAAGAAGGCTCACACTTCTCTGGCTGGGAAGGGGGAACTGATGTCCTCATGGTTGGGGTGGTGTTGCTCCTGAGGTCGATGGAGCAGGAGCAACAGGGAGTGAAGTGCCCCCCACAACCAAGGGGGCCGGTGAATTCTGACAGAGCTGAGATCGAACTGTAGGTGACGACACAGTAGAGGTTCGAACCGGTGTTGCAGCAGCGGCATAGGTGGATGACATTGACACAGGATGCAGCCGCTCATATTTCTGCCTTGCCTCGGTGTAGGTCAGGTGGTCCAGGGTCTTATATTCCATTATCTTCCTTTCTTTCTGGAAGATCCTACAGTCTGGTGAGGAGGAGGAATGGTGTTCTCCGCATTTAACACAGATAGGAGGCGGGGCACATGGAGTATTGGGATGGGAAGGACGTCCACAATCTCGACACGTGATGCCGGAAGTACAGCGGGATGACATGTGCCCGAACTTCCAGCATTTAAAACACTGCATCGGAGGAGGGATATATGGCTTCACATCACAACAGTAAACCATCACCTTAACCTTTTCGGGTAAGACATCACCTTCGAAGGCCAAGATGAAGGCACCGGTGGCTACCTGATTATTCCTCGAACCCCGATAGACGCGCTGGAAAAGTGAACACCTCGTCGTTCGAGGTTGGCGCGTAATTCATCGTCGGACTGCAGAAGAAGATCCCTGTGGAATATAATACCCTGGACCATGTTGAGACTCTTATGCGGCGTGATGCTAACGGAAACATCCCCCAACTTGTCACAATTGAGCAACCTCCGTGACTGGGCAGAGGATGCTGTTTTGATGAGTACTGAACCAGACCGCATTTTGGACAAGCCCTCCACCTCCTCAAACTTGTCCTCTAAATGCTCCACAAAAAACTGGGGTTTGGTCGACATAAACGATTCCCCATCAACTCGCGTACACACGAGGTACTGGGGTGAATATTCTCCACTGCCGTCTTTAGCCATTACGTTCCTTCCATGGAGTGGCCAGGGAGGGAAACGATCTTGGTTCGTATTTCTTGCCATTGAGGTTAGACCTCGATCGCTTAGAGACTGCTGGTGGAGGCCCACCAGCGAGAGATGATGTACCACGCTTCATTGCGGGTCATCCGCCCTGTTGCCACCCACTCTGACCAGGGGCTCTCCCCAGCCACAGTATGGCCTTTGCCGGGAGTCCCAATGCCCCAGAGGGATAGGCATCTACTCCTTGGCATACATGGGGAGGTAGCAGCTCAGGCATCAGCAGTGCGATCCCTGTGTAGTCAGGGGGCTACCACCAAGAGGGTACATGATGACCCCACCACAACAGACTGGCTACCGTGCTGGATGTCGGGTGTCGAATATCCATATGTGTCAGGAAGGCAAAGATGGAAGTTCATAATGGAGGGCATATATGCTGCCCGGAACACACAGCAGCTGATGTGGCCGGAAGCTCGGTGTAAGGCCAACTCCATGACAATATCGGTTGTGCCAGATCTTAGGGCAAGATGGATATAGAATGCACCACGTAAGGCGTCCTTCCCCAAATGGTACGCACTAACAGAAAATTTTGAAATGTAGTTGTAGTGGTCAAACCCCTTAGGGGACCATCACAGTAAAGGCCAAAACAGTTGAGACTCCTTTTAGTCGCCTCTTACGAAAGGCAGGAATACCGCGGGCCTATTCTTACCCCCGAACCCGCAGGGGGGACCTCTGTGAAAGCTCCTCCATCAACTGCTTAAACTGTTCTGCCTTCCTTATGGCCTGAGAACACCTTACATACCTGTTAATTTAGTCTTGGCTACATGTAACAACTGTTCATCATACCAACTATTCATCACAGCTGTAGTTTCCAAGTTCTCCACAAACGAACGCACATCCTCAGATCCTTGCCAGAAAACAGAATAATCAAACTCGCGGCAGTCATATCAATCTCCTGCACCCTAGGCAACAACGACTGATCAGATGTGGTTACCCGCTCACTCCTAGATGTTAATTCACTTCTCAACTGCATATTCTCCGTTGCATAATTGTGCTACCTTTTCCAACAAAATCCGTACCGCTTCTGGTTCAGACACACCTTGCATCCTTGACTCTGCCATTGTGTTGCTTTCGTTCCCAGTTAGTCCCATTTCAACCTATAAAATCCCACAGAAATAAAACATTTAACTACAAAGATAAACTGACTTCCTACAGCTCAGTATCACATCTTACGTTTTATGCTGAGATATAATAGGAGGAGATAAATAAACATCACACTCAACCCAATACAAAAGTAATTAATTGCCACGAAAGGAGAAAAAAGAAAAAACTTACTGCCCCAAATACACTAACACTTACTCTGACAACACAAATAAAGAAAACGTCAAACACTCAAGAAGAAAAATTGGTCAACACTCACCACATTTTGTAACTGTAATGTAGGCAGTGGGCTCGAACATTGTACTGTAATGGCGACGCCTGCTATTCTGACACCAAATGTAGATGTTGGTGTGGGGTGGAGCAATGCTGGACCTGGATGGAAACTGTCAGAATGCGCCATATTAAAACTCGGGCATGATCTTCAAGTATTTTATTATTCCCAGATACAGTGCTGCGTTCCTCTCTGCGTCACAGGGTCCCGTGATTCTGAGGACGCCAATCCATTGTCTACAAAACAGCTTGGCACGGAAGGGCTACCTCAGCAACCCATGCAATGTACTGCGGCGTGCCAGCTGTCAGGATGCGCCGGCAGCTGACTCAGCAGCCTTCGTCCCCGTTGCCTTAGCGGCGCTCGCTGGGAGCCACAGAGCTGCCTGCTTCTTCGCCGTCGTGGTTAAGATCGCGGGCGACACAAGTGCCTGCGATCCGACAGCCAAATCTGCGGTACTTGCCTCGGGATGCCTTCGGCGTGTGTTGGGAGCCAACAAGACTGCCCGTGGTAGTGGTCCGCTGCTGGCTGGCTACGGACCCCGCGTTGGCCTCAGAGGGTCAAACCAGCAACATGCCGTGGACTGGAACGCTGGCGCCCCAGCTACTGCTGCATGTAGCTGGGGTGTGTGACATCCCACCGTCCCGGAGAGTTGCCACACATGAATGTCCCTTGTTAGAAAACTGGCACCTATTTATGCGCGGCTGTGCGCCTCTGTTGTGCGCTGCTCTGAGTCATGTATTCATAACACCTAGGTTGCGCCAGTGAGCCCCTTCTGCCTGTATTCTTTTCAGTGGTTCGATGGCCCTTTGACTTCCATTCTACTTCGCAACTACTGGTCAGCATAACTTACTGTCAACAGGCCCGCACCTGGCTGTAACTTGTGTGCTCAGAAATATTGCACCGAATCTAACTTTCCTATCTTAAACGGTGGTGCAGCTACACCTGGGACTTCCTCTGTAAAGTAATCTTTGCAAACAGAGTTAAGCATTTCAGCTTTTTGTTTGCTACCCTCAATTTCACTTCCTTTCTCATTCGCTAGGGACTGGACACTTAACTTTGGTGTCACTAACAGTCCTTACAGATGACCAGAATTTCTTCGCATTTTGTGAAAGATCATTCGACAGTGTTCTGCTATGGTAGTCACTGAAAGCTTCATGCATTGTGCTCTTGATAGCTAAATGCATTTCACTCAGCATCCTCTATCTATAGCCCTGTGCTTTATTTCACACCTATTATGCAGTAATCTCCCATTTCTTTAGAGGTTTCTTTACAGTGACTGTATACTACGGAGGGTACCTTTCATTATGAAGTGTTCTACTGGGTACATATTTATCCAGTGCATGGTCAATTATCCTTTTAAACTTGAGCCATAATTCTTGTATGTGCTCATGCCATGTGCTGAATGTTTCAAGTTCTTCATTGACATATGACACTACTGATGTTTTATCTGATTTACTGAATATATATATATATCATTCTGCTTGTTTTAGTCGCCCTTTGTACTTTGGTAATCATTGCAGCCACAACCGCATCATGGTCACTGATACCATTTTTGATGAAGACATCCTCAAAGGGGTCAGATCTATTTGTTGTCATTTGATCCCATATATTTCCCTCCTTAATGGGGTTCTAAACTAACTGCTCCGGGTAATTTTCAAAAAAGCATTTAGTAATGTTTCTCAGGATGTCATGCCTACCCCTAACAAAACTGTAATTTTCCCAATTGACAGCTGGCTGATCAAAGTCTCCAATGATGATTACAGTATCACACCACCTCCATTTCCTATGTGCCTACCCATTTGATATAGGCTACACTTAAATTTTCCTCAAGAAATTCACTGCTATTAATTTCAGATTTCAATCAGCTACTAAATAACTAAACAGGAAAGAATGACTGTAATTATGGACGATTGTTATCACTGAAAAAAATCTGTTTTCAGTTATACTGCTTTTTTATCTCCAATTTAGCTTCACTGTTACAACCACTCAAATTAAGCAGTTTCTGAAATAATCAATTTTTTGTTTTTTCTTGCTATTATTGCCAGCAAATAAATGTAAACTCTGAGCAATGCTTGATAAATTCTAATGAATGTGGAGTGGGAAATCTCGTTCAATACTGAGTTGAGGCTGTGGCAGAAATCAGATCTTCACCAGAAAGCGAAAGGTCACAACTTGGTTACTTTCTTGCAGCATCATTTTTGGATAGGTTCAATTTTTCACCCTGAAGCAACCACAAAATTAAGAATAGCTATTATCCCTAGTTTATAGCACATCAATAAAATTATACGTTTATCTACAAATTTTGCTTCTTGTCCAAGGAACATTGTAGATGTTTTCACTTTATATGATGTCGCAAGTTTTTGTGGCTCCTCTCGTTTTCAATCTTTTACAGCAGATGAAGCACGGTACTTAATTGCTACAGCACTTTATAAAATATTTCCATTTTAAGGACAGCGCTATTCTACATTACAACAGTGTCCAAGGATGATAGCGAAAAATTATTATATTGGTTAGATAGGGGCAAGTCTTGCACATTGCATATCATGCATACCACTTCATAGGCTATACCACACAAAAAGAGGCACAGTATTGTCTCAGCAATGCTGTACTGATCCTTATGTCAAGCTTTGTTAGTAGTTACCAACTGCCAGCATTATTAAATTGGCAATGATCTCTCTTCCCACTTTTTATAACAACCCAATATTTCAAAGTAATGGAAATTTTGTGAATAGACATTAATTTACTTCACTTTATTTAAAATCCCAAAGTTTTAGCACTGCTGCTGTGATAAATTGATAAGCTGTTTTTTTTACCCAGTTATTAGAAAAATATGGATCAAATGAATACTGCAAAACACTAGTTATTCAGAACTAAAATATCAGTATTGATTTTAACTGGTTGGTTTTTCCTATCCCTAATTCTAATAATTCATCAAAATCAGAAACAGAAAGTAGCAAACTCTATTTTATCTGGTCAATAGTTTCATCTTGTGTGTTCTACGTATAAAATACTCTGGCTATTTAAGTTGAAACGTTTAACCAACGCAAACCTCTCAGCCGTAACACTCAATGTGAACCATGGTATTTAGTTCTCTACAGATGTAGAACGAAATTCATAGAGATAATAAACCCAGATATGAGCACTAAGGTTGCACTGCAGTTCCTTCTGTTAATAAGATATACCTGGCAGCTCAGTCTTCAGCCAAGGGTTCTAAAAGTATGACATGTGTATTCATCATTTGATGAGAAATTCTGTGCAGAAGTATTCTTCTGATGTTTTAAAGAGGAAAAAACAGGCATCAAAATAATATGAAAGGAAAAACAAGAATAATACTTTAAAAATAAAATTTAATATAATTTAAAGGAAAGTCAAGTAACAGTCTCGTGAAGGACAGTTCTATTAAAAACGAAGGTGGGAATGTATGCCAGCTAATTTTTATTACATGAGAACCAGGATTCCAGTTTCAAAGTTGCTACTGAAATAAGCATTTCCTGGAAGATATAAAACAACACATCTCTCATGGCAAATAAATAAAATATGTCTACATATGACATATTGTGTAAAAAATATAAAATATCTAATACGATATTCTTTTATAATGAGTCTTTGATCTCGCTGGCATCAGCACCTTTCTAGACAGAACACACAACACTAATCTCAAATATATACATTTATATACATCAATATATATATATATTGTACATATAATTTTCATATAAAAAACTTCATTAAATGACCACACTTGCACACAGCAGTGATAGACTACGGGCAAACAGCCCCCAATCCCCTCCCCTGAGAGAAGTGTTCATCAAATACAATAACAATCTCCAACAACTGACGGAAGCACTCTTGTAAACAGCAACGAACAGCACTGGTTTCTGACTAATTGTTCTCCAATAAGCACACCAAATTTTTCTACACAAGAATTGCTCCTAGGGGAAGGCACCTATTGAGAAAGATCTCTTGCTTCTATCTGGCTTCTCCCCTCATACGATCACTGAGGTAGTGAGCAGAAATTTCATAAGTGTCACTATTTATTAGGATCAGCAGCATTTGATTTTCTCCTGTGTCGGCCTGCCAAGGCAGCGGGCTTCTGCTGAGCTTGTCCCAGGAGCTGTATGTGCTGCTTCTGCAGCGCGTACTGCAACTGTGAACAATCAGACAAAATCTTTATTTTTACAACAGGAAGAATCAAGTTTCTTGGCTTACTTCTTGCTCTCATTACATTAGAAACCATTAGAAATTGTATAGTCAGGTATAGGCTACTTTCCTATCAACATTATAAACTAACATATGCCTGGTTCAATAAGAGATGCACTGTCCTGTGAAGGACGCTTTGAACACTGTTCTAACGAACGGATAAACTCATGTGTCTCACAGAATTTGGAAAATATACGCAATTGTGAAAACAAGTGACCAAAAAGGGCAGTTCAGTAAACACCCTTTTATGAAAACTAATGTCACTGATGAGACAGTTTGATATTACCATAGTGTGTCAACAATTAGACAACACTACAAGTAGAAAAAAATAAAAATTAAAAAAAAAAATATTACACAGATTCACAGGTAATTTGAGTCTGGTAATCATTTCAGTAATTTGTACTATGTTCTTTTTAGTTGGAAAAGTGTAGTATCTTTCAGTGAATTGCTTTTGGATGGGAAACTGCACAATGAGAATAAAAGCGAAATTGGGTGCATCAATGACAACAGTTTCAACATTGCTTCAACAAATTTAAACATGGCATCCATTTTCGATTATGATCATGCTAGACACTCAACAGATGTGACACTTGAAGAGACATTGAAAATTCAATGACAAGGTTCTCACTAACAACCAAATGGCAGTGTGAGACATAACAGAAGCCATATTTTACTTAATAAGTAAGCTAAGAAAAAAATTGTTAAGATGAGGGTCCTGTGGTTGCTGATGGTGGACAACTAGCTAAGGATTTCAACTTTAAATCTATGTTTAGAGCAATTAAGACTAGATCTGATGGAATTACTGCATCAAGTTGTCACTTTCAATGAGATCTGTAGTCATCATTACACCTCACAAATCAAGCAACAATCAGAACAATGGGCCACTTCTGGTGAATCTGCTCCCAAAAAGGCAAAGAAGGTCCCATCAGCTGGAAAAGTTACGGCAACAATTTTCTGGGATGGGAAGGGAGGCCTTCTAAGAAATCAGTACATAGAGTGCACTACATAAAGCATCAGGGAAAGGAAATGGGCAGTGTGCTATGACTCCTCAATTGTATAAATACAATTTATCCCTGATCACATGACACACAATGACTTTGTAAAATTTTATTTTTATTAATGCCACAGTAAGCACAATACCAAATTACCTGCTACAATAATTTTATGCTGTCTCATGATGTTGTTATGAATGAAATTTGTGTATAATATAAATTTGTTTCATCAGCAGCTCCTAGTGGTACATACATATGATTCCTTTGTAAAATAATTTCATAAGGCTGATTTAAAACAAAATATGAATTATGTTAGCATGAAATATTATACCATGGGCTGTACACTGAATTTATTCACTCACTGATCGTGTTCTGTAGACCCAATCAAGAAAGACCACCTTCAGGGATGCGGGAGGAGTCAAGGTATACAACAACAAAAGACAAGCAACTCACAGAAAATTAATCTGTATACAATACTAATAATAAACTATCGTTGTACTGATCAGAGCTATTCAAGTTCGCTAAATTAGCACAAAAGCCGACAAAATAGTTCATGTTCACCAGAGAAACCATTTTGTCATGAATTACACTGGAAGAAGAATCATCTGACAATAGCTGCTACTTTGAAAAGCTGCTGCTTTCTCAGGTGCATTAAACGAAACAGAACTCTTGTAGTTTGTCACCCAATATTAGCACAAAATTGATTTTTCACAAAAACCAGTTGCCTACATCTATAAATACAGTGCTCTGTTTATAAAAATTTCCTACGTGTCAGAAACACTGCTACTCGCCAGTAGCGCTCAGAGCTTTTCTATCCTTGAATCTAGATATTCAGCTAATTTATAGAAAGATTGACTAATAGATATGTTTAAAGTTTTTTTCTGAATTTTTTTTAATTGATTGGGATCTCCCATGGGCTCTTTCCACCTACAGTGAGACTGGCCATCGAGCAGCGCTCCAATCACCAGCAGCGCACTCCCTGGCAGGGTGGGGTGGGACCGCTTTTGTGTGTGGTGTTGGGGGAGGTCTCAGCTAAGCAACACACTGGGTGAGAGTCACATCTGAGCTTTGACACAGTAAGGAACACGCATGGCACAAAGGCTATATTTGAGTTTTTGTCGCAGCAGAAAACGTGAAAAGTGGAGCGTTCAATAGAGCAGCATTATACAATTAATTTTTCTCTTTCAGTGGGATAAAACGACTTTTGAGACCTTGCCTTGGTTAAGGAGGCTTATAAAGACAACAGCCTCTCAAGGGCCCTGCTTTTTCAGTGGTTCAAGAATGGGTAGGTGACCGTTAAGAACGACCTGGAGCTATCTGCATGCCATTCAATGAGCGACCCCCCCCCCAAAAAAAAAAAAAAAAACACCCACACTGCCTTTGTCGCAATTGCCTACCTGGTCATAGGGGTTGCAACGTTGTCACAGCCACTGTACAGCCCTGATATGAGCCCACCAGACTTTTTTCTGTTCCAAAAGCTCAAAAGAGGCCTGAAACATCACTGTTTCAATGATGTTCCCACCATCTCTGTCACAGAGTCTCTGAAAGATGTTAGGCAGAGTGGAAATCCTGTTGCTATCACTGTGTTGACACCCAAGAGAATATTTTATAGAATTGTAACATTATGTACTGATCGGATCAATAAACTCTTTATACCAAACTCTGTCTCATTACTTTATGGACAAACCTTGTTTATTCCTGAGGCTTATGTCTTTCATCTTACTGCCAACATATTAATTATATTGATGTCATCACGTTTATGTGTAAGACATTTTTTTCATATGTCATATCTTACACAAAAAGGAGAGATTACTCTATTTGATTTGAAGCAAACATTAATCTTTATAAATGGAATATAATGTATTTTTACAATGATATTTTGTAAAATATAAGATATGTGCTTGTATGATATGAAAGATATTGCAGTTTCTGTTACACTAATTGCCAATAAGAGATACATTCTGATGTTGAAACTGAAGGAAGACTAGAATCAACTGTCTGCAGGTGAATTAAGTATCAAATTAATGGAGACATTCAGCTGTCTGAAAACATGAATAAGCACATTTGATGAATTATGGCAAGGATTCGTTTCCAACGTTGAGAAAATCTGCTACAGAGTGAAATATTCATTCCACAAACGACTAGGAGTACAAGTCCAGCAATGTATGAAAATGATCTTTTTCGATATTTGGAAAGTAGGTGACAAATTCTCACACAATGGAAGCCTTCAACAGCAGATCATGAGTTTTGCTTGGATGGCTCAAACAGCAAGATAATTTTTGTGAAAGGCAAGATTCCAGGTTTGAGACTCAGTGCTGCACAAAATGCTGGTGACATGCCAATGGTTGTAATTTTTCATCACTATCTTGTAGTTAGTTAGTTAGTTGGTTGCGTGTTCCATTTTTCAATCGCATGGTACGGTAGCTGTTATGATGTGGAATGTGTCAAGTGCACAAGAAATGCACATATGAAACAAAAATGCATATACTATATTTATAGATTTATTTATTCCTATTCAAGAAGGAGTTGTAAAGGAGATATGATTTCAATTTATTGTTGAAGCTATTACTACTGCCTGTCAGACATTTTATTTCATCTGGTAATTTGTCGAAAACTCTTATAGCAGCATATTTTGCCCCTTTCTGTGCCACACATAGGTTGAGTAAAGGATAGTGTAAGTCTTTCTTTTTTCTGGTATTATAATCATGAATGTCACTGTTGTTTTTAAATGGCCCATGTTGTTGAGAACAAATTCCATTAGTGGGTAAATGTACTGTGAGGCTATTGTAAGAATTCCCAATCTTCTAAAAAGATGCCTACAAGATGTGCAACTATGAACCCCACACATTATTCTAACCACTTTCTTTTGAGTAGTGAATACTTTTTGTCTAAATGTTGAGTTACCCCAAAATATTATTCCGTATCACACCGGAGAGTGAGATATGCAAAGTATGTTAGCTTACTAATTTCTGTATTCTCAAAATTGGCATTTATTCTGATTGCAAAAGTTGCTGAACGTAGTCACTTTAGAAGATCCAAAATATGAATTTTCCAATTAAGATTCTCATCTATATGTACTTTTTGCAGCAAAAAATTGGATGTATTGTGTTTTTTCAAAGTTTAGAGCAAGCCCATTTGCAGAAAACCAATTAATGACTTTTCCATAGACCTTATTTGTATCATTCTCAATTGGAGTTTCTGTTACTGGATTAATAATGATGCTTGTATCATCAGCATACAGTGTCAGTTCAGCTTCCTGTTTCAGATAGGAAGGGAAGTTGTTCACATATATCAAGAACAGAAGGGGACTCATGATTGAACCCTGTGGAACACCTAATGTAATTTCACTCCAGTTAGATGAAGTGGCAAACTTATTTAAATCACTTGACCCATATAAGGAAACTTTTTGCTTCCTGTTCTGTAGGTATGACTTAAATCACTCATATGCTATTCCATTTATACCATAGAATTGTAGTTTCTGTATCATAATGTCATGGTTCACACAATCAAATGTTTTGGACAAGTCACAGAAAATTCCCATTGGTGACATTTTACTATTTAAAGACCGTATCCATTACTGTTGAGATGGCTAACCACTTGAGTACATTTCTTTCTCGAAGACTATTGAAAATGCTGTAAGCAAGGATACTGGCCGATAATTATTGACATCTGTGGTGTCCCCCTTTTTGTAGAGAGGCCTGAAAATGGCATATTTTAACCTGTCTGGGAAAATACCTTGAGTTAGTGATGCTTTACATATGTGACTCAGAAAATCAGCTTAATTGTTCCACATTGTTTTAATATCTTATTAGAGACGTCATCTACTCCAACAGAACATTTATTTTTCTAAGATTTAATAATTTTACTTATTTCACGAGAGGTTGTTAGGTGAAACTTAATTTGACTAATTTTTTTTCAAAACAGACTCTTCCATGTACTGGCTGGCTTTTTCTTTTGAACTGTTCTCACCAATTTTTTCTCCTACACTTAAGAAATGGTTGTTAAATACATTAGCTACTTCTGTACTGTTGGTTAGGATGGTCTCGTTCTCTTTAACAGTAATACTACCTACCCCAGTGGTTACTTTTCCTGTCTCCCTTCTAAAAATGTTCCATATTAACTTTATTTTATTGCCGGAGTTGTTAATTTCTTCTCTAACATACATATTTCTTGATTTCCTTACAAATTTTCTCAGTATGTTACAATAATTTTTATATTATAAAACTACTTCTGGATCTTTACTAGTTCTTGCTCCCTCATACAGTTTTCTTTTTCTTTCCGAAGACATGTTAATACCTGTAGTAATCCAAAGTTTCTTTGAAATGTGTGTGGTGTTACATTTAGTAATTTTCTTTGGGGAACAATGTTCAAAAAGGAATATAAATTTATCAAGAAATATTTTGCATTTATCATTAGCATTTGGCTCATTATATACACCTCCCCAATTAACATATCTTAAGCTTTCTCTGAAGTGCTCTATACATACCAGGTTGAGCAACCTCACACTTTTACTTAATGGTTTCCGAACTGTACACCCTGTTAGGTTTTGTAAGTTAATCAGTTGTGCATCACGGTCTGACAATCCATTTACCACAGGGAAAGCATGTGTTTGTTTTATATCCTCTTTCTGTACAAATACATTATCTATTAGCGTCCTACTGTCTTGAGATATACGTGTAGGGAAATTGATCACTGTTTCTAAGTTATATTTGTTGTCAATAACACTTCTAGTTCAATTTTCCTTTCAGAATTACTTAGAAAGTTTACATTGAAATCGCCACAGATTTGTCTGACAGACAACATAATAGGGAGACAAACTTTTTTATTAACAGCTCCCAGCCTCCTAATGGGGACCTATACACTGTTGCTAATATCAATACATACATTATTTAGCTGAAGTTCGTATGCACAAACCTCAAAGTGCTAATCAATACAAAATTTGCTTACTTCTACAGTTTTGTTTTATGAAAATGGCAACTCCTCCTTTATACATACTAGATCTACAAGTGTAAGACGCTAAATTATACTCACTTATACTGACACTATCCATACCCACAGTTGCATGGTGTTCAGACAGAAAGAGTATATCGATTTCATTCTTATTTATGAGATCATCTAAACACACTAATAGCTCATCTACTTTATTTTTTATTCGCCTGATATTTTGATGAAGTAAGTTGATACTGCCCTTAGCTTTACCCATATTTACTATACATGACGTTTCTTCTATTCTATTTATCTTGATTGTCATCTGTCTGGACTTTGGCTTTAACCCAAAAAACCTGTCTGCCTGGACCCATTAACCACAGGGATCACCCCTTGTGTGACTGTGGACCCCATTACAGTTTCTGCTAATAGAGAAGCTAACTTATTTTTCCTCATCCTATTCAGGTGCAGACCATGTGTAATGTGTCCCCACCTACCAATAGCATTTACTGGAACAACACTTATGTGAGATTTTGCCGGTGTCTGGAGCATCCCGTTCAGCTCAGTGTTAACATGCCTTACAGCAGTGTTTACCCAGGGATGATCATTGCACTGAAAGACCTCCACAAACCCCACAAATGTGTGCTCAGTTTCTGCTCCTATTTTATCCACGTCATTCCTAATACTGTATCTTGGATTCATAGCCAGTCTGTTTCCTACTGCCCCCACTGTAATTACCTGATCTTCCTTCTCAAAGTCCCTCCACAGCTGCCCTAAGTTTTCCGTCACCTGGCTAAGGCTAGCACTTGGTTTCACAAAACTTATGACCTGGTACCCTGCACCTAATTTCTCCTGATGCTGCTGGCCCACACCCCTCCCATGGCTGTTGCCTATAAGCAGAATTCTTCTTTTCCTATTCTGGTTTGATCCTGACCTGTCTTTTTTTCTTTACACTAACAGTCTGCTTCACCCTACTTTCAACTACATCTGGATGAGGTCCTTCCTACACTTCAGATGGCAAGCCAAACTGGTTTACTAATTGAATTTCTGGAGTTTTTTCAAGTGTTTCCCTTTTTCGCCCATTGCTTGCTGCCTTTTCCAATTCCCAGTCTCTTTTTCCTCCCCTGACCTACATAATTCCAAGTACGCATTTTCTAATTAAGCCTTAAGAGCACAAGTTTTTGCCTCCTGTTCAGTGATTTTTTTGCCCTTTCTACATAGCCTACACTGTCATGGAAGAGTCTCATTTTCTACCCACATTTCCTCGCCGCTACATTCGCCCCAATGAAACCATAACTTGCAGTCTACAAAGAACACCCCGTCTTTCAAATTTCTACGGCAACCACCACATTTGTCACACATGGTTCGATAGATAAACTTAACACAAAAACAGAGAATAAGTTGGCACAAGACCACAGCAGTTTCGTAACCTGTAGCCTATTAATCCTTAAATATACACTAATGTAAACAAACTTATAAACTTACTTCCGAAAGTTGTTCATTGAAAAACGAATACACAGATTTGCCAGAGGGCAAGAAACTCCCATCGTCAAAATGGAAATAGAGTAAGTGTGCCTAAAGAGAAGGCTGCCTAATATGACATGACACTTGTCTGGCTATGGACAAAGATATAATAAGTGTCACTAATCTTTAAAACCCAACTTGATACTTCACCGTAATCACACAGGTGCTACCTCTTGTCTGGCTCACTCTTCTTGTTATTTACTCCCTTTAACTGTGTTTTCTATTTCTTATTTATCAATTCATCCTGTGCCAAGTTTCTTTATTTCAAATTCAGGTTTCAGTTACTTACAGCACATAGGGAGCTCAAAATATTGTGTGTACCTGAGTGGTATATAATTTCTTGATGCCTATTCTCTGCATTTTAAAAGAAAATGTTCTTGTGTCACAGTAAATCAAACATCTTACAGGTCCCACATCCTGGCTGAAACTACAGGAGACAGGCAAAGCAGTATATAACTTGGCAAGAAAAGGAATGCAAGACCTGGAGCACATCCACTCCTAGGAACCATCTTGGTATCAACCAAAATGTAACACAGAAGGCTTCAGCCATCAGGAAAATTTTGAACACCAATTAACTGAGAGAGAACAACAAAGCACTAATATTTTGTAACAATACGGGTCATGGCCTTCACTTACATATAGTAAGTAGCTATGTATGTGGTCAGAGATATATTTTACATTGCATTCACATACCTGTAGCTAGCAGATGTGGCATGAGGCAAGGGATATGAGAAGGGATCTGAGAGCAAGAAGGAGGCACTGTGTTATTGGTGGACACACTGTTGTTGGTGGTCATCACAGCAACCTTTCTGTATAGTGTGAGACTAGCCAATGTGTGTAGTTTTCTGTACAACACAACCTTTTATTCAACATATCATAACAAATGTTCACAATATTTAACAGTTATTATTTTAAAAACTGCACCAGAGCTTCATAATATGAAGCTGCTCATAGACTGAAGCATACAAGTTTATGTGACTATGGAGAGGTGCACAAATCATGCGAGAGACATTAGAGTGCAATATACAGGGTGACCAGTAATAAAACATAAAAACTGCAGGGACAGATTCTTGACTGGAAATGGAGAAAAAAGGTCTAGCGAAAATGTGTTTAGAATTGCAGCTTTGCCACAGTACATGGCACTGATGAATGAAAGTTCCTGACCATATACCATGTGTTCCTTGCGCACTGCAAACTGTGTAATTGGCACAGTGTACTGTAAGCAGTAGTATGGTCCGGTTTTCACACCGGGAACAAGCCGAGATGGTGTTTGTGTATGGCCAAGTAGATGGAAACGGTCGAGAGGCAGCATGGTTATACCAAAACAAGTACCCTCACAGACACCAACCACATCATATAACATTTGAAGCCCTTTTTGGGTGTTTGTGTGATCATGAGTCCTTTTAGAGAGATGAACATGCAAGGGGGCAGCAGATAGTGCATACACATACACCAGATTTTGAGGACCGGGTTTTACAGGATATTGTGAGAAACCCAGTAGAAGCTCTGGGCAAGTGGTCCACAAACATGGTGTAAGCCAAAGTTCGATTATGTAACAACCGCTACTGTCCGTATAACCTGCAGTAAATGCAAGGATTATTGGCAGAGGATTTCTCTCTCTGTGCTATGTTCTGGGACTATTTGTTGTCACATGCACACCATCCGTTCCTGGACACACGTTCACAGGACCTTTTTTCCCCCAATTCCAGTCAGGAACCCATCCCTGCAGTTTGTCAGTTTTATTAACCCAGATAACCCTGACATCCTTCTGGAAGGACGACGTAACTCACTGATGAAATTATTTATTTTTGCGAATAACGCATTGTTGCAACGGACTGTGACGCATTGTTATATGAAGTAGGCATAGTCAGTTGCGCACTGCGACAGTCAGTTTGACACTGTCGTTCATAGTGAGTGAGAAACTGTGTCTTGAAAATAGGGCCGATTTTACCATGGATGAACTGACTGACCTTGTCATCGATGGGTATGAATATTTTCTTTCATATTGCATCAATAATTCTGAAACTTGTCATATAATATCTTAAAGAATTAACCTATATTATTTATGGGCTCATATTACGATTGAAAGTTTTCGTCAGTTGTAATTTAATAATGTTTTCAACCATCCTTTTGTCATTTTCTATTCACAGAAAACGATGTACACTTATGGAACTTTTGGACATGTTAGAATCAAAAGATGAGGAAATACCTAATACTGGTGTGAATGTAACATTACACCCTCTTCTAAATTCAACTGATGACATAACAGATGAAGATTCGGGTGCTGAAGAAAATCCAAGTGTAGATAAATTACCAGCAAGTCAGCTCAATGTACCTGCGCTACATGACCTAAAAAAGAGGGGCGTGGAAGCAACAGGAACAATAAGAGGAAACAGCGTTAAGAATTATACTCTATCATTTGTAGATAAAATGATAAAAGAAAATAGAGGATCATATGAAATTTGTTCTGACTCAGCATCCGGGATTTCCACTGTACGTTGGAATGACAACAATGTTGTTACTGTACTTTGACAGAGTGCAACCACTACGCTCTGTAGCAAGATTTTCCAGGGAACAAAAGAAAAGAATTAGCGTGCTTCAACCTAACTTATTACACTCCTACAATACTCATATGGGAGGCATAGATCGAACTGACCAAAATGAATCCCTATATAGATGCTCTATAAGAGGGAAAAATGGTATTTCCCAATCATTGCACATTTTGTAGACATTGCAGAGCAAAATGCCTGGGGTCTTTACAAGCACAACGAATAACCCATAGATCATCTGACATTTCGTGGTCGAAATGTCGCTGCAATTCTTGAAAGTAACAAAAGAGTCACTACCAGCAGAGGATGTCCTAGTAAGAGAGCAAAACTAGATTCTAGATTTGATGGAAGAGAACATTATGTTGCTGAATTACCAACGGACGAGATAACAAAAAAGAAGAAGCAGCTGAAATGTCGAAGTTGCCACAAAATACTACTACTATGTGCGTAAAAGGTGACGAACCACTTCATGTTTGTTGCTTTTTGTCTTATCATACTAGTGCATAAAATATGTGTATAGGTTATTTTCTTTGTTTTTTGAATTTATTAGTTGTTTTAGCCCATAATTCAAAAAACTACTACTATGGGCGTAAAAGGTGACGAACCACTTCATCTTTGTTGCTTTTTGTCTTATCATACTAGTGCATAAAATATGTGTATAGGTTATTTTCTTTGTTTTTTGAATTTATTAGTTGTTTTAGCCCATAATTCAAATTTATTTATGTTTATTTGAAAGTATAAAAACAAAAACAAGTTAATTGTGCAATGTCATATACTTTAAAAACATGTTCCCTTATTGTCCTGACGTCCTTCTGGAAGGATGCCCATTTTTGGAAATACTAAATAAAAATAAATACTCTAAATTGTTTTTACTTTCTTCCTTATAAACTTGTGAATGAATGTAGATAAGATATAAATCAATTTTGAAAAACAAATAATTCAGGACTATCTGGGTTAATGTTCATCCTTTATATGGAATGAACAGGCACCTGACTTACACTGTTTATAAAATGTAGCTTTGGGATGACTGAAAAAATCAGTGTAATTGTGCAAAAATGAAGAATTGTCATTCTCATTCCTCTTAATGGCCTATTTTGTGCTTTGTGAGATATTCATGTGATTTTCTTTAGCTTCACAAAACAAGGAAGGGGGATTTTTTCTGCTGTCAGCATTCAGTTATGTTCCTAAACTTCATGCCTTTTTTGTTAGGAATTCTGAGAGATCTTGCATTTTCAACTGCACCTTAACCTTAGAATATAATGTTCACTGTATCAGCACCCTTCTCTCCGCAGTAGTGAGATTATATGTTTTAAGTGTTTTGCTGTTGGCATAACCACTCAAAGTTCTTTATCACTGTCACAAAAACATTAAAGAGTATCTCCTTGTCATTACATTATCTAGCATCATAACCAAGCTTCATAATGCTACAAAAGATGATCACATTCCATCTTGAGGAATGCATATAAGAAGCAGACACTCTGGTACAACTATTCTGTTAAAGTGATAAAGGAAAACGATCATATCAAAAACAAAGAGAAGATGGGATTAATTGAGTTAGCAACTAAATCAAGGCCACTATTATATCTCTTAAATTTAAGATCAAAGCCTTCAAATCATCTCATAATGGAATTGCATTACCTGTGCTTCGATACCAGAGTTGTTCTGCACAACAGTTTCACTTGTTTTATGTATTAAAGGTAAGCTAAATACTATTAGCTGTGTTGTAACATACTGCCTGATTAGTGTAAGTAATGGGTGTTTTATCCACTGAGCTAAAGTCCTCTGGTAACTGAGCTGTGACAGTGGAAACTTCTGTGTTTGGTACAGGAATGTAATGATGGAATCTGTCTCGAAGTCTAGTTTCAGTTTGGTTTGTGAAAAGTTTTGTTTGTACAATGGACTTAATAAAATACTGTGTGCCACAAAGTTATTTATTTTAAATGCTTTACGATCAAAAGAAATTCATCCAAAGTTGATGGAGGATTATGAGAAGAGGGGGCCTCCACTATTTTTGACAGCTAACCAATGGTGACTGAGTGCTTATGTTGCCAAATATTTCTTGGAGAAGATCAATGTGAAGGATGCCTGAAAAATGTAGCAACAAATGAAAACATTGTGAAGTACAATTTGCTATTTGGTGTTACAGGAGTATGACATACCCTGAAGGAGTATGAACGGTACATTTTAAATCATGAATTAACTGTGGGAAAGCTATATACCAGATTGATGTAATCGTCATTTATTGTAGCCAATAAGCACATGTCAAAATGAATTTTTCAACAATGATTGGACTACTAAAAAAATACATTTCATTTGTATTCCAATTTCCGATGAATGATATTTGGGTTTACTATTTCACACCAGAAATTAAACAGTAATGTACAGCAAAAATGACAGTCAACATCATCTGCTGGGAAGGTTCGAGGTAGAGGCTTTAATTATATCACGCAAAAGGGGATTTTCTGGTTGATTACCAAGCAGTAACTGGTCCATATTATGTAATTCTGCTGGATCAACTGCATGAAAAAATTAGTAAGAAGTGAACTAGATCTAAAAATCATGTTTCTGCATGACAATGCACTTGCCCATATACAGTATGTTTCACAATTCATATTACACAATTCTGGAGGTCGTAAAAGGGGTTTAGTAGATCAAGTCAGGAAACAGTTCATTTCCACGTGACGAGGAGAACAACATACACAGATTTCACTCCTTTTTACTGTGATATTACACCAGCTGTTTGATATGACAGCCACCAAGTTCGGTGCACACAGTGTACCTGCACAGTAAGTTAACATACACTCTCTCCTACATGCATGTTGTATGGCTAATCAATTCTGCCACAACCTAGATCTGTGCAACTACACGTTCCTCCGACGGGACAGGGGTCTCGTAAACAAAACTCTTCATGTGACCTCACAAGAAAAAATTCAAGAGGGTAAAATCTGAGGATCTTGTTGGTCAAGCATGTGGTCTGCCTTGACCAATCCACCTGCCCCTGTAGGCTATGTTCAAATGCTTTCAGACACGAACTGCAAGATTACTGCTGTGCCATCACAGTGGAACCACAATTTGTGCCAAATGTCCAATGGCACATCTTCCAAAACCACCGTCAGCACTTGTAGCAGGAATGTCAACTATCTGGCACCTGTTAGGTGGGGAGGAAGGATGTACAGCCCAATCCCATGACCATCGCAGACACGGATCCGAAGATGTGCTGAAATCTTCATGTAATGTGGCTTTGGGATTTTCTTGATGTGGGGCTATTTTGTGCAGTCAAAACACCTTCCTGTTGAAACACACTTCGTAGGTGAACAAAATTCACCTTGGGAACTGAGGAAAATCCACATAACGGTGCAAAAATGAAGTACGGGAATTGACATGTGGCACAAAATCTGCTAGGAGCATGGTGTGTACCTTCTGAGGGTGATATAGGTGGAGTTGCTGTTCATGCAGAACACGCCAAACAGATGAGTGAGACACATGCAAGTCACATGTAATGGCTCGAGTACTCTTCAATGGGTTCTCTTCAACCTGATGCAGTACTTCCTCTTCCCATATGACAGTGTGCTGCCTTTCTGGAGCACCACGGTTTGTTCTATCACTTGTGAATTTCCCACTTTTCCTGCAGCTGTTGTTTTATACTGGCAAACACGGGATGAGATGGAGTCACACAATTTGGAAAATAATCATGGTACAGACATTGAGCTTCTCTTCCGTTACAGTGAGCTTCACTGTAAAATAACAACATATTAGTGCACTCTGCATATGTGTACTCAGGCATCCTGTTGCAGCAGTATCAGTCACCACAATGTCAAATGATGCATCACCAGGATGCATGAAAAGAAGCAAATGGAAACAGAAGACATCACGTGACACTGTGTCATCGTACCATTGATGAACGTGGGTAGTCAACCATAACAGGCGAACTACATTAAGGGGGGTAGGGCATCAAACGGGCTGACTTGGAGCAGGAGATGCACCACAAGACATTTTAATTTCCACTGTCTATACTTTTACAAGTAAATTCATAAAACTTTGTCAGCATGACCAGGAAGGATTCAGGATTCACTCTTGTAGCAGTGGATGCTCAAAAACATAACAAAATAATTTTTTTTACTTGTGAAATTTCATCATTTTTTCACTTACTATTGGCTGCATTTGTTGCTATAGGTACACTTTTCTTCATAAGTAACAGAGACTGTTCGATGAATTTTGCACAGCATACAAACCATACATACAGGTATCTGAAACTCTAGAATCTATTTAATTTATGAAAAATGAATGAGCTGGTACATTTTAAACTTTATGTTTAGAAAAAACATCAAATTTTGTAGTTAATTATCTCAATTTTTACCACAGTTTTAATAGATTTGGAAAATTCTAGAGTTTCATACACCTGTAAGTATGGTTTGTATGCTGTCCAAAATTCATCAAAGAATCTCTCTTACTTGTGAAGAAAAATGTACCTATAGCAACAAATGCAGCCAACAGTAAGTGAAAAAATGATGAAATTTCATATCTAAAAAAAATTTATTTTGTTATGTTTTTGAACTTCCAATGCTATGAGTGTGAATCCAGAATCCTTCCTGGTCATGCTGACAGTTTTATGAATTTATTTGTAAAAGTACAGACAGTAGAAAATAAAATGTCCTGTGGTGCCTCTCCTGCTCCAAGTCGGCCCGTTTGACGTCAACCCCAATTAAGAAACATCTAACACATGATTGAGTAGCCCTGGTTTTCCTTGCAACATGGAAATGAACTGTTTCCGAACATGAGTTCCTATTTAAAACTTGATCTACTAAGTGCCCTCTACAACCTTTAGAAGTGCGTAACATGAACTGCAAAGCATCTTGTATAATAACAATAATGAAGGATCTGAACTACAAATTGTTGGAATATACATACAATTTACCATATTTTACACCCTCTGACTTCCACTTACTAACACACTAAAGAACATTTTGAGACCGCAAAATGTTTGGAGCCCAATTAATAGGCAAACGATAGTCTTGGCTGAATGGTCTACAAACTTTCCTGAATCACAATCACACCTCCGTTAAGGGAATATACTTACAATGATGGAGAAAGTGTGATGATCTAAAAACTGATACGCTGAAAAATAAGCGCACTTTCGCCCTAACAAATACAGTCTTTCACCTTACCCCATGTTTCAGAAAGATTAAAGTCATATCCTTGCCATATGATCTGTCCAACAGGTCTTCTGCACACAACTGTCTCCTAGGTTTGCACTGAACTTGTACAGAATTCTTCTATCCACAAAATGCTCCACCAGATGCCACTGACAGTCTGCATCAACAGACTATATTATATGGTCAGAATTCACTGGACATCACCACTAAATGCATACAGCATGATATGTATCTGAGAGTACATTATAACAGGCACGAGGCATCAATATTATAGCCTTTTTCCTGTCAGATGGCAACAACCAAGGGCCTTGGGGTCACACAGGACACGATTACAGCAGTTAACAAGTTCAGTTATTCCATTGCATTTTTCACACAAGCTTCATCAGCCTAGGTCCATTGATAGTGAGATGCCTGTAAAGTGGGTATTTCAGGAAATAACTAAATTCAATAATCACTGTGGTAGTTACTATTGTGAAATTACCTCATAGGGACTAATGAGAGTTAAAGCATACTGTACAAACTGATCACCAGACATCCTTAACAATTACTAAACAAACCTTCTCCTGCAGCTGAGGTACAAGGATTAGTGACAAAACTATCCATCTAGAGGTGATACTTCAGTCGCTTTTTTAGGATTGTTGTTCATCACAAGAGCAGATGGGTAACGATGTAGCTGAAGGCAACATCACTAAATTTATTCAAACATTTTAGACAATAACCCTCTCCGCACACAGAAACAATTGCACATTTTCCTTATCAATATTATAAGGTCTCTATCGACAAAGCAAGGATTAGTGCAATACAGGTCAAACAAAAACCAAGCAAATCAGCTGGACAGTTCTGCTCAAAGACTTGACCTGTATCTTAGTCAAAGAACTTTGGTTTCAACTGGTGCATTGGTTGCACTACACATCAAGTGATCCCAGAGCACAACAGTCTCTACTCACTGTGTACTAGAAAGGATGTAAGCAAATTCTGTCTTCAGTGTACGAGAATTAAGACAAAAGCTAAAGCTGTATTAGTAGCAAAAGAAGGTTTCAAGTGTTGTTATTTTTTAATAAGTCAGCTGCCACCTTTGAAATGTAACAGCACTGGGAATCTGGAGACTTTTAACCACATTAGGTAATTCTGGTTGTTGATGAGGGGGCTTCACACAGTGGCAAAACCACCACATGCAAAATACTCACATAAGTTTCAAAATATGATAAATTACATTTTGTTATAAGTGATATCCCCCCCCCCCCCCGATGAACCATGGACCTTGCTGTTGGTGGGGAGGCTTGCGTGCCTCAGCGATACAGATGGCCGTACCGTAGGTGCAACCACAACAGAGGGGTATCTGTTGAGAGGCCAGACAAACATGTGGTTCCTGAAGAGGGGCAGCAGGCTTTTCAGTAGTTGCAGGGGCAACAGTCTGGATGATTGACTGATCTGGCCTTGTAACATTAACCAAAACGGCCTTGCTGTGCTGGTACTGCGAACGGCTGAAAGCAAGGGGAAACTACAGCCGTAATTTTTCCCGAGAACATGCAGCTTTACTGAATGATTAAATGATGATGGCGTCCTCTTGGGTAAAATATTCCGGAGGTAAAATAGTCCCCCATTCGGATCTCCGGGTGGGGACTACTCAAGAAGACGTCGTTATCAGGAGAAAGAAAACTGGCATTCTACGGATCGGAGCGTAGAATGTCAGATCCCTTAATCGGGCAGGTAGGTTAGAAAATTTAAAAAGGGAAATGGATAGGTTAAAGTTAGATATAGTGGGAATTAGTGAAGTTCGGTGGCAGGAGGAACAAGACTTTTGGTCAGGTGAATACAGGGTTATAAATACAAAATCAAATAGGGGTAATGCAGGAGTAGGTTTAATAATGAATAAAAAAATAGGAGTGCGGGTTAGCTACTACAAACAGCATAGTGAACGCATTATTGTGGCCAAGATAGACACAAAGCCCATGCCTACTACAGTAGTACAAGTTTATATGCCAACTAGCTCTGCAGATGATGAAGAAATTGAAGAAATGTATGACGAGATAAAAGAAATTATTCAGGTAGTGAAGGGAGATGAAAATTTAATAGTCATGGGTGACTGGAATTCGTCAGTAGGAAAAGGGAGAGAAGGAAACATAGTAGGTGAATATGGATTGGGGGGAAGAAATGAAAGAGGAAGCCGCCTTGTAGAATTTTGCACAGAGCATAACTTAATCATAGCTAACACTTGGTTCAAGAATCATAAAAGAAGGTTGTATACCTGGAAGAATCCTGGAGATACTAAAAGGTATCAGATAGATTATATAATGGTAAGACAGAGATTTAGGAACCATGTTTTAAATTGTAAGACATTTCCAGGGGCAGATGTGGATTCTGACCACAATCTATTGGTTATGAACTGCAGATTGAAAGTGAAGAAACTGCAAAAAGGTGGGAATTTAAGGAGATGGGACCTGGATAAACTGAAAGAACCAGAGGTTGTAGAGAGTTTCAGGGAGAGCATAAGGGAACAATTGACAGGAATGGGGGAAAGAAATACAGTAGAAGAAGAATGGGTAGCTCTGAGGGATGAAGTAGTGAAGGCAGCAGAGGATCAAGTAGGTAAAAAGACGAGGGCTAATAGAAATCCTTGGGTAACAGAAGAAATATTGAATTTAATTGATGAAAGGAGAAAATATAAAAATGCAGTAAATGAAGCAGGCAAAAAGGAATACAAACGTCTCAAAAATGAGATCGACAGGAAGTGCAAAATGGCTAAGCAGGGATGGCTAGAGGACAAATGTAAGGATGTAGAGGCTTGTCTAACTAGGGGTAAGATAGATACTGCCTACAGGAAAATTAAAGAGACCTTTGGAGAGAAGAGAACCACTTATATGAATATCAAGAGCTCAGATGGCAACCCAGTTCTAAGCAAAGAAGGGAAGGCAGAAAGGTGGAAGGAGTATATAGAGGGTTTATACAAGGGCTATGTACTTGAGGACAATATTATGGAAATGGAAGAGGATGTAGATGAAGATGAAATGGGAGATAAGATACTGCGTGAAGAGTTTGACAGAGCACTGAAAGACCCGAGTCGAAACAAGGCCCCGGGAGTAGACAACATTCCATTAGAACTACTGATGGCCTTGGGAGAGCCAGTCATGACAAAACTCTACCATCTGGTGAGCAAGATGTATGAGACAGGCGAAATACCCACAGACTTCAAGAAGAATATAATAATTCCAATCCCAAAGAAAGCAGGTGTTGACAGATGTGAAAATTACCGAACTATCAGTTTAATAAGTCACAGCTGCAAAATACTAACGCGAATTCTTTACAGACGAATGGAAAAACTGGTAGAAGCCGACCTCGGGTAAGATGAGTTTGGATTCCGTAGAAATGTTGGAACACGTGAGGCAATACTAACCTTACGACTTATCTTAGAAGAAAGATTAAGAAAAGGCAAACCTACGTTTCTAGCATTTGTAGACTTAGAGAAAGCTTCTGTCAACGTTAACTGGAATACTCTCTTTCAAATTCTGAAGGTGGCAGGGGTAAAATACAGGGAGCGAAAGACTATTTACAATTTGTACAGAAACCAGATGGCAGTTATAAGAGTCGAGGGGCATGAAAGGGAAGCAGTGGTTGGGAAAGGAGTGAGACAGGGTTGTAGCCTCTCCCCGATGTTATTCAATCTGTATATTGAGCAAGCAGTAAAGGAAACAAAAGAAAAATTCGGAGTAGGTATTAAAATTCATGGAGAAGAAGTAAAAACTTTGAGGTTCGCCGATGACATTGTAATTCTGTCAGACAGAGCAAAGGACTTGGAAGAGCAGTTGAACGGAATGGACAGTGTCTTGAAAGGAGGATATAAGATGAACATCAACAAAAGCAAAACAAGGATAATGGAATGTAGTCAAATTAAATCGGGTGATGCTGAGGGGATTAGATTAGGAAATGAGACACTTAAAGTGGTAAAGGAGTTTTGCTATTTAGGGAGCAAAATAACTGATGATGGTCGAAGTAGAGAGGATATAAAATGTAGACTGGCAATGGCAAGGAAATCGTTTCTGAAGAAGAGAAATTTGTTAACATCGAGTATAGATTTAAGTGTCAGGAAGTCGATTCTGAAAGTATTTGTATGGAGTGTAGCCATGTATGGAAGTGAAACATGGAAGATAACCAGTTTGGACAAGAAGAGAATAGAAGTTTTCGAAATGTGGTGCTACAGAAGAATGCTGAAGATAAGGTGGGTAGATCACGTAACTAATGAGGAGGTATTGAATAGGATTGGGGAGAAGAGAAGTTTGTGGCACAACTTGACTAGAAGAAGGGATCGGTTGGTAGGAGATGTTTTAAGGCATCAAGGGATCACAAATTTAGCACTGGAGGGCAGCGTGGAGGGTAAAAATCGTAGAGGGAGACCAAGAGATCAACACACTAAGCAGATTCAGAAGGATGTAGGTTGCAGTAGGTACTGGGAGATGAAGAAGCTTGCACAGGATAGAGTAGCATGGAGAGCTGCATCAAACCAGTCTCAGAACTGAAGACCACAACAACAACATAAGTGATATGTGTAAAAAAATTATACATATGAGAACTTCACTTCTGGCTGCAAAGAGCAGCAAGCAATAACACCTAACTGGAGGGAAACTGGCACTACAGTCATTACTAATCGTTACTCCCTCCCCCCCACCCCACCCACACACACACCAGGCTGATTTCTATATAAGAAGAAATGCTCACTGCCCTATTTACTGAGTTATATTGTGAACACATTCCAATGTATAAGCCATATGACAAATAGTAATGTAATGTAAATTGGATTCAATATATACACATTTATTTATTTATTACTGTTCACAATCTTGACACTCGGCACTGGAATATAGTGCGGGTCATATAGCCACATAGCTACAGAAAGTTGTGAACAACTCTAATTAATCATGTGCTTCAAAATTTGCAATGTAGTTTAAGCATTTTCCATAAATGCTGGAAGTAAGTATGAAATGGGAAAGGAAAAACACCCAAAACCCTTAAACCATGGTACTACATAGTTGATCATCAACACTACCATTGCAGCAGATGGCTTACTGGCAGTTCCTAACTTAACCACTCGGACACATCGGGGTTACGCAAGATATGTTCTTCAGAAAGTCTCTGTTGTGGAATGCAACATCTATGACCTATGCTAACATTACTTCTCTCTACGCTATTGAGTCCTTGACTGTTGGTGATAACTTGTTAAATCTCTAGAACCAAAGTTCTGGGATATGCACATCACCCCAAAACAATATACAGAGGTAAGCAACTATTTTCTTTGAAAAATATCACTATAATTTAGTAAATATTAAACACATGACGTGTGCCAATACCAGACAAACAGCAACTATTTATTATAATTGAGTATGCACCAGCTTATTCAAAGTAACAACTTTTCTTTCTAATTTATAGCTCAAACTTAGCTTACATAAGCACGAGTAACATTAAGCAGTATAGAGATAGTTCATTTGTTAATAAAACACACAGATTAACATTCTACGATTTCCTTATTTTTGTTAATGTATATCTTGACTCATTCCACATTCATGAAGACGCTCCTTCATGGGCAACTATGGAGTACAATGAATGAATGAAATGAATAAATATCAATAATGGCAAAAAAGAAGAATCCCCAATCATATGAACCAAAAAGCAAAGACAACATATATCAGCCAAAACTAATCTTACTGGAAACAGAAGACTACCTAAAACACACTGCACATTAGCAACACGACATGTACTGCAATATATTACTAATGGGAATTCTAATACAATGGTTTTAAGATGAAAATAAAAAGGATAAGGGCTAAAGAGATCAGTGATATAAACCATTTGATCAAGTCTAGCACTTCTCTTAGTTTGCATACAGAATACCATCACTGGAGAATAATTAAGTATGTCCTACACTTTTTAGGATTTTCTCAAATATCTCAAAAACTGCAGCATCTAGAGAAGACATTTCCCAGTACAAAATTAAACTATATTATATTTCCTACGAAAAATATCCTATTCATTTTTTATATCCTATTCATGTTTTTTCTCATCAGGACTAACAGTTTCGACGTTGCAGGAGATGCAATATCACACATTACCAGGTGTAGAAGTATGGAACTGGAATTTGATTGCAATAACTATTAAACAATATTTTATTCAAAATAATCTCCATTGCTATTTATACATTCCTCCTATCTCTCCAGCAGGCTATGAATGGAATACCAAAAAAACAGTTCTTTTGAAGCGATCCAGTCAGCAAGCCATTTCCACACATTTTCATATGAATTGGAGCGTTGTTCAGTGAGAGCATGTCCCAGTGATGCAAATGGATGATAACCAGATGGAGCCAAATCTGGAGAATAAGCCACATGCCCTAGTATTTCCCAAATGAACGCCTCGATCATTTCCCTCACCCATTTTGCTGTGTGTGATGGGGCATTATCATGCAGCAATATGACTTTTTGTTGCCTTTTTCCATATTCTGGTCATTTTATACATTATGCTCAATTTAAATCAATCATTTGCTTTTGGTAGCGATCAGTGTTAACAGTTTCACCAGATTTTAGAAGCTCGTAATAGATGACACATTTCTGATCCCACCAAACACAGAGAATTGTCTCCTTTCCTAAGCGATTTGGTCTTGTAGTGGATTTCAGTGCTTTGCCTGGATTCACTCATCATTTGCAACACTTAGAATTCTCAAAATATATCCATTTTCATCACCTGTCACTATTCGATGGAGAACCTACTTTCTTTTGTATCTGGCGAGCACCATTTCACAAGTGGTCTTTCGATTTGCTCGCTGTCTTTCATTCTATTCACGCAGAACCCATTTTCCCACTTTCTACACCTTTTCCATAGCTTTCAACCGAAGAGGAACAGCTTTCTGCATCACATTCAATTGTTCCACGTGTTCATATTAAGTCTGAGTATCACCTTCATCCAATAAGGCCTGCAATTCATTGTCTTCCAACTTTTTTTGGTGGTTTTCCATGCTCGTCGTTTCTCATGTCAAAATCACCACTTTTGAATTTTTTGGACCACTCAAAACACTGTGTTTTCCCAAGAGCATGTCCACCGAAAGCTTCGACAAGCATTGAATGTGACTCTGCAGCAGTTTTCTTCAAATGATAATAGAAAACCAATGCTGTCTGCAAATTGTAGTTCGTAGGCACAAAACTCTGCCTGTTTACGGGTTTGAAATGGATACCGATGTATGGAACTTGGGTTACTGTGTGTTGACATTCGTCATCAGCTGTTACAGGAAGCAGATGACACTGCAGACGCGGTCTCACAGGCCCTACACTGACAGCTAGCACCATCTAGAGGGAAATTCCAGTTTCATGCTTCTACACCTGGTACTAGGTGTTTTAATGGTATAAAATTCATGTTTATTGATAGATCAGGTGGGTTAGAGCCAATATTAAAAGTGTGTGCCACATTTACATGCAGTAGAGCTGTATTAAGGGATGAATTGTGTACTGATGGAGCAATAGTGTAATAGGGCGGAAAGGCGGAGGTGAAGGTTAGAAGCATGAGGGGAAAGTAGGTCATGCTGTCTGTCCTTCACAGATACACAAAATAAAGAATAAGCAGGCAATTTCCCAATCTCTGTACACTGTTACACATTACTACACAAAAAAGTGATTCTTAGTCATCATGTATGGCAGCTGTACCATTCCCCCAGGAAAGGTAACTTCCTCCACCATGATTGCTGCTTAACTGCCAGTTTAGAGGCTGACTATATCTCCAAAGCATTTCCTGTTCAGTTCTCTTATGTAAATAGGCAAATTAACTTCACTGAGCTCGTGTTTGTATAGTGGAATTTATCAGTTTATTAAGTGAGTACTTAGTTGTTGTTTTAAGTGAGCTTCCATGTAAAATACGTTTCTATAATCCCTGGCTGAGAAGTGCTTAATCTGCAAGTGGGGCATTATCAGTGACTTATGTATAATTGGTAGAAAAGGGGATGGATTGATAAATGTGGCATCTTGCTGCTTGCTGTCATTGACAGTGTATTATAAAGCCATGTAACCATGTTGTAGTCACTTGGGTGTAAATCAATGAATGACCGGAAAGTTACTGCACTTCTCTCACCATTAATTGTGTTACTGGCACACTATATAAATCTGATCCATTCAGGAACTGCAGGCACTTTGAGAATGGGCTGCACTGAGTGGAGCAACTCATCACACAACCACAGTATATCTTGCAAGGTGGGTATCAATAAGTCTGACGGAATAGGAGTGATAATGTTTATATCTACAACAGTAATCTGCTGTAATACACTGCTTGAATTGTATTGAAATATCTGATGTTTCACAACACCTAGGTGATGTACTTTGTTACAGAGGCAGCCAATTTAAGGCTCTGGAGCTCTTCAGATGTTGGGTGAGCTGAGACTAGCGTGATGCTTTTGAGCTGCACAAAATATTCCAGCCATTGAGAGAGACAATGAAGTCAATATTGTTGAATATATATTGACAACATGTTAAACTAGGAGTCAGCTCTTCAGTGTGACAGTGTGTTGACAGCTTCAGCTGTTGAGTTTCTTTGTAGCTTGTTTAACAATTGTAGACAAATACGCACTTAACTGAAAGTAGCTGCACTACCTAAACACAAGTTCTGTGAAGTTATTTTGTCTACATACATGAGATAACTGAACAGGAAATGGTGGGAAGGTGTAGTCTGCCTGTAAAATGAAAGGTGAGCAGCACTTGTAGAAAACGCAATGCTGTTTAATTTTACACTGGGAAACATTTTTATTCGAAGATGCGGCTTTTGATTTCGTCAGAGTTTTCTTAAAAAACACACACACAACAACAAAAACAACAACATTAAATCCACGACCACCCCTACGCTCACAACCCACTGGTCAAGCCATTTAGTAAGTTAATCATTACACTCTGCTTGTGTCTGTGTATGTGCGGATGGATATGTGTGTGTGTGTGTGTGTGTGTGTGTGTGTGTGTGTGTGTGTGTGTGTGTGCGCGCGCGCGCGAGCGTGTATACCTATCCTTTTTTCCCCCTAAGGTAAGTCTTTCCACTCCCGGGATTGGAATGACTCCTTACAATCTCCCTTAAAACCCACATCCTTTCATCTTTCCCTCTCCTTCCCTCTTTCCTGACGAAGCAACCGTTGGTTGCGAAAGCTAGAATTTTGTGTGTATGTACGTGTTTGTTTGTGTTTCTATCGGCCTGCCAGCGCTTTCGAATGGTAAGTCACTCCTTCCCTCTTTCCTGATGAGGCAACAGTTTGTTGCGAAAGCTTGAATTTTGTGTGTATGTTTGTGTTTGTTTGTGTGTCTATCGACGTGCCAGCGCTTTCGTTTGGTAAGTCACATCATCTTTGTTATATATATATAATAGAGGGAAACATTCCACGTAGGAAAAATATATCTAAAAACAAAGATGATGTGACTTACCAAATGAAAGTGCTGGCAGGTCGACAGACACACAAACAAACACAAACATACACACAAAATTCAAGCTTTCGCAACAAACTGTTGCCTCCTCAGGAAAGAGGGAAGGAGAGGGAAAGACGAAAGGATATGGGTTTTAAGGGAGAGGGTAAGGAGTCATTCCAATCCCGGGAGCGGAAAGACTTACCTTAGGGGGAAAAAAGGACGGGTATACACTCACACACACACACACATATCCATCCACACATATACAGACACAAGCAGACATATTTAAATATGTGGAGGGTGGTGATCCAATCTCCTGGTTTCCCACCTCCGGAAAGGCAACTCACTCACCCTTCACAACCTTTCCAGCAAACCTCAACCTCCTCTCATTGCACACCAACCCAGTCTCTCCCATCTACTCAATCTCCCACTTCCAGCTCCACTCCCTCCAAAACCTCAAAATTCCAATCAACACAACCTGGAACCACAACGCCCTAATTCAGTAGTTAACCTTTCCTCCAAACCTCTCTCCCAATCCGAAACCTCTGTCCTATCCAAAGGCCTCACCTTCAGCCCCACTCCCAGATTCAACCAAACAGCCCTCGTCAAAGATTTACTGTCCTACACTCGTACTCTCTGCTGGAAATATCACTTTGCCACGAAGAAAAATGATCCTAATCCTACTCCTAATGATCCAACTCCCCAAGGCACCATCCAAATTGAACCCTGCCTGGAACAGTTCCGTCCTCCGTCGCAGTGGGACCCACCTCCTCTTCCTCAAAATCACCCTCTCCAAACCTTCCAGGAATTTCTGACTTCCAGCCTTGCATCTCAATCCTTCTTAACAAACCTTAATCCTACTCCCAACATCACCACTGCTGAAGCCCAGGCTATCCGTGATCTGAAGGCTGACCGATCCATCGTCATTCTTCTGGCGGACAAGGGTTCCACGACCGTGGTACTTGATCGTCGGGAGTATGTGGCTGAGGGACTGCGTCAGCTTTCAGACAACACCACATACAAAGTTTGCCAAGGTAACCCCATTCCCGATGTCCAGGCGGAGCTTCAAGGAATCCTCAGAACCTTAGGCCCTCTGCAAAACCTTTCACCTGTCTCCATCAACCTCCTGACCCCACCGACACCCCGCACCCCTACCTTCTTCCTAAAACCCACAAACCCAATCATCCTGGCCGCCCCATTGTAGCTGGTTACCAAGCCCCCACAGAACGGATCTCTGCCTACGTAGATCAACACCTTCAACCCATTACATGCAGTCTCCCATCCTTCATCAAAGACACCAACCACTTTCTCGAACGCCTGGAATCCTTACCCAATCTGTTACCCCCGGAAACCATCCTTGTAACCATTGATGCCACTTCCTTATACACAAATATTCCGCACGTCCAGGGCCTCGCTGCGATGGAGTACTTCCTTTCACGCCGATCACCTGCCACCCTACCTAAAACCTCTTTCCTCATCACCTTAGCCAGCTTCATCCTGACCCACAACTTCTTCACTTTTGAAGGCCAGACATACCAACAATTAAAGGGAACAGCCATGGGTACCAGGATGGCCCCCTCGTACGCCAACCTATTCATGGGTCGCTTAGAGGAAGCCTTCTTGGTTACCCAGGCCTGCCAACCCAAAGTTTGGTACAGATTTATTGATGAATCTTCATGATCTGGACTCACAGTGAAGAAGAACTTCAGAATTTCCTCTCCAACCTCAACTCCTTTGGTTCCATCAGATTCACCTGGTCCTACTCCAAATTCCATGCCACTTTCCTTGACGTTGACCTCCACCTGTCCAATGGCCAGCTTCACACGTCCGTCCACATCAAACCAACCAACAAGCAACAGTACCTGCATTATGACAGCTGCCACCAATTCCACATCAAACGGTCCCTTCCCTACAGCCTAGGTCTTCGTGGCAAACGAATCTGCTCCAGTCCGGAATCCCTGAACCATTACACCAACAACCTGACAACAGCTTTCGCATCTCGCAACTACCCTCCCGACCTGGTACAGAAGCAAATAACCAGAGCCACTTCCTCATCCCCTCGAACCCAGAATCCCCCACAGAAGAACCACAAAAGTGCCCCACTTGTGACAGGATACTTTCCGGGACTGGACCAGACTCTGAATGTGACTCTCCAGCAGGGATACGACTTCCTCAAATCCTGCCCTGAAATGAGATCCATCCTTCATGAAATCCTCCCCACTCCACCAAGAGTGTCTTTCCGCCGTCCACCTAACCTTCGTAACCTCTTAGTTCATCCCTATGAAATCCCCAAACCACCTTCCCTACCCTCTGGCTCCTATCCTTGTAACCGCCCCCGGAGTAAAACCTGTCCCATGCACCCTCCCACCACCACCTACTCCAGTCCTGTAACCCGGAAGGTGTACACGATCAAAGGCAGAGCCACATGTGAAAGCACCCACGTGATCTACGAACTGACCTGCCTACACTGTGACGCATTCTATGTGGTAATGACCAGCAACAAACTGTCCATTCGCATGAATGGACACAGGCAGACAGTGTTTGTTGGTAATGAGGATCACCCCGTGGCTAAACATGCCTCGGTGCACGGCCAGCACATCTTGGCACAGTGTTACACCGTCCGGGTTATCTGGATACTTCCCACCAACACCATCCTATCCGAACTCCAGAGATGGGAACTTTCTCTTCAATATATCCTCTCTTCCCGTTACCCACCAGGCCTCAATCTCCGCTAATTTCAAGTTGCCGCCACTCATACCTCACCTGTCATTCAACATCATCTTTGCCTCTTCACTTCCGCCTCGACTGACATCTCTGCCCAAACTCTGTCTTTAAATATGTCTGCTTGTGTCTGTATATGTGTGGATGGGTATGTGTGTGTGTGTGAGTGTATACCTGTCCTTTTTCCCCCTAAGGTAAGTCTTTCCGCTCCCGGGATTGGAATGACTCCTTACCCTCTCCCTTAAAACCCACATCCTTTCGTCTTTCCCTCTCCTTCCCCTCTTTCCTGATGAGGCAACAGTTTGTTGCGAAAGCTTGAATTCTGTGTGTGTGTTTGTGTATCTATCGACCTGCCAGCGCTTTCGTTCGGTAAGTCACATCATATATATAACTTTATTTACGGTTTCATAGGAATTCAGAATTGATGTAAGAATGGGGTAAATTGTGAAACAAACCCTCACAGACACCATCTCAAAAGCTAAGCTTTTTAGCGAAATCTCTGAGCCTTTTGAAATAAAGGCACACATCCGGCAAGGCAACGGATTATCTCCAATGCTTCTCAGTATCATCCTGGAGAAAACAATGAAAACTTGGGAAGATGCTCTGAAGTTAGAAGAAACAAGTGTAATATACCTTTGGAAGAGACGAAAAAAACCTGCTGTTCGCCTTTTAGTCAGAAACTGGAACGATCTGCAAAGAATGTTGGAGATCTTGCATGAAATCAGTGGAAAAACATGTCTTAAAGTCTCAAATGAAAAGACAGAACATACAGAGAAGAATTACTTGGAGGTAAAATATGGGAAGATTAAATGCACAGATAAATTCAAATACTTAGAATGGATTCAACCCAACGGACTGGGCAAAAAGGTAGTCAAAGAAGAGCCAGAAAAGTAGAACTTGCTTACAAACTAACAGAACAGGTACAACCAATGACCATTATCCTACGTGCCAAACATCAGGCACTATAATTCAGTTATAAAACTGGAAGGGCTCAATGTTTTGGAGTGCCTTATTTTAAATAGAAAGGGATAGTTGGTCAACTTGAAAAGAAGGAAAGAAAGAATAAGAAAAATGAGGAGACCACAAGTATACCAAAAATGTAGTGACAATAGTTGACATTTTACAAACACATAAAAGTATGGATAAAAACCTACTCAGCAAAAATATCTTGAATTATGTACATCACTAAAGTCCACCTCCAAATGGGCAGAAGAGGTCAAAAGAGATAGTTGACATTTTACAAACACATAATAACTATGGACGAAAACCCACTCAGCAAAAATATCTTCAATTATGTAACATCACTAAAGTCCACCTCCAAATGGGCAGAAGAGGTCAAAAGAGATGCACAGGAAACAGGTATTACACTAGAGATGATCCAAACCAGAGAAGCATTCATTAGCAAAGACTACAGCATAAAACCACTAAGGAGAAGGTCCATACACTACAAAGAGGAAAGAAAGAAAAGGAGTGAAGGAATGAAGAGGTCTGGGTACTGAAAAGAAAGGCCAAGAAACCTTAAGTTCTATATTGTCCATACTGTGAAAAACAAAAAATCTTTGTGGGTAGGACACATTAACCCTGGCATTCAAAACAAAAATAGAAGGTACAACATAACTAGACTTCTGATCTCACATCAGAACATAAAAACCACAACAATGGCATTTCTGATTTTTAGAATTTACACAACAAACAGATCAAGGTATGTAGCGGTGTAAGAGCACAAACAAATTACAGTGATGCATGACTATTTTTACCTGCTGCTGGGCTGTTATCGTCACAACCTGGTTCGCAGGCACAGTCGCTCCTGCAAGACTTGCGGATGCAATATGACCAACTCCTGCAATTAAAATCAAAGCATTATTAATATCACAACAATATTAACCCTGCTGTTCTGTTCACTTTTACTTGACATATATACTGTTCGGGTCAATATGACCCGACATATCAAAATGCTTTAGAAACATAAATTTTGGTACAGTTTTAGCTATCGACATTGTTGTTCTATTCCAGTACCTTGTTAGTAATAATAATAATAATAATAATAATAATAATAATGGTAATAATAATAATAATAACAATGCATACAACTTTATTGAGGGATATTTTTCATTTAAATATGCACATAAATTTGAAACAACAGACAGTTTCCATTACAGGCATTCAACTTAGAAAGCACTACAGTTTTTCCATACTTCTATTCTTATTGTTGACAGTTTAGACGTAAGTATTGACATTTTCTAACAACAGACAGTTGTCATTACAGATATTCATCTTAGAGCACACTACAGTACAGAACACACTACAGTTTTTTTATTACATTCCAACATAGAAAGCACTACAACTTTAGAATCCTCTCTTCTTACTGATTGTAGTTTAGGCACAAGTATTCACATAAATTTGAAACAACAGAATTTTCAATACAATCATCTTATAAAATACTACAGTTCTTTTCTTACTGCTTGCACTGTGGACACAAGTAGGTTACATGTTTCTTGCAAATATGTTTACTACATTTTCCACACACCATGTTTGTTTTATTGTCATTACTTGATGGACAGAACTTACAGCGTGCACGTTTTGTAGATTTTCTTGTTGTTACCGATTCTGACACACCACCCACATCATTCGGGTTTTGGATGCTTGTGACCATTCTCAAAGAATCTTCTGTTCTTGGGAAATGCGTTCTTGATGCAATATGTTCTTTTATCAGTGACTTTCCAAGTTCCTCCAAGAATATTCTCCTTCTAGTCAATTTGCTTGCATTCCAATTAGGGTCAACCGAAATCCACAAAACGTATGCATTATAAGCAGAAACATCAAGAATATTGTAGAAAACTATCATTGGCCACCTATTACTTTTTCGTTTGCATGTATATGTACCTAATAACTGATCAAGCGTGTCTACAGCACCTTTGGTTGAATTATAGTCCAAAATCATTTTTGGCTTCTTATCAGCCCTGTCACTGATTTCCGCATCATGGTGGAGAGTGCTCATAAGTACAACATTCTTGTGTCTCTTAGGAATATAATTAACCACAGTAGTGTCATTTGTGAAGTAAAATGAAGAGCTGTGTACCTCCTTGTTGGTCATTTTGTGTGGAAGCTCCGGCTTATTTTTCCGTATAGTTCCCAACATAGTCAATTTCCTTTTCAGAAGCAGCTGCCCCAAATTGTACGACGTAAAAAAGTTGTCACACGTGATATTCTGACCACGTAACTCAGAAGTGAGATCAGATACCACCCTCATTCCCTGATTTCTTTCTGGTGCCGCTCCACTCACCTTTCCTGTATAAATTTGGGCTTTCAGTACGTATGAAGTTTTGCTGTCACACATGGTCCATATTTTGATCCCATATTTTGCCGGTTTACTTGGGATATACTGCTTGAATGGACAGCGACCTCTAAATGCTACTAACTGCTCGTCAACAGTAACATTTTCTCCTGGATTATACAGTTTAGGAAGGACCTCTACCCACTTCTCCCAAATACTACGAATTGCGGCAAGTTTGTCAGTACGTCGTCTTTCCTCTCTAGTAGATTTCTTGTCAAATCGCAGGACACGTGATATCTTACAGAATGTTTCATGAGACATGGTTGCTCGAAATATGTTTCGCCCAGTATCTTTATCCCACAAACTTTTTGTAGACTCCCCATGAGATCGATATACACCCGCTAGGAGTAAGAGTCCTAAGTATGCATGGAAAACAGAACCATCAATATCTGTCCACTGTTCACCATAAACTCGCTGCCCTTCAATATTTGTCATCTCTATTATTTCATTTTGAAGCGCTGTGTGAAATACTGCTTCAAATGAACATTTTACATCAGATATTCTGCTGACTGCATACCTGGTAACTCCTGGGGTACTCTTGATGATGTTCGAAGCTGGTAGGCGACCATGTTGTGCTGGTGGATGCAACTGCCATTCTATATTCCCATTTTTAGAAAGAAAAGTCTCTACACTATTTTGTATGGGCTGTGGACTGTCGTAACTGTCATCGGAACACTCGCTTTCAGATGCATTGCTGATGTGATCTTCAAACTCAGAAAGTGATCCTTCATCTGGTGAGGCATTTACTATTTCTTCCAACTCACGATCATTCAATGGTCTCATCGCCATGGTGTCACAAGTCAAACTGGGCAGAAACAAAGCATTCCAATTATTGAGAACTGCCAATTATTATTTCCTGGGGAAAGCAACAAACAAGCCCATTGTTGTGAACGCATGGAGCTTTAGGTGATTGTTGAGAGTAAGTTGGAATGATGCAGTCACTATTCCCACACAACACAACAAAAATAATTTTCGCCATTTCCAGATTTTAGAAATAAATACGAGTTACACTAAACATATTTGTGTCGGGTCATTATGACCCGAACATTACATATGCAACTATTACAGTTGAAGCCCAAACTTCTTAAACTTTTTTAAAACCTTTTAAAACACATGCTGCTCATCCATTTTCAGACAAAGTCACAAAGTTTCATAAATATATATTGGTATTTACATAATGTAAAATAACGTTCATATTCGTTTCGGGTCATATAGACCCGAACAGAACAGCAGGGTTAATGGATAAACAATAATTCTAAGTGTCACTTGCATTTTAACACATTTTTGTAACATCTACATCAGTGTAAGATAAAATTACAAACGCAGTATGTCATTTTCCTAATTCTAATTCAGTAAAAAAGTATTTTTTACACACCAGCACTGCATCTTTACTGAATTTTTCGCCACCTAATGTCTACTTTACACATTACAACATGTGAAAGTCACGTGAAGACAAACCAAGATTGAAAAATAGGTGTTCTATGGATTTCATGGAGCTTATTACTGGTCAAGGTTACTGTATACAACTGTACATTATCGTGTAATGTTACAGACACATGCCATAACTGTTTACTGTGATAGGAAGTATTCCAACCAACAGCAATATGCAGCATTCATTACTCTTCTGTAATGAAATGCCTCTCTTTCACCTTCTTTTTCAAAATTGCATGTCCATACCCTTGTTTTCTGGTGTTTAGTCTCCTCAGATGTAGCAATTTATCATAAACATGCTCTCTCAAATCAACTTGAAATCTGCCAACAGATATCCAGAATGGCATTTCTCTGAATCGCACTGAAGATATTGGGACCCATATCAATGACATGTTGCAACAACTGAGCTGTTTTCTGGAAACCTCAAGACTACCATTAACAAAATCCTTGTGTGAGCGTCATCATTACTGGTTTCCAAATGGCAACAATGTAGTCATTAATGACGAAAACAATATTTGTGGACTTTGCTTTCAGCAGAATCACTGTCACTGTGAAATTTTTAAGCCCATTCAATTGCTTACATCTTTAAAATCTGCAACCATAGACAAAATTTCTGATGGTTTAATACCATCCCTCAGCCAGAAATAAACAATAAATGTTTTCCACAACAAACTGATGTGCATTCTGGTCACATATAGGGACAACAGCTGATGCAACAGCTGTCTTGGAATGATGCAAATGCTAACAACTTCCAAATATCTCTCTCTCTCTCTAATTCTCCGTAGCATCCTTCCTTTACGAAGTTTACCACATGAATGGCATGAAAGTCCACTTTAAATTTGAATGGCTCTCATTTACTGTCACCAAACAGGTGATCATATTTCTCTCTCTGAACATAATTTTCATGAGGTAGCATCTTGAGTTACTGTCCCATCTCAGTATTCTAATTGTTCACGGAATAAGAAAATTTCGTAACAGTTTCATGCCCATCATTTGATGAGCATATTAGGCATTTGCTAACTGTTCCAAAAGTTCTAGCAGAGACAACTTCCATTAAACTGTACAGGTTAGCAAAAACAATGCCCAACCATTTTATAAAACTTTTTATTTTATTTTAATTTCTTTTCTTTTTTTAAAGTTTCATATTATCCACAGACCTTATCATCAGAAGGGTTCTGGGAACGCCACATTGTAGCGCTGATGCGCATAGAAAATTTTTGTAAACATAAAATCTAGTCTGACGCATGAAATTAGTGTTATTTCAGTTTCACATAAGTAAACCATTAAAATTTTACTGACCCATAAGGTTTCATATGAGTGACATTCCCTGCTATGGAAGGGAGAAGGGAACTGGTGGAAAAATGCTTCTATCGGAGAAAAAAAAATGGCGAATATGGTCTTGTTTAAAAGACTGACTGGAAAGTCGGGTACCAGCTGCATCATTCCACCTTCCTCAGCACCTTTAAAGATTTTCACTAAAATTCTGGCATGCAAACATATCCGTGCTTTTTCATGTTGAGAGCATGAGACAGTGGCAGTGGGAAAGAGACAGGAAAGTAATAAAAACTTGAAGATAATAGTGGTTGTGGTATAGAAACACCAAAGGAGACAATGGCAGTGTGAGAGACAGATAGGGACACAATGGCAGTGGAACATAGTTAACAGTTAGAGGAAAAGAGTGAAGGAAACAGCGCCAGTGGGAGAGGAATAAAGGGATGGAGAAAGTGGAAGATCGTGAGAGACAGTGATAATGAGAGATGGAGTCTATGGCAATGACAAGTGTGATAGTGACAGTGACAAGAGAAAGCAGAAGTGGGAGGGAATAAATGATATTGTAGCAGTAAGAAAGAGCAAAAGGGAGACAGTGACATTGAAAGGAGACAGTAGTGGTAGTAGGACAGAACGAAGGAGACTGTGGCTGTTAGACAGGAGACAATGACAGTTAGAGAGAAACAAAGAGATAAAACAAAGAGCTGGGTTGAATGAGTGACTGAGAATGGGAAAGTACGAATGGATGGATATCATCGATTGACAACAATAGACTAGTGGGTGTAAGCAAGTTACAGTTAGGGGAGTTTGTGGGAGTGGTGAGTGAGTTGCACATTAAGAAGAGCACAAATAAGTTCACACATTGAAATTTTCGGAAAACTTTTAAAAAGGTGCTGAAGCAGGTAGAATGAGGCAGCTAATACTCCACTTTTCAGTCAGAGACATTTAAACAGAAGCACATTCACCTTTTTTGTGTACCTATAGGAGCACCTTTGGGCAAAAACAAACTTATAGTATAGACACACTAAGTTTTACAAAGAAACATTACAGCTTGAAATCTTCTACTGAATAACGGCATTTCTCTACTAATAAATGCTTCAGTTGACTAAGGGATTTAAATTAGCTATCTCAAGATCAGATGGTAATCTGCTGAAAAAAAAATTGCACCTACTGTTTTTGGACTGTGATCTGAAGACTTAAGCCTTCTCATTATTTCTACCTCTGTGGAATGTTTCCCTACTCTGTGTATCATAGCTATGTACATTAACATCTATCACACTGCTAGCTACAAGGCCCAGCTTTGAATGGGTAGTATTAAGTATCTACAGCCAGATGACTTGACTGGCATAGTGTATTTTGTTTGGAGTCATGAGTAAAATTCAGAGAACAATGTCAAGTAAGCAAATATCATCATTTTCATATCACTTATGCGACGTAAGCAGCACACACCAGGAAAGTTGAGCTGGGTTGAATGAGTGACTGAGAATGGGAAAGTACGAGTGGATGGATATGAGTGACTGACAATGATAGACTAGTGGGTGTAAGCAAGTTACAGTTAGGGGAGATAGTGGGCAACACTGAATTATGTTTGGAGTAAAACCTCCTGGCAAAGAAGGGAGCACATCATGATGTAATTAATAAGTTTACAATCAATGTAAATGCTGTATACAAATCATGTATGTATGTATGTATGTATGTATGTAAAGAGTGATTTAATGTGTATTGAAGGCAGGCTAATCTAAATGTAAAACTTGTGTTGGAGCAGTCCTGTTGTTAAGCTGGTACACATTATAATGCATTGTTGAGGCTCACTGCCACAATCCTTTGTCATGGACTCTTTATGGCAGTCTCCTTCACATTGCCACTGAAATACTTGTATTCACGTGTATATTTCACTCAGGGAAAGCAGAAACCTAAAAGCTGAGCCATCTGCTGTGCTGCTGAAAGAACATATTGTATGTAAATAAATAAAAGTTGCTGAAGTACTGTTTTTGGAAAATGTTTTACTTAAAGCATAAAAAGCAAAACACCACATATTTTGGATTCGCATGTTTTTTCCATCTGCAGTTGTTCTCAAATGATTGCAGGGAAACCACTGATTAAAAATATTTCAGTATTTCAGACTGTAAATCTCTCATCACAGCCTGATGATGAGGTGAGTATCTTTTTGTTACTGGTCATATTTATTACAATAGTTCAAAGTTAAGTAACCCATTGCCTATTGTTCAAAGAGCATTTGCAGGGAGTTGGGAGTGTGAATGGTGACTAGTAATCTGAGAGAAGCATAAATTGGCAGTATGAAACTGTGGTCACATACTGCCGGAAAAAAAAAATCAGTACACCTTATTTGGGGTTTCTAATTAACTCAAGATTTGTTGTTGGAGCAGTGCATAGGGACTACACGAAATGATTACATTTACAGATCAACAGCGCAGGTGGCTTGGAGGTGCCAGGTATCGACCCATGCTGAAACACCCATTTCAACACATGTTGTGGCCTCCACGGGTGGCAATTCAGGCAGACTCTGGCATTCAGTTGATTGTCCAGGTGGCGAATGCTGTCCTGCGATTTGAAATGTCACACTTGCTTGAACTGTCCATGTAGTTCTGTAATAGTTGTTGGGTGACGAGTCACCCATGTCACTTCTGGTCCCATCATACTTCGCACATGCTCAGTGAAGACAAGTCTGGAGATCCTGCTGGTCAGGGAAGTTGCTGCATGTCTCGCAGAGCACATTGAGTTTCATGGGCAGTATGTGGACAGATATTATCCAGTTGGAACAACCCATCACCACCCTCGAGACAGTGTTCAGCAGGTCTATATTGTACACACAAATGACAATCACCTGCAAGCAGTGCAGGTAGAACTTGCTTTCAATGGTGAAGACTACGGCATGCCATCCCAACTTCTAAGTGATCCTCTGACAGCACCAGTCGAGCCGTGCACATCGTTGCTGTGGCACAAGTAGAAGACGGGCTAGAGGTGTGCGTGCCCTTAGTCCCCCTCCTAATAATCGGCTCGCAAAGTTTGTGTTAACATGTCAGGGCTCACAAGCCCTCTTATTTGTGCTGTGGTAGCTGTCCAATATGCCACTGCTGCCCTTACAATACAATGATCCTGGTGAGAGTCTGTGCTTTGTGGAAATCCAGAACCTCATCTAAAGGTGTGAGAATGTTCCTGTGACCACTGATACCAGTATTGTTGCGCAACTGATGACAGCACGTCCAGCAAGTTTGGCAATTCTCCACAGGAACCATCCAGCAACCCGGAAGGCCACAATTTGATCCCTTTCGAACTCGTTCAGATGGCTGTAGGAAGCAAGTGTCTCTCTCTGCGGCACGGTTGCGCCATAGTGAGCCTTCTGGTTGTGAGCATTCCCTATTAAAGGGTAGACACTAATGGCGCTCTGGTAGGAGTGTTACTACGCTATCTGTTGGTGTACAATGTTGAAACTATTATCAGTACATCTACTGCCCCCCCCCCCCCCCCAGGTGGTACATGCTGTCCGAGGATCAAAATCAGTATCTTCCTTCAGGAGTACTTTTTTCCTCCCACCCTGTAGTGTACTTAAAAATGCATCCTAGACCATCTGTAGAAGTATTTCAAATCTTGTGCATCCACCCACAAGAAACTTTGGAATTCCAATCAAGAAGATTGTGCCCATGTCTTTTTGATCTTTAAAAGGCCTAAATTTCTTTCTCAGTAGTGGAGATTTGTATTTCAAAGTGCCCATACAGGTAATAGCTTTTGCTGCACCTCGCAGAAAGAAATGTTCACATCTATGGTTGACTCAATGAAAGCAGGAATCCTAAAGTTGCATCATTGCTGCACTGCTGCAAAGTTTTCTGTATGTGAATGAAGTAAACCTGCACTCCATGCTCTATCTTACTTTATGTACAAATAATTTAAAAGCATAGGCTTTGGGCTCATATGTCACTTAGGTGACTTGAATGTCCCTCCACAAATTCCTTTCAGTGATTCAGTGATTTCTGAATGTTCCAAACAGAGTTACTTATGTCAGAGCACTCATGATCTTATAACTGAAATGAGCATTGCATTCAAAACGAATGGCAGCAGTTATCTGTATCTGAAATAGTTGTAATGGTATGGTATATAAAAATAGTTTTGCCACGACTCCAGGTGCGTGCGTTTGCTTATTGGTATGGCTGTGTTTGTGTAAATATTCGTACTTGCACTTTTACTATGGACAGAGAAAGAGCTTGAAAGCTAGTGTGAATATTGTTTTTTGTTACATACTTCTGCAGGCCATGCGTTGGTCCACTATGGGTGAGCACGTGCCTTTCCTTATTTTACATATTTTTCCATCCACGAGTTTCCATTATCACTGTATATAAAATTGTTCAGTAAAGGTGGCCATTTTGCTGGAAATCTCCTGTATACATTAGAATGCTTGTGTTTAGGGAAGAACAGAGTTTTCTGTTAAATATTATACGGTAAGATCTGAAGCAATCAGTTCAAGATCGTATGATTTCAACCATTTTCAAAAGATAATTGTCACACAGGAACTGAAAATGTAAACAAGTTGGAGGTCATGCACTTTTACTAAGTTCATTGACTGGGAGTGAAATTCACTCCTCATACACAGACTTAACCCTCTGTATCGACGTGAGTCGAGGTATTGTCCATGGCAGATTCTGAGTGGCTGATTGTAATGTCAGTAATATTCCACCATATGGAAATGGTAATAGTAGTCAATTTTATCCAGCAATTTAGAACTTTTTTTTTAAAATGTATACGCCACAATATAAAGGTCGATTCCAGAACACACACTGAGCAATGATCTTCGGCAGTGTGTGCCCTTCAGATGCCACATATTCTAAGTTTTTTTTTTTTCCTTTGTTTTCTGAAAATAGGTAAAAGTTGATGCTAAGAAGCGATCAGGCACTCTAGTTCATTTCTCTTTCATACTGTAATGAGTGCAATGAAAAATATATGGCGAGTGCCCGAAAATGTTCTACCGATCATCCCTGCTATTCAGTTACAGTTTGTTGACCATGTGTACAATAACACGGTAAAGCATCAGAACATTTTGTAAGTTCAGTCCCTACCAGAATCCTGACATAGCTCAGACTGTATTAATATTGGTGTCACATTTCACAGCAACATGTTTCACATGCAACTTCTACATTAATTTTGGCTTAGTTGGAGTCCCAGATTTGAAAATTGTCTTCACTTGGAAGTGGTACAGACCTAGCACAAATACTTTGGGCAGAGTCAGTAGGTGTCTAGAACACTTTATTACAGTTGATTTGGCTGTGGACAATGTCAATTATTATGTGTAGCTGTCTAACTTTTTAGCTGCTAGTAATGGTGCAGTCTGGATGTTCATGCACATTTGTTTACACATATTCCACACAAACTATGGTTTACTTTAATTAATGAAGCATAGCAATCTTGAGTCACTGGTGATAATGACTTAATGAATTCGTGAGAAATTACCAGCTAAGTTCATACTGTTTTTTTTTCCCTTTATTTTCACTAACACAGTATATGAACCATAACAAAAAAAGTGTTCAGTTGATAAATCAGAACTTGAGATATATCTTGCTGTGATGTAAACCTATTTGCTGGAAAGAACTTCAACAAACTTACGCCTTCACATCCAGTTTTTCCTATCTGGTGAACGGGAGTGTCTAAAAACACAAACTGGCAAGCGATACCGTTTAAATGTGTTATTTTTTTCATCTTTATACTTGCTAACCTTACAGTCCATTCCCCAGTCTTTTATGAACGACAAAAACTGTAGGAAGTGACATTCTAATGACTAACACAAAAATATAAAATGTTCATTAGTAAACTAACCCTGTAGAGGATACAGTAATCTTTTTAGGACAACTACTACAATGCATTTGTCTATATGAAGCCGTCATGGCAGAATCATTCTGAAGCAATACACAGTATTTCAAATACAACTCAACTGCTGTATCCAGTACTGCACGGACTCTAATATCAGCGAGGTAGGTTCCAATCTCGGCATAAGCTCTGGCCCGTTCCTCGAACTGCGGCAGGTGATGTATCAATTTTAGACAAACTAAGAGGAGTTATATGATTTGATCCATTATAAATGGTTCTGAAAGTCTGCGACTGTGAAAACAATAGGTTTGTTTATAAATAACTCGTCTGCTACCAGTCATGATTGTGACTGGTAGCAGATGAGTTTTTTTTAATAAACAAACCTATTTAGAGGAGTTAGGCGAAGCATTGGAGACTCTGGACTTATGTGTGTCCCCCCCCCCCCTCCCCAAAATCATAATACTGGAATCTTTTTCCATAGAATTAACAACTAACGAAAAGATTTATGGTTTTTCCACTCAAGATAATACAAGATAACATGACAACACACACTGCCACTGCATCTATAACTATGTGAGATATTTTCAAAGATAGAAGACATCCCTGCCCCAATAATGAGTGTTGCACTAATTGCGCACCACACTCCTGTCCCTATATCATGTCGAGGTTCTCAAGGTAACATGTTAGAATTTTCAGAATTCTAATGTTGACTGTTCTGTGAATTCATGTACCCTGACAAAAGCACCAACATTTCATGAAGAAAGACATTTTATGATCAACCTTTCATTATGCACAGACTGCAATGGCCAGCTGCAATGCTCATGTAGAGTAACGTTTCAGTTAAGAGTGTGTGGATAGCTCTGGAAGCAGAAGCTACTGGCACACCACTCTGAAGCTCTAAATTGTGCAATGATTTTCTCGGACTTTTTTTTGGCCACTCCTAACATGCCTCAGTTTGGTTAAAACTGATGTGCCAAAATCTGAGGAACAGACCAGGCTGTATGTGGCGTAGTAGCTATCTCCCCAATATCAGTTCCAGCACAGCTTCTGGTAAAATGCTTTCAAAAATGAGTGTGAATTTTTAAGGGACCAAACAATACACACACACCAAGCAATAGTGGAAAGTTTCTGCAGTCACTCTAGTAGCCTTTGTGAAACTGTGCCGATTGCACGCATTTTGTATTTGCTGCCCAGGTGAAGGTTTTATTGACCAATACTAAATATTATTTTACCAAATTCTAAGTTTTGGTGAGTGAACTTTTTGGGATTTGTTGCTCTTTCATGTTTTTGTCCTTTAAGGCCTGATAATATATAATGGATACACCTTATTCTTATGGTCATTTGATCTTGATTACAAATCAGTTGATGGCAGTAGCCAAAACTATGTTATAAATAAAGTCATGTATTAAGTGACCTACATGGTTCAATTCACAAAATATCCACAACAATCACACACACTTGTTTGACAAACTTATTCTTTATTAATATGAAATTGACTATTGATGATTACCTTTCTGGTGCAGTATGAGTTATCAAGAAGAAACAATCGTTGCTTTGCAATTAAAAAACACAATTTCTGTCTATCAAATATCTTATTATTTTAGGTAGACTGTCACAGTTTCAAAACATAGTGTTTAGTTCCTGTTAGATTCAACAGAAGGCAGTGTGTTTTCCTTCAAGAATTTGTTTTCAAATATCAATATAGCTCCCCAACTGACATATTGTTTACAGCAAATTTTGTCACTGATTAAATATACACTATGGATATTCCTCCCATAAAACTGCTTAAATAAGCTCACAGGACAAAATATTAGTCCACCATTAACAGAGCTCACTAGTCACGTTGGAGCATTGTAGATGGTATACGACGACTAGCAGATGATTATATGACCATCAATCGTTGACCTAAGTCAGGGTAGTGAAGTGGTGGTGTACATGCCAGTTAGTTGTACAGAACTAGCATAGTAAGACAGGTTGGCACATGACTGAAAGGAAGTACAGTATACTTCCAATTATTCAGGATTATGTGTAGGAGAAGATGCATGAATAATTGCAAAACACAAATAATAAAGATATTTTCAAAGATGCATTTTAGATTATGTCTACTGCCCAAGTAACAGCGGCAGTGTACGCGGCCAAAGTCTGCACACGCTCAGACGCAGCACAGCAGTCATCTTCCATTGCCACTCTGCCTTAGTGTCCACCACTGGCCCTTGCCCCTAGCAGCCTGCAACCCGCACTGCCAGTGCTCATATGCACATGTGATCTGCAAACTGGATGATCTGCACGTGAATAATCAGGAGTACACTCCACAACGTTTTGACATGCCCAGGACCACACTGTGAAAGCACGTGCTCAATGTTAGTATGCGCAAAACTGCTATGGTCATTAGCGCCCGGTCCGTGACTTAGGAAACAGTAAAAACTGAAAATGGACACCAGCAGAAATGGGAACGAAACTCAAAAAATTGGAGAAACTAAAAGCAGAAGGAAGGCTTAAAAATCCACTACAGAAAGGGGTTGGTTGTCAAAAAAAGCTTCAAATGACTGACGTCATTTCACTGCCACTAATAAAGTCAAGAACGCGATCGGCCGAGCGCGTGTCATCTGCTAAAATGGACGATATATCAGGCGACAGCTGTAGACAGGCGCATAACGGAGTAAAATAGGGGCACTCAAGTAAAAGGTGTCTGACCGTCCACAGCTGAGAGCAGTGGGGACAGAGTGGGGTAGGACCGCCGCTTAAAAGATGTCAATGGCTAAAAAGACAGTGCCCTATCCGAAGTCTAGTTAAAATTACCTCCTCCCGACGACGCGTTCCGGAGGAAGAGGTCCAAGCACAAGGAAGAGGTCCAAGCACAAGGAAGAGCTTTCACGTCCCGCAATTTATTATGGGGAAGTGTCGACCAATGTGCGTGCCATAAAAGAACAACTCGACGACATAAAACGCTCCATAGATTGGTGAAGGGAATCGATTGAATAGCTGGCCGAAGAAGAGAGACTGCAGCCTTGGCCGCTATATCGGCCGCCTCATTTCCACAGATACCAATGTGTCCCGGGAGCCAGAGGAACGCCACCGAGACGCCCCCCAGGTGGAGCAAGTGCAGACAGTCCTGAACCTGGTGGACCAGAGGGTGGACAGGGTAAAGAGCTTGGAGACTGAGGAGAGAGCTGAGAGAATCTGAGCAGATAACATACTGTATCCGCTGATGGCGGCGGATGTAGTGGACAGCCTGGAGAACAGCATAAAGCTCCGCAGTATAAACCGAACACTGGTCAGGAAGCCGAAATTGATTTGGGGTGTCGCCAACAATATAGGCACTCCCTACACCTAACTATGTATTCGAGCCATCAGTGTAACTAAATGTGGCTTCCTTCATTTGTAAACATAGAGCAGCAAATGCCCGACGATAAACAAGTGAAGGGGTACCATCCTTGGGAAATTGACAAAGGTCACAGAGCAGGCAGATCCGGGGACGGAGCCAAGGCGGTGCTGTACCCCAAGTTGTCAAGAAGGTTTTAGGAAAGCGAAAGGAAAGAGAATGGAGCAGTTGACGGAAGCGGACTCCCGGTGGTAGTAGGGAGGAGGGGCGGCCTGCATACCTTACATCAAAGGAGGTGTCGAAAAAAATGTAATGGGCTGGATTAGCAGGCATGGAAGACAGATGGCTAGCATAACGACTCAGAAGGACTGCTCGCCGATTGGACAGCAGAGGTTCAGCAGTCTCAGCATAAAGGCTTTCCATAGGGCTGGTGTAAAATGCTCCAGACACTAAACGTAATCCACGGTGGAGGATTGAGTCGAGACGATGAAGAATAGACGGCCAAGCAGAGGAGTAAAGTATGCTTCCATAGTCCAATTTCGAGCGCACTAAGGCGCAATAGAGGCGGAGAAGGACCACTCGGTCCGCTCCCCAGGAGGTACCATTCAGGACACGGAGGGTGTTGAGGGATCGCAGACAGCGAGCCGAAAGATAGGAAACATGGGAGGACCAGCACAGTTTTCTGTCAAACATAAGACCCAAGAATTTAGCGATGTCCGAAAACGGAAGGTTGACAGGGCCTAGATGTAAGGAGGGTGGAAGAAACTCCTTACGTTGCCAAAAATTAACACAAACGGTCTTACTGGGAGAAAAACGGATGCCGGTTTCGATGCTCCAAGAGTAGAGGCGATCGAGACATCCTTGACGACGTTGTTCAAGAAGGCTCGTCCGTTGAGAGCTGTAGTAGATCGCAAAATCGTCCACAAAGAGGGAGCCCGAGAAATCAGGAAGGAGACAATCCATAATTGGATTTATGGCAATGGCAAACAGTACAACACTTAGCACGGAGCCCTGGGGTACCCCGTTTCCTTGGGAGAAAGTACAGGAGAGAGTAGTGTTCACCCGCACTCTAAATGTGCGCTCTGCCACAAATTCGCGAAGAAAAAGGGGCAGCCGATCTCGAAAGCCCCAAGAGAACAGTGTGCGGAGGATGCCTGTCCTCCAACAGGTATCGTATGCTCTCTCCAGATCAAAAAATATTGCTACTGTTTGGCGTTTCCGGAGAAAATTGTTCATGATATAAGTGGAGAGAGGAACAAGATGGTCAACTGCAGAACGATGCTTTTGGAAACCGCATTGGGCAGGTGTTAAAAGACTGCGGGACTCCAGCCACCAAGCTAAACGGCAATTCACCATACGCTCCAAAACCTTACATACGCTACTCGTGAGAGAAATGGGGCGATAGCTAGAGGGGAGATGTTTGTCCTTTCCAGGTTTCGGAACAGGAACGACGATAGCTTCCCGCCATCGTCTGGGAAAAGTACTGTCGGTCCAAATTCGATTATAAATACGAAGGAGGTAACGCAGACTATTGGTTGATAAATGCAGCAACATTTAGATGTGGATACCATCCGGTCCTGGGGCGGAGGAGCGAGAAGAAGAGAGTGTATGTTGGGAGTTCCCGCATGGAGAAAACAGTATTATAGCTTTCGCGATTTCGAGAGAAGGAAGCAAGAGGTTGCACTTCCGCTGCATGTTTCTTCGGGAGAAACGCTGGCGGGTAATTTGAAGAGCTCGAAATCTCAGCAAAGTGTTTACCCAAGGAGTTAGAAATTGCGACGTGGCCCACTAACGTATCATGCGTGACAGTGAGCCCAGAGACCGGAGAGAAACTAGGCGCGCCAGATAACCGTCGAATTCGACTCCAAACTTCCGAGGAGGGAGCGAAGTTGTTAAATGAGCTGGTAAAGAATTTCCAGCTTGCCTTCTTGCTATCGCGGATGACGCGATGGCATCGCGCACGGAACTGCTTATAGCGAATACAGTTGGCCAAAGTAGGATGGTGGCGGAAAACGCGAAGAGCACGTCGCCGCTCATGTATTGCGTCACGGCATGCCTCATTCCACCAAGGAACTGGGGAGCGCCGGGGCAATTCAGAGGTGCGTGGTATTGAATGTTCCACAGCTGTAAGAATAACGTCGGTAAGATGTGTGACCTCATCGTCGACACTATGAAAGTGACGGTCATCGAATGTCGCTAGAGACGAAAAAAGTGTCCAATCGGCTTGGGCAAACTTCCAGCGTCGCAGGCGGATATATGGCAGTTGAGGCTGCAGTCTAAGGACACATGGAAAGTGGTCACTTGAGTGTGTATCATCAAGGGCGAACCATTCAAAGCGCCGAGCTAGCGGAACAGTACCGACCGAAAGGTCCAAATGAGAGAAATTTGTCGTGGAGGCAGACAAAAATGTAGGGACCCCAGTGTTGAGGCAAACTAGATCCACTTGGTGGAAGACGTCTAGCAATAGTGAGCCACGTGGACAAGGATGTGGAGATCCCCAAAGCGGGTGGTGGGCATTGAAGTCCCCAACCAGCAAATAGGGGGGTGGAAGCTGACCAAGAAGATAAAAGAAATAAGCTCGTGCCATTGGTGTGGACGATGGAATGTATACAGTACAAAGAGAAAAGGTATATCCAGAAAGGGAAAGATGGACAGCGACAGCTTGGAAGGAAGTGTTTAAGTGGATTAGGTGATAATGGAGAGTATCATGGAGAAGAATCATAAGTCCTCCATGTGCTGGAGTGCCTTCAACAGAGGGGAGATCAAATCGGACGGACTGAAAATGGGGGAGAACAAAGCGGTCATGGGGACGCAGCTTTGTTTCCTGAAGACAGAAGATGACCGGCGAGTAGGATCGTAAGAGGATCGACAATTCATCCCGATTGGCTCGAATGCCGCGGATATTCCAGTGGATAATGGACATAGGGTGAACAGAAAATGGAGGAATGTGACCAAGGTTGCCGTCAACTCAACGACTGCTCAGAGCTTGTGACCGACAGCATGGAATGGCATTCAGCCGAAGGCAGAAGATCCTGACACAGAAGACGGCCGAGGGCGATTTCCACCAGGTGGTGCTGTAGATGGGACAAGCCTCGGCAGAGAAGGAGATGAACTGGGTTTCTTATTAGCCTTCTTGGGAATATGATGTTTAGATGAATGAGGAACCGATGGTTGTGAAGTTGGGGTACGTGAAAAATCTTCACGAGTATGCTCGTTTTTTGAAGTCTTGGTGTCTGACATTTGGGCTCGAGATTTAGCAGAACCCGATGAAGGGTGAGCCACAGAGTGGGCAGGCGAAGGTGGTGAGGTTGAACGGGCGATCTTTGCGCTGGCCGATCTGACAACCGTGGTACTAAAGGTGAGGTCGCAAGTCTGCGTGGCCGCCTCCTTTGTTGGCCGTGCAGAAGCAAGGACAGTGCTGTATTTTCCTGTCTGAGGCACGGTGTGCTGTCGACTGGCGAATAATTTTCGAGCAGCAAAGGTCGACACCTTTTGCTTCACTCTGATTTCCTGGATGAGCTTTTCGTCTTTAAAAATGGGGCAATCTCGAGAGGAAGCAGCGTGGTCACCCATACAGTTGATGCAACGAGGGGATGGAGGTGGACAAGCACCCTGATGGGCATCCTTGCCACACGTAACACATTTGGCCGGATTGGAACAGGACTGGCTGGTGTGATTGAACCGCTGACACCGATAGCAACGCGTAGGGTTTGGGATGTAAGGGCGAACGGAAATTATCTCATAGCCTGCTTTGATTTTCGATGGGAGTTGAACTTTGTCAAATGTCAAGAAGACAGTGCGGGTTGGAATGACGTTCGTGTCAACCCTTTTCATAACCCTATGAACAGCCGTTACGCCCTGGTCAGACAGGTAGTGCTGAATTTCTTCGTCAGACAATCCATCGAGGGAGTGTGTATAAACGACTCCACGTGAGGAATTTAAAGTGCGGTGCGCTTCAACCCGGACAGGGAAGGTGTGGAGCAGTGAAGTACGCAGCAATTTTTATGCTTGGAGGGCACTGACTGTTTCTAACAACAAGGTGCCATTCCGTAATCTGGAACAAGACTTTACAGGACCTGCAATTGCGTAGACCCCTTTCTGAATAATGAAAGGGTTGACCGTGGAGAAGTCGTGACCTTCGTCAGACCGAGAAACAACAAGGAACTGTGGCAACGATGGAAGAACTGTCTGTGGCTGAGACTCAGTGAACTTACGCTTGTGAGCAGACATAGTGGAAGGTGAGGAAACCACTGCGGAAGAATCCCCCATGATTACCGGCGTCTCCGATGGCGCGCTCCTCCCTCGTGGGGGCCCTCTCTGAGGGCACTCCCGCCTTAGGTGATTGTTCACACCTCAGGTCACACCTCCCGACAAACGGACGGAGGGCCCAATCGGCACTTTTGGAAGGTATCAGCTCGGGTAATCACCCCTCCCTGGGCCTGGCCGTTACCAGGGGGTACGTACGTGTCCTACCTGTCTCCCCGGGGCGGGGAATTACGCGTTACCCCATCACCGGCTACGCATTGAAATGTGTGGGTCGGCCTTCAAACACGCACAGGGAGGAAAAAAGAGAAAGGGAAAGGAAAGAAGAGGGGTCTCAAACGCCACAGCGGAGAAAAGGGCAAAGAGAAGAGGTAAGGAAAACAGAAGGACAGAGGAAGGACTAAGACTTGCAAGCGGAGAAAGCAAAGAATTTGTTACAGTTTCGAGGATCCGTCTCCGGACTTGGGCACAAACCATACTCCCAGAGGGGGAGAAAGGGAAGCAAAGAGCCGGAGGTGAGGGGGGGGGGGGGGCAAAGATGGGGGATGGGGAAGAATGCGGAAAGGGAATGTATGCAGCCCGGAAAGGAAGGAAGGCCACATCAGCTCGGGGTCCTGTGCTCGCTACGCACGTATCCACAAAAGAGTTGTGGACCCCCTGGGGGGACAAGGAATTGTGTACCACTTACAACCATGAAACATGGCTTAAGAACAGTGGCTGCAAAAGGCCTGAACTGATAGTAACTGGGGTTTCACACGTCGTCGATCACAATCAATTTCAAACCCAATGGGAATTGCTGCCATGAGTAAATGCAGGTCCAACCTCAACGAGTTACCAAGTGAGCATACCAAAGAAAAATGTACATATAGACATTTGGTGTAGAGCACCTCGCAAAACGCCACTGCTCACAGTGGCAGCAGTTTCAGTGGGTCCAACAATACAGAAACTTAATAGCCAATTGGTGGCATTTAGTGCTGTCCAATGAGTTGCAGTTTTGCCTCTTTTTCAGGAATCAGGTTCAACAATGATCCAAAGATATGTTTAACTTGCGGTATGTAGAGAATATAGATCATGCTGGAGATTGTTTTGTGATGACGTGGTGGTGCTCGTAACATGAAATGTGGCCATTCAATCAGGTTAGTATGAAAATGAACCAGGATGTTTATTTCAACATTCTCAGCGAATGTGCGTTTTCCTTTCTTCTACACCCTCATGATGAGTACGCTGTTGGAGACTCCTGTCTTCCAAAACGATGGAAACAATTTTCATTGATTTGCAGGCATACATTTCTGGTTTGCAGAACACTCAGGACCTGTATCACACCTTGGCTGGCTCACTGAATCACCCATCCCAAACCTGCAGAAAAAGTCAGACTACTTGCAAACAGTGGATGAAATGTAAAAATCATCCTCAATGTTTGGTAGCACTACAGGATCTAATCATCAATGAGTGGATGTAGAAATATGTCATATCTGAGGAAACGTGTGGAATCTCTTCCTGGCTAGAGGCAGTGTTTGATGGTATTAGCATGATGTCTCCTGGGGGGGGGGGGGGGGGGGGGGGGGACTAATTTGTTTTGTCAGGTGTGCATAGATGCGTTAACGTAAAGTCCAATTATTTTCTTTGGTATAATGAATACTCTTTACTTAACAGAGGAGTTCCCACAATATATTATTCCATAGTACATCAATGACTGAGACACCCCCACCCCCGTTTCTTAGTTCAAACCATGGACAAAAGAAAAACTATTAGAAAAGAATGCTCCTCCATATGAATCAATAGCATATAAGAGAGTCTACTAATTTCTACGCCAATGGCAAGTTAAATCCTGAAGAACCAACACAAAAACTATCATTCATCCAAGTGGTAAATAGTGTTTTCACTACTAATGTAGAAAATCTCTGTAACAGTAATAGCAATTCTTCAAGAATACGAGTCAACTGTTTTGAATACTAATCTGCAATTAAAGCTTCATTCTAGGTGTGCCTGCTATGAAACACTGTCTGGAGAGCAGACCCATTGGTTGGGAGACCACAGAAATCCAGTTGACAAATGTCAAAATCTACATAGTGTCCATTATTCAACAGAATGAACAGAAAGAAGAATTAACTGGTTTCAGATACATTAATGCATTTCATATTTTTCTCAAACATACTTCAAACTCACTGTATACAGTTCTCATTCCACATATTTTAAATTTATTTTTGGGGTACTTTACTTCCACCAGTAACAAGGTTTCACAGTTCAAAAAAGTTAATACATTATTAGTATACTGATGTAAATGATAAAACAAATACTTCAGACTAATTCTGACATTCCTGGGAAACTCAGACAAAGAAAGTGTGTGTGTGTGTGTGTGTGTGTGTGTGTGTGTGTGTGTGTGTGTACGTGCAACAGCCATACAAGGAAGGCATAAAGATTAGGAGGATGAGATTAGTGTTTAATGTAGCGTCGGCAATGAGGTCATCAGACACAGGGCACAAGCTCAGATTAGGGAAGGAAATCAGCTGTGCCCTTTCAAAGAAATCATCTCTGCATTTGTCTGAAGCAACTTAGGGAAATCATGGAAAGCCTGAACCAGGATAGCCGGACTTGGGTTTGACCTGTTGTCCTCCCGAATGCAAATCCACTGTGTGTGCTAAACACTGCGCCACCTCGTTTGATGTGTGAAGATTAGGAAGTGATCATTAAAGACAGAACATTAGTTCAAACTGGAAAAAAAAGGAGAAAGGAAATTGGACACACAATTTTCAAAGGAACTACTTTGGCACTCGTCTTAAGCAGGTTTGGGGAATCAGGGAAATCTTAAATCTGAATGACCAGATGGAAATTTAAACCACCACCACCTTGAATGCCATTACAGTATATCACCACCACAACACTTCATTCTACAACAGCCCTACAGCCATGTCTAATAATAAAAGAGAAATTGCTTCAATTCTCAGAATGAACAGAGACCAATGTGATGGAAAATTCTGTTTATTAGTGCCATCATGAAAGAATGATGATCAAGGTTGATGATGTGATAAGAAAAAGAAGAAGATATGTTTATCTAAGCAGCAACAAAAGAATACATCTATATTTTGGAACAACAAAAAATTATTTTTCTATAAGAAATGTTCTTCTGTACATGGAATTGACTCAATACAATTGTTTTGAGTGTCTCCTCATCATAATGTAAAATGAAACATTAGTTGTTTTATTTTGCAGCATGATGTGGCTACACAACCAGAACAATTTTACTGAATGACAGTAGACGCATCTTTATATTACTAATGACATATGCATAAACTGGGGCCCTAGCCTAAGCATCTGAGTCTAAACTCATCAACTTAATTCATTACTTGTAGTGGTATGTTCCAAACAGACCCACCTTGTGGCTGGAAACTGTTCAAGATGATGATGATGACAATGATGATTATGATGACAATGATGATTATGGAGACAATGATGATTATGGAGACAATGATGATTATGGAGACAATGATGATTATGGAGACAATGATGATTATGGAGACAATGATGATTATGATGACGATGATGATGATTTTTAGTAGCAGGTTGTTATAAGATACACTTGAATGAAAGATATTCTCTCCAAAATCCTTCCTGTATTTCTTGAAAGTGGTCTTCCACTAAAATATATAAATCATTATTGTCCATCCTAATATCACACCCATTCTCCCGGTAAAACATCAAATCTCCAACATCACTGCAGCCGGAAAAAGGTACTGCAAGAATGGGACCAACGATGACTAAAGAGAATCGTTCAACTTCACAGAAGGTACTGCAAGAATGGGACCAACGATGACTAAAGAGAATCGTTCAACTTCACAGAAGTGCAATCCTTTAGCAAATAACTGCAGATTTCAATGCTGGGCCATCAACAAGTGTCTGCATGCGAATCATTCAATGCAACATCGTTGATGTGGGCTTTCAGAGCCAAAAGACCACTCGTGTACCCTTGATGACCGCACAACACAAAGCTTTACACCTCGCCTGGGATCATCAACACCAACATTGAACTGTTGATGACTGGAAACATGTTGCCTGATCGAGTAAGTCTTGTTTCAATTTGTATTGAGCGGATGGACGTTACAGGTATGGAGACAACCTCATGAGTCCACAGACCCTGCATGTTCAAGCTGGTGAATGCTCTGTAATGATGTAGGGCATGTGCAGCTGGAATGATATGGGACCTCTGGTGCGTCTTGATTCAATTCTGACAGGTGACATGTACATTAGCATTCTGCGTGATCACCTGTATCTATTCATGTTGATTGTGCATTTCGATGGGCTTGGATAATTCCAATAAGACAATGTGACACACCACACACATTGCTACAGAGTGGCTCCAGTAACACTCTTCTGATTTTACATACTTCTGCTGGTCACCTACCTCCCCACACATGAACATCACAGAGCATAGCGGGGTTGCCTTGCTATGTGCTGTTCAGAAGAGATCTCCACTCCCTCATACTCCTACGGATTTGTGGACAGCCCTCCAGGATTCATTGTGTACATTCTCTCCAGAACTACTTCTGAGATTAGTAGAGTCCACACAATGTCATGTTGCGGCACTTCTGCATGCTCGTGGGGGCTCTACATGATATTAGGCAGGTATACCAGTTCCTTTGGCTCTTCTTTGTAGTTTGTGATGATCACTTCACTTCACAACTTTCTAACGTGACACATCAGCAACAATATATTTGGTCATCTGAATGCCTAAAACAAAAATCTGAGAGCAGGAAAAAATCTAGGAACCAGTAGCATGGCTGCACTAAACCCCTTCGTCCCTATTACCTTCTTTGGAATGAAATCTTCACCTTTTCATAACTCTAAAACTGAGTTAATATTTGGCATGCTTGTGCATGACTCATTCTCCAGTCTCTGTTTTTGTTGTTATTAATATTGTGGTCTTCAGTCTGAAGAACAGTTTGATGCAGCTCTTCATGCTGGTTTGCCTAGTGCAAGCCTCATCATCTCTGCATTGCTACTGCAACCATCCACTTGAACTGCTTACTGTAATCAAGATTTTTTTTGTCTGTATTCCCTTTCATCTGCTTCATTTGTTACATTATCTTTCTGCCTGTTCGATCCTCTGTTGCCTCAAGGCTGCCCATTCACCATCTATTGTGTTCCTTACCCGTTTCAGTCAATCGTTTACCTAATCCTTCCTTTGAAACTCACAACAACATCTGGCTCTTTACAAACTCCTTTCATGACTTTTAAATTTTTTCAATCTTTTTGTTGTGTGCACAGCAAGTAGGCATATAAATTTATATAACTTTGTTGGTGCTGGTTGGTGTTCACTATGCTGTTTGTGGTAGCTTACCTGCATTCCCATTTTCTTGCTCTATGTTAGATCTATTCTTGCATTATCTCTGTTTGATTTTGTGTTGATAACCCCTTACTGACATGACTATAGTTCAATTCTTTTATCTTGGCGGCTCGCGCATGCCCGCCCAGACGCGGGAGATTGCTGTGTTGCCAGTTGTACGCGCCAAGAGAAGCAGCGCCACAGTATAGTTCGCAAACTTCTGTTTAGGGGGGAGCGCGCAGTTTATGAAGTAAAGCCACCACGGCCACATTAACCCTTTTGCTGCTATAGAGATGCGCTCCCCGCATTCCGCGATGTGCGCAATTTTGTCATCACTGCACTGCTCGCCTGTGCAGACACATAGTGTTTCGACTGCTTTGACACACTTTATCATTCGATTTCACAAAAACTATTTGGCCCAAAAATTTGATTTTTACACATATTCTTGACTGATAGCTTCCCCCCATAAATGACTTCATTTTTTTTTTCGATGTTCAATGCAGTTATTGTGCAGCATTAGATGTAGTAAACCATTGCACGAAATTTTGAAGAGTTTGCAGAGGTAAAAGTCCATAGCGTATACTTTCTGTATGGTCGATTTTAGTTGCCACTAGAAATTTCAAAAAATTACATTCAAACGAATAAAATTCATGAAGTAAGACACTTCGATATTGATTTTAAATAAAGAAAATATTAAGTGCCAATCAACGTTTGAATTCAGAACCTTTTGCTTAGCAGCCAAATATCTTAACCGTTATGCTAACGCATCTCGTCGATCAACATATCTCCCAGAGGACTTTAAAATATCACACAAAATACCAACAAACACTGTGGGTATGATTATGAATTACTCACGTTTCGTCGAAGTACAATAGGAAATAAACAATTAGCGCTGTTCTTTATTGCGAAAAAGCGGTTAGTGAGAATGATACAGACACCTTTCCTTGCTATCGCCTGAATCAGGTGGCTTATTGCTGGTTTGGTTTAATTAATTAATAGAATATGAAGCAATTGGTATAAAGAATGCTTTTTTCCAAACTTTCTATAAAAGAAAGTTTGCTACCAAGACATTGCTTTTGTTCAATTACTTTATTTATGACTGAAAGTTTCTAAAACTGAAGACACTCGTCCGTGCTCTGCACTGCAGTCGAGCTCTGGCAACGTCGTTCTCTGTTCATTGGCTGACTGTTTTGTGACGTCAGATGCGCAGAACGAACCTAAACTCGGCCGCCATCATAAATGACGCGCACTTTAGAAGTCCTTTTCTCCTGCCACACTGCTTCACTAATTCCCACCATATCTAACTTCAACCTATCCACTTCTCTTTGTAATTTCACTATTCTGCCAAGCAAGTAATGGATCAAACATACCATGCTCCAACCTGTAGAATGCCAGTTTCCCTTTCCTGATGACATTCTCCTGTGTAGTAACCACGTGAAGATCCAAATGGGGGACTGTTTTACCTCTGTAATGTTTTAACCAGCAGGATGTCATCATCAGTAACACTACAATCTGAACTTAGAGTAAGCTGTGTAGACGGACAATGCACAAAGCTCTGCTACTGCTGTAGTTGTTGAGTTTAGTAGTTCCACAACACAATTTAGTAACTGTGATGCAGTCATGGTAGTGTAGTAGTTCCACCACAATTTAGTAACTGTAGCTACAGTGCTCCCCACAGTTCTTGAACAGGTCTGTAGCAATGTACTGCCATGTGCCACATCTTCACATATCAGTTCCATTATGTTTACATGCTATAAAGAAACTTCTATGTCTGTACAGACTGAGTTCTCACAAAATATAAAAGCTGTAGTTCTCCCTTGCTTTCAGCCATTCTCACTACTTACAAGCCATGCTGGCTAATGCTGTAAGGCCTGAACTGTTGCCCCTGCAACTACTGAAAAGGTTGCTACTCTCTTCAGACATCTTATCTGTCTCAACCCTCTACAGATACCCTTGCAAAGTGGATGCATCCACACCTAAAGTATTGCAGAGGCAAAGAACCTCCTTCATCTTGGCTAGGTTCATGGTGCATGGGGTACTCCTTCCTCTAGCGAATGTGAATGCTGTTGATGCAGTTAACAGGAAAACAGGGGAGGAGATGGATTGTTTTTAAACTGGGAAGTTATACATACACACCTTTCAAGATTTACGATTTCTAAAAATTGGCCTCATATCTGACCTGGTACTATTATTTTAAAAGCTATTTCTTCTACAAGTTGTGTACAAATTAAACTTCCTGGAAGATTAAAACTGTGTGCTGAACCGAGACTTGAACTTGGGACCTTTGCCTTTCGCGGGCAAGTGCTCTACTGAATGAGCTACACTCCCTCCTCACAGCTTTAATTCTGCCAGTACCTCATCTCCTACCTTCCAAACTTCACAGAAGTTCTCCTCTGAAGAGTGAAAATTTCATTCTGTGTACAAACTTTCTTCCGTACAAGGTTGGATGAAATCTCATTCCATTACTAATAAAGCTACTGACTCTACCTTGCATGGTATTACAGAGAAGGAAATTCACATGTTACATCATTGGCTGACATTTTCAACAATGTTAAAAGATGAGAAAAACTGCAACAATAAATACTATTACTTTTCCATGGATCTGAACATCTCTAGAAAAACGAAGATTAACCAATACTCAAGTAACATGAAAATCTGTCAGAATACCTCTCATCATATTTAAGTACTTATTGGTCGATTTAAATTTCTTAAAGACCTGAAATACAGTAGAACTCCACTAATCCAAAACCCACAAATCTAAAGTTTCAAGTAATCTGAACAAAATCCGGGATGGAGGAACAAATAAATCAAAAGCTTATTTTAGTGTAAAGAAGGATTTTATTACACTGTAGAAATGAATAACTCGTTATTGAAAAACAATTTATCGAAACTAAATGTTTATTGCATTGATAAATACAGCAATGTTCACTTACAGTAATTTGCAAAATCGGTTATCTGCATTTGCCATAAAGAACTGAACCTGCTTGACGATGTGACGCTGGGTCAGTATTTCAAAAACATCACATCAGTTGGGTGGTAACGCTGTCCTGCGTCACATAGCATAATGCCAATCCAACAGCATCTGCAATGCCAGAATGTGACACAGTATGTTTATGGGGAGTTGTTCTTCAAACTTAGTATTCAGAGTTGTCATCACATTGATTCTCGATAATAGAGGATCACTGATTTCTTGATGTCCATTATCACTGACTGATTAATTCTTGAAGCCAATTTTGCAGTGCATTTTGCACCCTTGGATTCCTGAACAAGCTGAAGGATATCATTATCACCTCATGCCAGAACAGATGGGTTTTCTTCAAACATGAGAATTGGCTACAGTTTCTTCCATGATGTTTGTATTAAACATTTGTTTGAACTGTCCCAAGCCTCAGCTAGCCACTAGACGATGTTCTTTATTGTTATGGTTTTCATTTTTTCTAATAAGGAACAGTCATCTCTGTCAATTACAAATCATAGAAGCTTTTTTCTGTAATTCAACATTAGGTTTTGTAACAGACGCTAATCCAACAGTTGCAACATAAAGGCTACATTTGGTGGTAAAACATGCTTTGAAATCTTCACTGACTGGCTGCATTTCTGAAGGATGAGATGGAACACCATCAATCAAAAATAAAGCTCGAGGTGGCAGTCCATTTTCTGTATTGAATCTTCTGCGAGGGGAAAAAGCTGTTTCTCGAACCACTCACTAAACAGAACACCGGTCATCCAAACTTTACTTTGATTTTTGTAATAAACATCGAGAGCTTTCATATTTGTCTTTTAGGACTCGTGGTTTTTCAGACTCTCCAATTACCATGAGCTGTCATTTGTTTGCTGCAGCAGCATTGCTACAGTCTAAAACAGTATGGTGCTGTTTTATTCATTTTAAAACATGGTGCAGATGATTCTTCTTCCAAAGCAAGTCTTTTTGTAGGGAGTGCACTGAAATTGCATCCAGTTTCATCAGTAATAAACTAGCTGTAGAGAGTAATTTCCTGACTACATCAAATCTGAAAGCTTGTCTAAGAATGCATCTGCAACGGCAGCATCGGCTGATAATTTTTCTCATCTCTCTCCTTGCAATGGTCTAAACAACTATTGCATGCAAATTGTGTTGCAAAAGCTTTCAATTTTACTTTCCTGACACCAAATTCAATAGTCAATTTTGTAGCACATTCCCTGTTGTGAGGCCGCTTAAGCACTTCCAGTTTTTCTTTCAATGCTGAAGACAGTGTTTTCATTTGCTTGACATTATACTCTATACACACAGTATTAATTTATGATGTTAGGATGAACTCTGCTTGCAAGTGGTAAAATTGTTGTTTGATAAAAAACAATCAGTTTAGTGGCTTAACGTTGCATCGTCAGGTGCAACCAACACAATAAAAATATTTCAGGTACACCTTAACTTAAATAATCCACTATCTGCATTAACAGTACACTTATGCAAAGAGGGGTACAGAATCACAATCCATTCAGAAAATTTAAAAATACTTCTTAAAAAGAAAAATTCATATTTTGAATATTTAGAGGACGTGAAAATTTTTAGACATAAAAATGAAAACGCACACTTCACATTGAACAACCAATTGCAATTTAAGCAACATAGCATTCTGACTAATTTTGATTCTCTGCACGATTAGATGTTAGTATGTAATAAAATTCTGTATTACTCACGCATGTAGTCATGGATGAGTATATGGCCACATGGATAGCTTCCATTCCATCAGCCAGCTAGTGTCTCTTTGTTGTTCATGCGGACCGCTTTTGCCTTGCCCTGCACCGAGTTGCCCTGCTGTTCACAATGGGAAGACACTGCCACCTGATACTTTGCACATAGTAATCTGCATAGTGCCACAAATAATCACGTTCGCAATGACAATTTTTTTATCGTCAATCTGGCCCCTTTTTACAAAACTTTTAGTGCCTGCTCATTATAAAGTATTTTATTTTTTTCAGATGCAGGCAAATTTTAAAGAATGGAGCATGTCTTTACCTTTCACTTGATATTCTCTGAATAGTAAATTTTGACTAGGAGCGATAAGTATGTCTGCCATCTTTCAACGTTATGAGTTATGTTTTACACATTCTTTTATTAATTTTAATATCCACAAAATGTGGTGACACTGTACTTTGCTTGTTACTGTGTAGGTTGCACCTGGTGATGCAGCTTTAAGCTGCGAAACCATTTGTATTTTAATAAACAACAATTTTAACAGCTGCAAGTGGAGTTCTTCTTAACATCAGGCCTGTCAACAGCTGTGGTTGCCCGGAATATAAAATAGTTTGGGAGTATTAATTTAGGAATGAAAAGCATGAACACAGTACCGTGTAAGTCAACCCAATTTATTCTGTATACTTTATGCAGAACGTCTTGTTAACAACAGCCAAAAGACCCTCTGCTTTAACTCCTCCAAAAAAGATAGCTACAGAACCATATGCGAGCAGCTTGTAGTTGTATTGCTGCAGTCCAATCTGACTGTGTAGACCAGATGTCGTTTGAACTGATGGGAACTGAGAGACATATACCAAAGAAATTAATAAGGGATGGTACTGACCCCCATGGTACACAAAACGGGCCAGAGCACAGTTGCAGAAGCAACAAAAAAAAAGCATGCCAGATTTAAAAGAACACATAATCCCCAGGATTGGTCAAGTTTAACATAAACTCTAAATTTAGTTCCAACTTCAATGAAAGATGATTTTCACAGTTTCCATAACAAAACTCTTCTTCAAGATCTGGCAGATAACCCAAAGATTTTCTAGTTGTATATAAAGCTGATCAGCGGCGATATGATATCCATACCTTCACTGCACAATAACAATTGTGATGTTATTGATGACAGTGCCCTAAAGCAGAGTTACTAAACACGATTTTCCAAGATCCCTTCAGCAGAAGATGAAGTAAATATTGCAGAATTTGAATCAAGAATAACTGCCAACATAAATAACTTAGAAGTAGATATCTTTGGTGTAGCAAAGCACCTTAAATTACTTAATGAAGGCAAGGCCTCCAGCCTAGATTGTATACCAGTCAGCTTTCTTTCAGAGTATGCTGATAAAATAGCTCCATACTAAGCAATCTGACACAACTGCTCACTTGTCAAAAGATCCTGGATCTGGCAAAGACTGGAAACTTGCAAAAAAGTCACACCAATACCCAAAAAAGAAAATAGGATTTTCAAACATATACTGTATCTGAATACCATGAATTACCTTGAAGAAAATATTTATTCACCAACAGCCAGCACAGATTCAGGAAACAATACTAGCTTTGTCTCCTGAAGTAATGAATGGTATCGACACTGGATGTCAAACTGATTTAATATGTATAGATTTCCAGAATGCTTTTTGACACCTTTCCTCAAAAGAGACTTCTAATCAAATTGTGTGCCCATGGAGTATCACTTCAGTTGTTACAACTGGGTTCTTGATTTCCTGTCAGAAAGGACACAGTTTGTAGTAACTGATGGAGAGTCACCATGTAAAACAGAAGTAATATCTGGTGGTCTCGAAGGAAGTGTTATAGGCCCTCTGCTGTTTCTGATCTACATAAACAATTTACCATTTTTTAAGGTCATCAGATGATCAAAACCGTTCGGAAAAAGGTTTACACAAGACATAAGTATGGTGTGAAAGGTAGCAATTGACTCTGAATAATGAAACGTGTGAAATCATCCACACAAGTACAGAAAGGAAGCCACTGTATTTTAGTTACATGATAAATCACACAAACCCAAAGGCTGTAAAAATTCAACTAAATACTTAGGGATTACAATTACGAATAATTTAAATTGGAACAATAACATAGATAATGTCATGGGGAACGCAAACCGAAGAGTGCATTTTGTTGGCAGAACATTTAGAAGATGCCAGAGGTCTACTAAAGACTGCCTACACTATGCTTATCCATCCTCTTCCGGATGCTGTGCAGTATGGGCTCTACATCAGATAGGATTGACGATGGACATCGAAAAAGGGCAGCTCTATTTGTACTTTGAGAAACGGGAGAGAGTGCCATTAATATGGTAAGTGAATTGGGGTGGCACTATCTTCTCATGGAATTTCAATCATCAACTTTCTCCTCTTAGAATGAAAATATTTTGTTGATGGCCACTTACACAGAGAGAAATAATCATAATAATATAAGAGAAATCAGAGCTCGTACGGAAAGATTTAAATGTCCATTTATCCCCAGACCGTTTAAGAGTGGAATGATAGATAAATAGCTTGAAGGTGGTTTGATGAACCCTCTGCCAGGCACTTAATTGTGAATTGCAGAGTAATCATGTAGATGTAGAGTACTGTGCATCGTATTTGCAACAATGCCACTTCCTCATGCTGCTACGTTGCCAGTTTATCACATCGCTCTGCTACGATGCCTTGTGGCTGGTAATTATACAATATGTGATCAAAATTATCCAGACACCTGGCTGAAAATTACTTACAAGTTTGTGGCACCCTCCATCAGTAATGCCGGAATTCAATATGGTGTTGGCCCACCCTTAGCCTTGATCACAGCTTCCACTCTCACAGGCATATGTTCAATCAGGCATTGGAAGGTTTCTTAGGGAATGGTAGCCCATTTCTTCATGGAGTGCTGCAGTGAGGAGAGGTATCAATGTCTGTCTGCGAGGCCCGGCACGTAGTCAGCATTCCAAAACATCCCAAAGGTGTTGTATAGGATTCAGGTCACGACTCTGTGCAGGCCAGTCCATTACAGGGATGTTATTGTCATGTAACCACTCCGCCACACACCGTGCATTATGAACAGGTGCTCAATCATGTTGAAAGGTGCAATCGCCATCCCTGAATTGCTCTTCAACAGTGGGAAGCAAGAAGGTGCTTAAAACATCAAAGTACACCTGTGCTGAGATAGTGTCATGCAAAACAAGGGGTGCAAGCCCCCTCCATGAAAAACATGACCACACCATAACAACACCGCCTCCGATTTTTATTGTTGGCACTACACACACCGGCAGGTGACTTTCACCGGGCATTCAGAATACCCACAGTCTGCCATTGGATCGCCACATTGTATGCTGTGATTCGCCACTCCACACATTTGTCCACTCTTCAATCATCCAATGTTTACACTCTTAACACCAAGCGAGGCGACGTTTGGCATTTACCGGCATGATGTGTGGTTACGAGCAGCTGCTCGACCATGAAATTCAAGTTTTCTCACCCCCCCACCTAACTGTCATAGTACTTGCAGTGGATCCTGATGCAGTCTGGAATTCCTGTACGATTGTCTGTATAGATGTCTTTCTATTACACATTATGACCCTCTTCAACTGTCGGCAGTCTCCATCAGTCGACAGATGAGGTCGGCCTGTGTGCTTTTGTGCTGTACATGTCCCTTCATGTTTCCACTTCACTATCACATCGGAAACAGTGTATCTGGGGATGATTAGGAGTGTGGAAATCTTGCGTACAGTCGTATGACACAGGTGAGACACAATCACCTGACCACGTTCGAAACTCTTGAGTTCAACGGAGCACCCCATTCTGCTTTCTCATGATGTGTAATAACTACTGAGGTCACTGATATGGAATATCTGGCAGTCGGTGGTAGCACAATGCACGTAATATGAAAAACGTATGTTTTTGTGGGTGTCCGGATACTTGCTGCATCTGTGTAGTCTAATTGCTCAAAAGAACCCGTAACTTACACTTATTGATTAACATAGAAGGCCATGTTGTCATCATTTTTGTTATTATTGCTGCTACATGTTCTACATATTGGTGCAATATGTGCTGGCGAATAGTCCCACAGAGAAGATACTGTAAGACTTCAGTCATAAGTGCTTAGGCATACAACCCTTTACATAAAAACTTCTTGCTGTGAGAAAGAAGGTCTGAAAAGCAGTTTAAATTACTTAGGTTTCTGTGTATACAATGAGAATATTTAGAGCAGCTGTAGTTTTACACAGAATTGAACAAGAGGTGTCAAAGCTTACAACACAAAATTTGCAATGCAAGATAATTACATTGATTCTTCACAAGGTTCTTGAAAATTCTTTAAATGTGAACTTGTATTGAATTTCAACATGTTATTATTACGAAATATTTCTCAATTGCTGATAAATAAATCAATTCTTTTTTAAGATAGTGGAAAGTATGCAACAGAACAAGGGCTAGCAGCAGCTCGAAAGCTACTATATTATTTTTTTGTGTGTGTGTGTGTGTGTGTCTTCAATCAAACACCAGAAGTTCACAATGGAATAACGACAGTAGCATGTTGTAATTAGAAGTGAATGGTAGAGAGGATGGGGGGTGGGGGAGGGGTGGGGTGGAGGCACACTTTTGTTGTGGCTGTTTTCAATCCCTAGGATGATTTGATGAATTTCTCCACATCTCCATTTACAAGCTCTTCATTTCTGCAAAACAAATGCATCCTGCATCACTTTGTAATTACTATAGTCGAGCCTTGGTTTCTCTCTACAAACTTAACCATGAACAATTTCCTCCAACGCCAACTTAATGATTCTTTGGTGCCTTGGTATGTGTCCTATAAAACGATCCCTTCTCTGTTTTGAGACATTAATATTTGTTTTCAACAACAGGGTAAAGCGGATTACATTTTAGCCATGTCACTTTTTTAATTTTGCTCTGTACAATTTAATTCTATTTTTGCACATAATTCATCACAAATGGCATATGTAAAATACTGTACTGTCAGATAAACGTACAGAGGTTCATGCCTTTGTTTTCATTAAATTTACTGTTAACATTGGAAGGAGAACTGTAGCATCTATGAGATAAAATAAAATGCTGCTAAAACTAATTGTAAAATGCTCAAGAAGTGTGTTACTCCAGAAAAGAAGACGCAGCCAATACACACACACAAAGGTTATGAGAGATGGGCTTCTGTTGCGCGTATATGGTGAAAATTTTTACCTTTCACTAGCCATGTAAATGTGGTAGTTTCAATGAGGAAATTATGTTCAACAACAGAGTAGTAATGCAACTGAGCTGACACTATCATTTCTAAATTGTTTGATTTGGGTTTCTTTTAGACCGTCTATGAACCAAGTTGGAGAGTGTCGGCATTATTTTTCTTACTACCCCTGCCTTCATTTCCTCATCCTTTAATTGAGTTCTTTTTTCTGTGTAGTTTTTTATCTTCTTTGGTTTACTCCAGTTCAGTTATGTTCCTGTTTTCTGTTCTTTTCCTGATAAAACCACTTCTTACTTTCTGAAACAATTCTGTCCTTTTTTTTAATGACCTGAAAATTGTTTTTCTTGAGTTCTGTGTTATACCTCGTATGTTCCCTTTCCCCCCGTTTCATCTTCAGGCCCAAAAATGTTCATAGTATGTGTCTCTCATGTTTCCAGATATTTAAATTTAGACCCATGTTTTATATGCGTCCTTAGCCAATAAGCGTTTTCCATTTTCCTCACAAATGCTTCGATCACTATCTTCTCCGAAGCATTCTCCTGTATTATTTTCCTTTAAATATGTGAAGCTCTTTACTCTCATAACTTCAAAATGTGTGGGTCATAAACTCAGTTTGACAAATGTTATGTCATTCATTTATGCTATCCTTTGAAACCATTCTGTTATGTCTTTTCTTCGTTACAGACAAACAATGTTAGATGAACCTGAAATCTTTCCTATGAATTTAAAATGTGATTTGGGTTTGCTCAGAGACTCCCAAATGAGCTTTCATGCTTTGCTGTATGCTCCAAAATAATCCACGACCCTGAATGGTATCTTTCCGACCACTAAGTCAAATGCATTCTTAAAGTTGAGAAAAACTAGTACTTACCTGCTTCAACCCAGCACACAGTACTTTACTCTTAAGATTGAATATCAGTTCACCATATAATCTAACTTTGTGAAACGCAGCCTGATACTCACCCAGTTCATAAAGCATTCTTTTACTACCCTGGTTTGAAATGTCTCTAAAATTAATAGCATTCTTCTTTTGCAGTGAATGCACCAGATCTGTTAGGCACTCATCAGGGATGCTTTGTTTGACAAATGTTCTCAGATAAAAAGGTTAAAGACACCTTCCAAATTTCCCATTTTCAGTTCTGCCACTGCAACAGGTACTTGTAAAACTTTATTTTTTAGTTCTTTAACAATTTAGCTTAACTGTGTGATTCACAAATACAGAAAAATACGAAGGTAACAGCTTCTGGAGCATAAATACACTTGCTAGTAAGCTGTGAACCACAGACCTGAACTTGGGCGTGTCAGGAAATTGTAATATTAGGTGGTTTTCACAAATTCCCAAGATGTGAATTGTCTACAAAAATAATTACGAGTACACTGAAATATCAGCCAAATGTCTCCCCATATACATTTCTTGAATCAGTGTGGCAAATGGCTGTGACCTGAGTGGTTTGGTTAGTTGTTAGTGAACATATTTCTATTACTGTGTTTCCATGAGTTTGCTTTTTAGTATATGTATTTGACATCAGTCTGGAATCAAAAGCTTCATACAGACCAATAAGCTGCTCCACATTATCATGCCAGGTGGTGGTGGTTATTGTAGTCTTCAGTCTCAATACTGCATTGATGTAGTTCTCCACACTAATCTATCCTGTGCAAGCATCTTCATCTCCGCACAACTACTGCAACTAGTATCCATTTCAGACAGCTAACTATAGTCAAGTCTTTGTTTCATTCAACAATATGTACCCCCCATCATCATCAACTGCCATACTGACTAATCTTTTATGTCTCAGGTCATGTTATTATACATCTATTCCTTCTTTTAGCAAAGTTGTGCCACAAATTTTTCTCCCCATTTCGATTCACAACCTACTCATTAGCTATCCAATACACCTAGCTTCAGCATTCTTCAGTAGCACCAAATTGCTAAAGTTTCTATTTTCTTCTTGTATGAACTGTTTATCATCCATGTTTTACTTCTGTACAAGTCTTCACTCCAGACAATTACCTTCAGAAAAACTCTGGATTGTTTGGAGCAATTTCATTCCAAGTTGGTACACACGACTTCTTACACGGAAAAAATACTGTGGGATGAGAATACCCTAAGTCCTCCTATGGATGGGTATGAAGGTAGGGGAAGGAAGGGGGTGACATGAAGAATAAATGTGAATACTTGAAAAAAATTTCAACTTAAATAGGTACACATATGACTTATTGTATAGGCATGACTACTATAGGGTTAGCGATCCCTTAGCGCCCCTCCCTATCTATGCAAATGGAAGTGGAAAAGCGATTACTTGAAAGCATAATTCTGGAGGTCCTGAAGCAATTTCAGTCAATATTACACTTATATTACTTAAAATCAGGAAAAAATTACTGCTGGAGTAAGACACACACACACATACACACACACACAAGTAATAGAATACGGCTGATATTTGTATCTATGCCTCGGTTTTCAGGGTAGCTAAACTGAATGGTGACAGTTCCAATGACATTTAGCCAGGCATAGTCAAATTACATGAACAGAATTCTGTAGACCCTTCTGGATTTTTTAGAAGCGAACAGAGCTCTATTGACCCATGTAGAAGGAAATAAACTTGTAATATATCAGTTCCCAATGTCTGTACATTCCGAGTGAGAATTCATTTTTAACTCCCCCCCCCCCCCCTCCCTCACACACAAAAGCAGAAGAAAACTAAACTACTGTTACATTCATCATTAAATCATAAAAATAATTATGTTGTAATAAGTGGAAATCATCACAAATGACATAGTGTTGCCATCTCAGGATTCACCCAGGAAGGTATATCCATGGAGAGTGACACCAAGTAGAACAGTTGTGGCCAGGCTGGAGTTGCAGACAATTGGATGATTGGATGGGCGAAGGAGGGAGAGTGGGGGGTCGGAATAGTGGACAGACTAGAACATAACATTGTGAGTGAACAAGGTGATTTACACCAGCTTAAGTGAAGAAATTGTGAGATAATTAACTATTTTGAGACAGACTACTGAAGGCATAAGGTAGTGCTGGATATTCCATGTAAAAGTACTCTAAAAAGTTTGCTGCGGTGGCACAGTGTTTAGCACATAGGACTTGCATTTGGGAGGACGGCTGTTCAAATCCCTGGGCAGCCACCCAGATACAGATTTTCTGCAATTTCCCTAAGTCACTTCAGACAAATTCCATGACGGTTTCTTTGAAAAGGGGCTGATTTCTTTCCCCATCTTTTTGTAATCCAAGGTTGTACTTCTGTCTCTAATAACTGCACTGACGGCAGGACGTTAAACTCCAATCAAACGTACTTCCTTTGACCAAGTTTATACTTTACAAGGTGCAACACAGTGAAAATGTGTGGTGCAATGGGAAAAAAACAGTGTATGATATGAATTGGTGTCGTGAGTTAGGGAGATTAGAGCTCACATGGACACTTAAAACCAGCAGTCGTTCCACCAGAGAACTGCTTGTGATGAACAGGAAAAGGTGTAAGTGACAGAGGTGACAAAGAACTCTCTGCAACATACCACAAGGTGGCTTGTGTAGTACAGAGTAGATTTATATTTTTCTGCATAAATAGCAAAAGTTGTATACAACTTTTAGTAACTCATTTCCTAATGTTAACTCATTCAGAACTGTCAGATTTAATTCGAACACATTCCATTCCATTGTTCTAATTGTGTTGATTTTAGTCTTATAATTTCTTTTCAAGACCACTATCCCTTCTTCAACTGCTCCTCTAAGTCCTTCAGCATCTGACAGAAAAACAATATCATTGACAAGCCTCAAAGTTTTTATTTCTTCTCCCTGAACTTCAATTCCCTCTCCAGATTTCTCCTTGGTTTCCTTTACTCTTTATTCAATGTACAGATTGATAATTATCAGGGAGAGGCTACAGACATGTCTCACTCCCTTCTCAATCACTGCATCCCTTTCATGTCCTTGGGCTATTATAAATGCAGTCTGGTTTCTACACAAGTTGTAGATTTAGAGAGAAATGTTGGCTACTTACAACACCATAAATGTAGCTTTTCCTTTCTTTTACCTACTTTCAAAGGTAAGTCATAATTTTCCTCTAAACCTAAAAGTGCTGTAAATGTAAAGTTGCCTTTCTTTAACCTTTCTTGCCAGGTAAGTTGTAGGGTCACTACCATCTTGCTTATTTGTACGTTTGTCTGATCTTCCATGAGGCCAACTTCTACTCTTCTGTAAATAATTTTTGTCAATATTTTGGGAGCACAACATATCGTGAACAGTGTGTAATGATAATGATTGGAACAATGGAGGCTGTAGTATCAGGGATCCCACAAGGATTGGCAGTGGGCCCATTTATTCTTCTCATTATATTTTAATGATGTATCAACTCTTCTTTCCCAGTACAAATATAAGTACAAGATCTGTTCAAAAAATTCTGAAATATTTGTAATTTCACACCAATGGTGTACTGGAGTGAAATTCAGTTGCCATACCTGCACACGCCTGTGTTTAATGTGCAACTGCCGGAAGTTTCATTGTTATATCTCTGTCAGTTATTGATAAGTGCTGCATTGAGTAGAACATTGTGTCCCACAGTTTCTGAATTTCGAGAGGGCAGTGTTATACAAGCAACACATCTCCATTAAATTTTGTGTGAAACTCAAAAAAATCTTTATAGAGACACACCAAATGATGGAGGAACCCTACGGTGATGAGTGCTTAAACCATACTCACTGTCCACATGGTTTAAAAATGGCCAGACAGAAGTTAAAGATGACCCTCATTCAGGACGGAATTCAACATGTATCAACTACGCTCATAGAATGAGATTTTCACTCTGCAGCAGAGAGTGCGCTGATATGAAACTTCTTGGCAGATTAAAACTGTGTGCCAGACCGAGACTCGAACTCGGGGACCTTTGCAAGTGCTCTACCATCTGAGCTACCCAAGCACGACTCACGCCCCTTCCTTGCAGCTTTAGTTCTGCCAGTATCTTGTTCACAGGAGAGGTTCTGTGTAGTTTGGAAGGTAGGAGACGAGATACTAGTAGAAGTAAAGCTGTGAGGATAGGGCATGAGTCGTGCTTTGGTAGCTCAGTTGGTAGAGGTCTTGCCCGCGAAAGGCAAAGGTACCGAGTTCGAGTCTCGGTCTGGCACACAGTTTTAATCTGCCAGGAAGTTTCAACTACGTTCATGTCAGAAATGTCAACGAAATTGTGCATGTCAATCAAAGACTGACTGTCCGAGAGACTGCAGAAGAATGTAAAATTTCAGTTGGGTGATGTCATGAAATCCTGACACTGCATCTTGGAATGCATTGAGTTGCCACCAAGTTTGTCACATGGCTCATGAGTCAAAACCAGAAATACCATTGCCCCGCAGTCGGTGAAGAGCTTTTGGATCATGCAAATGAGAATTAGATGTTTCTTAAGAGAATTATAACTGATCACGAGATATGTGTCTACAGTTATGAGGTTGAGACCAAGGTTCAATCTTCGCAATGGGTTGGGAAAAGGTCTCCAAGACCAAAATAAGCTTGTCAAGTCAATCAAATGTCAAAGCCATGCTGATTGTTTTCTTTTGCTTTGAAAGATTAGTTCATCATGAATTTGTGCCACAGGGACAAACTTAATCAATGGTACTTGCCACTGGGACAAACTTAACCAATGGTACTATCAGGATGTGTTGCAATGCCTGCAAGAAAATGCTGACAACCTGACATGTGGTGAGACAATTCATGGCTCTTGCATAACGATAATGCATCCGCATATTTATCCCTGTTGGTGCAAGACTTAAGGCACAAAAAATGAATCATTGTGCTGCCTTATCCTCTATACTCTCCATGGCACTTCGTGCCATCCAACACGAGGTGTACCAAGACTGCTTCCAGTAGTGGAAAGGGCATTGGGAGCAGTATAACAACTGTGGAGGACAGTATTTCGAAGGAGACCATGCACAATCACTAAAGCATAGAAAAATTTTGTGGACAATGTACCAGAATATTTTGAACAGATCTTGTACTTGCTAATGACATTCAGTTATACCTACGTGCAAGTCCAACAAACCTGTGCACAGCCATACAGTGGTAAATACGAATACACTTGCCCACGACTGTAGGTGCAGAACACAAATCTAAAATGGAAGCAATCTTAGTCACACACAAAAGACTTATTACCCCCTCAGTTCAGGAAATCTCTTCCACCATGAATCCTAAACAACATAGAAATAACAATTTCTTCTTCAGCAAAGAATTTGGGAGTAAATCTGGACCACGATTTAGACTGGATTGAACACACAGCTGAAGTCTGAAAGAAGGTGTCATCACCACTTCACACAACAGAGAAATATATAAAAAAAGTATTTAATTTTGACCTTTAAAAGACTAACACTCCATATATTTGACAGTGGCGATGCCATTCTCCAAGGACTATCATATGAAAGCTCATGCAGGATGGAACTGGTGATGAATGCTTGTGTGCGGTACATTTGTAGTGTACACTTTTTTGACCATATCATCAGGTTATGAACAATATTATCATGGCTATGAGCTAATAAGCACAGAGACTATCATACTATCTGCTTGCTCTATCGTCTTCTCAATCATTGCACTCCCTCTTATTTGTCTTCAGCTCTTACTCTACAACCTGAACAGCACGGCAGAAATACTCATTCTCAACTAAGTAAAATTCTCTCTGTACCATCACATAGTACAGCCATGTTTTCTGAATCATTTTCTGCATCAGGAACCTGACCTCAGAACAATCTTCCTCAAAAGATCACAGAAATTAAATTTCTTCCAAACTTCAAAAGACCGCTAATGGTCCATCTTCTATCATAACAGCTGACTCTCCTACATTCTGTGCTGCCCATTCTCATGTGTCCCCCTACCCCCGAACTTTTCCCTATCTCATGTCAGCCTACTTCTTTCCTAACAGCAACTGTCACTGTCATTTTCAGTTTTCCCCTCTTTCTTTATCCATTTCGCTTCTCATAGTACTAAACATGGTTTCAAATGTGCTAGTCTGTACCATTCTAAATGCCTATTACAAACAATGGAAAACCCAGGATGGAATAATGACAATATTATGAAGAAGATAATTGCTATCCACCAGACAACAGAAGAGATGCTGAGCCACTGAGAGGCACAACAAAGAGATGTCCAAGAAAGCTTTTAGACAAACAGACCTTCATCACACACATGACCGAAGTCTCTGATTGCCAAGGCCAGACTCAGTCTGACTCAGTATCTCCAATTCCAATATATTGTGAGTAGCACCTATCCCTTTCATAATATTATCATTAAATGCCAATTATTATTATTATTATTATTATTATTATTGGGAGTTTTGTAATGTCTTTGGTATGTGTTGCTCCTAGTCAGGCTAAATATGCAGTAGCAACGTCGGGCGTTAGTCGAAACAGATGTCAGTTAATCAGCTGATCGCCCGGTGCATGTCAACAAGATTCACGCGCTGACCGCCAGGTGTGCTGTGAGACACTTTCTCCTCGCTGCAGCGCATGCTCCATGAATTTAATAATTTTCTTTGACTTTTTAGGCTCCATGAATTTAATAACTTGCTTTGACTTTTTTAGTATTCCTGTTACTGTTACTATATTCCTAACTTAGTTACCAAAAAATTGGTAATATTCATTGAACTGGAAAGGTTTCATAATGTTTTTCCTCCTGTTATGTGAGTTTAAAGTAAACTTCTTGTCTAAATAAAGAGTTGAACATAATTACATGTCACAAGTATCTTATTCTTGCTGCAGACAGGATCACGAAAACGAGATCACAAGTACAATACACACAGGTTGCGACAGTGGTGATACCGATGTGATCACAGCTAGAGAGAGAATAAATCAGCAGCCAAACGGCTGGCAGCGAACTTCAATGTCAGAAACTGGTGCGGGAATGGACCCACCAACCATATCAAGACGGGCCATGTGGCTACTGCAGTTCTGGCCCCACAATCCAGCTTTATAGTTTCCACAAGTGGAAGCGAGTTTCCTCTGCACCAGATTGACTGCTGACTCCACTAAGTTCGCACTGGTGGTTAGTCAGTTGGACCACTGCTACGCAACTGAGATTCAAGATATTATAACTTTTCACCTACGAACACGGAATCATACGTGAAATTAAAGACTGAATTACCACGAAGAGTGTCCACTTCACAGGAAGAACAAGTGCTGCAGGTTCTCACACAAGAGAATGTCGGTGACAGAAAAAACCACTGCACTACCTCTGTCAATTAAGAAGCAAGGTTGACGTGTGCACGGTGCCCGAAACATTACTATGCACATTCTGAAGCAGCCATCTGCCGGCACAGGTGAAGGTCATTTTAGCATCGCAAATGGACATGTCACTAGATGCCGTTGCGGATGTGCCAGATCAAATTCAAGACGCCATCATACTGCTCTCCTACACAGAAATTACAGTGGACTGTAATAGCACCTCGGTGGTTATGCGGGCGGATTAAAACAGTCTCTTGAGCAAGGTTGACGAGCTGAGTAAGGAAATGGGTGAACTACTCTCCAACAGGTACACTAGAGGATGATTCCACAGAAGATCTAGAAGTCACAAACTCCGCCATGGCCAAATATTCAACCCGGCCAGACATGTGTTGGTACTGCAGGAAATTCTGAGATCAGGTGCACAAGTGTACTTCACCATGTACCTTTCTCAGTTGTAAGTGACAGGCAGAAGTAATTGTTCCGGACTGTCAGTCGACGTCCTTGCGTCTGTTTATGACGGATCGCAAGAAAGGGTGCAAGTTTTTGGTGGACACGGGTTCCAACTTAAGAATTTTGCAACAGACCCAGTTACCCAAGTATCAGCCAGCCACCTCGTTTTGCCTTTCCGCGGTTAATAATTCAACCATTGCGACATATGGACACATCGAGTTGGACCTGGGATTATGTTGTGCCTTGAAGTGGAATTTCACTGTGGCGGATGTAACCTAGCCTATAATTGGGGCAGATTTCTTAGTGCATTATCAGCTGCTGCCGGACGTTGCCAACACCCGCCTAGTAGACAACATCATGGGACTATCTTCCGATAGATTCCGACACAGTGTGGCATTATACGACATCAAATTGATCCAGTTGAAGAACAATTACCAGCTATCACAAGGCCTCCTAGGTCCCCACAAAAGGTATGTCACAACACTGTACATTATGACAATACTACAGCAGGCCCTCCTATTTCGTGCAGACCCAGGCATCTTGCTCCTGACCAATATGCTGTTACCAAGGAGGCATTTAATCCAATGTTGAAAGAAGGCCTCATTCACCCATCTAGTGGGCCTTGGTCGTCACCCATCCATTTAGTGATTACTGAGGCTTGAATGCTAGGAAATACCGGATGGTATCCTGTTCCTCTCCTGAAAGATTATAATTATGCATTATGTGGAAAAGAGGTGTTTAGCATATTAGATTGCGCAAAAACATATTTTCCTGCTGCCGAAAGAGACATTCTGAAAATGGCCATTATAACGCTGTTTGGTTTGTTCGAAAGCCTGTTTGTGACGTTTGGATTGAGAAATGCTGCTCAGACATGGCAAAGGTTTATAGATTCCCTTTTGCAAGGCTAGCAGTGTTGTTTTGCGTATCTTGATGAGATACTTATCTTTTCAGCGACTCCAGAAGAACACGAACAGTACCTGATTGAGGTATTTAAATGCCTTAACAAATATGGAGTACTGTTGAATACCTCAGTGTGTTTTTCACCAGACAGAGGTTACCTTTCTAGGTCATCGGATTTCATCAAATGGTTCACTGCCATTATCAGTGAAATTAGAGGCTATATCGAGTATTGCACAGTCAGAAAGTGCTAAAGAACAGTGACGATTCTTGAGAGTCCTTAATTGCTACCAACATCGCCTACCTCATGTGGCAGAACTCCAAGAGCCTCTTACCGCAGCTTTAGCTGGTCCTAAGGTTAAAAGCAAAACACCGGTATTGTGGACAGAGTCGATGAAAAATGCATTCAAAGCAGCCAAATAAAAATATAGCTGACATGGCCCTTGTTGCACATCCGGCTTTGCAAGCACCTCTCGCACATGTGGTAGACGCTAGCCAGATGGCAATCGGCGCTGCCTTGCAACAACATGTAGACAAAGCCTGACAGCCTCTCGCATTCTTTTCACAAAAGCTATCTCCTGCACAGCAACAATGGAGCACATACGACCGCGAGTTGTTGGTGGTTTATGAGTCCATTAAATATTTCCATACGTAGTTGGAAGCTAGAGTTTTTGTCTTTTTTACAGACCATAAGCCCCTCACCTATCCTTTTGACAAAATAATGACAAATGTTCTCTGAGACAATATCATCAACTGGAGTTCATCACACACTTCACTACTGATGTACGGCATATATATCGGGAATCGACAATGTCGTTGCCAACTGTCTATCCCAGGTGAGCAATATCACGAAGACCGTAGATTTCGCATAGCTACCCCAAGCACAGGAGTCTGACCTGGAACTACGAGATTGTATAGAAGATGCCGTGTCTGGACTTCAACTTCAGCCAACTAATGTTCCAGCTACAAGCTATATTGTGGGCTTTCAACTGGGAGAACTCGTCCATAATGTTCCTATGGCACTACGCAAGCAAGCCTTCAAAAGTATACATAATTTATGTCACCTAGGCGTGAAGGTAACAATTAGACTAATAGCTAGCCATTTTGTGTGGCTTGGAATAAAAAAAAGACTGTCGCACATGGGCTCGTGCATGCTACAGCAAGATTTCTCATCATGTCTCTGTGCAGGTGGGCAAATTTCCAGACACAACAGCACGGTTTGCCCATATTCATACTGATGTGGTAGGTACACTGCCCTTCAGAAGGACAATGTTACCTACTTACAGTAATAGACAGATTCACGAGCTGGCCAGAAGCCATTCCAGTAGGTAACGTTTTTACTGAGATGCTAACCACTGCATTTGTGTCACACTGGACCGCCCATTTTGGTTGTCCGCTTCATATAACCACAGATAAGAGGGCAGCAGTTTGAATCTGACCTTAATTTCCCCAACTAAGTAAATTTTGCAGCGCACTGAATCACCAACAACAAGTTACTGTGCTGCCAGTAATGGCATGACTGAACGCTGGCACCAATTGCTTAAAGCTGCCTTATTGTGCCATGAATCACAATGGAACTCCGCCTTACCACTGGTTTTGTTCAGCCTGCATAACATGTATAAACCAGATATAGAAGCCTCACCGACAGAACTGGTATATGGAGAAGTCCTACAGCTTCGTGGTGAGTTTGTGGATCCACATGCAATTTCGTTGGATGATGATAATGCACCAGTATTTGTCGCCCACCTCAGAGGAAAGCTGATGCAGATCCAACCGCGACGAGCATCGCGCCTTTATACATAGCAAACATTTGTACCCCAAGAGTTACGATCCTATACACATGTAATGTTGCGAGTAGAGGGCATCAAACCGCCACTTACACCACCATATAATGGTCCGTATCGAGTTGTCATTAGAGGTGAGAAAACATTTGATATCATCATCAATGGCAAGATGAATACAGTTTCCAATGATAGAGTGAAACCAGCATTCATCCTACTAGACTCTTCACGTTGACATCTGCAATGCAACCAGGCGAAACCTCCGCCTGCCACCCAGCAACCTCCGCCTGCCACCCAGCAACCTCCGCCTGCCACCCAGCAACCTCCGCCTGCCACCCAGCAACCTCCGCCTGCCACCCAGCAACCTCCGCCTGCCACCCAGCAACCTCCACTGGCACCATCACCGGCTCCAATCAAATGGCAAACGAATTCAGGATGACAGGTACTCTTCCCGGCACATGTCAGGGATGTCATTTCTGGCTTCGTCCAAGGACGGCACTCCTCTTTCCCGAAGGGGGCTGGTGTAGCAACGTCGGGTGTCTGCCGAAACAGATGTCAGTTAATCAGCTGATCAGCCGGTGCATGTCAACAGGGTTCACACGCTGACCGCCGGGCATTTTCTCCTTGCTACAATGTGCGCTCCATGAATTTAACAATTTTCTTTGACTTTTTAGGCTCCATGAATTTAATAATTAGCTTTGACTTTTTTAGTATTCCTGTTACGGTTTTCCTCACTTAATTACCAAAAAACTGGTAATATTCATTGCACTTGAAATGTTTCCCAATGTTTTTCCTGCTGTTATGTGAGCTTAATGTAAACTTCTTGTCTAAATAAAGAGTTGAGCAGATGTCGCACATATCTTATTCTCGCTCTGGACAAGAACATGATAACGAGATCACAAGTACTACACACACTCAGTATCTCCACTATATGATGACTAGCAACTATACTTTTCATAATATTGTCATTAAATGCCTATTTTTATAATTATTATTATTATCATTGGGAAAATTTTGTAATATCTTTAGTATGTGAAGCTCTCGGTCAGGCTAAATAAGCAATAAATAAATATTAAACTGACAGTTCAATAATATTCACACCTGTCAGCAACTGTCTTCTTTGGAATTGAAATTACTGTGCGCTTTTTGAAGTCTCTGGCTACTTCATCTGTGTCATACAGCTTGCACACAGTGATCTCAATAATTCTACAGGAATACTGTCTACTCCACACCGTTTCCATTTATGTCTTTCAGTAGCCTATCAATTCTTGCAGTATTGTATCTCTCATTTCATCTTCATTCGCTTCCTCTTCTGTTTCAATAATATTGTCTTCAACTTCATTTCTCTTGTATATAGCCCTTTCATATATTACTTTCACTTTTCCCTTCTTTGTTTAGTACTGGTTTGTCACCTGTGCCCTTCACATCTATACAGCTGCTCCTATTTTATCAAAAATTCTCTCTCTAATTATCCTATAGGCAGCATCTATGTGTCTTTCCCATAGTCATGCATGCTTCTACAGCCTTGTCTTTGACCTCAAGCGACACCTGCATAAATATTTGTAATTTCTGTCAATTTCATGTTTTAGATATCCATGTTCCTTTCTGCCTAATTAATTTCCTACATTTTTATAGCTTCTCCTTTCATCAATTAAATTCAATACCACATGTGTTACCCCACAGGATTTCTATTGCCTTATCTTTTTGCCTATTTGATCCTCTGCTGTTTTCACCATTTCATCTAGCAAAGCTACTAATTTATCTTCTACTATTTTTCTTTCCATTTTTCCAATCAATTGCTGCCTAATACTCCCTATGAAACTCTCACTCAATAACCTCTGTATCTTTCAATTTATCCAGGCCTCATCTCCCTAATTGCCTAAGTTTATTCAATTTCTTCAGCTTAAAGTCATACAGTGAAGAGGAGATTAGCTTATTGTTTTCAATGTGGCTGCATAGTTGCTCTTTGATGTAGTGTTCTATGATCTCAGATATTAAACCAAGTGTTTGCAATAATTAAATTACGCTCTGTGCAAAGTTCTACCACGCAGCTTCCTCTTTCATTCTTTTCCCCCAGTCCATATTCACCTACAATTTTTACTTCTATTCCTTTCCTTAGTATCAAACTCCAGGCTCCAATCACAGTTAAGTTTTTGTTTCCCTTAGCTATCTGAATAATTTCTTTTATCTTATCATATATTGTTTCAATCCCTTAAAACATCCGCATCACTAATAGACAAATAAACTTGTACTGTTGTGGTAGATGTTTGCAACATGTCTACCTTGGCTACAAAATGCAGTCACTATGGTCTTTGCTATAGCTTATCCACATCCCTTTTTTCTTGTTCATTATTAGACTTACTCCTGAATAATCTCAATTAGATTTTATATTTATAACCCTGTACTCGCCTGCACCACATTTCACTAATTATCACTGTATCCAACATCAACTTAACTAGCTTCAATCTATTTCCCTTTTTAAATTCTCTAACCTACGAACCCAATTAATGCTTTCCCCACTCTGTCCTATACAACACTAGTTTTTCCTGTGATGACACACTCCAGAGTGTCTGAAACATTTTGTTTCATGTGTTCCTAATTGTTTTTTTGGATTCCACACTGGTATTCCAAAGATTGGCTTCTACCATCTTGGTACTCCCCCAGACTCTCTCTTAAATTCTCTCTCCCAGTCTGAGTGCTGAAGGCATCAGTAACAATTTCATATTCCATATAAAAAGTCTGGAAAGGTCTTCAAGTTCTTTCCAACAAGTTTATAGTCTTTCTGGATTCTTCCTATCATCCTCATTGATTGGGGAATTGCCAGTAACGGAAGTGTAAACCTTAGTTTCTTTTCATTCAGAAGTTACAGTCTTCCTAAAGTCTACCGGTCTACAATGAGCGGTGCACTAAACATTAATAGTTTATCAATTTATTGAAAAATCAATTATAGGGAAAGTGGTCTACATTTTCATTATGCAAAGATAAAACACAAGATTTTGGATTGCTGAGAAGAAGATGTCTAGGAGATGAAACATCTATCATGCTGAAGTGTTTCCACTACAAACAAGTCTTTTTACCTGCTATGTAACTCACGTTTGTAGATACTGTTGCACAAAGTGAGCACACACAAGACAACGTTGGTGGTGATATGTCCATCACATGGGTCTGTCTGGGACTGATCTGAAAATCTGATACATGCTTGGACAGGATTTATTTTCTATCCCAACAACAAAAACATAATACTACACTATATGCAGATTCATCATTATAACTTGCTAGAGGCAAATAAACTTAAAAGATACCCGTCTTGTAAGGCACATACTTATAAGCAGCTTCAAAGAAAGAAGACTGTCTAGGTCGTGAGCTACACCAATAAAGAAACCCATGTGACTCATGTTCAGATGCTGATTGAGAGAGTCAGTATGCTCCAGTAAATTTTGAGAGAGCCATCAACTTCACCTTTTGTTACACGCAAGTGTTTTCCTGCCTACACACCATATTTAAATATTTGTGTTGAAATATAAGCATTACAGATTTCATGACAGCCATTTAGGCACAAATATATTAAATGTGTATTTTAAAAAACAACGAAGTACAATGGGAATATTGCATAAATACCCAGACAGCCAACAGAAATTTCTTATATTCAATGCTGATGATACAAAAGACACATAAATGATGTGTGTGATGTCAGCATACTTAAAAAATGGACCTTTTCAGTCGTCATATGAATGGTGCACTAGTTAAATTCCTTTTAACTGCCAGCAAAAAACTGCAGTCAGTTTTATGAAATGTCAACATTACACATAATAGCACTTGTTGCATTTTCTTTCTGAGTTGCTTTTTATGCTGACTCTACTGTGGGCACTACCTGCAATCACTACCATCAAATGGTACAATGAATTACCATATTTACCCACTCATAGAACAACCCTCTTTTTTAAGATGTTCCTTAGGAAAAATTGATTTTTTTACATATTCTGACTAATCAAAATTACAAACTTTCTCTGCCTAAACAGTTAACACTAAGCCTAAGCTAACTTATGCTATTTATTGATTATATACATTTTGAGATAGAAATAAAACAAAAATGAAATGGTTTACATTAATCTTTATCATCACTACCTTATTTGTTTACTGTCATCTGTGGTATCACAATTTTTAATCATGTCATCCTAACAACACAGCTATGAAACTTACATCTTCGCTGTCACAAATATTTGGATGTTTCTTCCAAATATGTTGCGATTTCTGGTCTTGATCTGAGAACAAAGCAGTTTTTTTTTTCTTAAACATAACAGATTTCACTTCTATACTGACGTGACAATGTTGCAATATCTCTAGCTTCTAAACATATCATCTTTCTGCTGCTCTCTCACTGGCCATGTAGAACCAGCAGCTGACACACCCCCAATCATTCTTGTCATACCTCAAGTTGAGTGTCAATAACATTGCTGCACTTTTAGCATCTCCTGCAGAAATGCATCCTATTGTTGAGCATTTACCCATTTTTTAAGTAAATTTGATTCCGAGTGCAAATGGACTCAGGGAAACTGCAGTTTAAATGTGGTAAGTGTTCATAAAAAGACAAAGTGCACAGCATACATTCCCTTGATTGGCAACACAATATAATTTCTGTTCGCCCACCAATCCCCTCCTCACACTCATCCTAGTTAACAGCCAAGACCCATCCAACATTCTGTAGTGCTGTTCTTGAATAACAGTGAAATATGAATGACAATATCTTCAAGGGTGCATGTCTTACGAGACAACAGCAACTAATACGTGAATAAAAGATAGCAATCATGATCCAGTCCAATTCTCGAACCGCATAGAACCTGCAACCTGCTATGTAGTTACATCTGTTGGTACTATCTCCACAACAGCTCTTTCTGCTGTAATTTATTCTTGCGATAACAACTATAGTCACTTCAGGGTGATTTAATTCGTTTTTTAGACATTTAATTGTGGATTAATTTTCTTTCTCATTTCATCTTGTTCCAATGCTGATTAGATGCTGGTAACGTTTTTCCATGGTATTCTAATATGTGAACAGCAACAATCTCTCATTTGCAACCCACATGGTAAAGCAGAACTGTTTCTTATGAACAAATAAAACAGTGACTTGTGTTCAGAATGAAGTAACTTTCTTAAGAACCAGATTTTTGTCTTTGAATGTCACCTTTACTTAAAAAGCACCCTAAATGTATGCATGCAGTATCCATATGTATGAAAAATTTTATTGCAAACTCATTCAAATACAACAAAATTTTGTAAGTTGATAGAATTTCACAAAATTGGCAGTTTTCACGCAGACCATTAGATTGTTGTAGTCACTATTTCATTAGCGCTGACTGTTTGAGCAAGGTGACTACTGTATCAAGCGTTTTGGCTTATTGGGAAATCTTGAACCTACTGGCATAGTCCGTATCAATTCAGGCAGGCTAGGAAAAAATCTTACCTTCGTAGTCTCGGATGTTACTGAATTTAGCATATCTTAAAATTAAGGACTAAATAAGAAAAACAGATTTATTTGTTTTCTCCTAAAATATTTCTGCTCCGAAATCCAGTCCTCTAAAGATGACACTACGCATACCATTTTGAAGATGCGAGTTTTGGAAAGAATTTTAAAATGGTGTATCTCTGGAACAGTTCTAATGTTTTTTTTATTTGAAAGATAATTGGTTTATGATTACAAAGAAATCCTCCATTTGGATTTATGTGTTAATGTTCTTTTACTACAGCGTTCTGAACTTTTTTTATAATTTATGGATTATTTTTTTTTTATTCCACTGCATAAAATTGATTTTTTCTGTTCATCAGTACCATATAGTTCTACATTCCCTGAAAAGGAGAGCTTCCACTTTTAGGTTTAACAGTTTTTATAAACAAACTGAAATTTTTGCTATACATCATCACATAACAGGCTCATAAAAATCAAAACCTAGCCTTACTTAAAATAATTTTAGTTTTGAAAGATGAGGAAGAGACTCATTTTTCAAGCATTTTAAATGGTTCCAAAAGATATGTGAAAAGTCCAAAGACTTCAAGGTTTCAATGTATACAACTTCTGTGCACCCTGTTTTGTACTGAAATTAGCCAGTCAATGAACTAAAAATGTATTCCACTGCTTCAGTATCTTCCTTTGATATGGCGTGATGCCTTCCTGTTGAAGCAATAGGAACTGGAGCACTTACAATCTTCAAAACATTGTGATCAGGAAGTGAGCACTGGTGGCGTTGTTGCTGTCCTTCATCTGGAACCCTATATCCAGCAGCTGGTCCATGTGGTAACATAAAGTTCACTACAATTTCGTTTAACTCTTAACTGGTGTCTATAATCTCAGCAATCCACCAGTCACAGTCATACACACCGCCACAAACATCCCCCTTCTCAGGTTGTGCATCTGAATATTATTCTGCTGTTTCTGAGGTGTTGGCCAAACAAACAAAATTTCTTCTTTCTTGCTCTTTAAAGTGCGTGCAATATCAGATTGTCCATCACTTTGAGTCCAAAAATGTCTTTTCTGAATTCCTTTCAAAGGAGCAATTTGTTTGGACCATTTTTCTTTTTTCTGATCACGAATTCTTCAATTTTCTCTTTGGCCAAAAGAATGAGGGCTGTGGATTTGTAAGATTTCACGACTCATGTAAAATCCTCAGCATTCTGAATCACAGCTGTATTTGGTCTGCAGAGATTATGTTTTGTAGCATGGTGCTTCAGCAGGCCTCCTACACCAGAGTCATTCCATGTCAAATCAACACACCTATTTTACCTCACCCTCTTAGGTTTTGCTGAAAGTTGGTATACTTATAGTGGACACTGAGACTAAGAAAAATATAAAATTTCAATTTTTTATCTCAAACCATTCCTGAAATATGGCTATGTAAACTTTTCAAAAACCAGCCAAAAATGTGTGAACGGACTTTTTTTTAAATTGTCCTAGGAGCTGCCCTAATTGAGCTAGAGAACTGGGAAAGGTGTCATTTTGCATGCTCTTTCCAGGGATATACAACAAAACATAGCTTCTAATTAATAACCTTTTTCAAAATGGTAATTAATATTTTGATTTAATTTTTTTACAAAGAGTACATAATTGAAAATTTTCAAAATATTTCCATAACTACTTCATACTATTGTAAATCAGATGGCAAAATATAAATGTGGGATGATGGGTTCATTAAAAAAAAATTATATATATATATATATATATATATATATATATATATATATATATATATAATTATTATTCCGGACTCTTGTTTTTCACTAATGGCCCTAGTTTGACCAAACTGACCTTTAACAAACAGTAATTTCTTTAAAATATACTGAAAGGTAAGTAAAAAAAAGTATTAGAAATATCAAAACATCACCTTATTAAACCAAAACTAATCAGCATATTTTATAATTAAGTTGATTGTTTATTTTAATTTCATAAAACTTCACTAACAGTATATTACCCAATATAACAAAAACAAGAAATTGAGCATTTAACTACAAACTGAAATAAAGTATGAATTAAGTACAAGTATTTACATAATAGTTCTGGTCCACGATGTTTGAAATGGAACTATTACACAAATTAAATACATAATGCTTGTTTTTGAGTAACAGGTATCTGTACATAGCTAAATTTAACACAATAGGTACTAACAGTAATTTTGAAGCAACTTTCTATAAAATATAGATTAACACTAACCTGAGACAAAAATTAAGTTTTGAGTTGAAAGCAGTTTCCCAAGAAATTGTCTTGGAACTTCACATATTACATTTTAATAAAGCTGACTGGGTTTGGTTTACATCACTTTCATTCAGAATGTATGTTCTCCCTGTCGGAGTAAATGGATTCACTTTTGTGAGAACATCCACAACTGACACCCACAGGACATCTACATGTGCAGGATAAGAGATGGACTTAGCTGGTCCACATGGACGAAGAAAAGTTATTTTCACTTCATCAAGTTCTTCGTTTTTTTTTTTTTTTTTTCCCCCCCTAAAAAGTACCCAAGCCACCAGTTTCTGCCATATACAGTGGTGGCATAGCCTGATACATCTTGTAACTTCAGTTTGTCTGGTGCTGTAGTTACTTCCCTCTCCCAACTCTGCATATCACCTGAGAAGTATTTGACTATTAATTTTGATGTAGTGTTGGGAATGAAAGCTTGAAATTGCTGTGTTCCTTTGATTGTCAATGCCTCTTCAAGTCGGATTTTTAAGAATATTTCTGAAGCAGCGTAGTCTTCTTGAGTGGAATATGCAAAAATCAGCATTTGTGATATTATCTACTGCCCACTCAAATAGATCTTCTGCAGTTTGGATCTGATTTTGGTATGGCCTTTGCAAACTTGCACGAGCTGCCAGTCTCTTTACTGAACCCCCTACTCCATCACAAGGCCCTTTCCCATGTGCTGTGGCTGAAAAGTGCCACTCAGCTTTTATGCTAAAGTCTTCCTCATGAAGGCAAAGGTTCAGGAAGTTTTTCTTATTTTTATACTGAGCCGTAGAACTGTCAGAATAATAGTATAACTTTATTGGAATCTTTTGAAATTTATTTGTTAGATATGAAATTAGCTTCTTTTGAAACGTGCAAACCACAGCTGTATTGTGCTCCAGGCAATCAGAAACAATGACAAAGCTCATATGCTCAATTTTGTCTTCCTGTTTGTAATATATAAGAAAAGGATGAATGGTAATCTGTTGTCTTCACCAGTGGAAACTCTGAGCTTAATCCTGTAGAACTATACTATAATTTTCTGAAAAATCACATATGACAACAAATTCAGATTCCATAAGGTTTTCTCTTGTGGAGTTAAGGAATGTTCGTTGTTCCTTGGCAACGAAATGCCGAATCAAAGTCGACATCTTACTACAAAATAAATCTATGAATTCTTCAGAAGTTTTCTGAACAATTTCCAGATTACATCGGTCAAATGACATCCACTGTCGGAACTGAACTTGTTCAATTAAGTTTTCATGAAAAGAGTCTTTTAAAATTCTACATATGACAGTTTCTCCTGGGCAGTATTCACAGTTTCCCATGTTGCAATCAACTGATGATGGGTTGCAAAGCATTTTTGCAATGCACTGCTTATAATTGTTTAAGCTGCTGTTTGTTACTGTATTTAGTTTGGCATTTTCTATCATTAATTTTATGTTTTGGTAAGTTGTGCACATGCAGACAGTGTGTGTACACCACTCCGGCCAGCTAATACACAATGTTTTGGTCTCAACTCAGCAAATTTAGAGAAACCTATTTTTATGTTAGGAAACATGTCTTTAAAATGTTTGTAAGCTTCTTTAAGGTTACACAAAATAAGTATTTTTGATATTTTTGTTTTATTTCCACTTGTTTCTGTAATTCACACTATCTTTAATATCTGGCATTGCCCTGCTAACTTCATCATTTTCATAAAATAAATCTACAGTTTTGACAGTTTCTGTTGGTAAACACTTCCCTGGTTTTGGGTTTGGACCTTCCATGAATCCTCTCTCTTTCAAAATTTTTTTGGACTGCCGAACAATGTAATTAGGAGCATTAAATTCCCTCATTATTTTCCTGACACTCCACTTTTCAGGTAAACTTGTAAGAATCATTAGTTTTTTACTCTACTTATAGAATTTTTAAAGTTTCTTTTAAGATTTTCAAGAACGGATTCATTAGTATCAGTATCTGACGAAGTAGTTTCAGGAGCAACAAAAAGGTTACGTGTCATTGATGAGATTTTCTTCACTTTTGATTTGGCATAATGCCTACATGTTAGTTTTCTCTTGTCAATTGGGCACTCACCTAGTTCTTGAAGCGCTGTGTTAAATGTTTTAACAGCTACTGAAGTTGGAGTGAAGTCAGGGTCTTGGTCTCGGATGATTATCTCTGATCCAGAAGATTCTTCTTCAACACTTTGATCACTGATGGGCTCTGGTGTATTTTTCAATTTGGTTACATCTTTCCTACATTTATCACAAATCTTGGCACCACTTGGTATTTGAGGAAATAATTTGGGCATCCATGTTGTGACATTTCTCAGTTTTTTTCTGTCTCTAATAAAATGATTTGACTTCTTCAATGGATTACAACACTGTACTCTTACAGCACTGCACTTTTTACTTGGTTCCATATTTATACAAAAACCACTTATAAACTGTCCTTCAATGTATAGATTTACTTGAAAATGAAATATTAAATATATTAGATACAGACTGGTCAACACAGAAGTAACAATTGATTTGCACTAAAACCATAGTGCACAATAATGCTGTATGCACACAAAGCCTTAGAAGGTAACAATGCAGACTACATCATCTCAACAATGGCTCCAGTCTCTGAATTATTGTACAGACATCAAGCCCTATGTAAACGGTCCTCTACTGACGTACTACCTTAAAGGTCAGTTTGGTCAAACTAGGGCCATTAGTGAAAAACAAGAGACCGGATTTTTTTTTTTTAACAATGAACCCATCATCATCCCACATTTGTATTTTGCCATGTGATTTACAACAGTATGAAGTAATTATGGAAATATTTTCAAAATTTTCAATTATGTACTTTCTTAAAAAAATTAAATCAAAATATTAATTACCATTTTGAAAAAGGTTATTAATTAAAAGCTATGTTTTTGTCTATCACTGGAAAGAGCATGACAAATGCTGCAAAATGACACCTTTCCCAGTTTTCTAGCTCAATTAGGGCAGCTCCTAGGGCAAATTAAAAAACGTCCGTTCACAGATTTTTGGCCAGTTTTTGAAAAGTTTACTTGACCATATTTCAGGAATGGTTTGAGGTAAAAAATTGAAATTTGGTATTTTTCTTAGTTTCAGCACCCACTATAAGTATACCAACTTTCAGCAAAATCTAAGAGGGTGAGGTAAAATTTTTATTTAAAGTGTGTTGATTTGACATGGAATGACTCACCACCTCATGACCAGTACACTGTATATCAAGTCAGTTGGCACAAGCAACTTACTCAATTCAAACAGCTGGTACCGATTTTTAAAACAGGCTGTATAAGTGGACAAGGAAAAAAAATTCCCGGATTTCCCGGTTAAAAATGCACTTTCTCCTGGGTGACAGTATATTTCTCCTTATCAATCCTTTGAATGGTTATGGTTTTATGTAAGGATTTACAATTTCCCGGCACTTTAGAAAAAGTAACTCATGGAAAAAGACACGTTTTGGAAATATCTTTGATGTGCAGCAAAATGTACGCTGTGTATTTTCGTATTACGAAATTAAACATTAGAATTCCACCAAACATCGCATGTTACTTTCCGAATCATTGAAATCGAGATTTCAATGCGCTTTTGTAAGCCGTTCATAGCTCATGTCACGTGATCTCGCCAGCCGATGACAGCGGATATTAAGAGCATAAGCAACGTAATGTAGTCAGCCAACAGCAACATCACTGTTAAGTAGCACGAACACACAAACAGGGAAAGTTAATAGTTTAAATTAATATACATAGTGTTGCTACATGAAAAGCAAAGCTTTCACATATATTATTGGTCTCAAGCTGCAAGAGAAGCTAAGCTTTCGCATATACTGTTGATCTTTTTCGCGTGTGTTACACTTTAAGACATATCACACAAATGTGCCAGTAAAATTTTTAATAATGACATAAATGTTTGATCTTCAGGGTTCGAAATTCTTCTAAATGGCTCTTCATCAAAGAGTTGATTTTTAAATGAGAGTCAAACGCTCTGCGATTTAATAAATTCATGCTACATTCTTGCACATAACTTACGTAAAAGGATATTTACTTTGTAAGTAACGCTTTTTAAACCACTGTTCGCAATTTTTCCCCGCGACCTGTTAGAAATAGATTCGTTTCAGCAGTTGCCAGAGAGCGCAGATAACAGGCGACACCGCACTTTGGTAGCTATCATGACGTAGGAAACTAGTATGTACATACGTGTAAAACAATGAATGATCATACATTATGTCATAAAAGAAACAATACATCAGAGGATACTGCAAGAGCATCGGAATTTCGTAAACCATATAATTAAATGTGCACATTTAAAGTGCATACTTAAAGCGCACATTCGTAAGTACAGATTCCAAATGAAGTAGACCGCGACCTGATATTAAGCTTTTCAGTGTAGTTTTCGGGATGTAAATTTTCTTGGAGCACCAGTACTGTATTATATCATGTTTCGTTCTTTATTGTGGCATAATGCCATACGTGCTAGAAAATGAAAACGTGCACTTGAAATGAAGCGAACAGTTGAAACTAGCCAGTACTGCGGAATTAAATATTTCATTTCAAATACATTGACTGCCTCTGCGGAGACGTAACAAAAATTTCTTTAGCAAACAGACAAAAATAACTTCATTGTTCCGCATGGCGATTAATGCTTGACTGTCAGAAAGGTGGAAATAAAATGAAATCTGAAACTAATGACATATTTCAGCCTTCCGTAATTATGTGAATGTGTTTTAATTCACTTGATAGCTCCTGGCCACAGATATCCATTTTGCTTTCATTTGACGTGAGAGTAAACAAAGGGGAAACAGCAAAATCACTAAATGTAAACACGGGTCACGTGGAGGCTACCCACTATAACTCAGACTGCTCTGCGCGTCAGCCCCGGATCTACAACATTTGCAAACCGGGTCAGTACTTAAAATAAATAAATAAATAAATAAATAAATAAAAAAATAAAAAAAATCGAATTTTCAAAATATGTTCATCTTGTATCGCACATCTTTCTGGGAAGTCTGAAACATAAAACATATCTATTCGAGGAAATGTACGACATATTATTTGGTCTTAAGTATGCCAAAGTGCAGTGCCACGCCTCTTCATGAAGTATTTTTCTACTGCACGTCCAAACTATATTCAGGAGAGTGGAAATTGAAATGTCCTATGGTGCTTCTCCTGCTCCCAGTCGGCCGGTTCGACAGCCTGCACCTCTTTAAAAAAATCTCGCAATTAATAGCGGATGTGATTATATGTAATCGAGAGAACAAGAACTCTTCAGATAATCTGAACTCTTCATTGCCTATTAGTTAATAACTTGCTGTTTTGTGCGACATAAAATTAAATATAGGATATATAAAACCAATACTGACAAGAGATAAGCAAGAAATTACACACTTCTTCAAACCTTAGCTCCTAGCATTTTCTCTCTCTAATCTTGCTACAGCTTTACATGGCGTGCTTTCCTTTCTGCAAAAGAATCTATTACTTCATCAAAGTTTGTCAAACATTTTGCTACATAAAAAATCGAAATGTCATTATCTAATACTGAAAAAGCTGTTAATACAACTATTACCCACGACTGGTGTGGTTTATCGATCTGATAACGTCTATTTTACCACTGTCTGCTGGATAAAACAAAATAGGCCTTTTTAATATGGCAGCAAATTTGTAACACACCAAATAAACAAGACTGTTTTGGCACAAATGGCCATTTTTATAACACGACAGAATATAATCCACGAAGTACCAATATCAAATGCCTATTGGGCCTACTACAAGCAAAAACCTTCATGTTAGGAAACAGTTTCACATTTCATTCATACGCACAAGCTTCTCAAGCATGAGATCGAAAAGTAGTATTACGAAATTTTTATATAAATTTGGAATCGTCTTATTCTTCCATAACTTGTGTGATGTCCCCGTTTCTTCTCCTTCCTCGTTCTAACAAACAATCTTGTCATCACCAATTATGTAACTATTGCTGCCACTGTCAAAATCTGTTCACCAATGAATTTCACTAACCTCGCCAGAACCACAGTTTTAGTTATCCCGCGATTATTTTCCGGTTAGGCATTATTACGTGTTCGAATGACATGTTTTCCGCGTTACTTCCAGAATAGAACTTACGCGGCTGCTAGCCACGGACTGTACTACTGGTCCTTACTGGTGTAGCGATCTGGCCAAAAGTTTTCTGTCAAAATGTCATTTTCTTGGATACACTGAGAAAATAATACGTGATCTTTCTCACCTGTTATTCCTGTCAGTCGTTTATTTCCATTCTGGTAGTCTGAATCTATGGGTTTCACTAGTAATTACAACAATGCCAATCATTCACAAACCCAATCAACCACATAAACAGACAGCTATTGGCATTCATCCATTAGCCTTCACTCCCTTAAGCTCATGTAGCCCCGTCCTCTTTTGTCTGCAGAAAGTTTATTTCTAGATGCGACGAGGATTCTCCTGACAGACATCACGTACACTATGCATGCATTCATTCATTCAAAATTCAACTTATGATTCATTCAGAAATCAACTTAAAATGTGTTCAAAAATCAACAGGGAAGCGTTTCAAAATCATATGAAGAATTGATAGAAAAACGTGCGCTGAATGCTAGGCGCTTTATGAAACAAGTTTTTTTTCTCAAGAATATGAATTTGACGCCCCCCTTCCCCGGTAACATCTAGCTGCTTGCAACAGCCAACAGCCACATTCCTGTAGCCAGAAGCAGGAGAATCTACTACTCAAATGTGACTCAACTGCATAACTGCTAAAACAAATCGAATGTGAACAGTTGCGACTTCACGCTCATTGGAGGCATTTGTTGTTATGAAGCACTGCGAAGTCTTCCTAAAGCCTTTGACACATTTTCAGTTGGCAGGCCCTTGCATGAGCACTATGTGTCGTAGATGTATATGGCGCATTTCCGTTGCAATTTAAGTTATTTTCGTTTTTTTCTATCGTTTATGTTTTATTCTTTAAGTATTATTCTGCAGTAGCGGGATACAGTAATATCCTTTGTTAGAGTATCGGTTCTTACCAGTCAAAATTACTGAAATTTAACTGAAAACTAAAACAATGAAAAATTCCCGGAATTCTAAAAATATCCCGGGTTTTTCCCGGATCTCCCGGGTCGTATACACCCTGTAAAATGACTACGAGCACCATCAGAAATAATGATGATCTTCTCTACCCCTGTTTGCAGTTGAAGAATTTTGCACATTGGTAGCAAAGCATGTGCCGAGTCATGTTCTGTATCATCACTTATAACTGCAACACTTGTGGTCTTGTTTTGAAAATATGTCACTCCTGTAAAAATTGAAACCTGGTCATTACTCCAATGATACCCTCGTACTTCTTGAATTGCAGACCAGTCCTCAGCAAAATCACAGTGGAGTACTAAACATAGTTCTTCAGCTTGTACACACCCTTTCACTTCTGCTATGTGTTGTTCCAATTTCTTCATATGCTGGTGTGTTACTGCTTTCACTGACCATTTACCAAGTTTATCAATGAAACTGTCAAAGGCAACAGTTTTCTTAATTAGTTTATTTTCCTCCCGTGTCACATTTGTAATTTCTGCAGAGCTATCTGCTACGTCTTCCAGGCTAAGTGTCTGTAAAGACAGTCCTCCCTTTCCAGGGCAGTCACACAAACAAGTCTCACTTTATGTCACAGACTTCACACGCCCAACCAAGGTGTCTTATGTCATGTGCTCCAGTAAGTTCTTCCAAGTTAAAAGACAAAGTTCAAAATTCGCGCAGTACACACATAAACAGACATCTCTAGGTGGGTGTGCAACTACCCACTTAGGTCATAGTGCATAAAACTGTGATCTTCCAATATGTGAAGTTGTATAGTTGCTCTTATAAATTACAAAAGTTTCTTTAACACTGTGAGTCATGTTCCTCTTCACTTTTACAACTTTTTGACCTTCGACTGTTACAGTTATAGTGCCTTTTTTTTATTTATTTTTTTTTTTTACTCTGGTGAAAACAGTCCCATTTATCTTCCAGATAAAATGACTGCATTATTTGAGCTTGAGCTGCTTGTACAGTATGACCATAATAGGGATCTGGTCTTCCAAAGACTCCTTTTACAGACCTCACATTTGCTTGATTTGTCAACCACGTACTTTGATACTGATGGAATGTGGTGTAAAATTGTTTTCTTTGAAAATGTCTCTGGAATAATAGTTAAGACTTGCACCTTTTCTCTGTAGGATGCACAATATTCAACAGCTGAACTGATATTTGTGAAAAATTCCTGGCAAGAGGTGCAAGAGTGCTTTGGTTCATTTCCTTCTGAAGATGGAATTTCTGCTTTGAAGAGTGTGGTCAGTTTTGCTGTAGTGTATTCATCCACAGCTTTAGTAATTTCTCTGGACTTTCTTGATGCATAGAGCTTATGATTCAACTTCACTGACCACGATTTCTTAACACGACTAACACCTACCTCTGTAGTTGACTGATTCAGGGTATTTAATTCTTCCTTAATTGATGAAAAATCTGCATCATCTGCACCATGAGAGGCTTCACCTTGTTCAGATACTATCATTGTTGTTATTCTGTCAAAACATTTAGAACACAAAAGAGTCGTCACTGGAAACATCTTCACTTCGAAACAGAGTCTAAAAATGAGAACACATATTCACAACCTGAACAAAGTCTGTTTATTTGTTTGTCTTATATATCACTCTTTTATGGATATGCAAATAGTCAGTACACTTCACTCTCCTATGGCCCCAGTCAGAAGACAATTCAAACTGTCTTTTTCACAAAATATTCTACAGCTGTGTCAACTGGCAAATTCCTCACAAAAACACAGACCTCACTGGATGGTCTCAGATTTCTTAGAAGCCACTTCAGTAAACAAATTAGCACTGAACAACTACAATACAGAAACCTGAAATAAACATCCATGACAAAGAAACTGACAAGAAACTACAAACTACAGCAAAGTTTAAAAAATATCTACAACAATGAAAGATAAGAAATAATGGCAACAAAGACAATGGAAATAAACATTGTAACAAAGAAATTAGTAAGAAACAACTTTAAAGAAAGACATACATTACCCATTGAAAAAGAAGAAGAAGAAGAAGATTTTTTAAAAATAAAAACCGTCCAACTTAAAAGAGGAAGCTCTTCTTTACAGAGATTATAGTATCTACATAGTACTAATCAACAGAGAAAAATCTAACTTTTCTGGATTGGCATTTTGAAAGAAAAAAAAATTAATTTTCTTTGACAGATATGTCCAAATGGAGAATATCATTGTAATCATACAGCAATTATCTCCCTCCCTCCCCCCCCCCCAAAAAAAACCCTCTCTAACAAAATATCTAGAACTGTTACAGAGATACAGCGTTTTAAAATATTTTCTGATATTCACATCTTCAAAATGGTGTTCACATTGTCATATTTGGAGGTCTGTATCTCAGGGCAGGAACGTACGCTAAGTTCAATAACATCCGAGACTATGAAGGCAATGCCCCTGCCTGAAGTGATACGGATTATGCCTATTTGAACAAGCATTGTTTGCTAAGTTCTACCCTCTGGGATTGTTCAAAATAAGTTTGTACAAACTCTCAATAGCAAAAGCTTAATCTGTAAATGTAAGACAACCCCTATATTAATCTAGTAAACAATTTAAAACCACTGACCTCAGCAGCAAGTGCTTAATCTGCAAATAGAAGACAATCTCATGGTTTTCAAACAACGAATCTGGGAAAAAATCTCATCTTATAATCAGGTAAATATGGTTCTGTTCCACGGAGAGACTGCTATAACTCAAATTTTGACAGGCAAACATCATTCTAGGTATGCCACATTTAGAGACTAGAAAACTTTCTTCCACACTTTTTTCAACTAAAATTTCCCTCAGTACAAATACGCCATCTTGAATTTACTGTCTCCCAGGTGTAGAGAGATTTGTGTCCAAACTAAATGAGATTTCATGTTTACATACAAAATGTTAGGGAATGATTGTGGAAAAGAATTGTGATCTTTGCACCTACCTTAAAATTTGTACCATGAATATCCACAATTCAAACTTTCAAATAAGCACCTCTGACTAGTTTTAGGATGTAAGAGAGAAGATAACACATACCTATCCTACAACTCTTTAATGGAGCAGCTGAAAATGGTCAGGTATTTGAAATTGAATAGTTCATCAGCACACATCTAGTACTTACTATGACTTGTCAATCTTTTCCTTGTTGTTGTGCTCTCTATTTATCTGGCGTAGATTTCTGACTGCAGGTGCTTTGTGTGTGGCTGCTGCAAGTCTGACAAGCAATGTGCAAGCATCCACAAGTTTGCACAAATCGTCTTTACCCCACACAGCTCATGTATTCTTGTATAGTTTGGGTATTTATTTAACTTCTTTGATTAAAAGTTAACACACTTATGAGAAGCTTGAACACCATACATAAGATTGAAAGCAGCACTGCGATTTCTCACAACATGAAATAGCTACAAAGAACTAGCAGATTTCCAAATATCTTCCTTTTTTTTCCTTTTTCATAATAGTAGCCATGAAGGAGTTGATTTTCTGAGGATGGCCTACTTGTCAGTGGTCGAATCAACTGCTTGGATTAGGAAATCAGAACAATATGTGCTGCATCACACTTTTTCTCATTGCGATATTACCCCATTTGTGTTCACAAAAGTTTTTATCGAATTGCAGTTCCTTAAATTGCCTACTCAATCAAATCACAATTGACCTGTTTGAGATCACTTGACATGGTCAGGCATTCAGAAGTGAATAGTTTAGCAGCATACAACTGGATTTATTACCACTTGTTAATCTTTTCCCTATTGCTATGCTCCCTAGCTCATAGGCCAAGGTACTTCGTGTGTGGCCACTAGGAATGTTAAGACAGCTACACACATCACTGAAAGTCTGACAAGCACACATGAGCAAGCATTATCCATAAGTCTGCACAAATCATCTTTGCACCACACAGCTCGCCTATGCTTGTATAGTTTGAGGGGGTTCCCCCCTCCCGTGTGTGTTCACATGCTGCAGCTATGAAAACAAATCTGGAATTAACCTTTGTTTGTACATACATAAAAGGATTTCAAACTTTCCCCATAGATGCTAAAGTACCCTTACACAAAATAGTGGTTTCCACATGTATGCTGGTTAAGCTATGAGTAATGTGTGGGGCCACCACTATATATTTAACAACATCAATACAACGTGTAACATTGCAGGAGCTGTTACAGCAGATAGTAAATGTTGTGTTGCAATGCAGAGACTGGTTTGCTTCTATATGTATGGTGAAGCAATTCCAATCTTGATGGAGGAGCTGTCTAAGACTTCTCTGTGTGGTTTGCTAGAATACAGAATAAGCAATGAAAATAATAATCTTGCAGAATGTTGCTTTTGAGAACTGATGTGGAACTTTTAGCAATAAGTACAACCACTGAAAACTAAAACTCACTAAACCACTTTCATGAAATATTCAAGCACTTGTTACCACTACTTTCAAACATGTAGTACACATGTAGCACAGTGTGAAGAAAGCAGAATTTGTTCCCCCCTCCATCAGTAGGTACATTCACCATGAGGAGGCAACTTCCTTCGCCTTCCACGAAAAGGCTGTCAGGAAGACGTTGACAAACAGTACAGAGATTATTCTGCCATCTAAATGAGACTGGTTATATGATTCGAATAGAATGATTGATGGCATGTATATGTTAGTTTTGTGAACACAACAAATAATACCCTTTTTTTTAAGCTACACAAATGTTGTGATAGATGCACACACTACTTTTAGATGGACAACTGATACAGCCTGTTCTTGTTAAAATTAACAACAGTTTAAAATAAATATATTAAGTACATTTTGAAGTTTGAATAGTGTCTATAAGAAAGGAGGTAACATATCTTCTCATGAGTAATATAAAAGAAGAATAAAAACACAACATGGAAACCTATGATAGAGCATTACAGAACTAATGAAGCAGAATCAGCAACAGGTGGTTATTGCCTTTAACACCTAACAAGAGACAGAGTATACAAGGGAGTCACATTATCTAATACCTGCATGTTTCAATGAACCAGTGCTGAATAAACAACAAAATTATGCCACGCTTAGAAGAGTGTAGTGAGCCCCCCAAACACACTTTACTGAAAAAAACTGTATCCCACCAGCCCTTACTTACAGTTATATACAAAAGTCTTTCACCAATTACCACTCTTTTATGCATACTTTCCAATAACCTATGTAATCTGTCCCATCTCCTCATTCAGCAATGCATGTTGTTTTCCTGAATGTGAATGACCATCACACTTGCCATTACGAAACACTTCTACTAGTTCCATCTCCCAATAGTTACAACTAAGCAATGAATTAAATCACTACACTTAGCACCGTTTGTACTACTTGGTTTTCCGTGTGCTGACATATTTCTCTCATATCACCAAAAACTGAATCCTTATATAAACATCTCTCTTTGCACAGATATAAAACTACATAAGACAATGATGAGGTATCGAATTCATTTTCTTCTCCTCTTCTTCCTCAACCTTTCAACTGCAGCAGACGTGTTTCTATTTGCCATGTTGACTGCTGTATAATTATCTGCGATCCAGTGCCCTGCTAACATTATGCTGAATATTTTCTGGAGCATGAAGTGGCAACCCTATCTGTCCTTCAAGCATAGCCAACTCTTGATACATCATAAGTATAATGAGTGTGTTATTTACTTAGCAATTTCTTAGATTGCAGCTTTTCTGCAGGCGAATTCCTACACTAACTCGCAAAGTGACTTACATCTTTAAAGTCATGTATGTGGTAAAGTTCAATAATACCATTTATAGATGAATGGGATACACCAATCACTTGTCATGTTAATTTAATATTACACTGGCATTTATGTGAACTACAGTGACATTTTTTAAAATTTCACTTTGTTGAATATGTCTCATGAGAACTGTTTGGTAACTTTTAAGACAATAGCAAACTGGTTGTCAGTCACAGTTGGACATATACCTTTGATAGTATGTGTAAACAGCTGGAGTAAGTCATTGATGTCTCCGCCTTGTGCAGTAGCTAATAAAATGGTTGCTTCTCTTTTGAATAGCTTCTTGTGAATCAAAAATGGTCAACAGTCTGCAATGATGCTTATTTAGTTGCTTATTGTACACAATTTATGGAATAAACACTGTAGGATCCAAAATGCCCAACCATTCACGTTCGTCTCTGCTACCAAAATAACTCTTTTTTGCAAACAACTTTCCAAGGAAGATGATTGTATGGTGGAAAACTTTGATTTTTATTGTATGGTAGAAAACTCTGAAAGGTAACTTCTATATTTGAAGCACATAAATTCAATAAATTATCCCTAGACAGCCCTCAAGACCAAATAATCAAGTTTTCCAAATACTTTTCTGTGGTGTCCAAATAATAGCTGCACAACAGAATAGAAGATTACGTATAATTTTGTTTCACTGCTGCAATCTATGCTTCATCTAATTTTTGTAATTCACATACTGACTACACGTTAAAGCATCTGAAGTCTGTAAAGTCAAGGGGAGTATTAGCACAGAAATTCATTAGGAATTAAATTCTAATGAAAAGAACTCTGTATTCAGTGCCTTTTACACCTCCTTTATATATTTTCTAGCCAACTTTTTGATTCAATCTTTGGGTTGGCACTGATGGGAGTTAAAAACATATTTTTATTTATTTTTTTCTTCATTTAGATTTAGAGAAGTGATTTTCCTATCCACTTATCAATAGTTAATAATTTTTTGAGTGGAGAGTTTCAAACAAGGTCCAACACACAGTGGCAGGTTTTGCATTAGTATCTGGTTTCTTAGCCAATAAGTAAACTGCTCTCAGACTCTGGAGAATTGTAATCTCTTGTAGAAACATATAGGTGTATTACACGATTCACAAATGTTACTCATGAATGCTTCATTCACAAATGTTACTCAAGAATGCTTCATTCTCACTTTGAGCAAGACTCTCTAAAAATAAAACAGCAATTTAAGATCACAGGAGAAAATATGCATAGAGACTGTGCAGGTTCATAGCCAGTGGGCCCTCAGCATCACAATATGTCTCTGTATATTAACACATGCAGAGTACACAAGTATGTGAATGGTTGTACGTTGCCTCGGGCAGTCAGAGGGTTAATTATGGTTACATATTTATTTGTAGTAACATTATGCAAGATGTCTACTATACACAAATTATTTTGCAAACAGGTGCCAATACATAGTAAGCTTTCTAGAAATGCATATGGGAGCTACATGACTTAACACACTCATAAGAAAGACATTATTTTTCTATTTTGTTCACCAATTTGTGTGAAGGTCAAATTGTTTTTGCATCAAGTCCCTAACTGTACAAGTTCTGAATTTCTCGCCTGGTATATTTCTGCTCCCCTTTTTTCATTTCTTTATCTCTCACTTTAGACTGACTTGCAGTAGGAGCTAAATTTTTCAGAGTGTTATGTTACCAAATCTATCTGTAGCTGGGATGCAACTGTGTTAATCATTTAACAATTTAATACCTGCTGTAGTACCATATCAGACCAGTCCTTGTGAATGAGCCTACCCATCTTCATATCACAAAGCTAATGGAAATTTCTTTCTAACTTACCAGGGAAATCCCAAATCTGGGCCTGACATGAATTTACAGCACTGGCTGATTTACATCGTGCACATCAATCTCCCCTCTCCATTCTCAGTCAGGTAGGTATTTCCAAAGGCAACAAGCCTTGTGATGGCAGTAGATTAAAGATGAGAATTACCAGCATTTGATGTAGCAACTTTCAGCGTATGCCTCTGAGCATTGAGCAGACCACGAGCCGCTAGCTGCTGTTTGTTAGCAGCATTTAGCTGAGCACCAGGTACATTTCTTGGTCTCTGTATCCCAACAAGCTGTATCGCCGGTTGCCCAGCACCCTGCAATCAGAAAATGTTCTTGAAGTTAGTCTCAGGAACAGTGAGTAACATTCACAGATTTTAAATGCAATGATAGTAATGTGGTGACTTGAGATGTAACTCACAAACAATAATAGACTAGATTTATAAGCAGTGAAAAGGAGATACTATATAGGCCACTCCTTGTAATTTAGGCATGTAATGGGCAGGTACCTACTACAAGTTAAGACTTCCAATAAATAGTGATTTTCTTATCAAGCATGCAGTACTTCAACTTAATAAACAATTTACATTTCAATTGTGTTGTTATTATCCAAATGAAATGGAAAATGGTTGACAGCAGTGCCACAAGACACACAATTACTGATTTTTTGTTTGTTTATTATGAGTGTATGTATAACACACACTCAACAGTAGTTTTAGCATTACAACATTAGTACTAAGAAAAACTACGGTAAAATGACTCAATGTAGAGAGAAAAGATCAGCAAGTTGTGTGCCTTGACAACACATTTAACACTTCTAAAATAACTTGCAGCAATTTTGACAAAGAGTAAATGTGGAAATATGATAGACAAGGTGGTGATTCTGTTGAAATGCTTACCATCTGGACTGCAGCAGTCAAACTATGCAAAACTGTTGTTAACAGTATAAACCAAAAGGAACACATTGAAAATGAGAGGAGAGTCAGTGAGTGCTCATTTACTTGCATAATAACCAATGTTATGTTTTGTCTTACAAGACACCAAAAATACCATTTTGTGTTGTTCAATCGTATTTCCCTGTGTGGTGATGTTTACCATTAACTTAACAACAGAGAGAGAGAGATTATGTCCGACGCAATGATTATATTTGAAAACATGTCATTCATAATAATGTATACATTATTAGAGGGTGACCCTAAAGTCAATTGCGACTACATGAGATAATGTTAATCAATAACAAGAAGTAATTTCACAGCTCAAAAAGTTGTACGATACCATCAAGGCATCTTCAAACTCTCTGAATATTTTTGTTTTATGTTAGATAAAGCTCCTGCCCACTATATCTAATAAATTTATGAATTCTTTCACCAAGTATTATCAAAGAGAAAGGCAAACAATGGAAGTGGTAAAAATATTCAATTGTCATATACTATGTGCAATGATTGTAAAAGAGCTGCTAACAGATAGTGTTTTCACTAAGACACCACATTATTACTGACATGAAACAATTCATACAAGAAAATTGGCAAGAAATTTACAACTTTGAAGAACTTTATTTGCAAGATGTTTCACAAGGAGAGGGCACGACTTGAGAAATTCATACTGGAATGAGGTTTGTAGTTTACCTAAAGAGGGTTATCTTGTAGGGCAGTAATAAAATGCACTGAACACCCAATGCGCAGAAAAAAAGATTTTAACTTTGTTCCTGCATTTTGCATTCTAGTTTAATGAACATTTGAACTTGTGTAAAAATAGCTCAGTGGAAACAAGCTTGATTTTTAATCTGCTGATCCGGGTTAAATTCCAGATTCCACCAATATTTTTTCTTTATAATAATTAGGACTTTTAAATAAAGCGAATAATCTGTGGAGGAGGGGCAGGAGTAACACCCCAAGAAAAAAATTGTATCCATCTGGCTCTGGATGGTAGCACCCTGTGAGGGCCCCTGCCTAGGATTTCCTGTGAAGCCCGGTCAACAGTCTCAACAGCGGAAGAGGAATCGTAGCTCCCAATGGCAAAGAGAGTGGAAGAACCTAATGAAGAAAACCATGAGAAATAATCATTTCAGACCAACAATCTGAACTTATCTCACGGTTTATTTCCTGCCATGTACAATGTACAATTTCCATTGCAGAATTGAAAGTCTGCTAAAAGATAGGACTACCCAGACAGTAACTTGAGAGAGGGACCCACTGCTTTAGGCAATGCATCGGGACCTAGGGTTCTGGGAAACCCAATATCTGCGATACGGATGAGTTGGAGCAGCCTTGGTATCCTTACAAACTCAAGTTCAAAAGAAAATTCTTCGCAGGCAACTTGAATGCAAACTCATTACTAAAAATAGGTAAACAGAAAGAACTTGAAATTCTCTTAGATAAGCATGAAATACAAATTTTAATAGTACAAGAAACAAGATTTTTGGAGAAAAATGTTACAGTAGTCAAAACAACACAAAATATTAAAGGGTACACCAGCAATAAAAATTATTAAAGGCATACCAACAGTTGGTACCACCTTCTATGTTCATAAAAATTTAGTAGATAACATTATAGAATTCAAATTCAGTTCAGAAAGCCCCTCTCTTCACACAAAGGAATGCAAAAATAAACATTATTCATTTGTTAGTTGGCATGCTCCAATTAATGATGACAATACGAAAAATCTGAGTAAAGTAGAGGCATTCTGGGAACTTTTGGAAGCCAAAATATCAAAAATTCCACAATCAAATGTTGTGATACTACTGCGGAATTTTAATACACAAATAAGGAAAGAATAAAAACTATCCAAAAAATAGTAGTAGAATATCCAGCCCATAAAAGAATGAACAAAAATGGCAGAAAACTAATTCATGTTTGTAAAACATTTCAGTTGAAGTTAATGTCAACTTCCTTAAAAAAAGAGGAGAGAGAGAGAGAGGGGGGGGGGGGAGGGGTGGATATCTCCCAATACAATACTACAGGAGATTCATTTAGATCATGCAGTTACTTCTCAAAGCAATATTAAAGCAATCATGAATGCAAAAGTACGAAGAAATAGGGAAAATTTGACTCTGTTCATTAGATGACTAAGATTAAACTGAAACTTCTCCCTAATAAAAACCAAGAGAGACAACAAAAATTGATTAAATATAACACAGACTGGCTCAACAACACAAAAGAGGCAATAAAACATTTTCAAGATAAAATTAAAACAGCTAAATCAGGAAAATTAGAAGAATTATCCAAAGAAAACAACAGTGCAACAAAGAATGGATTTGGATCAACAAAAATGAAGAAGAAAGTCTGATGAAATGAAATCTGTGAAGAAGCAGTTACAGAAAGAGCAAAACAGTGGAAAAAATGGAATTTTTCTGGGGAGAATGAGCATCTTGATGAATTTACAACTCAAAGGAAAGAAATAGCAAGAAAGCTAAAGAAGGCTAAACAATCTTGTGAGAAGTCAAAACTTGTAGACATACAAAACAGCTTGGTTATAAATAATTCCCACAATTTCTATCTGATGTTTAAAAAACATTGAAACAGGTATCAAGCAACAAGTACTTGCTTCAGAGATGAAAATGGTAAAATAGGCCTGAGCAATACCCAGAACTGTGCAATAGCAAGAAAGTACTTCGACCAACTCTTGAACTGTGAAGAACTTAAATGTAAGCAAGAATTTCCATATCTTCATGAAAAAACAGAAGCAAACCTACCACCTAAAGCTGAATAAATTTAAAAGGCAGTAAATATCCCGAAAAACCACAAAACCAGTGGAGAAGACTGTACTACAACTGAACTTATAAAATCGTCTGAACAAAAAAATTATAACTAACCTACACATCATATCTGAAGAAATATGGGAAATTGAAAAGATTTCAGAAAACTGGGAAGTGGCTCTTATCCATACTTTGCACACCAAAAGTGATAAGCAGGGTGCAAACACAATGAAGAGCCAAAGAAGCTGGTACACCTGCCTAATATCATGTAGGCCCCCTGCAAGATGCAGAAGTGCCTCTACATGACGCATGGACGCAACTAATGTCTGAAGTAGTGCTGGATGGAACTGACAACATGAATCCTGCAGGGTGTCCATAAATCCGTAAGAGTACGAGAGGGTGCAGATCTCTTCTGAACAGCACATTGCAAGGCATTCCAGATATGCTCAATAATGTTCATTTTTGGCAAGTTTGGTGGCCAGCAGAAGTGTTTAAACTCAGTAGAGTTTTCATGGAGCCACTCTAGTAATTCTGGATGTGTCGTGTGACGCACTGTCCTGCTGAAATTGCAAAAGTCCAGTAGACGCAGGTAATCAGACAGGATGCTTACATACGTGTCACCTGTCAAGCGTCATATCTATACGTATCAGGAGTCCCATATCAGTCCAACTACACATGCTGGAATAGTTCCCTGCTACATACAGGATCTGTGGATTCATGAGGATGTCTCCATACTGGTACACATCCATCCACTTGATACAATCTGAAACGAGACTTGTACGACCAGGCAACATGTTTCCAGCTACCAACAATCCAATGTCGGCGTTGATGGGCCCAGGCAAGGTGTAAAAGCTTTGTATTGGGTAGTCATCAAGAGTACATAAGTGGGCCTTTGCCTCTGAAAGCCCAGATTGATGCTGTTTCGTTGAATGATTCACAGGTTGACACTTGTTGATGGCCCAGCATTGAAAAAGGATTGAAATTCACTGTCTAGCACTTGCAGATTATTTTTCCATTCTTTCTGAAAAACTAACATATACAGAAATACAAATCAATCTCTTAGAAGAAATAGCCTCCAAAGCAGGTATAAGAATATCTCTTGGAAGAAATGGCCACTAAAGTAGGTTCAAGAATTTCTGCAGAATAAACGAAATTTATGACCAACATAAAAAAATGGCCCAGAAATCCTAGTAACAGTTGGCGAACAGATAGAGGGTTACTAAATTTAACAATTTGTGAGAAGTGATTCAAGAAAATGTCTTAGAAAAATTTGCTTTACAAGAAATAGTACGTAAAATAGTGAGAACATATGGTATGGCAACAAAATGCCTCTGTCTCATAATTTGAAAATACTTCACTACAGCACAGTAGTTAAACAAGACTGTCTTTATGCAAGTGAATGTTTGGTACTGAATTACAAATTACACAAATTTGAAGTCCTAGAAAAAAGAATCATTCGAAAAATACTTGGTCTGCTAGAAATACAAAAGCATGGAAATTAAGAAGTAATGAAGAAGTCTATCGCAACACGGAAAACATAACTTAAACACTACGGAAGAGGCGACTGCTATTTTTTTGGACATTTATACAGAATGAACAGCAACAGGTTAACCAAGCAGATTTTCAAATATCTCTGGGACAAGAAGTCAACAATAACATGGATTCAAGAAGTTAGGAAAGATTTGGAAAGAAACAAAATAAGTGAAAAAGATGCAACAGAAAGAGAGATTTTTAAGAAGGAAGGATTCCAAAACAGGAGGGAGCAGAAGGCACGGTTGACATGGTTTGAGAAAGAATACGCAGTGATAAGGTGAAAGAATACTGCAGGAAGAAGAAATAAGAACAAAGGAGGAAGCATTGGAATCAGCAGGTGGTCCTTAGATGAACCAAATGGAAAAGGAAAAGAAAGAAAGGAAGGCAGAAAGAGCAACCAAAATCATTGTAAATGAAATCATTATATTTCATATTGAAGCAACTGTTTGTTAGAGCTAATAAAATGAGTTAAAATTAATACTGTACTTTAAAAATAAAAATTTTATTACAATTACAACAGATTATCTGGTACAATAAAAATATCTTCTTTATATTACAAGGATTTTACACTTTTTTACATGCAAGAACTTAAATGACAATTATAATTTCATGGAAGAGTTCCTCATAAGTAACAAACATTTTTCAGTCAGTATGGCCATAGTAAATGCATAAGTTTCCTCATCTCTTAACATTGCTTCATGAGGAATCAAAATTTAAGGCTCTGGTGCAATCAAATTATTATCATTGATCTAGCAGAACAACTGCATCTCTCAACAGTAACATTGACTTTTCACTGTATAATTAGTCTCGAGTAATTTCATCTCTAACTTCTGATACACTCTTGGATTCCTTATTAACAGACATATCCACTGCAACGATCTTCAACAATATGTACACTCCAATCTCGACAATATTCCATAAAGAACTGAAGAACTGGCACATGTATTTGAGATTGTTCAAAACAACCACATAAAATGTAGAATATGATAACATACTGCAGTGGGTAATTACTATTATTTGAATAGCTCTTGTAACATTTGGATATTCTGAAACATGTGCCTATCAGCAACAGATCGTCAGCTGAACTCTTCCACAGAATAAATATGTTAAAAGTTCTAATGAACAACTTGGACCTGTTCATGAATAATAATAATTCAAAAAATTACTTTTTAATGATAATACTATTGTACTAACCCTTCAGACCTTCTTGCTATAACTGTGTACATTAACTTTTACTGTGTCTTAGCTCCAACAGAGGTATTTTTCCCCAATCGAAAAATGATGTACACATTTGTGAATGTTCAACCTTTGCATCATGCACAAGTGCTGTCAACTATTGGGCATCACTACAAAAATGTCAGCAAGTCAATGTAGTAAGATGTGCAGCAGCTTGCAACCACCAGAATACACAGATGCAGTTGGTTTGCTATATTCTACTGTATAGCTGAATACTGTTATTGTTATTTTGCATGGTAATCATTGAATGATCATTTTACTGTTTGTTACAATAGAGAATATTTTGTAGCTAGTTATTTTAATCAACAAAATGAAGCCAAGAGTACAAAGTATGTTTTGAAAATCGGTGCATATTTTTGTACAAATCTTGCATATAAAATCACTAAAAAATTTTCCCTTCTACAGAAAAAATTCAGGTCTGAAAGGGTTAACATATACCTCTCCTCTGAAAAATGGATTTACTATTACTTAACTTCTTTAAAATATAATATTAATTTTAACTCATTTCATTAGGTCTAACAAACAGTTTCTTCATATATAAAATTATTAATGATTTTATTTATGATAGTTTTGATTGTTCATTTTATTTAAAAATCCTTCCACTTATTACTGAAGGAAAAACATTTGGCACAAGCTGGGACTGAACCCAGGTCAGCAGATTAAAAAATCAAGTGTGTTGCCAATGTGCTATTTTACACGAGTTCAGGTGTTCACTGAACTAGTATGCAAAGTGCGGGTAAAAATTTGTAACATTTTTTCTGGGAATTTGCTAGTCAGTGTGTTTTACTACTGCTGCAGGATAACACCATCCAGGTAAACTATAAGCCAACCAAGCCTCATTCCAATCTGAATTCCTCAAGTCATGCCTTCCCCTCCGTCAGTGTATTCTTCAGATTACAGATGTATGACAAAGTTGGAGACCAGCAATATGTAATCTGAGCATTTTAGATGGGGCCCCTCCACGCCTGCACCAACGTGGTGACCAAACCAAAAGTTCTACTGTCACTTCCGTAAACATGTTAGTTATCTAGTAGGTGGATCACAGGATGCTGGGCTGTGATGTTATCCGTGCGTCTAACTGAGCAAGTAAGTAAGTAAGTAAGTAATAACAGTAATTTGTGTCTTACTTCAAACTCAGAATTGCACACAAAATGATAATATATGATTACTAAGACAAAACGTCATATGTTTTTATGAGATCTGGGTCCACAGACCTTGTAAAATTTTTGAATGAAGTCACTCGCTTTAGGCTGTCAAAATATTATTTACATTATTGCAATGTGGACACAAGTTGTAGCTATGAGGACTTTCAATTCATCTAAAGGAAAATGAAGTGCTTATCCATCTGATGTACTGCTCTTTCTTACAGTGATGATGGTCAGTACGACCAAAACTGGTTGCAATAAAGAATAATTCATACAGCTGATGCCTAAAATGCAGTTTCCTTAGTTATTAGTACAATAAAAATTATGCGGTAATTCTAAAGTTTGTTTCATTTCATACTGTTCATAATCTGTAACTTATTCTACCAGATAACAGCACTTCTCCATGAAAAGGGTACAGGTATCTTCAACAACCAAGCTCCCTTGTTCAGTACATTCCTTCTGTGGAAGTTTTATAAAACCATGTACTATGTTGTTTGGGCTTAAGCTTTCAAACTGTGTGTGGGAAGCTCACAACACTGTAACAAGTACTGTAACCTTGTCAGAAACAAAATTTTCAAGTGTGTATAAAAAATATAAGAAATAAATAAAAAACCCACAACATTGCAAAAATGGGGGCTGGAGGGATTGTTTGAATTTTTATGTTTTTATAAAATAAGGGACTTTGAACTCTTTGGTGGACAGCATATACACATAATAATATTACTATTCCCTTCATTGGAAATGACAAAACATTTAATTTAGCAATGGAAATAATCAATTTTTGAGAATATTACTGCATGGATAAAATTTTACCCACCAAGCAGCACCAGGAAGAAACACACATAAAAGTTCAGGAAATGCGCAAGCTTTTGGAGCCAGTGGTTCCTCCTCCTAGTACAAGGTTGAAAAGGAAGGAAGAGGGGCGAAGGAATAGGACTGGTGAGGTTTCAGAAATCCTTTCTCTCTCTTCCTACCCTTTCAACCCTTCCGCCGGTTGAAGGAGCCACTTGCTCTGACAGCTTGCACAGTTTCTAAACTTTTGTGTATGTTACCTTATGCTACCCCTCCATAAATAGAACTTTTTTATCTACTCATTTACATTATACACCATTTAATTTATTTGTTAAGACTATCATGATTACATGCCAACTTACATGTTGCCCATATTTACTCCCAACAACTTTATATTGTTGGTCCTACTCACTGCCTCAATATTGTAAATTATACCCTTATCACTAATGTGGAGTTAAGATTTGAGCTCTTCAAAAGCGTGCTATCAGAACCACCAATTTCTATTAGAACTAAGGTTTCATTTGCAAATAACACTAACTAATCATCAATAGGAGTGGTAGATACAGTAATATGAAACAAATCTGACATTCCTTGAGCTTTTCAAAGGTGTGCTATCAGAATCACCAATTTCTATTAGAATTAAGGTATCATTTGCAAATAATATAGACTAATCATAAATAGCAGTGGCCATAACAACTTGACTATTGCACTAGTGCTGCCAGAAGTGGAGAAAATGGGCATCACTTGAAAGATATTTCATTTGTATCCAAGTGCTGCCAACATCAAGTTGCTCCTAATGCTAAGTATTACAAAGGGCTTGTGTTTACTAGCAAGTAACTTCTGTAAGCACTTGCTCAGGTGTTTACATTAGAACAAATTCTTACTCAAGTTTACTTTTTCAAGTCACTGGGGCAAGTTTATTTCAGGAGTTTTCTGGAAGTACTTGTTGCAGAAGTGCAGTTATTCTTAAAAACCAAAGCAGTCTTCATTGTTGTTGCATTATTATTAATGAATAAAAATTGTGACAAAACATAAAAATAAAAAATGTTAGTGGAATACATATTGATTTTACCGAGAAACACTATTCAATTAACTAAAACCAGAGCATTTCACTTAGATTAAAAACTTTGAGGATGTCATTTGCAAATTTAAAATACCTCTTGTCTATTCTATAATCAAATATTTGATAACAAGTAACAAAAATGTGGCACTGTGTCTCAGTAAGAGACTGCCTTTTAATTATTCTCCGATTTTTGCTAATAGTATTTACAACTTTTGTCATAAATGTGAAGCATCTACGTGTATAGTACCATTTAAATAAAAATAAGAAAAAAAACAGCTAAAATTTAAAGATGTCTAAACTGCATTTCTCTCTTCCTTTCTGGTGAAACAAATTGATTGGCAAACCCAATTAATACTTCCTTGACTGGGGGTGCCAATTGTGTGTGTTTAAGGGTTCCAATGGTATGTTTGTTTCTGCCCATCTGTCTTTGTGCCATTCTCATTTTTGACACTGACATTTTTGCATTGGTAAGAAAATTTCTGTGAGTTTGAGAAAAACTTCCACAAAATGACAAATTCGGCAAGTACGTATTTTCTCCCTACAGTGGAGTGTGTGCTGGTTTTAAACCTCCTGACAAATTAAACCTGATTGCCAGACCGGGACTTGAACCTGGGAACCCAGTCTGGCACACAGTAGTAGTTTGTCAGGAGTTTTCATGCAAGAAACTGTTTTGCATTTTCTTGAAGTTAACGAAACTATGGGATGTCAAGGGGGTGTTGTTTACAGATATGCTTGTTCCTATATTCCACCCAATTCTGTGATTGTACGAATGATGTGGCATACCACAGCAGGAAGTTTGACAGGATGCCTAATAAATACGATCACAGGATTACTATGTTAGAGTAGTTGCAAGACAGGAAAATAAACCACAATGATTCAATGTGTAACACTCAAATATTGTCTAAAAAGGAAAATAAACCAGCTGTAAAAGTGTGTGCCGTGGATAAAATCGCTGAGAGCAGAGGCAACAAAATAGTCTTTTTACCACCCTACAACTGCTATCTAAAACCGATCGAATTGGCATGGGAGAAAATAAAACACAATTTCAGGGAGAACAATTTCACTGGTGACATGTCAAAGAAAAGATTGCAGAATATTGTTAATGCTGCTTTCCTTTCAGTTGCTGCAGAGTACCACCAAGATTACTGCAGGGAAGTGCAGCAGCTGGAGCAAGAGTATTGGACACAAGATGGAATAATGGAAATGTTCATCAATTAAGTTATCAATGTCATGCCCTCAAGCTATGATGATGATAATCTTGAATCAAACACAAATGACAGTGGTCTTTAGTGAACATCATTTTGACAATTCTTTCAGGCAAAGTTAATTACACTTCGTAAACATTACTGTTGTGCTGTGTTTGATAAATGAAAAGTGCAAACATATTCCAAAAATCGGTTTTGACTTTCGAATTATTTGTGATAAATAAATAATACATAAGTTGTAAGTAAAACTCTCAAGCATGAATATGTCAACAAATTAGGTGATTTCTGATCCAATGGAAATGTCACTTAAGCAGGCAATATGTCCACAACGGTCACGTTCAGTTTCGTATTAAGCACAAAACGCAGGTAGTGGTGCCAGCACGGCTGCCAAGGAGCTGTCGCTGCCTTCCCCTCATTGCTCATCTCCCCTTGGAAGAAGCGGGGTCATGGCTGCTCCCAACAGCCACCACACTAGTCGTCAACTTATTGTGCACAAACAGCTCAGTAGTATGAAACAAATTTGACATTCCTTGATGATCCACGGACATGCAAAAGTGTCATTTAGGTACTTTTATTTCCAGCTGGACTATTAATATACAACAGAAAAACAGATTGTCTGCAGAGGTCTGATGTCCATCAGTTTTCTTCCATCCCCCCCCCCCCCCCCCCCCCAATACACACACAAAACTACCAATTTATTCTGCAGTTTCTCCAGGAACAGGAAGGGTGAAGAACACTGACATGTACTTTCTTCAACGGCTTATCTCCCAGCAGCATAATGTCCACTGTCATTATGTGCCAGGATTGTGTTTTGCATTGCATTTTACTAAATATGTTTGGAGTCTCCAACTATCTGCAGTGATTGTTGTCGTTGTGTGTGTGTGTGTGTGTGTGTTCTATACTTATTATCTCAGGACGAAGACAATGCCCAGAAGTTTAGCAATGTTTTCAGTCTTGTTTATGTGCACATCAGCCACTCAGTGACTCAATTGCATGGGGAGCTGTTATTTTTACTCCTTCTATTACGAAAATTTCCTGCAGTACACTCTGTCTTACACTCAAGTGTGGCATCCGCCCATCCTCAAAGGATGATGGTGTAGCATAGTTGGCTAAAACTCGGCAACATCTGCTATGGCTGAAAAGTCCCACTCAAAAGTGGCAGTCTCTATGGCAATTTGGACACTTGAAATGTGAAGGACTTCCACCAGATGCCACTCCCTACTTCCGTCCTGCCCTCTTCCTGATGTCTTCTCGCATGCATTTGTTCTCTGCAACCTCAACCTCATTGCGCACAGTTTGTTGCTACCTGCCATGGTCACCTGCTTTTATTTTCCCACTGATTTGGATTGATGCTGGCCCTGGTCAGATTTCTCTTGCAGGCATCCTTGAAGTGAAGGTGCGGTCTTCCTATTGGCCTCACACCCTCCCAAAGTTCTCCATAAAGCACTTTCTTTGGTATTCGCTCATGGCCCATGTGCCTGACATGTCCCAGCCACCTTAGACATCGGTGGCTCTCAGGAGTGCATGGATGCTGGTTGTGCTTGCGAGCCACAATCTATCCTTCCAAGAGTCTGCAGGATCCTCTGGAGACAACGGATATGGAAGCTGTTCAGTCAGGATTTGTGTTTAGCAAAAGTTGTCCATATCTCACAGCTATACAAAAGGGTGCTGATAACACAAGCATTATTTACTTGAAATTTAATTTTTCGATCTACATACAAAACCACCACCACATCATCCCCCTTACATTTAACTGCAAAATATTAGGGAGCATTCTGAACTGTCTAGAATAGTATACGGATGGGCTAAATTATTAATTATGATCCAACCACGTAATGGGTTCCTTGTAGGGTGTGAAGGATGCTTCAAAAAAGTGAAAACAAAAGCAGAAAATGAAAAGGGAATGAATACTGAACGAAGACTCATTTTCACAATTGAAAGTAACTGTTTGGCCACAGTAGCTATGACGAAACATAAAATTTGCTCACAAATAGCGCATCGTGCAGTTCTGTTGCTTTCTTCTCCAAAAGAACAAATTTATGCCTTTTTCCATTTTGACATCCACAAGCAACTAATTATAAAACTTAATGTAACTCTTCACTTTCCTACAGTATGTTGCATTTGCATAATACACAGGTGCAGAAATGCAATCAAGAACACACAATACACTTGGAGCTAAAAACACATCAAGGCTTTTGCATTGGACCTACAGAGCTGCTCGCCCAGTGGAACAGTGACTTTATTAACTGTTTCTACAGGAACAAATATGTTCCAACTGTGAATTATATCCTATGTAGGTAGAGCTTTTAATATGTCACTGTTGCCATATAGAATGGACCACCAAGCCTAGGAAAACCTATTAATGAAACAGCTGCGATAGAATGCTCTAAAGGAATTTATACATTACAGTTGGATGAACAACGTCCAGACCGCACAGAGCTAGCTGCGTAACAATGCAAGATTTAACTGTGATGCATATTACTGTGACAAGGCACAAATGTTATAAATTGTTTCAAATTACTGAAATCTTAACAGCAAGAAGAAAAATATTGAAAGAAAAAGGGAAAAGTTCTCACTGTTATTAAATAACAGGGTAAATGCTAAAAACTTGCTTGTGACAACAGTTGGCGAAGCCCACCCTACAAAAATACATGGTGATTCAAAAAGAATACCACAACTTTAGGAATTTAAAACTATGCAACGACAAAAGGCAGAGCTAAGCACTATCTGTCGGCGAATTAAGGGAGCTATAAAGTTTCATTTAGTTGTACATTTGTTCGCTTGAGGCGCTGTTGACTAGGCGTCAGCGTCAGTTGATGCTAAGATGGCAACCGCTCAACAGAAAGCTTTTTGTGTTACTGAGTACGGCAGAAGTGAATCGACGACAGTTGTTCAGCGTGCATTTCGAACGAAGTATGGTGTTAAACCTCCTGATAGGTGGTGTGTTAAACGTTGGTATAAACAGTTTACAGAGGATGGGTGTTTGTGCAAAGGGAAAAGTTCTGGATGGCCGAGAACGAGTGATGAAAATGTAGCACGCATCCAGCAAGCATTTGTTCGCAGCCCAGGAAAATCGACTCGCAGAGCTAGCAGAGAGCTGCAAATTCCACAATCAACTGTATGGAGAGTCCTACGAAAAAGGTTAGTTATGAAACCTTATCGTCTGAAATTGGTTCAAGCACTGTCTGCAGCTGATAAGATTAAAAGAATCGATTTCTGTGATTTTATCCTTGCTCAAATGGAAACAGATGAATCTTTCGTTTCAAAGATTGTGTTTAGTGATGAAGCAACTTTCCACACCAACGGGAAAGTCAACCGTCACAATGTCTGTATATGGGGCACTGAGAATCCGCGGGAAACAACTCGGTATGAATGTGACTCGCCTAAGGTGAACGTTTTCTGTGCCATTTCAGCCAATAAAGTTTTTGGTCCCTTTTTCTTTGAAGGTGCTACTGTAACTGGACTACAGTATCTGGAGATGTTAGAGAATTGGCTGTTCCCTCAACTCGAACAAGAAGCACAACAATTCATATTTCAGCAGGATGGAGCACCACCACATTGGCACTTATCTGTCCGTAACTACCAGAACGTCAACTACCCGAGGCGATGGATCGGCCGCCAGGCAGCCCGTGACAGAGCACTTCATCACTGGCCTCCAAGAAGCCCTGATCTTACCCCCTGCGATTTTTTCTTATGGGGGTATGATAAGGATATGGTGTTTCGGCCACCTCTCCCAGCCACCATTGATGATTTGAAACGAGAAATAACAGCAGCTATCCAAACTGTTACGCCTGATATGCTACAGAGAGTGTGGAACGAGTTGGAGTATCGGGTTGATATTGCTCGAGTGTCTGGAGGGGGCCATATTGAACATCTCTGAACTTGTTTTTGAGTGAAAAAAAACCTTTTTAAATACCCTTTGTAATGATGTATAACAGAAGGTTATATTATGTTTCTTTCATTAAATACACATTTTTAAAGTTGTGGTATTCTTTTTGAATCACCCTGTATAATGCCATTGAATAGATAATAATTCTACTCACCAAGCGGTGGCGGGAGAACAAACATATAAAGGCACTGAAGTTTGGAAGTTTTTAGAGTCAGTGAGTCCTCCTCCATGCAGAAAGGTTGAAGGGGAAAGAAAAGGGGTTAAGGAGGAGGACTGATGAGGTTTACGAAAAAGGGTAGGGTTCGGAAAAGTTGCTCAGAACCCTGGGGAGACTTATCGGAGAGGATGAGAAGGAAAGACTGATTGTTAGGGATGGCACTGGATGAGATTTGAAAACTTGAGAGATTAAAGGTGGAAAATAGGGTAAAAACCAAGACAGAGATTACTACCAAACCTCATGTATGTGTTAGTATGAGCAGAAAGCGAAGTGCACTATATGTGATAGAAGTGGGAGAGGGGCAGCAAAAACTGGGCTTGTCAGAAAATGAAAAATATAGAACACCAAAAGAGAGCAAAGAAAGCAATAGTCACTGCAAAAAAATTAAAATTGTTAGAAACCTTCCAAGAATTACTCACATCCAGCACTGCTTCACAACCCTTTCTCAGGTCCCTACAACATGACCCTAATCTGTCCTTTGTAGAACTCCAAGCTCTTTGTTCCCTAAAAGCTGATGACACCACCATTATCCTCCAAGCAGACAAGGGATTTACCGCTCTGGTACTTGACCAACAAGAGTATGTAAGGGAAGGACTATGCCAGCTATCTGACACCCCTCCTCAACCCACAGAATTTCTCACCCCACCCAAACCACACACTTCACCTTTTACCTTTATCCCAAGATCCACAAACGCAAGCACCATGGCCATCCCATAGTAGCTGACTTCAAAGCACCCACCGAACATTTATTTGCCTTAGTTGATCAGCACCTGCAACCCGTAGTACAAAGACTTCCCTCCTATACTAAAGACAGCAGCCTTTCCTAGACCATCTGAAATCTGTGCATGTCCCACTCCCACCACACACCTTGCTTGTCACCGTTAATAACACCACCTTCCGTAACATAACACCTCATGTATATGGTCGGTCTGCTGCTGAACATTTCCTCAGTCAACATCTACCAGATTCCAAACCTATAACATCCTCTCTGCTCACCTTAATCAACTTTATACTTACCAATAACATCTTTACCTTTGAGGGACAGATGTACAAACAAACCAGGGGCTCAAGCATGGGAACCACGATGACTCCTTCCTACATCAACCTCTTCGTGGGTCGCTTGGAGGGGGCTTTCCTGGGATCCAAACGCCTTCAGTCTCTGGTCTGGTTTAGATACATCGGTGATATCCTTGCCATATGGACTCATGGTGGGGCTGACCTATTAAAATTCTTGGAATCTCTAAATACATTCTCAGAATAAATTTCACATGGTCCTATTCCAAATCCCATTCCACTTTCCTTCATGTTGATCTCGTCCTCATTGAAGGCCAGCTACACACATCTATTTACATTAAACCTATTAACAAACAACAGTACTTCCATTCTGAAAGTTGCCATCCATCCCATATCAAACACTCCCTTCCATACAGCCTTGGTATTCAAGGCAAAATTATTTGTTCAGTTACAGACTCATTACAGCAATACACCAACATTCCCACCTCAGCCTTCACTGGACATAATTATTCCACCAGCCTAGTTCAGAAGTAGCAAATCAAATCCCAGCACGGCTGACTGCCAACAAAAACACCACTTGTCACTCAGTATTATCCTGGTCTTGAATGTACTATTCATCTACTTCGACAAGGCTATGACTTCCTAAAGTCATGCCCTGATACGAAATCCATTCTGTCCGACATTTTGCCCAGCACAGCCAGAAGAGCTTTTCATCGTTCTCCCAATCTAGGAAATAACCTTGGCAGATATATGCTCCTTCTGTACCCATCTCCCTATCCTACAGCTCCTTGCCCTGTGACCTTCCATGCTGTAAGACCTACCACCACCTACACCAGTCCTGTAACTGGCAAAATACGTACTATCAAAGGGAGAGCCACCTGTGAAACGACATGTCATAACCAGCAATTATTTAAATACTGTTCGGCCTTTTACACTGGCATGACTATCATCAAGTTATCAGTTATCATCAAGTTATCAGTTATTATCAAGTTATCAGTTATTATCAAGTTATCAGTTATTACGAATGGGTATAGGCAGAGAATGCATACTGGCAAAACGCAATATGCTATTGCAGAGCACGCTGTACAACATGACAGTCATGACTTCAGTGCATGTTTCACCACACGTGCCATATGGATTCTTCCCGCAGACATCAGTTTCTCGTAACTCCGCAGGTGGGAACTGGAGTTATGACATGTCGTCGTTTCTTGCTGTCAACCTTGGTTTATTTTACATTAATGTCTTTGGCCTCAACATTTCTTCACAGTAACTACTCCTTTCTTCACTCCCTTTTAGTTTTATTATCTTTCAATTTTTGATCTATTCCCCCCTCCCCCACCCTTATTACAATAGAATGCACTTAGCTTTCTGCTCTCATTAATTAGTTCACAATATTTTGTCAGTACCGTATTTACTCGAATCTAAGCCGCACCTGAAAAATGAGACTCGAAATAAAGGAAAAAAAAAAATTTCCGAATCTAAGCTGCACCTGAAATTTGAGACTCGAAATTCAAGGGGAGAGAAAAGTTTTAGGCCGCACCTCCAAATCGAAACAAAGTTGGTCCATTGTAATATGAGACACTATTTAGGTCGAATGAAAGACGATACAGCTACAGTAGTTTGGTTCGAGTCGTAAGCTTAGCAGTTAAGCTTTACCAGGTAGCCATTGCTGTGCGTCAGGCGCTCCTTCTGTATTTATACGGGTACCCTTCCTTTTTCACGTGCTTCGTCTGGTTTGAATCGATTGCTTATTTTGCTTTGATCTGATAAGTGCCGTTTTCTTTGTTATAGGTGTTTACGTCACTCTAAACTGAAAATGCATTACCGTACTGTGTAATGCATTGTTTGTCGCATTTTGATAGTGCGTGTTTACGGCCTGTCGCCGCTGGTGGCATGACTTGCTTTTGTGCGCGCTGCCGCCGCTTAAAAAAAAAAAAAAAACAGAGGAATCGTCTCATTAGCGAAACAATGGCAAGAGACTGCTATTTGTTGTTACTTACACTGCTGCTTTCTTTGATAATGGTCAACAAGAACCAAATGCGTATGATAGAACATGCGTATGGTAGAACATGTTCTGAACGAGAGTTTTGCGAAAAATTTCCTCCTGTTGAAAATCTTTGCGGCCGCTTCTTTAGTACATCAAATTCTGCACAGAAATTAGTCATCTTACATTTAAAATCTAGTCAGTTGCCGTGCTCCATTTCTGACTGTATCACTATTAGGCATAAGAATAATACGAATATAAACATGACACGATACGTATATTCTTCCGCGTTTGCTGTTGTCTCACTCTAGTTTCGTAGTTTATTACGCAGACATGATTTAAATGAGATAGCAACAAACACGAAAGAATACATGGCAAAATGTTTATATTCGTATTATTCTTATGGTGAAGAGAATACTGCATGTGATATCATGTCATCAGGTTCCTATTAGCAACCATCTCTTCTCACAGGTAGGAAAAAACTCTGAACGTAGAGTTGGCCATATTGAAAAACATCCCTAACAGTCTTGCCAGTCGGATTTTCGTAGTACATTGAAATTCTGCTACATTCAAAGATGAACAATCCGGAATTTGTATTTACTTCGTTGGATAATGTACGAAAATGCAGTGGTCGAAACTCGGGGCGGAGGAAAAAAAAGCTCGTCTTCTACCTTTTTTTAAATTTATTTACTGATGCAGAGGTTTTGGCGCCAGTATTTATCTTTGTGCCCACAAAGCATGCTTGTGTAGCGCTACATATATTCGACGGCAGAAGTTAGTTGTGGCGGCACCTATCAACATTTTTCATAACTTCCGCTTGCTTTGCACTCGATTCTAAGCTGCAGGAGGTTTTTTGGATTACAAAAACCGGAAAAAAAGTGCGGCTTAGATTCGAGTAAATACAGTAATCTCCATCTTGTTTATTACCCTATCTTCCACCTTTAAACTCTTAGATTTTCAAATCTTGTCTGGTGTAGTCCTCAACAATCGGCCTGTCCTCCTCATCCCATCTGGTTCCATTAAGTCTTCCTTGACCTGGGGTTCTGGTCAACTTTTCCAAGCTCTACCCTATTTCCTAAAACTCACCAGACTTTTTTCTAAAACACTCTTCTTTCCCCTTCAACCCTTCTACCAGAAGAAGGAGCCTCTGGTTCTGAAAGCTTGCAAACTTTAATACCTTTATATGTATGTTCTCCTGCCACCACTTCGTGAATAGATTTTTTTATTCGTCCATTACATCATATTTTCATAAATCGATGATTTTGTTGATCTATACTATTAAAATTTTGATATGGTTCAGAGTGGAAAGTATTCTTTGCCTAATAGGTACAATTCATTAAGTACTCTTCAGAGTTACATTAAATATCACCCATCCATAATGTAGTATAACAAGAAGACTGCAAATAAATAAGACTTAGAATTTCCATTGTACAGATTGAATATATAGAGTAAAAACTAATACACAGAAGGAATTATAATTAATAAGACTCATATTCATACTGTAGTTGGTGAAAGACAATAAAGGCAACCAAGAAAAGTGATTTTAGGTACAATGCAGTGGAATGAGTCAATTTTCCAAATTCCACTATACCAATATGATTACAAAAGGCACAACATATTTTAATCCATCGTAAAGTTACTTAGTGTGCAATACTTACAGCTTCATCTTGCAGATACATTTCATGTTACTATATCGTATCATTTATCAATTTGTTCCCCCTGACTCACTATGTATCGCATCAATTGTCTAAATATTATTCATGCTTTTCTCCACAGTTGTTTCCATCCCCCACTGGTTACTGCACTAGTTCTTTAGTAATAAGATTTGTAGTGATTTGATCATATTTATGTCACATTAGTTTTAATGTTCTCTAGCTGTTAATCTACACCATCTAAAGGAATACTGGTATAAGTGTAATCATTGTTAATTCATCTTGGAATGTGGTCGCTCACCTGTAATTAAAAAACTGATAAACTACTGAAAGACATTTCATTTACTTAACACAGTAGTGCATTATTAATAAAGTGATTCCAATATCTGTAAACCTGCATGCAGTTGTAACCTAAGCAAATAAACGAGCATATTTTCTTAAAAAGTGACTGCACACTGGTGGACTCGCAAATAATTACATACTTCCTTTAAAGTGGTAAATTCATTGTACACCAAAATCAGTATCTTGAAAACAGGAATTCGTCAACACACTAGCAAAACTAGTTATGCTAAAGAGATAAAGTAAAGTTGGTGAGAGCTTAGTGTCTTACTGACATTGACTTCACTAGTGATGGGGCACTAGTGCAAGTGAACAGGATGGGAGTGGAAATGAGCTGTGTCATTCATGGAGAAACCGTTTCATCCTGCAGTAATTCCCAGGGAAGCAATATGCTATGTAATGTACCATATTGCACAGTGCAAAAGTGGAGAGGTCTAGTTGCAGGGTTCAAGAAAAATGATATTATGGAAATGTGACCAAGAGACCATAAATTAATGTCTAGCAAGAGGCTTGGTCACTTTTTCATGTGTTCTGCTTCTTACAAAACTTTGCAATGGATCTTGCAGAATTTCTATGCAGTAATAAATGATGGTTGAAATGTACAGATTAAGGCAATGATAAAGGACATAAGGATATGCCGAGTTGTGGGAGGAAAAAAAAAAAAAGAAAAAAAAAAAAGGTCTTGGTGTAGGTAAATTCATTGTGTTACAATGTGTATGGTAATTCTGATAATTTGAGAAGATCTAAGCATTTCTTGCCTACAAAAATAAAAAAAAAACTGCCATTATGACTAGTACTGGGCATGTTTCTAGCTTGTTTAGAAAACAATTTGCCACTTGACTGACACCTACAAGAAGTGAGATGTCTTTAAATAGACCTAAAAACTGTTGGCATCGATTAAAATGTATGATAAAATAATTTCCAATGGTACTAACACTATTTTGGCAATGACGAAAAATTACCTGAGTGAGGGCCACAGAACCACTGGAGGTGGCTGTACGAAGATTCTGCTGGCTCAAGTTTTTTACACCTGATGTCATAATCTGAGCTGCAAAAGAAAGGTTCTCATGAATAGTTTATAAGAGTTTTTACTTCTTGGGTAAACACTTTTTTAAAATATTGACAGGCCTTTACCTACAAAAGATTACACATTTAATTGAAGGAAAGAAAAAAAATTAGAGCAAACAAATGATAATCACTTAATTGTAATGATAATCACACAATAATAGCTGTGTAGGTGATGATATTACCATTCTGACATTCAGGAAGGTTGTAAAAAAAAAAAAAAAAAAAAAACAAGCATTGAAGGGAGAACGCTCATAGTAGTTAAAGATAAATTACATGAAAAAATTCTACAAATAAGTAGTTGTTTGAATATATAATAGAGGGGTTTTGTAATTATAACAGAAATATTAGTTCATGATATTTGGAAAAATATAAAAAAGGCTATAGACAGCTAGAATAAAATAGGTCAAATGGCAGTTCAATATGGCCTGTAACAGCTGTCTGTTGAGTTGGAATAATTTAAGTAGAATTACAATTTGCATTATTGTTGTTGACAGCATCCTTCCAGATTTACTCATAAAACTAGGATCTTTGAGTCTGAGGCATAAATGTATCACCCACTAGACTGTTACAAACATGCACAAGCACTAAATTGAGTTTAATTTTTCACCTTTCCCCCTCAGTTTGGTGTCCATCTGTGTGCCATGCACCTGTGTTCGATGAGTTAGTGTTTACACAGCAGTTTCTACTTTTCATTTTATGATTGTTTATTGACATCACCTTCAGTGCTGTCTAAAAGAGACCAGACCTTGTTTTTGTTCTCTTGTTTACATTTTAGTGTGTATCATAGTTTTGGTAGTGTAGACCTTCACCACATGCAGTGCCACAGCTGAGTAGCTTGAACATGTAGAACAATGATTCAGTACTCTGCTGTCTGGCTGTGTGCTGCCCACTTGTGTTGTGTGACCTAGTATTAATGCAGCAGCTCGCATTTTTCACTCTGGGGCATGCCACTGCATCTCCCAATTCGCACATCCTAGCCAGTCTACAGTTGTCTGATGGTGATTGGCAAACAGCAGCAGGTTTACAAATCACTGTGCAGAAGGCGAAAGTGGGTACTGGTCACACAGCTGTTCCCTTTACATATTAAAATTAGATTTTAAGGTAACACCTGCTGCTGAAAGTACATCTGAGCCAGCACATGACATCTTGACTGTTGCGACTGGGGCCCATCTTCCAGGGGGTTTTGAGTGAGCGCAGAGGGTGGGATGGCTTCTCACTGTGAGCTCCAATGTTAGGCAGACGACGAAGCCTCTCATGAAAATAGTGGGCACGGTGGAAACAAAGCAAATGTCCACTCTGTCTGCCTGCCAGGGAGATGTAGGGGGCGTGTCTCACACAACAAGATGCACACTGGGTGCACACAGCTGCAAACTGTGACTCGTGTAGGCAAGAATCATGTCTGCTGCCTGTGTTCAGAGGCCATCCTCAGTTCCTAAAGGTGACTGGCTGTTTTAGTGAAGACAGCTAAACTTGGCTGCAGGATAGAAGTAGAGCTATTGTTTCGCACCATCGTTCCCAGAACCAATCGCGGTCTTATGGTTTGGACAGTGGAAGATCTAAACCAGAGGTCAGAAGATTCTGCGACAGTATAGGATGCAAATTTCTTGACCACCACTATCAGTTAGAGACCTTTAGGGTACTGCTTAATAGGTCAGGCATGAACTTCCGTTAGGTACTAGGTACTAGGGTAGCGCAGCATGTGTATTGTCCATTAAGTGTTTTTAGGATAGACAAATCCCTCCACAAGCCCAATAAGATGCCTTCTGAGGCCACACAGAGTAGCATTTGTCATAGTAGATCGGAGGAAGAAATGTTAAAACAGTATTAGTTAACCGCAGGAGCATCTATGGAAAGATCCCGGAACTAATCTCTCTTATAAATGGTAAAAATGCCCACATAGTACTCGAGACAAAAACCTGGCTGAAACCAGAGGTTCATAGCAATAAAATTCTAAATTCAGATAGGAATGTTTATTGCATAGATAGGTTGAAACTGGTGGTGGAGTGTTTACAGCAATAAAATATATGATAATACTAGTCAGAGTAATACAGACTCGGAATGCAAAATAATTTTGATGAAGATAGTGTTAAGGGCGGATCAAATGTGGTCATTGGATGCTTTTATAGACCCCCTACCTCAGCTACAGTTGTGGTGGAACAGTTGAGGGCAAACTTTAAGAATATTCTACATGCAGTTTCCTGGTCATGTTATAGTTTTAAACGGAGATTTTAACTTACCAGCTATAGACTAGAAGACACAAGTTATTTCAAAGAGTAGTAGGGACAGAGAATCAAGTGAAACTGTTCCAAGTGCCTTATCCCAAAAAGAAAGAAATTATACCCAAGTTATCTTATATCTATTACAGTCACTTAAAGATGACGCCTTCCTATACACTACACCGTCATCAGCAAACATACGCAGATTTCTTCTCATCCTACCTGTCAGATTGTTTATGTATACAAAATGTGATGGCAGTTCATTATTCATTTGTGTCCCATCTCTAGTGAAAGCAACAGAAATTTTGAAAAGACTTATGTGATTGCAAAGACTGCAGAAGGCCAATTTATTTATGATACTGGTACGAGCCATACAGCACATAGTGTCACTTGTTAGCAGCTTTTAATTATAGAAACTTCTGCATAAAATTATTACAACTTTCACAAAAACATACCATTTGTTGTATTCTTCTATTGATACTTTTTGTTATTTCAATTTAATGGATGCTCCGTACTTCAGCATACTAAGTGCCAGCAGGTACTGTGACAACATGATTAGATTAATGAAGTGAGTACAGAGACATTTAAGCCATCATCCTTCTTATGCTCCGTAAGTGATAGGAATGACTTGCAATACCCCTGGCCAAAACCTTGAAATTATCTTGTACAAGTAGAATATAATAAGTAGATATGTCTCCATTTTTTTCTATGTGGTGACATCAACAGAATACTCAAAAATACACTTCTGTTGCTTATAGTACCTAATAAGAAGAGAAATGTGATCCTTGCATTACTAAGATACGATCTGTGGTGGCATAATGGATGAGTCTATTTTTTATTAATTTGTCCTATGGCTACATCACAAAAATAATATTACAATATACAGGAACTCTGTTGGGTCATCAGTGAAAGTTCTCCCAGAACATGGTGAACACAATATGTGGTGAACACAATATGTGGTGAACAGCCAGCTTTTCAGCACCACATCACAACTCGAATTTTTTTTTTAATACCACTTTTGCAAAATGTCTGCACATCTTCCAGTGTTGGTTCTCGCTCGGTTAAGAACTGACTAGATCTTGCGTGGCAATTCTAAGCCAGATGACTTGGTCAATATGTGCGGCATCTTAAGTTGTTATGTCGTGACACTGATCTGCCATGTATGTCTCCAACACTATTCAGTATTAAACCTCTGCTAACTACTATTCTTGCCACTTCCAGAGGTGGTTAATGACGGCGAAGCCTTGCTTTGCTGACACTTGGAATGTTTGTGTAAACAGCAGTGTGAGAATTTTTCTGTAGTTTTTTGTATTCTCGTACAAGAACACTTTCCCGCAGCAGAGGAGGAGGTGGACAGCCAGAAAGTAGGTGTAGGTCTGATTATATCACAAGTATGGTCGAGTTATGTATCAACAAATGTTGTTTGAGTACTATTAATCCAAGCTGGTGAGCAATATTTTGCAGCTGGGAAGACCATACCCAGAGCTGAAGTATGGAAAGTTGATGCAGGGAATCCTCACAATGGGCCACAGTGTGTCTGGAGTTTGTTATTTTTAGCATTGATTTTGTCAACTGTTCTTAACCCTAGGACGCCTGGAGGGGGGGGGGGGGTTTGTTGAACCTACAATTTTCTTATGTTCCCTGCTTTTGCCCAAGTCACTTTCATACTACATATTCCCTTTGAGTTATTGTTTGTTGGCCATTTTATGAAACATTAGTGTTAATATATTTTATAGGAAATTCCTGCTTTGAAAGAAAAAAATAAATAAACTTATTATGGGTCCAACAACCCCCCCCCCCCCCCCCCCCTGGACTTCCATGCTATAGAAAATTTCCTTTAATAGGATTTCGTATTTCTCATCTCACAATAATGCAAGTTAGTTTCTTGTTGGTTGGTATTCTTGATATTCACAACAATCAGTTTACTTTCAAAGGAAGTGATTGTTGATGTCACTCAGCTGTTATTTATCTTGTAAACTTGCAGTGAGTTAGTGCAGTTCCCTACTGTTCACACCCAGACTTAGAAATGACTAAAAGAATACGTGACTTGTCTTTAGAAAGAGTTCTGAATGAAATTTTAGATGAAGATTCTGACTCGGGGGGAGTGAAAGTGAATATGTGGATGGTGTTATGGAGTACGATTCAGATCGGGAAAGTGATGTGGATGTTAGAGAAGATAAAGATAGCGCAGCTTCAGACAATGACCATCAGGATGTTATTGTGGCCAAGTCTGGAAGAAGATACGTAACTACACAGCCTAGAATTCCTCGGAGGTCTGTTGCTAATATAGTAAGAGAGCAGGCAGGAGTAACTCCAGCTGGTGTTTGCCATTCACCTGGAGAAGCCTTGAAGTTACTTCTTACGCCTGACATCATGGATGTTATAGTAAAACATTCAAATGAAGAGGCAGTTAGGCGAAATGTTACTTTGACTAATGAGAAAGAATTGTATGCCTTTATAGGAATCCTGATACTTATGGGGGCAAATAAGGACAATTCTGTCAGTGTACACGATCTTTGGTCAGACATAATGGGTCGGCCAGTTTACAAGGGTATTATGGCAAGAGAACATTTCAAGGAACTTATTGCAATCATAAGGTTTGATGACGAAAGTACCCGCCAGCTAAGAAGGGAAGAAGACAAGTTCACAGCAATCCGTGATGTTTTCAACAAAGTGAATGATAGGTTTCCACTACTGTATAAACCATGGGTCCACCTCACCATTGATGAGATGCTCAGCTTGTTTAGAGGACGCTGCCCCTTCAAAGTATTTATGAAGGATAAACCGAGCAAGTATTGCATCCTTATACGCATGATGTCCGATGCAGTTTACAGATACATCTTGAATATGGAACCCTATGCAGGTAATGTTCAGAATTTGTCGAAAGAAGAACGGGGTTCAGCAGCTGTTGTCAAACGTCTGGTAGCACCTGTGAAAAATACTGGTCGAAATATTACTACAGACCGATACTACACATCGGTGGATTTGGCGGAAGAGTTATATCAAGACTACAAAGTTACTACAGTAGGAAATCTCCAGTCAAACATGAAGCATATTCCAGACATCATGAAGAACACGTCAAATTGAGAGCTATATTCATCAATGTTCTTGTTCACAGACCCATCAACAGGTAGGCCTCCAGTAACTTTGGTGTCCTACATAGCAAAAACGAAACCAAGTAAAAACTTACTGATGTCAACAATGCAACAAGATAAAGGCACTGTTGGAGGAGAGAAGAATAAAACCAAGATAAATGCATATTATAATTCCACTAAAGATGGACCATTGATCAAATGGCGCGTATGTACACCTGCGAGAGGGGAACAAAGAGATGGCCTCTATCTGTATTTTACTCTCTCATCGACATTTGTGCTATCAATGCAACCACCATATTCATCCAGCAACATCCAAGATGGAATGAAAAGAAACACAACAAACGGAAACTTTATCTTCTGCAAGCTGGGATGGACCTAGTGAAATTGCAGGTAGAAGAAAGAAGTGCCAGCGCAAGAGGGTTATCCAACCAAATTGTTCAATCAATGGAGACTATTCTACAAAATAAAATCAAAGAAGTGACAACAGAAGCACGTCAGCCTCCTGCAGGAAAAGGTCGGTGCCATATTTGTGTAAGAAAAGCTAAAACAAAGAAGCAGAAGTACAACAATGTAACTAAACCAAAACAGTATTATGGACAGTGTCATAAACATGTGTGTAACACACATTCAGAAAAAATTGTGAAGTGTGTCTCTTGCCTTGAAGTTGAGGACTCAGAGTAGTCTATTGTATATGACCACATCTGTGTTTTGTATTGTAATATGTCAATTTTTTATTCACTCAATCCAATATTTATAACAATTAACAACATTTATAAACCGATGCCTTAGTTAAAATACATAAACCATTTTGAAAGTTGTAATCTTTCATCAGTAAACTTATTTAATACCTGTGGGTTTGCCGAAACCCCCCCCCCCCCCTCCCCTTAGGCATCCAAGTTAGAAAAAAAAGGCTTGGGCATCCTAGGGTTAATATATAGTCATTTTAACTGAGCGTTCTATCAAGTCTAGCCCTATATACTTTGGGTTTCTGCTACATCTGAGTAATCTTCCTTCAAAGTGGACCGTGAGCTCTGTTGGCCAACACCTTGTTTAAGTCGAACATTGAGACTACTACTTACTGGCACTTTGCTGCAACCTTCATTTGTGGAGACATTCACCAATAGTTAATAAATCACTGCCCAATATGGACTCAATAACGTCAAGACCTCTATGCCTCACTGCGAGTGCCCAGTCAACAGCATATCCAAATTGAACAGGAGGGGGGGCCAGGAAATATCCCTGTGGCAGGCCATCATTTAGCTCCATCTGTTGTAGAAATTTCAGTATGACACCTTGCCCCCAGACACTATAATATGCAGCCATCAGCCCAGTGAATACGACTGACGACTTCTCTTGATTCCAGAAATGAATGAAAGTTGTTAGGGAGAGATCTTTTATCTACACTGCCTGTTTAACCAATGTTTTCAAAGCCCTTGTGACATACTGTACTGTAGACCAATTTCCCATAGCTTATGTACAATGGTTGAAATTATTACAAGCAGAGGCATGTTCCTCCATTCCAAAAGTACTTCCGTGTAGATGTACAAAAAGTAACATGCCTAAATGTTTTGAGCAGTGGAAGAATAGAGAAATGAAGACTGAAAAAGTCACACAATAAAAAATACATAAATATTAAAAAGAAGAAGAGTTCCTAAATGAAACAAGGAGTCACATTATTTTTCTGTAGAGTCAGTATGTCTGATCCCCCATCTAATGAAAGTAAAGGTACAGAATAATTTGCTATTTTACTTCACCATACGTATGCTTGGAGAGTTTCATTATCCGGGGAGGTGACCTAGTGATCAAAATTAATAACAACAATCAACAATACTTGTTCAATGTCTGGTGCAGACTGTTCGCTATCTCTCATTATATATTCATTTATTGTTGCTTCTTTCTTTCTTTCATTCATTCTTTAAAATAAAATAAAAAGAAAGAAAAAGAAAAAGGGAGAGGGAGAGGGAGAGAGCTGTGGAGCAGTGACCTAATCCTTTTACATGAGTTACTTTTGAGTGGCTCGTGATCAGTATTTTAGTTACCACTTATTCAGGACTGTAAAATTTATAGGCTGCCAGAAATATTTCACAATTTATTAGGGGTTTGCACACAAGAAATATTCTTACCAACTGGTACAGAGAGTACAGGACCGGTGTTAGTCGGACTGTTTAGGATCACACTGGAATTTGTTGAGGCAGATCCAACAGAGTTTGAAGCGTTGACAGCGCTGGAGGTAAGCATCTGAAAAGGAAATTTCAGTAATAAGTAAATAACACACACACACACACACACACACACACAGATATATATATATATATATATATATATATATAAAAAACAAAGATGATGTGACTTACCAAATGAAAGTGCTGGCAGGTCGACAGACACACAAACGAACACAAACATACACACAAAATTCAAGCTTTCACAACAAACTGTTGCCTCATCAGGAAAGAGGGAAGGAGAGGGAAAGACGAAAGGATGTGGGTTTTAAGGGAGAGGGTAAGGAGTCATTCCAATCCCGGGAGCGGAAAGACTTACCTTAGGGGGAAAAAAGGACAGGTATACACTCGCACACACACACATATCCATATGTGTGGATGGATATGTGTGTGTGTGCGAGTGTATACCTGTCCTTTTTTCCCCCTAAGGTAAGTCTTTCCGCTCCCGGGATTGGAATGACTCCTTACCCTCTCCCTTAAAACCCACATCCTTTCGTCTTTCCCTCTCCTTTCCTCTTTCCTGATGAGGCAACAGTTTGTTGCGAAAGCTTGAATTTTGTGTGTATGTTTGTGTTCGTTTGTGTGTCTGTCGACCTGCCAGCACTTTCATTTGGTAAGTCACATCATCTTTGTTTTTAGATATATTTTTCCTACGTGGAATGTTTCCCTCTAATATATATATATATATATATATATATATATATATATATATATATATATATATATATATTGTTTACAAATTTAATAAGGTTTTATTTTCTGTACAGTTGTTTTTAAGACTACATCTTCCATTCTCTGATAGCAAAATCTTGACTAAGGCATCACTATTCCAGCATTAATTACAATACTTCAGACACACCAAACAATAGTCTTTGCCTACTGCTGTGACCATTCTGAGGGGCTCAATATTTACTCGTGTTTTCTGTAATAACAAATACTTGTGGACTACTAGCTGGGGAAGTTATTCAACTTTATAGTGTTGGATACAATAGTCAACATGTTTGAACAAAGGTCTTTCGTAACTTCTTGACATTAAAATTGGTTAGTTGTCAAAGTGGTAAAAACACACATGAAGCATGTGATTGCAAATGAGACAGCAAGGTGGCTGAACTACAAGAAACACACAGGAGATAGATGGAAAACAAAGAATAATACAGAGGGATTGCGTAATGAGAAAATTTCTGAACATTATTATCTATAATTGTTTCCAATACATTTATATTGAGATAAACATATTTTGTGTACTACTTGATGTGCAACTGGTTAAGAACACACTATACTGTCTGGGAATTATCAGAGGGGGACTGAGACACATTTAGAAGACAGTTTTATTCTCCCAATTAGATATTCTTAATCTGTGTATGGCAAATTGTGGACAGAAGACAGTTATGAGAAATGACAATAACTCCCAATGCAGAACAAGCACTGATCCGCAGACCAGCACATGAAAGGAGGTTATTATTGTATTGCTGACTTGTTTTTAAGTTTCTCGTTGAGTTGACAATACCGTTTGTGTGACTGACCAACTGGTGTCCTTCAAGCACTGCAAGTGGTATCTCGTGTGTGTTAGTTGCCTGCACCCCAAACATAATGTGTGATATTATTGTGTTGTTTGACTCCTTCCACCTGCAAAGCCATCCAAGCAACATCCACAGCAATTTTAGTGAAATATGCTTCCCTCTGTGTTTACCTGTCTTGACAGATGAGATGTTGGGTGAGATGACAGATGAGATGTTGGGTGAGATGACAGATTGAGATGTTGGGTGAGATCTTAATAAATCAAGTACCAGATCCCAAATCTTATTTAAACTAAAATTTCCATACATCCACATGAGTTTTCCCAATATTCTTATTTTGATGAACTTTTAAACCCAAGTACCTTGGAAACTGCACCTCAGTATTGGTTCTCCAGTATCGCATTTCATAACAAGACCTCAGGTAATTACTGGCAACAGCTGCTGTGCTTGGCCGTTTCAGTCAAGTGTGTCACTGAAATTCTTTGTACTTCTCTGACTGGTTTGATGATCTAGCTTTAAACAACATATCCTGTCTTTTTATGTAAGTCATATGTTGAAAATTTCTGAACTGTTCAATACCAATATATTATGAAATGTGTTAAACCACCTGTGTATGATCTGAATTTTGTGCCAAAAGGAAATTGCTCTTTTCAAAATACTTCCTCTTTTAGTGAGAACAGTTTGTCGAGATATTGAATAAACGGCAAACAATGTGGAAGTACAGTAGAAAAACCAGAATCAAGAGTTTTTTATCTTTGGATTTGGTCAAGAGTGGTGATTTAAGAGATTGCACAACAACTTGTCACATTTATGAGATTTGTTTACATTGAGGTCAACGGAGTGGCAAACGCCTTGGTTGATATCAATGTACTACAACTACAGCCGATGACGTTTTTCTTGCTCAAAAAACATATTGGACAAGCATGACTCTGTTGATAAAACCTTTCATCAACCCTAACTGATGGGGCTCCTGCAATGAATTTTTACAAGTCTGGTGGTGCCGCCTTAGTGAAAAAAGTTGGTATATGACAGGAAATATCAGCGATATTTCTTTCTTACATCTGGCATTTCTCTGGCATGTTTAAAAGAAAGTGAAATGTGTGTAGTCTAAATTAGACTTTTATTGCAGTTGCAAAAGATGATACAAATGTGTCCTATATTACAGAACGTAATTTTTAACACACTACAGATGCCCCTTTTGCAGACTGGAATCCAGAATGCACTGGCACAGTTGAAAGATACCTCCCAAAGGCCAGATGCCATGCACAGAGAAATACTTCACTATCTTAGTGACTATAGCAGACAAAGTATCTTGATGATGATTAATAAGATTTAGCAATACAGAGTTGTCCGTAACCAGTTGACAGGAAATATCATTGTATCATTGTTGAAACCTGGCACAAATTCCCACAATATAGGCAGATCAGTTTGATAGTGTCCTTACGTAAACTCATAAAAAGTATTGCCAATCACAGGCTTTGAAATGGTGAAAGTCAGTTTCCTGTTTGCAGATACAAACTGCACAGATTTCAATGGTGGAGATCCACAGTTGACCAGCGTTCATGACTGGAGTCAGCTTTTTAGGAGATTTCCACTCTTCATTGACACCTGGAAGTTGTTCCTTAACTTCCAAGAGGCATACAGCAGTACACGACGACACCACATCTTAGCTATGTTGCATTGGTGTGGCCTCTGTGGCCATATAGAGACTTTTGGGCCTCTAACTAGAGTACTACACTTCTTTTAATTGTCACAAGCAGAATTTCCGCTATTGCAGTAACAAATGTTCAGATGACCATAAGGGTACAAAACTAAATCTTTATATACTTTCTGCGTGGTGTTTTAATGTCATTCCGTAACAAATTTATGCTACTTTATATCACATAATAGATACTAAGAATTCTTATTTTTTCTTCTTCTGACGTTCCCATCCATATTTAAAGGCTTGCGAGGATAGGTCACAAGACTGCCTCTTTTTATGCAGACAGCCACTGGACTTGTGAACTACTTTTATACCATGGACAAATAGTGAAGGGTAAACAGTGCTGACACCATGATACTGCGAAATTGAAGAAAGTTGCGCCAAATAAAAGATACTGCACAGTAATGCTAAATGAAGTGTTACGCTTTTTGAATACTTCTGAGTAGTACCAGGTAAAGCTAAGCCTCAACCCGCACATCACGCTTGTGTGCAGTTTCTTGCGCTTTGGCGACCCTGGATATTATGTATTACCCTGCATATTTTGTATTACGAAAATATATATTCAAATTCCACCAAACACAGCATGAAAATATGCAGAAATCTTTCCAAAACGCAGATTATATATGTACATACAGGGTGTCCCATTTATCTTGACCCCCCTAAATAACTGTTTGTACAGATGCAAATTACAAAATGTTTCAAACAAATGTTCTTTAGCCATCTGGAGGACATGAATCAGCATGTTTGCCTTCATCGTAGCTTTGTTTTTTTACAAAGATACGAACAGTGGTATGACTTTTATAAATGACATCCTGTATTTTTTATTTGTTAATTCTTTTCCATTCCTAAAGACCTATTCAAATATGTATCACAGTGTACCATTCACTGAAACACAATGTTATTAGTTACATAACATAACATTGACGTTGACGCTCCCAGCGCTTAGTGCAGGTACTCTGGATAATGGAACACATCCACGTGCTGACATTGACAGAGGACAAATGTAAACATAAGTAGAATGCACACCCATCATTCCGTTAACCATCGTCAGTTAAAAAGTTGTGTGAGTAGAATGTATGCCAACAAAGAGAAGGTAGAAATGCTACTCATCTATGGGGAATGTAAGTTAGCAGAACAGTAACTGAATACTGTTTTCTTATGTACGGGTAGTTTAGGCCTTTTAAATACTGTGGTATATAGTAGGCATACAGTAAAGGCTGTCCTTCCTACAAACTGCATTGACATAACGTTTCTTTTATTGTTGTTGTTGAAGGTAGGTGAAATGCTACGTACGCAGTGGAACTGTACAGAGAGCAATATCCTGACAAGAAGCCACCTTCCCGATAGATGTTTTCTTGTCTTGTTGCGACGCTTCAGGAAACGGGAAGTTTCAAACCACGACAACGCAATCGTCATAGCACTCGCCCAGACGAAGCTGCCAAAGTTACTATTCTCGCTTCCGTTGCTATGAATCCCCATGTCAGCACGACAGCTTAAACACAAGATTGGCATTCCTAAAACTAGTGTACATCGTATTCTAACACTCACCAGTTCCAGCCTTACCATGTACACCTACATCCAGAATTGCATGGAAATGATTTCCAGAATCCTGTACAGTTATGTGAGTGGGCACAGCAGCAAATTCCCACAACCCGAACTACTTCTCCAATGTTCTATTTACCAATGAATGTTCTTTCTCAAACAAAGGACAGGTAAAAACAAGGAACATGCATTATTGGTCCAGCGACAACCCACGATGGCTTAGACAGGTGGAACATCAACGTCAATGGAGAGTTAACGTCTGGTGTGGGATGCTTGGTACTACAACTATTTTCTCTTATTTCATCAATGGTAGTCTAACGGGCAGCTTATGCCAACTTCCTCAGACAAACCTCCTCTTCTAGATGAAGTGCTGCTAAGAAACAGAATGTTTAAGTGGTATCAACACAATGGATGTCCAGCACATAAAGCCTTGCGCACATATCGTGTACTGAACTGAAGGTATCCTGCCATATGGATTGGTCGAGGAGGAACAGTTACTTGGCCTGCTAGGTCTCCTGATTGAAATCTTCTGGACTTTTTTCTTTGGGGATGCATTAAAGACGTTGGGCACCGTGATATTCCAACTTCAGAGGACATGCAGGGACGTATCATGCTTGCTTGTAATTTTCTGCAGCAGGCAACACTGGAAGCAGTAATTAATTCTTTCATTCAACAATTGCACCAGTGTATAGGCATCCAAGGTCACCACTCTGTGCACCTTTGAATGTTCTACTCCTGGGCAATGGTTCAGGAGAGTCAGCCAATTTTGTGCTATGTTTTTACTTGGTAATGCTTTTCAAACCACCGTTCACAAAACTATCCCAAGACTGTTAGAAATAGATTCGATTTAGCAGTTGCCAGAGAGTGCCAGAAAACAAATATTATTGTGCATGTGCAGCCGCAGTTGTGTAAAAAGCCCGCATGTTTGTATGTATAAGGCACAAAGAGAGCTTACATCACGCCATAAAAGAAACAGGACATCAGAGGATACTCCAAAAGCAACGGGATTTTGTCAGATATTAAGCTTTTCTGTGTGGTTTTTGGGATGTAAATTTTCTTGGTGTACCAGTACTGTAATATCTCATATTTGGTTGTTTATTATGGCATAATGCCATACATGGCAGAAGACGAAAACGTGCACTTGAAACTAACCAATATTGTGGAATGAAACACTTCCGTTTCCAAATAAATTGATTGCCTCAGCAGAAAGATTAATAAAGCCAAATTTCTTTAGCAAACTGACAAAAATAGCTTCATTGTTCAGCAAGGCAATTAATTCTTGACTGCTAGTAATTTGGAAATAATAAAAAATCGGAAAACTGAAACTAATAATATTTTTTTTGCCGTCCGTAATTACATGAATGTATTACAATGCACTTGATAACTCCCGGCCGCAGAAATCCGTTTTGTTTTCAATTGATGTGGGACCTGTAAACGAAGAGGAAACAGCAAAATCACTTAACTCAAACAGAGGTCAGGTGGCGACTAACCCCCTCCACACGACAACTCAGAGGACTCTGCGCATGCGCGAATCTGGCAGCTAGGGCGCGAGAGAAAAATTTTTCTCGTTAGCATCTGGCTGCTTGCAGCTTACTGCTCATACAACTAACAGCCACACTTCAAGAAGCGGGAAGTGCGAGAAGGTACTGCTCCATACGTGAGTGAACTGCGCATGCGCATGAGCCAGTCAAACGAACCTAATGTAAACAGTGATGTCACACTCATAGAAAACAATTTATTGTTACTAACAGTACCAGAGAAGGAAAGTTGCTACTCACCATATAGCGGAGATGCTGAGTCACGATAGGTACAATAGAAAGATCCACACAATCATAGCTTTCGGCCATTAAGGCTTTTGTCAGCAGTAGGCACACACACACACACACACACACACACACACACACACACAAATGCAACTTGCACACACGTATGCAGTCTCAGAGAGCTGAAACTACACTGCGAGAGGCAGCACCAGTGCATGATGGGAGTGGTGACTGGATGGGGTAAGGAGGAGGCTCGGTGGTGGTGGTGGTGGTTAGTGTTTAACGTCCCGTCGACAACGAGGTCATTAGAGACGGAGCGCAAGCTCGGGTTAGGGAAGGATTGGGAAGGAAATCGGCCGTGCCCTTTCAAAGGAACCATCCCGGCATTTGCCTGAAACGATTTAGGGAAATCACGGAAAACCTAAATCAGGATGGCCGGAGACGGGATTGAACCGTCGTCCTCCCGAATAGGAGGCTCGGGCGGGGAGGGGGAGGGATAGTATGGTGGGAGTGGCGGACAGTGAAATGTTGCAGTTTAGACGGAGGGCAGGAGAGAAGGTGCGCAGGGGGAAGGGGTAAGTAGCGGAAAGGAGAGAAATAAAAAGAAATTAAAACACTGGGTGTGGCGTTGAAATGACTGTTGTGTAGTGCTGGAATGGGAAGAGGAAGGGGACTGGAGGGCTGAGGACAGTGACTAAGGAAGGTTGAGGCCATGAGGGTTATGGGAATGTAGGATGTATTGCAGGGAAAGTTCCCTCCTGCGCAATTCAGAAAAGCTGGTGTTGGTGGGAAGGCTCCATATGGCACAGGCTGTGAAGCAGTCGTTGAGATGAGGGGTATCATGTTTGGCAGCGTGTTCAGCAACAGGGTGGTCCACTTGTTTTTTGGCCACAGTTTGTCGGTGGCCGTTCATGCGGACACACAGCTTGTTGGTTGTCATGCCTACATAGAATGCAGCACAGTGGTTGCAACTTAGCTTGTAAATCACATAACTGGTTACACAGGTAGCCCTGCCTTTGATGGGATAGGTGATGTTAGTGGCCCGACTGGAGTAGGTGGTGGTAGGAGGATGTATGGGACAGGTCTTGCATCTAGGTCTATTACAGGGGTATGAGCCATGAGGTAAGGGATTGGGAGCAGGAGTTGTGTAAGGATGGATGAGAATACTGTGTAGGTTCGGTGGACGGCGGAATACCACAGTAGGAGGGGTGGGAAGGATAGTGGGTAGGACATTTCTCATTTCAGGGCATCTACATCTACATGATTACTCTGCAATTCACATTCAAGTGCTTGGCAGAGGGTTCATCGAACCAGAATCATACTATCTCTCTACCATTCCACTCCCGAACAGCGCGTGGGAAAAACAAACGCCTAAACCTTTCTGTTTGAGCTCTGATTTCTCTTCTTTTATTTTGATGATCAATCCTACCTATGTAGGTTGGGCTCAACAAAATATTTTCGCATTTGGAAGAGAAAGTTGGTGACTGCAATTTCGTAAATAGATCTCGCCGCGACGAAAAAGTCTTGCTTTAATGACTTCCATCCCAACTCGCGTATCAGCCACACTCTCTCCCCTATTACGTGATAATACAAAACGAGCTGTCCTTTTTTGCACCCTTTCGATGTCCTCCGTCAATCCCAACTGGTAAGGATCCCACACCGCGCAGCAATATTCTAACAGAGGAGAGTGCCGTGTAAGCTGTCTCTTTAGAGTTACATCTTCTAAGAGTCCTTCCAATGAAACGCAACCTTTGGCTCGCTTTCCCCACAATATTATCTATGTGGTCTTTCCAACTGAAGTTGTTCGTAATTTTAACACTCAGGTACTTAGTTCAATTGACAGCCTTGAGAATTCTACTATTTATCGAGTAATCGAATTCCAACTGACTTCTTTTGGAACTCATGTGGATCACCTCACACTTTTCGTTATTTAGCGTCAACTGCCACCTGCCACACCATACAGCAATCTTTTCTAAATCGCTTTGCAACTGATACTGGTCTTCGGATGACCTTACTAGATGGTAAATTACAGCATCATCTGCAAACAACCTAAGAGAACTGCTCAGATTGTCACCCAAGTCATTTATATAGATCAGGAACAGCAGAAGTCCTAGGACGCTTCCCTGGGGAGCACCTGATATCAGTTCAGTTTTACTCGATGATTTGCCGTCTATTACTACGAATTGCGACCTTGCTGACAGGAAATCACGAATCCAGTCACACAACTGAGACGATACCCCATAGGCCCGCAGCTTGATTAGAAGTAACTTTTGAGGAACGGTGTCAAAAGCTTTCCGGAAATCTAGAAATACGGAATCAACTTGACATCCCCTGTCGATAGCGGCCATTACTTCGTGCGAATAAAGAGCTAGCTGCGTTGCACAAGAACGATGTTTTCTGAAACCATGCTGATTACGTATCGATAGATCATTCCCTTCGAGGTGATTCATAATGTTTGAATACAGTATATGCTACAAAACCCTACTGCAAACCGACGTCAATGATATAGGTGTGTAGTTCGATGGATTACTACTACTACCCTTCTTAAACACTGGTGTGACTTGCGCAATTTTCCAATCTGTAGGTACAGATCTATCGGTGAGCGAGCGGTTGTATATGATTGCTAAGTAGGGAGCTAATGTATCAGCGTAATCTGAAAGGAACCTAATCGGTATACAATCTGGACCTGAAGACTTGCCCATATCAAGCGATTTGAGTTGCTTCGCAACCCATAAGGTATCTAATTGTAAGAAACTCATGCTAACAGCTGTTCGTGTTTCAAATTCTGGAATATTCCATTCGTCTTCCCTGGTGAAGGAATTTCGGAAAACTGCGTTCAATAACTCTGCTTTGGCAGCACAGTCGTCGGTAACAGTACCATCGGCACTGCGCAGCGAGGGTATTGACTGCATCTTGCCGCTTGTGTACTTTACATACGACCAGAATTTCTTCGGATTTTCTACCAAATTTCGAGACAATGTTTCATTGTGGAACCTATCAAAGGCATCTCGCATTGAAGTCTGTGACAAATTTCGCGCGTCTGTAAATTTTAGCCAATCTTCGGGATTTTGCGTTCTGAACTTCACATGCTTTTTCAGTTGCCTCTGCAACAGCGTTCGGACCTGTTTTGTGTACCATGGGGGATCAGTTCCATCTCTTACCAATTTATGAGGTATGAATCTCTCAATTGCTGTTGCTACTATGAGAGGTAATTGAAACCCTGGCGGAGAATTTAATTCAGTTGCTCCAGTCCCGGATGGTAATGAGTAACGAGGGGAATGCTCCTCTGTGGCTGGACTGTGGGACTTTGGGAGCTGGTGGGATACTGGAAAGATAAGGCAAGGAAGATTTGTTTTTGTACAAGGATGGGACGATAATTACGGTTAGTGAAGGCTTCAGTGAGACCCTCAGTATATTTAGAGAAGGACTGATCGTCACTGCACATTCGACGACCACGGGTGGCTAGGCTGTATGGGAGGAACGTCTTGGTATAGAATGGGTGGCAGCTGTCAAAGTGGAGGTATTGCTGGTAGTTAGTAGGTTTGATATGGACAGAGGTTTGTTACTAAGTATTACATAGTCTTTGTCCTAAGGCCTTTGACATATTTTTGCTGTTTGCAGACGCTTATGCGTGCACGGTGTTTTGTTGTTGTAAATGGCACATTTCCTTTGACACTAAAGTTTTATTTTTTTTTCTCGTTTATATTATATTGCTGCAGTGTTATTCTCCAGTAGCAGGATACAGTAACATTCTTTGCTAGAGAATCAATTCTTACCAGTCAAAACTACAAACATTTAACTGAAAGCTAAAACAATGAAAAATTCCCGTAATTCTGAAAAGCTCCCAGGTTTTTCCCGGTTTTCTCCCGTATGAAAAAATTCCTGTTTTTTTCCGGATTTCCCAGTTGTCCCAGGTCATATACACCCTGAATTTGGTGCTATAGAAGAATGCTGAAGATTGGATGGGTAGATCATGTAGCTAATGAGGAGGTAATGAATAGAACTGGGGAGAAGAGGAATCAAGGGATCACCAATTTAGAACTGGGGGGGGGGAGGCGGCGTGGAAGATAAAAATCATAGAGGGAGACCAAGAGATGAATACACTAAGCAGATTCAGAAGGACGTATGTTGCAGTAGTTACTCGGAGATGATGAAGCTTGCATAGCATAGAGTAGCATGGAGAGCTGCATAAATGCAGTCTCTGGACTGAAGACCACAACAGCAGCAGCAGCAGCAGCAGATGAAAACAATAAAACTTTAACTAATTTGTGAAGTAATTTATTAAAAACAAAACTTGTAGTGAAACACACATATCTGCTCACTTCCAGTAACTGCCCACATAGCCATAGTTATTTATAAACTAGTTGTAATTGTGAACTTGCACTACCTTTGAACAATACAAACATATGATACTTAAAACTATCTGAAAGGAAGTCAGAATAATGGCAAAAGCACAACTTACTGTATTCAAGAAGCACAGAACAGTTCGAAAAATGCAGTAAAAGAACTAGCCCAAGATGCACTACTAATCTTCCGAAGTGTGGGGAATAGACTGGCCCTGTTTACGAATGGTTCAAACTCCGTCGCAACAGCAGCCGAGCAACAGAAACAGGATGGAAGTTGGAAACCTTTTAGGAAAAAGTTTTTCCTTGACCAGAAGGATTGGTGAACTTACAGCAAGGAATTTCTCCATATTTATTGCGTGTTAAAATATTATCCCAGCAACTTTTTGATTAAAATAGAAGAATGAGAAGACTTCCTCACTGCAACTCTAAAGTTGCAGCACTCCACTGAAATTTAAGCAATTTACTGCTCCTGATGGATTAGGACCGTGGTGTGATGTGTTAACTGAGCCAAGGATCACAATGCTGATGCATTATCACGACCTAGTACAGCATAACTCCACTTTTATGTTCCCCACTCCTGTCAAATTTCCTATGTCCACAACATTAATTTGCACCTGGTTTTGTGTCAGCATATTTACAATTTTCCCATGATTTACAATTTATAAAAAAATGTTTGTGGAGAAAAAACTGACATAAAATGATGCTGGAATGATGTTTGTCAAGCAGTGTTTATAGGCATTACGTGATTAAGTTTCTTGACACCAGGGCAATCTGCTCAGTGGGTATGAAGCAGTAAACGTGTAAAAGTTGGAACAATTTGTGCTGTATATCCTGCCACTGCCAAGCTCTACTCTGCTTAGTGGCTGATGGGAGTAACTAGCATAGGATTTTGTAAACCGGTCTCACAATACCGCTTATATGTGGTCAAGGTTCATTCAAATAAAGATATCATGATCAATCATAACCATTTCCAATCTGTCCCTACTGCGCATGTGCAATTTCATAATTGTTGTGATCGTCACATTTTTGTTGAATCATATTTAGCGTGTTTCGTCGTTTGATCACTTGTGGAACTAGTTGAAATCTTCACTCACTTTGCGTTGCTCATACGTTTGGGTTTAAACACAGTGCCAAATACGTATTTTTTTTATGCTGGGCAAAACGTGTTTCGGGAATTTACTCTCATTGACAGGTGCAGTATTTATGTATGTATTTTTTGTGATGTTACACAAACAAAGAATGTAAGTGATACTCTGCATGTGTGTTGGGTTTATCTACGTAACTGAGAAGGCTCAATACCTGATAACTTCAAAAAGATGAATACTGTGCAAGAGATGCAGAACACAGATGCAAACGCCATGCAAAATACTTATGTAAATACTTGTACTTGACAACGAGAAAAATTCTTTAAACGCATCGAACTAAGAATGAAAAAATACATAACTGGTGCAGTGTTTCATTATTTAAATAATAAACGACAGCAGCAGGCTTGCCAAAATCATCGATTATGGTGTATGAAACTGAGTCAAATGTCTCTACTGCCCAGACAGTTATCAGTTACCATTACATCAGCAGTTTTTATTAGAAAATAAAAAAAAACTCCTGACAAGTGTTTCGATGCCTATTATGTACATATACATAAAGCGTGAAAATGGAGTGGGGGTATCCTACACTTAACTTTTACAGCTTAAAACGGTATTTCCCACATTTTACGTTTTTCTGAATTTTACACCATTTTTTTTTAAGTCCCTTGAAAAGTGTAAAGGCAAGGTTTCACTGTACTTCCAGGTGAGAAATATTCAGCAAAGCCCATCTTTGCAATTTGTCTGGTCAAACTTAAAGAATGACATGAAAAAATGGCCTATGGCATGGGCAATTTACCAGCAGAATAAAATTATGATGTTTACTATATCATGTGCTGGAAAATTCCCCACAATTTATGATCATTTTCCAGAGGCACTTTTTGACTTTGTGGGTCCCTACCACATCATCACACACCAAGTTATTGTTTAACTTGTATACACACATGCAACAGCTGGATGTGAGTTATCCCCCTTTACATCACTGAAGTTGAGCCAGTGGCAATAGCATTTTCCAGTTCTTGTGTTGGTAGATTCGAAACACTGAACACATAACAACAAATCGCTATGCTTCACCAAAATGGAGTAATATATTACACACAATATCACTTATTCTCCTCCACTCCTTCTGGAGGGAAAGGAATTTTATAGTAGCAGAAATATTGTTTGATTCTATACTAGAGGCACCACACCTTGAACCTCTTATCAATACAAATTAATAAATTTAGTGATAGTGACAACTACAAAGCATGTGGGTAATGTAATTCCATATCTAATGTGATCATCACATGTTTAGTTCAAACAGCAGTCTGGGAATGTACACATTTTCCATATTTCAATGGGAGGAAGTAGCCAATTAATTTATAACCTATAGTACGAAGGCAATGACAGTACAATAGATGACTTATGACACTAGGAGTTGGGGAGGTCTGGATAAGTGACTGCAATGTGGTGCACAGGACTGCAATAAAAGAGTACTGAGATAATAAAAAATCACATCTGAAATATTTCCCCAATTACCGGTAATGAATTTTGCATCTCCATCTGGTAGTCACTGTTATGTGTCTAACATCCTGTTGGAAATTTATAAACAGTTAGCTGAGTAAGGAATGGGATTCTATATACAGATTGCTTATCATAGGAACCGTATGCCTATCATAGGAACCGTATGCCTAAACTGAATAAATTTCAATAATTTGGGGGGGGGGGGGGGACACAGCTTGCTTTCAAAATTTTATTTATTCTAATGAGCAGTTTCAACTAGCAATTAAATTTATGAGATTGTATAAAACATTATACCCGAATCAAAAAAAAGAGTAGTCACAATGAAAGTTCACAGTAAAAACTATAGTCCACATTTAACAGTAGAAACTGTCAGTCCCAATAACTGGTTGATTAAGTCAGTTTGAAGGTCAGAGGAAGGTAACAGCAAACAACCTAAACAACAGGATTGTGTCTACTAAAGCACTGTGGTGTTCAAACCAAACTTTGAATTGATGGCAGCTTTGCTTTACAAAAGTAAATGTAAGAAAATGCATTTTGCACACATCAAAAGTGGATACTGGGTTTTCTTCGGAGCATGATATAGGCAGGTGATATTCATTCACATGCCATGAAGTAACAATACTTTCAACAAAATTACAATAAAGATACAATGTTACTGTTAATGAGTGTACGCAAATCAATAGCAATGAACCAACAATTGACTGGGGGCGGGGGGGGGGGGGGGGGGGGGGCACACCGATGTCATCAGTCTCATTGGATTGGGGAAGGAAGTCGGCTGTGCCCTTTCAAAGGAACCATCTTGGAATTTGCCTGAAGTGATTTAGGGAAATCACAGAAAACCTAAATCAGGATGGCCAGACACAGGTTTGAACCTTCATCCTCCCAAATATGATTCCACTGTTTGTTTTGTTTTGTTTTGTTATAGGGCACAAAAAGCAACTGGGGTCATATGTGCCCAAGTCAAAACTATAGAACACGAACACAGTCCCAATGGACAGAATAGGAGACAGCTAAAAACAGGCACGTGGAAAAGGGGGCTAATAAAACACCATACAAAAACAGAGGTCCAAAACTAAAAATTAAATGGCTTTCACAATATTGCTTTGGCAGATACAAAGTAAAATGCGGTCGACAGCCCGCGTGTCATTCACTAAAACAGCTGATAAATCAGATGACAAACCCAAGCTGGAATGTAAAAAAAGGGCATTCCAGCAGGAAGTGGCGGGATAGCACCACTGAGCAAATGACGATGGCTAAGAAGGTGGTGCCCAATACGCAGCTGAGTTAAAATAACCTCCTTCCAGCAGGAGGGACGAGAGGAGGTCGTCCAAGGTGCCGGGAGAGGCTTAATAAGCCAAAGCTTATTCCCATGGAGGGAGGACCATTGGCAATGCCAAAGGGACACCACCTCCCGACAGACAGAAATGCAGAGATCATCGGAGGGAATACAGGTACTCGCAAGTTGAGGTACGAGGACTGCAGCCTTGGCAGCAGTGTCAGCAACCTTGTTTCCTGGCAGACCGACACGACCAGGGACCCACAGAAACATGACACTGACTCCACCAAGAGTGAGCAAGTGACAGTTTTCCAGGACCCACTGCACTAAGTGATGAGCAGCGTACAGCGCACAGAGACTTTGGAAGGTGCTGAATGAGTATGAGCAGAGGACACAATTGGGATGGCTGAGTCGGCAGATGTACTCTGTGGCCTGATACAAGGCCAAAAGCTCGGCTGTAAATACTGAGGAGTGTGCCGGCAGCTAATAGCTAAAGACACAGGTGCTAATGACAAAGGCACACCCAATCCCACAGTCAATCCAAGAGACATCAGTGTATACAAAGGTACTATCGCGAAGTTCCATGCGAAGGTCGTGAAACTCGAGGCAATAGACCGAGGCTGGAGCACTGTCCTTAGGAAGCAAATGAAGGCTGCCAGGTAAGATCCATGGGAGGACCAAGAGTGTTTCCTATCGAGAACAAGCCCCAGGAATTTCGTAGTGTCAACGAACGGAAGGGCAACAAGCCCAAGTTGTAGAGATGGTGGGAGAAACCATTTGCGCCTCCAGAAATTCATACAGATAGTGTTGTAAGTGGAAAAGCGAAAGCCATTGTTGTTGTTCCAGGAGTGAAGATGAACAAGATGGCACTGAAGACACCGCTCAGTGAGGCAGGTCCGTGAGGAACTGCAATAGATGGCAAAATCATTGACAAAAAGGGAGCCGGAGACGCCCGGCGGGAGACAGGTTAATGGCGATAGCAAAGAGGACGACACTCAGGACGGAACCCTGAGGCACACCATTTTCCTGGATATAGATGTCCGACAAGGCAGAACCCACATGTATCTTGAAAACTCGGTCCCGTAAAAATGCCCGAAGAAAACAGGGCAGGTGCCCATGGGAGCCACACGTGTAAAGAGTACAGAAGATACCAGCTCTCCAGCAGGTGTCGTAGGCCTTCTCCAAATCGAAAAATATGGCCACAGTCTGGGATTTCCGCAGAAAACCATTCATGACATGGGTGGACAAAGTAATGAGATGGTAAATTGCAGAACAGCGCGCTCGAAATCCACACTGTGCATTCATTAGTAGATGGCAAGACTCGAGCCACCACACCAGCCGGCCATGAATCATATGTTCCATCACCATGCAAATGCAGCTCGTAAGAGAGAGGGGGCGGTAGCTAGAAGGAAGGTTTTTGTCCTTACCGGGTTTAGGTATGGATATGACTGAGGCTTCATGCCAGCGTCCACGAAACGTGCCCTCAGCCCAGATGCGGTTGTATGTGTTAGGCAGAAAGTGCTTGCCCACAAGAGAGAGGTGCTGCAAATGCAACATCTGAATGTGGATGGCGTCTGGCCCTGGGGCGGAGGATCGGGATGAACTGAGAGCATGATCCAGCTCCCTCATAGTAAACGTGGCATTGTATCACCTGAGCCTCCTACACTCATTTCCAATGGATGAAGGCAGGGTGATAGTGGGAAGAGCTCGAAACTTCCGCAAAATGGTGGCCCAAGGTTGGAGATAGCAATAGGGTTGACAATGACATCATCAGCTACTGTCATGCCAGAAATTGGGCAATGGATCTTGGTTCCAGAGAGCCATCCACCACATGACAGAGAAAGGTGTGGAACTGTTAAAGGAACTAGTGAACGAAATTCAGCTAGTTCTTTTGCTGTCCCAAAGAACTCAACAACTACACTTTGCACGCATCTTTTTATAATGAATGCAGTTTTCCAGCATAGGGTGGCGATTAAAAACGCAGAGAGCACAACTCCGTGTGCAAAATGCGTCGCGGCATGCTTCAGTCCACCAAGGGACTGGGACACAATGTGGTAAAGAGGAAGTGTGAGGAATGGAATGTTCTGCAGCAGTAAGGATAACATTGACGAGATAATCCACATGGTCATTATAACTGGGGAAACCTTGTTCTTTGAAGGTCGCAAGAGAGGAGTAATGCTGCCAGTCAGCCTAAGTAAGCTGCTATTTGGGCATGCATGCGGAAGGGATAGCAGTCAGCAGACGGAGGGCACACGGGAAATGGTCGCTCAAGTACGCACTGAGTACCAAAAACGGGGTGGGGTGGGGGAGGAAGCTGAAGGAAGTCTGCCCTGGTGACAGCGAATGACGGAGGGACATATATGGTACAGAGGGAAAAAGTCAGGCAGGGAAGAGAGGTGAACTGCAACAGCTTGAAGACAGGTAGTCAGGGAGATGGGTTGACTATGAGGGTCATCCCTTATGAGCAGCATGACACTCCCAAGAGATGGAATGCCGACCTCAGGGGGAAGGTAAGTAATGTGAAAGCTCAAAACGGTCGTGAAGGCACAATTTCGTTTCCTGAAGGCAGAGTCCAAGGGGATGCTGCAATGCTAAAAGCAGCAGGAAATCCTCTTTGTGAGACCGAAGGCCACGAACATTCCACTGGAGGACAGTCATGAGGATGAAGAGACGTAGGGTGTCAACTCGGTGGCTGCCGAGCGACAGCCGGTGTAGAGTTGCTACTACAGGGCACAGAAGCAGCAGGATCCTGCTTCATGGGGTCCACGGAAGCATCAGTGTGCTTGTGCGGTCGGTCTGTAGAGTCCAACGCTGAAAAACAATCAGTGGTGCGCACCAGCGAGACAGAGGCCGATCGGGCTACGGGGCCAAGAGGCGACACCATCGAGCAGGATCTTCGAGTTGGTGAAGGAGAAGACTGTTTGTCTTTAGTGGACTTCTTCGAGCCCTTCTGGTTAGAGGAAGACTTGGGTAATTTTTGGCTGGAGGGACGGAGGAAGTCTTCATGAGAGTACTCCTGTCTTTCCCTGCCTGCTGGTTGTATAGTGAGTGGCTTTGCCCCTTGAGGCAAGAGTTTGACAGTTTGTTGCACAACAGGACAGGGGGACAGTGACGCTACCTTGACACTGGCCGATTTCACAACCTCAGAGCCGAATTTGTGGTCACATGTCTGCGTGGCCATGTCCTTCATGGAGCAACGGGTAACAACAACAAAGCTTTAGATGCCCGACGGGAGAACACAGGGTTTGCGACTAGCCAGTAACGTGTGAGCAACTGAGTAAGGAACCTTTCCCTTACCCGGATCTCTTGGACAGCCCACTCATTAAGATACATGGGACAATCCCGAGAGCCGCCATTGCATTTGATACAAAGGGGAGAAGGAGGCAGGCATTTGCCCTCGTGTGCATCCCTGCCACAGGTTACGTATTTGGCTGGGTGTCGACAAGATGTTCGAGTATGGTTGAAACAATGACCCTGGCAGCAGCGCATTGGATTCGGAATGTACAGTTGGACTGTGATAATTTCATAGCCTGCTTTGATTTTGGACAGCAGCACCACCCTATCAAAGGTGAGGAAAAGAGTGCGGGTGGGCACCAAGGAGGAATCGATCATTTTCATAATACGATGGACGACAATGACACCCTGATTAGAGAGGTAAGATTGTATTTCAGCCTTGGTTAGACCGACAAGCAGCCAGGTGTAAATTACACCACAGGAAGAATTCAAAGTTCTATGTGCCTTCACACAAACAGGGTAGCCGTGGAGAAGCGAGGCAGCAAGCAGTTCTTGCATTTGAGAATCAGATGCCATCTCCAAAAGCAAAGTGCCATTCCGTAAACAAGAGCAGGATTTCACAGGGCCAGCAATTGTATCAACACCTTTCTGGATAATAAACGGATTGACCATGGCAAAGGACTGACCGTCTTCTGTACGTGTGACCACAAGGAACTGCAGTGCAGCGGTAGAGTAGTAGTAGTAGTAGTAGTAGTAGTAGAGGGGTTTTGTGGGCGCACGACAGCAAGGTCTTCAGCGCCTGTTCAGTATCCTAGTGAGACGGGTGTCAAGAAAAAAAAGCTCAGAACATTTACATAAAATGGAACATAAAACACGGGGAACAATCATTGGAAAATATGTGCTCACCCACACCGAAGCGTGGGATGAAGCAGGGCGTCAGCAGTAAAACATGGACAACACAGGAAGAAAATGAGAGAGGGAGCTAAAACAATGTAGCAGATGGAAGTGGCTGGCTGACCGCAAGGAAAAAAAGGGAGTCAGCCACTCTGCAATACACTAAAACCTCCAGCCTAAAAGTTTAGGCCAGAGTCCAGACACATCACAAAACTTAAAAACCCTAGACACACACGTCTCATCGTTTGCTAAAACACAAGGCAGATCCCCATCAACTTGTGCTTCTGCCCTTGCATCACGGTATAAAGTGCAGTCTGTTAAAATGTGCCGGACAGAGATGTGCACACCACAGGCATCACAAAACGGAGGATCCTCCCGCCGTAATAAATAGCTATGCGTCAGAGGACAGTGCCCGATCCGAAGACGTGTGAGGGTCACCTCTTCCCGCCTGAGCAACCAGCAGGAGGAACGCCATGGCCGAGTGGTTGACTTTACTGACCGCAGTTTATTGGCCGTCACCGCCAGCCATTCGTCCTCCCACAACTCCATGCACTTCCTGTGGAGTGCAGTGATGACTGACTGCAAGGGGATAGGACACTGGACCACATCCTGCTCTCTGCAGGCCTCCTTGGCAGCCCGATCAGCCTGTTCATTGCCCCATATGCCGACATGACCAGGCACCCAGCAGAAGGATACCTCTTTACCCCGCTGTTGGAGCAAGTACAGTTGGCCATGTATCAGCTGGACCATCTCCTCAGTCGAGTATAGGTTCTGCAGTGATTGTAAGGCACTAAGAGAATCGGAGCAGAGAAGAAATCGATCGCCCCGAACACGATTCATCTGCTCCAGTGCCTTCAGGATCGCTTGGAGCTCCGCTGCGAAAACGGTATATTCAGCAGGGAGGCGAATCCGGGTAACATTATCAGGGAACACCACAGAACAGCCAAGGAAATTCTCCTGTTTGGAGCCATCAGTGTAAACGACAGTGAAACCGTGATGCACATCTAAAATGTTAAAAAACAGTGACTGGAATGTAAAATCTGGCGTGCCATCCTTCTTAAAACGAGTCAAATCTAAAATAAGTTTGGGTCTCCAGAGGAGCCAAGGTGGAGATCTGCTCCAACCGCGACGTAAAACACGAAGACCAGCCATAGACATTGCAGCGAGGCAATCCTGTGCGCGAATCCCATAGGGCTGCGTCGCACGTTGCCGGTTATGAAATAACCGTGCCAGAGGAGGCTGAGCAACGGTATGGTATGCAGGGGTGGTATGGTGTGGACAAAGTTTTATACGCCTGGCGGACCGTAAGTAGCCGTCGCCGCATATGAAGTGGCGGTTCACCAGCCTCTGCACAGAGGCTTGGTATGGGGCTAGTTCGGAATGCCCCAGTGGCCAACCGAAGCCCTTCATGGTGCACAACGTCCAAAATCTTTAAGTAAGAAGGCCTTGCGGACCCATACACCATGCACCCATAATTGAGCCGAGATCGCACAAACGCCCAGTAAAACTGGAGCAGACAAGTCCTGTCAGCTCCCCATGTACTGTGGCTAAGACATTTTAAAATACTTAAAGCCTGAAGCGACCGCCGATTCAGGTCTTTAAGATGAGGTAACCACGTGAGCCTCGAGTCAAAAATGAGCCCCAGAAATCTCACCGTGTCTTTAAAAGACAGAATAGCATCCCTCAAGCGCAACTCAGGAAAGGTGAAAATCGAACGAGAACGGTTAAAAAGAACACAAACAGACTTCTCGGTGGAAAACTTAAATCCACTCTTCAGCGCCCAGTCATCCAAACGCCTAATCGTAAGTTGCAACTGACGAGTTGTCGTTGCAAGGCTTTAAGAAGAGCAGAACAAAGAGAAATCATCCACAAACAAAGAACACTGGACAGGACTTTTCACTATGGACGTAATGCTATTAATAGCGATGGCAAAGAGAGTCACACTTAAAACGCTAACCTGAGGGACACCATTCTCCTGCTCAAAGCGATCAGACAGGACGTCACCAATTCGGTATCTAAAATATCGTGGCGAGAGGAAAGACTGAATAAAAAGAGGAAGACAACCACGAAAACCCCATTCGTGAAGCTGCTCCAGGATGAGACTCCTCCAAGTGGTATCGTAGGCCTTCTCGATGTCGAAAAATACACCTACAAGGTGATGACGGCGTAGGAAAGCTTGATGTATAGCCGCCTCCAGGAGGGCAAGGTTATCGAAGGTGGAACGAAACCTCCTGAACCCACACTGAAAGCGACTAAGGAGTTGCCGGGATTCTAACATCCAGACAAGGCGGCGGTTGTCCATCCGCTCCAAGGTCTTCCCTATGCAACTAGTGAGGGCAATACTACGGTAGCTACTTGGGCTCGTGCGGTCTTTCCCAGGTTTTAAAAAAGGGATTAAAACTGCCTCACGCCACACGTCAGGAAAGTGACCCGACGCCCAAATGTCATTAAAAAGTGCGAGGAGGAGTTTTCTGTTGCACATTGTGAGGTGCCATAGCATACTGTAATGGATACTGTCGTGACCAGGGGATGTGTCACGAGCTCCAGACAATGCAGAATCCAGCTCCCACATAGAAAAAGGGCAGTTGTAAACTTCATGAGAGGTGGACTGGAAGTTCAGACTACACCTCTCAGCAACCGCTCTATGGCACTGGAAACCTGGATCCTGACTGGTTGTGGCAGTAACTGTCGCAAAATATGCAGCCATAGTCTGGGCAATGTCTCGCGGATCTGTGTGGAGAGTGCCGTTATTCATTACAGCAGCTATGGGGCACCTCCCTCCTCTGCCAGAAATTCTCCTGATGGTCTCCCACACAATGGAACTTTTGGTGGAACGATTAATGGTGTTCAGGAACTTTTGCCATGACCTCTTCTTGCTCTCACGAATAATGCGGCGACATCTTGCCCTCACCACCCAAAAGGCTGCAAGATTCTCAGCAGTCGGCCGACACTTGAACCGACGCAGAGCCGCACGCCTGGCCCTGATTGCAGAGCGGCATTCGTCACTCCACCAAGGCACAGGTGGCCTTTTCCGGTGGCCTGTGGACTGTGGAATGGATGCTGCAGCGGCGTGGTGGACCGTTTTGGTAGTATGATCCACCCACACCTCAACATTCGCACAGTGTTCGAATTGGGCCAACTGGGTATAAAGTGTCCAGTCAGCTCCACTGAGCACCCATCGTGGTGGTCTCCTTTCAGGCCCCACGCCATCTGGCAGGTGAATCCAGATTGGGAAATGATCACTGCCGTGCAAGTCAGCAACCACTTCCCAGTGAGCACTGGCGGCAAGAGCTGGAGAGCAAAGCGAGAGATCAATGGCAGAGAACGACCCGGTCGCCGTGCAGAAATGAGTACTCTGTCCTCCATTGAGCAAGTAGGCAAGTAGGCACAGGAGTGCAGCGGAAAGGATCTTCGAATCATTAGCCTCATTATGTTTACGTTTCGTCGACGTCAATGGGGAGGATGACTGACTCATCCCCTATGACTGCCAGAGTCTCCAATGGTGTGCTCCATCCAACTGGGGGCCCGCTTCAGAAGGGGGCAAACCCGTCTTAGGTGACTGTTCACACCTCAGTTCACACCTCCCAAACACCTGACGGAGGGACTAATCGGCAATTTGGGAAGGTTACAGCTCAGGCAATCACCCCTCCCTGGGCCTGGCCTGCACCAGGGCGTACGTGCAAACTCTACATCTCGACCAGGGGCTGGGAATTACGCATTACGCAGTCACCTGTTATGCGTCAGACGTGTGGGGCGGCCTTCAGCAGCGCACACGGAGGAAGAAGAAAAAAGAGGATCCTCAAATGCAGAAGCAGAGGAACGAGAGGAGAAGGGAAACAAAAAAAGGAAAAGAGAGCAAAAAACAAAGTTGAGACTGTTCACGCATCAGCGACAGAATGCAGAACATTCCCAATAATACCCCAGACAAAAGAATAGTAAGAGGATAGACACGCAGCACGGAAGGGAAAAAATGCCGCAATGGCTGGGGCCCCATGGTCGGCAAGCAAGAACACACCAAAGAGTGGTGAGCCCCCCGTGGGGAGATTCCAGTGTGCTAACCACTGCACCACCTCGCTTGGTTGAACCCAAGACTTTGCTATGGTGGTATTGCAAATGGCTGAAAGCAAAAAGAAAGTACAGCTGTAATTCTTCATGAAAGCAAGCACAGTGTGGTGGTGGGAGTGAGTTTTGGAGGGTGGGATAAATGTAACAGGTCTGCGAGACAGGGTTTGTCAGCTATGAAGGGATGTTGGGGAGGTTTGGAGGCTGTTGTAGAGGTGGTAGTCAGTGATACTCCAAGGCGAGAGTAGGAAGTGAGCAGGGTGGAGAGCTTTTTGAGGTGCCCCTCCCACTACCACACAGAATCCCGAACCTAAACAGACCCCTAACACAGTCATGAACCTTTCCTCCAGAAGCTTTGGCCCCACAGAAAAGTCAGTTTTTCCCAAAGGCCTCACCTTTTGCCCCATTCCCAAATTCAATCATGCAAGACTTGTTAAAGACCTTCCCGCCTTCTCCCGGTTCCTAAAGTGGAACCTTTTTTTAGACACCAATCCTACCAATCAGATTCAACCAAAGACCAATGTTGAAACATGCCTAGCTCAGTTCACTCCTCCATCCCACTGTGATCCACCCACACTGCCCCCAAATCACCCCTTGTTAACTTTCCAGAATTTATTAACCTTTAACCTTGCCTCACCATCATTCCCCAAATCCCTGAACATGCACACTAACCTTACATCCACAGAAAGAATCTCAGTCCACCATCTAAAAACTGATCTTGACCTTACAATCCTACCTCTGGAAAGGCTCCACCAATGATTTTCTGGACCAAAAGGATTACCTGGCTGAAGTACTCGGCCAACTGTCAGATACTTCCACCCACAAACCTTGCCACAGTGACCCCATTCCAGAAATCCAGAAGGATCTCCAGTCACTTCACAAGTCTTCAGACCCATCCCAAAGCCTCTCCCTGGAGTCCATCTCTCTGCTCACCCCTACCACTCTCCACACTCCTACCTTCTACATGCTTCCTAAAGTCCATAAACCTAACCATGCATGACACCCCATTGTGACTGATTACTGTGCTCCCACTGAGAGAATCTTTGCTCTCATAAGCCAGCACCTTCAACCTATTACCTGGAACTTACTCTCCCGCCCAGCCTCCTCCTTACCCCCACCCAGTTGCCACTTCCATCATGCATTGATGCTGCTCGCAGTGTCGTTTCAGTTGCCTGAGACAGCAGACGTTTGTGAGAGTTGCATTTGCTTGAAAGAGAGAGAGTCATCTATTTGTGATGAAGGCCTTACTGGGAAAAAGCTCTATTTGTGACAGTCTTTTTTATGTGCCTACTGCTACACAGCATCTCTGCTATGTGGTGAGTAGCAACTTTCCTTTTCTAATATTGATAAATTAAGTAGCTTTTATGGTATCAGTAATGGTGTATCTGGCAGATATTCCAGATTACCTCAAAAAATGTAGTCTTCTCAAAAGAAAAAACAGGAAATAGTGCACTGTCCAGATTAGTAATATGTCAAAAGGTAGATTCTAAAAAGGGGGTGGCAAGTTGAGGACCTTTCACATCCTGAAGAATCTTTCTTATGAATCGCAACAAGAGTTCTGCTCTTCAAAAATTTAGATTTAGGTCATCATTCCATTTTATGCGATTTCAGATGGTAATACCTTAACATTTCACTTATGTGACTTTTCCTACTTACTTGTCACATGGATCATCCCATGTCGATAGATAGATAGATAAAGGAAGGATCATCATGAAACTTGGCTTATTTAATCACGCTACAGAGATAAATCACCAAACCAAATTTTGGCATTTTTTATTTCAATCTGTTTTCATACTATCATATAAGAAGTTTGGAAGTTGACATTTTTACCACCCCAGAGAGGAAGATGACGCTTGATAACACTTGGAAAATAAGTTATTATTCATCATCCATACTATGGGAAATTGCTGGTTATGCAATCTAAAGCACAGCAACCAATACTTATCAAATTTCTGATTAACTGATAACATAAGAATATTACGAAACACTAGAAGGGTATTGCCACAGGGTATTTATCTGTTTAGCAAGAGTAATAGAAGGCAGATTCAGACTACCTAACAGATCAAAACGAAAATTTCTGTTCCGACATCGACAATGTTGAGTGTTTATGGAAAAAGTTCAAGGCAATCGTAAAATGCGTTTTAGAAAGGTACGTGCCGAGTAAAACTGTGAGGGACGGGAAAAACCCACCGTGGTTCAACAACAAAGTTAGGAAACTACTGCGAAAGCAAAGAGAGCTTCACTCCAAGTTTAAATGCAGCCTAAACCTCTTAGACAAACAGAAGCTAAACGATGTCAAAGTTAGCGTAAGGAGGGCTATGCGTGAAGCGTTCAGTGAATTCGAAAGTAAAATTCTATGTACGACTTGACAGAAAATCCTAGGAAGTTCTGGTCTTACGTTAAATCAGTAAGTGGCTCGAAACAGCATATCCAGACACTCCGGGATGATGATGGCACTGAAACAGAGGATGACACGCGTAAAGCTGAAATACTTAACACCTTTTTCCAAAGCTGTTTCACAGAGGAAGACCGCACTGCAGTTCCTTCTCTAAATCCTCGCACAAACGAAAAAATGGCTGACATCGAAATAAGTGTTCAAGGAATAGAAAAGCAACTGGAATCACTCAACATAGGAAAGTCCACTGGACACGACGGGATACCAATTCGATTCTACACAGAGTACGCGAAAGAACTTGCCCCCCTTCTAACAGCCGTGTACTGCAAGTCTCTAGAGGAACGGAAGGTTCCAAATGATCGGAAAAGAGCACAGGTAGTCCCAGTCTTCAAGAAGGGTCGTCGAGCAGATGCGCAAAACTATAGACCTATATCTCTGACGTCGATCTGAATTTTAGAACATGTTTTTTGCTCGCGTATCATGTCGTTTTTGGAAACCCAGAATCTACTCTGTAGGAATCAACATGGATTCCGGAAACAGCGATCGTGTGAGACCCAACTCGCTTTATTTGTTCATGAGACCCAGAAAATATTAGATACAGGCTCCCAGGTAGATGCTATTTTCCTTGACTTCCAGAAGGCGTTCGATACAGTTCCGCACTGTCGCCTGATAAACAAAGTAACAGCCTACAGAATATCAGACCAGCTGTGTGGCTGGATTGAAGAGTTTTTAGCAAACAGAACACAGCATGTTGTTATCAATGGAGAGACGTCTACGGACGTTAAAGTAACCTCTGGCGTGCCACAGGGGAGCGTTATAGGACCACTGCTTTTCACAATATATATAAATGACCTAGTAGATAGTGTCGGAAGTTCCATGCGGCTTTTCGTGGATGATGCTGTAGTATACAGAGAAGTTGCAGCATTAGAAAATTGTAGCGAAATGCAGGAAGATCTGCAGCGGATAGGCACTTGGTGCAGGGAGTGGCAACTGACCCTTGACATAGACAAATGTAATGTATTGCGAATACATAGAAAGAAGGATTCTTTATTGTATGATTATATGATAGCGGAACAAACACTGGTAGCAGTTAATTCTGTAAAGTATCTAGGAGTATGCGTGCAGAATGATTTGAAGTGGAATGATCATATAAAATTAATTGTTGGTAAGGCGGGTACCAGGTTGAGATTCATTGGGAGAGTCCTTAGAAAATGTAGTCCATCAACAAAGGAGGTGGCTTACAAAACACTTTTTCGGACTATACTTGAGTATTGCTCATCAGTGTGGGATCCGTACCAGATCGGGTTGACGGAGGAGATAGAGAAGATCCAAAGAAGAGCGGCGCGTTTCGTCACAGGGTTATTTGGTAACCGTGATAGCATTACGGAGATGTTTAACAAACTCAAGTGGCAGACTCTGCAAGAGAGGCGCTCTGCACCGCGGTGTAGCTTGCTCGCCAGGTTTCGAGAGGGTGTGTTTCTGGATGAGTTATCGAATATATTGCCTCCCCCTACTATACCTCCCGAGGAGATCAGGAATGTAAAATTAGAGAGATTCGAGTGCGCACGGAGGCTTTCAGACAGTCGTTCTTCCCGCAAACCATACGCGACTGGAACAGAAAAGGGAAATAATGACAGTGGCATGTAAAGTGCCCTCCGCTACACACCATTGGGTGGTTTCCGGAGTATAAATGTAGATGTAGATGTAGAAAGTGTGACAGAGATGCTGAAGAAACTAAACTGGCAGACTCTTGAAGAAAGATGTAAACTATCCAGAGAAAGTCTATTAACAAAGTTTCAAGAACCAATTTTAAATGATGACTGATATTCCTTGTGATAGAAGAAAATTTGACTCCATTTATATATGCAGCTTGTAAGTATACTATGGGATCATCACTGAAGTAAATACAGCAGAACAAGATGTTATTTCTCAGTTTAAGCATACTTCAGGATCATCACCACCATTCCACTGACTACACAACAGGCAAGAACATATCAATCTTCAAAGCCACATACATGTACTACTTAAAACAGAATATCCCTGTTTTAAATTACTTTAACTTTGTACAACAAGGTTAAAAATATTAATAAATCAGAGGGGCCATTATTGTTTGAACTTTGTTTTTATAACTGCTGTTTGTTTTGTATGTTTAATTACTTAAATTTCAGTACTGTTGTAAGCATATGGTCTAGGACCTGTGAAATCATCTATTCCTACCTGCTCACTCATGAACTATTCTTATTGGCATTGGTCCATGGTTTTTAAGCAAAATATTATTTATTAATTGATTTTACTATGTTTTGAACAATAACAGATTGTGTAGGATGAATGAATAGAAACTGACCTAAAACTTCTAACAGAGCAGGAAAAATAATATAAAGGCACAAAAAACCCTTCTTTTTTGCCTTGGGGAATTTATTTAAAATCTTAAATAATTGTTTACAATCCTTATGCTTCAGAGAATAAAATCATCAAATTTCACACATCGTACACAACAAAATTTTTAATGTATTCCCAAAATGTTATCAACTGTCATTTTGCACCATCATGATGTTAAAAAAAAGTCACTCTTCCAAACTCTGAAATATGACAACTGATGAATATGGAGAGACATGTATGTTAACATTCGGTATGTTTACTTATCTCTGTAAAGAGAACACATGAATTAAATTTCATTCAAATCTTAGATAATGGGTGGCATAGCTCAATTGATTTGACATGGAATGAACTACATAGGTGCAACCAAACAATAAAGAAATTTTTTATCCGTGTAGTAAATGTAATATATAAATTTGATTCCACCCACAATACATTCACTATTTTGCACCACGTGCTGATGCATTACGAATTATTCCCAACTCTGACATTAAACTGCAATTACACTAAAAGCCTTAAATTGTAGACCAACTTACAGTTGTGATTGAGGTACATGTAGCAGTTGCTGTAGTAACTGGAAGGGTTGTAACTATTACACTGCCTGATTGAGCAGATGGTGTTGAAACGTTGAGTGAGAGGGAGATGGGTGCTGGCAAGCCTGGGATAGTGACCTGGACAACAAAGAATTCCACAGAATGCTGCATCAATTGTTACTTCAGCTGAAGGAAACAAGTACACAACACCCTACTACATCCTCTTCAAAAAAAAAAAAAAAAACACACAGCTTTTCTTTCCAAGTCTCTCTCTCTCTAATTACATTAACTGTACATTAAATACACAGATGAACAAATAGATACCAAAATAACTTGGAATAAAATAATTGCACTAAGAACATTATTACAACAATGATCTTTTGTACACTAATGAAGATGGCTTCACCAGTTATACGGAACACACACAGTTAAGAACAAAATAAAAATTAGTTTATCAAGATGAGTTACATACATCCTTACCAATGAAGTAAAGTGCACCGAACTAGCAAATGAGGAAACATTGCAACTAATGTTAACAAATGCACAGACATTAAAATACAGAATATAAAATTCGTTTATTACCAGGTGCATAAAAGAGCCAACCAGCTTAAAACACACATTAAAATTTTATCCTTAACATGGTTATACATTAAGCAGAATTTTAAAACTCTTACCTTATGCACTTCCTATATGAGAAGGGGCTATTGGTATTGTCGGAGAAACTGATATAAAGGCACTGCTTCTCTTCCCAACAGCTTGAGGTTGAAAGAAAACAAGCCAGGTTTACCACTCAGGAAAATATACTGACACTATTCCAAGGTGATGTTATAATATGTCTCTGCTTTAGGACTGTTAACTCTCAGTAACTGAGAGCTCCTACAAAAAATCTTCTGCATATATCCATCTTAGTATGTAAATTAAGTGACTTGTCAAGTCACAGAATATGATACAACTATTTTCTTTTGTTCTTTACAATGATGACACTTAACACAAACTACATAAAATTTTGCACAGTTCACTGCAAACAGTCCATACCTAAACCCATGCAGCACTGCACAGTTACTAAAATTGCTGAATAAAACTCTTCAGTCTACCAAAGCAACTTAACTTTAATGTCACCTATCTGCTACAGAATATTGTTATCTGTAGCTGGTGAAACTGTGCAGCTGAAACAACCCACCATTTCATCTTCATCTTCAGGCATAACCAAGAAACTGGACAGAATCCACGAGTGACAGTTCCATGTACGGTTTGCTCTGCAGTATTGGCAGATGCTACAGTGACTAATGACATCTCAAAGGCTTTGAAGCCATTAAATTACTCAAATTATATCCAATTTGGTAGTGATTTGGGGACTATACAAGTGTAATTTGATGATGCACTTGTCCTTAAGCCCTCTCACTCTAAGAAATGCATGAACTGCATTTTTCAGAAGTTATATAAATAACAGTATGTTCCATCCAGGAGTTCATTTCTGTTCTGGCTGTATGTTGGTGTGGATAATAAATGTGCTTTCAGTGCTGAAAATGTTGCATTTCATTGACAACCCTGCTTACGGATTGGCACTCTAATGTGCTTACGACATCACATTGTTAGATACAGATGCCAGGCACCTCAAAATATCTAGATCACCAACTAGACACCGTAAAAGCTGTCATCTAAATGGCTAGACACTGGAATATGTGTGGTTCATTGTTACAAAGGTCCGTATACTCAACGAGACCAATAGATTCCAAGCCAGCAGCACGTCAGCTACATATGAAACATACATCAGTGTTTTCCACAGACACTAGTCACAGGACCTGATGAAATGGCTGAAAGGGCTTGACAGGTAGAATGATATGATGTGTTTTGAATGTATACTTTTACTAGGATGGAATTACCCAGCAATGGTTCAATACCTGGGAAAAATTCCAGACTGAACTGAAAAAAATTGTTTGGTGCAACTGACAGCAAGTCCGCTTAGCAGAAGAAAAATTTAAGAATAGTGCTCCACAGCATGGTGAAACAACACAGTTGTACGCTATGTGATCAAAAGTATCCGGATACCTGGCTGAAAATGGCTTACAAGTTCGTGGTGCCCTCCATCGGTAATGCTGGAATTCAATATGGTGTTGGCCCACCCTTAGCCTTGATGACAGCTTTTACTCTTGCAGGCATACATTCAATCAGGAGCTGGAAGGGGTCTTGGGGAATGGCAGCCTATTATTCACAGAGTGCTGCACTGAGGATGTCAGTCAGGGAGGCTTGGCATGAAGTCGGCATTTCCCGAAGGTGTTGAATAGGATGCAGGTCAGGACTCTGTGCAGGCCAGTCCATTACAGGGGTGTTGTTGTCATATAACCACACCACCACAGGCTGTAAATTATGAACACATGCTCGATCGTGTTGAAAGATGCAATCGCCATCCCTGAATTGCTCTTCAAGAGTGGGAAGCAAGAAGGTGCTTAAAACATCAACGTAGGCCTGTACTGTGATAGTGCCATGCAAAACAACAAGGGGTCCAAGCCCCCACCATGTAAAACACGACCACATGATAACATCACCACCTCCGAATTTTACTGTTGGCACTACACACACTGGGAGATGACTTTCACTGGGTATTCGCCATACCCACACCCTGCCATCAGATTCCCACATTGTGTACTGTGATTAGTAAATCTACACAATGTTTCTTCAATGTTCAGTTGTCCAATATTTACGCTCCTTACACCAAGCAAGGCATCGTTTGGAATTTACTGGCATGATGTGTGGCTTACAAGCAGCCGCTGGACCATGAAATCCAAGTTTTCTCACCTCACGCCTAACTGCCATAGTACTTGCAGTGGATCTTGATGCAGTTTGGAATTCCTGTGTGATGGTATGGACACGTCTGCCTATTACACATTACGACCCTCTTCAACTGTCGGTGGTCTGTGTCAGTCAACAGACAAGGTCGGCCTGTACGCTTTTGTGCTGTACGTGTCCCTTCACGTTTCCACTTCAGAAACAGTGGACCTAGGGATGTTTAGGAGTGTGGAAATCTCGCATGCAGACACATGACACAAGTGACAAGCAATCACCTGTCCACGTTAGAAGTCCTCGAGTTCTGCGGAGCGCCCCATTTTGCTCTCTCACGATATCTAATGACTATTGAGGTCGCTGATATGGAATACCTGGCAGCAGGTGAAGCACAATGCACCTAATACGAAAAACGTATGTTTTTTGGGAGTGTCCGGATACTTTTGATCGTATAGTGTACATAGTTAATGTATTGGCACTTTGCAATGTTGTGAATCTGAATATGACAGATGCCACAAAATTTCACAGTTGACGAAAGGAGTCACAAGAAGACATGCTCTTCTTGTAAAAGATGTCATAACAGAAGAATCACTCAAGTAGCAAGTGTCTGGAAATGCAAGAGGAAAGTCAGATGAAAAACATTATCAGTTCTCAAATATGGTCCCTGTGGCATTTGTGGAAGACCACCATCAGCTCGCCTCTCTGATTAACCAGATTGCAAGAGAAGAGATACAGCATTTTATGGCAGCCAAAATTGTTGGACTGAGTACACAAGAGCTAGCAGTCATGAACATCACCCCATTTATCAAGAGGTTATAGAGAACTTTGAAGAATAGGTGTATTGATCTTCAGCACCATTCTCCACCACTAGACAAAAGTGCCATGAGGAATGGACTCAAGTCAACTGAGACTTGTGCCACCACCATCAAACAACAAATGAGTGAGCAACCAACGCAGGTACAACAAAGTCCTCCACCAAGAAGTATAACACCCCACAGCACAACAGACATTTGGAGGATTCAGAACAACGTACCTGTCCATTTTCATTGTAGATGCCCTGACATGTTGTAAGCAACTGTCAAGAAAGAAGACGAGTGTTGAACAACAATCATTACAACAGTCCTATTCATGCCAGTCAACACATTGGACAATTCCAGTCACCATACCCTGATTGAGGTCATTCCCCCACAAGTCTTGGCCCTTCCTAACTGACATATGGATTACCAGCCAGCCACTCATATAGCATCCGAATTCAGGAAAACTGAGCAAAGTGAACATCTATGTAGGTGAGGATGCCGCTAATGAAAATCCCTCTTGGATGAAAGTTACCAAGATGACAAGAAATCTCATTAATGTCATCATCGATGGCAAACCTGTACGGGCGCTAGTTGACTCCGGGACTAGTTTTTTGTCTTGTTGAATGTTATCGTCACCATCTAAAGAAAATATGTACACGAAACTTCAGACTGAGAAAGCTTCTACAATAAGCATGAAACAAAAACTTCTCTGATGGTTTTTTGCTTTTGAAGACGATGTTATCTCACAAGTTTCAGTTATCAATGGAGATGTCAGTTGAACTATGAAGCTTTTGTTGGTTGCAAAAAGCTACCCAGGCTTGTAAACAAAATCTATATGCCAGCAGCAATCATAAGCACTGTACGTGATCAAGGAGAACTTTGGCTCACTGACTGTCACAAGCAGCCAAAACTCAAGGTATGTGCACGAGTGGTTAGCTTAGTGTCACTGAGTAAGAAGCATGCTCCACAACCACTGTATACAGCACACATGCATAAACTACTATTGAACGGCCAATAGTATATGGCCTGACTGAGGACAACGTTGGAGCCATTCTGCATCAATCTTTGGATGCTTTCAATTTCAGAGTGGAGAAAAGACCAAGCAACCCATAGTAAAACACTGCTTAACACTTGGAACATCAATGAGCCTGCACTCAAATAATAGAACGACAGATAATTCAGGAGGAAGTGAAGAACATGCTGTGAGACAACATCACTGAACCCTGGGAGATTTCTTGGTCCTCTCCTGTAGTCCTTGTGAGGAAGAAGTATGACATTTGGCATTTCTGCACCAATTTCCAATGCCTGAAGAAGATCATGAAAAAATATGTCTACCCATTGCCACACACTGGTGACACCCTAGACTGCTGAAACTATGGAAAAACAGACAGGCTACTGACAAACTGAGGTTGATGAAGCTGACTGAGAAGTAATTACCTTCGTGCAACGGCCTCTACGAGTTTAAAGTTATCCCATTTGGACTGTGTAATGCTTTAGCCACCTTCAAACGTATGACCAACAATCAACTTCAACACCCTAAATCATTTTTTGAACACTTTTGAAGAACCTTTAAGTCACTTAACCACCATGTAGAAATTTGTTCAAACTGCAGGCCTCTACCCAAACACAAAAAAGTGCTTCTTTGCCACCCAAGAGAGAAAAATCTTGGAGCATCTAATTAATGGCAATTGAAGTCCATCCTGTTCAAGACATACATCATGATGTGAGAATTTTTCTCAAAATGTGCTCATACTATGGGTTGCCGACTGCAGAAGCTCCAAAAATTGCCAAGCTCCTTGTAGAAATAGCAGTTTTTAATTTAAAGCACCCTGTGTGATGATCTTTGACTATGGAAAAGTTTTCCAGTCCAGGCTGGTATAACTTCATACTGCAACATCACCCACAGGATGACAACTGCCAACAAGCCACAGACAAATGGCTTCACATAATACTTTAATCCCACATTGGCAGATACGCTCTCGACGTATGCTGACGTCAAACAGAGAGATGAAGATAAAATATTGCCCATCATTACTTTTGCATACACTACAGAAAAGCAATACACTACAGGATTCACATTGTTCTTCCAGCTCCACAGCAGTGAGATCGAAATGACAATGTTTCCATTTCAGTCAGATGAAACTCAGGATGACTACATGAAATACCTCATCACCAGGACAGAAGAAGCACGGCAGGTGTTTCGTAGGAGAAGGACCAAGAAAGCTGTATCGCCAAGCACTGCCTAGTGAGATACAGCAAGGGAGACAGTATTGATTTTTATGGCAGTGCGCAAAGTGGAACTACTGGAAAAGTTAATAAAGCACTACTTTGGGCCACAACGTATCATTTGTTACTTGTCAGCCATCATCATACGTGACGTCAAGGATACAAAACTGCAGAGATGTAGCCTTTGCCTTCCATATGAAGCCCCAAAGCAGTCCTGAGGTTCAGATCGACAATGGGGGCTTCTCATTCATGGAAATCAAAGATCTCTTCGATAATCACATAGCTTTGATGAGAAGGGCTACTTTTGATGCTCCTCATGGCAAGGCTCTGCTAGCAATGGGAGATGAAGGACCATTGAAAAGATTTAAATCAAAGATGCTGTAGTGAGAACTTCTGAAACAGCTGGTTGCCCAGAAGAGAGAACAATGCTACTAACCATGATGCAAGCAGGGTGTTGTAGTGGTTAGCGTAGTTAGCTGTCATGCTTTGGGTTCCCTATTCAAACCATCCCACTAGAAATTTTACTTACAAGTAAACCTACTCGAGGAATACACTACTATTTTGGGAGACTGCATTCAATATTTCAGCCACCTCTCTGTCACCTTCCGTTTCGAAGTAACTATAGTCACTGAGAGAATAAGTAAATGATTCTGATCATTGTACTGACTAAGTTAATCAACACTTCTTAGGATATTTTGTCAGATCAGTTGGCAAAATTTTACTTTTGAGTTAACTGAATGTTTCTTAGATTTCTCTTGTAACTATCATTTTGACTTGTATCAATGAAGGAAAAGACAGATAGCTACTTACTGGAAAGAAGACATGTCAAGTTGCAGACAGGCACAATTAAAACACAAGCGCGCGCGCGCGCGTACACACACACACACACACACACACACACACACACACACACACACAACCGCCAACCCCAGCATTCCGGTCCAAGATGCTGGAGTTGACAGTCATGTGTGCATGAGGTATGCTTGCTTGCGAATGTTGAGTGTAGGTAGCACTCTGTCTTTTCCTTCGTTGTTGATATTCCTACCTGGAGTTTCCATAGTTTCATTTTTACTTTTTTCAGCTTTTACATGTCAACAGCTGTGACTGTTTAAATTTGTAATGAATCACACTTCACTTCAATTTTCTATCAAGTCCCTGAAACAGCTATTGAACTGCAGCAGGTCTTTCCCAACCCTTAGAATCTCGCAACTCAGATTTGTGTCTAAAGCCTTTTATTGAATACTCTTGAATTTCCTCTACTGACACACCAAATATTCTTCCTCACTATGGTGAGCTGCCCAGATAATCTACAACATCTCTAGTCACTTTCAAAGCAAAAATATTTCCCCATTTTTCTCTACTTGATGCACAGAACAAGCTCCCAAGAATCTCTGTCCTTATCTTCTGTTTTGATTGTATTATTCTCTCATCATATAACTGGCGAGTTGAGATTTCCCATAGTACAATAATATGATTAGGAAATTAACCCACAATATTCTCCAGGTTTTCTCTGAAGCACCGAGCCCCTACAGCTCAAGACAAGTGGTCTACAACAGCATTCATCATCATGTTTGACACTCAACTTCCTCCTATATATTACAGAGTTCTTTAGAGCAATAAATACATTCCAATCATTGGTGTCTAGTCATTCTTGTGACATCAACTTTATTCACATCTAGTTTCAGCCAGCTTTCTATTCCTAGTACTTTGTGGTCACTGTTACATTTACTGTGATTAATCTGGAAGCTCAACATGGATGCTCCTGCAATTAAAAGTCACATTAATGTCTCCTCGTTCTGATCTGTAAGAATGAAAGTTTTGCTCAGTGATTCATGTGGCTCATATACTCCTTTCTCCACTCTTTAATGTGCAAGCCACACACATTCTGCTATCCCAGCAGCCACGCCCTGTGCGCAGTGTACATTTGACCTATTTAAGTCTGATCAGTGGTATGGCACTTAACCACTGAGCCACGCATTGCACAAATACTGTACTTCAGTCGTGGGGTCTCTCACTACAGTCCCAGCAGATGATGTTGTCCATTTATATCTTAATAAATATAGTACTGAACCCTAAGCCCAGTATAAAGTGAAACCTCAGTCAGTTTCACTTCTTGATTATGTATGCAGCAGTGATCCGAGACAGTCGGTTTGCTTGGTTGTTTTAGGCATTTGTGTCACTGACGTTCCTTGCATCTCTCATTGACTGTTCTAATAACCTGTCTTACGAAAGTCATGTCACATTTGCACAGAAGGTGGCAAACATCTGGCTTTGGACACCTACATTGTGTTTAATATTTGAAAGAAGACTTTTCATCTTTTGTTGACACACTCAAGTACATTTCCACAGGAGTCTACTGATATTTCTGGAGACTGGGGTAGCATAAAGCACAAACCTGACTTTTGGCTTTTCTTTTTCTATTTCAGTCTCAATCTCTTCCTCAAGGGCAGTCAACCTCAAGTGACGTCAATTTTGACTGCAATGCCTGCTCAATTTATTGATCGGAATACTCATTCCCTGTGAACACTATACACAGGTGGTGTAATTACTCAGCGCTCTATGGATCAGAGTGTTTAGTACAGCATTTCTTTGTGGCGTGATGGCAGTTCAAGGCATGAATAAGAGGTCAGTGTTCATGGGTTTCCAACGTGCTCTATGAATCATATATTCTTGTCTTAACTGTTTATGAGCATCATCAGTTGTCTGTAATTAAAGATATTTACAACCTGATTAGATTTCCAGTTAAAAAAAAATTCATTAACAAATTGCTGGTTTTTACTTACAGTAATTTCTGCTTGGATTTTCACCTACAGCAGGAAATGCTGTTTGCTAGCACATTTTTTGGGTTCTTTCTTCTTTAGACACTGATAATTGTGGTTTAATTTTAAACTGCTTTGCTGAACAATGGATTTTTGACGTTTAACATGGCACAATTTCACACACCACTGATCACTGCTTATCTGTATACTTCTAAGTGTGTATTATGTTTTGTAGTTGTCAACATTGCCACCAGATGTTCTTTGATCTACATTTTTCTCTCTTTGTAGTTCATTATATGTGTTATTCTAGAGCCAATGTTGGCAACATTACAAAACACAATACACACTTACAAGGGGACCTTCTGATCTCGGAAATTCAGTTTGGGATGAGACTTCAAAGGTTGGTAGTATACCTGAAGTGTGTCCACACATAGAAGTCTTACAAGCACACTACACAGAAAATTCTGAGAAAAGGGGATCTAAATTTTTAAGCATAGCTCATACTCACTTCGTATAGGGTTAGAAGTAGCACTCCAACATACAGATGAAATGGCTCAGTCAGTAGCGGGCTAGAATGTCATATGGTTGAACCAAGTTTGATCCTAGCTGTAAGCTCTAATTTATTTTGCTTTCTTAATTGTTTTAAAAATTATAAAAATTCTTAAAGTTTATGACCGGAAGTATTAACAATTAAATCATAAATAATTTCAAATGCATTTTAATGGTGGTAAATTAAAGCATTAATTACTGTCATTACAATGTTAATACAAACCTGGGCAATATTATAAGCTGTGGAATTATTCTAAATATTCATTGTAAATTTAAGGCAAAAGTGTCTTCATGGAAAAGCAGGGTATAGTTGTTGCCCTACTGTTTATGCAAACACGCAGACGATCAGTAAGTGTCAAGGCCCGCACAGAACTATATGAACACTGAGCCTTACCTGCTACAGTGACAGTTCATTCAACTTTCGCAGACTGGAGCATTCTGTACTGTGAAACATTGTCGGCATTTTTACAATATTGTGAATTAAAAATGTCTGCCAAAGACATCGTGAAAGTATCAGAGGCTGCACATTCGTTATACAGTGAAGTGTCGAAGATGATGTTAAAAGATTCAGTTGTTTATTATGAAAGCTTGCTTACTACAAATAATTTGATTAAATCAAAATCTTCAATGGCATTTTTTCGTGAAGCAATGTTGGTGGGCGAAGAAATTACAGGCATACCATTTACATGTTGGCTGATAAGTCCTTGTGACTGATGAACTTGCTCACAAAAATTAAAACAGTGAAAGTGAACCTTTCGAAAAGTACAAAGAACAGATCAAAAGAAGGCAAGAGAAGTCTTTCTTTGGATAGCAAGATTAATGTTGTTAGTATCATCACAGAAGTTCACCCGTTGTGGAAACTTTAAAAAGGGGGGCTGGGGGCAGGGGGCAGGGTGCTGCAGCCTGTTAAGAAAGAAGAAATAGTTATCCAAAATGGGTAGGGAAAAAAAGAAGGCAATCAATTTGATTAAGTACACAGCAATCAGTTCCTGGACAAACGACTGTTTTGTTGAAGCACAAGAGAATTATTAGCAAGTGACAATATTGAATTTACAACAGTGGGCTTTAGCAACAGCACAACAGTTTACAGATTTTGAATCTAAAGCTTCTGACAGCTGGGATCATAGACTAAAAAATAAGCACACAATTTATCAGTGAAAAGTGACAAGATTTGTTTCAAGAAAAGAAACGGCGATGATCAAAGAAACCTTGGCTGCTGCGGACACTTTCTGAACCCATACGTTAAAACTGATATCAAATTTCAACACAGATTTTGTTATCAACACTGACCCAACAGGTATTTATTGCACTGTATTTAAAAATCCAGTTTGCTCTCTATTTTTACAATTCTCTGGCAAAATAATTCAATTTCAGTTGCTTTTTCTTCCCAGGATGTCAGTAACAGTCAGTGTTCAAGAGGACTCTGGCTGTCAAAGAAACAAAACTATTTTCATCAAAAAACACAACACGAATAAAGTGATGCATACATATACTGCTCTCACTCTGCTGGAAACATCCTACCTCAGGTGTGTGTTTGTTTACAAGAGGCAATTGGTAACTTTGGTCCTCGAAGTTTAAAAAAAGGGTAAAATAATATGAGCAAAATTATGAAAACATTGAAATAACATCTTTCAAATCTGGGAAGCTAAGAACAGAACTGTATACAGACCTTCCCAACCAGTGTTTGAAATCTTATAAGGGTGAAGAACAGTTTCTGTTAATTACTGATTCTTGGAGTAGACAAGCAAAGCGTGAGTTGGGTATGACGACATCTTTCAGGATGACAACAAATCACCAAGTGGTTCCTCTGAAATGTACTCCACTCATTCAACGATGTAACATCTATTTTTATAGACAAGCAAAAAATCTGATAACACATATACAAAATTCCACTTATCTTCTGAAAATAATAGGGAAATAAATTCTCATGAAGACTGTACAAACAACAACAACAACAACAACAACAACCAATAGTGTATCACCAGCTGTCATCGCCAATTTTTAAGAAAATGATCTCGTACGCTTCCAGGCTTTCTGACGAAACAGAAGTTTACAGGAATGTCAACGTAGTACGTTTTTCATCAGATCCTTAAAAAAAAAAAAAAAAGGTGCAAACAATCGTCCTACATAAATTGTGCAAGATGCCAAAATATTTTTTTGTTTTCAATGTTTTTACGACAATTATCATTCTGGTGCTTGCACATAGAATACAAAATTGGCAAGGGAACATGATGTACAAAATTTTATGTAACTGAAACTTCACCCAGAATTTTGTGACTGGTAATTAATTTACCTCCATTAATAAAGCTTCTCAAATTATTTAACCTTTTTTAAAAAAATATTGGTGAGTGTAATTCACATTTTAAGTAGCTGTGATAGCCTCCGGTGTAAAACTTGTCCCATGCACCCTCCCACCACCACCTACTCCAGTCCTGTAACCCGGAAGGTGCACACGATCAAAGGCAGAGCCACGTGTGAAAGCACCCACGTGATCTACCAACTGACCTGCCTACACTGTGATGCATTCTATGTGGGAATGACCAGCAAGAAACTGTCCATTCGGATGAATGGACACAGGCAGACAGTGTTTGTTGGTAATGAGGATCACCCTGTGGCTAACATGCCTTGGTGCACGGCCAGCACATCTTGGCACAGTGTTACACCGTCCGGGTTATCTGGATACTTCCCACTAACACCAACCTATCCGAACTCCAGAGATGGGAACTTGCTCTTCAATATATCCTCTCTTCCCGTTATCCACCAGGCCTCAATCTCCGCTAATTTCAAGTTGCCGCCACTCACACCTCACCTGTCATTCAGCAACATCTTTGCCTCTGCACTTCTGCCTCGACTGACATCTCTGCCCAAACTCTTTGTCTTTAAATATGTCTGCTTGTGTCTGTATATGTGTGGATGGATATGAGTGTGTGTGTGCGCGCGCGAGTGTATACCCGTCCTTTTTTCCCCCTAAGGTAAGTCTTTCCGCTCCCGGGATTGGAATGACTCCTTACCCTCTCCCTTAAAACCCACATCCTTTCGTCTTTCCCTCTCCTTCCCTCTATCCTGATGAGGCAACAGTTTGTTGCGAAAGCTTGAATTTTGTGTGTATGTTTGTGTTTGTTTGTGTGTCTGTCGACCTGCCAGCACTTTCATTTGGTAAGTCACATCATCTTTAGGGAAACATTCCACGTGGGAAAAATATATCCAAAAACAAAGATGATGTTACTTACCGAACGAAAGCGCTGGCAGGTTGATAGACACACAAACAAACACACACACAAAATTCAAGCTTTCGCAACAAACTGTTGCCTCATCAGGAAAGAGGGAAGGAGAGGGAAAGACGAAAGGATGTGGGTTTTAAGGGAGAGGGTCTGCTTTCAAGCTTGTCTTGAATATAATCATAAAATGAAATAGCACATGAACAGTATTGTGGTATAAATGTGAAGTCTCTGAGAAAGTGTTATTAGGATGTCTCCTAAAATAAAAATGTCATAAAACCCAATAAACAGGAGTGGAGTCATCAATTTAATCAAAGCTTGCAGCCCAGCACCTTATTCATCAGGGGCCTGCCATGTACTTCATCCACCAGTGCTGTAAAATGCTGGGAGAATGTGCATTCATTTCACAGAAAAACAGTGAAAGTTTTGGGGGGGGGGGGGGGGCATCAAAGGGTGTAGTGGGCACTGGGAATCGAATTCAAGCTCTGCTATAAAAAAAAAAAAATGGCACTACACCAACAATAATTCACCATCTGGTTGCAGTAAAGGCAGTGAGTATGCAAAGAGCACCTGAAGCCTGAAGATGATGGCAAGGCTGGTTGTCAAAATATTGTGAATCAAAATGGAACTAACACCTTGCCTGAACAACAGAAAGCACACCATTAATCAATTGAGCTGAGAAAATCTGCGAGACCACATTCCTGAGTCAGTATTGCCTTGCATGTCACTACCTGAATGATCTTCCGGCAGCTTCCACCCATCTTTGCATTCTTATGCAAGTCATTCATGTTGTTATTTTGTAACAATGAATTATTACACTGATGGTTCAGTAATATTCACACCTGCCAGCACTTCCCTTCTTTCGAATTTGGATTATTAAATTCTTCTTGAATTCTGTAGGTATTTTGCTTGTCTCAGAGCTTACATACCAGGCAAAATAATTTTATCACGATGTCCAAATCTCGTAATAATTCCATGGAGATGTCCTCTACTCCAGTTGCCTTGTTTTTACTTAGGTCTTTCAGTGCTCTGTCAAATTCCTCTTGCAGTATCACATCACCTTTCTTCAGAAAAAAATATACGACTTAGTGACCAATCACTTAAGTCACTTCCTACTCACATTCATATAATAAATTTCAAAAATGAGCTCACTGTTTGGTATACAGATTTATTACTATAAAATCATTGTTCAAATATGCCCCAGTATACTTCTTCTTCCTTTTTTTGTAATTGCTACATGTTGAAATTAAGCAACCATTAAACAATTAAGAGATAATTAATTATGCAGATAAGAATATCAAACAATTTAGTACTAAAATATACTTAGCAGAATCAAGAATCAGGAGCAACAGAGACTGAATGAACACGAATGAGTAATTTTGTGTTAACACTTCAAAAGTATCAATATTACTCACCATAAAAATAAATTACACAATGTGGTTTGAAATGTTTAAGAGATTATCAATCAGAGGAAGTCACTACTTTTCACATTTGAATATGTTTAAAAATCTACAAATCAGTTACCTGCACATTTTGCAACCCAGGGATATTGGCCACTGCTCCTTGTAGGCTTGCGAGGCTAATAACATTTGGCTGAGGGGGGCTCGAAAGTGGTGAAGGTGTGGCGGGAGTCTTTGGGGAAGGTGATGAATACTGTAATGTTTGTGATGGAGTCTTTGGTGATGGTGATTGTGCAAGGAACTGTTGTTGTTGCTGCTGAATTTTGGGTGGAGGAGATGTGAAGTGCAGTGCACTTGGACTGGACGTTGGTAAAGGTGTGTAAGGGGACTGGGGAGTTTGTGGAGACGAGGGTGGAAGAGATCCTGGAGTTGAAGCGTTGATTTTTTCTAATAATGAGACTGTGATGTTGGGGCTCGGCTTCTCAGCACATGGTGTACCTGTAACAGAAGCTTTTATGAGAACAGAAGATCCAGTACATCAGATATGTGACAAGAATCACTTGGCAGTGGCAATATTCATATGGCATTTTTACCACACCACTGTGATTAATGGAGAACTACAGTATTATCATTTTTGCAAAAGCAAATTGAAAGAATCTGCAGAGATAAATAAACTGGGTGCCCCATCCTTTAACATTATACAATCGAACTTTAAGGTCACCAGGCAGCAAAAATCGTTTATTATAGTGATGCAAAAACATCAGTGGAGCAGCCTTAAGCTGCAATATTAATATTATATTTTGAAGACTTTCCCACTTAGTTTGTTTTATAAATAAACGTCGATTCTTACGAATCATTCCTTGTCTTGCATTCTAGTTGTGGTCACATCAGTGTGCAGGTGACATTATTATAGTGAAGGAGACCTTTAGCATTCCAAATCAACCACACGGTTGCATCAAACTTTCTTTATTAATTACACATACTACAGATCACAAACTAAATGATATTCTGTAGTTGTGAAGTATTAGCACCAAAAAAATGCAGGGTCTGACCGCATGTTTTCTGCCACAAAGAAATGGACAACAATGAGACTAGAGAGAAAACTTAACTAATTTCCACAGAGTCCAATTGACATCTAGCACAATACGAATCCTGAGCTCCCAACAATGAGGAACAGACATGAGACGACAGTGGAGCATTACAATTTCTGCACATCAGGTTCAAAATTTATTGCAGCAGTATACAGCACTAATACATGTAGCAAGTAGATAAAACCATACAAAAAGTAACAATGGGTAAATAAAACGAAGCCACAGAATAAGCTCCTGCTACTAGTCATTAACAATGTCCATAAAAACAAGTACTATGAAAGCATGAAGCAAACTTCTACCATTTCTCTGATTTTACTTAACATTTATGCTGAAGGTATTCTCAATTGATGAGATTTTAAAATACGACTGGATATTTACTTAAATCTTAATAGATACATAAGCATCTTACTACTGATTGAAAATCAAATAAGATGAACTCCAAAAGGAACTTCATCTATAAATTGAGTATGTATATGATACAGTACGAAAACATCAAAATAGAACTCAAAAATCACTATATACTGCATGAAAATACAACAAAGGTATGTATGGCTAATAGACAAATAGAACACCTATTTAGAATGTGACTTAAGTTATGCATGTATCTAAAATGAAAAAATCCATTTATTTAAACAGAAAACAATAAAGGTGACTGTTTGGAGACATTTTAAATAAAATTTCTGCCTGGCTGCGAAAACTGGGTCTCCTTTCAGGGTGAAAAATCAAACACAGGCAGTTGAAATGATGTCCCAGTTAAAGTGAAATATTCCATTTTACGAGATGGAGGAATAAATATGTAAGAGAAGAGCTTAACATAGATAGTACATACTGAAATGCAATGTTATAAACAGAAATGAAAAATCCACTAAGAAAGAATCCCTGGTAGCCAATTAACATTACAACAGCAGAATTTCTGACATTCATAAAATGGAAAAAGGGATATTTTTGCCCCACATAAAATACATTCATGTTTGACATAAACAAGCACAGTGCATGAACTGCTGCAGAATGAAAAGTTCATTTGGGGAACAAGTACTTTATTTTAGCATACAAGGTGGAATCCGAAATTTTCAGAACTGGTGCTGCTATCTGGAAAGTAGGAGTAGTAGATCTTTGCATCGCAAGGTGGCAAGAGCTGCATATCTGATGAGTCAGTGTGCGGAGCAGCATTCAGCTGGGAGGACGTGTTGCATGTCCACATTGATTTCCGTAATACTCTTTGTTTGGTGGGCGGCGATTTTACGTGGATCCGCAAACAGAACAGCGCATGTGTATCAAATTCTGTGCGAATATTGGAAAAAGTGATACAGAGACCCCTGCAATGATATGGTTATGACCCAGAGACAAAGCGATAATCGTCCCAGTGGAGGAGCTCAGGCTCTCCAAGACCCAAAAAGCGATACAGGTGATGAGCATGATCATCGTTTTCTTTGACACCAAGGGAATTGTGCACAAAGAATTCATCCCACCCAACAAAAACAGTGAATTCCGCATACTACTGTGATGTTTTGCAACGGCTCCGTGAAAACATGCAGCGACGATGGCCCGAACTTTGGCGCCGAGGGAACTAGTTGCTGCATCACAACAACACCTCCAGTCACACGTCCTTGCTCACCAGGACCTTTTCGGCAAAAAACAACATGGCGGTTGTACCCCACCCACCGTACTCACCAGATTTGGCACCATGCAACTTCGCGCTATTCCCAAAACTGAAACAAGTTGAAACGCCATTGGTTTGACACTCCAAGAGAGGATTCAAGAAGCATAGCTGGTGGTGATAAACACCCTCAAAGAACAGGACATCCAGAAAACGTTTGACAAGTGGCAGAAGTGCTGGGACCGGTGTGTACGTGCGGATGGGAACTACTTTGAGGGTGATGGTGACCATTAGCCCACAGGTAAGATTTTCAACAGATGGCAGCACCAGTACCTAAAATTTTTGACTGCACCTCGTACGTTAATTCCTGCCATTTTGCAAGCTATAACAATAATTATTTAACACAATAATTAATACATTACTTACTTATTTCAATACATTAATATCTTACCAATTTATGGTTGCTCATGCTGACAAGTTTCCTTAACTTTAGATTTTCATATAGTAGCTGTCTGTAGAACTTTCAGGACATATTTAATATATATTGCCTACATTAAACTCGCATGTATCCTTCACACTGGTTTGTTATACTTTTAATCCAAGTCACTGAAATCTTGCTCGATGCACTTAGCACAAGTGATTTCTGTTGTACAAGCACATTTTGTGGTACTTTAAATAATTGTCACTGGTCTCGATGCCTTAGCAGGGATTGATTTGGCACTTATTCTGCTTTCTACATCATTTTGGTACCATATTCTCTTCTTTTGTCTGTTCTTCTTCGGCTCTGTCATTCCCTCGAGTTCATTTGCCAGTTGAAGTATGAACTTCAACTTTCACCTTCAACTTTTGTAGTCCTGTCTTCCTCAGTTGCGTGTAATATTACGGTAGATTGATAATTTTTATTTATGGACAGTCAGACAGCAACTGAATAAAACACAATTTTAGTGCCATACGCGTTTTGCCTTTATTTTCTGCAAGGCATCATCAGTGGCAGGTTGTGTGGACAATTTCTTACATATTACGCTCCTGTTGCATTTTTGGTGTTGTTCTTCTTCTTATGAATGCCAATTTGCAGTTTTTTCCCACATTCCACATGAACTGAATGCTTGTTTTAATGCAATGTTTTGGTTTCTGTTGCCGACTGTCAAAAAAATAAAGGCGAAACGCGTAAGGCACTAAAATTGTGTTTTATTCAGTTGCTGTCAGACGGTCCATAAGTAAAAATTATTCTTCCTTTCAATTTTCTTGTTCATTACTATTTTTTAGATGGCCCATGCATTTATTGCGGCAGTGTCCAAGATGTTATGGAAGTCACACATTAACTATCTCCTACATGCAAGCTTTTTAGTATATTTATGGGTAATTCCGTCATAAACATCCACCCACACTTTGTTGCAATGTAGAATGTTAGGGTAACAGGCTTCTCCTTTCCTCCTCTGATTATTGCAGTGTACTTACAAGGGAAACTCCTCATTGCACCCCTCTCAGATTTAGTGGTAAGATGGCCTAGTGGATAGCCCGTCACAAATTGAACACAGATAAAGCAATGAAACAGGAAGTATGTGTACTGAACTGTGAAAACAGAAGCAAGACAGAAACAGTGAATGGTCCAAGCTGAAGATGTGCAACATCAAGCAGATTTGAATAACCACTGCATTGTGGTTATGTGATCATGATATTGGACTGTGAAGGAGGAGATCCGTGTTCAAATCTCCTACCTGTCCCCCCACCCCACCCCCACCCCCCACTTTTCTTTGAACTGTCCACCCAATCAGTGATGTGTCTGTCTGTTGTTTTCAAATCCACGATTTTGTCTTGGAGTAATGTCCGTATGCAACAGTGCGGTATAAGGAAGGGACCTCCAGCCTTATGTACTTCTTACTTGTTCCACACAAGTACCGAACATTATGACTCTTAAGTTCCATTTTGTCTCTCAAATTCCATCGTTGTAATGTAGTTCACACGTCAATGGCCGGACAGGAAGTTCACTATTCCCTGCAGGGAGGAGGGGACCACGAGTGAGATTTGAACAAGGATCTCTCGCTTTGCAATCACCACCGTGACACACACATCCATGATGCAGTGGTTCTTGCAGTCGCTTGATGTTCCAAATCTTGGGACTATTTGCTGTTTTTATTTTGCTTATTTTTTTCACATATCAGTATGTGCACCTTCACCCTGTTTTCATGCTTGATATGTATACAGTTTTTGACAGGCTATCCAGTGGGCTATTTTGCCACTAAATCTGAGGGAGGTGCAATGGGGGGAACTTCCCTTGTCTAAAGAATGACATTTTTACTCTTCTTTCCTTTCTACACAGTCATGGTGGTGCAGTCTGTGTTGTCAGTCTGGCACAAGATGACTTTTTTTTGGGGGGGGGGGGGGGGGAGGGGGACGTGTCTTTCAGTATTTGGCTTCTTTATGTCACCAGGGATGATGATCATTGTTGTGCAAACTAATGAAAATTTCTTTTGTTTGAGCTTCATAGCAAGTTGAAGGGATGTGAAAAAGTTGTCTGTTATTACATTTCTCCCTAGATTTAGTAATGTCTGCATTAAACATAGAACAACATACTCTCTGACTGGTTGCTTGCCTCTATGCGTGCCCTCTTTTCCAAGGTATGGGAAAGAATTACATATAAGTTGTCACTAGATATCGGCAACAATCAAGATACCTTATTTGTTGGGTTTGCTGGACATAACCCGACTGAACCAGCATCTTGTTTGTCTTCATTATAGCTGCTCATCTATGGTTATGATATCTCCTGGACAGTAAGACTGATTACTGTTTTCCGTGAATTTTGCCCAAATTTGAGATACAAAAGTGAATTTGTTGGCTGGTTCGCATTCAGCTGGGTCAATTTTCCATTTAATCAAAGAAATCTGAGAAGATTCTGAAATCTGCCTCTAGCATAATGTTGCAGAAGAGGTTAGGCCCTCTTGAAAGCAACCAATGGTCATTTGCACACATACCTTTTGCACAAGCTACAACCCGGAGCATAAACAATGGCTATTAAATTTTCCAGTGGCCCATGTGACATGATCCAATTATTACAAATATTTGATTCTGTTCATTTCTTCATGAAACATAGCACTGCTTCATCAAAAATAAGACTGAAATCACGGACGACAGTTACTTGTTGACAAGTGTTATGTAATGAGACCCCTCTCTCTTCAGACTGTTCACTGTCAATCTCCTTCCAAAAGATGGAAAAATGGCAATCTCCCACTCGGTTCTATCCCTAGGAACCGTTTTTGCAGAGGCTTCCAAGTGGGCTTGCTGCAATAGATGAGTTGAGAATAGATGCAGATCAGCATCTGAATCCTTCATCCGCTAATCCCTCTTCATTCATACCATCATCTTCACTTGCCTGTAGTACAAAATTCTAATGTTTATCGCAGAAGTCAATTTCTGAATCAGACTCAGAATTCTGTAAGAGAAGTAATATTTCTTCACCTGAAAGTCCACACTGATGAGACATATTTTAAGAGTCTTTCATGGACAAAGAACATTACCTAAATCAATGATATAAAGTGTAACAGACTGGAATGTGAATCTGCCAAGATGGAAAGTGCACCTACCAAGACACAACAATGAGCAGTAACAACTCTGCACGATTTTAAAATGTTGCAACTTCACTCTTGGATTATTGGCAATATATTCAGAAGAAAAAATTGGAGCTGTCTCAAACTGATCCCTTCAACTGCTTCAGGTACACTGAATAAAATGTGATGAAAATATCAATATTTGGTAAATTCGTCATCAAGACAAGAAAGAATTAGGAAAATTCAAATGATTTTATGAATAATGCAAAACATGTTGAGTATGACACTTAAGACAAACATATGACAGAGGTCATTTTGACCTCTTCTGCAGTTTCAGTGCTTTACTGTACCATCCTATGGCAAGAGAAATATGTGGGAACACAGAGGCAGGCATTGAGGCGGGACGGGGTGGGCATCGACGCGGGGGCGGACGTGGAGGCAGAGGTGAAGGAGGGCGTGGAGGCAGAAGACAAGGAGGCACTTTTGAAGCAGAGGAAGGTGTCGAGGCAGACATGGACTTTGAAGTGGAGGAGGGCATGGAGGCAGAGGCAGGTGTGGAGTTGGAGATGGAGGCAGTGTGGACGTGAGGTAGGGGTTAATGTAGACTGAGGTTAGGATTATGGGATCGAAGGATATGTAGCCAAGACGACTCCCATCTATATAATCCAGATTAGTCCCATTACGGATCACATACTCTTCGCAATGGATGGTTGTATGGTCCTCTACTTTACAAACAAGGTAATGTAGGGGGGGGGGGGCTTTATACTGGGCCACAGAAGACATAGAGTTGGTCTCCATGGTTTAGAATGGTTGTTTGTTCTCTTTCCTCTCAGCATTTACTTTACTGCTTAATTTATCTACAATACTCAGCAAATACTGCTAAAGATATGGATTATGTAATATCACTTCAACAAACACGACATGATAACCGATAATAACAAACACAAATATTACAGTAATATGTTGAAATACTGAAGAAAGTCATCCAGAAATTAATATTTTATTCAATGACGAAAGGCGCATATCACGAATTACCTGCGAGCAATGCTTGCAGACTGGGCGCAGATACACTAGCACTGGAGGCACTTCCTGAGGAGCTTGTGTCGGCAGCTGGTAATAACTGGCCTGATAACCTCCTGGTCGCTGCTACAGCGGGCAATGAAGCAGTGCCGAGAATTCTGCCTGAGTGATTGACTGTCACTGCTTGTGGCTGAGGGGCCGTTTTACTTGTACCTAAGAAAAGTAATCATCATGATCAGAAATCCTATCAGGTTACCTTCCATTCAGAAAACTGTTGCACTCAGTGACTGTCATATTGACATATTGACTTGTAAATTGTAGATTGCAGCGATCAGTCATCCTTTTTAAATTTTATTATTTAAAAAGGACAACTGATTGGTGCAATTTATAATTTACAAGAAAACCTATACTGATTATTGTATGTGCTTATGTACTAAAATTTATCTTGTTCATTCATTACTATATGGAACAAAATAAGCACTAATACAAAATCAGCTGAAATTAGTTTAAGTGTACACACAATACCAACATTTAACATCCAAACCATAGAATGAAAACGAAAACTGAAAATGTAAATAATACACAATCTCTGTAAATAATCGTTTTCATTACAGATGCTGACTGTACTTCACAAATTAAATTTGCTGAACAGTCTCTGTCGACGAAGCTTTCCAGTCCTGTGACGTTTGGAACTCCGGTACCTCCTCGTACAATGGCCACTGTCAGCCATCCATTGCCATGCGTAAATGTATCGTTAATGTCAATACTAAAATTCAGTCTACATCCACAAAATACAGCGGGTCCATCTAGAAGACAGTGTGCGGCTACGGATTTTACTGTATTCTTCTTCTTGTCTGCAGCTGATGTTGTCATTTCCACATCCTCAATGGTTTTATATATTGTCTGTCTTGCGCGTCGTCGTAGCCTTCTATATCTCATCTTGGCAGCGTTCAATGCAGTTGCCTGTGCGACAGCAGCAGCGCGACTGACCTTTAGAAGGCATCGCTCGCTTACGTAACGGCGAGATAAGTGCGCACAGCGCTCGCTGCCAGTGTAAACTCGGCCTCACGCGTTATCGCTCCCATGTTAAAATACATAGGCAAACTCGGAGGCACGGCCCTAGTAATTTTAAGGGCCATGCCTCCTGCTCGGGCGGTTGCGCAATCACACAATGGACCCGCCGTATTTTGTGGATGTAGACTGAATTTTAGTATTGACATTAACGATACATTTACGCATGGCAATGGATGGCTGACAGTGGCCATTGTACGAGGAGGTACCGGAGTTCCAAACGTCACAGGACTGGAAAGCTTCGTCGACAGAGACATCATCGCTTACAAAACTTTTCATGTGACAGAAAATGCAAATAAAGACTTTGGAAAATCAACCTATATGTCACCCTCACCCTTTGTCCTGTCTATTACATCTACATCCACAAAATACGGCGGGTCCATCTAGAAGAGAGTGTGCGGCTACGGATTTTACTGTATACTTCTTCTTGTCTGCAGCTGATGTTGTCATTTCCACATCCTCAACGGTTTTATATATTGTCTCTCTAGCGCGTCGTCATAGCCATCTATATCTCATCTTGGCAGCGTTCAATGCAGTTCCCTGTGCGACAGCAGAAGCGCGACTGACCTTTAGAAGGCATCGCTCGCTTACGTAACGGCGAGATAAGTGCGCACAGCGCGTATTTGTGTGGTGTAAGGGAAAAGGTGTGTGTGAATATGTTAAATTTGTTGGTGATTGTACATTGTATTTTCATAAATAAATTGATCTGTAGCGTAGCCCTGAATACTAGGTTAGGTTGGGTGTTTTTTTCTGGCAGGGGGGGTCATAGAGTATGCTACAGCAAGTAGCGCCGCGTCAGAGTCCGCGGCGCGCTCGTGTGATTGCGCAACCACCCGAGCAGTAGGCACGGCCCTTAAAATTACTAGGGCCGTGCCGCCGAGTTTGCCTATGTATTTTAACATGGGAGCGATAACGCGTGAGGCCGAGTTTACACTGGCAGCGAGCGCTGTGCGCACTTATCTCGCCGTTACGTAAGCGAGCGATGCCTTCTAAAGGTCAGTCGCGCTGCTGCTGTCGCACAGGCAACTGCATTGAACGCTGCCAAGATGAGATATAGAAGGCTACGACGACGCGCAAGACAGACAATATATAAAACCATTGAGGATGTGGAAATGACAACATCAGCTGCAGACAAGAAGAAGAATACAGTAAAATCCGTAGCCGCACACTCTCTCCTAGATGGACCCGCCGTATTTTGTAGATGTAGACTGAATTTTAGTATTGACATTAATGATACATTCACGCATGGCAATGGATGGCTGACAGTGGCCATTGTACGAGGAGGTACCGGAGTTCCAAACAATTCAAAGTTGTTACCTTCATCACAACAAGCACTATAATACTAAGTCCTTCACAATGATTTTGCTACAGTTAAATTTCCTAATGTATGCAAGCATTGTACCTCTAGGTCTACATAGATACTCTACAAACCACTGTACAGTGTGTGGCGGCGGATACCCTGTACCACCACTAGTCATTTCTTTTCCTGCTCCACTCGCATTTAGGGCAAGAGAAAAACGACTGTCTGTAGGTCTCCATACAAATCCTTATTTCTCTAATCTTATCTGCATGGTCCTTTTGTGCGATGTATGTTAGTGATAGTAGAATCATTCGGTGGTCAGCTTCAAATGCCAGTTCTGTACATTTTCTCAATAGTGCTTCTCAAAAAGAATGTTGCCTTCCCTTCAGGAATTCCCATTTGAGTTCTTGAAGCATCTCCATAACACTTAGGTATTGTTCAAACCTACCGGTAAAAAATCTAGCAGCCCACCTCTGAATTGCTTTGATGTTCTTCAATCTTGCCCCCCTGCCCTCCCCTGGTACGGATCCCAAACTCTCAAGCAGTACTCTTAAGTCGCACCAGCATCCTACATGCAACCTCCTTTACAGGTGAGCCACTCCTAAAATTCTTCCAATAAATCGAAGTTGACCATTCGCCTTCCTTACTACAGCAAAAAGGTTGTAAGAATCTGAGCACAAGTTATGGTAAGGGAAGAAACTTGCCTGCGACGTTTTCAAAGGGACTATTCTAGGATTTGTCTTAAGCAAGTTTGGGAAACCATCAGAAAACTAAACGTGGATGACTGGACAGGGATTTGAACTACTGACCTCCATAATGTGTGTCCGAAATCTCAACCACTATGCCGCCTTGCAGTCTCTTATGTGCGCAACTTGTGGAATAAAAGTCTTTGAACGTTATCAAATATGATTTCAGGAAAGAATGTAAATGGAATTTAACTAATGTAAAGACAACTACATAGTAGATTACAGAAATACTGTAATGGGTTTAGTGCAAAAAGGCACGAGTAATGTTACTCCAGATCACGTAATAATCAGATTACTTATTATTAAGGCAAAACAAGTACCAGCATAAATAGTTCTGCTGACACTGAAAAGATGTCACAGACAACACGACATTGCTAAGTAACCTATACATTGTAATGTCACAGAACTGCCAATGTTGTCATTTTCCACAAAGAAATGTTGGACCTACGCAAGGTCTGTCGCAGGTCAATGTAGTCAGCCATACCAATTCGGAGTTTCTGAGCCATAGTGTTGCAAACAATGTGGATTTATCACACAGCTAACTGTATCATAAAGTTGGCTGTGGTGTCTCAGGAGCACCTTTTTTCCTATGGTTTCAAGCCATGAACCCGGATGAGCTGCAGCTATTCTACAAATTAAGTCTCAGGAGCACTTTCAAATCTCTCACTTCACAGAATGCACACAACAAAAACTTCACAGAATGCACACAACAAAAACAATGAGCTGTGTGCTCTACAACAATCCCACAGTGGGCAATGTTTTGAGTACTCATCATGGGGTTCTCTTCTGTGCGTTTAAGGACATCATCTTTAAAGTTGAGATTGTGGCATAGCTGTGGAGCAACACAGTCAACACTGCTAGTTGGGATTGTACCAGCTTTATTGTTGTACTCAGATAAAAATTCTATGAGATGTCTTAATTACAACCTGCATCCTATTCTCATTTTGTGAGTGTACTGTGATGCGGGAGATTTGAAAGTGATTCCATCTTAAAACTTATTTTAGATCCAAACAGTGCATTTCCAGACATGGGTTATTATCAAAACGTGAAGTAGTGGTCGATGCGTCCCCCAATATTATAGGTGCAGTTCTGTTCTATAAATACCCAATGGCAGGGAAGCCCTAAGGCATATGGTTTTAAGACTTTATCCACCTCACAACAACACTACTTTCAAACAGAATGGGAGGACCTCACTGTCATCTACATAGTCCAGAACCTTAAATTAACAATGTAGGAAAAGATAGAGTGCTACTTACTGTACACAAGACACATCAAGTTGCAGGAGATCTGCGCAATTAAAAAGACACTCGCTTGTAGCTTTCAGCCACAGCCTTCATCTGTAAACACACACACACACACACACACACACACACACACACACACACACACACACACACACACACAACTGCTGTAAACACACACACACACACGCACACATATGCGCGCGACTGCCAACTCCAGCATCTCAGGCCAGGATGCACTGAATGGCATTCTGGCCCGAGATGCTGAAGTTGGTAGTCGTGTGTGTGTGTGTGTGTGTGTGTGTGTGTGTGTGGGCGCGCGCACGTGCGTGCGTGCGTGGGCGCGCGCGCGCAGTCTATTGACCAACATGAATAGATGTGTTTCCAGATCAATTCAAATCTCTATTCTGCCATTTCAGCTTTCCCCTTAACATCATGTGATGCTGTGTCCATCATCTACAAGGACCAGACGTTACTCTGCCTCCTAAATCAAGAGTTTCTGTTGTGAGTCTCAAGATGATAACCACTGCCATGTCCTGATTTCTCCCTCTCTTCAGGCCCAAGTGCTGCACCTCTTGTACATAGCCCACTGGGGTATACACTGGATGAAAAGTTGAGTGTGACAACACATATTGTGGGCTGACATTGACTCTGGCATTGTGGACCTAGCCCACTAGTGTTGTGCCAGGTCACTACCTGGCACAACACTGCAGCGCCGTAGGAGCGTATCCACCTAAATGTTGCTGCCCCAATTTTGGGCTCCAAGTGGTTGGTTGTCAAAGATTCTTTCTTTCAATTCACTTTTTCATCAAGAATGTCCTAGGTCTCAACTGTGTTATTATTACAGTCCTGGATAAAATCTTTGCTCTCGAAGGCACCACGCACACTACGGTTTCAGATACTGAGACGGATTTCACCTCTTATGACTGAACAGTTTTGTGCCCGTAATGGGATTCAACATCTCAGTACTGTGCTTTTCCATTCAACCTCCAATAGCAACACACAATATTTTGTCCAAACATTAAAGAACCAGCTCTGAAAAGAAATGACATCTAATGCTGTACTAAAGACCTATGTAGTTTTCTAGTGACTTTAAGGACAAGTTTGTTTGACGGCCACACCCCAGCAGGGCGAGTTACTGGCCACACTCATTTTTTGCACTTGGGTATGTCGCTCCTACCACCAGCAAATGTTGTCAGCGAGGGCTCTTTCATTCCACGTGGGCGTCCAGTGTGGGGCCACAAGTTCCAACACCACCAACTTGGACCCTCGGTATGAAATCCACCCGTCATGGGTCCATGATGTAAATTGTGGCCTCTGCCCACAGCCTTCCATGGCACCATCAAAATCAACTTTGTCATCATCATCATCATCATCATGGTTAGCAGCCATCTGCATCTCCACACCTGGTGGAGCTTCTGTTGCAGTGGCGACTCACGCAACTTCCATCGAGCCTCGTTCTGCCCTGACCATCCGCAGAAACACCCTTGGGCACCGATCTGCTGCCCTTCCTGGTGGCAGCTCCACACCGGGCACCACACGCTTCTTTTTCCATGGCTGTTACTGCTTGAGGGGAAAAGGGATGTAATGGCATCTCTCAATATCAGTACAGAAACAGAGCATATCCCAATATTAGTATAGAAACAGTAGCTGGTGGAACACCACTGTCAACCACCGCAGAGCCAATACCTAGATGGCATCTCTGACCAGGGGTGCTCTCAGACATGGCCACACCTACCAGAATCGTGTATATAAGCTCACCCAGGGGCGGTCTGATCAGATGTGTGAAATGAACACGGTTGGACTGCCCGCTTAAAGATAACCTGCACTGATCCATGTTGTGTTCTGAACTATTCAGTCTCAATCTGTTGAACAAACCGGGGGGACTATTAGTTTTGAGTGTAATTACCTTTACAAAAGATACAGTAAATGTCTCGACAAAATATCATGTGGATACTCACATTACGTTGTCCAACTTCCGATTTACGTCATAAAAGATGTGAAAACTAATTTTGTTAGAGGAGAAAATGATGAAAAACACACAAGTATTTAACTTACCTGCATTTCCAGCAGTATTAATAGGAACACTTGTGAATGTATTTGCATAACCACTGTTGTTGCCCAAGGCAAAGTCTTGTGGCTGCTGCGACGTCGAAGGGGACCCTAATGCAGGAAGTGAGGATTTCACTTGTAGCTGCTGCTGAGGCTGTGCCTGGGTCTGAGTCACCTGCATCTGATGCTGGGCTATTACTCCACTGTTCTGCTCAACAACATTAGCAATAGAGACACCACTGCTATTCACTATGTTGTTATGGTTTATACGACGCGAGTTCAGCAGATTGGCTAGAGTCATCTTTCCTGGACTTGACGTAAGGATCTTATGCTGCTGAACACTAGAACCTGCCACACTGCTGTTAATTAGTTGCTGAGAGTTTGTCAGGCTATTGCTGTTCAGAAGGCTGAGTATCGCTGCATTATTCGTCGCCGGCTGTCCGGGTGCTGCATTTGACGTGCCGACAGAAGGGATGACCGTCGAAGAAGACGCTGCTGCAGCTGCGGCAGCCACTGCTGCAGCCGCTGCCGCATTTGCGGCTGAAAAAGAAGGTAATTTGGTTAATAAGGTGGCAGACATGAATCAACAAACAACATACATGCAATAAATAATTTCCATGTCCTTGTGAAGCTCAATGAGACAAAGCATTCAATCTTTTATTGACAACTTCCATCACTGTCACAAGCTACTGACAGTACAATGGTTGCCGACAAGGGTCACCTGGAACCTAAGATTAGACATCTACTATTTGTTTGCTGATAAAACAGCAATGGAGAATGACATATTATGTGACCAATGTTCCATAAATAGTGTGAAGATGAAAGACAATCTTAAATTGAGGCACTGCTTCTTGGCAAGTGTATTCATGTCACAATTGTCAAAGGTCACCGTTTTACTTTTTAGTCTTCAAATCATACTACACATAATATTCAAGATTAAATGCTTCCCCCTTAACATTATAAAAATAAAATTGTAAATAATTTTTCACTCGATTTACTGGCCAGTTATTAGCAATACTTTTCTTCTCTTTTGTAGCCTCATTCTTTTCTAAAGTGATGGATCAAATACAACAGACAATGATGAGCAATGTGCTCATTATAAAGTTTCTTTACCATAAAATCAACAACCTGCAATGTTATTGAAAACAGTTATATTAAGTTGTTCTACAAAATTCTGCTTCTTATATAAGATTACAGAACATAAGGATTCTGTGAAGAACAGGAATTACTGAATAATAATCCGGTTCTTGTGACTCGCATATTTTCCACACAGCCCATGGTGCCAGACATTGATTTCGCTAACCATACATGTCAAGAAACAGGTGCATTAGTAGATTCTCTGTAGAAATTTAATAAAGCTCAGGTCATGAAAGTACTTATGTTTTATTGTTACAACTGATTAAAGAGATTATTATTATTATTATTATTATTATTATTATTATTATTATTATTATTATTAAGAGTTTAAAGCAAGACTTCACAACAAATGTGCTCTGTGATCAAATGATCAGGAGAGACCTGCAAGCAGACGGTCAGCAGTCTTGCAAGCAGTGAGTACTGTAGCCCCTTCAACGGTACGGGAAATGCAGTGGTGAGACATATCGACACTTGTATAAATGAGGAAATCGATACCAAGGGAAACGTTTGGAGAAATCTATGCTACAGATCAGTGCACAGTGAGTGATGGAAGCTTTTTCATTTTCCAATTCAGATGTGCTATGTATCCCAATTTTTGGTGTAATACTGTGTTGTTAGCAGCTCATGGAGTCTCTACAAACTGAGAAGGCTTTTAAGGCAAGAGTTTTAATAGACTGCAGAGCTGGTAACATGGCAACCAGCTCTGCAGTGTATACACTACATACATTCAGCAGTGTGTGCTTCTCGTGCCACCTTGAATGTGCAAAAGCAAAACTGACCTAGTCGCTGACTTTTGGTCCACCCGTGAAGATGTATGTCAAATTTGGGTCGACATGGAGAATTTAATGTAAAGGCCTGTGAGAATGGTGGGATCAGCATTTTTCTTAGGACCACAAAAGAAGTCTATCCAAACCATAGGACTGAGTACATACCATAGGGGATGCCAAGAGGGGAACTTATGGGAGACAGACAAGAGAGGTAGTTGAAGATCATTGCATAGAGCTTCCTATTGTATCCCACCTGATCTAGCCATTTTTGGTCTATCCCATCTCTGGGCAATTCGTACACAAGATGAACTGCTGGTTGTTAAACATAGTTGAGTAACATGGACTGATACGCATATGAAAGACTGTGACTACATAGGTAACCAATAGTTGCTGACATCTTATCGTCAATGGTGACATATCAGCTTCTACAGCAGGCCATCTGTAGGGCTCATATGGAAAGCTCTAGTTACCAGCTGCTTACCACTCTGGCGAATAGGGCCCAACAAGCTCAGTACTGATGTTGCTGCCGACTCTTAAGCAGTACATCCATAGTCCACACGGGATAAAATCAAAGCTTTGTAGATTTATAGAATTTCAAAAGAACTGTGTGGTATACACTCCATGACGTGCTGCTGAGAAAACTGAATGTATGAAGTTTCCTCATCCAATCTGCCTTAAACCGGCGTACATTTGATAAGCATGTTAACTTATTGATAAGTAAGAGGCCTTAGAATTAGAAAGTTTCAACGACTTCGAGTGACTGTATACTGAGCTAATGTTCTGGATGTGGGTGCACAACGTCTACAAAAATGCATAACACGAGTTTATACATGTGATATTAATGATTAAGGGCCTAGTTATATACTTTCAGTATGGCTCCTTGAGGTTGACCTACTTTGGTGCGCAATGATGTAGAGCTGTAATACCAGCAAAGACCACCCACATACAGCGACTGTGAAACCAAAGGTCCAACAGCAGTCACGATCCCATCAATTACGATAGTAAAGAGGGTCATGCAAAACACTGTAGAACTCACATCCACTAAATGGAAGAATAAATAGTTTTGCTCTGTCAGGTGCTTTCACATCAGGAAATTAACATGGCAGATACAACATGCAGACACTTTGGCGAAGTGTGCCACATAACATTCAGTAATGACTGTCGGATTAGTACAGATGTTACTACTGAGGGAGATGCCAGAAATTATTGTACACGGTGGGTGGCCACAAATGTGGTGAAATTTACTCCACACTTAGGATGATGGGGTGTTGGCTCTCATAGATACATACTGTTCCCAGCACACCTGCTTGCAATTTTTTATTACAATTCACACTTTTGCTCAAAGTCTCTTGAATGCTATCAAATGTTCCATAGAAGGATAACATTTGTATTTAGAATGAAATTTTCACTCTACAGCAGAGTGTGCGCTGATATGAAACTTCCTGGCAGATTAAAACTGTGTGCCGGACCGAGTTTGGAAGGTAGGAGACGAGGTACTGGTGGAATTAAAGCTGTAAGGACGGGGCGTGAGTCATGCTTGGGTAGCTCAGTCGGTAGAGCACTTGCTCGCGAAAGGCAAAGGTTCCGAGTTTGAGTCTCGGTTCGGTACACAGTTTTAATCTGCCAGGAAGTTTAACATTTGTATTGTTGGAGTGCCCTTCAACATTCTCTGACAGCCGCCACAATGTCTTGAGACCACCACACACCACAGGAGGAATAGGACATCTTAGCTTCTGCAGCGTGTACAGCCATGTCAATAGTTTCTTGAATAACTCCTTCAATAGCTTTATCTTGACTGGTTTCAAAAGCTGCTTTGGAGGTGCAAGCTTGTCAAGCTGGCTTTCTGAAGGGTCCAATGTGGCACACGTTATATTAGTCAGTAGTCTGAGAAAGAGGGACTGATAGGAAAATGGTTCCTGTCACAGAGGCCATTATGGATGGACCACTGAATCACTGAATCAAGCGTAACACGCTCAGGCAGCAGAGAGTACAATCTATGGTCCATTTCTGAAATTAATTGTTCCATTATTTGGTCCTTGTCAACTGTGGTTTTGCTTCAAAGGATTTCTAAGAACCGTGTCTTCTGAAGTGCCACACCAACTATGGAGTGAGTAACCATTAACTGACGGAGTTTTGCCAGGTGGAAATGGTAGCCATTACAGTTCCATTGAAGGAAAGTCAGATTGGAAACTGAAACAGCAGTGAACAGGAAATGGGAGTACAAATAACTATGGTGCTGAGTCACATTCCATCTGAATGTGAGAGTCTCATGGGCTCAACCTCTAAAGGGGATGAAAGCCAGATCAACCCAGAACAGCAGAATTCATTTTAACTTTTGATTTATCCTTCTTATCCCTGCAAATTTTTAATTTCTGTGTGGTTAACAGTGACATGCCACTAGGGCCAAGTATCAGTTTGAGACCTTGTCATCATGCTAAATGTGTACTTTGACACAATGCTTGCTAAGTTACACTTACTTTCAATTGGGAGAAGTTGTTCAGGTTGTTCAAACTACTACTTAATGTTTACAGATGTGACGGTTTGTTCAGAAGGACTGCCCACATGCTCCTTACAAATAGTGCAGTGGAAGAACATATGTCCAAGTTTCTGGAACCTAAGGTGCCTCGCAGGAGGAGGAAACTATGTCCTAACATCACACCTATAACACACGACCTTAAAAGATTGAACACTGCCCTTCAAGGGTAGGATGAAAGCTCCAGGGTCCACCCTGTCATCCTTAGGTTCTATCTGGTTGCAACAAACAAAATGGACTCCATGCCACTATAGCTTAGCACAGAGTTCATGTGGTTGTAACATCTGGTCCTGATAGAAGATGAACCCTCTTGAGTTCGTTACAAGGGGAGTGTAACTGGCATATCCTTGAGCTCATCATACACTTTAAGTGCTTGTGATTGGTTAGCATAAAATGTCTAGATCATCAAAGATCTATTTCTCATCTTCTCTATTGCATAATTCCTCCAAACCAATCTTCAACATATTCCCCAAAAAATTGTGGCTTTGTTGTTACAAAAGATCCTCTACCTGTTCTGCAGCATACTAAGCCCATGGAGTTGTAAGCCTCTGCATTAAAATGCTTGCTTTCTAGCCACTGTTATGGCATGGCCAGTAGTATGGGTGATCTTGATCCATTTCATTGTAGACCATCCATCCCTACGTCACTCACATCACATGCCCTTATGCCACTCACTCTGGTCGGAGGAATTCCCCACGGGCTCCATCCCACCATGGCAAAGGCTACCTGCTATAGTAGCCGTTGCCTGATTGGACAGGCACACTCAGTGGCTTACTTGGGGAGGTTACAGCTTCAGGCATCAGGGTTGCTACCTCAGCATTGTCAGGGGGTTACAATCATGACTGGGGCATCCCTTTCCCCCCTCCCTCAAATGGAGTGCTTACTGTTCTGGGGTTTGAGGTGGATAGATTACACACCAAGTAAGGTGTACTTCCCGAAATGGCTCACACTTCTGTGAAATTTTGAAAAATGGATGTCACATCCTAAAGGGGGACCATAAATTTTTAACTCTGAACAATACAGTTTCATTTACAAATGGTATATTTTCTCAAAATGCAGCTTTATTTTGTAACTACAAACAAAATTCAAAGAATCTGTATAGAAGAAAATTATATTCCAGAAAAATACTATGGCATAACACTATACAGTGAACAATAAGATATTTTTCCTTTCATCACAACACTTCCTCGAAAAGGAAGAAAATGAATAAAAAATCAGTCAAATTAAATCAAACACACTCAAGTGGCTTCATCAAATGATAAGCAATCAATTGGTTCTTTCTACCTATACACTGTTCCATAATTTCACCACTTGGGAATCTTTCATGAACAGAAGTGTCGCATCTCTACATGTTTTGATTGATGATGATATTCAGGGTTTTTCGGCCAATTTTAATGCACTGGCACTGTCAATATAGTGTTGGAATGTTCCAACATTCCAACTAATTCACTTAATAAGCAACTTAATCAAATTAATTCTTAGGCTCCTTCACTTGCTGTAATAATTTCTGCTACAGTTTTAGATGTAGCCACCACCTTCTGCAACTGACTTGTCAATGGTATTGCCCCACCAGAGGGGTCACAGTTCCTGTTGTTTAATGTCTTGTCCACTTTGTCCCCAATGAAATTTTCTTCTCTATTATAAATAATACCACAATTTAACTTACCTTTCAGATATGGGAAAATGCGACCCTTGATTACAGTCTTCAGTAGTTCAATTTTCCGTAGCTCATGTGGTTTATTCACCACAAAAGTTATGGCTGGACAAATTGCTATGGAGAGATAATTAAGACTTCCAATTGCCTCATGACAGGCGATGGCGGGTGAAATTGCTTCATCTTGATCATTTTCTTTTTCTTACCTTATCATAATCCTTCAGCCTTTATCTTTAGGTCAGGAAACTGTCAAGGGTCCCTGCTGATATATCAATTTCATGTTGTAGATGGTTCAGAAAAGCTGTAACTTCTTCTTCATCACTGCCAATAATTAGACCATCACCTACGTAAATTACTACATAATGTCTATGTTCATTGCATTTTCACTAAAACATACAAGAATATGTAGGATTGTTTCAAAAGCCCACTTCCTTCATGACTCATTTAAAACATTTGTTCCAGCAGCATGGTGCTTGTTCGAGTCCACAGAGACTCCATTTCAAGAGATACACTCGATATGTGTTACCTTCAAAGCTTTCCGGTTGTTCCACATACACTTCATCTTGGAGTATTCCACTCAAAAAAGCCATCTTCACATCACATTGTTTTAACATCATCTTTGAAGTAGCTACTCAAATGGTGTCACAACGTGCAACAGAACTATATGCATCTTCATAATTAACTCCTCCTTGCTGTATAAACCCTTTTACAAGTAATCGGGCTTTGAAGTGGGTGCTCCCATCAGCTGCAACTTTTTGACGTAGAACCCTATGTTGTTTCTCTTCAGTGCTTCTACACTGACGGAAAAAAAATTGCAACAACATAGAGTTGTGTGACATACACTAAAGTTGGTGTGCATGTTTCTACATCTGAAAGATGATCTCTATTCAGATTTGGCATCAGTTGCATAGGAGTCATTCTAGTAGAGCCACTATAAGGATGCAAATCAGGTTTGCTTTAAAAATACACAATGTAACCGTCATGCACATTAGTTACCTTTGAATTGGATGAGGTAAGTTAATGTTGGTCAAGAATGCCTTTAAGTGGACAAAGACACCATTATCAATATCTCACCGAGTTTGAATGAGGTCGTGTAATAGGGTAACAAGAAGCTGGATGTTCCTTCTGCGATATTGCAGAAAGACTAAGCAGGAATGCAGCCACTCTACATGATTGCTGGGAGTGGTGGTTTCAAGAATGTACGGTCACAAGAAGACCGAGTTCCAGACGGACAAGTTGCAGTAGCAACAGGGACGACCATCGTGTTTGGTACATGGCTCTGGTGCATCATATTGCATCTGCAGTAGTAATCTGACCAACAGTTGTCACTACAGTGGCACAATGAACTGTTACAAATCAGTTACTTCAAGGAAAACTCTGAGCCAGACATACTGTAGCAAGCTCTATCACCGGATCTGTCTCCAATATAGCACATATGGGACGTAATCAGATGACAGCTCTAGCCTCATTCACAACCAGCATTAACTGTCCCTGTATTGACGGATCCAACTGCAACGGGCACAGAACTCCATCCCACAAACTGACATCCGGCATCTGTACAACATTCTGGCAGTTACACAAGTTATTAATGTAACAGCATTTCACATTTGCAATGGCTTACCTCGTGCTTACATCAACCTATCATCTTGCAATGTAGATCACTTATATATGTTAGCTAGACAAATATATTCCCATAATTTCATTATTCTACATTATTTTTTGGTGTTGCAATTTTTTTCCATCAGATTATTTCTTCATTAATAGTTTGCATCTATTTGACTGCAATGTATTAGAAAAAAGGTTTGGATCTTCACGTTCACCAACACTTAACTTTTATTAGTGTCAATAACTCACTACTCTCTATTCAGGCTGCTTTTCTTCACCGTATTCTGTTCTCTAGTTCATCTTCAAAAGAAAATTCAGTAGCTTCGGCCTTCAGGAATACTGTTGATTCCATGTTATTGTCATCTGAATATCACTTCCTCCCGTATCAAGCGTATTAAATTTTTTTCAAACAATAGAAACTCCAGGTTGAAATATCAACAATATTAGGAAAAGGATAGATTGCTACTCATGGTGAAGATGACTTCTTAAGTTGCAGTCAGCCACAATGAACATAAACTTATACATTACAGCTTTTGGACAAAGCCTTCTTCAGCAAAGTAAACATGCACATTCACACAAGCAGGCACACCTCATACACACATGACCGCTACCACTGGTAGTAGCCAGTGATAGGGGTCATGTTTGTATGAAATTTTTCTTCACTTTTATTTCCTCCAGAAGAAGGCTGCCAAGGATGTCAAATGTAATATGACCACTACAGAAACTATAAATTATTTCTAGCTTAAATTTTACATCGTGACTCAAAACGACTTTCTTTTTAGCAATTCAAAGTCTACACCCACCTTCGTCACTGACATAACCAAGAAGTTGTCCAAAACAGCCTTTTCATTAAACTTTGAACAGAAATGTTTGTTTATACGAAGATGGAAAACTGTGCTAAAAATTCTGAGGTGATCAAATTTTCCTACTTGTCAACTGTACAACTCATATGGAAATTTGTGTGGAACTGAAGACCTTCCAATATGATTTAAAATATAGACTGATAATAGTGCAAGCTTCTGCCCACAATCCTCTTTATAGATTACTTGCATTCAGCATCGAATGTGCAATTTCAACAACTGTTCTGTTTTCACGTTTGGCCACACAATTTTCTTCAAGGGTATAGGGTGGAAGAATCAGTTATTCTGCTCCCTTATCTGTGAGCAATTCCTTAACTCCATTGATATTAAATTTTTTCCCTCCATCACAACTGAACTGTTTAATATTACATCCTTTGGTTTGGGCTACACTTAAAAATTGTTTAAGCACATTGTACACTTCATTTTTGTACTCACTGTCTGAATGGTATTCTATGAATTTTCCCTAATGCACAACCATCACAAAAGTCATCCTTACCCTTACCACTTTCTACATTGATGTTTTTTTCAAAACGTTCTTGACATGTTTATTTTGATGAACAAATATTTCATGGTGCATTTATAAAGTTTCGGAAGGTGTCACTAAGTTCACTTGATTACTATTTTCTGCTCTAACAACATGGATCTTCAACATGTACAGCTCATTTTCCACATAACCCATCACGATGATGTTGCCACTGGCTTTGTTTCAAACCCTAACAGTTTTACAGTTGAACATTTTTTATCATAGCCATTTCATACTGCTGCTGTGGCCGAAAACAAATGAGCACATATAACTTATTTTCCATTCTGGCACTGTACCATTCATTCTTTCGTCTTCTTTCGATATAAAATGTTCCTTGACCAAATGCACGCATACTAGTACCTTGTCTTCCTAATGAGACCACATTAGGAACTTAAAATTTTTTTGTACAAAGCAAAGAACTGTTGATTAACTGAGAGTGATATGTTTCAAAGCACTGTTATCGCAATATCATTTATTTAAGTCAATTTAAGTTCTAGTAGACAAACCCATAGCACATGAGGGAATTACGGCTTTTTTGAACACTTTACAAAATGATGATGGAGCAATTATGATACATGCAGAAAAATACTCGAAACAAATACTGACCAATGGAAAATGCAGGATGCAATAACAACAATATTATGAAAAGGATAGAATGCTATTGGTTATTGAAAGGCCGCCACATTAGTTACACCAACAGTGAAGTTGATCCTGAGGATGATACATGATTGCTATTTTAGAATGCTCGAGTACTTATTAATAAATTGCACAGTAAGAACAAAAATGTATCATCCAACAATGAAGTCACAGAAACTTCTTCCTAAGCAAACAATCTGTCCTCAGTTAATATTTAAACAATGCAACATATAGAATACCATTCAGGTTTTGCTCACTAGCCTCTGAAGTTCTTTTATTCACGTTAACACCACTACCTATAAAGACTCAGGGGATACCACCACAGTCTGAAATTATGGAGAGTACATTGCACATTAGGATCAAAATTTCCCTCAGACTCAGGAAAGACCGAGTTCTGCTGCTCTTCAAATAAGAATAAATTTTCGTAATACACACCAACTCATCACAAAACAACCTAATGGAACGTACTTTCTAAAGAATTTAGTCCTATCACAGAAAGTCTTCATGGCCTAAAAAAAAAAAAAAAAGTTATCAAAATTATATGTACAGCACCTCCTAAAACCCTCCACCATAATATCTTTAGTGCATCTTGAACACAAACCATTGCTCCTCTGTTTATGCATTCCCTTATATTTTCCACTGCAAAGTAACTCCTCACTGTAACAGTAATAAGAATGTTAAAATTAACCCCAGTTTTTGCAAAGCTTCATAAGTGATTTCATAATTATTGTGCAGGTAAGTATATTGTTCTCTTTACCACTGTTGCTTTGTAGTAACAGTATTATGATAAGGACTGATTGCTTCTCGCTGTACAGGTGACACACTGAGTTGCTGATAGGCACAACAAAGAGTTTTATAAATTGAGCTTTCACACACAACTGCTATCTCTGGCCACTGCGTCCAGAACGCAGATCTCGCAAATTAAATACAAAATGGGGTGAGGAAGGGAAAGGGATAGCAAGGTGTGATTGGGGGGAGAGAGGAGCACTGTCTGGTGGAGCATGGAGGGAATATATTGCAACGGGACAAGGCTGCCAGGTGCACTGTCAGGAGACTGTGAGACAGAGAGGGGGGGGGGGGGGGAGGGGGGACAGAAAGGGAGAGAATCAGAGAAGTGGAAAAGATTAGTGAGTGTGTTGGCAGGGAGCAGTGCAAAATGAGTGTAAAGGGATGTGAAATGGGAGAAGTTGATAGGACGGAGAGTTCGAAAACTATTGGGTGGAGGATGTGAGAAAAGTATGTTACTGTAGGTTGAGGCTGGGATGCCACTGAAATCATATATGTTAAGTTCAGTTGCATGTTCTGCCACCGAGTGGTCCACAATGCTCTTGGCCACAGTCTGGTGATGGCCATTCATCCTGGTGTGCAGAAAGTTGGTAGTCATAGCAATATAAAAATCTGTGCAATGATTTCAGCAGATCTGATATACAACATGGCTGCTTTCACAGATGGCCCATCCTCTACTAGGGTAGCACAAGCCTGTGACAGGACTCTGATAGGAAGTGCTGGATGGGTGGATTGGGCAGGTCTTGCACCAACACTGGTGCACACAGGGATATGATCCCTGTGGGAAGGGGTTGGGATTGGAAGTAACATAGGGGTGGACCAACATGTTGTGGAGGCTAGGTGGGTGATGGAATACAACTGTAGGACGGGTGTGAAGTATCTTGGCTAGGATGTTCCTAGTATCAGGGCATTATGATAGATAATCAAAGTTCAAAAGTACCTACTTTTCGACAGCTGCCATCCCTAACATACCAAAAAACCCCTCCCTTACAGCCTCACCACCTGGGGATGGCATATCTACAAAGTCAAGAACTCCTTTGCCCAATATGCTGAGAGTCTCTCACAGACCTTCACAGACAGGCACTATCCCCCAGACCTAGCTTGCAAACAGATTCCCATGCCATATCCCCACATTCCTCCCACCACTCCTGAGAACCAGGTACAAAGGAGCACCCCCTTTGCACCCAGTACCATACCCAACTGGAACAACTGAATTAAATCTTTGTCATGGCTTAGATTTAGTAATGTTGACACTTTCCACAACCAAACAGATCTGTCACATTCTATATTTATGGACCAAATATTGTATAAATAAAATCGACACATGGGTGATGAGATAAATATGAACGTTGACATCAACACAGTGCAAATAGTATCATACTCTACCCACAATGAAGAACACAGCAAACAATATCAAGCCAAGTTGCTTTTCTTTTATGTCTAGCCTGAGACAAATTAGGCAGGTCATTGCTGCAAACTGCATAATGTGTGGATATCTGGACTGACACTGAGATGATGGCAAACACTATATAGTTCACAAATTTTTTTGCCACATATGCTGTACGTTAAAGCTTGCATAGAAGCTTTCAGAAAAAACAAGATATGTACATGGTGCCCAGGAGGAATGGAGGGTATTCAGGGACATGATAGGAATGCTCACTTGAAGCAAGAATTTCATATCAACAGATGCCCCATTCTGAACGGTTTCCGGAGTAAAACACATTTAATGTAAATTTGTTTTTGGGCTGGTGGTGTGTAAGTATGTCTCTTTCCCATTTCATTCTAGCTCAACCCACCTCTCACTGCCTTCCACCTTTTTGCTTGGGATGTCTTTCTGCTATTAATATAGCTTGTTGAACATGCAGTTGTCTGTTATGTGTTGTGATTGAAATTGTGCAAGGAGTTGAGAGTGTATTAGAGAGAAGCATCGATTAACTGTTTGTACTTATGCTGGCTAAAATATCGCACATATACAATGATGTACCTTCACTCATGACATGCGTGATTTTAGAGAGCGTGCATCCATGCAGTTCACAGGCCAGCTTATAGAGGGCACCTGGGTTGGCCCCTGGCATGCTCTGGTGAGCCACCAAAGAAACAGCATTATTTAAGTGATTGTAAATGAGCTCTCAGCCTTTTCTTTACACTGTATTACTGTTGCCCAGTCATTGTGTTCAGTGCTTCACACAACCGGTATCTTACATGTCCCTCTATGAAGTACTATATTCCATAATCGTTTTTGTTCTTGCTATAACACACTTGGCGTAGAGTGAGGCTTACTTTTTCTTTACATGTTAGAGTCAGTGCTAAGTCTCCCGACAAACATCTTCATGGAAGAAATACTCCAACGGCTCAACGTCTCATTGTCCTGCAGCAAGCTTTCGTGGAACAATGTCAGCTTTCAGCACTGCTCTCAATCAAGTGGTATTTGCATTTGTGGTAGTTAACTCTCCATTCAGTGCAACCGTCACCCTTTTTGGCATACAATGATTCGACTGAAGACCAGAACACCTACGAGACATGGTTATGCTAACATTTCCAGGTTTTCTGCATGGGCCATGAAAACCTGTGATGGGCTTTCTTTCTTTCCTGGCTTTCACTGCACATTTATCAGCTCTGCCAATCTTACAAAGTCAATCTTATGGAGCCTGGGTTGCAGAATTACATGGTTGAGTCATTTTTGTGAATTTGTCACTAGTACCCCACCATGAATCCTACACCGATCACATTGTGCGTGATGGTATTATTCATGTGGCCCTGGGTAGGGAAGACTGTGAAAAGGCACTTCGACGTGAGAACCCGACTCATACTGATGTGCTCAATATAGCGTAGTCCTCAAGTGTCACAAATTACAGGCTGCATGGCGAGAGGTATCTGAAATTGCTCAGCCAACTCATTAGATACATAGCAAGTGTTTAGGATGATGGGGAAGCTGCTGCAGCAGTACAACCTTCAACTCAGTGCCACGTCGGTTACGGCCACAGCAGCAACAGCCCATGTCACAGCAGAGTCCATGTGCCCCCCTTCTGTCTTGTTCATACTGCTTCATCCAACACGAGTGTGCGGCATGCCTTAACACTGGGAAGTTTGCAACAAGTGTCAAAAGAAAGGCCACACTGCATTGGTGTGAACTCCTCTGCAAATGTGGCGGACACAGCAGTACTAATGGACATAACTGTATCTCTACAATGACTGCTTCCCCGGATAAATTGTTTATTGACTTGAGCGTGTTTAATAAACTGCTAAAAATGAAAGTGGGCACAGGAGCTGTAGTGACTTTAGTATATACACAAATGTACATGGACTTGGGCTGTCCTCCCCTCAAACAGGTTTCACGGAAGATGGTTGGCTACAATAAACAGCAGAGTCCAATCCTAGGTCAGTTCACTGCCCCTGTATCTTCCAAATCTGTTGTTTGCCCTCAAACCTACCTTGTTGTGGATCATTCCCATACTGCAGACCTGTTCAGATTAGATGTGTTTAACCCTTTTGGTTTCTCACTTGCCAATGAGGTAAATTTAGTATCAGATTCTTCGTTTTTTAGAGCAAGACAAGTGCCTGTCACACTGCGTAACTCTGTCAAGGCCGAATCAGAGCATTTGAAATTGCTCTATGTCATTTTGCCTATTTCTCCCAGTGAGTGAGCTGCACCGCTGGTTATTATTAAGAAGCTGATGTGTAATTCACCTCTGCGGCAACTTCAGTGTCACAATTAATGCCATGATACATACATACCATTTGTCCCACCCTGACAAGTTGCTCGCAAAATTATCAGGTGGCCACTACTTTTCCACAATTGATTTGTCGGAAACATAACTCCAGCTCCCCTTGGATGAGCCCATTAGGCGCATTCTCATTGTCAATGCATTTTCAGCCTATGCCAATATCAATGCTTGCCTTTCAGTGTTGCTAGCACGCCAGCAATTTTTAAGCAGTTTTTAGAAGAGCTGACAAATCTCTGTACCTGGCTGCATCAATTACCTCAACGATATCGTTGTTCCAGGTTCTTCCAGTGAAGACCAGCTTCGCAATCTCCAATTATTGTTTCCTGTTTTGCAGTATGCTGGTCTTAAGTGTAATCTCGATAAATCAATTTTTTCAGCCATCAACTGAGTACCTAGTTTTTGAGGATTCTCACACAGGGGTCAAGTAGTTGTGTCACCATACTGATGCAACTGCGGCTTTGTCGCGGTCGATGTCCATTAAGGAACTGTAGGTATTTCTGGGTGAAGTTGCGTTAGTAACATAAGTTTTTACCGGACGTACCCACTGTTGCTCAGCCACTGCATGTGCTTTTCTCTGGTCCCCAGCTTGTGACTGACCATTTGCTTTGCTTCAATCTGAGCTTCAATCTGCTCAGTGCCTGGTCCCTTTTCAGCCAGGTCAGGATCTCATGATGGCTACAAATGCCTCCCAGCACAGTCTCAACATGGTGTTGGCACACAAATACACAGATGGGTCTGAACGACCCATTGCTTACGCTTATAAGACTAACTCGCTCTCAGCAGTGTAATTCTCAAAGTGAAAAGGAGTATTTAGTGGTTTTCTAGTATGGTTATACGTTCCATTTAATCAGGGATCACAAGCTGTTGGTTGCTCTTTTTAGCCCTTCAGTTTTTGTGCCGGACAAGGTAGTGCATCTTCTCCCATTATCGTTACTGATCCATCACCAGCCGACAGCGTGACAAGCCAATGCTGATGACTTATCTTGCCTTCCAATCAAGCTGGACCCAGCATTCAATAGGACGAGTTGGTTTGTTTCTATTTAGATATTGAAAACCATAGCGCGATCAATGGTTTTCCCATCACTAGTGCCATGATGGCATCGGTTGTCGTTGCGGGTCCTGTACTTAGTTGGGTCCTCTCTTTTAAGTCGCATGGTTGGTTGGAAAAACCCCCCAGGCCGTGGTTTGGATCCCTGCTCCCTGATTTGTGATTCCCGCTTCGTTATGCCATAATGTACTGCGGCTTCTGCATGTTGGTTATTGAGGAACACCATAATGTACTGTGGCTTCTGCACGTCGGTTACTGGGGGATCTCTCGAACCAAAGCTTTGGTCCGCTGGCATGTGTATTGGCTGAGCATAGATGGGAACACTAAGCGGCTTAATGCCACTTGCAGTCACTGCGTCAGCAACTGGCGGCCCCTCGGTCGTCTTTTTCCCCTGGCCAAAACTGCAGCATCTGTGGGAACATCTATATGTCGATTTTGCTGGGCCCTTCCTAAATCATTAGTGGTTCATTGTAGTGGACACCTATTCCAAGTTTCCCTACATAGTGTGTTGTCCGTCCATGTCCACGGCTGCCCCTACTTCGGCCTTGTCTAAAATTTTTGTAACTGTGGAACTTCCACATATCTTGGTTGCCGATAATGGCCCCCAGTTTGTTTCTTGAGAATTTGAATCTTTTTATCAGGCTAGTGGTGTTTACCATCTCACAGCTGCCCCGTTTCATCCTCAATTTAATGGTGAGGCCAACCGGTATGGTTCAGATGTTTAAGACTCAAATGTTGAACTATGTATCTAGCAGATCCCGTGAAGCTGCTTTAGGCCATTTTTAGAGTTGGTACCATTTCACTCCGGTGGGGAACAAGAACCCAGTGGAGCTGCTATATGGACTCCATTCAAGGACACTCATTCACCTGCTGCATCTGATACTGTGACAGCTGGCATTGCCAGCTCTGTGACAGTTCTGCTTGGGTGCACCTATTTGGGCTCGTGGTTTAGGCCGCCGGTCAAACTGAGTTAGTCCCGTCATCAAGCGTCATTGAGGCCAGCACCTGTGCATCATCCACACTCCGGTCAGGAGGACATCCCATCACTTCAACCGGCTGGGCCAACCATGGTGGGGCTTGCTCCAGAGGGCCCGCCGATGCCTGTTCCTGTGTCGCAGAGAGTTGGGTTCACTCCACAGAGGGGGTCGCTGCCTGGCTCTGGTGCCCCCCGATGCCTCTGGCACCAACCACTGACTTTCAAGGAGGACGTTGCTATGGAGACTCTGTCCCTGGTCCTGCCCTACAGCCTCTCACGAATGAGGGGACCGTGTGACAACCCACCTCCTCCTCACTTCTGCCCCTATTCGCCGGTGCCTGCCCACCACATGCTGCAGTAGCCGCTGCAATGGTGTTTTCTGTGACTCGTAATTTCAATGCCTTCTGAGATCAGAGGGTTTTTTTTCATGGTAGCATTGCCTTTTTTCTGTATTATCTATTTTTCTGTGCCAAGTGTTTTTTTATACCAAACTTAAGCACCGTTGGGCTGGGCTAGCACTTGGATGGGTTACCATCCAGTCTGCCAAGTGCTGTTGGCAAGTGGGGTGCACTATGCCCTTGTGAGGCAAACTGATGAGCTCCTTGATTGAGAAGTAGCGGCTCCGGTCTTGTAAAGTGACATACGATTGGGAGAGCGGTGTGCTGACCACATGCCCCTCCATATCCACATCCAGTGACACCTGCAAGCTGAGGATAACACGGCAGACGGTCGGTACCGTTGGGCCTTCATGGCCTGTTCGGGTGGAGTTTAGTTTAGTTTTAAGTGTTTTTTATGTATGTATGTGGTTTTCCCACCCCTAGGAGGAAGGAGTGATGTACCTTCACTCATGATTTGCCCAATTTCAGAGAGCACATGTCTATACAGTTCACAGAACCACTTATAGAGGCCGCCCCCCTGGCGCGCTCTCTGTGTACAACCTGTATCTAATATGTTGCTCTATAAAGTACTATGTTCCATACATTGTGTTCTTACTATAATATAAACTAATGAAGAATATGCAGATATTATGCATATTTATGGCTTCTGCAACAGTAGAGCTCCTGCTGCTACCAAAGAATACCATTGGTGCTTCCAACATGTTGAATTCCTGATCACAGAGTGTTTACCAGTTTTCAGTAGACTGCATAAGCAGGTATTCTTCCAGGTTCCGATTTTTGTTCTGACTGTGTAGGTCAATGAGCAGAGACACTCTGTTAAAATGGGTGTAACACATTCCTACCACAAGCACATCTCAATGTCTCATGAACACTGAAGGCCAAACATTAAATGCGGAAAACTTGTACCCATTTCGCATATAGTGCATCCACAATCTTCACATTGGTGACAATGCCACAGGACATGAATACAGTCACTGGTTAAAAGGCAGTTGTGATGTGTGTCGATTAACACTATTCACTGATGAAGACACATTTACAAGAAGTGGAATCAATAACACAAGTAATAATCATCAACGGTTGCACGAAAATCCACACCCTACAGTGGAAACCAATTTCCAAGTTAATTTTTTAGCCAATGTTTGGGGTGGCACACTTGGTAATGTCTTGATACATCCAGTCACTGTAGGAGGGCAAATGATTGGACAAAATAACTTGCATTTTTTGGAAATTTTGTTTGTTGACCACCTTAAGGATGTTCCTGTGGCCAAAGATTAAATGTACTTCCAGCATGATGAAACCCCCCCTACATCTTACCAGACATGTGAGGGAAGATTTCAACCACACTTATCCTAATTGCTTGATTGGTCGTAGTAGTACAATTAACCAGGGTGTATACGTGGACAAGGAAAAAAAATTCCCGGATTTTTCCCGGATCTCCCGGTTAAAAATACATTTTCTCCCAGGTGAAAATACACTTTTTCCGTGTTAAGTAACAGTATACTTTCGATCTGAACTGTTATACTTATCAACCCTTTGAATGGATATGGTTTTATACAGCAGCATAGAATTTCTCCGCACTTTAGAAAAAGAAACTCAGGGGAAAAAAACATGTCTTGGAAAGATCTTTGACGCGCAGCAACATGTACGCTGCATATTTTCGTATTACGAAAGTATATATTCAAATTCCACCAACATGAAAAGATAATGGTTTAAGTTAATATACGTAGTGTTGATACAAGAAAAGGAAAGCTTTCGCACATAGTATTTGTCGCTAAGATTAAAAGCTAGAAGAGAAACTAAGTTTTCACATATAATGTTAATCTGTTTAGCGCATGTTACACTTTAAAAAACATCACACAAATATGCCAGTAAAATTTTTAATACCGACATAAATCTCTTATCTTCTGGGCTCGAAATTCTTCTAAATGGCTTGTCATCAAAGAGTTGATTTTTAAAAAGAGCAAACGCTCTGTGATTTAAGAAATTCATTGTACATTCTCGCACACAGTTCATCTTGCGTAAAAGACAAATTTTCTTTGATAATAACACTTTTCGAACAACAGTTTGCAATATTTTCCCGCGACCTGTTAGAAATAGATTCATCTCACCAGTTGCCAGAGAGCGCTAGATAGGAGGCGTCACCGCGCTTGAGCAGCTACGGTGACGTAGGAAGCCCGTATGTTCGTACGTGTAAAACTTTAAAAGATCTTACATTATGTCATAAAAGAAACAAGACATCAGAGGATACTCCAAGAGCGTCGGAATTTCGTGAACCATACTAAAATGCATAGTTCGCCTTAAAGTGCACATTATCTCCAGATTTCCAACGATGTAGGCCTCGATCTGATATTAAGCTTTTTGGTGTGGTTTTCGGGACGTAAATTTTCTTGGAGTGCCAGTACTGTATTACCTCATATTTGGTTCTTTATTATGGAATAATGCCATACATGCTAGAAGATGAAAAGTGCACTTTAAATGCAGCGAACAGTTGAAACTAGCCAATAGTGTGGAATTAAACACTTCGTTTCAAATAAATTTACTGCCTCAGCAGGAAAGGTTAATAATAGCCAAATTTCTTTAGCAAACCGACAAAAATGACTTCATTGTTCTTCAAGGCGATTAATGCTTGACTGTCAGAAAGGTAGAAATAAAATAAAATCTGAAACTAGTAACATATTTTAGCCTTCCGTAATTATGTGAATGTATTGGACGTGAGAGCAATAAACGAAGAGGAAACAGAAAAATCACTAAATGTAAACACGGGTCACGTGGAGACTAACACCCCCCCCCCCCCCCCCAGCTATAACTCAGACTGTTCTGCACATCAGACATCAGAACGTCAAAAATTAAAAAAAAGACTTTTCAAAAATAAGTTCATTTTGTAGCGCACATCTTTCTGAATAGTCTGATACATAAAACAATAATTAGCGAGGAAATGTAAGACATGTTATTTGGTCTTACGTGTGCCGAAGTGCAGTGCCATGCTCTTCACACAGCATTCTTCTATCACACGTCACTGTACTTCGCTCTGTGGAATTGAAACGTGTATATTTTGTAATGGATGCCATAAAACTATTTAAGGACAGTGGAAATTAAAATGTCCTGTAGTGCCTCTCCTGCTCCTAGTCGGCCGGTATGACATCCTGCTCCTCTTTTTCAAAAAAGGAGCGCAATTAATACTGGATGGGATTATTTGTAACCGGCAGAACAAGAACTCTTCAGAAAATCTGGACTCTCTATTGCCTACTAGCTAATAACTTGCTTTTCTGTGTGACATAAAATTAAATATAGGATACCTAAAACCAGTAAAGACAAGAGACAGGCAAGACAGTACACATTTCTTCAATCCTTAGGTCCTAGCGATTTTTCTCTCTAAACTTGCTACAGCTCTTTCCTTTCTGTGAAAGAACTATTACCTTATCAAAGTTTGTCAAACGTTTTGCTACACGAAAAATCGAAATGTCATCGTCTAATACTGAAAAAGCTGTTAGTACAAATAGTACCCACTGGTGTGGTTTCTCGATCTGATTACGTCTATTTTATCACTGTGTGCTGGATAAAACAAAATAGGCCTTTATAATATTACAGCAATTGTAACACACACCAAATAAGCTAGACTGTTTTGGCAATAATGATAATTTTTATAGTACGACAATATAATTCATGAAGTACCAATACAAAATACTATTTGGTCTACTAAAGTCAAAAAGCTTCATGTTAGGAAGTAGTTTCTTATGCACTAGACCGAAAAGTAGTATAAATTTGGAATCATCATGTTCTTCCATAATTTGTGTGATGTCCCTGTTTCTTCTCCTTCCTCGTTCTAATAAACAATCTTATCACTAATTCTGTAACTATTCCTACCACTGTCAAAATTCATTCTCCGGTTAACTTTACTAACCCTGCCACAATCACTGGTTTAATTATCCAGCGATTATTCTCCGGTCAGGTGTGGCCGTACAACGCGTTTTCCGCGCAACTACCAGAATGGAACTTAAGCAGCTGCTAGCTGGAGACTACAACTGGCCCAGTCTAATGTAGCGATCTAGCCAAAAATTTTCTGTCAGAATTTCACTTTCTTGGATACACCAAGAAGATAATACATAATCTTTCTTACCTGTTATTCCTGTTAGTCGTTTATTTCCACTCTGGTAGTCTGAATGTATGGATTTCGATAGTAATTATAACAATGCTAAACATTTGCAAACCGAATCAACCACATAAACAAGCAGCAGCTGGCATTCACCAGTTCGGCTTTATTCCACTCAGCTCGTATAGCCCCGTCCTGTTTTGTCTGCAGGGAAGTTCATCTCTAGATGCGACGAGGATTCCCCTGGCAGACACATCACATACACTATGCACGCATTTCAAAATCAACTTGTAATTCATTCAGAAATCAACTTAGGTGTTCAAAAATGTCCAAAAACCAGCAGGGGTGCATTTCAAAATTAGATGAATAATCGATAGACCGATGTGCACTGGATGCTAGGTGCTTTGTGAAACAAGGTTTTTTCCCTCAAGAATATGAATTTTCCACTTGCCTCCGAAATTTCCGACCGGTTCAGATACCCTTGTTTGCCCCTCCCAGATCCGGGCCTGCAGCGCACGCGTGAATCTAGCAGCTTGGACGCGCCAGTAATATTTTTCCGGGTACCCCATGTGGCTGGTTGCTGCTACTGCCGCCTACACAGCCAACAGCCACATTTCTGTAGCCAGCAGCGGGAGAAGGTATTACTCATACGCGACTCAACCGCGTGTGTGCATGAGCGCACTCGTAACTGCTTAAGTGAATCTAATGTAAACAGTTGTGACTTCACGCTCATCGGAGGCAATTGTTGTTATGAAGCATTGCGTAGTCTTCCTAAAGCCTATGACACATTTTGCTGTTGGCAGACGCTTGTACATGCACTGTCTTCTTTTATATGGCACCTTTCCTTTGCAATTTAAGTTTTATTTTCGTTTTTTTTTTCTCTCGTTCATGTTTTAATGCTGTAGTATTATTCTGCAGTAGCGGGATACAGTAATATCCTTTGTTAGAGTATCAGTTCTTACCAGTCAAAATTACAAAAATTTAACTGAAAACTAAAACAACGAAAAATTCCCGAAATTCTAAAAAATTCCCGGGTTTTTCCCGGCTGTCCCAGGCCGTATACACCCTGAATTAACTGTCCACCAACACTGTCATTACAGTTTTGTTTATGGGATGAATGAGGTCTAAGGTATACAAACGAAAGGTGAATATGTAATATGAACTGCTTTGCCGCATTATGGACAAGGCTGCCCTCACGAGAGAATGCCCAGAGGCACTCGAACAAGCAACACTAACATGTGTCCCAAGAGTGCACAAATGTACAGAAGTTGACAGTGAGATATCTGAACAACAGCTGTGATGTAAGGTGTATGATAATGCTTAGAGATGAATATGTTAAAAACACGTATTTTTCAATTGATACTTCGTAAAACACATGTCTTAATGTTTACTAACTGTTGTGTGTGTGTGTAAACCTGACATCGTACTGAAAAACATGCAAAATAAATAACAATGTACCATTTGGAATAGAACACGTCCATAAGTAGTTTTTTCCTTCAAATGATTGTTCTCATTATATCCCTGAATATTAACCATTCCTCCTGGGTCACCCTATATATGGGATCCTGTTTTGAAAGATGTGAGCATGGCATATTACACTTTCTTTCTTCTACAGAAAAGTGTAGTGTAATTCATGCAATCGACTTTTTATTTAGATTCACAAACATTAGTCAGTGAACAAATGGTTGTAAAGTAACAGTATTTTCAAAAGCAAGTTTAATTGTTGCTAGACATTTAGAGCACCAAATCATGCTGCCTATACGAATATGAACATACATTGACAGGTCTCTGTCTCACTCATTCTTGGGTAAAATTAGGACTGTTTTGCTGCCAATAACCACACGGATTCTAAGGATATGGCCTTTGCCCTCTGAAGGAAAACCTGTATCAAATTTTGTAGAGTAAGAACACAGAGAGGCGAGAAGGTTAAGACAAGTGGAAGAAGAGATGAGGAGCTACTGATTGGTTGGATTGGAAATTGGTGAAACAAGGTGGCCAGAATTGTGGGAAATTCAAGTATGAAATGGAGGAGTGTTTCTGCATGTAGCACAGAGACACGGAGATGCAATGTGCAGGAATTGTACAGGGCTCTTATTATCTAAAATCTGAAAATTGAGCATGCTGGAGGGGAAACCAGTCCCAGAGAGAATAACAACAACACATTTTAAAACAAATGATTGAAATACTCACAGCACCGCAAACAGCTGCTTTTGTGTGTCTACAGCAATCTGTGACACAGAGGCACACACTTGATGCTCACAGCACACAAATTGGCACCCATTTGAACAACAGTGGCTAACTTAGGCCACGGCCAAACTCCATTCTTCATTTTGCTAAGTGCACAGTAACAATTGTGTTCTTGTACTCTACGCTATGACCATCTTCAATCTGCTACTGGACTTTGTTTGGTTTACTCTGGATCAATGTATGCCAGTGCTTTTACTTTTGATGTCAATAAAAAAGTGTTACTGTATTAAACGTTGATTCACAGTGTAATAGTCACTACAATGTTCACCAATCATGACCTAATCATATGGAGGTATAATGTTCCCCCAGGGTGCCAAGAGAGATTATGGGTTTCACCTGATCATGTTACTGTAAATCAAACAGATCACACAGCCCTAGGTTTTAACACTTTCTGCAAAAATATGAAAATACCAACAAAAATAATCAGATTTTGAAAATACAGAATAACTGGATAGATAAATAAATCTACTCACCAATCAGTGGCAGGAGAAAAGACACACAAACAGTTAAGAAATGTGCAAGCGTCTAGAGCCAGTGGTTTCTTCTTCTGGCAGAAATGTTGAAGGGGAAGGAAGAGGGGTGAAGGAAAAAGATTGGTAAGGTTTAGCACACAGGTAGAGTTCGGAAAACTTACCCGGAAGCCCAGGTCACGGAAGACTTACCGGGTGGGATGAGAACAAAAGACTGGTTGTTGGGAACTGCTCTGAATGGGATTTGAAAACCTTAGGGCTTGAAGGTGGAAGACAGGATAATAAGCAAGGCAGATATTACTGACAGAACATTGTGCAAGAGGTAATAAGAGCAGAAAGGTAAGAACATTATGTGGTAGAAGAATGTGTACGTGCGTGGGGGGTGGGGATGGGGGTGGAGGCAGAGTAGGCGGGGATGTGTGTGTGTGGGAGGAGGGACAAGAGGGGGCACGGGGAGCAGGTGGGTGCTTTTGTGTGGGCGGAATTTCAGGGGAAAACAGACAGGGCAGAAAATAGATGAAATAGAAAACTACAGTATGCAGAACGGAATAGTTACTGACAAGAAGTGCTGGGACCAACGAAATTAGAGGAAATAATTAACGTAAACTAAGGCCAGGTGAGTGGAAAGAACCAAGGAGACATTGTAACACCAGTTCCCACGTGCAGAGTTCTGAGAAAGTGGTGTCTTGGGGAAGAATGTAATGGGCATACGTGAAAAAGGCATGTGAAAAAGGCACCCAGGTCATGGCTGCCACATTGTAGAGTATGCTGTGTGGTACCAATATACACCCTTTGTCTGTGACCATTTTTTGATAGAACATGTTTTGCCGGTTATAGGGCTGGTATAAGCAGCAGGGCACATGGGGCAAATCTTATAGAGGGAACAGTCAAAGGGGAAGGAGCCACAGGGTAGGGAAATGGATGCAGTTACAGCATAGGGTTTGACAAGGATACTGGAGACAGTGGGGGAGGGGCAGGGGGGGGGGGGAGGTAACATAAAACTAATCTAGGTGTGGTGAACAAAATGTCGAACAGAACGGACCTCATATCAGAGTATGATTTTAGGAAGTCGTAGGTTTGTTGAAGTAGCTGATTAATACAGTCAAGAACATGCTCTACTCCAAATCAATGCCACTTGCCTTGATACTCACCTCGTCCTCACCATGGGCCAGCTACACACTTCCGTTCATATTAAACCTATTAACAAACAACAGTACCTACATTCTGACAGCTTGTATCCTTTCTACATCAAACAATCCCTCCCATAAAGCCTTGGCATTCGGGGCAAACATATTTGTTCACATGAAGACTCTTTACGGCCATACATCACACCATTCTCACCTCAGCCCTGAATGGACGTAATTACCCCACCAGTCTAGTTCAAAAACAGATTTATGTGCCATTGCACCCAGTCCTGGTACTGCTGATCCCCCCAAGAAACAACTTAGGAGTACTCCTCTCATCATTCAGTATTATCCTGGTTCTCAATACGTTAGTCAACTACGACAGGGCTATGACTTCCTAAAATCATGCCTGGAAATGAGGTGCATTCTGTCTGACATACTGTCCATCACACCTAGAATACTCTTCATTGCCTCCTGCCCAATGTCTACAATATCGTGTTCAGAACCTTTGCTGCCGCTCAACTCTTTTTCCAACCTTATGGCTTCTACCGCTGTGACCACCCCCTCTGTAAGATTTGCCCTATGCACCGTGCTACCTATACAACCCCTGTAATTAGCACAACATATACTATCAAATAGAGCTGCCGGTAAAACAACAATGTCATATACCAGCTGTTATGTAAAAATTGCTCAGCCTTCTACACTGGTTTGTCTACTATCAAGTTATCACTTAGGATGAATGGGCATAGGTGAAAGGTGTATACTGACAACACACAATATCCTTTAGCAGAGCATGCTCCACAACATGGCAATTGTGACCTCAATGCGTGTTTCACCACTGGGCCATCAGGGTTCTACTCCCAGACCTTAATTTACATTAATTATTTTCTCTAATTCATGGGTCTCAGCATTTCTACTCAGTAACTATTCCTTCCTTCATTCTGTTTTAGTTTTCTGAATCTTTTATTTTTTGTCTCGTTTATTTTTTCCTACCACATCCCCGTCTCTCTCTCTCTCTCTCTCACACACACACACACACACACACACACACACCTCCATCACGTGTAATGCACTTAGCTTTCCCCTCTTACTCACTCTTGCACAATGTTTTGACTGTAATCTCTGTCTTGATTATTACCCTGTCTTTCGCCTTTAAGTCTTAAGGTTTTCAAATCTCATCCAGTGAAGTCCCCAACAACCAGTCTATCCTTCTCGCCCCATCTGGTAAGTAGGTCAAAGAAAGCTTTGTCCCTGAACTACAACTCAGATTTCAGGACCTCTCTGTAGAAAACTTTATTCAGGAAGGAATCGATGCAGGTTTGCACAATACTTAAGAGATAATTATCTAGGTGTTGGAGAGAACATCTTAAGATTTAAGACACACAATTTTTGTGACACGTCGAATGAAATTAACTAAAAGACAGAACTAAAACAAAAGTTCAATCTTTGTAAGACAAGTGGGCAGAAGATTGAAGCACACACATAATATACGGAGATAAACAAAAGAGTGGAAATAGGGATTAGGAGGGAGAGAAGGAATTGGGCAGATGAGCAGATACAGTTATCAGAATAAACAGCAAGATGGGGGAATATAAAGAAGCTGTACAATGTCATCAAACGGCTATTAATGAAGAACTTTAGATGTGAAGTACCTGTTGAGCAAGAATGGGGTGACGATTACGACTCATCAGCTACAGCTTCAAATATGTGAGGAGCACAGATGATACAGTTTTTCTCTAAGGCATGCAGCTTTACTGTATGGTTAAATGATGATGGCATACTCTTGGGTAAAATATTCCGAAGGTAAAACAGTCCCCCATTCGGATCTCCAGGCGGGGACTACTCAAGAGGACGTCGTTATCTGGAGAAAGAAAACTGGTGTTCTATGGATCGGAGCGTGGAATGTCAGATCCCTTAATCGGGCAGGTAGGTTAGAAAATTTAAAAAGGGAAATGGTAGGTTAAAGATAGATATAGTGGGAATTAGTGAAGTTCGGTGGAAGGAGGAACAAGACTTTTGGTCAGGTGAATACAGGGTTATAAATACAAAATCAAATAGGGGTAATGCAGGAGTAGGTTTAATAATGAATAATAAAATAGGAGTGCGGGAAAGCAACTACAAACAGCATAGTGAATGCATTATGTTGGCCAAGATAGACACAAAGCCCACGCCTACTACAGTAGTACAAGTTTATATGCCAACTAGCTCTGCAGATGACGAAGAAATTGATGAAACGTATGATGAGATAAAAAGAAATTATTCAGGTAGTGAAGGGAGACGAAAATTAAATAGTCGTGGGTGACTGGAATTCAAGAGTAGGAAAAGGGAGAGAAGGAAACATAGTAGGTGAATATGGATTGGGGGGAAGAAATGGAAGAGGAAGCCGTACGGTAGAATTTAGCACAGAACATAACTTAATCATAGCTAACACTTGGTTCAAGAGTCATGAAAGAAGGTTGTATACATGGAACAACCCTGGAGATACTAGAAGGTTTCCGATAGATTATATAATGGTAAGACAGATATTTAGGAACCAGATTTTAAATTGTAAGACATTTCCAGGGGCAGATGTGGACTCTGACCACAATCTATTGGTTATGAACTGTAGATTAAAACTGAAGAAACTGCAAAAAGGTGGGAATTTAAGGAGATGGGACCTGGATAAACTGACTAAACCAGAAGTTGTACAGAGATTTGGGGAGAGCATAAGGCAACAATTGACAGGAATGGGGGAAAGAAATACAGTAGAAGAAGAATGGGTAGCTCTGAGGGATGAAGTAGTGAAGGCAGCAGAGGATCAAGTAGGTAAAAAGACTAGGGCTAGTAGAAATCTTTGGGTAATAGAAGAAATATTAATTTAATTGATGAAAGGAGAAAATATAAAAATGCAGTAAATGAAGCAGGCAAAAAGGAATACAAACGTCTCAAAAATGAGATCGACAGGAAGTGCAAAATGGCTAAGCATGGATGGCTAGAGGATAAATGTAAGGATGTAGAGGCTTATCTCACTAGGGGTAGGATAGATACTGCCTACAGGAAAATTAAAGACACCTTTGGAGAAAAGAGAGCCACTTGTATGAATATCAACAGCTCAGATGGAAACCCAGTTCTAAGCAAAGAAGGGAAAGCAGAAAGGTGGAAGGAGTATATGGAGGGTCTATACAAGGGCGATGTATTTGAGGACAATATTATGGAAATGGAAGAGGATGAAGATGAAATGGGAGATACGATACTGCGTGAAGAGTTTGACAGAGCACTGAAAGACCTGAGTCGAAACAAGGCCCCGGGAGTAGACACATTCCATTGGAGCTACTGACAGCCTTGGGAGAGCCAGTCCTGACAAAACTCTACTATCTGGTGAGCAAGATGTATGAGACAGGCGAAATTCCCTCAAACTTCAAGATGAATATAATCATTCCAATCCCAAAGAAAGCAGGTGTTGACAGATGTGAAAATTACCGAACTATCAGTTTAATAAGTCACAGCTGCAAAATACTAACATGAATTCTTTACATACGAATGGAAAAACTGGTAGAAGCCGACCGCGGGGAAGATCAGTTTGGATTCCGCAGAAACGTTGGAACATGTGACGCAATACTGACCCTAAGAATTATCTTAGAAAATAGATTAAGGAAAGGCAAACCTACATTTCTAGTATTTGTAGACTTAGAGAAAGCTTTTGACAATGTTGACTGGAGTACTCTCTTTCAAATTCTGAAGGTGGCGGGGGTAAAATACAGGGAGCGAAAGGCTATTTACAATTTGTACAGAAACCAGATGGCAGTTATAAGAGTTGAGGGGCATGAAAGGGAAGCAGTGGTTGGGAAGGGAGTGAGACAGGGTTGTAGCCGCTCCCCGATGTTGTTCAATCTGTATATTGAGCAAGCAGTAATGGAAACAAAAGAAAAATTCGGAGTAGGTATTAAAACCCATGGAGAAGAAATAAAAACTTTGAGGTTCGCCGATGGCATTGTAATTCTGTCAGAGACAGCAAAGGACTTGGAAGAGCAGTTGAACGGAATGGATAGTGTCTTGAAAGGAGGATATAAGATGAACATCAACAAAAGCAAAACGAGGATAATGGAATGTAGTCGAATTAAGTCGGGTGATGCTGAGGGAATTAGATTAGGAAATGAGACACTTAAAGCAGTCAAGGAGTTTTGCTATTTGGGGAGCAAAATAACTGATGATGGTCGAAGTAGAGAGGATATAAAATGTAGACTGCCAATGGCAAGGAAAGTGTTTCTGAAGAAGAGAAATTTGTTAACATCGAGTATAGATTTAAGTGTCAGGAAGTCGTTTCTGAAAGTATTAGTATGGAGTGTAGCCATGTATGGAAGTGAAACATGGACGATAAATAGTTTAGACAAGAAGAGAATAGAAGCTTTCGAAATGTGGTGCTACAGAAGAATGCTGAAGATTAGATGGGTAGATCATATAACTAATGAGGAGGTATTGAATGGAATTGGGGAGAAGAGGAGTTTGTGACACAACTTGACTAGAAGAAGGGATCGGTTGGTAGGACATGTTCCGAGGCATCAAGGGATCACAAATTTAGCACTGGAGGGCAGTATGGAGGGTAAAAATCATAGAGGGAGACCAAGAGATTAATACACTAAGCAGATTCAGAAGGATGTAGGTTGCAGTAGGTACTGGGAGATGAAGAAGCTTGCACAGTATAGAGTAGCATGGAGAGCTGCATCAAACAAGTCTCAGGACTGAAGACAACAACAACAACACAGTTGTATTAGGCTGAAAGATAAGAAACATTAATTAAACTCTTTAAAAAAGAAGAGTGTTCTGGCCACAAAATAAATATAGATATGACAAAGGAAATTTGAGTAAATTTTCGGAACATAGAAGAGCCTCTCTTTGTAGAGGAGCATCAGGTGCAAACTGTTAACTCACTGGGTAGTGTGATGGCAGAAGATGGTGGAGCTAGAGAAGATGCGGAGAACGACATAAGAAAGGCAAATGCTGTCGTAACGCAGTTGTATACAAAATGGCAGAACAGAACCATCATGCACAAAACTAAAATTTGTATTTTTAATGCAAATGTGAAGGCTGTCCAATACACCAGTGAAAGCTGGAAAGTAGTCAAGAAGATAACATCACAGTTACAGAGCTTCATAAATAAGTTTCTCTAGGCCATCACGACTGTCTGGTGTGCAGAAAAAGATAAGTAATGAAGAGTTCTGGAGGAAAACAAACTAGATATGAGAGAAAGTGTAGACTGCTGGGGTGCACACTGAGAAAGCAGGAATGGACCAATCAACCAGGAGTAGAATCGAATTCCGAGGAAATGGGGAAGAGAGGCAGGCCCAGATGTATGAGGAAGAGGACTGTGGTAAGGGAAGCAACATCAAGTAAGTCAATAACATATTAAGTCCGCTGATACGTAACGTGTTTGCCTTAAAATTTTCAAAGGACATTCTGAGGTACATTATGGTCTACAAGCCACATTCAAATACAGAACTTGAATGAAACCACAATAAGAGAAAAATTCCGTAAATACCAGTTAAAGCAGTTGGTTTACCTGCTTGCTGCTGCTGTTGCTGCTGCTGCTGTTCGTATTGGTCAGCAGAGTTCATGAGACTGGTTACTAGAGCACTAATTTCAGGGTTGTCAGTCAGCAGATGGTTTTCCTCTTGGTTCCGCTGTTGCTCTCGCTCTTGCTGTTGGGCTGACAGCTGCTGCTGCTGTTGTTGTTGATGGTGCTGTGGCTGATGATGTTGTTGCAACAACGATGTAAGGCATGCATGGCTGGGCACTGCTGGTGCTGGTACTTGTACTTGATTCTGAACTTGAGTTTGAGGTGCTTGTTGTTGCTGCTGTGACTGTTGTAAAAGCAACTGCAGCTGTTGGTGTTGTTGTTGCTGTTGCTGTTCTTGATGAGGCTGTTGCTGCGACTGAAACATAAATGTGGGACTATCATTTTTAAGAGGAAACTGATAAGTTACTATAAAATTCCCATTTCTGAACATGGCATGAAACATTTGTCAATATGTAAAGAACAGTCCAGCAACACTCCTTACGCAATTATTAATATCCACTTGGGCAGAGCGTGCTGGGAACAATGTGGGAATCCTAGTCTGTAAACTTGTAGAAGATTATAGTGTCACAGACTACCTGGTACCTTCCTGCAAATTCTTCTAAAATGATTTTGTATTTTGTGAATGAGTGATCATTGTGCTGTTTGGCATTTGTGTTGTTATGGATGAGTATGGTATTAATGGAAGTAAAAAGGGGATAGCAGGTGTCTTCACAATGCCTCCCTATCTAGAATAACGCTTTGTGTAGCTTTTAATTTAATATCCCCTGTCATAGATTATCAACTGTGTTGCAGACTATCACATCATAAGGTATTGCACAGAAATTGGAGATTTATCCCAGGATATATTACTAGCATGGCATATCTTTTCCTTGTTGGTTATATGCTGATAATAGAACTTTCTTCCACCAAAGTTTGAGCAGGTTACTTCACATACAAGTGTCAACACATTAGTGGCCTTTGTTACAAACTGTAATGAAAACATAAAAAAAGTTGTAACTGTAAGGAATAACAATGAATGACAACTGAACACAATTATTCAACAAACTTAGTTCACAATCTGAGCCACTTGTTTCATTGACTTGCCTTAGCCAGTAGTCTCGACAATGCCCAATAATGGTTTTGAGTCTCACAAGTGGAGAAAGGCAAGGGTAGCTGAGAGATCAGAATAACTCTCTCAAGATATATCATCATCCATCTAGAGGGGAGGAAAGTGTATATGTTACAGATTGTAAAGTACATAGATGTCCACATGCACACTGCCATAGCTTACAACACAGTATAGAGTGGTACTTTCAACCAAAGATGTTTGCAGGTAACAGCATAAAAACATTGGCACCAAATGATATTTTTAGACCATCCTGACTTTTTAAATAAACACAATATTGCATAGGGTGGGTGTAGGGCATGGGTTTCAGGAAACTCACTTTCCTAAAGAGCAATATGTATCACTGGAAAATAGTGAAATGAGGTGTCTGTATTCAACAAGACAGTGGAAATGAATTCTATGGTGTATTAATATGAAGAGGATAGACTACTACTTACCTCATACAGCAGGCATTGAGTTGCGGACAGGCACAATGAAAAGACTACTAAACGTTTTAGCTTTCAGTTAAGAGAGTCCTTCTTGGTCTGAAAGCTTAAATATTTATCAGTCTTTTCACTGTGTCTGTCTGAAACTTAATGCCTCCTCTATGTGCTGGACAACAATCTATCCTTTTCATACTACTGTTGTTCCATCTTGGGCATTTGGCTGTTTGCGAAAGTCCACTGGATCATGTCTGTACGAACTGCAATACCAGGGGGATGGTGGGGGGGGGGGGGGGGGGACCTGTTGCACTGCTAGATTAATATTCACCTTTTTCCCCCCTTTACCACTTTTTCCTTGGTTGAGATGTAGCAAGGTGAGAAACTGGGACAGAAGATGAGAGATGAGCAAATCATTCTGTGGCCCATACCTGTGCCTCCTCCAGTTACTGACTGATGTCAGATGCAGGATAGAGACAGTCTGAAAAATAGGCCCCAGAAAGCAATGAGGAGAGCTGTCAAGTAGGTCACTGGTGGCCAGAGAGGAGAACAAAGATTCCCGAAACAGTGTTGAGTGACTAGAGGAGATGAGACAGATGCCCCATTATTCTATGTTGGAAAGCAATTCCTCATCTGTCTGCAATGTTATGCCGCAGAGAAATATTAGACCCCGTACCATATAAGGTCTCTTGTGAGATGTAACTGTTATGGAAATGATGCCAATCTTTTCACAGGAGGTAATGCCTTTGAATTGGGCATTGGTCACTGGTTTGTTGAGGAGTAAACTGTCGCATTTTGTCAACTGTAGCTTCTTGCTCAAATTTATCTTTGAGACACTCTATAGAAAACAATTATTTGCAGCCGAAACGGACTCACCATCAGTCTCAGTCCAAACCAGGTACTGAGGAGAGTACCCCCCCCCCCCCTTTCTTTTGGATTTGTTTTCCTCGCATGGTGTGGCCAGGGAGGGAACATCTTCGGCTCAAATTTTTCTGCATTAAAATAATCACCTTCCAGAAGTCTTTTCAGCCTCTTCATCGTGAGTTGCACACCACTGTGCCAGCCACTTTGACCAGATATTTCCCTATGGGTGGAACACTGCTACTGTGACACTGTTAACCACCACTTATGCCCCGGACATTACAGGCATGGATGGTGATTTCTCAGCTCCAATATTAACAGTGTGATCTTGTTTTCTCGTGGCACTACCATCGCACTTGGTGTCTATGTTTCATAAAAAGGTAGCCTGAGAGGTAACAAAAGGCTGAAAATCCTCAACTAAGGACCATACCATTTGTTACCTGGGTACCAGCAAAAACTGCCTCAATTGTATGGTTAGTCACGGACAATACTTGCCATACAGAGGACTTAATAATTCTGCAACTTCCACCACAACCTTAATCAACAGCACACAAATATTCAGTTTATAAGATGTGTCTAAAACACAGGAATATAGCAACATTTTAACTGAAGGCATTTTTACCAACTTTCTATGAGTACAGTACATGGTCTATTTAAAAAACATCATCATCCAAACAGGCCTTGAACGCCCAACAGTACTAACCAGCCACTGTCATTCTCACCCCTTAGGTGTCACCAGATGTGGGTACAGAGGGGCATGTGATCGGCACACCACTCTCCCGGCCATTGCCAGTTTTCCTGACCGGTGCCACTGCTACTATATCAAGTAGCTCCTAAACTGGACTCAGAAGGGATTAGTGCACCCCACTTACCAACAGCGCTAAACAGACCCGGGCAGTGAACCGTCCAAGTGCTAGCCAAGCCTGACAGCACTTAATTTCGGTTATCTGATGGGAACCAGTGTTACCACTGTGGCAAGGCCATCCGTACTGCCTGTCACAACAGTGGCTAAAGTCTGAAACATTCTACATATGTTACTCCAAAGATTTTCAGTCTTCAGTGAGAAACAAGAGTTCTTTATGTGAACTAACAACTGCTACTGGAATAACCTGTAACTAACAACAGATAATTTTAGCACTTTAGGCGCAAAACATCTTGGTTTTTAGTGCCTTACTGTCTTCACTACGATACAAGTACATTTTAAGTACATAATACACACACAACTCGTGAAAGAGTATAAACAGAAACTAGAGTCTCTGTTGAAACTACAGTTAAAAGTAAAGTGTAAAAGCAGTAAAACTTATGAAACATTATTCAGATGGAATGGATAATGATGAACCACCCACCTTATACACACAGAAATATCTTGATAATCTGAGCAGGATTCTGCATACTACACGAAATTTTAGAACCTCAATATTACCTAAAACAAGGGATAAGTAATGCTTTCCAAAGCCAACCACTGCTCACACATCAGAATATAAAATTTAATCAACACATGGTGCATTCCAACTGGTATGCCACAATTTCCCTCACGCTGGGAGTTCTCCCTCAAAGATGGTGACCATGTCTCATCAGCCTGTCTCCTATTCTTAACCCCATTAGTGTTATCCCTTTCCACCACAATTCCTCTCTCGCGCGTGCGCTTTAATGAAGCTGAGTACTACTCCTCGTTGTGGAGGAAGTACTCACCACCCACCTCATAAAGCGAAAATATGACTGCAGAAATCGAGATTATAGGAATGTGCCTCTTACCAGCTGCATCGGAAAACATGCTAGTGCTTGATTAACAGGAGCTTAGTATGGGACCTCGAATCAAAAAGCTAAAGGCTCTTTTGTTTGTGGATTTCAAAAACACTGCTTCACAATTGGCACCTTTCCTCAACTGGAGCTGGCATAGCGAAGGTGGAGGTACAGGAGGCCTAACACTGAAAAGAATTATGACACCTTCTGTTAATATAATATCCAACAACAAAATAAGCAAACAGGATCTTTCCCGACAACTTGACACAATGATACATTGGACTGTGTGTGTGTGTGTGTGTGTGTGTGTGTGTGGTGTCAAAACTTCACTCTTTTTGTTACAGCACAGAAGCAACAGAGGAGAGTCTGTTCTATCGCTGTTTAACACAATTACCTGTTCTGGTTCCACAGTCTCAACTGACATGATAGTCCGAAATGGAAATGAGAATGTGAATGGATGGACAGAAATGATACATATTAGGTTTGCACTGAGAAATCTGTATGTGTTAATCTGAATTGTGTGCATCATATTTTTAGTTTTTTCGTGGAATTTCAATTGGGGGGGGGGGGACACACTATGCTCAGTTGCATATATTTATTAAGATTGCTATGTCTCATACTTGAAAAACTACTCCAGTGACCACATCAAAGAGATATAAAGTTAAGATCTTTACCAATTATACTCAGTTTGAATTGCTCAATGGAAGATGTCTGAGCGCAGAGACAGTTTTGCTCCTATTACTTAAAAAGTGCTTTGTTGATTTCACCAAAGCACTGGCACAAATATCATATATAAAAAGACAGTTTCCATCATGGCAGTATTAGACTCACAATTGATACCTTCAGAAAACATCCTACAAACGTTGCTCCCTTCAATATGTATAACAGTTTATTGTTTTGATGAAGTAACAAATACAGTCGTGATGATGCCTCCATTCATAACAATCATTGGTAAAGAATACAGGTGTTCAAACTTTCTTACATAATGACTTTGAGGATATTTGTTAATGTTCTCTAGTACCCAAAATTATACATTTTCAAGGCTTCTGCTCTAGCACCCCCCCCCCCCCCCAAACACACACACACACACACACACACACACACACACAGAGGGGTCAATCCATATCAAGTGGTCCAGCACTGGTTGCTTGACCATCTCAGAAAAATTTTAAATTTGTTGGGTGAATTTACCAATGTTTAGTATTCACAAAAATATTTTTAAAAAATTGATTGTTTATTATTTTGAAATGGTGGCCATATTTGTGCATTCATTATTTCATATTTTCAAGCATCAACATTATTTACAATTATTCAGTAGTGGATTGTCCTAAGCATTTCAGATAAAATGCATTTAGTTCAACACACTCTGGGCTACAAACATCATTATCACTTAGCTGAATGTATTCATTAATATATTTTTAATAGTTCAACGTTATCAGCCACAAATTAAAAAAACTAAATTTTTGAACGGTAGTTTTCCAAAGAAAGATTAATTTCTCAGCTTTAATATTTTTTCTGCTATTACACTGTATAGAATAGTTACTTTTTATATAGTATCGCTGGTGAGCAGCTTACACTTAAAAAACACTATTTTAAAAAAGGGATTTTTTAAAAATTTTCCATTTTGTGGCCTGCAATATCTTTGTTGGGGGACCAGATGAAAATCTGAAAATTTCACAGTTAATAGAACTTGATGATATCAAACTTCAGTATAAATTTCAACTTTGAGATTCAACTGAAGTTAAGGAAAAAAGATTACAAACACAAGTCAAAAATATGTTTTTTAACATTCGTAGGCTGATCAAATAAAGTATACCAATTGCATAATGTAACACACCACATTACACTAGTTAATGCTTATTTGTCGAAACAATACTGTGGTAATTGTTTCAGCAGGCTAACAATTGCATCTGCACGCCTATAGGAGTCTGATTGTTGTCTTACTCCTTACACCAATAATTGTTCTTGAAGTGTGCAGTTGAAAAATGGTGTCTCGGTGTTCTGTTGGTGTTATTATTAATGAAGCAAGTCATAAAAGTGTGTATGGAGTGTATCCTGAAGACATTACTTCAATTGAAGATTACAGTGAAGAAGAAGAAGAAGTGTTGTTTTACTTAGAAGTCAGCCCAGAGGTCAAATTAGCATGCAAGTACCATGAAATGAAAAACTTAATAAAATTCCATCACCTTTTTGGTCAGTCTTGCATGGATCCTTTTGAGAAACATAAGAAACCTATAACAAAAGGTCTGTGAGAAATAACATTTGATCATTATTCTAAAAATAAAAGTCCTTTTGTCAGTCTCATACCAGAAAAATCACTGTGTCCAACATGTTATTCTAAGATATTTGTAATTCACAAGAGAAAGGATAGTGAAACATAAGATACAGAATTTTGTGACTTATCAGCAAGCATTAAAAAAGTAGATACAGCTTGTGAAATCCTGGATATATCGCCTGCTAGTTAAATTAGGAAACTAAGTCAAGATAAAAGACCAAGTGCCTTGAATACAAAAATTGAGAAAATGGCAGCTACAGTCAAAAAGAATTAGGAAGTTTCATTTCAAAATACAATTTTTACTAAAACAGATGGAAGTTCTAAAACTTCACCAACCGAACATGATGATCTGATAGAAAAACTAAAAACTAAATGCAGTACTTCAAACAAAGAGGATAAAATTAAGATTATTAGTTTACTGCGGAATTCTTGGAGTCGAGTAAAAGTTAGTGACGAATTTAATGTGTCGGAACGTCTTGTCAAGTTAACAAGGCAATTAGTAAAAGTACAGGGAATTTTACCAGCATTACAAAACAAAAGTGCATCTAATTTGGTAGATGAAAACACAATCAATAAAGTTATTAATTAGTATGACGATGACAATAACAGCCATTTGATGTCTGGCAAAAAAAGACTTTCTGCGAGAGAAAATGGTTCTAAGATTCAAAGACAAAAATGGTTAATATTGTGTAATTTAAATGAACTATTCACTGAATTTAAAAAAGAAAATGCTGACATTAAAATTGGAAGATCAAAGTTTTGCGAGTTGAGACCAAGATGGTGTATTGTTGCAGGCGCATCTGGTACCCATAATGTTTGTGTTTGTTTGTATCATCAGAACGTAAAGTTGATGATAGACGGGACCAATCTTAGAGTTGGCTATAAAGACCTTTTGGCAGTTATGATATGCAATATTGACAGTTACAATTGTATGATCAAGAAAAATGTCAAGATTGTCAGGCAAACAAGCCTGCCTTGATATTGCAAATAACTTCCGGGAATTCAGCCAGGAAACACTTTCAGCGACCGCCAATATTTCGGCGGGAGAACACCCTGTCATTTTCAAGGCAAACTGCAACGGAAAGGCGATGTACATGCAAATTTAAAACCTCCGTTCTCAGACTGATGCAGGAAAGGTAACACACACTGAACACTAGTGCCACAAAAGATGACCAAAGTCAGAGCTATTAATAGTGAGACTTCGAACTCGTAGGTGAGGTAGCATTGACTCTGTCCCTCTGTTTTTTGACAAGGGAGAGAGCCGGATTCCAAAAAGAGTTTAAACAAAAACCTCCATCACTGTTAATGAGGTTGCTCGCTAATTTAATCTCAACTGCCTCCTTAGTAACACTGTCCCAATAGCTGGACGTGCATGCCAGTATCTCGGTGTTAACATGGGGCGACCGGTATCCAAGCAATGTTGGGCAATAGCAGATCTACTTGGTTGCACACACGATTACAGCAGCCAAGTAGATCTGCTATTGCACTCGATCTTTTCATTGTTTTGTACCCCATTCACACAACTTAACGAAGTGTAAGATCACATCAACTTTTGGCGAAGGTGATAATATTGACTGTCAAAATAAAGATGTACATGTTGTATTTTAACACCCTCCAGGACCAAGGACATCTTTTAAAAAAAATGAGAAGGATCAAGTTTGGATGCCACTTAAAAATGTACTAAGGAAGCTGTCTCCAATGGAATTTACAACTGTTACTGGGCGAACTTATAATCTAACACCCAAACTGAGTGAACAAATTTCTCAAATGTTCAATGAGTGATGTACTAAAACCAAATAACAGGAGAACAATATAAAGTAATCAGTACGCTTATGTTCAATAAAAAAGTAAGTAATCATAGATATGATTAAATTATATACCGTAACTGTGAAATTTTCAGATTTTCATCTGGTTCCCCAACAAAGATATTGCAGGCCACAAAATGGAAAAATTTTAAAAAATCCCTTTTTTAAAAATAGTGTTTTTTAAGTGTAAGCTGCTCACCAGCGATACTATATAAAAAGTAACTACACTATACAGCTTGCACAGGATAGAGTAGCATGGAGAGCTGCATCAAAGCAGTCTCAGGACTGAAGACCACAACAAAAACAACAGTGTAATAGCAGAAAAAATATTAAAGCTGAGAAATTAATCTTTCTTTGGAAAACTACCATTCAAAAATTGAGTTTGTTTTAATTTGTGGCTGATAATTTTGAACTATTAAAAATATATTAGTGAATACATTCAGCTAAGTGATAATGATGTTAATTTGTAGCCCAGAGTGTGCTGAACCGAATGCATCTCTTCTGAAAGACTTAGGACAATCCACTACTGAATAATTGTAAAAAATGTAGATGCTTGCAAATACGAAAAAACTAATGCAGCCTGGAGCAAACATGGCCACCATTTCAAAATACTAAACAATAAATTTAAAAAAAATATATTTTTGTGGCTAGTAAACAATGGGGAATTCACCCAGCAAATATAAATTTTTTCTGAGGTGGTCAAGCAACCAATTATTTTTTTCTTGGAACACTTGGTTGGACTGACCCAGAGTGAGTGAGTGATTGAGAGAGAGAGAGAGAGAGAGAGAGAGAGAGAGAGAGAGAGAGAGAGAGAGAGAGAGAGAGAGAATGTAAACTATGTATTACTTACACTGCTGAGAACAGTATGAGCAGGAGATGTCAAAGGGATGCCAGTCCCAACCACCGCAGCTGGGGCCTGAACCTGGGGCTGCACCTGTACTTGAGCCTGAACCTGTGCTTGAGCCTGGGCTTGTGCTTGAGCCTGAGCCTGAGCCAGTGCTCTCGCCTGCCTCTGTTGAGCAAATGCTGCAGCTGCCGCCTTTGCATCTCGCTCGACCATGCCAGCAGTACACCTCACCCGGACAGGTTGTCCAGGCACAATGTGGGTGATGCGTACTGATTTGCGTCCCTCTTCTGTGAAGATCTCCGTGAACTGCTGAATGTATTTGTTTGCAAATGCCCTTGATCCCAAAACAAACCTGTAAAAGTACAAAATGTTTTATTAAATATGCTTTAAACTTACACACACACGGGGGGGGGGGGGGGGGGGGAGGCGGTTATGGATATGGGGGCATGGTAGACAGCAGAAGAAGCAACTGAGTTTGAGCCTCCAATTTCAGAACTTGGGTTCACAGTAATCTTAGCAAGCAAATATAACACTATGCACTGGGCAAGATATATTTAAAAGAATGCTGTAGGAAATAATTCTGCAATATTCTTCAGTGAATCTATTATTTCAAAATTCCATTCATTCTTATTCAAAAACAAAAAGATTATTTTCAAGTGTGTTATTCCCCAAATATATAAATCATAGACTGTACTTTTATTCATACTCTGTGATATTTATTTTTTGTGAAAGAAGATAATCACCACCTTAATTGTAAGAGCCGATACCAAAAGTCTTAGAAAATCCATGCAGATATAGGGATATTAACTTTAATCTCACAAACTCCCAGAATGCCAAAGACAAATTAGAGCTAATCCTTTTTTGATGAGAAGAATGTGTGGCTGTAAAATCTCAGTTACTAAACTTTATTTACTGATTTATTTCTTTATTCTGGAAAGATTACTGTCATTTCAATTGTGTGCATTTTTCTCTTACTTCCATATTACCATCTTCATCACCATCATCATTATTCCATCTTTAAAAACTTGATGATAGTAGTAGTAGTAGTAGTAGTAGTAGTAGTAGTTGTTGTTGCTCTTCTTCTATCCCCCAGTTTTGATTCATTACGGAAGTATCAACAGAAAATACAATTTATTTTTTGTGTATGAGAAACTTGTACGATGAAATGAAGAGTTGAGGACAGAATGCATCTTCTAACATTTGTTCTATATGCTGATAACACTAATATATTATTCTGTTTACTGCTGAATCAAGTGTAATCCTCTCTGCTTTTAGCATATGAAGTTTGCTGTTAACAACAGAAAACTATTTCAAGACTTTCAGAGCAGCTAATTTTAAATGATAAATAAATAAATAAATAAAAAAGTACATGTCTTTTAACTTATGTCATCAATTTGATCACAAATGTATCCAAACAAGACTAAAAGAGAAAACTGTAGAAAATTTTAAATGTCAAATATTTTTTGGTCTTTGCATGCAGCAGGACAAATGGAATATGCATGTAACTTGTCAAAGAAACTCTAAATGGTGTGCTATAGTCAAAGCTGCAACAAGTAAATAAACAGTGGTGCAGGCATACTGTGCACAGTTGTATTTAGCTGCTACAGGATCATTTTCTGGGGAAATGAAACTCAGATCATACACTGTCTTTCAAATGTACAAATGAACACCGATGTTAATTTTTAGCCTTAAAATCGAATATTGCACACTTATTTTGTGAGTTTAGCAAATGTTTCATGTTTGTTTATCCTAGAAACAATCTTATTATCAAGGGACTGTCTTATGAAAACTGTTAAATTAGAGCAAAAAAGGATATATATGATTTATAGTACCATTTACCATAACATCTTCCAATCAGAAAAATTGTAATACAATGTGGCATCAAATTATACAACACACACCAGAAGAAATTGTACAAGATGGGTGTCCAGTACAGAAGCAGGTAATATTAATATATGACTACAAGTTATAGTTTTGTAGTAAGAAATGGTGTTTGCAATAACTGTAAAGATGAAATTGAAAAGTTAAATAAGCGACTAAAAAGCATTCAGCTATTTGCTTGTTTCCTGAGGGGACATATCACTAATTTTGGAAATGGAAACCACACTTATAAACATCAATTTCAAGCAAAATCTGAAGCAATTAACATGTATAAATTTGGTACAATTGTAGGGCCATTACCTAGTCTTTAGACAAAAAATTTTAACTCTTTTGTACAAGTAAGGAGAAGTAGTGCAGAAATGACCACGGAGCATTGCATTAACAGTCATGAGTTGATAGCGCCAGTGTAGTGACATGTCGGTCACAATAACAAACACACCAGTGGACTGCAAAACCAAGATAGCTGAAAGCAGTAGTAAATAAGACTGGATTTTGAGGCAAGGATCACTTGTCCTTGCCAGAAGCCGTACCGCCAGCAGCAGCCGTGGGTTTGAGACCAGGCTGCACCTGCCACCAGCACTAAGTCCTTCACAAGATATGGTGGCACAGTACTGCAGACTTGCCACACATCCGTGCCTCCAAAGATTGCCAGTTTTGGCAGCGTACAGCCCAGACTCAGCAGCTACGGGTGAAAACTGTTGCCCATTCATAAGTACCTGTCAGGCCGACAACAGGGATAGGTGTGCCTGTCTCGCCACTTCATGTATTGAAATAAATAAAAGTTCTTTTCTAAAGTGCATAAACTGTGCTTGCGTAAGCTGTCGCAAGCAAACCGGTTGGCAAAGAGGCTGCAAGAAGATCAATAGTGGGCACCGGAGCAAGCGAACTTACAGAGGCCGCAATCAGAGTCTCAGCCTCAGGCAGCACATGGTGACCACACTAGTGTACATTGTGGGACTTGTAATTCACCAGAAGTGAGGCTAACATTCCTCGCAATGTGTCTGAACTGCAGTCAGAACTATGCAAGGTGACATACAAACCAAATGCAACTCAGATTGCGGCTCCATTGCATCACAAAAATGTGCCTTTTGTCTGGACTAAAGACTGATAGATGCATTCCAGAAACCTAAAAATGCCTTGCTGAGAGACATGTTTAGTACATTTTGATCCTGCCAAGACAGTAGTTTTGCAAGTCGATAGTTCTTCCTACGGAATTGGCGCTGTGCTTTTGCACAGAATTGCTGCACAAGACAGACCTATTGCTTCTGCCTCAAAGTTGTTAACTCACACTCAGTGCAATTATTCACAAATTGAAAAAGAGGCTCTCACTACTGTGTATAGTGAGACAAAATTCCATCACTATTTGTATGATCACAAGTTCTATTTACTGACATATCACAAGCCTTTGCAGTCCTTTTTTCATCTGTCAAAGCCAGTTGCTACATGCACTGCTCAAAAATTCCAACGGTGTGCTTTGTTGCTTTCGCAGTATCAGTCCGAAGTTGTGTACAGACCTACAGCAAAGCATGGCAATCCAAAATCCATATCTTGCCTTCTGATTGGCCTGGACTCTGATTTTGATGCATCTACTGCATCTTGTTGCCAAATCTATGGGCAGAACTCTGCATTGCTGGAATCTTTTCCCTTGCACTACAGAAAAATTGCACAGGCAACAAAAGCAGACCCATATTTCAAGATTTTGTTGCATTATATTTGCACGTCTTGGCCTCGTTCATTGAAGAGTATCCAGAACATAGCTGTGTGCCGATATTTTGCATGTCGGCACAACCTTTCAGTTCAACAGGGTGTCATTCTAGCTCAAAATGACACTGGACAATCGTGCGTGCTTATTCCTAAAGTGTTGCAAATGGATGTGTTGCGACTGCTCCATCAAGGATACTGAGGAGTTGTTCGCACTAAACAGTTAGCGCGACAGCACTCTACCTCGCAGCACATGGACACCCACATTGAATAGATGACGGCACAGTGTTGCGCATGCGTGGAGAACCAATCCGCTCTGCCACAAACGTTCTCAGCTTGGCCTAAAACTCAATCTCCATGGAAACGAGTGCACACTGACTTTGCAGGACCGTTTTCGAACACTCGCTGGCTCATCATGGTAGCCTCTTTTTAGCAAGTTTCCATTTGTGGTGCCTATGGCTTCTACCATGTCACGTAGCACCATTCAAACGTTGTTCTCCATATTTAACATAGAAGGTTTGCCGGAAGTACTTGTGTCGAACAACAGACCACAGTTCACTTCACATGATTTTGAACAGTTTTGAGAATGGAATGGCATTCATCATCTCACAAGTGCTCCATTTCAACCACAGTCCAAAGGAGAAGCAGAACACTTTGTACGCACTTTCAAGCAACAGATGGTCAAAGCTTCGCAGCACCCACACACATGAACAGCTGCTGCATCTCTCTCTCACCTCCTGTTGCTCCCACCCACAAGATGGGCCATCACTGGCGGAACTTCTGCATGGCTGCCACCATTTGAAGCTGCTACACTTACTACACCCACCACAGCATCCAGCACCGCCGCCAATGGTCCACAAGAATCGCTTTGCGCCACACGGTCTTGTTCTTTTCAGGGTTTATGGTAACTGTGGGTACTGGGAAACAAGCATGATCCAGGAACGCATTTGCTCTTCTATATGTGTTTGATTGCAGATCCTGGTGGTTTGCAGCACCGCCACCAGAACCATCTTCGCGCATGTCATTTTCCCCGTGATTCTGCTGCTTTTCTTCCCTCAGATTTATGAAGACCTTTCATCATAAGAATATTCTGAAGGACAGTGACTTTGTTGTTTGTGTGACTGTTGTTAACAATGTGACATATGATTATTCTAGGGATACACTACAATCCCTTATGTATCACTCACACAGGGATTGGGAGAATAAGCTGAGAATAATTACTGCACGCACAAAGGCATTCAAACAATCATTCTTCATGTGCTCCATATATCAATGGAACAGGAAGAAACCTTAATAACTGGTACAATGAGACGTAACCTCTGCCATGCACTTCATGGTGGTTTGCAGAGCATGCAGGTAACAGTTTCCAGCAGTTACCTCCACTGTCTTTGTCAGGAGCAACTAATTTTCAAAAATGCTGCTGTAGTGGTCTTATATAGCCCATGGACAGCTTCTGATTGGTCGGTAATTACGCAGCACTGTTGCAGATGATGTCAATGTCTGCACTAGTGGCGCCACGGTTCTGTCACAGCATAAACATTTAGAGGAATATGTCTAGCTCTTCTTTGCATCAAGAGCTCACTTCCAAGCACTGCGAAGATTATACCTACGAAGGAAACAAAATTTTGGGTGTGTTTATGAGGCTGAGCTCAGCAACGGCAGATTTCTCCAGTTCTTGATTTTTAATAAACTGTTGATGTTCAGAGCAGCAATCAGATATGATACGGATTGACTGACAGATCGGATGGACTGACTGATGTAACTGCCTTCACTCTGACAAGTGATATTATAAATCCCTGGCATCCTGAGACAGAGATTGTCCTTAACAGGGCATAGCGTCTATTATCTTATTAGGACGGGAAATTTATCTTACATCTCATCTTCCCAGGACTCTTCCTATTTTGCTTGATGCAGTGTTGCAGAAAAGGAGGAATGCAACTGGTGGCTCATCACATGAATGTTCAAAGTTTGCACATTTCCTTTTCTTGGAGAACACTGACTTTGTATCATGTGACTCATAGCCATTCTTTCAGAACATGTACTTCCAATGATAAATTTTGAAATGCAAGTGGTCCTCATAAGAAATGGTTTTTGTTCTGTGTAATACACTGATTAGTGTATGTGTACGTTTACACTATGACAAGAGTGGTGGCATCACAAGCGCAGACGTTGGTACCATCTGCAACAGCACAGCATAATAACTGACCAATAAGAAGCCATCTATGGACTGTATAAAACCACCATATCAGCAGTTCTGACAGTCAGTTGTTCCTGTCGAAAGTTCAAGTTTTATCCTGAACTGACGCAGCAAGAAGTACGAGAATGTTTTATACAACAGTGCCATTCAAAAGACTTCTTTCTCAGTGGTTGTCGTTTTGGCTCAGCAGTATACATTCTTAGACCAAAAATTGGCTGTCAAAATAATATGTTGTGTTAAGGTTATTTTTTTTGGTTGTCATCTGACACACTCACAGACATGCGTGTATGAGCTCACAGAAATAGACAAATGGCATGCTAAACTACCCACACAGGACAGCAGTAGTCCTCCTCCACCACTTTGAAAAGTAGCATATCATTAATGACCACAATTATAAATTATTGTGAATGAGTGTTATGATGGAAAGATACAGTACATAACAGTTATGGAAAAAGCAGAAGTAGAATCAAATCCTATTGATAACTACAAAGCAATTCAACTCATTCCACAGGTCAATACATTATTGCATATTCCCAGAGCTTGTACCCACCATCGCCATCAAAAACAGGGTGTATATGCGGACATAGAAAAAAAATTCCCCGATTTCCCGTTTAAAAATACACTTTTTCCTGTGTGAAAATACACTTTTTCCACGTTAAGTAACAGTATACTTTTCCTCGCAATAGTAAAACTTATCAATCCTTTGAATTGTCATGGTTTTATACACTGACGTAGAATTTCCCGGCACTTTAGAAAACGAAACTCAGGGAAAAACGTTTTGGAAAGATGTTTGATATTCAGTACATATTTTTGTATTAAGAAAGTATAAATTCGAAATTCACCAAACACCGCATATTACTTTCTAAAGCATTGAGATCGAGATTGCGCTTTTGTAAGCCAGTCATAGCTCATGTCAAGTGATCTCACCAGCCGATAACAGTGGATATTCAGAGCATAGGACACATGATGTAGTCAGCCAATAGCAACATCCCTGTTAGGTAGCGCGAACACACAAAAAGGAAAAATAAATGGTTTAAATTAATATACAAAGTGTTGCTACAAGAAAAGAAAAGCTTTTACATATAATATTGGTCTCTAAGATTAATAAGCTGCAAGAGAAGCTAAGCTTTCACATATAATATTGATCTTTGTTGCGTCAGTTACAATTTAAGATACATCACTCAGATGTGCCAGTAAAATTTTTACGACATAAATGTCTGATCTTCTAGGCTCAAAATTCTTCTATATGGTCATCCTCAAAAAGTTGATTTTTAAATTAGAGTGAAACACTCTGATTTAAGAAATTCATCGTACAGTTTCGCACATAGTTAATCTTGCATAGAAGGAAATTTTGTTTGAAAGTAACACTTTTCAAATAAGCATTCACAATATTTTCCTGTCATCGTGCTTGTGCAGCTACGATGGCGCACAAAGCTCGTATGTTCATACGTGTAAAACATTAAAAGATCTTACATTATCTCATAAAAGAAACAAGACATTAGAAGATACTCCAAGAGCATCAGAATTTCATGAACCATACTATAATGCATAATTCGGCTTAAAGTGCACATTCATACGCCCAGATTCGGACATAAATTTCCTTGGAGTACCAGTTCTGTATTATCTCACGTTTCGTTCTTTATTATGGCATGTGCTGGAAGATGAAAAAATGCACTTGAAATGCAACGGACAGTTGAAACTAGCCAATAGTGTGGAATTAAACACTTTGCTTCAAATAAATTGACTGCCTCAGCTGAAAAGATTATTAAAAGCCAAATTTCTGTAGCAAACCAACAAGAATAACTTCTCTGTGCTGCAAGGCGATGAATGGACATAAAATAAAATCTGAAACTAATAACATATTTAGGCATTCTGTAACTATGTGAATGTATTTTAATTCACTACGTAGCTCCCAGCCACAGAAATCCATTTTGTTTTCATTTGACATGAGAGCAATAAACGAAGAGAAAACAGCAAAATCACTAAACATAAACACAGGTCACATGGAGACTACCCACCTCCCAATTATAACTCAGGCTGCTCTATGCATCAGCCCCCAATCTATGATATTTCCGAACCAGGGCAATACTAGACAGTGCCGCCCCCCCCCTTTCCTCAAACGTTTGACGTAGGACGCCCTAAATTTAAAAAATTTACTTTTCAAAAATATGTTCATTTTGTAGCGCACATCTTTCTTAAGATGTCCAATATATAAAACATATGTGTTCGAGGAAATGTAAGACATGTTATTTGGTCTTAAGTGTGCCAAGTGCAGTGCCACGCCTCTTCACACAGCATTCTTCTATCGCATGTCACTGTATTTCGCTCTGTGGAATTCAAACATGTAATATTTTGTAATAGATGACATCAAACTATATTCAGGACAGTGGAAATTAAAATGTCCTGTGGCACCTCTCCTGCTCCCAGTCGGCCGGTTTGACATCCTGCCCTCCTTTTAAAAAAAAAAAAAAAAACTCTCAATTAATCCTGGAAATTGGAAATTTGAGGCAAGTTCAATGGGGCTGAACTGCTGAGGTCATTGGTCCCTATGCTTACACGCTACTTAAACTAACTTATGCTAAGGAAAACACACCCACCCATGCCTGAGGGAGGACTCGAACCTCCGAAGGGGCAAACCGCATGAACTGTGACAAGGCGCCATAGACTGCACGGGCTACCCCGCACAACAATTAATACTGGATGGGATTATTTGTAACTGGGAGAACAAGAACTCTTCAAAAAATTTGCACTCTTTATTGCCTATTAGCTAATAACTTGCTGTTTTGTGCAACATAAAATTAAATATAGGATACATGAAACCAGTAAAGATAAGAGACAAGAGACAAGTAAGACAGTACACATTTCTTCAAACCTTATGTCCTAACATTTCTTTCCTCTCTCTAATCTTGCTACAACTTTACATGGCGTGCTTTCCTTTCTGGGACAGAATTATTGCCTCATCAAAGTCCATCAAATGTCTTGCTACATGAAAAACCGAAATGTCATCATCTAATACTGAAAAAGCTGTTAACACAAATAGTACCCAAGACTGGTGTGGTTTTTGGAAGACTGGCATGGTTTCTTAGGTTAGGTTAGGTTAGGTTAGTGGTGTTTAACATCCCGTCGACAACGAGGTTATTAGAGACGGAGCGCAAGCTTGGGTTAGGGAAGGATGGGGAAGGAAATCGGCCGTGCCCTTTCAAAGGAACCATCCCGACATTTGCCTGAAACGATTTAGGGAAATCACGGAAAACCTAAATCAGGATGGCTGGAGACGGGATTGAACCGTCGTCCTCCCGAATGCGAGTCCAGTGTGCTAACCACTGCGCCACCTCGCTCGGTGCGTGGTTCCTTGATCTGATTAGTCCGCAGCTCATGGTCTAGTGGCTAGCATTGCTACTTCTGGATCACGAAATTCCGGTTTCGATGCCTGGCCGAGTTGGGGATTTTCTCTGCCCGGGGACTGGGTGTTTGTGTTGTCCTTATCATTTCATCATCATCCTCATCATTCGTGACAGTGGCTAGATTGGACTGTGAAAAAAACTGGACTGAGGAAAAGTTGGGGCTTTGTACAGGCACTGATGACAGGGCAGTTGAGCACCCCACAAACCAAACACATTATCATCACCATCACCATCATCTTCTACATCTACATCCACATCCATACTCCGCAAGCCACCTGACGGTGAGTACCTCTAATGGTTCTCCCTTCTATTCCAGTCACGTATTGTTCGTGGAAAGAAGGATTGTCGGTATGCTTCTGTGTGGGCTCTAATCTCTCTGATTTTATCCTCATGGTCTCTTCGCGAGATATACGTAGGAGGGAGCAATATACTGCTTGACTCCTCGGTGAAGGTATGTTCTCGAAACTTTAACAAAAGCCCATACCGAGCTACTGAGCGTCTCTCCTGCAAAGTCTTCCACTGGAGTTTATCTATTATCTCCGTAATGCTTTCGCAATTACTAAATGAACCTGTAACGAAGCGCGCTGCTCTCCGTTGGATCTTCTCTATCTCTTCTATCAACCCTATCTGGTACGGATCCCACACTGCTGAGCAGTATTCAAGCAGTGAGCGAACAAGCGTACTGTAACCTACTTCATTTGTTTTCGGATTGCATTTCCTTAGGATTCTTGCAATGAATCTCAGTCTGGCATCTGCTTTACCGACGATCAGCTTTATATGATCATTCCATTTTAAATCACTCCTAATGCGTACTCCCAGATAATTTATGGAATTGACTGCTTCCAGTTGCTGACCTGCTATTTTGTAGCTAAATGATAAGGGATCTTTCTTTCTATGTATTCGCAGCACATTACACTTGTCTACATTGAGATTCAATTGCCATTCCCTGCTCCCATGTGTCAATTCGCTGCACATCCTCTTGCATTCCAGTACAATTTTCCATTGTTACAACCTCTCGATATACCACAGCATCATCTGCAAAAAGCCTCAGTGAACTTCCGATGTCATCCACAAGGTCATTTATGTATAATGTGAATAGCAACGGTCCTATGACACTCCCCTGCGGCACACCTGAAATCAATTTTACTTTGGAAGATTTCTCTCCATTGAGAATGACATGCTGCGTTCTGTTATATAGGAACTCTTCAATCCAATCACACAATTGGTCTGATAGTCCATATGCTCTTACTTTGCTCATTAAACGACTGTGGAGAACTGTATCGAACGCCTTGTGGAAGTCAAGAAACACGGCATCTACCTGTGAACCCGTGTCTATGGCCCTCTGAGTCTCGTGGACGAATAGCGCGAGCTGGGTTTCACACGACTGTCTTTTTCGAAACCCATGCTGATTCGTACAGAGTAGATTTCTAGTCTCCAGAAAAGTCATTATACTCGAACATAATACGTGTTCCAAAATTCTTCAGTCTTTGATCTGATTACGTGTATTTCGTCACTGACTGCTAGATAAAACAAGACAGTCCTGCCTAATATTGCAGCAATTGTAACACACCAAATAAACTAGATGGTTTTGGCACAAATGGTCATTTTTATAAACGACAGAATATAATTCATAGTTTCACATTTCATTCATATGCTCCAACTTCTGAAGCACGAGATCGAAAATAAGTACTATGAAATTTTTACACAAATTTGGAATTGTCATATTCTTTCATAATGTGTGTGATGTTCCCATTTCTTCTCCTTCCTCATTCTAACAAACAATCTTGTCATCACTAATTCTGTAATTATTCCTGCCAGTGTCAAAACTTATTCTCTGGTTAACTTCACTAACCCTGCCACAATCACCAGTTTATTTGTCCTGTGTTTCTTCTCCAGTTAGGCATTATTACGTGTTCGTACAACATGTTTTCCGCACTACTCTTAGCATAGAACTTAAGTGGCTGCTAGACGGGCACTGAACAACTGGCCCTTACTAATGTAGCGTTCTGACCAAAAATTTTCTGTCAAAATTTCATTTTCTTGGATACACCGAGAAGATTAATACATAATCTATCTTACCTGTTATTTCTGTTAGTCTTTTATTTCCATTCTGGTAGTCTGAATGTATGGATTTCACCAGTAATTGTGACAATGCTGATCATTCTCAAACCCAGTCAACCGCATAAAAAACGATTGGCATTCACTCATTCAGCTTTGTTCTGTTCAGCTCATACAGCCCAGATCCCCTTTTGTCTGTAGAAAAGTTTATTTCTAGATGCGGCGGGGACGCCTCTGGCAGAGACATCACGTACACTATGCACGCATTCGAAAATCAACTAATGATTCATTCAGAAATCAACTTAGAATGTGTTCAAAAATGTTCAAAAACCAACAGGGATGCGTTTCAAAATCATACGATTAATTGATAGACCTACATGCGCTGGATGCTCAGTGCTTTGTGAAACAAGTTTTTTTTGTGTGTCAAGAATATGAATACAAATGTTGTAACTGGTCCTTGGTATCCTGAACACTGGCACTGGAACGGAGTCAACTTCTGAGTTGGTCCCACACATATTATACCGAGGACAGATCTGGCATCTTGCTGGCCATGGAAGTACCTCAGCATCATGCAGACAGTTCACAAACACATGCCCTGTGTGGAATAGCAGCGTCCCATTGAAAAAATTATACAGGATTTCTATCTATTGGATTACGATGTGGAATAATTTTATTTACTGCATCAGAAGTTTTATTTTTTATATAATTATTCTGAGCCTTCTTTAGCAGAAGACTAGCATAGGAGTGAGAAACACAGGATGTACACGATGTACCATTGGGTGCTGTCAAGAGTTCCCTCAATCACCACCAGCTGTGACCTGAAGACATACCCATAGGCTCCCCACATCATTATACCAGGAGTAACACCACTGTGGCTCCCTAGAATGTCAGTAGACTGCAGAAGAGCACAAAATCCGAATTCATCGCTGAACACAATGCAATGCAAAGCCATTCATCGGCAGTCCACACTTCCTAGTTGTGGGTACCACTCCAAAGTCAGCCGTGTGTATTGTGGTGGGATGGTAATTCCCTCCTCTGGCTGCAGCTAGCCACCAACCAATGGTGCAGGATGACACAATGTCGCATGGTGTCCATTACTTGTTCTCAGACAGCGGGCCAGATGTGAACGGGTTATAGTGTGCTTGGTGCACAATACAGCGACCTTCCCTCTTGTGGTGGTCAGACCTGGTCGACCTGAATCTCGGTGTTTTCACGCAGTCCAACATTGGGCCTTCATCACATCCGAATGCTCCGCAATCTGGATACTGCACAATCTGACAGGCTGGCCACATGGAAACCAACACTGAGGGCCCTTTCAAACTCTGTCAGGTGCCAATAACGCTGTCTCACACGAGTATGTGGCACCTCAGTGTCCTTCACAATGATCACTCAACATAAGATGCTGTTCGTGTGTCTTATATACGTCTCACCACGTCTTCTGGGCACTTTACTTTTTTTGTCAGTGTACATAAAGCATTTTCTGGGATGGACATCACATTACTGGGGGGGGGGGGGGATCCAAGTCCTGAGTGGAGTTTGTACCTCAACCATTTTGCTTTGTAGTTTGCCACTTGCCAGTGACACTGCTGCTGCACCAAATTTAATCCACTGTACAGTAATTCAATCAAACAATGAAAAATCCACTGTACAGTAATTAGAAATTTGAACAGTACACTTTGTAGTCAAAGGTCTAAGACAACATCAATGAACGCACTCCATTTAATGTTAAGCTATGTATCAATGGGTATAAATATATACATAGTGTAGCTACAGCATAGACGCACTTTCTGACAGATAAGTCAACAGAGATAATTATATGAGTTCAAATTAAGTTCAGATCTCCTATAAACAATGTTACACAAGAGCTACACATCGAGGTGCTGTGATAAAAATATTGTGATCTGGAAATGTTACTGTCAGCGAACCATTCAAGCCCACTTACCACCACTACAGCTCCAAAAAACTTATGGCAGATACTGTTAGTTGTAGCTCATTGGTAAGTGCCCAACTACAAAGCCAAAGGTCCAGAGTTGAATCTCAAATAGGTTCCTAGGGCGTTTTTTTCTGTCACTTGTCTTTTCCATTTCTATAGCGTCTGATGGGTGGTTCGCTGGTTTAGTGATTAAAGGACCGAACTACGAGGTCATGAGGTAACAGCCCCCTACCTGGTACAGAAAGGTCAACAAAACTACACACCAAAGAAGGGCCTAGTGCACCAAATTAAAGGAAAGGAAACCCAAAGGTGTACCAAAGGTCAACTAAGCCTAGAAAAAGGAACAAGGAATAAAAAAAGGGGGGGAAGAAAGAAATGCGGGTGAGGTTCCCATCCAGGGAGCAGCTGGAGACCCCCAAAAGCAGAAAATGCAATGGTGGACATACCCCTCGCCACATACCGGAGGCACCCCACCCAATGATACCCACAAAGGATTACAGACACAGACAGCACAAGAGAAGCACGGAAAATAGAGGAAGGACACCAAGCCAACGAAAACACACAAGAAAGAGGAAGAAGACGACACGGGTGGATACGGTGACAGCTGGGGCAGGCCACAAAGCCCAGACAGCCGCTGCTCAGTTGAGGCCGAGAAGGCAACAGGTCGTCCTGCCAACCCTTCAATGGGCTGACAAGGCTGAAGTGCTATCCCTTAGAGAGACTGGAAAAACCCACTTCACGAATAAACCATAACATCAGATCAGCCACTAAGGCATCATAAGCTTACACCATGTTAAGTGAGTGAGAAAGATCAAGAGACCACCACAGGGTGGGTAGGTTAGGACAGTCCAGCAAAACATGGACCACTGCCGAACAGGCACCACAACAACAGTGGGGCGGTTCCTCACGACTGAAGAGATGACCATAAGTTAGCCAAATATGGCCAATGCAAAGTGGCAAAGGATGATGGAGTCCTTGCAAAAGACCCACATGGAGGACCTCAACGTTTCGTTGTCTCCATTATCACCTGTAGTTTGTTCAACAAAGTCAGAGTGTACCATTATGCATTCAGAATCCTCAGAATTTGATGGCATAATACTGATCAAAGGTCCGATTCCGGACTACCAATTTCAAGAGGTGGCTTGCTGGTAGCCAATTTGGGCAGTCTGTCATCTAGTTCATTCCCTGGGATCCCAACATGACATGGGGTCCTGACAAAGACCACTGAGCATCTACATTATTCAAAGCAAAAAGGAATCCTGGATAGTCAGGACCAAGGGACAGTGAGGGTAACCTGGGTCAAAACCTTGTACACTGCTCAGAGTGTTGCTACAGATGAGGAAGGACTCACTGGCGCAGGAACAGATATGCTCAAGAGCACGAGAGGTGGCTTCCAATTCCACAATGAAAACACTGCAGCCATCGGGCACGGGGCACAGTTCATTACATCCTGCACGAACATAAGCAAAGCCAGTGTGACCGGCAAACATCGAACCACCTCTATAGACTACTTCTGAACCCTGAAACGTGCCAAGAATAGAGAAGAATTAGTGGTGGAGGGTCTCAGGATGAGCCTAGTCTTTCAGACCTTGTGATAGCTCAAAAGAGAGGTGCGGATGAGGGATGCACCAAGGCGTACATGAGTACCGTATTTACTCGAATCTAAGCCGCACCTGAAAAATGAGACTCGAAATAAAGGAAAAAAAAATTTCCCGAATCTAAGCCGCACCTGAAATTTGAGACTCGAAATTCAAGGGGAGAGAAAAGTTTTAGGCCGCACCTCCAAATCGAAACAAAGTTGGTCCGTTGTAATATGAGACAGAATTTAGGTCGAATGAAACACGATACAGCTACAGTAGTTTGGTTCGAGTCGTAAGCTTAGCAGTTAAGCTTTACCAGGTAGCCATAGCTATGCGTCAGGCGATCCGTCCATATTTATACGGGTCCCCTTCCTTTTTCACGTGCTTCGTCTGGTTTGAATCGATTGCTTATTTTGCTTTGATCTGATAAGTGCCGTTTTCTTTGTTATAGGTGTTTCTCACTCTAAGCTGAAAATGCATTACTGTACTGTGTCATGCATTGTTTGTCGCATTTTGATAGTGCGTGTTTACGGCCTGTCGCCGCTCGCGGCATGACTTGCTTTTGTGCGCGCTACCGCCGCTTAAAAAAAAAGAGGAATCGTCTCATTAGCGAAACAATGGCAAGAGACTGCTGTTTGTTGTTACTTACACTGCTGCTTTCTTTGATAATGATCAACAAGAACCAGATAATAGACTGCGTATGATAGAACATGTTCTGAACGAGAGTTTAGCGAAAATTTTTCTCCGTTTGAAAATCTTTTCGGCCGCTTCTTTAGTACATCAAATTCTGCACAGAAATTAGTCATCTTACATTTAAAATCTAGTCAGTTGCCGTGCTTCATTTCTGACTGTATCACTATTAGGCATAAGAATAATAAACATGACACGATACGTATATTCTTCCGCGTTTGCTGTTGTCTCACTCTAGTTTCGTAGTTTATTAGGCAGACAGGATTTAAATGAGATAGCAGCAAACACGAAAGAATACATGGCAAAATGTTTATATTCGTATTATTCTTATGGTGAAGAGAATAGTGCATGTAATTCACATTTCATCAGGTTCCTATTAGCAACCATCTCTTCTCACAGGTAGGAAAAAACTCTGAACGTAGAGTTGGCCATATTGACAAACATCCCTAACAGTCTTGCCAGTCGGATTTTCGTAGTACATTGAAATTCTGCTACATTCGAAGATGAACAATACGGAATTTGTCTTTACTTCGTTGGATAATGTATGAAAATGCAGTGGTCGAAACTCAGGGCGGAGAAAAAAAAAAAAGCTCGTCTTCTACCTTTTTTTTAAAATTTATTTATCGATGCAGAGGTTTTGGCGCCAGTATTTATCTTTGTGCCCACAAAGCATGCTTGTGTAGCGCTACATATATTCGACGGCAGAAGTTAGTTGTTGCGGCACCTACCAACATTTTTCAGAACTTCCGCTTGCTTTGCACTCGATTCTAAGCCGCAGGCGGATTTTTGGATTACAAAAACCAGAAAAAAAGTGCGGCTTAGATTCGAGTAAATATGGTAGACTCAGAGAAGAGGTGGTAGAGGGGAAAGCTGGAGTTCTGAAAAAAGTAACTGGATGCGGATGGTGATTATAACCCTAGAAATGGGCCGCCATTGCAGGAGGTGGCTCTCCATATCTGGAAAGACGACACTGTAGTTAGGCTGCTCTGGGGAGCAGCAGATGCATAACGCTTAAATAGTCAACTGTTGTTGGCACAGAACATGAAATGGTGGAACCCCTGCCTCAACTAGGAGGCCGATCACGCAGCTAGTCCAAAAGGTACCAGATGCCAGTTGTACCCCGCAACGGTGTATCAGGTTCAACATCTGTAATGTTGAAGGTGATGCTGAGCTGTAGGTGAGACTCCCATAATCTAGACAGGACTGGACAAAAGCTGTGTAGGGAAGTATCAAAGAAAAGCAGCCGACAGCCCTGTTGGTGTTGCTGAGGTATCTAAGAGTACTGAGGTGCAACCAACAAGGCCACTTCAGGTGACAAAAATGGGAGGCCACGTCAAGTAGGCACCAAAGACCAGTGCCAAAAAATGATGGTGAATCCACCACATTGAAGGACTGGCCACCATGGTAGAGATCTGCATGGGGATGGAATGTATGGCAACTATAGAAATGTATAATGCAGATCTTGGCAGCTGAAAAAATGGAAGCCATGAATGAAAGCCCAAGACTGTGATCAGTGTATTTCTCCCTGCAGTCTGTGTTCAGCAATGCCGATCATGGACGGACAAAAATAAATGAAAAAATCATCAGCATACAAAGAGGGCAACACCATATGTCCCACAGCTAGTATCAAACCAACTAAAGAGAAAGGACACTCAAAACAGAAACCTGTGGAACCCCATTCTCCTCCAGATGGGAGGTACTACTGCAGGAGCCAAACTGTATCTGAAAAATGCAACATGAAACACAGTTCTCAATAAAAATCTGGAGTGAGCCAAAGATGCCCCACTCACGTCAGGTGGCACCATGCGGTATCACAAACACCCAGTGGTATCAAACTTCATGCACATCAAAGAAGACTGCAACAAAGTGCTTATGACAGGCAAAAGCTGTTCAGATAGCAGACTCCAGGTGGACTAAATTATCTGCCTAGAGCGGCCTAGCAAAAATCACTCTGAGTCGAGGCTGTAAGGTACTGGGATTCAGGCATTTAATACAGCCTTCGACTCAACTTACTTTCAAATAACTTGCAGTGGACATTAGTTAAACTGATCGGACAATAGTTATCCATCAGAGGAGACGATTTAATCAATTTCAAAACTGGAATAATGATACTTTCTCGCCTCTCACCAGAGATGGTTAAAAATATGTTGGTTGGCTGCCGGTAAGTGATGAAGCATTTGGTTATCCACATGGTCTGATCCAGGAGCCGTGTTGGGGCAGGCAGCAAGGGTGCTGGCGAATTCCCACTCGCTAAATGACACATTGTTATGGCTCCAAACAGAAGGGGTGGGGGGTGGGGGGGGGGGACGAGAGGGAAAAGGGCTTATTCTACATGGTGTTTGAGAAGATGGAAGCAGGCCTATAGTGGACCATTGCTGAGGCCTGGGCGAAATGTTGAGCAAAATGCTTGGCAACATCATCTGGGCTGGTGAGAATAACACAAACCAAGGAAATTCCCAGGACACCTGTATGAGGATGGTGACCATAAATGCCCATGATCTTTGCTATACCTGCGAAGAGGGAGTATGTGGCCCTAAGGTAGCAACATATCTTTCTCAATAAATCTGTTTCTCGTGTTTCAGAAACCAGTGCACCTGGGCACAAAGCCATTCAAAGGCTAGGAGGTGGTCGAGACACTGATGTTCTTTGTAGTATTGGAGAGCACAATAGCAGTCGTCAATAGCCGCAGCAATTTTGTGGGTCACCAAGGGCCAGTCTTCCGGAAGGAATCGCTGAAGGAGCTGCTGATAGGATGACGTCGATAAAACTCCCTGTGGATTCATCAATGCCATCGCATGGTGGAGCAGTTGGGATGGCAGCACAGGAAAAGGCATCCCAATCCGCATTAGTAAAGGCCCACCTGGAACAGTTCCAGGCAAGTGATGCTGCAGAAAAGACAAGGCTATTGGAAAATGGTCGCTGTCACATAAATTGTCATGAACTCCCCAGTGAAAGGAGGGAAGGAATCCAAGGTTGAGAGATGGAAAGCTTAAGGGCAGAGAATTTGTCGTGAGCCACACTAAAGTAAATGGGGCTCCACTGATAAGGAGGCCGAGATCAAGCCCTGCCAGCAGGTCTCCCACAGCCCTGCCGTGGTCAGTGGTCGCAGTACCACGCCACAGAGGGTTATGGGCATTAAAATCTTCAAGGAGATTGAAGGGGGGGAGGGAGATGTTGAAGGTGGCCAAGAAGAGCAAGGAGCATAGGAGGCCGGTTTGGAGGGAGATAAAGATTGCATATTGTTATCGCAGTCTAAGTGGATCCAAATGGCCACTGCTTCCAGCACAGTATGAAGGGGAACCCAGGAACTAACAATGTCTGTGTGACCAGTGTAGACACAGGGCTCACAAAGGGTCAACCCAGTGCTGGCTGAAGGCGTGGAAATCATGAGGAGTCATCAAATGCGTGTCCATAAAATGAGATTCCTGCAATACAACACAAGCAATTCTGGGAAGTGATGATAATATCCAACACAGTTTCAGGTTTACGGATGGAAAGCTCCATGGCCGAGAAAGTGCCATGCGTAACACTAAAGTGTGTGGGGGCTCCACTGTTAAGGAGATAGAGATCAAGCCCTGCCAACAGGCCTCCAACAATTCTGCACCAGTCAGGGGTAGCACTATGACCCCACACAGTAGGACAAGAGGCTGGTTGGATGTCAAACGGGTAGAAATGGTCACTGTGCTGAGTCAGTGTCCCTCACTGGTAAGGATGGACTGACTATGAATTTAAAATCGAACCCTGATTGGGAGGGAGAGGGCATCTCCCACTAGGGTGTCTGCGAGGTCCTCGTCCTGAGACTTACACAACTTCTCTTCTTCTTCAGATGGTGCAGTCAGGAAGAAAGCAAGTCACAGCAATATCAGGATCCAAAAGAGAACAAGTGGCTTTGAGACCCATGGAGTGTGGGTCCTACATCCGACTTGAAGTAACAAGCTTCTTGTCCTGGAGATGCCAAGGAGGACAGATCCTAGAGAGAGCACCATCCCCGGCAGGAGACAGAGAAGGCAGTTTCTTCTCCAACTGAGGACAAGGAGCGGTCTGTGAGGGCAGGGGAATGTGGACCACCCGAGAGAAGGAAAGGGAACAGGGAGAAGACAATTTGGAAATTTGTGGTAAGGACTATGTGACCAAACTGCTGAGGTCATCAGTCCCTAGCCTTAATCTAACTTATGCTAAGGAGACACACACACACACACACACACATACACACACACACACACACACACACACATGCCCAAGAGAGGACTCAAACCACTGACGGGGGAGGGGGGGGGGGGGTTCATGCACTTGAGGACTTCCCAAGTGGAAAGGGCTGCAGCAGTCTCTGCAAATAGGATTCACCTCACAACACAAAGACATGTGACTGAAATGGAGACACTGGAAACAGCGCATGATAAAGCTTGACCTTTTCTGGAAGTGTGTACCCCTCAAAAGCCAGGATGAAAGCACCGGTATCAACATGATTGTGCTTAGGACCTCTCTGAACAAAATGAATGTTATGCTGTGCCAAATTAGTCCCAAGTACCAGATTGAAGGAGGCAGTCCCTGTGGAAGGTAAAGCCCTGTGTCATATTTAAGTAGGATCTCCTAAGTGCTCACAAGCACAAAGGGAATCCGACTGATTGGCAGAAGAGGTTTCAGTCTGTAGGGAACCAGATCACATCTAAAAAAAGGCCATTTGGTAGCAGCAAAAGTCGGGCAAGAGTATGCAGGGACTCCTGGATAGCCATCACCAGACGAGAACGAGGAATCGCTACAGATCACGAAGGACTCACCTGAGCAGGAGTGGATATACTCTAGGGCACGAAAGATGGCGACCAGCTCAGCAGTGTAAACGCTGCAGCCAGCCGTCAATGAACGTTGTTCGGAATGGTCCCCTAGAGTAAGCGCATAACCGGCACGACCAGCAACCATCGAGCCATCAGAGTACGCAATGCCAGAGCCCTGACACATTGCAAGGAGGAAAAGAAAGCGGTGGCGGAAGGCCTCCGGAGGGACTGAGTCCTTCGGGCCTGTGCCAATTCCAGCTGAAGGCGAGGGCGAGGCACACACCATGGGGGTGTACACAGAGGTGCCCTGAAAGGAGGCGGAAGAAGTAAGGCCCCAAGCCCGGAGAGAAGCTCTCGGATGCGAACCGCGATCATACTGCCAGCCCTGGGTCGACGTTCTGGAAGATGGCGTGCGACTCTGGGAATAGTAGCCGATAGTTAGGATGCCCGGGCAAGCTGAAAACATGGGCAGCATAAGCGGCCAGCAAACGTTGGCGCCGTAACCGCAGTGGAGGGACACCTGCCTGCACTAGTATGCTGTCCACAAGGCTGGTACGGAAAGCACCAGTGGCAAGGCGTATCCCGCTGTGGAGGATTGGGTCCAGCACCTGCAACGCAGATGGGGATGCTGAGCCATAAGCCAGGCTCCCATAATCCAGACAGGACTGGATTAACGCCTGGTAGAGCCGTAACAGGGTAGATCTGTTGGCGCCCCAGCAGGTGTGGCTCAAGCATCTCAGAGCATTTAGATGCCGCCAACACGCCTGTTTAAGCTGCCGAATATGAGGCAGCCAAGTCAGCCGGGCATCAAAAACTACCCCCAAAAACCTGTGGGTCTCCACCACAACAAGGAGTTCGTCGGCAAGATAAAGCCGCGGCTCAGGATGGACCGTTCGGCGCCGGCAGAAATGCATAACGCGGGTCTTGGCAGCCAAAAACTGAAAACAATGCGCTACAGCCCAAGACTGCGCCTTGCGGATAGCGCCCTGTAGCTGACGTTCAACAGCTGCAATACCTGTAGAGCTGTAGTAAAGGCAGAAGTCGTCAGCATACAGGGAGGCGGAGACAGAATTTCCCACCACTGCAGCGAGCCCATTTATTGCGATTAAAAACAGGCAGACACGGATGACAGATCCCTGTGGTACCCCGTTCTCCTGGACTCAGGAGGAACTATGAGAGGCCGCGACTTGCACGCGGAAGGTACGATACGACAGAAAATTTCGGATAAAGAGCGGCAGAGGGCCCAGAAGACCTCATACATGAAGGGTAGAGAGTATGTGATGACGCCATGTCGTATCATACGCCTTCCACATGTCGAAAAAGACAGCGACCAGGTGCTGACGGCGGGCAAAGGCAGTACGGATGGCCGACTCCAGACTCACCAGATTGTCGGTGGCGGAGCGGCCTTTACGGAATCCACCCTGAGACGGAGCCAGGAGAAGCTTGCAAAGAATGTTGGTGAGGCTAATGGGGCGGTAACGGGGATGACAATGCTTTCCCGCCATTGCGACGGAAACTCAGCCTCGACCCAGAGACGGTTGTAAAGGTCGAGGAGGCGTCGCTTGCAGTCCACTGAAAGGTGTTTCAGCATCTGACAGTGAATGCGATCTGGCCCATGAGCGGTATCAGGGCAAGCGGCAAAGGCGCTGTGAAATTCCCACTCACTGAATGGAGCATTGTAGGATTCAGAATGGTGGGTGCGAAAAGAAAGGCTCCAACGTTCCATCCGCTCTTTAATGGAGCGGAAGGCCAGTGAGTAATTGGAAGAAGCGGAACTAAGAGCAAAATGCTCTGCCAAGCTGTTGGCAATTTCGTCGGAGTCTGTACAAACTGCTCCATTCAGTGAGAGCGCAGGGACACTGACAGGGGTCCGATAGCCATAGAGGCATCAGATCTTGGCCCAGACCTGTGATGGAGAGACATGGAGGCCAATGGTGGACACATACCGCTCCCAGCACTCCCACTTGCTTTGGCGGATAAGGCGACGGGCCCGCGCACGTAGCCGTTTGAAGGTGATGAGGTGATCAATGCAGGGATGTCGCTTGTGATGCTGTAGTGCCCGCCGGCGATCTTTAATCGCCTCAGCGATCTCAGGTGACCACCAAGGCACAGTCCGCCGCCAAGGGGACCCAGAAGAACTGGGAATGGCAGATTCTGCGGCAGTAACGATGCTGGTGGTGACTGAGTGAACCACCGCATCAATGTCGTCACTAGAGAGAGGCTCAATAGCGGCAATGGAGGAGAACAAGTCCCAGTCAGCCTTATTCATAGCCCATCTGCTGGGGAGCCCAGAAGAGTGACGCCGTGGCAGTGACAGAAAGATTGGAAAATGGTCACTACCACACAGGTCGTCATGCACACTCCATTGGACAGACGGTAAGAGGCTAGGGCTACAGATCGATAGGTCAATGGCGGAGTATGTGCCATGCGCCACACTGAAGTGTGTGGAGGCACCATCATTTAAAATTGAGAGATCGAGCTGCGCCAATAAATTCTCAATGGTGGCGCCTCGACCTGTTGCCACTGACCCTCCCCACAGAGGGTTATGGGCGTTGAAGTCGCCCAGTAACAAGAAAGGTGGCGGCAATTGGGCTATCAGCGCAGCCAGGACATACTGTGTGACATCACCATCTGGTGGAAGCTAAAGACTGCAGACAGTAACAGCCTGTGGCGTCCACACCCGAACAGCGACAGCCTCTACAGCTGTATGTAGAGGGACAGACTCGCTGTGAAGAGAGTTAAGGATATATATGCAGACGCCACCAGATACCCTTTCATAAGCTGCCCGGTTCTTATAACAACCCCGATAGCCACGGAGGGCGGGGGTTCGCATTGCTGGAAACCAAGTTTCCTGAAGTGCAATGCAGAAGAAAGGGTGAAGGCTGATAAGTTAGCGGAGCTCAGCTAGATGGTGGAAGAAACCGCTGCAGTTCCATTGGAGGATGGTATTGCCCATGTCTGAGAAAGGCGTGACGGGACTGGGAAGGCAGATTACGCCACTGGGTCACCTGCTGCCTCCAAATGAGCACCTGTGCTAGTGCTTTCCATGGCGCCTGAGGGACCGGCGAGATTGAGGTCCTCAGCGGACGCCAGAATCTCCACCTCGTCCTCAGAAGCAGTGCTTGTAGGAAGCGGTGGGATGGGTGCCACCGCAATGTCGTTAGCCTTGGGGGACTTTCTTCTTCTGTTCCTCTCGCTGTGCCTTCGGTGGTTCAGGCTTGGAGGGCTTCACTGGGTCAATCTCAGGGACGACGACCAGGGACTGGTGGTTGTTTCAGCCACTTGCGGGTGTCCGCTTTTCCACTGGTCGGAACTTGCTAAGGTAGGTCCCCAAGGGACCCCTTCCTGGCGAGAGTAGCCGAAGAAGTCACTCTTCTCCGGCTTGAAGGGGGAACTGATGTCCCCGATGGTTGGGGGCGGGGGGACGGGGGGGGTGTTGCTCCTGAAGAAGATGGGAGCACGAGCAACAGGGAGTGAAGTGCCCCCCACAACCAAGGGGGCCGGTGGATTCTGACAGATCTTAGAGCCAACGATAAGTGACGATGGGAGAACCGTTGTTGCAGCAGCGGCGAGGTCGACGTCATTGCCACAGGATGGAGCCGCTCATACTTCCGTTTAGCCTCGGTGTAGGTCAGGAGGTCCAGGGTCTTATATTCCATTATCTTTCGTTCCTTCTGGAATATCCTACAGTCCGGCGAGCAGAGGGAATGGTGTTCTCCGCAGTTAACACAGATGGGAGGCGGAGCACATGGAGTATTGGGATGCGAAGGACGTCCACAATCTCGACATGTGATGTCGGAAGTACAGCGAGATGACATGTGCCCTAACTTCTAGCATTTAAAACACTGCATCGGAGGAGGGATATATGGCTTCACATCACAGCGGTAAACCACCACCTTGACCTTTTCGGGTAAAACATCACCTTCAAAGGCCAAGATGAAGGCACGGGTGGCTACCTGATTATCCCTCGGACCCCGATGGATGCGCCGGACGAAGTGAACACCTCGTCGTTCTAGATTGGCGCGTAGTTCATCTTCGGACTGCAGAAGAAGATCCCTGTGGAATATAATACACTGGACCATGTTTAAACTCTTATGGGGAGTGATGGTTACGGAAACATCCCCCAACCTGTCGCAAGTGAGCAACCTCCGTGACTGGGCAGAGGATGCTGTTTTGATGAGAACTGACACAGAGCGCATTTTGGACAAGCCCTCCACCTCCCCGAACTTGTCCTCTAAATGCTCCACAAAAAACTGGGGCTTGGTCGACATAAATGATTCCCTATCTACTCACGTACACACGAGGTACCGGGGTGAATAATCTCCACTGCCTTCTTTGGACAAACGTTCCTCCCATGGAGTGGCCAGGGAGGGAAATGATCTGTGATCAAATTTCTTTCCATTGAGGTTAGACCTTGATCGCTTAGAGACTGCTGGTGGAGGCCCACCAGCGAGAGATGATGTACCACGCTTCATTGCGGGTCATCCGCCCTGATGCCACCCACTCCGACCAGGGGCTCTCCCCACGGGCGCCACCCAGCCGCAGCAAACACCACCTGGCAGGATGGCCTTTGCCGGGAGTCCCGATGCCCCAAAGGGATAGGCATCTACTCCTCGGCATACGTGGGGAGGTAGCAGCTCAGGCATCAGCAGTGCGATCCCTGTGTAGTCAGGGGGCTACCACCAAGAGGGTACATGATGACCCCACCACAACGGACTGGCTACCGTGCTGGATGTCGGGTGTCGAAATATCCATGTACATCACGAGGGCAAAGATGGAAGTGCACAATGGAGGGAAGGGATGCTATCCGGAACACACTGCAGCAGATGTGGCCGGAAGCTCGATGTAAGTCCAACTCCAAGAAAATATCAGGTGTGCCAGATCTTAGGGCAAGATGGATTTAAGACGCACCACGTAACGTGTCCTTCCCCAAATGGTACGCACTAACGGAAAAATTTGGAAATAGAGTGGTCAAACCCCTCAGGGGACCATCACATTAAAGGCCGAAACAGTTGAGACTCCTTTTAGTCGCCTCTTACGACAGGCAGGAATACCGCGGGCCTATTCTGACCCCCGAACCCGCAGGGGGGAATGGCCCAAAGAGATGAGTAACCACTCTTCCAGGAGTGTCACCCCTATGTTGTCGGGGGTCAGCCAGATGACTGCGGAACAGACACTCCCTCCTCGCACGGACAGGTACACGTGCTGATGAATTGGTGATGGGAGCAGGCTATGGTGAGGAAGGAAGGGGGGTAGGAGGGAGACGAGGAATCCATGCCGAAGACGCTTGGGAGTGAGCTCTTCCCCATATGGCTCACGCTATGGAAATAATTTACAGAGGGAGGTCAATCACCAAAGGAGAGCCAGAAAAAGGTGAGGGGAGAAGAGAGAGTGGAAACACAAGACAAGGCCAAAAAGGAATTGCAGAACTGATGGTCGTCATAAAGGGAAACACCGAGGGAGAAAGAGGAGTGTTGTGCAGGAGAGGAAGGAGCTAGAATGGGTAGGAGTAGATACGATGAAGGGAATGCGGCCCAGGAGATAACGAAGACAATAACTTTGTTAACATGGAAAATGCCTAGTCGCACTGTGGTTTGGAGTCCACACTAAACCTAATGTCTACAGGTACGCATCATCTACACTTGCAAGGATATCCGAAAAACAATCTCAAAGTGTATGGCAGAGGATGTCCCCCATGGTGCCAGTTACTAGGGTTTCTTCTCATTCCGTTCACATATGGAATGTGGGAAGAATGATTGATTGAATGAATATTATTCTAATATTGTCCTCACGATCCCTATGTGGGGAAGGGGTTGTAGTATATTCCTGGAGTCATCATTTTCAGCCAGTTATTGAAACTTCGTTAGTAGGTTTTCTTGGTATAGTTTATGTCCATCTTCAAGAGTCTGGAGTTCAGTTTCTTCAACATCAGTGTGACACTTTCCCATGGATCAAGCAAATCTTTGACCATTAGTGCTGCCCTTCTCTGTATTCGTTCAATATCCCGTTAGACCTATTTTGTACGGGTACCACACGCTTTAGCAATAATGTACAATGGGTCACATGAGTGAGTTGTAAGCAGTCACCTTTAGACTGATTGCACTTCCCCAGTATTCTACCAATAAACTAAAGTCTACCACCCGCTTTACCCACAACTAAGCCTATGTGATCATTCCACATGAGTGAAATCAGTATTAGTGTCATTGGTTTGAGAAACAGCTGAAATCTTTAAAATTAAACAAAGCTCAAGGGCCTGATGGAATTCTGTCTGATTCTATATTGAATATGTAGCTGAGTTAATCTGTCTTCCAACCATAATCTATTGTAGTTCCCTCGAACAAAAAACTGTGTCCAGTAGTTGGAAGAAAGCACAAGTAACACGCCTCTACTAGAAGGGTAGTGGAAGTGATCCACAAAACTACCATCCAATATCTTTGACATCAATTTCACATGCCTACTGTTACATCCAGGAACTTGTACGAGTTGACCAATTCCAATGGTTACTCATTAATATTAAAGTCAAAGGATACTAGTTTTTTCCTTTTGTGAAATGCAAAATTTTACATTCTTGAATATTTAAAGCATGTTGCCAATCTTCTCTCCACTTTGAAATCTCATCAAGATCTGACTGAATATTTATGCAACAACGAAAATAATCAATTTTTTGACAATATAAGGTAATTGGAGAGATAAAAAATCTACTCATCAAGCAGCAGCAGGGGAGCACACATGTAAAAAAAGGTTTCATGTATGGAAGCTTTCGGAGCCACTGGCTCTGAAAGCTTGCATATGCAAAACTGTTTTTTTATATGTGTGTTCTCCTGTTGCCAGTTGGTGAACTGCATGATCTGCAAAAAGTCTGAGATTTAATATTAATATTTGCTGCAAGGTAATCAATATCCAACATGAAACTTCCTGGCAGATTAAAACTGTGTGCCGGACCAAGACTCGAGCTCGGGACCTTTGCCTTCGCGGGCAAGTGCTCTACCAACAGAGCTACCCAAGCACGACTCACGCCCTGTCCTCACAGCTTTACTTCTGCCAGTACCTCGTCTCCTACCTTCCAAACTTAACAGAAGCTCTCCTGCGAACCTTGCAGAACTAGCACTCCTGAAAGAAAGGATATTGCGGAGACATGGCTTAGCCACAGCCTGGGGGATGTTTCCAGAATGAGATTTTCACCCTGCAGCAGATTGTGTGCTGATATGAAACTTCCTGGCAGATTAAAACTGTGTGCCCGACCGAGACTCGAACTCGGGACCTTTGCCTTTCGCAGGCAAGTGCTCTAATAACAGAGGATGGGGCGTGAGTCATGCTTGGGTAGCTCTGTTGGTAGAGCACTTGCCCGCGAAAGGCAAAGGTCCCGAGTTCGAGTCTCGGTCCGGCACACAGTTTTAATCTGCCAGGAAGTTTCATATCAGCGCACACTCCACTGCAGAGTGAAAATCTCATTCTGAATATCCAACATGAACAACAAGGGTCCCAAATCACTTCCCTGGGGCACACCTTTAAGTTACTTCTACATCTGACAATGACTCACCGTCCAAGATAACATGCTGTGTCCTCCCTACCAAATTTCATTTGATACTCCATATATTTGTACTTTTAACAATAAATGCAGATGTGGTACTGTATTAAACACGTTTTGAAAATCAAGAAGTACTTCATCTGCTTGACTCAGTTGATCCAAAGCTTTCAGTACGTCGTGTGAGGAAAGTATGAGTCGAGTTTCACAGGATCGATGTTTCCGGAATCAATGCTGGTTGGCATGGTGGAGGTCATTCTATTTAAGATACCTCATTATGTTTGAGCTCAGAATATGTTCTAAGATTCTATAACAAATCAGTGTCAAAGATAATGGATGGTAGTTTTGTGGATCACTTCTACTACCCTTCTTGTAGACATGTGTTACCTGTGCTTTCTTCCAACTAATGGGCACAGTTTTTTGTTCAAGGGAACTGAAATAGATTACAGTTAAAAGATGGGTTAACTCAACCACAAATTCAATATAGAAACTGATAGAGATTCCATCGGACCATGGAGCTTTATTCAATTTTGAAGATTTGAGCTGTTTCTCAATATCAATGACACTAATGCTGATTTCATTCAACTTTTCAGTTGTACGAAGATTAAATTGGGGCAAATCTCCTGGGTCTTTCTTTGTAAAGGAACATTTGAAAACTTAGCTAAGCATTTCTGCTTCTGCTTTGCTACCCACAATTTCAGTTCCTGTCTCATTTGCCAGGGATTAGAAACCAACTTTGGTGCCATTAACAACCTTCGCATACAACCAGAATTCCTTTGGGTTTCGTGAAAGATATTTTTACAATATTCTGCTATCGTAGTCACTGAAGGCTTCACAACTGCCTTCTTGATAGACAAAAGCCTTTTATTCAGCATCTCTCTATCTACAGTCCTGTGCTTTTGTAATAAGTTTCATTATAGTGACTGTATATCATGGAGCATCCCTCCCATTATAAAGTGTTCTACTGGGTACATATCTATCCACTGTATGGTAAACTGTTCTTTTAAACTTGAGCCATAGTCCCTCTACATGCTCCATTATAGGTCTCCCTACAATTGACGGGGAAAGTCAGTATAAAAAAAGTCAGAGACTGACCAGAGAAAAGTAATGGCATAACAATTCCAGTAAGGCCATGCCTAGTAAAACATCCCAGTGTTCAAATCGACCTTGAGGATTTAGGACAACTTTCCGGAACTTTACTTACAGTATGTCACATACCCTGATAAACTATGAAGAATGAACTTCAACAGAGCACAGGTGCATAGGTCAGTAATAGAACAATTAATCAACAGATGGTAGAACTCAAGTGTTCATGGTTATGTTGATATTCACGATTTACTTATTACAAGATGAAAGAGTGAGATTACTACTTTGAGTCAAACAACAAACAATGCTGTCAGTTCTAAAATGGATGGCATGGGTGACCTTGCCTTATACTGCAGATTTGGATTAGGCTGATAAGTTACAGAATGTGCTCACTGATGAATTGTAATGCTGTTTTGGCATTCAACGGTAGTGGACACAGTAAAAATAAAAATCTAAGGACAACTATAAAATGAGGTCTTTATTCTCCAAGGAAACTGAATACACTCTCTGTCCATACACAGAGTGTATTTGACCAGATAATCAGCTATGAAGATTGTATGTGCTAAAACTTAAATTGTCTCAATGTAATTTAGTAACAGACCATGCAGTAATGCCAAAAGAGAGCCAGGCAGATTGCTCTCGATGCAATGGAGCTGTTAATACAGTGGCAATTATTGACCTATATGGAAGGGAGGGAGAAAAATAAAAAGAAAAAAAGGTCAACCAGTTACAAACTACAGCATGCACACACTTCATTCAACATGTAAATGTCACTACAGATATTCGGATTTATGTTATGACATGTTCAACATGCTTGCCATCGACAATGATGTGGCGCAGATGAATAGCGAAATTCTGCATGTCCCACTGAAATGTCGGAACACTGATGCTGTCAATAACCACATAAACAGCTGTTTTCAGCTCAGCAATGGTTTTGGGGTTTTTGCTGTACAAGGAGTCGCACATGTTCTGGGTACCCCAGACCCAGAATGCAGTCCCTGAGGTGCTCCTCAAGCTCCATCTTGCACTAACCACATCTTGTCGAAATAAAGGTCACTTTGGATCTTGTGGATGAAATCATCTTCCAAAACCTTCATGTACCATTTGGTAGTCACCGTGCCACCGACTATTCCATGACTGGACACTGCACAACACACAGTCACCCATTCAGGGTGGAGAGACTTCTCAATCATGAAATGTGGATTCTCAATCCTCCAAATATGCCAATTTTGCTTACTGACAAACCCATCCACAAGAAAGTCGACTTCGTCGCTAAACCAAACCATATTCACATCAAAGTCCTGTTCGTCAATTCTGTGGACAATAATGTTGGTAAAACACAACCGCTGTTTCATGGCCCTGGGCCTTAATGGCTGATGGGTTTGAATTTTGCATGGGTTTATTCCCACCTATTGTGCAGTTTGTTCGATTTTCTGGGGCTGGTTTGAAACACAATGCATGTCTTCTCAATGTTTTCAGGCATTTTCACGCTCAAATTCTTTATTGTTAGCGCACTTGGATCAGTTATCTTCGGCTTGAACTCTGTCGCAAACTTCCTTTGTGTCGCAGTTGGGCAGTTATTGCTTGCACAGTAGGCTTTCACAAGCGCTACACACTCAGGTACGCCGTACCGTGACATTTTCACATGCAAAAGGCCGACAACAACAAGCCGCATGTGCATGCACATACTAATTCCCATCATGTCCTATGGCCAACCATGCGGTTTGAACATCCTAACGCAAACCATTCAGAAGTTATGACGACTTTATTTCATTTAGTTCAATAATTGTCACCCTGAATCATAAACTCAAAACTGTGTTAAAAACCTTTGCTATGTACTGAGGACTATCTCTCATTATGAACTGTGCTATATGATTTTTCTGTTTACAGGGTGGGACAAATTTACCAGCTATGAAGTTATAGTCTGGGACTACAGTACACTGTCTTGAAACATTTGTTCCCCTCTCATTGCAGGAGAAATAGACTACATACTACATATATGGTAAAAATATGTCATCTTACTTCGTTTCTTACTGTTAGCAAATTATGTACCGATAAGCAAATAAAGAGGAATCTGTTATAGTTCAATTCTTTTATCTTGGCGGCTCGCGCATGCCCGCCCAGACGCTGGAGATTGCTGCGTTGCCAGTTGCACACGACGCACGCGCCAATAGAAGCAGCGCCATAGTATAGCATAGTTCACAAGCTTACGTGTAGGGGGGAGCACGCAGTTCATGAAATAAAGCCACCACGGCCGCATTAACCCTTTCGCTGCTACAAAGACGTGCTCCCTGCATTCCGCGCTGTGGGTGATTTTGTCACTGCACTGCTCGCCTGTGCAGACACATTGTGTTCCGACTGCTTTGACACTCTTTTATCATTCGATTCCACAAAAACTATTTGGCTCAAAAATTAGATTTTTACCTATCTTCTTGACTGATACCTTCCCCCCATAAATGACTTAATTTTGTTTCGATGTTCAACGCAGTTATTATGCAGCATTAAATATAGTAAACCTCTGCATGAAATTTTGAAGAGTTTGCAGAGGTAAAAGTCCATAGAGTATACTTTCCGTACGGTCGATTTTAGTTGCCACAATGTTGAGAATGAAATGTGGACAAGATACCTACATATTTCATTTAATTTAAGTACCACATAAGTGTTGTATGTAATATTGAGAAATATTCCACCTTTCGCGACTGTAACAAAAGTTTTACTTACACTGGGCACGTTTGGCTTTATTTTAAAGCACTTCAATCAATCAAAAGGAAGTAGACAAAATACATTAAACAAAACTGTGGACTTACAAAAACATTAGGACTTGAATATACCGTCTGTCAGTGAAGTGCTCAAAGCTATGTCAAACATAATTTATTTGCTAAAACACTGATGAGCCAACACAAACGTTGAATATTGTGCTACCGCAGCACAAAACTACGAAAGGTGACTTGGCAATGGAGGACACAAAATACAGTCCTCTTATGATGCTTCAAAAGAGAGAAACGCGTCTGGTCTAAATAAGTCGCTTATTACAGTTGCAGAAGAGGGATATATTTCAATACCATTGGTAAAACTGCGACTATGGAACAAAAACAAGAAATAGAACATGAATACCATTGTGTATGTGCCATACCTTTCACCGATGGAAGTGCTTTAAAATAAAGCCAAACGCGCCGTGTGTATATAAAACTTTTATTACAGTCGCGAAAGATGGAGTATTTCTCAATATTACATACGACACCTATGTGGTACTTAAATGAGATATTGTTATACAGTAAATATTGTATGAAATTTAGGTATCTTGTCCACATTTCATTCTCAACATTGTGGCAACTAAAATCGACCATACGGAAAGTATACGCTATGGACTTCTACCTCTGCAAACTCTTCAAAATTTCGTGCAATGGTTTACTACATTTAATGCTGCACATCAAAACAAAATTAAGTCATGTATGGGGGGAAGGTATCAGGCAAGGAGACATGTAAAAATCAAATTTTTTGGCTAAATAGTTTTTGTGAAATCGAATGATAAGTGTGTCAAAGCAGTGGGAACACCATGTGTCTGCACAGGTGAAAAGTGCAGTGATGACAAAATCGCGCACAGCGCGGAATGCGGGGAGCACGTGTCTGCAGCAGCGAAAAAGTTAATGAAGAGGCAAAGCACTAGAAATTTCATTCAAACGAATAAAATTCGTGAAGTAAGGCACTCCAATATTGTTTTTAAATAAAGAAAATATTAAGCACCGCACAAGGTTTGAACTCATAACCTTTCCCTTGGCAGCCTAACACCCTAACCGTTATGCTACCTCAGCTCCTCGAACAGTGTAACTCCATAAGGACTCTAACACCTCACGCAACTACTTATAAACACTGTTGGTATGACTATGAATTACTCACGCTTCGTCGAAGTACAATAGGAAATAAACAATTATCGCTGTTCTTTATTGCGAAAAAGCAGTTCGTGAGATTGAAACAAACACCTTTCCTTGCTATCGCCTGAATTAGGAGTCTTATTGCTTGTTTGGTTTAATTAATTAATAGAATATGAAGCAATTGGTATAAAGAATGCTTTTTCCAAACTTTCTGTAAAAGAAAATCTGCTATCAAGACATTGCTTTTGTTCTATTACTTTATTTATGACTGAACGTTTCTAAAACTGAAGACACTCGTCCGTGGTCTGCACTGCTGTCGAGATCTGGCAACGTCGTTCTCTGTTCATTGGCTGACTGTATTTTGTGACGTCAGTTGCGCAGAACGAACCTAAACTCGGCCGCCAAGATATATGACGTGCACTTTAACATTGAATATATATTTAAGTGTCAGGAAGTCTTTTCTGAAGCTATTTGTCTGGACTGTAGCCATGTATGGTAGTGAAACATGGACGATAAACAATTTAGATAAAATGAGAACAGAAGCTTTCGAAATGTGGTGCTACAGAAGAATCTGAAGGTTAGATGGGTTGATCATGTAACTAATGAGGAAGTGCTGAACAGATTTGGGGAGACAAGAAAATTGTTTCACTACTTGATGAAAAGGAGGTATCGAGAACAGATTCTGAGACCTCATGGGATCACCAGTTTAGTATTAGAGGGAAGTGTGGGAGCGGGGATAAAAATCGTCGAGGGAGACCAAGAGATGAATACAGAAAGCAGATTCAGAAAGATGTAGATTGCAGTAGTTATTCGGAGATGAAGAGGCTCACACAGGATGTATAGCATGGAAAAATGCACCAAATCAGTCTTCTGACTGAAGACCACTATTAAAACAACAAATAACAACAACATGCAAATGAATATTAAATGAAATGAAACAATTAGCGTATGAGACTGCATTCACTGGTGGCAGGAAGTTTGGAAATTTGACATAAACACAAAAAGACTTGAGTTCTCAGAATGAATGGTTTCTTCTACACAAAACAAGAGGAAAGAACAAAAAACATGTAAAAATTTGACATGTTATGTGCTGAGAAACTATCACTGAATGAAACAACACAAAGGACTAAACAAGTTGTCACCTTTCTATACAGTCCACATCTTGTTTTCAGTTGATACTCTGACTTGGATAAGCCCTTTCTTCGGAGTTTTTGTCATATTTTCGATTCTATTTTTCTCACAAATTAAAGAAAAATTATGTTAAGCAGGGTGTATACATGGACAAGGAAAAAAAATTCCCAGATTTTTCCCGAATTTCCCGGTTGAAAATACACTTTCTCCCTGGTGAGAATACACTTTTTCCGTGTTAAGTGACAGTATACTTTTCCTCAGCACTGTAAAACTTATCAGTCCTTAGAATGTTTATGGTTTTCTACACAGACATAGAATTTGCCGGCACTTTAGAAAACGTAACCCAAGGGGGGGGGGGGGGGGGGAAACACGTTTTGGAAAGATCTTTGATGTGCAGCAACATGTACGCTGCATGTTTTCGTGTTACAGAGGTATAAATTCGAATTCCACCAAACACTGCATGTTACTTTCCGAAGCAATGAAATCGAGACTGCAACGCGCTTTTGTAAGCCAGTCATAGCTCATGTCACGTGATCTCGCCAGCTGATGACAGCAAAGGACACGTGATGTAGTCAACCAATAGCAAGATCACTCTTAAGTAGTGCGAACACACAAAAAAGAAAAGTTAATGGTTTAAATTAATATACATAGTTTTGCTACAAGAAAAACAAAGCTTTCACAAATAATATTGGTCTCGAAGATTAATAAGCTGCAAGAGAAGCTAAGGTTCCACATATAATGCTGATCTTTTTCCCCGTGTTACACTTTAAGATACATCACACAAATGTGCCAGTAAAATTTTTAATAATGACGTAAATGTCTGATCCTCTGGGCTCGAAATTCTTCTAGATGGTCGTCCTCAAAGAGTTGATTTTTAAATGAGAGTCAAACGCTCTGTGATTTAAGAAATTCATTGTACATTGTCGCACATAGTTTATCTTGCGTGAAACGAAATTTACTTTGAAAGTTACACTTTTCAAACCACCATTCGCAATATTTTCCCGTGACCTGTTAGAAATTGGTTTGTTTCAGCAATTGCCAGAGAGCGCCAGATAACAGGCGTCACTGCGCCTGCGCAGCTACGATGATGCAGGAAGCCCGCATGTTCCTACGTGTAAAACATTAAAAGATCTTGCATTATGTCATAAAAGATACAAGACATCAAATGATACTTCAAGAGCATTGGAATTTCGTGAACCATACTAAAATGCATAATTCGGCTTAAAGTGCACAATCGTATGTCCAGATTCGGATGTAAATTTTCTTGAGTACCAGTACTGTATTATCTCATGTTTGGTTAAATATTATGGCATAATGCCATACGAGCTAGAAGGTAGAAAACGTGCACTTGAAATGCAGGGAACAGTTGAAACTAGCCAACAGTGTGAAATTAAACACTTTGTTTCAAATAAATTGACTGCCTCAGTGCAAAAGATTAATAAAAGCCAAATCTCTTTAGCAAACCGACAAAAATAACTACATTGTTGCCGGCTGGCCGAGCGGTTCAAGGCGCTTCAGTCTGGAAGCACGTGACCGCTACGGTTCAGGTTCGAATCCTGCCTCGGGCATGGATGTGTGTGATGTCCTTAGGTTAGTTAGGTTTAAGTAGTTCTAAGTTCTAGGGTACTGATGACCTCAGATGTTGAGTCCCATAGTGCTCAGAGCCATTTGAACTTCATTGTTCTGCAAGGCGATAACTGCTTGACTGTCAGAAAGGTGGAAATAAAACCCGAAACTAAACAACATATTTTAGCCTTCCGTAATTATGCGAACGTATTTTAATTCATTTGGTTTCTCCCGGCCACAGAAATCCGTTTTGTTTTCATTTAATGTGAGAGCAATAAACGAAGATGAAACAGCAAACTCACTAAACGTAAACACAGGTCACGTGGAGACTACCCACCTCCTCATTACAACTCAGACTGCTATGTGCATCAGCCCGGTTCTACGATATTTCTGAACCAGAGCAATTTAGATAGTGGCTCCCAGCCACACATCTGCAGCCAGAAGCAGGAGAAGGTACTACTCATACGCGACTCAACTGCGCATGCGCAAGAGCCCGCCCGCAACTGTTCAAATGAATCTAATGTAAACAGCTGTCACGTCAGGCTCATCGGAGGCAATTTGTTGTTAGGAAGCACTGCATATTCTTCCTAAAGCCTTTGACACACTTTGGTTGGCAGACGCTTGTATGAGCACTGTGTTTTGTTGTTGTATATGGCGCATTTCCTTTGCGACTTATGTTTTATTACATTTTTTTTTTTTCTCTCATTCATGTTTCGTTGCTGCAGTATTATTCTGCAGAGGCGGGATACAGTAATATCCTTCGTTAGAGTATTGGTTCTTACCAGTCAAAATCACAAAAATTTAACTGGTAACTAAAACAATGAAAAATTCCCGGAATTCTAAAAAATAACCGGTTTTTTTCCTGGTTTTCTCCCGGACGAAAAAATTCCCGGGTTTTTCCCGGATCTCCCGGGTTGTATACACCCTGGTTAAGTCATAATCAATTTTTCTATGTTGTTACTCAACCTGCAATAATTTCAAGGCCTAGTGACACACAGTAAATACAATCCAACTGATATACATTATCTTCGATGTAAACGCGCGCGCGCGCGCGTGCGCGCACACCCACACACACACACACACACACACACACACACACACACACACACCACAAAAGTAACATTCCTGCAACATTAATCTCATGCAAATTTGCAGCTATGTATGATGCACACCCATCTACAACTACCAAACATAATCAAAGTACCTGCACGATGCTCCATTCCGTTCTCCAACAACATAGTTCCTATCAACATACAACTCTCCAATGTATTCCGAGTTGGACAATCGCTGCAACACCGAGAGTTTTATATAGTAGATTTTCCCATGGGCATGTTCTGTTTCAAGTATATATTCCTCAACAAGTTGGGGTGTCACATCAGAGGTCTCCCGCGGTCTATCGTAGCTCTTTGCATAACGAAGTACATCAACTCCACCTTCAGGCATTTTGATTTCTGGTGGATCCTCTTCAAGAGAAACAGGGGCAGCAACAGGAGGTGGGAGATTACCATCACAAACCTGCAAAATTAAAACAGAAAGTTAACGGCTATAGTTCAATAGGACTTCAAGGATCAAAAATAGTAACTATTTTCTCATTTAATATACACAATAAAATTCAATGGATGCAATGATATTCAGTAGTAAATAAACATTAATATTGCAAAAACTAAATTCCCACAGGAAGAAAAAAACTAGGATGATTAAAGTTCAGTTTCGTGTCAATATCCAAGCTATTAGAATTGACAGAGAAGAGGGGCATGGCGAGGAGGTGGGAGGGGTGGAGGCGCACACACTCAGTTGGACAAGGGCATTGCATTTTATCTGCAGTCAAGCATTGTGTAAGATACCCTGTAAGTAATTCCACAAACTGCCTTAGGACCACCAACAGCTTCTAATGTTGCAAAATAGTGTTCAAAACATTAGTGATGAAATGCTTAGAGATGTTTCTACACATAATCCAGGATTGTGCAATGATCATAGGCCCTACTATATAACAATGAACAATTTTCAACTCATATATGTTAAAACAAACCCTGTTACGGTCCTGATACATACTGCACATTATTTCCTATTAACTTAAAGGACATTAGACTAATAAAATACTGTAATGTCTTATCTGTTCATGCATACATGTGTGCCAACTTGCTCTGCAGATTGAAAAGGACAAAGATTTGAAACCTCACAATTTTTCATCTGCCACTCATCACATCATCTTACGTGTTCGTAGTGGACTGTCCATCCAATTCAACAGGTAGCAACAAATGCTGTTCCCAGCTCATAGAATAATGGATCATTTGTAAGTTGTGGAATAATGAAAAGAAAACTGTTGCTTGACTCACTGCAGTCATTGTTATTACTGAAAAATCAATCTGTGAGGTACAAATTCATGAAGAGTCTTTCTTTGGGTGTCTTGTTAATCTATGAATACTTTGGGAAATCAAATCTTTTGTCACTGACAAAGAGCTAGAATACTGAAATTAATAAATACAATCATAAAAAGGTATATATATATTAGTTTGGCAAGCCCCAAACCAGAGCCGGAGTTATACTGGATAAGGCAGAATAGTATACACCAAATCAAATTACTGTTTCAGTTTTTAAATGCGGGGCTATTCCTAAGGTACATATTGCACTGGCCTGATAATACTGCATATAAGTCACAGCCCAAAAAGTCAGACGAAGAAAATAAGCCACACACTGCTTGAGAGGAAAAAAAATTGGCCAGATACAAGCAGGATTCGAGCACTGAGGGTTAATTATGTATACAGATAGTTCATCCATTCCGAGGATCGAGAACGTGGACGATTTCTGGCTGCTATCAACATTGACAGTGGCAAGATGTCTGTCCCAGGGATTCCAAGACTTATGAGAATGTTTTAATTTCAAGTATGACATCAGATGACAAATGAGAGAAGAAATATTCTTTTTGTGTGTTACAATTAAACATTAACAATTTTCCAATTTTTTTTCTTTACTTAAACTGAGAAACCTTGCTTTTTGCAAATTTCATGTTTCTAGACCAACAGGATGTCCCTTACAGGTTTTGATGAGTGAGTTCGCAAGTACCAAAATATGACATAAATGGCAATATATTTTGGTCGCTTTGATGAACCTTACATTTATTACACTGCCGAGGGACTATAGGACCTTACTATGTGACATAAATTTTAGCTTGAAACGTCTACCTGTCCGTCAGAAAAAGGAGTCTTAACAGATAAGACAGACAGGCAGTCTGATAATAAGTGAATCAATATGTAAGGGTTTTTGGTACATTCCTAGAGTCAACATTTAAAGTTGGTTATCAAAACTTTGATAGAAGCCTTTCTCAGGAGGGTTTCATCAATATGTAAGGGTTTTTGGTACATTCCTAGAGTCAACATTTAAAGTTGGTTATCAAAACTTTGATAGAAGCCTTTCTCAGGAGGGTTTCATCAATATGTAAGGGTTTTTGGTACATTCCTAGAGTCAACATTTAAAGTTGGTTATCAAAACTTTGATAGAAGCCTTTCTCAGGAGGGTTTCGGTCTATCTTTCAAAATCTGCAGTTCCTCTCAATGACAATCTCCCATGGGTCAAACAAAACTGTGACCATTAGACCTGCCCTTCTCTGTATATGTTCAACATCCCCTGCTAATCCTATCTGGTACAGGTCCCACACACTTGAGTATTACCCTATGATGTGTCACACGAGTGATTTTTAAGCAATCACCTACTGGGCTGATTGCACTTCCCCAGTATTCTACCAATAAACCGAAGTCTACAACCAGTTTTACCCACCAAAGGAAGGAATGTAATTATGCCATTTCACAGCCCTACAAAGTGTTACACTCAGGTTTTTGTATGTGTTAGCGGATTCCAATTGTCATCCATTGATATCACAGTCAGGATACCACTTTTTTTTGCTTCGTGAAGTGAACAATTTTCCATTCCCGAAAATTTAGAGAAAGTGGCCAATCTTTGCACCCTTTGAAATCTTATCAAGATCCTGACTGAATATTTATTCAGCTTCTTTCAGACAGTACTTAATTATAGATAACTACATCATCTGCAAAAAAATCTGAGGTTAATATTACTATTGTCTGCAAGGTCATAATATAGAGCATGAAGAATAAGGTGTCAACACATTTCCCTGGGGCACACCAAAAGTTACTTATTCATCTGATGATGACACACTGTCCACAATATACTGTGCACTTCCTACTAAGAAACCCTCAATACAGCCTGAAACTTCACTTTATACCGCACGTGATCAAACTTTTGTCAATAGGCATAGGTGTGATACTGAGTAATTAAATGCTTTTCAGAAATCTAGAAATACTGCATCTACTTGACTACCTTGATCCAAAGCTTTCAGCATGTCACATGAGAAAAGTGTGAGTTGGGTTTCACATGATTGACGTTTTTGGAATACATGTTGGTTGGCACTGAGGAGGTCATTCTGTTTGAGAAACCTCATTATGCTTGAGCTCAGAATATGTTCTAAGATTCTGCAACAAATGGGTGTCAATGGTGTTGGATGGATCATTTCTGCTACTCTTCTTGTAGAAAGGTGTGACCTGTGCTTTTCTCCAACTAATGGACACAGTTTTTCATTCAGGGGATATATATTTACAGTGGTACGAGAACTAAGTTGGGGCAATACTCCTGAGCTTTCCTTTGTAGAGGAACATTTGAAAATAGAGTTAAGCATTTCTGTTTATGCCTTGCTATCGTCAATTTCAGTTCCTGTTTCATTCGTGAGTGACTGGACACTAACTTCTGTGCCACTAACAGCCTTTACATGACCGGAATTTCTTTCGACTGAAGGCTTCACACATTGCTCTTGACTACCAAGCACATCTCATTCAGCATATCTACCTATAGCCCTGTGCTTTGTTTTATACCTATTAAGCAATCTCTGTTCCCATAGAAGTTTCTTTACTGTAACTGTATACCAAGGAGGATGATCTCTTAAATTATCAGCTGTCCTACTTGGTACACATCTATCCAGTATATGGTCAAATATTCTTTTAAACTTGAGCTATAGTTCTCCACTTACTCCTGTCCTGAGCTAAACGTTTCGAGTTCCTCTTTGACGTGCAGCACTATTGTTTCTTTGTCTAGCTTGCTGAACATATAAATCTTTCTGCTTGTTTTAGTTGCCCTTCATGTTTTCATATTCATTGTTGCTATAACTGTCTCATGTTTCTTGTCTACTGCAACAAATGCACCACCTCCATTTCCTCGTTTCCCAAACTTTTAGGTACAAGATTCAATTTTCTCCAAAGACCTCACTACTGTCAAGTTCAAGTTTAACCATCTTTCTGTGCCTAACATTATGTGAACTCCAGTGTTTTTAGTAGTGCTTTGAACTGTGGCACTTTGCTGTGAATGCTTTGGCAGCTAACTACGTGGATTTTGATACTCTCGTCAGTGGGAGGCATTTCTTTGGGTCTTTCACTGATACTTGTGGTTTTCCCACAGCTATCGTTATCTGGTTTGGATGGAGAGTCGCATAATCTAAAAAACCTTTGTGAGCATCTCATACACAGTCAGTTACTTGTGCAGCTGTCTCTGATGTGTGAGCACATCTGACCTATTTAGAGGGGCACTTAAACTCCCAAACCTATGACACACACACCCAGGAAGTAAAACTAGCTTGTCACAGAACCCTCAGTGTCTCTCATTCAAGTCTTCCACTCAACCCTGTGCTAGTGCAAGGCACCAACAAATACTCGCACTGAATTCTCCTTGTGGTGTGCTTAACAATCTTACGATTTCCAAAGCCTTCACTTGGATTATTTCTTGTGAGATAGGCATTTCCATTTATCTTGCATATAGGAAAGAACCTTAGCTTTAACATACTTGCAACTTTTCGGTCCCCTGAATTGTTCTCTTGCTGACACTCCTTTCTTCCAATTTTCTTTTGAAGCAACCCAGTGTCACACATTAGATTCATACCATGTGAACTTTTTCCAGCCCCTCTGTTGGCTGTGGTCTTGGCATAAGGCACAACTGTAAGTCTGAAGCTTGTGTCTTAACTGTGTCAAATTCCTTGACTTCATGATCCTTTTTGCTCAAAATGATCGTTTATATTGGCATAGGTCAGGCTTTCATCCCAGTATCCAACCAAAACTGAATTATAAGCACATAAAGTATTATTAGTAGACCTACACAATGTCGATAAGCACCACCATAGTAGGCCTATTTTGTCGCCACTGTAGATCTGATCAGCTGTTAAGATTATTATTGTGATTATTTCTTCAAACTTGTCTTTGAATTTTTCTGCCATGTCTTGATTTGGTGAAAGTGTTTCTCCAGTTACATCAAATCTTTGTATGCCGCACCAAAATTTAATGTTTCTGAGCCAACAGTCAGAAAAATTGTATTCACTTTCTGCAATACCTAAATCTTGCCCATATTTCTTTCCCTTTCCAATGACCATTGGCCCTGTTACCGGGTTTCTCTCAGACTGTACTGTGCTGAATCATTTGTAAAACATGCTACCTGTTCCAGTTTCGTTTCTGTTTAATGCTTGTCTGGAAGCCACTTTTCAGTTGTTACCGACTGAGTAGTAACTTTCATTAGTTCATCTTTTCGCACCATAAATGATTGATGACCCAATATTAAATTTATTCATCAAAATATTTCAATTCTCACCTTTCTCTAAGCATTTGATGATTTTCAGTTTCTGGTTGATGATCGGTGTTATGTGCTTACATTTCCCCCTGATCTAGAACTCAAATAATGTTTCCACTTCGAGAACATTGTCACTGTTTAAGTGTCAGTGTCAATAAAACTTCTACGGGTCACTTTGTTATTTATGTTCCCTACTGTAATACAGATCCTGGTTCACAAGAAAAAAACTGGCAAAAACTGCTCTCAAACAAAACAATGAATTTATTTATTCATTTAGCATATGGATTTACATATGAATAGCAACTAACAATTGTGGGTTACGTAATTCTACACAATTTCACAAAAATATATTGATTTCATAATTTATTATTTTTTTAAGTCTATAAATTAATATCTAATTTGTCAATCTATTCAAGGACTGCCTCTGTCACTTCAAAGAAATCTTCCAAGTTTCCATGGTAGGCTCTTCTGCTACAGCTTGTGTTGATCACCTGGTGTTGATTTCCAGTCACATTGAGAAGATGAAGCCCCTCCCCATCAGTAGAGATTTTCAGCACACATGCCGTGGCCTGTATGGATCCGATTAATTGCTTTCCAGGCACGTTGTGTTAATTCCATGTTGGCTGGTCTTGTGTCAGGTCTTTGCAGGGTCTGATGTTCCTCATGGGCAATAGAGTTCCACATTTCTGTCCACTTTTTGTTGACACTGAAAGTAGTTGCCTGTGGTGATTCTGCCACTAGAGAAGATGGTTACCTAGATTTTAATCAGTTCATTCAGAGTGCAGGAACATCAGCGTGCATTGGACGCTCGGCGAGTTTAAGTAATTTTTTGTATTCCTTGAGGAGGGCGCTCTGCCTTCAGAGGTCTGGTGGCGCAATATTGCTTTGAGGTGGTAACCAGTATAGAGGAGTAGATCTGGTGCAGCCTATTATTGTCCTCATTGCAGCATTTAGCTCTACATCAATTTTTCTCACGTGTGCTATTAAGCCACATTGGGACACAGTATCCGGCAGCAGAACAGACCAGCTCTATGGCAGCGCATCACAGTGTCATAGCTCTTGTGCCCCATGAGGTACCACTCAACTTCTGTAGGATGTTATTGCGTGTTCTCAGCTTTGCTGTGGTGTTTTCAGTGTGCTTCCTGTAAGAGAGAGTTCTATCAAGAGACTCCTAGATATTTTGGAGAGTCTTGGTGGTGAAGGACCTGACCATTTAAGGTGACATTCAACTTTGCATTGGCCATTCTGCTGTTAGGGTGAAAGCAGCTGACTTCGTTGGATTTGGTATCAAGTCTCCACTTTTTGAAGTATTCATCTATTGTGCTTAGATCTGCGGATAGGATCTCATCAACAGCTTCAAGAGTTCTCTGTTGGGTGGCCAAGGCTAGATTGTCTGCATAGATGAACTTCCTTGTTTCAGGGAGGTCAGATGCATACAAGTTGAACAGGATCGGTGCCAAAACTGAACCCTGAGGAAGATCATTATCAAGTTTCTTCTGTCTGCTTAGTTGGTTGCCAAGGACTATTTGGTAGCATCTCTCAGATAGCATGTTGTTTATGAGCCTGGTTGTGGTTTGGAAGTGTATAACATTGTCGAGTTTGTACAGAGACCTTCTCTCCACACTGTATTATAGGCAGCTGTAAGATCAATAAAAGCCACTGCTGTTTTAAGGCGAGATTGGAATCCAGCTTTTATGTGTGTAGTTAAGCTGAGAACTTGGTCTGCGCAGCTTCTGTTAGATCTGAATCCTGCCTGTTCAATGGGAATAACTTCAAGGATCTTTCGACCAATTCAGTTGAGGATGACTCTTTCCAAAAGCTTCTAGGAGCAACTCAGGAGGCTGACTGGGTAATAGCTAGCAGCTTTGTTTGCTGGTTTACCTGACTTCAGCATTGCTATAATTTTTGTTTTTTTTGAATGCTTTTGGAATGTTCCCTGATAACATAATATTGGTGAAGAAACTTGCAAGCCATCTAAGAGTCCTGTTTCAACAATTGATGAGAAACTCTGGGTGTAGCCCATCAAATCCTGGAGCTTTGCCTTTTTTCATTTCTTTAATTGCTGAAGTGATATCATCTACAATGAAGTCTCTGGAGTACTCTGACTTTTTGGGTGCCTTCTGCTTGAGGTTTCTAAGCTTTTTCTAAACCATTCTTGTGTGTGGCTTATGTGGAGGTGCTTTGGAGAGAGAACTGATTCTATTCGCAATCTGATCTGGTGTTAGTTCAGGATCTTTTTGGGTGGGCAGTCGACTTCCTTCCAGTTTTCTCGAGAGGCTCCATGGCTCTCTGCTTGACCTCTTAAAATCCAGACTTTCTGTTTTTTGCTCCCAGTGCTCTTTACAAGCTTTGTCAAGGTGTTTTAGGAGTTCCGTAGTAGTTCCGTTGTCATTGGTGGTTAAATAGGACTGATACAGTTCTTCAGAGTCATTACTCCAGCATGGGATATATTCCCTACAGAATCCTCTAGGCATGCAATTTTTTGCTGTTGTTAAAACTGTTCCGACGAATCTTCCATCATTTTCACTTAGTGGGAGGAGCCATCTGATCATTTTATCAAGTTCTTTGAAGAATTTAGTCCAGTCTGCTTTTCTGAAGTTCCATCTTGGTCTAGGCATTGATCTGATTATAAGAATTTGAATTCCTACATCTAGGATCACTGGCCGGTGTTGGCTTTTTGGGAAATCTTCAAGGACTGTCCTCACTTTATGTAGAGGTTGTCCCTGAGAGTTCTGTGTTACAAAACATAGGTCAGGGTTTGAGTCTTTGTTCCAGGCTGCAGATTTAAATTTTACCTTGTCCTTAAGTTAAAACTAGGCTAAGGTCGTTATGTTCAGCCCAATTTGCAAGATCCTTGTCATTTTCGTCAGTATCATTGTATTTCCAATTGCTGTGATGGCTGTTGAAGTCGCCAATATATGCACTTGGATGCGAGGAAATGGAAAGGACATGAGCAGGCCAGTTATCTGCTGGAGGCTTGTAGACATTTCTTACTGTAACACCTTCAACTTGAACCAGATATCAGATGTGCGTTTTCAATGTTACTGCGTATATAGGTAGCGCAGCGGTAGGGCTGGTGGTATGTAGCTCCCAGGACTTCATAGCTAGCAACACGTCCTCTCAAATACAGTCTTTGCTCGTTATCTATATGAGTTTCTTGAATGACTGCACATCTACGTTGTTTTCGAGTAGCACATGAGAGAGATGATGTGATTTAAATCGACTGAGCCCTTCAACATTGTGCTGTAAAATTCAAATGTTATGGCTCATGTGTCTGGTTTGTTGTTTCTGAGAAGAACCGTTGTGAAGTAGTTCTGCTTTCATGTTTAAGCCAGGAGATGTGTAGTAGATACGTCTGGCTGCCAGCTCATACTCATTTAGCACCGTCCAAGGGGATATGTGCAGCTTAAGGTGTGCTGCGACGTGAACGGAACCCATATGTAGTGATAGCCAGGATCAGCCTAGTAAAGTCTGAACACTTTTGATTGATTCTGAACAATACTAATTGCGTGTAATGGTAGCAGACACTTAGTGGGCACTTCTGAGTGGTTCTGAACTTTGGATGGAGCTGGACCATTGGGCATTTCAGACTGCTGGATTCTGGACCAATGGAAAGTCTACTGTACTTCATTATCACATAAGGTAGTGCCAAAATTCCCCAATGTCATTCTAGCCACTCATTTAACTCTGTCAAGATGTGGACAATGTACTATAAAAGAAGTCATGACACTAACTGCATACATAAAATGATCACAGAACTCTTGTCAGTGCAGCAAACATACAAATGCTGGGCTAACAAACGGTAGAATGTAAGATGGTGTGAAAAGTATCTACTGTCACTAAAATTCCTCTTACACATACTGCCTGCAACCTTTTCATTACACCCACATTATCCAAGATCTGTATGTGCTTTCCAATACATTATAAGCTGATAGTTGGTGTATCATAGTGGATGCTCTATCTGAATGAAAATAATTCAGTCGGTTGTTGGAAAACAATTGAATGATTCAGTTGTAGCTTTACATATTGGCTGGATCATTCGTTTCTTTTGAGTGAAATTAGTCTTTGGGTGCAACAGAATGAAAAGAGTCAGCGCAGCCCAGCACATTAACTTTGGAGCAGAAACACTGAATCGCTTTGCCATTGTTAGTTAAATTATTATTGTTGGTTGTGCTCTGATATCACTTGTCACTGTTACTGCCGTTTCGATGTGTGCTTTCTACTGAATGCCAATAAGTAGCTTTAAGTTCAGTTTTTCATTCATGTTTATGAATAGGCATTACTTTAATAGGGAACTTTGTCCTAGATAAAAAATTACCCTCCAGATAATACGAATGTGGTATACAGTACCTGCAAAGATGATCCAAATTACGAAACTACTTTGTTAAAGAAATGAATTTAAAAAAAAAAATTATGAATGATTACAAATATTTATCAGGGAAATAAAAATCCTGACAAGTGACAGTCCCAGCTAAAAAGCAAATAATTAAGTCACCAAACAGATTAAAAATTTTTATGTTGTATGCTTTCTGTTCATTTTACCTCAGAATTTACCAAAATAGAATTATGCTGATTAGTGCAAACCAGTGAGGGGGGTGGGGGTGGGGGGCAGGTGTGTGTGTGTGTGTGTGTGTGAGTGAGAGAGAGAGAGAGAGAGAGAGAGAGAGAGAGAGAGAGATTGCTTCAGTAAATCCAAATAGAAAAGTAATTGTTCATTTACTTAAATTTATAATGTAGCAACAATTATTAACATTCCAAAAGCAACCAAAAAATTTCATATTTAATGACAAAAGTACAAAAAAATTTGTATTTAACTACATAAATTTTGAAAATATTTCATTTTTAGAAATATCCTCCTTATTTGCCTCCCCTTGACATAAGTTACAATATTGGTCTCTAAAAAAGTCATGGAATGTAAGTGAAATCACTCAAACCTGGGAACTGAGAGAACACATTCATAGAAATGCATCGGTTGTCTCATATTAAGTGAAACCACAAACCTGGAAAGTGAGTGAAAACATACATATACCTGACATGACCACAGAGACTAGATTTATTCAGTTGTCTTATTCAACTGGGAAAAAAGAGAGAGAATGAAAAAACAATTGACTGACCTAACAGCTGTTAAAACCAGTCCGCTGTCCCATCATTACTACCTTACACAAAATCCCCCCCATTTTCCACCACTACAACACTCTAACTGAAGACTACCAGTTCCAATGTGCTACTGGCTAGGATATGCTTAAAATTTTTATCAGATTTGTGTTGATGATCCACCTTGTATCTATAAGTAATCTTCATCTCCTTTTTTTGCTACTTACATATGAATTTATGATGAAGTAGCTACTGAACTCGTGGATCACATATGGCACCTTAACTACCAATTCACCTTTTGCAAACTTCATCACACACAATAATTTCTGTGTGTAATTGCCTTTTGCCTACAGACAATCACGAGTGATACTGTGACTCCTCATACAACTTTCTGACTTGTGATGTTAGGACTATGAAATATCTTTTGAAGTTCATGAGAAATACAATAGGCTGGTAATGATCTGTGCTTATCATCATTCTTCTCATTTAATTAGATTGTACATACTGACCATGTGTAGGCAATGAACCACAACTTACCTTCTTTGGCAATTTAGCACCTGTAGTAGCAATGCTGTTACGGGCCTTTGCCCTCCTCCTATTCACAAAGTCTAGAACAGGCTGCTGAGGAGCACTAGAGAGCTGTTCCAGCTTCCTCTTCCGGTTTATTGAAGCCTAAGGGCAAGCAAACAAAAATTAGGTCCTTATATACTTCTTGGCAGCTTTTCTTTAAAGATAAAATAATTAACAGAAAGGAGGAGATGAACTGTGCTTAATTCTGGCAACTGCGTAACAGAGACTTAATCTGAAAGGCACTTGATAGTATGTTACAACAACAAGAGGAAGTTGTTAGCTAGACTTCATAATCTAATATCTATTTACATTATTTTAAAATCACACAATCGATAGGGGATATTATCTCAGGTGAACACTTAACTGAGAAACGAATCAAATCTGACATTAACCTGAAAAAAGTTAGGTGAATGCCTTGCAACTTACGCCATGAAAGTAGAAAGAGATATGAGACCCATCACTCTTTAATATAAATTAAGTATTTAAATGCAGTTAAGTCTTAAATGATATATTATAGTAACATGTAAACTAATTTCGTGTGCAACCTTTCAGCAAAAAGTTTAGTCTCCAACAATTTCACTAAATAATTTCACACTCAATATAAAGTCCATAGGGGTCAATATCCTGCTGTTGAACTCAACTGAGAGGGTAGTGTCTCGAATGCAAATGCACTTAGTGTACAACCTATTACACACACATGTGAGAAGTATTTACCGTTCCGATGTGTTATGTTATGATGCTGCAACATTTTATGATGTAGATGATATTTTTTCACTTCTGAAAAGCATGTGACTCAGGATTACGGCAACATGTATCAACAAAAGTACAGGTGTATAGAGTATCTAATGAAATTTGAATGGATTATGGATTTCTTGATAGGAGGATGCTGCATTTTATCTGGGATGAAGGGTCATGAACAATTCTAGATGTAAAATCAGTGGTGGCTCATGGAAGTGGATATGTAAGGACAATATTAATAGCAACCTCATATTTTTTGCAAATGATGGAACTTTCAATAATGAAGGACATATCTGAAAAAGTTGCACAAATATCCATCAGATTTTGGTAAGATTTCGAAGTATTGCAAACACCGGCACTTGCTCCAAACATTCATAAATTTAATAAAGTGGACATCACAAAACACAGAAACATAGTACCCCATGACTACAATATCAATGAGTCACAACCAGAATCAGTCAACTCATGCAATTACATAGATGTAACTATCCGTGGGAATACTAATTGGAATGATCACATAGGGTCTGCTGTAGGCAGGCAGACTTTGGTTCATTGGAAGGGTGATGGGAAAAAGTGGGAACCAGTCCAGAAAGAATATTACTTATGAAAAATTCTTGCAACCTGTCCTAGGATACTGGCCAAGTGTGTGAGACTCATAACACACAGACTGTCAGGGTACACTGAACATATACAACGGACAGCATGAATGGTCAAAGGTTTGTTTGACTCTCATGTGACTGTCATATGAAAATGCTGAAAAGCCTGAACTTGCAGACACTTTGAAGATGCCAACTATACCTCAAGTACTGCTAATAATGTGGTTTCAAGAACTAGTTTATGCAAAGAATATACTACAGCCCCTAAATATCACTGCAGTAGGGACGGCGAAGAAATTAATACATTGAACAATGGGAAATATCCTCTGTCATTATTTGCTGAGTATGTCAAACTTAGCAAAACTTTAACTACAGCTCACAGAAATTTCATGTGATATATTCCATAACTTATCAGGTGAAGCTGAAGACAATTTTAGAGTCATCACTCAAACATGCTCCTTTCTTGGCTTCATTCACATAAAAATTTGATGCATATACTGCAGAAGACTTCCCCCCCCCCTCCCCACCCTGCCTGTATCCGTCTCTTCCATCCCCATCTCTCTGCCCACTTCATCCTCCCACCTCTACCTGTCTATCTACTCCTCCATACCCTCTCTGTCTCTTCACATCCTCCTCTCCCCCTCTCTGTTCATCATCTACACCCTGTCTCTTTGAACATATCTCACTCCCCCCCCTCCCTCTCTGTCCAAATCTTTATCCCACCTTCGCTTCCCATCTACTCCTCCTCCCCCTCTTTCTGCGTATCTCATCACCAACTATCTCTGCCTATTCTCTTCCTCTCCACCTCTCTGCCCATTTCCTCTAGCCCCTACCCACCTCTGTCCATAGCCTTTTCCTCCCTTGTTTCTTCTGTCCATCTCCTCCCCCCCCCTTCTATTATTGTCCATCTCATCCTCCCCTTGTCTGTATCAATCTCTTCCTGCCCCCTTGTAGGTGACCTCCTTCTTCCCACCAGACATGCTATTCATCTCCTCCCCCCCCCCTCCTCCTCCTCCTCTTGCCCCTATCTCTGTCCCTCCTCTCCTTCTCACCTCTGTCTGTCCATTCACTTCTGAACCCCCCTGCCTTCCTTCTACCCTCTCTCTGTCCACCCCTCCTGCTCCCCCTCTGTCCTTGTCCATACCCTCCAGCTCCCTCTCCATGTCTCTCCCCTCCTCTAGCCCTCTCACTACTTTTCCAACATCTATAAAACAGGTCACTACAACTGTCAAAACACGATTGTCGTGCCAAGCAGCCTATATGTCAGGGGCTTAAAAACTCCCTCACCCACCCCTGACATGTAGACTGTCCTGAAAAGCAGGTCGATAAGGCAGGCCCATACTACTACAACACAACACACCTGTCATGCAGGACAGCCTACACATCAGGAGCTGGAAAAGTTGTTTCTTGCCTCTGACTACGGCTGCATTGCAAAACAGATCTGTAAGGCAGGATGATACTGTTCCCACCACGTGCCTGTTGTGTGGGGCAGCCTAGGAGCCACAGGCTGGATAAAACACATTTTTACCTGTATCTCCTTATAAACCCCACTGTGATGATACTCTCGAGGCCTTCTGTCTCTGTACCAAATTTGCTTGAAAGTGATACAGGGGTTTTGGAGGAGATCCTGGTCATACATACGTACATACACTCACTCTCATATTTCAGGTAAAGAAAAATTATGCCAGAGTTACTAACTAATTCTCAACAAAATTCAAGTTCTAGATAACAACCTTTTTAACAATTAAGAGACATAAGATTTCAATCTTGGCTAAACTGGAGTAAATGTTCAAACGTTTCCCTATCGTAATACTGCTATGCACATCTACCAAACCGCAGTGCTACAAACAAGGTCATGTCATCGATGAAAAATGTCCATCATTGCCCTCAAGGAAATACTTTGAAGATCCTACTCCCTAGCAATTGCACAAGAAACTACCACGAAACCTTCACGAAGATCCAGTCAACACTAGATAAGGACCTCATGATGTCTAATGGACCCATAGGCAGAGAACAATTTGTGAACATTAAGTGAAAGGACAAATAAACGAAAGCTACACACAATTCCTAACATTAGAAATGATGTTTAATAAAGTGATATTTTCATTGCTTTAATCACTAGCTGTTTCCTTAATAACATAGCTGTTAAGATAAAGTTATAATCATTCAGTAAAGGTAAGTTATTTCTAACACTAAATAAACAGAAATGAAAATCAAATCAATGCACATTTAAAGGGGCACTTGACACTGGCAGTCTGCTTGGCAATAATCTATACACACTATTTCAGATGGAAACTGAAATATATTAAGAGGTAACAGTATGGAACATCCTGAAGGGAAAAGTTAGACAAACATAAACACACACTGTATTGTCAATATTTTCTAAGATACAGCTACCTGTAAACTGACAGGTTTTCTTATGTTAGTCCCTTGAGTGTACAAACTACTGGCACAGAAACGCACACACTGCATATACAAAGAGTGTCTCACTGTCCCAACTTGTCCAATTTAAAAACAGTGGTGCAATTTACTGGATAAGTTTATAATTCACCAAACTATTTACACGTTCATTGCAGGTCAATGCAGTTTACGCCAACAGTCACAGTGATGGAAATGCAAGAGCTATTCCAGTAGTTCTGACCTTTTCAGAAAGAAACATTCATCAACAGAATGGTGTTTGCAAGGACTTGGCCAAAGGAAAATAACCACACTCACTCACTGCCACCAATGTTGTATCACAGTGACAGGCCCAATAAGGTGTAATGAAGTAGAAAATATACAGCACAACACATAACTGGAGAAGGGTATCTGCACAACTGGAAACCACACACACACACACACACACACACACACACACACACACACAATTCTCTCAAAGTGGCAAGTGAAAATGTTGTGCACAGTAAATTTCACCATAATTTTCAATTAATGTACAGTATGGTACCAATTATAAATTTTTTGATATAATTATTGTAGACAATAGTCTTATAGGAGTGTGGTATCTACAATGCCTGCAAACTCCATATTACTGGAGTATCGTTAGCAACAAGGGTCTGAATCTACATGTAACACAACGGAGACCACATACATGGTGGGGAAAGTAAAAACAGCCTGGATGACTGGATATGATTAAATATGAATGTATGCATGTAACAACACAACGTGTACAAGTGCCACATGAGCCATACAGCTGGCCGAATCTTTGAGCACATTTACACAATCTTCAAGCCTGACAGAGTTGTCAGCAGAGTTCAGTCTGGTTGTGACACTAGCTGGTCACCCAGATCACCAGATATGTCAGTGTGTGATTATTTTGTATGGCTAGCCTTTGAGCCTAAGGTGTATCACAACAATCCTTATTGTCTTCAAGAACTGCAACATAACATTTTGGATGAGATTGCAGCAATTCCAGCGTCCAGCTTCGATCTGCCATGAGCAACTTGCTGACCAGGACCCAAAATGCCAAGAGATGAATAGTGGTCATTTTCAACACCTATCATAGTCAGGTTAGTACTGTATTTCCTTCTCTCTGTTGTGTTTCTTTGTACCGTGGAACTCTGTTCTCCGGGACCACATTTACTTGCCACACCCTATCTATTTCAGAAGAACAGCGGTACAGCTCTTTATTTAAACCTATCTAGCACCCAACTGAACTACTTACTTCAGAGTTCTTGCATGAGCACCAACACCACCCTAATTTTCTGCACTAGATTATTGTTTCTGGGTTTGGTTTAAGACTGAAATATAATGGCGAAAAGTACAAATATCATGAGAATTTCTTGTTCATATTTTAATCTTTGTATATATAATAAACAAAATGAATACACCAGCTCCAATTAGCAATACAGTATCTGTCTATAAGGTGTGATCAAAAAGAAACAAGCTGGAAGCATAATTAAAGAAATCAGTACCTGTATGTTAGAAGTATTGACCCTGGCTGTTGAGACACTTGTCCCACTGTGACACAAGGCGATGAATGGCTGTCTTGTAAAACTCCCGGGGCTGTAATGTTAACCAGTTCCGCACATACAGCTGGACATCGTCGTCCAAGGTGAATAGTTTGCCCCTACGCTGGCAATTGTCTTTGACCAAAATGGTCCCCTTCTGATTCACTTCCTGCAGCACAAGACAACAGTGAATGCCCAGCATTACTTGCAAATGTTGACCACCCTTTGTCAAGCGATCAAATCAAAATGAACAGGCAATCTTACACATGGGGTCATTCTGCTTCACAACAATGCAAAGCCTCATACAGCCAACACAGTCGCGGCACTACTGCAGAAATTCAAATGGGAGCTTCTCGGCCACCCTCCATACAGTCCGGAGCTCTCTTCCTGTGATTACGCCATTTTTGGTCCCCTTAAAAAGGCTCTGAGAGGCAAACAATTCAATTCACCTCGGGTGACGACATTCAGCTGTATAAGCGAAACTGGTTAACATCACAGCCCCTGGAATTTTGAGACGCCATTCGCCGCCTTGTGTCACAGTGGGACTTGTGTCTAAACAGCCAGGGTCAATACTTCTAACATACAGGTACCGGTTTCTGTAATTATGCCTCTGGCTCATTTCTTTTTGAACGCCCCTTATACACAAGCTGCCAAAGAAAATGGAGTTGACAGCAGCATTACTATGAACTGCCAAGTGAGTCTTTAATAAAACAAGTATTGACCTGTTATTTCGCTTTCACTTTTAGTATTTCTAACTCCCACAGTGGGAAACAGTTGTGTACAAAAACAGCTCAAATGTAAAGACATGTCTGGTATGATGTTTTGTTTTCTATTTCAAATGTTCAATGTCATTATATTTTCCTCCTGACTGGCCCTGTGAAACCACTATGTGTGGGTGGAAATCTACTAATGGTATTTCAGTTACTTAGTGCGATATATTTCTACACTGATCATTATCAAATCCAGCTGCTCAAAGCTCTTACCTGAGAGTAGCGACGGGCACAACGCTTCACAGACTCTGTGTTGAGTGGCTGGCGGTGGTATTGCATCCAGTTCTCAACGAGGAAGTTGGCTGGCGATGGATCAGTGCAAACAGGCCCTTGAGTTGCCAGAACCAGCTGGCTTTCGAGAGCTACTTTTTCCTCCCTTGACCATTCACCATCCGCCAGTAAACTGTTCAGGTCTGTTACGAGGCTCTGCAAACAGCCAATGTTCACACAATATTTGGACATACAAAAAATAGGTGCCTAAGCATATATTGCACAAAACTGCATGTTTACGAAGTTCCACAACTACTATCCTTAATATGACACACTAAAGAATCTATAATACTCACAGCTGTGTTAGAATACCCAGTTTATCTTACAGGTCTTAGGAAATAAACAGAATGGTATTTCTTTCTCTTTCTTCCTTTCTTTTCAACCATATGAAATACTTTTAAACTGGGCATAAGAGCATTGCTATTTATAAGTAAATATTGTTGCACTGAACGAAAATAGCATTCACAAATCAGATACATATGACAAGTTGAGCAAATTACATTTAACACAGAGTCACACAAGTGCTAGCAAATGGTGTATGCTCCAAGTGACACCTTGTGGTTAAGCTTCTGCAACTACTTGTGACATGGCTGGTGCATATTATGCATACATTGCTCCATCCCCCCCGCCCCCCTCCCCTCTCTCTCTCTCTATCCCCAGCATCAGACAAGCACATGTTTGTTCCTCAGTTTTATTAAATACTTCATTTTTTGACACAGTAAATCTTTGCAGAGATTTTGTTTTGCTACACAACTCTGTTGAGGCAGGAATGCTTTTCACTTACAGTAAAATCTCGTTTTCACTTGACTTTTTCATACTTTTTACATTTGTTTTTGCTGGTCCCAACAGCAGACCTATTCTCTCAATGCAATGCTTTCCTGCCATTAATGATTCCATGTTGCAACATTTCCCCATTTTAAATTTTCTTTGACATTTCAGAACCTATAACACTTATTTGCAAAAAAGTGCATTGTATTCCTACTCAAAGTCAGCCCTGGAGCAAAGCGAAAACATAGACTATGCGCAAAGTTAGTGATCATGTAACATAGCCTTAGTGCAGTAAGCAAGATTTTACTGTCATCGTACTGGGTCACGACCATCTGTATTATAGGTTTGCAGTGTTTGGAAAGGTAGGAAAGTATTCTGAGTCACTGCCTTAATGATAACAATAATCAAACAATAGTGATTCTAGTAGCGGCCTTCCTTCCACTCATTGCATTGTATTACAACAGTTTTAATTTAATTTTCACCGTCATTTATACAAATAAACACCGCTTTTAAAGACTACCGTTTCTCTAATGGACTTTCACAAATCGTTGTTACTTCTATGAGAAACATGCTTATCTGTACTATACATGCAGTCTTAGATTTGTGCAACCGGATGTCAGACGTAAATATTCCTGCTTCAGATACTCTGTAACATGATGACAATTCCTGCCCTCTTTCTCACCCCCAAGAAATCCCTGAGCTTTGTGACATCCTTGTCTGCAAAAAGCTGTACATTTTAGTGCCTACTGTTCTCTGACTATGAAGACTGCAAACTTTGCTGTTTTGACCAATATTGTGTTACAAGTTTTACCGACCATAATTTTATAATTATTATCAATAGTAAGTCTCACATTATAATGTGGTTTCACGAAAGACTTTTGCTTCCATGTTTTATTTACACCACTCGACATGATCGGAATGAAAAGAGAAACCCACGCGCATTTGTGTGTGTCAGCACTCAGCCACTGCCTTTGTGATTATCATGAAAGCAGTGGTCAAATGCTAACACACACAAATGCATGTTCCCTTCTTCTTTCTGATCATCTCCAATGGTGAAAATAAAACACAGAAGCAAAAGTCTTTCGTGAAACTGCATTAAAAAGATATTCATGTTGTAATATGGGACTTATTATTGATAATCATTGTAAAATTATGGTAAATGAAACTGTTAAAACAATATTGGTTAAAACACTTAAGTTGGGAGTCTCTATAAACAGAGAACAATAGCCACAAAATCTACAGCTTGTTGCTGACAAGGAGGTCACTCGGCCCAAAAATGTCCTGGGCAAGAAAGAGGGTGGAAATTGTCGTCATGTTGTGGAGCATCTTGAGGAGGAATGTTGATGTCTGACATTAGGTTGTATCAACCCAAGGCTGTGTCCCTAGTACGGATTGGCATATTTCACTTGGAAGTAACAATGATTCATGAAAGCCCATTATACAGACGGCTGTCTACAAAAGTGGTGTTTATTTGTATACATGACTGAATTTAAATTAAAGATGTTGTAACAGAACACAATGAGCAGAACAAAGGTTGCTACTAGAGTCATTACTGTCAGGTTGTTTAAGTTGCTGCAACTGTAAACAGAAGACAGTCAACAGCAGATTATCTGAATCACGCCAGCACTGTCATAAAAAGAACTAGGCAAGAAGTCTTCTTGTCATTAAAAAATATAAAAATGATTACTGTATATTTAATTAAAGATTTTGAAACAAAATGCGCCATACGATTAAACATCACTAACAGTAGTTAGTAAAACAGTGTATATGTGGACAACAAAAAAATTCCCGGTCAAAAACACGCTTTTTCTTGGGTGAAAATACCCTATACTCCTTACGAAAGTACACATTTTCCGTGTTAAGTGACAACATACTTTCCCTCAGAGCTGTAAAATTTATCAATCCCTTGAATGGCGAAGGTTTTATACAACACCACATAACTTTCCGACACTTCAGGAAACAAAACCAGCAACACACAAGGCATTTTGGAAACGTCTTTGATGTTCCATAACATTTACCCCCCCATGAACCATGGACCTTGCCGTCGGTGGGGAGGCTTGCGTGCCTCAGCGATACAGATGGCCATACCATAGGTGCAACCACAACGGAGGGGTATCTGTTGAGAGGCCAGACAAACATGTGGTTCCTGAAGAGGGGCAGCAGCCTTTTCAGTAGTTGCAGGGGCAACAGTCTGGATGATTGACTGATCTGGCCTTGTAACATTAACCAAAACGGCCTTGCTGTTCTGGTACTGCGAACGGCTGAAAGCAAGGGGAAACTACAGCCGTAATTTTTCCCGAGGTCATGCAGCTTTACTGTATGATTAAATGATGATGGTGTCCTCTTGGGTAAAATATTCTGAAGGTAAAATAGTCCACCATTCGGATCTCCGGGCGGGGACTACTCAAGGGGACGTCATTATCAGGAGAAAGAAAACTGGCGTTCTACGGATCGGAGCGTGGAATGTCAGATCCCTTAATCGGGCAGCTAGGTTAGAAAATTTAAAAAGGGAAATGGATAGGTTAAAGTTAGATATAGTGGGAATTAGTGAAGTTCGGTGGCAGGAGGAACAAGACTTTTGGTCAGGTGAATACAGGGTTATAAATACAAAATCAAATAGGGGTAATGCAGGAGTAGGTTTCATAATAAATAAAAAAATAGGAGTGCGGGTTACCTACTACAAGCAGCATAGTGAACGCATTATTGTGGCCAAGATAGACACAAAGCCCATGCCTACTACAGTAGTACAAGTTTATATGCCAACTAGCTCTGCAGATGATGAAGAAATTGAAGAAATGTATGACGAGATAAAAGAAATTATTCAGGTAGTGAAGGGAGATGAAAATTTAATAGTCATGGGTGACTGGAATTCGTCAGTAGGAAAAGGGAGAGAAGGAAACATAGTAGGTGAATATGGATTGGGGGGAAGAAATGGAAGAGGAAGCCGCCTTGTAGAATTTTGCACAGAGCATAACTTAATCATAGCTAACACTTGGTTCAAGAATCATAAAAGAAGGTTGTATACCTGGAAGAATCCTGGAGATACTAAAAGGTATCAGATAGATTATATAATGGTAAGACAGAGATTTAGGAACCAGGTTTTAAATTGTAAGACATTTCCAGGGGCAGATGTGGATTCCGACCACAATCTATTGGTTATGAACTGCAGATTGAAACTGAAGAAACTGCAAAAAGGTGGGAATTTAAGGAGATGGGATCTAGATAAACTGAAAGAACCAGAGGTTGCGGAGAGTTTCAGGGAGAGCATAAGGGAACAACTGACAGGGATGGGGGAAAGAAATACATTAGAAGAAGAATGGGTAGCTCTGAGGGATGAAGTAGTGAAGGCAGCAGACGATCAAGTAGGTAAAAAGGCGAGGGCAAATAGAAATCCTTGGGTAACAGAAGAAATATTGAATTTAATTGATGAAAGGAGAAAATATAAAAATGCAGTGAATGAAGCAGGCAAAAAGGAATACAAACATCTCAAAAATGAGATTGACAGGAAGTGCAAAATGGCTAAGCAGGGATGGCTAGAGGACAAATGTAAGGATATAGAGGCTTGTCTCACTAGGGGTAAGACAGATACTGCCTACAGGAAAATTAAAGAGACCTTTGGAGAGAAGAGAACCACTTGTATGAATATCAAGAGCTCAGATGGCAACCCAGATCTAAGCAAAGAAGGGAAGGCAGAAAGGTGGAAGGAGTATATAGAGGGTTTATACAAGGGCGATGTACTTGAGGACAATATTATGGTAATGGAAGAGGATGTAGACGAAGACGAAATGGGAGATAAGATACTGCGTGAAGAGTTTGACAGAGCACTGAAAGACCTGAGTCGAAACAAGGCCCCGGGAGTAGACAACATTCCATTAGAACTACTGATGGCCTTGGGAGAGCCTGTCATGACAAAACTCTACCATCTGGTGAGCAAGATGTATGAGACAGGCGAAATACCCTCAGACTTCAAGAAGAATATAATAATTCCAATCCCAAAGAAAGCAGGTGTTGACAGATGTGAAAATTAGCGAACTATCAGTTTAATAAGTCACAGCTGCAAAATACTAACGCGAATTCTTTACAGACGAATGGAAAAACTGGTAGAAGCCGACCTCGGGGAAGATCAGTTTTGATTCCGTAGAAATGTTGGAACACGTGAGGCAATACTAACCTTACGACTTATCTTAGAAGAAAGATTAAGAAAAGGCAAACCTACGTTTCTAGCATTTGTAGACGTAGAGAAAGCTTTTGACAATGTTAACTGGAATACTCTCTTTCAAATTCTGAAGGTGGAAGGGGTAAAATACAGGGAGCGAAAGGCTATTTACAATTTGTACAGAAACCAGATGGCAGTTATAAGAGTCGAGGGGCATGAAAGGGAACCAGTGGTTGGGAAAGGAGTGAGACAGGGTTGTAGCCTCTCCCCGATGTTATTCAATCTGTATATTGAGCAAGCAGTAAAGGAAACAAAAGAAAAATTCGGAGTAGGTATTAAAATTCATGGAGAAGAAGTAAAAACTTTGAGGTTCGCCGATGACATTGTAATTCTGTCAGAGACAGCAAAGGACTTGGAAAAGCAGTTGAACGGAATGGACAGTGTCTTGAAAGAAGGATATAAGATGAACATCAACAAAAGCAAAACGAGGATAATGGAATGTAGTCAAATTAAATCGGGTGATGCTGAGGGAATTAGATAAGGAAATGAGACACTTAAAGTAGTAAAGGAGTTTTGCTATTTAGGGAGTAAAATAACTAATGATGGTCGAAGTAGAGAGGATAGAAAATGTAGACTGGCAATGGCAAGGAAATCGTTTCTGAAGAAGAGAAATTTGTTAACATCGGGTATAGATTTAAGTGTCAGGAAGTCGTTTCTGAAAGTATTTGTATGGAGTGTAGCCATGTATGGAAGTGAAACATGGACGATAACTAGTTTGGACAAGAAGAGAATAGAAGCTTTCGAAATGTGGTGCTACAGAAGAATGCTGAAGATAAGGTGGGTAGATCACGTAACTAATGAGGAGGTATTGAATAGGATTGGGGAGAAGAGAAGTTTGTGGCACAACTTGACTAGAAGAAGGGATCCGTTGGTAGGACATGTTCTGAGGCATCAAGGGATCACAAATTTAGCATTGGAGGGCAGTGTGGAGGGTAAAAATCGTAGAGGTAGACCAAGAGATGAATACACTAAGCAGATTCAGAAGGATGTAGGCTGCAGTAGGTACTGGGAGATGAATAAGCTTGCACAGGATAGAGTAGCATGGAGAGCTGCATCAAACCAGTCTCAGGACTGAAGACCACAACAACAACAACAACATTTACAATACATATTCTCATATTACGGAAGTATAAACACAAATCCCACGAAAAATCGCACTAAAATCGAGATTCTGATGCGCTTCTGTCAGCCAATTATAGTTCATAACATGTGATCCTGCCAGCCACTGACAGCAGAAACTCAAGAGAAACCCAATAACAACATCATTAAGTAGTGTGAATACACATATTGGAAAAGTTAATGGTTTAACTTAATATACATACAGCATACAGTATAACTACAAGAAAAGCTAAGCTTTCATGTCACAGCTTAAATTGTAGTGGCTGAATATTTCTGACAAGCACAATTATAATTTTCACTGCCGTGCACCAAACATTTCATGAGTCACCTGGCTGGATACAACTATGTTCTGCCCAGCACTTTGACTTTTCCATAGAAACGTCAATTACGAGTGAAACTGCTCAAGAACTCACTTTCCTCTCTCTCTCAGAACAATTATAATTCTTCCCACTGTTGTTGCATAATTTTTAATCTATGAAAGAACTAAAATAAATATGAAAAACTAACCTTGAAACTTGGTCTTTCTTAACGTGTGTTACCCTCTAAGATATAAGGCCAGTCCAAAAAACTCCAGAACATTTGTAATTTCACACCAATGGTTATTTGGAGCGAAATGCGGTTAGCATACCTGCAAACTCCTGTGTTTAATGTGTAACAGCTGGAAGTTTTACTGTTGTATGTCTGTTAGCTATTGCTCAGTGATGTAGTGAGTAGAAAGTTGTATTGCACAGTTCATGAATTTCGAAATGTCAGAGTCAGAAGTGCAATGCATCTGCATTAAATTTTATGTGAAACTAAAAAAAACTTTTACAGACACACACCAAATGATGCAGGAACCCTACAGTGATGAGTGCTTAAGCCTTAATTGGTGTTATGAATGGTTCACACGGTTTAAAAATGTCCAGACAGAAGTTACAGATGATCCTCATTCAGGATGCCCTTCAGCGTCTACCAATGATGCTCAGGTCAGGGATGTTAATGAAATTGTGTGTGCAATTGAATACTGACTGTCAGAGAAATTGCAGAAGAATGTAACATTTCAGTGGATTACGTCATGAAATCCTGACACAGCATCTTGGAATGCATCGTATTGCTGCCAAGTTCGTCCCACGCTCAAGTCAAGACCAGACAGACATTCGTCTTGCAATCTGTGAATGGCTTTTGGACTGCGCAGATGAGAATGAGATGCTCCTTAAGAGAATCATAGCTGGTGATGAGATGTGGGTCTATAGTTATAATGTTGAGACCAAGGTTCAGTCTCCACAATGGATTTGGAAAGGTTCTAAAGTCCAAAGAAACCTCATCAGGTCAGGTCAAATACCAAAGCCATGCTGATAATTTTCTTTGACTTTGAAGGATTAGTTCATAATGAATTTGTGGCACAGGGACGAACTGTTAATCGATGGTAATATTGGGACGTGTTGCGATGCCTGTGTGAAAGTGTGAGAAGGAAACGGCCTGAAGTGTGCTGAGACAATTCATGGCGCCCACATCACAATAACGCACCTGCACATTCATCCCTGTTGGTTCGTGACTATTGCACAAAAAATAAAATCACTGTGTTGTCTCATCCTCCGTGCTCTCCAGACCTGACACCTGCAAACTTTTTTTTATTTCCAAACTTGAAAACCCATCGAAAGGACGAAGATTTGCAACGACACACAAGATAAAAGAAAATTTGCGGACAGCGCTCCGCGTGATCCAACAAAAGGTGTACCGAGACTGCTTCTGGAAGAGGAAATGGCATTGGGAGTGGTGTATTAGTTGCGGAGAAGAGTGTTTCAAAAGAGACCATGCAATAGAAGGTAAGCAAGGAAAAATTTTATGGACGAAGTTCCAGAATTTGAACAGGCCTCGTACATCAGACACAAACGTGCCAGTAAAATTTTAAATAATGGCATACCGTATTTACTCGAATCTAAGCCGCACTCGAATCTAAGCCGCACCTGAAAAATGAGACTCGAAATAAAGGAAAAAAAATCTCCCGAATCTAAGCCGCACCTGAAATTTGAGACTCGAAATTAAAGGGGAGAGAAAAGTTTTAGGCCGCACCTCCAAATCGAAACAAAGTTGGTCCATTGTAATATGAGACACAATTTAGGTTGAATGTATGAAGATACAACCACTGTAGTTTGGTTCGAGTCATAAGCTTAGCAGTTAAGCTTTACCGGGTAGCCATTGCTATGCACCAGGCGCTCCGTCCGTATTTATACGGGTACCCTTCCTTTTTCACGTGCTTCGTCTGGTTTGAATCGATTGCTTATTTTGCTTTGATCTGATAAGTGCCGTTTTCTTTGTTATAGGTGTTTACGTCACTCTAAGCTGCAAATGCATTACTGTACTGTGTCATGCATTGTTTGTCGCTTTCTGATAGTGCGTGTTTACAGCCTGTCGCCGCTCGCGACATGGCTTGCTTTTGTGCGCGCTGCCGCCGCTTAAAAAAGAGAGAGAGAGAGAGAGAGAGAGAGGAATCGTCTCATTAGCGAAACAATGGCAAGAGACTGCTATTTGTTGTTACTTACTTTGATAATGATCAACAGATCAACAAGAACCAAATAATAGACTTCGTATGATAGAACATGTTCTGAACGAGAGTTAGGCGAAAATTTTTCTGCGTTTGAAAATCTTTGCGGCCGCTTCTTTAGTACATCAAATTCTGCACAGAAATTTGAGTCATCTTAGATTTAAAAATCTAGTCAGTTGCCGTGCTTCATTTCTGACTGTATCACTATTAGGCATAAGAATAATACAAATATAAACATGGCACGATACGTATATTCTTCCGCGTTTGCTGTTGTCTCACTCTAGTTTCGTAGTTTATTAGGCAGACAGGATTTAAATGAGATAGCAGCAAACACGAAAGAATACAGGGCAAAATGTTTATATTAGTATTATTCTTATAGTGAAGAGAATACTGCATGTGATTCACATTTCATCAGGTTCCTATTAGCAACCATCTCTTCTCACAGGTAGGAAAAAATTCAGAACGTAGAGTTGGCCATATTGACAAACATCCCAAACAGTCTTGCCAGTCGGATTTTCGTAGTACATTGAAATTCTGCTACATTCGAAGATGAACAATACGGAATTTGTGTTTACTTCGTTGGATAATGTATGAAAATGCAGTGGTAGAAACTCGGGGCGAAGAAAAAAAAGCTCGTCTTCCACCTTTTTTTTTTTTTTTTTTTGTTAAAATTTATTAACTTGATGCAGAGGTTTTGGCGCCAGTATTATTTGTGCCTACAAAGCATGCCTGTGTAGAGCTACATATATTAGACGCCAGAAGTTAGTTGTGGCGGCACCTACCAACATTTTTCAGAACTTCCACTTGCTTTACACTCGATTCTAAGCCGCAGGCGGTTTTTTGGATTACAAAAACCGGAAAAAAAGTGCGGCTTGGATTCGAGTAAATACGGTACATGGTTGGTCTTCTGTGACAGAAATTTTTCTACGTGGTTGGTCCTCAGTGTTAAGTTTTGAATGACAGTTCAATGCTTTGTGATTTAAGAATGCCATTGCACATTCTCATATGTAACATAATTCATCTTGTGTAGAAGGAATTTATTTTGAAAGTAATACTTCTCAAATCGCCATTCACAATATTTTCCAGAGGTGTGTTAAAAATGCAAAAAGTAGTGCTGTCGTGGTCATCAAAATAAGGCCCATGAGAAAGATGCATTGAAAGCATTTTGTTGTCAGAAAGTATTGCACAGTGTTTGACACATTTTGCTGTCGGCAAACACCTGTGTGTGCACTGTGTTTTGTTGTTGCAAATGGTGCACTTTTTTGCAATTTAAGTTTTATTTTGTTGTTTCTCTGTCGTTTATGTTTTACTGCTGTAGTATCATTCTGCGGTAGCGTGCTAAAGCAAAATTCTTTACAATAGTAATCAGTTCTAACCAGTCAAAATTAGAAAAGTTTAACTGCAAACAAAAACAATGAAAAATTCCCAGAATTCTAAAAGATTCCTGGATGGAAAAGTTCCTGTGTTTTTCCCAGCTGTCCGGGGGGTATACACCCTGTAAAATTTAATATTCTACCTTTTCCATATGCTGACTACTTCTTTGAATGCAACAAGGGAGCTGTAATTCTATGATTAAAAAAAAAGCACACCAGCACAAATGTAAAAGTCAGGTTGTGTAGTAACTTGATCATTGCCTATGAGTGAAGATTAGAAGATAGGAATTGCAGTTCTGTGGAAGGAAAAAATGAACATTCTACAACACGTAGACTTGCATCTCGATTGCAAGTTCAATTAGAGAAGGACCTAGGACTTTCTGCTTCCACCATGAACATGACTGTGAGAAATCAGCCCAACAATGACGCCAATGCAAGACAGTCCGGTTCCATGGCAAAACGTGTAAATACATTCAATCATCAGCATGTGCTCATTTGGATAAACTCATTGCAGAATTGTTAGCACAAGAGCAGTAGAGACTCTACTTGAGTGCAACATACTGAGAGAAAAGGCACTTAATTTCGCTGCAAAGATGGGGATCACCAACCTCACATCATCAAATGGTTGGACTGATTGATTTAAAACATTATTTACAACCATCTGTGTGATGAAAGTTAAGTGTTGGTAGCGGAACTGTGGGCCAATGGAAAATACCACGGTGGGAAACTGAGTAAGCAGAGGATAGCCATTTTACCTATGCTCGATGCTAATGGGTCTGAAAAATTACCTCCTTTGGTGATGCATAAATTTGAAAACCAAAAGTATTAGTTAGAAAAATGCATGTCCAGAAGACTGTACTTATGCACAATAATGGCATGGACCCAAAATCTACAACCATATCACTTTTGGATGCCATGCATTATATAGCCACAGTACAGATGGCTGAGACTTCTTTAACTACTTGTAACTTTTTCGTGATAGCAGGATTTAAGTTCACCGAAAACACTGAAAGACTATTTGTCCGAGGCTATGTTTCAAGAGTATGTCTGTGTTGATTCTGTCATCAGTTCAGAGGTTTCAACAATAGATAGCATAATTGCCAACATTTTGAAGGAGGGAAGAGAGAGGTGATGGAGATGAGGTTTCAATAGATAGCATAATTGCCAACATTTTGAAGGAGGGAAGAGAGAGGTGATGGAGATGATGACCAAGAACCATTTGTGCCAAGCAGTAGTGCATCAGGTGGAGATAATGCATTTGATGCTTTGTATATGGTAGAGAGGCAAGTGAAGCTAATTGCTGTTGAAAAGAAGCAAAAACAATTATTTCGTTTTTTTTTTAAATAGGCAAAATTTAAATTGTTTTAATTTCATATTTTGAACAATAAAAAGAGAATGGCAGAGTAATTTATTCACTTTCATTTGAAATGTTTCGTATGATTTCCTCTACTTTACACTTTCCTGCATTTTACACTTTTTTGGGTCAGTCCACTGAACAGTGTAAAAAGAGGGTTTAACTGTTCTTCACACATTCCTGCATTTTACACTGTTATGAGTCAATCCACTAAACAGTGTATAAAGGGGGTTTAACTGTAATAGCCTTTTCATGTTGTATGTAGTTGTTCTTGCTCATAATTTCTAATCATACTGCACTGTTTTGACTTACAATACTACATGTATCTGTTCTAAACTGATGTGAACATAATGATTATGGATTGAAACTTGTTTAGCAATTAATGTAAAAAAACTGTGGTGAAAAAGTAGTGCAATTACTACAATTTCAAGAAACTGGATTACTGTGTCTTCACAGTAAAAATTTCACACTCCATTATGATATATCTGTTTAACTGATAAAATTCTCGGCTATAAAGATTCCAAAAGAGGAGAATTTGAAATTTCTGGGGAGGATGCACCATTCATAAGGATTTAACTAGAGATAAAATACTGTGTATGAGTGTGCAGTGTTTGGAGGAGGGAGGTGGGCGGAAGGCGGAATGGACAACCACACACTATTTTCTATTTACAATTTAACATTACTGCATATAGTAATCTGAGACACAGTCATTAAAAAGGAAGAAGAAGAAGAAGAAGAAGGCTAAAGATTGGGAAATCAAACCATGTTCTGATTAGTGGGAGACTGACATACAGCCAAAGCTAGCATATCTACAAGATTTATGAACATAAGTTCTAGTAACTGGCAAAGGGGCTGTATATTTAAAAGACAGACATGCAGACAGACAAGGAGAAAGAAGGCAGCACAGAAGGCTTGGCATAAATGTGAGGTCAACATATGTGAAAAACTAGTTCAGTTGGACAAGACCGGGAAAGACCCAGTCATGACTTTGTTGAAAGAGCTATCCTGGCACTGGGCTCAAGTGATTTAAGGTACCTATGGATAATCTTAATCATAATAAATGGAAGCAAATTTTGATCCAAAGTTCATGAACAATTTAACAGATTTTTGTCACAGTTTTGAACATTTAAGGAATGATGGAATGTATCTTGTAATGTACGTAAATATTCTGCACCCCCAATCAGAAAAGTGATAAATGTTTATTGTTGCATTATTGTTACTACGGCAGACCTAGATATGGAAAGACCAAGTAGAATATATGTTATGGGCACCCGGAAACAATTGGTCTGCCAATGACAACTGAAAAACTTCTGAAATCAAGACCACTGTACATTATTTTCCCTAATGAGCAGCAGAATGGTTTTAATGAGGTTGCAAATTCATGTGTTTACATGTTTCTTCCTGCAACTGTATCAACTGTGGACTGTCAATCTTTTAAGGATTTTAATATGTGGTTTCTGCCATTTACAGAATAAATACAAAAATAAACTAACAATAGCAATCATAATCAAACTTTAAATAGCACGACATGCAGGATCACTCGAGGAATGCTTGTTCCCATGCAAATACACACAATACACACACATTTTCTTAAACTATAGGACCATTAATAGCAAAAAATGTATTTCATCATGATATTAGTTAGGAAGTGGAAACCCAAATACTCTGGAAAATATATACAGCCTTTCACTTCATCCCACAAGCCATAGGGTTAACCAAGTCTGGAAGAAAACAATTAAGGAAAGTATAGCTGTATGCTGGATACATGTAAGTGATATTTCTCAAGCTGCTAGTTATGTTCTTACCTGATTCGAAGGGCGAAGCAGCACATGATGAGTGTTGCACACAAAATTTGGCCCAGGCACTGCATGCCGGTAATCTCGAATTTCAGCAATAATACATCCATTATAAAAGAGATCAGAGTGAGTGGTTTCAAGCAAATCCACCAGATGCACAGGTAGTTCCTCATTGTCAATGAAAGTAAGCAGCTCATCTGCGTGGTACGGCCATCGTGAAGTCTCCACAACACTCTCTGTGGCAGGAGGCATGTTGTTTGCACTGCTTGGCCCTGCACTTGTACTTGGACTGCTGCTTGTTGCAGTTGCTACAACATGAATAATGACTTCCCATAAAAAATGCAGCACAAAGTCTACCGAGCAAATAATAATGTACTATGGGAAAAGTATAAATGTAACAAGAATTTATTTTACTCAGACCACTCATTACTCAAACATAGTGAAGTACTGAACAGAATTTATTATGTTTGAAAGAAATATTTATTTCTGAAATTGACTGCCACACATGAGTGAGCTATCTTTCTAATATCCTTAAACTATGAAAGTATGTTATCATTCAAAAGTGCATATAACAGATGGCTGACCTCTGACTAACAGGATCTCTGTTACAAATAACAATTAAAAATAAAATGACATAATTGTGTCTTAAAACCAACAAATGTATCAATACGTAATTGATATTTTCAAATTTCAGCCTCCTGCAGAGAGAAACTTCAAACGTATCACTTAAGTTTGTTGGCTTGTGCCACTTTCGTTCCCTGTCAACCAGCTGTAACTTGGTGGGGTCACAAAATGATACACATCCTTGTTCTAAAATGTAGAGAACGGAACGCTGCAGTTTAACATCACATTAATATTGTGACATCATAGACGGACAGTTGCACAGGTAGGGCAAGGACAGTAGATTTACCAGTTTACGTTTTCTCGACGAAGCCGTCCTAGAATTTGCTTGAAACGATGTGCCGAGACCACACAAATCTTAATCAGAATGGACTGACTAGAATATGTTATTTGATCTAATGGTTGGGAGACACATCAATGTAATTTTATGCACACTTACATGAAGTTTTAAATTTCCACAACAACACTTAGTACAAGGACAATGTGAAGTACCATGCATCATGCTAGAACACTTGGATAACCTACACATCAAATGTCACAAGTCAAAGACTGGAATTTAGAATGACATAGATTCTCGCTACTGCTCTTCTTTCTTCAGAAAAATCAGCAGTAACTGATAAACAAATCCACAACTCCTACAGGAAATGCACAAGGTGCTTGTGAAATATAACACAAACTTTCTAACAAAATCATGTCTGCAGAAAGAATGATCTGTTACTGCAAAATAAAGGTTAATTAGACAGCGAGCACTTGCACAGATGGAGAAGGGTAAAGGAACAAATCCACTGTGGGCTTACCAAGGTAATTAATTTAGAATTTGCATTAGGTAATTTGAGAAATTACTGTAAAACTAAATCAGGATGCCTGGAGGGAAGATAACTTTGAATTGGGCTTGTCCTCCAAGAGAGTCTACTGTTTCTAGTCACTTGCCCACAAGTATAACCAAAATTAAAATGTATCAAACGTGTTTGTATATACAATATGAGGAGCTACACCTTAAGTTCACAACGCCACAAAAGAAATGTGTAAAAGCCAACCTGAAATGAGCCTGTTCACCTTTGAATTGTGAATTAAGAACAAAATTAAAGCACATTTCATTTATTACCAATGATCACTTTTTCATCATGCTGTAAAACCTTTTGGATGCCATAAGGATGACAACCCCACATACTTGTCACTTTACAAGAACGATATAAATTTTGTTTTCACTCTCCTAAATGCTATAGCAACTGCTTCACAACTAATTTTAATAGTCTCAACAACTGCCCTCTGTGTGACCAGGGTCAGAAACAATGACATGTTTCATCTTAAAATATCAGCAAATTTTACATTTAACAGTATAGACATCATACCAAACAGATACAAGATTTTACTCATAATTAAATATTTTAAGTGAACACGATTTCTTTTAAAGATCAATCAAAATATAAAACTGCTCACATGTCACATTTGTAGAACACGTGAGGTTTTCTGTTGGCTGAAAGTTCTCTTCCACTGTTTGTTTTAATTTTCGTAGCACTTCTTACAACTTGTCCCCTTTTATTCCTATTGTAATAAACAACGGAACATGTTTTGTTTTGTTTGTTTCTCCTATATTTGTAAACTGTGTTACACTTCCATATGTGTATTTGGTTCATTTTGCAACTGCATATACCATGATGTCATTTGAGTCTTACACATTGAATTAACTGATAAAAAAAGCCTTTTCTTCTTGTTATGTGTATGTGTCTACATGTATTGAATATAATAGAGGGAAACATTCCACGTGGGAAAAATATATCTAAAAACAAAGATGATGAGACTTACCAAACAAAAGCGCTGGCAGGTCGATAGACACACAAACAAACACAAACATACACACAAAATTCAAGCTTTCGCAACAAATGGTTGCTTCATCAGGAAAGAGGGAAGGAGAGGGAAAGACGAAAGGATGTGGGTTTTAAGGGAGAGGGTAGGAGTCATTCCAATCCCGGGAGCAGAAAGACTTGCCTTATGTCTGCTTGTGTCTGTGTATGTGCGGATGGATATGCGTGTGTGTGCGAGTGTATACCTGTCCTTTTTTCCCCCTAAGGTAAGTCTTTCCGCTACCGGGATTGGAATGACCCTCTCCCTTAAAACCCACATCCTTTCGTCTTTCCCTCTCCTTCCCTCTTTCCTGACGAAGCAACCATTTGTTGCGAAAGCTTGAATTTTGTGTGTATGTTTGTGTTTGTTTGTGTGTCTATCAACCTGCCAGCGCTTTTGTTTGGTAAGTCTCATCATCTTTGTTTTTAGATATGTCTACATGTATTACATGACATGTTTCGAACACATTTAGCAATTAACTCTTCATGCCTAGTAATCACTGGGTGACAAGTTTTACGTGATGTAAATAAAATGGAATACCAGGTACAATATCAAGAATTACAAAGTTCAAAGGTGTCGAAAACATATAACCTTAAATACCAGGGAGCTTGGGATACTGTCACAGGCCAAAGAACTATACTAATGCATAACGACAACATGAACACTGCAGTAGTACAGGTATATGATTATCAGCAGGTCTGTTGAGGAGAAACCACTGCTACACACTAGAAATTGTGAATCTTCTGCCAGACCTTCCTACCTCAAAATGTTGGACGTGATTCACCATGAGGGTATTAGGCTTTCAACGGGGGCTTATCGCACGAGTCCGGTTGCTAGCCTGTGTGTCGAGGCGGGAGAGCCTCCGCTGTCCATTCGGCGTCTTCTCCTCGTGGTACGGCACGCGTACAGGGCCAAGTCCACTCCTCTTTCATTGGCGTCCAACACTTTTTCCCAGCCGGCACTGGAACGTCTCTTCCGCCACCGTCCGAAGGCAACAAAGCCGTTTGGCATCCGTGCGAAGGAGAGTCTCGAGTTAGTACACCTGGAGGGCATTAAGGTACTCCACCAGGGATGGAGTAGGGGATCTCCCTGGCGACTACAAAGGCCAAGATTACTTCTTGATCTGGCTGCTTACAGGAAGTATTGTACCCCGGACCACCTTTTTAAAATTAAACTTACTGAGATTTTAGAACGCCATTCCGATTTTATTACTGTTTACACGGATGGGTCTAAACAGGGGGATTTTATGGGCTGCTCTGCTGTGTTTCCCGATACTGTCCATCGGATAGGGCTCCCAGAGCAGTTCTCCGTTTACTATGCAGAACTGTTTGCCATTCTGCAAGCATTAGAGCATATGCGCCGACATCGTGGCACGAAATTCATCATCTGCTCCGATTCCCAAAGTGCTCTACACGCTCTTGAACAGATGTACCCAGCAGATCGGATGGTGCAAGAGGTGCAGGACGCACTCCTGCTCTTGCAACAGCAGGGTAAGGATGTAATATTCTGCTGGGTTCCAGGGCACATAGGGATTCCTGGCAATGAACTTGCAGATGCGGCTGCCAAGGAGGCTTGCTCCATCCCACCTCCTGCTCACTGTTCCGTCCCCCTGCAGGCCATTACGTCTTTCGTGACTCGGAAGGTCATGCGTTGGTGGGAGGCTCAGTGGCTGGACGTTAGGGATAATAAGTTGCGAGCGGTGAAGGATTCTGTCCGACCATGGCTCACCTCCTTCCGCCACCGACGCGCTGAGGAAGTAGCCCTTACACGGCTTCGAATAGGACATTGTCCTTTGACACATGGTTTTCTGTTACGTCGTGAGGAGCCACCAACGTGTCAGACATGTGGGACACAGCTGTCGATACGACATATTTTAACTGAGTGTGTTTTATATGCGGGTTTGAGGGACGATTTCCGTTTCCCACCAGACCTACCCTCTCTTTTAACTAATAATGAGGCGAGTGTTGCTAGAGTTTTACGTTTTTGTGTGATGTCTGGCCTTCTTCCCAAACTATTGGGATTGAAGTCTTAATGTGCTGTCCAGTGGTTTGGTCACCCATTATTTGTAAGTGGTCACTCAGCCACCGTTAATTATTTTTCCCTGTTTGTACTGCTATTTTATTTTTAGTTTTATCTCCCTGTTTTGATGTGCTGTGTCCCATCTTGCACTTTGAACAATACCAATTCTCTCACCATTCGGCTCTGAATTGAACTTTTGGGAACGGGCGCTGATAACCTCGCTGTTGTGCGCCCTAAAACACTAATAATCATCATCATCATCATCTATCATGTTGACCAAACTACTTTATGAACAGAAAAACAAGCATACATTACCCTATCCTAAGCAGCAATGGTAAAATGAAAAATTGTCAAGTGTGTGTGTGTGTGTGTGTGTGTGTGTGTGTGTGTGTGTGTGTTTTGCTAGAAATAGAGAATCTCAATTATTTTTCCCTGGTACCAATATTGATACTGGCAATGGCAAGATATTTGTCCAGGGAATTCCAAGAGTTATCAAAATCTCTACAGTAGTTCCTCAGACTAGCCCGGACATACAAAAAGAAGCTAGCAGGGGACTTTAGTTTATGTCCGTAGAGAGAGAAGAGTTAATAAAACATTTTTTATTTGTAACTCTTCAGGCTTTCCCGGCGATCTAATGACATCTTGGGTTGTCGGGTGTTCTGCCGGATATCAGCATCATACTTGCACGATATTTCGGTCACGTAGCTCGTAACCTTCATCAGGTGTGACCTGAGACTGCTCCTCGAGTGGACCTGGTCCAGTATTTATGCCTATGGCCTTCCCCCTCCACCAACGGCTGCAGGCGCTTCCTCTGTGGTCCACGCCCATTCCCTGCGACCTGCTGGAGCGTTGCTGCTCCGTTTTCCGTCCGCTGCGGTTCTAGGTGTTCCCTCTGCGGTCCGCGCCCACCAACCCCGCTCCTGGGGGTTTCATCTACAGTCTGGGGTACCAAGTGTTCCCCCTGCGGTCCGCGCCCGCTCACCGCGACCTGTTGGAGCGTTGCCGCTCCGTTTTTCGTCCACTGCGGCTCTGGATGTTCCCTCTGTGGTCCGCGCCCACCAGTCCCACTTCTGGGTGTTCCATCTTCGGTCTGGTGCTCCTGGCAGTCCGTCAGGGGCTCGTTTTCCATCTCCATGTCTCTGGTTCTTCTGTTTGTGCAGTGTTGCAGCTGGCCCCGTTGCTCCTTTAACAATTCCAGAGCCGGATCCCAGGCTCTGCTTAGCTGGTACCCTGTGTCACGGTTCATAAGATCGTCAGCCATTTTAATTTCTATCGATTCTCTTATAACACTGTCCCAAAATCTGGGTGTTTGTGCTAGAATCCTGGTGTCCTCATACTTCATGGCATGATCTAGTTCTAGACAGTGTTCAGCAATGGATGACTTAGTCACCTGTCTTAATCTAGTGTGCCTCTGATGTTCTTTGCACCTGATCTCCACAGTTCTTGTCGTCTGGCCAATGTAGGACCTGCCACATTGACAAGGTATATTGTAAATCCCTGGTTTTCGTAACCCCAGGTCGTCTTTGACACTCCCCAGCAATCCCCCAATCTTGTTGGATGGACAGAAAACACACTTGATATTGTGTTTACGGAGGATCCTACTGATTCTGGCAGAAATAGAGCCAGCATAGGGCAGATATGCCACCTTCTTTGTTTCATCTTGGTCTTCTTCAGAAACCTGTGGTATGGTGGCTGGTTGGAGTGCCCTCTCAATTTGTCTGTCCGTGTATCCATTCTTGGAGAAAACTGTTTTGAGACGTTCTATCTCTATAGGTAGATTCTCTTGGTCTGACAGGGCATGTGCTCTGTGGACCAAAGTCTTCAGAACCCCATTCTTCTGTGCAAGGTGGTGACAGCTGCTGGCCTGCAGATATAAATCAGTGTGTGTTGGTTTTCGGTACACACTGTGACCAATTGATCCATCTGCTTTCCTCTGGACTAGTACATCCAGAAATGGCAGCTGGCCATTCTTCTCCAGTTCCATGGTGAACTTGATATTAGGGTGGCATGAGTTAAGATGTTCAAGAAACTCATTGAACCTGTCCATCCCATGAGGCCAGATCATGAAGGTGTCATCCACATACCTAAAGAAGCATGTGGGTTTAAATGTGGCTGTCTCCAATGCCCTCTCCTCAAAACTCTCCATAAACATGTTGGCAACCACAGGGGACAGTAGGCTGCCCATAGCTACACCTTCAGTTTGCTCGTAGTATTGGTTTCTGTACAGGAAATACGTGGATGTCAGTGTATGACTGAACAGGTCCAACAGAGCACCGTCAAATTTCTCTGCAATCAGTTCTAGTGAGTCCTTCAGTGGGACCCTGGTGAACAGTGATACCACATCAAAACTGACCATGATGTCCGAATCTGTGATGTGCAGTTGCTTGAGGCGTTGCAGGAAATCTTCTGAGTTGCGGATGTGGTGAATACATTTGCCCACATATGGAGACAGGAGACCTTTCAAGTACTGGGCTGTTGTCAGCCTGTTCCTAAGATAAAGGGGTCTTAAAAGACACACAAAAAAGACAAAAAATATTTTTTCAGGTGATATAACTAAAAATTAACAATTTTCGAATTTTTTCCTTTACTTGTGCTGTGAAACCTTGTGTCTTGCTCCTTGCCAAATTTCGTAATTGTAGGTAAACAGGAAGTACTGTGTAAGTTTTGACGAGTGAGTTTTTGAGTATCAAAATATTTGATTTAAATGGCCATATCTTCCGATTGCATTGGCTTAGAAGCTCACAATTTTTATGTTCTCAGGGGACCATAGACCTTACAATGTGAGATAAATGTGAAATTGAGACATGATACAGTTCCAGAGAAAAAAGCGTCCTAACAAACAGACGAACACACAGACAGATAAAAAGCGAAGAAAAAAATATTTTTTCATGTTACAGGTCTACAAATAACTAATTTTTGGGTTTTTGTCCTTTACTTGTGCTGTGAAACATTGCTTCTTGCTAAATTTCATGATTCTAGGTCAACGGGAAGCACCATATAGGTTATGTATGATGAGCAGTATTCAGTATTCAGTATTCAGTTTATTCACCATTGACCACTTACAGCGGAATAGGTCTGAACATTAAATATACAATTAACAATATACAATTAACAATAACTTTACAGTAAAGTTTTTACAATTTAATTCTTTTTCTTTTAGGAATATTCTTATATACTAATGTCAATGCTTATTTCAAAATATTCTGTTATCTTATAAAATGGGTGTTTGAGAAGCCAGTCATAAACCTTACGTTTGAAAATATTATTGGTCAGTGACCGAGCAGATGCTGGAAGTTTATTGAAGAGTTTTAAACTCATTATTTTGTGTGAGTTTGCAGTCTTTGTGAGTCTGTGTCTTGGTATGTCAAAGTCGAGTTTGCCTCTGGTGTTGTGGGGATGTATGTTCTCTCTGGTCTCGAACTCATTTAAGTTGCTTTTGACATAAAGCAGTGCTGTGTAGATGTATAGATTCACCACAGTTAATATCATGTGCTTGATAAAGAGGGGACGGCAGTGTTCTTTGGGCTTAGCTTTGCTTATTATTCTGATTACTTTTTTTTGAATTTTCAGTATTTCACTGACAAAGCAAGAATGTCCCCATAACAATATGCCGTAGAAAATGTGTGACTGAAAGAGGCCAAAATATACCACCTTTAGATACTCATTAGTGACTACATCTGTCAGTCTCCAGATGAGATAACACACTCTTGCTATTCTCTTGCAGATATGGCTAATGTGTTCCTCCCAGTTTAATTTTGAGTCAATGTGGAATCCCAACAATTTTATTGATTTGCTTTCAACAGCTGTACTTAAACCCAGAATTAGTTCTTGTGTTTTATCAGGATTACACAGGAGTTCATTAGAAGAAAACCAATCCATTACTAGTTCTAGTTTTTCCTGTGTTGCCTGATGCAGTTCTGTTGTGTCATGGTGTGTATTGAGCAACGTTGTATCATCAGCATAACACACAACTGAATTTGCTCCTACGTGGTAAGGTAAGTCATTAATTGCAATGATAAATAGAAAAGGACCTAGGACCGAGCCCTGAGGCACTCCAGTCCGAACTTCCTTCAGTGAGGAGCATCTATTTTTAATTGATACATACTGTCTCCTGTTACTTAAGTATGATTCGATTACATCCAAAGATGGTGAGTTTTCAAGCATTAATGGATGTCTCTTTTAACTGTAGTGACTTACAAGCTTAAAACTTTTACACCTCCAAGGAACCACAGACCATAATATGTGACATAATTTGAACATAATAGTCTACCCATCCTGAGAAAAAGGATTCTTAGACAGACAGACAGATAAACAGACAGACAGACCACGGAGCAATCCTATGAGGGTTCCGTTTTTACAGACAGGTACAGAACCATAAAAAGTATATTGCAAGTGACATGGCTACATATATTTCACAGTTAGAAAACTTGGCACACAGCTTGAGGAATCAAGGAGAAAATATTTTTAACTGTATAGTGATCACAAAATTGTTAATGACTTACCAATGAGCTCCAACCATTTTCTGACAGTGAGGGAATCAACACATACTGATCAACAAACACAATAGAATTTGAGTTCAAGATTGTTCAAGGAAGAAAAATTTCTAAATCCCCAGAAATATATGAAGAGGGAAGAGGGAAGTGTTTCTGGCGGGTAAACAACAATAACCCTCATCTTGAAGATAAAAATTCGAGGAAACCAGCTAAATGCTTTAAATGTAATAAACCTGGCCATAGGGCAAACGAATACATAAGTGTTTGCTCCAAATGTAATAAAGTCTGGTCATCAAGCAAAAGACTGCAGAAACCCTATGTCAAAGGATGAAGGTCAGAATCCGTGTAAATCGAGAGGGGATGCCCTGATAAGAAAATTCTCTCGTCAGTAGCCGGGAAGCATGTAGATGAATATGTGTGGTTTTTAGATTCTGGTGCTACTGATCACAAATGTAATCTAACTGAAGTTTAGAAATTGCAGTCCACTTGAGAGTGAAGTCTCCATTAGTAATGGTGATGGTAGCTTCATTCCATCACAAGGAAAAGGTGACAAACATTGTAGCCCTTGATGGAGAAAGATGAAGTGAGAAAAATCTGTAAAATGTTTTCTATGTGCCAGGGATTCATTTCAGTTTATTCTCACTTGGGGCAACTCTTAACAAGGGAAGAGCATTTAAATCTGCTAAGACAATATGCAGACTCTTCACAGGAGAAAATGTTGCATAGGGAGTTTGTGAAGAAAAGTTGTGTAGCATGAAGTTTAAGATTTCATTGAGTGAAAACGACATTATTCATACAAATATGGCTACTAAGATAAGATTTAAAACCTGGCACAAAAGACCTGCACACCAAAATTTTCCCCAGTTTTGAAGAATCAACAAAAAAATTTAAACAGATAAAAGCTTATGTGACAATAAATAGTGGGAAAAATTAACAAGTTATCTTTCTAAAAAAGTGATTCAAAGTCAGCAAAAACAGATGAGTTGATTCACAGTGATTAAAAAAAATGTGGTCCAAATTGGTGGTTCTTGGTAATTTCTTTAGTTAAAAGCGACTCTTTCCACTGCCAAAATAAGTAGTTTTAAAAAACAGGTAAGAAGTGGCCACACACCTTGAATATTTCATAAAAACCAGTTATATGCACGTTGAGCATGGAATGATCTGACAATGGACTACAATTGATTAATCAAGAGGCACACAAAATAAGACAGAACCATGGGATAATTCATCAAAACTCAGGAGCCTGCAGTCCCTAATAGAATAGTGCAGCTGAACAAGGACAGAACTTCAGTGGAGACAGAAAGGACAATGCTTTACACAAGCAGAAAGGCTGCCAATATGATTATAGGCTGAAGCCATAAAGAAGGTAGCTTATATTTTGAATAGAACTTGTCAAGAAGTGGTGATGGAAAAACATCTCACAAGTTATGGATTGGATTGGACTGGACTATGATGTGGCCAGACTCAGGATATTTGGAGAGATGGTTTACACACACACTCCAAAGGTGAGATGGGAAAAATGGGATTCCAAAGCTGAAAAAGGTCTCTTAGCTGTATATGATACAGATGTAAAAGGATATTGTATCTGGTTTCCTCATTAAATTCAAATACGATACAGCGTGATGTTTTGATGGGCAAATTATACGTGGGTTGTCAATCTGAGAAAACTGTCAATAAAGATGATGAAAAAATCCTAATATATAAGACCATTGAGGATGAAAAGCCTACTCAAGAGGAGACCCTGAATCAGACAGAAGATGAGGCAATGAAATCACCTGAAGACAAACTTTATTCTGAAATCAATGTTACAAAACAGATGTCAATGAAGTCTCCTCAGAATCAGTGACTCAAATAGGAAGAAGCTTACAACATAGAGAAAAAAACCATTACTCTAATCTCTGTGTGTCTGACGCACTGTTATCAATCTGTCTCACACTAAGATGCAATAGATAGTGACAAATGAGAGAAATGGAAGCAGGACGTGCAAGAAGTAATACATGTACTTATTCTTGATGAAATTTGCATCCCAACTGAAACCCCAGAAAACAAAGAAATACTCAACAACAGGTGGATATGCAAAGTGAAGAAAGAAACGGATAGAACTGAGGCTAGATTTTAAGCTTGACTCGTTGCTAGCGGATATTGACAGAGGTGTGGAACAGACCACAATGTTATCTACAATCCAGTGGTAAGATTTGACTGCAAAAAAAAAAAAAAAAAAAAAAAAAAAAAAAGCTTATCTATCACAGCATCCAAGGCCTTCAACATCAGGCAGTCTGATGTTAAAACTGCATTGTTACATGGTGCTGGCATGCGGGTCAAGAACTGTAGAATAGAAAAGGATGAGAGACGATGACAGCCAATAGTACATTGACCGACCCCTCTCTAGGATGACACTGAGACAGCAGCGGCCTCTAGATGAAGAGGACATAAGCACCACGCTGACTGGCAGCAACCCAGTTGAAGACTAGCCATTCTGTGAGCTCTACGGTGGTGACTTAGAAACTATATTGTTTCACTTGTATTGTAATAAAAATTCATTGATATGATTTGCTTGAATTGTTGTCTAGTGATCTGAAAAAGCAGGTTTCCTATGCACCCCATATTCAAAGAATAGACAGGACACAAGTTACGAAGTATTGCTAATTTTCGACACATGTTGCTGTCAGCAGGCACTTATTTGTATACTGTGTTTTATTGTTGTAAATGGCGCATTTTCTTTGCAATTAAATTGTTTTATTTTAGTGTTACTCTCTTGTTTACGTTTTATTGCAGCAGTATTATCCTGCAGTATCAGGTTGAAGTAAAACTGTTCAGCACTGTCTTGTGCCTGGTCTGCCTCAATGCTACACACTAAAAATTCCTTTTTAAGAAGTGTGATCAAGCAATTCCTGTTTTATTCGTCATACAAAAACTTATACTGAGGGACTTGATTTACCATCTCTGAGTTGACTGCAACTTCAACCTAAAAATGTTTTCTAGACCTACAAATTCTCTCACCACTCTGTGTTATATTACTCTCCCTTGCACGGGTAGCTAGTAGTGGGAAAAAAAGGTTTTTTTTTTACTGGAAAAGTCTGAAGATTTTCAGTTTTTTTCCTCCCCCTACAGAAGGTTTAGCCAACATAAATTTTGTTGGCAAAACTTGCTTTTTCAATCTGTCCAACAATATGAACAAGTTAAAAATGAAATAAAATTTTCTACAGGTCCTTTTGCAAGGTATAGGTTTTTTTTCTGACAATTTGACAATCAGCTGTAATGGATTTTCTATATTTAAAAAGTTTCTTGGTGGCATGATCAGGTTGTCTGGTTCATATGGCAGTTTGTACAACAGCTGCATGGCATCATCTTGCATATGATTAAAAAGCAGGACAACTCAGCACCCTGCCATCATATTGTATGATCCAGGTAAGTGAATGGCATGTCTTTATTTTGGCAGTTCATAGAAATTTCTTTGCTATTTCCTGAAGCACCTGAACAATTTTCATACCAACATTCAATTTGTATGTAGGGCAGACAGATCATCAGTTACACAACGTCATGCGGTGTTTGAAAAGGATTGTGAACACCTGAGTCAAATGGTAGACTGGAAGAAATGACTCATACAGACCTACGTCTGAGTAAACTATCAGCATTTCAATTAAAAAGGGGTGCAATCAATCCTCTAGTAGTCCCACAATATAAATGTGTGAAATGCAGTGTGTTAAAAGCACAGTGCACAAGTAGGAAGGGTTTTTGTTAGATACAATAACACTTCATTAAAGAAAAGTTTAAGTATTACAACAGCTAAGGCTAGACAAAGTGACATATCCCAGGAGAAAATCACAAGACATTCTCTCTTTCAGAAATCTCCCATATCAACACACAGAAGTGAAATATTATGGAGCTAAACACAATGTAGGTAAACACAATTAACTCTAATTTGCAGCAGTGCAGGTCTTAACTTTGCACGAAAAAAGAATGATGATGTAAGTATCGATTGGTTGCAGAATCTTAGAGCAAATTCTGAGCTCAAACATAACGAGGTGTCTTGAACAGAAGTACAATACTCAATGCCAACCACCATGGATTTCGAGAACAATGATCACGTGAAACCCAACTTGCACTTTCCTCACATAAGATACTGAAAGCTTTGGATCAAGGCAACCAGGCAGACGCAGTGTTCCTTGATTTCCGAAAAGCATTTGACTCAGTATTGCACCTACGCTTATTGTCAAAGGTACGATCATATAGGGTGTCAAGTGATATTTGTGACTGTATTGAGAACGTTTTGATAGGGAAAGTCATCACCAGAGTAGAAGTAACTTCACTTTGGCTCCAGGCAAATGTGTTGGGACCCTTGCTGTTCATGTTTTATATTAATGACCTTGCACGCAATATTAATAGTAAAAGCAGGCTTTTTGGTACTATCTGAGAGAAGCTGCATAAATATTCGGTCAGGTCTTAATAAGATTTCAACATAGTGCCGAGATTGGCAACTTGCTCTAAATATTCAGAAATGTAAAATCTTGCACTTCACAAAACAAAAAAATGTAATATCCCATGATTATGAACATCAATGAGTCATCGTTGGACTATGTCAACTCATAAAATTACCCAGGTGTAAAACTTTGTACGGATATGAAATGGAACAATCACACATGTTCAGTTGTGGGTAAAGCAAGTGGCAGACTTCAGTTTATTGGTACATTACTGTGGAAATACAACGTCTACAAAAGAGATTGCTTACAAATCACTCTTGCCTCCCATGCTCAAATATTGCTCAAATGTTTGGGACCTGTGCCAGATGGGACTAATGGGGGATACTGAACATAGATAGAGAAGGACAGCATGAATGGTCACAGGTTTGTTTAATCCATGGGAGAGTGTCACAGAGATACTGAAGGAATTGAACTGGCAAACTCTTGAAGACAGGCAAACTACCCCGAGAACGTCTATTAAGAAACCAGCTTTAAATCATTGCTCTAGTGATGTCCTACAACCCTCTACTTATTGCCCGCATAGTGACTGTGAAGATAAGATTAGAATAATTATTTCACACACAGAGGCATTCAATAAATCATTCTTCCCATGCTCCAATACGTAAATGGAACAGCAGAAACCCTAATAACTGGTACAATGGGACATACCCTCTGCCATGCACCTCAGGATAGTTTGCAGAGTATAGATGTCAATCTATATGTAGACATTACCTCGCCCCGCACATTTCAACATAGGCATTAAACAGCAAGTAGATGACACTCACAAGGCATTTTGCAACTGGGTGATCTTTCTGGGATGGCATGCAGTATATCTTGGTTTACCACTCCAGAAAATTTCTTCTCATATTCCATGGTCCAGCACCAGCAATTCGTACAATATACGTATGTTCTAAAAATGTCCCCAATAAAGTCAGCTAAATGATCTCGCCCAGTGTTGAATGCTTTCCTCTACCTGCCAACTTCAGCTAGCAAACCGTTATTGTCAATTCAATATGGGGCAGGCAAACCATGTTTTATGTGCTAAAAAGCACACCAATCAAATATTCCATGCTTTAGAACTGTGAGGGTATGGACAGCAACATGTGAAGGTGAACTGAATGAAGTCATGATTCTGGAGCATCATTTTTTGTCTTTAGCATCTTCACAGAGACAGGACAGTATTCAATGACATGCAATGTGCTAAGGTACAGGAAACCATAATGAGGAATCATGGTGGAGGTCTAAAGAAATTATCTGAGTTACTACGGATAGCAATTATTCACAAAATCTCTGTTCTACACTAACTGAATATTTGTTGAATATTTCAGAAGTACCTCAATACTTTTCCTACAGGAATTTTTTGATTCCTTTATCAATTACTACTAAAATTCTGAACAAACAGCAAGAATCTGTGTGATGCTTAACTCGACTATGTGACTGGTGATGATCACATTTACGTTATCCACATATCCCAGCACGAATTGTGGTATGTCCCACAATTCTCGCACTGATTATTGTTTAAGGCAATTAAGATCTTTGTACACATGTACAAAAAACTGTACACCCCCAATTATGTGAATGTCAACCTGGTGTAATAGCTATTGCAGAAATCACAAAAAACCTTACAGTTATATTGTAGCCATATTTTTTTTATATTTTTGACGCAGTAAACCTAGGGAATCTCATACAATTCTTTTCTCTTCCCACCACTTTAATCAGAGCATACTTGTTCATTATTTTAGCCTGCATTTCCATAAAGTAGTTAAATTTAAGTTGTTGATTCAGAAACTTTGCACTAGTAGCCTATACGTATTTAGTTTACAAAGAGCAGCATACAAGCTTGTTTTTGTAAACTTGTTTTCCTGTTTATCAATAATTTAAATGAATTATTCTTATTAAAGTATTTTAATAATCACGAGTGAAAAGTGCCTGACTTGTCGTAGAATCATTAGGTCTGGGCTTTGGTGTGATGGGTGTTGTAGATTTTTCATATGGGTGACCGAAGTGGTGTGGGAACATGGGAAGTAAATGAGGCTCTTCAGTGGGTTTGTAGCATATTTAGTAGAGACATAAAAATAGTGGAGCAGGGTGAGGGCATTTCTGCTCTTCACGCTGAATTAGACAAGGCTAAGAAAGATTTGGACAGGTTAGAGGGTACAAGGTAAAAATAAGTGGGATGTAGCAATTCGGATGAACGTGCTTAGAACTACATCTGACAGCTTTGTGATGAATGTGAAAAATAAGTTTGACCTGTTGCTTCAGTTAGGAACCCATGAGCTGTAAGCAGATGCAGATTGTGTTCATTGTAAATAAGTGTTATAAAATGATCATTTTATTTACTGTGTATTACATCATAAATGGAAATATGTTTAAACATTTTTTGACTCATCCCACATCCATGATGATCATTCCACCTGGGGTAAATTAGAATTTTTTTTTTCATTGTAAATATCTGTATTGTGTATTCTTTAATCTTCTGACATGTTCTACATCCTGCAGGATCTCCTCACTACGGATCAATTGGAACAAAAAGTACATCTGATCTGGTCTGCTCTGCGCTTTTTGTGTGAATTTTCTCAGACAAACAAGACAATGCACTGGATTAAAATGGCAGTATCACTGCAGAGATTCAAATTCAAATGGTCAACACTTACGTAACATGCGGGATCAAAGGCCAACTCAAAAATAAGTTTTGTTACTATCAATACAACAAACAACTTATTATATTGCATTCCATCTAGATAGGTGCAGATGTCCAGAAGTCTTATTTACCCATATTTTGTCTTACTTCCACATTTGCACAAACTCTGCCAAAGAGGTAACATATGCAGCAATAATCGTACTCAGTGCTATCTACAAAGATTGTTCATGTGTGTCACAACAAATCTATAATGCAACAATGGTATCTCACATCTATCATTACAACACGCAACAACGATTAAGTTTAGTGACCTTCTGTTAACAATTCATATGTTTGCCATTAAGAATTGACAATTCACCTGTACATATCTTGCTCATAATGTTGGTACACACACAATGATGTTCAATCACCCAAACACATTAATGTTATCCTTAAAATGATAAATTAAGCTTATAACAGTTGGGGTCCAAGTGAAGCCCATTAAAACAGAAGTATAATTACCACAAAATCTCATTCTTTGTATTTGTGCCAAGATATCACGAAATATAATACAAATACAAAGAACGTCATTGCTGAGCAGCTGTTGACTACTTTCATTTACATAACAACTGTTCTGCACAATAACAATGGATGGGCATTTCATAAGCACCAATAATCTAATAAAACATAGAATTAAAAAAAAACACAAATTTAAATCTCACCTGCAGTTTTAGGATGAATTCGGAGAGCAACAGAATATCCCTTATTGCCAGGATAGAGATTAATGATAAGTGTATTAAGCTGTTCCTTTGCAACAAGTTTTTCCAGTAGAAAGGAGCAGGATTTGAGGTGCTGGAAGATAACAAAGAATCAAGTTCACAAAAGTGACTTCACCAGAAAGTTTACACACACTAATATACTATTTTAGAGGTCAGGCAACCACAGCCAAAATTCCACATGGTGAATAAAATCTCCCACAATGGCTGTTGAAACCCAATGCAGAAGTTTTTATTCACCACACTAACATACAGGTATTATTTAGCTGTTCAGCAATACACTGAGCTTTGCAGCTTAGTACACCGCATGCATGTGCCGCCCCCCTCCCCTCCCCCCCCCCCCCCCACACACACACACAAACACACACATACAGAGAGAGAGAGACCGCACTGCAGAGCAACTAGAAAGTCCACAGTGGCAGATCCAAAGCTCGAAAATTATGCTGGTGGAGAAATAAAGCTATATTTTTAATGCCTCATATTCTGTTTCATAAAGAAATTACTATGAATTTAATAATAATAAAGAAAGAACACAACTAATAGCAGAAGTTTTTATTCACCACACTAACATACAGGTATTATTTAGCTGTTCAGCAATACACTGAGCTTTGCAGCTTAGTACACCGCATGCATGTGCCGCCCCCCTCCCTTCCCCCCCCCCCCCACACACACACAAACACACACATACAGAGAGAGAGAGACCGCACTGCAGAGCAACTAGAAAGTCCACAGTGGCAGATCCAAAGCTCGAAAATTATGCTGGTGGAGAAATAAAGCTATATTTTTAATGCCTCATATTCTGTTTCATAAAGAAATTACTATGAATTTAATAATAATAAAGAAAGAACACAACTAATAGTAACTGTGTTGATAACATCAATGTGCCTCTGAAATGTGCACTGATAATATGAATCAAAGCAATAGCTATAAATCTGAAATAAAGAGGAGGTAGTTGGAAGAACAGTCTAACATATGGTTGTGTGCTAGGCCCTAAAATGTTATCATTATGAATTGTGACCAAACTGTAAAGGCATTACAACTTGTAAAAGCAGATATACTACTAATGCATAGTGAAAATACAATAGGAAGTAAAAATATAATCAACAGAACAACAGCACATCATGACTGATGTCTTGAGGAGAAAAACAGCCTTACTCTAACCCAATGTGCCCAAGGAGGAGGAGTGGGGGTAAGGGTGCTGGATGCTGAAAGCAAACAAGGCACCCAATCACAGGGAGAAAAGCAGGAGGAGAAACTGAAGACTCCCATCAAATGAAAATTATTTGCAGTCTGTTAACACTTCACTCTAGCAAGTGGAGGACAGAAACACACAGCCAGATAAAATGACGTTCTCAAGGAACAACATAACTGTCCATAAAATGAGATATACAATATAAATTGTTAATACATATAGACCATCTAAGTATTAACCAATTGTAACTACATGCTTATGCTTCAGACATGTGAAAAGAAAATGTGGCAACATTTATGATTCACATATAAATAAGCAGGCAAAATGCAACATATGAGTGAGATGTGATTAAGTAAAAATGAAATGAATAGCGGCCCCTTACTAGCAGTTGAAAATCAAATAAAAGAATACAAAAGTAATGAAAAGGAGACGAATTATGACAAAGATAAAAATAAGCAGAAACAGAGAGAAAATACTGAGAGTTAAGATAAACATAAACCTACTTAATCAAAATATCCACGGGTGTGCTGCCGGTCTATAGTGCCCGTTGGACACTATAGAAGTATAATTACCACAAAATCTCATTCTTTGTATTTGTGCCAAGATATCACGAAATATAATACAAATACAAAGAACGTCATTGCTGAGCAGCTGTTGACTACTTTCATTTACATAGACTATAGACCGGCAGCACACCCGTGGATATTTTGATTATCAAATACGCCGGGAGAAACTCAAGAATCACATAAACCTACTTAATGTCACCACAGAATGTGATAAAGTGTTACCACACAAGAAAGGAATGGACTATTTACAACATGAAATAATGGTACATGTGGATTGCCACACCTATTACAGGTGAAACTTGACAATGAAATCCCACTTTTGGCAAAAAATCCCATACTAACAAGAGGAGGAAGAGAGAGAAATACAATGGTGAGGAGGATAAGGGAGCCAGAACACACCTCCATTTTTTTCTAAATACACTTCTCTGAAAACTACAGCATTCAGACCTTTATTCCCTCATCTTTTCTCACTCTGGCCTCAATTATGCCAGCTCAACTCAAAGCATACAGATAATATCAGTTTATTTTTGCTGTAGTAAATCAGTGACATCCAACCACAAGAGGATTTTTTTTTCATACTCATTTCTGTTGAAGAGCTCTATAAGCATCTATTCTACAGCTTTGATTGTCATAGACACAAGTTATTGCACTATAATATAATTAACAACATGTGTGATTTTAGAGCAGTATTCAAGTGGAAATTAAAATGGGATCTGTATTTACTTTCATTTTCAGCAACAGTTAGCCTTGTAGTTGGGGAAACTGAGGCTGACAAGTCACTAGACTACATGACAGCCAAGAACCAAATAACACAATATCCATAGGTATTTCTTATTCTGACAAATAAGTATTCAAACAATCCTCTGTAAGATGCACCATTATTCAGAAGACAACATTAATTCTTTATACAATGACTGAAAATCATACAGATAGTCCTATAGCCTATACTAAACTGACGCACAAAAGTATCTACAAATTTTTACACTTTACTTTAAACTTGAGATAAAACACAAGTTAAGTATAAAACCAAGAAAGAATCCCACACTAAATTTTTACCTTGTTCTGTTGCTGCAAGTCGTTTGCACACTCTTCTTCATAGATTTCTCTCAGCTTGTCATGGATTGAGAAAAAAGCCTTTCCACTGTTGTTTTGAGTTCGAGGCACAGTCTGAGGAGCGTTATTTGCTATCTGCAATAGTCGCTGTGAGAACAGTTGCATTTTAAACACCAACTGAATTGAGACTAATTCAATTATTCAATATGAGCACAGCCTTTGATTTTACAATGGTATACTTACTTTACCAGAAACATAAAAGTCATATAGGCCCCTAATCATCAACTGAAGGCCACTGACATATAAACTTAAAAATTTGACAAACGCCATAAAATGATTTCATAAAATTAAACTTATGGCTTTTAGAAGTATACTTCTTAATGGAAGCGTCAAAACTTTACAGCACCATTAGATACGTGTCCCAACCCCAAGCACTACTATTGATCACATACACACTAAGTAATGCTCACATTTACTTTGATATTATTTTAAACGTGAAATAAACTTCTCTCCTTAAGCTTCACATACGCAGCCAACAATGTCCGCTACGTATTTGTCCTACAGTCCTGTAACAATGTCAAATCTTTCGCCTAAAACTACTCATTTCAACGCTTTAGTTAATATCTGCAATCTCTTACAATACCAATGCTTAACAGTATAACTCAATAGAATTTAAAATCAATTTCACTGTTTAAGGAATACTTAACATTAGGCCTATGTACGAAAAATATTACAATCATAACCAGGTAGTACAGCAACGAATAATTTTTTATTCTCACGTCAACTTACATTTGCTTCCTCACATGTAGCCTCCAGGCTTTGCATCATTACCAACTCGTTTTATGAACATTCAGGTGACCAGAAATGTAACAGATCCAGAAACATAGAAATTTGATCTTGGTCGATCACAACCCTGCAGACGGAAAAACAAAATATCACTGTTAAAATCAAGTTCAAACACAAGTGCGAATTCCAAGTAGTTGCAATAATAAAAATCTGCTCCTTTAGAATAAATTTATTGCAACCAAACTTTGAAGGATCCCCATAAACGACATGCACATTCAACGAATGTCAGTAAAACACAAATCTCAAAAATACAATAATTGCAAAATCTATTACTGCAGTGTAAACAGTTTTCTGAATTGATTTATGACCGATATAGCCAAACGCAGTTATTATTTTACCTGACAGGCGAGTAACTCCTTGGAGATGCATAACATTATTGCTGCATTATTATTCCGTCAGGTATGGACTTAGGAGGCTCAGGACCAAATGGTAAATATTCTTTGCCTCCTGTATTTCTACAGCAAAAATCCACAAATCATTATGTCTTACAAATTTAAGTAGGGCAATCCCAAACAAAACATCCCAACCAATATTTAAGTACCCAAAATTTCTTTGATACACAACACAACCAAGCAACAATGACATTGGTGACGACGGCTGATCCAAGTATTGTCAAACAGTAATTCATTACGAACAAGCAATAATCACAACAACTGCAATCTGACAAGTGGTGCTCCTATTTTGAATAGCGCTCTGAGAATCGCGGCTATGCTTGGCGTTTCCTTCCACAACAGTGTAAACATGTATCGTTCACTGATCCCACCACAGCGCTTTCCACAGTCACTCCTGTCAATATATACATTTTCACACTTGTTTCGGAGACACATTTTACGTCCTACCTTACGGCTGTCTGCTCTGCTCCTCCTTCGGACGGCCATCAGCTGCCCGCAAAGAATGTTCCGATCCTAACCCTAAAATCTACAGCTACAAGTAATATCATTTGCACTAGCTGTTCATTTGACTTGAAATGAACTTCTTTCAGTTCTCATATTGCACACTCATAATATACAGTTGTCCAATTTAGCTTTGCACGTGAAAAGTTTTCAGACAAAATCCCAGTTTACAAACATACTGGACCGAAACTGCTGCATTCTACCGGTAACAAAATTTCCTTCGGCACAGTAATCACTGACTTTGTTACACAGAGCTTTCGTTATGAACAGTAATAACCAAAGGTACACCATTTGCGGCATTGTTGCGATAAGTTACAGTTATAAGCTTATTGAGTCTTTTTATGTATACTACAGCTGTTACTGTGTAATAATACACAGCCCGTAAAAGCGTCTGTGTACAGGAAGTCTCAGGCACGGAGCTGCCGAACACCATCAACATGCTCAAAATGAATAACTAAGCAAGTGTCGCTATACTTTCATACGATTATAAGTTCAAAAATAGAAAATTAGGTAATAATCCCATGCGCCAAAAAGTTTTCGCTCATCAGTTAATTCTAACGACTAATGCTGTCGGAGGACAATAGCGCAAACTGTGTCTACCGGGCAATTTTACTTTAGGCAAAGTATAGATTTTCTTATAGAAGTTACCAGTATTCTCTCAAGTGTTAACACGTGGACTTCCTTGTACAATTTAGGCTGTGTTACCTGTTAAAATGGTTATTATTTTACACTTTGACGGATAATTAAATTTATGTTTTTAAATAACCGTTTTCTACCGTCACAACAGGACACACTGATCTGTGGTTGACAATTTGAAACGATGGAAACCAATTATCCCAAAACACAAATGTGATTAACAGTGAAAATGAAATTATTTAGTCCAAACATAGCAATAATGATTGTCTGCAAACGATAGAAATGTTGTCCTTCATCTATTCCCCATATTCACCACTCTTATTTAGTTTGCTTCATGTTCCATAGGTCATTTGCCCATGATAAATCGTAATTATGTGGAACGAGTAATTTTTAAATAAACATTACAAATTAATTTTTAAATTTGGCTAAATGCTGAATATTTTTTAAAATGTACAGATGTGACGTAATTCCTACCCACCACCTTTTACATATTACAGTAACAGAAATTTGTAGGAACATGACAAAGTACTATTAGTATGTGTTCGTAAAGTGTTGCCGTAATAATGTTGGCGTAGTAGCTTATTATTCTTACGAATTTAACAACAAGGGAAGTAGTTACTCCATGGTTATTGCAATTAAACTTTCATTGTGTAAGCGATAAGAAATAAAATAAATGGAATAATCTAAATTAAATTGAATCCGTAACGAACACAGAGTGCAACAAATTGGTGACCCCGACGTGATCCGCAAGACTACGACATTTGCATGGTAATTTGCCATGAAATTTTTTAAAGTTGAATCACACACTGTGTTTGAAAAAATAAGCAAAATATCACCAGCAAATTGACACGAATGGAATAATCCTGAATGTAAGCTGGAAATCGATAAAATACGCGTTAAGCTACTGCCGTTTTGGGCAGAGGTGCCAGACATTTGGAATTGTCATGCCGAAGCCCAATTTACGATCGTTCCTATGGCAGCGCTGGCGACTAAATATAACTGATTGTTCGCTCACCTAGAGCCAAAATTTGTTGAAAATGTATGAGATGTAGTTACAAGTTACGAGAACAGTAAATATTTTCTTGCAAAAGATCGACTATTGACCATATTTAAAGAAAGTAAACAGTTCCAAAAAGCTTCTGAGTTGTTTGGAACTGGGTGATACAAAGCCTAGGCAATTCTTAAGAAAAATGTGGGGCTATGCTGGCACTAATGTATCGGACAAGATACTGAAAACACTTTGGCTTAACAAACTTCCCAGTAGCATTCGAAGTATTCTAGTTATATCTGACCAAACACTGGATAAGATTATTCAAATGGCTGATTGTATGGTCGAAATGCACTCTGTTGAGCAGGTTCAGATTGCATCAGTTCAGTCCATTTCATCAACACCGTAGTCCCTGTTAGTCCAAGATCTTCTCTTAAGAACTGAAGAATTGAAAAAGTGGCAAGATAAACAGTGGAAGCCGATTGGATATTTTTCAGGAACGTTCACAGTGGCACAGAAGAAGTATTCCACTAATGACAGAGAGCTGCTTAGTATAGACATGACTGTCAACTGTTTGAAGTATCTGTTGGAAGGAAGAGATTTAATTATTTGGGCCTACACTGACCATGCTCCTCTGATGTATGGATTCAAGCAAAAGCATGAGAAAGCAACACCACTCGAATTACATTATCACCAGTATGTTTCCTAATTTACTACAATTCTGTGACATATGTCTGGTAAAGAAAATGTTTTCGCTGATAGCACATCAATGCTTGAAAAATTAGTTCCAACTAACTTTGAAGATTTAGTTCAAGCACGAGAAGATGACAAAGAGCTTCAGCACCTACAGTCCACCCATCATACATCACTTAAATTAAAATACTATTTGATGCAGGGAGGAAAACAATTGTGGTATGGTGTATCAACATAAATTACTCACCCTTTATATTCCTGAAGCATTTAGACATCCCATTTTCCCACACTGTCATGATTTGGATCATCTAAGCCTTAAGACAGCTGTAAACATGATCACAAACAAATAAGGTTTGTATGGATCAATATAGAAAAGGTGTCCAAAATTGGGTGAAAACATGTACTGCTTGTAAGAAAAATAAAGTATCATGGCACATCCAAGCACCATTAGGACACTTTCCTAGTAATGATAAACGCTTCAACATGATTCATCTTGACTTGACAGGACCAATACCTTCTCCTGAAGAATATACCTATTGGTTAACATGCATCAATAGAGTTACAAACTGGACAGGAATAGTATCTTTTCCAGCAAACAAGTGGAAGTAGTAGCACAAACATTTTTCAGTTGCTGGATCACTAGATTTGGAATGTCATACCAAATAGGGACCGACTGTGGAAGACCGTTAAACTCTGTGCTGTTCCAAGCACTATCAAAAATATACTGTTGTAAGCAAACTCAAACTACAGCATATCACACTCAGTCAAATGGAAAAACTGAAATGTTTCTATTGGACACTTAAAGCATCCATCCATACCCATATAACTGCCAAACAGACTTAAATAATACCTGTAAGCCTTCTTGGTCAGTGCTCCATTGGAGAAAATGTTAATGCTACAATTGCAAAAATGGTTTATGGCTCGCCCATCTGGATGTCAGGTATGGCACAAAAAGAGGTGGTCACTTACCTCAATTTGTGTTACAACTGAAACAATATATGATTCGTCTGAAATCTGTACAATATTTGTACAAAGCCATTCATATGCAAGGACCTCAGCAATTCACCATGTGTGTTTGTAAGGATGGAACAACTGAGGAAGACATTAGAGTAGCCATATGAAGGTCCATATGAAGTGACTGCACGGAACCCAAAAGTTTTTGGACTTTAAATGAGAGACCAGATACAGAATATCTCCACTGATCGATTAGTAAACATCTGAAGACATTCCAGTGGAACCATCAGCCCAGTATCAACAACCACACTCTACAGATGATGAAAAGCCAAGAAGAACAACAAGACCTGGTCGTGAAAATCGATTTCCAGCAAGATTAGTTGAAGTCATAAAATGACTATGCTTCTGAGAAAGGTGTGATGTGGGAACATGACAAAGTACTGTTTGTACTTCTATGGATATGTAAAGTGTTGCTGTGATAATGTTGGTATAATATCATTATTAATCTTTGGAATTAAAAAAAAGAAGGTAGTTACTCCATAGTCGCTGCAATTCAAGTTTCACAAAGTGAGCAAAAATTATGTCAAACTGAGTTGTTAATGAACACAGAGTGCAACAAATTCTTCTACAGAATACGAGCTGTGAAGGAGAGATTTTCTCAGTTTGTTTTCAAATTTTACTTTTCTGTCTATCAGACATTTTATATCCCTGGGTAAGTTATCAGAAATTTTAGTTGCTGCATTATGCACACCTTTTGGGCTAAAGACAAGCTTTATGTGGACTAATGAATGCCATTTTTTCTTCTGACATTGTAATTACACCGATGCATCAAAGAAACTGGTATAGGCATGTGTATTCAAATAGACAAATATGTAAACAAGCTGAATATGGAGCTGTGGTTGGCAATACCTATATAAGACAACAAGTGTCTGGCACAGTTGTTAGATCAGTTACTACTGCTGCAATGGCAGGTTATCAAAATTTAAGTGAGTCTGAATGTGGTGTTATAGTCAGTGCACAACCAATGGGACACAGCATCTACAAGGTAGCAATGAAGTTGGGATTTTCTTGTATGATGATTTCACGAGTGGACGGTGAATATCAAGGATCCAGTGGAACATTGAATCTTTAACATCACTGCACCCGGAAAAAGAACCTGCAAGAACAGGACCAACAATGACTGAATAGAATCGTTCAATGTGACAGAATATTTCAATGCTGAGCCATCAAAAACAGTGAGCATGTAAACCATTCAATGAGAGCCAAAAGCCCACTCATGTACTCTTGATGACTGAACGACACAAAGCTTTATGCCTCGCCTGGGCCCATCAACACTGGCATTGGACTGTTGATGACTGAAAACACATTGCTAGTTTGGACGAGTTGTTTATCAAATAGCATTGAGAGGATGGGTGTATATACGCATGGAGACAACCTCATGAATCCATGGACCCTGCGTGTCAGCAGGGGACTGTTCAAGCTGGTGGAGGCTCTGTAATGGTGTGGGGCGTGTGCTGTTAGAGTGTTGTGGGACCCCTGATAAGTCTAGGTATGACTCTGACAGGTGACATATATGTAAGCACCCTGTCTCATCACCTACATCCATTCATGTCAATTGTACATTCCAGCAGAACAATGAGACACACCACACGTCCAGGATTGCTGCAGAGTGACAACAGGAGCACCCTTCTGAGTTTTAACACTTCTGCTGGCCACCAAGCTTCTCAGACATGAACATTATTGAGCATGTCTGGGATGCCTTGCAATGTGCTGTTCAGAAGAGATCGCCTCCCCCTTGTACTCTTGCGGATTTATGGACAGCCCTGGAGGATACATGGTGTCAATTCCCTCCAGCACTACTTCAGACTTATCCGATTGCATGCCATGTGTTGTGGCACATCGGCATGCTTGTGTGGACCCTACACAATATTAGCAGGTGTACCAGTTTCTTTGGCTCATCAGTGTATGTACATCATTGTTCATTGTGAACTGCAACTGATTATTTATAATAAAGTTAATGAGGAAATAAACATACTGTGAAGCAGTAATCAGAATACCCAACTCCTTAACCACAGCTCTGCAAGATGATCACAGGTGTGAACCACGTATTTCTCTTATGGCACATTTCTGGGCAATGAAGACTATTCTTCTTAAAGATGAGTTACAGTGATATTATTGAATGAAAATATGCAAAACATGCAAACTTACTGATTTGTCTCTCCCCAAGATTTGCAATGATTCTGTGTGCAAATGTAGCTGAACTAAGGTGTTTTAGGAGTTCCAAAATTGCTTTTTCCAGTTTAAATTCTCATCAATATGGACACCTAAGAATTTTGAAGTTTCCCTCCAGTTTATTATTTCTTCACTATCTGTTACACTTATATTGATGTAGTAACCCTAGCTGTAGACAACTGAATATGTTGTGTCTTTTCAAAATTGAGGGTGAGACCATCTGCTGAAAACTAGTCAATGATACTTTCAGGAACATTGTTTACTTTTTCTTCTGTTTCTGTACATATCTTTGGGTTAATTACAATACTGACATCATGTGTCTGTTGTATATTAGATGGAAGATCGTTTACATACGCGAGGAACAATAGTGGATCTAAGATTGAGGCTTGGAGAATCCCATATGTGATTTCTCCCCTGTCAGAGCAATGTTCTGGGACTACATTCGTTGACTTACTAAGTACAACTTTCTGACTCTTTTGGTTACATATGTCACTATACACTTGTTGGATATACTATCAGTCCCATAAAACTTCAGTTTATCTAGGAGAACATTCTGATTCTCACAGTCAACTACCCAGTGGTGCTATTTTATTATTTAATGCTTGTAACATTTGGTGAATAAACATGTAAATGGCATTCTCAGTAGAGCAACTTTTCTGAAATCCAAATTGTGATTTTCTGGGGATATTATTATTGCTCAGGTGAGACACTACTCTGGGATACATCACTTTCTCAATAATTTTGGATAATGATGTCAGCAGTGAAACAGATCGGTAGTTATTGACATCTATCATCATTCTTAAGGATGGGTTTGACAACGGCATATTTCAGTCTCTGGGAAACTGCCTGGAGTTCGTTATGCTTAATATATTTCAGATAAGACAGGGCTTATTATATGGGAACAAATCTTTAGTACTCTTTTGGAAAAATCATCAAAACCAGTTGAGTTTTTATTTATGAAAGAATATATAATTTTCTTAGTTTCAGAAGGAGTAGTTGGTGATACTTTCATATGACTGAACTCTATGAGAGCTGTGTTTTCAACCAAATGCTGTTATGTTTCTCCTGAACGCTTGTCCCTATACTATGCCCTGTATTTAAGAAATTATTATTAAATATATTTGCTATCTTTGACTCATCATTCATAGCCATTCCATGCAGTTCAGTAGTTCAGTTCAATTCTGCGTTACTAGGAGAAAAACCATAGTGACAGATTCTAGCCTCACGAGGTCTCTTGGAGCTATACAGCTGTCTTAGAAGAACACAGACAGCTAATAGGTGGGATACAAGTTTTGTTACTTAACAACACACAGTCCTAGCATTTCAGGAATAGCATACCATATTATCTAGATATGTCATTTAAAAAATGTTACATTCAGTTTGAAAATACTAATAAAGAAAACGGTTTTCTCGAATAGATAATGCAACATTAATGTATCCAATCAAATACCTGTAAACATTGTTAATTTTCCGCTAATTCTGTCTCAATATTGTTTGTTCATCAGATGGAATTTTCTTAGTCTTTTCAACAGTTTTGCCAATTTCTGGAGACTCGACAGTTTCATTATCAGATCTTCTTTCATGTTTCTGTCACTTGTTTTGGCTTTTGTGTGCAATACATTTTACTCTTTTATCACAAGGTGATATGTGACCATTTCAAAATACAGCTAATATAAGCCTTTGGCGTATTTTTCTCTGATCTTGTAGAAGTACCAAACCCAAACTTATGTCAAAAATTTAAGTTGTTCATTTAAGAAGTGTTTGCATTGCATGAAAGGAGCAAATATTTCAGCATCTTTCCTTTCAAAATTCTTCTGTTGCATGAACTATCTTTTTAAATAGATAAATATGTTCTTTGCTTTACCTGTAATTGTAATTGTGTGCAAAAGTAAAAAATAATAATTTTTTAATGGCTAAGATAGTCTACATTTTGTAAGGAAATCCACCTGCCAACAGTTTCGATAGTACTATTAATTTCTGTGATAAAGTCTATTCTTTTCTCAAATTACATCCTTGCATTTATGTATCCAATAATATTATCGATTATGCTCAACACACACAAGAAATTACTTCTATAGTCCACAGGTATCAAGAACAGGCACTAACTGAAGCACTGCTACATATTCATTCTTAAAGTTGTCAATTATGTATTTAATGAGCCTCCAAATCACGGTACTGTCCCTAATAGACGAAAATGTGCAACTGTCAAACCACTCTTCAAAAAAAAGGTAATACACCAAGGTTTACAACTACCAGAAAATTTCGTTGCTATCAAGTCTTCCTGAAATCCTGGAGAAGCTTATTAACACATGGATTATGGACCATCTTAATAAATATAATATCCTTAATAAAAATTATTTTGGATTACAAAAAGGTATTCCAACTGAACTGACCATTTTCTCATTTGTTAACCATGTCCTTGAATCCATAAACAATAAAATGTCGCCAGTTGGAATCGTTTCTGATCGGTGTAAAATATTTGACTGTGTAATCACAAAATTCTGCTTAGAAAGGCTGAGCATATAATTAAATGGTTAATTAGGCATGTGACATGACTTATGTCTAGATGACAGATGCTCTGACTGGAGAACAGTGGAATATGGAGTACTACAGGGCTCAGTGCTTGGTCCCTTACTATTCTTAAGCTTTATCAATGACTTGCAACGGTAAATGAGCCAGAGGGCCTTAGAATTATATATATATATATATATATATATATAGTGTAAGCATTATAATTATTTATGTTTCTGTTGTTGCCACAACTATCTTCATTAGTATCTGAGCACTTGGACTTCAGTTTTCATCCATCTGTCTGATTTAAACTGTAAGTTTTATGAAATTTTATACATGGTTATTACTCTAATAATCTGACACATTCTACATGCCAGCGATACACTCATGTCAATAATCCATAGAAAACAAGAATAAATAAATCAATAACTGAATCAAAGGACTCTATGTCAGCACTTGCAAATTTTGTTGATATTAATTTGACTAATGAAATTATATTTAATATTATTGCAAGGCAATAGCAACAGCCAGATTAGTAGGAGTTTTCTAGTCATGAGGTATCACACTTCAGAATTTCTTGAAAAAACTGTAGAACAAATAGCAATGGACACATCTACATATACATCCACGCTCTGTAAATCACTGTGGAGTTCATGGCAGGGCTTCTTCCCATTCATTCATCTACTGAGCGTAGGAACAATGACTGCTTAGTTGTCTCTGTGTGCTGTAACTAATCTAATATTGTTCTCACGATCCCTAAGTGAGGTAAGTCATTCAAAGCTGGTTCTTGAAATACTGTAAGTGGACTTTTTTGGGATAGTTTGTGTCTCTCTTCAAGAGTCTGCTAATTCAGTTCTCTGACACTCTCCCGCAGTTCAAACAAACCATTGACTATTTGTGCTGCCCTTCTACATTCACTGCCCCTGTTAGTCCTATTTTTAGGGTCCCACACACTTCAGCACGTTTCTAGGATTGGTTCCATGAGTGATTTATAAGCAATCTCTTTTATAGCCTGATTGCACTTCCCCAGTACCCTACCTGCATCTGTATTACCTATACTATAGAGCCTATGGGATCGCTCCATTTCACATGCCAACAAAATGTTACACCCAGGCATATATATGAGTCAACTGATGCAAATTGTGATTCGTTGATAGGATACTATGTTTCTCCATTTTGTGAAATGCACAATCTTACATTTGAATTGCACTGCCAGTTTTTGCATCACTTCGAAATCTTATTAAGATCCAAACGAATATTTGTGTAAATTTATTCCGACAATACTTCATTATAGATAATGGCATCATCTGCAGGAAGTCTGAGGTTACTATTTATATTGTTCACAGTGTCATTAATATACAATATTAACAGCATGAGTCCCAAACCACTTCCCTGGCACACCTGAAGTTACTTCTATATTTGTGGATCACTCTTCATCCAAGTTAGCATACTGCGTCCTTCCTATCAAGAAATCCTCAATTCAGCCACAAATTTTGCTTGATACTCTATACAATTCTACAGGATCTATGGTAGATAATAGTTAAAACAGCGGCTAACTCAGCCACAGCTCTGGAATAAGCATGCATATGGTATTGAGTCAAATGCTTTTCAGAAATCCAGATATACTGCATCTACCAGATTGCCTTGTTCCATGTATTTCAGGAAGTGCAAGTTGAGTATCACATGAATAATGTTTTCGGAATTTGTGCTGGTTAGCAAGGACAATGTAATTCTGTTCGAGGATCTAATTGGTTGGTTGGTTTGTGGGATTAAAGGGACCAGACTGCAATGGTCATCGGTCCCTGAGGATCTCATTATGTTTGAGACCAGAATATGTTCTAAGCTACTACTACAAATGGCTGTGAAAGGATTGGAAGGTACCACGTTGTTTTGTGGAACACTTCTGCTAACCTCCTTGTAGATGGTCGTGACACGTGCTTCCTTCCAATTGTAGTACATGGTTTTTCTATGTGAAGGATCTATGGTAGATAATAGTTAAAACAGTGACTAACTCAACCATAGCTCCGGGATACCAATTGGGTGCTGTAGCTTTGTTCATTTTAAAAGATTTCAGCTGACACTAATATATGTATGACTTATCTTTGCAGTGGTATAAGAATTAAACTAGAGCACTATCCCTTGATTTTCATTAGTAATGGAGCATTTTAAAACCGAGTTCAGCATTTCTGCTTTTGCTTTCATACCATTAATTTCATTCGCTGTCTCATATTTGAGTGACTGGACAATAACTTTGGTACCATTAACAGCCTTTATGTATGACCAGAATTTCTTTGGGTTCTGTGAAAAGTCCTTCCATAATACTCTGCCCTCTTGACATCCAAATATATTTCATTCAGCATTATCATATCTATAGCCCTACGACAGCTTGGATAAATACAGATCCTGTATGGTTTTCGACAGAAACTTATCCCATTCTTCTTGTAAAATATGGAAGTGGATAGTGTTACACACCCTTCCCTCTAGAGTAAACCATAAACGCTCAATAATATGGAGATTTGGTGACAGTGGAGGCCAGGGGAGATGTGACAATTCATTCTCACGCTCAAAAACCCAGTTTGGATGACGCAAGCTTTGTGAACAGCGGTCTTGTCGTCGTGGAACACATCATCATCATCGGGGAACAAACATTGTACAATGGGATCGACCTGATCAGCCAAAATAGTCACATAATCCTTGGCAGAAATGCTATCTTACAGAGTACCCAGTGACCCCATAGAATACCACAATATGGCTGTCCAAATCATCGCTGAACCCCCGCCACGTTTCACTCTTGGGACGTAAACTCAGACAGATGTTGGAAACAGAGTAAAGCCAGACTCAGCCGACCAAATGACTTTCTTCCTTTGCTCCAAAGCTCAGGTTTTATGGCTTTGTTACCACGTTTTCCTGTTACAGCCATTTGCCTCACTGACGAGTGGTTTTGGAATTACAGCTCACTCTGCAATTTCCTGCTTATGAAGTTCCCGCAATGTTGTTTTGTGCTGACAGGGTTCACAAGTGTGACATTCGGTTCCGCAGTGACTTTGGTACCTGTCATCCCATTATTTGTCGTCAAGGTCTCTTCAATTACCGTCTGCCACGTCACTCAGCACACATTTTCGTTCGCATTATGAATTAGCAGAAGATGTTTTTCTGCCTTCCCCGTATGCGATATAATCTTCGGTTCGGTGCCTCTCGAAACACCGAATACTACGGGCTCCATTGGTGTAGGAGCACCCACCATACCAGCGCCAACAATTTGCCCACGTTCGAATTCACTTTTCTCTGACACATCGTACTCACAACTACACAGAAAACTATTCTGACGATTGACACTTGAAACCTATTGAGAACATCGTACAGATGCTCTTTGTGGCCGAATTCAACAGCGCGACCTGCAGGTTTGTCTGGCATCTGCATTTATCTTCACGTATGCATTTCTCGCGATGTTTCCACATTTTCGTCCGATCTCTGTAATTTGCATAAGTCTCAGTTTCTTTAGAAATTCCTTTATTGTGACTCTATTACCATGGAAGGTTCCTCCCATCATCAAATGTTCTACCTGGTACATACAGGGTGTTTCAGAAGTGATGGTCAATATTCTGGGATATGACAGAAAGATGATTCTAAACAAAAAAGTCAAGTAAACATGGGCTCTAAAACGCATATCTTAAGAGCTATGAGCAGTTCCTGATCTTCGGTACTGTGAAGCATATCTCTTCTACTGCAAGCTCTTTGCTTTCCATATTTTGGGAAGTGGTAGTATGGACCAAAACAAGAAAAAATGACCATTAAACATGTGCTCTAAAATGCATACGTTAAGAGCTATGAACACCTGTTCATCTTCGGTACTTTGGATCACAACTCTTCTAACGAACAAGTGCTCGTAACTTTCAAGATATGCATTTTAGAGCACATGTTTATTTGACTTTTTTTCTTGTTTATGTCCATACTTCCTTTTCCCAAAATGTGGAAAGCAAAGAGGTTGCAGTAGAAGAGATTTGTTTTACAATATTGAAGATCAAGAATACCTCATACCTCTTAAGGTATGCGGTTTAGAGCCCATGTTTACCTGACTTTTTTGTTTCGAATGATCATTCCTGTCATATCCCTGAATATTCACCATCACTTTTGAAACACCCTGCATATGTCAAGTATATGGTCAACTATTCTGTTATATCTGTGCTACAGTTCTGTTACAGGATCCTCTCCAGAGCTAAATATTTCGAATTATTTACTGAGATAAGGCACTACTGCCTCTTTATGTAGTTTGCTGAAAATATAAATCCTTCTGCTTGTTTTAGTTTCTGTTTGTGCTTTGGTATGTTGTTGTTGGTCTCTAATACCAGTTTCTATGTGGGCGTCCTCAAAACCGTCAGGGCTGTTTGTTGCTATCAGGTGCAACATATTTCCATCATGAGTGAACTCCCGATCAATCTGCTCTAGGTAGTTCTCAGAGAAGGCAATTAATAACGTTTCGCAGGACGTCTTGTCACGCTCATCACTTACAAATCTGTAATTTAAGCATTTGATTGTTGGACGATTAAAATCTCCTCCAATGATTACAGTATGACCGGGAAACTAAGATACTAGTTACCTTAAATTTTATCTAAAGTTTTCATATAAATCTACAGGTAAGTCTGGTGATTGATGGAAGAATACAATTGTATACGCCCTCGAGATTTGAGTCTTGCTCCGATAATCTCGCATACGGTTTCAATTTCTGTCTCGGTGGATTTGAGTTTCTTGGATACTACGAGAAATATTCGTTTACCATTGGCCTATATTTTCGATAGACGCTTAAATTTCTTTAGATTTTATACACAACTTCGCAGGAGTTCAAAAATAATGAAAAAGTACTGTCCATAAATATTTCTGCCATTATAAACATAAAGGTGGTAAATGTAGCAATGTACATTAATGATGCAGAACTTGGATGGGGGATTTAAAGGGTTTCCTGTCAGCGAGACAAGTGATGCATCCGAGAATGCGAATAATACAGAGTAGTTTTTGTATGCATATGGAGAAACAACATTCATGAAGAGGACGTGAGTTAATTGCCCTTTTTCATATTTTCGTTCATCATTAGGGTTTGAAACTGTGGTAATAATAAATTACGTATGCCATTCAGAATCTCCAGTTTTCGGAAGCTCTTCCGCGATCTACAGAACGAATGACGATACATTTTCTCGAAAGACATTTCCACCAGTTGACTTTCGATTTGTATTCATTTATTTCACACAAATATGATTTCGGCTTTATAGTCATTCTCATGTGTAATTATCAAAACATGTCAGACCTGCCGAAATGACATGTCATCGTCGAAATAACATTTACATGTCTTTTATTTGTTTTCATATTCTTGAATACGATGACTGGTTTACAAGACCAGATAAATGTTATTTCGACGATGATATGTCATTTATGTAGGTTGGACAGTTTTTGAGATTTAAAATTGCATTTAAAAATGGCATCAAAGCCGAAATCATGATTGTGTAAAATAAATACTAATGCACAGTCAAATGCGGAAATTTCTTTCGAAATGTTCTACATGGTCGTGTTCCCCCCCTCCCCTCCCTCCGAAGGAAAAGTCACTAATGACGACACGGTTTCGATCTACGGCGAGGATTCACATTCTAACGACGAAAAGCAGTAGCAGAACTACGCAAGGGGAAATTTTATACGTTGTGACGCCAAAGAACAAATAACCGATGAAACGAAGAAAAAACTATGATACGAAACAAGTTATAACGCGGGAGACTAAGTTCGAACTTGCAACAAAAGCCTTACCTAAGCTTTAGTATTCATCCGTTATAGGAGATTAATTTGGGCCAATCTGGAACGTTGTGAAGACTGGAGCAAGTTGATAACATATCAAGAAATGACAGGACTGACAAAATCGAAGTGAAAATATTACCTCTGCACTGATTAGAGCCATTAAATCTTTGCACAAGTTAATTTGTGAAGCACTTTCACGTGACAGAAAAACTGAGAAAACCTGAAAGAATTTTGTAGCTATACTTTTCAGTCAAAAAACGGTGAACATGAAGATAAGAAGTTACTTATAGAAGAGTCTTTTCGAGCACCAAGATGGAAGCAATCTGCAATTTACACTGACGGGGTCAGCGAAATGCACGCTACAGAGCTTCTGTCTCGAAGCTGTTCTTGAGGGTAGTTGTGTTATTGTGGTGCCAACTGCTGCTCAAACTGCTGGTGCAAATGCAACACGATGCGCCAGACCCATAAACCGAACACGATGGTCTTGCCTCTCGGTTGAGCCACAGCGCCGTCCATAGGCCGGTCTACTTGTGACAGTACGTTCTCGTGACCTCTGCTACCGCCAATCACGAGTTCGATTCCGGCTGGGTTGGAGATTTCCTCCGCTCGTGAACTTGGTATTGTGTTGTGCTCATCATAATTTCATCATCACCGGCATGCAAGTCGCCCAATGTGACACTATTTAAAATAAGACTTGCAACTCGGCGGTCTTTTTTTTTTTTTTTTTTTTTCAGTGACTACATTCTGTCAAGTCTTTGGGCAATATCGCAGAAGGTGTTGATAATTGCGTCTTTGTCACTTTAAAAGCATTCTTGACTAACACTCACTCATCACTAGGGCTCGGATTTTAATGACAAGTCATATTTTTTTCTGAACTGTAGGGTGAATTTTAGAACAATTTATACACAAATCTAGGCGCATTTTAGTGTCGAAAAATGTATTTTGATTGTGCATATAAAGTCATATTTCAACAAATTTTAGTAATAGGCCATTTTGCGGCTAACTTTCAATATAATAGGTCATATTTCCGTCAACTTTTAGCAAAAATGCATATACCGTTTTTCTCGTATCTTACGGGACACATGAATAAGAAAATGAATATGTTGCTCACGAGACAATATTGAACGTGCTATTATGAAAGATAAACAGATAAATTAGTACACAGCTTTATTTCTCCGGACTGTAGCAGAAAAATACAGCCTTTGCCTTGTTCAACATGCCTAAAGCAAAGTGTTCCGACAGCGTGAAGTTGCGAGGATATGTTCGAGAACTTGGAGAGTTCTTTAGCACTGATGGGAAAATATTATTTTGTAAACTGTGTGAAGTTAAAGTTAGTGCAGAAAAGTGCTTTAATGTGCAACAACTCTGTAATACCGCTAAACACAGCAGCTGTGTGAAACGAAGTGATGTAAAGAACAGCAGGCAAACGCTGTTATTTGAACAGACAGGTCAATCGTCAACCGTGCAATCATTCTGCAAGGATTTGTGTGAGATGATGGTGTTCTGCAACATTCCATTGGAAAAGCTGAAGAATCCACGCTTCGGACGGTTCTTGGAGAAGTACACAACACATCCAGTTCCAGATGAATCTACACTGAGAAAGAACTATTTATCCGTATGCTACAATGATGTGCTCAACAAAATACGAATTACTATTGCTGAACAAAAGATCTGGCTGTCGATAGATGAAACTACGGATATTAGTGGGCGATATATTGCAAATGTTGTTGTTGGTGTTCTAAAAGTTGATGGTCCTGGAGATATGTTCGTACTAACGTGTGAAGCTCTCGATAGAGTAAACAATTCGACGATTGCTATTTTGTTTCACAACTCTCTGAAGCTACTGTGACCGGATGGTGTGAAAAGAGACAATGTTTTGCTGCTTGTAACAGATGGTGCTTCATGTAAGGTTAAAGCGGCCAAAAGGCTTCAGATTCTCTACCCCAGTATGGTGTACGCCACTTGCCTTGCACATGCGTTGCACAGAGTTGCCGAAGAGGTGCGATCAACTTACCCTGAAGTGGACAAATCCATTTCCTGTGGCAAGAAAATCTATGTGAAGGCTCCGCTACGCGTGCAGAAATTCAAGGAACAAGCACCTTCAACGCCCCTCCCACCTAAACCTGTTCTTACACTATGGGGTTCTTGGCTTAATGCTGCTGAGTATTACTGCACCAACTACACCCAAATAAGGACAATCTTCTGTGAGCTTGATAGTGACGAATCAAGTGCTATCAAAATTGTGAAGTAAGCTTTTACAGATACATTGTCTCGAAACTTGGCATACATCAACGCCAATTTTTCAGTGATATCAAAAGCCATCAAACGACTGGAAGCTGTTGGCACTCAGCTATGTGAGGCCCTGAGTATTGTGCAACACGTGCAGAGTGAGTTGGGTCGAGCTCGTGGTCATGTGGCTGACAAAGTGAAAACCAAATTGCCAAGTGTTCTCCAACGGAATCCTGGATATTCTACACTGTGCAAAATTAGTGACAGTCTTTCAGGGAATGCCGCAACATTTGAAGATACTGAAACAAAGCTGAACTCCAGTGACATGGCTGCCTTCAAATACGGTCCAGTGACGTCTTGTGAAGTGGAGAGGAGCTTTTCCAGGTACAAAACTATCCTCAGCGACAACCGTAGATCTTTGACAATGGAAAACCTGAAAATGCACCTTGTGATCCAGTGCAACTTTGCAGATACTGAAGACTTACATACGGAATTAAATAACGTGAAACGCTTTAAATACTATGTAGAACATTGTTTCACTGTTTCGATAGATGATCTTTTCACTGTACTTTGTGTTTAGAAAATAAAACATTCAGACATTCAAAAAATAGGTGCAAATTAGCCACAAACCCTACAGAAAGAAAGAACTATACTTACAATATTTTGGGAAGTGAATTTTGTATTACTTTATGGTGAATAAAAAATTAAATAAACAAACAAGAATGCTTTAAATAAACTTCTATTAAGTCATATTTTATTTTTTAAGGTCATATTTATGTACGTTTTAGGTCATAAATGCTTGCATATTTCAGTGTTTTTTAGGTAATTAAAATCCGGGCCCTACTCATCACTCACCACGTACAACCTCAAAGGTAATAAACGTTCACGGCCGTGACAGCGTGTATTTGCATCAAACCTGATTTGCATCCTCGTAGTGGCGCCACATCGCTGCTCTTACGAGACTGACATGAAATTTGAATAGACGTAATCTTTCAGATGTAGAAACAGGCCTACCAACTATGGTTTATGTCGCACAACTCCTTTTTGCTTTTGCGATTTTTTTTCCAACAGTTCAAAAATGGTTCAAATGGCTCTGAGCACTATGGGACTCAACTGCTGAGGTCATTAGTCCCCTAGAACTTAGAACTAGTTAAACCTAACTAACCTAAGGACAGCACAAACATCCATGCCCGAGGCAGGATTCGAACCTGCGACCGTAGCGGTCTCGCGGTTCCAGACTGCAGCGCCTTTAACCGCACGGCCACTTCGGCCGGCTTTTCCAACAGTTATGTGAGGTGGCAGAGTGGGACGTCCTGTACAGACCTACCCATCACAGTGGTGGGAGTGGGAGTGAAAAAGAAATGAAACCCACGAAGCGCGAATACACATAATTTATTTATCTAGTATTTGAGAATGAGAGCACTTGTTGTTGTTGTTGTGGTCTTCAGTCCTGAGACTGGTTTGATGCAGCTCTCCATGCTACTCTATCCTGTGCAAGCTTCTTCATCTCCCAGTACCTACTGCAGCCTACATCCTTCTGAATCTGCTTAAGGTATTCATCTCTTTGTCTCCCTCTACGATTTTTACCCTCCACGCTGCGCTCAAATACTAAACTGGTGATCCCTTGATGCCTCAGAACACGTCCTACCAACCGATCCCTCCTTCTAGTCAAGTTGTGCCACAACCTTCTCTTCTCTCCAATCCTATTCAATACCTCCTCATTAGTTATGTGATCTACCCATCTAATCTTCAGCATTCTTCTGTAGCACCACATTTCGAAAGCTTCTATTCTCTTCTTGTCCAAACTACACTCCTGGAAATTGAAATAAGAACACCGTGAATTCATTGTCCCAGGAAGGGGAAACCTTATTGACACATTCCTGGGGTCAGATACATCACATGATCACACTGACAGAACCACAGGCACATAGACACAGGCAACAGAGCATGCACAATGTCGGCACTAGTACAGTGTATATCCACCTTTCGCAGCAATGCAGGCTGCTATTCTCCCATGGAGACGATCGTAGAGATGCTGGATGTAGTCCTGTGGAACGGCTTGCCATGCCATTTCCACCTGGCGCCTCAGTTGGACCAGCGTTCGTGCTGGACGTGCAGACCGCGTGAGACGACGCTTCATCCAGTCCCAAACATGCTCAATGGGGGACAGATCCGGAGATCTTGCTGGCCAGGGTAGTTGACTTACACCTTCTAGAGAACGTTGGGTGGCACGGGATACATGCGGACGTGCATTGTCCTGTTGGAACAGCAAGTTCCCTTGCCGGTCTAGGAATGGTAGAACGATGGGTTCGATGACGGTTTGGATGTACCGTGCACTATTCAGTGTCCCCTCGACGATCACCAGTGGTGTACGGCCAGTGTAGGAGATCGCTCCCCACACCATGATGCCGGGTGTTGGCCCTGTGTGCCTCGGTCGTATGCAGTCCTGATTGTGGCGCTCACCTGCACGGCGCCAAACACGCATACGACCATCATTGGCACCAAGGCAGAAGCGACTCTCATCGCTGAAGACGACACGTCTCCATTCGTCCCTCCATTCACGCCTGTCGCGACACCACTGGAGGCGGGCTGCACGATGTTGGGGCGTGAGCGGAAGACGGCCTAACGGTGTGCGGGACCGTAGCCCAGCTTCATGGAGACGGTTGCGAATGGTCCTCGCCGATACCCCAGGAGCAACAGTGTCCCTAATTTGCTGGGAAGTGGCGGTGCGGTCCCCTACGGCACTGTGTAGGATCCTACGGCCTTGGCGTGCATCCGTGCGTCGCTGCGGTCCGGTCCCAGGTCGACGGGCACGTGCACCTTCCGCCGACCACTGGCGACAACATCGATGTACTGTGGAGACCTCACGCCCCACGTGTTGAGCAATTCGGCGGTACGTCCACCCGGCCTCCCGCATGCCCAATATACGCCCTCGCTCAAAGTCCGTCAACTGCACATACGGTTCACGTCCACGCTGTCGCGGCATGCTACCAGTGTTAAAGACTGCGATGGAGCTCCGTATGCCACGGCAAACTGGCTGACACTGACGGCGGCGGTGCACAAATGCTGCGCAGCTAGCGCCATTCGACGGCCAACACCGCGGTTCCTGGTGTTTCCGCTGTGCCGTGCGTGTGATCATTGCTTGTACAGCCCTCTCGCAGTGTCCGGAGCAAGTATGGTGGGTCTGACACACCGGTGTCAATGTGTTCTTTTTTCCATTTCCAGGAGTGTATTTATCGTCCATGTTTCACTTCCATACTTGGCTACACTCCATACAAATACTTTCAAAAACAACTTCCTGACACTTAAATCTATACTTGATGTTAACAAATTCCTCTTCTTCAGAAACGCTTTCCTTGCCATTGCCAGTCTACATTTTATATCCTCTCTACTTCGACCATCATCAGTTATTTTGCTCCCCAAATAGCAAAACTCTTTTACTACTTTAAGTGTCTCATTTCCTGATCTAATTCCCTCAGCATCACCCGACTTAATTCGACTACATTCCATTATCCTCGTTTTGCTTTTGTTGATGTTCATCTTATATCCTCCTTTCAAGACACTATCCATTCAGTTCAACTGCTCTTCCAAGTCCTTTGCTGTCTCTGACAGAATTACAATGTCGTCGGCAAACTTCAAAGTTTTTATTTCTTCTCCATGGATTTTAATACCTGCTTCGAATTTTCTTTTGTTTCCTTCACTGCTTGCTCAATATACAGATTGAATAACATCGGGGAGAGGCTACAGCCCTGTCTCACTCCCTTCCCAACCACTGCTTCCCTTTCATGTCCCTCTACTCTTATAACTGCCATCTGCTTTCTGTACAAATTGTAAATAGCCTTTCGCTCCTTGTATTTTACCCCTGCCACCTTCAGAATTTGAAAGAGAGTATTCCACTCAACATTGTCAAAAGCTGTCTCTAAGTCTAGAAATGCTAGAAACGTAGGTTTGCCTTTCCTTAATCTAGCTTCTGAGATAAGTCGTAGGGTCAGTATTGCCTCACGTGTTCCAATATTTCTACGGAATTCAAACTGATCTTCCCCGAGGTCGGCTCTACTAGTTTTTCCATTCGTCTGTAAAGAATTCGCGTTAGTATTTTGCAGCTGTGGCTTATTAAACTGATTGTTCGGTAATTTTCACATCTGTCAACACCTGCTTTCTTTGGGATTGGAATGATTATATTCTTCTGGAAGTCTGAGGGTATTTCGCCTGTCGCATACATCTTGCTCACCAGATGGTAGAGTTTTGTCAGGACTGGCTCTCCCATGGATGCCAGTTGTTCTAATGGAATGTTGTCTTCTCCTGGTGCCTTGTTTCGACTCAGGCCTTTCAGTGAGAGCACTTAGTGTCTTGTAAACATGAAATGTAGGAAGAGGAAGGTATAAATGTTTCTGAAATAGAAAGGGACAGCTCCGCAACATTCGTGTCAATGGGAATACACAAATATCATCCGAACTCCTATGGGAATCAGGATTAGTGGGTAATTGTTTCAATGGACGACGTACTTTTTTTTTTTTTTTTTTTTTTTTTTTTTGCAGCATGTCATAACTTGGAAATTTATGTCGGGCAGGGATTGTGTCCGGATGGCCGAAGCGTTAATGCAACCACTCATGAGACGCGATAAACTCGGGTTCGAGTCCTGGTCCGGCACAAATAAATTTTCGACTTTCACCATTGCCGTACTATAATACCCTGTGCGGCTGGCCGTCATCTATTTATAAGAGATGCTGGAAGTGCATCCAGGCATCGCTGATTTCGTGTGATGACGTTACTTGGAACACGCTGTAATTCTGAAGGCATGATCCTTTTAATTTCTCTTGTAATGTTCCGTTTAAGATCGTCTATTGTGCGGGGACTGTCAGCATACACTTTGCTTTTTAGTGTGCCCCATAAATTAAAAAAAAAAAAAATCAAATGTTTCAAATGGCTCTGAGCACTATGGGACTCAACTTCTGAGGTCATTAGTCCCCTAGAACTTAGAACTAGTTAAACCTAACTAACCTACGGACATCACAAACATCCATGCCCGAGGCAGGATTCGAACCTGCGACCGTAGCGGTCTTGCGGTTCCAGACTGCAGCGCCTTTAACCGCACGGCCACTTCGGCCGGCATAAATAAAAATCACACGATGTTAAAACCGGGGATCTTGGGGCTAGAAGCCTCTGTTGACAAGTCTGTCTTCAGGGAGATCGTTGGTGATGTGGACCATACTTTGGTTGGATGTGTGGGCGATTGCTCCATCCTACTGGAACACTACATACAGCTTCTCTGCATCCGTTGAGTGTGCATAGAAAAAGTCAAAGATCTCTTGATATCTGGCCCTGTTTAAGGTGTAATTGAAGAATATGGTGCCAATAATCCGCATGCCGCACAACGCACACCAAACACCTATCTTCTCTCAGCAGAAGGTTTTTCGTGCAAGACATGTGGGTCGGCCTGCGACTGGTATCTGCAATTCTGGGAGTTCACATAACCTGACAAATGAAATCAGGCCTCATCTGCATTAAGTAATGCAAGGGGTCCAGGTAACCGTTCGGAATTATGTTAATAATCAGTTACAATTATGAACTTTTTTTTCCTGATCCTCAAATTTTAACTCTTGCACCACACTCACACGACAGGATTTTAATTTCATATCTTTTAGCGTACGATGACACGATGTACAAGGTACATCAATCGCTACATAACCTCCTTACCGACTTGCGGTGACTTCTCGTAATGTCCACGAGAATTCTGTATATAGTTTCATGGGTCCTCACTGTCGGTCGCCTATTCCTCTGCACATTCTGTACGGCTTCTACAAACCTCCATTACTTTACACATCATGAGTGGTGCTGGTCGTGGGGAGTTTCCTACGAGGATATTTCGTTTGTAATATTTCTTTACAGTCTTTGATGGAGCCTGATTTATGTAAAATTCAACAATATCAAATCACTGTGCTAATGCAAACTGTCCCATTTCTGTAACAACTCAACAATACGTGCTTCTCGCAACAACTTCTCAGGGGTTGCCACCAACTTTAACCGGAGCCAAAACCGGATAATTCAAAAATGTATTATTATTATTATTATTATTCACAACACATTACACAAAAAAAATACATACATTATAGCTGCTACAACATGAAGCATGCACACTTAACACGATACTCACTGTTAATACTGCAGATCCAGCCATTTCTGCGAGCCATTAGTTTCTTTGCTAGTTATATTTTGACGTTATATTTCTTTTCTGACTTCACAGCTTTAACACGTTCTTTCCCGTTTCTGGATTTGACAGATTTAGCAAAATCAGCATATTTCATATGGTAGTTAAAAACCCCGGAGTCCATGAACCATGGACCTTGCTTGCGTGCCTCAGCGATACAGATAGCTGTACCGTAGTTGCAGCCACAACGGAGGGGTATCAGCCGGCCGCGGTGGTCTCGCGGTTCTAGGCGCTCAGTCCGGAACCGCGCGACTGCTACGGTCGCAGGTTCGAATCCTGCCTCGGGCATGGATGTGTGTGATGTCCTTAGGTTAGTTAGGTTTAAGTAGTTCTAAGTTCTAGGGGACTGATGACCACAGATGTTAAGTCCCATAGTACTCAGAGCCATTTGAACCATTTTTTGGAGGGGTATCTGTTGAGAGGCTAGACAAACGTGTAGTTTCTGAAGAGGTGCAGAAGCCTTCTCAGTAGTTGCAGGGTAACAGTCTGGATAATTGACGGATTTGGCTTTGTAACATCAACCAAAACGGCTATGCTGTGCTGGTACTGCGAACGGCCGAAAGCAAGGGGAAACTACAGCTGTAATTTTTCCCGAGTGCATGAAGCTCTACTGTGTGGTTTAATGATGATGGTATCCTCTTGGGTAAAATATTTCGGAGGTAAAATAGTTCCCCATTCGGATGCCCGGGCGAGGACTACTCAGAAGGACGTTGTCATCAGGATAAACAAAACTGGCGTTCTACCGATCGGAGTGTGGAATGTCAGATCACATAATCGGGCAGGTAGGTTAGAAAATTTAAAAAGGGAAATGGATAGGTTAAAGTTAGATATAGTGGGAGTTAGTGTTCGGAGGCAGGAGGAACAAGACTTCTGGTCAGCTGAATACAGGCTTATAAATAAAAAATTAAATAGGGGTAATGTAGGATTAGGTTTAATAACGAGTAAAAAAATAGGAGTGTGGATAAACTACTATGAACAGCATACTGAACGCGTTATTGTAGCCAAGGATAGACACGAAGCCCACATCCACCACAGTAGTACAGGTTTATATGCCAACTAGTTCCGTAGATGAGGATACTGCGGAAATGTATGATGAAGTAAAAGAAATTAATCAGACAGTTAAGGGATCCGGAAATTTAACAGTCATGGGGGACTGGAATTCGCTAGTAAGAAAAGGAAGAGAAGGAAAAGTAGTAGGTGAATATTGACTGGGGGAAAGGAATGAAAGAGGAAGCCGCCTGGTATAATTTTGCACAGAGCATAATTTAATCATCGCAAACACTTCTTTTAACAATCATGAAAAAAGGATGTACACGTGGAAGAGACCTGGAGATACCACTACATAACAGTAATACTGAGACTTCGAAACCATATTTTTATGTGTCAGACATTTACAGAATGCAGATGTCGACTCTGGCCATAATTTATTGGTTATGAACTGCAGATTAAAACTGAAGAAACTGCAAAAATGCAGGAATTTAAGGAGTTGGGACCTGGATAAACTGAAAGAACGAGAGGTTGTTGAGGGCTTCAGAGGGAGCATTAGGGAACGATTGACAAGAACAGGGGAAAGAAATAAAGTAGAAGAAGAATGGGTAGCTTTGAGAGGATCAATTAGGTACAAAGACGAGGGCTAGTAGAAACCCTTGGGTAACACAAGAGATACTGAATTTAACTGACGAAAGGAGAAAATATAAAAACGCAATAAATGAAGTAGGTGAAAGAGAATACAAACGTCTCAAAAATGAGTTCGACAGGAACTGCAAAATGGCTAAGTAGGGATGGCTAGAGGATAAATGTAAGGATGTAGAGGCATATGTCACTAGGGAAAATGTAGATACTGCCTACAGGAAAATTAAAGAGACCTTTGGAGAAAAGAGAACCACTTGTATGAATATAAAGAGCTTAAATGGAAACCACTCCTAAGCAAAGAAGGGAAAGCAAAAAGGAAGAATGAGTATATAGAGGATCAATATAAGGGCGATATAATTGAGGACAATATTATGGAAATGGAAAAGGATGTGGATGAAGATGAAATGGGAAATCGTGAAGAATTTCAAAGAGCACTGAAAGACTCAAGTTGAAACAAGTTCCATTAGAACTACTAATAGTTTTGGGAGAGCCAGCCACAACAAAACTCTTCCATCTGGTGAGCAATATGTATGAGACAGGCGACATACCCCCTGCCTTCAAGAAGAATATAATAATTCTAATCCCAAAGAAAGGTGTGAAAATTACCGAACTATTAGTTTAATAAGTCATGGTTGCCAAATATTAACACGAATTCTTTACAAACGTTTGGAAAAAACTGATAGAAGCCGGCCTCGGGGAAGATCAGTTCGGAATCCGTAGAAATGTTGGAACACGCGAGGCAATACTGACCCTTCGACCTCTGATAGAAGATAGGTTAAGGAAAAGCAAACCTACGTTTCTGCATTTATAGACTTAGAAAAAGCTTTTGACAATGTTGACTGGAATATTCTCTTTCAAATTCTGAAGGTGGCAGGTGTAAATTACAGGGTTCGCAAGGCTATTTACAATTTTCACAGATACCAGACGGGGTATGAAAGGGAAGCAGTGACTGAGAAGGGAGTGACGCAGGGTTGCAGCCTATCCCCGATGTTATTCAATCTGTATATTGAGCAAGCAGCAAAGGAAACGAAGAAAAAATCTGGAGTAGGAATTAAAATCCATGGTGAGGTTTGCTGACGACATTGTAATTGTGTCAGACAGTAAAGGACCTGGAGGAGCAGTTGAGCGGAATGGGCGGTGTATTCAAAGGATTATATAAGATGAACACCAACAAAAGCAAAACTAGGATAATGGAATGTAGTCGAATTAAATCATTTGATGCTGAAGATATTAGATTCGGAAATGAAACACTCGAACTAGTAAATGAATCTTGCTATTTGGGGAACAGAATAACTGATGATGGTTGAAATAGAGAGGATATAAAATGTAGACAGGCTATGCCATGGAAAATACTCCTGAAGAAGAGAAATTTGTTAACATGGAGTGTAGATTTAAGTGTCAGGAAGTCTTTCTTGAAAGTACTTGTATGGAGTGTAGCCATGTATGAAAGTGAAACATAGACGATAAACAGTGTGGACAAGAAGAGAAAACAAGCTTCCGAAATGTGGTGCTACAGAAGACTGCTGAAGATTAAATGGGTAGATCACGTAACTAATGAGGATGTGCTGAACAGAATCGGGGAGAAGAGGAATTTGTGGCATAACTTGACTAGAAGAAGGGATCGGTGGGTTGGATACGTTCTGATTCATCAAGGGATCACCAATTTAGTATTGGAGGGAAGCGTGGAGGATAAAAATCGCACAGGGAGATGACTGCAGTAAGCACATTTAGAGGAATATAGGTTGTAGTAGTTATTCGGACATGAAGAGGCTTGCACAGGATAGAGTAGCACAGAGAGCTGCATCAGACCAGTTACTGGACTGAAGAACACAAAACAACAACTTTAAATAAAATGAGTGAGAATCGAAGAAGGTTAAGAGATTATCAACACCGGAAACTCATGAAAGAAAGGCAATAAAGAAAGGGATAACTGTGAGAGAAATTATAAAAATCGATGTGCTACTTAAAAATGGAACACAGCCAGCTAGTTCCAGCTGCAGCTCGAGTTTAGAAACATCAGAGAGTAATAATGTGGTGAACAGTAATGAAAACAATGCAGCGTATGGTTTACCTGAGCAAGGGTTTCCGAGATAGAATAATAATGGTGCGGAAACAATTGCTTCAATGAACCCAAATGACGCATGAAAGCGAATGCTGCAAACTATGATAAGCTGCCGGCTTATATAAGCCGGCCCCCTAAATTTCGAGGAAGAAATAATAATAATAATTAAAAAAAACTTGTGCGGAAATGAGCTGCACACGGAATGAGTGAAGAAAAATTATCAGTAATTTACTTATTGTATGTAAGACGTAGGTATGCATAGTAAACATTTGTTCTAACATATGATACAACACATTGGTACCTAACATACTGGTAGCATATTTTGTTTTATTCAATCTATCAATACTATCAGTATTGTACTGGTATTTACTTCATCACTCTCTCTCCCGCTCCCATAATTTTCTTCATTTCCTCCTCACAATACGCCACAATACTGCCATCTGGTTCATTCGATATACAGTGTTTCTGCAACACCTTGATGATTGACTCTGATGGTGTGGAGGGCCATGAAGCAAGAATCCATTCGCACCGAAGAGTGACCAATGGGTTCTTAGTCGTACCAGACGGTGCAAGGACATGGTCTTCTTCCAGGAGCCAATCGAAAAACATTTTTCGAAGGTTTTACTTGAATGGCTTTTTTTACAGCCACATCTAGCAGCTTCGTTTTGACAATATTCCTCTTGGTCAGGGTTTCCGTCCGTCCCAAGATATCGGGACCGTCAGCATCGACATACTTGTACCGACTTCCCGAAATGACCCGATTTTGTCCCAGTTTTGCAAAATACTGTTATGAACTTGACTCAAGTACAAGTAATGCCATCTGTTAGCGCAACATGTAAATGCAGCCTCAGTTTTCTTTATCTCAACAAGTTTATGTTGACAAGGTCGTCTCACAGATGGCGTTTCATGTTGCGTATCCTGTATCGACGATGCAAGCACCTTCTACATCTAGTGCCATCATTCGAAAAAAAAAATACCAAATTTCTTCCAGTAGTACGGGGCTGGAACTATTTAAGCAGCGCCACGAGGAAGAATTGGGTCCTATCAACTCTGATCCTCACTCCCCCTCCTTTCCTCTGTCTTTTTCCCGGGCTCCCTCTCCCCCCCTTCCATCCTCTTTCTTCCCCACCTCTCCTCTCTTTGCCCCCTTCTCTCCCCCGAGTCCTTTTACATTTCCCTCCTCTGCCTCCTCTCATTCCCTCTTGCGTCTGCCCTTCTCCCCCTTTATTAGTCCTCTCCCTCCTTGGTTCCCCCCCCCTTTTCATTTTTTCCTCTCCTCCCTCCTTGTTTTTCCCCCTACTCCAGGTCCCCCCCCCCCTTCTGCCTTGGATCGGGAGTGCCATCTTTGTGCCGCCATTTTCTTGCAGTGTTTTACGGTGTGTTTTTCCAGTGAGTGCTCCGTGTTGTGTCTTTTGGGAAGTGTAGCGAACAGCCATCATACTGTCGCTGGGTGTGCTTTTTTTATCTCTTGCGAACAGAAACCAGACTGTCGCCATGTTTTTTAATTGTGTGTCTACTATGTTACTTGTCTGATTCCTGTGTATTTTAACAACATTGCCAACCCCTTTTGCTTTCTGTTTTAAGCTTCCGCATTTTTACGCCATTTTACACTTTAAATCACCATTTTATCGCCTGTTTTTCCTTGTTTCTTTCTTCTTCCTTTTTTTAAAAAAAAGTCTGTAGGCTGTAGAGCGGCGTAGTAAGCTGCTGCCAGCCCGCCCCCTTCGGGGGGAATTGAAAATCAATAAAGAAAAAAAAAAAGAAGAACCGGGCAGTTCGCAATTGAATAGTGATCTGATAAGACGATTGTTTCTAAAAGTAATGCAAACGACGAGAGCAAATTAGTAAAGTTTGAAGTGTTTACTACGGATATATAGCGTGTGGAGTGTATAGTGACGTGTACTTCGATGACTAAAATGTTAGTGTCGACTGTTTACCGTCTAATAAACTTACCGTAGTTTACGAAAATGCCTATAGATGGAAAGAGATAGTGTCACTTTTCGAATAATTACAACCAAAAGAGCGGTCTTTTGTCAAGAAAGGACGTACAGGTTCAAGAAGCGCTGTGTGAGGTTGTAGCTGTTTCATCTCAGTGATTCACGGAGGTAAGATAGATGAGAGGCATCACATTTCTACGAAGAATCATGCAAATAGAGTCGCGGTAGTGTCGACATCAAACCTTGTTTCTACATTTGTGATTAAAGAGCATACCCAGAAGAATTGCTCGTTGCTGCTGCAGAACTAACAACAGCTTATAATATTGTCAAACATCGCCAGTCCTTCAGTTCTCTTGATTGTACCGTAAAACTGAATGCCGCAATGTATCCTGACTCCAAAGTCGCCGCAAATCCAGGACCAAAGCTAAATTAAAGAAGAAATAGAAAAAAATGTAGAAGGAATTGGATGCCCTGCACATATTCTTCACAATACTATGCCAAGCGCTGAGTGGGCTTTAACCGTCGACACAGAAATAATCGTCATGAAAATATTTAATTATTTTTCAATACGCACAATAAGGACAGAGAAGCAGAAAGAGTTGTACTTGTATGTTGATCTCAACCATCAGACTTTTCTATCTCACTGAAAAACAAGATGGCTGTCGTTAATGCCCGTAGTTGAGAGAATTCTTAAGCTTTGGATTCCATTAATTTTTTTTTTACGCCGAAGATAGGCCATCTAAAATAATTTCAGATTTTTTCCAGAAGCTCGATCAGTGAAATTGACTTCATGTTTCTGCAGTCAAACTTGGCTCTGAAAAAAATATAAAAAGGCGAAGAAGAATAAAGTCGAGATAATCGGAATATGAACTGTATTAATCGACCCTCAAATTTTTCCGAATGAAAAGAAGATAGCCAGTTTTATTGCCATGCAAACCAAGGTGACTCTGAACAAGTTAAAGAATGAACCCTAACCAAGAAATAATTAATTTGATTTCGAAATTTGGGGAACAGACAATGGCTTTCTATACCATAGCATTTGATTGCTTACAGAAATGGGCTATTTCTTTTAATAAATATCAAGCATCTATCTGAAACCCGAGCTTGGGTGGTGATTGAAAACTCTGCCATTTACCTGACTAAAAATGGTGTGAAATTTTCAGGCGATAATTGTTTTCAGGAATGTATGTATCTGAAGCGCTTTTTAGAAACTATGCGTGACTCGGAAGAAGGAAGTCTAAACGCTCCATGGGAGAAAGGTGGATTCACTTTCTTAAGGAAACCGAATATCCAGAACGCAAACTCCAATTGCTAAAAATATGTATTTGTTTTCTATTCCCGCTTACAGCGCTACTGTGGAAGGAGTGTTTTCGCTGATGTCTGCCCAGTGAACTGATGAAAGAAATCGACAGCTGCCAGGGACTGTGGAATCAATCTTACAGTGCTAGTTTAACTACAAGCTTTCATGTAGTTTTATAAATACGTAAAAAGGAAAGAAAACTTCCTGAAAAAGGTGAAATCTTCCGAAAAATGAGGTGAACCAACTACTTCTGCCGCAAAAAGTTCCGCGTAATTGTGTTCTAAATAAAAAATAATTAATAATTTTTTACTGCATTTCTACACCCCCACCTCAGAGCGTCCCGACCAGGCCCCAACAACCGCACGAGTGGTCGACTGTGAAGAGCGGACAAATTGAATAGCTGGCCGGCGGCCATTAGAGTGGTAAACTGACGCGCGGATTTCGAATGTTTATACATCGCTTTTGGTTATCAAATGCCTTCCCTAGAGTTAGGTCACAAACATAATGCCTCATTTAAATACGTTACTACAATATACACTCCTGGAAATTGAAATAAGAACACCGTGAATTCATTGTTCCAGGAAGGGGAAACTTTATTGACACATTCCTGGGGTCGGATACATCACATGATCACACTGACAGAACCACAGGCACATAGACACAGGCAACAGAGCATGCACAATGTCGGCACTAGTACAGTGTATATCCACCTTTCGCAGCAATGCAGGCTGCTATTCTCCCATGGAGACGATCGTAGAGATGCTGGATGTAGTCCTGTGGAATGGCTTGCCATGCCATTTCCACCTGGCGCCTCAGTTGGACCAGCGTTCGTGCTGGACGTGCAGACCGCGTGAGACGACGCTTCATCCAGTCCCAAACATGCTCAATGGGGGACAGATCCGGAGATCTTGCTGGCCAGGGTAGTTGACTTACACCTTCTAGAGAACGTTGGGTGGCACGGGATACATGCGGACGTGCATTGTCCTGTTGGAACAGCAAGTTCCCTTGCCAGTCTAGGAATGGTAGAACGATGGGTTCGATGACGGTTTGGATGTACCGTGCACTATTCAGTGTCCCCTCGACGATCACCAGTGGTGTACGGCCAGTGTAGGAGATCGCTCCCCACACCATGATGCCGGGTGTTGGCCCTGTGTGCCTCGGTCGTATGCAGTCCTGATTGTGGCGCTCACCTGCACGGCGCCAAACACGCATACGACCATCATTGGCACCAAGGCAGAAGCGACTCTCATCGCTGAAGACGACACGTCTCCATTCGTCCTTCCATTCACGCCTGTCGCGACACCACTGGAGGCGGGCTGCACGATGTTGGGGCGTGAGCGGAAGACGGCCTAACGGTGTGCGGGACCGTAGCCCAGCTTCATGGAGACGGTTGCGAATGGTCCTCGCCGATACCCCAGGAGCAACAGTGTCCCTAATTTGCTGGGAAGTGGCGGTGCGGTCCCCTACGGCACTGTGTAGGATCCTACGGTCTTGGCGTGCATCCGTGCGTCGCTGCGGTCCGGTCCCGGGTCGACGGGCACGTGCACCTTCCGCCGACCACTGGCGACAACATCGATGTACTGTGGAGACCTCACGCCCCACGTGTTGAGCAATTCGGCGGTACGTCCACCCGGCCTCCCGCATGCCCACTATACGCCCTCGGTCAAAGTCCGTCAACTGCACATACGGTTCACGTCCACGCTGTCGCGGCATGCTACCAGTGTTAAAGACTGCGATGGAGCTCCGTATGCCACGGCAAACTGGCTGACACTGACGGCGGCGGTGCACAAATGCTGCGCAGCTAGCGCCATTCGACGGCCAACACCGCGGTTCCTGGTGTGTCCGCTGTGCCGTGCGTGTGATCATTGCTTGTACAGCCCTCTCGCAGTGTCCGGAGCAAGTATGGTGGGTCTGACACTCCGGTGTCAATGTGTTCTTTTTTCCATTTCCAGGAGTGTAGTTTTTAATTTATGAACAAACAGCAACTAGTCACTGTTTATGAATTTATATTACGTAGTACATGGAATCTGCCGTAGCTACAAGTTATGCACTGAACCCCTAGCATTTTTCGTAGTTCATTTGCGATAGATGTACGCAAAATGCATCAAAATACTCGAAGATTTGCCCACTATGTTAATAGATATTTTCTGACTCTACCTTGCTTTAGATTTTATGACGAAAAGTGCGTTATATATGGCGTAGTGCTTTGGCAACTCACGACCAAATTATCAAGTTTCAACCTAACCTAGACCATGAAAACACTACCGATCAGCCAGCTACAACAAACAAGACTTCAAGCAGGCATCCAGTATCGCATTAGTCACAATATTTACTTTCGAAGATGTACACTTCAGTTTATATGTGTGGTTTTTTCATATAATAAATAAAACTCAACAACTGTTCCATCGAGAGAAGTTGTGAAATCAGATTACAATTACACACATTCAGTTGCATTTTATAACGATAAAAAGCCTGCTAACTCAAATTTCGTGTTGCTTGCAACTCAACTTTTATAGTTAAAATAAAATGTGGTTCACAAAGAAAAATTTATCTTCTTCTGTATATGGTCTGGAAAACGAAAGATGGATGGAACAGGATCATCTTTCAGCTTTCTGTGATTTACGTAATTTTCAAGGAAACAACTTTCTTCAAAATGATCGGAACATATAAAATGGTATTCTGTCGGTCGGAAATCTTGCTTCCTGACAGCGTGTAACCATTTTGGTAACAGCTGTGGTTTTGAGAAAGGAAACCTGCAAAAATATACGCAGGCATTATGCTAATACCGTGTTACAAAAACGTTTACTAAGCAAGTGCACTGACATACAAAACAACTTAAAATATCCACATACCTGTGAAATGTAATATTCGTTCATTTCTCGAATTTATTTGTACAATTAATCGCTGCACAACTCTTCACCATTGTACTTCTTTTGATTGGAACGTACAGACAGTAGAATTACGAGTAACAAATTCTGTATGTACGCCCCAACAAATATACAACGTTGAATCAGGGTCTTCATAAACAGCAGTACTACACATCAGACTACCACCACTATAATGGCGTCCAGCCGAAGGTTCAAATTATCCCGCGACTGCAGCGCCATCAGTGAGTCTAGTTATTTTTTACAAGGTCTTTGGTCCCGACAAAGAACCAGCTAGACATGACGACTCTACTCTGAGTATTACGACAAGGTCCGTCTTTTGTGCAGCAAGATTATCTTTTATTTCAGCATTTAGATGTTCGTTTAAAGCAACGAAAACTAGCATGGCTGTCTTGGCAAGCAGTGCCCAGGTCTTTGATTCAAAACTGTAGACAATCAGTCAAGTTTGCGTTGTTGTGAAATAAAATATCTTGCCATCTGTTTCGATTACAGACGAAAGTTGTATTGTTGCAAATGAGCGTAAATATTTTAAAGCAAGGGTATGTAAGCCGCATCATAACTTTCTTAGGGTGAACTTTGGATAAAAAATGCTTCTTATTTTCGGACCAATACGGTAAATGAATTCTTTCGCTATCATATCGCTAAACAAGGTCATGTGGCATAGAATATGGAATGTGATTTCAGCAATTCATGCAGGCAGTATACTGACTTTACGAGCTACTTAAATAAACGTTTGTTTTTCAGAACCATGAGGAATGGCGAGAAACAACAAAGACTGTTTTTAGTCTAGGTAGTGTATTTTGGGTCCCATGTTTATTGTTTAATGGAACACAGCAGTTTGCAAAACTTAAAGATAGATGTAATGAGTGGAAAACGGCCAATCTCGATTATCTATCCATGATAATTCAGTTGAATATAAGAAACGTGTATTAACTTTAAAAGATGGAGGACAAATCACAGGGAGATTACACAAGAAACTATTTCAGCTTGAGACAGAAGTAAGCAGAAACGTTTTAAAACGAGCTGTTGCTGTGGTCAAGACCTTTTCTATACAAGCCCTATCTTTCAGGCGCACAACCATGGGTTTGGAACAAAAAATTGCGGAAATTTCGGGATGGCACTAAAGCTAATAGCAGAATTCGATCGTTTTCTAGCTAAGCATGTAGAACTTCATGGAAACAAAGGAAAATAGAGCACACCATTGCTTTTTTTCCCAAATGTGTGAAGAGTTTGTATCAATTCTGGCTGAAAGGGTTCTCCAGTAGAGGATGTTTCACAATTCATGTTACACACTTCTAGAGATTGTAGAGGGGACTTAGTAAATCAAGTGTTACACGGGAACCCATATCCGGAAACGTCATTAAACGACGCTACAGAGTGACAAAGCTATGGGCGCTGGCTCCTGTAAATGTAGGTGTATACAAGGTGATTCCGTAACGATGTCACAGACTTTCAAGGATGATGGGGACAGATAAATGTATCAATTTGAGGTAAGGGTCCCCGTACTAGAAACGAACGAATCAGAAGTTAGAAACGAAAACCGTTCTAATACCCCTGACAGTGGAATGCACATACTCGTACTGCTGTTTCTAGGATCGTAGAGTAGGCACCTTTCAGAGGAGGTAGTGTGAACCAAAATAAGAAAAAATGTCAAGTATGCATGGACTCTAAAATGCATACCTTAAGAGCTATGAGCACTTGTTCAACAGAGGAGATGTGTTTCACAGTAGCGATGATGAACAAGTGCTCATTGCTCCTCAGGTATGTACTTTAGAGCTCATGGTTATTGGACTCATTTTTCCTCGTTTTGGTACACATTACCATCTCTGAAAGTTGCCTTCCCTACAGTCTTCGCAGCACTGTCAGGGATATCAGAACGGGTTCCGCTTGTAACTTTCGACTCATTCGTTTTCCGGTACGGGGACCATTACCTCGAGTTGACACATTGTTCCTTCTCAGTCGTCCTAGAAAGTTTGTAACGTGATCAAGGAGCCACTCTGTATATAGTTACATTTACAGGCGCCGACGATTGTAACTTTGACACTCTGTAGCGTCACTGGGTGACGTCTCAGGACATGGTTCTTGTGTAAAACTTGATCTTCAAAGTCTCCTCTACAGCCTTTAGAAGTGTGTAACAGTAATTGTGAAACACCATGTCTATTGTAGATAATATGAAGGAAACAAAATTCACACATCAAAAAAAGTTTTACATCACCCCCGTTCCTAAAACTCCTGAAGATAAACGTTGACTGTGGATATTGTATCACAGACACAGTGCCTTTGACTGTTCAGAAATGTCACTAAACCAGCCAAAAGACGTAAACAACAGCGCCTATTAGACGGAGGGGTCCGACAACCGATCAGTTCCACTCATTCCACCAGGAAGGAGGTACACGACTCGTGTTGTCTATAGTTCAACCATGCCTAGACGGTCAATACCGCGGTTCGATCGCGTCAGCATTGTTACTTTGTGTCAGTAAGGGCTCTCAACAAAGGAAGTGTCCAGGCATCTCGGAGTGAACCAAAGCGATGTTGTTCGGACATGGAGGAGATACAGAGAGACAGGAACTATCGATGACATGCCTCGCTCAGGCGGCCCAAGGGCTACTACTGCAGTGGATGACCGCTACCTGCAGATTATGGCTCGGAGGAAATCTGAGAGCAACCCCATCAAATTGAATAATGCTTTTCGTGTAGCCACAGTACGTAGTGTTACGACTCAAACTGTGCGCAATAGGCTGCATGATGCGCAACTTCACTCCCGACGTCCATGGCGATGTCCATCTTTGCAATCACGACACCATGCAGCGCGGTACAGACGGGCTCAACAACATGCCTAATGGGCCACTCAAGATTGGCATCACGTTCTCTTCACCGATTATTGTCGCATGTGCTTTCAACCAGACAACCATCGGACACGTGTTTGGCGGCAACCCGGTTAGGATGAACGCCTTAGACACTGTAAAGCGAGTGCAGCAAGGTGGAGGTTCCCTGCTGTTTTGGGGTGGCATTATGTGGGGCCGACGTACGCCGCTAGCCGTAACGGCTGTGCGATACGCGTCTGCCATGCTCCAACCGATAGTGCAACCATATTGGCAGCATATTGGCAAGGCGTTCGTCTTCATGGACGACAATTCGCGCTTCCATCTTGCACATCTTGTGAACGACTTCCTCCAGGATAACGACATCGCTCGACTAGTGGCCGGCATGTTCTCCAGACATGAACCCTATCGAAAATGCCTGGGATAGATTGAAAAGAGCTGTTTATGGACGACGTGACCCACCAGCTACTCTGAGGGATATACGCCGAATCGTCGTTGAGGAATGGGACAATCTGGACCAGCAGTACCTTGATGAACTTGTGGATAGTATGCCACGACGAATACAGGCATGCATCAATGCAAGAGGATGTCCATTGGGCATTAGAGGTATCGGTGTGTACAGCAGTCTGGACCACCGCCTCTGAAGGTTTTGCTGTATGGCGGTACAACATGCACTGTGTGGTTTTCATGAGCAATAAAAAGGGCGGAAATGATGTTTATGTTGATCTCTATTCCAATTTTCTGTACATGTTTGGAAACTCTCGGAACCGAGGTGATGCAAAACTTTTTTTGATGTGTGTATTTTTCCACCATATTAGATTCCATCCTCGATGTTACACATGTGGATCACCCGCTTTTTTTCTAAAGTATCTATGAAAAGATGGATTTCCTGTTGCAAGGTTTATCTGTTTTGTCACAAATTCAGGGCACAAATCAGAAGAATTAGCTGATTCATGAATAAATTTGCTATGTAAATAATTACTATTTGGACATTAACTTGTGCAGGGGTCAGTCGTATGACAATGTATGTAATATGGTTAGTACTTAACTTTTGTCTCTAAGTTAACATTAAACAAATTAATCTTCTTGCTGTATACATTCCATGTGCAGCTCACTCCTTTAACTTAGTAAGATGGTGTGTAGCATACTTTTTCCTCTGCTTCGGCGAGCCGGTGGAATACTTTGGAGTAAAAATAAAATAGTTTTTTCCCCGTAAAACGATCTTCAGAAACACACTGGTCAGGGCGTCTTGACGCTTAATTATAGTTTCAGTGTTAACTGGGTAGAAATAATATCAGCTTCGGAAGTTGTTCAGGTTGATGAAACTGAAAAGGCTTCACTAAGATGCGAGGTGACTGCGATACTGTGCAGTCTGCAGAGTCTGTAAACTGCGATAACAACATCTTTTTGGTCAGTGGTACCGAAAAGATTTAATGCTACAAATAAGCTGTTGCAAAGTGTTGATAACGATATAGAGGACCGTAATAAAGTTGTACGATCGAGAGAATTGTTCTATATACCACACATACGAAAACGTTGGCATAGAAAAGATTAAGATAAATATATGTACAAAAAGAACGAGAAAAAGGAAAAAGTCAAGAAAAATGAAAGTTTACGAAACAGTCGAGCTTGATAGTACTTTTGAAGGAAAGGAAGATTTTCAGGTGAATACATTTTTGGTTATTGTAGTCGGAACGATATCTTAATTAGCGAAAAGAAGAAAAACAAACGTTGGAAGAGTCTCACAGCAATTTTGAGTTCCTAAGTAATTTCTCCGGACGAGACAACACTGAAGTATTGAAAAGCGCAAGAGAACTGAAACAGCATTACAAAGACGACTTGGAGGAATTTTTGAGTGATGATATCATTCTTCTCATTACATACGTGAAGAACAACGGAATGAGAATCTCCTCTATAAGCACTTTGTATAGGGTGTTACGTGAAAACCACGTTCAAGAACTGTTTACTAATTTGGGGACTGCATTACGAGAATTTTTGTGAATCGCTGAAACGAATTGTTCTGAAGAGCGCTTTTTCTTATTCCTGAAAAAGACTCAAGAATTATTTGCGGTCATCCATGTCGCGGGACCCAGGCTTGCCTTCCTCTCCATGAATTCCGACAGCAACTAGACTATGACGATGCGATAGACGAATTTGCTACGAAGAAAGACCGCCATTGACAGTTCTGCCTGACTTGACTGTGATGAGCCCAACTAGCATGTAGTTATTATTATTATCATCAGCAGCACCAGTCGTAGTTTTCAGCCACGTGTCGTAGTTTTCAGTTGCGTACAGATGTAACGTAGTTGGTGGTACATTATGTCCACATGAGGGGCAGAAATATTTTTCTCTTCATGAGAAGAGGCAAACAACAAAATTCGCACCTGCATTCCAGTAAATGTGTTTGCTGACGACTACAGCACTGAACTTCAGTAGATCAATTACCGGACTGTCGCTGGAAATCTCAAAGCTTCGCTTAATAACTTATACATGCACCGCCATAACCACGCAAAATTAGGCTTATAGTTCAGTAGATTCTGCCTAATGATAAATAAAAGAAACAAAAATAAATCGTACAAATATAATTTTAAAAATTACTCTCCTAAATCTTCACATTTCTTGTATTTTGAGTAGCGAAGACCCCGTTGGCTTTATATTCTTCAATAACACTAAAGTAAGGGTTGATTTTATTAATTTCACTGTAGTGTCTAATTGCAGACCTTCCTGCTGAACTTCTTTATTGAGTCTGTTGCCAGGCAAAGGATACTATTCCATATCGCAGCACACAAACAAAACTTAAATCTTGCGATTATTTTAATGAGACTAGATACTAAACTGTAATATACTGGATAATTTTTTCAAGTGTTCTTTAACTCTGCTAATGCAAATATTATGTTATTAAGCTTACTAAGCTCTGATCTCACAACTTGAACACTTTCAGTCCTGTCCTCCCATCTTGTACCACACAGCGGCTTCAGAGTCAGGTTTACGAGATTTTTTATTTCTTTAAAGCGCTTCAGAGAAGAAGAAAGTAATGTGAACAATCTTTGATCTACCACATAAAAAAAGTAGCACAATTATCGATGATAACAACCAAGTTCAAGCTACGATCACAGCAAGGTAGAAATTGAGCTCTTGGATTTTCTTCGATGACAAGCATCAAAGATCAGGCAAAAATGGTAATAGAATGCTTTTGTAGGCCGCCTGGGTCAGGATCTGTAGTGGGGGACCGCTTCGGAGAGAACCTGCAGAATATTGTTAGTAATTTTTCTGATCATGTTGTTGTAATGGGAAAGGGCTGGGGGGTGACTTCAACTTGTCAGGTATAGATTGGGAGTCATGCTATCAAAGCTGTTGCCAGAGACAAGGATTCCCCAGGAAGATATCAGTGATCATAAGGCTGTGAAGCAACTATGACTGCGGGTTTTTCAAGGAATGTTAAGAAAGGTTGGAAGATACATTTTTTTTTTTTTTTACCAAGAGTGACAGGATACAAATTGCATCAGTGATGAGGACGAAGATGTGAGCACAAACGGAAAAAATTCAAAAGCATTTTCCAATATGTCTTACAAGGAGCCCCTTAAGTGCGAGATCGCAAGTTCAAGCTTTAGTAAGGCTTATTTGAAGGTGTTATGTTGACAACAATGACAGGAAAAATAATAGTTGCTGATGACTTGCCATGAGGGCGACAGAAAATGAGTGTCCGGGAGGTGCGGAGATCAACCTTCTTGTATGTATTACACTTCGCAAAATGGACATCATCGACATTCAACAAATGTTCGAAACAATCCATTAACGTGCACCATGGACACTGAATGAAAAATGGCGTGTCACGATGGTCACAAAGGTTCTCACCAACAAGATCGAAGGCGAACTCCTTGGGAGTTACAAACAGCGCAGTACGTTCAGCTAGGTATCCACTCTTGGAATATATATTGAGTCATATCGGTGTAACGGGGCGATGAGAACTGATGGAATGTAATGGCATGCATATCGTGAAACTGCTATCCTTTGAAGCGTAGCTGCAGATAGTACGATAATATGTTTTACAGGCACGGAAAAAACAAACATACATACGTTGAATTTGTCCAGTGGTTTCAGGTGTTATGAAGTGCAATGTCGCACACTTTTCAGGATGAATAGTTTACTCTAAAGGAGTGTGATTTTTATATGCAGACCAGGAATCAAGCAAAAGGAAATTATTCTGACCAGCTATTGGCCAAAAGCAGTACTCATGCTGTAGCTGTAGTTCTCTTACGCCCATTTTTCCACTCTTGCTTACTGTGACGTAAGTGTTCTCTACTGGCCTTGCAAGATCACGCACAAGAGGGAGAATCGTAGGGAGCAGAGCATCTTCATCTCCTCGCAGCACAAATAAATAACTTCCCAGCTAATTTACCATCCACATTAACAGTCGGCATAATTGTATACGAATGCTTTAAAGCACTCGTGTTAGTTGATCTTAATACGATTCTGTTGGTGCCTCCAATTTCCAGAGTTCCTTTCTTACGCTTTTCCTCTTCAAATCTCGATTGGACGGAGTTGAAAACAAATTCCTTACTGAACGATAGGATAGGTTTGTTTATCTCATCTGCAAATTTTCAGGCCGATTTCCCAGTTTCCTGTGCATCTTCAAGTTGTCGAATTGTTTGAAATTTCGCTATCTTGCGTCTTCCAGCTTTGTATGACTGTTTTAAGTTATGTAATCATCCACTGCTTCACTCGAAATCACTAATCTATGTCGCGCGCAATTTGATGTGTATAACGTAGTTGGCCACTGTCACGCACATCCTGTAAATTGTATCGAGCATCCATGAAACGCGCGGACACCAGTTTTTGTAACAAGTGCACCTTGCCCTCTCTTGAATATCCGTAGTTTAACTTATGCACTACACAGCCATAATGCTGCGGACATATTCGAAGTCCGTTCATAATTGTTTTTGTACAATGCTGCGGATGATCTTCCATATACGTAAGTATGTTTAGTACCCGTTCCTTGGACAACGATTGTCCTTTACTACGTCTTACTGAAGAAAGGATTTGTGGATCCGCGTCCAGCAAGGATGATGAACTGCATGGCTCGACGCCTGCTCCAATTTCACTTTCACTTGTTAAGCACGCATCGCTATCATTGTATTCCTCATGTACGTTGTCCGCGTAGTCCAGCGTATAAGACACCACACATTCCACTGACAGGTCCTGCAAAAACGCTAACATTTCATCTGTCATTTCTTTCTCACTCTGCGAATTTGCTTGTGTTCCTTTCTGACGATACGTCAACTTCGACAACTGTTGTTGTAGATATAATGCAATGTTTGCTATACTGCTGTAAGTTACTCCTCGACTAAGCAGTTCGACTACGCTCCTTAGCCTCATGCTGTGCTCACCATTGGATACCTTCAGTCCCACCTCGTGTTGCCATTAGCAGCCAATATTGTGGTTTCACTGTAAACAATATGTGGGGAATCGAATGCCATAAACGTCACAGGCCTTTTGCGACCTCGCACTCAAAGGGTTCCTTGTCAGACAAATAGACTTCGAAGGTCTTAAGGAATTGGACTAAGCCGGCCGCGGTGACCGTGCGGTTCTAGCCGCTACAGTCCGGAACCGCGGAACTGCTACGGTCGCAGGTTCGAATCCTGCCTCGGGCATGGATGTGTGTGATGTCCTTAGGTTAGTTAGGTTTAAGTAGTTCTAAGTTCTAGGGGACTGATGACCTAAGATGTTAAGTCCCATAGTGCTCAGAGCCATTTGAAGGAATTGGACTCACCGTGGTTTAATACCCGTGTTGGAAAATTGCTGTGTAAACAAAGAGACCATCACAGATTCAAGAGAAGTCAAAACCTAGTTGACACACAAAAGCTGAACGAAACAAAAATGAGTGTAAGGAGAGCAATGACAGAAGCGTTTAATGACGTTGAAAATAAAGTTTTGTCAGCTTTTCTGGTACCGAAAGGGGAGATGACAGAGGGAAGGCCGAAATACTGAATTCGGTCTTCCGGAATTGTTTCTCCGCGGAAGATCGTAACACGCTCCCTCCTTTCAGTCATCGTATGAACGTCGAAATGGTATATATTGAGGCAAACGATCGCCGAACACAAAAGCAACTACAATCGCTTAGTAGTGGAAAGGCATCAGGACTAGATGAGACAAATATTAGATTCTACAGAAGTTATACGAAAGGACTTGCCCCTCTTCTAACAGCAGTTTATCGTAGATCGCTGGAGTAACGAAGGGTACCTAGCGACTGGAAAAAAGTGCATTTCATTCCTGTTTTGAAGAAGGCCAATAGGACAGATACGCATAATTATAGGTCTATATCGTAGACGATAGTCTGTTGCAGAATTGCGGAACATGTATTATACAAAAGAATTTTGATGTTCCTAAACAACGAAAATGTCCTCTACAAAAATTCTGCAAACAGACATCTTGCGAAAGTCGGCTGGCTCTATTCTTAATGTCGTGTTTCTTGATTTCAGAAAGGCATTTGACGCCGTCCCACACTGCCAAAAAAATACGTGTTTATCAAGTACAGGCCAGTTTACGAGGCCGGCCGTTGTGACCGAGCGGTTCTAGGCGCTTCAGTCCGGAACCGCGCTGCTGCTACGCTCGCAGGTTCGAATTCTGCCTCGGGCATGGATGTGTGTGATGTCCTTAGGTTAGTTAGGTTTAAGCAGTTCTAAATCTAGGGGACAGATGACCTCAGATGTTAAGTCCCGCAGTGCTTAGAGACATTTGAACCAATTTGCGACTGGATTCAAGACTTTCCTGCAGAAAAAACTTACCACGTCACCCTTAGTGGAACAAAATGGACAGATGTGAAGGTAATTATCGGAGTACCCCAAGGAACTGTGATAGGACCGTAGCTGCCTACAATGTATATAAATGTTGTAGTAGAAAGCGTCGTAAACTCTTTAAAACTCTTCCGTGATGATGCGGTCGTCTGTACGAAAGAAGTAACCCCAGAATACAGTATCGATTTGCAGAAATACTTACAGAGGATTGAGTGTGAGTGACAGAAGAGATGAGAAGATTCAACGAAGAGCGGCGCGTTTCGTCACGGGATGGTTTAGTCGGTGCGAGAGCATTACAGACATGCTCAACAAACTCCAGAGGCAGACGCTGCAAGAGAAGCGTTGCTCATCACGGAGAGGTGTACTGTTAAAATGTCGAGGGAATACTTTCCGGGAGGTGTTGGACAACATATTATTTCCTCCCACATATATCTCGCGAAATGACCACGACGTGAAAATTCGAGAAATTAGAGCTAATACAGAGTCATACGTACCATTCCCGATTAGAACAACACTGGTTTGGAAAACACGTCTACAACGCCTAAAACCACACTTAACTGTGTCTTGTGACTTAAGTCAGGTGTAAATTCCAATATTATTGAATAATACACTACTGGCCATTAAAAGTGCTACACCAAGAGGAAACGCAGATGATAAACGGGTATTCATTGGACAAATATATTATACTAGAACTGACATGTGATTACATTTTCACGCAATTTGGGTGCATAGATCCTGAGAAATCTGTACCCAGAACAACCACCTCTGGCCGTAATAACGGCCTTGATACGCCTGAGCATTGAGTCAAACAGAGCTTGTATGGCGTACAGGTACAGCTGCCCATGCAGCTTCAACACGATACCACAGTTCATCAAGAGTAGTGACTGGCGTATTGTGACAAGCCAGTTGCTCAGCCACCATTGACCAGACGTTTTCAGTTGGTGAGAGATCCGGAGAATGTGCTGGCCAGAGCAGCAGTCGAACATTTTCTGTATCCAGAAAGGCCCATACAGGACCCGCAACATGCGGTCGTGCATTATCCTGCTGAAATGTAGGGTTTCGCAGGGATCGAATGAAGGGTAGAGTCACGGGTCGCAACACATCTGAAATGTAACGTCCAGTGTTCAAAGTGTCGTCAATGCGAACAAGAGGTGACCGAGACTTGTAAGCAATGGCACCCCATACCATCACGCAGAGTGATACGCCAGTATGGTGATGACGAATACACGCTTCCAATATGCGTTCACCTCGATGTAGCCAAACACGGATGCTACCATCATGATACTGTAAACGGAACCTGGATTCATCCGAAAAAATGACATTTTGCCAATCGTGCACCCATGTTCGTCGTTGAGTACACCATAGCAGGCGCTCCTGTTTGTGATGCAGCGTCAAGGGTAATCGCAGCCATGGTCTCCGACCTCATAGTCCATGCTGCTACAAACGTCGTCGAACTGTTCGTGCAGATGGTTGTTGTCTTGCAGACGTCCCCATCTGTTGACTCAGGGATCGAGACGTGGCTGTACGATCCGTTACAGCCATGCGGATAAGATGCCTGTCATCTCGACTGCTAGTGATACGAGGCCGTTGGGATCCCCCCTTTTTTTTTCTTTATTGATTTTCAATTCCCCCCGAAGGGGGCGGGCTGGCAGCAGCTTACTACACTGCTCTACAGCCTACAGACTTTTGTTTAAAAAAGGAAGAAGAAAGAAACAAGGAAAAACAGGAGGTAAAATGGTGATTTAAAGGATAAAATGGCGTAAAAATGCGGAAAGTTAAAACAGAAAGCAAAAGGGGTTGGCAATGTTGATAAAATACACAGGAATCAGACAAGTAACATAGGAGACACACAATTAAAAAACATGGCGACAGTCTGGTTTCTGTTCGCAAGAGATAAAAAAAAAAAGCACACTCAGCGACAGTATGATGGCTGTTCGCTACACTTCCCAAAAGACACAACATGGAGCATGCACTGGAAAAAGACACTGTAAAACACTGCACGAAAAAGGCGGCACAAAGGTGGCACTCCCGATCCAAGGCAGATGGGGGAGGGGGGCGGGTGACCTGGAGTAGGGGGAAAAACAAGGAGGGAGAAGAGGAAAAAACGAAAAGGGGGGGAACCAAGGAGGGAGAGGACTAATAAAGGGGGAGAAGGGCAGACACGAGACGGAATGAGAGGAGGCAGAGGAGGGAAATGTAAAAGGACTCGGGGGAGAGAAGGGGGCAAAGACATGGGAGGTGGGGAAGAAAGAGGATGGAAGGGGGGGGGGAGAGGGAGCCTGGGAAAAGGACAGAGGAAGGGAGGGGGAGTGAGGATCAGAGTTGATAGGAGGGATAAATGGAGGGAGAGAGGGCATCATCCGGGAGGGGGAGTTGATGGAAGCCACCTTGGGAAAGGAGATGTAGGGTGTAGAGATGGAGGGTAGGGGGGACACAACGGTGAAGACGTGGCAGGGGGCGGAGATCGGAGAGGAGAGGAGCAACCAGGAGGTGAGGGGGTTCAAGACGGCGGGAGGTGTAGAGGATGCGGATATGTTCGAGAAATACGAGCAGATGGGGGAAAGGAATGAGATCATAGAGGATCCGCGTGGGGGATGGGATGCGTATACGGAAGGCGAGGCGGAGTGCATGACGCTCAAGGATCTGGAGGGACTTATAGAATATGGGGGGAGGGCAGATATCCAGGCAGAACTGGCATAACAGAGGATGGGACAGATTAAGGATTTGTAGGTGTGGAGTATGGTAGAGGAGTGCAACCCCCATGTCCGGCCGGAGAGGAGTTTGAGGAGTCGGAGGCAGTTGTGGGCTTTGGATTGGATGGAGTGGAGATGAGGGATCCAGGTGAGGTGACGGTCAATGGTGAGGCCAAGGTACGTGAGGGTGGGGGTGAGGTGGACAGGACGGGCACAGACAGTAAGGGAGAAATCCAGGAGCCGGAAGGAGCGAGTGGTATGACCTACGATGATTGCCTGTGTCTTGGAAGAGTTGAGTTTCAGGAGCCACTGGTCACACCATGCAGGAAAAAGGTCAAGGTGATTCTGCAGAAGGCGTTGGGACCGTTGGAGGGTAGGAGCGAGGGCGAGGAAGGCGGTGTCATCAGCATATTGCAAGAGGTGTACTGGAGGGGGGGGGGGGGTTGGGGCAGATCTGCCGTGTACAGGAGGTAGAGGAGAGAGGAGAGGACAGAGCCCTGGGGCACACCTGCAGAGAGGTAGAAGGTGTGGGAATTGGCATTATGGATGGTAACTTGGGATCCCTCACGGCGTTCCATATTACCCTCCTGAACCCACCGATTCCATATTCTGCTAACAGTCATTGGATCTCGACCGACGCAAGCAGTAATGTCGCGATACGATAAACCGCAATCTCGATAGGCTACAATCCGACCTTTATCAAAGTCGGAAAAGTGATGGTACGCATTTCTCCTCCTTACACGAGGCATCACAACAACGTTTCACCAGGCAACGCCGGTCAACTGCTGTTTGTGTATGAGAAATCGGTTGGAAACTTTCCTCGTGTCAGCACGTTGTAGGTGTCGCCACCGGCGCCAACCTTGTGTGAATGCTCTGAAAAGCTAATCATTTGCATATCACAGCATCTTCTTCCCGTCTGTTAAATTTCGCGTCTGTAGAACGTGATCTTTGTGGTGTAGCAATTTTAATGGCCAGTAGTGTATTTTTGAGTAAACTGCTTTCCATGATAGATACACTCTCATCAGAAATTATGGTAATGATTTCATTTTGTATGCGATTACTTAAATAGGTAAGCAATCTTTCAGGTTTAGTCTCACGATTAATGTTGTTGTTATGGTCTTCACTCCTGGGACTGGTTTGATGCAGCTCTCCATGCTACTCTATCCTGTGCAAGCTTCTTCATCTCCAGTACTTACTGCAACCTACATCGTTCTGAATCTGCTTAGTGTATTCATCTCTTGGTCTCCCTCTACGATTTTTACCCTCCACGCTGCCCTCCAATACTAAATTGGTGATCCCTTGATGCCTCAGAACATGTCCCACCACCCGATCCCTTCTTCTTGTCAAGTTGTGCCACAAACTCCTCTTCTCCCCAATTCAATACCTCCTCATTAGTTATGTGATCTACCCATCTAATCTTCAGCATTCTTCTGTAGCCCCACACTTCGAAAGCTTCTATTCTATTCTTGTCTAAGCTATTTATCGTCCATGTTTCACTTCCATACATGGCTACACTCCATACAAATACTTTCAGAAACGACTTCCTGTCACTTAAATCTATACTCGACGTTCACAAATTTCTCTTCTTCAGAAAAGCTCTCCTTTGCATTACCAGTCTACATTTTATATCCTCTCTACTTCGACCATCATCAGTTATTTTGCTCCCCAAATAGCAAAACTCCTTTACTACTTTAAGTGTCTCATTTCAAAATCTAGTTCTATCAGCATCACCCGATTTAATTCGACTACATTCCATTATCCTTGTTTTCTTTTGTTGGTGTTCATCTTATATCCTCCTTTCAAGACACCATCCATTCCGTTCAACTACTCTTCCAAGTCCTTTGCAGTCTCTGACAGAATTACAGTGTCATCGGCGAACCTCAAAGTTTTAATTTCTTCTCCATGGATTATAATACCTACTACGAATTTTTCTTTTGTTTCCTTCACTGATTGCTCAATATACAGATTGAATAACATCGGGGAGAGGCTGCAACCCTGTCTCACTCCCTTCCCAACCACTGCTTCCCTATCATGCCCCTCAACTCTTATAACTGCCATCTGGTTTCTGTACAAATTGTAAATAGCATTTCGCTCCCTGTATTTTACCCCTGCCACCTTCAGAATTTGAAAGAGAGTATTCCACTCAACATTGTCAAAAGCTTTCTCCAAGTCTACAAATGCTAGAAACGTAGGTTTGCCATTTCTTAATCTAGCTTCTAAGATAAATAGTAGGGTCAGTATTGCCTCACGTGTTCCCATATTTCTACGGAATCCAAACTGATCTTCCCCGAGGTCGGCTTCTACCAGTTTTTCCATTCGTCTGTAAAGAATTCGTGTTACTATTTTGCATCCGTGACTTATTAAACTGATAGTTCGGTAAATTTTCACATCTGTCAACACCCGCTTTCTTTGGGATTGGAATTATTATATTCTTCTTGAAGTCTGAGGGTATTTCGCCTGTCTCATACATCTTGCTCACCAGATGGTAGAGTTTTGTAAGGACTGGCTCTCCCAAGGCCGTCAGTAGTCCTAATGGAATCGTATCTTCCATTTCATCTTCATCTACATCCTCTTCCCTTTCTATAACATTGCCCTCAAGTAAATCGCCCTTGTATAGTCCCTCTATATACTCCTTCCACCTTTCTGCTTTCCCTTCTTTGCTTAGAACTGAGTTTCCATCTGAGCTCTTGATTTTCATACAAGTGGCTCTCTTTTCTCCAAAGGTCTCTTTAATTTTCCTGTAGGCAGTATCTATCTTACCGCTAGTGAGATAAGCTTCTACATTCTTACATTGCCTGCTTAGCAATTCTGCACTTCCTGTCGATCTCATTTTTGAGACGTTTGTATTCCTTTTTGCCTGCTTCATTTACTGCATTTTTATGTTTTCTCCTTTCATCAATTAAATTCAGTATCTCTTCTGTCACCCAAAGATTTCTACTAGCCCTCGTCTTTTTACCTACTTGATCCTCTGCTGCCTTCACTACTTCATCCCTCAGAGCTATCCATTCTTGTTCTCTTGTATTTCTTTCGCCCATTCTTGTCAATTGTTCCCTTATGCTCTCCCTGCAACTCTGTGCAACCTCTGGTTTAGTCAGTTTATCCAGGTCCCATCTCCTTAAATTCCCACCATTTTGCAGTTTCTTCAGTTTTAATCTACAGATCATAACCAATAGATTGTGGTCAGAGTCCACATCTGCCCCTGGAAATGTCTTACAATTTAAAACCTGGTTTCTAAATCTCTGTCTTACCATTATATAATCTATCTGAAACCTGTCAGTATCCCCAGGCTTCTTCCATGTATACAAGATTCTTTTACGATTCTTGAACCAAGTGTTAGCTATGATTAAGTTGTGCTCTGTGCAAAATTCTACCAGGCCGTTTCCTCTTTCACTTCTTATCCCCAATCCATATTCACCTACTACGTTTCCTTCTCTTCCTTTTCCTACTATCGAATTCCAGTCACCCATGACTATTAAATTTTCGCCTCCCTTCACTATCTGAATAATGCCTTTTATCTCATCATACATTTCTTCAATTTCTTCGTCATCTGCAGAGCTAGTTGGCATATAGACTTGTACTACTGTCGAAGGCGTGGGCTTCGTGTCTATTTTGACCACAATAATGCGTTCACTATGACTTACCCGAACTCCTATTTTTTATTGATTATTAAACCTACTCCTGCATTATCCCTATTTGATTTTGTATTTATAACCCTGTATTCACCTGACCAAAAGGCTTGTTCCTCCGGCCATCGAACTTCACTAATTCCCACTATATCTAACTTCAACCTGTCCATTTTCCTTTTTAAATTTTCTAACCTACCTGCCCGATTAAGGGATCTGACATTCCACGCTCCGATCCGTAGAACGCCAGTTTTCTTTCTCCCGATAAAGACGTCCACTTGAGTAGTCCCCGCCCGGAGAGCCGAATGGGGGACTATTTTACCTCCGGAATATTTTACCCAAGCGGACGCCATCATCATTTATCCATACAGTAAAGCTGCATGCCCTCGGGAAAGAGTACGGCCGTAGTTTCCCCTTGCTTTCAGCCGTTCGCAGTACCAGCACAACAAAGCCGTCTTGGTTAGTGTTACAAGGCCAGATCAGTCAATCATCCAGACTGTTGCCCCTGCAACTACTGAAAAGGCTGCTGCTCCTCTTAAGGAACCATACGTTTCTCTGGCCTCTCAACAGATACCCCTCCGTTGTGGTTGCAACTACTGTACGGGTATCTCTTTCGCTGAGGCACGCAAGCCTCCCCACCAGCGGCAAGGTCTATGATTCATGGGGGGATCATTTAATACTTGATCGAAACTGACCATTAATTCTACTTGCCATAAGAATTTGTGTTACCTGGGTTTCCCAACATTTCATGATTACCTCTTAATGGAAGATTTTTTTCAGTAAGGAAACATACTATGGAAAAAGAACCTTAACAAAACCGATCTCCACCTCTCTTCTTCCTGACCAATTTCATCTTGAGTTGCCTAATACATTAATTTTGGTTTTTGATTCTCTGCGAAAGCTCTTTCCACTTGCACATTCTAGTAATATGGTTGCAGCACTCTTCAAGTTTAGAGAGAATTTTTTACAAGCTTTGCCAGTCTCTAAAACCATTTCTTGTGGGAGAACCAGCATTCGAACTGAACAATCTGCAACAACAGCAACATACAGCATCTTTTGTTCGAGAATACATAGCCACGTTCGCTTTAATCAATCCTCATTAACAGCTGAAAAAAAAAAAACAGTACAACACCTTGCCTCGCTATCCACACGAAGGTTTACATATTTTTCGTTAACATCTTGCGGACATTCCTTAATTGCTCTTCTCCTAAGTTTATCACTTATAGTAATATCCGGTCAGATTTCCGGATCGCCAAGATCTTACAGAACCAGAAGGCCATTACATTCCTTAGTGATGGCCTATCCCTGTTTCTCCCGCAGTAACACTATCACAAGCCATTTCCGCTGGTGGAACAGTTTCATCGGCCACTACTTCTTGCTCGTACGGAACATACGATTCTTCAGCATTATCAACTGAAGAAGTTGAGTCTACACTCTTTCACATCACACTGTACTTTCACAGAAACACTGTCAGTTCAGTTCATAAATTTATTTAATGAACACTTTTACCGCAACAGCTCTTTTAGGATGTCACACGTGCGTTTTCTTTTTTTGTCTCCCGACAAGTACTTACGATCCATTCTATAATCTCGTATAAAACAAATCAGAGGCTCAGATAGCACCAGTCGAAGACACACAAACTACGACCGTACTTCAGACCTGACTGGATTGCCGAAAGCATCAGGATCCTTTGCTCGAACGCGCCCGGCCGGTGGGTTATCAGTGGAAATTCCCAACCGTGTGCCAGTCGCAAGGGCAGCGTTTCCAGGTTTTGTTTTCGAAATTCCCCCATAGCAGCCTAAAAAGGCCGAAAAATGACACCATTTCGGCAACTTTTCCCCAAATATCTTGAACCTACCTATTCCTTTAAACTATTATTTGTTATCAGTGTTGGCAGCTTTAAGAAGAAGAATAGTGTGTTCAGGACTAAAACTAACGTATCTATCAAAAAATTATAGTATATGAAACAAAATTTTTATCTTGTAAATAAAAACAATAGCCTGACAAAAAAATACACTACTGGCCATTAAAATTGCTACACCACAAAGACGACGTCCTACAGACACGAAATTTAAGCGACAGGAAGAAGATGCTGTGATATGCAAATGATTAGCTTTTCAGAGCATTCACACAAGGTTGGCGCCGGTGGCGACACCTACAACGTGCTGACACGAGGAAAGTTTCCAACCGATTTCTCATACACTAACAGCAGTTGACCGGCGTTGCCTGGTAAAACGTTTTTGTAATGTCTCGTGTAAGGAGGAGAAATGCGTACCATCACGATCCGACTTTGATAAAGGTCGGATTGTAGCCTATCGCGATTGCGGTTTATCGTATCGCGACATAGCTGCTCGCGTTGGTCGAGATCCAATGACTGTTAGCGGAATATGGAATCGGTGGGTTCGGGAGGGTAATGCGGAAAGCCGTTCTGGATCCCAACGGCCTCGTATCACTAGCAGTCGAGATGACATTCATCTTATCCGCATGGCTGTAACGGATCGTACAGCCACGTCTCGATCCCTGAGTCAACAGATGGGGACGTTTGCAAGACAACAACCATCTGCACGAACAGTTCGACGACGTTTGCAGCAGCATGGACTATCAGTTCGGAGACCATGGCTGCGGTTACCCTTGACGCTGCATCACAGACAGGAGCGCCTGCTATGGTGTACTCAACGACGAACCTGGGTGCACGAAAGGCAAAACGTCATTTTTTCGGATGAATCCAGGTTCTGTTTACAGCATCATGATGGTCGCATCCGTGTTTGGCGACATCGCGGTGAACGCATATTGGAAGCGTGTATTCGTCATCGCCATACTGGCGTATCACCCGGCGTGGTGGTATTGGGTGCCATTGGTTATTCGTCTCGGTCACCTCTTGTTCGCATTGACGGCACTTTGAACAGTGGACGTTACATTTCAGATGTGTTACGACCCGTGTCTCTACCCTTCATTCGATTCCTGCGAAACACTACATCTCAGCAGGATAATGCACGACCGCATGTTACCGGTCCTGTACGGGCCTTTCTGGATACAGAAAGATACTGGCTCGTCACAATACGCCAGTCACTACTCTTGATGAACAGTGGTATCGTGTTGAAGCTGCATGGGCAGCTGTACCTGTACACGCCATCCAAGCTCTGTTTGACTCAATGCCGCGGCGTATGAAGGCCGTTATTACGGCCAGAGGTGGTTGTTATGGGTACTGATTTCTCAGGATCTATGCACCCAAATTGCGTGAAAATGTAATCACATGTCAGTTCTAGTATAATATATTTGTCCAATGAATGCCCGTTTGTCATCTGCATTTCTTCTTGGTGCAGCAATTTTAATGGTCAGTAGTGGAAAAAAGCTGCTCTAGGAGGTCCACGTTAGCTTTCTTCATGATTTTTTCATTGTTCTATTGATTTACTATTAGCGCACCATCTATACAAGTATCTCACTTCGCAACCCGACACATCTGACCACTACACTATTGTGACTACATAAAATCCGTGCCTGTGTTTTTTCACTTACGACTGCTGAAGGGTCTTAAGCTCCGATCTGTCATTGCCCTACATTTAACCATCACGAATCATACCAGTATCGACACGTTTTTGAGAGATCCTCAGTACTGAAACAGCATATATTCTTCATACGACACACGTTGTAATATAAAACCCATCAATAGTAAGCTTGACTAAAACGATAAAATCCAATGTGGCGGCCCCTCAGAACTCGATAGAACCACGACCCAAACGGTCGAAACAAAGCGTGCGCACAGCATTGTGTTGCCAAGGACAGGTGTCACCACATAACGTCTCCCACGAAAGGAAAAGTACATCGATTGATTTCAAGAGAGAGTGACATCTAGTGAACATATTGACAGCTAAATATCTATTATTTGAACTAGAATGTCAGAGATGGCATTAGTAGCAAGACTAGGCAGACTTCCTCAATACTTTCCCCAATACCAGAATTTTCTTCCCCAAAAGTTTCCCTAAGCTTATCGTTTGACCAAAAGTCCCATATATATATATATATATATATATATATATATATATATATATATATATATATATATATATATATATATTTCCTCCAACCGTCTGGAGTCGCTGAGCAAGGTTTGAGGGCTGTCACGTCGGGCAACTTGTCGATCTTGTTTTTGAATTTGAAGCCATTTGACTATTTTTCGACAGTGGCTGTCTCAAGAACGATGTAAAGGTTTTTTTTAAATTACACAAGAGATTGTGTCTGGTAGCGGTAATTAAAAAAAAAAAACCTTCACATAATTGTCGAGCTTGGCCTATGCGGCACACTTCGTCTAGCGTTGCAGGCGAAAAGGCGTACCACGCCAGTCGGCAACATCAAACGCTTCTTATTTCACCACAAGCAGGCGGCGGAATGAGAGAGAAATGGAAATCTGTATTGTCGTCCGTTCATATGGAGAACTGCTGCCGCGGTATTCATCAAAGCTCTTCGTTTTGAAGCAAACAATGAAGGTGCTCTCGACAGCGAAACTAGTGTGAATGTAGCCTGTTTTCTAACTTCGAAGATTTTTTCCTTTTAGCAGGAAATAAGACTGTTCATTAAGTAAGAATAAATTTTGACAGCGGTCATAACGGAGACCTCTGTAGCTCTGGGTCCACCAAGACCGGTCGGTGCGGTTTGGCCTTGGTGTGACGGACGTTACAATATACTGAAGGTTTGGCAAACTAGTATTGTCAATAAATAATCAACATGCGCAGGCCTCTTACGTGAAAAAGACGTTATATATTAGGAAGACCTACAGAATGACAATTTGGAATTTATTAAGTTCCGATTCCCAAAACGATGCTACTTGCAGCTTCATTCTGTTTGCACTTCAGTACATAGCCAATGGCTTAGTCGTAATGGTAACACCGGTTCCCGTCAGATCACCGAAATGAAGCGCTGTCGGGCTGGGGTGGCACTTGGATGGGTGACCATCCGGTCTGCCGAACGCTGTTGGCAAGCATGGTGCACTCAACCCTTGTGAGTCAAAATTAAGGAGCTACTTGGTTGAGAAATAGCGGATCCGGTCTCGTAAACTGACATACGAGCGGGGGAGCGGTGTGCTGACCACATGCCCCTCCACATCCGCATCCACTGACGGCTGTGGGCTGAGGATGACACGGCGGTCGTCAGTACCGTTGGACCTTCCAAGGCCTGTTCGGACGGAGTTAGTTAATTAGTTCAGTACATAAACTAAAGATCATTTCTTGTTCGGTACTCAGGACCATGCCTAGTCGGCGTTGCGGGTCTCCCGCATCGTCCTCTACGCTCCTCGGAGAACGGGACCCCATCATCATCATCATTCTACTGAGAAACAGTTGGCTCTGACGTCTATATTTGTCGAATTATTCGACGTACTGACATATCCTGTTAATATGATCGTTTGCAGAGTCGATTTCTTATCTTACGGGTTCTGCAAGATATACATTTGAGCATAGGTTTCAGATGTCGAACTACGCCTGCCCTAACGCGCGGCGGTCGTTCACAGACAGTGAGACGCCAACCACTACCTTTGACTTCTCTTTTGCGCAACAATGGGTCATGTTATTTTGTGTGCACGAGACAGTCCCAGTCCAGGTGTTGATTAAAAAATAACTCACTTGTGTTATGGTACCGTTACTTACAACTGCGTTGTGGTATATATATATACAGGGTGGTCAGAAAAAGTCTGAAACGCTTGTCGTGATGTTGTAGGGCAGATTGTACTGAGAAATAAATGTTAAAAAAAATGCGAAACGTTGCGCCGTTTCCGAGTTATTTAGCATTGACGTTAGCCAATAAGGTCGTTGCGCGCGCGAATACAAGTTTCTGCTAACCAAACAAAGCACTCGTTGGGTAACACCGCCCCTGGCAGGCCCCTTGAATGTGAGCGCGCGACGCCCCGATTGGCTACATTCAGTGCTTAATAACTCGGAAACGATGCAACGTATCGCACTTTTTCTTAACATTTATGTCACGGTGCAACCTGCCCTGCAACACCCCTACGAGCGTTTCAGACATTTTCCGACCACCCTATATTTTCAGCTGCCCCTATCGCTGTCTATTTATGCAACCCGCAATATTTAATTGGCCTTCAAAAAACAACGCGCTGGATTATCATATTCTCTTACCCGCTACGTGGCAACTATTAGCCCTAAAAAAAAAAAAAAAAAAAAAAAAAAAAAAAAAAAAAAAAAAAAGGATCTTTCTTGTTGGAAATTGAAATTAGATTTGTACTCTGATACGTGTTCCCTGGAGGCCACGGTTTTCGAGTTATTCAAGAAAAACGTATAAAATGACTTTCAAACGCACCACCCCATCACATTCATCCCTCATCAGTAAGCATTTCTAATATGCTGTTCGTGGTATTCCCTCCTATCACTGTACAAAAATTTACGACTATACGTAATATTCCCGATATTCGACAATTTTTGGTCTCTATTACGCCACCAGCATAGTCGGCTATTTCGTTAACATTATTAATTAATGTTTCCGGCGAGGATAATGAAAGGAAAACGACTTCCGTAAACCTTACACTAAAACTAATTACATCGACAAATCGATCCAAACTTAACCGTTCCAAGCTTAGTGGTTTTGCAGTAAGAAGGGTCACTTTTATACACTTTTAAATAATTCTAAAACTACGGCGCCTAGCGAAAAAGTATTCCGGTAAAAAAATTAACTACAATAAATTTCCTATAAAAAAGGTCATGTTCATTTTTTCTGTAGGACTATTAGTTTGCGCGTAACGAGAGAGCGAATATGAAGATGTTGAGCGTGGTTTTTGAAGGCTTGCTGTTAAGTCGACAGCGGATAGAGAGAGAGAGAGAGAGAGAGAGAGAGAGAGAGAGAGTTAAACATGATTATCATCTGATACCACTATAATAAAAGACGATAAGACGTTGAGAATTTAAGAGTAAAATTGTTTAATTGTGCTATGGTAACTGGAATTTTGTCGTTAGCGTGTGTCCTTATCCTCATTTCATTTAATCTTATTTATTGTGGACGTAAACTGGCCTTGTTGGTATGCAGTATTCCCGTATTATCATTTTGAGTGCAGAATTGTTTCTTGAGTTATTCAGTAAGGTCGTTGGATAGTTTCGGGCAGATTGGACAGTGTACCAGCTGATAGTACAAAATCTGACAGGATGTTTGTTACTTTAAACTGAAGTACTCGTAGCTTCACGCTGAACCATATACGAAAGTTTTTGCTTTATATTCGCGTCGCTTTAGCGTAATTATAAACATGTGCATTTGTCTAAATTACAATTTTCGATTGTGGACTGGCGACCGAATTGTTTTGCAAGTTTTCTATTCTGGCGATTACGAGCACTTCTGTCTATTCGAAATCATACTGATTTTGCAATATGTGTATCAAAATTACCACACATTTTATTTGAAGCTGAGAAGGGGAGCAGACCGTCATTTTCAACAGTTGATGTACATTTCCCTGGTCGTTTCGATTGTGTTTCTGAACTAATTGCGTTTTTCCCCAAACCGTTAGGCCTACAATTACACGATCATAGTGCTACAAATGATCGGTAAATGGTGGCTGTACAACTTTATAGTAGTGAGATTCGGCGGGAAGTTAACTCTAGATGCGCTGTGTTGTGCGATCATCATGACTCTGTGACAGCTTGTTTTGTGGTCAGTCTCTGCCACGTCTGTCTTGCGCAACATTACCGTCACAGCATTTTGAAACAGTATTTCTAATCATAGCTTCTGTCACATTTAAGGTAGACAAGAAAAAATCATAGCGAGCATGTCTTTTTTCCCCTTGGGTACGATAGAATCGAAACACTTCTCTTCTACATCTACAGCTACATGGATACTCTGCAAATCACATTTAAGTGCCTGGCAGAGGGTTCATCGAACCACCTTCACAATTCTCTATTATTCCAATCTCGTATAGCGCGCGGAAGGAATGAACACCTATATCTTTCCGTACGAGCTCTGATTTCCCTTATTTTATCGTGGTGATCGTTCCACCCTATGTAGGTCGGTGTCAACAAAGTATTTTCGCATTCGGAGGAGAAAGTTGGTGATTCGAATTTCGTGAGAAGATTCCGTCGCAACGAAAAACGCCTTTCTTTTAATGATGTCCATCCCAAATCCTGTATCATTTTTGTGACACTCTCTCCCATATTTCGCGATAATATAAAACGTGCTGCCCTTCTTTGAACTTTTTCGATGTACTCCGTCATGCCTATCTGGTAAGGATCCCACACCGCCCAGCAGTATTCTAAAAGCGGACGAAGAAGCGTAATTTAGGCAGTCTCCTTAGTAATCTGTTACATTTTCTAAGTGTACTGCCAATAAAACGCAGTCTTCGGTTAGCCTTCCCCACAACATTTTCTATGTGTTCCTTTCGTAATTGTAATACCCAGGTATTTAGTTGAATTTACGGGTATTAGATAAGATTGATTTATCGTGTAACCGAAGTCTAACTAATTCCTTTTAGCACTCATGTGGATGACCTCACACTTTTCGTTATTTAAGGTCAACTGCAACTATTCGCACCATTTCGATATTTCTTCTAAATCGTTTTGCAGTTTGTTTTGATCTTCTGATGACTTTTTTAGTCGATAAACGACAGCGTCATCTGCAAACAACCGAAGACGGCTGCTCAGATTGTCTCCCAAATCGTTTATATAGATAAGGAACAGCAAAGGGCCTATAACACTACCTTGGGGAACGCCAGAAATCACTTCTGTTTTACTCGATGACTTTCCGTCAATTACAACTAACTGTGACCTCTCTGACAGGAAATCACAGATTCAGTCACATAACTGAGACCATATTCCATAAGTACGCAATTTCACTACGAGACGCTTGTTATTGACACAAGCGTTGCCAACTTAACGGATGTTCCGTCAGTTCTAACGAATCAGGATCTGTTTAACGGCTGACGGATTCTTCAACGGAAATTGTTATGTTCTTTCTTACTGAAAAATCCGCCTTCAGTTGTCCGAGAACGATAGTGCAAGCGGTTCTGAGGTTCCAGGTATCGACCCACGCTGAATCATCCATATAAGTACGTGGTGTGGTCTCCACTGGCGACAATGCAAGCGCTGACTCTGGCATCCAGTCGATCGTATAGATAGCCGGCCGCTGTGGCCGATTGGTTCTAGGCGCTTCAGTCTGGAACCGCACGGCCGCTACGGTCGCAGGTTCGAATCCTGCCTCGGACATGGATGTGTGTGATGTCCTTAGGTTAGTTAGGTTTAAGTAGTTCTAAGTTCTAGGGGACTGATGACCTCAGAGTTAAGTCCCACAGTGCTCAGAGCCATTTGGACCATTTGAACCATTTGATCGTACAGACAACGTCCTAGGATACGTTATTCCACGTCTGCTCCACCTGTTCACCTAGTTCTGTAAGAGTTGGTTGATGAATCGCACGAGTCACTTCTCGTCACACCATATCCCACACGTGCTCGATTGGAGAGAAGTCCGGAGATCGTGCTTGCCAGGGAAGTTGCTGTATGTTTTGCAGAGCACGTTGAGTTTCACGGGCAGTGTGTGGCGATCTTATCCCGCTGGAACAACACATCACCTTCCCAAAGCAAGAACGGCAAACAACGTTCTGAACGTACCGAGCGCTGGTTAGCGCCCCCCCCCCCCCCCCCCCAGACACACCAAAGGTGAACCAGAGTTGTAGCTTAAATCGCATTCCAGACCGTAAGGCCTGGGATGGGGCCAGTATGTCTTGGAAGGATGCACAGTACGAGACAGCGCTCACCAGTTACACGTCATGCACGCGAACCATCAGCACTTGCGTTCAGGCAGAATCTTTCATCGTTGAAGAACAAGGAGCGCCATTCCATCTTCCAAGTGAACCTCTAACGGCACCAGTCGAGCTGTGCACATCGATGCTGCGACGTGAGTGGACGACGGTTCAAATGGTTCAAATGGCTCTGAGCACTATGCGACTTAACTTCTGAGGTCATCAGTCGCCTAGAACTTAGAACTAATTAAACCTAACTAACCTAGGGACATCATACACATCCATGCCCGAGGCAGGATTCGAACCTGCGACCGTAGCGGTCGCTCGGTTCTAGACTGTAGCGCCTAGAACCGCACAGCCACTACGGCCGGCGTGGACAACGGGCTCGACGTATGCGTGCCCGTAGTTTTACTACTAACAACTGGTTCACAAGAGTTCATGTTGACACGTCTGGGCTCACGAGCCCTCTTAACCGCGCTGGGGTAGTGTACGATCTGCCACCGCTGCTCTTAGAATACGACGATCTTGGCGAACGTCTGTGCTGCGCGAACGTCCAGAACGTCGTCTGCCGGCGTGAGAACGCTCACCGTGACCACTGACGCAGCACGTCCAACTTGTGTGACAGTTTTCCTGAAGGACCATCCCTCCACTCCGAAGGCTGCAATTTGACTCTTTTTCAAAATACCTGTAGGCTGTTGAAAGCACGAGTGCGTCTACTCATTGCAACGTTTGTATCCAGCAGATAAAATAGTCCAGTCCATCCAGAATGCCCTCCTCCAACTACAGCGACTGGGGAACGTGGTGGCTTTCTGCTGGATTCCGGGGCACGTCGCCATTGCTGGGAAAGAAAGGGCAGACCTCTCAGCCAAGGAGGTGTATCTCGATCCGCAAGTATTTCAGTGTGCTATCCCTTTGCACGCACTCACCTGGCTGTTGAGCTCATGAGTCATGTGTCGGTGGGAGGATGATTGGCTGGAAATGATTGACAATAAACTCCGTTTAGTCAAGCCCATGACGCGTGTGTGGTGTACTTCTTTCCAGCCCCGCCGACGGGACGAGGTTCTGCTCACTCGGCTTCGGATAGGCCACAGTCCTATGAGCATGGCTTCATGCTCTGGCGAGAGGACCCTCCAATGTGTAGTGCTTGTGGCGTCCAGATCGCTGTGCGCCACGTTTTATTGGATTGCGTTTTATTTTCTGACTAGCGGGCCGCGGCTGACTTGCCGGCGGATCTGCCATCTCTTTTAGGAAACAGTCGAACGAATGTGGTTAAAGTTTTAAAGTTCTGTGACATTGTCAAATGTTTTTACAAAGATTTTAGGGAGAGGGTCTTAATTTGCTCACTGTGTCACAAGCTCGCCCATATTTTATCTACGTGGCCAGCCAATGACAACTTCCTGTGGCATTCTTGATGCTACGTTTTCGTTTTCCTTGCGTTTTACTTTATTATATAGCATTTTCCTTCATTTCCTGCTTTCTTTCCGTGTGTGCTTAGATTTTACTAAGTCTGTCCACATTCGTTTCTTTTAATGTGTGTCAGGGCGCTGATGACCTCGACGTTGAGCGCCCGTAAGCCCCAACACACACACACACACACACCCGAGTGTGTCTTCGTGGTATGGATGCCTGCTCGCTTCGCACGTTTGCACCACACTGAGCCTTCTGTTTGTGAGCACTCGTTATTCAGACTGCGCTCTGGTAACTATGCCATTACGCTATCTGTTGTTGGACCCCGTTGAAACCATTATCAGAATATCTACAACCCGCCAGGTGACATATGCCTCCATCGGATGAAAATCGACGTCGACTTTCCAGATGTACTTATTTTTTTTTTTTTTTTTTTTTTTTTCGGCGGTGTAAGCCTGTCGCCAAATTCATGACCGAGCAGGCCAGTCCCCCATTCCTCTTAGGAGCAACAATCTTACACGGATTTAGTTTTCGCGTGTCTCTAAACGGAACATAGTGAAGTTACGTTTAGCTTTCAGTTTTTCTTGAGTTCAGTATGTTATATTTTAAAAATGCCTGAAGTTCAATATAAGCGAAAGTTTCGCAGAGAGTGGCTACAATATAAACTTCTTAAGGACTGGATTTAGAAAAGAAGATAGTTCGGATGAATAATTTCCAGAGTGCAGATGTGTCGCTATATCGTGAATAGTATTAAAAAATATTCAGATTTGGAAGCTCACATATATTCAATGAAGACCATTAAGAACTGGAAATTATTAACGCAAACGCGCTAAAAATTCTTTGACTTCCCAATAACAGAGTGAAATCACATTTCTTTTCGTTGCTGAGCGCAGCATGTTAACTGCGGATCATACAGACCAGCTCTTCAAAAAAGAGGATGGTCATATGAAGGAATTAAAAGTATGTAAATGCATCCTACAAAATGTTCCATGATTATAAAAAATATTCTGGGTCCTCATTTTAAGGACGATCTAATGCTTGATATTGGAAACGGAAAATTCCGTGTATTTTTTGGACTAGTCTACTGATATTAGTACAAAATATCTTGGTATTGTGGTGATATATTACAGCAAGGTATTAAAGACAATAAATAATTTTTAAAGCTCACTCCATTAACCGAATTCTGGAAACGGTGTTGTTTGCGAGGTTAAAAATACCTTGGAAGAATCTGGTTTGGACTATAAAAATGTTATTAGAACCGAAAAAGGCAATGCTATTGTTCTGACGGGAGAAAATAATGGTGCATATGCAAAACTAAAAAAAAAAGACAAACCAGGACTTTCCTTATTCGTTGCGTATGCTGTCTCCCACGCCTGAGAAGGGAGTTGGTCGAGAAATCTAGAAATTATGGTTTTCGCAACATATAATTGGTTCTCTCCATCATCGATTCGACAGACTGAACGAAATAACTGTACAGAACGATTAATTAAGACCACGTCCCGTTAAACTTTGGTCAGGTGCTAGTAGGAATCGCGCACTGAGGGTTCCATACAAACTTAATTAAGTAAATAGACAGTAATCCATTCCTGAGAAGGGAGTTGGTCGAGAAATCTAGAAATTATGGTTTTCGCAACATATAATTGGTTCTCTCCATCATCGATTCGACAGACTGAACGAAATAACTGTACAGAACGATTAATTAAGACCACGTCCCGTTAAACTTTGGTCAGGTGCTAGTAGGAATCGCGCACTGAGGGTTCCATACAAACTTAATTAAGTAAATAGACAGTAATCCATTCCGGAAATAACGACCTCGCTGATTTTTGCTTGTTATCGATATTGATTCTGACAAAATGTCGTTCACAGGGAAACTAAGACCTTCGAGAACGTGTTAATTACAAGTCTGAAGTCGGATAACAAATGACCCAAGATATACTTTTTTTGTGTGATATAAATGCAAATTAACAATTTTCTGATTTTTTCCTTTGCTTGTTGGCAAATTTAATCATTCTATGTCAAGGGGGTGTACCATATAGGTTTTAATGAGTGAGTTTGCGAGTGTCAAATATGTGTCATAAATGGCCGTAATATTTGACTGCTTATTGTCAGGCTACCGTCACTCCAAAACCCAACACCAACAAACAAAAACAAGCAACTATTGCATGTTTGGCAAACTTGCAACTGTTATGAGTTTGGGAAACTAACAACTGTTGAAAAATGTTGACAACAATTTCAAACTCTTCTTAACACACATTTGGCGTTTATCTTTTCTGTTGCAGAAAGGCAATGGAAATGTATTCTGACTGTGAAGATGCATTAGCACTTTGTACTATAATTCTTGGTGTAATTGTTTGTCACGAAAATCAACCCAAAAGGAGACGCATGTGGTCCAGAAAGTTTTTGTTACGAAGAGAAACTGACGGAGCTTATAATTTTGTATTGGAGGAGCTCTGTATTGAAAACAGGCATGGTTTCAAGAATTTTGTCATAATGACATGTGGGCAGTTTGAAGAACTCGTGAGGCTAGTAGCACACTTACTCAACGGAAAGACACAAATGTTTGAGATGCAGTATCACCATCGGAACAACTTTTCGTAATCTTTCGATTTCTGGCAACAGGTGACAGCTGTGCAAGTTTAATGTACTCTCATCGAATATCATTGCCCAAGATCAGTTAAACTGTGGCTAGTATGTGTTGGGTTATCGTGAGAGTACTCAAGGATTTTGTAAAAGTAAGTACTGTTATTTTAATTACTATACATTCTTCACACATTTGTACATGCACTTACTACATATTCAGTTCCTTCCCAGTAACCCCACTATCTGAAGGCAGGGAATTGAATGTTATTGCTAAGGTCTAAGATTGCAATAGTATTTGCCAGTAAATGAAATGGTCTAAGTTGCCGGAAACATTTGAAATATATACACTTACACTCAGATTCAGTATATCTTGCCAGCATTTCACTATGAAAGGGAGGAATGATAATATATTTTAAGACTCAAAATGGAACATAATAGATGTCACTGCCTTAAACTTAAAATGAAAAGACTGGTAAATTGAAATAATTTATTCTCAAAAATATTGACTGATTTTGGCTCTATAAATTTTTTTAAAAAAGAAAAGACATCATTCTGTTTCCTCATGTATTGTCAGTATTTGTGTATTATCTGCACCTGCAGCTTTAATGTCAACTGTATAAAATAATGTCACTGATTCTGCTGTGGCAGCAGCAGCAGCTTTCGCTTAAGCTTACTCATCAAGCTTTTCTTTTGCATCATATATTACATCAGAAATTTTTCGTTTTACTTTAATTATCACTTTCCCAACACTTATTTCCCTCTGTTTAGATACACCGCAGTATGCAAATGCAGTGTGCTTGCTGTTGTATTTGACTGTTCTTAATTTTTAAATGTATGAAGCAACTGATTTCAAGTACGTTACAGCTTGCTCTGTAGCAGTGGTCCTCTTTCTCTTCTTTGCAAAACATGGACCTCTGACATAAGTTGCTGGCGACGGGGAGTGTGCAATTGATTGTGATGATGATGATGGCACTGTAGGTGCATAGCTATATGTTGTAGCAGCTTGTACCCTGGAGTTCATTAGTGTTGATTAAAAATTCATTTGACCCTTCATCGCTATCATCATTATCGTCTTCAGTGGTGGCTAAGTTGTGCTCATTAAATGTTTCTGGTGAATTCTGAAATATACAAAATGTAAACTTTAAAACACGGTGCACCTAAAGCTACATATTAAGATATTGATTGAATTTTGACACTATTTTTTACATATTTTTATAGGATCCATCCACGAAGGAAGAATGATAAGAAGTTTCAAATGGATTTGAGATCATTTGGAACTTCCGACACTGTATTGGCGCAACAGATGGCCAACTATTAGATTAGATTAGATTAGTTTTCGTTCCATAGATCCGTGCTGAGGAGATCCTCGTGGATGTGGAACATGTCAATTTTTTTTTTTTAAGCTATTGAACTAGTGGAGCCTGCAGAAACTGGATCATTGTACTAAAATTACACTGGAACACTTAGTGTTGTGCTGCTAGCATTGGTAAACGCATATTACAACGTAATCAGTTACGAAGCATGTATGTAGGGGAGTATTTCAGATGGTGGTGTCTTCAACCGCTTCAAGATGCTGAGCGATTTTCTAAGGGAAAGATCGCTCTACCCACACCAAGACTACTTCCTCGAAGAAATGAGGATATGGCGTTTGTTACGGTGGGAGATGGTGCTTTTGTTCCTTCAGAGTACGTGATGAAACCATATGCAGGATGGCAAGAGAAAGGTAGCCAGGAAATCATTTTTAATTATCAAATATCTCGCGCTAGAAGAATTGTGGAGAATTTTTTTGGAATATTGTCAGCAGTTTTTCGGTATCTTATAACTGTGCAATCCTACAAAAGCGACATTAGTGGCTTCTGCAGCTGCGTCTTTGCTCAATTTTCTTAGAAGAAATAAAGAAAGTGCCACAGTTTACTCACCATCTGGCAGTTTTGATGTGAAAGCTCCAGAACCAGGCAGTATTTCATGTGGTGGTTGGAAGAGGTCTACACAAAATAAATGTCTTCAGAGAAAGGGAAGCAACGCAGGAAGGATCACAAAGAATATAAGGGATGAATTTGCACTCTACTTTGGATCAGATGTTGGTACAGTGAAATGGCAAGAAAAACGTGCATAAATAAATATCGAGTGAAAAGACAAACGTAACTAGAAACTTCCAAACAAAATCATTATAGCTGTAATCATTGACAATAGAAGCCATTAATTTGCAAACTACTTTGTATCAGATACTGGCAAAGTGATATGACAAGAAAAATAAATAAATTTCCACTGAAAAATACAGACGTAAATTCAAAATTTTCGGCTACAAAACCCCCCCAGCTTCAGCGAATGACATTTTCCTTAAAATTGCAAATATTATTTTCCCTGGCTTTTCACACCCTCCAAAAACTTCATTCGCTAGTAAAATATTCATTTCGGATGTAGATGTCACTTGTCCCGAATCCACCTTCAGTTTTGAGCGTTTCACAATGCTCACGATTGTACTGTGTTTTCATATTGTCCATTTTCTTTCACACTGCACAAGCAGTACACCAATTTTGAACGAAACTTCTTTTAACAATTTTTTTTTCTTTTTATGTCTTTGTCAGAAGGATCTCACAGAGGTTTCCTAAATTCAAATCTGACGAAAACTGAATTGTTAGCTCTGTTGACCACTAATGAGTCGTCATTGTGGAAAGAAACTCAGCGGACGAAGTAAGAAACAACAGACGACACGGCAATGCGCATGTGCACAGTCACACTACTCTGCCGCATTTTTTGCTCATTGACCATAAACTACAAACTAGAGACAAACTGTTGACAACAGTTGAAAACTAAATCTAACTTAGAGCTGAAAGCAGTTGTCATCCGAGTTTGTTGGTGTTGGTTTGCAGTGTGAAGGTACCTTTAGAAGCGTCTACATCTACATCTACATCCATACTCCGCAAGCCACCTGACGGTGCGTAGCAGAGGGTACTTTGCGTACCTCTATCGGTTCTCCTTCTATTCCAGTCTCGTATTGTTCGTGGAAAGAAAGATTGTCGGTATGCCTCTGTGTGGGCTCTAATCTCTCTGATTTTATCCTCATGGTCTCTTCGCGAGACATACGTAGGAGGGAGCAATATACTGCTTGACTCCTCGGTGAAGGTATGTTCTCGAAACTTCAAAAAACCCGTACCGAGCTACTGAGCGTCTCTCTTGCAGAGTCTTCCACTGGAGATAGAACAGATAGAGAATATCCAACGGAGAGCAGCGCGCTTCGTTACAGGATCATTTAGCAAACGCGAAAGCGTAAGGGAGATGATAGATAATCTCCCTTACGCTTTTGCGTTTGCTAAATGATCCTGTAACGAAGCGCGCTGCTCTCCGTTGGATCTTCTCTATCTGTTCTGTCAACCATATCTGGTACAGATCCCACACTGGTGAGCAATATTCAAACAGTGGGCGAACAAGTGTACTGTAACCTACTTCCTTTGTTTTCGGATTGTATTTCCTTAGGATTCTTCCAATTGAAACGTCCCCTTTGAACAATTATACACGACTGTGCTTAAACTGACACACAATATTTTGTTAGCGCAACGCAATCTCACTTTCAAAATTCCCTACAAAAGAATGGCCCTGACTAACATTAAACTATACCTTTCACAAATCACTTACCTCACAAAAATCTTCGCTGCTCAAGCTACTGCAATACAGCGAGCGCCACTACTGCCAGCTAAATAAAAGATTCAAACTATGGAAGGCACTAACTACTGATAGGGATAGTTAGCAAATGAAAGATATTAATAGAGAACAAAGAATGTATTTACCTTGATATCATCATATATATAGCAGTTCATGACAAATTACAAAACTCCGCCATCTCTCTCCCCACATCCACCACTGCTGGCGGCTCACCTCCAACTGCCCAACGCTATGCGCTGTTCACAGCCAGCTGCCTAACACTACAATGGCGAGTATTACAACAATGCAAAGCAGCCACAGACTGCACACCGCACAGCCAGTGATTTTCTATACAGAGGTGGCGTTACCAATAAAAAAAACCTAAACAGCCTACTTACATAGCCCCCATGCTCCCCACAAAAAATTTTACAAATTGGTTTGGGCAGTGCTCAATACAGATTTGAAAAAATTTTTCATAATTACAATAACAAAGAAATCAAATGCACACACGTATTGATACAATGTTGGTCAAAAGCTAAAATTTTCTCACAGTCCATAAAGACAGTCCTGATCATTCATCACATTGCAGTGTTTTTCTCAAAGTCTGAGCAGTAAAAGAAAATGCACACGGAAGTAGTGGATTTCCATGCAATCTTGAAGAAGTAGCGTTGTCCTTCCAACGAAAAGACAGTGCTGACTCTCGACATGCAGACAGGTCATGGGCCACAACAGAGCAAACCCACAGCGGAGTCAATCGAAGTTTTGAAGAATATCGTAGTTAGGTCATCACAGAGCAGACCCACTGTAGTCCTGGTAGAGATTACGGTACTGGTGGGCCACCAGAGGTGCAGACCCACTGCAGTACTTGTAGAAATAATGGTATTGCTGGATCATCAGAGATGTAGACCCACTGTAGTCCTTGTAGAGATAATGGTACTGGTGAGTCAGCAAAGACGCAGACCCACTGTAGTCCTTGTAGAGATGATGGTACTGGTGAGTCAGCAAAGGTGTAGACCCACTGTAGTCCTTGTAGAGACGGCCATCAGCCATCTGTTGCAACTGTGCAGGTGCACAATCACCATTGAAGAGTCTTGCGGATAATAGAGCAAGTCCATAACCACCACATGTGCACTCACAAAGTTTTTGAATTGACCTGAGAACCAGCAATGCTGTTAACCAGTCCCTTGCTGAATTATTAACACACGTGCAAACACTAACAGTCCCTACTTCTCACATATTGTCCATATACTATGACCAATAGAAACGTGTGCAGTGAAATGTAACTTACAAGTTACTTAATTTGATGACCTGGTGTCAATTACAATTTTATAACAGAAGAATACAATTACCAAGGTACAAAATACATCATTAAAGAACATAACAATACAGATAACATTTGTAGTACAGGTTTTACAATAGAATAGAAATAAACATATACATCAGTGTTACAAAAATAATGACATAAGTACATACATAAAGATCAGAATAAATTTGGAAACATCAACTTCACACATGAGCATTAAAACAAAACAGAATAAATAATGTCTAAACATCCTTACAAAGAAAATAACATATTATTGATGCAAATTATATTTGAGGATAACAATATTCCTCATCATAGTGAATGTAGCTTAGTATTAGAAGAGAAAAAAATTCTATGAAACAGTACATAGAGACAGGAAGAAAACAAATACACATGGGTACACAAACACATAGTGGGATAAGACAAAAGGAAAGGACAGGGTTTCTTTTACTGCAGTATTTTGCAAACAAAACTTTCTTTACTTCTCGGAGATCTCCCTTCATTCCTCATTATTTCCAAAAAGTCCTATCAATACCTGCTTTCTCTACTCTGTTCATATTTCTTTCAAAATAATTACGGATCCTTGTACAATACTCATTTTGGCCCAAAACGTTTTCATATATCTTCAATGCATTTCTTTCCATTCATCACAACTAGTTTCTTATATAGTCTACCCCCTCTTAAGCTAACTTAAATCTACTGAGCTCAGATGCTAAACTAAGGGACGAGGCAATGCAGCATCACATAAAACAATTAATATAAACAGCAATGAAAAAAAACGCAGATTTGCGAAGCAAGCAGCATTAAGAAATTAGCAAAGCAATTGTAATATTACAACTAATCTAAGGCAATGTGCAGCAAACAATAAAAATAAATCATTAGTAAAACTGGCTTAACAGAATAATACAAAGTCAAATTCAATAACACTATGCCTGGCAAACAGCAGCAACTTATACCTAAACATGACATAGCTCAAGCAGAAAAAATAGTACACTAAAGTCAACAATTCAGTTAAGGTAAATGTATAATCACATCTTAATGTCTAAGTAATTAAAGTGGTGCACCACAAAAACTAATTCTACAAAAAATTACTCAGTAGTTGAAAAGAAAATTCCATATGCAATTCCTGTGAAGGGAAATATGTTTTTATGCTCCTTCGTTTTTTTGAATAGATCATAAAATTATTTACTGGATCTGTAGGCATAAAATATTTATATTAGTACATCTATAAAATCTTATTTTAACCAATGCTGCAGTGCAGCTAGAAACTAAATATCAAATGAAATAAGCAACTATGTACAAAGCAAAGCATAAGAACATCATTCAATAGCCATGTGGCATTTCATAAGTAGTAAAAAAAATATCTCATCTAGAAAGACAGTAGTCATAATCAGGTGTGTAGACAAACTATTTCTTGTCATTTCATTAGGCATTTCAGCAAATATCAGAAAGTACGATATGTTTCCAAGTAATGAGCGTGTCGCATTTGCGATGCTTTCTACAAAGGAACGTCAATAGCGAGAATAATGGCCTCCCCATTTTTTTTTTCTTCTTCTCCACCTGCGCCACACACTAATGGCTTTTTCTCAAGGCGGCTGGCACACCTGGCCGCTCACAACGAATTACTTCACGGTCACTTACCTTTCTTAACGAAATATTTACGACAGCCGTTTTCGCTACAGCGACAGTCTCATATAAAAATTTCATAGGTCAAGAATTTGCGTTACAAATCTGTAGAAACAAAATCGTATGAATATAACAGTGTCCAAAAATTTTCGTCGGCATTGTAATACATTCACGCATTTACACACATTTCATAACTCTTAAAGTACGATTCTTGGTTTCCAACATCCTTTTTCACAAGTCAAGAGTCCCTAACCGCTACTCATTACTTCTTACCTATTTACACATATATATATTCGTCAACGCTTCTTTAATATTTCATTACATGAAATACGTAGCATAATCAAATTCCTCATATAGCATCAGCTTCTTGACCATAAACATACCTCAGCAGCATAATACACATCGTCGTCGTAAAAATAACATTATAACACCTCAGCCAACTCTCAAAATCGTCGTAGCTTTCTCCAATAATTTCAAAACCTAAAAAAAATTCTCTGCTCATTTCAAAAGAGTTATCTACCTCAAATGTACTTCAAAAATCATGATCCCATACCAAATACCTCATTCAAAACTCTCATAGTACCACAATGGTTCCGAAAAAGTATGAACAGTTCACAAAGTACAGACAAAATGCAATTTCATACGTGTGAAGTTATTCAACTGTGTAATTACGTAAACATCTGTCACTGATGTAGTAAAAAAAAATGTTTATCTCTCAGTTACATGATCAGATAGCTGTGTAATTTGTGTGTTAGAGAAATATGGTACCGATGTGTAAAGTTGTATAAGCAAATACCATATTAGCTAGGGTTCCTTGTGGTTGCCACACACATGGTACACAAAGTCAGCGTGTACCCCCCTGAGGATTAATGTAATTATAACCTCAGGTGTTACAGATTACAGCAACGGAATGAAATGTATCACGGAAAACCTTTATATCATTGTACTTCAAATATCTTTAAAAAAATGTTTTAAGTGCGAAATTAATCACTCAAATACGTGTACTGTAGCGCTAAACTGTGCGTCATGTTGTAAGATAATCTCTGTGGAAGTCTCGTATTTATCGTCCTCCGAAAGCTAAGTTCTGCAGAAGTCAATGTACTTACCTCATGATAAACAAAAGTGAAATGCTTTGTGTATAGATATCGTAGTTATTACGCTTATTGTTGTGATGAAGAAAGTACTGTACTGTAACGTATTGTTGTACCACGAAAAAGGCTGTCTCATTGTTGCTATACCACAAGAGTTACTACTAAAACATGTTTTTCTTTCCAGAAGAATTCAAAAAGCTGTGCAGATATAAAACAGATACACCGCAAAAGCAACATTGTAAATTGTCACTCATTAGTAGCGTCGTGATAAAACCGTGTAGTTGTCACATAAACTAACCACTGTGTCGTCTGGTATCTCACAGAAAGCACTTTAATTTCAGAATGTATTTTCAAATAAACCAAAATGTTGCATTAAAATCTCATTAACAGTACTGGTAAATGTTCTAAGTATGTGCGCCTTATAGTCGTTACGTAATCGTGCAACAAACAAGCAAGAATGTACAAATACAACACTGTGTCGTCTGTTCACTATAACAATGCAATCGTAATTTCTGTTTAAAAATGTTCCCTAGGTTCTAGACTGGATATTTAACTTCAAACATTGTTGCATGGTAACAGTTTCTAAGTCTGACAATGCATACTAGTAATGTACAGTGAAAAATTTTATGGCGAAGACTAAGTTAAAAAGCAGATTATTTTTCAATAAACGGTTTTACATGTGAAATGTGGTGTAGACCTTTACTCTTCCTAGTACGCAGAGTTTCAAGTTTAACGCAATTATCATGTGGTATACGTCGGTAAAGAATACTGGAATTTTTGTCAAGGTTAGCGTCTATGTTATTTTTCCCTGAGCCAGCTGGCGCACACGGCTGCCTGCTGTGCGAGTCATTGTCTTTCTCTTTGTTGGCGTGCGTCGTTATTGGGATTAGGAGACCTAACTTCTACAAATTCGCCTTGCCGAGAGGGCCCAGCTCTGTTTAAATCCCGCCAGTTCTGATGCATTTCAGGTCTGTCGTTACGAATATATCGTCTGTCGTCATGTCGGTAGGTTCCGTAGTTTCTTCCTTGTCGGTTAAGTGGTGGAGAATTTCTCCCTGAATCGTAACTGCGCGCTGAACTGTTGCGTCTGAAAGTATTCTGTCTCCCTTGATAATAATAGTTCTGGTTACCATATTGTCTGTTTCTCTGATTGTCTCTGTGATAGTTATTACCGCGGAGAGGTGATCTTTCCCTGTAATTATTACTACTCTGCCAACGGTTGTTATACGGGTGGTGTCTGTTTCGGTCACGATTTGTGTTGTGAGAATAGCCTTGTCGCGTCCAGTTATTATTTCTTTCATCGCGGAATTGCGACGGATGTGACCTGTAATTGTTGTGTTCCTGTTTCCGCTTTCCGCGATTGTCAGTGTCAATTTCTAATTCTTGTAAGAGTCCCTGAAAAGCTTCAATGTCGTCTTTGCAACGTCCTGCTAAAATAAGATGCCGTAAATGTTCAGGTAATTTGATTAAGCAAATGCAGATGAGTTCTGAGGGGCTGTATGGGTTTGACAGGTACTGATTCTTGTGCAACATGTCTTCAAAATATTTCACAAGACTGGAGAATTCAGATTGTTCGAAATGTTTCATCATTATGATACCATGTTTTACTCGGTCTTGTGTGGCTTGAGACCAATATGCTGAGAGGAAGGCATGGTAAAATTCTCCTTCACTGTGGCAATCGTGAATGACCGATCGCATTCTTACAGCTGGTTCATTCTCCAAGAAGCCACACATAAATTCTAATCTGTGTTCTAACGACCAGTTGGGAGGAAAACAATGAGAGAATTGATGGAGCCACGCTTGTGGCTGAATGTCGTTGCCAGAATTCTTAAACGTTTTGAATTTACGTGTAGTAATGAACAGCTTATAGTCAAAATCATCATGTCGGCAAGTCGCATGTCGGTCATTGTTACGTCGTGTCGGCTGTTCAATCTCAAAATTCGGTGCACATTGCCAATTTCTTCCATAATTTCCGAAATGCGCTGTGTTATTATTTTGTGGCTGTTCCGTATTTCTATGTCCCTCTTCCCGTATTGGGGCGCGAGTGTCCTCTGAAATACGTAATTCTTGTATTACCTGTGTCAGCTGATCTTGTACTTCGCGGATTTCTCTTTTGTACTGTGTATTGATTTTATTTTGATTTTGTTTGAATTTTCTAATTTCTTCATACTCTTCTGTGTCATTAAAGACTACCGGTTTTGTGTCGTTCAGATTATTATCTACCTTCGTAGATAAGTTAGTGAACTGATCCGAAAGTTCGGCTACTTTCTCCGATAGTGAACACATTTCCTCAGTGTGTTTTTTTGAACCAAGTTTCAGAGTGTCCATTTGTGTTGAAATCGAATCTACTGTGTCCTTTAAGTTTTCTTGAGTTTTTGCAAGTTGCGTAACCGAATCGGTAGATGCAACTGAGTCAATTTTAGACGACAAGGTCTCATGATTTTCATGAACAATGGTTTGCAGTTCTTTTATGGCTGCTTCGTGATTCTGTAATGCATTTTCATGCCGCGAAAAAATAGGTTGAAAATGCTCACAAATTTGTGTTTTTACGTCATTACAGACTTTTTGACATTTCGATTCGATGTTATGTAACTCAGTAGTTAAATCTTCACGTGTTTGTTCAAGCGTGGTGTGAAGATTTTGTTCCATTGCGTCTAACTGTTGCTGTGTTTGTCTTTGGTGTTGTTCCATTGTGTCTAACTTTTGAAGCTTTTCCTGTGTTTGTCTCTGATTTTGTTCCATTGTGTCTAACTTTTTGAGATTTTGTTCCACTGTGTCTAACTTTTGAAGCTTTTGCTGTGTTTGTCTCTGGTGTTGTTCCATTTGTTGCATTAGCTGTAATAACAATGCATTAGTGTCTGGAATCTGTTCCTCTACGCTTTTCGGCAGTGCATTTGCACCGGCAACATTCACATTTTGACAAGCAGAAAATGTGTCTTGACTTATTTGAGAAAACGGTGAGGACGCTAAACCTGAATCTACAGTATTTGAAAAATTGTGTCCTGTCATTTCGGATTCCTGAGGCGAGCTGTTGCCGAGCGATCGATCGATAATGCTTCTCTGTTCACTAACTGTTTCACTGCCTACGCCATTGTTTGCCGCCCGCTCCATTTCCCTATGCACAATTACCAAATTACTACTTTGAACATCAGTTAATTCATTACTCGGTGGCGCTAACACACTGCTTTCATTTTCACTGTCATTTCTCAGTTTACTTTGGAGCCTAGTATTACGTTTTTCACACGCCATTATTGTCACAGTATTTCACACGACAACACAGAAAAACACAATTTGAAGATGAAAAATAAGAGAACACATCAACACAGCACTGAAAATAATATCTAGTTAATTGCAAGCGCAGCTTCGAAATACTTGGTGCAAATCTTCATGCATGCCACAACTGTTTTACTGTACAACAATGAAAAACTACAACTACAAAGGAAATTCTCTCTCTGATTACGCGCTAGCAATAAACAATAGCTACACTAATTACACAAACTACAAGAAAAAATCAGAAGATTCCAGTGAGGTATCCTCGGCTAAGGGTCGACATATGAAACGTCCCCTTTGAACAATTTTACACGACTGTGCTTAAACTGACACACAATATTTTGTTAGCGCAACGCAATCTCACTTTCAAAATTCCCTACAAAAGAATGGCCCTGACTAACATTAAACTATACCTTTCACAAATCACTTACCTCACAAAAATCTTCGCTGCTCAAGCTACTGCAATACAGCGAGCGCCACTACTGCCAGCTAAATAAAAGATTCAAACTATGGAAGGCACTAACTACTGATAGGGATAGTTAGCAAATAAAAGATATTAATAGAGAACAAAGAATGTATTTACCTTGATATCATCATATTTATAGCAGTTCATGACAAATTACAAAACTCCGCCATCTCTCTCCCCACATCCACCACTGCTGGCGGCTCACCTCCAACTGCCCAACGCTATGCGCTGTTCACAGCCAGCTGCCTAACACTACAATGGCGAGTATTACAACAATGCAAAGCAGCCACAGACTGCACACCGCACAGCCAGTGATTTTCTATACAGAGGTGGCGTTACCAATAAAAAAAACCTAAACAGCCTACTTACACAATGAATCGCAGTCTGGTATCTGCTTTACCGACGATTAATTTTATATGCTCATTCCATTTTAAATCACTGCTAATGCCTACTCCCAAATGAAATGAAATGAGCGTACGGCACTGTGGGCCGGGAGTCCCCCATTCGGGGAAGTTTGGCCGCCGAGGGCAAGTGCTTATTGCATTCGACGCCACATTGGGCGACTTGGGCGCCGGACATGGGAATGAAATGATGATGAGGACAACACAACACTCAGTCCCTGAAAGGAGAAAATCTCCTGCCCCAGCCTGGAATCGAACCCGGGCCCCTTGGCGTGGTAGGCGGTAAGGCTATCGCTACGCTACGGAGGCGGACTACTCACAGATAATTTATGGAATTAACTGCTTTCAGTTGCTGACCTGCTATATTATAGCTAAATGATAAAGGATCTTTCTTTCTGTGTATTCGCAGCACATTACATTTATCTACATTGAGATTCAATTGCCATTCCTAGCACCATGCATCAATTCGTTGCAGATCCTCCTGCATTTCAGTACAATTTTGCATTGTTACAACCTCTCGATCATCCGCAAAAAGCCTCAGTGAACTTCCGATGTTATCCACAAGATCATTTACGTATAGTGTGAATAGCAACGGTCCTACGACACTCCCCTGTGGCATGTCTGAAATCACTCTTACTTCGGAAGACTTCTCTCCATTGAGAATGACATGCTGCGTTCTGTTATCTAGGAACTCTTCAATCCAATCACACAATTGGCTTACTTTGTTCATTAAACGACTGTGGGGAACTGTATCAAACGCCTTGCGGAAGTCAAGAAACACGGCATCTACCTGGGAACCCGTGTCTATGGGCCTCTGAGTCTCGTGGACGAATAGCGCGAGCTGGCTTTCACACGATCGTCACTTCACTTTTTTTTTTATATCGCCAAGGGACCGTAGGTCTTAATATATGGCATAAATTTCAACTTGATACGTCTACCCGTTCCTGAGAAAAAGGATTTTGAACAGTCGGAGAGACAGGCGGATAACAAAGTGATTCTATAAGCCATATGGCTTTCTTCTTTACCGATTAAGTTGCAAAACCCTAAAAATTGTTAGACCTTGTGAAACTCTGCGACTGTCGCCTGTAGATAGGCTATTTAACCAGTGGAATAAACTGAAGGTGCATTTCGAGATATCCCGCCGAAACTATACTGCTGAATTATTATATAATACGTACAAACATGAAAGCAATTTGGCTTTATTTTCAGTGCTATGCCCCGTATTAGAAGAGTTACAACAAGTCAACAAAAAAGTTGAAGCTAAAAACGCTAATCCATGTAAGCTGTTCATGGATTTATCAACTCTAATCGGGTTCTTGGTCTCTAAAGTGGTCATACCACTTCCAAACATTAGATCCTAGTGTAAGTGTTGAAAATGACGAGGACCCAAAACTCTTCCTTGGTTTCGTATTCGAATCTATGGTAAGTGAACTCAAAAGAAGAAATTCCATAACTGAGCTCCCTGAACACGAACTTCGCCAACAATGCATTAAATTTACAATAAATTCAATAGATCAGCTGCGTTCTAGGTAAAAGCGGCTGGAGGCGTATGACTTTTAATGTCTAGATCTACATCAGTACTCCGCCATCCGCCTGACGGAGTGTGGCGAGCAGTACTTCTGGTACCACTAACTGATCCCCCATTCCCTGTTTCATTCGTAAATGGCGCTTGGGAAGAATTATTGCCGGTAAGCCTCTGTATTAGCTCTAATTTCTCAAATGTTCTCATTGCCGTTATTTCGAGAGACGTACGTGGGAGGAAGTAATATGTTGTCCGACTCTTCTCTTTCGAAATTTCCATAACAGACCTCTCCGTGATGCGCAACACTTCATTTACGTATGCCACTGGATTTTGTTGAGGTCTCTGTAACACTCTCGCGGCGACTAAATGGTCCCGTGAAGAAACGCTCCTCCCTTCGTTGGATCTTCTTACTCCCCTCTATCAGTGCTCCAGTGATTCCAGACTGATGATCAATACTCAAGAATCGGTCGGACAAGCGCCTTGTAAGGCACTTCTTTGGCGGATAAATCATATTTCCTTGAGGGTCTTCCTACGAATCTGTCTGGCATTTGCTATTCATGTAGAGTCTTGTACCGTAGGAAGCAAGGAAGAGGATGTTATTATGGGTGGCCAGTATCCTATTTCTACAATAGAAATGCACATGTTGATTAACACAGTTCTTTATTTACATGAACGGATAGCTGCTACTTAGCTTTGATAGAGCCCATGTATTGTGGTACAAGCTCATCCGTAATAGTCTCCTTGCAGACAATAACAGTAATCTTTCTATTACAAACTTTAGTCTCGCTGCTAGCCTCGACCTGATCGCTATGCACTGTGGTAGCTGAGTGAGTCAGTCAGGCCATCCGGTCAGCGGCGGCCTAAATACTTGCTGTCGAGAGCGCGTTGGCGGCCTGTTGCTTATCAGTGTGTCCCTAGTCTCGTCATAGACGCGCTTTATCCAGCGCCTACTATTGATCTTTGCGGTACATCTTTTAAAACGGAATTTTAGGTCTCCATTGTACAGAGAGGTGAAACACGGAGAATAACCACTGTTTTAGCAGCGACTGAAAAGTACTGCTGAATGGTGGTAGTAGTCGACGCGGGCCAGGGTGTTCACGTCCTATTGCTGTTCGTTGTCCACTCATCGCTGAGAAGCGGTAGCGAGACGATCTACGCTTACAGTATACTCCGCAAGAGTCAACAAAAATGATAACTATTGCAAACGTCAGTGTTGTTTACATAATTATGAAGATGTTCGTAAAATACAAAAAAAACAAATAGTTGATATAAATTAGCAAGGCTATATTACAAGCACACAGAGAGAATGTAGTGTCACAGAAGTAGGTATACAACTAAAATATTTCTGATTTCTAACACAAACTGTAAGATCACTTGTTTCAACTTAGAATTCAGACAGAGAGTACAAACATTTCATTGCCAGGAATAGTTTGAGTTTCGTTTTAAAGATAGTAAACAGTATGAATAGTAGGGTTTGTAACGATTTTTGAGAGATCACTGAGTAGATATAATCCAATACTACTCTTTCCACACACAAAGTTCATATGCTTTGACCATCGCAAGTTTTCGTCTGTTCCACTCGCGAATGATGCGTTGGAAGAAGTGGATAAGCCTCTGTATTAGCTCCAAATTCTCGAATTTTCTCGACGTAGTGATTTCGGTGACTCAAAAAGAAAACAGATTTCAGTACTTTATTGCAGACAAACTACAAAAGATAGAAACACGCTGTGCAATTCGCGCGATAGAGGAAGGTTCAAAGTTCCCTTCCCATTGAAACGTTCCCGTCTCCTCTATATCTCTTTTGTTACGCAACCTTCCCTTCTACAATAACCTATTAAACCTTTCCTTAGGATTTCTATCTCTTGCTTAGTAATAACAAATGAAATCTTCCCTTTGAAATTTATTCTCTTTCTCAATATTCGCATACAAATTTAATTGGTGCTTATTAAAAGTGATTTTCTGATTATTTCGACGAAACGTAGAATGTGTCGTCGTCGTGACCCTCAGTCGCTATCTGCAATAACCCAAAACTGTTTCTTACCTTTTTTACTGTTACTGGATCGCCATCTGACTGCTACATCGAACTGCGACATGAATATACTTACTCTGGTTTACTGTACTCTATTAAATGCTGGTGGGCTGTCATAATAAGCGGCTGTATTTATTACTAAAGCTGACGTTATTCTTTAATAGCGAAGCTGACGTTATTCTTAAATGAATTTGACTGAAGTTACGTAATTCATAGTTACACTTTTTCTTGACAACAATAAAATTTTTGCAAAGTTTTACGTTGATGGTTTTTGGGATGGATTATAATCAGTAATGTAACAATGCTGGCAAAAATTAATTATATTCTGGAAACGTTTCTTCAAATATTTACTGCTGGTAATGAAATGATTTTACGAACGTTCAAATGGGACTTACTTTTTACAATAATCTTACAACTAGCGTTGTGCAAACATACCTTCAATAGTCTTGAGTTTCGCAAAGAAAATAATTCAATGATATTAGTTCCTCTTATGAAAATACTTAGTTGATGTCTCTGTACATCCGTTTATAATCTCTTGTAAATCATAACTGGTGACTGGCAGGCACACTGCTCCTCTCAACCTCTCGCTTCAGACCTGCTATCAACTCGCTTCACATCTCGCTTACTGCTGACTTCCTACGAACGCTAAAGTGCGGTCTCTCCTGCCGACAATGCTTTCTGGTGCAGACATTCCCTGCTACCACAATTATTTCCAACATGACAAAGATTAATTATTCCTACTTAATCCTATCAATAAAATATAAACATCTTTCATAAATTGTGGTTTGACAATAGAAATATACACGTCTTACACCATTACATTTATTATATGACGTGTAAACACAAGCATTTCCTTTTGTTTGTAACAGCACAGCGACTACACCACAAGAGAAATCGTTTGTGTGTAGGAATTTGCGCGAAGTCAACCCATTGTTCAAGTGCAGCGTGCATTCCGCCGTTGATTCGGCAAGAAGCAGCCGCAGTACAAGCAGACTTATGACTGGCATTCAAAGCCTTTGCAAGTCGGTTGCATACGCAAAGAGAAGAGCACAGGTCGGCCACGCACGTCTGAAGAAAACGTCGAGCGACCCGGGTTGCGTTCACACGGAGCCCTCGGAAGTGGACACGGCGGACAGGTCAGGAACTTCAACTTCCTCAGACAACGGTGTGGCGTGTTCTGAAACGACGCTTGCACATGAAGCCTTACAAGTTGCAGCCAACTGCAGCAATTGCGTCCTGGTGACCATAACAGAAGCTACGAATTTTGCATTTCAGTTCTCCATGATATGGCAGAGGACACTTTTTCCGAACGACTCGTCTTTTTCGGACGAATCGACGTTTCATCTAGAGGGTAAAGTAAAACGCCTTAATATAAGAATTGGGGTTGGGGATCATAAAATCCTGCTGTCGTCGTCGAACATGAAAGAGACTCACCAACACTGTCCCGTTTCTGTTCACAAAATGTATGGACCTTTTTTTTTGCCGAGGGAATTGTGACAGGAATTTCATACCTGGACATGCTGCTAAACTGGTTGTTTCCTCAACTTCACGAAGATTCCAGTGATTTCATCTTCATGCACGACGGCGCCACGCCTCACTTTCACCTTGAGGTGCACGCTTTATTAACAGCAACGTACCACAATAGTCCATTAAATTTCGGGTATGCAACCGCGCAAATAAAATTTCTTCCACTGATATTTCGGCCGCGTATCGTCCGGCCATCCTCAGAGCAAGTCGCAATATCAGTGGAAGAAATTTTATTTGCGCGGCTGCTTGCCCGAAATTTAATGGACTATTCATTACGCCACGAAAAGTTGAAAATGCACATCAACGTACCACAATGTTCAGATGGAAGAGGTGGACAAAAATCGTTCATTGTTTTTGGCCTCCTTGGTTACCAGCCCTCACACCTAGCGATTTTTTTTCTGTGGGCATATGCCGGTATTCATTTTAACTGGCGACATTGAAATATCTCGAAAACTGCACATCGGATAAAAATAGTTATAATTCCAATTTGTTTGTCTCTAAGGGGGACATCCAATTATACCACACTCGACCTTCCACCACATCCCGTGCGTGGATGGCCGGAGGCAACTGTGAAATCTTCAATGGGAATCCCTGCCTTTTATTGCAGATTACCATTCTACAGCGACATCTACATATGTTTCCTCTGAAACATTTCGTTCTTTTCGCCACAAATGGCGCTGTAATCGGAGGAAAAGAAACAGGTACACAATCGTAATTTATGACATGCTGCTCAATGGCCCCTGAATATCCAATGGCACGTGGCACTCCACCTCAAAGCTGCTTGGGTAGGACAGGGCGGTATTTCAAAACTTATAACAGGAAACCCCATTCGTAAGGTTGTATTCCTTCGACATATCGAACAGGTGACTACTCGACCAATTAGAGTAAGTGTTCAAACGTAGTACTGCCAACTTCAGTACATTTAGTAATCCGCTTTCCAAATGACTACACAGGAAAGAAGCATATCTGCAGGAATGTCAGCATAGGCGTTTCTGATGCGGTCGACCATGTCTGCACGGCCTGTTGCACTTGCTGGCACACCTTAAATTTTACATATCCCCATGGAAAGAAATCCGGCAACGTGAAATGCGGCTACCTAGTGGTCCAATTAATAGGGCCACCCCTGCCACCTCTGACGATCCACTGACCAGTGTAAATACGGTCTAATACCTCCCGTGCATCAACTGCGTAATGCTCTGGGGAACCGTCATGCTGAAAACACATTCGCTGTCGAACGTCCAGGACAACATCCTGCAGTATAACCTGTTCCAAAAACGCTCTATATTTGTGTTCATGCAATGTGCCGTCGATAAAACACCACACCGTACGTTAACCGACCAAGCACGTTTGTGGTCAACTTGCCGTAACCAGTAAGGTTTGCCCACACTTCAGTAATGCATGTTATGCCTGTGGTGTCACCGCCAGGCACCACACTTGCTAGGTGGTAGCCTTTAAATCGGCTGCGGTCCGTTAGTATACGTCGGACCCGCGTGTCGCCACTATCAGTGATTGCAGACCGAGCGCCGCCACACGGCAGGTCTAGAGAGACTCCATAGCACTCGCCCCAGTTGTACAGCCGACTTTGCTAGCGATGGTTCACTGTCTACATACGCTCTCATTTGCAGAGACGACAGTTTAGCATAGCCTTCAGCTACGTCATTTGCTACGACCTACCAAGGCGCCATATTCAGTTACTATAATCTGAACAGATAATATTGTGAATCATGTACCGTCAAGAGCGACGTTCATCATTAATGGATTAAAGTTAAGTATCAAACTAATTACGTCCGCTTTCTGAATTCTAATTCCTTGTCATGTTGCAGACCTCGCGTCAGTATAGTCCTTCCCTCCTCACGCCAGCCTGCGCGAGCTAAAACGCGTGCATTTCGGCCTCCTCTAGTAACACGGTGTTGGCTCATCTGCCAACACAACAATGCCAGTTAACGCTATCACGGTTTCTAAATGTAGACTCATAGGAAAATAGTACCTAGGCAAAGAACCTAGGGTCGTTTGCATTTGTTGCCCCTTTCACAAAACACTACCCGGTTATGGAAATCGGCGCCATGAAGTTCTTGATGCTGTGAAACATGGTATGAATGATACTTTTGATGCAGTACTGCGAAAATACTACCTACGGCCTTATTGGGATTGTGGTACAACTGCCGGGCGCTTATCTGTGGGTTGTTGTGCGCTGCCACTAGGACAGCTATTTCATTAGCTTCTCCTGTAACAAGTTTGCTTCGTTTTCTTCTGCCGGTCTGTACGCTGCCATCAGACATAAAGGCGTTTACAATCTCCTAAAATAATAAAAACGCTCGGCGTACAAGGCAACAATAGCCTCAACATTTTTCCTACATTCTCCTTCAATAAGTATCATTTCAATTTTTTCTTCTTTGGCTGCAACATTCATCGTCCACTTGCAGGTCTGTTCTCCGAATGATAGGTACTTGCGCAGGCAATAAACGCTGCACAAGTATCGTAATGTTTAGAGCCGCTATCTGTTTGTTCTATGCGTTCTCGGTCGCAGAGTAATGCCTGTTAAGTACTCCATACTATGATGCGTCGTAGTTCGCTACATGGCCACAGGGGCATGTCGAGTAGTCGCCTGTTCGATATGTCGGAGGAATACAACGTTATGAATGGGGTTTCCAATTAGAAGTTATGAAATATTGGTCTATGCTACCCAAACATCATGCAGATGGAGTCCCACGTGCCATTAGATATTCAAGGGCCATTGAGAAGCATGTTGTAAATTACGATTGTGTACCTATTTCTGTTCCTCCGATGACGGCGAAACGAAGAAAATGCTTCAGAGAAAATACATGTAGATTTTGCTGTAGAATCGTAATCTGCAATGAAAAACGGGTGTTTCCAAGGAAGATCTCGAAGTGGCGCCCCGCCATCCTCTCACAGGTTGGGTTGGCGAGTCGAGTGTGGTATCGATGGACGTCCCTGCGAGACAAACAAGCCGGCCGGTGTGGCCGAGCGGTTCTAGGCGCTTCACTCTGGAACCGCGCGACCGCTACGGTCGCAGGTTCGAATCCTGCCTCGGGCATGAATGTATGTGATGTCCTTAGGTTAGTTAGGTTTAAGTAGTTCTCAGTTCTAGGGGACTGGTGACGTCAGATGTTAAATCCCATAGTGCTCAGAGCAATTTGAATTTGAGACAAACAAAGTCGGGTCATAACTTTTTTTGATCCGATGTGTAGTTTTCGATGTATTCCATTGTATTCACTTAAAATGAGCACCCTGTATAAAATACAGAGTCCTTGTTTTACCTAGTGGCCGAGGGGTTCTAGGCGCTACAGTCTGGAACCGTGCGACCGCTACGGTCGCAGGTTCGAGTCCTGCCTCGGGCATAGATGTGTGTGGTGTCCTTAGATTAGTTAGGTTAAGTAGTTCTCAGTTCTAGGAGACTAATGACCTCATATGTTAAGTCCCATAGTGCTCAGAGCCATTTGAACGTTGTTGGCAGCTAGCCTTCAAGATCTGAGAAATCGAATTGTTGAGCCTGTCGATTCAATAAATAGGTATCTGCTGATTTGTTTGTGGAAGTAAATGAACCACCGTTTCGATGCATGGTCCTCATGTTGACAGTATGGTATAGTATCTGTGCAAACGTAAGACTGAACTTTTCTCTATCCAGTGACATGCGCAATACGTTTCTATCTTTCACAGTTTATCAACCTGTTTGTGGGAGGAAGTTGGGAATGAGAGACGAGTTCCGCGAGGTATTCAAGAAGACGATGGGCGTGGCGGATCGCCGCTCCTCTGAGATTGCGAAAGAGGCAGGCTGCTCAGAAGATGGCCTCATCTGCCCCCCCCCCCCCCTCCCCGACACACACACACACACACACACACACACACACACACACACACAAAAGTACAACGGCCCCTGGGGAGACAACGGACCACGCTGAGGAGGACATGGAAGAGGGGGGCGCTGTGCCCACACCATCCATTGCTGCCAGGACCACCGCCTCAGAGGGGCTCCAAAACTTCGGCTGCCGGTGTTAGCAGACGTCCGTGCGAGGAAGGAGCGTCACGAACAGTGGACCTCCCGAGCGTACTCCGAGGAGCAACGCGAGAGTGAGCGCCGCATTCTCCGACAGCATGCGTAGCTGCCGCAAGGCGAGACTCGGCAGCAGCGCAGGGGCGGCAGCTCATCGAATTTCGGTTCGATAAAGAGCGCCGAACAGAGCGCCGCAAGCGCCGGCCGACTGCCGTACCTGAAGACGGCGAGCGGGGGAAGAAATCCTCCGCCAGCATCCCGTGCGCCAACGAGGAGCGCAAACAGAAGGCTGTAGTCGACAAGCGAGGCCGGTCTGTACTCACAGCCAGTCCAGCAAAGCGGTCACGATCGCCGATCGTACAGTCGCAGTTAAGCGGAGGAGGGGGAAGGGTGCCACGCTGCTACGGCAGGAACCACCACAGAAGACGAACCTAGCCCCCAGCTCCGCTGCCCGACAACCTGTAGCTAGGAAAGAGTTGACGCCACCACCGATCGGTTTGTCTCTCTCCTTTTTTCTTTTTGTTTTTTTTCATACATACTCCGCAAGCCACCATACACTGCGTGGTGGAGGATACTTGGAACCACTGTTAGTTAATTGTTCCTTTTCCATTCGCGAACAGAGCGAGAGAAAAACGATTATCTATATGGGTCCATACGAGCCCTAATTCCTCCTCATGCTCCTTACGCAAAATATACACTACTGGCCATTAAAATTGCTACACCACGAAGATGACGTGCTACAGACGCGAAATTTAACCGACAGGAACAAGATGCTGTGATATGCAAACGATTAGCTTTTCAGAGCATTCACACAAGGTTGGCGCCGGTGGCGACACCTACACCGTGCTGACATGAGGAAAGTTTCCAACCGATTTCTCATACACTAACAGCAGTTGACCGGCGTTGCCTGGTGAAAGGTTGTTGTGATGACTCTTGTAAGGGGGAGAAAGGTCGGATTGTAGCCTATCGCGATTGCCGTTTATCGTATCGCGACATTGCTGCTCGCGTTGGTCGAGATCCAATGACTGTTAGCAGAATATGGAATCGGTGGGTTCAGGAAGGGTAATACGGAACGCCGAGCTGGATCCCAACGGCCTCGTATCACTAGCAGTCGAGATGACAGGCATCTTATCCGCATGGCTGGCTGTAGCGGATCGTGCGGCCACGTCTCAATCCCTCAGTCAACAGATGGGGACGTTTTGCAAGACAACAACCATCTGCACGAACAGTCCGACGACGTTTGCAGCAGCATCGACTATCAGCTCGGAGACCATGGCTGCGGTTACCCGTGACGCTGCGTCACAGACAGAAGCGCCTGCGATGGTGTACTCAACGACGAACCTGGGTGCACGAATGGCAAAACGTCATTTTTTCCGATGAATCCAGGTTCTGTTTACAGCATCATGATGGTCGCATCCGTGTTTGGCGACATCGCGATGAACGCACGTTGGAAGCGTGTATTCGTCTTCGCCATATTGGCGTATCACCCGGCGTGATTGTATGGCGTGCCATTGGTTACACGTCTCGGTCACCTCTTGTTCGCATTGACGGCACTTTGAATAGTGGACGTTACATTTGAGATGTGTGACGACCCGTGGCTCTACCCTTCATTCGATCCCTGCGAAACCCTACATTTCAGCAGGATAATGCACAACCGCATGTTGCAGGTCCTGTACGGGCCTTTCTGGATATAGAAAATGTTCGACTGCTGCCCTGGCCAGCACGTTCTCCAGATCTCTCACCAATTGAAAACGTCTGGTCAATGGTGGCCGAGCAACTGGCTCGTCACAATACGCCAGTCACTACTCTCGATGAACTGTGGTATCGTGTTGAAGCTGCATGGGCAGCTGTGCCTTGTATACGCCATCCAAGCTCTGTTTGACTCAATGCCCAGGCGTATCAAGGCCGTTATTACGGCCAGAGGTGGTTGTTCTGGGTACTGATTTCTCAGGATCTATGCACCCAAATTGCGTGAAAATGTAATCACATGTCAGTTCTAGTATAATATATTTGTCCAATGAATACCCGTTATCATCTGCATTTCTTCTTGGTGTAGCAATTTTAATGACCAATAGTGTATGGTGGCAGTAGAATCATTCTGTTGTCAGCTTCAAATGCTGGTTCTCTAAATTGTCTCAGTAGTGTTCCTCGAAAAGAACGTCGCCTTCCCATATGAGTTCCCAAACGATCTCCTAAATATTTTCAGAATAACGTAAGCTTTATTGACGCATTTTAACTATTTTGAGACGTCTTTAGAAATCGTACATGAGAATAATACATAAAAGAAGATTAGGGGCTTGGTCCTATCAAGCATAAGAATGCGGTATTTTTATTTAAATACTGTATTAACAACAGAGTGAAGGGGGGTTCACATATGGGAACTCCAGGTAATGCATTAGTCAAAAGTAGTAAAAATTTTGGTCTTCTCCTAAAACGCAAAAGTAAAAGAATAAAAAAAACATTGCCATACACTCGCAACGAAGCACAAAATTGCAAATTGGTAGTGAAACTGTGAAAGAGGCAGCGATCCTTACCTTCGGCGAAGGCATACAGTTCACCTGATCACCTGCATGAAGAGCTCGAGAATCTGGGGTACAGGGTATGCACCGTGGTGTGCATGAAATCCCTGGACACAGGCAAGGTTGGGCGCCTTCTGCTGACCGTAGCCATAGACAACATCGGCAGTTGGGGGTTGTTCGGCATCACATTGTTTTGAAGACGGAGGTTACAGTAAAAAAAAAATAAATAAATAAATAAAAAATAACCTGAAGTCGTCTCGTGGGACGCCGCAGTGCCTCAGATGTCAGGTGGTAGGGCACGTGGCACGCCAATGTGCAACGCCTGACGTCTGTGTGAAGTGTTTTGGTGGCCACCCAAGCCATAAATCCACAATAAAGTGTGAAATCTTATGGGATGCTAAGGTCATCAGTCCCTAAGCTTACACACTACTTAACCTAAAGTATCCTAAGGACAAACACACACACCCATGTCCGAGGGAGGACTCGAACCTCCGCCGGGATCAGCCGCGCAGTCCATGACTGCAGCGCCCGAGACCGCTCGGCTAATCCCGCGCGGCGAAATGCACAATAAAACGGAGGACGAACCGACGTGCGCGAAGTGTGGAGGGAAGCACGTGGCGAGCTATCATGGATGCGAGAAATTGATCTAGTTCGCCAACGTGGAGAACCGTACAGCGCACCACAGGAGAACACGGCAGCACGCTCCGACCGCCATCCGCGACCCAGCCAGGACGCTAGCAGTGCGAGGAGACACATTAGGCAAGGCTCATTGTATGCTGAGATGCCTTCCAGTGCAGACTATTGCGAAGAAGCGAAGGAGGTGGCGAATCGCCATCCAGGACACCTCACTCTACCAATAGCCCCATCTGGCCACCCACTGATGACGAATCAGCAGAAGACATCTGATTCCGAGACGGCTACTGATTTGTGTTCACGGAGTCATTATTTGACTGCGGCCTCAGCTGCATAAGTAAGTAGCGTGGTACATCGCCGCTCGGCTGAGCTTGCTCTGTTGGAGGCCTCATCCTACCCACTACCTATGATGGAATGGCTCATAGGCTCAGACAATGAGAATGACGCCACTACTGGATCGGGTCGTCATTATGCAGACACAGTCTTGGCTGTGGAAGCGAGTGGTTCGGCATCCTGCCCACCACCTACGATGGTCCGATCCAGGAAGAAAGGCGCAACGAAGTGGAGATGCACGCACTCTGCGGATGGGGCTTTCCCCTGCACGCTGTAGCATGCGCACTGCGTGTAGAACGACGACAAGCCTCCCATTGCCCCACATCGAGCAGTGCTGCTTACGAAGTTTCAGCTTCTCACTCACAGACGACTGACCATTGGCCAACAACCGCCAAGAACAACACACCAGGAAAGAGCACGCCGCCTGCGACAAGTGCTGCTACTACACAGGAGGTAGAGGAATCTTCGCGCTACTGTTGCACCTGATACCAGGGGCAAAGCCATCAGCAGAGTCGATGGGGGTGGAATAAGCATCGCAAAAGCACCCTGCTGATGCGGATATTAAAATGAGCGGTTCCCATTACTGGCAGTAGCACGTCCACAGTGCGCACACAACAGAAGGCCTCAGAGGTGTCCAGGACTCAGCTTTTGAGACAACGGATTCGTCAGACCAGGATGCAAGCACGTGGCCAGAGATGTCAACACGGACAGCCGGTTCTCCAACCTCAACGACGAAGTCGGCGAGGCCATGGACGGCCAGCAGCAGAAGAAATCGCCGGCGCCACCACCATTCGTTATCCAATTTACTGGCGCCTTCAAAGCGTTTCAACAAAGGTGAAATCTGCGAAAAAAGGCAACTTCACGAATCGCGTGACTCTGCCTGAATTGTAGCGAGTTATCACCCACACCGCAGATGACTACCATGGGGTCATGGACTTTAACGTTCTTTAAAAAAGTTATTGTATGAATGCGTGACTGAGGACTGGATACATACTTGGAGCTATCGTGTAGTGTGTTGTAACTACAGGTAGTGTGCTTACTCTGTGTTATTGTTAGCAGAAACTTTATACAAACTGATTGGGCAATGCAACTGCCAATACCAATAAAGAAATACAATCACTGTAAAATACATTCAGCCCCTTAGGCACTGAATCCTCTGGCCGTGTTCAGAACTGATAACTTTGGTCCCTGTGCACATAGCCGGCCGCGGTGGTCTAGTGGTTCTAGGCGCGCAGTCCGGAACCGCGGGACTGCTACGGTCGCAGGTTCGAATCCTGCCTCGGGCATGGATGTGTGTGATGTCCTTAGGTTAGTTAGGTTTAAGTAATTCTAAGTTCTAGGGGACTGATGACCACAGAAGTTAAGTCCCATAGTGCTAAGAGCCATTTGAACCTGTGCACATAACAAATTAAAAAAAAAATGTGTTACCTCTAAAGCAGCAACGGTGGAACGCGATGTATTTTTGTCTCTCATGAACAAGAATAAAAATATACTAGCTACAGGCTCAGCGGTGTGGAATGCTTTGAAATGTACATGAAATTCTTTTAGCTGATAAATGAAAATATTTAAGAAAAATTCAGTGTCTTTGAAAAACATATGGCCTGGACATGGATGCGGTGCTAATTGGGGTGAATTACTAACACTGACTTTTTCAATAGTGGAATTTTATTCGAAGTTAAATTTGGCTTTTCAAAACAGCTGAAAATTTAAATTACATTACTCAGAAAAATTACATTCTTTTTAGTAGTTGAGTCACAACAATGAGATTTATACGCCAAGAATTATCTAACCTCATTAGAAAAACTTAAAGACAAATCATCAAATTGCGTGTACCTATGTTGACAAATCTTAGAAACATTACACAAGGGTAATATCTAACTAGCCTTTACATCAAATCTGTTTACATATATTTTGGGGTTACTCAACAATTGTCAATTATTAGCCAACTCATCTACACAAACGCGCTGGCAAAGTGAGAGTCATAAACATTTAACATCTTTACCTTCCTTGCTTCACAGAGTACACCACAAAAACTGCCCACTCCTTACTCTTTCGCTCACAGACAGCTATCCACCGTACAACAAGCACTTTCTTACTCCAACACTACAATCGCGGACCAGAAGCAGTATCTTTGACTCTGCGGTCGTGCACAGTCAGCGCTCCGCTTTATAAAGCCTATCAGAGATATACATCGTTTATAATATAGTAGTTTCATTGTAGTTTACATAAGTATTATTATCATAATCGGTTGCCACCTACAAGTGTACCCCAGTAGACTCCTTTCACAAACCTACCTTTAACAAATTTGGCCCATATTTGGAAGTACCTTGTACAACAAATGTGTGGTAAATTTACCTCATTACTGATAAATAGAAATCTTGAGCAGTATAGAACCATTACAGTGTAGTCCCATATTATACAGTGTAGGACCATTATAAACTAACATGCCATAATTGTACAAGAAAGTCCAACTGCATAACGTTATTAAACTTGAAAGAATTGATAGTGCTCATATGCACTAGCATGAATCCTAACCTAGTTACATTATGAGTAAATTGTCTCGTAAACAAGATTGCTGATAAGTAAATCATACAAAAGCAAAATCAGTGTACAATCCTAACGTCAAGATAATGGTGTAGGATTGGGCAAGGGAAGGAAGATTCATGATTGAAGCCTATGAGCATGCGAAAGTGACTGCATCATAAGGTCCATTTCTCTTTGTTTTTTGCAAGTTCAACAAATGAGTAGCGACCAATGTGCATTGCTTGCTTCCACGTTTCTATTTCCAATAGTGCATTTACTCGTAATTCGTACATTATAATATAATACTTGGTGGCTTCGCAGAGCACACCACAAAAACTGCCAACTCCATCCTCTTTCACTCACAAATAGTTACCCCGTGCTGTGAGCCAAGCGCTCTCTTGCTCCAACACTACAATCTCAGACCAGAAGCAGTATTTTTGTCTCTGCAGTCGTGCACATTCAGCGATCCTCTTTATAAAGCCTATCAGAGACGTACATCGTTTATAATATAATAGTTTCATTTTAGTTTACATTAGTATTATTATCATATTCGGATGCCACATACAAGTGTATCCCAGTAGACTCCTTTCGATAAGAAAAGAGGCGTACACCACTTCACATGGTCTTCAGAGCCGTTGGAGATAGTCAGGACCGTCTTTACAAGCTGCCATTCAGCATGGACCCAGACTACCTAAAGGTGCTGCTACTAGAGATGAGCTTCGCAATATGCGCTACATCACGTAGGAAGTCACCCAGGGACAATGCAGACAGGCCACCCTTCCTGGCCATCCTCATTGACAACATCAAGAACAGGAAGATCTTCCAGGTGAAGAGTGTAGCAAACGTCGGAGTCACAGTGGAGAAACTATGCAAAAGAAGAAGCCAGCACAATGTTTCAATTGCCAGGGCCTGGACCACACTGAAAGGCAATGCCAGATGCCTCCACGATGCTTGAAATGTGCAGGAGACGACCACAGCAGCCATAGCAAAATTCCCAAGATCTATAGATCAAGTGTTGCAGCTGCAGAGAGAAGCACTTGGCAAATTACTGTGCCTGCATTGCCTTCAAGTGTGCGGCCACAAAGCAGAGAGGACGACCACCCAATTTCAATGCGCCACCATCCAATATAGCTTCAGGAGATGGCAGCCGTGGAAGCAACTGGTATCGCAGTCAGTTCATCGGCGGAACAGATCACATTCATTGCTGCATATCGGCCACTGTGAGGTCTGTAACTGAATGGCTTCGAAACCAATACCATGCGCTCGGAGTGGAACTCCAGAGTCACCAATTCCAGCGGACGCCAGTTGCTCAGAGTGGCCAATAACGATGCTGCGATTGTAGTGGGGCCACAGTCTACCCACCATACGACCTTCCAGGTGTTCTCGACGTAGTCATCATCAAGGGGGCCGCACACAACGCAGTTGCGACCACTCGCTGTACATTGTCGTCCAATCCACTAGGGGTAGGGCGGCTCCCCCCGTCGGAGGTTCGAGTCCTCCTTTGGGTACGGGTATGTGTGTGTGTGTGTGTGTGTGTGTGTGTTGTCCTTAGCGTTTAGTTTAAGTTAGATTAAGTAGTGCGTAAGCCTAGGAACCGATGACTTCAGCAGTTTGGTCCCACAGAACTTACCACAAATTTCCACTTTTCACCTGTCAGTGATCTTCGACTCGACACATGGATGTGGCATCACCGGGGAGCCGCAGGTCGCTGCTTGGCATTAACTGGGAGCACTTGGCGAGACAGTCGCCGCCACACCCGATCTGGACATCAAAGGTGCAGAAGTACAACTCGCCGCATTCACGCGTCATACCCTGGTCACAGCCGATGCACACATGTCACATCAGCCAAGGAAGCAGAGGGACTACTCCCGCCAACTTCCCCCAGACATACAGCAAAGCACCGGCTTTTTCGTGAGTGGTAGATCACGAGGAATGCCGCCACGAAACTTCTATTGAATGGACTTCGCCGCAACATCACGGCCACAGCCTCATGCTGCTGAGTTATTTAAAATCGAATCGTTATGTCAAAAAATTTGTGAAGATGTAAAATCAGAAATTTGTGAGCATTTTCAGCTTATTTTTTCGCGAATGAAAACGCATTACAGAATCATGAAGCAAGCATAAAAGAACTACAGATCATTGTTCACGAAAATCAGGACACCTTGCAGGCTAAAATTGACTCAGTTGCATCTACCGGTTCAGTTACGCAACTTGTAAAAAATCGGGAAAACTTAAAGGATACAGTAGATACGATTTCGATACAAATGGACACTCTAAAATTTGGTTCAGAAAAACACACGGAGGAAATCAGCTGATTATCGGAAAAATTAGCCGAACTTTCGGATAGTTAACAAATTTATCTACGAAGGTAGATGATGATCTGAATGATACAACACTGGTAGCCTTTAATGATGCAGAGCAGTACGAAGAAATTAGGAAATTTAAACAAAATCAGAATCAAATTAATACGCGACACAAAAGAGAACTGCTGGAAGTACAAGATCAGTTGGCACACGTAATAGAAAAACTACGTAATTCAGAGGATACTCTCGTTCCGATACAGGAAGAGGGGTTTAGAACTACGGAAAAGTCACAAAGTAATAACAGGGTATTTTGGAGGTTTTGAAAGGAGTTGGCAAGGTGCACCGAATCTTGGGATGGAACCGCCGACACGACGTAACAATGACCGATTTGCGACTCGGCGCCACGATGACTTTGACTATAAGCTCTTCATCACTACTCGTAAATTTAAAACTTTCAAGAATTCCGGTAATGACATTCAACCACAAGCTTGGCTTCATCAGTTTGCTCATTGCTAGGCTCCTAAATGGTCATTAGAGCACACATTAGAATTTACGTGTGGCCATCTAGAAAATGAACCAGCTATAAGAATACGATCGGTTATTCGCGACTGCCACAGTGAAGGAGACTTCTGTCATGCCTTCCTTTCTGCATATTGGTCTCATGCTACTCAAGATCGAGTAAAACACAACATTATAATGATGAAACATTTCGAACAGTCTGAATTTTCCAGCCTGGTAAAATATTTCGAAGCTATGTTACACAAGAATCAGTAATTGTCAAATCCGTATAGTCCCTCGGAACTTATCCGCATTTGCTTAATTAAGTTGCTTGAACATTTAAGACATATTATTTGGCTGGCGTTGTAAGGGTGATATTGAGGTTTTTCAGGGACTTTTACAAGAACAGGAAATCGACACAGTTGCGGGGTGCGAAAACAGGAAAACACCAACAATAAAGGTCACATCCATCACAATTTCGTGATGACAGAAATAATAACTGGACAAGACAAGGCTATTTTTATAACGTAAATCATGACCAAAACAGACACCATCCGTACGACAACCGTTGGCAGCATAACAGTAGTTGCAGGGAAAGATCACCTCTTCGTGGTAATGAATTTGACAGAGATAACCTTAGAAACAGACAATATAGGAACCAGAATAATTATTATCAAAGGAGACAAAATAACTTCAGACGCAACGGTTCACCTCGCAATTACGATTCCGGGAGAAATTCTCCACCACTTAATCGACAAGAAAGAAATTACTGAAATTACCGACAAGGCGACAAGACCCTACAGTCAAGATGACAGACCTGAAGTTAATCAGAACTGGCGTGATTCAAATTGGGCAGGTTGAAATTATTGAAGTTAGACCTCTAGATTCCAGTTACGACGTGTGGCAACGAAGAGATAATAGACAATGACTCATACTACAAGCAACCAGAAAACGTACTTATGAAGCTGACGACGTAGCTGCCGTAACTTCAATTACGTGAAAATGGAAGACATTAGGGATATCTTACTCCAGGAACATGACATGAAAAAGAAAAATATTGCATATCCTGCAACTCATATCACAGCTATTTCAGTAATTAGTGAAACAGCTCTCAGTAAATGCAGCAAATCGAACAATTTCCCCACACTTCCTTTATGTAAGATTAAATTACATGGTGTAATGTTTGGAAAAAGGGTAGATGTACACCAACAAACTAACTTAGAATCCTTCAATCAAAGCCACAGATTTACTATGACTTTTCTTATTGTTCCATTATTGTCGACGGAGATTGTATTGGGTGTAGACTTTTTGAATGAGTATAAGGCGATTTTAAACTTTCATGACCCTGAAATAAGGTTAGAGCAAGAAGGAAAGTGAATAGCTTTAAGGTTTGATGATTGGCTTTCAAACCATGAGGAGGAAATCAATCAGCTTTACCTTTTGTTAGATCATAATTTGAAACTTTCGACGAAATTTGACACTAATAACCACTTTGCAAGTACTGACAAGGATGATATTGATGATGTATTAGATACTAACGTTTTAGTTCATAAAAATTCAAACAATTGAGAACTGTAATGACACTTATAGGCAGGAGCTTTTTCACATTTTACACACACATTCCACAGTTTTTACTCACAGGAATAATTAAAGGATTTCAATACCAATTTCGTGTTCGTGAGCATACTAAATTTTGCGATGGCCACACGCAATTCCCGCACATTATAGGGACGGTGTTAGAACGGAAATACAATGTATGCTTGACGAGGACATTATTGAACCAGCGGTAAGCTCATACAACAATCCATTACATGTTGTTGAGAAGAAAAACGGCTCGATCAGGGTTGTCTTAGATTCGAGACAAATCAATACTATCATCATCCCTGAAACAGACAGGCCGTAAACGTTGGAAGAACTTCTTCAAAATTTTAATGGCGTAAAAGTGTTGTCTTCTACTGATCTCAGATATAGCTTTTATCAAATTGAACTTCATCCACAATGTAGAAAATATACGGCTTCTCTTCATTTCGGCGTTTGTTATCAATTTCGGAAACTTGCTTTTGGTTTGAACACTTCTTCTGAAGCACTCATGCGTGGGCTAAATTCCATATTACCTGAGTTCTTAACCCGGCGGTGCACGCACCTGGAAACAGGACGGTAGTACACGCAGATGGTCTCACAGACCCTTGCAATTTCTATCTTTCTGAATTTGCATTTGGATGTATATTATGGAGCGAAGCGTTATTAAATGAAGTAATATAATTAATAATCAGTTTAGTAAATATATACATACATACATACATATATATGTATATATATATATATATATATATATATATATATATATATATATATATATATATATATAATTTTTTTTTTTTGGTCATCAGTCTACTGACTGGTTTGATGCGGCCCCCCACGAATTCCTTTCCTGTGCTAACCTCTTCATCTCAGAGTAGCACTTGCAACCTACGTCCTCAATTATTTGCTTGACGTATTCCAATCTCTGTCTTCCTCTACAGTTTTTGCCCTCTACAGCTCCCTCTAGTACCATGGAAGTCATTCCCTCATGTCTTAGCAGATGTCCTATCATCCTGTCCCTTTTCCTTATCAGTGTTTTCCACATATTCCTTTCCTCTCCGATTCTGCGTAGAACCTCCTCATTCCTTACCTTATCAGTCCACCTAATTTTCAACATTCGTCTATAGCACCACATCTCAAATGCTTCGATTCTCTTCTGTTCCGGTTTTCCCACAGTCCATGTTTCACTACCATACAATGCTGTACTCCAGACGTACATCCTCAGAAATTTCTTCCTCAAATTAAGGCCGGTATTTGATATTAGTAGACTTCTCTTGGCCAGAAATGCCTTTTTTGCCATAGCGAGTCTGCTTTTGATGTCCTCCTTGCTCCGTCCGTCATTACCTTCGTCTTTCTCCGGTTTACTCTCAAACCATACTGTGTACTCAGACTGTTCATTCCGTTCAGCAGATCATTTAATTCTTCTTCACTTTCACTCAGGATACCAATGTCATCAGCGAATCGTACCATTGATATCCTTTCACCTTGTATTTTAATTCCACTCCTGAACCTTTATTTCCATCATTGCTTCCTCGATGTACAGATTGAAGAGTAGGGGCGAAAGGCTACAGCCTTGTCTTACACCCTTCTTAATACGAGCACTTCGTTCTTGATCGTCCACTCTTATTATTCCCTCTTGGTTGTTGTACATATTGTATATGACCCGTCTCTCCCTATAGCTTACCCCTACTTTTTCAGAATCTCGAACAGCTTGCACCATTTTATATTGTCGAACGCTTTTTCCAGGTCGACAAATCCTATGAAAGTGTCTTGATTTTTCTTTAGCCTTGCTTCCATTATTAGCCGTAACGTCGGAATTGCCTCTCTCGTCCCTTTACTTTCCCTAAAGCCAAACTGATCGTCACCTAGCGCATTCTCAATTTTCTTTTCCATTCTTCTGTATATTATTCTTGTAAGCAGCTTCGATGCATTAACTGTTAAGCTGATTGTGCGATAATTCTCGCACTTGTCAGCTCTTGCCGTCTTCGGAATTGTGTGGATGCTGCTTTTCCGAAAGTCAGATGGTATGTCGCCAGACACATATATTCTACACACCAACGTGAATAGTCGTTTTGTTGCCACTTCCCCCAATGATTTTAGAAATTCTGATGGAATGTTATCTATCCCTTCTGCCTTATTTGACCGTAAGTCCTCCAAAGCTCTTTTAAATTCTGATTCTAATACTGGATCCCCTATCTCTTCTAAATCGACTCCTGTTTCTTCTTCTATCGCATCAGACAAATCTTCACCCTCATAGAGGCTTTCAATGTATTCTTCCCACCTATCTGCTCTCTCCTCTGCATTTAACAGTGGAATTCCCGTTGCACTCTTAATGTTACCACCGTTGCTTTTAATGTCACCAAAGGTTGTTTTGACTTTCCTTGTCCTTCCGACAATCATATCTTTTTCGATGTCTACACTTTTTTCCTGCAGCCATTTCGTCTTAGCTTCCCTGCACTTCCTATTTATTTCATTCCTCAGCGACTTGTATTTCTGTATTCCTGATTTTCCCGGAACATGTTTGTACTTCCACCTTTCATCAATCAACTGAAGTACTTCTTCTGTTACCCATGGTTTCTTCGCAGCTACCTTCTTTGTACCTATGTTTTCCTTCCCAACTTCTGTGATGGCCCTTTTTAGAGATGTCCATTCCTCTTCAACTGTACTGCCTACTGCGCTATTCCTTATTGCTGTATCTATAGCGTTAGAGAACTTAAAATGTATCTCGTCATTCCTTAGTACTTCCGTATCCCACTTCTTTGCGTATTGATTCTTCCTGACTAATGTCTTGAACTTCAGCCTACTCTTCATCACTACTATATTGTGATCTGAGTCTATATCTGCTCCTGGGTATGCCTTACAATCCAGTATCTGATTTCGGAATCTCTGTCTGACCATGATGTAATCTAATTGAAATCTTCCCGTATCTCCCGGCCTTTTCCAAGTATACCTCCTCCTCTTGTGATTCTTGAACAGGGTATTCGCTATTACTAGCTGAAACTTGTTACAGAACTCAATTAGTCTTTCTCCTCTTTCATTCCTCGTCCCAAGCCCATATTCTCCTGTAACCTTTTCTTCTACTCCTTCCCCTACAACTGCATTCCAGTCGCCCATGACTATTAGATTTTCATCCCCCTTTACATACTGTATTACCCTTTCAATATCCTCATACACTTTCTCTATCTGTTCATCTTCAGCTTGCGACGTCGGCATGTATACCTGAACTATCGTTGTCGGTGTTGGCCTGCTGTCGATTCTGATTAGAACAACCCGGTCACTGAACTGTTCACAGTAACACACCCTCTGCCCTACCTTCCTATTCATAACGAATCCTACACCTGTTATACCATTTTCTGCTGCTGTTGATATTACCCGATACTCATCTGACCAGAAATCCTTGTCTTCCTTCCACTTCACTTCACTGACCCCTACTATATCTAGATTGAGCCTTTGCATTTCCCTTTTCAGATTTTCTAGTTTCCCTACCACGTTCAAGCTTCTGACATTCCACGCCCCGACTCGTAGAACGTTATCCTTTCGTAGATTATTCAATCTTTTTCTCATGGTAACCTCCCACTTGGCAGTCCCCTCCCGGAGATCCGAATGGGGGACTATTCCGGAATCTTTTGCCAATGGAGAGATCTTTCTTACGTGTCTTTAATGCATTGGTTTCCATTGCCTTCTGCATCCTCATGTCGTTGATCATTGCTGATTCTTCCGCCTTTAGGGGCAATTTCCCACCCCTAGGACAAGAGAGTGCCCTGAACCTCTATCCGGTCCTCCGCCCTCTTTGACAAGGCCGTTGGCAGAATGAGGCTGGCTTCTTATGCTGGAAGTCTTCGGCCGCCAATGCTGATTATTTATCAAAATTTAGGCAGTGGCGGCGATCGAACCCGCGACCAAAGACGTTTTGATTATGAATCAAAGACGCTACCCCTAGACCACGGGTCTCTGATATAATTAAGGGATAAATTAAAATTTTTGCCACAAATATTTACACAAATGGAGATACATAAAATGTTCAAATGTGTATGAAATCTTATGGGACTTAGCTTTTAAGGTCATCAGTCCCTAAGCTTACACACTACTTAACCTAAATTATCGTAAGGACAAACACACACACACACACCCATGCCCGAGGGAGGACTCGAACCTCCGCCGGGACCAGCCGCAAAGTCAATGACTGCAGCCACCCAAGACCGCTCGGCTAATCCCGCGCGGCGGGGATACATAAAATTTAGCTGTTATCAATATAATGCATGTATTCAATCAGATATTTTGTCGATACAGTCTTGGCACACAGCAACAGAATGTTCAAGGCAAATGTATTTCTTACAAATCTATCTTGTTTTCCTGTTTTTGCTTCTGCAGTCCACACACCATCCTCGCGAAGTCGCAGTGATTCCACTTTCGAAATTTTCACACTGCAAAGCTCTCCAGTTCTCTCAGTTATCTTCCTTGGCAATATTTTTGACATTACTCATTGCTGAATATGATCATGCAGAAGCGCAAAAGAAAGCTGCCTCAAAAACTCTCTTCTTCTCAGTTGTTCTTCCTGATTTGAGTTGAAAATAATAGCAGCATTTACCGCAGCTGTGGTCATGATGCTACAAGAAACAACCATTGGTCATCTTCTTGTGTTTCTAGATACATTATATGTTGCACTCATTCCGTCTACAACGTCAACTCCATCCTTAGTAAGGTTATAGAAAGTGATAATTTCTGGTTTTTTATCATTCCCTGTATTTTCGTCAATATTTCTATTGTGGTGCATCGTTGACAGTAGTAATACCACTCTATTTTGTTGCGGCACATAAGAGACTAAGGTGCAATTTTTCTGAAACTCAAACATAGATGACTTTTCTTGTCAGTTTTTAGTGTTAATAAATCCCCTTGGGACTTGTACCTTGCTCTTCCTCCGGGTTCCAAAGACGGTCGACTTCTTCGTAATCTATGTGTTTGCAAGCTCGTAACTTGTAAAATAATTGTCGCAAGCTATGTTGCGGCCTGTATTCAGTATAGGTTGGCAAAGTCTCTGAACAACTTCAACTGGTCCGTTGTCCTGTCTGTAAGGGCCTTCAGGCTGTTGCCCAACGTACACCTCCATGTTGAATGTGTAAAACATTCTGGCATCCACTGCTGCAAAAATCTTTACTCCATACTTGTTTGGCTTATTTGGCATGTACTGTCGGAATCTGCATCTTCCACGGAATGCTTCTAGTTTTTCATCAACTGTCACGTATTCAGAAACTGTATAAGCCTTCTGTAAGTTTTCAACAATTAGACTGAACATCTGTCTTATCGCTACCATGTGATCTGTTTTCTCCCTTTCCATTCTCGTTTGTTTATCGTCAAATCTGAGGCATCGAAGGGGAAAACGAAATCTGTTTATGCCCATTGTGAGATGAAATATTTCAACTCCTGTGCCATCTGTTCGCCACAAATCTTGTAGGCTTAGTTGAGGGGCGCGCATTACTCCAGAGTAGTACAATAATCCCAATAAGGCCTTTATTTCAGCTTTATTAGTTTGTTGTGCATCTCTTTCGCTTGAAAAGTTTCCCTGGATAGTTTGAATGTACCTATTAGTGCAGTCAGCGAGTATGTGTATAATGTTTTAACCAAAAAACAGTTCCCGGCACTGTAGAGGATTTGTAGCACTTTTTGCAGCAGCTTTCACACCTGGTAAATGAGTTATGATGTTATGACAACGTGTGCGGGAGTTCCTTGGCGGAGCACGTGAGTTCCAAATGGTTCAAATGGCTCTGAGCACTATGGGACTTAACTTCTGAGGTCATCAGTCCCCTATAACTTAGAACTACTTAAACCTAACTAACCTAAGGACATCACACACATCCATACCCGAGGCAGGATTCGAACCTGCGCTGTAACGCCTAGAACCGCTCGGCCACGTGTGTTCCATACTGTTCCATCTTTACCGACAAACACATCACTGTCAGCACCACAATCACTGTCTTCTGATTCATCACTCGACGTTTTTTGTTCAGTGACGGAATCACTTTTCCACTCTGGGTCCTGGATTTCTTCAGTCAATTTCTCCATCTTCAGAATCACCAGCGTCACTTTCAGCCATTACTTCTTCAATCAAGTTCCTAATTCTCTCCTCCTGTGCCTCGTAAGAATAAGCCATGACGCAGTTACAACACTTACAACACACTAAAATAAGGTACAAAGCACGAAAAAATCTGTTCTAACACAAAACTAAGCAAATCCCGCAAATATGCGTGCGCGTGAATAACCTTGGCGGAGTTAACAATAAACTGACACCAGTGCACGCGGCTGGCCTGTGAAACCCTAGACGTCTTTGTTGTGAGCTAACCGGAAGTGCTATTGTTGAAATACCAGATACACCATACCAAACGACTCCTATTACACTCACTTGGAAACAACTGTCAGACACTGCATTAATGTGAAAATATTCTCCTTGGTCTGACAGACCACCTGCGTGTACCGACGGGTTAAAACGTCACATCACCTCATACGTGGACGATATTTTAATAGCAGAAGACTCTTGGGAACAACATAATCATATCCTCAACAGTGTGTTACGTATTTTTGCAGAATCTGGAATTACAGTTAACTTGGAAAAATCTGAATTCAGTAGGACAAAGGTGAAGTGTTTTGGACACATTATTTCTTCTGAAGGCATTCAGCCGGACCCTGAAAAGTTGGAAGCAATCAGAGCCATTCCAGTTCCATCCACAAAAAAACAAGTTCGCAGTTTTCTAGGTCTTGTGAATTTCTACCTGATATGCAAATTCTGGTAACACCAAAACTTTGTTCTCTCACTGGCAAAAACACCATTTGGAATTGGGACGAACAGGCACGGTTGGAATTTGATTCTTTGAAAGAAACGGTACTTAATGCACCAATATTATCTCACCCAGATCTGTCACAAGATTTCTGCCTTTGCACAGATTCATCTAAAGTTGGCCTCGGTGCCCATTTATTTCAAGAAGCCATAGAAAATGACATTACTGTTCAGAAAACCATCGCTATTACTAGCCGCGTGCTAACAAAATCTGGAAAAAAAATGATTCCGGTACTGAATTAGAAGTTTTAGCTATCGTTTGGGCATTCGACAAATTTCGTTTCTTTCTTTCTGGCAAACACGGAAAAGTTTAGAGTGATCATCGAGCATTACAATTTCTTATGTCGTCAAAATTAAATCGAGTCTGGTTGAAACGTTGGACATTATTTCTGCAAGAATTCCACTTCACAATAGTCAGCATTCCTGGCAAGGAAAACATTGTTGCGGACGCAGTCACGTGAACCGGCTAACCTTGAGAAAAGCAACGCAGAAGCTAACCCACAGAAAAATTTCAGTATTCTTTATATTCAAAAAGTAGGCTTTGAAAACTTCGTTACCGCATCTTTAAAGGACATTGATTATGAACAAGACAAAGATCCGATTTGGAAAGGTATCAAAAGCAAATGGCATGAATAGACACCCGCTGATTGGTCATTATGGTCTGGTTAGAAACAACATACTCTTCAAACGTTGCACTGTTGACGATAAGGCATGGATATTTTGTATTCCTGACGATTTTGTTAATGAGCTCATCTGGTACACTCATTTCAGCTACGCACATTTTGGTGCACGAAAATGTTATCATAATTCTTCGGACGACTTGTTATTTTAACAACATGGAAAAGAGAATTAGGAGAGAGTTGTCTATTTGTAAACTTTGTCAAAAAGCTAAACTATCTAACATTTCACATCGTGCCCCATTGTTCCCTATCATTCCTTCTAAATTAAAAGAATATGCTGCTGTTGATCTCCGGGGGGGCCCTTGTCAAAACACTGAATGGATCTTTGTACGCTCTAGTCGCCGTTGAACGTATTTCAAAATTTGTTTCTTTCACAGCGTTACGCAAGCCATTGGACGGTCTGTATCCAACGCCTTTGTGAAAAATTTCTTGCGTGGACACGTTGCCAAAGTCATTTCAGATAGCGAACCACAATTCAGATCTGCTGTTTGGTCACGCATGCTTCGGAATCGTAAAATCAAGCCTGTTTTTATTTCATTGTACTCTCCACATTGCAACCCGTCTGAACGGATTATGAAAGAAATTAATAAGCTTTGTAGACTTTATTGTCACAGAAAGCATCAGTATTGGGACAGATACTTACATTTATTTCAAAACGTGCTGAATGAAATGCCTCATGACTCCACTACTTTACCACCTATTCTTGTACTGAAGAACGAGGAATCAACGAACAGAATCAGCGAGCTTGTACCTTTTCCGAATACACGTAAACTTCGACATAAAGGCATAAATGATTTGGTTATAAAAATGTAAATTCTGCTGCATACAAAAGAAGAAAACTACGTGGTAAGACAAATGCGAAGAAACTTTATAGAAAGTTCTCATTAACCTTCCGATAGGCGCGCCTTCTAGTCGGACAAGGGCGGTCGCGCGTATCTCGCAGATACCACTTGTTGTTAATAAACTTTATGTCTTTTTATACATCAAATTTTTATCATAAAAGTCATATTAGGTATTATTCATGGGTTATACAAACAAAAGCAAGGTAAAAAAATCTATATAAAAATAAAGTTATGTTTCAAAACACACATTTTCTCGTCACAGCTTCTCGAGGTACTGATACTTACTTTCCGTGTGCGAATGTCAAATTTATACAGGATTGTGCTTGAAATTTTGGTTTCTCAATGTACTAAATTTATTTGGAAGCTGAAATACAATCAATGCAAACATTTCTTGAATGATGTAAACAAAACATACCGTCTATATATCTCACATTTGAGATGGGTGATTATTTAGAAGCTGAAATACAATCATTGCAAACATTTCTTGAATACTGTAAACAAATAAACTGTCAACATACACTCCTGGAAATGGAAAAAAGAACACATTGACACCGGTGTGTCAGACCCACCATACTTGCTCCGGACACTGCGAGAGGGCTGTACAAGCAATGATCACACGCACGGCACAGCGGACACACCAGGAACCGCGGTGTTGGCCGTCGAATGGCGCTAGCTGCGCAGCATTTGTGCACCGCCGCCGTCAGTGTCAGCCAGTTTGCCGTGGCATACGGAGCTCCATCGCAGTCTTTAACACTGGTAGCATGCCGCGACAGCGTGGACGTGAACCGTATGTGCAGTTGACGGACTTTGAGCGAGGGCGTATAGTGGGCATGCGGGAGGCCGGGTGGACGTACCACCGAATTGCTCAACACGTGGGGCGTGAGGTCTCCACAGTACATCGATGTTGTCGCCAGTGGTCGGCGGAAGGTGCACGTGCCCGTCGACCTGGGACCGGACCGCAGCGACGCACGGATGCACGCCAAGACCGTAGGATCCTACGCAGTGCCGTAGGGGACCGCACCGCCACTTCCCAGCAAATTAGGGACACTGTTGCTCCTGGGGTATCGGCGAGGACCATTCGCAACCGTCTCCATGAAGCTGGGCTACGGTCCCGCACACCGTTAGGCCGTCTTCCGCTCACGCCCCAACATCGTGCAGCCCGCCTCCAGTGGTGTCGCGACAGGCGTGAATGGAGGGACGAATGGAGACGTGTCGTCTTCAGCGATGAGAGTCGCTTCTGCCTTGGTGCCAATGATGGTCGTATGCGTGTTTGGCGCCGTGCAGGTGAGCGCCACAATCAGGACTGCATACGACCGAGGCACACAGGGCCAACACCCGGCATCATGGTGTGGGGAGCGATCTCCTACACTGGCCGTACACCACTGGTGATCGTCGAGGGGACACTGAATAGTGCACGGTACATCCAAACCGTCATCGAACCCATTCCTAGACCGGCAAGGGAACTTGCTGTTCCAACAGGACAATGCACGTCCGCATGTATCCCGTGCCACCCAACGTGCTCTAGAAGGTGTAAGTCAACTACCCTGGCCAGCAAGATCTCCGGATCTGTCCCCCATTGAGCATGTTTGGGACTGGATGAAGCGTCGTCTCACGCGGTCTGCACGTCCAGCACGAACGCTGGTCCAACTGAGGCGCCAGGTGGAAATGGCATGGCAAGCCGTTTCACAGGACTACATCCAGCATCTCTACGATCGTCTCCATGGGAGAATAGCAGCCTGCATTGCTGCGAAAGGTGGATATACACTGTACTAGTGCCGACATTGTGCATGCTCTGTTGCCTGTGTCTATGTGTCTGTGGTTCTGTCAGTGTGATCATGTGATGTATCTGACCCCAGGAATGTGTCAAAGTTTCCCCTTCCTGGGACAATGAAGTCACGGTGTTCTTATTTCAATTTCCAGGAGTGTATTTCACATTTGAAACGGATGTTTCCCGTACTCTTACTGACTAAACATGGCCTACATCTTCGCTTCAGATGCTCCTGAGGTTCATCTTCTTCCCTTTTTCTTTGTTGCTGTTGGTGCTCATCTTCTGTGTGTAACACATTTAAAACTTTTGCATGGAGGTCTCCAGTTACTTTAGTACTTCTCCTTTCACATGTTCCTGCACAAGTTCGTTTGAAAGATACCTGAGATATTTTCTTCTCTTGAGATTACTGCTGGTGTTTCCTTTCCAGATTATAAATGAATTTATGGCAGCAACGTTCATCTTCGAAAAAACCACCACCAGAGGCCATCGCTCTCTTTTTTTCTCGCAACGTTCAAAGGCCCACAAAATTTGTCGAAAGTGTCAACGTCTCGTTTTCTGTGATTACAAAAAGTTATAATTACTGGTTTCTTGAGATCACCTGTTCATTCATCGATTTTTCCATCGTTGAGAAGGCTGGATATCAACAAAACATTCTTGAATTTTGTGGCACGTATGAAACAAGAGTTGCCTCTTTGCGAAAACCAAACAAGCTTGAGTGGGGCTCTCGTTGTTTGCTCGCTGTGAATTCTGTAGGAATTTGAGGCTTATTTTTACGTAACTGCAAACGTATTGAAACGTCCCCTTAGAAAAATTAATTAATTACTGTGCTGATAAAATTCTTATATTATTTGATTTTCAAACAGCTGAGCACTCAGACATTTCGCTCTTTACCTATTCTGATCAACACTAAACTGACACACAATATTTTTAGCGCAACGCAATCTGACTTTCAAAAATCCCTACAAAAGAATGGCCCTGAGTAACATAACCTATACCTTTCACAAATCACTTACCTCACCAAAAATCTTCATTACTCTAACTACTGCAATACAGCGACCGCTACTACTGACAGCTAAATAAAAGATTCAAACTACTGAAGGCACTAACTACTGATAGGCATAGTTAGCAAATAAAAGATTTTGATAGAGAACAAGCAATGTATTTACCTTAATAGTGTTCAAAAGTGATAATATATATAGCAGTTCATGACATCCATTCTTACAAATGTACTGTTTCTGATGGATACACCTCCAGATTATCCATTCTCAAAAATCCGCCATCTCACTTCCCCACATCCACAACTGCTGGCGGCTCACCTCCAACTGCGCAACGCTACACGCTGTTCACATCCAGCTGCCCAACACTACAATGGCAGACAACAATGCAAACTAGCCACAGACTGCACACAGAACAGCCAGTTATTTTCATACAGAGCGCTACGTGCCATTACCAATAAAAACACCTAAACAGCCTACTTACAGTATGAAAATTGTTTGATGCCAATTCCTTTACGAAATCGTAACCCGTAAACCAATTGTCGACCGTGATATTTCTCCCACTGTAAAAAAAATGGGGGCCGTTAACCTTTCCACAACGTCGGAAGGCTTATTACATACACTAAATGGACCTTCTGGTTGGGTCCCAGCGTATATTTCCATAGTATATGTGTAAAATGGCCAACTATAGCAAAATTTTAAGCCATATTTGCTTGGTTTTTTGGCATATATTGTATGAAACCGCATCTACCTCGAAAAGCCTCGAATTTTTCATCGATTGTGACATTTTTCACCAAGTGAATAGCATTTTTCGCAGTTCACAACGAATTCTTCAAAAGTAATTCTTGTAGGAGCTAGGCGGTCAGTTTTTCTTCGTTCTCCTCTTGTTTACACATCACCAAAACGAATAGATAGCATTAAAACCTGAAATCTTTTTGTACATATGACGGTTAGGAAGTCATCCATCCGCCATAAGTCGTCGAGATTCAGACGATTCCCATGGTACATCCCAGTGAGATGAAGCAGCCCGGATAAGGCTTTCATTTCCACTGTGTCTGTTGAGCGTCCCTTGAACGAGAATAGTTATCTTGTATTGTAAGAATAATTTTTTTTGTATTTTCTACAATACGTTGAATCATTGTGTGAGAGATGTGGCATTTCCATGAATCTAGAATATTAGTCACGATTGTCGCAGATCCGATTGCTCCGGGCAGATGAGTAAAATATTTTGTTTACCTCGTGTTTGCCTGTGTGCTTGGCTTTTTTTACCATGACCAAAACTCGATTATTATTTTTTTTTGTTTTCCCTTTGAACAGCTTGAAATGTCGATTTGGTGCTCTCATCTTCGTCGTCTTCTGAGATGGACTAAGCACTCAGTTCTGTATCAGGATCTCCATCTGTTTCCGATAAGTGCTCTTCTTCATCAGTGTCACTGCCCTCTATAAAACTGTTGTCCTCATCATCGGTATCACGCAGAATTGCATTTATCACGGCTTCAACATCCAAAGAATTGTTTAAATTATACATGTCTTTGTCCCCCTCAGTACCTAAGAAATAAATATGAAACGAAACTGAATAAATAACATTATACAAACATTGAAGGTCGCGCGTATCTGACACATACCATTTAGTTTAATTTCATTGTCGATTCGAGACACATGTAAATTCACCATGCAACGGCCTTGCCGCAGTGGATACACCGGTTCCCGTGAGATCACGGAAGTTAAGCGCTGTCGGGCGTGGTCGGCACTTGGATGGGTGACCATCCAGCCGCCATGCTCTGTTGCCATTTCTCGGGGTGCACTCAGCCTCGTGATGCCAATTGAGGAGCTACTCGACCGAATAGTAGCGGCTCCGGTCAAAGAAAACTATCATAACGACTGGGAGAGCGGTGTGCTGACCACACGCCCCTCCTATCCGCATCCTCAACTGAGGATGATACGGCGGTCGGATGGTCCCGATGGGCCACTTGTGGCCTGAAGACGGAGTGTGAATTCACCATGTACACTACTTTAAATTACTAATAAGCATTAAACATTTAACAATAAATAATGGAAAATGAAAAATTATAAACTTACTCGGAGGGTCGCGCGTGTTCCTCAGATACGAAACACATGTTACTAGCTTGCTGTTTACCGTAGCGGGCAGCGACCACGACTGCAGCCGGGTGGCGTCGAATGAAGAAGCTAGAGCAATGGGGAGATTTCCCTCCCGCTTTCCAAGAAAAGGTAACAAACATTGTCGCTGCGTATCTGACACATACGCGCGCCTATCGGAAGGTTAAAGCCCATTCGTTGTCACATAAGAAGAAACATTTGAGTCACAATTTCTTTCTGATTTACAATGGACCTTACAGGATCCGACGTATAACGCATGATAATTGTGTTGAAGTTGAAACTCTACGTACTAAGAAAAGTAAAGGATTACACCACATTTCTCATGTAAAACCGTTTATTGAGAAAAAGTTTGCTTTCTGACTTACTCTTTGCCATTAAATTTTTCACTTCAAGTTACTTTTACTCTTCGTCACATTTCGCATGCAGCGATGTTTTGAAGTCAACTATCCAGTTAAGAACCTATGGAACATATTATGGCTGTAATTTTACGAGTACACTTTTATAGGGAACAGACGACACAGTCTCAGTGTGTGTACATTTTGCTTATTAGTGCACTATTACGTCACAACTATAAAGTCCACATTCTTGGAACATATACTGATGATGAGGTTTTACTGCAACATTTTGGTTTGCTTGAAAAGACATTTTTTGTAGTGGACTGACAAGGCAGCCAGTCCACAGAGACGGGTAGCCGAAAGGGCACACGTACACACACACCGACTGGCGCGAAGTCTGGAACAGGATACGTGATGAATGTGATAAAGAAAAGAACGTAGCTACTAGAACACTTAACTTTTATATCGTCCTTTGGTATACAGCATTCTTGATGATACAAGTGAGACTCTTTAGATTCATGAAGTAACTAACGGCGCCTTGCTAGGACGTAGCTATGGACTTAGCTGAAGGTTATTCTAACTGTCTCTCGGCAAATGAGAGAAAGGCTTCGTCAGTGTAGTCGCTAGCAACGTCGTCGTACAACTGGGGCGAGTGCTAGTACGTCTTTCGAGACCTGCCTTGTGGTGGCGCTCGGTCTGCGATCCTGACAGTGGCGACACGCGGGTCCGACATGTACTAATGGACCGCGGCCGATTTAAGCTACCACCTAGCAAGTGTGGTGTCTGGCGGTGACACCACATTTTTAATTTAAAGTACTTTCTGAGAGGTCACAGATGACGCAGTATTTTGTTTGTTTAACAGCTGCACGATTGTACTGCGACGCTACTGACAAGTGACACAATTTTCATTATAGCTTTTTACGCTGTATCTGCACAGTTTTCTGCGTTCTTCTGAAAAGTAAAACATGTTTTGGTAATGACTTTGGTGGAATGGCTACAGTGAGACAGGAATTTTTCGTAACACAACAATACGTTACAGCATAGTGCTTTCAAGGTTACAGTAATGTACGTAATAACTACGACATTTATACGCATAGCTCTTTACTTTTGTATATGACAAAGGTGAGTACACTGATCTTTGGAGAACTTTGCTTATGAACAACGATAACTACGACACTTGGTACATTTTTTACCGTTAGCCAATGACAGCAAGAACTATAGTATAGTTTAGCGCTACATGACACGTATTTGAGTGATTACCTTTTGTACCCCTCCCCCCACACACAGAGCCATTGACCTTGCCGTTGGTGGGGAGGCTTGCGTGCCTCAGCGATACAGATAGCCGTACCGTGGGTGCAACCCCAACGGAGGGGTATCTGTTGAGAGGCCAGACAAACGTGTGGTTCCTGAAAAGGGGCAGCAGCCCTTTCAGTAGTTGCAGGGGCAACAATGTGGATGATTGACTGATCTGGCCTTGTAACACTAACCAAAACGGCCTTGCTGTGCTGGTACTGCGAACGGCTGAAAGCAAGGGGAAACTACAGCCGTAATTTTTCCCGAGAGCATGCAGCTTTACTGTATGATGGCGTCCTCTTGGGTAAAATATTCCGGAGGTAAAATAGTCCCCCATTCGGATCTCCGGGCGGGGACTACTCAGGAGGAAGTCGTTATCACGAGAAAGAAAACTGGCGTTCTACGGAACGGAGAGTGAAATGTCAGATCCCTTAATCGAGCAGGTAGGTTAGAAATTTTAAAAACGGAAATGGATAGGTTAAAGTTAGATTTAGCAGGAATTAGTGAAGTTCGCTGGCAGGAGGAACAAGACTTATGCTCAGGCGAATACAGGGTTATAAATACAAAATAAAATAGGCGTAATGAAGGAGTCGGTTTAATAATGAATAAAAAATAGGAGTGCTGATAAGCTACTACAAACAGCATAGTGAACGCATTATTGTGGCCAAGATAGACACGAAGCCCACGCCTACTACAGTAGTACAAGTTTATTTACCAACTAGCTCTGCAGATGACGAAGAAATTGAAGAAATGTATGATGAAATAAAAGAAATTATTCAGTTAGTGAAGGGAGACGAAAATTTAATAGTCGTTGGTGACTGTAATTCGGTAGTAGGAAAAGGGAGAGAAGGAAACGTAGTAGGTGAATATGGATTGGGGCTAAGAAATGAAAGAGGAAGCCGCCTGGTAGAATTTTGCACAGAGCACAACTTAATCATAGCTAACACTTGGTTCAAGAATCATGAAAGAAGGTTATATACATGGAATAACCCTGGAGATACTGACAGGTTTCAGATAGATTATGTAATGGTAAGACAGAGATTTAGGAACCAGGTTTTAAATTGTAAGACATTTCCAGGGGCAGATGTGGACTCTGACCACATTCTATTGGTTATGAACTGTAGATTAAAACTGAAGAAACTGCAAAAAGGTGGGAATTTAAGGAGATGGGACCTGGATAAACTGAAAGAACCAGAGGTTGTACAGAGTTTCAGGGAGAGCATAAGGGAACAATTGACAGCAATGGGGGAAAGAAATACAGTAGAAGAAGAATGGGTAGCTTTGAGAGATGAAGTAGTGAAGGCGGCAGCGGATCTAGTAGGTAAAAAGACGAGGGCTAGTAGAAATCTTTGGGTAACAGAATAAATATTGAATTTAATTGATGAAAGCAGAAAATGTAAAAATGCAGGCAAAAAGGAATACAAACGTCTCAAAAATGAGATCGACAGGAAGTGCAATATGGCTAAGCAGGGATGGCTAGAAGACAAATGTAAGGATGTAGAGGCTTATCTCACTAGGGGTAAGATGGATACTGCCCACAGGAAAATTAAAGAGACCGTTGGAGAAAAGAGAACCACTTGTATGAATATCAACAGTTCTAAGCAAAGAAGGGAAAGCAGAAAGGTGGAAGGAGTATATAGAGGGTCTATACAAGGGCGATGTACTTGAGGACAACATTATGGAAATGGAAGAGGAGGAAGATGAAGATGAAATGGGAGATACGATTCTGCTTGAAGAGTTTGACAGAGCACTGAAAGACCTGAGTCGAAACAAGGCCCTGGGAGTAGACAACATTCCATTAGAACTACTGACGGCCTTGGGAGAGCCAGTCCTTACAAAACTCTACCATCTGGTGAGCAAGATGTATGAGACAGGTGAAAAACCCTCAGACTTCAAGAAGAATATAATAATTCCAATCCCAAAGAAAGCAGGTGTTGACAGATGTGAAAATTACCGAACTATCAGTTTAATAAGTCACGGATGCAAAATAGTAACACGAAATCTTTACAGACGAATGGAAAAACTGGTAGAACCCGACCTCGGGGAAGATCAGTTTGGATTCCGTAGAAATATTGGAACACTTGAGGCAATACTGACCCTTCGACTTATCTTAGAAGCTAGATTAAGGAAAGGCAAACCTATGTTTCTAGCATTTGTAGACTTAGAGAAAGCTTTTGACAATGTTGAGTGGAATACTCTTTTTCAAATTCTGAAGGTGGCAGGGGTAAAATACAGGGAGCGAAAGGCTATTTACAATTTGTACAGAAACCAGATGGCAGTTATAAGAGTCGAGGGACATGAAAAGGAAGCAGTGATTGGGAAGGGAGTGAGACAGGGTTGTAGCCTCTCCCCGATGTTATTCAATCTGTATATTGAGCAAGCAGTAAAGGAAACAAAAGAAAAATTCGGAGTAGGTATTAAAATCCATGGAGAAGAAATTAAAACTTTGAGGTTCGCCGATGACATTGTAATTCTGTCAGAGACTTCAAAGGACTTGGAAGAGCAGTTGAACGGAATGGATAGTGTCTTGAAAGGAGGATATAAGATGAACATCAACAAAAGCAAAACGAGGATAATGAAATGTAGTCGAATTAAATCGGGTGATGCTGATGGAATTAGATTTTGAAATGAGACACTTAAAGCAGTCAAGGAGTTTTGCTATTTGGGGAGCAAAATAACTGATGATGGTCGAAGTAGAGAGGATATAAAATGTAGACGCAATGGCAAGGAAAGCGAGTCTGAAGAAGAGAAATTGGTTAAGATCGAGTATAGATTTAAGTGTCAGGAAGTCGTTTCTGAAAGCATTTTTATGGAGCGTAGCCATGTATGGAAGTGAAACATGGACGATAAATAGTTTAGACAAGAAGAGAATAGAAGCCTTCGAAATGTGGTGCTACAGAAGAATGCTGAAGATTAGATGGGTAGATCATATAACTAATGAGGAGGTATTGAATAGGATTGGGGAGAAGAGAAGTTTGTGGCACAACTTGACTAGAAGAAGGGATCGGTTGGTAGGACATGTTCTGAGGCATCAAGGGATCACCAATTTAGTTCAAATGGCTCTGAGCACTATGGGACTTTACTTCTGTCATAAGTCCCCTAGAACTTAGAACTACTTAAACCTAAGGACATCACACACATCCATGCCCGAGGCAGGATTCGAACCTGCGACCGTAGCGGTCGCTCGGTTCCAGACTGTAGCGCCTAGAACCGCTCGGCCACCTTTGCCGGCACCAATTTAGTATTGGAGGGCAGCATGGATGGTAAAAACCGTAGAGGGAGACCAAGAGATGAATACACTAAACAGATTCAGAAGGATGTAGGTTGCAGTAGGTACTGGGAGATGAAGAAGCTTGCACAGGATAGAGTAGCATGGAGAGCTGCATCAAACCAGTCTCAGGACTGAAGACCACAACAACAACAACTTTTTGTACTTGGAATATTTTTAAGAAATATTTTTGTACTACTATGAAACAAAGGTTTTCGGCGATACATTTCATTGCGCAGTTTTAATCTGCAACATCTGAGGATATAATTACATTATCCCTCATGAGGTTATGCCTACTTTGTGTATCATGCATGTGGCAAATGCAAGGAGCCCTAGCTAATATTGTATTTGCTTATACAGCTTTACACATCGGTACCATATTTCTCTAACACAGAATTACACAGCTATCTGTTCATTGAACTGAGAGGAATAAACTTTTTTTTACTACGTCGCTGACATATGTCTAGTTAATTATGCAGATGGATTACTTCACACTTATGAGATTGTACATTGTCTGCGTTTCGGTAACTGTTCATATATTTTCGGAAACAATGTGACACTGTGAGAGCTCTGAGAGATGTATTTAGCATGGGATAATGATTTTTGAAGTACGTTTGAGGTAGATGACACTATTTAAACGAGCAAGAGAGCATTTTTTAGGGATTTTGAAGTTATTGGAGAAAGCTAACACAATTTTGAGATTTGATTGATGTGTTATGACGATATTTTTACGACGACGATGTGTATTTTGACGTCGAGATATGGTTATGATCATTATGAACAGTGAGTATATATGTGATTGTGAATACCACAATTTCACCAGAAATTTTTGGGCTTTCTTATTGACGACATTTCGTTAACACTTCTCCTGTAAATTTTCACCCTGTCAAATTTTTTTTATTGGTATGAAACTGTTCTTGTAGCTCAAACTGCTGTTGTAAATATTTCGGTAAAGTGGGTATATGACCTTGACGTAACGCTGCGCCCAGCTGCGCGCTATCCTCCTTGAAATATACCCATTGTTGTGTGGACTTTCAACTTTACTTGTGCTGCTTTAGTCATTTTGAAGCTCGTCACACTCCCGTTAAGTGCTCGCATAGCTGCAGAAAAGAGAGGCCGTTGACCTCGCTATTGTCATTTCTTCGCAGAACACCACAAACACGACACCCACTATTACTTGGAAACATATGATTACACTTTGGAATTTGTACTTTGTGCTACTTACTGAAATTCTTATGAAGTGATCTACGTGATTACTCTGCTATTCACAATAAATGGCCTGGCAAAGGGTTCAATGAACCATCTTCAAGCTGTCTCTCTACCGTTCCACTCTCGAACGGCGTGCAGGAAAAACGAGCACTTAAATTTTTCTGTACGAGCCCTGATTTCTTATTTTATCACGATGATCATTTCTCCATATGTAGGTGGGTGCCAACAGAATGTTTCCGCAATTTGATGAGAAAACTGGTGATTGAAATTTCGTGAGAAGATCCCGTCACAACGAAAAACGCCTTTGTTTTAATGATTGCCACTCCAATTCACGTATCATATCTGTGGCACTATGTCCCCTACTTCGCGATAATACAAAACGAGCTGCCCTTCTTTGTACTTTTTCGATGTCATCCGTCATTCCCATCTGATGTTTATCCCCCACTGCATAGCAATACTCCAGAATAGGGCGGACAAGCGTGGTGTAAGTAGTCACTTTAGTAGACACGTTGCACCTTTTAAGTGTTCTGCCAATGAATCACAGTCTTTGGTTGGCTCTACCCACAACATTATCTATGTGACCATTCCAATTTAGGGTATTTGTAATTCTAATCCCTAAGTATTTAGATGAATTTACAGCCTTCAGATTTGTGTCACTTTTCGCGTAATCTAAATTTAGCGTGTTTCTTTTAGTACTCATGTGAATAACTTCACACTTTACTTTATTCAGGGTCAATTGCCACTTTTCGCACCATACAGATATCTTATCTAAATTATTTTCCAACTCATTTTGGTCATCTGACTTTACAAGGCTGTAAATGACAGCATCTTCTGTAAACAATCTAAGACGGTTACTGAGACTGTCTCCTATGTCGTTACTATAGATCAGGACAATATAGGGCCTGTAACACTTCCTTGGGGAACTCCGGATATTATTTCTGTTTTACTAGATGACCTTCCATCTATTACTACGAACTGTGACCTTTCTGACAGGAAATTACGAATCCAGTTGCACAACTGAGGCGATATTCCATAGGCACGCAGTTAGGTTAGAAGACGCTTGTGAGGAACGGTGTCTAAAGCTCTCTGGAAATTTAAAAATATGGAATCAATTTGACATCCCCTGTTGATAGCGTTCGTTACTTCATGAGTATAAAGAGCTAGTTGTGTTTCTCAAGAACGATATTTTCTGAATCCGTGCTGACTGTGTGTCAATAAATCGTTTTCTTCAAGGTACTTCATAATGCTCGAATACGTATACGTTCCAAAACCCTAAAGCAAATGGATATTAGTGAGATGGGCCTGTAATTCAGCGGATTACTCCTACTTCCCTTTTTGGGTATTGGTATGAATTGAGTAATTTTCCAGTCTTTAGGTACAGATCTTTCTGTGTGGTAAATATTGAGCTATTGTATCAGTAGACTCGTGGTAGGAACCTGACTGGTATACAGTTTGTACCTGAAGCCTTGCTTTTATTAAGTGATTTAAGCTGCTTTGCGACACCGAGGATATCTGTATGATTCTCATCTTGGCAGTTGTTATTGATTGGAATTCAGGAATATTTACTTCGTCCTCTTTGGTGAAGGAGTTTCGGAAAATCGTGTTTAATAACTTTGCTTTAGTGGGACTGTCATCAGTGACTTCACCGTTGTTATCACGCACTGAGGGTATCGATAGCGTCTTGCCACTGGTGTGCTTTATGTATGACCAGAATCTCTTTGGGTTTTCTTCCAGATTTCGAGACAGAGTTTCGTTGTGGAAATTATTGAAACCATCTCGCATTGAAGTACGCACTATATTTCGATCTTCTGCAAAACTTAGCCAATCTTGGAGATTTTGCGTTATTTTAAATTTGGCATGCTTTTTTTCCGTGCTTCTGCAACTGCGATCTGACCCGTTTTGTGTACCATGGGGGATCAGTACCGTCACTTATTAATTTATGTGGTATATATCTCTCAGTTGTTGAGAAATTGATGAGAAATGTTCTTACGTCTACACACCTGATTACGACAAGTATATCTCTACGAGAGTTGCGAGAATTTTTACTGACTTATGAAATGCCACAAGGCTATTGAATGATGTTTCCGTGCTTAACTCTGTACAAATTTACTTATGTTATTTGATATCAAGTTTCTAGTTGGCCTGCAGCATTGGTTTTACAAAATAAAATTTAATACATATGCTAATTGCATATATTTTCTGTCACCAGATCTATTAAATAATAATTCTATGATCCACATTCTTAAAAAAAGGAGCACTAGGAAAGGAAAGAAACATTACAAGGAGAAGGGAGCAACAACAAAAATTGCGTATATAATTTTCTTTTCAAGGACTTGGTAATTTTTGGTAGAATAAGTTGTTGTGGTGCACCACTTTAGTGTTAAGATGTGTCATTGACATTAAGATGTGAATAGACATTTCGCCTATCTGCATTGCTGTCTTTGCTGTAATATTTTTTCTGCTTGTGCTTTGTCATGTTTAGGTGTAAGTTATTGCATTTGCTGCTGCTATTTGTCAGTCACTGTCCTATTGAATTTTACTCTGTATTATTCTGCTAAGCCAGATTTACTACTGATTTACTTTTCTTGTTTGCTGCATATTGCCTTATATTAGTTGTAATGCTGCATTTTCTTTGCTAATATAGATATACTGCTGCTTGATTTACTAATTTGCAAAATTGTTATAATCGCTCTATGCACTATGGGACTTAACATCTGACGTCATCAGTCCCTTAGACTTAAACCTAATTAACCTAAGGACATCAGACACATCCATGCCTGAGGCAGGATTCGAACCTGCGAGAGCAGCAGCAGTACGGTTCCGGACTGAAGCGTCTAGAACCGCTCGACCACAACGGCCGGCCTGCCAATTTGCATTTTTTGTCGTTGTTTATGTTAATTGATTTGTGCTGCTGCATTGCCTCGTTTTCTAATTCATATATCTGAGCTCAGTAGATTTAAGTCAGTTTAAGAGGGGGTATGCTATATAAGAAAATGAGTTATGATGAGTTGGGAAGAAATGCATTGAGAGGCTATAAGGAAAAGGTTTGGCCAAACAGTATTGTATAATGAGGAAAAATTATTTTGTTAGGTAGGATTTTTTGGAAGCATATGATGAAGTAAGAAATATATGAAAGTGTAAATACTGAGAGACAGGACTTTTTTTGAGAACAATGTTGAACTAAGGGAGATCTCGGAGAAAAAATGAAAATTTGGTAGGAAATGATGTACCACAAATACTGCTGTACCAAATGTCACACTGAAAACAGATCCTGTCCTTTCCTTTTGTGTCATTCCGCTATGTGGTTGTATGTACCCTTGTGTGTTTGTGTACTTCCTGTCTCTGTGTGTTTACCTGATAAGATAAATTTCGTCCAATTTTTTTCTAATACTAAGCTGCATTCATAACATATCTTTTTTACTTGGAAAGACGTTCAGACATTATTTATTCTGTTCTGTTTTCTTTTAATGATCATGTATCAAGTTAATATTTCTAAGGATATTCTCATTTTTCATTTATTTACTTACGTCATAATTCCTGTAATACTCATATATATGTTTATTTCTTTTGCTTTTGTAAAGCCTGTATTACTACGAATGTTATCTGCATTATCATGTTCTTTACTGTAATGATGTTTTCTTTACATTTGTGATTGAATTTGTATGCTGTAAAACTGAAATTGTGTAGACACTAGTTCTTCAAGTTAAGTAAATAGTAGGGATTCATTTAACTGCACACATTTTGTCTGTTGGTCATAGTATATGTATAAAATGTTAGAGGTTATATGACTGTGTTAGTACTTGTACGTGTGTTGGTAATTCAGCAAGGGACTGGTTAACAGCATTGTTGGTTCTAAGGATATTGCAAAAGAAATTAGTGACTGCACAAGTAGTAGTTCATGGACTGGCTACATTGTCATTAAGACTCTGCAGTTGTGATTGTGCACCCACACAGTCGCAAATGAATGGCTGCTGGCCATCTCTAAAAGGACCACAGTGGGTCTGCACCTTTGGTGGCCCATTACTACAATAATCTCTACAATGAATACTGTGGGTCTGCTCTCTGGTGACCTACCAATTCTGCCAATATTCTTCAAGACTTCATCTGACTCTGCTGCGTGTCTGCTCTGTTGTGGCCTATTACCAATCTTCATGTCTTTATGTTAAGAGTCAGCACTGTGTTTTCGTTGGGAAGATAACACTACTTCTTCAAGACTGCATGGAGGTCTGCTACCTATGTGTTCATTTTCTTTTACTGCTCAGACTTTGTGCGTGAAACTGTCATAGACTACTCTTCTGATAAATGATTAAGACTGCTACAGGGCGGCGCAACTAAAAGTGCTCAGGACATTTTCAAACCATTTGTGGCAGCCTTAATGAAGGAGGAAGAGATCTACAGTTATTTCCGACACGATCGAGCAGAGGTTAGCCTGGTCGCGCCGTATATGGCCACCAGGTCACCTGATTTGTCAGTGCACGATTACTTTGTGTGGGGAGCCCTCAAATCTAAGGTGTATCACGACCACCCTCATAGTCTTCAAGAACGGCAGCAGAACATTTCGGATGAGACTGCAGCAGTTCTAGCAGTCCAGTTTTGATCCGCCTTCAGTCACTAGCTGATCAGGGCCCAAAAGTACCAAGAGATGAATGGTGGTCATTTTCACCACCTACTGTAGCCGAGTTAGTACTGAATTTTCTTTCTCTGCTTTGTTTCGTTTTACCCCGGAACTCTGTTCTCTGGGTCACTTTTGTTTGCCCCACACTTCTTCTTTCGTTTCACCCTCTTTGGGGTACGCTGGATCAATCATTTCTTTGTGCATTGTTCTTTTCTTAGGGCACAGTATTTCCTCATTCTTTCTGATCTTCTTCTCCTTTCTTCTTCCGAGATGAAGGGTTTGGACTTTTGTGTGGATTTGTCTTGGAACCTTAAGTTTTCATTTTTAGTCATTAATTTAGCAGTTCGATCAATAAGTGAATTTTCTGAAATCTTCAATTCCACTAGGTCTCTCTCAGTTTCTTTAAACCAGTTGGGCTTCGTTTTTCGGTTACGGAAGAAGTCAAAGATTTGTTTAGGTAATCTGTTGGAATTCATTCTGAGAAGATGGCCATAAAAATTTATTCTCCTTTTTTGCATAGAATCTGAAAGTTTTTCAATTTTCTTGTAGAGAGTTTCATTTTTGATGTATATAATCTTATTGTCTTGAAATTTTGGCCCAATGATTTTTCTTAAAATTTTTCTTTCCTTTAGCTCAAGTTTGTCCATTTGACCTTTGAAATTCATGTTAAGTGTTTCTGCTGCATACAGTGCTTCTGGCTTAATCACTGTCTTATAATGCGTAATTTTGGACCCGCATGAAACGGATTTTTTGTTGTCTGTATTTTTTGTTAGTTGGAAGGCCAATTCTATTTTTTCTGGATTCCATTGCTTTGCTTTCCCCAGCATTCCAACTAATCCATTCTCCGAGATATTTGAATTCTTTTACTATTTCAATCTTCTGTTCTTGAACTTTGAGGTATTTACATGAGTGCTTGATGTTTGTCAATATCTTAATTTTCTCAAAGGAGATGTGAAGACCAATTTTAGCTGCTTGCTTCTTTAGTTCAAGGATTTGCTCCCGTGCTTCTTCCATTGTTTCAGCAAATAGGGCCATATCATCTGCAAAAGCAATGCAATTTACTTTAAGGTTCTTCTTGTTGCAACCCAGTCTTATAGCACTCTTGCCCCACACTATATAATGCAAAAGGCACTGAAACTTAATATTTTTCAGTCTTTGTTCGACTACTACATTTATTACTAGAAACAATAGCAACAAAAAATCAGAATCTGCTTATTTCAGAAACCTGTTTTTTGAGACGTTAACAGTTAAATTACGCTGGAGACGAAAACGGTATACCGGAAACCGGTTGATTCAGTCATAACCGCCACCCCTAAGAGCTGGGCGCCTGGGGCGGCTCACAAGCAGCAGTGGAGACGTTCTCCACTTCCAAGATCAGGCGTAACGTCGACGCCGCGGAAGGTACCGACGGCGGCAATGCTGAAATCACCGTCCGCAATATCTCGACGCTTTCCAACAGCAATGCCGAAGACGCGAGAAGTGTCGAGATCGGCAGCCTCGTCGTCATGTTCACCTCCATGTTCGATCGTACGATGGGCATGACAAGAGAGAATGTCGCATCAAACGGTTGCCGTCATTCAGATAGTTGCGGAAGCAGCTATGCCACCAGCTAGTCAGCAGTAGGCGGTCCATTTCCGGCCGCTCCAAGCGCTAAAGCTACGTCCACACCGGCCGCGCCACGGAAAACCGAGAAAAGAAGTTCGGCGCAGCGCGGCGCCGCTGGTGTGGGTGTCAAACCTGACGTAAACATTACGCTATGTGTTCCTCATCGTTTGCTGTGAGCTCATTAGATTTCGTTTCACGTGGAGCGGAAGCCAAACTGTCTCGAGTACAGTACGTACGGTAGGTAACAAGGATATGTTTTATGCTGTGCGTTATGCGCACATCGGTTATGCGCACACCGACTCAGCGCTAATACTGGGCAACAGCTTTACGACGCATTTCACTTGGACAGCACTGGCCGGTCAGCTGGTACAAACTAACCTACAGTGACGTGAATAGCTGCAGTTAAGGCGTAAAAAGATATCAGCAGAGCAGCACCATAATAGCTTCAAACATCATTTAATTCTTAAGCACAGTGAAATAATACACTTCAAAACTCCTACAACGCGCTTCTTAGTCGGCTAGACGGAAAACGTAACATGCTCTCGTTCTTAGTTAACGTACTATTAGAATTAAAAACAAGAGCGGTGAAAGTTCGCCGGCCGCGGTGGTCTCGCGGTTCTAGGCGCGCAGTCCGGAACCGTGCGACTGCTACGGTCGCAGGTTCGAATCCTGCCTCGAGCATGGATGTGTGTGACGTCCTTAGGTTAGTTAGGTTTAAGTAGTTCTAAGTTCTAGGGGACTGATAACCACAGCAGTTGAGTCCCATAGTGCTCAGAGCCATTTGAACCATTTTTGATGAAAGTTCCTGTCTTAACCATAGCGTAATTTTTCTGCGTAAGCTATATTTAACGTAGGTATTATAGCAGATATTTCATCGTACAGTTAAATATTGATAGTGCTGAAGGAATTACGTACAGTAAGCCGTCTGATAATCCCTGAACTCCTTCCATATCCGAATCCAAGGAATATACAGGGTGTACATAAAGTCCGGGAACACTTTCAATTATTTATCCACAAGAACTAAACATTGTACAGATATCGTACATTTGTCATTCTGAAACGAAACCCTGAAAGTTTTTTTCCGTGTATACCGCCACAACGTAGTTTGATAATTTAACGATAGTCAGTGCTTAGTCGCAAACATGGCGAGTTCAGGTGCGGAGCGAGCTTTCTGTGTGTTGGACTTCGACAAAAACAAGCGTGCTACAGCTGTTCAACGGATGTTTAGAACAAAGTACGGTAAGAAGTCACCAAAAAGGACACATTAAAGATCTGATGTATGTACCGCCTCTACCACGTGATGCAGCAGAGCTCCGGGAGACAATACGGGAAGCGACTGTCACAGTCAACGATGCCATGCTGGGACGGGTATGGCAAGAATTCGATTACCGTATTGACGCCTGCCGTGCCACTCATGGTTTGCATAACGGATGTTTGTTAAAAAAAACTTTCAGAGTTTCTCTTCAAAATGCAATATGTATGACATCTGTATAATGTTTAGATTTGGTGCGATAAATAATTGAAAGTGTTCCCAGACTTTAGGCACACGTATTTCGGTACCGGAACTGTTAATATGCCACGTTGGTAACGAGCTACGATCAGCAACAGAGTCCATGAAACCATCAAAGCGCAACATTTTCTCCTCTTTAATGTCGTTCTGTTCTGCTCTCCTCTTTTATGTCGTTCTGTTCTGCATCCCGCCAGCGTTCAGCAGTGACGTGTGAGAAAGCTCCTTGCATTAATTTCAGTGCGTCTGGCAGCTTAAATATCTTGTTATTTCTGGCGGCAAATGCCTTAACCTGGCTCCAGATCAATTCTATTGGGTTCCTGTTACAATTGGTACGGTGGTAGCCTAACGACAATGTAACTGGCAGCCTTAGCAGCTACATCAACAATATACTGGTCTACAATACAGGGCGAGTCAAAAGTCCTGGGACACGTTCATAAGTTGGAAGATTAAAGGGAAAATTGAAATGTGATGATGGCAACATAGGTTTGACGTGGGGCCGCAACTTTTGGAGTGAGTTTCATTCATGGCCGCCATCTTGAAATCCGCCAATTTGGATTCAAGTCATTTTTTTTAATGGGAAAGAAGGCGTTCAAAATGGTTCAAATGGTTCTGAGCACTATGGGACTTAACATCTGAGGTCATCAGTCCCCTAGAACTTAGAACTACTTAAAGCTAACTAACCTAAGGACATCACAAACATCCATGCCCGAGGCAGGATTCGAACCTGCGAGCGTAGCGGTCGCGCGGTTCCAGGCTGTAGAGCCTAGAACCGCTCGGCCACTCCGGCCGGCAAAGGGGGTGTATGACACATCAAATAACACTAGCTTGAGCTCTTGAATTGAGTGGTGTAATTTGTTTTTGCCTATCTTGTACGGTTTAGGAGTTATTAATGTGGTTGCAGCGACTACAGATGTGCATTGCACGGGATGGACAACATGTAGAACATGTGTTGTAGCAGTCGGTATGAAGGTAATTTCCCAACTTTGAACATTAATAACCTCTAAACTATACAAGATAGACAGAAACAAATTAAACCACTAAATTCCAGAGCTCAAGCGAGTGTTATTTGATGTGTCATACACCCCCCTTCCCATAAAAAAACTGACCTGAATCCAAAATTTCAAGATGGCGACCATAAATGACATTCAATCCAAAAGTTGCGACCCCACATCAAACCTATGTCCCCATCATCACATTTCAATTTTCCCTTTAATCTTCCAACTTATGAAGATGTCCAAGGACTTTTGACTTGCCCTGTATAACGTTCAGCATGTTGCAGCAATTCAACATTAATTGCGGTAGTATCGACAATGGCTCCCTTTTCTACCAGCCAGTTTACAATGCGCTCCGGATTTTTGCGTCCTATGCTCAACTTTCATGCTGTGAAAAAACACATTGTCCATTACAATAATGCTGTAGGGCTCCAATTTTGGCCGAACATCTCTAAACCATTTAAGAAACACTTCACAATTCATTTCTTCCCGATAATCTCCTGTTTTCTTAGATTCAAAAACTAAATCACCACCTTTCACAAAACCACAGTCTCTACCTATATGCACAATAATTAACCTCTCTCCTTTTGCCGTCAGGTCTTTTTATCCCCTGTGATAAGTGTTGCCATACCTAGCTGGGACGTCGTCTGAACTCTGAGATAGGGGTGTAGAAATGAAGGAATAAATTTAATATAATAACTTTTTATTTAGAACACAATTACGTGGAACTTGTTACGGTAGAAGTAGATGGCCCACCATATTTTTTGGATGATCTCATCTTTTCTAGAAGGTGCTTCCATCGTCGAGGCCGGCCGAAGTGGCCGTGCGGTTAAAGGCGCTGCAGTCTGGAACCGCAAGACCTCTACGGTCGCAGGTTCGAATCCTGCCTCGGGCATGGATGTTTGTGATGTCCTTAGGTTAGTTACGTTTAACTAGTTCTAAGTTCTAGGGGACTAATGACCTCAGCAGTTGAGTCCCATAGTGCTCAGAGCCATTTGAACTATCCATCGTCGATACAGGATACGCAACATGCAATGCCATCTGTGACTCGATCTTGTCAACATAAACTTGTTGACATAAATAATACTAACTGACGCTGGATTTACGAGTTGCTCTAACCGATGGCGTTACTTCGGTACTTGAGCAAAACTCTTAACAGTTATTTTGCAAAGTTCTTCCTTAATTCTGATGGTATTCCACTGGCTCATATATTTTGCGAACCTGGTGGAATAATTTTGTCAGGGCTCTCTCTCAGGGATCGCGATAATTCTGAGGGTTGCCATCTACTTCAGGGCTTGTTTCCACTTAGGTCTTCCAGAGCTCTGTCAAATTGTCCTCATGGTGTCATCTCCCATCTCATCTTCATCTACTTCCTCTTCTCTTTCTTTGCTACTAGCTGATGACACCCCGTTTTGCTGGGCTATTAGTTTTTTGTCAGTTGTTTTATAAATGTAATAATGAACAAAAAAATTGCAGTGAAAGAATTTTCATTTCGTATTTTTTCTTCCTACAAATATCTTACTATAAAGTCTTTACACTAAATTATATTCTTGTATAGTATATTTGATGTTCGATTGAGTAGTGCCTACACATATATTTTCTGCTTGTCCGACACGTAAAAATGGAACGTAGGGCTTACCATGTGAGAAACAGGTTTCCTTCAAATTAACTCCGCAGTAGTGAAATGCCTGACCCTGGGCGTTATTGATTGTCATAATATAAGCTAATTTCACAGGGAATTACAATCTTTTAAAAGAAAATGGCACATGAGTTGAGGTCAATGGGATTCTCGGTAAGAACACCGAGTTTCCTTTATATTTACCGATTAAAATTATTGCTTCAATAATGTTAAGAAGTAGTTTGTCGCGAATGGGTCGTGGATGTGAGTAGAAATGTTAAGATTGCGTAAGATGAACATGTAAGAAAACAACCTGTCAGCCAGAGCGCTGGGAAGCAGGAGAGGTTGCGTTTTTGTGGCAAGAGACGCTGGAGCTACATTACCAGCTACGACAGAATGTTATGGAAGGACGACAGGACACGGGAGACGCGCGTGATCGTGGGGGATTGCATCAGACGAGCCTATATAAGCAGGGCCGCTGGTGCTGCTAGGGAGATTCCTTCGACAGTTGCCTCAGACGCTGGACCTGAGTTACTCTGCCCTCGGGACGACACTTAGTTTCTCGTGGCACTTAGCTGCACAGGGTACAGGCAGGATTGACCAACTTACATTCAATGTGTTGGTGCCTCTTACGGTTCGACAGTGGTCTTATCCTACCTCGTGTTCCATCTCAGTTATTTCATCAGAAGTATACGTCCTTTGTCCCACCGAGTTCCCTTGTCTCCAAAGAATTTCCAGCTTGTTTTCCAGCACCAGGACTTCGAGTTGGACAAGCCACCTCATTACTGGATTTAGCGTCTAGCGCCCATCCTGATCCACTCGCAGGAAATTGCAGACGCGACAAGTTGTTTGACAAACAATCTTGTGCCATTACATAATTGGATGAGTTAATATTTCGTAACAGTATTATTGGCGATCCAATTTTCTGTTTCAATGCAGACAGATGCATACCGACGGATTTAATGAGACTAAAAATTTGGTTGGAAAGTTGACACTTTCTTCTTGGTCCATTATTGTATCCATCGATTTATATATTGTTTCTGCTCCTGGAATCATCTTCTGTATTAGTTGATTTATTTGTTGCACTACGTCAGTCGTTGTTGTTACAATAGTTCGCTCACACAACCACTCTTTATTAAGGTAGTTCATTCCTGTCGATGGATACACTTTATCAATACATTGTTCCTCGGCGTCTACCACATTGCATAATTCTTGTGTTAAAATGAGCTTACCAGAATACGGATCAAGAGGCTAAGTGCCATTTCCAATTTTCAATAAATTTTCGGCAAATGTGTGACCTTGTGGATTTCCTGTCATTAATGCATGCATATTTTCTTTCAGAGATATGCTTTTCAATATTATCCCAAAATATTAGTGTCTTTAAACTTGCGTTTATTTCATCTGCTGGTATTGGTTTTGGAATTACCGGTAACGTTTGCCGAAAGTCTCCTGGTAATAGCAATAAAACTCCTCCCATTAATCTGTAGTTTTTCTGAAGATTTTGTAATATTGTATTTGAGTGCTTCAAGATTTTTTTATGGGCCATTGTACATTCGTCCTGCATAATATTTTGCATCGCATAAAAGTTTACCACCCGCCAAAGTTCGTTATATCACTGACTGGAAACTCTTGTTGAGCTACATTTAATGGCAATTTCAAAGCGGAGTGTGCCGTTTACCGCTCTCCATTAATACTTTTGAACACTATACAGGGTTGCGAAAAGCTGCTTTTACGTTTGGGCATTATGCTCCAATATATTTTCATGTTCTTTATTATTACATATAGATATTAATTATTCCTCATTGAAATGTTCGACTGGAACCGAATCACAGTTTTCGCGACCAGTTTTTCCATAGTTATTTTTCCTGTGATTATTATAAATACTATTGAGACGCGCTAGGCAGACATTACACCACGAAATTTGTATTGGCAGCGCCGAGTCTTAATTACATTATGCGGGCTTTCCAATACTACACACCCTCCGACCCAGAGTTGAAATATTAGAAGTTTTGGCTGGTTTCGTTGCCTAGGGGCTGGGATACGTAGTTGCCGCATTACAAGCCAAATACTGCTGAGTCTACAGTATACAATATGAATAGACACATGAATCGAATGGTCGAAGGTTCCTATCACTCGGCAATTGAGAATTAATTTTGAAGCTTATAAATGTAAGATTGCAATTACATAAAATCTGCAGGTACTATCTTAACTACTTTAAATGATGAGTACGATAGTAGAAGTACTTTTGAGACTGTGGTATATTTCTGCAAAACACTTATTGGTGTCTGTTACGGTGCTCGCTTATTTCCAGGTCCGTATCGATCTTAGTGCTGAGTTTTCACTCAGATGGCGCTTTGGCGTTAGGCGGTTGTTTCCGTGTGTGATTGCTGGCCGTGGTTAACTGGAGGCGTGTGAGGAGGTGAGAGGTAGCTGCCTTGGCGTGAAGACAGTTGGGCTCGGCTGGGGTTGTTTGCGTCTGGACGCCGAGTGGGGCCCGATGGAAAGATCAGACCGTGATTTTACGGTTAATAGTGTGGACAGCGGAGTGGTGTGCCGTTTAACTTGATTCGCAAGGGGAGCAAAATCTCGCCTGTTGTAGTTTGTCGAGCCTGAGTTTGAAATACCTTCTTTGTGCGGCGGGATGTCATTTCGTCCTCCTGTCTCTCCGTCGCTGGGATTGCTATCCTCGTTTACCGTGCCATGGATGTATATCAATAGGCTACGCTGCTCTCCGTACTCTACTAGACGCTGGTGATGGAAGTGCGTCGTTCAGCGGCACGTTAGTCTGGGTGCTTTATGTTTGATCTTCAAGTGCATAGCCTTCGAGTGGCACTCCTTAGAGTTTGCCTCGCGCAGTTAGATTGGAGTTTATTTTGTCTGTTGGTGCTTCCGCTTTCCGTCAACGAAGGTTAAGCTCGATTCGGCACTCCGTACGACGCTTGGCACCTCAACAGGCGGGTCGGAGCCACCTTCGCGATTAAACGGAAGCCTTTGGACTGAGAGGTCTAGTGTTTTGCATATTGTTCATAAATTGTTGTTTTGGTATTAAGTTTTCTGAGGTTTCTTATGGATTTCCCGGGATTTGGTCTGTTGTCCGGCCCGAGCTAGGTCTCGTCATTTTAAAGGTCGGTCCTTGTTTTGGTTTAGTACGATTTTGGTTTACTGCCTGGTTGTTCTAGTAGTACGCCGGGTCGCTGTGGTTGTGTTGCATTTGGTATGGCGCTGTGTGCTCGGAGCCGTGGAGTACCATTTGTGTGAACTGCTTCACTGGGGAGTACTGATCGGGCCATTCTTGGTTTTCTTTGTATGAAATAATTTTATTATTATTTTAAAGTAACTTTATCACTTAAATGATTTAATTCTTGTTGCGTTAATTGCAACTTGGATACTGAAAAATTTAGTAGTGTAATTACGCAAGATTTAATAGTGGTACATGCCCGTTTACCTTTCGTAATCTGTTAATTACCGAAAGACCTTAAGCTCATACTCATGATGCGATTTTCTTAAATTATTGTATTTTTATGTCATGTTATTGTTTTTTAAATTTGCTGATCACTGGTGTACTGTTCCAAGTATTAAAATGTTTCAGGTAGCTATTACTTGGGTGGAACGCGCAGAACTGCAACGGAGAGAGTAGTTGCGTGCCTTACGTGTCCGTTGTTGGCGCGGCCTGGTGTCCGTTGTTTGTTTTGGTGCACCTGAGTTAAGTATTGTGTTGCCTCCTCCCTTGCGGCCCCGTCGTGTTCTTCTCATAAACATTTACTTCAAGACACTTTAGTTAATTTTGTGCTAGTATTATTTTAATTTCTTACATTGGTAAAATTGTGCGGCCTTCATTATGCACACTGTTTGTCATAATTCTCATACATCATAATGTGCGTGTGTAATGGTGCAATAAATGGATGATTGTTATTTCTGTTGGCGCCCTTCATGCCTCCTTTCTTGTCCCTATTGGTACGCTATTCTTGTGTTGGTAAATCCACAACAGTGTCGATGGTCCAGCAATTAAATAAAATATAAGTTGAATAACAGGGAAACATAAGATTCCTACTGAACGTAATTAGTTATGAACAACAACATAGCTCGCGAGATATTTACTTCTAAACGCACACTACGTCTTCACTGCAGAAGCCACGGAAATCACACATGAGCACAGGTCGGCACTCCGAAATACGTATTCCTATCCCTCGCGATCACGCGCAAACTGCTCCGCTCCAAGTCTTTCCCGCGACTGTGCGTCCGTCGCGCCGTCCAGCACTTTCCGTGTCCTGTCCCGTACTGTCGAACTGTCCGTCGTCCTCTCCGGAGACGATACTCCCATCCAGTCTCCCCATTCACGAGCGCCAACGCACCCACACACATATTTAAGCACATACGAATTACTGGAGTTACATTTAAATAACTTGAAATTAAATATTCCTACGGCTGGACCATAAACACGCTCTAACACACATTATTAAATACATAAACAATTAAATAAACGTATATCAAAAGAAAGGAAGCAAATGGTAGGGCAGGAGCCTAATGTATCTGTGCTTTCTAAAACACAGTAAATAACTAACCAGTTTATTCATGAATAGCATGTATCGAATATTAACAAAGATATGGATGAATCAATATAGTTACAAGCATGCTGATACCGTTTTTTCGTGTAACTGGAGTACTTATGGCCTGACGCGATCGATAGTAATCGGCCACTTTGACCTCCAATAACTCATGTACTATTTAAGTTACATGCCTGTAATTCAAACCAATTTAGGTTTACACTAATAGCTTTCTAAGGACACGTAGATCGACGAAATCGGATGAACCGTTTAGATTTTGGAAATTAGTTGCTGGGTGTTACTTGTATAATTTCCCGTCAGATACTAAACTTTAAACTAATAAAGATATTGAAAATTTGAGTAGACACTCAGAATCGTCGTGCAATTAATGGTAATGTACATGTTTCTTTTTGAAGTATCATGATTCATCTGGCTTCTATTAATTTCTATACGAGCTGTGAAATGTCTGCCATTAAGGTTTCACAAAGTCCGCCATCTTTGGCACTCCCGGCGTGTCTCCTTCATCGACACAAAGCACCGTCCTCGTCACAGCGGAATTCCCAACCACGCGGCTGGACCACGCGCTGCGGCTACCCCTCCCGTTCGGCTAACGTTTGCCACCACGTGTTTGCTGCCGGGCCCCGGCTTTGGCGAGCGTCCAGTGCGGCCCCGCCAACTTAGAATATTTTCAGGGCACCACAATTCGCCCGTTACCTCACAGTTAGCATTACAACTTTTGCCACCCACAAACATCCACTTCCACCCGCCGCGACCAAAACACCATAGTTCACAATGCGAGACTTAAGGCGACGTCCATACATAAGCGCCACTGGTCTATAGTGAATAGTTTTGACTACAAAGTAAATTATACGGACACACGTCCCACTTACGCAAGGTGACAAATATTCAAATGGCTTGGTTCAAATGGCTCTGAGCACTATGCGACTTAACTTCTGAGGTCATCAATCGCCTAGAACTTAGAACTAATTAAACCTAACTAATCTAAGGACATCACACACAACCATGCCCGAGGAAGGATTCGAACCTGCGACCGTAGCGGTCGCTCGGTTCCAGACTGTAGCGTGTAGAGCCGCACGGCCATTCCGGCCGGCGACAATTATTCAACAATATCAAAAAAAACTTAATTAGTTACAAACTGTGGCTTGCACACACTTTATCCAACATGTAAACGTCACTACAGATATTTGGATTTAGGGTATGACATGTTAGATATCCCTGCCACCATTGGCGATGATGTTGCGCAGACGAACAGCAAAATCCTGCATGACCTGCTGAAGTGTCGGAACATCGCTGCTGCCGATGACATCTTGAATGGCTGTTTTCAGCTCGGCAATGGTTTTGGGGTCATTGCTGTACACGTTGTGTTTAACATAGCCTGACAAAATGGAGTCAAATGTGTTCAAATCCTGAGAATATGGCGGCCAATCGAACTCCATGCCGGTGTTCCTCCAGGACACCAAACACTCTCCTGCTTCTATAGGGTCGAGCTCCGTCTTGCATAAACCACATCCTGTGGAAATCAGGGGGACTTTGGATAATGGGAATGAAATCACCTAAAACCTTCAGGTACCTTTCGGTAGTCACCGCGCCATCAAGGAATACCGCACCAATTCTTCCGTGACTGGACATGTACACCTTGTAAGAGGTCCATGATTAAGGAATTTGTTGCTAGCGCACTCGAGCAGATGTAATTTCGATGGATTGCTCACGCGCTGCCTGCGATATGTAAGCTATAAGAGAATCTCAGACCAAAGAGCAGTGTTGACTGCAGTAGGAACTGTGTGGTAGTAGGAGTAAGTAGTTGCTAGCAGTCTGGTGTATCGTGTTGGTTGGGCCGGTCGTGATGAGTGTTGTAGTATAAGGTAAAAGCAGCCTCGCGCATATGTAGTATTGTTATATCAAGTCCCACGTAAATGTTCAAGAAATAATCTCTTAATAATAATCTCTCATAAAAAGTAACTTTTGACAATCATTCATTTCAATTTAAAGAATTTACTAATTTCTCCAATCCTTGCTCATCCCGATTATTGAAAGGAAAAATCAGTTGCTTCTTTTTATACATGACAAATCTATCGGGCAGCATTGCACAGAGCTGCACCAGGAAAATTTCTTATAGGGGCAGATATATACGCGTTATCCGGCGACCTAATTGAGGTAAGATTTTCAATTTATTCAGAATGAATTTTCAGGGCCATGACGCAGCACTGCTGACGTCCTAAATTTACCAGTTTAAATTCACAGTCATTATTGAAAGGTTATACTTGAGCGACAATTTTATTGAGAGGTTAGTCACATTGTATTATTGGTAGGTTACGGAATTTATCTGTTGGTAGGTTACGCTAAATGTCACTGTTATGGTTATATGTTACTGTTGGGAGGTTGCGGAACTTTTACTGTTGAGAGGTTACACTAAATGTGAATATTATTCATATTATTTTTCTGTTGGGAGGTTACACTTGTCGACAACCGGCCAGGATCCTATTTCTTTGTGAATTTCTGAGTAGTAGTCAGTTATATATCTGCTCTTATTTACACTATTGTTAAAGGTAGTTTGCATCTGGCGCAACGCATTTACTAACTTGTTACACTTTCTTTCACGGATCATCAGCAATTTATTGCTCTTTGTTGTAATTGTATTTGTTCCATTTTTGCTTTGTCTTTGCTTGATTTTGTGCTTAACTTTGATTTGTGAAAATGCCGCGAAAAACTGCTAACAGTACATCGCGATGTGCAATGAGTGAAAAAGCTGACTCGAATAATTTGACCGATAATACTAGCGACAGTCAGTGTAATAGTGATAATCCTCTAATTACAGATAATCAGTGCGTGCCGATCACTAGTAATGATTTTATTCCAGATGAACAAACACATTCAGTTATGTCCATACTTAATTTAACGGCAATTGATGACGCGGCACGATCCGTTACAATGAACGCTGTCCAGTTTGACACACATGATTGGCAAAATTTACACAGTGAACAGACAAATGTTTCTAACGAAAGTGAACAATGTACTCAAAATATGTCAGATTTATTTGATTCCGGTGTATTGATCAACAGTGCACATCCAATTGGCAAACCTTTTCAAGAATCAGAGAATGACCAAATGGTTACACAAAACGTGACAATTGCAGATACGTCATCAAACAGCACAGAGAATAGAGTAGGTAATATTGGCATGGATCAAGTTATGGCATTATTGCTACAACTTCATGAATCAAACAAACAACTTAATGAAAATCTCAAACAACAAATTACTGAATCGAACAAACAACTTAATGAAAGTTTCAAACAGTCGAATGAAAACCATGACAGGTCGTTCAAACAAATTAAAGAAAAACTTGACACCTCTATTGAACAGCTTACTGAACAGATTACAGCCGTTGCGGAGCAATGTAATGAAACTAAAAAACAATTACGTGAGGAAATAAGGCATGCGCCAGGAATAATAGTGAAGAGATATGCAATACACATGTTGCCACAACTAAATTACTTAGAGATGAAATTAGTGCAGTCGCTAAACAATGTTCTGAAAACGCAACACAGTTACGCAACGAGTTTAAATTAATGTCATCAGAACTTTCACGCACACTGGATGCGAAAGTAGACACGAAATTTGACCAACAGAACAGCCAAATTAACGAACGTTTAAATCACCACCTACAGAACAGTGAAACGCGTTACCGTAAATTTATACAGGAACAGAATAAGTAAAGAAACCAAGTCATGGAAACAATTACTGTACAGAGACAGGAAGATAAGCGTAAGTTATTTACGAAAGCAAAAACATACGTAGACAACAACATTGCTACAGTATCAGACGAAATCAGTACTATCAAACAGTTGAACACTGAGTTGCATGGTGAAATATCCGATCTAAAAACAAAAACAGATACTAATATTCAGACTTTGGAAAATAAATATACAGTACACTTTCAGACAATGACCAACAGACTTGAACAGTTAGAATTAATACAGGATCCCGATGCCATTAAAGCAGACGTTAAGAAATTAAACACAACCACACGTAAAATGCAGAAACAAATTAATGCTTATGACACTAAAAACGGCGATCTGGTAAAAGCACTGACTGAAAAATTTGATGAATTGGCCAGTCGTATTGAAGTTATCGAAAATAACAATGACACCAAATCAGACCATACGTCACCAGTTTCGTTTAATCAGACACCTGAATTTCAAAACATACAGCAAACAATCAGTGAGATAGGTTCGTCCAATAATATATTACGTAGAAAACTGGCATCTTTACAGCAAGAAGTGACAGATGAAAAATGTCTCAGCCTCTAACACGATACAGCATACGCCACTTTCCGAACATTTCTCACACTCACACAGCCAGTATAATTTAGGTGATTTACAGAGAGTACGTGACTTAGAATCTGAACAGACACAGGCAAATAGATTCTCATACAATCCTGAACCTGTTCAGACATTCAGAGACGATAATTTTGATTACAAGCACTTTCTATCCGTGAGAAAATTTAAGGTATTTAAGAATGACAGAACACAGATTCACCCCTTGGATTGGATACAACAATTTAGCTTTGCTTTTCCACCAACTTGGCCCGTAACACACAAACTTGAATTTATTTGCAGGTTTTTGGAAGGCGAACCGGCAACTCGTATGGGACCGATCGCGAGACAATGCTACTCGGTAGAAGAATTTCAGAATGCTTTTCTGTCAGCGTATTGGTCGAAGACGACACAGAGCGGAATCAAGGATCAATTAATTAGTTTACCGAATTATGAGAACTCAAATTTTCCCACTGTCACGCAATTTTTTGAACACATGGTCCAACAAAACCAGTACTTAAGTGAGTCATACAGTGAATCTGCACTTATCCAATTGTGTATTTCTAAATTACCACGATCGTTAAGAGTATCACTTTTAACAGGACAGCAGAAAGAAAATATTTCGGCATTTAGAGATCTGGTACAGCTCTTGGAAGTTCAGCAATCAGACTATTCTTTCATAAACAAAAATTTTTCACATCATAACCAAGGCCAACAAACATATAGGAATTACGATCAGCCACGCTATTTCAATAGCAAAGGTGATGGACGCTCCAGGACTGACAACCACCAGAATTTTAATAACAGACAAAATTTTAATTATCAGTATCATCAAAATTGTCAGCAACAGCAAACACATTTTGGTAACAATAGAGGCTTCTTCCCACAACAGCAACAAAACCAGCCGGTTAGCATACCTAATCAACAATGTGGTTTGCAAGGTCAACCAAGCTTTAATGTTTCGCCGCCTACACGTTTAGCGTCGGCCACACCAAATAGTAACGCACAGCAACAAGGAAATCACTTCGTACAGAAGACACATCATTTCAACTCGTATCGCAACGCGCCGTATAGCAATGACTATCATGACAGACGTAAAAGTAATGAGCACAATTTTCAGCGCAACAGTCGGTCTTACCAGCAGCATAATCAACCACAACAACAGATTATCATGAATGAACCAGACAGTCGGTATCATCCCGAACCTAATATGTCAGGAAGAAATAACAGAACAGTACAAATAGTCGAGATGCCACAGCACCCTCCCGCAAATAACAGCACGTCAGAAAGAATTTGACTAGATACAGTGCAGAATGAATCTTCCAGCAACGTAAGCACTACTTTTGACACACAGAATCTTGTTCACGAAAATGTTATTACTTTTGACGACATCCGAGACACACTTTTACATGAAAAACCAGTTTTACAAAAAAACCATTTCCCACCCCGTCATTGAAGTAAAGATTGGATCATCCACATCTTCAGCAGTAATTGATTCTGGATCACCTATGTCAGTTATAAATGAAGAAACTTTCAACGAATGTAACAAAGAGAATACCTATCCTACGTTACCATTAGGCAAAACTAAAGTAAAAGGAGCAGTATCTGGTAAAGGATTAGATGTAAAATTACAGACACACTTATCGTTTTGTATTGCAGGTCATGCGTTCAACTCAAATTTTGGGATTGTTCCCTTATTGACAACAGACGTTATTTTAGGTACGAAATTTCTGGTACAACATGACGCAATTACTGACTTTCAAAATTCCTGTTCAATGTTAAAGGATGAGAATGTACAACTGGCATTAGAATTTCAGCACGCTTTATCTGCAGATGAACAGGCAATTAACCGAACACAGGTCATTTCTACATCGCGTAACAGACTGTCATTCCACATTGTTCAAAAATACGTATGTTCACAACTACAATTCACCAGACGAAGCCGACTATGACGTTATGCAAATGATTTCTGATAAAGTTAAACAGAGCAGTGCAATTACAGACGACGAACGTACAGAGCTATGCAAAATTCTTTTACAGCAAGCTCCAGTTTTTAACAACGTCCCTGGTACTATGTCCGGTTTTATGTATGAATTAAGTTAAACAGCACGACACGTTTAAAGCTAAACATTATGCCATTCCTTATATCCACAGAGAACAAGTTAGAAAGAAGCGCAAGCTATGCTTGACCAAGGTATTATTGAACCGGCAGTTAGTCCGTACATAAACCCGCTCCATATTGTTAAGAAAAAGGATAGATCACTTCGCCTCGTACATGATTCGCGTCATGTCAACGACATTATTATTAATGAAACAGATCGCCCACAGACACTAGAAGAACTTTTACAGAAATTTCATGGTACTGCTATTTATTCCACATTAGATTTAAAATCGGGATTTTGGCAAATTCAGCTCCATCCGAACTGTAGAAAGTACACAGCATTTCTCTGTTTTGATGACTGTTATCAATTTTGCAAATTACCGTTCGGTTTAACAATTTCTTCAGCAGCATTTATTCGCGGTTTGAATAGTATACTTCAGACAGAACTTAAAGACAGAATCACAACATATGTAGACGACATCCTTATTGCAGAAGCTAACTGGTCTGAACACAATTTGATTCTTGAACGACTGTTACAAACTTTTCGTGCACAAGGACTCACAGTTAATCTTAGCAAATTGCACTTTGGCAAAACTTAAAATTTCTTGGACATGTAATTTCAGCAGAAGGCATTGCGCCTGACCCAGAAAAACTTAAAGCTAAACGTGACATTACTGTTCTAACGACGAAGAAACAACTACGCAGCTTTCTGGGTTTAATTAACTTTTTCCGTAAATTTATTCATTACGCTGCTTTAGACACCCCTAGATTATGCCAGTTGACGGGTAAAAACAGTATTTGGTCGTGGGATAGCCAAGCACAGTCTGAATTTGTCAATCTAAAACAAGCTTTGTTGAACGCACCACTTTTATCACACCCTGATCCTACCAGAAATTTTTCCATTGCCACCGACAGTTCTAACACAGCTTTAGCGTACACATTTTTCAGGAAATTAAAGAAGACGGTACTACAGTAATTAAAAACATCGCCTTTGCAAGTCGCATTCTGTCACCTGCTGAACGCAATTATTCTGTCACAGAACTTGAAACATTATGTGTTGTATGGGCATTTACGAGATTTAGGCATTTTCTTTATGGAAGGCATACGACCGTTTACACAGATCATAGAGCTATACAGTTTTTACTTTCCGCAAAATTTACACACGACAGGTTAAGCAGATGGAAACTTTATTTGCAGGAATTTAATTTTACAATTATTGACATTCCCGGTACACAAAATATTGTAGCAGACGCACTATCCCGCTCTCTGAGCAACAATCAGCAAGACATCGCAACCAACTTCTGCCAAGCAAATTCTAGCGTCATGTATATTCAACAAGTCGCATTTGAAAATTTCATTTCATCGTCATTACGAGGCAGCACAAGAGCAGAGCAAAGACAACGTGTGGGAAGAAATTAAACACCTTTGGCAAGATAAGAATAACGTTACCATTAGAAACCATTACACTGTACGCAATAACATTCCGTTCCGCCGCTCTCACCCTGACAGCAACAACTGGTTATTATGCATTTCTGACGAACTTGTTACGAAATTAATTTGGTATACTCATTTGAGTTACGCACATTATGGAGCCAGAAAATGTTTTCTTATACTGAGACAGAACTGTTATTTTGCGAATATGGAGAAACGTATTCGACGAGTTTTAGCGTCATGTAAAATCTGCCAGAAAGCTGAATCAGACACGACTTCACATATTCCTCTGTTACATCCCATTGTACCCGTTAAATTGAGACACATGGCCGCTGTAGACATTTTTGGTCCAATTCCCAGAACTAATAGAGGTTTTTGCTACATCTTTGTCGCTGTTGAACCCACTTCGAAATTTGTTACCTTTACTCCGTTACGCAAAGCTGCTGCTAAATCTGTTTCGAATGCATTTGTAAAACATTTTCTGCTGCATGTAGGACATGTATTGAAAGTAATTTCAGACAATGGACCACAATTTCGATCTGCAATATGGACCCGTATGTTACGAGCTAGAAACATTTCTCCGATCTATATATCCAAGTATCACTCTTCTTCGAACCCTTCTGAACGACTGATGAAAGAAATTGGTAAGCTATGTAGAATATACTGCCATAAAAAACATATTGACTGGGACACACACATACTCTCATTCCAGGATGTAATTAACTCCATACCAAATGATCTTCTATGCTATCTCCGACTGTTATATTGAAAAATGTTGAACCACCTAACAAAATTAAAGAATTAGTATCTTTTCCTACATCTCGTCGACTACGTCACCATGAAATAATTGACATTGCGCTCAACAACATCAAACATGCCGCAGAGCGCCGGAGACGACAGCAGAAACAGGTTTGTACACGCCGTGAGTTTCACATTGGGCAGAAAATATTAGTACGCGCACATCATTTATCCAACAGAGGAAAGAATAGATGCAGTAAATTTGAGGTCCATATAGGATTCGCAGCATTCCTCACCCCAATGTAGTACATGTCGAAACTTTGAGAACCAGGAAAAGCAAAGGCAATCACCATGTCTCCAATATTAAACCCTTTATTGCATGGCTGTTGATATACTTTCCGGGATGTGAGGTCGTGGTCCAAGAACTTTTCTGCTCCTTACGTTTCGTCCAGGACTGCGCTGGACTTCATCAGAGGCGCTGCTCCGCTGAGTCTTGCCGACTGACTGGTCGGGTGTCTGAGAGCGACTTATATATTGTGAGAAAGGGGGGCGTGGTTCAGGTGACACGTGATGAGCAGTGATAATCCATAGCAAAGATAAGGTTGACTATCGATTACCACCTTGTCAAAGATAAAAATTGTTAGCAATTTTGTAGAGCCACTGTCCATATATCGCTAAGTTTCATAGCCTCCTCTTTCCTATTAAAATTATCGTGATGTTTATAAATTTCAATAGCTTCTCTATATAGCCGTGGATAGTAATTTAACGTTGTAGATAAAACTTCGGTATCCTAAAACTTCACTTGGTGGTTGCCTGGTTGAAGAGCATGTTCCGCTACAGCTGATTTTTCTATTTTTCCAAGTCGACAAAGACTTTTATGCTGTTTCAGTCGCATGTTTACACTTCTTTTGGTAGTACCAATATAAACTTTACCACAGGTACATGGAATTTTATACACACCACATGTCGACAGGGGAGGGCGTTTATCCTTCACAGATCGTAGTACTTGACTTATTTTCTTTGTTGGTTTAAAGACCGGTTTTATGTCATGTTTTCGTAAAATCTTACCGATCCGATCTGTTACTTTTTTAATAAAAGGGAGACCTACTGTATTTTTCTGTCGTTATGGTTCATTCTTATCTTTTGGTCTTCTGTTCATTGGACGCAAAATTCTATTTATCACTTTTCTTGAGTAGCCGTTTTTTCCAAAAGCCTACTTCAGATGTTTCACTTCAGCATCCAAATGTTCAGGTGTACATATCCGTTCCGCTCGATCGACAAGACTTTGTAAGACACCCCTTTTTTGTTGTGGATGATGATTAGAATTTTTATGTAAATATCTGTCCGTATGTGTTGCCTTCCGAAAAACTTTATATTCCAAGCTTCTATCGGACCGTCTCATAACTAAGACATCCAAGAAAGATATTCTGTTATCCTTTTCTATTTCTATGGTAAACTGTATTTTTGGGTGAATTTTATTTAGATAATCAAAGAAATCGTCCAAGGCCTTTCTGCCATGGGACCAAACCACGAATGTGTCATCTACATATCGATACCAACGAGACGGTTTGTTATTAGCTTTGTCTAGGGCTGATTGTTCAAATTTCTCCATGTAAAGATTGGCAATCGCAGGGCCTAATGGATTACCCATTGCTACTCCATCAAGTTGTTCATAGAATTCATTATCCCACTGGAACTGACTTGATGTAAGACAATGTCTGAAAAGAACAGTCGAATCTTCTGGAAAAAAATCCGCTATGAAAATCATAACTTCGTTAACAGGAATCATTGTGAATAAGGACACAATGTCAAAACTTACAAGAATATCTTCAGGGGCCAGAGTTAGTCCCTCTAGTTTTTCAATAAAATGACGCGAGTCTTTTATATATGAGTCAGTTTTTCCAATAAATGGTTGTAAACAAGTTGTTAAATATCTTGCTATTTCATAAGTGGGAGAATTGATGGCACTGACTATGGGTCTTAAAGGAAAATCTATTTTATGAATTTTAGGTACACCATACAATCGAGGACACATAGCTTCACTTTTCAACAAAGTTCGTTTATCTTCTTTTCGGATAGAGGTAGATGACTTAATCAAATTATTTGTTTTCCTAAGTACACTGGCTGTAGGATCCCTCGCAAGTTTTTTATACTGTCCTGACGTTAAAAGGTTCAAAATTTTCCTTTGGTAATCTTCTGTATTCATAACAACAGTAGCGTTCCCTTGATCTGCAGGAAGAACCACTACTTCTTCATCTGCATTCAAATCCATAAGAGCCTTCCTCTCACCTTTTGTTAAATTACTTTCTAGAGGTCTGCTGTGGCTTAAAACTCTAGTGGTTTCAATTCGAATTGCATTCGCGGTTGCCTTATGGATATTTCGTATTCCTGCTTCTATATTCGCGATAATATCTTCAAGTGGTACTTTCAGAGGTGTTGTAGCGTAATTTCCTCCTTTTGCAAGGACGGAAATCTCATCTTGAGATAACACTTTCTTTTTGTTTATAACAGTATCAGTCAACCTTATCTTTGCTATGGGTTATCACTGCTCATCACGTGTCGCCTGAACCACGCCCCCCTTTCTCACAATATATAAGTCGCTCTCAGACACCCGACCAGTCAGTCGGCAAGACTCAGCGGAGCAGCGCCTCTGATGAAGTCCAGTGCAGTCCTGGACGAAACGTAAGGAGCAGAAAAGTTCTTGGACCACGACCTCACATCCCGGAAAGTATATCAACAGCCATGTCACCCAGTCGTGAAAGCCTTCATCCTTTATTGAATGAACATACTTTATGATTTATCACACTTAATGCCATTTCCTGATTTTTATATGACCACTTATGCAATTATATTTATGTGACTACTTACTGATAATGATCGTATTTTTTCTTGGCAAGTGCCCGGCAAGGTATGGTTTGCAGGTCGCTTTTCTTGTCGTTAGACATCAGACCGTGCACATTTTCCATTTTTTGTGTATGTATGATTGTTTTCCTATCGAAAGTAGAATTTTTCTCTGTATGTACTATGAAATCTTTAAGATATAACAAACACCAGTTGACTTTGACATTTTGCCTTATGACATCTCAATATCTTGACTATTCTACATTTTTTGCTACTACATTATGATACAGTGTGTACATTTTTGCACTTGAAAATTGTCAATGTTTTTGACATAATACGTTTTCTGTCATGCTATGCTGTATGCCTAGGTATATCACTATAAACAAGTTTTTATTTAATGAGTATATGATTTAAATGCAAGATATTAATCCTTATTCATCATTTTCAGAAAGCAATAACGTGTAAAAGAAATAAGTTTAACAAACCACACTGGTTTACTAAGAAATGGAAATTTTACCATCAGAATGAAAGAACGAAAATGCAATACAGTGTCATGAAGAGTAAATGGATCAGAATTAACAAGCATTAACATGAATATACTATACATTCTGTATAATAGCAGTCTTAACTAATTATTTTTCTTTCAGAATACGAGGCGATTGATGCAGGCTGTCAGACAGAACTACACATGTTAATTTTAGTGATGAAATATGCTAGAAGTAAGAAACTCTATACTATGAATGGTTGTATGAAGTAAATGGTAATTTGAATAATGAATAATTAAGTGTCTATTTTTTGCAGATGTTAATAAATTATGGTGAATAGTTGTATGAAGAATATGGTAATATGAATAATGAAGTTTTTCTTTGCAGATGATGATAATGATGAAGTTCTATATTTTCTGTTAGTTAAAAAATGCTATGTAGTTATTTAAGTATTTGTTGCAGTTTCTTTTGACAGTATGTCTTATGTCGCATTGTATAATGACTGAATGTTTTGGGAAAGACAGCTAGAGTACACACATATTAAGTACACATTTCATTACCTGTTAATTCAAAGTTTACTACTTTTCAGCATAATATACATGTTTTCTTTCAGGTCAATAATCCATTTTGTATTTTTTTCCAGGAGAAGCTTTTCGTGATATTAATATGCTATAAACACTTAATTATGAAATCTGTTCTAGTACTTGCATTTTTTACCCAGTTGTGTCTATCATTTATGAATGTGATCACATATACTCTACTTGTTTCATAACCTTGCTACAGCTGACTCATGACGAATGACGTTATTAATACTTATTTCCAACAATAAGTCAAAAGTAAATATTTTCATGCCCCAGCAATGCATTGCTATCACAAAAAAAGAAATTATTACTAGTCACAACCATTACCAGTATACAACTACATAATGCTACCAGTTTAAGATATATTTCTGGTCCTAAATATAATGCTAATTTTTCTGATGTATTGATTCCATTATGTCTATGTATTAGTGGACTACAGACCTTGACTAATAGTTACACTGTCTTACATTTTAAGTATGTCTTATGTCACTTACATGATATCACATATAGTCACTAGCAGCTTGTTGCTACATGCAATAACTCTTGTTTTGAATGATGACTTGTGAATAATACTGAATAATGTTTTGTAAAACTATATGAATACTTTGTAACTGGCCAATGAGTGCCAATAATTACTGCAATGACATGAGTTCTTAATAATATTTTGTTATACTGTATCAATTAATGCCAATAATTACTGCAATGAGATGAGTTATGAATTATGTTTTGTAATACTCAATATTTGTTTACATGTTTAGTAACTGGCCAATGAATGCCACTGATTATTGTAATATGATGACTTATGCATAAATGCTATGCCATTAATTAACTCTTGCTTTGAATGATGATTTCTGAATAATGCATAAAAATGGTTTGTAGCCAGCCAATGAGTGCCAATAATTACTGTAATCACATGTTTTATGATTCCATTGATTACTGTATTATGATGACTTATGCATAAATCTTATGCCAATAATTAACTCTTGCTTTGAATGATGACTTCTGAATAATGCATAAAAATGCTTTGTAACTGGCCAATGAGTGCCAATAATTACTGTAATGAGATAACTTATGATGCCAATGATTACTGTAATGAGATGACTTATGGATAAATGCTATGCCAATAATTTCTGTAAATAATATTTTGTTGTACTCTATAAATGTTATGCCAATGATTACTGTAATGAGAAGACTGATGATGCCACTAATTACTATAATTAGATGACTTATGAATAATGTTCTGTAATACTCAATACATAATACAGAAATGTTTAGTAACTAACCAATGAGTGCCAATAATTATTCAAATTGGTTGATACACTAATGTAATTCTCAATGATGACTAGCATAAGACTTAATGTCCTTCACCTTCTGACCTAATTACCAGCAGTTACTGCAATATCCGTATGTTCTGTCCATCCTCATGATCATGGAGCACTATATTTGGTTTTTGCACTAATTCTACGTTGATGTAAGAGTACGGATTCTACAAGAATGTGGTGTCGACAAATCAAGCTGTCCACCACCTTGAACGATGGAGATGTTGTTATGGTCCTACTATTTGGTGCACCGAATGTACTACCAAAATGATAACATACAATATTAATGCAACATTTCAGTGTCTTGGCCACACTGATAAATACTTCAGGAAGAGAACTTCAGATTGTCTCACTTGGTGTTGTGCTTCTGTAGAAAGATACGGACTTTCAGTGCAGCTACGTGCAACCTACTGTGCTACAGCCATGATGCAATCCTTCCCATTCCTTTCCTAGTTCTAGTAAAATGGTAAAGTCTTATACAGTGCGTTTAAATTCTTGTAAAATGCTAAAGACTTATACAGTGTGGGTGCACTTCATTTCATTTGTTAATATGATCAGTTCTCCAAAATATGCTACAGACTTTTAAGTGCATGTGCACTTTATTTCATCTCTTAATGTGATCAGTTCATGTACAAATGTTAAAGACTTATACAGTGCGTGTGCACTTTATTTCATTTCTCAATATGTTTAAATTCTTGTCAAATGGTAAAGACTTATTCAGTGTGTGTGTACTTTATTTCATTTCTCAATACGTTTAAATTCTTGTCGAATGGTAAAGACTTATACAGTGCTGGTGCACTTTATGTCATTTGTTAATGTATTTTGTACTCATTGCGTATACATTTTGTCATTTCTTAAAATGTTCTGAACTCAGTGCGTGTGCACTCTATTTCATTTCTTAATATGTTCTGCGTTTATCTACAATGTATATACTCTGTGACTGTAGACTTAGTAAACTAATTAGATTATAGAAAAATTTGTTGCTTATGGCAAGTCCAATTGACTCACCATTGCTGCCAAATTCCCCCCCCCCCCCCCCCCCCCAGTGGAGGGTTATGTAAGAGGTCCATGATTAAGGAATTTGTTGCTAGCGCATTCGAGCAGATGTAATTTCGATGGATTGCTCACGCGCTGCCTGCGATACGTAAGCTATAAGAGAATCTCAGACCAAAGAGCAGTGTTGACTGCAGTAGGAACTGTGTGGTAGTAGGAGTAAGTAGTTGCTAGCAGTCTGGTGCATAGTGTTGGTTGGGCCGGTCGTGATGGAGCGATGGCGGAGCCTGAGTGTTGTAGTATAAGGTAAAACCAGCCTCGCGCATATGTAGTATTGTTACATCAAGTCCCAAGTAAATGTTCAAAAAATAATCTCTTAATAATAATCTCTCATAAAAAGTAACTTTTGACAATCATTCATTTCAATTTAAAGAATTTACTAATTTCTCCAATCCTTGCTCATCCCGATTATTGAAAGGAAAAATCAATTGCTTCTTGTTATATATGACAACTCTATAGGGCAGCATTGCACAGAGCTGCACCAGAAAAATTTCTTATAGGAGCAGATATATACGCGTTATCCGGCGACCTTATTGAGGTAAGATTTTTCAATTTATTCAGAATGAATTTTCAGGGCTATGACGCAGCACTGCTGACGTCCTAAATTTACCAGTTTAAATTCACAGTCATTATTGAAAGGTTATACGTGAGCGACAATTTTATTGAGAGGTTAGTCACATTGTATTATTGGTAGGTTACGGAATTTATCTGTTCGTAGGTTACGCTAAATGTCAATGTTATGGTTATATATTACTGTTGGGAGGTTTCGGAACTTTTACTGTTGAGAGGTTACACTAAATGTGAATATTATTCATATTATTTTTCTGGTGGGAGGTTACAACCTCACACACGTGGATGGTGAGGAGACTTCTCGATCGCGAAATGCGGATTCTCAGTTCGCCAAATGCACCAATTTTGGTTATTGACGAACCTATCCAAATGAAAGTTGGCTTCCTCCCTAAACCAAATCGTATTCACATCAATTTCCTGTTCGTTAGTTCTATGGACAATACTGTTGGCGAAACACAGCCGTTGTTTCATGGCCGTGGGGTTTAATGGCTGATGGGTTTGAATTCTGTATGGGAAGAGATGCAGGTTCCCAACAACAATTTGTCGCAGCGTCTCCCATTTAATTCCCACCTGTTGTGCAGCTCGTCTGATCGATTTCCTGGGGCTGGTTTGAAAAACAGCGCCTATCCTCTCGATGTTTTCAGGCGTTTTCACCCTTCTTGGACGACCGACATTGCCAACACTGTCATCAGGAACACTACCCGCTCTCTCAAACTTACGAATCAAATTCTTGAGCCGGCCGGAGTGCCCGAGTGGTTCTAGGCACTTCAGTCTGAAACCGCGCGACTGCTGCGGTTGCAGGTTCGAATCCTGTCTTGGGCGTGGATGAGTGTGATGTCCTTAAGTTAGTTTTAATTAGTTCTAAGTTCTAGGGGACTGATGACCTCAGATTTTAAGTCCCATAGTGATCAGAGCCTTTTGAACCAAATTCTTGATTCCAGAATGAAAGTTTCAGTTTCAAATTCTTGATTGTAAGCACACTTGGACCGGTTATCTTCAGCGTGAACTCTGTCGCAAACTTCCTTTGAGCCGCAGTTGGGCTGTTATTATTCACATAGTAGGCCTTCACAAGCGCTATATGCTCAGCAAGCTGTACCATGGCATTTTCAAGTGCAAATGGCTGACAACAACACGGCGCGTGTGCATGCAGAGACTAATTCCCATCATGCCCCGTGGCCCACCTTGCAGTTTGGACGGTCTAAGGCAAACCGTTAAGAAATTACGACGTTTTTATTTCATATAGTTCAATAATTTTCACCCTGTATATATGTATTGATTGTTCTCAAGTTTGTTCCCCCTACATAGACCCTCTATAAATTCTTTCCATCTTTAAGCTTTCCCTTCCTTGCTTAGCACAGGCTTGCCATCTGAACTCTTGATATTCATACAGTTCCTTCTCTTTTCCTCAGAGGTATCTTTAATTTTCCTATAGTCAGCATCTATCTTTCCTCTGATTATCCATGCTTCTACATCCTTGCGTTTCTCCTGTACCCATTCCTGTTTTGCCAGTTTTCACTTTCTGTCAGACGTCTGTAATTCGTTTCCCCTGAGCCGGTCGTTGTGCCCGAGAGTTTCTAGGCGATTTAGTCCGGAACCACGCGACTGTTACGGTCGCAGGTTCGAATCCTGCCTCGGGCATGGACGAGTGTGACGTCCTTAGGCTAGTTAGGTTTAAGTAGTTTATGGGACTGATGACCTCAGATGTTAAGTCCCGTAGCGCTCAGAGCCATTTGAACCCTTTCTCCTGTTTCATTTGTTGCATTTTCCCATTCTATAACTTCTGAACTGATGTCTGCTCCTATTAAAAGAGGGTGATCAGTGAACTTATTCAAGATATTCTGCAAGTTTCTCTGAAGCAGTGTGCCACTGCAGCTCCTGACGCAGGTGGTCGATACAAGCATCCAAGTACACTGTTTGATCCACATTTGATGCTTAACTTTGCCCAGGTTATTTCACATTTGAAATCCACAACATCCTCACTAGACTTTATCGAATCCTTTACTCCAATAAGTAAGCCTTTGGCGTCCACCTATTTTTGTGATATACAGGGTGTTCCAGAGGTAATGGTCAACATTCAGAGATATGACAGGAACGCTCATTTCAGGCAAAAAGCTCCATTTGAATATATGTCCAACTCCGAATCGTTTCCGAGACAGAACACATCAGTATACACTCTTTGACATAAAACCTGGCCGGGCGCTGCTAATAATACTGTTAAGTCCGGCTATCTCCACAAACCTATGGGTTTATAGTTTAGCTTTATAGTTTGTGATCCAGTCAGAATATCTCACTGCATTGTTTAATGTTATTAGTAATGCTTTGTATCTCATTTCTTTTCCATTTCAAAGCGATTCTTCAGGCAGATTTTTGGTCAGGAATTGGTATGTTTTCGTCAAGCCACCGCGAGTAACTGTTGTGTAAGTTGTTTCACTATTGTGGTTTGATTTGTTAGTTACATGTAAGCGATAAACTGTATGAATACCTTACAGTGCTTGCTCTATAGCAACGCGGTCTCACCGCCCATCTTGAGATCCACATATGGATTCATAGAGAACTTAACGCTGATCTGCAGTTATATTTAAGGTATGCAGTTAGGTTTAAACCATCAAAATTGCCCATTTTTTAAGCTGCCCAGAGTGGAAGGCCGTTGCTAACGCCGGTGCTAGCAAATTTCTTCAGGGCGTCTAATCGTTATTACACAGATTAAGCACAAAGTCACAACATTCACTTTATACAGAGCTATTACAAATGATTGAAGCGATTTCATAAATTCACTGTAGCTCCATTCATTGACATATGGTCACGACACACTACAGATACGTAGAAAAACTCATAAAGTTTTGTTCGGCTGAAGCCGCACTTCAGGTTTCTGCCGCCAGAGCGCTCGAGAGCGCAGTGAGACAAAATGGCGACAGGAGCCGAGAAAGCGTATGTCGTGCTTGAAATGCACTCACATCAGTCAGTCATAACAGTGCAACGACACTTCAGGACGAAGTTCAACAAAGATCCACCAACTGCTAACTCCATTCGGCGATGGTATGCGCGGTTTAAAGCTTCTGGATGCCTCTGTAAGGGGAAATCGACGGGTCGGCCTGCAGTGAGCGAAGAAACGGTTGAACGCGTGCGGGCAAGTTTCACGCGTAGCCCGCGGAAGTCGACGAATAAAGCAAGCAGGGAGCTAAACGTACCACAGCCGCGGTTTGGAAAATCTTATGGAAAAGGCTAAAGCAGAAGCCTTACCGTTTACAATTGCTACAATCCCTGACACCCGATGACAAAGTCAAACGATTTGAATTTTCGGCACGGTTGCAACAGTTCATGGAAGAGGATGCGTTCAGTGCGAACCTTGTTTTCAGTGATGAAGCAACATTTTTTCTTAATGGTGAAGTGAACAGACGCAATGTGCGAATCTGGGCAGTAGAGAATTCTCACGCATTCGTGCAGCAAATTCGCAATTCACCAAAAGTTAACGTGTTTTGTGCAATCTCACGGTTTAAAGTTTACGGCCCCTTTTTCTTCTGCGTAAAAACGTTACAGGACACGTGTATCTGTACATGCTGGAAAATTGGCTCATGCCACAACTAGAAACCGACAGCGCCGACTTCATCTTTCAACAGGATGGTGCTCCACTGCACTTCCATCATGATGTTCGGCATTTCTTAAACAGGAGATTGGAAAACCGATGGATCGGTGGTGGTGGAGATCCTGATCAGCAATTCATGTCATGGCCTCCACGCTCTCCCGACTTAACCCAGGCGATTTCTTTCTGTGGGTTTATGTGAAAAATTCAGTGTTTAAACCTCCTCTACCAAGAACGTGACAGAACTGCGAGCTCGCATCAAAGATGCTTTCGAACTCATTGATGGGGACATGCTGCACCGAGTGTGGGAGGAACTTGATTATCGGCTTGATGTCTGCCGAATCACTAAAGGGGCACACATCGAACATTTGTGAATGCCTAAAAAAACTTTTTGAGTTTCTGTATGTGTGTGCAAAGCATTGCGAAAATATCTCAAATAATAAAGTTATTGTAGAGCTGTGAAATCGCTTCAATCATTTGTAATAACCCTGTACTATTACCGCGACATATGGGACCTACGTGACGAACAAAACTGAAATACGTACCGTTGACGGTCTAATGGAAGCTTTTCAGAGACGTTGGTATAGCAAAGAAGCTAGGTATCCACAAAGAATCACCTGTAACCATCTACGTATACATGGATACTCCGCAAATCACATTTAAGTGCCTGGCAGAGGGTTCATCGAACCACCTTCACAGTTCTCTATTATTCCAATCTCGTATAGCGCGCGGAAAGAATGAACACCTATATCTTTCCGTACGAGCTCTGATTTCCCTTAATTTATCGTGGTGATCGTTCCTCCCTATGTAGGTCGGTGTCAACAAAGTATTTTCGCATTCGGAGGAGAAAGTTGGTGATTGGAATTTCGTGAGAAGTTTCCGTCGCAACGAAAAACGTCTTTCTTTTAATGATGTCCAGCCCAAATCCTGTATCATTTCTGTGACACTCTCTCCCATATTTCGCGATAATACAAAACGTGCTGCCTTTGTTTGAACTTTTTCGATGTACTCCGTCAGTCCTATCTGGTAAAGATCCCACACCACGCAGCAGTATTCTAAAAGAGAATGGACAAGCGTAGTGTGGGTAGTCTTCTTAGTAGGTGTGTTACATTTTCTAAGCGTCCTGCCAATAAAACGCAGTCTTTGGTTAGCCTCCCCCACAACATTTTCTATGTGTTCCTTCCAATTTAAGTTGTTCGTAATTGTAATACCTAGGTATTTAGTTGAATTTACGGCTTTTAGATTAGACTGATTTATCGTGTAACGGAAGTTTAACGAATTCCTTTTAGCGCTCATGTGGATGACCTCACACTTTTCGCACCATTCTTTTCTAAATCGTTTTGCAGTTTGTTTGCATCTTCTGATAACTTTATTAGTCGATAAACGACAGCGTCATCTGCAAACAACCGAAGACGGCTGCTCAGATTGTCCCCAAGTCGTTTATATAGATAAGGAACAGCAAAGGGCCTATAACACTACCTTGGGGAACGCCAGAAATCACTGCTGTTTTACTCGATGACTTTCCGTCAATTACTACGAACTGCGACCTCTCTGACAGAAAATCAGAAATCCAGTCACGTAACTGAAACGATATTCCTCAAGCACACAATTTCACTACGAACCGCTTTCATGGTATAGTGTCAAAAGCCTTCCGGAAATCCAGAAATACGGAATCGATCTGAAATCCCTTGTCAGTAGCACTCAACACTTCATGTGAATAAAGAGCTAGTTGTGTTTCACAGGAACGATGTTTCCTAAACCCATGTCGACTGTGTGTCAATAGACGGTTTTCTTTGCGGTAACTCATAACCATTAACACAGCTTACTGATTCAAGCTTGTGAGAAGACGTAATGTTGACGTTTGCTCCCTATACAAGTTAATAATAGTTTAATTTGAGCGTAAAGATCGCAGTTCTGACGATCAGTTTAACTGAACACTAATTGACACAAATTAAATTCTTCAACAAGAAAGCAACTATCACCATTAGGAGGGAGAGCAACACATCATTTAGATGGTGGGAATGTCGCCTTATTAACGCACTGCTGTTGTGCGTGGTATGACCTCGCAGTATGTTCAGTAAAAGTTGTAGATGTGTTAGTAACGAATACGTGAGCCAATTTCTGTCGGCTACCACCTGTCGGTATTGTTGAGTGGGGCTGGTATCTGACGGGACAGAAACCCGATGGAATCGTTGATCAGAGACGAATGGCCAAAGCGATCACAATAATTTCTCGCACGTAATAAGATCAAGAAATATATAAATGATCGGCGTTCCGTCTCAGGGCCGCGACTTGCTAAGAGCAATAACAAATTAATGACTAAAAACAATGTGCGTCCTGCCATTACGTCTCTTCTCAATGATCTGCCGACTTCGCTGTTTCAGACAAAAACTATCTGAGATAGGGTTGATTTGCACACAAATATGTAAGTATCCACACGGAGAGAACTAATGATAAGAATAATAACAAAAGGCCTTGTACATCAGATTCATAATCTAAGAACGAACCAGCAAACATAGAATGGACTTTGAATATGTGCCTGCTCGCTAAGGCACGCTGAAGAAGAAGAAACAAGAAAAATGTGCAGAGCTACACGAGAAAACAAACAAAAGACAACGTTGAATATCTGTTTTCTTTCAACCACATGCTGATTTTACATCGCTGATTTTCTTTGGGACTGTTTTTACATCACATTATTCTTGAGTTACAGGGATTTACGCAAAAGCTTTCTCGCATTCAAATAAAAATGAAACGCACGTGCGCCCATAAGACAGGCTCTACGGAAAATTACAAGAAAAATAAGACCTTTACATAAAGTAATACTGCATCGCCCCCTTGAAGGTTTGAAGCTATTCTACAAGATGAATAGGTTTCGACCAAAAAATCAGAGGACTTAAAAAATTTGAATTCTGCTAGAATGTCATTTGATGGCTAATTCTCAGTAGGAAATGCATATGTTATGCTCATTATACAAGTTCATTGTTACTTTCTCTTTAAAACGGCACAAGTACAGGTAAAAAAAGAGAAAAAAAAACATGTCCACAAGATTACGTGTAGCCAAATAAAACATCATGTATTTCTTTCTTTAAGGAACGCCAAAATAGCAGCAAATCGTGACTGAGAATAAGGCGTTTCCTTTCTTTACTGACAGCCTCAACGTTACATTTAAAAATGAATAATTGTGAATGTTAGAGTATTATCTTTGCGTTTAGTGATTTCTTCAAAATATGAGACTAGTAATTTAGACTACAACGTTCTTTTACTAGGATTAATTGACTTCAAGGAATTTCTTCATTAGGTTAATGGCGAGTTTAAAGTTGATTTCATACAGTGCTAAGCAGACTCGATGCCTTCAGACGTGTAGGCGACGGCAAATGAATCGCTATAAATTTTGACTGTAATGCAAAGTAACCTCGTCTTCCAATGTTCCGGCGGGGACAGATGAGCTTCATTTTTTTATTTACAGAATACAATGCAAAATAGGTTCGTTGCCTCCAGATACACAGGCGACGACAGATGAATTGAGAAAATTGTTACTGATTACAATTCAAAGTAGGCTTGTTGACTTCAGATGGACAGGCGACGGCGGTTAATTGAGAAAATTTATCCTGCATACCGTACAATGTAGATTCATTGTCTTCATGAGGGCCTAATCAATGGTATCGGGATCAGCGTGGGGTAGGAGGCTGCGCTCCATCCCTCCTCCCGCTCCCCAGCGTGTTGATTTGAGACAAACGCCAGCACGTGATCAATTCAGTTGCAGTAGTCTCGGTAGTCAACTGGCGATCGCGCGTAGGCAGCTGGACTAGCGGTAGCGCTGCCAACCTTCATCAGCATGCGACGGTTGTTGTGAAACGAAGTGATAAAGGCAGTATCAGTGCATGATAGAAGCTAGAGGGCGCAAAGCTGCCATTATCTAGATCTCTGATCAAATCGCCTAGCATCGTTTTACAAAACTTGATCACTTAACGCTGTCACGCTGATTCTACGTTGGTACTAGTACTTGTGTTTTTTCTGGCTTCACAGACTACTAATACTAACAGTAAACTGATTTAATTTGCTCCTACTGGAGCCAATGGCTTAGTATTCCTTTATTTATTGTAAATACTTCGCCACACGCACAACAAGAATATCCTTTCATGGCAGTTGGGTATAACACATCCACAGAGAGACACTATCAATTAGGCAACGTCCTCGGTGCCACCCATGCAAATCTGTTGAGCATGTTATATATGTGCTAGTCAGAAACTTTGACAAGAAATCAACCTCGCTGTGACTCTAGCACCTGAGGGGTAGGTAATCCCTTCGATACCCCTTAGGTGGGGTTTGCCTACCTTCAAGCGCTAGAGCAGCTGCAGCACAGTATTGGTGCCACAGTTTCTCACAGGCACACCTTTAATGGCCTCGAAAATGGTATGTGGGTGACACAGGATGGTGCACGAACGGGGGATCTTAGAGGGACTTTTTGGCATTTTATTCAGACACATGTTTATGTTGCATCCCCTGTGATCACGCTTCAGGAGGGCACAAAACAGGAGGGATGAAAAATTATAAACACTCTTTGCTGCTTCGGATCACGACCAGTTTTCGTTGAATGGTTTTCAAAGGTCCCTAGCAGTTCCACTCTCTATACCAGCGCAAAAACTGCGGTTACAGATCACGCTCAATGGTCGTGCAGGCCCACGATGTCCTTAAAACAGGGGGCGGAAGCGCTGTCGAACGTTGTCATTGTTTCTACCGCTCATCGCACTGCGAACCGTCGTTTTCGACCACGAAATGTGTGAGAATCGTCGCCCCAAGGGGAGAGTTGGTTTCATTGATGCCATTTTTGCCACCCCCTGTGACCTTTTTCGAATCGATTCTGAGCGGTGGTGCACTGAAATGTTTTCCTCGGCAACCCATAGCAAAACCACGTGATTTCAACGTTGAATGTCGCGGTTCGACCTCCAACGCAGAGGCTTCAAAAGAAGGGGTGAAATGTGGGTAAGATGGAGTGTGACGACTTTCCCTTCGTGTGACACGTCCATGGTGGCATCGGGCAGTATTGTGGTGAAACTCGATGTCACTGTGACAGCATTAACCCACCTTACACCTCACACCTTCTTAGCTGTGGAATTTTTTTCGCACGTGTTGACACCTTAGAGGAAGGTTGTAGGCAACTGTGAGTCAAATTTCAAACTTATGCATCGCTGTGAGGGACAACTACGAGGTTTAGAAAAAATGATCCTTTAATTTTGTTGCCCAGTGTTGGATTCCCGATTTTTGAAGCTTTCCGACGTGGAAGAGCGCTGTTTACACAGGTGTTATACAATTTCAGAGCATGGATAGCAAAGCTGGTGATATTAGTTTCTGCTCATGCAACACGGCATGTGAAATATTGAGATACTTTTATAGTTTGCAATGAAAGTTTATTTCAGTGATATAACAAGAAGTTGGAAATCATCCTTGCCCCACGCATCACGAAACAGCAAGATGTCAAACACTTTGCACCTCGAAATCGACTGTGTCTACGTGAAATCTTGTGCCATATACAAATAGAATGCCACGTCTGCCACAAGAATGTGGATATATGTTGATGGGAATGGAAGCAGGAAGAAACACAGTTAATTAATTATTCGATGCCACGCAGTAATCAATTCATTTGAAGATTCAGAAGAGAAGAAACTGTAAATTATGTTCGTTAACATAGAAACTAAACTGTAGATGTGGGAAACGTGCAGTTCTTCGCCTTCATACTTTTTAACCTTGAAATCTACGAGCATACATATAATGCATTCATTGCTTTCGTAATGTTCCGCTCTCCTCTTCTTCCTAATGATGAAAAGAAGCCAAATCCATGACACAGATGTTTTCGTCGAATCTTTTCAACGACTTTTGTGTGCTTTTGCTTGGTAATCTCGCAGCAGGCCAATGCCTGCTACCACGAAGTATTGGATAGTTTCCAGAGGACTTGCGAACTGTGTTCGAAGTCAGGTAAAACACTCATTTGATTACCAGGAATATCTACGTTAGCTTGTCTAGCTGTATCAATAAAAGCAAGAAGAAAACTTAATTTATCTGTTCGCACAACTCAGACGAACAGCCGGAGAACGAAATTATGAAACATTAGTCTTCCACTTACAGTTGTAGTACAATCTGCAGATGAGCCGCTGGTAAAACATGTCCGTGGTAACAAATTCGTAGCTATCTGCAGCAGTGGCGGAGTCGATACTATATATTCGGTTGTTGAGTAATACACTGCGATTCATAACTGTCGTCATGGTGTTAAATCAACAGAAACTGTAGCCGAATTCTGCCTGCATCACTGGCCCCCCTTTCCTTTTCTGTTTCTTGACGTGTGGGGCAAGGATGATTTCCAAATTCTTTTTATTGTACTGAAATAAAAACTATAAAAGTAAGTGTTTTATTCGTTTGCGAGTGAACGAATAAGAACAATAATAGTAGCAATAACAAAGTAATAATGAACGAATAAGAGCAGTTGTTACTTATGTGAAATACGGCATTCCTGGAGTCAAAAAAATTGAACTTTCTGTCTCAGTGCCTCATCTTACATGAGAATTATGTAGCATAAGCGTTCGAAATACAAGAGGTTGATTGATGTATTTGGGAAAGGAGACCAAACAGCGACGTCATCGGTCCCATCGGATTAGGGAAGGAAGTCGGCTGTGCCCTTTCAAAGGAGTCATCCTGACATTTACCTGAAGCTATTAAAGGAAATCACGGGAAACTTAAATCAAGATGGCCGGACGCATGTTTGAACCGCCATCATCCCGTATGCGCCACCTCGCTCGCTCCCGAGAAACGGAAATGTCATGTGAATTTAGTAGAAAAATTCAGAACCTCATGCAGAAGTAAAAGCACTGTCACAGGGTTGCCAAATATTTACAAGAATATTGCAGTTATTAGCTCGGGCGCTTCGGTCGCCTTATCATGTGGTATTTCATGTGGACACGGTGAACCACTTGATACTATATGCATAACTGTCTTGAATTCATTCACAACGCGATGCGTTTTCCGTAATCACCACTGTAACTTGTTTATTGTACTGTGATCACTTGTTTCCCACAACGGCCACGGAAAACCACGTGCAATAATATTGTTGTCAGGTACAACGTAGCGAAATATTTGTTGAGCTCGTCTTAAGATCCGGTCATACATGTCCGGACCACGACAGGACCAAGCGTCGGGCAAGTGAGGCCTGCGCTCCGGCCCGTTCCTCTGTGAACCACACATAAACGCTGTTGTTCCTTCTAGGACACAGGAGTAGTGACCTGTTTTTCTGTTTTTGAAAGTTGTAAATACGGTCACTAATTTTCGTAATAATTAAGTCGGACTTACAGCACTTGCTTTACAGGAAAAAAGGAGCAGGGCAAAAGAAAGAAGAAATATATGGATCCACATTACCTGGAAGCCAAGACCAGTGAAGGAAGATTTTTTAATACTATTTGCTCTTGCCACGGATGATGAGGGACAGTTTTACGAATATTTTAAGGTAACGCAGAACAGCTTCTGTCAACAAACAAGAATCAAAATTGAGCAAAAGTGACACTTTCTGAAGACTATTAGTTTCATCCAAAGAACGCGTACCAGTCTTTTAACGTACGTTCAGAAGAGAGTGAACAGAAAGCAAACAAAAAAGGTTAAGTACAGCACTTACATTTTATTCTTTTAGTGATTAAAGGACAAATAATTTCGTAAAAAATCTACTTAAATTTCTACGTTCTTTGTACTCAGCACTCCAGTATTTTTCATTTGTGTGGCTGTAAAGCACAGGAAACTTATGAACTCCTTCTATCAGTCTTTTCACGTCCATTTTTTGTGCACAAAACAGTCATGCACATTTGCTCAGCCGACAAAACAATTCTATCGTCGCGTCGTCCGTCACGTGATAAATTAAACAAAGCAAATTCCGCCTGCTACGCTCTCGGCGCAATGAGGTTCCTCGCGCACGGCCCGGTCTTGTCTGGACCGCTACATTTGTTTTAGTAGTACCCTATATTTCGTCCTTCGCGTGACGGCCGGTACTCGGGCGTGTCTCGACACGGACAGGGCCCGGACATGCGTGACTGGGCCCTTATACGGACTCCCAAAGCGGAGGCGTTTGGTTTTTATGCAGCGTTACCTCCTTATACATTCTAACATCCCCTTTGGGAGGCTGTGTATATTTATGGCGTTTAATCAGATTTCATGCAGACTTCCTGATTTTTTAATCTATCCGACGTGAAAGGGGCTATTAACGCCGGTGTTACCTAATTTCAGCTCTGGGATAGCAAAGCCAGTGATAGTTTACAATGATAGCTTATTTCAATGGAATAAAAAGTAATTGGAAATCAGCCTTGCCCCACATGTCACTAACCGTAAGAAGTCAAACACTTTGCACCTCGAAATCGACTATGTCTACATGCAGTCTTGTACCACTCTGTAATATACTCTTTTCATTCTGCTGTGTAGAGTCCGCACATGATACGGTGGCCGATGCGCAATTTTCTTCCAAAGCGCTGGCCGAGTTCATTCGGTTGGTCGGAAGGAGAGGCCAACATGTTTGCCACCTTTTGGCCTAAGTGAAATATCCACAATATTCCTCATATTTCATAAAAAAATTGAGATATCGAAATGAGATTGTTGCAAATGATAGTACACAAGAGTATTTTGCCTTATGAACTTCATTATCTACTGTGTTATTCCACTAATTAGAGGATTTTTCGAATAAGGAATGATTTTTAAAAGCCATCGATAGCTGGTGAAACGAGGTATAACTGAAGACATTACACGTTTATTGTGTACTGAGGATGTGCTTTTTGATAAGATACTGGGCTTATTTTTCCTCATTTATTTCACTTAATATACTTAATAAACCACTGTTTCAGAATTTTCTCAATTGCGTCTGCACAGCTTGTTAGTGAAGTGGAGGCTATGAAAACTCGGCTGTGTTTTGGCAAAAGAAACAAATTTTAACATGGTAACAACACAAATGTGTAGGTTTTACTGGAAATTCGCCCCTTGTGGCACTTCTCTGAAAGTTATAAATGTTATGTTATGTTAACCGGGGACCAAGAAACGACGGAGAGGCTCCGTCCCCGCCGCAGCCGCAGTGGTCCACAACCCCACAACGACTACCGCAGTCCACTTCACCCCTCCGCCGCCCCACACCGAACCCAGTGTTATTGTGCGGTTCGGCCCCCGGTGGACCACCCAGGGAACGTCTCACACCAGACGAGTGTAACCCCTATGTTTGAGTGGTAGAGTAATGGTGGTGCGCGCGTACGTGGAAAACTTGTTCGCGCAGCAATCGCCGACATAGTGTAGCTGAGGCGGAATAAAGGGAACCAGCCCGCATTCGCCGAGGCAGATGGAAAACCGCCTAAAAACCATCCACAGACTGGCCGGCTCACCGGACCTCGACACAAGTCCGTCGGGCGGATTCGTGCTGGGGACCGGCGCTCCTTTCCGCTCGGAAAGCCGTGCGTTAGACCGCATGACCAACAGGGCGGCCAAGTTATAAATGTTTAGCAAGTCAGGCGAAAAAAATCGCTGCATTTTTGACGGAGTTCTTTTTTAAATACTAACCAAAGCAGAAGTATAGATTTTTGAACGCTGACCATCCAAGTAAGGGCATGGAGGAATCCCGCTTAATACTTACAAAAAATGTGAGTGTAGGCTGCAGTTTAGAACAGCACTTACCCTCCAGCACTTGGCGTTTCCCCTACAGCGTCTGCCCACAGCCCTCACGCGTGTCCTGCCATCTACCCATCTAGCGGCCAGGGTATTCCGTGCACATTGTAGTTATCGCTTTTGCGTCAACTCAATTTTTCGACCCTGGGAAGGTCATTCCACCGCTTAAATTTCAACTAGTTTTGTATTTCATGCTACGAACTGTCTGCATTAACTATCACCAGAGCAATGGCAGAGAACTAAACGAAGCTGTGTCGTGTTTGCTCCGAGACCCCATACTCGTCATCGCTTCCGAATTTTTTTCTCTGCAAATAGCCGAAATGGAACTCAGCAACAAAGTACTAAGAAAGCATTTGCGTTGCGCCTACTGAACCATCAGCCAATCTTTATTTATTTTTATTCATTTAACTCCACCTCTTATGTATATTACAAGGATGCAAAAATATAACATCTTACATTTTAATTTTTATAATTTTTTTCCTAATAAAAATGTTATTTTTTCTATAATTTGTTGATTCTGCAATAAAACTTAGGTCTACTACATAAGTATGGACTATTGCAAGTTACAGAAAAAAATAGAGCAATACTTTCGGAACTTTAGGAAATACTGTACATGAATTCTGAAAAATACAACTTGCGGGAAATTGCGAATGAAGATATGAGTCCAATTAAACTGTGCCTCAGAACATTCCTCAAGCATCATCCTGATGCATTTCTTGTAGCTTTCTCTTGGCATTCCTTTTAGGAATTCTTGCTTCTTTGGTAACTTGAAGAGCGAATCTTTCAGCTTCATGCATCCGTTGTCTTTCACACGCAAGCAATTGGTGTTTCATATTAGAGCCACATTTTATGCCTCAATTTCTCAGGACTTCCAACCTTCCTATCACTCCATCATTGAAACATATCACTGCATCTAGTACACCAACTTTTAATGTATTTAATACTACGAAAACATTCTTGGGTAATCTTTCTCATATGCAATGGTTGAAAATTTCATTTGTATTCTGAGTGCCCCCATGAAGACATTTACTAAGCAAAACAGGGTCACTGAGGTCTCTAAAAATTGGTTTTATTTCATAAATAACGGGCTCAGGAAGAGAATGCTTATCATGGTATATTTGACCACTTTCTTTTGCTTTTTGGTAACCACACCAAGTATCTGCTCCTTTAGGGCAAAGTCCGTGAACGGGGTGGTCATCTGTGGACAACTTATGAAGGTCGATGGCCCATACAGCTTTTCTCATTGCTGTAACATCATTCAGAGATGCAGTTCGTCTAATGGCCAGTCCATATAACTTTGAAGGAGCTCTATTTCAGTTTCTGTCACTCTTCCTCGGTCAGACAGATATTTTCCATCAGATAGCTACTTTCCTTTCATTTCTCTTCGTAGCTTCCTCAATCTAGCACCCATCCTCTTTGGAACATGTCCACAACACTCCAGTTTTGTTGCCAAGGTATCACCATAAACATTGAACTCACTAATTTTATTGAAAGCTTTAGAGTCCCCATCGCCTAGGTACTTCGTATATCTAATGTTATAAGTGGGCACCGACCTCTGAAATATTTTTAGAGCTCTATCACACTCCATACCACCACTGTAACCAATTCTTAGAACACTGATGTTCAATATGTCCTTCAGTGTTAGCATGGCAGGTGTGCCAGTACTTAGATAAGCACTCAACATCAACAACTTTTCCATTCTTCAGAGAAGTAGAACTTACAACACCATTCGAGGAACGATGTCCTCGACGTTGCCATGTCCCATCAAGTGCAAAAGCAATGTCCCTAGTTCCACTAACATTTACAGTTTCTTCTACTGAACGTTTCATAGAGGCACCTAAAAGTATTTTTATGAACTTGCTGAACCTGCTGTGAGGAGGAGGAAGGTCCATCAAACCACAAAACGTTTGAGCAGCCCTTTTTTCCTTTTTGTATTGCACGCATTGCATACACTAACTTCAAATTCACATCATATGAATTATGCACAATGTTAGACGTCATTTTCGAGGTAGATTTATTGCAGGATCTACACAGAACAACTAATTTTGACGCTAAACCCTTCTTGCTACTTTGTTGTTCAGTTATTTCCAGACAGCCTACACCATCACATTGTTTACATTTCGCCACTTCCTTTATCAAAGAAGATAAGATGCCTACATTAACAACAACAAATCCACTACAAACAGCGTCATCGTTAACACAAAAATTTGAATCACCAGGTGGCGTGCCATGTGGTAGCTTCTTCTCTGAAGAACTGATACATAGGTTACTTTCAACAGTGTGGTTTGCTTTGTTTGAGAACTGGTTACCACGGAATTTCTTTTTATTGAATTTCTTGATGAGTGCGATAGTTCGTATTTATTGCACACTAAAGGATATATACTTCCACAATTATATGTAGCACTTGGGCAACAAACATTCAGTAACAAGTGAACAAACTGCTTCAGCGAAACAAAAGTAAATACTAGCAAAGATAATCATTTACAGACACTAGAAACCTGCACTGTTACCAACATATACAATGTATCATACTATAATCGCTGGAAACAGAAAGTTCACAATTCTTTTCGAAATAATACTGGTTTCTGTAACGTAAATAAAGGGGGCGTGTCGACATACATGACCGTAACTTTAAAATTTGGTATATATGGGTCATTTTTCATTTGAAACCCTGTAATATATATACCAAAGTAATCCGGAAAGACTATAGAATTTAATAAAATCATTAAAAAATTTCGATTTTTCTACCATTTATAAGTATCCTGTATCCTTAAGTTCTCCATGTATCCATATGTGGACCTCAAGATCTAGACTCTAGAGTGTGCTGCGTTCTATAGAGCATGCACTGCAATGTATTCGCACAGTTCGTCGCATATGTTTATTGTAAGAAATAAACCACTTTACACTGCTGGTACTCATTGTGACTCCATTGCTATCGAACGTGAAACACATATCGTAGACTTTTTTTTTGTGGAGCACCACTCAGCAACTGTAAAATTTTGTATTCTACCCTGAGCGATGAGGGGTAGCTGATGCTTTCGACAAAAGGGCGAAGGAGCGCAGCGCTTCCGCGGCAGTGGCTACCGGGTGCCAGTAAAAGAGTCCCAGAGAGCTCTGCCGCATGTAGCCCACGCAGTCTGCCGAGAAATCTGTCGCTAAAATGTTTTTCCGCAAAACTGGTATTACTCGTGTGTCAACAAGTGAAATACATTCTAGCTGTGCTACCATTACTCTTAAGTAATTCAGATTTTGGAGGACGGCGGTAGAAAAATTTAAGTAATGAGCCGTTTCGATCGCTAGACGTTGCGTTCACCCGACGCGCTGTTTACCGTTTTTTTTCGTCATTTTACTCGTCGTTTGGCCTGGGCAGATGTCACCTGACACCCCTTCAAGTTCATCGTTGAAAACTTCACTCAACTTTCTTTATTATTATTTTTGCAGAGGGCAGTCAGCCCTCGGACCCAACGCGCTGAGCCACAGTGCTGCCGAATGCTAGGTCACAGGGGTAAACAAAGCACAACATCTCGAACAGAAGCCGACACTTTCTCCAGGAGCTGCTGCAACCTACAGTATTGTCAGTTCGTGCAGACAGCCGCGATCGTAAGGAGGAGTGTACCTTTGTTTTTGGGTTAGTGGCGCTTTTGAACGCGCAGCTGTCATGGTGTGTTGTGAGAGCAGTAGCGCGTCCTTGCGTCTGTTGCAATGATAGTGTTCATGCTGCAGTAGGATTTCTCCATCGGAGTTTTCTGACACGTCGAACTCCTGATCGTAGAGTGTTTATCAGAGTCTTCAGCATAGTACGTGAAACAAGTATTCTTCCAAGTTCCTACTTTTTTTTTAATCTGTAGTTCAGCAGTCTGTGTATTAACAGCAACACATTTTGTAAAGTCGTCCTACCACCAGCACACGACAACATTCTCCGTATATTGACGTCCCATGATCAAATCATGTGTAGGGCTAATATTACACGAGTAAAATTGAACCTATTTCACATATAGCAATCTAAATTGTTCACTGATGAAACTGCATTTACACGGAATGGAATCAACAACGCACGTAACAGTCATCAATGATCGCTGGAAAATCTATTCACTACGGTGCAAACCAATCCCCAGTTTCGTTTTTCGATCAGTTTTTGGTGTGGCATGATGATAGGTCCCGTCATTTTCAGATGCAAATGAAATTACAGAATTACTTGCATTTTTTTGGAAATTTTCATTGAGGACGTTCGTTTGGCCAAGCAGACTGCATCGTACTTCCAGCATGATGGAGCCCCTCCAAATTTTACCAGGCGTTTGAGGAAGCACCTAATCCACACTTACCTTGTAGCGTTTTGTTACTGTAGTGTTATGTTCCTGTTTCAATCGCTTCATGTCCCTAATGCTATCTCGGCATCATATTAATTCTGGAACTTGTGAAGATTACGCTACAGAACGACATAGATATCTTTCTTCTTTTCCCTGTTCTTTCTTTTCCCGTATTTTCGGCTTTATTTTCTTGAAACATTGAAAGAGTTATTTTAAGGTGAGTTCAGTAAGTTTGTTTCTTTGTACAACTTTATTTCCGTTTAGATCAAGCTGTTGTCATTGAATGCAATTGGTATTATCATTTTTATGATGCTGTGTGTTCTCAGGGTTACTAATATATTGTTTAAACACATTTTCCATGAACAGAATAATATGAAGCTGTAATTTTGTATGAAACTGTAAACCGATGTAGTCGGAATTTTTTAAAGTGTAATGTGAAGCGAGATGTGTTGAGCGGTTTAGAAAGATATTGATAGGTCGACAGTGCAAGGCATCAACGAAGACCCTGGAACGGAAAACAAGGAGGTGATTTTTATACTTCGTGTGTGTATAATGTGTGTCGTAGTTGATGTTAAATAACTGTTCGATCAGTGATAGGCTTTCGTAATTTTGGTGTGTACTATGTATAAAGCTAAATAATGGTACGTGTCGCGTCGCTTATTGGTCGGAACCGCTACTCGGCTCTTGAATCTTAAAAACTAGTATGTGCAGATCAAAGAGCTACTTGATTGTTGTCAGTAAACTGTTTTGATTTCAGACAACAAGTACTGTTTAGTGAATACAGCGAACTTTTAAATTAAGCTGGAGTGCGGTAAAGCATTTTCTTGCTGTGAACTGATATCAAGAACACTAATCTTGCTTGAATGCACGGTGTGCCGATCGCTCGTAATTAATGAGAATGTTTGATGACTATTTTGCAGATCACTGATATTTGACGCGTACCGTGGATTGTTAATTCAAATTACGAATATATTAATGTTCTTTCTGACTGCGGACGGTGGTTCTGTGAGATGCGTCGATTCAAATGGTTCAAATGGCTCTGAGCACTATGGGACTCAACTGCTGTGGTCATAAGTCCCCTAGAACTTAGAACTACTTAAACCTAACTAACCTAAGGACAGCACACAACACCCAGCCATCACGAGGCAGAGAAAATCCCTGACCCCGCCGGGAATCGAACCCGGGAACCCGGGCGTGGGAAGCGAGAATGCTACCGCACGACCACGAGATGCGGGCAGATGCGTCGAGCCTCGCTCGAACAGGAAACCATAAATTTAAAACTGTGACTATTAACGGCCAACAAACATTATGACGTCGGGGTGCAACAGGCGGTACTTGAATGAAGCATCTTGTGGATACGGTACACTAATTAAGGGAATTCTACAAACATATTGCGTACCTGCTGTATCTGCCACGGGTGACTGCGATCAAAGGGATCAGCAAGACGACAATAATTAATGGGCTACACGCACAAGGATTATGGTCCAGTGATGCAGACGTCGACTACTCGCCGACATCACCAACCAAGTGAAGACTGACTTTGGAATTAATGATGAAAAATTTAACTCTCGTGAACTATTTCTCTAAAACATAATGCTCTAAAGACTTTTTGCAAAAGCAGTGGTAGTTCCTCATCGTCACTGATTTTACATAATTGCAAATTATCACACTGAACAAGATTTTTTCTTTTCAACAATATTCATAATTATAATTAAAAGTTGTGTCGTTATTAAACCATTTTTACTACACATGTTATAATTCTGCAAACTCGTTAACATCCAACATTGTCCCTATTATTGCAAATAATTTTTACTGTTATTATCGATACTAACGTTATTCAGCCTTTATTTTTCATTCGCTTATGCATAAATATTTGTGTTGCTTACTAGTGTTATTTTTTATTTGCATGTTACTTTGTTCTTTCATTTTGCAAGTCGTTTTGATCGTCTGATGACTTTACAAGACGGTAAATGACAGCATCATCTGGAAACGATCTAAGACGGCTACTGAGATTGTCTCCTGTGTCGTTAATGTAGATCAGGACAATAGAGGGCCTATAACACTTCCTTGGGAAACGCCGTTTATTACTTCTGTTTTACTCGATGACTTTCCGTCTATTACTACGAACTGTGACCTTTCTGACAGGAAATCACGAATCCTGTCGCACAACTGAGGCGTTACTCCGTAGGCACGTAGTCTGGTTAGAAGACGCTTGTGAGGAACAGTGTCGAAAACCTTCTGGAAATCTAAAAATGTGGAATCAGTTTGACATCTCCTGTCGATAGCACTTATTACTTCATGAGTATAAAGAGCTAGTTGTGTTTCACAAGAACGATATTTTCTGAAACCGTGTTGACTATGTGTCAATAATTCGTTTTCTTCGAGGTACTTCATAATGTTCGAATACAGTATATGTTCCAAAACCCTACTGCAAATCGACGTTAATGATATGAGTCTGTAATTCAGCGGATTACTCTTACTTCCCTTTTTGGGTATTGGTGTGACTTGAGCAATCTTCCAGTCTTTAGGTACGGATCTTTGTGTGAGCGAGTGGTTGTATATAATTGCTAAATATGGAACTGTTTTATCAGCATACTCTGAGAGTAACCTGACTGGTATACTATCTGGACCGGAGGCCTTGCCTTTATTAAGTGATCTAAGCTGCTCCGTTGCTCCGAGGATATCTACTTCTATGTTTCCATCTTGGCAGTTGTTCTTGATTGGAATTCAGGAATATTTACTTCGCGTTCTTTGAAACGAGGCTCGTCCGACCAGGCAACACGTTTGCAGTCATCAACAGTCCAACGTCGGCGTTGACGAGCTCAGGTGAGGCGTAAAGCTTTGTGTCGTGCCGTCATCAGGGGCACAAGAGTGGGCCTTTATCTCTGAAAGGCCATATCGATGATGTTTTGTTGAATGGTTCGCACGCTGACACTTGCTGATGGCCCAGCAATTTGGGGAAGGGTTGCACTCGTTGGTCCCGTTCTTGCAGGATCTTTTTCCGGCAGCAGCGATGTCGAAGATTTGATGTTTTAACGCATACCTGATATTCACGGTACACTCCTGAAATGGTCATATGGGAAAATCCCCATTTCATAGGTACTTCGGAGATGCTGTGTCCCCATCGCTCGTGATCCAACTATAAAACCACGCTCAAACTCACTTAAATCTTGATAACCTGCCATTGTTGTCTTATATAGGCATTGCGGTATTCTGCCTGTTTACATATCTCTGTACTTGGATACGCATGCGTATACTAGTTTCTTTGGTGATTCAGTGTAACTTCTTTAAGTAAATATAAAATAATTTAAAAAAGAAATCGTTTGTAAAAGAATATTTCAACAGGATCACCGATTTTTAGAGTAAAAGGGCTCGATTAGACCCGCTTTCATTTAAACTACAGGCTTTATTGCCTCACATCTTGTTTGATTTGTGTAATAATGTAACGTATAGCCACTAGTGGCGTAGAGTATCTCTCATAATTGTGTTTCCTTTCATATATTACTGAACACTCAGAGCCTCGGGTAAGGGAGAATGCAGATCTGGTGTTATTTATGTAATCATGGTGCACATGCGTCCCCTTTCCTTACGAGGTGCATTCAAGTTCTAAGGTCTCTGATTTTTTTTCTCCGGACTGGAAAGAGATAGAAACATGCGCATTGTTTTAAAATGAGGCCGCGTTCATTGTCAATACGTCCCAGAGATGGCAGCACCGTACGGCAAATGGAATTTTACCGCCAGCGGCGAGAATGAGAACTATTTTAAATACCTAAAATGGCGACGTTTTTCTTACTTAAACAGCGTGCAATCATTCGTTTTCTGAATTGGCGTGGTGTGAAACCCATCGAAATTCATCGACAGTTGAAGGAGACATGTGGTTATGGAGTTATGGATGTGTCGAAAGTGCGTTCGTGGGTGCGACAGTTTAATGAAGGCAGAACATCTTGTGATAACAAACCGAAACAACCTTGGGCTCGCACAAACCGGTCTGACGACATGATCGAGAAAGTGGAGAGAATTGTTTTGGGGGATCGCCGAATGACTGTTGAACAGATCGCCTCCAGAGTTGGCATTTCTGTGGGTTCTGTGCACACAATCCTGCATGACGACCTGAAAATGCGAATACTGTCATCCAGGTAGGTGCCACGAATGCTGACGGACGACCACATGGCTGCCTGTGTGGCATGTTATCAAGCAATGTTGACGCGCAACGACAGCATGAATGGGACTTTCTTTTCGTCGGTTGTGACAATGGATGAGACGTGGATGCCATTTTTAAATCCAGAAACAAAGCGCCAGTCAGCTCAATGGAAGCACACAGATTCACTGCCACCAAAAAAATTTCGGGTAACCGCCAGTGCTGAAAAAATTATGGTGTCCATGTTCTGTGACAGCGAGGGCGTAATCCTTACCCATTGCGTTCCAAAGGGCACTACGGTAACAGGTGCATCCTACGAAAATGTTTTGAAGAACAAATTCCTTCCTGCACTGCAACAAAAACGTCTGGGAAGGGCTGCACGTGTGCTGTTTCACCAAGACAACGCACCTGCACATCGAGCTAACGTTACGCAACAGTTTCTTCGTGATAACAACTTTGAAGTGATTCCTCATGCTCCCTACTCACCTGACCTGGCTCCTAGTAACTTTTGGCTTTTTCCAACAATGAAAGACACTCTCCGTGGCCGCACATTCACCAGCCGTGCTGCTATTGCCTCAGCGATTTTCCAGTGGTCAAAACAGACTCCTAAAGAAGCCTTCGCCGCTGCCATGGAATCATGGCGTCAGCGTTGTGAAAAATGTGTACGTCTGCAGGGCGATTACGTCGAGAAGTAACGCCAGTTTCATCGATTTCGGGTGAGCAGTTAATTAGAAAAAAAATCGGAGGCCTTAGAACTTGAATGCACCTCGTATCTTTCCACCTCCTGGTGTGAATCTTGAGTAACTGTGGAAGTCTGACTGATTTAAAAATAGCTCCTTCTCAGGCAGAGACAGAAAGGTGGTGGACAGGTATGAATTTTGGCCTCCTCACTTCGGAAAGCGGGGCCAGTAGAGCGCACAAAGGAAAAAGATCACAACGCTCCAGAACTTCTAAGGTGAGAGACATTTGCTTGGCGCTGTACCGGACTTGTGAACAATCACTTCACAGAGGTGTCATTAGTACCTAGGCTATACCACGAGTAATGGTCTCGGTGACTATGTTCAGGTATTCATGTTGAATTTCACTCGTTGGGTTATTTTAAGTAAATTTCAGAGGACATCATGCACTGACTATGTTCAGGGCTGGCTGTTGAGCCACGTGGGTTTCGTTCTTACTTTACAGCCGATTCATATTATTCTCGCCCTTAAGTTTCAGCAGGAAAGCGTGTTTTAATTAATAGGATATTTCCATACAGATAATCTAATATGGAATTCATAAGATTGGTTGTTTACTACCATCCCTCGTGTAGTCTGTCAGAAGCAGGTACATCTCTGTTTGGTGGTTTGCAATTCAATCTATAGAATATTGAGATGCATCCGTCGTGTTCGAAAAATTCTCTTGGGATCAATATTCATTATCGGGCGATCACTTCGATCAGCCGCCACGTGTGTAGATGATAAGAATGGGTTTCCCATTCACACAATGATGGTGAGTAAAATGTTTAATGATGCTGTATAAAAAGTGGAGAGATTACCATAACGTGTGTAGATTAAATTAAACTGCCGCCCAGAACAAGATCTTGAGTGATCTGTCGCCACTAAGAATGTAGTTTTAAATGTGGGACATCTCACAGACTGTAAGTCACCTAACATCTGCAGAACAAAGTGTGATGCGGCCATCAAAAAATGGTTCAAATGGCTTTGAGCACTATGTGACTGAACTTCTGAGGTCATCAGTCGCCTAGAACTTAGAACTAATTAAACCTAACTAATCTAAGGACGTCACACACATCCATGCCCGAGGCAGGATTCGAACCTGCGACCGTAGCTGTCGCTTGGTTCCAGACTGTAGCGCCTAGAACCGCACGGCCACTCCGGCCGATACGGCCATCGTGTGACGCTATAGTTAATCATTTTGGCGATTTATTCTTTGTCAGTAGTGCAGCAGCATACCTGGACAGGAACCGCCGTTGTGATTCCTTTTGTGCAAGCTGCAATGATCACCACGTGGTGTTGAATAAGACTAGTCCTCGTTTACCTGTAAACCAATCCGGAGTAGCCCCCTAGTTACGTAATACTTTTCGTAATATTTCTCCTTGCATGCAGTTTATCTGTTCTCGTGGTGCCAATTGCCTAACCATGTGTTGCGATTCCTTCTCCAGTCTTTAGAACATTTCTGCCCATAATGTAATTGAAAGAATGCTGTCGTGTGATGGAGTACATGAGTGCCCACGTGTAATTGTGGAATTAGATATCGCTAGAATACCCAGAGTTCTGTGTATCGAACTACATCTCAACATTCGATGCCAACTAGATCATGTGCACATTTATTCAATTAAATTTAGTTACGCCGCAGAGCAAATTCACTGTTTCTCTGTTCCACTCAGTGTTGGGCACGCCAAAAGCAAGGCGAATTATACATGCAGAAAACAAACGCTAATAAATTCAAGTCAGTTATAGACCTATCTTTGATCAGTCCCATATCAGTGTGCTTGTCCACATACCTTCCATGAGAGGATCAGGAACTGATAAAGAGGCGACATGTTTTGGGCCCTCATGGACTGAAAGTTGTTCCCTGTCTTGGTCTGATTACATTAGTAGAAAATTTATCGAGCATTCTCTCAAAAGAAAGCAGTGTGTCTCATCTATGCTATAATACGTATAGCGGTTATCCGTACCATTTAAATGTTCCTAGTTAAATGCACTCACAAACATATCAAAAGAAGAGGGGGAAACTTTCAAGAGTTATTCAATAATGTGCTCTGTTTTCAAAGATTCACAACATACAGAATCAAAAATTCGAAAACGATTCGTAGTACGGTGATTTCTATTGAAACCACCAACATAGACGTGTGCATTCGTTATTACGAGGGTGAGTCAAATGAAAACCTTCAATATTTTTTTAATATTATTTATTGCGCAGAAGTGGCACAAAGTTGTATCACTTTTCAACATAATCTCCCCCACGCTCATTGCAAGTCCTCCCCTCCAGCGCTAACAAAGTGCATAAATTCGTTTGGAAAAAAATTCGTTTGGTAGTCCGCACAACTACTCATGCACCGCGTGGCGTACCTCTTCATCAGAACGGAGCTTCTTTCCTCCCACTGCGTCTTTGAGTGGTCCAAACATATGGAAATCACTTGGGGCAAGGTCTGGTGAGTATGGTGGATGAGGAAGACACTCAAAATTCAAGTCTGTTATTGTTGCAACTGTTGTACGGGCTGTGTGGGGTCTTGCATTGTCATGTTGCAAAAGGACACATGCTGACAGCAATCCACGTCGCTTTGATTTGATTGCGGCTGCAGATGGTTTTTAGGAGATCTGTATACGATGCACTGGTGTCAATGGTCCCTCTAGGCATGTAATGCCCCAAAACGACGCCTTTTTCGTCCCAAAAGAGAGTCAGCATAACCTTCCCTGCCGATGGTTCTGTTCCATACTTCTTTGATTTTGGTGATGAGGAATGACGCCGTTCATTGCTCACTCTCTTCGTTTCCGGTTGGTGGAAGCGAACCCAGGTTTCGTCCCCAGTAACGATTCTTGCAAGGAAGCCATCACCTTCTCGTTCAGAGCGCTGAAGAAGTTCTTCACAAGCATCAACACGTCATTCTCTCATTTCAGGAGTCAGCTGCCGTGGTACCCATCTTGCAGACACTTTGTGAAACTGGAGCACATCATGCACAATGTGGTGTGCTGATCCATGACTAATCTGTAAACATGCTGCAGTGTCATTCAGTGTCACTCGGTGGTTTTCCTTCACTATGGCTTCAACTGCTGCAATGTTCTGTGAAGTCACAACTCGTTGTGCCTGACCTGGTCGAGGAGCATCTTCCACTGAAGTCACACCATTTGCGAACTTCCTACTCCATTCGTAGACTTGCTATTGTGACAAACATGCATCATCGTACTGAACCTTCATTCGTCGATGAATTTCAATAGATTTCACACCTTCACTACGCAAAAACCGAATAACAGAACGCTGTTCTTCCCTGGCGGAAGTCGCAAGTGGGGTGGCCATCTTTATACTGATACTGCGACGGTGGATAACGGCGCGAAATTTCGATTTGTTATTACATATTTAAGGTTTTCATTTGACTCACCCGTGTAAAAGTATACACTGATGAGCCAACACTTCATGACCACCTGCTTAACAGCTTATTTGTTCGTCTTTGGAATGAAATGCATCACTGATTCTACATGTCAGGGAACTGACAATTTGATGCCAGGTTTATGGAGGTATGTGTCATTAGATGTCAACGCACAGGACATGTAATTTGCGTAAATAACGGGCTGTTGATCTGCGTACGCGATGATGGCGCCCGACAACGACACAGATGGGTTCTATAGAATTTACATCAGGCGAGTTGCGTCTGCGAGACCCCAATGTGAGCTCTCTGTAATGCTCCTCAGACAACTGTAGCGCGGTTCTGGCTCCGAGACACGGACAATTATACTGATGAAAGATGACATCGCCATCGGGGAAGACATCAAGCATGAAGGGATGCAGGTGGTTCGCAGCTGTCAGCGTGTCTTCAAGTACTACCACAGGCCCCATGCAAGCGTAGCATAGCATAGCATAGTACTGCTCCCACCAACCTGAGTCCGTGGCGCGCTGCACGTTTCGACTCGCCGTTCACATCGATGACTTTGTTTGTGGAGAGGACCAGCCAACTTGCGTACCAAAAATGTGATTCAACCGAAGAGCGACACTTTTACATGATCGACGGTCGAATCGCAATGGTCCCGCGCCCATTGCGATCGTACACTACTGGCCATTAAAATTGCTACACCACAAAGATGACGTGCTACAGACGCGAAGTTTAATCGACAGGAAGAAGATGCTGTGATATGCAAATGATTAGCTTTTCAGAGCATTCACACAAGGTTGGCGCCGCTGGCGACACCTACAACTTGCTGACATGAGGAAATTTTCCAACCGATTTCTCATACACAAACAGCAGTTGAGCGGCGTTGTCTGGTGAAACGTTGTTGTGATGCCTCGTGTAAGGAGGAGAGATGCGTGCCATCACGTTTCCAACTTTGATAAAGGTCGGATTGTAGCCTATCGCGATTGCGGTTTATCGTATCGCGACATTACTGCTCGCGTTGGTCGAGATCCAATGACTGTTAGCAGAACATGGAATCGGCGGGTTCAGGAGGGTAATACGGAACGCCGTGCTGGATCCCAACGGCCTCGTATCACTAGCAGTCGAGATGACAGGCATCTTATCCGCATGGCTGTAATGGATCGTGCAGCCACGTCTCGATCCCTGAGTCAACAGATCGGGACGTTTGCAAGACAACAACCATCTGCACGAACAGTTCGACTACGTTTGCAGCAGCATGGACTATCAGTTCGGAGACCATGGCTGCGGTTACCCTTGACGCTGCATCACAGACAGGAGCGCCTGCGATGGTGTACTCAACGACGAACCTGGCCTGCACGAATGGCAAAACGTCATTTTTTCTGATGAATCTAGGTTCTGTTTACAGCATCATGATGGTCGCATCCGTGTTTGGCGACATCAAGGTGAACGCACATTGGAAGCGTGTATTCGTCTTTGCCATGCTGGCGTATTACCCGGCGTGATGGTATGGGGTGCCATTGGTTACACGTCTCGGTCACCCTTGTTCGCATTGACGGCACTTCGAACAGTGGACGTTACATTTCAGATGTGTTACGACCCGTGTCTGTACCCCTCATTCGATCTCTGTGAAACCCTACATTTCAGCAGGATAATGCACGACCGCATGTTGCAGGTCCTGTACGGACCTTTCTGGATACAGAAAATGTTCGACTGCTGACCTGGTCAGCACATTCTCCAGATCTCTCACCAAGTGAAAACGTCTGGCCAATGGTGGCTGAGCAACTGGCTCGTCACAATACGCCAGTCACTACTCATGATGAACTGTGGCATCGTGTTAAAGCTGCATTTGCAGCTGTACCTGTACACGCCATCCAAGCTCTGTTTGACTCAATTCCTAGGCGTATCAAGGCCGTTATTACGGCCAGAGGCGGTTGTTCTGGGTACTGATTTCTCAGGATCTATGCACCCAAATTGCGTGAAAATGTAATCACATGTCAGTTCTAGTATAATATATTTGTCCAATGAATACCCGTTTATCATTTGCATTTCTTCTTGGTGTAGCAATTTTAATGGCCAATAGTGTAATTGACGATGTCGTTGGGTCAAGATATGAACACGCGGGGGTGGTCTGCTGCAGAGCTCCATGTCGAATATTGTTTAATGAACAGTGTGCTCCGAAACACTTACGACTGCACCAGCATTGTGCTCTTTTGGCAGAGATGCTACAAATCACCGTCTATTCTACTTTACTGAGCAGACAAGCCTCTGAACCCCACTTTTTGCGAAGAGTCGTGGACGTCCAACCATTTAGCGTCTACTGGTAGTTTCACTATCCTTGTATCTCTTACCGTAGATGCTCACAACAGTAGCATGTGAATATTCGACCAGAGAGATACTCGCTCACAGGCGTGTGTAATAATAATCTGCCCTTTGTGAAAGTCGCTTATATCAATGGTTTTTCCCATTTGCAGTCCATATCTTAGCTAGGGCGATCCCCCGTCTGTGGCTGCTCCGCTTACATACACTGCAGGCCACCGTAAATGCAACACCCTGAAGGAAGCATCCGAATCAAGTGAAATTTACACCATGGTTTTGCAGCGATGAGATATGCAACTGATTAGAATTTCAGCGCAGACGCACATCACGCGCGCCTGTGGCGCCACCTCATAGCGCCATTTACGGCTTGGCGATTTCGACGAGTGTACGTTCGGCACGTGTGTTTACCTTGTGGTTGTTTCACAAGACGATCAGTTATACCTCGTAGACAACAGCGAACATCTTTTGATCAAGTATCCGAGTTCGACAGAGGAAGGATAGTGGCTTACCGAGATTGTGTATTATCATACAGAGAAATCGCTAGTCGTGTTGGACGAAACCAAACAACTGTAATGCGGATATGTGACCGTTGGATGCAGGAGGGTACGACGGACCGACGTGGTCGATCGCACTCACCTCGGTGCACCACTGCACGTGCTGATAGGCAAATTGTGCGCATGGCAGTGACGGATCGCTCAGTGACATCCCGAACCATAGCACACCACATTGCGTCTGTAACGCATCATCCAGTGTCTGCGCGTACCATTCGACGCCGTTTACAGCAGAGTGGTCTGTCCGCAAGACGTCCATTGCTTCGTCTACCATTGACGCAGAACCACAGACGTCTCCGTCGCCAATGGTGTGATGACAGACGGATGTGGACGGCAGAATGGAATGACGTTCTCTTTACTGACGAGGCACGCTTCTGTCTGCAGCACCACGATGGTCGAATTCGAGTGTGGAGACACCGTGGAGAGGGGATGCTCGCCACACTGGTCTTGCACCGAGTATTATGGTATGGGGCGGTATTGGATATTACTCTCGCACGCCTCTAGTACGCATTGCCGGTACTTTAAATAGCCGGCGCTACATATCCGAGGTGCTGGAGCCAGTTGTCCTTCCTTACCTTCAGGGCTCGGCCACAGCCATATTTAAACAGGATAATGCGCGACCACACGTGGCACGCGTTGTCCAAAGGTTCTTCGTCAATAACCAGATTGAATTGCTTCCCTGGCCGGCTCGCTCTCCGGATCTTTCGCCGATAGAAAACATGTGGTCCATGGTTGCTCAACGAGTGACCCAGATTACATCCCCAGCTGCCACACCAGATGATCTTTGGCAACGTGTGGAAGCTGCTTGAGCTGCTGTACCCCAGGAACACATCCAACGTCTCTTTGACTCAATCTCGAGACGTGTGGCAGCGGTGATCTCCAACAATGGCGGCTACTCTGGCTACTGATTCTGGCAGGAACCACATGTCACAGACGTCTGTAAACGTAATCATTTGATACTTGGTCAACATGTTATCTACAAAATAAATTTTGTTGTGCTACCTCTTGTCTTTCTTGGTGTTGCATTTACGGTGGCCAGCAGTGTACTTTAGTTTCCGTGTCACGTACCCGCAACGTCTCCAGCCAGCATCCAACGTCGCAGTAGGCAGTGGTCATAATGTTTTGGCCTAGCAGTGTACATAGCTAACATTAGCAAATTGCTGATGATGTAAAATAGAAAACCTTTTACTTTAAGAATAAAAACACACCATTATTCCTTAAACCAATTATTTGGAACTCTACAAACTTTTCCTTGACTACTATTCGTTTCTAGTAGCACTGCATATACCTGCGGCAAGTACGAGGGTAATCCCAAAAGTAAGATCTCCTATTTTTTTTATAAGTACATAGACCTGTTTATTTCTACAATGGTTTACATCAGTTTACAGCTGGAAAATTTAGCTATTTTTCGGCATAATCACCATTTTTGTCGATGCATTTTTGTAGACGCTGTGGCAATTTTTGTATGCCTATGTCATACCAGCTCGCCGCCATGCTGTTCAGAAAGTTATGAACCTCTTTTTTCACCTCGTCGTCGGAGTTGAATCGCTTTCCGGCCAAATGTTCTTTTGACCTACGCAACAGGTGATGGTGACTGGGCGCCAAGTCTGGACTATAGGGTAGGTGGGTGATTATGTTCCACTGAAACTGTTGCAGGAGAGCAACGGTTTGGCGAGCTATGTGTGGGCGAGCGTTGTCATGGAGAATGTGTACGCCCTTGCTCAGCATTCCTATTCTCCGTTTCTGAATTGCCCGCTTGAGTTTTTTCAGAGTCTCACAGTACCTGTCAGCGTTGTCTGTGGTCCCAGTGGGCATAAAGTCGACGAATAATGCCCCTTTCCTATCCCAAAAAACGGTTGTCATGACTTTACCGGAAGACTGTGTTTCTTTGAATTTCCGCGGCTGTGACGAAGAAGGTTGTCGCCACTGGCGTGATTGTTGCTTGGTCTCAGTTTAAAATGGTATGCCCAGGTTTCGTCACTCGTGACAGTTGAGTCCAGAAAGTTGTCCTGTTCGGCTGCAAGGCGGTGAAAAAATGCGCGAGAAGCATCAACTCGTTGCCGCATGTGGTCCTCAGTCAGCATGCGCGGCACCCATCTTGCGCACACCTCCCGGCAGTTCAATGTTTCCGTTAAAATTCTATGAGCGGTGCTTCGGGAAGCCTCAGGAACCAACGTGCAGAGATCATCCAGGGTGATCCGCCGATCTTCACGCATGCTTTGCTCAACCTTCAACACTGTTTCCTCAGAAATTGACCGTCTTCTGCTCCTTTGTTCGTCGTGAATTTCGGTCCGACAAGCTGCAAACTCTCTACACCACTTACGAACATTTTTGATATCCATGCACGACTCACCATACACTTCCGTCAATTGGTGATGGATTTCAATCGGCGAAGTGCCTTTTGCGTTCAAAAACCGAATAACTGCGCGCAATTCGGACTTGGCGGTAACATCCAACGGGCGCTCCATTCTCAACGGCTGCCAAGCCAAGACTGAGCGCCTAGGCGCGGCGTGCGCATGTTTACACACAGCGCGTGAAGCACTCTTCGTAACAGTGTGACCAACTGCCACACAGAGTTCTGTACTTAAAAAAATAAAAATGGAGACCTTGCTTTTGGGATTACCCTCGTACTTCCTCTTCCGCCACAAGACATCATACATTACGTTAGCGTAATTATTGCAACAATAAACTGTTATACCACTTATTTTTGCTGTTTTGCAAACCCAACTTTAAAATTATTTGCAGTTGCGCTTTTTGGGAAGAAATCTCACTGAGGGAAAGTAACTCTCCTTAGCAAATTACGTGATAATTACGGCTACAAAGTTGTTTCTAGGTATTATTTATGATTGAAAATTTAGAAAAGTCGATTTCTTCTGTTACAACGTCAACGGCCACCATATTTCGAGCATTTGTGCGACCACAGTCGACACCAAGGGTACGTTTTCATACGATATCTCCAATATGAATTGTTTGTAATGTTTTCATTGCTCACAATAGAAAATCTCTTTCATGGCTACTCTTCTTGTAGAAAGTAATCCTTGTTATTCGGTCAGGGCTTGATATGAAAAAGTGATACAATGCAGTTAAACTCAATATTTTCTATTGGAATATGGTTTTCCGGTATGGTAATTCTCAAATTTTCCTTGAAGAAATTAACAAACCATCAAACCAGTCTTCAAACTGAAGATTATGACAATCGACAGTACTCCGTCTGACCTATATCTCTGTAGAGGATTTGAAATAGCTTGCAAAGGGAAACTTGAAAAGTGATCAGCCGAACAGCTGGTAGGGATCCTCCTACCGATATTTTTCCACAAGAAGTTGACAGCTGCCTTGCTGTGAATCAAAGACTAGTCGTATAAGTAAACTAGTGAGCCGTTCAGGGCGCTAAAATATTGCTGGGTACAAACTTTGTACGGATACAAAGAAAATTTCTGAAAATTTGTTTTGATGTCCATTTTCGTTTTCAACTGGTCATCTTCATGACTAGCTTAATAACCAAGGATTGTAGCTGTGACCACACAGGCGCTGCTTGAAAATGACGCATACTGTTTAATAATGTCGATTACTACAGGGGAGGGGAAAGAGAAGGCACTTGTCCTCTCCTGAAATCTAGGACACGCAAATTAGCTCTCTCATGCATTTACAGAAACGAGTTTCTGTGACTCTACTACGCTGTCAGTACAGCATTTTCGAGCGCGACGGGAAATCTTGTGGCTTTTACAGTCACTGTTAGGGTTGCAAATTGTCCCAATTTTGTAATTGATCGTCTCTGCTTTTCTATAATTCTCCCGAGTCCCTACTTGAGTATGACGGTGCAGCCTATAAGGTAATCACCGTTAAATTCTACTTTTCCAAGTTTCAAGTATCGTATTTGTAGTTTAGTTTGGTGTGAGGATAAAAATTGACCAACATTAGTAATTAGTTAATGTATTGTTAGAATATTAAATGCTATCTTTTGTATGAAGTGTCCCGACATTTGACTTTGAAAATGTAGCAGTGTCCCGACTTTTGATTCGCCAAAGGTGCCATTCCTAATCACTTTGTAAAATGCACACAAAACAACATGGCCCGTACCTGTGCAGATAGTATGGTAGGGGATGGGACAACGGTAGTGTTGTGGTTCTGTTGTGCGCGGCCACGGCGTAGTAGCGAAGCTACAGTTCCACAGTTGCAGCCTAGTCACGAGCAAAAACGATCGCATTAACAGGTAATGCCAGTGCCACAAATAACACGACCAGTCGCTTGCCTCTGACTAGAGTACCGAATAAGAAAATCAGCGCATAAATAACTGGCATGGGCTCTATGAGATCTGTTAATCACGGATTTTGACGAGTCTCGGGTTATGTTGTTGTGGAACCTGTCCTGAGTATCTGGCTAATGGCTTTTCAAGAGATGGTCCCTAGTTTTTGAGAGAACCAATGATGAAGGTTTATGTATACTTTCTATACCCGTAACGATGTAACTTCTCTGTTTTATATCTGTGTGTGTGTGTGTGTGTGTGTGTGTGGGTGGGTGGGTGGGTGGGTGTGTTTAGTACAGTGTGTACGAAACTGATTACTGAAAATGTGATTTCTTAGGCCCTGAACGGCGCAGTCGAGTCAAGCATGGTGCGAAGCCCGATGCCACAGTGGACAGTTTTCAACATCTCAAAAACACGCCAAAATAAAACCAATAACGTTTACACATCAGGTGAACAATTAAATTTTATTTGAATCAGTTTGCACTCTCATGACACTGTCCATAATACGTTCATCTGTAATTATTTGTTGGGGATCCCTCGTTTTCATATTCGTTGTTCATACCTACGGTTGCTTTCAAAGTTACATGTCGCTTGCAGAAAATATCGACGTACTACCATCTTGCACAATTATCCAAATTACTTTAATTAAAGCCCACTGCTGATTTACGTAGCTAACTTGTGAAACCAAACCCAAAACACACAAAATGTTTCACACGTGGAGATAGTACTCTGTTCACTAAAATGTACTTTATATAACAAGAAAATAACTTCCAAACTGAATGTAATCTACCTGACCTAATCAATGATTAACTGTGTAATGACATTGTTCTGTATGTGAAGTGTAACTGTTTGACTATGGACCTGAACTATTCTTGCACTTACCTCGGTACAGTAAAAGTTCTCTAGAAAGCGGAGCACAGCAAGCAGCGCTGCAGCAAAGCTATATTAAAATGGTAAGCTAAAAATGACATTCAAGCGTGCAATGCAGACACAAGCAACATAATATTTTTTGCGTGGGAATAATTCTGGCTCCTAATGATCTACAAAATGATTTTCTTAAAACATTTTTATAGCAAAGAATTACTTTACAATTTCTTTCAAAATTTTACTTTACGCAATAGAGTAACATATCCAAAACTATCTCTATTCTTTCACATAATGTACACTACTGGCCATTAAAATTGCTACTCCAAGAAGAAATGCAGATGATTAACGGGTATTCATTGCACAAATATATTATACTAGAACTGACATGTGATTACATTTTCACGCAATTTGGATGCATAGATCCTGAGAAATCAGTACCCTGAACAACCACTTCTGGCTGTAATAACGGCCTTGATACGCCTGGGCATTGAAACAAACAGAGCTTGGATGGCATGTACAGGTACAGCTGCCCATGCAGCTTCAACACGATACCACAGTTCATCAAGAGTAGTGACTGGCGTATTGGGATGAGCCAGTTGCTCGGCCACCATTGACCACACGTTTTCGATTGGTGAGACATCTGGAGAATGTGCTGGCCAGGTCAGCAGTCGAACATTTTCTGTATCCAGAAAGGCCCGTACAGGACCTGCAACATGCGGTCTTGCATTATCCTGCTGAAATGTAGGGTTTTGCAGGGATCGAATGAAGGGAAGAGACACGGGTCGTAACACATCTGAAATGTAATGTCCACTGTTCAAAGTGCCGTCAATGCGAACAAGAGGTGACCGAGACGTGTAACCAATGGCACCCCATACGATCACGCCGGGTGATACGTCAGTATGGCGATGATGAATACACGCTTCCTGTGGTGTCACCGCCAGACACCACACTTGCTAGGTGGTAGCCTTTAAATCGGCCGCGGTCCGTTAGTATACGTCGGACCCGCGTGTCGCCACTATCAGTGATTGCAGACCGAGCGCCGCCACACGGCAGGGCTAGAGACACTTCCTAGCACTCGCCCCAGTGGTACAACCGACTTTGCTAGCGATGGTTCACTGACAAATTACGCTCTCATTTGCTGAGACGATAGTTAGCATAGCCTTTAGATACGTCATTTGCTACGACCTAGCAAGGCGCCATTACCAGTTACTACTGATGCTGTAACACATGTACCGTCAAGAGCGATGTTCACCAATTATGGATTAAAGTTAAGTATTCTAGAAGATACGTACGTTTTTTGCTAGTCTCAATTCCTTGTCCTGTTCCAGACCTCACACCAGCCTGCATGAGTTTAAACGCGTGCCTTTCGGCTTCCTTATAGTGGGTTGGCTGTCTTGCCAATCCACAAGTGGCGACGAGGCCACACCGCATTCGTAACTATACTGCCCTGATTTACTTGTGTACTGTCCGAATATTATCGCTTATAGAATCAGCAGACGCAGGCCTTACTGGATGCCCTTGGACAGCTCATCTAGGGTCAACGTGCAATGCAAAACGATGCGGCAGCCGCCGCTCCACCGCTCACGCAGCCACAACACGCTGTTGCACCACCTTTTCGTCCTTTTGATGCGGCACTGGAAAGCTGGACGGAGTGGTCACGCCAATTTGGATTCCATCTCGCCGCCTACAGAATTCAAGGTAATGAGCGGCAGCCTTACCTCCTTTCGTCTGTCGGCGTCCACACATACCGTGTGATAGTCAAATTATTTCCCCGACGCGACGTAGCAACTCTGTCCTACGACGAAATTTTGTCTGCATTAGATGCATATTTCAAAGAATCAGTCAATGTAGTTGCAAAAAGGTATACCTTCTTTCGTACAAAACGTATGGCAGGTCAGACTAATTGGGAGTGGGTTGCAACCTTGCAAGGCCTTATTAGGGATTGTGCTTTTGAGTGTCAATGTGGATTCCCTTATTCAGATACTATGGTCCGTGATGCAATTGCACAGAACGTTTCTGATGTTCGTATAAGGGAACAGATTTTGAAACTAGTCAATCCCTCCCTTCAACAAGTGATGGACATATTGGATCGGCAGGACACACTTGACTTTGCTCAGGAATCATTTGAAACTTCGCCACCCATGTGTCAGGTTAACCGGCCCGCCGGGCGAGCTGCACAGAACAGTAAACAGTCCTCGCGCCCGGCCACGCCAAAGCCGCCTGGCTCTCAGCCACGTGTACTGCGCCACAAGCAAATGCAGTGAAATCATGCCCGCAGTGTGCTACTAGACATTTGCGTGAGAATTGCCCGTCCCGCCAGGCTATTTGCTTTTTCTGTAATAAAAAAAGACATGTTCAAAGTGTTTGCCAGAAAAAGCTCTGATCGGAAGCTCAAAACCATTCCAGGCCCTTTGCTTCGTGCCGGAATCGGAATCGAACCAAGGATATTCAGGCTCGTGAAACTTTGCCTATGGAAATTCATGTAGTTCATGCCACTCCTCCCAGTGCCACTCTCTCTATCAGTGACTGTGTTCATCCCACAAATAGTGTGCGTCGACATCGCCGGCACTCCCGTCAAGTCGCAAGTGATTTTGTACCAGTGTCAGTTCACGATGCACGAGACAGTCGCTCTTGTTGTCAACAGGACAATAAACTTTTTGTAGACTTGGACATTCACGGCAAAGTGATACTGTTCCAGCTCGATACCGGAGGTGCAGTTTCACTGATCAATCACGACACGTACAAACAGATGGGCACACCTCTGTTGTGTGCCGCAAATGTTAAGTTACGTAGTTATTCAGGACAAGCGATCCCTGTGTTAGGACAGTGCAGCCTTATTGCAACATACAAAGAACAAACAAAACTTGTGTCATTTTACACCCTTCGTTCTTCTGCTGCAGTGAACTTGTTTGGTTTCGATTTATTTCAGTTGTTTAACTTGTCTATAGTAAATCAGGTCCTCTCAGTGAACCAGACTGTGCCTTCAGCCAGTGTTTCTCGTCTATGTGAAGAATTTGCAGACATTTTTGCACCGGGCCTCGGTTGCGCTAAGAACTATAAAGCACATTTGGAACTGAAAGTAACCGCGCAACCGAACTTTTTCAGAGCGCGCAGTGTTCCCCACGCATTGCGTGATGAGGTCGCAAAAACATTACACGATTTGGAATCACAAGGTGTAATTGAACGTGTGCAGGCTTCTCTCTGGGTATCACCCTTAGTAATTTTGCAAAAACCTTCCGGAAAATTGAGACTTTGTGTGGACTTCAAGGCAACAGTGAATCCCCAACTAGTGACTGCAACTTTTCCTTTGCCCAGCCCGGAAGATCTTTTTGACAAACTGTGCCCGGGTAAATATTTTGCGAAGTTGGACCTTGCAGATGCGTACTTGCAAATACCGGTGGACGACGAATCCCAGCGCGTTTTGGTGGTTAACACGCATCTTGGTTTGTACCGATTCAAACGACTGCCATTCGGGTGTGCATCCGCCCCTGCATTGTTTCAGCAATATTTACAAACTGTTTGTGCGTCGGTCCCTACTGCAGCAAACTATCTGGACGACATTGTGATCTCCGGAAAGACGGAAGAAGGACATTTAGCCAATCTCAGAACATTATTTCAGGTCTTGCGACAAAATGGTCTTCGCTTGCGGAAGGACAAATGTGTGTTTTTTGCTCGTGACTTACCCTATCTGGAACATGTACTCAATGCCCAAGGCATACATCCCAGTCCAGAGCACCTCCGTGAGATACAAGACTTGCCTTCGCTGCAGAATTTGAAGCAGCTACAGAGTGTGCTGGGAAAAATCAATTACTATCATAAATATGTGCCACATGCCTCTTCCATTTCAGCTCCGCTTCATCGCTTACGCCGTAAGGGTGTTCCGTTCGTCTGGACGACGGAAAGCGAACGCGCCTTTCGCCAGTTGAAATCGGCGTTGCTTTCCAATACTTGCCTTACGCCATTCGATCCCCGGAAGCCCCTTTTGTTGATGGTGGATGCATCGGATTTCGGGATCGGTGCTGTGCTTGCGCACAAAGATGGTTCGCACGATCGCCCTATTTCCTTTGCGTCCAAATTGCTCTCGTCTGCGCAAAGAAATTATTCACATATCGAGAAAGAAGCATTGGCTCTCGTATTTGGTGTTACAAAGTATCATGATTTCTTGTATGGTCGTCACTTTACCATCATCACAGACCACAAACCTTTGACATCGCTTTTTCATCCGACCAAGCCTGTACCTCCACGTACAGCGCAGAAATTCATTCGCTGGTCTATTTTCCTCTCGCAGTACCGCTACGATATCTTGTATCGGTCCACTGCTAAGCACGGAAACGCCGATGCGTTGTCCCGCTTGCCTGTTGCTGAGGATAGAGCATTCGATTCCTCCGAAGTTGGTTGCATGTTCATTGATGCGGAAACCGATGACGTGGTCGAATCGTTTCCGATTGATTTTCGTCGTGTAGCTACAGCCACAGCTACCGACCCTGTCCTGGCTACCGTTCTTCGTTTCGTTGCTACTCAGTGGCCCTTGTCAAAGTTACGGATCGGGGATCCATTGGTTCGCCAATTTTTTGCTCACAAGGAGAGACTTTTTGTACGACGTGGTGTTTTGCTGTTGCATTCAGATAATGATCAGTCCAGGGTCGTGGTACCACGTTCGTTACAGTCCTCTGTCTTACAGCTTCTCCACCAAGGACATTGGGGTATAGTGAGAACGAAACAACTTGCTCGTCAGCACTGTACTTTGTTCGGAATTGATGCTTCGATTACACAAATGTGCTCTTCTTGCATGGTGTATGCCGAACAACATTCAGCACCACCGCGGCAATTCTTTGCATGGCCAAAAGCCACTTCCCCTTGCCAATGCTTACACATCGATTTTGCTGGTCCATTCTGGAATGCTCGATGGTTGTTTCTGGTAGATTCATTCAGTAATTTTCCTTTTGTTATCCGGATGTCTTCCACGACGTCATCTGCCACCATCCAAGCGTTATCTGCTATCTTTTGCATTGAAGGTCTTCCACAGACTATTGTTTCCGACAATGGCCCACAATTCATGTCCGCAGAATTTCAGACATTCTGCATGGTATTCAACATCTGACGTCCGCGCCGTTTTCGCCACAGTCAAACGGTGCCGCTGAACGATTGGTCCGGACTTTCAAGTCACAGATGTTGAAGTTCAAAGAGTCGCATTCTCGGGAGGACGCGTTATTGCTCTTTTTGTCCTCGTATCGCTCTCAGCCCCGAGATGGTCGCTCGCCGGCTGAGTTGCTTCATGGTCGCCCTCATCGAACCTTGATGTCTATGCTACATCCGCCGCATCAGGTTCCTGTGCAGCGGCAGACACCTGCTTTTGCCCCAGGCGACGTTGTCTACTACCGCAACTATCGAGGTTCACGGCGTTGGCTCGAAGGGCGCATTCTTCGCTGCCTCGGTCGCGCTATGTATCTGGTTTTGGGGGCCTCTGGTGAGGTGCGTCGGCATCTCAATCAGCTGCGCCTCTGTCGTCGCACGGGATCTGCCGCTCCCCGTCTGCTTTCAGCGACGGTGCCGTCCGGTCTGCGCCCTAGGGACCCATTTACTGGCTCGCCTCAGCCCCAGGCGTTACCGACGATGCCTTCCATTTTGCCCCATGGCGACGCGCCGCCGCCGCCGCCGCCGCCTGTTCTCCCGCCGGCGCCGCCCGCAGTGGACGCGTCGCTGCAACCGCTGGGCGCCTCCCTGGGTCACGCGCTGCCGATCGCTTCCCGTGACGAGTTGTCCTCCGCCGTGGAACTCTTGCCCGCTCCGGACCATATGTCGTCTTCGCCCGTCGGGTGCCTCGGCCCGATGGAGGTCGACCCTTCGGCCCCTCCTGTCACTCTACGGGCGCATACCACGCATGTTGGCGTGCACCCTGGAGCTGGTTTTTAGGCGTTTCCTAGCTCCCCTCGGTCCGAATGGCAGGGTGCGGGTGGCAAAGCCTCGCCTGTTGTTAGGCTTCCCACCTCGTCGCATACGTAAACATGGGGTCCTCCCCACGGCGGGCGGAAGCCTTATGCCACAACCATCCGCCGATTTGCGGGGGAGGAATGTGATGTCACCGCCAGACACCACACTTGCTAGGTGGTAGCCTTTAAATCGTTAGTATACGTCGGACCCGCGTGTCGCCACTATCAGTGATTGCAGACCGAGCGCCGCCACATGGCAGGTCTAGAGACACTTCCTAGCACTCGCCCCAGTTGTACAGCCGACTTTGCTAGCGATGGTTCACTGACAAATTACGCTCTCATTTGCCGATAGTTAGCATAGCCTTCAGCTACGTCATTTGCTACGACCTAGCAAGGCGCCATTACCAGTTACTATTGATGCTGTAACACATGTACCGTCGAGAGCGATGTTCACCAATTATGGATTAAAGTTAAGTATTCCAGAAGATACGTACGTTTTTTGCTAGTCTCAATTCCTTGTCATGTTCCAGACCTCACGCCAGCCTGCGTGAGTTTAAACGCGTGCCTTTCGGCTTCCTTATAGTGGGTTGGCTCTGAGCACTATGGGACTCAACTGCTGAGGTCATTAGTCCCCTAGAACTTAGAACTAGTTAAACCTAACTAACCTAAGGACATCACAAACATCCATGCCCGAGGCAGGATTCGAACCTGCGACCGTAGCGGTCTTGCGGTTCCAGACTGCAGCGCCTTTAACCGCACGGCCACTTCGGCCGGCTTATAGTGGGTTGGCTGTCTTGCCAATCCACAACACTTCCAATGTGCGTTCACCGCGATGTCGCCAAACACGGATGCGACCATCATGATGCTGTAAACAGAACCTGGATTCATCCGAAAAAATGACGTTTTGCCATTCGTGCACCCAGGTTCGTCGTTGAGTACACCACCACAGGCACTCCTGTTTGTGATTCAGCTTCAAGGGTAACCGCAGCCATGGTCTCCGAGCCGATAGTCCATGCTGCTGCAAACGTCGTCGAACTGTTCGTGCAGATGGTTGTTGTCTTGCAAACGTCCCGATCTGTTGACTCAGGGATCGAGACGTAGCTGCACGATCCGTTACAGCCATGCGGATAAGATGCCTGTCATCTCGACTGCTAGTGATACGAGGCCGTTGGGAACCAGCACGGCGTTCCGTCTTACCCTCCTGAACCCACCGATTCCATATTCTGCTAACAGTCATTGGATCTCGACCAACGCGAGCAACAGTGTCGCGATACGATAAACCGCAATCGCGATAGGCTACAATCCGACCTTTATTAAAGTCGGAAACGTGATGGTACGCATTTTTCCTCCTTACACGAGGCATCACAACAACGTTTCACCAGGCAACGCCGGTCAACTGCTGTTTGTGTATGAGAAATCGGCTGAAAACTTTTCTCATGTCTGCACGTTGTAGGTGTCGCCACCGGCGCCAACCTTGTGTGAATGCTCTGAAAAGCTAATCATTGCATATCACAGCATCTTCTTCCTCTTGGTTAAATTTCGCGTCTGTAGCACGTCATATTCGTGGTGTAGCAATTTTAATGGCCAGTAGTGTATATGTAGCTGTGAGCATTCCATGAGTTACGTTTAAACCACATTTCAGTACAACAATTAATTTTTACGACAGAGTGCTAACTACATGCAAATGCGCAAAGCTGCAAATTTACCTTAAATCACTTTCTCACAAAACTCTTTTCAAAATCGGTAAATACTCTCATCATTGTTTTATTCAACCATGTTCATCAAGTCTGTAATCAATATTTATCAACTGAATTCCAGATAAAAATTTCCTGACCATTCAATTGTAGATCTACTTCCCAACGCTCCTCGATTAATAATAATGCTCTCTCTGTGAGCGTCCTCAGGCAGAGACGGTGTGTCAACATAACCGAAGATCGCGGATCAACGTGGCCTGCTCTCCGACGTGTGCGCATCGATACGTGAAAGCAAGAAGTTAACAGTTCTGTAATGACCAAGATGACATGCACACCTCACAACCATAGACCTGTTTCGACCTAGGGAGCATAGCACAGCGGCTAAGGTTCTCGGGTACCATGCTAGTGGTGTAGATTCAATTCTTGCCCTTGAACTTTTCTTCTTTTGTCAGTTTCATCTTAGAGAATATGTTATACAAAATTTTTCAGAAGTAATCATTTTCGCCGTAGTAATTTCATTAATTAATACATCATTATAGCACAGTTTTTTCAAATGTATATTCCATTTGTTACAGAATAGATTACAGAATCGTCTTTCTCGGATTCGTTTGCACCTCTTGTTGTGCTAGAACAGAATTCCGAATGATATTTGTCGTAGAAGCTAACCCAAACACAAATTTGTAGAGCGTCACGCACATTTAATGAAACCTAATGCCTTGCAGACACAGTGATTATTGAAAAGCGATACTCGAGAAAGCAGTTCGTTTGAATTCAAAAAGACTGTTCTTTGATCGATCAATTTCGATTGGAAATTTGGATATTTGGTCATTCATGTGAAAACAAATGCACTAAACTGATGCAGAACTGAAAAATGTATTTTTAGGGACTCTTCCCTCGAAGCTATTTCTCCATTAGTCTTTAGCAAGTCGGGAGGATTCTGAATTTATTTTTTGAAAACTTTAACCTGCATCTAATAGTAAACATGACAGATTGGCAAAGTGAAACACATTCCGGGGGGTAATATTTACGATGCAAGTGGATGCTCTTCTTTCATCTGCAAAGGTTTGAGCGTAGAGCGACTGATCAGCCTACCCTTCCCAGGAATCAATAATGTAAAGACTTTTTGGTCCCTGACAGATTCTGAAAACACTAATTTCGTGAATTCCCTTGATTTCGTACAGGTTATAATTACATTTTTAAATTTATGTGTCATCTTTTCTTTTTTGAACTATCCGACCAAATTTCCCAGATACTTCTTACATTCATAAGGAAATATCTTTCCTGATGCAGTTATAGTATAGAGTGCTGGGAAGCAATGACTAATCCTTGTCAGTTCTATTTTCTGCCCCGGGACAGATTTCGCTCCTTATTGCACATGGGATCTATTGTACGTCGATTGGTACTGTCAGCCAGTTTGATCGGTATTATTCTGAAAGATTAAAAGAAATAAATTCGCAGGCAGGACGTGAATGCCGACCGTAAGTGAGGTAGCCGTTAACCTCAGCCACTGCGCAACACTCGCTTCGTCGAAATATGTGTAACGTGAATGAGATTTTCACTCTGCAGCGGAGTGTGCGCTGATATGAAACTTCCTGGCAGATTAAAACTGTGTGCCCGACCGAGACTCGAACTCGGGACCTTTGCCTTTCGCGGGCAAGTGCTCTACCAACTGAGCTACCGAAGCACGACTCACGCCCGGCCCTCACAGCTTTACTTCTGCCAGTATCTCGTCTCCTACCTTCCAAACTTTACAGAAGCTCTCCTGCGAACCTTGCAGAACTAGCACTCCTGAAAGAAAGGATATTGCGGAGACACGGCTTAGCCACAGCCTGGGGGATGTTTCCAGAATGAGATTTTCACTCTGCAGCGGAGTGTGCGCTGATATGAAACTTCCTGGCAGATTAAAACTGTGTGCCCGACCGAGACTCGAACTCGGGACCTTTGCCTTTCGCGGGCAAGTGCTCTACTAACTGAGCTACCGAAGCACGACTCACGCCCGGCCCTCACAGCTTTACTTCTGCCAGTATCTCGTCTCCTACCTTCCAAACTTTACAGAAGCTCTCCTGCGAACCTTGCAGAACTAGCACTCCTGAAAGAAAGGATATTGCGGAGACACGGCTTAGCCACAGCCTGGGGGATGTTTCCAGAATGAGATTTTCACTCTGCAGCGGAGTGTGCGCTGATATGAAACTTCCTGGCAGATTAAAACTGTGTGCCCGACCGAGACTCGAACTCGGGACCTTTGCCTTTCGCGGGCAAGTGCTCTACCAACTGAGCTACCGAAGCACGACTCACGCCCGGCCCTCACAGCTTTACTTCTGCCAGTATCTCGTCTCCTACCTTCCAAACTTTACAGAAGCTCTCCTGCGAACCTTGCAGAACTAGCACTCCTGAAAGAAAGGATATTGCGGAGACACGGCTTAGCCACAGCCTGGGGGATGTTTCCAGAATGAGATTTTCACTCTGCAGCGGAGTGTGCGCTGATATGAAACTTCCTGGCAGATTAAAACTGTGTGCCCGACCGAGACTCGAACTCGGGACCTTTGCCTTTCGCGGGCAAGTGCTCTACCAACTGAGCTACCGAAGCACGACTCACGCCCGGCCCTCACAGCTTTACTTCTGCCAGTATCTCGTCTCCTACCTTCCAAACTTTACAGAAGCTCTCCTGCGAACCTTGCAGAACTAGCACTCCTGAAAGAAACATCCCCCAGGCTGTGGCTAAGCCGTGTCTCCGCAATATCCTTTCTTTCAGGAGTGCTAGTTCTGCAAGGTTCGCAGGAGAGCTTCTGTAAAGTTTGGAAGGTAGGAGACGAGATACTGGCAGAAGTAAAGCTGTGAGGGCCGGGCGTGAGTCGTGCTTCGGTAGCTCAGTTGGTAGAGCACTTGCCCGCGAAAGGCAAAGGTCCCGAGTCCGAGTCTCGGTCGGGCACACAGTTTTAATCTGCCAGGAAGTTTTATGTGTAATGTGATGGATATGCACTAAACAGCCAAAGAAACTGGTACATCTGACTGTTATCGTGTAGAGCCCCCGCGAGCACGCACAACGTGGCATGGACTCGACTAATGTGGAGGGAACTGACACCACGAAACCTGCAGGGCTGTCCGTAAATCCATAAGAGTACGAGGGGGTGGAGAACAGAACGTTGCAAGGCATCCCAGATATGCTCAATAATGTTCATGTATGGGGGGTTTGGTAGCCAGCAGAAGTGTTTAAGCTCAGAAGAGTGTTCCTGGAGCCATTCTGTAGCAATTCTGAACACGTGGGGTGTCGCATTGTCCTACTGGATTTGCCCAAGTCCGTCGGAATGCACAATGGACATAAATGGATGCTTACGTACGTGTCACCTATCAGAGTGTTAACTAGACGTACCAGGGGCCCTATATCACTCCAACTGCACACGCGCCATACCATTACAGAATGTCCAACAGCTTGAACAGTCCCCTGTTGACATGCAGGGTCCATAGATTCATACACGTACACGTCCATCTGCTCCATACAATTTGAAACGAGACTCGTCCGACCAGGCAACATGTTTCCAGTCATCGTTCAATGTCGGTGTTGACGGGGCTAGGCGAGGCGTAAAGCTTTGTGTCGTGCAGCAATCAAGGGTACACTGTAACATCCCGCTCACTTATCGACCTTAATGACAGTAAAAATTAAGCCGCGTGTACCTAATGGAAATTTGGGAAAAGCAATCGTCACCGAAGTTAATTTGTCGGTAAAGAGGGAGGAAAGGGTTACATCTAAATGAAAGGAAAAATGCAAATGAAACTAGTGGAAATTAATTTTGAAAAGGGGTAAAGTTAATAAAGAAAGTAAATGTGCGGTCGTTAAGTTAACAATTAACTGGCGTTAATTACATATTTGAGATTTGGGGAAAATTACGGTCACCAGTCCTATGGACAACTACTATAATAACTAAAAGCGTGGCAACTGAAGGTTGACACGTGTTGTGTGAAAACTGAATGTTTGTCAGAAGTAATAAAATTTCTCCACACTCTCACTTAATTTAGCAAAAGAATTAATAAAACCAAAAAATTGAAAGTTAATTTAGTGACTGAAATTAATAGTGAACTTTGTTTCTGAAGCACTACGAAATTCAATAAAATAAGGTTAGTCTTGGGCTACCTGAACAATCATTTCAAAAGCTACTTGAATCTACGCAATTTAGAAATAGATTTAACTTTGAACTTGAATTAAATGATTCTGAACAATTAACAATAGTAAAATTTAGTACGTACCAAGGTGAGCTGCAGTCACAGGTAAGCTAAAATGTGGTAACAAAACTCGCACTCTTAATTTGTGCTTGTGTAATCTAAATATTCTAGCCAGTTATGAATACTTTAACTGAACTTTGAAATTAAAGCAGTGAAATGGAATGATATTACTTTAATGCTGGCATTTGAATTTCAACGACACTCAGGTTCATTCCGGAAAAGGAAGGGACCCTGCTTGGTAATGCAATTGGGACAATGAGCAACAAAGTTTCATGCTAAGTTGCTGTAATTTTGTGAGGCAAATGGAACAGCTTGAAAAGCTGAGGTCTGCCATACAGTTCTAAAACTTTACGTGCTTTCAGTCTTCCTTGTTGGTTGATTGTAGGTTTGAAGTCGTCGATCGAGGAGGTGGCGACAGTCACTCATTGTCGGCCGTCGCTGTTGCAGAAGCTGGATGTTGGCGCGCCTTCTTCTCGACACGGTTATCAGGCGAAACGGGCTCTTGATGTGCGCCAGCTAATGCTTCCCGTCCGCGACACCGTCTCAGAAACTGTCATAGCAAGTCGAGCGCAATTACATGCTGCCAAACCCCGAAAGCGCGGCAACTCGCGGGAGCGTCACACAACACATCTCTCTACCACTCTATCCCAGCCAGACTCCGCTCTGCCCGCGCTCCACGCAGCAGAGCTAACACTACCCAAGATCCTAAACACTTTGGTTCTCCACACGACCTATCGATGTAGTCGTTCGATAGCATAGTTTTCCCTAGGCAAGACCCAGCGTAAAAATACAAATAGTATTTACAAAACAAGCCAATTATAGATCGACATAAATGCATATATATATATATATATATATATATATATATATATATATATACAAATTGTAAAACAATTACAATATATAAACACACAGAAATGTCATATCTTCAGGTAACAAAATAAGGAAAAACTTCATAGTACAATAGATGGAAATAGGAGGATATGCATTTCCGGCGTTACGAGTGGGCCTTTGGCTCCGAAAGTCCATATCGATGATGTTTCGTTGAATGGTTCACACACTGACACTTGTTGATGGCCCAGAATTGAAGCCTGCAGCAATTTGAGTAAGGGTTGTACTTCTGTCACTTTGAACGATTCTTTGGTCCCGTTTTTGCAGGATCTTTCTCCGGCCGCAGCGATGTCGAAGATTTGATGTTTTACCGGATTCCCTGTATTCACGGTACACTCGCGAGATGGTCGTACGGGACGGGAAAAATCACCACTTCATCGCTGCCTCGAAGATGCTGTGTCCCACCGCTCGGACGCCGACTATAACACCACGTTCATACTCTCTTAAATCTTGATAAGCTGCCATTGCAGCAGCAGTAACCGATCTAACAATTGCGCCAGACACTTGTCTTATATAGGCGTCGCCGACCACAGCGTCATATTCTGGCTGTTTACACATCTCTGTATTTGAATACGCATGCCTGTACTAGTTTCTTTGGCGCTTCAGTGTAGAACGTTGAGCGAGAATACGTCGGTAAACTGCAAGTTAAACAGACTGACCGCTTTGAAGTTAAAAGGTAGAAAAATATGCATCTCAACCGAAAAATCCTCCCAGAAATTTCGATAATGTGACTTTGAAAGCAATGTTCTATCTGACAAAAGTGATTAACTACACCACACAGCCCCAAGCTGTCGTGGAAAGTGAAAGTGAAAACACGCATAACCTCGAGCGTAGACCTCCAAAACCACCAATCAAGCACATTCTCATCACTTTGGAGAATCCATTTCCATCTTTGACGAGTAATTTTCCTGGAGAAAATAACGGTGATGAAGTCCAAAAGAAACTCTAGTGAATAGAGCCCAAGTGCAAATCATCAATGCATTGAAGAAACGAAATCCAGTGTAAAAAAAAAAAAACAAAAAAAGGACAACATTAACAAACTGACATAAGAAATGTCTCAAGGAAGCACAAATACGGACCGGCAGAAAGCAACAAGCGAGTGATCATAATATATCGGTATGCAGCCAACCAAAAGGAAACAACGTGTCAAAACAACTACAGATACAGCTAACAGACGTACAAAACTGGTTACAAAATTAAAGAGACTGGTGAAAGTTATCCTCAGAGATCTACTATGCAAATATTCGGAAAGAACAACACAAAAAGCCGAAATATAGTAGTAATAGGTAGTGGTAATGAAAAAAGAAAGTTGTATGGCGAGAAAAGAGTCTGGTTCCGTCTTAGCAAACTACGAAGCGACACAATAACTAAAAATGTAACTCATTTTTTTACAAAAGAGTTTCCACGTCAAAACTATTTCACTATTGAATAACTGAAAAGAAATGGATAGAATAATGGATTCTATATTGGTGTTGAGTTTTAACTACAAGATAAAGTGGTATTCAACAATATGTGGCCCAAGAATATTATTACACAACGTTTTTTTATTCAAATGAATGCCTAGTGCTCTAGTGCGATGAGCTTTCCTGCAAACAGCAGAAATCAAGAACATTATTGCAGGGAAGGAATAGATACTACTGAAAAGCAGCTACCAAGTTGCAGCCAATGCAGATGTACACTGCCTCAGGACAAAATGTAAAGCGCTGTCTGTGTTTATAGAGGTGAGGCCAAAAGCGCCATGTACAAGTGAACACTTGCTAACTGACACTGAAGCTAAATATTGCACTCTATTGACTGTATGGAAAGGATTTATAAAGTTCTGTGTGGGTATGGATCTAGAACTAACTGTTGTGGAATAAGAAAATACAAATATGACTGTTGAAAATTTATTTGTGCTACGTAATCAAAACAAAAAAAAATGGCTCTGAGCACTATGGGACTTAACATCTGAGGTCATCAGTCCGCTAGAACTTAGAACTGCTTAAACGTAACTAACCTAAGGACATCACACACATCCATTCCCGAGGCAGGATTCGAACCTGCGACCGTAACGGTCGCGCGGTTCCAGACTGAAGCGCCTAGAACCGCTACGTAATCGCTCTGGGAACAGAAATTGCTTCGCGTGGTGATTTTAACGTTCATACTGGTGAGAATTGTGCTAGAGGGAGATCCTTCGTGAGCGTAATAATCAATTAAGGACTGTTTGTAGCAAATGTTTTTACCAACTCAAGCTAATGTCTGCCTCTAGACTGCTATAACAAATTGAAATAGCTGGGATTACAAGGTAAGTGTGATGGAATCAATACTTACGGCACAGAGCAGTGGACATGGACCTGTGGACAAAAATAGTGAATAAAAAACATATACCTACATGCTGCGTAAACTGTGCGTTCAGTAGTAGAGTTATCAAAACGAGAAAATTAAATGATTTCACAAGTTCATCTTCTGGTAGTGAATGGGAACAAATATTTGAAGACAAGGCACAAATAAATGAACTCCAATGGTTCAAATGGCTCTGAGCACTATGGGACTCAACTGCTGAGGTCATCAGTCCCCTAGAACTTAGAACTACTTAAACCTAACTAACGACATCACACACATCCATGCCCGAGGCAGGATTCGAACCTGCGACCGTAGCAGTCGCACGGTTCCGGACTGCGCGCCTAGAACCGCGAGACCACCGCGGCCGGCTAAATGAACTCAGTTGCATGTTCTTAAAGAAAAATTTGATGACATGCTCCCAAAGAAACACAAAGGCAAAAGAAAGAAAAGCGATTTTAGGTGCTTTGGAGAAGCTCACAATTCCTTCAATGCAGCATAGTTCTTGGTCAATGACCAAGGGAAAATCCACCTGTAGTCTAAATAAATTCAATCAGTATTTTACAAGGCTAGTGGAAAGAACTGTAGGTGGGGCACTTGACTTATGAATATATCCTACAACATCTGTGAAACCTAGTTAACTATTGCTGCTTTCAAAATTGAAATTGGCTGCATCCAAATGACAGTGTAATTATGTATAAAATATCAGTGAGCTAAGATATTTATGGCATGTCTTGTACTGCTCTAAAAAGAATAACTGATCGAAGTTACTCAAGCACTAACCTAGATAATTAATAAATTTTTATCCATTTCCTGAAACTAGACTTCTAAAAAAGGGTATCCCAATGAAGTCTAAAACATATATTCTGTTGAATGGGCATCAAAAAGTGTTCTGATGTAAGTAAGATGAAATAAGCGAAAACAAAACAGTGCAGATAACACGCAGTATCTTATGCTGTATCACTGAGCAACATTGAAGCTGTTAAACTTCTGGCTTTCTTCATCAACTTGGAAAGAACACACTATACATGTGTGCGTCAAGCTTTCATAGATTCTCCACCTTCTGAGGAAATTTAAATGTGTTATAACATAACAGTACCTACTAACAGTCTACTATTCCTCATTTCAGAGCCGCAACAGCTATGGGGTGACTCTGCAGGATGCAGGAATGTTCTGTTGATATAGAAGAAAGCAGTGAAAACAGAGGGTATTTGTAAGCCCATCTTTACTAAATCCGTAGTTATGATCATTTGTAGCAAATACGAATATGTGTCCAACTGTTCGATTCATGTAAACTGAGCTTTAAAACATGCGAGGGGTGGTCATAAAATTTTAATTATCACCTCTAAAAAAAATAAAGCTGCGAACATAAAACTTTGTGATAGTGTTAATCTGTCGCTACATATTCACGCTTCAGTGCATCACATTTTTCCCAACGATGGATTGCTTGACGGAAACCTTGGTTGTAGAAGTGTAAATTTTGCCTGTTCAGGACAAGTTCCAGCTCGAATATTACCTGGTCACCATTCTGGGTAAGTCTACTGCTAACGATTTCTTCATCCAAAGGAAGAGGAAGACGTCACTTGGTGCCATGACAGGAGAATGTGGACGAAGAGGCAAAATTTGATATCCGCAAGATTCAGTGTGTGTGATTGTGCCCTATGCGTAATGAAATAGGGTGCTATCGTAGAGCGGGCAGACACCTTCGTGAAGTTGCCTTCGCCGGGCTTGGTGCGGAGCTTATATACAGGTAGACAACAAATAACAGCCGGCCGGGGTGGCCGAGCGGTTCTAGGCGCTACAATCTGGAACCGCGCGACCGCTACGGTCGCAGGTTCGAATCCTGCCTCGGGCATGGATGTGTGTGATGTCCTTAAGTTAGTTAGGTTTAATTAGTTCGAAGTTCTAGTGGACTGATGACCTTAGAAGTTAAGTCCCATAGTGCTCAGAGCCATTTGAACCATTTGAACAACAAATAACAGGTTCATTCATAATAACATAAGTTCACGCTTCTCCATCCTGGAGCATTAATGAAGGAGGACACAAAATAATTCAGCAATCAAAGTAACTGTCTCACTTTAACACTTCTGGTAGTATAACGAAAGGCTAGACAGTTCACGCAGAATGTTTAGGTCAGTGACTATATGATAAAATTTATGTCTTAAGCGTCATAAGCTGAGATGAAGCCGTCTGAGCACAATCGCAATAATAAACCGAGATACCAGAACCTGGGAGGCCGAACATCGAGGTCAGGTCTCACCGTCTACTGTCGGCTACGCATAGTTGCAGTAGTGGCGTTCGCCGGTTGGCGATGCTGTGAGTAGGCCTGCGCCTACTTAGCCAGCAACCAAAACTACATAAAGTAACGCGGGCAGTCTGCTTACTTACAGAATGGATGAAATGGCTCTGAGCACTATGGGACTTGACATCTGAGGTCATCAGTCCCCTAGAACTTAGAACTACTTAAACCTAACTAACCTAACGACATCACACACATCCATGCCCGAGGCAGGATTCGAACCTGCGACCGTAGCAGCAGCGCGGTTCCAGACTGAAGCGCCTAGAACCGCTCGACCGCATCGGCCGGCGCTTACTTACAGAGGACTGCCAAGGCACACTCGAACTCCAGATGGCGTCCAAACGCTGGCAGAGGTCACTGGCGCCACGAACCTCTTTCTTATGCCCGCCACACGACAGGAAGAAAGACCGAATGTATCCTTGCGCCGAGAGCTGTACTTAAGCTGGCGCACTGGTCAGGTCACTCGGAGTGAGTTTCATGAGCCAGGCGGCAAAAGCTTATTCATTTCTTCAAACAGGAACTTACTTTAGGGCTGTCCCAACGACGACGCCGTGTTTATGAGCTAGTGAACTTGTAAGATTTCTTGTTTTTGTTTCTACCCTGGACTTAACTGAGTTTCATTATTCCGGAACTTTGTAACTGAACTTCCTTCTGAGATTTTAACTCGTACGGTGTCTTAAGTGCTCGACCCGCCGGAAAGCAGGTAATTGCAGGGAAGCCGTACTGTACACAACACGCAAACCAGCCACACACACCCCCTACACCGTGAGCTGATCTATGGCCGATCGCCCACTAATGCAGCAGGCCCTACAATGAGCACCCGCAACGACAAAGGTAACGATGCACGATACCTCGCACTTACATAACCTCACCTTGCATGCACTGTCGCAGCTAGCAAGCCGCTACTGCCTTACTACCCGTCCTACTGTCGCAGAGGTTTTTTTTCCCTTGGCTCTTGCCTTGGCACTTTTTTCCATCTGCCCTTACAAACCGCTTCCCTTCGATAGCTTTCATCCACTTTCTGTCTCTTGATGGACCATGTCAATGAGTAATCCTACCCAGACTCATGGAGAACATCTCAGCCCGCATTCTGTGACTCCCGATTCGTAAACTAACATGTTATACGGAGGTAACAGTAAAACTTTTGGTGTGGTCACCACGTCGGTGTGGGCGTGTAGGGGCCCCATCCTAATCGGTGTCTAAGTGTACAGTTCTTTAAACTGTCCCGGCCCGACTTGAATTAGCCATCGCTGTGCAGTGTGTATTTGCTAATTAATGATATTTTCTAGCAATGTTTGTATTCTTCTTAAGGGCCTTTAGTCTTAGACAGTAATTATGTTTATTCGTTATCAAGTAGCAGTTACTGTCTACCGATTAATACTATTGTTCTTTTACCTCTCTAGAAAATACTTTCATTTCAATACTGTTTCATCAGCATTCAAGAAGTAATTGTCTTAGTTAAGTGCTTAAATCTTAATCACACTTCGGAGTAGACGCATCCTATTTTCTTAAATGAACTTTGTTCTACCAATCTACGTGAACAGTTTCTTGTCCGCCAAACCAGGCAGGCGCTGCAGGCGAGCTTGCTCAACTGCCACAGACGGGCCACGCGGCGGCCTAAGTACTGGCCGGCGGATGAACTGGTCTCAGACTATTTGCGGCCACGTGATGTTTCAGAAGCAAATACAGTGGATATTCGGAAGTTAAGTTCTGATCGGCTGCGAAATGGAACTACTCTGAAAAACAAAAATGTTTTATTTGCAATATTTAGCTACAACTTCCAGCTACATATCTATATAGTCGCCTCTCCGACTTAGACATTTGTCGTAGCATTGTACCAACTTTCTAATAACCCCGTCAATGAAGGCAGCCGCCAGTGCATTCTGACAATTCTCTATGCTGGTCTACAGTTCATTGTCTGTGCAAAAATGTTGTCTTCGAAGTCAGCGGTTCATGTGAGCAGAAATGAAACTCAGAGGGAGCCAATTATGGGCTGTATTGTGAATGATAAAACACTTCCTATCGAAAATACTGCAGGAGCATCTTCATCACCCTGCAGAATGCGGCTGAGAATTGCCTTGAAGAAGGAAACGCACCACAGTTATGTGGGCTGCATAGCTTCACGAGCAATTTCTCACCAGGCCCTCTAACTTTTCAGGAGGCACCATTTATTAGGCATCGGGAACGTAATACTTAACAGCTGTTTTGTTTAACCTTTAAATCTAAAGGGGGTAGAAGGGCTGACCCAATAAAGTGAACATTTCAATTCCAGTGGGTTTATTAATTAATCTAAACAATCTCACTTAAAATTTGACAAGCGCCACTCGGGGAAGCTTATTTAAGTGACATTTATTATATAAATCATGAACAAGTTAATAAAAAATTTTAGCAAAAAACTCTAGATAAGACACATTATTTAAGACCCTTTCAATTAACATTACATGTAGCCCGCGATTTCCCACCAAGATTGACAGAAGCCACTGAGGCTGATTTAACCCAGCTTACGTTTGATAAATATTTTTTAAGTATTCGTCTCTAAGTTGAGACTGTGTGTCCACTGTTATTTTGCAGGTAATGTTAAATTTGAAATTGAAAGGGTCTTAAATAATGTGTCCTAACTAGAGTTGTTCGTTAAAGTTATGATTAAATTCAGCCTTAGTTGGTTCTCTCAGTTTTGATGGGAGATCGTGGGGAGATGGTTTCTTAACTTGTTTATGATTTTATGTAATGAGCGTTTCTTAAATATTTTGCCTGCTACCCAATGTCAATAATCCACCAGTGGAGACACGAGGAAATTCTAACCTTATGAATAATTTTGCGAAATTTCCTAATCCGATAATGGTGTTGTTCTGTGATATAAATAAAATGATGGTTGATAAGCTATATCAAATTCAATTGGAGTTGTTGTTATTAGTGCGGTTGCAAAATTACTCAGATGCTTTAAAGGTGGAATATTCTGTGTTATTGGTACTGTTGCTTTCGTTAGCTAAAGGTCCCCCCATCGAAATTATTTCTGAAATCTTGCAAGCTCAAGGCACACTAGAACAGTTACGTAAACAAATAGTAGCGCGAAATTTATCTGTGCGTATGCGTCTCCGTCTGGAATCTGAATTTTACTGGAAGGTACAGGGGCAGGATGAATCGATGGGACAGTCTTTTGATCGGGTCAGGGTTGCGTTAGTGGCTTTTTATATGACAGTCTCACAAGGGGATGCGATAGGCCATTTGCTGGAGGGAATGCGTCCCAGGATAGGTCGCGTTTGTCCTTTGTGCAACGTCCTTATTCGTTTAGACGATTTCAATAAATGATTGATTCAATACAGACAGTAGCCTTGTAAGAGGTATGCGCTGCCTGCAATAGGCAAGGCATAGGAGAGTCTCTGACCAGAGAGCAGTATGTTGTTAGTTGTTGCTTGTCGCTAGTCTGCAGTAGTCTGCGTGTCTCTGCGCGTGTCTGCAGTAGTCGGCAGTAGTCTGCGCGTGTCTGCGCTTGTCTGCAGTCTGCTCTGGTCGGGATTCTGGAGGCTGAGTATTATTGTATAAGGTAAAGAAGCAGCCTTGCGCATATCTAGTAATGTATGTGAACTGTCATCCAATTTTTTTTTAAATGCCCTAATAATAATTTTTATAATATAAAGTAATTTTTTTTTAAAAAGCATTCATTTCAATTTAAATAATTTATCCAATGGATGATCATTCCTTTCACGAATCACAAATGTATAGGCCAGCATTGCACGGAGCTGTGCCGAAATTTTTTTAGGTAAGAGCAGATATATTCGCCGTTTTTATTGAGGTAAGAATTTTTGCCTTTTTTATTCAGAATACAGGGCCGTGGCGCAGCGCTGCTGTCGTCCTAAAATTTACCAGGTTACTGAATTTTTTTTATTTCGGGGTTTAGGAAATTTTCTGTTTCGAACTTAACATTAAATGAGAAAAAGAATTTTGTGGGTACATTAAATGTGAATGCATTTCTGCACAGAGATTATAAATGGGAACCAATTTTGTTCAGAGGTTACATTAAATTAGAATCACATTCATTATTCATATTTAATTATTATTATTGTGGGGAGGTTACAGCCTTATTGGATGAACAGCGCCTGGCTATGGTTGAAAGGGAAAGGACAGTCGGGGCAGTGCATAATAAGGAGATTGGTGCAGATAATTCAAAGAAAGATGGATTGTATTGTTTTCGTTGCCGGGAACCGGGTCATTTCGTTCGGAATTGCCTGATTCCGAGCGAACGGCGTCGTGATGCTTGACGCCAGAGGAAAAGGTTCAAATGGCTGTGAGCATTATGCGACTTCTGAGGTCATCAGTCGCCTAGAACTTAGAACTAATTAAACCTAACTAACCTAAGGACATCACACACATCCATGCCCGAGGCAGGATTCGAACCTGCGACCGTAGCGGTCGCTCGGCTCCAGACTGTAACGCCTAGAACCGCACGGCCACTCCGGTCGGCCAGAGGAAAAGGCGCTCTGGTAAGAGGAACTGGCCTTTGAATTGTAAGGCAATCGGAGCACCTTCAGTTGCACCTCTCCCATATATTTGAACTTGCCTTGGTCAAGGACCTGTTTGTGCCTTCCTGGACTCAGGGAGTTCAGAGTCCCTGATAGATATGCAATGGTATCTCGAATTTAGACATGTACGTAAATTTTCCATTCCACTTCCCCCTAAGCAGAGATGTCGAATCGCGGATGGGCGCGAGTTACCTCTACTGGGTGAAGTGCGAGGGTATGTAGAAACTGGAAAATTTTTGCGGCCTCACCGTTTTATGATCGCGCAGGATTTACACATTCCGGTCATTTTTGGGTGTGATTTCATCAAAATAACTGGAGTGATTTTGGATCACGCTAGTGGCATGTGTAATAATTTGCGCCAAAGGTAAAACTCCCTCTCTGTGACTGTAGGAGATGGGCCGGTGTTAATGTAATTTGTGAGGAGTCGAGTGATTATAAAGTGGATCATCTGCCACTCGAGCAGGGTGGGCGTCTTCGCGTTATCCGGAAATTCTGTCGGACAAATTGGGGGTCACACATTGAACTGAATGTAGTATACAGCTATCTGATCAAATTCCTGGCGCCGGGCGCCATATCGATTGTCTCCTCCCAAGATGCGCATCCTTAGGAAAAAGATTGAGCGAATGCTACAGGACGGGGTCATAAGACCTTTGACATCTCCGTAAGCTTCTCCTATCTTCCTTGTGCCGAAAGGCACTGGTCAAGATTACCGAGCAGTAGTAGACTACCGGATTTTCAATAAGAAAGTCGTTTTGGAGTCGGTATCGATAACTGCTTTACATGGTTTTCCGGCGCAATTTCCTTTACGGTACTCGACTTAAACGAAACGCATTATCAAATACCCCTCGAGGAATCTTCCAAGTCGGTGACGGCCTTCTGCACTGACTGGAACTTGTTCGAGTTCAGTCGTGTGCCCGTCGTGTTGTCTACGGGTGCCGCGGTATTGTCCAGGTTATTGGATGCTTTGTTATGAGACCTGAAGTTTGTATGTGTTTACAACTATCTGGACGATGTAGTGGTTTACAGTAGGTCCTTTGAAGAACATTTACGACACCTTGACCAAGTGTTTTCTAGGTTGCGTTCGGCGGGACTCACCGTGAAGCCTTTAAAGGTAACCAAATGTAGATCACGAATCTCCTTTTTAGGGTATTTAGTTTCCAGGGAGAGGATCCAGATAGATCAGGAGCGGACTAAGGCTTTGAAGAATTTCCCACGCCCACTCAGTAAGAAAAAAATAGCGCGTTTTATAGGAATCGCTAATTTTTTTCTCAAGTTTATTTCAAACTTTGCGCAGGTAGCCGCCCCTTTGAGCGACTTACGTAAGAGGAGCTGCGAGTTTTCTTGGGGTGATAGCCAACAGGCGGCGTTTGAGGCCATAAAATTTGCCATTGGTAATCCGCCGGTCTTGGCTATCCCGCATTTTAATGCCACCCACCTTTGTCCTTCAAACTTACGCCTGTCATGGCGGGATAGCAGCAGTCTTACTGCAGGAATCCGAGGGAGGGAGACGCCCTTAGGTGTTCGCATCTCGTCGTTTATCGGGAGCCGAGTTTAACTATTCGGTGTACGAGTGCGAGGCGTTGGCCGTTTTATTTGCTCTCGATAAGTTTAACTTCTACCTGGAACACAAAAAATTTCTGCTAGAGACAGACAATCAGGTCCTGAGTTGGGTGTCGGCCAGGCCTAGAAGGACTGGACGCATTGCCTGTTGGGCGGTCAGTATCTCCGCCTATCGGCCGGTGGCCGAGCGGTTCTAGGCGCTAAAGTCTGGAACCGTGCGACCGCTACGGTCGCAGGTTCGAATCCTGCCTCGGGCATGGATGTGTGTGATGTCCTTAGGTTAGTTAGGTTTAAGTAGTTCTAAGTTCTAGGGGACTGAAGACCACAGCAGTTAAGTCCCATCGTGCTCAGAGCCATTTGAATTTTTCAACCGCCTATCGATTCGAAGCCAAGCATATTCCGGGTTCAGAGAACTCCGTGATGATGCTCTCAGACGCATGATTTCGGAAGGAAGTGAAGATCCGAGTAACCCTTGGGAGGGCATCTCGTCCAGTAATGTTGTGCTGGTGACAGAGCTGCCGGGCCTGTTCGCTGATTTAAGGGAGAAACAGGCCCAGGACACCTTGTGGGGCGTTATTAGAAAAAAAAAATTATTGCTGGGGAAACCATGAAGGATTATTGACTTAAGGAGGGTGTCCTGTGCAAACAGGTTGGTACGGGTCCTGACTGCAAAATTTGTTTTCGTGTTGAATTCGTCCCGCTCATATTCAGATATTTCCATGATTCGGTGATTGGTGGACACCTTGGTCCATTTAAGACCTTGGAGAAAATCCGCGAGAATATCTACTGGCCATCGATATATAGGGACATCCGACGACTTGTAGCACAGTGTCACTTTTGTAAGAAGGCTAAGCCTGATTCTGGGGCTCAGAAAGGACTCTTCCAATAGGGAAGAATACCCTTTACATAAGGTATTCATTGGTTATATTGGTCCTTTGCCACGTACTAAGCCGGGCCATAGGTATATCCTGGTAACAGTCGATGCTTTTGTGGTGTCACCGCCAGACACCACACTTGCTAGGTGGTAGACTTTAAATCGGCCGTGGTCCGTTAGTATACATCGGACCCACGTGTCGCCACTATCAGTGATTGCAGACCGAGCGCCGCCACACGGCAGGTCTAGAGAGACTTCCTAGCACTCGCCCCAGTGGTACAACCGACTTTCCTAGCGATGGTCCACTGACAAAATACGCTCTCATTTGCCGAGACGATAGTTTAGCATAGCCTTCAGCTACGTCATTTGCTACGACCTAGCAAGGCGCCATTATCAGTTACTATTGATATTGATTCATGTACCATCAAGACCGACGTTCTTCATTAACGGATTAAAGTTAAGTATTCCACCAGCTACGTCCGTTTTTCTAAATTCTAATTTCCTTGTCCTGTTCCAGACCTCACGCTAACCTGCGTGAGCCAAAACGCATGCCTTTCGGCCTCCTTCTAGTAACACGGTGTTGGCTCTCCTGCCAACCAAAACATTGGCGACGAATCACAACCGCGTTCTTATCGATATTGCCCTGATTTACTTGTGTAATGGCTTCGCCACAATCTCCAGATATACTGTCCGAATTTGATCGCTTACAGAATCTGTAGACGCAGGCCTTACTGGATGCCCTTGGACAGCTCGTCCAGGGTCAACGGCAATGCAAAACGATGCGGAAGCTGCCGCCCCACTGCTAACGCCGCCACAACACGCTGTTGCACCAACTTTTCGTCCTTTTGATGCTGCACTGGAAAGCTGGACGGAGTGGTCCCGCCAATTTGGATTCCATCTCGCCTCCTACAGAATTCAAGGTAACGAGCGGCAGCCTTTTTTGTTAGTGTCGGTCGGCGTACAAACGTACCGTGTGATAGTCAAATTATTTCCCCGACGCGACGTAGCAACTCTGTCCTACGACGAAATTTTGTCTGCATTAGATGCATATTTCAAAGAATCAGTCAATGTAGTTGCAAAAAGGTATACCTTCTTTCGTAAAAAACGTACAGCAGGTCAGACTAATCGGGAGTGGGTTGCAACCTTGCAAGGCCTTACTAGGGATTGTGCTTTTGAGTGTGAATGTGGACTCCCTTATTCAGATACTATGGAACGTGATGCAATTGCACAGAACGTTTCTGATGTTCGTATAAGGGAACAGATTTTGAAACTAGTCAATCCCTCCCTTCAACAAGTGATGGACATATTGGATCGGCAGGACACACTTGACTTTGCTCAGGAATCATTTGTAACTTCACCAGCCGTGTGTCAGGTTAACCGGCCCGCCGGGCGCGCTGCACGGAGCAGTAAACAGCCCTCGCGCCCGGCCGCGCCGCTGCCGCCAGGCTCTCAGCCACGTGTGCCGCGCAGGCAAGCAAATGCAGTGCTAAAATCATGCCCGCGGTGTGCTACTAGACATTCGCGTGAGAATTGCCTGTCATGCCAGGCTATTTGCTTTTTCTGTAATAAAAAAGGACATGTTCAGAGTGTTTGCCAGAAAAAGCTCAGATCGGAAACTCACAACCATTCCAGGCCCTTTGCTTCGCGCCGGATTCGAACCAAGGATACTCAGGCTCGTGAAACTTCGCCCATGGAAATTCATATAGTTCATTCCACTCTGCTAAGTGCCACTCTCTCTAACAGTGACTGTGTTCGTCCCACAAATAGTGTGCGTCGCCGTCGCCGGAAATCCCGTCAAGTCCCAAGTGATTATGTACCAGTGTCAGTTCCCGTTGCACAAGACAATCGCTCTTGTCGTCAGCAGGACAATAAACGTTTTGTAGACTTGGACATTAACGGCAAAGTGATACCATTCCAGCTCGATACCGGAGGTGCAGTTTCACTGATCAATCAAGACACGTACAAACAGCTGGGCACACCTCCGTTGCGTGCCGCAAATGTTAAGTTAACTAGCTATTCAGGTCAAAAGATCCCTGTGTTAGGACAGTGCAGCGTTCTTGCAACATACAAAGGACAAACAAAGCTTGTGTCATTTTACATCCTTCGTTCTTCTTCTGCAGTGAACTTGTCTGGTTTCGATTTATTTCAGTTGTTTAACTCGTCTATAGTAAACCAGGTCCTATCAGTGAACCAGACTGTGCCTTCTGACAGTGTTTCTCGTCTATGTGAAGAATTTGCAGACATTTTTGCACCGGGCCTCGGTTGCGCTAAGAACTATAAAGCACATTTGGAACTGAAAGTAAAAACGCAACTGAAATTTTTCAGAGCGCACAATGTTCCCCACACATTGCATAATGAGGTCGCAAAAACATTACACGATTTGGAATTGCAAGGTGTAACTGAACGTGTGCAGGCTTCTCTCTGGGCATCACCCTTAGTAATATTGCAAAAACCTTACGGAAAATTGAGACTTTGTGTGGACTTCAAGCCAACAGTGAATCCGCAACAAGTGATTGCAACTTTTCCTTTACCCCGCCCGGAAGATCTTTTTGACAAACTGTACCCGGGTAAATATTTTTCGAAGTTGGACCTAGCAGATGCGTACTTGCAAATACCGGTGGACAAAGAATCCCAGCGCGTTTTGGTGGTTAACACACATCTTGGTTTGTATCGATTCAAACGACTGTCATTCGGGGGTGCATCCGCCCCTGCATTGTTTCAGCAATATCTACAAACTGTTTGTGCGTCGGTCCCTACTGCAGCAAACTATCTGGACGATATTATGATCTCCGGTAAGACGGAAGAAGAACATTTAGTCAATCTCAGAACATTATTTCAGGTCTTGCGACAAAATGGTCTTCGCTTGCGGAAGGACAAATGTGTGTTTTTTGCTCGTGACTTGCCCTATCTGGGACATGTACTCAATGCCCAAGGCATACATCCCAGTCCAGAGCACCTCCGTGCCATACAAGACTTGCCTTCGCCGCAGAATTTGAAGCAGCTACAGAGTGTGCTGGGAAAAATCAACTATTATCATAAATATGTGCCGCATGCCTCTTCCATTTCAGCTCTGCTTCATCGCTTACACTGTAAAGGTGTTCCGTTCATCTGGACGACGGAAAGCGAACGCGCCTTTTGCCAGTTGAAATCGGCGTTGCTTTCCAATACTTGCCTTACGCCATTCGATCCCCAGAAGCCCCTTTTGTTGATGGTGGATGCATCGGATTTCGGGATCGGTGCTGTGCTTGTGCACAAAGATGGATCGCACGATCGCCCTATTGCCTTTGCGTCCAAATTGCTCTCGTCTGCGCAAATAAATTATTCACAGATCGAGAAAGAAGCATTGGCTCTCGTATTTGGTGTTACAAAGTTTCATGATTTCTTGTGTGGTCGTCACTTTACCATCATCACAGACCACAAACCTTTGACATCGCTTTTTCATCCGAGCAAGCCTGTACCTCCACGTACAGTGTAGAAATTCATTCGCTGGTCTATTTTCCTCTCGCAGTACCGCTACGATATCTTGTATCGGTCCACTGCTAAGCACGGAAACGCCGATGCGTTGTCCCATTTGTTGCTGAGGATAGAGCATTCGATTCCTCCGAACTTGCTTGCATGTTCATTGATTCAGCAACCGATGACGTGGTCGAATCCTTTCCGATTGATTTTCGACGTGTAGCTACTGCTACAGCTGCCGACCCTGTCCTTGCTACCGTTCTGCATTTTGTTGCTATGCAATGGCCCTTGTCAAAGTCACGGATCGAGGATCCGTTGGTTCGGCGATTTTTTGCTAACAAGGAGAGACTTTTTGTACGCCGTGGTGTTTTGCTGTTGCGTTCTGATAATGATCAGTCCAGGGTCGTGGTACCACGTTCGTTACAGTCCTCTGTCTTATAGCTTCTCCACCAAGGACATTGGGGTATAGTGAGAACGAAACAACTTGCTCGTCAGCACTGTACTTGGTTCGGAATCGATGCCGCGATTACACAAATGTGCTCTTCTTGCATGGTGTGTGCCGAACAACAATCAGCCCCACCGCAGAAATCCTTTGCATGGCCAAAAGCCACTTCCCCTTGGCAACGCTTACACATCGATTTTGCTGGTCCATTCTGGAATGCTCGATGGTTGGTTGTGGTAGATTCATTCAGTAATTTTCATTTTGTTGTCCGGATGTCTTCCACGACGTCATCTGCCACCATCCAAGCGTTATCTGCTATCTTTTGCATTGAAGGTCTTCCACAGACTATTGTTTCCGACAATGGCCCACAATTCATGTCCGCAGAATTTCAGTCATTCTGCAAGGCCAATGGTATTCAACATCTGACATCCGCGCCGTTTTCGCCTCAGTCAAACGGTGCCGCTGAACGATTGGTCCGGACTTTCAAGTCACAGATGTTGAAGTTGAAAGCGTCGCATTCTCGGGAGGACGCGTTATTGCACTTTTTGCCCTCGTATCGCTCTCAGCCCCGAGATGGTCGCTCGCCGGCTGAGTTGCTCCACGGTCGTCATCATCGAACCTTGATGTCTTTGCTACATCCGCCGCATCATGTTCCTGTGCAGCGGCAGACACCTGCTTTTGCTCCAGGCGGCGTTGTGTACTATCGTCACTACCGAGGTTCACGGCGTTGGCTCGAAGGGCGCATTCTTCGCTGCATCGGACGCGCTATGTATCTGGTTTTGGGGGCCTCTGGTGAGGTGCGCCGGCATCTCAACCAGCTGCGCCTCTGTCGTCGCATGGGATCTGCCGCTCGCCGTCTGCTTTCAGCGACGGTGCCGTCCAGTTAGCGCCTTGGGGACCCATCTACTGGCTCGCCTCAGCCCCAGGTGTTACCGACGCTGCCTTCCATTTTGCCCCATGGCGACGCGCCGCCGCCACCGCCGCCGCCGCCTGTTCTTCCGCCGGCGACGCCCGCAGTGGACGCGTCGCTGCAACCGCCGGGCGCCTCCCTGGGTCACGCGCTGCCGATCGCTTCCCGTGACCGGATGTCCTCCGACATGGATCTCTTGCCCGCTCCGGACCATATGTCGTCTTCGCCCGTCGGGTGCCCCGACCCGATGGAGGTCGACCCTTCGGCCCCTCCTGTCTCTCTGCGGGCGCATACACCGCATGTTGGCGTGCACCCTGGAGCAGGTTTTCAGGCGTTTCCTAGCTCCCCGCGGTCCGAATGGCAGGGTGCGGGTGGTACAGCCTCGCCTGTTGTCAGGCTCCCCACCTCGTCGCATACGTCAACATGGGGTCCTCCCCACGGCGGGCGGAAGCCTTATGCCACCACCGTACGCCGATTTGCGGGGGAGGAATGTGGTGTCACCGCCAGACACCACACTTGCTAGGTGGTAGACTTTAAATCGGCCGTGGTCCGTTAGTATACATCGGACCCACGTGTCGCCACTATCAGTGATTGCAGACCGAGCGCCGCCACACGGCAGGTCTAGAGAGACTTCCTAGCACTCGCCCCAGTGGTACAACCGACTTTGCTAGCGATGGTTTACTGACAAAATTCGCTCTCATTTGCCGAGAAGATAGTTTAGCATAGCCTTCAGCTACGTCATTTGCTACGACCTAGCAAGGCGCCATTATCAGTTACTATTGATATTGATTCATGTACCGTCAAGACCGACGTTCTTCATTAACGAATTAAAGTTAAGTATTCCACCAGCTACGTCCGTTTTTCTAAATTCTAATTTCCTTGTCCTGTTCCAGACCTCACGCTAACCTGCGTGAGCTAAAACGCGTGCCTTTCGGCCTCCTTCTAGTAACACGATGTTGGCTCTCCAGCCAACCAAAACAGCTTTCACTAGATTTTGTTGGTTGTTCCTGACACGGGGGCCATGGCGGACATTACCATTCAGCAACTGTCCCGTATGATGTCATGGTTTGGTCCACCCAAGGTCTTAGTCAGTGACAATGCCCCTGCCGTTACTTCGAAAAGATTTAAGGGATTTTGCTTCTGGCAAGGCATCAGACATATTACAACCACTTCTTATTACCCCAAAGCCTCGTTCGCGGAGCGGGTGAATCGCAATTTAAAATCAGCCCTGATAATTTGTCACACAAACGCACCTGGCAAGTGGGACTCGACGTTGCCTTGGTTAAATCACTTCTTCAATTGGGCCGAGCATGAAGCTACTCGCGCGTCTCCTATGGAGTTAATATACGCTTACGAGCTGAATACCCCATTATCTAACTTGTGAGAGATTAACCACCTATTGCCCAGCTCCATAACACCCGAGACCATACGCGAGAATTGGAGGCGCGCGAGGAATAATATCCAGATCGCGCATAACCGACAGGCAGCGCGTTATAACAAAGAGAGGAGACCCTTTACTGGCAAGGTGGGAGACCGCGTGTACGTTAAAGCTCCAGTGTGCGCTAGTCGCAAGTTGACACCGCATTTCCGCGGACCTTGCCGGATAGTCAAGTTTTTGAGCACGGTAAATTTAGAGGTTGAAGAGGTATCATCAGGCAAGCGTTTTCGGGTCCACCTAAGTCAAAAAAAGGCTGCCTGATGCCTGATCTCTCCCTCGGTTCATGGTTCCTTCCTTGTCTGTCCTCCAGGAAGACGGTCTTGGTGGAGGGTGGTGGTATGTTCGGATTTGGGGGGGGGGGGGAGGGTGAGCCGTGGCGGGACTACAGTACATGAGTACGTTTGATTTCCTAGTGCAGGGGTTTGTCTCTGGGCTTGGGCCGGCTCGAGATACAAGGGAGAGTGCCTACTGCGAGTAGAGGGAGAGGACAACGCTGTGAGAACGGAACGCAGCGGTGGACGAGTCGGCGATTGGCGGACGGGCAGGAGCGAAGACGGCGTGCCTGAGGCCGGGCGGCGGCGGTTGTCACGTGGTTGTACTGGAGTCGGCGGGAGTTGGCCGGCGCTGCGCATCCTCCGACAAACTCGTGAGCTGTGGATGTGCCTGCTTCCTTGGAGGGACACACTGATATGGTCTTGCGAAGTGATGGTCTGACATCTTCGCAAAATCGCCCCAGCATCAAGACACCCAGTCAAGTACTCTAATTACTAAGAGCGCTTAGTTAACTGTGATTGTGATCGCTCTTGGTACAGTAAGACGTTGCACGACGAGTGATGTTATGTTTGTTACAAAAAAAATAAAGGCTCAAATGGCTCTGAGCCCTATGGGACTTAACATTGAGGTCATCAGTTCACTAGAACTTAAAACTACTTAAATCTAACCAACATAAGGAAATCACACACATCCATGCCCGAGGCAGGATTCGAAGCTGCGACCGTAGCATTCGAGCAATTCCGCACTGAAGTGCCTAGAACCGCTCGGACATATGTTTGTTCCATTTCATTTGAGGCCTCCTACGAAGCGTGTGCTCTGCTTCCGCATAAAATTGATGAATTTGCAGATGTGTGTCATTAAGTTCTAGTGAGTGCCGGTTCTCTTGAGCCAGTACATTTCCCACTCTTCGACTTTGTTTATCAACTACTGTTTCAGTTAAAAGAAGCACTCCCTAGTCAAATTAGTTGTTGATTAGCCTTGATTTTATTACTGGTAAATCTTAAATGTTAAGGTTGAAAAAGGTTTTTCTGCCTTCTGTTATCAGGTGTGGTCTGTGTTTCAGTGAACTGAGGCGCCGGCCGGTGTGGCCGAGCGGTTCTAGGAGTTCAGTCTGGAACCGTGCGACCGCTACGGTCGCAGGTTCGAATCCTGCCTCGGGCATGGATGTGTGTGATGTCCTTAGGTTAGTTAGACTTAAGTAGTTCTAAGTTCTAGGGGATGGTTCAAATGGCTCCGAGCACTATGTGACTTAACTTCTGATGTCATCAGTCCCCTAGGATTTAGAACTACTTAAACCTAAGGACATCACACACATCCATGCCCGAGGCAGGATTCGAACCTGCGACCGTAGCGGTCGTGCGGTTCCAGACTGTAGCGCCTAGAACCGATCGGCCACTTCGGGCGGCTTCTAGGGGACTGATGACCGCAGATGTTAAGTCCCATAGTGCTCAGAGCCATTTTTTTGAACTGAGGCAGCGGGCAACCGAAGCGCAGGACGCCCCTTTAGATTATAAGTTTGGCTTACGGGTGGGTACTTCGCCTGAGCTCGCGAGTTCCTCTTCGGTAGCGTTTGCTGGATTCACATTTTGCTGGCCTACTCGACGTGGGGTTGCAAACGGAGCCACGTCTTGGTTCGAAGTTAAATATTACTTCTTTCAGTCGGTTCCACCGTTCGTGGTTAAACTTCGGCCTTACAAGCTTGGACCTTGTTTCTGTTGTTACACATTTATCATTGTACAAAGTTGTAACTTTCTATGCCCTTGACGTCCATCTTACAAGTGAACGAGCATTTGAATTATTTCGGGGTCGCCCTGTAAGATTGACCAAGTACCGGAACTTCAAGCGCTGATAGAAAGCACCGAAGCTGTAATCGTTATAGGTACGGCTCATGGCTGAAGCCGGAGATAAATTCTACCGAAATTTTTACAAAGGCACAAACGGTGTCTAGAAAGGATAGATACCATACAACCGGTGGTGGCGTGTTTGTCGCTGTTAGTGGTATTGAAATAAAAGTGGATAGTTCCTGTGAATTATTATGGGTGGAGGTTATACTCAGCAACCGAGCTAGGTTAATAATTGGCTCCTTTTTACCGACCTCCCGACTCAGCAGCGTTAGTGGCAGAACAACTGAGAGAAAATCTGGAATACATTTCACATATATTTCCTCAGCATGTTATAGTCTCAGGTAGAGATTTCAATTTACCAGATATAGACTGGGACAAAATGGCTCTGAGCACTATGCGACAGGGAAAGAACCTGTTCTTGGGCAACTACTTCTATAATGACCAAAAGGCCTTAAATGATCTTCAAGCACATGTGTTCCAGCGGCGGTATGAAGAACATGATAGTAATAATGACGGTACTAATCGAATTATCCGGTAACTTCACACTTCACAGTGAATTTTCTCGAACTAAGAAATTTGCTGAATTAGTGAAAATTTCAAAATGGTTTCACATCGAGACTACGATAACTAGAAGAGTCTTTCCTTCTTGCTGACATGAGAATAGCACAACATCCACGTCAGAAGTTTGCTTCTACTTAACCATTTAATAGACTCGTATTTTTTCCACCGTGTCTAATATTGTAAGCTAAGCACATCATCTGTTACAGCACTCTCCTGTGGCTGGGATATGTGGCCACAATGGTCTGGTGGAACGAATATCACAGGTTCAATGCGTGGGTTCGGACATTTACTTTTAAGAGGCTCAAACATATTTACTTTACCTCTGGGAACCTCCAGAAAAAGACGTAATAATCCAGAATCCGCATTAAACATCATGTTCCTTCATTACCAACTGGGCAGAGCCGGTTTACTTAGGGGAAATGACATAGGGGGAAGTCATGGTAAAGAGAAATACTGTCGCCAATAAACTTAGTTACATTAGAAAATTTTATTTTATTTGATGAACTGATAGCCCTTTAAACGAACAGAGCTCATATTTTACTTCTCCTTGATTGAACTAGAAAGGAAAAATTTGGTATTGGACTATGGTTCGAATTCGTATCTCTTCTTTCAAGGATCTCAATCTCTTGGAACAGTATAGTTCAATAATTTCGTTCCTTTTCCCAAGACTGCAATCTTATCTAGGTGTCCTCCAAAGGTAAGTGTATGGGTCCGAAAAATATTCATAATTTCAGTTCAAGTCGTATCACGTGCACACCGGCCTGCTAGTGAGAATTAATGAGCATTTTTAATGTCTATTCATGTGTTTCCAACAATCGCAATAGATGCCGTTATTTCTGGTCAAACACGCACATACTTTACTGTTGGTGAGTAAGCAATTGATACTTACGCTATATTTGTGCATGATAAAGAAGGACGGTAGGCGTGCGGCTCGATTGTCGCTCAGGCACAAATATTTGTATCCTTATTTTATATTCAAACGCCTAGCAGGTGGTCAGAAAAACAGGTAAGTAACATTTGATTTTACTTAGATAACAATCCGATTACGTGTTGGGTTCGTGCCTTTATCACAGAACTTCACATCGAGCAATTCATCTTTAAATGCATGCACACCTTGTTACTTCTGAATGGAGGTACATCAGACATCTTTCGTGGTTAGTTAACAGGGACGAAAGGGTCTTGATAGGAGTCATGGTTTATTACAAAAACTGTCGTCTTTTATTTTCAAGTTTAGAGTTGGTTACTGACATTGGCGAAAATTTCGGTAATTCATGACTCTTCGTGGCTAACTAGCAATATGATATGATTAGATTAGATTAGATTAATACTTGTTCCATAGATCATGACTACGAAATTTTGTAATGATGTGGAAAGTGTCATTTTAATGAAAGATTTCTTTACATACCATGATTCAATTTCTTTACAACAGTTTTTTACTCTCTCTCTCATTGTTTTTTTTATTTCTCTCTCTCTCTCTCTCTCTCTCTCTCTCTCTCTCTCTCCCTCTCTATCTACTGTCTCTTTCTCTCTCACACACACAAACACACATTGTTTTTGTTTGTTTGTTGTGTTCGACTATTGGTGAGGCACGAAAACGTCTGTGAATGAGTTTCTTAGTTTTGAGTACTGCTGGCCGCGGTGGTCTCGCGGTTCTAGGCGCTCAGTCCGGAATCGCGCGACTGCTACGGTCGCAGGTTCGAATCCTGTCTCGGGCATGGATGTGTGTGATGTCCTTAGGTTAGTTAGGTTTAAGTAGTTCTAAGTTCTAGGGGACTGATGACCTAAGATGTTAAGTCCCATGGTGCTCAGAACCATTTGAACCTTTTTTTTTTTTTTTTGAGTATACTTACGAAAGAAATATAAAAACATTTATGAGAGTTATTGTTTTATGATGCTTAGTTTGCAGTCAGTTCTGAGTATTATTGGTAACTACGCTCCAGTCCCTAAACCGAGTTACAGAAATGCGAATCAGACGCATTTCGTATTCCAGGCCATAGAAGCTGCGTGCCTGAGGCGCCAGCTATGGTCACTTCCCAGCCCACTGAAGGCTCACGTCAGTTCGTCTTTTCCTGCTGGTAATGTAACTGAGATTTGGCAACACTGCAAGGTATGTTTGGCAACTCTGTGATCGACGAGTTACTTCCTGGTGTGCACGGAATTACGCCTTAAAGTTCACTTGATTGTTCCTGTCACTTCCATTGAATAATCTGAGTTATTATGGCATGGAGTGTAATAAACGATTGTGAATTTACGGTTTTCGGCCCAGGAAAGTGATTGCACGTGGAAATCGCAACTAATCTCGTCCTTTAAATAGCTGTTTCCGAGTTCTAGACACTGTTAGCCTCGTAAGAGGAAGCCAAAAGACGTGCCTCTGCACTGGCTGTTTGGTTACGTGCTAACCTGTAAAGAAGCGTTTGTTATGGTTCGCGGTTCCAGTCTCGCTGACAGTAACGTTTTCATCCCTTCTGTGAAAGAGCTACAATCAGTCAGATCAAACATCGATAAGGAAATCGCAAGAAAATACTTTTGGCTCATAATGCAATGGTGAAAAACTCACAATGCTGCACTACAAGTAACGCCTCATTGCGCTGCTGACAAGCAAATTTTGAATTTCTAGGAATACATAACTTTATTTATGAAAGGCCACATTTGCATAACTCTTGAGTATGATACAGCATACCAATTAAGCACAGACGCAATCGAAATCTAAGTGAGTAGAGTTTTACTAATTCTTGCCAATAGAGGCACACTTGTGTACAGATACTCAGTTTTGTTAAAACAGACTTTCGTCGTAAGGTTATCATGGGTAGTTTTATTTCATTTCTTATAATACAGAGCACAATTTTCGTAAGGTTTCTGATGTTCTTTATAACAGTCTGACAATGCACATGCAGTTTATCGATTACATGCATGTAGAAAACTTGTTCTGAGCTAAAGCTGTCAAACAAGGTTTGAAGAAGGAAAAAATGCCACTACCACACGACAGCTAATGTAGAAAATACTTTTCTGGCGTATTTTGGCACGATGCGCTCTTCCCATACATAATACAAAAGTTTCGAAATGCATCTGCTGCCTGGCCGTCTATTAAACCTGAAAAGAACTAAATGTCACAGAAGTTAGCCCTTTTTCCACATGCGACTGTTTTCGGTTGCGAAGTGAAGGTAATTATGTTCAAAGTTCCATTAGATCGATAACTTCAGCAAATAGCAGAATTGCGTTTTAAAAAATGTAGCAGTGAATGTACTAGAACTCGCGACATCTCATAGAGGGTGCACAACGCTTACAATTACACTACTAGCTAACACATAGGTATAATATCATCTCCCAAAGCCAATAACATTCCTCCAGAATTTCCGTATTCCACAGTGCTGTTAGATAATGCATATGACCGGATCTAGACTTCTGAGAGACAGACAGTTACAGCTTTTCTTTTGCACTGCACGACGTTTTCAACAAACAGATAGCGCAATAGAGTAGCTCAAGTGGAAAGTAACGCTTCCTATTAAAATTTCTGCATCCTACACTGTTGGCAGTTCTGTGTAGGTGTCGGTTACGTGATTTTATTTCGGTAATTACAAAATAGAGTCGAATGTATGCACTGGGTAACTGAGGCAGCTAGTTCATGGCGATTCGGTCAACGAAGTAAATGAAATGTCGTGTGGCTAGGGCCTTCCGTCGGGTATCCCGTTCGCCTGGTGCAGGTCTTTCGAGTTGACGCCACTTCGGCGACCTGCGCGTCGATGGGGATGAAATGATGATGATTAGGACAACACAACACCCAGTCCCTGAGCGGAGAAAATCTCCGACCCAGCTGGGAATCGAACCCGGGCCCTTAGGATTGACATTCCGTCACGCTGAACACTCAGCTATCGCGGGCGGACAACCAAGTAAATGAATGTACTGAACATGCTGCAAACCACTACAGGGAGCCTGTGTGTCAGAATTCTGATCCAGTGTGGCGCAACGGCGTTTCGAGCAGAGGATTCGGTGGTCTGTTGGATTGATGATATGTTACTATACTTATGGTCTGGGTTCGATTCCAACTTCTGCCAATGATTTTTGATAGGGAGAGACAGATTCTATTCTCTTCTGGTTACGCCAAGTGAAGAAGGTGTAATGGCATTGTAGTCTGTAATTCACATTTATCATGATATTCCTTCTCTACCAAGTAGACGTTAAGTTGAACCACAATAAAGTCAGGTGTGGTGACATGTAGAAAATCTACATCTACATCTACATCTACATGATTACTCTGCAATTCACATTTAAGTGCTTGGCAGAGGGTTCATCGAACCACAATCATACTATCTCTCTACCATTCTACTCCCGAACAGCGGAAGGGGAAAAGGGACACCTAAACCTTTCTGTTCGAGCTGTGATTTCTCTTATTTTATTTTGATGATCATTCCTACCTATGTAGGGTGGGCTCAACAAAATATTTTTGCATTCGGAAGAGAAAGTTGGGGACTGAAATTTCGTAAATAGGTCTCGCCGCGACGTAAAACGTCCTTGCTTTAATGACTTCCATCCCAACTCGCGTATCATATCTGCCACACTCTCTCCCCTATTACGTGATAATACAAAACGAGCAGCCTTTTTTTGCACTCTTTTGATGTCCTCCGTCAATCCCACCTGGTAAGGATCCCACACCGCGCAGGAATATTCTAACAGAGGACTAACAAATGTAGTGTTAGCTGTCTCTTTAGTAGACTTGTTGCATCTTCTAAAGTGTCCTGCCAATGAAACGCAACCTTTGGCTCGCCTTCCCCACAATATTATCTATGTGGTCTTTCCAACTGAAGTTGTTCGTAATTTTAACACCCAGGTACTTAGTTGAATTGACAGCCTTGAGAATTGTACTATTTATCGAGTAATCGAATTCCAACGGATTTCTTTTGGAACTCATGTGGATCACCTCACACTTTTCGTTATTTAGCGTCAACTGTCACCTGCCACACCATACAGCAATCTTTTCTAAATCGCTTTGCAACTGATACTGGTCTTCGGATGACCTTACTAGACTGTAAATTACAGCATCATCTGCGAACAACCTAAGAGAAATGTTCAGATTGTCACCCAGGTCATTTATATAGATCAGGAACAGCAGAGGTCCCAGGACGCTTCCCTGGGGAACACCTGATGTCACTTCAGTTTTACTCGATGATTTGCCGTCTATTACTACGAACTGCGACCTTCCTGACAGGAAATCACGAATCCAGTCGCACAACTGAGACGATACCCCATAGGCCCGCAGCTTGATTAGAAGTCGCTTGAGAGGAACGGTGACATGTAGAAAAGCTACATCTACATCTACATGATTACTCTGCCGCCCGCATCTCGTGGTCGTGCGGTAGCGTTCTCGCTTCCCACGCCCGGGTTCCAGGGCTCGATTCCCGGCGGGGTCAGGGATTTTCTCTGCCTCGTGATGGCTGGGTGTTGTGTGTTGTCCTTAGGTTAGTTAGGTTTAAGTAGTTCTAAGTTCTAGGGGACTCATGACCAAAGATGTTAAGTCCCATAGTGCTCAGAGCCATTTGAACCATTTGATTACTCTGCAATTAACATTTAAGTACTTGGCAGGGTGTTCATCGAACCACAATCATACTATCTCTCTACCATTCTACTCCTGAATAGCGGCCATTACTTCGTGCGAATAAAGAGCTAGCTGCGTTGCACAGAAACGAAGTTTTCTGAAACCATGCTGATTACGTATCAATAGATAGTTCCCTTCGAGGTGATTCATAAGGTTTGAATATAGTGTATGCTCCTAAACCCTACTGCAATCCAACGTCAATGATACAGGCCTGTAGTTCGATGGATTACTCCTACTACCCTTCTTAAACACTGGTGCGACCTGCGCAATTTTCCAGTCTGTAGGTACAGATCTATCGGAGAGCGAGCGGTTGTATATGATTGCTAAGTAGGGAGCTATTATATCAGCGTAATCTGAAAGGAACCTAATCGGTATACAATCTGGACCTGAAGACTTGCCCGTATCAAGCGATTTTTGCTTCGCAACCCCTAAGGTATCTACTTCTAAGAAACTCATGCTAGCAGCTGTTCGTGTTTGAAATTCTGGAATATTCCATTCGTCTTCCCTGGTGAAGGAATTTCGGAAAACTGCGTTCAATAACTCCGCTTTAGCGGCACAGTCGTCGGTAACAGCACCATCGGCACTGCGCAGCGAAGGTATTGACTGCGTCTTGCCGCTTGTGTACTTTACATACGACCAGAATTTCTTTGGATTTTCTACCAAATTTCGAGACAATGTTTCGTTGTGGAACCTATTAAAGGCATCTCGCTTTAAAGTCCGTGCCAAATTTCGCGCGTCGGTAAATTTTAGCCAATCTTCGGGATTTCGCGTTCTTCTGAACTTCGCATGCTTTTTCCGTTGCCTCTGCAACAGCGTTCGAACCTGTTTTGTGTACCATGGGGGATCAGTTCCATCTCTTACCAATTTATGAGGCATGAATCTCTCAATTGCTGTTACTACTATATCTTTGAATTTGAGCCACATCTCGTCTACATTTGCATAGTCAGTTCGGAAGGAATGCAGATTGTCTCTTAGGAAGGCTTCTAGTGACACTTTATCCGCTTTTTTAAATAAAATTATTTTGCGTTTGCTTCTGCTGGATTTTGAAGAAACGGTATTGAGCCTAGCTACAACGACCTTGTGATCACTAATCCCTGTATCAGTCATGATGCTCTCTATTAGCTCTGGATTGTTTGTGGCTAAGAGGTCAAGTGTGTTTTCGCAACCATTTACAATTCGCGTGGGTTCGTGGACTAACTGCTCGAAATAATTTTCGGAGAAAGCATTTAGGACAATCTCGGAACATGTTTTCTGCCTACCACCGGTTTTGAACAAGTATTTTTGCCAACATATCGAGGGAAGGTTGAAGTCCCCACCAACTATAACCGTATGAGTGGGGTATTTATTTGTTACGAGACTCAAATTTTCTCTGAACTGTTCAGCAACTATATCATCGGAGTCTGGGGGTCGGTAGAAGGAGCCAATTATTAACTTAGTTCAGCTGTTAAGTATAACCTCCACCCGTACCAATTCGCACGGAGTATCTACTTCGACTTCACTACAAGATAAACCAGTACTGACAGACACAAACACTCCATCACCAATTCTGCCTAATCTATCGTTCCTGAACACCGTCTGAGACTTCGTAAAAATTTCTGCAGAACTTACGTCAGGTTTTAGCCAGCTTTCTGTACCTATAACGATTTCCGCTCCTGTGCTTTCTATTAGCGCTTGAAGCTCAGGGACTTTCCCAGCACAACTACAACAATTTACAACTACAATTCCGACTGTTCCTTGATCCAAGCCCGTCCTGTATTTGCCATGCACCCTTTGCAGCTCACTCCGTACTTTCCCGAGGCCTTTTAACCTAAAATCCCGCCCAGTCCACGCCACACAGCCTCCGCTACCAGTAACCTTTATTATACTAGTTATTTATTTCTAGTGACGAAACAAACGCTATGTAGGGTACAGGACGCTTATTCCATCTTTCATTTCAGCTTCTGTATGTCGATAAAATTGATTCTGAACTGGGAGTGCAACTCAGACCGCCCTTAACGCGGTATTTGATCCCTCCGTGACAATACAGCTCGACTACAATTTGTTGTTTGTTCAAAACTGCAGATTCTTCAACATCTCTACATATTGGGCGTGAATAGGTTCGAATCGTGGCCCAGCACTAAAGTTTTCATTATGTATTATCAAGCTCTAGCATGAGAACACCTATCTGCTGGTGGATAATAATTCCGATTTTTAATGTATTTTCATTCACTGTCAACACTAACGATATCTGACGTCTATGACTCCCAGTGAGACACAGAACTATTTGCGAGATCACTGTAAGTTCAAGGATGCTGGTGGAGAAAAATTCGGTAGCTGACGTCTCTTTGTGTGTAGTCAACAACGATATGTGTGTGGGGTTCGATTCCCAGTCAGCATCGAACTCTTCGTTATATTATTTCTAGTTCAAAGATGCTCACATGTCGCTGCTGGTGTAACAAACCCATATTTAACGTTCGTTTTCTCTAGAATATAACAGCGATAGGTGTCGGATTGGAGTCCTGGGAAGGAAAAAACTAATGTCATTTCAGTTAAAACAACTAGCTACTCTCGAGAAAATCCGATATGCACAGTTGATTGTGCTTCGATAACAATGTGATTAGGTTCTGGGTTCGAATCCCTGTCCAACACAAAGCCTTACCTCACGGCGTTTCAAGTAAGTTACTTGTGAAGAAGCAATATTTAACATCTCTCGTAGTTCGTTAACAGGGACAATAGATGCTGGGTAGGAATTCCTATCCGTTAAAAATGTGTACGTTATGTATTTTAAAGTTGATATTAGCCAACTGAAACTGTCTAAAATCGAGGTATATCACTCTCTGTATGCATAGCCAGGAATTACTGTTAGTTTCTGTCAGTCACGAAATCTTTGCTTAGTCTACATGACCTGGGTTTGAATCCATATGCAGAACGGGACGGTTCGTCGTGTCATTTGAAGTTCATACATATTCTGAACTAGCTGCTCGTGAATAACTTAAATTTTTAATGTCATTTTGTGTTAAATAATAAGTACGGTGTGTAACTTTGAAGAGGAAATCATGAATAAGACGAACTTACTACGTGCATTACCTATCTGACGTAATAATGAGAGTGGTAACATTTCAGGTATGTCATTTATTGTAATAAATGTGAGCTTGCAAGCCTTAAGGACAGTCTTATCTGTGATAAGGTGTTCCCTGATATTTGTGGTATCGTGGTATAACTTTACATCTTGAGTTGTTGCGATACAGAGCAGTGTTTTCCAGTGGTGACTTGTTGGAATCATTTTCAATAGTCAAACGACTGTACCGAGGAGTGATTATGGACCTGCTAGACAGCTGCGTTATGCGGGTTGCATGCGAATCAGGCGAAATGCAATTCAGGTCGTTGGGATACTTTTGAGCATCACTGTACATCTTGAAGAGACAATTTCGAATAATTGTGTGTTAATATGTGAAAATTTCTAAACTATTGTTATTTTAGGGAAAAAACCTCTGAATTAAGGAAATCTCACTTAATAATGCATACATTTTATTTTTTGCCATTATTGTACGGGGTATATCAAAAAGAATCATCCAATTTCACACGTCTATATTTCTGAAACTAATAAACATATACAATGAATTTTGTGTTTTGATGAACAGGAAACTCGGAAAGTTCTTTTTTTTCGTACCTATTCATAGGTGTTCAATATTCCCCCCTTGAGATGTGCGGCGTATGTCAATGAGGAACTCAAACTGTTCCCATACTGCAGCGAGCATGTCTTGACTTACAGCTTCCACAGCTGCTGTTAGATTAGATTAGATTAATACTAGTTCCATGGATCATGAATACGATATTTCATTAGGATGTGGAACGAGTCAAATTTTCCAATACATGACATAATTAAGTTCATCTGCTTCGTCCCTTTATTATAATGCAATTGTACATGTGTATCTTTGTACTACGTTATATATAAAAAAAAAAAAATTGTTTAATGTTGCTATACTAATAGATAGGTTTGTCCAATTTAGGACGGCTTTCAGTCACATTTTGCTTATATGTATAGTTGCTCTAAGTAATTTTGAGACAGTTGTCTCTCGCCCCTGCGCTTGCGCATGCGCTTGGCCGCGGCCAGCCTCGCCGCGTAACGGCTCACAACGCCTAGTTTTCGAGCCGCTTACGTGTGGTCCTTATTTCTGGCCGGCGTAGCGTCCACGTTCGCCTCAATGGTGTTAATTTTGACTGACATAATCTTATGATTATGCGTCGTTAATGTTAATTTTTAATCTGTGACATGGCCAGAGTTTGGCTCACAAAATAATTTAATTTTTGTAAGTATCCCAATTTCTTTAACATTCAACATTAGACTGATAATGCATTGTAGTAGTAACATATGTCTGTATGTGGTTTAATTTATAGGTTCTGAAGAAGATTCCATTACTGGAATCGAAACCTAGGTAAACGAATAAAATTACCTTGCAACTGAAGGCTGAAAAAATTGTTTAATTGTTGTACATTTCACAGTTGCTGACACGCTGCAATATGTTAAAGATTTATACATAATTAAGTTAATTTAACTACATACTTAAGTTAATATAACAACTTTCTATTTTTTTATTTTTTTAAAATTTATATCTAAAAATTCCTCTATGGAGTAGAAGGAGTTGTCATTCAGAAATTCTTTTAATTTCTTCTTAAATACTTGTTGGTTATCTGCCAGACTTTTGATACTATTTGGTAAGTGACCAAAGACTTTAGTGGCAGTATAATTCACCCCTTTCTGTGCCAAAGTTAGATTTAATCTTGAATAGTGAAGATCATCCTTTCTCCTAGTATTGTAGTTATGCACACTGCTATTACTTTTGAATTGGGTTTGGTTGTTAATAACAAATTTCATAAGAGAGTATATATACTGAGAAGCTACAGTGAATATCCCAAGATCCTTAAATAAATGTCTGCAGGATGATCTTGGGTGGACTCCAGCTATTATTCTGATTACACGCTTTTGTGCAATAAATACTTTTTTCCTCAGTGATGAATTACCCCAAAATATGATGCCATATGAAAGCAATGAGTGAAAATAGGCGTAGTAAGCTAATTTACTAAGATGTTTATCACCAAAATTTGCAATGACCCTTATTGCATAAGTAGCTGAACTCAAACGTTTCAGCAGATCATCAATGTGTTTCTTCCAATTTAATCTCTCATCAATGAACACACCTAAAAATTTTGAATATTCTACCTTAGCTATATGCTTCTGATCTAGTTCTATATTTATTAATGGTGTCATACCATTCACTGTATGGAACTGTATGTACTGTGTCTTATCAAAATTCAGTGAGAGTCCGTTTACAAGGAACCACTTAGTAATTTTCTGAAAGACAGTATTGACAATTTCATCAGTTAATTCTTGTTTGTCAGGTGTGATTACTATACTTGTATCATCAGCAAAGAGAACTAACTTTGCCTCTTCATGAATATAGAATGGCAAGTCATTAATATATACTAAGAACAACAAAGGACCCAAGACTGACCCTTGTGGAACCCCATTCTTGATAGTTCCCCAGTTTGAGGAATGTGCTGATCTTTGCATATTATGAGAACTGCTTATTTCAACTTTCTGCACTCGTCCAGTTAGGTACGAATTGAACCATTTGTGCACTATCCCACTCATGCCACAATATTTGAGCTTGTCTAACAGAATTTCATGATTTACACAATCAAAAGCCTTTGAGAGATCACAAAAAATCCCAATGGGTGGTGTTCGGTTATTCAGATCATTCAAAATTTGATTGGTGAAGGCATATATGGCATTTTCTGTTAAAAAACCTTTCTGGAAACCAAACTGACATTTTGTTAGTACTTCATTTTTACAGATATGTGAAGCTACTCTTGAATACATTACTTTCTCAAAAATTTTGGATAAAGCTGTTACAAGGGAGATTGGACGGTAATTGTTGACATCAGATCTATCCCCCTTTTTATGCAAAGGTATAACAATAGCATATTTCAGTCTATCAGGGAAAATGCCCTGTTTCAGAGAGCAATTACACAGGTGGCTGAGAATCTTACTTATCTGTTGAGAACAAGCTTTTAGTATTTTGCTGGAAATGCCATCAATTCCATGTGAGTTTTTGCTTTTAAGCAAGTTTGCTATTTTCCTAATTTCAGAGGGAGAAGTGGGTGAGATTTCAATTGTATCAAATTGCATAGGTATGGCCTCTTCCATTAACAGCCTAGCATCTTCTAATGAACACCTGGATCCTACTATATCCACAACATTTAGAAAATGATTATTAAAAATATTTTCAACTTCTGACTTTTTGTTCGTAAAGTTTTCATTCAATTTGATGGCAATACTGTCTTCCTGTGCTCTTGGTTGACCTGTTTCTCTTTTAATAATATTCCAAATTGTTTTAATTTTATTATCAGAGTTGCTGATTTCAGACATGATACACATACTTATGGATTTTTTAATAACTTTTCTTAATATAACACAGTAGTTTTTATAATGTTTGATAGTTTCTGGGTCACTACTCTTTCTTGCTGTCAGATACATTTCCCTTTTCCGGTTACAAGATATTTTTATACCCTTAGTAAGCCATGGTTTGTTACAAGGTTTCTTACGAGTATATTTAACTATTTTCTTGGGGAAGCAGTTTTTAAATGCATTTACAAAAATGTCATGAAATAAATTATATTTTAAATTGGCATCAGGTTCACGGTACACCTCATCCCAGTCTAACTGCTGTAGGCTTTCCCTGAAATTTGCAATTGTTAAATCGTTGACTGAACGTACTACTTTGGAGGACTGTTTAGTATTGCTGAATGGAGCTATGTCATATATTGTAACTAGCTGTGCACCATGATCAGAAAGACCATTCTCAACAGGCTGAGCATTTATCTGGTTAAACTTATCTTGGTCTATAAAGAAGTTATCTATCAGTGAGCTGCTATCCTTTACCACCCGAGTAGGAAAATCAATAATGGGTGTCAAATTGAAAGAACCGAGTAATACTTCAAGATCATTTTTCCTATTACCCTCTTTCAGAGAATCTACATTGAAGTCCCCACAAATAATAATTTGCTTCCCCCTGTCTGACAGATAGCACAACAAGGAGTCCAAATTTTTCAGAAACAGATGAAAATTTCCTGATGGGGACCTATATACAGTTACAATTATAAATGTGCCTTTATTTAATTTAAGCTCACAGGCACATGCTTCTATATGTTTCTCTACACAAAACTTTTTTGTTTCTATACTTTTTGCACAATGATAACTTTTGACATATATGGCAACTCCTCCTTTCTCCATATTTTCTCTCATTAAATGTGCAGAGAGCTTATATCCACTTACATTTACCTTATCCATATCAGTAACAATGTGATGCTCAGACAGGCATAGTATATCTATTTCATCCTCAACTTCTAAATCTTCTAAACAAACCAGAAGCTCATCTATTTTATTCTTTAAACTCCCAATATTTTGATGAAATATACTTACATTATTTTTAATTATACTTTTATGAGAACCTTTCCTTTTTCTAACATTTGCAGTACTCTCCTGTCTGAGTTTCTCATTGTGCTTAGGCCTAGTTCCTATACCAGTGGTCACAGGGTGTTCAGAGAGGCAGATTATGTCATCTGGGTTGGGTGACTTTAATTCATCAATGCAATTACCTAGGACTGAGATACAACTTGGTGGAGATAAAATTTCTGGTGATTGGTGAAAATTTATAATTGAGAGCTGTGATTGGTGATCCAATGTGCTAGAATTATGCTGTTTAATTTCTTTCCTAAACTGAAGATTTGTTTCAATCCTGACCTCTCGTAGAACTTGACATCTTTCTGTCTTACCTATTCTAAAAAAGGTACTGCTCCAACACCTGTAACCACTGGTATTTTACCATTCATGGCAGTGCCTCCCCCCCTTAAATTTCCTGCTATTACCCAAGCCAGTTTCCCCTTCCCTTTCCTGTCGAGATGTAGGCCTTGCCTGGTATAGTCCCACCTACCGAGAGAATCAACAGGAACCACACCAATATGAGCCCCCGCACCCGACCCAAGCAGCCGTTCCAACTCCAAATTAACTCTCCCAACAGAGGAGTTCAAATGAGGCCGGTCATGGCGTCTCAGGACAGATACAAATTCAACATTGGTGTGTCTCGATGCCGACGCGATCTTTACCAGGTCACACTCTATACTGTACCCAGGATCTCTGTCGATGGTATTTCCTGGCCCTCCCACAATAAGCACGGAGTCTTCCCTGGTAAATCCTTTACAGAGTGAACCTAAATCCTCTGTCACCTGATCCAGACTAGCACTTGGTTTGAAAAAATTTGTGACCTGGTATTCTGGTCCTAATTCCTCCTGCAGAAGTTGGCCTACACCTCTGGCATGAGAACTGCCTAACAACAAAACTTTCTTCCTTTGGGGTAGGAATTCCTATCCGTTAAAAATGTGTACGTTATGTATTTTAAAGTTGATATTAGCCAACTGAAACTGTCTAAAATCGAGGTATATCACTCTCTGTATGCATAGCCAGGAATTACTGTTAGTTTCTGTCAGTCACGAAATCTTTGCTTAGTCTACATGACCTGGGTTTGAATCCATATGCAGAACGGGACGGTTCGTCGTGTCATTTGAAGTTCATACATATTCTGAACTAGCTGCTCGTGAATAACTTAAATTTTTAATGTCATTTTGTGTTAAATAATAAGTACGGTGTGTAACTTTGAAGAGGAAATCATGAATAAGACGAACTTACTACGTGCATTACCTATCTGACGTAATAATGAGAGTGGTAACATTTCAGGTATGTCATTTATTGTAATAAATGTGAGCTTGCAAGCCTTAAGGACAGTCTTATCTGTGATAAGGTGTTCCCTGATATTTGTGGTATCGTGGTATAACTTTACATCTTGAGTTGTTGCGATACAGAGCAGTGTTTTCCAGTGGTGACTTGTTGGAATCATTTTCAATAGTCAAACGACTGTACCGAGGAGTGATTATGGACCTGCTAGACAGCTGCGTTATGCGGGTTGCATGCGAATCAGGCGAAATGCAATTCAGGTCGTTGGGATACTTTTGAGCATCACTGTACATCTTGAAGAGACAATTTCGAATAATTGTGTGTTAATATGTGAAAATTTCTAAACTATTGTTATTTTAGGGAAAAAACCTCTGAATTAAGGAAATCTCACTTAATAATGCATACATTTTATTTTTTGCCATTATTGTACGGGGTATATCAAAAAGAATCATCCAATTTCACACGTCTATATTTCTGAAACTAATAAACATATACAATGAATTTTGTGTTTTGATGAACAGGAAACTCGGAAAGTTCTTTTTTTTCGTACCTATTCATAGGTGTTCAATATTCCCCCCTTGAGATGTGCGGCGTATGTCAATGAGGAACTCAAACTGTTCCCATACTGCAGCGAGCATGTCTTGACTTACAGCTTCCACAGCTGCTGTTAGATTAGATTAGATTAATACTAGTTCCATGGATCATGAATACGATATTTCATTAGGATGTGGAACGAGTCAAATTTTCCAATACATGACATAATTAAGTTCATCTGCTTCGTCCCTTTATTATAATGCAATTGTACATGTGTATCTTTGTACTACGTTATATATAAAAAAAAAAAAAATTGTTTAATGTTGCTATACTAATAGATAGGTTTGTCCAATTTAGGACGGCTTTCAGTCACATTTTGCTTATATGTATAGTTGCTCTAAGTAATTTTGAGACAGTTGTCTCTCGCCCCTGCGCTTGCGCATGCGCTTGGCCGCGGCCAGCCTCGCCGCGTAACGGCTCACAACGCCTAGTTTTCGAGCCGCTTACGTGTGGTCCTTATTTCTGGCCGGCGTAGCGTCCACGTTCGCCTCAATGGTGTTAATTTTGACTGACATAATCTTATGATTATGCGTCGTTAATGTTAATTTTTAATCTGTGACATGGCCAGAGTTTGGCTCACAAAATAATTTAATTTTTGTAAGTATCCCAATTTCTTTAACATTCAACATTAGACTGATAATGCATTGTAGTAGTAACATATGTCTGTATGTGGTTTAATTTATAGGTTCTGAAGAAGATTCCATTACTGGAATCGAAACCTAGGTAAACGAATAAAATTACCTTGCAACTGAAGGCTGAAAAAATTGTTTAATTGTTGTACATTTCACAGTTGCTGACACGCTGCAATATGTTAAAGATTTATACATAATTAAGTTAATTTAACTACATACTTAAGTTAATATAACAACTTTCTATTTTTTTATTTTTTTAAAATTTATATCTAAAAATTCCTCTATGGAGTAGAAGGAGTTGTCATTCAGAAATTCTTTTAATTTCTTCTTAAATACTTGTTGGTTATCTGCCAGACTTTTGATACTATTTGGTAAGTGACCAAAGACTTTAGTGGCAGTATAATTCACCCCTTTCTGTGCCAAAGTTAGATTTAATCTTGAATAGTGAAGATCATCCTTTCTCCTAGTATTGTAGTTATGCACACTGCTATTACTTTTGAATTGGGTTTGGTTGTTAATAACAAATTTCATAAGAGAGTATATATACTGAGAAGCTACAGTGAATATCCCAAGATCCTTAAATAAATGTCTGCAGGATGATCTTGGGTGGACTCCAGCTATTATTCTGATTACACGCTTTTGTGCAATAAATACTTTTTTCCTCAGTGATGAATTACCCCAAAATATGATGCCATATGAAAGCAATGAGTGAAAATAGGCGTAGTAAGCTAATTTACTAAGATGTTTATCACCAAAATTTGCAATGACCCTTATTGCATAAGTAGCTGAACTCAAACGTTTCAGCAGATCATCAATGTGTTTCTTCCAATTTAATCTCTCATCAATGAACACACCTAAAAATTTTGAATATTCTACCTTAGCTATATGCTTCTGATCTAGTTCTATATTTATTAATGGTGTCATACCATTCACTGTATGGAACTGTATGTACTGTGTCTTATCAAAATTCAGTGAGAGTCCGTTTACAAGGAACCACTTAGTAATTTTCTGAAAGACAGTATTGACAATTTCATCAGTTAATTCTTGTTTGTCAGGTGTGATTACTATACTTGTATCATCAGCAAAGAGAACTAACTTTGCCTCTTCATGAATATAGAATGGCAAGTCATTAATATATACTAAGAACAACAAAGGACCCAAGACTGACCCTTGTGGAACCCCATTCTTGATAGTTCCCCAGTTTGAGGAATGTGCTGATCTTTGCATATTATGAGAACTGCTTATTTCAACTTTCTGCACTCGTCCAGTTAGGTACGAATTGAACCATTTGTGCACTATCCCACTCATGCCACAATATTTGAGCTTGTCTAACAGAATTTCATGATTTACACAATCAAAAGCCTTTGAGAGATCACAAAAAATCCCAATGGGTGGTGTTCGGTTATTCAGATCATTCAAAATTTGATTGGTGAAGGCATATATGGCATTTTCTGTTAAAAAACCTTTCTGGAAACCAAACTGACATTTTGTTAGTACTTCATTTTTACAGATATGTGAAGCTACTCTTGAATACATTACTTTCTCAAAAATTTTGGATAAAGCTGTTACAAGGGAGATTGGACGGTAATTGTTGACATCAGATCTATCCCCCTTTTTATGCAAAGGTATAACAATAGCATATTTCAGTCTATCAGGGAAAATGCCCTGTTTCAGAGAGCAATTACACAGGTGGCTGAGAATCTTACTTATCTGTTGAGAACAAGCTTTTAGTATTTTGCTGGAAATGCCATCAATTCCATGTGAGTTTTTGCTTTTAAGCAAGTTTGCTATTTTCCTAATTTCAGAGGGAGAAGTGGGTGAGATTTCAATTGTATCAAATTGCATAGGTATGGCCTCTTCCATTAACAGCCTAGCATCTTCTAATGAACACCTGGATCCTACTATATCCACAACATTTAGAAAATGATTATTAAAAATATTTTCAACTTCTGACTTTTTGTTCGTAAAGTTTTCATTCAATTTGATGGCAATACTGTCTTCCTGTGCTCTTGGTTGACCTGTTTCTCTTTTAATAATATTCCAAATTGTTTTAATTTTATTATCAGAGTTGCTGATTTCAGACATGATACACATACTTATGGATTTTTTAATAACTTTTCTTAATATAACACAGTAGTTTTTATAATGTTTGATAGTTTCTGGGTCACTACTCTTTCTTGCTGTCAGATACATTTCCCTTTTCCGGTTACAAGATATTTTTATACCCTTAGTAAGCCATGGTTTGTTACAAGGTTTCTTACGAGTATATTTAACTATTTTCTTGGGGAAGCAGTTTTTAAATGCATTTACAAAAATGTCATGAAATAAATTATATTTTAAATTGGCATCAGGTTCACGGTACACCTCATCCCAGTCTAACTGCTGTAGGCTTTCCCTGAAATTTGCAATTGTTAAATCGTTGACTGAACGTACTACTTTGGAGGACTGTTTAGTATTGCTGAATGGAGCTATGTCATATATTGTAACTAGCTGTGCACCATGATCAGAAAGACCATTCTCAACAGGCTGAGCATTTATCTGGTTAAACTTATCTTGGTCTATAAAGAAGTTATCTATCAGTGAGCTGCTATCCTTTACCACCCGAGTAGGAAAATCAATAATGGGTGTCAAATTGAAAGAACCGAGTAATACTTCAAGATCATTTTTCCTATTACCCTCTTTCAGAGAATCTACATTGAAGTCCCCACAAATAATAATTTGCTTCCCCCTGTCTGACAGATAGCACAACAAGGAGTCCAAATTTTTCAGAAACAGATGAAAATTTCCTGATGGGGACCTATATACAGTTACAATTATAAATGTGCCTTTATTTAATTTAAGCTCACAGGCACATGCTTCTATATGTTTCTCTACACAAAACTTTTTTGTTTCTATACTTTTTGCACAATGATAACTTTTGACATATATGGCAACTCCTCCTTTCTCCATATTTTCTCTCATTAAATGTGCAGAGAGCTTATATCCACTTACATTTACCTTATCCATATCAGTAACAATGTGATGCTCAGACAGGCATAGTATATCTATTTCATCCTCAACTTCTAAATCTTCTAAACAAACCAGAAGCTCATCTATTTTATTCTTTAAACTCCCAATATTTTGATGAAATATACTTACATTATTTTTAATTATACTTTTATGAGAACCTTTCCTTTTTCTAACATTTGCAGTACTCTCCTGTCTGAGTTTCTCATTGTGCTTAGGCCTAGTTCCTATACCAGTGGTCACAGGGTGTTCAGAGAGGCAGATTATGTCATCTGGGTTGGGTGACTTTAATTCATCAATGCAATTACCTAGGACTGAGATACAACTTGGTGGAGATAAAATTTCTGGTGATTGGTGAAAATTTATAATTGAGAGCTGTGATTGGTGATCCAATGTGCTAGAATTATGCTGTTTAATTTCTTTCCTAAACTGAAGATTTGTTTCAATCCTGACCTCTCGTAGAACTTGACATCTTTCTGTCTTACCTATTCTAAAAAAGGTACTGCTCCAACACCTGTAACCACTGGTATTTTACCATTCATGGCAGTGCCTCCCCCCCTTAAATTTCCTGCTATTACCCAAGCCAGTTTCCCCTTCCCTTTCCTGTCGAGATGTAGGCCTTGCCTGGTATAGTCCCACCTACCGAGAGAATCAACAGGAACCACACCAATATGAGCCCCCGCACCCGACCCAAGCAGCCGTTCCAACTCCAAATTAACTCTCCCAACAGAGGAGTTCAAATGAGGCCGGTCATGGCGTCTCAGGACAGATACAAATTCAACATTGGTGTGTCTCGATGCCGACGCGATCTTTACCAGGTCACACTCTATACTGTACCCAGGATCTCTGTCGATGGTATTTCCTGGCCCTCCCACAATAAGCACGGAGTCTTCCCTGGTAAATCCTTTACAGAGTGAACCTAAATCCTCTGTCACCTGATCCAGACTAGCACTTGGTTTGAAAAAATTTGTGACCTGGTATTCTGGTCCTAATTCCTCCTGCAGAAGTTGGCCTACACCTCTGGCATGAGAACTGCCTAACAACAAAACTTTCTTCCTTTTCGATGACTTCCTACATTCTTTTTCAATATCCTATTGAAAGTTTGTTGTGTCCTGTCTACACCTACCTCTGCTTGAGGCTCATCAGTTTCTAACTGAAGCAACAGGTCAAACTTATTTTTGACATTCACCACAAAACTGTCAGACTTAGTTCTAGGCCTGTTCCTTCTGTTACCTGTTGCCACTTCCCACCTCTCTTTGCCCTTCTCCCTCCTTAACCTGTCCAGATCTTCCCTAGCCTGTTATGCGATGTCTCAGTTCATTCACTGGTGTTGGTAACGAAAGCACATAAAGATAGTCTTTTTTAAACCCCCACAAGAAATTATCATATATACTCAGGTCCGGTGAACTTGGAGGCCAGTAATCCAAGGCTGAATCGTTTGGCCCAGTGCGACCGATCCATTGTTCAGTGATCCTTTGATATAAAAATTCCCGCACTTCCAGCTGCCAGTGCGACGGTGCCCCGTCCTGTTGATAAATGAAGTCGTTCGAATCAGTCTTCAACTGTAAGAAATAAAGTTTTTAAGTATATCGAGATATGTGCTTCCTGTAACAGTGTTCTCGGCAAAGGAAAATGGACCATTCACCTTTCCCCGTGAAACTACACAAAACACATTATATTTTGGAGAGTCCCTCTCATATCGTACAACTTCATGTGGTTGTTCCGTACCCCATACTCTCACATTGTGAAGGTTTACCTTTCCATTTAAATGGAATGTTGTCTCGCCACTAAACATTGGGAGAAAACTGTCGTCCTCCATCTTGCATAGAACGAAATTGCAGAACCCCATGCCTTGTTCATTGCTCAAGAAGAGCTCACGGTAGCTGAATTTTGTATGGCTACATGTGTAAACGTCGACGCAACATACGCCAGACGGACATCGGGGGATGTTGAGCTGCACGGCGAACGGAATTTTGCGGACTCCTTGTGAAACTATGACGCACGCGTTCGACGTCTGTATCAGACACTCGGTGACGGCCCGGCAATTTGCCTTTACACTAACAACCTGTTTTTCGGAATTGTTCATGCTATTGTCTATTGTTCTGTGCTGTAGGAGGATCCACGCCATACCTAGTACGAAAGCCACGCTGAACAGTTATTAGTGACGCACACTGCGCAAATCGTAGGACAGAAAACGCTTTCTGTTGTCCCGACACCAATTTTACTAGAACTGAAGTGGTCGCACACTGCTGCTACCTAGCGTACTCTTTCCAACAGTACGTTGTTCAGCCACGTATCTCGAATAACATAATAGTTAGGAGTTTTTTAAACCGCGTGATTCTATTTGATACGCCCTGTATTATACTGTGTAGTAAGGTAATCTTGAAGAGTATGTCCACTTCTAACTGATCAATACGTATCATTTGTGATAAATGGTAGTTAAGTAGTAGTGACCAGCTGAAAAATGCTCCTGTCGAAGTACACAATAGGCAAATCTTATTTAAAGGCCTAGGACAGGAAAGGGGGGGAGGGGGGGGGGGGAAAGGTGCCTCAATCCTCATTCCGCCTTCCTCACCAAAAATTTCGGCATGCGAACATATTTAAGCTGTTTTTACACAAAACATTCTAAATCTTTTCACTACGTCTCTTTTTCTAGTACAGCCTTCATACTCAACATCTCTCTCTCACTGCCACTGTCTACCCTTTCTCCTCTTCCTTTTTCACTGTCTTCATCCCTTTCTCTCGCTCTTCTTTACCACTGTCTCCTTCTCTGCCGCTTTTACTGTTTGTCTGTCCCACTTCCACTGTGTTTCTCCTATTCTTTTTCTCTCCCACTGCAACTGTCTCTTTCTTTCCACTTAGTCTGCTGTCTTTCTCTTCAAAAACCATTGTCTCCTCTCCACGCATGTTCTTGTGGAGGCTTTGCTCGGAGTTTTGATCCCTAGACCGGAAAATTTTAAAATTGTGGGTATAGGGGAGGGGAAAGAGGGCAGATTTTACCGTGTTAAAGTTCGCCGGTCTGGGGAGGCGTCCATGGTCTCCACTGAACTCCTTTTTCATTTCCACTGCCTCCTCTCTCTTTTGCTACCACCATTGTGCCGGCCGCGGTGGTCTCGCGGTTAAGGCGCTCAGTCCGGAACCGCGCGACTGTTACGGTCGCAGGTTCGAATCCTGCCTTGGGCATGGATGTGTGTGATGTCCTTAGGTTAGTTAGGTTTAAGTAGTTCTAAGTTCTAGGGACTGATGACCACAGATGTTAAGTCCCATAGTGCTCAGAGCCATTTTGAACCACCACTGCTATCTCCACCCACATCTCTGTTCTCTGTTGCACCGCAGAACCGTTCAATTTGTGAAGACAGTGGCCGAGCAGTGTCCACAGTGGGGCCACTGTGTCAATAGCCTCTGACCTAGCAGAGAACGGAAGACGCCGTCTGTATTGCAAAATTACTGAATAAACATGTCTTACTATTAATAGTAAGACATGTTTCATATCAGCGCACATTCCGCTGCAGAGTGAAAATCTCATTCTGGAAACATCCCCCAGGCTGTGGCTAAGCCATGTCTCCGCAATATCCTTTCTTTCAGGAGTGCTAGTTCTGCAAGGTTCGCAGGAGAGCTTCTGTAAAGTTTGGAAGGTAGGAGACGAGGTACTGGCAGAAGTAAAGCTGTGAGTACCGGGCGTGAGTCGTGCTTCGGTGGCTCAGTTGGCTAGCCGGCACGGTAGCTCAGCGTGTTCGGTCAGAGGGTTAGCTGCCCTCTGTAATAAAAAAAATGAGTTAATCGATCAACAACGAACTTAAACGGATGTCTTATGCCGGCACGGTAGCTCAGCGTGTTCGGTCAGAGAGCCGGTTGGCCTCTGCAATAAAAAACTGAGTACAAGGATCAACAAACGAACTTGAACGGATGTCATACGACGTCCGGAATGACCAAACACAGCGAAAAAAAAAAAAAAAGGTTGGTAGAGCACTTGCCCGCGAAAGGCAAAGGTCCCGAGTTCGAGTCTCGGTCGGGCACACAGTTTTAATCTGCCAGGAAGTTTCATATCAGCGCACACTCCGCTGCAGAGTGAAAATCCCATTCTGGATGTCTTACTATTAATTCTTATGTTACTGCGTCTGCTGACGCGTTCTGGAACCTACCACGACCATGCTGAACACTGACCATTACTGTATCCTTCCTCTTTAGCTCCCACGGCAAGTGTCTTCTTCAGTCTTTCTTTCTCTTTCATTGCCTCTTTCTCTCTCCCACCACCACTGTCTCCGCTCTCTTCCTCTCCCACTGGCACTGTTTCTTCTCTGTCTTCCACCGTCACTGCCTCTCTGCTCTCTCTTTTAGCACAAAAAAGCGCAAATACGTTCGCATGCCAAAATTTTTGACGAAGAATGTGTAATGAGAACTGAGACTGATGGTTCCCCACTTTTCTGTCAGAGTTTTTCTTAAAGAGGAGCGCATTCGCCTTTCTTGTACTCCAACAGGATCGTTTTTCCCCTGGTTCCCTTCTTTTTCCTGTTACAGCAGCGTGTGCTGCTTATATAAAACCAATACTGTATGTCAGTAAAGTTTTCACAGTTTATTTATATATTTAGACACATTCTCATTTTTTCACACCTATAAACAACAAATAAGAACGCGTAATATAAGGCTAATATAAAATAAGATTAACTCAGAATCCTCTCACACCAACTCAAGTTCACGTTACACTGCTTTACATAAAAATATTTTAGGCTACGCTTACAGTATACAAAAAACGCGGTGTTTGATTTGGAAACACCAAGAATTTTGTATGACAGTATGATTATTTGTAAGATGCTTACGCAGCCAGGTGCAACTATCGCATTATTTCCAGGTCAAGACAGGCTGTATAGGCTTGAAGTGCACATTATACAGCAGCAGCGCGACAAAAAGTTTTATTAGTGAAAAACGGCGATTCAAACCATAGTTTGGTGACCTTAGAACCCTTGCGATGGCCTCATAAGCATTGCCTTGTGTTCACTACGTCAGTGAAAACTATATTTATGCCTCAAACCGGATGTTACATGCATATTTTACGCGCATAGGTACGGAAATTTTGAATCTCTGGATCTCGGTAATGGATAATTATATCGAAAAAAGTTTCAAGGTTACCGAAGAATTTGATCTTAAGAACATTTGGTTAAAATTTTGATGATTTGCCATGAATGGAAATTATAGAAGTGGCCATTTCCACAACTGGCACTTTTGCTATCCAAAAATCACGTTATCCGGATGTATCTTAATAACGAATACATATTTTCGAAAACGGGAAAATAACTTTTCTAGATTAATGTCTAAGGAATTTACAGTTATCTAAAGAATTTACAGTGAGAATTAACTATGGTTAGTTATTTAGACAGTTTCGAAGAGCTTCGAAGTCATTCTCTCCCCCCCCCCCCTCCCCCAAATTAGTAGTTTTCGTACCCAAAAATCATAGTTTTTCGAGGTTTTCTCAGGAACCACTCATGAAGAAATGGTGCTTTTTAAGCCATCTAAGGACTACCCTAGACTATTCGTAATGCAAAAGAATCCATCGATTTGCTCTATTTGCCTGGGCTGGAAAAAGTGTGTAATGTTTAAATATTGACACTGTATTGCAGGATAGCTGCAGTATGCCCGTTCTTCCTGTAGGTGTACACGTGACCGTTAGACCGCTGGCTATCTAAAACATTTGGCCCCTTTTCTCTGTGATCAACAGAGCTCGAGATATAACCTCCCGAAAGATTGCGTTTTTGCGCGCGACTTGTTGAAACATTTGTTTCATGCTCCCCTCACTCACGATCACAACATTAATGTGAGTGTAACATGCCTGGCCGACATCCCTCCTCATTACCAAAAATTACACTCCCTTCCCATCCTTTACTGCGCAGCTTAATAACGACATTAGCACATCCTTTACTGGTACAGAAACAAGAAGACGGAGGTGATTAGTGTTAAACGTTCCATCGACAACGAGGTCATTAGAAACGGAGCACAAGGGAAGGATGGAGAAGGAAAGTAGCTGTGCTCTTTCGAGGAAACCATCTCGGCATTTGCCTTAAATCAATTAGGGAAATTACGGAAAACCTAAATCAGGATGGGCGGACATGGGTTAGGATCGTCGTCCTGCCGAGTGCAAGTCCAGTGTGCTAACCACTGCGCTACCTCGCTCCGTCTGCACAAACAAACCTGTGTTGCTTGCATTCAGTTTGACACAGCAAATGATCGTAGCAGATTCTGAAGCATATGACTATACTGTACTTTATATATGTTCATAAATGGATACAAATGTAGCAATAGGAAGAGGCAAATGCTCTTCGTGCGCTCGAAGAGAGCGGAAAAAAAGTTTCAAATTTCAAGATCGGAAAAGTGTTCTCTGCGGGAGTTGGTAGTACCTTCTCGTTGGGAGTTGGTGGTACCTTTTCGTTGGGCGAGATGTGTAATACGATGCAACATGCATTCTACAACCTAGTTGACATGACCGCACATTAACGTCTGCGGTTGGGAGGTACAAACCACCTTGATGAGTCCTAGGCTGCAAAGAGTCATTTCTACCTCTCAGTTCGACAATGGTTAAGGGATTTTTCCACATTCCTGGACGTGGATTTAGCGTTGCACAGAAAACTAAGACACGTTTGTTGAACTCTAATCATGCCACCCGGCAATAAAAAATAGGATTCATGAAAATATTGCAGTGCAGTCAATAGTAAATTAGATGTGGAATTTTGGAAGCAAGTGTTACAAATGGCATCAAAGTTGATTACCCGATACTGAAATTATATTTCCGTTTTTGCACTTTGACGAATATTAAATCACTGGGAATTTTTTTCTGGTTATTTTTGGTGATATCCAGTAGGATTCTTGTAGTCGTTACATTTTGTTTCCAAAGTCCAATTTTCAGTGTTAATCTCTCTTTATATACGTATAACTTGTTTTTTATTCCTAGCTTGTTAGACACGCTGGATTTCATAATATGAGGATGTAATTTGATAACATTAACACAAAGTGTTGTAATTCGTATTTATAATATAAAACACGTACTTTACATATATTGATGAAATATGACTGCCTTAGTTACAGTAATCTACCTGCAGAAAAAGTATTGAGTGTCTAACTAAGCCTTGAGATACTAGGATTTTTGTGCATTTTGTGTCAAATTTAATTCATCAGGTAATACAAGTTTTCACAGTCACTGAGTCAGATACATAAAAAACTGCAATTTTAGAATCTTACCTACTCGTGTATAAATTTCTATGGTCACTCATGCCCCAACGGCAGGGTGGGCGAGAGTGGATTGACTTAAGATTCGCCCAAAACCAACAAAGAAGCAACATTTATTGTTACGTCTACCCCACCAATGCATTGTACTCCTGGTGACACGTTGAACTGTGTGCACGCCATCCCAGATAAATAATCATCAGTTATATTTTCACCCTACGAATTGTCAGTTGAACTGCGAAAACAACATGCATATTTTTTAATATCATTTAGTTCAAGAGCAGCAATGCCTCTCCACCCCTCGTGTGGGGAGGACGGCGTTGATATAATTAACAAATGAAGATTAAAGATTGGTGAAATTGTGTAATAATTACTTGTCTTCCATTTTTAATCTTGTTTCTTTCGCTTGAGCCCTTGTCCCGCAGTTGCGCAGGCTCGGCACTGTTAACAATCAGATTTGGAATGGTTAATATGAAGGGGTGGCCGGATGCCCTTCCTGCCGCCACCCCGTACCCCCTGGGACGGAATCAGTGCACCACAGCTGTCTGCGTCTACTGTAAATCATGAAATAGTGCGAATGTGCTGCAAATGTTTGCGAGTTGGGTGACTGAGGCGGGACATGGGGGCCAGCCTAGTGGGATGTAGAAAACATCCAGGCTGGCCGGCACACCGGCCCTCGTCGTTAATTCGCCAGGCGGATTCGATCCGGAGCCGGTGCGCCTACCTGCGTCCAGGAAGCAGCGCATTAGCGCTCTCGGTTAACCTGACGGGTCTGTCTTCTATTTTTAATTTAGGCTGCAATATTTAAATGTGGAAAAATGTGTGTTGCATTCTACGTGTTTTGTTATTGATGCGAAGTGTAACCGTCATCCAAAATTTATCTAGATCACTGTGGCAAAGAAGCTAAAATCACACTTAAATTATCTCTTAGAATTGATCTTTAAACAGCCCAGTTTGACACCTCGTTATGCAGCCGTCGCATAAGGTCTTAGAACTTGCTACTGTAGTTCCGTATAAATAATGGTATTGTCAACTTGCCGTGTAAGAGAATCTGTCGACCCATATGCAATAACACTTTCCCGAACTTACTGGGAGTTTGACAATTTTCTCTTCACTTCTACCAGAGAGAATAGCGTCTTCTCTTTCGCACTGATACCTATGGACCTACAAATGAAGCACAAAAAAATCACGCCTATTATACCACACGACTTTATTATTCAGACTCTACTATAATCGCTCTTGATAAACAAAGTAAGAGCCTACGGAATATCATACCAGCTGTGTGGCTGGATTGAAGAGTTTTTAGCAAACAGAACACAGTATGTTGTTCTCAATGGAGAGACGTCTACAGACAAAGTAACCTCTGGCGTGCCACAGGGGAGTGTTATGGGACCGTTGCTTTTCGCAATATATATAAATGACCTAGTAGATAGTGTCGGAAGTTCCATGCGGCTTTTCGCGGATGATGCTGTAGTATACAGAAAAGTTGCAGCATTAGAAAATTGCTGCGAAATGCAGGAAGATCTGCAGCGGATGCACTTGGTGCAGGGAGTGGCAACTGACCCTTAACACAGACAAATGTAATGTATTGCGAATACATAGAAAGAAGGGTCCTTTATTGTATGATTATTTGATAGCGGAACAAACACTGGTAGCAGTTACTTGTGTAAAGTATCTGAGAGTATGCGTACGGAACGATTTGAAGTGAAATGATCATATAAAATTAATTGTTGGTAAGGCGGGTGCCAGGTTGAGATTCATTGGGAGAGTACTCAGAAAATGTAGTCCATTAACAATGGAGGTGGCTTACAAAACACTCGTTCGACCTATACTTGAGTATTGCTCATCAGTGTGGGATCCGTACCAGGTCGGGTTGACAGAGCAGATAGAGAAGATCCAAGAAAGAGCGGCGCGTTTCGTCACAGGGTTATTTGGTAAGCGTGATAGCGTTACAGAGTTGTTTAGCAAACTCAAGTGGCAGAGTCTGCAAGAGAGGCGCTCTGCATCGCGGTTTAGCTTGCTGTCCAGGTTTCGAGAGGGTGCGTTTCTGGATGAGGTATCGAATATATTGCTTCCCCCTACTTATAACTCCCGAGGAGATCACGAATGTAAAATTAGAGAGATTCGAGCGCGCACGGAGGCTTTCCGGCAGTCGTTCTTCCCGCTAACCATACGCGACTGGAACAGGAAAGGGAGGTAATGACAGTGGCACGTAAAGTGCCCTCCGCCACAAACCGTTGTGTGGTTTGTGGAGTATAAATGTACATGTAGAGGTAGAAAACTAAAAGCCACAGCAAACAGTCATAGGTCTAGGCTATGAACACACAATCGGTATACTGCTGTAGTGCCAAGTTGTATGGGAGAGGCGAAGGTGTCCTTAACCTCTTGTGGTACTTGCCTATGTACGTTTATGTCAGCTATGTACACAACACTCGTGATTGTGTAGTGTCGATGAGGGAAGAGAGGGGTGTTCAGGAAATTTGTGATCAACTCCGTGCGCTAGGGCGACGGAGCAGTTCGTTTCTGCCGTTCTATAAGCGTATGTTTGGCTAAATGACGGAAAATAGTTTGGGGACTCTACTTTTTGCAAAAGATCGCATACTTCTTCATTAGAAGAAGGCGCAGAAAACCCTGTCCAGCACAAAGAACCCGAACAATTTACTGTGAACAGAATGACTGACCAACAAATTTAAGTACAAAGCGATTTATTAAAACTACACTATTTCCGATCACTCTAACAATATAATATCAAAATAAGCTAAATCAGGGATTTAGTAGAGTTACAGAATATCATTACTGCAACTGTCCGCACCCGGTAGCTGAATGGTCAGTGCGACAGCATGTCAATCCTCTGGGCCCGGGTTCGTTTCCCGGCTGGGTCGGGGAATTTTCTCCGCCTAGGGACTGGGTGTTGTGCTGTCCTCATCATCATCCTATCATCCTCATCGACTGCAAGTCACCGAAGTGGTGTCAAATTGAAAGACCGGCACCCGGCGAACGGTCTGCCCGACGGAGAGCCCTAGCCATACGACTAAATAAAATTACTGCAACTCATCAACTAGGATACTTTCAGTGATTTCTGACTCTAATTTCCTCAGCAGATCTTGTTTTAATTCGAATACATTCCATTACTCTTGTTTCACTATTGTTGATGTTCATCTCATACCCCCTTTTCCAAGACACTGTCCATCATGTTCGTTTGGATTCAAAAAGACTGTTCTTTGATTGATTAATTTCGATTGTAAATTTGGATATTTGGACATTCGTGTGAAAACAAATACACTAAACTGATGCAAAAGTGAAAAATGTGTTTTTATGGACTCTTCCCTCGAAGAAATTTCTCCATTAGTCTTTATCAAGTTGGGAGGATTTTGAATTTCCTTCGTGAAAATTTTAACCTGCATCTAAAAATAAAATGGGTAAAGTGGAATACATTTCGGTGGGCTAATATTTACGGTGCAAGTGGATGCTTTTCTTTCATCTGTAAAGATTTGATCGTAGAGCAACTGATCAGCCTACCCTCCCCAGGAATCAAAAATGTAAAGACTTTTCGGTCCCACGTGTGGAAAAATGACAGATTCTGAAACAGCACTTTCGTGAACTCCTTTGACTTCGTACAGGTTAGAATTACATCTTTTAATTTATGAGTCACCTCGTCACTTCTTTTTTGAACTATCTGACCAAATTTACCGGATACTTCTTGCTTACATAAGGAAATATCTTTCCTGATGCAGTTTAGTATACAGTGTTGTGAAGGGATGACTAATCCACGTCAGTTCTTTTTTCTGCCCCGGAACAGTTTTCGCTCCTTATTGCACATGGGATCTATTTTACGTCGATTGGTATTGTCGGACACTTTAATCGGAATTATTCTGTAATATGAAATTAAAAAGAAAAAAGGAAGAAAATCGCAGGCAGGATTTGAACGCGGGCTGTAAGTGTGACAGCCATTAACCTCAGCCGCTGCGCTACATTCGCTTCGTCAAAATATATGTAACGTTATGGATATAGAAGGACGCATGACACTTCAACATCAGTTTTCTCAAAAAACAAGGGGCCAGCACATGAAACGTCTATATCCAGGTACTCAGGACAGCTCCCTCTACGAAGTAACTAAGACTCGTCAAAACAGGTCTGTGGTCCCCTAGTGAGGCAGCCGCTTCTAACGACATTAGCGCACAGTTTGGCAGGCGATAGCACCGGAATGAAGGCGTGGACTCGGCCAGCGCTCTGAGAAAAAGAATTTTCTGCGCACGTGCAACATTATTTTGCGTAAACCCCAAGTAAGGCTTGAATTGTTTTCACGTTGGTCAAATGGTTCAAATGGCTCTGAGCCCTATGGGACTTAACTTCTGAGGTCATCAGTCCCTTAGAACTACTTAAACCTAACTAACCTAAGGACATCACACACATCCATGCCCGAGGCAGGATTCGAACCTGCGACCGTAGCGGTCGCGCGGTTCCAGACTGTAGCGCCTAAAACTGCTCGGCCACCCCAACCGGCTTTCACGTCGTCCATAATTGATTATGCCGTCTGTTAGATGCGACGGCGAATATTTGCAGAATCTTGCCCAAACAGAGTCCTCAAACGCCGTCACTACTTCAAAGCAACCCTTATCGAACTGCGGAAAAGGGCCCGTGTAGCTCACAAGCGCATGGATTACGTTGGCAACTCCTTTTTAAGATACCGCCTGCCAAATATGATGCATCTGCGTGTAAATATGAGCATAGTGACAAAGCAATTTTGTGCGATAGTTTAAGAGATGGTTTCACGATAAATGTGTGGACTTGGATAGTGAAAGTTACGACTTGATGTCTAAACTGCCGCATTTGTGGAGCGAGGTTACAGGAAGTGAAGCTAAAACCCACGATCAAGTTCACCTACAGTACACGAGCATACTCGAATCAATAGGAAACGTTACCAAGATAGTTAATACACTGAAGAGCCAAAGAAACTGGTGCACCTGCCTAATATCGTGTAGGACCCCCGCAAGCACGCAGAAGTGCCGCAACACGACGTGCCATGGACTCGACTAATGTCTGAAGTAGTGCTGGAGGGAATTGACACCATGAATCCTGCAGGGCTGTTCATAAATCCGTAAGAGTACGAGGTGGTGGATATCTCTTCTCCACAGCAGGTTGCAAGGCATCTCAGATATGCTCGATAATGTTCATGTCTGGGGAGTTTGGTGACCAGTGGAAGTGTTTAAACTCAGAAGAGTGTTCCTGGAGCCACTCTGTAGCAATTCTGGACGTGTGGGGTGTCCTGCTGGAATAGCCGAATTCCCTCGGAATGCACAATGGACATGAATGGATAAAGGTTATCAGACAGAATGCTCACGTACGTGTCATCACTGCCTCCCTTTTACGTCCTCTTAATCGTAGAAGCGGAGTCTCAATTATGTGCAGGTTTTATACAGCCTTTCGTTGCCTGCATTTCATCACTGCTACCTTCAGAATTTCAGAGAGTATTCCAGCCAACAATGTGAAACGCTTTCATTAAATTTACAAATGCTATAAATGTGAGTACTATCCGTCGCCTCATCTCTCTGGATATAATTCGTCTCAGTATTTTTCAACGACTTTTGATATTTCGTGTAGTTAACTAACGTTTTGGTGATACATATATAAGCACCTGTCTTCTCTGGTAATGGGATTCAGTATTACATTCTTCCTGAAGTCCGAGGGTATTTCGCCCGTCTCACATGTTTGACATGGCAGGTGAAACAGATCTGTCGTGACTGGTTCTCCCAAAGACCTTAATTATTGAAACGGAATGCTGCCTACTCCAGGTGTCTTGTTTCGACTCAGGTCTTGCAGTGCCCTGTTAAATTATTGTCGCAGCAACGCATTCTTCGAGTCATATTTATCCACTTCTTCTTTACTTTCCATAATATTGTCGTCACCATTCTTTCTTTCATACACGGTCTCCCAGGAGGTATGGTCTGTATTCAGGGATATGACAAGAACTGTCATTCGAAGCGAAACAGTCTTGTAAACGTGAGCTATGAAACGCATACCTTAAGGTCTACTAGCACGTTTTCATCTTCTATTGTTTTGGGAGGAGGTAGTATAGAACGAAATAAAAAAAACATATTGTTCAGTAAACATGGACTCTAAAATGCATACCTTAAGAGTTGTGCACACTTCTTCAATATCGAAAATGAACAAGGGCGCTTAGCTTTTAAGATATGCACTTTGAAGTCCATGTTTACTTGACTTCTTTGTTTAGAATACTCGTTCCTGTCATATCCCCAAATGTTGCCATTCCTCCTGGGACACCTTGTACAGCTCTTTTGCATATCCCCTCCATCTTTCACCCTTTCATTGTTTGCTAAGTGCTGGCTTCTCATTTGAGGTCATGGTATTCATACAGCTGCTTTTCTTTTTTCCATAGGTTTCTTTAACTGTCTTATAGACGTCATCTATATTTTCTGTACACTTGTATGTAACTGCAGCTATATATTTCTACTGTAGCCATTTGTGGTTTTAATTTTGCACTTCCTCGTTTTTGTATGTCTTTATTTCCTTTTGCCTACTTCATTTTTATTTTTTCGCCTTTTATCAACCAAATATGATATATCGTATGATATCCTAGGATTCTAGTGGATTCTCTGGGTAAAAAATAGTTAACTTAGACTCTTCGCAGATGATGTAATTGTCTGTAATCAAATACTGTCTGGAAACAGCTGTACAAATATTGAGGCAGATATTAATAATATTTCAGCGTGTTTCAGAAATTGGCAACTTTCTTTAAATGTGCTGAAATGCGAAGATGTGAATTTCACAAAAGGAAAAAAAATCGTAGTAAACTATAACTAAAATATTAGTGAGCACAATTAAAATCAGTCGACTTATACAAATACCTGCGTGTAACATTTTATAGGGACAGGAAATGTAACGGTCGCATAGGCTCAGTCATAGATAAAGCAGGTGGCCGGCTTCGTTTCACTGATACGACCGGTTTACAAAACAGACTGATCATAAAAAATCCGTGCGACCTGTGATATTCGCTATTTTTGACTTAATTAAAACAGCAAATACGAGTAGTTAATACTTTCAGCCAGAAGGCAAATACTTGTTTGTAAATAATGATTAATGTATGATGAGGCGTCGCATGGCGACGGTGGAATTTTCTAAATAATGTAATTCGTCGTCTTTGGGCGGCAATATAAACAGAAAAATACGGATAGATATGCGATCCTTCACTATTTTGTTCGCTGGAGAACAATTGAAGCCTTGAGCGCTAAAGAGACTTGTACTGTTTTTCTCAAGTAAGACGGACGCAGATTTGTGGTAGTCTGATCTAAATTTTACTAAATGTATAAAAACGTGTTATGTCTAAGTTTGAGTGAAGTGTAAAGAACTGTTATAACTTACTGTGACGACGCACGAGCGACTCAAAGAAGACAATGGCTGTATAAAAGAGCGCTCAATGGACATGATACGGACATAAAAATCTACCGTCATTGTAGTACTAAGCTTAAGGTACGATATATGTTTTAGTTATAATAAATATTTGTTCTGGGAATACTGAATCATTTAGCAGTGCTCATTCCTATTATCTCCTCAGTATTATTTTCATTTTAATTATGCATTTTGCTAATATTACAGACACCAAGATCAGCAGTCCAATGTGCGTGTTACAGTGATAAAAAGAAAACTGTTTTATCGTCTTCTTGCATCAGCTTTAATCTTGAATTTCCCTTATGTGTGATGTTACAGTTGTTTTTGCGCCCTTAAGAACTTTCTGGTCCCTTAGGAAATTGTTTTGTCATAACAATAACTTCACAACCGGGTATAATCGTATCTACGATCATGAAGTAATTAGAAAGACGATAACTAGTTGTGACTGCCTCAAGCCACGCGAAACTGCAAGTAAAAACTATTCACATTTCATAATGCAATATTTGATGACAATGGTCAATCCATGATGCTTACGCCAATTGTGATTGATAAAACAGTAAGCTAAATCTTAATTTCCAACTTTCCATTGAATAACAACATCACTTTTATTTTGTAACATCACACTTGGCGCCCGAACAGGGACTTGACCAAAAATTAGTTCATATACTTGGAAAATTTTCTATGTGCTTGTGTTAATAAATGTTCTGTCGTTTCATGTACACATCACCTCTCTGTGAGTAAGACAGAAAATACGCTGGTCGATAACGCAGTTTAATTATCGAGAGAAAGGAAAAGAAAAGAGACGCGAATTTGCTGAGACAACATAGTGCTAACCAAGCCATCAAAAAGTAAGTCAGAATTTTGCATACGCAGTGTAGTGCTTCAGTAGTAACGTTGCTTTTCCAAGTCGATCCACATCCTTTCTATCTCCTTCCCGCTATAGAAAATCTGCTTTATTTTATCTTTCAAAGTAAAATTCTTCGTAGTCTGATGATAGAAATTATTTCTCCCCCATTCTTAGTATAGCAGTATTACATTTTCAACATGGTGGATAGTATGTGCAATTTGCAGTGAAGAGCATCTTCATTCATTTGTCTGAAACGTTTGGGTTCCATCTTGTCTTCTCGCCAGATAGAATTTCATTTGTTGCTCACGCGAGAGCGGTGCTCTTAGCGGACTCACCACGTCACTGACAAACGACGAAAGCCTTGCGTAGCACGTGATTTACTGACGAAAATGGCAGATAGTAAACAGAGACAGGTGACAACAGGAGACGGGAGTGAAGACGTTAATAGTATTCCATACCCTTTACGATCGCGAACGGTAGGTTCCCGTGTGGACTCTGAACTAACCATGTCTGTAACAGGGGAAAGTGACCCTAAAGTCCAAATTCTTCCCGCTGCAGCTACAAATGACCTCGGTGCGTTAATGGAAATGCTGAAACAACAGTTTGACGCAGTAAATGAGACTATAAAAACACAAAATGAGACTGTTAACGTCCGATTAGATGCTGTAAGCGAATCAGTAAAAACACAAAATGAGACTGTTAACGCCCGATTAGATGCTGTAAGCGAATCAGTAAAAACACAAAATGAGACTATAAAAACACAAAATGAGACTGTTAACGCCCGATTAGATGCTGTAAGCGAATCATTAAAAACACAGCTAGGCACAATCAAAACAGATCTGCATAAAGAAATTACGGCTGAATTAAATACCCATTTGGGTGAGGTGCAAACTAAGATCAGTGATCAAATTCAGAAAATGCAGAAACAGGTGAAAAGTGAAATAGCTGAAGTATCTGGAACATTAAACACAAAAATTCAGGCAGCTACCAAAGAAATAAACTCAGTTAGAAATGCAGTATCTGACATTGAAGGTGTAGTGGAGGATCTGTCGAGGCAGATAGACTCAATCAATATTGAAGAACAGGTTAAGAGCACCGTGAAAGCACACACGGAGGCATTGTCGGAACACTACGGTGAATGGATAAAGGGTAAAGATATTTTTATCGAAAAGAAGGTCAGGGAGGAGCTTAGGGAGACTGTCAAGGATGTAACTTATGAAATCTTAGCTGCTCCTGGTAAGTCGGGAGACACAATGGTTTCTGAATTGGGACAGATTCGGAGGACACTTACACGGGATCTTCCCGAGTGGAAGCAGCAAGTAGTGGACGAAGTCAAAATGCTGAGAAACTGGGTAGAAAATCCGCACACGCATACGCAAACTATAGGGAACAACTCTTTAGACGGTGACGAATGTCAGTCAACTCCTTATCGTTCACCGCCTGATTACATGCAAAACAACAGTCCTGTTGAGCCCCGAGTAGGGAAAATAAATGATCCGCCCACAATTGTGAGTTTAATGCAAGAGGAAAGTGTGATTAAGCATCGCACTTTTCCTGTTTTTCATCCGCAGAAGCGAGAAATACACCCCATCGTGTTCCTAAAGAATTTTTCCGGCATATTTCCCAGGAGCTGAACAGACAGACAGCGTATTCAGTTCGTCACTGGCTTTATTTCTGGTGATGCAGCATTATGGGGAACGGAAATGGTAGACACGTGTAGGAATTATGAAGAGTTTGAGAAAATGTTCTTGGCAAAATTTTGGAGTAATGGGGTACAGCAAAGATTAAGGAAGGAGGTGTATGGTGCGGAAATTTTCAATGAGAAGCATGGAAGTCTCCGGCGATACTTCGAGAAGTATCTAGCAAAAATTAAATTCTGGGATTCTCCGATTTCTTCCAAGGACGTAATTATGATTCTCAAAAGCAAACTCCCTGTGTCTATTAGAGAGAAACTAGTAAATGTGTCCGAAGAAGACACGGATGTATTCCTTTCTGTGCTGGATTCCTTAGATTTAATTAGCGAGGATGTGCGCTCCAAGGTTGGCAGCGGCAAATTCTTCCCTGGCAGCCAGCAGAATGCATCGCACGCTGACAACAATGCGCCGAAGGAGAGAGTGCGCTACTGTGATCGCGGGTACCAACCTGCCAGCCGTTATGAAAACGCAAACGGCAATAACTTTAAACGGAAGCAGAAAACCAATTACAGTAATCAGCAGAGATACCACCCAATTTACAACCACCAGGTACAACATCAGTACGGAAACCCACCCTTTAATTCTGCGCCTGAGCAGCATGGAAATTCTCCACAAACTAGTGGTAATTTTTCAAATGGGCCAGTGTACAATCAAAGTTATAGGTCGAAAAATAGCAAGTGGCATGGGCAAGGCGGAGGCCACCCAGCACATCAAAACAACTTTTCACAGAATAGAGGACCGCGGAACAATTTTCAAACGGTACCAAATACGAACTTTCCTTCACAAGGAAATGGTTCTGCCGGCAACCAAAAGATCGGGCGACAGCAGCCGTCTCAAGTATTTTATTCACAAGTGAATGCACCCAGTGGATTTTACCCCTTTACACCGGCATTTGTACCACATAACCAGCACCAATATGAAACGGAACAAACACTTAAGGCCATGAATGACAAACAGACTAAGCGTCCTGCGGAAAATTAGAGGCAGCGCCTTTCAGCCTCCTAGAGGTCGCTGCCGGTTCCAGTGGGGGTACTAATGAATACTCTGATTCTGAGTATGTTAATGCGATACGTTACGACCATGAGACCGACTTACGAGATGACCTTGCACCTGACATACAAGCTCAAGACATTAATGACATTTATGATGAATAGGTCCAGGCTTCGATTAAGATTTCTATTGCCAACATTCCTGTCACAGCCATTGTTGATACAGGAGCAAACATCAATATGATGTCATCATGTCTCTTCAGACAGGTGTCTTCTGTTTCAAAAGTTTTATCATTGCCGATTCAGGGTTGCTCCATATCGGGAGTAATTGGTCTAGGTTGGTTGGTTGGTTGGTTTTGAGGAAGGAGACCAGACAGCGAGGTCATCGGTCTCATCGGGTTAGGGAAGGACGGGGAAGGAAGTCGGCCGTGCCCTTTTTGAAAGGAACCATCCAAGCATTTGCCTGGAGCGATTTAGGGAAATCACGGAAAACCTAAATCAGGATGGCCGGACGCGGGATTGAACCGTCGTCCTCCCGAATGCGAGTCCAGTGTCTAACCACTGCGCCACCTCGCTCGGTAATTGGTCTATTGAAACAGAGAGTTAGTTTACAGACACAGTTCCAACTGCAGATAGAATCTGTTTCGGTTTCCTGCCTCTTGCTTACTGGAAATTTCCTTGTGTGAACTATTAATGATAAGTATTGTGTTGAACAGCGCACTGACTACATGGTAACGGCTACTACATGTAAACTTTAAGTATTAAATGTTAAGTATGCAAAAATTGTTTATAGTGATGGACATGAACTGATATTTCTTCAACAAGCTGAAGCAGGAAATTAAGGTTGCAGAAAGAATTTCAATTTAGCTTTAAGTTAGTATAAAAAAAATGTGCTTGCGAGGTGATTGCCAGGATCTATATAAATATGTAAAGGTGAGAAATGGAGGAGGATGCGTAAATAAGCACTTCTCTCAAGGTACAAGAAGATTTATAGATTTATTTTTAGTAATGTAAGTACTTGAAGTTCTGTTGTAAAAGCCCAAATTACCTGCTTAAAAAAAAGGTACATGTTCAAACAGTCCAGACAGTGGACAGGAATAGAAGACATAGCTTAAAGTTCAGTTAAAGCGTGCTGTTAAATGGAAAAACAAGTGGTAACCCGCATGTGTTCACGCAAGGAGACAATAAGCTGTAGTAAACTAAGTTAGGTGAAATACAGTACAAATAGAGGCAAACCATGAAGCATCAATAATGTAGCGTAAGTACTCCACGAGGCCATTAATTGCTATGAAAGTAAACTATTTCCCTGTGATCTGAGCCCAATGTAAAGAGTATATGAGGAATGTTAGCTGACGAATTGATTTCAGTAGAATCAAGGTACTAAATAACCACACAGCAAGCCCCCTGTATCATAAGTAAGTCCAAGTAAAGATCTTCAGAAGATTTGTAGTGTAATCTAGCGACCATTCAATACCCTAACTGAAGGCTAATCTAAAGAACAAGCAATGCAGTGATATTTAAATTAATACTGACTATAACAAGAGTAAGACGTAGAAGTAGCAAAGCATGCTGTAATGAAAGAGGTTGAAATTTATATATGTGCCTATGTTTATTATGATAATTTTATTTACATGCAGATTTTATTGCAAAAATGTCTCCTAAGACACTCCTCTTATGAAATCCATTTTCCTTGTGCCCGTTCCTTTTGATCCTGGTTCATTAACCCAGACCAAGGGTCGACTTGTAAAAGGCATGTGTGCTTCGAGGCAAAGCAGTGCTTATGAGAAATGAGACACGTATCGTGATGAACTTCGCTAGCTTTGGTAATGTTTGTTATGGACCGGTTGCGTAAACCCAGTGAACTGTCGGTAATTCCATTCATGCGAAAAATAGTAGACACGCGTTACCCTATTTTTTTTAGCAGAGAACGATTGCTGAGTACATGAAGCGAAGAGGGAGACCTATTGTTATCCAGTCTGCCCTCAAACATAAAAAAAAAAAAAAATTGGCAAGCACAAAGGAAAGCACAAAAAAAAAAAAGATTCAGCGTTAAATGCGTACTCGTTAAGTAGTAGATATGCTGCGTGGTAGTAGAAAATGATCTTGGGTGCACTAAAGAATAAATGCAACGAGTGTTGCGAAACCTATAGTTTTCATAATGAGGAGATGAGCCCTTAAAAGAAAGTTTGAAAGAATATTTTTAGATTCACTAGTGAAAGTAAACCTTGAGATATAAAGAGTCCATTCATAAAGCAGTTGTTCACTGGACTTAACAAAAGGAGTGACCATTAATTGTAAATATTAGCTCGTAAGTGATCTTTTGTAAATAGTAGAATATAAGTCTTTCTGTACCAATGGAGGAAACCTGCAAAATTGATTGTTTTGTAAATGAACTCTATCGGCGAAGGAACTAAGCACGAATGCTGTGTGAAGATGCACACTAAAGTGCGACGTGCATAATAAAAATGACTGTTCACTGTATATTAGTGATAGTGTTGTACTGCATGTGTAAAAAGAAGTAGGGCTACGACAACAGGTGCAACGCAAAGTTCAGTGTTGTTCTAAGTGCAGCGACAGCTAAAACATTCGTCGTCACTTACCTGTGAGCCTCATGGGAGGCAGTTGACAGAGAAGTATGGAGGCAGCTTCAGTGTTCGGCTCCTCCGATGGAAAACGCGCGCGAGGTGTTTGTAGCGATGCACTCGTGTGATACGAAGTTCACAAAAAAAAGGAGCAATCGACGACCAGCAGCTCTGTTACAGCCTGAGCGCGAACGGATACTGAGTATTGGAGCTCATGCAACACTGTGCAGCCGCTGTGAGTGGCTGACGTGTGGGTGACGAAACAATCCAAACTTTAAACTGCTAACCGCCATGACTTCCATCGAACATACTGGAGGAAAGACATTTGTACACTTGTGTGACTACATTTACATACGTAAATTAAGCCATTTTCTTGAGTTGAAGTTAAGATGAGTGAGAAGTAGATTGTTAGATTCAAAAAAAAAATGGTTCAAATGGCTCTGAGCACTATGGGACTCAACTGCTGTGGTCATTAGTCCCCTAGAACTTAGAACTACTTAAACCTAACTAACCTAAGGACATCACACACATCCATGTCCGAGGCAGGATTCGAACCTGCGACCGTGGCAGTCGCACGGTTCCGGACTGCGCGCCTAGAACCGCGAGACCACCGCGGCCTGCGATGGTTAGATTACTCAGGCCTTAAAGCCATTAATACTGGCACTCCTGAACACTGCTAAAATGAATTATAATCCTGTCTCTTGATGGACAAAGAAAATGAATGTGCACTATAGGAAGACCCTAAACTCCAGACCAGTCCCGATCCTTAACAAATGTATCCAATAGGTTGTAAGTTATACTAATAATTTTCCACTTCTTCTGTTTCATATTGTAAATAAAAACCCGGGAAGCCACTTGAATTCCTGGCACCACAGTGGAAAGGATAGATGTACTGCATGATGAACGCCGTAGAAGCTAACACAGAAAGTGAAAGCATCACGAAGTGTAGTGCTACGTTATTAGACTGTAATTGAACCACAATGAGTTAACAGATGCTCTAACATTGTCCACTCTAGTTTAGTGAAAATAAGCACTCACTGTACTCATGTATTAGTTGTTAAGCTCAAGAGAAAGTAATTTCTGAATTCTATCCCCTGAAGAGCGAAACGAACGTTCACTTATTGTTATAAGCAAATATGGACCAAACTTAAATATGCACATAAATGTTAATCTTGGTATTATGGAATGAAGTGACTGATGAACAAAGAATGAAAAACTTTATTTTGAAAAATGATAAATATCTGATATATGTTTATAAATGTCATTTCAATTTATGTACATAGTACGCCAGTAACATGATGTAAATGTCACACCAAAAATCACGAATATCTCATGAGGACATGAGGATCGAGGTAATCCTTCGGCATTCCCTCTCTCCTCATGGGAGGCAATGTGATATTCACTATTTTTGACTTAATTAAAACAGCAAATACAAGTAGTTAATACTTTCAGCCAGAAGGCAAATACTTGTTTGTAAATAATGATTAATGTATAATGAGGCGTCGCATGGCGACGGTGGAATTTTCTAAATAATGTAATTCGTCGTCTTTGGGCGGCAATATAAACAGAAAAATACGGATAGATATGCGATCCTTCACTATTTTGTTCGCTGGAGAACAATTGAAGCCTTGAGCGCTAAAGAGACTTGTACTGTTTTTCTCAAGTAAGACGGACGCAGATTTGTGGTAGTCTGATCTAAATTTTACTAAATGTATAAAAACGTGTTATGTCTAAGTTTGAGTGAAGTGTAAAGAACTGTTATAACTTACTGTGACGACGCACGAGCGACTCAAAGAAGACAATGGCTATATAAAAGAGCGCTCAATGGACATGGTACGGACATAAAAATCTACCGTCATTGTAGTACTAAGCTTAAGGTACGATATATGTTTTAGTTATAATAAATATTTGTTCTGGGAATACTGAATCATTTAGCAGTGCTCATTCCTATTATCTCCTCAGTATTATTTTCATTTTAATTATGCATTTTGCTAATATTACAGACACCAAGATCAGCAGTCCAATGTGCGTGTTACAGTGATAAAAAGAAAACTGTTTTATCGTCTTCTTGCATCAGCTTTAATCTTGAATTTCCCTTATGTGTGATGTTACAGTTGTTTTTGCGCCCTTAAGAACTTTCTGATCCCTTAGGAAATTGTTTTGTCATAACAATAACTTCAAAACCGGGTATAATCGTATCTACGATCATGAAGTAATTAGAAAGACGATAACTAGTTGTGACTGCCTCAAGCCACGCGAAACTGCAAGTAAAAACTATTCACATTTCATAATGCAATATTTGATGACAATGGTCAATCCATGATGCTTACGCCAATTGTGATTGATAAAACAGTAAACTAAATCTTAATTTCCAACTTTCCATTGAATAACAACATCACTTTTATTTTGTAACATCACAGACCCATCCTAGAATACTGCAAAGTGTGTGGGTCCCCTACCAAATGGGACCAACAGAGGATATTGAATGTATACAAATAAAGGCAGCAGGAAGTGTCTCAACTTCGTTTGGCCCGTGTGAAAGCGAGATGGTTATGCTGAAGAAACTAAACTTGCAGGCGCTTGAAGACAGACGTTAACTATCACGGAAAGCTCAGTTACAGAGAATCAAGAACCAATTTAAGAGACGAATACGGAATATACTACAATTCCGTTCTTGGAGTTCACGAGGAAGCACGAAGGAAAGGTTATTGTAATCAAAGTTCGCACAGAGACATTTACGTAATGATTCTTCGCGGGCTCCACAAGCAAGTGAAACAGAGGGGAACTCTAACAACTAGTGCAACGAGAATAAGTTTATGTCATACGGTTCACAGTAGTTTGCAGAGTACAGTTATAGATGCAGATAAACTGTATGTGTTAGTATTTGCACGAAATTTTATGTCGCTTTATGCTCAGTACGCAAGTACTGCGCCAACATGAAATACATGTGTGATAAATGTGGAAAAAATGGTTCAAATGGCTCTGAGCACTATGGGACTCAACTGCTGAGGTCATTAGTCCCCTAGAACTTAGAACTAGTTAAACCTAACTAACCTAAGGACATCACACACATCCATGCCCGAGGCAGGATTCGAACCTGCGACCGTAGCGGTCTCGCGGTTCCAGACTGCAGCGCCAGAACCGCGCGGCCACTTCGGCCGGCTAAATGTGGAAAGCTAAGAGCAAGTAGAACAACTATCTAACAAGAAGGTAGCTGCTTATAATTCTTTAGCAGAGAAATTACGAGCGGTTGACGCTGTGGCAAACAGGGAAATCGGAATAAAAAAATTACAGTGTGTTTGGAAATTCCCGTTATACACTTCTAGAACTTGTAAAGGGGTGTGAGTACATAACGCATGATGTATCAAAAAGAATCATGTGGTGGAACAACGCTACCTCAGAACAGCTGAAGATGCCTTGCGTCTCTACCAAGCCAACAGCAGGATAAGGAAAAACTGTGGAAGATGTTCTGACTCAATGTACAAAATGGTTCAAATGGCTCTGAGCACTATGGGACTTAACTTCTGGGGTCATCAGTCCCCTAGAACTTAAAACTACTTAAACCTAACTAACCTAAGGACATCACACACATCCATGCCCGAGGCAAGATTCGAACCTGCAACCGTAGCGATCTCGCGGCTCCAGACTGTAGCGCCTAGAACCGCTCGATCACCCAGGCCGGCTCATCCGATTTGGCATGCCTATATTTCTGTAACTAATAAACATATACAATGAATTTTGTTTTTCGATGAAGGGGAAACTCAAAAAGTATTTTTAAAGCCGTTTCATAGGTATTCAATATGTTTTTTTTTCATATTATTTCATAGGTATTCAATATGCCCCACTTGAGATGCATGGCATATGTCAATGCGGTATTCAAGTTGTTCCCACACTGCAGCGAGCATGTCTTGAGTTACAGCTTCCACAGCTGCTGTTATGCGATGTCTCAGTTCATTCACTGGTGTTGGTGACGGAGGCACATAGAGTCCTTTATAAACCTCCACAAGAAATAATCACATACAGTCAGCTCCGGTGACCTTGGAGGCCAGTAATGTAAGGCTGAACCATTTGGTCCACTGCGTCCGATCCATCATTCAGTAATCCTTTGATTTAAAAATTGCCGCACTTCCAGATGCCAGTGTGACGGTGCCCCATCCTGTTGCTAAATGAAGTCGTTCGACTCAATCTCCAACTGTGAGAAAAGAAAGTCCTCAAACATATCGAGATATTAAATTTTAGAGAGCCCCTCTCATGTTGTACATCTGCATGCGGTTGTTCTGTACCCCCCATATCATCACATTATGACGGTTCACCTTTCCATTTAAATGGAATGTTGCCTCGTCACGAAACACTAAGCGTGGTAGGAAACTTCCATCTCGCCAAGAACGAAATTGTAGTTTGTCCCTTTCACGAAGAGCTTGAGTAGCTGAATTTTGAATGGTGACATGTGTAAACGTCGAAGCAACACACGCCAGACGGACATCGGGAGCATGTTGAGCTGTCGAGTTGCACAGCGAACGGATTTCTCCTTGTGAATCTTTTTTGATTGATTGATTTCTTTATTAATCCATGTAACAATTTACATTCTTTTCAACACAAGTTATGAAAGCAGTAGCCAGAGAGATGACGGGCGAGCAGCAGATTTGGAATTTGTGTCGTGTGAACACACAAAATTTTCAGCGTTTTTTGCACGCACAGACATTCGCGCAAATGTGTGCACAGACAGATCGTTACGTGTGGACGGATCTTAAAAGACAGACCGATGACCTTGCTGTCTGGTCTCCTCCACCAAACAACCCAACCCCAACTCTTAACCGACACATCCTAGTCCCGGAGGTGCCGCCTTCTCGCGCTACTGAGAGTAAAGCGATTTCTGCTTTGTAACAAACACTGCACCCCCCTCGGAGTGCATCCCGGGTTTTTCCAACCCTACACTTGGGCCCTTCTCTCTCCCTTCCCACTGTGGCGGACGCAGTGAGCTTTTACCTGCGTGCTTTTGTATTGTGCGACTCGCATAATGTGTTACCCCTTTGTGACAAGTTTCCTCTCTCCCTTCTTCATATTGTGCTTTCGTTCGGTATGTGCTCTTCGTCCTTCAGTCTATGGCTATGAGGTTCACGCTCGTACGACCTATTTCTCGTAACTAGAGGCACAGGCATTTCGTTTGTAATGTATTCACCAGCTAGGCTTTGTCCTCTGCATGTACCAAATGTATTACTTAATTTGGTTCAGTCTGTCATGTTGTAAGATTAGGATTTCTAAGTGGGGTCAAAGAAATTCACTTTAAGTGATGAAGAGCTTGGGTGATGATTGTACACGCGCTCAAGATTTTAACACCGAAAATTTACATATATAAAAAAGGAGTCCTTCACACTCAGAAACGAAGCGTAACTATTCTATAATATTATCATTGGCCCTTCTATCTTAACATTACACACTATTTTTGATAAACAAAATTAGCAGCTTCTTGATCCATATGTGACTGGTCGATGTTTTTATTCAGTCCCTGCATGTTTTTTAATAGTCACTGTGTATCAAAAACCCTATTAAATACGGATAAAGTACACATTAATTGGAACGCATGTTACTGCCTGAAATGTTCGTTTGCAACTACAGCTGTAAGCAAAATTAGGCAATAGACTTTCCTTGTGACACTTTGTTGTAACGTCTGTTATACAGGACCAATTCTTAGCACAAAGCCTAGTTATGAATGTTGGCTCATTATGGCTTGGAGTGCGCCCTCTGTATTGCCGGACCAACCAGCTACTTCGGTCAAGATTTTTTTTTTTTTCTTTATTGGATTTCGATTCCCCTCCAAAGCGGTGACAGGCTGGCAGCAGCACAATACGCCGCTCTGCAGCCTACAGAAAAGTTAAAAAACAGAATTAGGAAGTATGAAAAACAAAACAAAAGCAGGCGATAAAACGGTGATTGTTAAAAACTGAAATGTGGAGAAAAAGATACGAAGAAAATATAAAAGCAAAACGACGACAGACGCCTCGCCCACCGACTCACATTGCTTTTGTTCACGGCCATATCTTCGTATACATTCCGCAATTACCTACGGATATCCGCGATGATCTGGTTTCCCGCCAAAAGAAACTCAGTGACAGCTCTCTGCTTGGAACGGACCTCCGTTATAGACGCCATTTTGAGGCCTACGTATAGAACCGCCACTCATGGGGACTTCATGAAACAAAAGGGGCTGAAGTTGGAATGTTCCACAATGTCCCACAAAAAATTTCAACCGAAATTGGTTGAGAAGATCGCATTACTTACTGAAAGCCCTTCATACTTCCTTACGAGCCCTGATATGTCTTTTCATGGCAGTCTTTACGCGACTCTTACGTTGGTGGGCAGCAGAACCATTCTGCCGTCCACCGCAAATGCCAGTTCCCTAAACTTCCGCAGCGTGTTTCCATCCAAGGATTCCAGTTTGAATTCACAGAGCATTTCCGTAATACTCGCATATTGGTCTAAGCTACGGGTAACAGATCTAGCAGCATGCCTCTCAATTGCTTCGACGTCTTCCTTTAATCCCAATCCACGAGATCCCAAATACTCCAGCAGTACTCAAGAGTGCGTCGTATAAATGTTCTTTACCCTGACTACTTTACAAATGAGCAGCACTTTACTAGAATCCTCTCAATAAACAGGTCATCCATTCGTCTTCCCTAAAATGGACTTGAATGCCTGTTTCATTTGATGTCGCTTAGCAGTGTTACACCTAGGAATTTAATTGACGTGCTGTATCAAGCAACACACCACTAATACTGTATTCGAACAATACGGAACTGTTTTTCCTAATTCGCATAGCCTTATATTTTTCTATATTTAGAGCAAGCTGCAATTCATCACACCAAACAGAAATTCTGCCCAAGTCAACCCGCATCGTTCTACAGTCACTCAAAGACTATATTTTTCTGTACATTAAAGTGTAATCAGAAAACAGTCACACATTACTGGTTACCTTATCCGTCACTCCGTCGGATCATTCATGTACACTATGTGATCAAAAGTATCCGGACAACCCCAAAAACATACGTTTTTCATATTAGGTGCATTGTGCTGCCACATACTGCCAGGAACTTCATATCAGCGACCTTAGTAGTCATTAGACATCGTGAGAGAGAAGAATGGGGTGCTCCGCAGAGCTCACGAACTTCGAACGTGGTCAGGTGATTCGGTGTCACTTGTGTCATACGTCTGTACGTGAGATTTCCACGCTCCTAAACATCCCTAGGTCCACTGTTTTCGATGTGATAGTGAAGTGGAAACGTTAAGGGACACGTACAGCACAAAAGCTTACAGGCCGACCTCGCCTGTTGACTGACAGAGACCGCCGAGAGTTGAAGAGGATCGTAATATGTAATAGGCAGACATCCATCCAGATCATCAAACATAAATTCCAAACTGCATCAGCATCCACTGCAAGTACTATGACAGTTAGGCGAGAGGTGGGAAAACTTGGATTTCATGGTCGAGCGGCTGCCCATAAGTCACACATCACGCCGGTAAATGCCAAACGACGCCTCGCCTGGTGTAAGGAACGTCAACATTGGGCGACTGAACAGTGGAAAAATGTTTTGTAGAGTGACGAATCACGGTACATAATGTGGAGATCCGATCGCAGGGTGTGAGTATGGCGAATGCCCGGTGAACGTCATCTGCCGGCGTTTATAGTGCCAACAGTAAAATTCGGAGGCGGTGGTGTTATAGTGTGGTCGTGTTTTTCATGGAGGGGAATTGCACCCCTTGTTCTTTTGCATGGCACAGGCCTGCATTGATGTTTGAAGTACCTTCGTTTCCCGCAGATGAAGAGCAATTCTGGGATGGCGATTGCATCTTTCAACACGATCGAGCACCTGTTCATAATGAAAGGCCTGTGGCGGAATGGTTACACGACAATAATATCCCTGTAAAGAACTGGCCTGCACAGAGTCCTGACATGAATCCTATAGAAGACCTTTGGGATGTTTTGGAACGCCGACTTCGTGTCAGGCCTTCCCGACCGACATCGATACCTCTCCTCAGGGCAGCACTCCGTGAAGAATGGGCTGCCATTCCCCAAGAAACCTTCCAGTGGCTGATTGAACTTATGCCTGCGAGAGTGGAAGCTGTCATCAAGGCTAAGAGTGGACCAACAAGATACTGAATTCCAGCATTACCGATGGAGGGCGCCACGAACTTGTAAGTCATTTTCAGCCAGGTGTTCAGATACTTTTGATCAGATTATATGGAGGACAACAGCGGCCCTATCGCATGTCCCTGAGACCCTGCCGACTTTTCCTTCTCCCTGATGAACACCTGTCGTACTTGGTTCTATTACTTTAAAGTCTCCAAGACATTCACACGTCTAAGAACTTTTCCATATAGTCGAACCTTCTTTAACAGTGTGCAGTGTGGCGTTGTGTCACACACTTTCCGGAAATCTAGGATTGTAGAATCTGCGCGTTAGTCTTCAGCCATGGTCCATAGGATACCGTCTAAGAAAAGGGCAAGCTGAGTATCACGCGGGCGATGCTTTATAAGTTCTTGTTGATATGTGGACAGATGCTTTTATTTTTCAAGGAAATAGGTTATATTCGAACTTACAATCGTCTCAAGGATGCTGCACATTTTAATACAACAGTCAGTCATATTCTTGTTACAGTCATTACGTTACAACTTTATGTCATAATTACTGAAACGTATTTTGCGAAATTTTCTGCAGAATTTCTCCTCAGCACTGTGAAGTCAAATGAAATCTTATTATTAGCTGATGATAAATAATCGCAAAAACTTCCAGCGTGTACCTAGTGTTTACTTTCAAACATAGACTGGCATCACGTTAAGATTTCTAGTTATTGGGAAACATTCCAGTAGTTGGCTTTTGCAATAAGAATTGCAGCGAATACATTATTTGTAATAAATAACGTCGACTTTCGAGATAATACCTGTATTAAATGAATAAGAAAGACCAAGAATCTTTTAGAAAACACGAGGTGGAAAATAAATTTGGATGGAGGTAGACTCGAATCTTTCTGTCCCCCTCTGTAGAAGTCACAACACTATCAACTGCGCTACACCTTCGATATTGCAACCAGCCCTGAGTAAATGATATACACTATGTAAAGACTTTAACTAAAAATTTCAGTATTTGTTATTCAATATGTAAACTGTACCAAAAAGACGCGATTTCGATAGGTCATTGTGTCAGAGCATTGAAGCGACATGCTTTCATAACACACAAATTATAACACTAAAAACATCAACTAAGGAAAGCCTTGTTGTTGTTGTGGTCTTCAGTCCTGAGACTGGTTTGATGCAGCTCTCCATGCTACTCTATCCTGTGCAAGCTTCTTCATCTCCCAGTACCTACTGCAACCTACATCCTTCTGAATCTGCTTAGTGTATTGATCTCTTGGTCTCCCTCTACGATTTTTACCCTCCACGCTGCCCTCCAATGCTAAATTTGTGATCCCTTGATGCCTCAAAACATGTCCTACCAACCGATCCCTTCTTCTAGTCAAGTTGTGCCACAAACTTCTCTTCTCCCCAATCCTATTCAGTACCTCCTCATTAGTTACGTGATCTACCCACCTTATCTTCAGCATTCTTCTGTAGCACCACATTTCGAAAGCTTCTATTCTCTTCTTGTCCAAACTGGTTATCGTCCATGTTTCACTTCCATACATGGCTACACTCCATACAAATACTTTCAGAAACGACTTCCTGACACTTAAATCTATACTCGATGTTAACAAATTTCTCTTCTTCAGAAACGATTTCCTTGCCATTGCCAGTCTACATTTTATATCCTCTCTACTTCGACCATCATCAGTTATTTTACTCCCTAAATAGCAAAACTCCTTTACTACTTTAAGTGTCTCATTTCCTAATCTAATCCCCTCTGCATCACCCGATTTAATTTGACTACATTCCATTATCCTCGTTTTGCTTTTGTTGATGTTCATCTTATATCCTCCTTTCAAGACACTGTCCATTCCGTTCAACTGCTCTGCCAAGTCCTTTGCTGTCTCTGACAGAATTACAATGTCATCGGCGAACCTCAAAGTTTTTACTTCTTCTCCATGAATTTTAATACCTACCCCGAATTTTTCTTTTGTTTCCTTTACTGCTTGCTCAATATACAGATTGAATAACATCGGGGAGAGGCTACAACCCTGTCTCACTCCTTTCCCAACCACTGCTTCCCTTTCATGCCCCTCGACTCTTATAACTGCCATCTGGTTTCTGTACAAATTGTAAATAGCCTTTCGCTCCCTGTATTTTACCCCTGCCACCTTCAGAATTTGAAAGAGAGTATTCCAGTTAACGTTGTCAAAAGCTTTCTCTAAGTCTACAAATGCTAGAAACGTAGGTTTGCGTTTTCTTAATCTTTCTTCTAAGATAAGTCGTAAGGTTAGTATTGCCTCACGTGTTCCAACATTTCTACGGAATCCAAACTGATCTTCCCCGAGGTCCGCTTCTACCAGTTTTTCCATTCGTCTGTAAAGAATTCGCGTTAGTATTTTGCAGCTGTGACTTATTAAACTGATAGTTCGGTAATTTTCACATCTGTCAACACCTGCTTTCTTTGGGATTGGAATTATTATATTCTTCTTGAAGTCTGTGGGTATTTCACCTGTCTCATACATCTTGCTCACCAGATGGTAGAGTTTTGTCATGACTGGCTCTCCCAAGGCCATCAGTAGTTCTAATGGAATAGGAAAGCCTTATCCTACCGATATTTAGTTTCCTCAATTGTAGCTAAACCTATACATTTCTGAGAGATCCTCAGTTTTCTGACGCTGTGAAGAAGCTTATATTCATACCACGTACTCAGTTTTTGTTGTTGTTGTTGTTGTTGTTGTTGTGTTCAGTCCGAAGACTGGTTTGACGAAGCTCTCCATGCTACTCTAACCTGTGCAAGCCTCTTCACCTCCGAATAACTACTGCAACATACAACTTTCTGAATCTGCTTACTGTATTCATCTCTTGGTTTCGCTCTAGGATTTTTACCACGCACACTTCCCTCCAGTACTAAATTGGTGAACCCTTTACTTCTCAGAATGTGTCCTATCAGCCGATCACTTCCCCTACTCAAGGTTATGCCGCAAATTTCTTGTCTTCCCAATTCTATTCAGTACTTCCTCATTATTTAGGTGATCTGCCTATCTAATCTTCTGTACTGCTTATCGTCTACGTTTCACTTCCATACATGGTTACACTCCATACCACGTACTCTGTGAGAAAGAAACCCATCAAATACGATGTTTAACACCAAACAATTTGGTGGCTCCCATGTTCTGTTTGTAACGTAAAAGGATGTCGCATCTCATTGGTCACGTTCCTCTCAAAGAGACAAAAATCTGATATGCCAGTCCTGTATTTCATGCTCCGCAGTGTAGTGGTACGTGGAATTTCACGCTGTAGCGTCACCCGCTCCTCAGCCACGTGTCTCTTCACGCCCCCTGAGAGAAAGGCATAAGCGCGAGAGCGTTGCACAGATGCTCAACAAATTTCTTGGCAGTCACCAAAAAAAGAGGTGCCGTGTAACACAGAGAAGGTTTCTGTTGAAATCCCGAGATCGTACTTTCGAAAAAGAGTTGGGCAACATATTACTTCTTCCCACGTACGACGTGTGGCAAGTAAATGACGAGACTGGCGTCAGAAATGTGATTTATTGCAAACAAAGTCACAACTAACTTTTATCCACTTTAGCATACACCCCTTTCCTATCCTATGGTTATGTGACTTCCACTGTTCAAAGCAATTCTGCAGATCATCCGTTGTCACCCTTTTCAGCAAATTTGCCGTGTTTTGTTTTAACTCTCCAACAGGCTGAAAATATTTTCTCTTCAATGTTCTTTGACTCCTTGGAACAGATTAAAACCACAGAGAGTCCGATTTGGTGAATACGAAGGATGTTCAAGCTCAGGAATGCGCTTGTCCGCTAAAAACTGTTTCATAGATACGGCACTGTTGGGTGGCGCGTTGCCCTGATGCTGAATCCATGCGGCGCAAATCCGGCCTTTTCTTCCTCACTCTTTCCCTTCACCTTGATACCTTGATTAGGACGTCTTTATGGTATTTCTCATTAATGTTCTGACACTCAGGCATCCACTCAGTCATAACAACCCAGATATCGAAACAAACGATCAGCATTGCTTTCAGTTCTGACTTGCTCATTCGTGCTTTTTTCATTCTTCGCGTTGTGGGAGTCTTCCAGTGCATCGATTGACACTTTGTTTCTGGATCGTACTGGAAGACCCATGATTCATTACGTGTGAGCAAGTCCGGTTTTTCATTCAGTCGTCCCATAACATCAGAGCAAATGTCCCTCTGATAAACTTTTTGTCCCTGAGAGAGGTTTTTCGGAACCAGTTTCGGGAAAACTTTTGTCATGTGCCATTCACCATGCACAGTTGATCTTACTGTCTCCTTGTTCATGTTCACCATGCCTGCTATCATCCAAATGCTCAGACTTCGGTCGTTGCGCACAGTTTTATTACTTTCCTGTACGTTTCCTTCAGTTCTTGAACTCACAGATCGACCGGGACTGTTCATCATTTTCAACCTCTTCCCGACCTTCTGAAAGCCGTTTATGCCATTCAAAACTCGCGCACGTGGCATAGCATTATCCCAAAGCACCTCCTTTAACGTCTGAAATGATTCAGTTGGCAACTTTTTTTTAATTTCAGAAGGAATTTGAGGTTAATTCTCTTCCAGATTTTTAAATTATCTATGTTCGCGGCACTACTATAGAACAATGTACTCTACAAGCAAAGTTCAAAAGCAAATTAAAGCAGATAGAAAGACGAAACGAACGGTGGCTGCTCTTGAAGGTTCAACGTCAGCTGCATACCAATACCAACCCTACCTCTCCCTCTTGAGGCTCCGCAGATGAGGTGCACAGCCTCTTTATTTAACAGCTACACTTTTTTTTTAAGTCATCGGTCTTCTGACTGGTTTGATGTGGGCCGCGACTAATTCGGCTCCCGTGCCAACCTTTTTATCTCAGAGTAGCACTTGCAACCTACGTCCTCGATTATTTTCTCAATGTATTCCAGTCTCTGTCTTCCTCTACAGTTTTACCTTCAACAGCTCCCTCTAGTACCATGTAAGTTATTCCCTGATGTCTTAACAGATGTTCTACCATCCTGTCCCTTCGTCTTGTCAACGTTTTCCATATTATATTCCTTTCCTCGCCGATTCTGTAGAGACCGTCCTCATTCCTTACCTTATTAGTCCACCTAATTTTCAACATTTCTCGGTTGCACTATATCTCCAATTCTATGATTCTCTTCTGTTTCGGTTTTCCCACAGTCCATGTTTCACTAGCATACAATGCTGTATTCCAGACGCACATTCACAGAAATTGCTGCGTCAAATTAAGGCCTACGTTTGATACTAGCCCGCATCTCGTGGTCGTGCGGTAGCGTTCTCGCTTCCCACGCCCGGGTTCCCGGGTTCGATTCCCGGCGGGGTCAGGGATTTTCTCTGCCTCGTGATGGCTGGGTGTTGTGTGATGTCCTTAGGTTAGTTAGGTTTAAGTAGTTCTAAGTTCTAGGGGACTGATGACCTAAGATGTTAAGTCCCATAGTGCTCAGAGCCCGTTTGATACTAGTAAATATCTCTTAGCCAGGGATGTCCTTTTTGCCGGTGTTAGTCTATTCCGTCCGTCATGGGTTATTTTGCTGCCTTGGTAGCAGAACTCCTTAACTTCATCTACTTCGTGATCACCAATTATGATGTTAAGTTTCTCGCTGTTCTCATTTCTGCTGCTGCTGATTACGTTCATCTTTCTTCGATTTACTCTCAATCGACATTTTGTACTCATTAGACTGTTCATTCCATTCAACAGACCCTGTAACTTTTTCTTCATTTTCACTGAGGATAGCAATGTCAGCAGCGAATCTTAATATTGATATACTTTCACCATGGATTTTAATCCCACTCCTGAACTCTTCCATCATTTCCGTCATTGCTTCTTCGATGTATAGATTGAGCAGTAAGGGCCAAAGAATACATCCCTCTCTTACACTCTTTTTTAATCAGAGCACTTCGTTCTTGGTCTTCTGCTCTAACTGTTCCCTCTTGATTGTTTTACGTATTGTGTATTACTCGTCTTTCCCTATAGCTTACCACTATTTTTCTCAGAATTCGAACATCTTGCACGATTTTACATTGTCGAACGCATTTTCCAGAGCGTGTCTTGATCTTTCTTCAGCCTTGCCTCCGTTATCAATTCCAACGTCAGAAGTGCCGCTCTGGTGTCTTCACTTATCCTAAAGCCAAATTGGTCGCCATCTAACAGATCCTCAATTTTCTTTTCCATTCTTTTGTATGTCATTCCTGTCAGCAAATTGGGTGAAAGAGCTGTTAAGCCGATTATCTGATAATTCTCGCAATTGTCAGCTCTTGCAGTCTTCGGAATTGTCTGAATGATGTTTTTCTGAAGGTCTGATGGTATGTCGACGGTGTCATACATTCTACACAGCAAGATGAATAGTCGGTTTGTTGCCACTTCCCCCAATGATTTTTGAAATTCCCATGGAATGTAATCTATCCCTTCTACCTATTTTGTTCTTAAGTCTTCCAAAACTCTTCTAAATTTTGATTCTAATATTGGATCCTCTACCTCTTCTAAATCGACTCCTGTTTCTTCTTCTATCACATCAGACAAAGCTCCCCCTCTAAGAGGCCTGCAGTGTACTCTTTCCACCTATCCGCTCTCTCCTCTGCATTTAACAGTGAAATTCTCGTTGTACCCCTGATGTTACCACCCTTGCTTTTAATTTCACCAAAGGCTGTTTTGACATTTCTATATGCTGAGTTAGTCATTACGACAATCATTTCTTTCTCGATTCCTTCACATTTTTCATTCCTCAGTGCCTTGTATTTCTGTATTCCAACATTTTTGTACTTCCTTCTTTCATCGATCAACTGGAGTATTTCTTGTGTTAACCGTGGTTTCTTCACAGCTACCTTCATTGTACCTATGTTTTTCTCCCCAACTTTTGTGATAGCCCTTTTTAGAGACGTCCATTCCACTTCAATTGCACTACCTTCTGAGGTGTCATTCTTCATTCTGTAACATTTCCGTATCCCACTTCTTTGCTCATTGATTCTTCCTGACTAGTCTCTTAAACTTAAGCCTACTCTTCATCATTACCTCCTACCGCAACGAAAAAAATCAGAGAAATTAGAGGTCATACTGAAGTTTATCGACAATAGCTCTTCCTCCCACACCGTTTGCGAAGGGAACAGACAAGGGGGACAGAGATAGAGGTACCAAAGATACTTCCGACGCACACGGTAACGTGGCTAGGAGAGTATGCAAGTACAACCGGCAATTGTGTTACTTTTTCATGAAACGATAAAAGCCTTGTTGTGACTCAGAGGCGTTTTCGACAATTTAACACACAATGGGTCCCTTGCAAGAAGACCATCCATAGATTGTACGATACATTTGTACAGGAAGGAACAGTATTGGAAACGAAGCGACCTCGGCCTAAGCCTGTTAGTTCGACGGAGAATATTGAAGCGGTACGAGTTGCTGTACAGAGAAGTCCCGGGAAATCGTGTAGAAAGGCAGCAGTGCAACTGGGAATATCCAGACGCTCCGTTCAACGCATTCTTAAAAGTGACCTCCATATGTACCCATACAAGATGACATGTGCACAGAAGCTCACTGAAGAACACACGCAGCAGAGACTACTGTTTGCTCAGTGGGAGGAGGATAGGGAAGAAACTCACAACAACGTTTGGTTTTAAGACTAGGCGCATTTTCATTTAGACAGTGTGGTTAACAAACAAAATGTACGCTTTTGGGCCACTGAAAACCCACAAGTGCTTCATGAACGACAACATTATGCTCCGAGGATTACAGCGTGGGCAGAAATTTGCACTCACGGACTTATTGCACCCTTTTTCTTTGAAGAAACTGTGAACAGCGAGCGTTATTTGAGCATGCTTCGCAATAGCTTCATTCCACAGCTTCTTGCTACTGCCTTGCCCTTCAACACGCAGTGGTTCATGCAAGATGGAGCAAGGCCACATACTGCAAACACTGTGTTGGAGTTTTTACACGAGCATTTCGACATGCGGATGATTTCACTCAGGATTCCATGTCGCTTCAATGACGGACAAAATTGGCCCCCCAGTAATCCTGACCTCAATCCATGTGACTTTTTTCTTTGGGTGTACGTAAAGGAAAAATTTTCCCGAAACGTCCACGAGATTTAATGGACCTCAGAAGACTTATTTTTCAAGCTTGCAGTGAAATTACGGAAGACATGTGCCGTAGGGTAATCACTAACTCCAGTGTTCGTTTGAAGGAAGTTAGGAAACGAAATGGTGGACATATTGAGCATGTGCTGAGTTAGAACAAATCTCCATGGACGGCTCTTCATTGTAGTATATGTTCCTTTCAGATTGTATTGACAATAAAGTTTATATTAAAAAACAAAATGGTAACACATTTCGTGCACCACCCTGTAGATGTAGGTGTACGCACAAAACACCGAAAAAATTAGTTCGTCTTCCACATCGATGGATATTATTCGTATTTTCATTGCACGGAAGGGATGTAATACGCTGATCTTTTAACGACGACGAAGCCACGCAGTGGGGACAAGAGCATTTCTCTTAAAAATATTACAGGAATAAAGGCACAATTTTATATACGAATTGGAGCATATATTTGCGATTACCTACTTTTCGTAACGACAGCGGCACGTGATACGGGCTGGGGCAAGGTAATGCGCGACAGGTTTGTTTCCACGGAACTGCCGGAGAAGCAGCGCCGGATCGAAGCTTAGCGGCAGCATCCCTCAGATAGGGTGTGGTCCCCCGGTCGACTTTCCGCCGTTATTCAAGCGGTCTTGTAGTTTCCACAGTGGTGGAAGAGACTTATGCACTTTTCATTTTTAAATCGAAACAACTGTATTTCTTTCCAATTTAAATGCTATCGATTGCAATGGAATAAGGTTTGTTTAAAGTGCATTTAGGCGTCCCCTATAAAATCAATAATATTGCGCAATATTTCGTGATGCTCATTAATATTGAACGTGTAGGGGTGTGATTGAGAGGTTGCGCAGTAATGTTGAAAACATCAAAAAGTTTCGAAACGTATTGCACTGTCCGAAAATATTGTGCCGTATGTGGGCAATGTTAACAATATCCTCGCCAGTCTCTCGCATGTTACAGACGTTAGATATCTTTGTGTTCGCTATTCGTTATTGTGATCAAAATCAGTCAAAACAAGACAAGAGAGAATTCGTATTAGAGTGCATCGAAATGTATAAATTATTGCCGGAATTGTGGGACATTAGGGCAGATGAATACGGAAACATATATTCAGAGCGAATCGTATGATTTGTTCAAAAAATGGTTCAAATGGCTCTGAGCACTATGGGACTTAACATCTGAGGTCATCAGTCCCCTAGAACTTAGAACTACTTAAACCTAACTAACCTAAGGACATCACACACATCCATGCCCGAGGCAGGATTCGAACCTGCAACCGTAGCGTATGATTTGTTGCCCAGAAAATACAGTGAACGGTAGCCTCAACCACGAAGGAAGACGTTTGGAAAAAAAATTAATTAATGCAAGTTTATATAATTACGTGAGTGTATGCATTAACTATCCAAATATAATCTTTAAGTGCATATATTATAGCATGACACGTTTCCATAACTCGTATGTCCCAGATACTTTAAGGTGAAACTGCTCTGTTCAGTTTCAGGTATTCGAAAGAACTGCCAGTAGGATAACAAAAATGCAATGACCTGGTGGAATTGCGTTCCTCATTATAGTATTTTGCTTTTTGATTATGGGAATATAGGCATCCGCAGAAATCTTTCTAGGAGGACAGAGCAGTAGCGTAAGATCCTAAAATTGCGATTTTTGATATGAGTAGGTCAGTTTCGAGACATTTCGTGCCATAGAAATAGATTTTGCGATGCAAGAAACTTATTATATCCCAGAGAATTGATGGTTACCCACTGAATATTTTTTTATAGGTAGATTACTGTGATGCTTTAAACGAACAAACGAACGTTTATAAAGCGATCACCGAAGCCGAAGTATTGTCTCGCTACCATCAGCCTCGTAGAGGTACATTCGGCAAAGCGGGAATTTTAGCGGAATCACGAGAAATCATTCTAGAAATGTATGAAAATTCTGTAATAAATAAAAGCTCCAGAGTCCAAAGGGGAGGGGCGGCGAGGCTAAGTACCTATGTAAAGGGAGACAACCATTTCCAGTAATGAATGAAATGTTGGACCATCAACACATAAAAAATTATAATTTTTTTTCGTTCAACATGAAACCTCTTAAGTTAACGTGAGTGATCTTTGACAATCCCTGAACCAATTTTACATCCACCTTTTTCTTCTGTTTGCAACAAAGTAGCGATAACAGCAACAGCGTCTTTCTCATTCAACATTTCGACCTACAATAGTGTTGCACAGTATTATTGACAATTTTATTGAGCAGTCTAGGGAAAATTTCAATAATTTTGTACAATATTATTGCCAATATTAATGATCTTCTTGGGGGTGCTTTACGGGGTCGGCAGGTTTTACGTGAGGTGCAGCCGTTATTAAAGGCGCCATTATTCTCGGAAAATCAGGGCAACCATGTGTGAGATGTTGAAAGTCAATGAGAATGTGGTTCTTCGTTTCTATCGCTTCCTAAATAAAGTTAGCTGATATTTTCTTTCACTCGCAGGAATTTAAGTTTTTGTGTTGTTACTGTACATCGGATGGATATCATAAATAGTGACATATTTGAAAATTAAAGCTACATGTTCCTGTCAACGGAAGTTATGAATACCAGTGCAGCTCGTTTCTATATGCATTTTACCGCACTTCTAGTATTGCGAAAGTGTCCTATTTGTGTATGTGTGTGTGTTTCTGTGGTGTCTGTTCTTTCGAACTTGTCCAAAAGAACGGACACCACTTATACAATTAAGACGATGATTGCCGGTGATCCCTTCGGTACAGATACATACTAAGCCGATACATACTATGCCGCAATTAATGAGGCTAATGAGCAGGGACGCTACGTCAGTAGTGTGTGGTGTAAGTTGAGAATTTGAGTCTGACGGGAGGCGTGCTAGGGTAGTCTGCGCAGTCGTGGTGATCACTGTGTCTGGAGGGCGCCAGGTAAACAGGAGACACGGGTTCGAGGCCCTGTCTGGTCCAAATTTTCAACTTACTCCATTTATATAAATCAGTGCCCAGTGGCAGTTAATGTCTTTAGTTCCTTGTGTCTCTATTCAGAGTCCTCACACAGTGAATTTCTACCGAGTTATTAAACAGTACTTCGCTATTTCAGAGCTGCCTGTTGTTTAGAAGAAGTATTTGAGCGTGTACTGTTCATTGATTCACGCATTTCGTGCCGTATGATGGACCCCTATGGGTTCGAAATCGATTGCAATTGAATTGGACAGCGATAAATATAACTGTTTGGATGTTGAAATAAAAAGTGCAGAGTTCGTGTGTACAGTTTGGCTGAGGCGAAGCATTAAATACACGCAAAAATTTATAGATATAGAATAACCACATAACTAATAAAAAAGGAGAAGACATGAACCAAGTTTGCTGTTTTATCAGCCATTATATAACATTTACACTGACGATATTTTGAGAACATATCAGAACAAATAAATCACTACACTACTGTTTGATGATGGTCAAATTATCATTGACGAAAACGAAGACAACTTCCTAAACACCCACCATTTATTGAAGCAATCGTATAAGAAAATTTTTTAAATACTAAAACGAAAGTCGAAAATCATGCCGTTCGAAGGGATACAAAAAATTAGAATAAGGATATGCGACGATGATAAGTCAACAGAACAGGTTGCACACTTTCACTATTTGGTTTAGTTTAGTTTCCTGCATGTTGTGTGGACCATATTCGCAACAACTAAGATACATTTTCGCTGTGAAAACAAGACTGCATGTTGATATTTACAGTACTGGATTTTTTAAATCATAATCTACAACAAAATTATGGTAGTTGGTAGCTGCAATGTTAGGCGCGTTACGGGGCGCCTTAGGGACATAGGTGCCAAGGAGGGGAGAAAGCCAGTGTACACTTCGCGTGCATAGCGAGCGGACTCATTCCAGACGTGGAACGTGTCTTTCTGGATACCTTGAAGAGCACAGGGTGCAGACAACTGCAGGTGGTGGCTCACATCGGTACCATGATGTGCGTCTCTTTGGATCGGAAGATATTCTCTCTCGTTTCGAGTAGATATCTGAAGTGATAAAGGCTTGCTTGCTTGCGAAATGAAAGCAGAGCTCACCATTTGCAACGTAGTCAACAGGACGGCTTGCAGACCTCTGGTAAAAAGTTGAGTGGAGGGTCTGAATCAGAAGCTCAGACGGTTCAGAGACAGTGTAGGGTACATTCCTCGATTTGTGCCATAGGGTGGTAGGGTTTCGGGTTCCGCTAAATAGATCAAGTGTCCATTACACGCAGGAGGCAGCTACACGGGAAGCGGGGACTGTGTCGGGAACTGGGCGTTTTTCTTACGTTGCAGGGTCTCGGGGTAACACAAAAGGGCCTCAGTCTCAAAGGCTGCAGGTCGAACACAAGACGAACGTAGATCTAGGAACCATCGTTATAAGAGTTGTAAATTGTCGTAGCTCTGTTGGGACAGTACCTGAGCTCCAAGCACTAATAGAAAGCACTGATGCTCAAATCGTTATAGTCACTGAAAGCTGGCTAAAGCCGGAAATAAGTTCAGCCGACATTTTTGAGAAGAACCTAACGGTGTTCAGAAAGAACAGGCTTAACACAGTTGGCGGTGACGTCTTTGTTGTTTATAGCGAAATTGAAGTAGATAGATCCTATGAATTAGTGTGCGTAGAGTCATTCTTGGCAATCGGAATAAAATAATAATTGGATCCTTTTACCGACCTCCCAACTCAGATTATAAAATTGACGAAAGATTCAAAGAAAACTTGAATCTAATTCCAAACGGCTACGTGGGGTTTCCTACCGTGGGGTTTCCTACAAGGGTGCAGCAGGTAGTGAAGCTGTCCAGAGCAACCGGTTCCCTAACGAGATGTTTGCGAACTGAGCCTCCCCCAATGCTTGTCTACGCCAGTCGCTCACCCTCACACCAGGTGTTGTCACCGTTTCTCAGACTTTTCGCAAAGCTAACTTGCCGATTCAGGAGTTTCGTCATATATGTCATACGAAACTAATTATTTGTATTTGGCGGATCCCATTCACAAAAGTACGCTTTTAACGGTATTTCTAAAGTTCTAATACACAATCTGCTATTTATTGAATTTTTATATCAACAAAACTGAAAGTTTGGCTCAAATGGCTCTGAGCACTATGGGACTTAACTTCTGAGGTCATCAGTCGCCTAGAACGTAGAACTAATTAAACCTAACTAACCTAAGGACATTACACACATCCATGCCCGAGGCAGGATTCGAACCTGCGACCGTAGCGGTCACGCGGTTCCAGACTGTAGCGCCTAGAACCGCACGGCCACAACGGCCCGTAACTGAAATTTTACTTGGTACATTTCTTACATAACATGGTCACTCGTCCTGTGAAGCTTCCAGAATTTTTGATGAGGAAGGCGGAATGAGGACTCAGACAGCTGGTTGCCCACTTTTCTGTCAGAGACTTTTAAACACGATCTTATTTGCCGTTATTGTGCTCCAACAGGAGCATTTTTCAGCTGATTATTAAGAAGTTCATTTTATAAAGATGAAATTCCAACTAGATGAACTTTGGTTGGAACGAATTTTATCATCCGTATTCATCAAGAACAACACTCTAGTTATGGAGACTTTATACGCCGCATCTAACCGTAGGGAAATATTCTGTAATTTCTTTCAAATGAACACGTCCTTACATCTTTAACTAATTACTAACTGTAAACCCGGAGTTGCCCGGATATTTATTCATCCCAGTTTTTTTGTCAGTTCATCCCCTCTTCCTCATCTCTCTTGTCCATTTAGTCCTATCTCGTCTCTCTATCCACCTCCTCCTTCCGCCAATCCGTCTCTCTTTCCATCTCCTCCCTCTGCCCCCCTCTCTCACAACACTTCCTCCTCCTCTCCATTCTCCTCTCCTTCTCCATCCATCTTCCTGTCTCTGTCCACCTCCTCCTTTTCTAATAGTGCATCAAATTCACAATAACACCCCAATTTATGTATTTATTACAGTGTTCCATTAGTCATTCATCACCTTCCCCCTTTTTCTGTTTACCTGCTGCTCCCTCTCTCGTTTAATCGGCTTCTCTCACTTCTCTGGATGCACCTCCTCCCCACTTCCCGCCCCCACACGTTCTCCTCTCTCCGTATATCTCCTCCTCCACCTCCGTCATGCCATCTCCTCTTTCCCAGTCTATGAAAAAATACGTATATCTGCCAACTTTCATGCTGATTGACGAGACGATGTTGAATTTATTTAAAGGTAGGCCAACCATCCGCCATCCAGCATATGTTGGCTTGAGTAAATGCCTTCACCACGAAAACATACATACATGAGCCAACTCGCAAGCTGATCAGTCAAATGGTGTGTAATTCTGTTGTAAGGCACCCTCCGCCATACACCGTATGAAATTTCACGTAGACGGTGAGGTTCCCCTTGTTTTGAAGATGAAATGTACAAAATGTCATCAAGATCGGAGCAAGAATGTGGCTTTTGTTCAAAATCCATAAGTAAAGTACCTTCCACCATGCACTGAACGAAGTTTTATGTGCACAGTGACCTTCCTCTTGGTTTCGGAAATAGGAATTCATTTTTATACACCCCGCCCGCTCTATGCCGACTTAGTTGCGAAACATAAATAATAGATTCGAACAACAGAAATCACGTAATGATTTCTGTCGTATAAGGGGCAACATAGCTATTAAATAATAGTAACGAGATTACGAGAGCAGTCACTTTCAGTGTTACATAAAATAACATTATACCTTATAAATTATCATGACACAAAATGAAGATGATAAGCAATGTGGGACATCCTTCCGTTTGCGTTTGAAACTCTCGGAGATATTCTGTGTGGTGAGGAGGGTGGGAGGGGGCAGCAAGGGGAGCCTCGCTTTGTTTTGCCGGCTCGGGCCACTGACACGTTTAGTGTGCCACTGCTCGTAGGAAACCACATGGCAGGAAACCCCACGGTAGGAAACCCCACGACACCTTCCAAACACGTATCCGACTCATACAATTATAATTGGTGGTGACTTCAATTTACCCTCGATATGCTGGCGAAAGCCGGCCGGTGTGGCCGAGCGGTTCTAGGTGCTACAATCGGGAACCACGCGACCGCTACGGTCGCAGGTTCGAGTCCTGCCTCGGGCATGGATGTGTGTGATGTCCTTAGGTTAGTTAGGTTTAAGTAGTTCTAAGTTCTAGAGGACTGATGACCTCAGCAGTTAAAAGTCCCATAGTGCTCAGAGCCATTTGAACCATTTTTTTGCTGGCGAAAATACATGTTTAAATCCGGAGGTAGCATAAAACGTCATCCGAAATTGTGCTAAACGCCTTCTCTGAAAGTTATTTCGATGAGCCCACTCGAATAGTAAGCAGTTGTGAAAAAACACTTGAATCTTAGCAACAAATAACCCTGAGCTAATAACGAGCATCAAAACGGATAAGGAATTAGTGAAAACAGAGTTGTCGTAGCAAGACTGAATACCGTAACTCCCAAACCTTGCAAAAATAAAGAAAAAATATAGCTATTCAAAAGAGCAGATAAAAATTCGCCTGACGCCTTCCCGAGAGACTATCTCTACTGCTTCCAAATTAACAATGTAAGCGTAATTCAGCTGACGCTTGAATTCAAAGAAATAGTATCGACAGCAATTGAGAGATTTATTCCAAATAAACTGACGAACGACGGAGCTGATCAAAAAAATGGTTCAAATGGCTCTGAGCACTATGGGACTAAACATCTGAGGTCATCAGTCCCCTAGAACTTAGAACAACTTAAACCTAACTAACCTAAGGACATCACACACATCCATGCCCGACGCAGGATTCGAACCTGCGACCGTTGCAGTCGCGCGGTGCCAGGCTGAAGCGCCTAGAACCGCTCGGCCACACCGGCCGGCCGGAGCTGATCCCTCATGGACACAAAACAGGTCAAAATAATATTGCAGAAACAACGAAAAAAGCATGGCAAATTTAAACAAAAGTAAAATTCCCAAGATTGCCGATCTTTTACAGTAGATCGAATTTTAGCGCTGACTCAGGTGCGAGATGCTTATAACAGTGTCTACAAGGAAACTTTGTCTCGAAACCTGGCAGAAAATTCAAAGACATTCTGGTCATATGTAAAGCATGCTAGCGACATGACACTATTAATGTCTTTTCTGCGCTATAGCAATGGAAATACTATCGCAGAGTTATTAAACACAGCCTTCCGAGATTCCAACACAAAGTAGACGAAGTAAATATTCCAGAATTTTAATCAAGAACAGCTGCCAACACGAGTAAAGTAGAAGTATATGTCCTAGGAGCAGTGAAGCAACTTAAATCACTTACTAAAACAAGTCTTCCTGTCCAGACGCTATACAAATCATGTTTCTTTCAGCGTATGCTGATGCAATACCTCCATACTTAACAGACATATATAATCGCTCATTCGACGAAAGATCCGTACCCAAAGACTGGAAAGTTGCACACGTCACACCAATATTCAAGAAAGGCAATACGAGTAATCCACTAAATTACAGGTCCATATCATTAACATCGATATACAGCAGGATTTGTAAGATATATTGTTTTCGAACATTATAAATTACGTCGAAGAGAAGGTCTATTGACAAAAGTCAACCCGGATTTAGAAAACATCGTCCTTGTGAAACACGACTGTCTCTTTATTCACACGAAGTGCTGAGTGCTGTCGATAAGGGATTTCATTTCTAGATTTTCAGAAGACTTTTGACAGAGTATCTCACAAGTAGTTTGCAATCAAATAGCGTGCTTGTGGAATGTCGTTTCAGTTATGTGAGTGGATTCATGGTTTCCTGTCACAGACGTCATAGTTCGTAGCAATTGGCGGAAAATCTTCGAGCAAAATAACAGTGATTTGTGGCGTCCTAAAGTTAGCGTTATAGGCCGCTCACGGTTCCTTATAGGGTGATTGTAATTAAAGTTAAACTTTCAAACCGCTGTAGAAATAACACCACTGGTCAGAATGACGTCAAATTGCAAAGGAATATTATTGGAGAAGGGGGAAAACGTATGGCAGAAGAAAAATACACTCCTGGAAATGGAAAAAAGAACACATTGATACCGGTGTGTCAGACCCACCATACTTGCTCCGGACACTGCGAGAGGGCTGTACAAGCAATGATCACACGCACGGCACAGCGGACACACCAGGAACCGCGGTGTTGGCCGTCGAATGGCGCTAGCTGCGCAGCATTTGTGCACCGCCGCCGTCAGTGTCAGCCAGTTTGCCGTGGCATACGGAGCTCCGTCGCAGTCTTTAACACTGGTAGCATGCCGCGACAGCGTGGACGTGAACCGTATGTGCAGTTGACGGACTTTGAGCGAGGGCGTATAGTGGGCATGCGGGAGGCCGGGTGGACGTACCGCCGAATTGCTCAACACGTGCGGCGTGAGGTCTCCACAGTACATCGATGTTGTCGCCAGTGGTCGGCGGAAGGTGCACGTGCCCGTCGACCTGGGACCGGACCGCAGCGACGCACGGATGCACGCCAAGACCGTAGGATCCTACGCAGTGCCGTAGGGGACCGCACCGCCACTTCCCAGCAAATTAGGGACACTGTTGCTCCTGGGGTATCGGCGAGGACCATTCGCAACCGTCTCCATGAAGCTGGGCTACGGTCCCGCACACCGTTAGGCCGTCTTCCGCTCACGCCCCAACATCGTGCAGCCCGCCTCCAGTGGTGTCGCGACAGGCGTGAATGGAGGGACGAATGGAGACGTGTCGTCTTCAGCGATGAGAGTCGCTTCTGCCTTGGTGCCAATGATGGTCGTATGCGTGTTTGGCGCCGTGCATGTGAGCGCCACAATCAGGACTGCATACGACCGAGGCACACAGGGCCAACACCCGGCATCATGGTGTGGCGAGCGATCTCCTACACTGGCCGTACACCACTGGTGATCGTCGAGGGGACACTGAATAGTGCACGGTACATCCAAACCGTCATCGAACCCATCGTTCTACCATTCCTAGACCGGCAAGGGAACTTGCTGTTCCAACAGGACAATGCACGTCCGCATGTATCCCGTGCCACCCAACGTGCTCTAGAAGGTGTAAGTCAACTACTCTGGCCAGCAAGATCTCCGGATCTGTCCCCCATTGAGCATGTTTGGGACTGGATGAAGCGTCGTCTCACGCGGTCTGCACGTCCAGCACGAACGCTGGTCCAACTGAGGCGCCAGGTGGAAATGGCATGGCAAGCCGTTCCACAGGACTACATCCAGCATCTCTACGATCGTCTCCATGGGAGAATAGCAGCCTGCATTGCTTCGAAAGGTGGATATACACTGTACTAGTGCCGACATTGTGCATGCTCTGTTGCCTGTGTCTATGTGCCTGTGGTTCTGTCAGTGTGATCATGTGATGTATCTGACCCCAGGAATGTGTCAATAAAGTTTCCCCTTCCTGGGACAATGAATTCACGGTGTTCTTATTTCAATTTCCAGGAGTGTAGTTACAAAATGTAGCAATATATGGTGCTGTAAGCATCATTATTTAATAGTGGTTGAGTACAAATGACAAATGAATCATACAACAATGCCTAAGGTATATGTTTGACGTTAAACAAACTGTACTAATCGGTGTGAATGGGTGTACAGGTGTGATACTGTTAGTGACGTAAGTCCATCCACGACAGCAAGGTCATGTCACGTCGGATGGGAAAAATCGGTTTTTAATTGCCCCGAGGCCAAAAACCGCCTATAAAGCATCACTCACATCGGTTTTTAATTGTCCTGAGCTCAAAAACCGCATAAAAAGCATCAATCACATCCGTTTTTAATTGCCCTGAGGCCAAAATCGCATAAAAAGAATCAAATCGGATTATTAATTTCCGTATGATTGGCGCAAACCATGTTCAATGTACTGTCCAACGTTTTGTGCAACAAGCTGAAATCGAGAAACAGCATGTTCCACAACTGATCGAAGTGTTTCCGGGGTCACGTTCAGAATGTGCTGCGCAATACGTGCCTTCAATGCAGCTAAGTTCGCAATCGGAACACTGAATACATCATCTTTCATATAGCCCCACAGCCAGAAGTCACACGGATTAAGATAAGATGATCGGGACAGCCAGACTGTAGAGAAATGGCGGCTGATAATTCTAGCTTTTCCGAAATGGCGCTTCAGCAGCTGCTTAACTAGATTTGCAATGTGCGGAGGTGCGCCATCTTGCATAAAAATGATCCCATTCACACATCCACGCTGTTGAAGAACTGGAACGACATTGTTGCGCAAAAAACACTCACAGGTAACAGGACCCCTATGATAAATGATGCTGTAAACACGCACCACGCAGTGACCTTTTCAGGATAAAGTGGTACTGGCTGATTTACGTGCGGATTTTCCGTTGCCCATATTCGACAATTCTGTGTATTGAGATATGCTGTCAGATGGAAGTGGGCTTCGTTTGTCCACAAAATCTTCCATGGCCAACATTGTCCAATTCCATGCAAGCAAGAAATTCTAAAGCAAAGTACTCTTGCTGGCAGGTCAAAAGGAAGCAATTCGTGCACATGGGTAATTTTGAATGGACAGCAAAGAAGGATGTTTCGTAGGATTTTACGCACCGCGCTCACGGGTATGTCCAATGTTCGGGCAATTCTCTGTGCACTACACGTTTGCACACCACCACTCGTCTCCTCCTGTACTGCTGTAGCCACTGCTTCCACTGACGAATCAATTCGTTTCCTCCCTCTACCAGGTTGCACACCAACAGAATCTGTCTCTCCGAATTCCCGAATCATTTTATCCAGACCCACGGCAGTCACGGGACCAACACCTTTTTTCAAACCCCTTAACACAACTTTACAAGCAGAGCGCGATGCCGCATTGAGACAGTCATGGTGAACGTCGCAGACGCGAAAGGTGGAAAAGCCGTTTTTTTTTTTACTTTATTGTTATTTTAACACCTGAACAATCAGGTAGGCTGGCAGCGGCATGCTACGCCGCTCTTCAGCCATAGAGTTGACAATCACAGTACAAGAATGGAGAATGAAAATGAACATAGTGACGGGCAAAAAATAGTGGTCACAGTCACACAAAAAACACGGAGCCGTTCACACTCGACGAGAAAGACACTGAAAACACGTTGACACGGCGCACATAACACTGATGAATCCGATGGCACAAGTGAACGGAGAAGCGTGACGGCGGACACTAAAAACACTAAACGACGTCACACACACGAGACACAGATGGCGATGATCTCCGGCGTGCGAAAGTCCACGTAGCGTGTGCGAGTCCGGGGACCTGCCAAGAGGGGGAGAAGGGTGAGGGCGGGTGGAGAGGGTGGAGAGGGGAGAACAGAGATACCAATGGCCGAGGAGAGGGGAGGAGGAGTAGAAGGACAGGGGAGGGGAGGCCCGGGGGAGAAGTGGGGAGAAGGGGGGGAGGGATGGAGGGTGCCCAAAGGAACAGATACAGGAAGAGGGAGGGAGGATCAAAGTTGGTAGGAGGGCTACATGGAGGGGAGGAGGACATCATCAGGGAGGGGGAGCTGGCGGAAGCCACCTTGGGAGAGGGTAAGGAGGGTGGAGAAATGGAGACCGGGTGGGACGTGGGAATACAGGCGCGGCAGCGGGCGGGGGTGGGAGAGGACCGGGGAGACGAGCGGGTGAGGAGGATCGAGTTTACAGGAGGTGTACAGGATCCATATCCTTTCAAGGAAAAGGAGGAGGTGGGGGAAGGGGAGGAGATCGTACAGGATCTGCGTAGGGGAGGGGAGACGGATGCGATAGGCGAGGCGGAGAGCATGGCGTTCAAGGATTTGGAGGGATTTATAAAAGGTAGGGGGGGGGGGCGGAGATCCAAGCCGGATGGGCATAACAAAGGATAGGGCGGATGAGGGATTTATAGGTGTGGAGGATGGTGGAGGGGTCCAGACCCCACGTACGGCCGGAGAGGAGCTTGAGGAGACTGAGTCGGGAGCGTGCCTTGGCTTGGATTGTCCGGAGGGTGGGAGTCCAGGAGAGGCGACGGTCGAGGGTGACGCCAAGGTACTTAAGGGTGGGAGTGAGGGCGATAGGACGGCCATAGATGGTGAGATAGAAATCAAGGAGGCGGAAGGAAGGGGTGGTTTTGCCTACAATGATCGCCTGGGTTTTGGAGGGATTGACCTTGAGCAACCACTGGTTGCACCAAGCGGTGAACCGGTCAAGATGGGATTGGAGAAGGTGTTGGGAGCGCTGTAGGGTGGGGGCAAGGGGAAGGAAGGCAGTGTCATCGGCAAACTGGAGAAGGTGGACGGGGGCTGACGGCGGCGGCATGTCCGCCGTGTACAAAAGGTACAGAAGGGGGGAGAGGACGGAGCCTTGGGGCACACCGGCAGAGGGGAAAAAGGTGTAGGAATCTGTGTTATGGATGGGGACATAGGAAGGAAAAGCCGTGTACCCGGCGTGTTTATACCAACTTCAATGGGTCGTGCGGATGACAGGTGTTTTCATTTACGTATCCTGACACATACAGCGCCATCTATTGATCAATTTTCACACTTTTTTTTCTTCTGACATACGTTTTCCCCTTCTCCGATAATATTCCGTTGCAATCTGACGTTATTCTGGCCAGTAGTGTTATTTCTATAGCGTTTTGAAAGTTTAATTATAATCACCCTGAATATAAACGACTTAGGAGACAATCTGAGCAGACGTCTTAGGTCGTTTGCAGATGATGCTGTCGTTTATCGTCTATTAAAGTCATCAGAAGTTCATAACGAATTGCTAAACGATTTAGAAAATATATCTCTATGGTGCGAAATTTGGCAACTAACCCTAAATAGTGAAAAGTGTGAGCTCATGCCCATGAGTGCTAAAAGGAAATCAATCAAATCTATCGGCTAAATTTAAGTGAATGCCTAGGAACTACAATTATGAACAACTTAAATTGTAAAGAACGCACAGAAAATGTCGTGGGGAATGCGAACCAAAGACTATGTTTCATTGGCAGAACACTGCCTGCAATATGCTTGTCCGTCCTTTTTTGGATTATTGCTGCGCGGTGAGGGTCTTTACAAATAGGATTAACAGAGTACATCAAGATAGGTCAAAGAAAGGAAGCACGTTTTCGATTATCAAGAAATAGGAGAGAGAATGTGTCGGACGTGTTACAGGATTTGAAGTGGAGATCATTAAAACAAAGGTGTTCTCGTCGCGGCGGGATCTTCTCTTGAAATTTCAATCACCAACTTTCTCCTGGGAATGCGAATTTATTTATTTTTTTACGCCGACCTGCATAGGGAGAAAAGATCATCGTAAAGATAAGAGAAATCAGAGCCCTCGCGGATAGATATGGGTGTTCGTTTCTTCCGCGTGCTGTTCAATAGCGGAAAAATGGAGCAACATTGTGAAGGTCGTTGATAACCCTCTGCCAGGCACTTAAGTGTGGTTTGCAGAGTAGCTATGTAGACGTGGATGTAGATTCGACAAATATAACCCAATCATGTACATACTATCTTCTCAGACATTGAGATGTGGAATAGATAGAGTTAGCAAGCAGAAATTCCTTAAATTTATTTTTAAAATTTTCGTTTTCTGTTAGCTCTTTTACTTCACGAGCGAGATGATCAAACATTTTTACGGCTGCGTTGTTTGCTCCTTTCTGTCCAAGGTTGGCCTGTGTGGACAGTGGATATTATTTTTATTCCTGATGTTGTATTTATGACTACTAATATTATCCCCAAATTGTGCCTGATTCTGCTGTTAGTATGCTTCATTTTTTAAACAGTTGCTTCCATGAAGTTTGAGTATGGACACAGACGTTACCACTAAAGCACTACATGTTTTACGTTTATGTGTGTAAGTGCCACGAAATTTATTTCAGATGGCGCCATTGAATGAAAGTTTGTAATGTAAACTCATTTTCTAATGCTTTCATCGCCAAAATCAGCAATTAGACGAAGATCAAATATTGCTGAAATCAAGCGTTTAAGATCTGTAGTTCGTCATTTCCAGTTCAAGTAATTAAAAATATACATACTCAGGAATTTTGAGCAATTAGTTTTATATACCTCCTTTCCTCCATATTGTTGTTTTCGGTGATGTGACCGGAGGCATTACATAAATTTCACTATATATGCGGAGCAACATGAAATAACACTAAATAATAAACCCATGATGGATATATTGCTAACGTCTTAGCAGAAGAGGTAGCTGCCACAGTAATGTCATATGGGAACACTGTAGCTTTTCCTGAAAAAGAAAAAAAATACAATCCTGTACTAGGGGACAATAGGAAATGAAATCCTTTTTCAAAGGACTCATTCCGTTATTCGCATTGAGCGACTTACAGAAAGCACAGCAAACCTAAATCTGGGTGGTAGGACGTCCTGTAGAACCCCACTTGTCACTTGTGCGTGTCCAGTTCCCTAACCACTGTCAGAAGGTTCAGAGAGCTATGTTTAGTTTCTTGTTTCTAGTGATTGTGTCAACAATAGCCATATCTTCAAAAAAATTGGATAAGAACTGAACTATTACAAAGTACTTCATTTTTGTAGGTACAGCCAGAACGAATGCAAGAGACAAATGAAGGTGCACGTTAATGCTTTCATCCCTGTTGTTGTCGACGGTTAATAAGGGGTCACCGTGCTTCAGAGACAACATATTGGACTAGTTATTAAAACTTCTGTTGGTCCATTACGGCCAAGGGACATCGGCTGGTATGTACTTTTCAATTCAATAGACTTTACCGGCAGCCGTATACTTTAAGATATTTTATTTTATTCTGAAAGTAACCAGTTTTGGCAATTCATTTTGCCATCTTCAGGCCCCATACGCTTTTTTCAAATCAACGAACTTATAGTATAGTGCCATAAAACTGGATATCGCGAATTCCAATCGTTATGCAGCTGCTTCATACGAAAACGTGACAGCAACTGAGCCCACCTACAGTCCACATATATGATAAGTTCGTTGATCCGGAAAAAAGCGTATGGGGCCTGAAGATGGCAAGATGAATTGCCGAAACTGGTTGGTTTCAGAATAAAATAAAATATCTTAAAGTTTACGACTGTTGGTAAAGTTTATTGAATTGAAAATTTTATCAAAACATCCTGTTGGTCCGAGCTACTGCTTAGATTTTGAACAGAAATAAACAGCAGTGGCCGTCGATGACTTCCGTTATAAGGAGTCACCCTCATTCCGCCAGTGGTATGTCAAAGAGAGCAGAGGAGCGGGTTGAGGTTAGGGTATGCTTTTGCCCTTGGGGTGCGAAACTGCCTATAAGGCAGAAGAATCAGCAGTGGTCAATGGCATGAGGATGAATAAGGCAATGGAAACACCTGCAATACAGACACAAATATATATACAGGAAAAAGTGTGATTCGCAAAGTTCCAGATAAGTTCTCCAATCAGGTTTCTGAGATGCGTCTGCCGAGAGTGAGATGACCATGAGTAAGAGACTAAAAAAAATTGGTAAAAGAACAGTCAAATGCTTTGTGAAATGATATATCTAAAAATAAAATAGAGAAACATTTGGCGCGCCTTTTAATGATGCTCTAAATTATGTAAAGCAGCTGAGATGCTCATATGTTAGAGGAGACCATTAAGTGAAATTATACCAGACAAATATCCTCTAGTTCGCCTCAAAATTCTAAGATTCTAAATTAAACATTGTCCGCAGATCGTAGTCTTGCGGTAGCGTTCTCGCTTCTCGCGCATGGCGTCCCGGTTTCGATTCCCGGCGGGGTCAGGGATTTTCCCTGCCTCGAGATGACTGGGTGTTGTGTCGTCTTCATCATCATCAACATTAATCCCCATTACGGTCGGAGGAAGGCAATGGCAAACCACCTGCGCTAGGACCTTGCCTAGTCAGCAGTGCGGGTCTCCCGCATCGTCCCCTACGCTCCTCGGAGTATGGGACCTCATCCTCCTCCTCCTCCTCCTCCTCATCATCATCATCATCATCTAATTAAACAATGAACTTTGAATTCTCAATCACCACCTCATCAGCTGCACGTGATTTCGAGCTTCATTGAAAGACACGTCAAATGTTCCCTAATCTATTTTATTTCTTACTTTTAGACAATCATTTCACAGAACATTTTACCATTTTCGAGTCTTTTATTTTCAAGTTTTGTTCAGAAAGCATGCAGTATTATAAATTTAAATATCGGTCGGTATTCTATTACTATCTAGATCAACAGAAAGCCGAGAAGTAACATTTTATGTTGTGATTTGATATTTTTTGACACTTGAGTAACATAGCTAACAGCTAGCTCAAATCACTAAGTTTTACTTAATTACCCTGATTTCTTTCAAGAAATTAAGCCTTTTTCGTAAGATCAGACCTCACATTGGTCAATTTGATACCCCATATCTCCATTCCCCATTCTTAATATGGCTATGAAAATTCGGGAAAAAATCGATTGTGTAATTTTCTCCAAATTATTAGGTTTTTCTTAATTAAACGTATTACTTGCAAGCAACTAAATTTTTTTTTTGTAGAAACATATCTCACGCAGTTCAGTTTGATTCCCCATTTGTGCATTTCCCACGGTTCTTTTGCCGATGAAAATTTGACAAAAATCTCTTGTGTTATGCTCAAACATTTGACCGAAAAGCAGCGTATTCGTAACGTTCTGTGAGTCGGAGCGTGCATTGTCTTAATAAGGGCTAGGTAACTATAAGAAAAATACTGAAAAAACAGAGAAACGGTAACATTCTACGAGACACAGTGTGGAATGTCAGAAGTCTGAATGTCGTAGGAAAACTAGATAATTGGAAAAGGGAACGGCGAAAGCACACTCTAGATACAGCAAGCAACAGTGAAACGGCATGAAAAGAAGATTTGGGCTTCTGGGTAATATTAACAGCAGCGGAAAATTATACAACGGAAACAGAATTCGCTATGAATAGGAAAGAAGGACAAAGACTGAATTACTTTGAACAATTCAGCAGTAGGATTACTCTCATCAGAACCGACAGTATACCGTCGTCAACAACAATATTTTAGTATACATGCCAACGTCACAAGCAGAAGATAAAGAGAGAGAGAGAGCCGGCCGAGCGGTTCTAGACGCTTCAGTCTGGAACCGCGCGACCGCTACTGTCGCAGGTTCGAATCCTGCCTCGGGCATGGATGTGTTTGATGTACTTAGGTTAGTTAGGTTTAAGTAGTTCTAAGTCTAGGGGACTGATGACCTCAGATGTTAAGTCCCATAGTGCTCAGACCCATTTGAACCGTTTTTTGAAGAGAGAGAGTGAGAGAGGAAACACTGAGGAGATGTTTCATCAATCTGGGATTCTTACCACAAAGGACTGATTGAGGAGATGGACAATATACAACGAAGAGCGGCGCGTTTCGTCACGAGATTGTTTAGTCGGCGCGAGAGCGTTACAGAGATACAAACTACAGAAGAAGAGGTGACAAGAGAGACGTTGTGCCTCACGGAGAGGCCTGCTATTGAAATTTTGAGAGAGCATTTTCCGGGAAAAGTCGGGGAACATATTACTTCCTCCCACATATGACTCATGAAAAGATCAGGAGCTAATACAGAGGCTTACCGACTGTCAATATTCCCACGCGCCATTCGCGTTTGGAACAGGGAAGGGGGGGGGGGGGGGGGGGTCAGTTAGTATATCAGAAATACCTTCCGTCACAAACTGTTAGGAGTATGATGTTGATGTAGAATGTTCTTGAGTGGTACAGTACCTCACCGATGTAGTCCACTTTCGAGCCAAATATTATTCACTTTAAGTCAGTTTTATTAAAAGTGAGCAAGCTTGCAAGCAGTTTATTTAAAAGATACTAACTATAGGGCAGATGCTGGTCTGAATCACAATAGGAGCTTTTAGGGTATTTGATTTGAAGAAGTCATTCACAAAACAATTACGTGAATGTTAAGAACCATAGTGAAGAGTAGCCTCACTCCAGCGTAAATCAAAACTTATTCCGTATTACAAATATCTCTGAAGGTAGTTAGAAAAACGGAAATCATAAAAAAGTGACTGTAATTATTTTACACAGAGTAATCGTAATATATTTAGCAGATCATAACTTCAAGAAACATTTTTACCGAATGATTCAGAGACATATAGTCAAATCGCATCTGTGAATTATCGCTCTTAGCAACGATGTAGTGGGGTCGCAAATGAGCATTTTTCGAATAAGTATTAACAGAAAATGATTTAACGATTTCCGACCTATTCTCTTTCTATAAAAGAATCTGTATTGTACTCAAAATATTCAAACAACATATTTACAGGGGGAGAAGATATCCCATGTGATAGCGCGATAACTGGATGTCGAGTTAGAAGACAGAATAGACCCAATATTAGAGTCAGAGGTCGACAAAGCTCAGGAAGACCTGCGATCAAACCAAACCGAATGCGATGTAACATTCTTTCGGAATTTCTCAAATCATTGGAAGAAGTGGCAACTGGACGATTATTAAAGTTGATGTGTAGTCTATGAGACTTCTGGTAGAATATCATCCACATGAAGATATCAAAGGCACAAAAATGTGAGATCTACTGTACAAGCAGCCTACAAGTTCGTGCATCCAAGTTTTTGACAAGAATATAATTCTGAAAAATAGAAAAGTAGACTGTTGGAAGACGGTCTGTTTGGTTTAGGTAAGGTAAAGACACAGTCTGTCGCTGCACTTAATAAGGAAGGCGCGTCCTAAGAGAAAAATCATCTTCAAGGCACTTGTAAACATCGAAAAATCGTTTGACTGCATAAAATGATGAAAGACATTCGAAAATCTGAGAAAGATAGGTATAAGCATTAGAGAAAAGCGGGTAGTAAACGATATGAACAAGAACCGTGCAGGAACAATGAGACCGAAAGACAAGAGATGTGTGCTCTTATGAAAAAGGGTGTGAGGCAAAGATGCAGTCTTTCGCCCCAACTTTCAACCACTACATTGAAGAAGCATTGATGGAAATGAAAAAAAAAGGTTCAAGAGTGTGATAAAAATTCAGTGTATATGGATATCAATGATTAGACACGTTGATGACATTGCTATCTTCAGTGAAGATGAGGAGAAATTACGGGACTGTTGGATGGAATCAAAAGTTAACTGAGCATGGAGCATAGTTTGAGAGTAAACCGAAGAAAGAAAGAGTAATGAGAAGCAGCGAAAATGAGATTAGTAATAAACTTAACATCAAAGTTGCAGACCACAAAGCAGACGAACTGAAGGAATTCTGCTACCTTGGAAGAGAAATGACAGAAGACGGGCGAAGCAAGAAGGATATAGAAAATAGTGACAAGCAAAGAGGGTATTCCTGGCCAAAAGAAGTCTGCTAGTATCAAACGTTTTCCATAAATTGAGAAAAGAATTTATGAGAATATATGTTTGGAGCACAGCGTTGAAAGTGGACTACGGAAAATCGAAAAAGGAGTGGCAAACGTTTGAGATTTGGTGTTACAGAATGGCTCTAATAATTAAGTGGACTGATAAGAAGTAAGGAGGTTATCCACGTAATTGGCGAAAGGAAGGAACGTGTTGAAAAACTCACTAGCAGGAACAGAAATATCGGACATGTGTTAAAACATCAAGGAATAACTTTCACTATATCGTACTAGAAGGAAGTTTAGAAGGCCAAAACAGTAGGAAAAGTTAGAGATTGCAGTATCATCATCATCAGATTTTCGTTCCAGCGAGCCCAGTAGGAACTTTGTGAACGATATACCTCCATTGATATCTGTCCTGGTATAGCTTTTCTCTCTCCACTGCGTCTCCTCTTATCTTCATTAATCTGGTCTGCCCATCTCTTCCTAGGCTGTCCAATCGCTCTTTTTCCTGGCACCTCCATCCCCAAATGCTGGCGTGCAGTTCGAGTCGGGTGCATTCGCTTCACTTGACTTAACCACTTCAGTCTCGCAGCACTCATACTTACCCCCATGGTCAAGGTCACATGCAGGTCTCTCCTTACGTATTCGTTCGTGACTGTCTCTCCTGTTTTTTTTGTAGAGCTTATAACCCTCCTACCTCTCCGGCTAATTGCGCTTTTCTATATGACCGTGTACCTAAAGTCCCTAATATTTAGGAGAAAGACATCCACTCCGAAGAGTATGCAAAACCGAGAGACGTAGATAAAGATATAACCGAATCACCATGTTCAGTATTTTGGCAATGACGATTAGAAACAAAGTTCCGTTAACTTTATGTATTTTAATTACGTAAACCAGATTTTTAATTAACAGTAGTTAGTGTAAAATTTGGAAGAAAGGTTTTCAAAGCATGTCATCAATGAAATAACCAAAGGTCGCCAGTTCCTTACCGGAACAAGAATTAAATTAAACTGAAACTGAACTTTGTACTCGTAAGCAATCTTACGTAAGAATAGTTATTGGCGTTATGACATAGGAACAGTACCTAACGCACACTTTCAAGTACTCACACTACACATGTCACAGCAGTCAGACAATAATCAAAGAGCGAACACACACAACATATCATATTAATTTTCAAAGATCAAGTAAAGTAAGATTGTTTACTGCCTGTGGTCAGAAACTTTTTGTTACGTTACTCACCGTAATACTGACTGTAGTAATTGTAACAAGCAGAAAGATTATTTGAATTTAACAGTTACTTTGATATTTCTTTGTAATAAAAGTTACACATTACGCTACAAGCTATAAATTAGAACTGGGCTTTGACAATGAAATTCAGTGTCCAAGTTACGTAAAGTTTTACTACCAATTTCTTATTATGAAAGTTACTTTGTTTTAAGCAAATGGATTCATACTGGCTTTTGTCTCATTCTGTTTCTGACATCATTCATACTACAACCAAAGGTTTCATTATTACGTAATTGTCCAAAAGTTGGAAAAATTATCTTTTGATAATCTAATAAATTAATGTTCACTTCATTTTCTGATTATCTCGGTTCATACAAAGGGATAGGATGGATACTACTTGGGTAATGACTTAGGAAAATTATTTACATGACAATATGCACGAAAGCTATGTTATTCAAACAATAAAATTCCAAATACACTGGTCAGTCTATTACACTTCTAGTTAGAAAACGTCTAGATCTTACTTCACTTCACGATGCCCTTGGTTTGTCGAGTGGCTTCATTTAGCGGTAAATTTGGCACAGGTTGATCTTCTTGTCATACCATAGCCAATAACAAGGGCCCACAGTACTCTTGATGTTATATGAATTACTCTTGCTGCATTTGTGCTGTGCTCAATAAATGCTATAGCTTGCCCACATTTAACATCCGCCAAAACAACCATTGCAGTTTTCACTGCCCTGCACTTCGGAAACAGACATTTTGTTCCCGCTCTTTTGCATAGCCACACCGGCGAATACACACAACCAACGACACCAATCGTCTCCTCGCGACTTCCAACTGTTACTTTTTTGGCGCGCTCGCACGCCCAGCGATAATGCATTTACAATTTATTACACTCTTTGACAATATCTTTTCCCTGACTAGGCCAGCGTGTCTAGTTACAAAATGTTAACATTCTCTTTTTTAAATAACGAATAGCATTTGTAACTTGACATCATATTTACAAGAATAATATTCAGCACAACTAATAAAGCAAACAACGCAAAACACGGAGAGAACGTATGATCATCCACAGAGTTGTGGTGTTACAAGCTGACCTAAGAAACTTCATTTCACATTCTTGTATTTGACTTTCTTCTATTTTCTTTATGACACAGGTCTCCAGACTATACTCATGATTGGCAGATACATGGTCTGTTTAACCCTTAGAGGGACTCCCTTGTCTCAGATTAGGTTTCGTATTTGGTGGAAGCGGGTATATCCTTTTGTTACTTTGTTTAAAACTTATAGTTCGGCACTTCCATCACCTGATATGACACTACTTAGATAATTGAAACTTTTCACACATTCAACCTTATCTCCTTCCAGGATTGTGTTACAGGCATGGATGACCTACTCATTTTCACTGCCATGGTCTTGTTATTACTCATAGTCAACTTGAATTCTTTAAATTTTTTGTTCCAGTAATCCAGTCTCCTCTGAACCTCCTTTTCCGTCTCTTCCCAAAGGACTACGTCATCAGCAAAAACAAAAGTACTGAGATCTTCATTTTGATTTCTTTCATGATTGAGTCCATAAGAGTAATTAAAAGTAACGGGGAAAACGAACTGCCTCGCCCTGAACACCTCTCTTTGTTTTAAACATTTTGATCTTCCATGTCCTACTTACACACCGCTTTCACAGCCTTCAAACTGTACATGAACATTCTAAATTAATGAATCAGGAACGTTATGTTTTCTCAAGCATTCCCGTAATTTGCCCCTTGGTAGACTGTCATATCCTTTCTCCAAAACCAGAAACGCTACTATCAGGTCCTTTCCTTTTTCTCAACACCATTACTGACGAAGGGAAAAAAACTTGGTCTGTCGTTCCCTGTTACTTCTGAATCCATGCCGTTGTTCATCAAATTGATGTTCCAGGATTTCCTTCAGTCTCTTTCCTATGATTTTTTCCGTTATCCTAAGGTAATGTGATAGCAGTGTCATTCCTCGGTAGTTGGTACATTTGTTTTTATTTCCGCTCTTAAACAATGGTATTATGACTCCCTTTTTCCAACATCGCATTACTTGGATTTCAGCTGCTGTAATCATATCCGCTGTCAGCTCATATACTCCTGCCGCCTTCCTACATTTAATCTGTTTCAGGGTATTTTCTGTTTCTTCCAAAGAGATTGGGTGCTGATATTCCTCCAGTTCAATGACTTCCATTACACGTTCTTGTTGATTTTCCCCATTCAGTAAGATTTCAAAATAATTCTTCGTTGCTTCCCTGATGCCTTCCACGTCTCTAATAATATCCCCATCCTGTGTTTCAATCGCTTTTACAACTTCTCCATCAGATCTTTATCTTTTCAACAACATATATAACAATTTTTCGTTCTCCTTCCTTTCTCCCTCTAGTTACTGGGTAAATATTTCGCAACACTTCTTCGTTTCTTCTTTCACTACTCTCTTTGCTTGAAGTTTCTTCTGACTCTGCATTCCTGTTCCAGTGTTGTCAACTTGTGCTCATCTTTAGGCACCAACCATTGGTTCTGATCTCCTTTTTTTCAATTCCCATGTTTTTCTTTGCTAGTTGCGTTCTTTAATTGTGTCTTTTACTCTGTCATTCCACTAACTATTTTCTTTCTCTTTTACTTTATCTCTTGTTTTGCCACATATTTGCACAGTACTACAGACTATTGATGTCTAAACAGGTTCCACTCTTTATCCACACTACCAGTCTCTGTTCTTGACACTTTTTGTGCTACTAACGCACGGAAACTTTTCTTATTTCCTTCTTCTTTCAATTCCATTCCTCAATTTTAGGCATTCAGGTATTCTTTGTACAGCAGTCTCTCTTTTAATCTTATAATTTAGATCAGCTACTAGTAACCCGTGATCACTATCCAATCACTCACTTGTTCTCGGGATAATTTGTCTGTTAAGACATAAAATGTCTGTTAAGACATAAGAAGAAGTTGATGAAATGTATAAAGAAATAAAAAGAAATAAAAGAAATTATTCAGGTAGTGAAGGGAGATGAAAATTTAATAGTCATGGGTGACTGGAATTGGACAGTAGAAAAAGGAAGAGAAGGAAACGTAGTAGGTGAATATGGATTGGGGCTAAGAAATGAAAGAGGAAGCCGTCTGGTAGAATTTTGCACAGAGCATAACTTAATCATAGCTAACACTTGGTTCAAGAATCATGAAAGAAGGTTGTATACATGGAAGAACCCTGGAGATACTAAAAGGTTTCAGATAGATTATATAATGGGAAGACAGAGATTTAGGAACCAGATTTTAAACTGTAAGACATTTCCAGGGGCAGATGTGGACTCTGACCACAATCTATTAGTTATGAACTGTAGATTAAAACTGAAGAAACTGTAAAAAGGTGGGAATTTGAGGCGATGGGACCTAGATAAACTGAAAGAACCAGAGGTTGTAGAGAGTGTCAGGGAGAGCATAAGGGAACAATTGACAGGAATGTGGGAAAGAAATACAGTTGAAGAAGAATGGGAAGCTTTGAGGAATGAAATAGTGAAGGCAGCAGAGGATCAAGAAGGTAAAAAGACGAGGACTAGTAGAAATCCTTGGGTAACAGAAGAGATACTGAATTTAATTGATGAAAGGAGAAAATACAAAAATGCAGCAAGTGAAGCAGGCAAAAAGGAATACAAACGTCTCAAAAATGAGATCGACAGGAAGTGAAAAATGGCTAAGCAGCGATGGCTAGAGGACAAATGTAAGGATGTAGAGGCTTATCTCACGAGGGGTAAGATAGATACTGCCTACAGGAAAATTAAAGAGACCTTTGGAGATAAGAGAACCACTTGTATGAACATCAAGAGCTCAGATGGAAACCTAGTTCTAAGCAAAGAAGGGAGAGCAGAAAGGTGGAAGGAGTATATAGAGGGTCTATACAGGGGCGAAGTTCTTGAGGACAATATTATGGAAATGGAAGAGGAGGTAGATGAAGATGAAATGGGAGATATGATACTGCGTGAAGAGTTTGACAGAGCACTGAAAGACCTGAGTCGAAACAAAGCTCCAGGAGTAGACAACATTCCATTAGAACTACTGACAGCATTGGGAGAGCCAGTCCCGACAAAACTCTACCATCTGGTGAGCAAGATGTATGAGACAGGCGAAATTCCCTCAGACTTCAAGAAGAATATAATAATTCCAATCCCAAAGAAAGCAACAAAAACAAGTAGAAATGTTGCGGATGTGTTTGAGCGTTTGCTACAGACAGGAACGAATCGATGCCCGGACAACCATCAAACCGGTCACGGTGGAGAATTTTACAACAGACATTTCAAGACCGTGATGCAGCGGTATCGAATACATCACTATTCAACATTCACCCACCTGAAGGCAAGTATCGTGGAGCGTCTGAACAGAACAATAAAAGGTCAAATGTGTATGCGTTTTAATCTTCGTGTCTCATAAAAATGGACAGATATTCTCTCAGAAATGATTGCTCAGTGTAATCGAACCTAAGATAACAAAATAAAAATGAGACGAATCGATGTTTGTGATAATGGACTCATGGATACGGTGTACTATCGCATTAAAATGCTAGAGCCATGCAGAAAAAAATTAATTTAGTTGATTTGGTAGGTATGTCAAAACAGCATTTGGATATCATACCTTCCGAACTGGTCAACAAAGATATTTACAGTTTCAAAGGTGCAAAGAACGAATCCTAGAGCGTATATATTGAAGGATAGTAAACCCGGAGAAATTGCAGGTTTCTTCTGCACCGAGGAGTTGCAGAAAAGCTCAAAACCAGGAGTGCTTCTCGTGGAGAGAGTCATAAGACGCCGGGAAAATAGAGCGCTAGTCAGATGCCTCGGTTTTCCTGCAGCGCAAAACAGTTGGATTGATGCTAACGATTTGCTATGTAATGGCGTGCGCAGTCCAGAAAAAGGAGACGCATTAAAGGAGGTGGCGGTATTCTAGACAAACTGCCAGTGGAATTCCACATTCCGGGATATAACTACTATGGACCTGGAACAAAGATTCAGGAACGCTTGGCATGAGGTGATAAGGGGGTTAATCTGTTCGACGAAGCGTGTATGGAACACGACATCGCATACGCTGCAAATAAAGATCTCCTAAGTCGTCACATTGCAGACTATATTGTAGCTGATAAGGCTACGGCAATACGCAAAAGAAGAGATACTGCTATAGGTCAACGTATTGCAACATTTGCGGTTGATAAAACCATGCTTGAAAAAATTAAGTTGGGTTTAGGAGTGATGAATTTCAAGCGAGTTGTGAATGCTGTACGTTGTGCACTAAAGAAGAAGGGTAGGAAGCAGAGCTCTTTGAAGAACTGTATCCTGACAGCAATGAACGCAACTAAAAACGGTCTGAAGCAGAAGCGTGCGGGAAGAAGAAAAAGAGGGCCGGTTAAAGCACCTCAAGTTCTAGCAATACCCAAGACGTCTGGTGGTTTTCCTCCATTCCTCATCCCAGCCCTCTCCGCTCTCTCGGCGGTAGGGTCCCTCGCTGGTGGTGCTGCAACTATTGCTCGAACAGTTAAGAACGCGCAAAACTCCCAACCGCAGTTGGAAGAAGCAAGAAGACATAAGTGTATGATGGAAGCCGCAGCCATCGGTAAAGTACTATACTTGAAACCGTACAGGAAAGGACTTGATCTATTCGTAAATAAAAAGCAGCCCGTTAGCAGTCCTCCCACACTGGCCACTCACAAATACTGATCTTGTTAAGTTTGTTAGAAAAAATTGAAAATTCCAAGATTCCATGGCGTGATTACGCGGAATACATTTGGTGGTAAGTTCCTATGGGGCCAAACTGCTGAGGTCATCGGTCCCTAGGCTTACACACTACTTAACATAACTTAAACTAACTTACGCTAAGGACAACACACACACCCATGCCCGAGGGAGGACTCGAACTTCCGACGGTGGGAGCCGCGCGAACCGTGGCAAGGCGCCTCAGGCCGCGGGATACATTACCGAACACTATGTGGAAAACTGATGAATGTAGTATTGTGAATTTAGATGTTGCTGGAGGTCCTGGCACCCTCTGTGTGTCATATATTATGAAAAACGTAGATACTGTCCACTATTTCAACTCATTTGGTGACCTGCAACCTCCAGAAAAATTACAACGATGCTTCACTTGCAAAAACGTGTGTTCTGCAATCTTAGGCGCTTTCAGGACTTTAATACACACCTCTGCGGATATCTATGCATCATGATCTCTTGAAGTTTACAAGAAACAAGAAGAATGTATAAGGAAGAGCTTTATACATCTCTTCATCACTTGAGATTCAGTGCAATGTCGTACACTTTGACTTTAAAAGAACGATCATCTGTATTATGCGTAAATTAATTCCCGCCGATTGGTTTGAGCATTGCTTAATGGTGTATTGCATTGATTGGACTGGAGACGTACAACAGCATCTCAAATATCACCGAGACTAACACACAAACTTGATCTGAATATTGATGGTGTAAAAGACATTGTGGAAATAGAACCCGGTGCATACGATATTGACGATTTAAACGAAGTCTTAAAACAGTCTGGAAAAGGTATTATTTTACATGTCATATTGAAATGTCCCTTTTGTATGTAAAGAACGACAGTGCTGGAAAAACTCTTATGATATATGATTTTCAAACAGCTGAGCAAAACTCAACGTACTCGGAGAGTTTTCTCTTTACTTATTCTGATCATCACTAAACTGACACACAATATTTTTAGCGCAATGCAATCTGACTTTCAATAATCCCTACAAAAGAATGGCCCTGACTAACAATAACCTATACCATTCACAAATCACTTACCTCACAAAAATCTTCGTTACTCGAACTACTGCAATACAGCGAGCACCAGTACTGCCAGCTAAATAAAAGATTCTAACTACTAAAGGCACTAACTACTGATAGGCATAGTTAGCAAATGAAAGATTTTGATAGAGAACAAACAATGTATTTACTTTAATAGTGTTCAAAAGTCATAATATACATATAATTTTGTGACATCCAATTAAACAAATTTCCTTTTTCTGACGGACACACGTCCAGATCGTCCGCTCGTAGTAACCTCTCAAAACTCCGCCATCTCTCTCCCCACATCCACCACTGCTGGCGGCTCACCTCCAACTGTCCAACGCTACGCGCTGTTCACATCCAACTGCACAGCACTACACTAGCGAATATTCCAACAATGAGTCCAGCTACCCACAGACTGCACACAGCAGTCAGCAATTTTCATACACAACGTGGCGTTACCAACATAAAAACCTAAACAGCCAATTACATAAAATACATTGTTCTCTATCAAAATCATTCATTTGATAACTATGCCTATCAGTAGTTAGTGGCTTCAGTAGTTAGAATCTTTTATTTAGCTGGCAGTATTGGCGCTCGCTGTATTGCAGTAGTTCGAGTAACGAAGATTTTTGTGAGGTAAGTGATTCATGAAAGGTATAGGCTATTGTTAGTCAAGGCGATTCTTTTGTAGGGATTATTGAAAGTCAAATTGCGTTGCGCTAAAAGTATTGTGTGTCGGTTTAGTGATGATCAGAATAAGTAAAGAGAAAACTGTCTGAGTACGTTGAGTTTTGCTCAGCTGTTTGAAAATCAAATAACGTAAGAGTTTTTCCAGCACTGTCATTCTTTACATACAAAGGGGACATTTCGATATCAGACTGTCGACATACTGCTCGTCAGCACAATCCCAATTTAGTGTAACATTGCAACGAACTCCTATTTCAACGACAGGCTGATTCATACTATTTACGGATTCTTCCCCTCAATTGCAACAGGGTATAAGATTGTTGAGACTCCCACCAATGCAATATACCTTCCAGTGACAGTTCGACATTGGATTATTTGTAGTTGCGCATTGTGGACCAGAATAATCAACTTGTAGACTTTCGTGGAGAGGAGATCATTGTACGATTACATCTAAGGCAGGATGGTAGTATGGTATAAAACCAGTGCACGCAATCCACAGGACGTCACTTCGCTGGGAACCGCAAAGTGATAACACGTGCGAACTACGAGTTTCTTAAATCAGTTGGCTTAAAACCTCGCAATGACGTCCTCGCTCAATATAACCAGTCCATTAGAATACGATGAGCGAATTATGTGGCAGGAATACTTCTCTCATAAACCTTACGCTTCAACCATATTTAACAAGAATGATTAAATTAGGATTGTCATCCAGAACCAAGACTCGTTGACGCTTCCATGCAAGAGATTCATATATTTGGAGGAGTCGTTCAAGAACACCGATGGCGGCGGTGCAGTGGGATCCAAGCTTACACATAACGCTTTAGCATTCCTGTTTCAAGAGATACGCTATGAACTCAATGGGTCTGAGATCGACCGTACACGCCATGTCGGCATAATATAAACCCTTAAAACATACGTCTCTGCATCACCCACAGATTTGAATGGCTTAGAGAATGCGGGATGGTTCATAGACGATCCGGCAGATAGATCAGTTGCAGAGTACAAGCTATTTACTCCATGCACACCTCTAAAAATGCTTATGGGCTACTTTGAGGACATGAGGCAGATTATTATGAATGCTAAATAGGAACTCATTCTGGTACAGAATGCGACGGACAGTAACTCATACATTCAAGGAGCTCAAGAGGAGAATATGATCAAAATCGGCAAGATATATGGAAAAGGCCTCACACCATTGTATCAGACAATGAGCGTTTGAAGCTTTTAAAAGCCCCAAATTCCGGTGCATTTCCATCACTGGCATTTTGCTCTTGGGGGGTTTTCGAGTACCCAGTGCTACCAGCCGCAGACAAGCATGGGCTATTAAAACCTCTTCGCAGCCAGACACACCTAGATTCGTCATACTTGCGTTTCAGACTGATAGAAGAAGGAATATAGCAAATGATTCCTCTGCATTCGACGACTGCAAGTTAAATAATGAAAGAGTCTACCGGAATTCAGAAATCTACATATATGACAATTTACACCTGCAGTGGGACGGAAACTTATAGTCAGCACATGACATGTATCTGAGGTTTTGGACATGTTACTATGAAAATGCTGAAGGAGGAGGGTGTCTACTCAGTCCACCGAAATTCAAGGAGATATCACCGATCGTCGTAACAGACTGCTCGAAACATAAGGAGATAACTGAGCCTGGACCTATAGATGTACGAATTTAATTTGAATATTCAGCAAATTTCCCGGAACACACTGCCGCTTATGCTCAGTTCTACATGGCCGTGTGATAGACTACTGTCTGTTCACTGGTGTTGTGCAACGATATGCATAAATGAACAGGTGCTGAGCCATAGCTAGAGCATTCCATAATGACATCTCCAGGTGTGAACCTCATTCTAGGCGCTCAGGGTTTCTATGATGGGTGAGCGTAGGCAGTTCATATTTAAAGATCTTGCATTCGTAGCGTACACAGAAGGTGAAGGAATAATAGAGACATTTTCAGCAAACATTGCATCACGGAGGTCCTTCAAGTGCGCTAAAACACGGAAGAGTGCAAGGTGGTTAACACATTTCTACCATGGAATTCACTGGGATGATCCTGGCATATCCTATAAAAATGTGGTGACATCGCTTCGATTATTCGGCCACACGGGTACCATCATCTGCGTGAAGGGGAAGGAGCTGATCTCATGGATACGTCGAATCTTCAAGTTTGCTGCTATTCAAGACCTGGGATTCTATGGGTCTCCTGCTCTCTATCCAATCAAGAAATAGAGCTGTGAAAATAGTGCTGCTGTGTCTGCTTATCAAAATGTAAAATTATTTTTTAGTTGGATGAGAAATAAATGAATTTTTACCTCATGAAATGTGTACGATTTCTGTTCATCCTGTTCCTGCTTTGAGAGAGTACAGTTTTAGCCAGATACTATGTCTGTGGTTTCGTTAAAGCCCAGGAGATATAATTTTAGACATATTTGATATACGTCTATGGAAGCGGATACCGTCATGTGCCTCCTGCTCCCGTAAGCCAACTCGTGCTGCACGATAGGCGAAATTCCATCCAACCATTCTACTTATTTTATTATTCTCAGTCTTAAAAGTTCACCTCCTTCATAGCACTCATCTTAAAGCTAATGTCATTTCTGACCTGTACAGCCTTCATAAATATACACATGTAATGCAATAGGAATACGTTTTATTATAAATATGGTAATGAATTTTTTCGTTTATTCAATTCGCGCAAATAAAATTCGGTTCTACAGATTACTGTTCAGTTCTTGAGATCACAATTTAGTTCTTGAGGAACAATTTGACTCTGATATTCCAATGCTAAGATACTTTTAACTTACACGCTACAACAGTAACACTGGTTGAGAATAATTTTTAAATTTTTTTCCCAGTAGCACTGGATGAGAATGTTTACAATTTTTCCAGGTAAATAAATCTACGCTAACAACTAACGTGGAGATACTTTTACTACAACTATATTCCACAGTCCCTGTAGCATAGCTTTTACAATTATTTTGATGGGCTGTGTACACTTAGATTCTAATTCGAACAGCCGCAGTAACAAAGATTTTTACAATAATAATAATTCTGATGGATTGTGAACTATATAGTAGATATATATACATTTAAAAAACTAATCTGACTTGGATGTCTAGCGGCAGACATCTATTCTATTTACAAGACGCACATGCTGCGTAGATATATATTTACAGGGTACTCATACGTTATGTGTGAATAAAGAAATATACAAGTATTTCTTTCCTATTTATGGTTTCTTAATACTATTTGTTTATGCTTTTATGACTTTTTTCACACACATGGTGTGCACGTATATACATTTTTTCCCTTTTCTTATCTTTTTTTCCTCACATGGTCTTTGTGTGTGTGTATATACACTCGTACACAAAATCTTTACATCACACACACATACACACACACACACACACACACACACACACACACACACACACACAACCACACACATATTCCCTCCTTCTCATTCAATCAGAATCCCCCACCCCTTCTCTCACTACAAAACCTACAAACTCCACAATCGGCAATCCATTCGCATCGTCCTTCATAAACCGATAACCTTCCTGTTCTGTGGAACAATACCGTAAAGATTATCAGCCGTGTATGAGGACGTGTCGAATTCATTCCTGTGGGACCTCATGGATCGCAGTTTTTCATCCAGTAGATGAAGCAATATCCATATAAAGTAATTTAGGATCTGCGAAATGAGTTATCACAAAATCATAATGAAAGTGGTACATACGGAGTTTGGATAGGTCTAGTATGCACACCCCTACATTAGTAGGCTTTGTAAACTACTGTAGCTACGCCATCTCCACAGAAACAAAGTACTTATTGAATATGGTGACCCACTTAAAATTTGGTCTGGCAACGCAATTTTTTTTATGCTGTAACGTCCCTCCCATTCGGTTCTAATCAAAAATTCACGTAGTTCTCTCAAATTATCCATTATTTTACCAAAAACTGAGTTATTCATTAATTTATAAAAATCTTTCTCAAAGTCACATGTTGTGGAAGCCGTCGTATTCAGATCAATATACTCCTTCAACCAGGGGGACTCCTTTGAGGAGATAGCCCAGGTTATTCTAACCAAATCCATCTCACAGTTGAGACACTATCAGAGATTGTAATAGTAAATAAATATCTCCACTTATTCCCCAGTGTTGTCAGCAGTTTTGGGGTGGAGCATCTTCACGGAACTAGTTGCTCTGGACACAACAGCAGATCGGAGTGCACATCATGCAAACTAATAGGGTGTGTGAATTCTGCCTCCACCACAGATCCTACAAGAGAATCAGCCGCCATAGCCCCCATGATTTTTCCACCTAATCATTTGCATTCGTCTTTGGGCACCCACTGAAACTCACCAATCGGTAGTGATTGCTGCATGGCGTGCCTGTATAACGTATTTGCATCCAGATACATTATGTAACTCGAATCCAGGGATGCGTGGAACCTGTCATCCATCCACAGGTTAGCCTTCGCTTGCCTATGGACACATTGGCAAAGTCCCCCACGGATCCGTCGCTCAAAGAAAAGAGGAACGTCGGCATCGGTCAATAATTCGATGCTGCATTTCTCTCTCTCTCTCTCTCTCTCTCTCTCTTTTTTTTTTTTTTTTTTTTTTAAGCATTGCGTCCCAAGACAACCCAGGTACCATGTAATAAAAGGCGGGGTCCCGGGAATACGTGGTCGTGCATAGACTTCGGAATTTCTCGAAAATGTCCTCAAGCAAGTGCACGTCTGTAAAGCCATGCATACTCTGCTAAAGTGGAGATGTTGAATTCCCGCCAGACATTCACGGCATGCTCATACTCTGCATCTGTTATGGCACCATTGTAACGTTGCTGGAGAATGTAGTTAGGTCGAGTAGCCTGGTTTTATTGAGTTTTGCTATATTATCCAGATATTTGTTTGGGAAAACCCCCTTCCAAGTCACAAGTTGGAAGTTATCCTCGTCAGTTGTTCAAATGTATGTGAAATCTTATGGGACTTATGGGACTTAACTGCTAAGGTCATCAGTCCCTAACCTTACACACTACTTAACCTAAATTATCCTAAGGACAAACACACACTCCCATGCCCGAGGGAGGACTCGAACCTCCGCCGGGACCAGCGCACAGTCCATGACTGCAGCGCCCGAGACCGCTCGGCTAATCCCGCGCTATCCTCGTCAGGAAGTGCAGCTCGGGTGTTATGCACATCATCCTGAGGTAGAGTTTCAACGAATTTTTGGAGCGCCATCTGCATAAAACTTAGCGTATCAAGGAAGTGGAGCGTAATTCTTGGCGTTATTTGTTTGGAGAATGAAATCTTATTTCTCGACGCTCTAAGGTATTACGCTGATCTGATCTTTCTCTGTGCCAAAATCAGCCAAGTGCTAAACTAGAAAGTGAGCGTGATACCCGCTTAAATTATGGAAGAAAACGGGTATGTGCCTTGGTAGGTACTACCTCAAATTATGATAGTGGTCGCTACAGGAAGTTTCCGCTTTTCTCTCTAGCGACAGCCCACAGATATGACAATCAACCACATTATTGTACAGATCCTCATTCTCCTTCGATTTGGTCATGGGAACATTGTCGCTGTTAAGCTTATCAACCTCCCACGACAGTTTTTCGAGCTCAATGAGCAGCCAAACTGCAGGATTATCCTCGACATAAGATTTGTGGTGGTTAAGACTCAAATCATAGGCGATACAGTTTGGTTCGCTGCCGCACATGGTACATGTTTTTCTGTGAAGGTGGTATGTGAGGTCATGGGGTCACCTTCACAGCGGGTCACAGGAGCAAGGAGACGTGCATCGCTCCTGGTGGTGATCATTTTTAAACTTTATGAATTTGTCTTCCTCAGTAGGCATAATAACGCATACAGCGTCCTTGAAAGCGCAGTCTGCTAGACGTGCCGCTAATAATTTGTATGAGGAAAAATAATACAGGCCACCTTAAGCAAATATGCTGTTTACCATCATGCTTAATCAGTTGGGCGGAAAGGAGTCAAGATGTGTCTTTATCCAAACATAATGATAATTATCACATTCAGAGAAGAGTAGCATGTTTACATACATCCCATGCACACTTGCTAATTTTGAGAAATGGAGGGTGCCAACGACAATATGCTTGACCTGCTCATCCAACTTGCTTTTCTTCTCCAGGCCATAAACATGAGCCGACATTCTGGTATTCTTCGCCACAAATTTAGATATGTCCTGGATCTTGATGGGGAACTCGATACCATCAAAGTTATAACTTCCACAATTATTATCACCTACATGGTATGTACCGGGATGCTGAGGATGATCGCTACGATCGTAATTTCTCTCGCAAGCCAGGGTTGACCATGGAAAACAAATCTGATCCTTTCTGTTTTCCACATTATTACATGTCCGCTTATTAGCTACTGTGTATTCTTGGGGAGCTTGATATAGCTAGACCTTCCAATTACCAGATCATAGACATGTGTATGGATGTCCATGTGTAGTATTTGGCTGAGTGCTTTAGCTGACCCTCTCGCTTCCATCTAAGAAAACTGAGGCAGTGCAGCACTCAAGGTGGATTTACGAAACCACCCGTCGACTGACGCGCTCTGCATTATCACGCCACTTTCAATCCACAGCTAATGAAGATTTGTCTCTTCAATGCCAGGGGCAACTTTGGGGGGATCCGATAGTTTGATGCAGAACACCACACTGCATGTAACGGCGGGATACCGCGGTTCATTGACTACTCTGAGCAGCTCCTTTTCAACGACAGGAAGGCAAGCCCTTAGAAAACCAACAGGGTCACAGTACCCTTCTGCTGGATTCTCGATCCTCGTGAACGATATTCGCACCTGAAAGGCGTCTGGAAACACCGAGTATTCTAACTGTGGTATGATGACATTGACCTGATATCCTTCACTAAAAGCACAGGAGAGGAAACTGCCGCTAGCCACAGAATCTTCTCTATTATTAACACTACTACTACTACAGGATGATGATGATGTCCATCCTGTCGACATGGAGTCGGCGAGGTGCACAGGGGTAAGCGCCAAGGCACACTTACCTTCCGTTGCCGGCGAGAGCGACCAGTCAGAGCCGGAGTAGGATGAGGTGGCAGCAGCGAGGGCCAGTAGGAACACCCAAGTTGCGGCGATGGTGTCCAGCGATGCTGCTGCTGCTGCATGATAGGATCTTCACCACCGCCAGCCGGGGGGTGGGGGCGGAGATCGTTGCTGTTCTCCTTCTTCTTCTCTTTCTGACTGAAACATCCATGCACGCCAGGGGTACGTGATGGTGCAGGGACAGGCGCTGCAGCGACCCCAGCTGATGCTGCCACCTCTTGTGCATGCACCAGTGGTTCTTTGCTGTCATTCGGGAGGGTGTTTCAACCCTGCCCCCGCAATCACTCATGCCACAGCCAGCTGATGTGGTGCTGGTGGCGATTGGGTGCCTCTGTAACATATGAATAAAGAAAAAGAAATCAAGTACAATGCTCAAAAATTTTAATGTATATACAGGATGGTCCACTGATCGTGACCAGGCCAAATATCTCACGAAATAAGCGTCAAACGAAAAACTGCAAAGAACGAAACTTGTCTAGCTTGAAGGGGGAAACCAGATAGAGCTATGGGTGGCTCGCTAGATGGCGCTGCCATAGGTCAAACAGATATCAACTGCGTTTTTTAAAATAGAAACCTCCATTTTTAATTACATATTCGTGTAGTACGTAATAGTCACAAACATATGGCTCACAATTTTAGACGAACAGTTGGTAACAGGTAGGTTTTTTTTTAAATTAAAATACAGAACGTACGTACGTTTGAACATTTTATTTCGGTTGTTCCAATGTGATACATGTACCTTTGTGAACTTGTTATTTCTGAGAACACATGCTGTTACAGCGTGATTACCTGTAAATACTACATTAATGCAATAAATGCTCAAAATGATGTCCGTCAACCTCAATGCATTTGGCAATACATGTAACGGCATTCCTTTCAACAGCGAGAAGTTCGCCTTCCATAATGTTTGCACATGCGTTGACAATGCGCTGAGGCATGTTGTCAGGCGTTGTCGGTGGATCACGATAGCAAATATCCTTCAACTTACCCCACAGAAAGAAATCCGGGGACGTCAGATCCGGTGAATGTGCGGGCTTCGACGATCAATCTACCTCTCATGAAATATGCTATTCAATACCGCTTCAACCGCACGCCAGCTATGTGCCGGACATCCATCATGTTGGAAGTACATAGCCATTCCGTGAAGCAGTGAAACATCTTGTAGTAACATCGGTAGAACATTACGTAGGAAATCAGCATACATTGCACCATTTAGATTGCCATCAATAATAATGGGGGCCAATTATCCTCCCTCCCATAATGCCGCACCATACATTAACTCACCAAGATCGCTGATGTTCCACTTGTCGCAGCCATCGTGGATTTTCCGTTGCCCAATAGTGCATATTATGCCGGTTTACGTTACTGCAGTTGGTGAATGACGCTTCGTCGCTAAAGTACACTCCTGGAAATGGAAAAAAGAACACATTGACACCGGTGTGTCAGACCCACCATACTTGCTCCGGACACTGCGAGAGGGCTGTACAAGCAATGATCACACGCACGGCACAGCGGACACACCAGGAACTGCCGCCGTCAGTGTCAGCCAGTTTGCCGTGGCATACGGAGCTCCATCGCAGTCTTTAACACTGGTAGCATGCCGCGACAGCGTGGACGTGAACCGTATGTGCAGTTGATGGACTTTGAGCGAGGGCGTATAGTGGGCATGCGGGAGGCCGGGTGGACGTACCGCCGAATTGCTCAACACGTGGGGCGTGAGGTCTCCACAGTACATCGATGTTGTCGCCAGTGGTCGGCGGAAGGTGCACGTGCCCGTCGACCTGGGACCGGACCGCAGCGACGCACGGATGCACGCCAAGACCGTAGGATCCTACGCAGTGCCGTAGGGGACCGCACCGCCACTTCCCAGCAAATTAGGGACACTGTTGCTCCTGGGGTATCGGCGAGGACCATTCGCAACCGTCTCCATGAAGCTGGGCTACGGTCCCGCGCACCGTTAGGCCGTCTTCCGCTCACGCCCCAACATCGTGCAGCCCGCCTCCAGTGGTGTCGCGACAGGCGTGAATGGAGGGACGAATGGAGACGTGTCGTCTTCAGCGATGAGAGTCGCTTCTGCCTTGGTGCCAATGATGGTCGTATGCGTGTTTGGCGCCGTGCAGGTGAGCGCCACAATCAGAACTGCATACGACAGAGGCACACAGGGCCAACACCCGGCATCATGGTGTGGGGAGCGATCTCCTACACTGGCCGTACACCACTGGTGATCGTCGAGGGGACACTGAATAGTGCACGGTACATCCAAACCGTCATCGAACCCATCGTTCTACCATTCCTAGACCGGCAAGGGAACTTGCTGTTCCAACAGGACAATGCACGTCCGCATGTATCCCGTGCCACCCAACGTGCTCTAGAAGGTGTAAGTCAACTACCCTGGCCAGCAAGATCTCCGGATCTGTCCCCCATTGAGCATGTTTGGGACTGGATGAAGCGTCGTCTCACACGGTCTGCACGTCCAGCACGAACGCTGGTCCAACTGAGGCGCCAGGTGGAAATGGCATGGCAAGCCGTTCCACAGGACTACATCCAGCATCTCTACGATCGTCTCCATGGGAGAATAGCAGCCTGCATTGCTGCGAAAGGTGGATATACACTGTACTAGTGCCGACATTGTGCATGCTCTGTTGCCTGTGTCTATGTGCCTGTGGTTCTGTCAGTGTGATCATGTGATGTATCTGACCCCAGGAATGTGTCAATAAAGTTTCCCCTTCCTGGGACAATGAATTCAGGTGTTCTTATTTCAATTTCCAGGAGTGTAGAACGCGTGCAAAAAATCTGTCATCGTGCCGTAATTTCTCTTGTGCCCAGTGTCAGAACCATACACGATGTTCAAAGTCGTCACTATGCAATTGCTGGTGCATAGAAATATGGTACGGGTGCAATCGATGTTGATGTAGCATTCTCAACACTGACGTTTTTGAGATTCCCGATTCTCGCGCAATTTGTCTGCTACTGATGTGCGGATTAGCGGCGACAGCAGCTAAAACACCTACTTGGGCATCATCATTTGTTGCAGGCCGTGGTTGACGTTTCACATGTGGCTGAAGACTTCCTGTTTCCTTAAATAACGTAACTGTCCAGCGAGGGGTCCGGACACTTGGATGATGTCGTCCAGGATACCGAGCAGCATACATAGCACACGCCCGTTGGGCATTTTGATCACAATAGCCATACATTAATACGATATCGACCTTTTCCGCAGTTGGTAAACGGTCCATTTTAAGCAAATACCGTCCGCACTGGCGGAATGTTACGTGATACCACGTATATATACATTTGTGACTATTACAGCGCCATCTATCACAAAGCGAAAAACGTGCTACATTAAAATATTCGTATTTTTTTACGTACTACACGAATATTTAATAAAAAATGTGGGTTCCTATTTAAAAAACGCAGTTGATATCCGTTTGACCTATGGCAGCGCCATCTAGCGGGTCAACCATAGCGCCGTCTGGTTTTCCCCTCCAAGCTAGACGAGTTTCGTTCTTTGTAGTTTTTTAGTTTGACGCTTATTACGTGAGATATTTGGCCCGGTCACTATCAGTGGACCACCCTGCATATACAGGATGATCCACTGATAGCGCTGTCTCATGAAATTAGCATCAAACGAAGAAATAAGAGTAACAAATCTGTTCGAGCGTGACGGGGTATAAGAGATGGCGCTATGGATGGTCCACTAGATGGCGCTGCCATAGGTCAAACTGATAGTAACTGCATTTTCTAAAAATAGGTACCCCCACTTTTATTACATATTCGTATAGTATGAAAATAAATATGAATGTTTGATTTGGAACATTTGTTTCGCTTTGTGATGGATGGCGCTGTAGTATTCCAACACTTATAATATGCCTCACCCATTTATATGAACAGTTGGTAACAATGTGATTTTTTAAATTAAAACACAAAAAGTAGTTACTTTTGGACTTTATTTCTATTGTTCCAGTGTGATATATTTACTTTTGTGACATTATCATCAATTATGGGAATGCATGCTCTTACTGCATGAGCAACTGTGATAATCTCATTAATGTAATAAATGCTCAAAATGATGTCCTTCAACTTCAATGCATTTGGCAATATGCGTAACGAAATTCCTCTCAACCGCAAGTAGATCGCCTGCAGTAATTGTCGCACATGCATTGATAATGAGCTGGCGCATGTTTTCAGGCGTTGTCGGTTGTCCAGAGATATAAGATCCGGTGGACATGCCGGCCATGGTATGGTGCTTCTACGCCAAATCCACCTGTCATTAAATATTCTATTTAATACCGCTCCAACTGCATGCGTGTTATGTGCCAGACATCCATCGTGTTGAAAGTACATCGCAATTCAGTCATGAGTTGAAACATCTTGTAGTAGAGTCGGTAAAACGCTAATGAAGAAATCGGCATACATTGCACCATTTAGACTGCCATCGGTAAAATAAAGGGCAATTAGATGTCCTCCCATAATTCCGCACCATGCATTAATCCACCAGGGTCGTTGACGTTCCACTTGTCGCAGCCATCGTGGATTTTCTGTTGCCCATTAGTGCATATTATGCCGGTTTATGTTACCTCTGTTTGTGAATGACGCTTCGTCACTAAATAGAACTCTTGAAAAAAAAAAAAAACTAATATCGTCTCGTATTTTATTTTGACCCCAATAGCAATCATTTACACGACGTTCAAAGTCATCGCCATGCAATTCCTGGTGCATACAAATATGGTAAAGGTGAAATGTATGATGATGTAGAATTCTGAAAACCGACGTTTCTGAAATTTCCGATGCCCGCTTAATTTGTCTGCTACTGATGTGCGGATTAGCCTGAACTGCAGCTAAAACACTTATTTGGGCATCTTCATTTGTTGCAGTTCTTGGTTGCGTCTTCTTCTTTGGCTGAACTCTTCCGGTTTCTTTAAATACATTAACTATTCGACTAAAGGTTCGGACGCATGGATGCTGTCTGTCAGGGTAACGATCAACATACAGAGCACAAATTTTTGGGTGTTTTGATCACAATACTCATAAATAAACACCATATCTACCTTTTCTGCGACTGTTAAACGCTCCATTTTAACAGGATTTTGTCTTCCACGTAATTGTTATGACTTGACAAGCGTATTATCATACCTAAGTTAAGTAATGAATTGCACACAGTGCTATCGGGTGCGCTGCTACATTTGTGAGAATATTACAGCGCCATCCATCACAAAGTGAAACAAATGTTCATAATCAAACAGTCCTATTTATTTACGTTCTGTACAAATATGTAATAAAAATGCGGGTATCTATTTAAAAAAATGCAGTTTCTATCAATTTGACCTATGGCAGCACCATCTAGTGGGACATCCATGGCGCCATCTCTTTTATCTTGTCACACTCAAACAGATATGTTCTTCTTATTCTTTCGTTTGATGCTAATTTCGTGAGGTATTTGGTCCAGTCACTATCAATGCCCCACCCTGTATATATGTGTCCCATTTTAATCTATACTGCCCGATATCTCTGGAGCCGCACAATTCTGCAAAAAATGTGTCTGTTAAAAGTTGTAAAGTTTGAAGGGGGTCGTGAAGTGGTTACCTCGTAATGACCTTGAACACTGTTTTCAAGGTCAACGCCACATCCTCTGTTAAGCCAGCGTTGCTTGGATTTCCGCCCCTCCCAGGTTCTAGAAATCCCTCCAAATCCTCGAACGCCAAGCACTCCACCTCGCCTTCCGCATCCGCCTTCCGTCCCCCATGGGCATCCTCTACGACCTCATCCCATTCCCCCACCTTCTCCTTTTCCTTGAACACATCTGCACACTATATGTTGTCTGCTGCCTTGATCCCCCTCACCTCTGGTGTCTCCCTTCCTCTCCACCCTAGCCCATTGCCGCACCTTTACCGTTGTGTCCCGCCCTCTCTCCATCTCCACACCCTCTGCCTCCTTTCCCAATGCAACTTCCACCGTCTACCCCTCCTGGATGATGAGCTTCGCCCTGACATCTACCCTTCCTACCAACTCTAAACCCATCTTCCTCCTGCCTCCTCCTCAGGGCTCCCTCTCCTTCCCCTTCCTTCTCCTGAGTGGCTTTCCCCTCCTACTCCCCCTCCCTCTGTTGTGATCCCTTTCAGTGTCTCTGCACTCCCTCCTGCCTTGCCTTCCTTCTTCATCTCCTGCCCCATCAGTCTCCTGCCTCTTGGTGTACCCGCTGACGCCCCTACTCTTTCCATCCCGCCCCCTCCCCTGCTGCACCTTGCTCTCCCCTCCTTTTCCATCCTCTCCGGCCTCTCCCTCGGCAGGTCCCACCTGGCAGTCTTATTCTTCATCTTGTGTGCTCCAAGTGGCTTTAAAGTGTGTTGTTCTGTTGTTTTTTTACTGTGGCCAACTTTTAACCTGTGCATGTGACTTCAGTGTCTTTTTTGTGTTCTGCAACTCGCCAACTGTGTTTTTTTAACTTAATGTCGGCTTTTTTAATTGTCTCCCAATGAACGTCTCCATGTCAGTGTCTTTTTACCTCCATTATCACCCCTTACTCTGTTTTATGTCCCCCTTATTTATCGCCTTATATGTAACATTTTATTCTTGTATTAGTTGTCAATGTCAATCGGCTGAACAGAGGCGGATTGTGCCGCTGACAGCCCTCCCCTGCCCATATGGGGCAGGGGAATGAAATCACAACAAGGAAAAAAAAATCAACGTCAAACCAAGGTCTAGTTTATTTTGCAAATGGTGGCCTATTTATTTTATTCAATATTCGCATTCTACGTGAAAAAAAATACGCATTGTTTGCAGCAAACTTTTTTTTCGAAAAACCAATGGTCTGTCGCCAGGGGGCACTTCATTGTGACTTTCCCAGGTTAACAGTATCTTGAGAACGAAGCGAGATCGGGAAAAGTTTTCAGTGAAAATCTTGTATGTTTTCTGAACTCTGCTCACTGGTGAGATTTTTGTGAACTTGTAATGGCCTTGAAATTTTTCAGTAGGGATTAACCTGAAAGCAAATACCTTGATATTAGGAGAACTCAATGTGCACCACTTGGAGGGTGCCGAATCAGAGACCAGCATTGTGCTTGTGCCGGCATAATCAGAGAAGTGAGGGGTGGAGCTTTGAAGGTAACTGATAAGCGTCATTGTCGGGCAATTTGAAATCATGACTGGGGGTTCAGAGAAGTTTTACCTTTGGAGACCCTAAAAATTTCTCAGCTGTGCTCACTTAGATTGATTCTTGACTGGCGTGACTCCCATAAATTTTTCTCTTAAGCTTTAAGGGATATAGGAAAATTCCACCTTGTGGGACTCAGAACAATCTCGTTTCGTGAGACTCTAATGAGATCCTACGAAGTGAAATTTTTCCAAATCCGTACAAGCAAAACTATTATCAACACGAATGTTTGGAGCCCATAAGAGAAAAATTTGTCTGAGTCACCTTGTCTCGCAATCGAGTTTCTTAGGCCCATCTTTAGTCTCTACCTTCTCTCCATATTTGAAAAGGACGGATTACCATGGGGTATTTCATTATTTTATTATTTACGTCAAAAAGGTGATATGTTACAGTGCCCTCGTGAAAGACAGACATCCGTTAGACACCTAAGTAATTTTCTGAAGAAGGCACTTAAATACTGTATGTTTTGGCTTCACGCTGTGGCGCAAACAACAGCGAGCATGTGTAAACAAGCGGGTCGTGTACACTGTAATAAGTCAGTTTTCGTGCAATACGCTTGTCGGATGTTTCGTTGATGGAAAAACGTAAGAATACCAATAATAGTAAAAGTGATTAGTACAATTTATTTTTCGACTCTAATCTATCCGAAATGGCTGATTACACACCGTTAGAAATAGTGAGAATGATAAAAAATGTTGGCGAGAGTCCCGATGATTATGCAGCCGCACAAAGATTGCATGCCAAAAGGTATCCCGATGCCCATCATCCCACGGAGGTTACAATTAAGTATTTGGTAAGATGAGCTGGAAGATGGACCTTGAAAAGGCAGAGAAGAAAGGCGGGCCCGAGAGAGGCGATTGCGCTGGGACTTCGTGCTATTATCGCTGAAGATCCACACCTTTCGACTCGTCAGATTCAGCGAATGCATAGCGTGCCTCGATTAACGGTTCTCATGTTTTAAGATACTTCAAATTCCACCCATATCGCTACGTATCACCCAAGCAATTGAGCCTGGGGATCCTGAGAGACGCCTGGCATTTTGTCGATGGGTCGATACGTAAAAACATTGTGATCCCCTTTCTTCGCACGCACTCTCTTTACAGACGAGGCAAACTTCGACATAATGGGAGGAGTTAATCTCCATGACGCACACTATTGGGCAGAAGCAAATCCTCGCTGGCAACGAGATCACCGGTGTAAGACGTATGCGTTGCCGGCGATGGGCGAGGCATGGCAGAGTCTCTGACCAGAGAGTAGTATGTCGTTAGTTGTTGCTTGTCGCTAGTCTGCGCTTGTCTGCGCGAGTCGACAGTAGTCTTGAGTAGTCTTCTGTCCGTGCTAGTCGGCAGTAGTCGTGAGTCGGCGGGAGTCGGCGCGTGTCGGGTGTCTGCTCTGCTCGGGACTCTGGTCAGGACTCTGGAGGATGAGTATTGTTGTAGAAGGTAAAGAAGCAGCCTTGCGCATATCTAATAATGTATGTTAATTGTCATTTAATTTGTTCCAAAAAATGCCCCAATAATAATTTTTACAATATAAAGTAACTTTTTTTAAAGAAAAGCATTCATTCCTTCCAAGAATCAGAAAAAAAATATACGCCAGCATTGCACGAAGCTGTGTCGAAAATTATTATGTAAGAGCAGATATATTTGCAGTTTTTTTATTGAGGTAAGAATTTTTGCTTTTTTATTCAGAATACAGGGCCGAAGGGCAGCGCTGCTGTCCTCATAAAATTTACCAGGTTACTAATTTTTTTTATTATTGTGGTGTTTAGGAATTTTTCTGTTTCGAACTTAACATAAAATGAGAAAAGAATTTTGTGGGAACATTAAATGTGAATGCATTTCTGCACACATATTATAAATGGGAACTAATTAAGTTCAGAGGTTACAATATTAGAAAAATTCATTTAATTATTAATTTTGTGGGGAGTTTACCCATGGTTCATGGTTCTTGGTCCATTTTCATTATTATATTATTGTGTGGGGAGGTTACACTTGGTTCATTGTACATTTTAATTTAAATATTTCTGTGGGGAGGTTACACTTGGTCCATTTTCATTATTATATTATTGTGTGGGGAGGTTACACTTGGCGACATCCGGCCAGGATCGTATTTCTTTGTGAATCTTCTGAGAAGTAGTCATATATCTGCTCTTATTTACTTAAACGTAGTTTGCATCTGGCGCAGCGCATTTACTAATTTGTCACTCTTTCTTTCACAGATCATCAGCAATTTGTTGCTCTTTGTTGTATTTGTGTTTGTTGCATTTTGCATTGTCTTTGTTTCATTTGTGAATAATTTTGATTTGTGTAAAAATGCCGCGAAAAACTGTTAACAGTACATCGCGATGTATAATGAGTGAAATAGCCGACTCGAATAATTTGTCCGATAGTACTTGTGACACTCAGTGTAATGATGACAATTCTCCATTTACAGACAATCAGTGCGTACTGACCACTAGTAATGATTTTTATCCAAATGATGAGCAAACAAATTCGATTGTGTCGTCTGTTAATTTAACGACAATTGATGACGCGGCACGCTCTGTTACAATGAACGCTGCCCAGTTTAACACACCCGATTTGCAAAATTTGAATTGTGAACAGATAAATTTTTCTAACGAAAATGAACAGTGTACTCAAAGTACGACAGATTTATTTGATTCCGATTTAGTGAGCAACAGTGCACATTCGATTGGCAAACCTTCTCAAGAATTACAGAATGACCAAATGGTTACAGAAAACGTGACAATTGCAGGTATGCCATCAAACAGCACAGAGAATATAGTAGGTAATATTGGCATGGATCGAGTCATAGCTTTAATGATACAACTTAACGAGAATCTTAAACAACAATTTGGTGAAAATGTTAAACAACTACTTAATGAAAATTCCAAACAACAGAATGAAAGATAAGACAACAATCACAAACAACTTATAAACGAAATTAATGAAAAATTAGACAATTCCAGACAGCTTAGTGAACAGATTACAGCCGTTGCCGCGCAATGTCATGATACTAAGGAACAATTACGTGAGGAAATTAAGGCTTGTGCTAGGGAAAGTAGTGAAGAAATTAGATCTGTGGCACAAGAATTAAATAATAGACATGCAGAAACAACTAAATCACTTAGAGACGAAATTTAATGAAGTCGGTAAACAATGCTCTGAAAACGCAACACAGTTACGCGACGAGTTTAAATTAATGTCAGCAGAACTTTCACACACACTGGATGCAAAAGTAGACGCGAAATTCGACCGACAGAACAGCCAAATTGACGAACGCTTTAATCACCACCTACAAAACAGTGAAACGCGTTACCGTAAATTCATACAGGAACAAAATAAAGTAAAACGACAAGTCATGGAAACAATTACCGCACGCAGACAGGAAGATAAACGTAAATTGTTTACGAAAGCAAAAACATACGTAGACAACAATATTGCTACAGTATCAGACGAAATAAATACTATCAAACTGTTGAACACCGAATTGCGTGATGAGATTTCCGATCTTAAATCAAAATCAGATACACATACAGTAGACTTTCAGACAGTGACCGACAGACTTGAACAATTAGAATTAATACAGGATCCCGATGCCATCAAAGCAGACGTTAAAAAATTGAACGAAACCACACGTAAAATACAAAAACAAATTAATGCTTGTGATAATAAAAACGATGATCAGGTAAAAATACTGACTGAAAACTATGATGAATTGGCCAGTCGTATTGACGTTATTGAAAGTAATAATGACACCAAATCAGACGATACTTCACCGATTTCGTTTAATCAAACACCTGAATTCCAAAATCTACAGCAGACAATCAGTGAGATAGATTCATCTAATAATACAGCAAGAAGTGACAGAGTTAAAAAATGTTTCGGTCAATAACACGTCACAGCATACGGCACATTCCGAACATTTCTCACACTCACACAGCCAGTATAATTTAAGTAATTTACAGAGAGTACGTGACATAGATTCCGAACAATCACAGACAAACAGATTCTTATGCAATCCTGAACCTGTTCACACATTCAGTGACGATAACGTTGATTATAAGCAATTTGTATGTGTAAAAAAATCTAAGGTATTTGAAAATGACAGAGCACAGGTACACGCTTTGAACTGAATACGTTGATTTATTTTTGTACTTTCACCGCCATTACCTGTAATGCAGAAACTAGCATTGGCTTGGATACAGCAATTTGTTTTTGAATTTTTACCGGCATTGCCTGTAACACAGAAGCTAAAATTTATTAACAGCGCGTAGTTGACCTCAGGGGATTCATTACGCTTTAATGAATATGTGCCGTAGCGTGCACAGGGCCCCGAGCCGTAGTAGTGCTGTTTCATCTTTAGTTTTCTGCACTGCTGCCTTCTCTTCTATTATCCTTTATATCTATTAAAACAGCTTTTCAACTATCGCTCTACCTAGAATTTAGAAACGTGTAAAGAAAACCCGATAAGACAACTTTTATCGAAAGTGACAATTTTTCATTAGACGCTCCAGAAATGACAACCACGAGAACTTTAATAACAGAGAAAATTTTAATCATCAGTATGTACAAAATTTTCAGCAGTCGCAAACACATTTTGGTAACAATAGACGTTTTTCTCCGCAACAGCATGAAAACCAACCGGTTAGCACACCTAACCAACAATGTAATGTACAAGGTCAACCAAGCTTTAATGTTTCGCCACCTGCACGTATAGCATCAGCTCCAACAAATAGTAACGCACAGCAAGAAGGGAATCAGTACGTACAGAAAACACACTATTTCAATTCCTATCGCAATGCACCGTATAGAAATGACTATCATGACAGACGTAAAAGTAATGAACACAATTATCAGCGTACATTTAATAACAGTCGGTCTTATCAGCAGCAAGAACATCAGCAACAACATATTATCATGAATGAACCAGACAGTAGATATCATCCCGAACGTAATACGTCAGGAAGAAATAACAGAACAGTTCAAATAGTGGAAATGCCACAGCATCCTCCAGAAAATAATAGCACATCAGATAGAGTTTGACTAAATACAGTACAGGTTGCATCTTCCAGTAACGTAAGCAATACTTCAGATACACAGAATCATGTTCACGAAAATGTTATTTGAAACATGCCTTGTTGAATGCACCACTTTTATCGCACCCAGATCTTACCAGAAATTTTTCCATTGCCACCGACAGTTCTAACACCGCTTTAGGCGTACATATTTTTCAGGAAATTGAAGAAGATGGTTGTACAGTAATTAAAAACATCGCTTTTGCAAGTCGCATTCTGTCACCTGCCGAACGCAATTATTCTGTTACAGAACTTGAAACATTTTGTGTTGTATGGGCTTTTACCAGATTTAGGCATTTTCTTTATGGAAGACATACTACCGTTTACACAGACCACAGAGCGATACAGTTTTTACTTTCGGCTAAATTTACACACGACAGATTAAGTAGATGGAAACTTTATTTACAGGAATTTAATTTTACAATTGTTCACATTCCCGGCACACAAGATATTGTAGCAGACGCACTATCCCGTTCTCTTAGCAACAGTCAGCAAGACATCGCAACCAACTTCTGCAAAGCAAATTTCAGCGTCATGTACATTCAGCAAGTTGCATTTGAAAATTTCATTTCGTCGTCATTACAAGACATAGCACAAGAACAGAGTAAAGATAACGTGTGGAAAGAAATTAAACACCTTTGGCAAGATAGGAATAATGTTACCATTAGAAACCATTACACTGTATGCAATAATATTCTGTTTCGCCGCTCTCACCCTGACAGCAACAATTGGTTATTATGCATTCCTGACGAACTTGTTAACAAATTAATCTGGTATACTCATTTAAGTTGCGCACATTACGGAGCCAGAAAATGTTTTCTTATACTGAGACAGAACTGTTATTTTGCGAATATCGAGAAACGTATACGACGAGTTTTAGCGTCATGTAAAATCTGCCAGAAAGCTAAATCAGACACGACTTCACATGTTCCTCCGTTACATCCCATTGTACCTGTTAAATTGAGACATATGGCCGCTGTAGACATTTTTGGTCCGATTCCCAGAACTAATAGAGGTTTTTGCTACATCTTTGTCGCTGTTGAACTCACTTCAAAATTTGTTACCTTCACTCCGTTACGCAAAGCTACTGCTAAAACTGTTTCGAAAGCACTTGTAAAACATTTTCTGTTTCATGTAGGGCATGTGTTGAAAGTAATTTCCGACAATGGATCACAGTTTAGATCTGCTATATGGACACGTATGTTGCGAGCTAGAAACATTTCTCCGATCTATATATCCAGGTACCATGCTTCTTCGAACCCTTGTGAACGATTAATGAAAGAAATTGGTAAACTGTGTAGAATATACTGCCATAAAAAACATATTGATTGGGACACATACATACTCTCATTCCAGGATGTAATTAATTCCATACCAAATGAATCTACTATGCTATCTCCGTCTGTTATACTGAAAAATGTTGAGCCACCTAACAAAATTAAAGAATTAGTAACCTTTCCTACATCTCGTCGACTACGACACCATGAAATAATTGACGTTGCGCTGAACAACATCAAACGTGCCGCAGAGCGCCGGAGAAGACAACAAAAACAGGTTTGTATGCGCCGTGACTTTCACATTGGACAGAAGATATTAGTACGTACATACTATTTATCCAACAGAGGAAAGAGTAGATGCAGTAAATTTGAGCTTCTATACGCAGGTCCATATCGAATTCGCAGCATTCCTCACCCCAAAGTAGTACACGTCGAAACTTTGAGAACCAGAAAAACCAAAGGGAACCACCACGTCTCCAACATCAAACCTTTTATTGAATGAACATACTTTATGATTTATCACACTGTAATGCCATTTCCTAATTTTTTTATGACCACTTATGCAATTATATTTATGTGACTACTTACTGTTGATTATCGTATTTTTTCTTGGCAAGTGCCCGGCAAGGTAAGGTTAGCAGGTCGCTTTTCTTGTCGTTACACATCAGACCGTGCACATTTTTCCAGATAAACTTACGTATCTTATGAATAATTATGCAATTCTATCTAGTGACATATTAATTTTATTAAATTCTCTCTCCGTTAAAGTCTTTAATTCTCGCCTCTATTAACTACACAACATACAAGCTGAACACAAAGAAAGTCTTTTCTTGTCGTTATATATCAGACCGTGTACATTTTTCCATTTTTCATGTATGTATGATTGTTTTCCTGTTTTGTTTGTATGCACTATGAAATATTTAAGATATAACAAACACCAGTTGACTTTGACATTTTTGCCTTATGATAGCTCAACATCGTGACTATTTTACATTTTTTTTTTTGCTGCTACATTGTGATACTCAGTGTACATTTTTTTTTTGCATCTGCACACTGTCTATGTTTTTTGACATATTACGTTTTCTGTCATGTTATGCTGTATGCTCAATTATGTTACTATAAACCAGTTTTTATTTAGTGGGTATATGGTTTAAATGCAAGACATTAATCTTTGTTCATCATTTTCAGAAAGCAATAACGTATAAAAGAAATAAATTAAACAGAAATGGGGATTTCACCTTCGGAATGAACGAAATAAGATGCAATACCTTGTGACGAAGAGTAAATGGATCAGAATTAACAAGCATTAACAAGAATATACTATACACATCGTAGAATAGCAGTCTTACCTAATTTTTTCTTTCAGAATACGAGGCGATTGATGCAGACTGTTAGACAGAACTACACATTTTAGTTTTAGTGATGAAATATGCTAGAAATAAGAAATGGTTGTATAATGAATAAAGAAGTGACTTTTTTGCAGATGATAATGAATGGTGATGAATAATGATGAAGAATATGCTAATATGGATAATGAAGTTTTTCTTTATAGGTGATGATAATAATGGAATTATGATGATATGGATAATGAAGTTTTTTCTTTGCAGATGAGGATAATGTTGAAGTTTATGTGTTTATGCTATGTAGTTATTTAAGTATTTGTTGCGGTTCGTTTTGACAGTGTGTCTTATATCGCACGGTATGATGACTGAAGGTTTTGGAAAGGACAGCTAGAGAACATATATATTTTATACACATTTCACTACCTGTTAATTCAGAGTTCACTACTTTTCAGCATAATATGCGTTTCTTCTTTCAGTTTAATAATCCATTTTGTATTTTTTGCAGGAGAAATTATTCATGAAATTAATGTGCTATAAGCAGTTGGTCATTAAACCTGTGTCATTTATGAATGTGATCACATATACTCTACTTGTTTCATAACCTTGCTACGGCTGACTCATGACAAATGACATTACACATCTTCATTTGCAGCAATAACTCAAAAGCAAATATTGTTATGCCCCAGTAATTAGTTATCGATCTCAACGCAATGCATTGATAGCACAAAAAAAAGTGAGTTCTGAGTAATTCTGAGTAATGTTTCTAATCACAGACCTTCAATAATAGTTACATTAGGTTACATTTTCAATATGTTCTATGTCACTGGACTGATCAGTTCTTAGTAATATGTCATTTGAATGATGAATTCTGAGTAATACTGAATAATGTTTTCTAGTCACAGACCATGAATAATAGTTTTAGTATGTTACATTTTCAATATGTCCTATGTCACTGGAGTGATCAGTTCTGAATAATACTGAATGATGCTTTGTAATGATGCGTAGATACTATGCCAATAATTTCTGTAAATAATATTTTGTTATACTCTATAAATGCTATGCCAATAATTGACTCTCATTTTGAATGGTAACTTCTGAATAATACTGAATAATGTTATGTAAAACTATATGAATACCTTGTAACTGGCCAATGAATGCCAATAATTATTTTAAATATGTCGTATGTCACTTGAATGATGAAAAATGTTTTGTACTATTCAATACTTGCTATATGTTTCGTAACTGGCCAATGAGTGCCAATGATTACTATAACTAAGTGAATTATGTTAATACTATGCCATTCATTAGCTCCTGTTTTGAATGATGACTTCTGATGGTTTGTAACTGGTCAGTGAGTGCCAATGATTATTTTAAATATGTCGTATGTCACTTGAATGATGAAAAATGTTTTGTACTATTCAATATTTGCTATATGTTTTGTAACTGGACAATGAGTGCCAATGATTACTATGACTAAGTGAATTATGTTAATACTATGCTCCTGTTTTGAATGATGACTTCTGATGGTTTGTAACTGGCCAATGAGTGCCAATGTTCTCTGTAAACAGATAATTTATGAACATTATTCTGTAATACTTCATACATGGTACAGAAATGTTCAGTAACTGGGCGAAGAGTGCCACCAATTACTCAAATCAGTTGTTAGACTAGTGTAATTCTCAATGAAGACTCGTATGTGACTTAATGTCCTTCACCTTCTGACCTAATTACCAGAAATTACTGCAATATCCGTTTGTCCTGTCTATCCTCATGATCATGGAGCACTATATTTGGTTTTTGCACTAATTCTACGTTGGTGTATTTTACAAGAACGTGGTGTTGACACGACATGCTGTCCACCACCTTGAGCGATGGAGATGCTATTATGGTCCCACTGTTTGGTGTGCCTAGTGTACTACCAAAATGATAACATAGAATATTATCACGACATTTCAGTGTCTTGGCTACACTGATTAATACTTCAAGGAAAAGAACTTCAGATTGTCTCACTTGGTGTTGTGCTTCTGTAGAAAGATATGGACTTTCAGCGCAGCTGCTGCATGGGGGCTTGATTATAAAAAAATGAATGCAAATAATTTTTATTTTTTTGATTTAGTTGCTGTCTGTCCGATTACGAAGTCTCGTAAACGGTTGGCCCTGACTAGTATTATTACGCAATCTGACTGCATAGAACAACAACAAAGAATGATATGGAAATTTTCATTAACACAATTAATTAATTAAGTCCCCAGCAATTATAAAACCTACGAAATCAAAGCACAAGTGTAACTGTTCTGTGTGTGGAAGTATGACTCAACGTACGCATCTGGCACGGTTCTTCTTCAATAACACAAGAAATTTTAAATATCATTTATACTGAATTAATTAAAGAAAATAAAAATACCATAATTACTCAAGAGAACCAGAATTATACTCTAATCCAAGAACACAAGCCAGATGCTTTGTTGACTGAACCTGTAATGACACATTATTTAAGACACTGAAATAATGAAAAAAAAGACACGGAATATTTTACCTTCATATATATTGACGAAAAGCACTCTGATCATTACAGTATTTCCATTCGAACCATCTGCTGTCTAGCCCATCAAACAACTGCATAAAACATGGAACAACATCTCGACAAACACTGCCCACTAGCACATCTCAACACACACTGACTACTACGAGTCCTCGACAAGCACTGCCCACCACGACATCTCAATAATCACTGCCAGTGGAGGCGGCGGAACAATACTCTCTGGCGCGATCTCTGGCGCTGTGGCTCAGTGTAGCCACCTTTCATATGCCCTTCCTCCACGGGCCAGAATTTGATGGTATTTTTGCCAGCATTGGTGGTGAAAATACCACCAAATTCGTCCAAAAAGAAATACAGACAAAAATAAAAGATAATATTAATGCGTAAATATCATATAACTAGATAAAATTTTGGCTTTGCACTGACCTTTCAATAACCTAATATATAAAATACAGTAAGCAATACAAATTCTTTCATACATGTGACTTTACATAATAGTTTATACAAGTATTATGTGGTTAAACAGTTCAATCAATAGCGTCAGCAATGACGAATATGTGCAGGTAAGAGTCTCATAACTTTTCACAAACAGTAATACACAAAAAATCAGTTTATACAAATATTCACATAAACGCTTTTGATTTAGAAAAAAACAAGTAGTTGATAGTTCCAACAGTTGCACCCAGCAATGGTCAAAAGGTGCAAATACCAACAAGTGACATTTTTTCAGTAGAAACAGTCCATCAGTGGCACCCAGCAATGTTGAGCAGGTGCAGACACCAACAAGTAACACCATTTCAGTATAAGCAGTTCCATCAGTGGCACCCAGCAATGTTGAGCAGGTGCAGACACCAACAAGTGACATCATTTCAGTAGAAGCAGTCCATCAGTGGCACCCAGTAATGTTGAATAGGTGCAGACACGAACAAGTAACACCATTTCAGTATAAGCAGTTCCATTAGTGGCACCAGCAATGTTGAACAGGTGCAGACACCAACAAGTGACATCATTTCAGTAGAAGCAGTCCATCATTGGCACCCAGTAATGTTGAGCAGGTGTTGACACCAACAAGTGACATCATTTCGGTAGAAGCAGTCCATCAGTGGCACCCAGCAATGTTGAGCAGGTGCAGACATCAACAGGTGACATCTTTTCAGTAGAAGCAGTCCATCAGTGGCACCCAGCAATGTTGAGCAGGTGCAGACACCAACAAGTAACACCATTTCAGTAGAGGCAGTCCATCAGTGGCACCCAGCAATGTTGAGCAGGTGCAGACATCAACAGGTGACATCTTTTCAGTAGAAGCAGTCCATCAGTGGCACCCAGCAATGTTGAGCAGGTGCAGACACCAACAAGTAACACCATTTCAGTATAAGCAGTTCCATTAGTGGCACCAGCAATGTTGAACAGGTGCAGATATCAACAGGTGACATCTTTTCAGTAGAAGCAATTCATCAGTGGCACCCAGCAATGTTGAACAGGTGCAGACATCAACAAGTAACACCATTTCAGTATAAGCAGTTCCATTAGTGGCACCAGCAATGTTGAGCAGGTGCACACAGCAACAGGTGACATCTTTTCAGTAGAAGCAGTCCATCAGTGGCACCCAGTAATGTTGACCAGGTGCTGACCGCAGTCCATAATATTCACTATCACTAATCACACTGTTCATCAGCAGAAATTAAACATGTCCTAGTGGCACCAATCATGTAGAAAAAGTGCAAGTAACAGTCCATAATATATACTATCACTAATCACACAGTTCATCAGCAGAAATTAAACATGTTCTAGTGGCACCAATCATGTAGAAAAAGTGCAAGTAACAGTCCATAATATATACTATCACTAATCACACAGTTCATCAGCAGAAATTAAACATGTTCTAGTGGCACCAATCATGTAGAAAAAGTGCAAATAACAGTCCATAATATTCCCTATCACTAATCAGTCAGTTACTCAAAGTTCATTAGCACAAATTAAACATTTTCAAGTGGCACCCATTATGTTGAACAAGTGCAGGTAACAGTCCATAATCTTCACTATCACTAATGAGACAGTTCAGTCATAAACAATAGTTTGAGTGCACACACAATTAACAAAATTATTATCAATGCTCTTACACTAAACATACAAATCATAATAAATGCACAAATGATATCAGGTAGTTGTCATATTACCTATTACAATACACAAATAGCAGTAAACCTATAATATTTATGGGTGTCAGTGCAAGCCACAACAAACAAGTAAAATAATATTTAGGAGATAGGTTGGGATCACTTCTCTGGGATTATAAAAGGAAAACACACAAAACACACTCACTCATCTTTCATCCACAGTTAGTGCTCCTGTGTAGTTGAATAGTGTTAACTGTGTAAATGCAATTCTGTCAAAATTTTATGTTCATCGTGTGTATCAAGTAGTAGTGGCAGCAATGTATAACAGTCAATAATAGTTAGTCAATGTCATAGTCATCATGTCAAGACCAATGTTTGCCAAGCCAGATCAAAATGTACAGTTGGTGAACAACTGTCAGTGAGCCAAGATATGCAAATGCTTCCTCTCTCAAAAAAAAGTATGTACTCCTTAGTGATTTAACAAAGTGTGTGTAGACAATCTTCCTTCCACTTTAGTGTTCTAGTCTGCCATCTTCATCCTCCTTGTTCCATATAGACCAACAAAAAAAATATGCTCCTCACTTACTTTACCTCCTATCCACCAAAACTCCAATAATCATCAGCATCACATAATCTCAATACTTCAATAATACCTCTTACGTCTACATATAAACCTTATCATGAATATCATTTACCTTTTCTCTTGTCCACCAAAATTCCAATAATCATCAACTTCACATAATCTCAATACCTCAATCATACCTCTTCAATACGTCGATATATATAAACCTCAGCACCAATATCATTTCACTTCCATAACAACTCTTTCCTCTAGTGAGTCTCCTCGAACAAGTACAGACAAAATCCTAGTGCAAACTTCAATTCAGCATCCCATACAATCCGAAGACACAGTGTCCACACACAACCTCTGTGTAATCCATCTGACCCAAATTTTCTACTCATTATAAATTATAAGATACATTTTGGTTCCTTGTCCATCCTTAAACAAAGAAATGCATACATGACTTCTCTAACAGCCTTCAGTTTGAATAACCTTCAGTAAGTAAGTACGAGTACGAAGTGTGAATAATCGTGATTTTTCACAGTGTGTACACTAATTCAAGAATTATGGAAAACAGAAGCAAACATGTGGAGTATTTCTTGTGTCAAGTGTCACTTCCTATTTCAATTACTCACGAAAAATGCAGTGTAATAACTGTTAATGGTCTAAACCTAGTGTTGGTATATCATGTCGTTAGCTTCCTTCCTATTAGCATAAATTTATACAGCTTTCATAAAGCCTCCAGCTCATGTGACTTCTATGCAGTTTCTTGTACCAATGTCGTTCGTAGAATTATAGCAGTTCATTTTCTTATCTTAAAAATATAAGGCACTGAGCGTAAGCAAAACATGCAATAACGCGACAATATACCAGTAGAGAACAGAATGTCAACAAGTGGATGCAGCACAATCCCTATAACGAGTCTCTGCCAAGCGAACAATCTATAATTAATACCATAGTGTGACCTAAACTCCATGTTCGCACACAGTATATCAGCATTTCTATACACCAAATTAAAGAGTACTTATGACAACAAACAGAAATGTGTAAATATGCAATCCATACGCAAAGCAGCAAATATGTATCTTACATAATAAACAGGTCATTATCATCATATCAGCATAAGCAAATAAATGTTCATATGTAACCTTAATAAGTAAACATGAAGGCGCAAGCAGATAAATCACAAAGTGTAACCTACATACCTAACTACAGTCAGCACAATTAATCAGGTGACAATTATAATATAAATAAATAAGCACAGCAGGCACATAATTAAAAAAATATGACATCAGTGAAAAAGCATAGCAGCCAAGCGATGCATAATATATACAAATAACAAGCCTGTTCATTAATCAATAATTGTCAAAATCAGCAAATGTACACAAGCACGTCGCTTCACAAGTCAATTCATAGAACATGAGATTTAGCACAAAGTATGAATCACGTAATCGCAAGCAGCAAATTACGTCTAAAGTACGTACCTAAGTGGAAATATGTTACCTGAAAAATAAACTCAATTAATAGTTACCCTTTATAGTTTATTACTTTTTTCTTCGAAATTACATTCTTCCTGAAATTTTCTCCAAAGCAAGTCGTCTTAACGTCGGACACGCACAGAATTTACCTGAAGGTCTTAAATATTTTACACAACCGTGTCCTGAAAAATACTGAACGTTAATAACATAATTTATAAAGTCACCATAGCTTTATACAGAATTTATTCGGAGAATTTAGACTGTGTATTTGATTACGGCTGTCAGTGCATTCGCACTGAGCGCTCGATCAGCTGTAGACGCGTGACGTAGGAAGTAATTGTTTGCGGTCAACGACTGCCTTGTGCGGCGCGCAGACTTCACTGTTGCTTTGAGTATCTGCCGCCGCCGCAACACGGCGCGGTATCCTTGCATTCTCCGCGTGTTTACGTACAACTGTTGATGTCTCAAAAGTATGTCATTCCACAAAAATTTTTACGTTCGATATATGATGTATTCCCTTAGAGCGTCGAGATTTAAGAGTTTCTACTTCAATAGTGTTATCATGAATAATTTTGCGAATTCTATATGGACCGTTATAAAGCAGAAAAAATTTGCGACATAAGCCTTTTCCTTTATGAGACAAATGGTGAGACTTAATTAACACCTTTTGACCAACTGACAAAATTTTTAAACGACCAGGACGTTTAGCTGATTTCTCTCTTCTTGCAGCCGCAGATGCAATATTTCGTAGAGCCAGGTTGACAACTTCAGAATGCCGCAGTTTCCGTGAAGGCGGAAAAGGAACGATTTCAGAAATGCGATTTGTTGGTACTTTATTTTTTAATATCAATAGAGGCGGTAAAGAAGTTGAGTCCTTAGGAAGTTCATTCAGAATGTTTTGAAAAATATGAAGATACTGATCCCAAGTTCTGTGATTCTGATGACAATAAAGTCGACACAATTTATTGATTTCCTTCATCCATCTCTCTGAAGCGTTAGATTGAGGGTGAAAAAGTGAAATGAAAATTGGTTTTATCTTACGACGCCGTAGAGTACGAAGCCAAATTTTAGAACGAAACTGTGATCCATTATCTGATATAACCCTTTCAACATGACCCACTTCTGTAAGAAAATGTTTGATGAAAGCATTAGATACTGAACGAGCTGTTGCTTTGCGTAAAGGTGTAAAACACACATATTTTGATGTCAATTCCACTGCTACGAAAATGTATGCAAAACCATTAGTAGAACGAACCACTGGACCGAACAAATCGACTGCAGCCATGTCCTTTAATTTCGCTGGAATGATAGGAAACAACGGTGCTCTGTGAGAAACAGTTGGCGGCTTTGCCTTTTGACATAATTTGCATTTGGCAAGAACAGATCGAATACGTTTTTCCATATTACTGAAGTAGCAATTTTCTCGCAATTTATGAAAGCATTTTCTGGGACCAAAGTGTGCATAACTGAAATGTGTGTACCAAATCAATTTATTGACCCACTCATCAGGAATACAAACTAACCAAACAGAGTTGTCGACCGCTTTTCGTTTGAAAAGAATGTCATTGCGAACTAAATAATGCTGTCTAATCGCTACGCTTTCCTTTCTCCTCCACTTCTCCTTAATGTCCTTCCAGATTGGATCCTTATTTTGCTCCTTAGCGATGTCCTGGAGCGAAGACGAAATAAAGTTCTCAAACGCAACACCTTGAATGTACATCAAACAATAATGGTTTTCTTTGCAGTCCTCTTCAGCACTTTGTTTCAAACCCATAGGTGCACGTGATAAAGCATCAGCAACAATATTTGAAGATCCCTGTATGTAAACAATACTAAAATCAAATTCCTGTAGATACAGCGCCCATCGTGACAATCTGCCATGAGTTAATTTTGTCGACATAAGAAATTCCAAAGCTCGATGATAAGTGTAAACCTTAGTATGTCTACCGAACAAAAATGTGCGAAATTTTGTGAAAGCCCAAACAACAGCCAAAGCTTCAAGTTCCGTAATCGAATAATTCTTTTCGGATTTAGAGAGAACACGACTTCCAAATGCAATAGTCTTCTGTACTACAACGCCGTTTTCTTCTATCTCTTGAAATAAATGTGCACCTAGGCCTTTGTATGATGAGTCCGTCGCCAAACAAAAATCTTTAGATAAATCCGGATGTGAAAGAAGTGGAGCAGCAACTACAGCATCACGAAGTTGTTCAAATTCTGACTGAGCTTCCTCATCCCAACACCAATTAGAATTTTTTTCCAGATAGTTCACATAAACGAGGTGTGGCCAAATTGTCCAATCTAACAAAGCGTCTAAGAAAATTACAGACACCAAGGAAACTACGAACATCACGTTTTGTAGTAGGAACAGCATAATTACGAATTGCGTCTAGCTTTTCTGGATCAGGAAGAATACCTTCTGTAGAAATAATGTGACCGAGAAATTTCACCTGAGAACGACCAAATTCAGATTTTTCCAAGTTCACTGTAATGCCAACTCTTGCAAAAATACGTAATAATGAATCCAAAATTTTGTTATGCTCACTCCAAGAACGTTTAGCAATAAGAATATCGTCAACATATGAAGTAATATTGTCACGAAGATAAACAGGTAAAATTTCATTTAAGCTACGAATGAATGCTGCAGAAAATATATTAAGTCCAAACGGTAATTTCCGAAGTCACTTTTGGGTAAAATCGTCATATCCGGTTAATTTTTTACCTACTGTCTAGATAGATGGATAGTAGAAGAATTGTTTTTATAGATGCAAAGAATAGTGAAAGAGTAGCCAGCGGTGCAGAAAACTAAAAGGGAAATAGCACCACTACAGCTCGGGGCCCTGTGAACGCTACTGCACATTTTCACTTAGTGTAGTGAACCCCCTGAGGACTTTAATAGCTGCACATAAATTTCAGTTTGTGACTTAGTGGCAAATTCGGCGTAAGTGCGTACGTAAATTGATCTAACCATGAACATGGATGTATGTCATTCTTAGAATTGCGAATGATCTTAAATTTCCGAACAGTCAAGAAGTGTTTACAGTCAAAGCTTCCGCCTCGCGGCGACAAAGACCTACCGCGTCTGTTCCAGTCCGAATGTCGATTATTGTCAAATTCGCGCGCCTGGCGCTCTCTTGTTGCATCACGTAAATGAAACAAATTACTTTCTTCAAAGCCCTCTGCTATCTGTGATTCTAAATTTCTTTTGCTGTCTTTTCCTGCGATTTCGCCTTCAATTTGTTTGACTTGCTTTCGTAATGCCTCAACTTCCCTTTTAACGCGTTCATTAAATTTTCCCTGATTTTCAACATGCTTATTTATGTTCTGGTACTCTTCGGTTTCTGCAAATAGTAATGGAGCTTTATCATCCGAATCTCTGTCCCCATGTAAACTAAGACTTGTCAATTTATCTGAAATCTCCTCAACTCTTTCCGATAAGTCAGCTATTTTTTCTTTCTGTTTACCTACGTCTTCCGTAAGTGTCGCGACTCGCGTTTCAGTGTTGACACATTTGGTAGTTAACTGTTCATATTGTTGTGTTAGGTTATTTAATCTGTCATTTGGTACGGATTCCTCGATCCTCTCAAATATTTCTTCCTTATCGTGTGCACGTTGTAAATTTAACTCAGAAAATTTTTGTACTATCACGCGATCTCTTTCTTCCTGTTCTCTATCCTGTTCCCTTTGTCTAATCTCTACTGCAACTAATCTATTATTGTGAGAATTCAAAATCGGTTGTACTTCCTCTCTAATTTCTTTCTTTAATTCATCTTTCATGTTTTTGAAACATGTCCCTATTCGCGAATCTAACCGTGTTTCCATTGTTTTCAATTCCGATCCTAACTGTGATCCCAGTGAGTCTAACCGTGTTTCCATTGTTCCCCTATCTGTTTTTAATTCAGATCGTAACTGTGATCCCAGTGAGTCTAACCGTGTTTCCATTTGTGAGTCTAACCGAGATCCCAAATTTAAAATTGCACTCATCAACTGCTCCATGTTAACTGTTTCAGAATTCTTTTCGCCCCTAACATTTCCCGCAAAACCAGTTTCCTTCGTCATAGCTGTAAAGCTATCTGTGTTCGATACTATTCCAGAATCTTCTGTCATTAATCTCGAATTCTGAAAATTTTCTGATTGAGAAAAATTTTGAAATGGTTCCGGACTATTTTCTCGACTTCTTAAATTGTTTTCAACTTCATTATCCATCATACTGTTGTCCTGTGTTGGCGAGTTCGCCATGTCAACAATTTCGTCATTCTGACTATCCATCATTTTTGCCTTTTTCATTGACCGCGTAATCATTTACAAAACATACAAAACTCGTCACTATATGAAAATTACACACAATGACACTTTATCTCCAACAATACCATTCACACGAAATGTTTCCCTCAAACACGATTAATCGAACAATTGAAATAATTGCACTAATTGTCAAACCCGTAGACAAGACAACAGAAACGAAATTTTGCAAAATAAATACCATTAGAAGAATGACAATTACCAAATCTACACATGCAATATAGACTACAATTACTAAACTACAAATTACTACAACAATACTACTGTCTACACAATCAGAAGAATTCCAAGGGACGATCCTGGCAGGGTCGCCACGTGCATGGGGGCTCGATTATAAAAAAAATGAATGCAAATAGTTTTAATTTTTTTGATTTAGTTGCTGTCTGTCCGATTACGAAGTCTCGTAAACGGTTGGCCCTGACTAGTATTATTACGCAATCTGACTGCATAGAACAACAACAAAGAATGAAATGGAAATTTTCATTAACACAATTAATTAATTAAGTCCCCAGCAACTATAAAACCTACGAAACCAAAGCACAAGTGTAACTGTTCTGTGTGTGGAAGTATGACTCAATGTACGCATCTGGCACGGTTCTTCTTCAATAACACAAGAAATTTTAAATATCATTTATACTGAATTAATTAAAGAAAATAAAAATACCATAATTACTCAAGAGAACCAGAATTATACTCTAATCCAAGAACACAAGCCAGATGCTTTGTTGACTGAACCTGTAATGACACATTATTTAAGACACTGAAATAATGAAAAAAAAGACACGGAATATTTTACCTTCATATATATTGACGAAAAGCACTCTGATCATTACAGTATTTCCATTCGAACCATCTGCTGTCTAGCCCATCAAACAACTGCATAAAACATGGAACAACATCTCGACAAACACTGCCCACTAGCACATCTCAACACACACTGACTACTACGAGTCCTCGACAAGCACTGCCCACTACGACATCTCAATAATCACTGCCAGTGGAGGCGGCGGAACAATACTCTCTAGCGCGATCTCTGGCGCTGTGGCTCAGTGTAGCCACCTTTCACTGCGTGCAACCTAATGTGCTACAACCATGATGCAATCCTTCCCATTCCTTTCCTAGTTCTTGTAAAATGGTAAACACTTATACAATGCGTTTAAATTCTTGTAAAAATGATAAAGAGTTATACAGCGCATGTACACTTTATTTCACTCCATGATATGTTATGTAAAAATGCTAAAGACTTATACAGTGCGTGTGTACTTTATTTCACTCCTTGATATGTTTATTTGTTGTAAAAATGCTAAAGAGTTTTACAGTGCGTGTGCACTTTATGCCATTTGTTAATATGATTTGAACTCATTACGTATACATTTTGTGATTTCCTGATATGTTCTGTACTACAGTGCGTGTGCACTTTTGTCATTTTGTTAACATGATTTGTATTCATTGCATATACATTTTGTGATTTGCTGATATGTTGTGAACTACAGTGCGTGTGCACTTTTGTCATTTGTTAATATGATTTGTACTCATTGTGTATACATTTTGTCATTGCCTGATATGTTCTGTACTCAGTGCATGTGCACTATATTTTATTTCACGTCTTGCACCGATATATATATATATATATATATATATATATATATATTCTGTGATTGTAAAGTTAGTTAATTAAGAAAAATTTGTTGCTCATGGCAAGTCCAATTGACTCACCATCGCTGCCAAATTTTTGCCCCCCCCCCCCCCCCCCCCCAGTGGAGGGTTATGTAAGACGTATGCGTTGCCGGCGATGGGCGAGGCATGGCAGAGTCTCTGACCAGAGAGTAGTATGTCGTTAGTTGTTGCTTGTCGCTAGTCTGCGCTTGTCTGCGCGAGTCGACAGTAGTCTTGAGTAGTCTTCTGTCCGTGCTAGTCGGCAGTAGTCGTGAGTCGGCGGGAGTCGGCGCGTGTCGGGTGTCTGCTCTGCTCGGGACTCTGGTCAGGACTCTGGAGGATGAGTATTGTTGTAGAAGGTAAAGAAGCAGCCTTGCGCATATCTAATAATGTATGTTAATTGCCATTTAATTTGTTCCAAAAAATGCCCCAATAATAATTTTTACAATATAAAGTAACTTTTTTTAAAGAAAAGCATTCATTCCTTCCAAGAATCAGAAAAAAAATATACGCCAGCATTGCACGAAGCTGTATCGAAAATTATTATGTAAGAGCAGATATATTTGCAGTTTTTTTATTGAGGTAAGAATTTTTGCTTTTTTATTCAGAATACAGGGCCGAAGGGCAGCGCTGCTGTCCTCATAAAATTTACCAGGTTACTAATTTTTTTTATTATTGTGGTGTTTAGGAATTTTTCTGTTTCGAACTTAACATAAAATGAGAAAAGAATTTTGTGGGAACATTAAATGTGAATGCATTTCTGCGCACATATTATAAATGGGAACTAATTAAGTTCAGAGGTTACAATATTAGAAAAATTCATTTAATTATTAATTTTGTGGGGAGTTTACCCATGGTTCATGGTTCTTGGTCCATTTTCATTATTATATTATTGTGTGGGGAGGTTACACTTGGTTCATTGTACATTTTAATTTAAATATTTCTGTGGGGAGGTTACACGTGGTCCATTTTCATTATTATATTATTGTGTGGGGAGGTTACACCGGACACAGAGACGGCGGTCAATCAATGTCTGGGTGGGCAGAGCTGGAGGTTACGTGATAGGTTTTTTTTTTATGGCAAAACGTTGAACGGCTTGCACTATCTACATATTTTCCAGAATCTGCTGCTTCCTTTCCTAGAAAATATTCCCCTAGACATACGAGCACGTATGTGGTTTCAGCATGACGCAGCCCCTGCGCGTCAGGCCTTACCTGTCAGAAGGTACCTTAATGCAACTTACCATAATCGATGGTTTGGTATCGGTAGTACGCGAAGATCGGTAGACTTAACACCATTGGACTTCTTCTTAACGGGAGCTGTGAAGCAGAAGATGTACTCTAATTCCACACACCCCCCCCCCCCCCCCTCGACACCAGAATATATGAGAGAAAGGACTGAGGTGGCTTTCCAGACAATCACCCATCAGACATTGAATGATGTCGAAACCAGTTTCCGACAGCGAGTGTAAATGGGCATGAGGCAAATTGGGCAGTTGATCGAGCATCTGAGGTACTAAATTTCCAGTGAGAACCATGTTAATCAGCCCTTTTCACCTGCGAAGTCAGCTGGGCAACCTCCATGTGGTGCACATTGGGTTCCACTAATGCTGACGGTATTTAATATGTCAAAAATCCGCCTCAGTTTCAGCTAAAGTAATCTAGTCTTCTTCAGAAGCAGAGTAACATATCGCAACTGAGGCGGATTTTTGACATATTAATTTATCACTGTTTCTGACAGGGCTGCAACACGTTAAAAGTTCTCCGACGGAATTTGCTTTCAGGTTAATCCCTACTGAAGAATTTCAAGACCATTTCAAGTTCACCAGTGGACAGAGTTCAGAAAACATACAAGATTTTCATTGAAATTTTTTCCCAATCTCGCTTCGTTCTCGAGATACTGTTGACCTGGGAAAGTTACAATGAAGTGCCCCCTGGCGACAAACCACTGGTTTTTGGAAAAAAATTTTCCCTACAGACATTCCGTATTTTTTCACGTAGAATAGGACTGTGGAGTAAAAAATAGGGGTTATCAGTTCATTAGGGTTCTCCAGTAGCTTCCCCACCAAACCCAGAATTTCATCATCTTCCCTGGAAAGGGCAAGATGACGCTGCTTTTCAGCTTCCACTGCAGCAGCCGCCATCTCATGTAGCCACTGTGGTATTTCATTGTCGCCTTGGGGCCATTTACCTTGTTCACTGACGCTACCTGCAACAATAAGATATTGAACGTAATTATTTCTTGTTCATGCTGAAAATCGTTTTCGTTAACTAACTGAAATATAAACAGAAATTCGTATTGTCTAATTCACTGAAATTACTTATACATGAAACACACTGCAAAATACGAAATTACACAACAGTAATTAAACCCGAAGCTCTCTACGCATCGGAACACTAAATCTTCGATAAAGAATACCAAAAGGGAAATTGGAAGTGAAAGAACGTAAAATAATGAGGAAAATCCTAGGACCAAGAAGTAAGGATGGTGTGCATTATTCAAAACCCAATTCAGAAATATATAAAAATATCTCCGAAATAAAAGACACACTGCACATGAGAAGAATCCAATTCATGGGGCATTTAGAAAGAATGGACTCAAACAGGTTAACGCACAAAATACATACATTTTTAAAGAACAAAACTACAAGACCTAACTGGTACAAACAGACGGAAAAAGACCTGAGAGAATTAGGGTCTCCAAATCTACATGACAGAAATGAAATCAGAAAAATCACAAACACACGGGGTTTTGAGGAAGAAGACAGAAAAACTAACCGACATACGTGGTCTACGCAACGAAAGCTAGCCCATTCGTTGCTTATGAAGGAATACTGGGTGAAAAAGAAGGCCAACAAATGTTGATTACGGATGGTCCTAAGTGATCCATCAGCGAAGAAGAAGAAGAAGAAAGAAACACACTGAATTTGAAAATCTTACTCTTTTACTTAGAAGGCTAAATCGATCGTTCGTGGCTCTCGACCACAACACATACTCCTATGACTCCTTCCCTCGTCCATAGAAACATCTAGAAAAGCAAAAAATATGTCTCAGACAACTGAATGCATCATGTTACGAAAAATAAATGTAAATTCATTCCCCCAGCTATCATCACTAGAGCCAGAATACATTATGTGAGCAAAAAAAGAAATATTTTCTCTTAGAGTCAAATGTTAATAGTAAAAAATTAATGCACTTATGTTCCTGTTGCGTCAACTCGGTTAATATTGCTGCAGGCTGCTGCTGCAATAGTCTCTCAAGCTCCAAATGCCGATCTCGATCAGCCAGCATCTCAGGGATGAAGACTATATCGACAAGAAAAAATAGGGCTGTAATATCAGCTAAAGGATGAAAATTCGCCACACACTACAATTACAGTAACGAGCCTTTCATAAGAATGTGGAGGTTTACCTCTACCGACTACGGCCTATACAAGTTCTGTGATCGGTACTAAAATTACGGAGCCTACATAGGTGCACTGAATGATTAGAACAATTAACTTACATTGTAGACTGTCCTGGCGAAGGTGTTTGCTGCTACTGCTGATGACGCTGTCGCTGGCTGAACGTTTCGTCTTGTAATGTAAATAAGTAGCAAACAAGCGAACAAAGGAAGACTAGGAATGCTGATAAGCACACAATCAAGCACATGGGTGAACTGACGAAGGCAGAATGAGAGCAAATGCACCGCGATGAGGGTTTATATGACCAATACCCCCACCCACCCGCCATTTTATCCAGGAAGCCAAAAGAGTTTCGACATTCTACCCCAACTGCAGATGAAAGCTAGTCTGAGCAGTTGGTGCCGGCCATGATTTTCGCTCGTGGATCCAGCCAGGAAACCCCCTCTTCCAGTCTGCGCTTCACTCTGTGGCGAGCTGCTGTCGCTGACGGATGCGCCGCCGCTTTGGGAGTCCCCCAGTTACGACCGTGCCTCGTGTAGAAAACTACTGTGATAGTGTATTTAACAATATTTTTTTATGTGTTGCAGGAATGTCCTCAGAGTTTGGATGCGGGGTATTTGCGATCATTTATTTTAGCCATGTATTTTCAAGTGTATTTTGCTGTAATGTATTTCTGTTCCACGTACACATGGGAAGAAAGTGCAATGTTTTGTGTGTGAGTGTATTTGAAACAAATTGTTTAAACCAACATCTGCAAATGTATTGAGGCGTTAAACATTTTACCTAATTTGTTTACGCACGCAAATATTCCAGAGTAGCGGAGGAAGACCGAGGGGTTCCACAAGTGTGCTGTAATCTTTTTAAATTCTGTATTCAGGTGTGGCGGTATACACCGCAAGATTGACGCAAATTAATGTGCAGCGATGTTTTTGAAGTATAATTAGAGACACAGTCAACTGGATTTAGTAACTCCTAAAGCAGCTCATGCACAAAGACAAGGGTATTTCTTACACAAGCGCGCGAAGTGTCAAACGGATGGTTTCACAAGTGTGTCGCAATGTTTTTAGGTACGTGTTCAAGTTTGGCGGTGGTGGTATTCTCAGAATAAAATGTGTAGTTGTTTAAATATTTTCGCGTTATCTGCAAAGCTCTGTCTCGCTCTTTGTGCAGTGGCACATTTAGTTCCTGTGATGTCTTCAGGTTATGTATGTGACAATATTTCACAATAACAGGTGTAACAACTCCTGAAGCAGTTCATATTCAACGACAAATGGTATCTGTGCCTTGGCGATGGGAAGTAGGAGAAGGGCCGTGGATATTTCCAACACAACAGGAAGTGCATAGCACGCGACCCTGAAGCTACCACGTGGTCGTGCTATAAGCCGGCATGGAGACTCTTGGGGCAGGGAGCCGGCGCGTGGCCTCTCTTCCAGCAGAACGCATGCACCAGAGTGAAAGTCTTGCCTCTTGCGCTTTGGAAGGCTGACTGGACATGTATTGAATGATCTACAGTTGCAGCACATGCATTTATCAGCATAAGCTGCGAAGTGTAACTTAGCCCCATCCTGCTGCATATTCATTATTTCATGAAGTGAACTCGTCTTCATGAAATATCATTGCTATCGACACAGTCCTCGGATGCACGATTAAAGATAATATACTCCTCCTTCTCCAGCACAGACATCTCATCCACTGAACACAGTAAACAATTACATCCATTTTCTCAGTCCAGCAGCTAGACACAGACTGAGTCATTTTCCTGACATTTTTTCCACTGACCACCATCTTGGATTACATCACAGGAGGGCAGAGTGGGAGGGGTAACAGCGCCCTCTCGTGATGGTGCTGTGAACTAGACCAGTTGACTCTGGACCTCAAGCCGAACACACGGGATGGAGTTACTGTCTATGACAATTCAAATTCTTTAAATAAACAATATACCACACATCCATATTATCCAGCAGCCCAGCACTTACTGTCCTTTTCCCACCATTTTCCAGATGTCGGAGAGAATGGGAGGGAAGCAATGTATATAAAGATAAAGACTTACGTCCATCCTGAATGAGATTTTCACTCTGCAGCGGAGTGTGCGCTGATATGGAACTTCCTGGCAGATTAAAACTGTGTGCTGGACCGAGACTCGAACTCGGGATCTTTGCCTTTCGCGGGCAAGTGCTCTACCAACTGAGCTACCGAAGCACGACTCACGCCCGGTCTCACAGCTTTACTTCTGCCAGTATCTCGTCTCCTACCTTCCAAACTTTACAGAAGCTCTCCTGCGAACGAGATACTGGCAGAAGTAAAGCTGTGAGTACCGGGCGTGAGTCGTGCTTCGGTAGCTCAGATGGTAGAGCACTTGCCCGTGAAAGGCAAAGGTCCCGAGTTCGAGTCTCGGTCGGGCACACAGTTTTAATCTGCCAGGAAGTTTCTTATGTCCATCCTGTCTGGCAGCCCATCACAGACTGAGTCCTTTCCCCATCAATTTCCAGGAGGGAGAGGAGACGAGGGGGGAGGAGAGTGGGGAGGGGAAGGTGTTTGGTTAGTGGCGGTAGCCCAAGTGACCTATTTTCCCGCCAAAATGTGAACTTCCAGCCATGACATCTCTGCAATGTTGCCACATCTATGGCCGCCATCTTGGATCTGCTATCTTGAATAAATTTGGCAACAATGCAATGTGGGCTGACGCTGTCTTTGTCTCACTACTGTCATACAGCTACAAAAAATCAAGCCACGCTCAAACGCCAAATGTAGACCAAGCTCGCAACTTTAGACATCAACATGAAAAATAGTCAGCACATATGTCGTAAGAATGCAATCGTGCTGTTGGCACATGGATTGTGGTTTCATACATTAGCACTGAGTGTGCTGAGCTCAACATGCTGCACAATGCTCAGAAACTATGCGACTTGTGCATATCGCACATAAGGCTTGATGTGGTGTATGCAATCCCAGCAAGCTGCATCAGCAATTGTCGGCTGTACATGGCTCACAAATCACATAGTTTACGAAATGGAAGAGCGTAAAATTTCTATGTTAGCTCTATTAAAACACATATTTCCTCCCTTGTTCATATGTTTTTCATGTTATTCTGTCTATACATAAATAAAAATTTTGATACCCATGAAAATAATGTAAGGCAAAGAGGAAAGTATTATGTCCAGTCAATAAGGACATCAGGACACACACTGAAGCGCCAAAGAAATTGGTGTACGCATGCGTATTCCAATACAGAGATATGTAAACAGGAAGAAGATGGTGCTGCAGTTGGCAATGCCTATATAAGACAACAAGTGTCTGATGCAGTTGTTAGATTGGTTACTGCTGCTACAATGGCAGGTTATCAAGATTTAAGTGAGTTTGGACATGGTGTTATAGTTGGCACATGAGAGATGGGACGCCAAATCTCTGAGGTAACGATGAAGTGGGGATTTTCCCATATGAACATTTCACAAGTGTAGCGTTCATATAAGGAATCTAACAAAACACCAAATTTCCGACATCGTTGCAGCCAGAAAAAGATCCTGCAAGAACAGGACCAATAACGACTAAAGAGAATCATTCGCCTTGACAGAAGTGGAACCCTTCCGCAAATTGCTGCAGATTTCAATGCAGAGCCATCAACAAGTGTCAGTGTGTGAATCATTCAACATTCAAAGCTGAAGGCCCACTCGTGTACCCTTGATGACTGCACAACACAAAGCTTTACACCTCGCCTGGGCCCGTCAACACTGACATTGGACTGTTGATGACTGCAAACATGTTGCCTGGTTGGACGAGTCTCGTTTCAATTTGTATTGAGCGGATGGACGTGTACGGGTATGGTGACAACCTCATGAGTCCATGGACCCTCCATGTCAGCAGGGGACTGTTCAAGCTGGTAGATGCTCTGTAATGGTGTGGGGCGTGTGCAGTTGGATTGAAATGGGACCCCTTATACGTCTAGATATGGCTCTGACTGGTGACATGTACGTAAGCATCCTGTCTGATCACCTGCATCCATTCATGTCCACTGTGCATTCCGACCGACTTGAGCAATTCCAGCAGGACAATGCGACACCTCACACGTCCAGAATTGCTACAGAGGGGCTCCAGGAACACTCTTCTGAGTTTAAACACTTCTGATGGCCACCAAACTTCCCAGACATAACATTATCGAGCATATCTGGGACGCCTTGCAACATGCTGTTCAGAAGAGGTCTCCACCCCTTCGTTCTCTTACGGGTCTATAGACAGCCCTGCAGGGTTCATGGCGTCAGTTCCCTCCAGCAGTACTTCAGATAATATTCGAGTCCACGCCACGTCATGTTGCATTTCTGCGTGCTTGCGAGGGGCCCTACACGACATTAGACAGGTGTACCAGTTTCCTTGGCTCTTCAGTGAAAAGTTCCATTACAAATGCGATGCAAATTGACGATAGTTTTCCACATTAGATGAAAATTATTTCATCATTCTCATTTTTTAGTAAAATCCTAATCTCATCCTTACTTGATTGCTCTTCCTATATGGTAGCAGAATCTTTACACAACATGTGAAACACAAAGCTTGAAACGAGAGAGTGCGAAATATCTTACTGCAAGTAATGCAAGCTGTTTTGTAGACAAAGCTAATCGAAAAAACTCACTCCTTAGAAAGAGAGCACTTATATTTATATAACATCGAATATTATGGAATATTCTGCTATTAAACTAATAAGAAGCTACCACAAACTTTTAGAAAACGCGGAAGTTAGTAAAAAGATATATTTGGATACAGTGGGAAGCGAAACTGAAACACTAACCCGCGCCATTACTCATTACACTACCCTGACCATAAACGATTTACGATTATTCTTTGCATCTTACCCTCTCCTGAAAGCTTTAATCGTAGATATGTTATTAACTGACATTTAATTATAACAAACTGTATCAAGAGCAACGCGTTTCAACGGATCCTCAATATTCTGTCACCTTGAAACGATGTACTTTTATAATATCCACGTTAGAATAATTCTTTAACTACCATCATGACGTTTCGAGTCATTTTATTACAACAAATCGTTCAAGTAACGACGGGTTTTCAAGTGATCTACTGTATGCTAGTGCTTATAAACGGCATATATACATAAAGGCTTCAATTGAAAGCCGATATGGCTTCTCAGGACTCTGTACTAAACAGAGATGGCGTCATCCGACGTAGGTGGCGTTCTCCAATCTCATTGATAGTGGCGGCTGCTGCGTAAGAACACAAGAGAGCGTCAACACACTAACTTTTGACACCTTTAGGATGTATTGGTTATTTTTCTTTGAATTCTGTTAAACGTAATGTAGATGCGGTAATCTGAAATACATGGTACTAAATCTACCGCGCTGTGCTACATATTGCAAAGCAGTACAGGGAAGAGTCAGTTTTGTGAAACCCTAGTCAGATTAATTTTCATCTTACAACCTCCTGTGAAATAAGGAAAATCATTTAATCTTTGAAAAAGAAATATCCTGTTGGAGTAGATGACATCTCTCACAAGATTTTAAATCAATGTGGAGCAGTTACAGCTGATGATCTGAGTCACATCTGTAATCCATCATCAACTCAAGGTATTTTCCCAGACAGGTTAAAATATACCATTGTCAAGCCTCTCTACAAAAAAGGGGACACCACATATGTCAATTATTACTGGCCAGTATCCTTGATCGCAGCATTTTCAGTAATTGTGGAGAAAGTAATGTACTCAAGAGTGGTTAGCCATCTCAGCAGTAATGTGATACTTAGTAAACCACAGTTGGGATTTCAAAAATGCTGTTCCAATGAGATAGTAATATTTAATTTAACTGCCCACATAATAGAGTCTTTAGATAGTAAAATGTCACCAATAGAAATTTTCTGTGACTTGCCCAAAGCGTTTGATTGTGTGAACCATGACATTATGTTACAGAAATTACAATTCTATGGTATAAATAGAGCAGCATTTAAGTGGTTGAAGTCATACTTACAGAACATCAAGCAAAAAGTTTGTTTATGGTTTAAGTGATTTGAGGAAGTTTCCCACTTCATATAACTGAGGTGAAATTACGTTAGATGTTCCACGGCGTTCGATCATGGATCCTCTTCTGTTCTTGATGTATATGACTGACCTCCCTTCTTATTTGAAACAAGAAGCTAAACTGACACTGTTTGCTGATGATACAAGCATCACTATTAATCCAGTAAAAGAAACTCCAATAGAAAATGATACAGATAGTGTCTTTGGAAAAGTTACTGGTTGGTTTTCTGTAAATGGGCTTGCTCTGAACTTTGAAAAAACACAATACATCCAATTTTCTACTGCAAGGAGCACAGTTCCTTCAATAAATGTAACACATCAACAGAAGTCAGAGCCAGGGTAGAGCATACTACCTGGGTGTGCATATAGATGAGAATCTTAATTGGAAAATTCATATTTTGTAACTTCTAAAGTGACTATGTTCAGCAACTGTTGCAATCAGAATGACTGCTAATATTGAGGGTATAGAAATACTTTTCATACTTTGCATACTTTCACTCTCTGATGTCATACGGAATAATATTTTGGGGTAACGCCAACACTTGGGCAGAAAGTATTCACTGCTCAAAATAAAGTGATTAGAATAATGTGTGGGGCTAATAGTCGCACATCTTGTAGGCATCTCGTTAAAACGATAGACATTCTTACAACAGCCTCACAGTACATTTACTCAGTAATGAAATTTGTTCCCAACAAGATGGACCAGTTTAAAAACAACAGTGTCATTCACGATTATAATATCACAAGAAATAAGACTTACATTATCCTCTAATTAACCTGTCTTTGGCACAAAAGGGGTAAAATATGCTGCTGTAAACCATTTCGATAAATTACCAGATGAAATAAAATGTCTGACAGACAGCAGTAGCAGTTTTAAAAATAAATTAAAATCATATCTCCTTGACAACTCCTTCTATACCATAGATGAATTCTTGAATAGGAATAAATAAATCTATATGTGTAATATATACATTTTGTGCCATTTAAGGGAATGAGGTAGGTAACAAAAACTTTAAGCTTTTTTTTTTTTTTAAAAAAAACCTTCAGTCATATGTACATTTCTTATGCACTTGAAACGTTCCACACCATAGCGGTTTCCGTGAGATTGATCAATGGAACACGTAACTAACTAATTAGCTCCTCCAGACTCGGTGAAACATGACATCAGGGTCGCGAGCACACCTGCACTTATGTACGTTTTAAGGAGCTTCTGAGCATGTGCAACTGGCGTGACTAACTTGCCTTACTGGCCAAATACATACAGATTTGCTGAATGATGTTCACGGTTCACTGCATGCACTGTTAGCGCTTACAACTCAACTACAAGTTTATGTCAATGCTACCAGCTGGTAGCACACTGCAGCAGACTTATATCTATGTTCACTTGCACAAATCCCGCTAGACGGTAGCGCACTCCACAGATACGCGAATTCACTCAGTATACAGTAAAATTAGATCGGACATCAGTGTATGTTGTAGTTATACTGATGAAAAAACCTATTTTGTGGGATTCTGAATGAGATATAGTACATTAAGTTTTAGATTTTATCCAGAGTAATCCATTTGAGGCGCTGAGAACTGTAAAGCACATAATCGTCGATTGTGGGACTAAAGCATTTATTCATGCTTCTGACATCTGTTGATCTTATGGTGGGTCGGGTTATCTGTACTATAGGGCCAATTGTACGTATATCTGAGCATTCACGAGTCTCACTGGTTTCTCTTATATTCATTTAAATATGGTGGGTCGAAGACGGCTCTTAGCGCATCATTTGTATTAAGCCTAGTTTACACGACATTGGGTTGCGCCACTTGTTGTGTGGAATGGGTTGCACGCAAATGCTTTCATATTTGACTGTAGGCACGGCGAAACCAGTGTATACTTCAGTTTCGTCGTTTTGTGAGTTCCTGAGTCGTGTCTGAAATGAAAGTTTTGGCAGCTGCACGTCGCACGAGTTGTGAGTTAAAGCTTGTTGCGTGGAATCACTGCATAAGGGGAAAAAAAAAGAAACGTGTTTCGATTCGTGACTGGATGAAGGAAAGACGTCAACTCGGTTGCTCAGCATCCTAGCTGAAATAATTTGTAATGGAAGGCCCCAGAAGTTCTTTTAAGTATCTTAGAATGTCACCAGCACTGTTAACGTTTCTCCTAAATAGAGTTAATCATACGATAAGGAATAAAGATGTTGCAATACATGAAGCACTGTCGCCAGAACTGAAATTACATATCATATTGCATGCATTACAATCGACAAAACTCGGCATGCTATAAGATGCGGTTTTAGTTGGTGATGACGCTTTTTCATTAACACCAATAATTATTAAAAATAATAATTATTAACATTAACAGCAGTAATTATTCGAAGCAGGTCGCATTAAGAAGAGAATGCTTTGCAAACTACTCTCTTGAAGATAGATCTGTACAGTGGCAATATTTCAAAATTCAAATATATGTGAATGGGGAGCACTGTGCGATGTTTTAAATAGATGAATATTGAATAAAGAATGTAGCTTCTTGATTTGTGTAGCCTTCCCTCCTGCCAACAATATTCCTTAAAAAAAAAAAAAAAAAACAAAGTCGGCCAACTCGAACGATGGGATTTTAGTCTTGTAGACAAGAGCATTTCTATAGCTAGAATTACATTTGCTTGTATTTTTCTTAATTCAGTTGTATATGAACTCCCAATTCAAAAGAAATTGCCCTAAAGCTCAGATATTGTCAAACTATCTATGTTATGATCTTACGTGATGGTCTAAGGAGCAGCAATATGTTGCTTATTTTTGTAATCAGCATCACTGAAATCCCACAAACACATATGCAAAGCATAGATATCCAAAAAGCGAACATTATTCTCCGTTACCCACTCAATATTTCAGTTTGTCTAAAATCTACGAACACAAATAACCTCAAAACTCATGCAACTAGTGTCGCCAAAGTTGGAACACGCCGAAACTGTTTAGTATCACCGACGAGTTTCGCAAACGCGCACCGCGCATGCGCAGTGGCCGGCAGCGCAGTTGCCTGCAACCTAGTGTCGTCATGTAAACTAGGCTTAATACTCAAGTGACCTTATTGGTAATAGTACTACTTGTATTTAATCATTTCCGCAAACGGCAGTTTGAGTTTGGTTGCCAACTGAACAAGAATCGACTTTCCTGTGGAGTGTCAACGTGAACTCTGTTGAACGTGTATTAAGGGTTAACAGAAAAGAAAATTACTAGGAAAAGTTAGCCGCAAAGAAACTGGAGCATTCCAGGCCAGGTCCGCTGCCTGAGAAAGTGACGAAATCAAATAAGCGTTGACTATAAGTGAACATTTAACAAAGAAGGGTATAAGAAGCGTAAGTTGTGTGGATGTAGCGTAAGAATGCGTGTTTTTCAGCCCAGAAATTAAATGTGAACTAACACATGAATTAGGGATCTTATACATTGGGCGAAAAAATAAAGAAAGCATGAAATCTCCCACTTACACAAAAATGCGAAATGGAGAGTAGCATAAGCTTAAGCATTATTTCGTTCTCGTCGTAAATTGTACTTAATTATGTAGAAAACAACAAAATTCCACAAAAACAATTCTTCCTTTTTTCAGACAAGTTATGCACATGATCATTATTATTATTATTATTATTATCTTTACTTTCTCAGACGTTAAGTCTGGTTAGGAATGGAGTGACGCGGACCTTTATCAAGCGTCACTTCCTTTTTGCTGTACGGTATATGTTATATTGCATTTAGGAACTTTCGGGTAATTGAACATGTATCAATAATTACGGATTTCTGTAATTGTATATATATGTTTGGATGTAGCCGTATTGCATTGATGTATTGGTGGATATTGTGTGGTATGACTCCTGTAGTTGATAGTATAATTGGTATGATGTCAACTTTATCCTGATGCCACATGTCTTTGACTTCCTCAGCCAGTTGGATGTATTTTTCAATTTTTTCTCCTGTTTTCTTTTGTATATTTGTTGTATTGGGTATGGATATTTCGATTAGTTGTGTTAATTTCTTCTTTTTATTGGTGAGTATGATGTCAGGTTTGTCATGTGGCGTTGTTTTATCTGTTATAATGGTTCTGTTCCAGTATAATTTGTATTCATCATTCTCCAGTACATTTTGTGGTGCATACTTGTATGTAGGAACGTGTTGTTTTATAAGTTTATGTTGTAAGGCAAGCTGTTGATGTATTATTTTTGCGACATTGTCATGTCTTCTGGGGTATTCTGTATTTGCTAGTATTGTACATCCGCTTGTGATGTGATCTACTGTTTCTATTTGTTGTTTACAAAGTCTGCATTTATCTGTTGTGGTATTGGGATCTTTAATAATATGCTTGCTGAAATACCTGGTGTTTATTGTTTGATCCTGTATTGCAATCATGAATCCTTCTGTCTCACTGTATATATTGCCTTTTCTTAGCCATGTGTTGGATGCGTCTTGATCGATGTGTGGCTGTGTTAGATGATATGGGTGCTTGCCATGAAGTGTTTTCTTTTTCCAATTTGCTTTCTTCGTATCTGTTGATGTTATGTGATCTAAAGGGTTGTAGAAGTGGTTATGAAATTGCAGTGGTGTAGCCGATGTATTTATATGAGTGATTGCCTTGTGTATTTTGCTAGTTTCTGCTCGTTCTATAAAGAATTTTCTTAAATTGTCTACCTGTCCATAATGTAGGTTTTTTATGTCGATAAATCCCCTTCCTCCTTCCTTTCTGCTTAATGTGAATCTTTCTGTTGCTGAATGTATGTGATGTATTCTATATTTGTGGCATTGTGATCGTGTAAGTGTATTGAGTGCTTCTAGGTCTGTGTTACTCCATTTCACTACTCCAAATGAGTAGGTCAAGATTGGTATGGCATAAGTATTTATAGCTTTTGTCTTGTTTCTTGCTGTCAGTTCTGTTTTCAGTATTTTTGTTAGTCTTTGTCTATATTTTTCTTTTAGTTCTTCTTTAATATTTGTATTATCTATTCCTATTTTTTGCCTGTATCCTAGATATTTATAGGCATCCGTTTTTTCCATCGCTTCTATGCAGTCGCTGTTATCCAATATGTAATCTTCTTGTTTAGTGTGTTTTCCCTTGACTATGCTATTTTTCTTACATTTGTCTGTTCCAAAAGCCAGTTATTATTACTATTATTGACAGCGGCTGAGGTTGTATATAGCATAACTATTGTACAGCCGGCCGTTTGGGCCGAGCGGTTCTGGGCGCTTCAGTCTGTAACCGCGCGACCGCTACGGTAGTAGGTTCGAATCCTGTCTCGGGCATGGATGTGTGTACTGTCCTTAGGTTAGTTAGGTTTAAGTAGTTCTAAGTTCTTGGGGATTGATGGCCTTCGTTAAGTCCCATAGTGCTCAGAGCCATCTGAACCATTTGAACTGTGTTACAGCAGATGCTATTAATTACACACTTTCATGTTTATCTGGATTTAAAAATTTGTGGACACTGTGATATTCGCTATTTTTGACTTCATTAAAACAGCAAATATGAGTAGTTAATACTTTCAGCCAGAAGGCAAATACTTGTTTATAAATAATGATTAATGTATAATAAGGCGTCGCATAGCGACGGTGGAATTTTCTAAATAATGTAATTCGTCGTCTTTGTGCGGCAATATAAACAGAAAAATACGGATAGATATGCGATCCTTCAGTATTTTGTTCCCTGGAGAACAAATGAAGCCTTGAGCGCTAAAGACTTGTACTGTTTTTTCTTAAGTAAGATGGACGCAGATTTGTGGCGGTCTGATCTAATTTTTTTACTAAATAAATAAAAACGTGTTCCGTCTAAGTTTGAGTGAAGTGCAAGAAGAACTGTTATAACTTATCGTGACGACGCACGGGTGACTCAAAAGGACAATGGCTATATAAAAGAGCGCTCAATGGACATGATACGGACATAAAAATCTACCGTCATTTTAGTACTAAGCTTAAGGTACGATATATGATTTAGTTATAATAAATATTTGTTCTTGGAATACTGAATCATTTAGCAGTGCTCATTCCTATCATCTCCTCAGTATTATTTTCATTTTAATTGTGCATTTTGCTAAGATTACAGACACCAAGATCAGCAGTCCAATGTGCGTGTTACATTGATAAAAAGAAAACTGTTTTATCGTCATCTTGCATCAGCTTTAATATTGAATTTCCCTTTTGTGTGCTGTTACAGTTGTTTTTGCGCCCTTAAGAACTTTCTGGTCCCTTAGGAAATTGTTTTGTCATAACAATAACTTCACAACCGGGTATGATCGTATCTACGATCATGAAGTAATTAGAAAGACGATAACGCAATTTCTTAATCAATAGCACGCTAGTTGTGACTGCCTCAAGCCACGCGAAACTGCAAGAAAAAACTATTCACATCTCATAATGCAATATTTTATGACAATGGTCAATCCATGATTCTTAAGCCAATTGTGATTGATAAAACAGTAAGCGAAATCTCAATTTCCAACTTTCCATTGAATAACATCACTTTTATTTTGTAACATCACAACACCCAGCTTGCATACCTACAAGCCGCTACTGCGATTCATTCATCTACGTTCAAAAGCACGATCAGAATATCTGATATGCTAGATATTGCTCTGATCGTTCGGAAAGATTCCCCAACGTGCTTATTCCAAGGTAAGACGTCAAAAAATCGGCACGCTCAATGCTCAAAGTTCGAATGAAAAATCCGCGTTCCGACGACTTACCGGTGTGTTCGCTTCCTGCGTTGTGTACGTGGCGCCTCGGTTGTTTTACCGAGTGGGTAGACTCGCTACCTGAGTTGCTGGTTACAACAGTAGTATCTCCCAGTACCACGTGGACTGAAGCAGTTAAGGTCTTAGACTTCCACATCTCAAGCAGAACCTGATACTTGATGAGAAAACTAGGAGGTGCCAACCAACCAGACCGCACAAGGAGGCTGTTACTTACGAGCAAATTGTAAATAACATTGAGTCCACCTCTGGAACTTCTCAGGTTCGAATACATACAATTAAGGTCAAAAAGGAATTGTAGGCGCTCAAACCGGCCTGTAAAGCCGAGTCAGGCTACTGTAGACCAATCAGCAGTAAAGCTCTCAAAGAAATGAAAGCAGAGAATGCACCTGGTATTGATAGCATCCATTCAGAATTCCTAGTCAACAGTGAGAAGTATGTAAAAAATAGGCCGGTACTGTTCTTTAGTGATCTTCTCCAGACTGGTAACATACTTCATGATTTGAAAAATCATAGTCATCCTAAAAACCGATAATCCAAGTGACAAGCCGCAAATTTTCCGACCCATTGCTTTAGTTAGCACACTGTTTAAACTTTTGGAAACAGTACTGTATAATAGAATCATCCAAAAAATTTTCCACAACCTGCTACTGAACAGGCAGGATTCCGCCCAGACCGCAGCTGCACCGAGACGGTTCTTTCACTGACAACTTTTACTGAAGCTGGATTCCAAAACAAATAAAATACCTCGCTGTCCTTATAACTCTAACACACCTTATGATACCGTGTGGAGGCAAGAGGTTATATTTACCTTGTCTTAAATTTGAGAACCTCATCAATGTTATGTTAAGCAGTAGAACCTTCCGAGTTCTGAAGGGCAATAAGATGAGTCCTCTAATGAAGTTTAATAATGGCCTTGAACAATGTTCTGTGCTAACTCTTCTATTTTCCCTGTATATAGCAGACATGTGTAACAATAAGACAACATCAAGAAAATGTGGGTATGCTGACGACAGGACTCTTGCTGCAAGCCACAAATTGCGTTACTGAGTCTGTTGGCAATTATTTTCGTAATTGGAGGTAACAGGCAAGTGCTGCCAAAACAAAGTAACCAGTTTCTACCTTAACAACAAGCCGTTCAACAAGGAAATAAACGTATATTTTCAAGGGAAACAATTGAGGCATAACTGCCACTAAGGTGAAAACAAGAAGTAACATTTTGTAAAAATTTCGTGGTACGACTTGTGTACCCTTGTGGTAGAAAGTTACGTAGCAGTCCGTATCAAGAACCCATACGTATACACCAGACCCTTCGACACACAGCTCAGTTGGACTACGTATACCATCACAGGAACCATTGAAACACTCCAACTTTCTAGTTCCCTATTCTCAGCCTTTAGCTCCCCCATTTCTACAGCGAGAGTCCGCCCTCAAATAGGAGTTTACAAAAATAGCTGGTGATCCTTATCTCCCTGTACATGAAGACATTCCTGTACTCAATAAAAACAGACTTCGCTGCTATCATACACAACTACAAGGTGCAAAGTTTTTGTTGGACAGTGGAGTGACAGAAACAAACCGATGGACAGAAATGTGGTGGAACAACGCTACCTCAGAACAGCTGAAGATGCCTTGTGTCTCGACCAAGCCAACAGCAGGATAAGGAAAAACTGTGGAAGATGTTCTGACTCAATGTACAAAATGGTTCAAATGGCTCTGAGCACTATGGGACTCAACTGCTGAGGTCATAAGTCCCCTAGAACTTAGAACTACTTAAACCTAACTAACCTAAGGACAACACACACATCCATGCCCGAGGCAGGATCCGAACCTGCGACCGTAGCGGTCGCGCGGTTACAGACTGTAGCGCCAGAACCGCTCGGCCCTCAATGTCCAAATGGGGTAACAACATTGCCCAGCTGTGACTGTGGTGCAGGAGGGCAAACTGTTCCTCGTATCATATAAGCATGCCATAAGTGATCTTTTCATGGCGATCTGTATGACTTTCCGATGGCAACAAAGATTTCAAGCTGGCCGCTGTGGCCGAGCGGTTCTAGGCGATTCAGTCCGGAATCGTGCTGTTGCTATTGTCGCAGGTTCGAATCCTGCCTCGGGCATGGATGTGTGTGATGTCCTTAGGTTACTTAGGTTTAAGTAATTCTAAGTCTAGGGGACTGATGACCTCAGATGTTAAGTCCCATAGTGCTTGGAACCATTTGAACCATTTTTGAAAGACTTCAGTTGAATATAATCAGCTGTTAGGTATATTTCTGTGACCCTCAATTAACATATAATTAAGAATTTTTTCTGTGTGTTAAATATGTGTAAATATCCGAGGAAAAGACTTGCCAAATGTTACATCTGGAGCGTTGCACTATATGGTGAGGAGACCTGGACATTAAGGAAGGAAGATGAAAGAAGATTGGAGGCACCAGAGATGTGGATATGGAGAAGAATGGAAAAAGTGAAATTGGAAGACCAAGTAAAGAATGAAGAAGTATTAAGAAGAAGAAAGAAACATGCTTAAAGTTATCAGAAAGAGAAAATGGAACTGGATTGGACATTGTTTGAGGAGGGACTGTTTACTGAAGGAAGGAATAAAAGGAATGGTGGAGGGAAAAAGGGGAAGAGGAAAAAGAAGATATCAAATGCTGGACAGACAAAAATGGAAGAGGCTTGACCCATGACAAGACCTGCCGTAAGGCAGAATACCATACTACTACTACAACAACTACTACTACTAACTATGTGTATATGTATTTTAAAGAAAATGTTTTCTTTTGTGATATAATACTAGCCAAATTCTCAAGTGCTTCCTTCGAAGACTTGACTGGTCAATTGCAGTCGAAGGAAGAATTTGAAAATTCACGACATCCTGAAGCAGGTGGCCCCAGTATGTCGGTATCGATAATTTTTGGGAGGCGCATATGGGACATGAAGATGGCATATTGAATTGCCGAAACTGGTAGCGAAAATGAAATAAAATACCTTCTCAATTTGCACGGCTGTTTGGTGAATTCCTTTGTTAAATATTTGACCAGCCGCTGTCCTACATCCACAATGGATCAACAGAGATCACTCCTGGCTGTCAGGCCATATGGTGGGCGAAGTATGGAGGGCGGAAGTCAGATTGGTATCCCAGGATGTTTTCAGATACGTCTTCGGCTTGGAATCTGGTCGACTGGAGTAGAATTGTCTCAGTTCTGTTTCCTGCTTCGAACTGAGGCCCGATTACCAGCGAAAACGTGTCTGGAAACGCCCCAGACAGTGGTGGGATACCAACCTGACTGTCGCCTGCAGTACGGCTCGGCAGCCAGGAGTGGTCGTCTGGGGTGCCATTTCATTTCATGGCACGACCCGTTTGGTTGTCATCCGCGGCGTCCTTACAGCACAGCGGTAAGTCGACGATGTTCTACACTCCTTTTTTGTTGCCCTTCATGGCAAGCCATGCTGGGCGTACATTTCAGCAAAATAAGTCCGCCCACACACTGCAAGAGTTTCTACTATTTGGCTTCGTACTTGCCAAACCCTACCTTCGCCAGCACGGTCGCCGGATCTCTCCCCAATTGAGAACGTTTGGAGCGTTATGGGAAGGGCCTTCCAACCATGTTGGGATTTTGACAATCTAACAGCTCAATTGGACAGAATTTGGCGCGATATCTCCTAGGAGGACATCCAACAACTTTGTCAATCAATGCCAAGCCGAATAACTGCTTACATAATCATCAGAGGTGGATCAACACGTTACTGACTTGCTCAGTTTGTGACGCTCTTTCTCCTGAATAATTCATCCAATTTTTCTGAAATTATATCCAGAGTTTTGTCTGTACATGTACATCACATCTACCGATTTTCGTAACATTCAGATAACTCCATCTTGCTGCGTCGTTTTTTGTCTTACATTGGGTTGGGTTGTTTTGGGGAAGGAGACCAGACAGCGAGGTCATCGGCCTCATCGAATTAGGGAGAGATGGGGAAGGAAGTCGGCCGTGCCCTTTCAAAGGAACCATCCCGGCATTTGCCTGGAGCGATTTAGGGAAATCAGGGAAACCTAAATCAGGATGGCCGGACGCGGGATTGAACCGTCGTCCTCCCGAATGCGAGTCCAGTGTGTAACCACTGCGCCACCTCGCTCGGTCTTTTGTTTTACATTGTATAACAGTAGATGCATAGATCCAGATTTCTAACACTCTGACTAAAATCAATCCACTTGAAAACTGTGTGCTGTCAGCCCACATTCCTTAATCATTTGATAATGTCTTGTTCTCGCGAATGATTTAGCTAACGTACCAACAAGCACCAGCTTCATCGAGATCTATTCCACTATAACTTGAGCTGAGTTCACCTTTTCTCTAATAAATTAATGTCTGGTATTAATATGTTTTATTCATCCAGAGTAGCCACTTCTTTTGGTTAAGTTAACTGCACCTGTGTTTCTCAGTGTAGTGTAATGGGTCATTTTCAGGGCATGAAGGGATTTCCTTTTTTAACCTCTGTAGTCAGAGTGCCTCTTGACTGGTCGAACCAGGGCCATGTATTCAGCTTCAGTAATTGATAAAGCTACTGCGGGTTGTTTTCTGCTGCTCCAGAAACTACAGCTCCATGCGTTTTAAACCGAAAACCAGTGAATGACTTACGGTCTTCTTTGTCTCGTGTCCAGTCCACAACAGTATATCGTGTGACGATTTTGTTCTCCTTTCCATTAAATTGCAGCTTTAGGTTCTTAGTCCCTTTCCAGTGTCTGACGATTCTTTTAACTGTCTGCTAGTGAGGCATGCCTAATTCATTGTTGAAGCGACTTACAACTGCGATTGCGTATGCGAGGTCAGGTCTGCTTCGTAACTCCGCATACATCAAACTGCCTATAGCTTCTCTGTAGGGGACATTTCTCATGGCCAGCACCGGTTTTTAAGCACAAGCGATACAAACCGCCGCTCGTGGCGCCAAGCTGCGAGTTGCGCAAGGGGCGCCTATGTGCAAGATTTGTATACGATGCTTATCACAATTAGTAGCTAAAACTAATACGGTAAAAGTGTCGAGAGAAAATGAAGAAGGGAGGGAGCCAAGTGACTGCGATCTATTGTTCTGATGCCCAAGGAATTTGGCTTCTACTGCCTCTTTGAGTTTAAATTGCTCTTTGAATTTCTTCTTGAAACTTTCCTTCTCTTGTAGGTTTTTACTGAAAACAAAAAGTACCGTCAACATAAATTTCAGTAGTTAATATGTTACACCTATTATTGTTCTGATAAATACATCGATCAGCTATTGTAAAGTTCAAGTTTAAGAGTGCTTCATGTTGCTTAATCCCAGACTGGAAAATGCTCTTATTAAAGCACAAAAAAAGGCGAATATGTCCTGACCAGAGTTAGAGATATAAAAGAAGGAAGCTAGTTTTTCGACTTATATGGCACCTTCAAAGACACATAAACCCAAACATCTTGACATATTCGGTACTTTTACTTGTTAGCATTAGCACTTAGGTCATGTAAAATAATACATTGTGTCCACACGATACGTGATGTCATGTCGAATAACATGACACATGCCATCATGTTGTCCAACATGACATTTGTCATGTCGTACAATATAACACATGTCATTTAAGTTAAATATACATGCAGCCCCACTCTGGGATACTTTCTATTATAAATGCACCCCTACTCTTGGATACTCCCTGTCGTACATGCATATCACTCTCTAGCAGTAGTATTTGTCCTTACACCCTCACCATACATATAATTGAGGGTGGGTTTGGGGAGGAATGGCCCCCTCGGGGAGAAAATCGATCCTTCCCCCACCCCACTCAGAAATCAAAAAATGGGTTTTCATCCCTCCCAGGAGCAAATCCACCCACAGAAATTTTATCCCCTCAGAAAAACTTTTTTACCTATTACAAGTATGCTCTTCAGCCATATGATATTCTATATTGTTTACTATGGCTGGTGAATCTTCTGGATTTTGGGAACAGCATCATGGACTTGCGCAACACGCAGATGTGCAAACACCTGGCAGCTAAGGGAGCTTACTGCGCTGGGAAGTAGAGTTAACTCGTGAAAAAAGTGCGAATAAGTCAAGATGTTTTGACTTTTTACATCCATAACTCTACCCAGGTCATATTCGCCTTTTTTTGTACTACGATAGGAGAATTTTTCATTCTGGTTTCCAACATTTACTCTACCATAATTTGGACCCCCAACCGATGTAGATTCTTGTTGACTCCGGCGTCGATTGATCCGGTATAGTCTTTTGTATGACCGATCGAACAATGTTGCTTATATCGTGGCCACGGATAAAGCTTTCACAAAATTACAAGACGATCATTAATTGCGTGTATTTCTCTTCTTCTTGCGAAATTTGAACTGATGCGTACAATTTTGAAACACTATTTGTCGCGCGTAAAAAAACTCACGAAAAAAGGTTTTTCTTTGCAAGTAAAATACGAATGAAGCTAGAGTTTTGAAAACCAGTTTTCAATTTTATCGCAAGAATGCTTCTTTTTATTTGACTCACTTTAAAACGTTTCTGCTCATTCAATTAACATTTGCGTATTACATTTAACTCGACTTTAAACCATCGTATTTCGACGTCGGGTAAAGGTTATTGGATAAAAAAAGTATTGTTTTGATTTTATCCATTAATCTACCTTCGTGCGAAGTCTGAACCAATTCACAGAATAACGTGTTTTTTTTGCACGTAATATCCGAAAGAAGCAAGATATTTTTAAACGGGTGAAACTTATCTTAGACACTGGTGTACCAAATTGGAACCATCAGTCGCGCTCCAGTCCGGGGTTATTAAAGGGTGACTGTTTTTATACATAAAATCCGAACAAGGGTACTGTTTTTGCACGTAAAATCCGAACGGTACGTATACAGATGGTGCCATTAGCTGAACGTTAATTTCTGTCCAATTAAAATCTTTTGCAAAAGGAATTAATCGATTGGCACAATTTGCCTGGACGTCAGCTCCGGTTCGTCGTTCAAATCTTGCTTAAAGTAATGTAACATAGCTACAGTAAGACAGATGTTCGAAATGCTATACATATGTCCTCTGATCCGTGTTAAATCAAAAAATTTTTACTCAACGTTCCTCACATACAGGTGGTATCAAGCAGCAAGACACCGTCAATTCGCTCTGTAACGATTTCAGTTGCGACTAAGTTGCTTTAATCTGTAAACTGCTTCTTAAGTCTCACGATATATTTGTACTTTTTTTTTATAACCGTCCGTCGTGCTCACATATGTTATACAGTTCACATTATCGGTTTCGACTTATTGTCATCATCAGATCAGATTTGATAATGACAGTAAGCCGAAAACGGTAAGTGAGTTGTATAACATTTGTGATCAAGATGGACATCTGTAAATAAAGTGACAAACACGTCTGTGGACCCGTCTACAGACTGCATGTCTTCGATGGATACCTTTATCCTTAAGATTCCTGGTGTTAAAAGCAATCTCTGGGACACTGACGTAAATTCCCGCTTTCAGATAGAATTTTGGGAATGCTATAACAATGTCTACGAGATCCATGTCTAGGTCATGTTTAGTAGATACAGGAAACAAATACCTTAATGAATTATAGTGAATCACTGGGACATATGTCTCTTCGTAGTTTAAACCCTTTGTTTGTGCACGCCCTTAAAGTATTAGCCGTACCTTTTAGCTAAAAATGTGTCCTTAGAGATTCTTTTTAGTTTTTAAAATCCATTTGGTGTCCATTCCCCTTAACGCTCGAGCGGGCGCTCTGGCGAGCGGAGTGCACCACTCGTTAAGAAATCTCTATAAAATATAATCAGTTGGTACCTCTGTGTTCTTCTCTCGTGTATTCTTTCATTGTTCTCTTGACTTCTGCTGTGAGCAATCATTTCTGTCTGTGATCGTTAAAAGTGGAGTTATTTCATATTTCTTCTGCCTGTGTGTAGCTGGCGCACAAAGTGCGCCGCGCGCCTGCTGATGTCCCGATACCAGTAAGTTTTCTTTTTTTTTTCGTTTTATGTGCTGTACAAAACCTTAACGTTATAGTACTTAATTGTTTTACATATTTTGTAATTATTTTTGCTTTTATAGGACTAAAAGATGCCTTAATGGCGCCGAGGTTGAGTGGCTACTCAATGAGGATCCAGTTTTTCTTGTATCAAATTTCGAGTTTGATGATTGTGAAGATGAGGACGAAGAAGAAGAAGAATAAGTGATCACACAGAGTGACCATGATTCAACAAGTAAACAAGAATGTGCTTCTGAAGCCGAAGAAAGTGATGTCGAATCTTTCAAATGACAAGTATTCCATTAGAAGAGACAAAACGTGTAAGTGGAAGAAACCTTGCAGGACAGCCGCAACAGAGACAAAAAGTAAGATCATTGTCAAGATACTTTTCCAGACCTAAAGCCATAGCCAGGGATGTCAAGGATGATATAAGTTCAAATGGTTCAAATGGCTCTGAGCACTATGGGACTCAACTGCTGAGGTCATAAGTCCCCTAGAACTTAGAACTACTTAAACCTAACTAACCTAAGGACAACACATACATCCATGCCCGAGACAGGATTCGAACCTGCTACCGTAGCGGTCGCGCGGTTCCAGACTGTAGCGCCAGAACCGCTCGGCCACCAGCGGCCGACGATGATATAAGTGCATTCACTAAAATAATCAGCATTGACATGATCGATGAGGAGGTCAAATGTACTAACATGTATATTCAACATAAAAATACTAGTGCAAATTATGTGCAAGAAAGCGATGCCAAAGCCACGACGAGAGATGAAATAATAGCGTTGTTTGGATTGATGTACATCTTCGGAACGAAGAGGGCTAGCCATACAAATGTGAATGAACTTTGGACGACTGATGGGTCAGGCATGCAGATACTTAGAGCTATGATGTGCTCCAAGCGTTTTCTGTTCCTATTAGGTGTCTCAGATTTGACGATAAAAGAATACGACAAGCGAGACAAGAAACGACAAGTTAGCCGCTATTTGAACAATTCTTGGCGAGTTTATTGGAAACTGCAAAAACAGTTACAGCGTGAGTGAATTCGTAACAGTGGATGAAAAGTTACAAGCATTTAGAGGACTCTGTAATTTCATTCAGTATATCCCAAATAAACCTGCGAAATATGGGATAAAGATGTTTGCTCTCTGTGATGCGAGAGCTTTTTACACCAGTAACTTGGTGGTCTATTGTGGCACGCAACCTCAAGGGCCATATGCTGTTTCAAATTCTCCTTCAGATGTGGTCAGCATGCTTACCAGTCATATTGAAGGAAGCAATAGGAATGAGACTACGGATAATTGATATGATAATTACGCACTAGCATTCTCCTTAATGACCAGAAAACTCACATGCATTGGAACAATGAGGAAAAATAAACGTGAGATTCCGCCAGAATTCCGTCCAAAAATTCGTCTTTACTTGGGTACCAAAGAATATTACTTTGGTGTCCTACGTACCTAAAAAGAATAAAGCTGTGATTCTCCTATCTACGATGCGTGATACTGCAGCTATCAGTAAAGAAACTAACAAGCCTGAAATCATTATGGACTATAATGTCACAAAAGGAGGAGTTGAAATTGTTGATCAAATGTGTGCCTCCTGTTCTGTAGTAAGAATACGAGAAGATGGCCTTTGGAAATATTTTTTGCGCTGATGGACTTGCAGGTATCAATGCCCAAACAATTTACCATGAATACTCTAAGCATCCTAAAATTCGATGAAGAATATTCCTGAAAGGCTTGTCATATATCCTAATGGAACCACGTCTGCTATAGACAGCTAAGATTCCATCTCTACCATCTCACATTTCAGCTTTCCTTCCAAATAGCAAAGAAGCAGAAGTAGCAAAAGTTGGAGAGTCTTCTTCAAAGAAGCTTGGACGATGCGTAAACAGCGGAAATTCTTCTAAGGATGACGGATATGATGTTCTGTGACCGTATAGTAATATGTCACGTAATCATTCATCCTTACTGGTTTCCTATTCCTTGATGAACTTCTGAGCGTTTGAGAACTTTTAACATTGAGCGTTTGACTTTTCTGTAAGGATGCAGAATTTTTATTTGCATCTGATGGATTTGAATCTTCTGAGGTGCTTTCATTGGAGCTGCTTTGACCAGATAAAATACATTTTGCCGCATGATTATTCTCATCCGTAATAGGCTCCGACTCAACTATTTCTGTTATATATTGCTTAATTTCGGCACTAAAATTCCTGCTCCCGAGAATTTTCAGGCACTGCTATACAGTATCATCGTTCTTCTGAACTGTATTTTCTTTAAATATCACCTCTCTCGCCTTTATTAATTTTCGTTGATTAGGTTGAAATAGCCGATACGTTTTGCTCTATTCGCAATATCCTACCAGTAAGCATTCAATGCTCTTTTTATCCCATTTACATCTGCTTGCTTTAGGTAAAGAAACGAATGTCTTGCTGCCGAATATTCTTAAATGCCAAAGTTTTGTTTTTATTCCGGTAAATGCCTCTTCTGATGTCATGCCTTTTAATGATGACCTATTGATGAGATAAGCAGCTGTAGAGGGTGTTTCCCCAGTATGCTTTTGGTAAGCCTGCATCAAATAACTAGCACCCACCTTTTTCTACTGATGTTCTGTTATACTATTATACCTTTTTGCTACTCCGTTTTATTCTGGTGTGCAAGGCACTGTTGTTTTATGAATTATTCTTTCATTAAGAAGTCTGCTAGTTCACGAATCACATACACCCTACCATTGTCTGTACGCAAGACACGTATTTTGCACTGAATTTTTTTACCACTAGCTTCTTCAAATTTCTAACAGTTTTCGGTATTTGATTTCGCCACTTAGTGTACAAAAATATCTTCCTCGAACAATCATCGAATCAAGAAATAACTGGCGCCTCCAATTGATTTTGTTTTCATCGACCCACACAAGTCAGAATGTTTTCATTGAAGAGTACTTTTCGCTCTCGACTCAGAATGTTGGGAAGGTAACCTCGTCCGTTTGCTTTCCAGGCACGTTAACACATGGAGAATCAATGTTCCCGTATAATGCCATAGGTCATACAGTTCCGCAAAGTTTCCATTCTGCGGGGCTTAAATATCCTAATCTTCTATGCCACAAGTTAGTCTCATTTATAAGTGGCTTTAACTAAACAACTATCTGGTTAATCCAATTTATACATGCCATAAGAAAGTGTTGCTGTTGCGAATACATTCTTTTGCTTATCTTAAATGCGACAGCCTTGTGTATTAAAGATAATGGTATTTCCATTTTCCACTATCTTACTTACAGAAAGTAAATTCGCACTTAACTGTATCATGTAAAGAACATCTATTACTTTCATTTTCGTATTTTTTTCAGTCAAGTGGGGCATCGATGTGTGTGTCTTCAATTCCATATTCACCATCATCACACGCGAAGTTAATATCGATCTACATGAATTCATTTCACACGAGAGTTCAGACTTGTGTGCTAAAGCACTAGAGTCGATATACCAGTCATTATTCACAAATTTATCTGCTGTAACGAAAAAGTTTTGTAATTTGAAGTCCCTCCCAATGACTTTCTACTTCCATTTCTTTTGCTACAACAGCTTTTTGCAACATGATCAAACTTGGAGGTACTCTGCGAAAAATTTTTCATATCTTCTCCTTCTCTCGTAGAACTGCGTCGCTATTCATAGAGTGGGCAATGCTTCTTGTACTTCACTTCCTGCAACAATTCAGTTTTATTAGCCTCCAGTTACTCTCTTACTGGAATTTTCTAGGCCCATAACCATTGGTTGCAGTCGTCTGGTAACCCCGCCTAAAAACGCAAGCTATCCACTCACCTTCCACTTTAAAACTTATTAGAAATGGAAATTATTTTGGATACATATTCGTCTACTAAAGAACAGTTCTCCAGTTCAGTTGTGAGGAGTGTAATCAGCAAACCAATTCCTCTGTAAATTCAAGAGTCTTCATGTGCCTGTTTTAATTTTCCGCAGGCATATTTTGTGTTTTGCAGGCGCATGTAAATTGCTGGATCAGCTGACAAAATTAATTTGGTTTCAGCATCACACACTTTCGACTAGTCCTTTACTTCACCTGAAACACAGTCTCATTGCCTTTCATGTTGATGTCATGTTTTCATTGCAAATTGTACGTATTGTAGTTCTCTCTTCCTTTCAATTTCTCTATAAGCGGCAACGAATACAATGCCATAATTCCGGCTTCAAATAGCTCGCTGATTTTCAGTGGCGGCTCGGTGGTATAAAAGCTAGGTGTTCACAAATTTTTAAATTCAGTTAAATATGAGAGTGCGAAATCAATAGCATCTGCTGTATAACAGTTATGCTTATCAACATATTTATACTACTAAAGCCGCTGTCAATAATAATAATAATAATAACTTGTCCGAAACAAGGAAGAATTGCTTTTGTGAAATTTTGTTGTTTTGTACACAGTTTACGCTACTCTCCATTTCGCATTTTTATATAAGCGGGAGTTTTCGTGCTTTCTTATTTTGTGGACAAGTGTACAAGATACCTAATTCATGTATTAGTTAACGAATTAGCTTCTGGGCTGAAAATCAGGCATTCTTACATAGCATCCACACAACAACTTACGCTCCTTATATACCTCTTTCTTAAATGTTCGCTTGTAGTCACACTTATTTAATTTCGTCACTTTCTCAGACAACGTATCTGGTTTGAAATGCCCCAGTTTCTTTGCGGCTAACTTTTCTTTGTAATTTTCTTTTCTGTTAGCGCTTAATACAGGTTCAATAGAGTTCACGTTGACACTCCACAGGAAAGCCGATTCGTGCACAGTAGACAACCAACTCCAAACACAAACTGCCGTTTGCGAAAGTGATTAAATTCAAATAGTACTATCTACCAACAAGGTCACTTGAGTATGATACAAATGATGCGCTGAGAGCCATAAGGGACAAGAGGACAGCGTCTTCGACCCACCATATTTAAATGAATCTCAGAGAAACCCGTGAGACAGCTTTTCGTGAATGCTCACTTGTATGTTCAATGTGGACCTGTAGTACAGATAACGTGACTCACCATAAGATCAACAGATGTCAGAAGCGTGAATAAATGCTACAGTCTCACAATTGACAATGATGTGCTTTACGGTTCTCAGCGCCTCAAATGGACTACTCTAGGATAAAATCCAAAACTTAATATACGCTATGTGATCAAAAGTATCCGGAAATCCCCAAAAACATACGTTTTTCGTATTAGGTGCGTTGGGCTGTCATCTACCGTCAGGTACTCCACATCAGCGATCTCAGTAGTCATTAGACGCCGTGAGAGAGCAGAATGGAGCACGCCACGGATTGATTTTTTGCTTTGATTTGATTTTAACAGGTAAGCTAAAACAGCTTAGGTCTAAACCGTCACTGCCCGCACCGAAACTAAGTTTATTGTGCGGTATCGCTCCCTGTATATCTAGTAAAGCCAACCAATGCCCTTCAATAGTGCAAGGAGTCCCTCTACCAGTTTTTTGTTAGACACAATTTCTTCAGGTCTAGTTGTCCCGAAAATTCTGTATCTTTTACTCTCCAATGGCATGCATTCGAAGATTAAGTGTGATGCAGTTTCTTCATTCTCACCACAGATCCTACATTTACAGTCCTCTTTTGTTATACCCACTGTGTGTAAGTGTATTTTGAAATTCCCATGGCCGCTCATCAGTCAAGCCATGAGTTTGATCTCTTTCCTGTTCAATCCTAGGGTTACAGAGCTTTTTTTAAAACATGGCTTGGGCATCATTATCTTACCATGTTTTGTTTATGGACATTGGTCCAATATCCTAAGGGCTGTTTCCTAAGTCAGTTCCGCAGTTCTGATTTGATCATAGCCTTGGTGATTGTCAGGACAGGTTCCGGTCCAATAAATAGAGTTGTTGCCCCCACCTTAGCCAAGCTGTCGGCTTGTTCATTGCCAAATATCCCTGAGTGGCCAGGGACCCACACTAGGTTTACCCTATTGCTTCCCCCTAGCTCCACCAGAACGCTGTGGCAATCTGCAGCAATCTTAGATCTTGTTGCAGGAGCTGCCAATGATTTCAGGGCTGCCTGGCTGTCTGAATAGATGCAGATGCTACGGTCCTTGTAGCACCAAGGCATATTCTCCTCCACACATGCCCTGATTGCAGTAATTTCAGCTTGGAATACAGGGGTCTGGCTGAACCCCGTACACCCCTGCCCCAACGCCTTGGTCTATTTTCGACCCATCGGTGAACCAAAGATGTCCCCCGTACAGTGTCGAACTGCTTTTTCCTCTGCTCCCTGCTTCCAATTATTGTATTTTAAGGCTTGTCGAAGCAGTTGGGAGTTGTTATATAGTCGGCAGGCATTTCCCCAGCCATTATTATATATACCTCACTCACTATGTTAGTGTGTGACTCTGGATATCTGAATGAGGCCCAGTTTTGGCCAGTTAAAGTCTGTGTGGCCCAGCTGCTGCCTCCATCTTGACCCAAAGGTGCAGTGGATTCATGTCCAGCATGGCTTCCATTCCAGCGGTTGGTGTGCTGCTAATTCCGCCTGTTATGGCTAAGCAGGCCAGTATCTGCACCTTAGCAAGCTCCTTAGCAGCTACCCGCTGTTCTACCTTATTCCACCACACTACGGCCCCATAGGAAATCCTACGTCTAAACACTGTGGTGTATATCCAGTGCATACCCCTAGGGCTTAGGCCCCAGTTTTTGCCACAAGCCCTCCTAGTACTCACTAGAGTACTTTTTGCCTTGGAGCAGATACTCTTAATGTAAGGGGTCCATATTAGCTTCTTACCTAAGGTTACCCCTAGATATTTCACTATCCCCTTCACAGGTAGAGCTTCATATTCCAACTTGATCCACTGCAAGTACTATGATAGTTATGCGGGAGGTGAGAAAACTTGGATTTCACGGTCGAGCGGCTGCTCATAATCCACACATCACGCCAGTAAATGCCAAACGACGACTCGCTTGGTGTAAGGTGCGTAAACACTGCACGATTGAACAGAGAAGAAAAACGTTGTGTGGAGTGACGAATCACGGTACACAATGTGGCGATCCGATCGCAGGGTGTGTTTATGGCGTATGCCCAGTGAACGTCATCTTCCAGCATGTGTAGTGCCAACAGTAAAATTCAGAGGCGGCGTTGTTGTGGTGTGGTCGTGGTTTTCATGTAGGGGGCCTGCATCCCTTGTTGTTTCACGTAACACTATCACAGCACAGGCCTACATTGATGTTTTAAGCACCTTCTTGCTTCCCACTGTTGAAGAGCAATTCAGTGATGGTGATTGCATCTTTCAACACGATCGACCATAATGAACGGCCTATGGTGGAATGGTTACACGACAATAACGTCCCTGCAATGGAGTGGCCTGCGCAGAGTCTTGACCTGAGTCCTATAGAACACCTTTGGGATGTTTTGGAACGCCGACTTCGTGCCAGGCCTCACCGACTGACACCGATACCTCTCCTCAGTACAGCACTCCGTGAAGAATGGGCTGCAATTCCCCAAGAAACCTTCCAGCACCTGATTGAACGTACGCCTGCGAGAGTGGAAGCTGCCATCAAGTCAAAGGGTGGGCCAACACCATACTGAATTCCAGCATTATTGATGGAGGACGCCACGAACTTGCAAGTCATTTTCAGCCAGGTGTCCGGATATTTTTGATCACATTGTGTATCTCATTCAAAATCCCGCAAAATAAGTTTTTCTATCAGTATAACTACAACATATACTGATATCCGATCTAATTTTACTGTGTAGTGGTTGAATTTGCATATCTGTGAAGTGTGTTACCGCCCAGCGGGATTAATGCGAGTGAAGGTAGATAAACATCTGCTGCAGTGTCCTACCACCTGATGACATTGACGCAAACTGACAGTTAAAGTGCACGCAATGCAATGTGCACTTTATCAAATCCGTATGTATTTGGCCCTTAAGGCAATTACGTCACGGCAGTTGCCCATATGTAGAAGCGCCTTAAAACGTGCGGTAGTGAAAGTGTATTCGTGACCCTGATGCCAAGTTTCACTGTGTATTGAGAAGAAATATGTAGCACAGTGCGTCAGATTTAGTACCGCGTATTTCAGACTACCGCATCTACTTTACGTTTAACAGCATTCAAAGAAAAATAACCAATAAATCCTCAAGGTGTCTAAAGTTACGGTGTTCACATGCTCTTGTGCTCTTTCACAGCAGCCGCCACCGCTGAATTTTGTTATTATTTGTTTCGTAATTTTTAGCCAACTGCATTTATTGCGTAGACAGTGTAGACTGGGCCCATAACAGGTTTTTGGCTTTAATATTCAGTAAAGCCCTTAAATAAAGCGATCACGGTTCGAAGTAGCACACAAGAAACATTCTATAGCACGCATAGTATTCAGAACATACACATATGAACAAGAATAATGAACGTACATGGAGATTTATGGCAAAGAACATGTACAACAGCAGAGGCATAGATTCTCATTTCTGACAGAAACTAAATTATTTTTGAAAGATCATTACTATTGTCACCATTTCATAAAACTGTGGCACTGATTACGTCTTTATCTTACGTAATCAGTGCTACAAATACTAGCATTAATGCATGACACAACATGATGAAGGTAACAGCCTTTGAAATGAATATATGAACATATTCCTCATACTTTCGACTCACTACACACAAAATTTGTTCTTTATAGCACGCTTCTCTGACAGTATGCATGTTCCTCTCATATGCTTAAATATCTCATGAAAATACCTCTTCCGAGCTGTAGATAGTTCCCACAATAAACTCACAATTGCTTCATTATTCACTTTGAAATAATAACGTGGTCAGCATATTTCTTCATTTCAGTCTTCTATTAGTCTATCTCCTCCTCGCCCCCTCTCTGTCATCTCTTCCTCTCCCCCTCCCTCTCTGTTCGGTCTCGCGGTTCCAGACTGTAGCGCCTAGAACCGCTCGGCCACAACGGCTGGCCACATCAGACACTTCCTCTTTCATTTTGTTTCGGTGATTATCATACAATTTCATTCGCCTTTGGGGTATCTAAATTTTCCCTGATTGATATTAATCTGATAGACTATTAGGGTTAGGGTAAACCATTGATTAATCTCACAGTGCCAGCCGGTGTGGCCGTGCGGTTCTAGGCGCTTCAATCTGGAACCGCGCGACCGCTACGGTCGCAGGTTCGAATGCTGCCTCGGGCATGGATGTGTGTGATGTCCTTAGGTTAGTTAGGTTTAAGTAGTTCTAAGTTCTAGGGGACTGATGACCTCAGAAGTTAAGTCCCATAGTGCTCAGAGACATTTGGATTTCAGTCAGTTTGGTTTAAATCACTCCAGTAGTTTAAGAGGATATGTTAAACATGCATACATACATAAATGTTTTTTAATATGATACTAGCCCTTTACCTATGGCTTCGACCACATACCTGTATGGAACTAATATTGCACACATCCCCTCCTCATAGCCCAACTCCTCCTCCTCCCCCTCTATTTCCATATCTTCATCTCTTTCGTCCCAATCTGTCTATCTCCTCCTCTCCCCTCTCTCTGCCCATCTCCTTCTCCCCCACTCTCTCTCTCTGCACCTTATCCTAACCCCTCTTTCTGCCTATTTTCCTTCCTTCTCCCTCTGTCCATCTATTTTTCCCCTTCACTATCTCTGTCTCCTCCACCCCATCTCTCTGTCCATCTCCTCCTCATCTTCTTCTTCTTTTTTCACCTGCCCACTACCCCTCTCCATTTTCCAACTGCCTCCTACTTCTCCACCTCCTTCCCCTCTCTCTATCTCCACCTTCTGTTCTCTTGGACTGTCTCCTCCTCCCTCTCTCTATGTACATCTCCTCCTCCACCCTCTCTGTCTGACCATCTCCTTCTCCCCTCTCTCTTTGTCCACATCATCCTTCCATCTCTATTAATCCATCCCCCTCGTCCCTCTTCTCTTCTGTCCATCTGCTCATCCCCCTCTCCCTCTCTGTCCATCTCCTCTCTTTCTCTGACCACTTCATTTTCCCCCTTCTCACTATCCATCTCCTTGTCCCCCTCTCTGTGTTCAGCCATGCCCATCTGCAAGTGTAGCCCCTGAATACATTCTGAGACTGCAGTTGTGTAGGACAGGCTAGATGTCAGGCATTAATAATCCTTTTCAATCCTCTTCACACCTCTATGGGAACTGGGTAGTTATTATCGCCACAGTGCTTCAGTCCAGACAATAAGTACTGCATACCAAATTTGCTTAAAATTGATCAAAAGAAATATGAATGTTTTAGTTGGACCACTTTTTTCGCTTTGTGACAGATGGCGCTGTAATAGTCACAAAGGTTACTTTACCGGGGCAATCAGAAAATATGTCCTCATAATGGGACAACAATTCACATAACTCCTTTTTCTCTACCTCCGATATACCCTCGACTGCTTCTACTGTTTCCTTTACCTTGTCACACATACTGTTGTCTTCATCCCAACCATGTGTAATTATGGTGTGCGCAATATGGTTGTCCCCCACCAAAAGATCCTTAAATTTTACTTTCCTTTTTCCATCCTCAACTTCAAAATCCAAGCACATTCCCACACAGTTAAGTGAAGTTTCATATTTACATGAGAACTATGTTCCCTGCACCACATCTTTTACAAGTCCATTCACTACACAGCATCCTATACTAAAATGATTCTCTTGAAACATCCCCTTAGAAAAATTATGAATGACAGTGCTGGTAAACCTCTTATGTTATTTGATTTTCAAACAGCTGAACAAAACTGAATGTACTCAGACATTTCTCTCTTTACTTTTTCTGATCAACACTAAACTAACACACAATATTTTTAGCGCAACGTAATCTGACTTTCAATCATCCCTGCAAAAGAATGGCCCTGACCAACAATAATCTATACCTTTCATGAATCACTTACCTCACAAAAATCTTCGTGACTCGAACTACTGCAATACAGCGAGCGCCAATACGGCCAGCTAAATAAAAGATTCGACTACTGAAGGCACTGTACTTGAGGACAATATTATGGAAATGGAAGAGGATGTAGATGAAGATGAAATGGGAGATACGATACTGCGTGAAGAGTTTGACAGAGCACTGAAAGACCTGAGTCGAAACAAGGCCCCCGGAGTAGACAACATTCCATTGGAACTACTGACGGCCTTGGGAGAGCCAGTCCTGACAAAACTCTACCATCTGGTGAGCAAGATGTATGAAACAGGCGAAATACCCTCAGACTTCAAGAAGAATATAATAATTCCAATACCAAAGAAAGCAGGTGTTGACAGATGTGAGAATTACCGAACAATCAGTTTAATAAGCCACAGCTGCAAAATACTAACACGAATTCTTTACAGACGAATGGAAAAACTAGTAGAAGCCGACCTCGGGGAAGATCAGTTTGGATTCCGTAGAAATGTTGGAACACGTGAGGCAATACTGACCTTACGACTTATCTTAGAAGAAAGATTAAGGAAAGGCAAACCTACGTTTCTAGCATTTGTAGACTTAGAGAAAGCTTTTGACAATGTTGACTGGAATACTCTCTTTCAAATTCCAAAGGTGGCAGGGGTAAAATACAGGGAGCGAAAGGCTATTTACAATTTGTACAGAAACCAGATGGCAGTTATAAGAGTCGAGGGACATGAAAGGCAAGCAGTGGTTGGGAAGGGAGTAAGACAGGGTTGTAGCCTCTCCCCGATGTTATTCAATCTGTATATTGAGCAAGCAGTAAAGGAAACAAATGAAAAATTCGGAGTAGGTATTAAAATCCAGGGAGAAGAAATTAAAACTTTGAGGTTCGCCGATAACATTGTAATTCTGTCAGAGACAGCAAAGGACTTGGAAGAGCAGTTGAACGGAATGGATGGTGTCTTGAAGGGAGGATATAAGATGAACATCAACGAAAGCAAAACGAGGATAATGGAATGTAGTCGAATTAAGTCGGGTGATGTTGAGGGTATTAGATTAGGAAATGAGACACTTAAAGTAGTAAAGGAGTTTTGCTATTTGGGGAGCAAAATAACTGATGATGGTCGAAGTAGAGAGGATATAAAATGTAGACTGGCAATGGCAAGGAAAGCGTTTCTGAAGAAGAGAAATTTGTTAACATCGAGTATAGATTTAAGTGTCAGGAAGTCTTTTCTGAAAGTATTTGTATGGAGTGTAGCCATGTATGGAAGTGAAACATGGACGATAAATAGTTTGGACAAGAAGAGAATAGAAGCTTTCGAAATGTGGTGCTACAGAAGAATGCTGAAGATAAGCTGGGTAGATCACATAACTAATGAGGAGGTACTGAATAGGATTGGGGAGAAGAGGAGTTTTGTGGCACAACTTGACCAGAAGAAGGGATCGGTTGGTAGGACATGTTCTGAGGCATCAAGGGATCACCAATTTAGTATTGGAGGGTAGCGTGGAAGGTAAAAATCGTAGGGGGAGACCAAGAGATGCATACACTAAGCAGATTCAGAAGGATGTAGGTTGCAGTAGGTACTGGGAGATGAAGAAGCTTGCACAGGATAGAGTAGCATGGAGAGCTGCATCAAACCAGTCTCAGGACTGAAGACCACAACAACAACAACAACAACAACTGAAGGCACTAACTACTGATAGGCATAATTAGCAAATGAAAGATTTTGATAGAGAACAAACAATGTATTTACCTTAATAATCTTCAAAACCTTTCAATCCTCTTCACACCTCTATGGGTACTGGGTAGTTATTATCGCCACAGTGCTTCAGTCCAGACCACTGTGTCATCTGATATCTCTCAGAAAGTACTTTAAATCCAGAATGTATTTTCAAGTAAACCAAAATGTTGCATTAAAATCTCATTAGCAGTATCGGTATATGTTCTAAGTACGTAACCATGCAACGAACAAGGGAGAATGTACACACAACAACACCATGTCGTCTGTTCACTACAAAAATGCATTCGTAATTACTGTCTAAGTTCCCTAGGTTCTTGATTGGATAGTTAACTTTAAAATATAGTAGCATGTTAACAGTTTCTAAGTGTGATAAAGCGTACTAGTAATGTGAAGTGAAAAATTTTATGGCAAAGACTAAATTAAAAAGGCAGATTATCTCTCAATAAACTGTTTTTTCATGTGAATTGTGGTGCAATCCTTTACTCTTCCTAGTATGCAAGTTTCAACTTCAACGCAATTATCATGTGGTATAAGTCAGATTCTGTAAGGTCCATTGTAAATCAGAAAGAATTTGTGACTCAAGTGTTTCTTCTTATGTGCTTTAATAAGAACTCTGACCAATATATAGTTTCTTTGCATTTGCTTTACCGTGTAGTTTTCTCCTTTTTTCTGCAGCAGAATTTATATTTTTAATAGCCAAATCAATTATGTATTTGTGTCGGAGTTTACGTATATTCGGAAAAGGTACAAACTCCCTGATTCTGTTCGGTGGTTCTTCATTCTTCAGTACAAGAATAGGTGGTAAAGCAGTGGAGTCATGAGGCATTTCATTCAGCACATTTTGAAATAAGTGTAAATATCTGTCTCAATACTGATGCTTTCTGTGACAATAAAGTCTGCAAAGCTTATTGATTTCTTTCATAATACGTTCAGACGGGTTACAATGTGGTGAGTACAATGAAATAAAAAGATGTTTGATTTTATGATTCCGAAGCATGCGTGACCAAACAGTGGATCTGAATTGCGATCCGTTATCTGAAATGACTTTAGCAACCTGGCCAACGTCACGTAAGAAATTTTTAACAAAGGCGTTGGCTGCAGACCGTCCAATGGCTTTACATAACGGTGTGAAAGAAACAAATTTTGAAGTAAGTTCAACAGCGACTAGAACGTACGAAAATCCATTCGATTTTCTGACAAGACGTCCCTAGAGATCAACAGCAGCAAATTCTTTTAATTTAGAAGGAATGATAGGAAACAACAGAGCACGATGTGAGCTGGTTTAGCTTTTTGACAAAATTTACAAATAGACAAGACTCTTCGAAGTCTCTTTTCCATATTGTTAAAATAACAAGTCGTCTGAAGAATATGATAACATTTTCTTGGACCAAAATGTGCGTAGCTGAAATGAATGCACCAGTAGCCATAGCTTGTCATCAAAAGTGCAGCGTTTGAAGAGTATGTTGTTTCTAACCGGATAATAATGCCGAATCTGTGTGTGTGTCTTTACATGCCATTTAGTTTTGATGTCTTTCCAAATCGGATCTTTATCTTGCTCATGAGCAATGTCCTTTAAAGATATGGTGATGAAGTTGTCAAAGGCGAATTTTCGAATGTAAGGAATACTGAAATTTTTCTCCAGGTTGCCTTCTGTGTTTCTTTTCTCAAGCCCAGCCGGTGCGCGTGACAGTGCGTCCGCAACAATGTTCTCCTTGCCGGAAATGTAGACTATTGTGAAGCGGAATTCTTGCAGAAACAATGCCCAACGTTTTAACCTGTCAAGATTTAATTTTGAAGACATAAGAAATTGTAATGCACGATGATCACTGTATACATTTACGTGGTTACGAGAAAGAAAGAAACGGAATTTGTTAAATGCCCAAACGATAACTGAAGCTCCTAATTCAGTAATGGAATAATTTTTTTTCAGATTTTGTTAGCACTCGGCTAGCAAAAGCAATGGTAGTGTCATTTTCTATGGCTTCTTGAAATAAATGGGCACCAAGACCGACTTAAGAAAAATCCGTGCTAAGGCAGAAATCTTGTGACAGATCTGGATGAGCTAGTATTGGCGCGTTAAGTAGCGCTTCTTTCAAAGAATTGAATTCCAACTGTGCCTGTTGGTCCCAGTTCCAAATAGTATTTTTTCCAGTGAGAGAACAAAGTTTTGGTGTAACTAGAATTTGCATATTCAGAATACGACGGTAAAAATTCACGAGACCTAGAAAATTGTGGACTTGTTATTCTTTTTTTTTTTTTTTTTTTTGTGGATGGAACTGGAATGGCTCTGATTGCTTCTAACTTTTCAGGATCCGGCTGAATGCCTTCAGAATAAATAATGTGTCCCAAAAACATCACTTTTGTCCTACCGAATTCAGACTTTTCCAAGTTAACTGTAATTCCAGATTCTGCAAAAATACGTAACACACTGCTGAGGATGCGATTATGTTCTTCCCATGAGGGTTCTGCTATTAGAATAACGTTCCCATATAAGGTGATGTGACGTTTTAAGAACTCAGGTAATATGGAATTTACCCCACGAATAAATGCTGCCGAAGAAATGTTCAAAACAAAAGGAAGTTTCCGAAATTGGTAACAAACGCCGAAACAAAGAAAAGCTGTGTATTTCCTACATTCTGTATGAAGTTCGATCTGATAAAAGCTGGATCTGAGATCAATGGAAGGCAACACTTTACATCATTAAAATTTTGAATAAGTTCTTCCAACGTTTGTGGCCCTTCTGTTTCAGGAATGATGATAGTATTGATTTGTCTCGAATCTAAGACAAGCCTGATCGATCCATTTTTCTTCTCAACAATATGTAATGGATTGTTGTATGAGCTTACTGCAGGCTCAATAACGCCCTCGTCAAGCATAGATTGTATTTCTGTTCTAACACGGTCCCTATAATGTGCCGGAATTACGGATGGTCTAACAAAAAATTTAGTATGCTCACGAACACGAAATTGGTATTGAATCCCTTGATTGTTGTTGTTTTGTGAGTAAAAACTGTGGAATGTGCTTGTAAAATCTCAAAAAGGTCCTGCCTATCGGTTTCATTACACTTCTCAATTGTGTGAATTTTATTCTGAATTAATTCATTAGTATCAAATACGCCGTCGATATCATCCCTGTCAATATTTGCAGAGTGATTGTTAGTGTCAAGTTCCGTCGAAAATTCCGAACTGTTGTCTAACAGGAGGTAAAGCTGATTAATTTCCTCGTCATGGTTTGAGAACCAATCTTCAAATTTCAAAGCTATTGACTTACCTTCTTTCTCTAAACTTGTTTCAGCATCGTGAAAGTTTATGATTGCTTTGTATTCATTCAAAAAGTCTACTCCCAATATAACTTCTGTTGACAATAATGGGACGATAAGAAAGTTCATAGTGAATCTGTGGTTCTGACAAAAGAATTCTATGTTGGTTTGTTGGTGTACATCTACGCTTTTTCCAAAGATTGCACCTTGTAATTTAATCTTACGTAACGGAAGTGTGGGTCAATCGTTCGATTTGTTTGATAAGGGCTGTTTCACTAATTACTGAAATGGGACTGCCAGAGTCAAGTACTGCCGAAAATTTTACATCATTTACTGTAATGTAAACTACGGGATATGCAATGTTGTTCTGTTTTATGTCGTGTTCCTGGAGTAAGATGTCCTTAATGTCTTCCATGTTTACGTAACTAATAGCCATGGCAGCTGCGTCATCAGCTTCGTAAGTACGTTTTGTGGCTGCCAGCGATGTGAGTCATTGTCTATTTGTTGTAGCGCATTGTTATTGGGATTTAACCTCTATAAGTTCACCTTGCCGAAAGTGCCCTGTCCTGTTTTAATTCCTCCAGTTCTGATTAAATTCTGGTCTGTTGTTAAGATTATATCGTCTGTCGTCATGTCGGTAGTTTCTGTAATATCTTTCCTGTCGGTCACATGGTGCAGCACCTCTCCCTGAGTCGTAACTGCGTGGTGGACCGTTGCGTCTGAAGTTATTCTGCCTCCCTTGATAATAATTATTTTGGTTCCCATATTGTCTGTTTCTCTGCCATAGTCATTACCGTGGAGAGGTGATCTTTCCCTGTAATTATTATTACTCTACCAACGGTTGTCATGCGATTGGTGTCCGTTTTGGTCACGATTTGCGTTGTAAGAATAGCCTTGTTGTGTCCAGTTATTATTTCTGCCATCGCGGAATTGTGACGGATGTGACCTGTTATTGTTGTGTTCCTGTTATCGCGTCCCGCGATTGTAAGTGTCAATTTCCAATTCTTGTAACGGTCCCTGAAAAGCTTCGATGTCGTCTTTGCAACGTCCTGCCAAAATAATATGTCGTAAATGTTCGGGCAGTTTGATTAAGCAAATGCGAATAAGTTCTGAGGGGCTGTATGGGTTTGACAGATACTGATTCTTGTGCAACATGTCTTCAAAATATTTGACAAGACTGGAAAATTCAGATTGTTCGAAATGTTTCATCATTATAATGCTATGTTTTACGCGATCTTGAGTAGCTTGAGACCAATATGCTGAGAGAATGGCATGATAAAATTCTCCTTCACTGTGAAAATCGTGAATGACCGATCGCATTCTTACAGCTGGTTCATTCTCTAAATAGCCACACATAAATTCTAACCTGTGCTCCAATGACCAGTTGGGAGGAAAACAATGAGAGAATTGATGAAGCCATGCTTGTGGATGAATGTTGTTGCCGGAATTCTTAAATGTTTTTAATTTACGTGTAGTAATGAACAGCTTATAGTCAAAATCATGTCGGCGAGTCGCATATCGGTCATTGTTACGTCGTTTCGGTGGTTCCATCTCAAAATTCGGTGTACCTTGCCAATTTCTTTCATAATTTCCGGAATGCCCTGCGTTATTATTTTGTGGCTTTTCCGTATTTCGAAGTCCCTCTTCCCGTGTTGGAGCGCGAGTCTCCTCTGAAATATGCAATTCTTGTATTATCTGTGTCAACTGATCTTGTACTTGCCGGATTTCTTTTTTGTGTTGCGTATTAATTAGATTTTGATTTTGTTTAAATTTCTTCATTTGTTCATACTCTTCTGTGTCAGTGAAGGCTACGGGTCTTGTGTCATTCAGATCATCATCTCCCTATGTAGATAAGTTTTTTAACTGATCCGAAAGTTCTACTACTTTGTCTGATAATGAACTGATTCCCTCGGTGTATCTTTCTGAACCAATTTTCAGAGTATCTACTTTGTCCTTTAAGTTTTCCTGAGTGTTTGCAAGTTGCGTAATCGAATCGGTAGATGCAACTGAGTCAATTTTAGCTTACAAGGTGTTGTGATTTTCATGAACAATAGTTTGCCGTTCTTTTATGGCTGCTTCATGATTCTGTAATGTACATATTTTCATGACGCGAAAAAATAGGTTGAAAATCCTCACAAATTTGTGTTTTTACTTCATTACAGACTTCTTGACATTTAGATTCAATTTTATGTAACTCTGCAGTTAAATCTTCAAGCGTTTGTTCCATTGAGTCTAACTTTTGAAGCTGTTGCTGTGTTTGTCTCTCGTGTTGTTCCATTGTGTCTAACTTTCGAAGCTGTTGTCCCATTTGTTTCTGATTTTGTTCAACCGTTGTGTCTAACTTTTGAAGCCTTTGTCCCATTAGTTGCATTAATTGTAATAACAATGCACTGGTGTCTGAAACATGTTCCTCAGTGCTATTCGGCAGTGCATTTGAACCGGCAATATTCGCAATTTGAAAAGCAGAAAATGTGTCTTGACTTATTTGAGAAAACGGTGAGGATGCAAAACCTGAGTCTACAGTATTTGCAGGATTGTGTCCTGTCATTTCAGATTCCTGATGCGAGCTGTTGCCGACCAATCGATCGATAATGCTTCCCTGTTCACTAATTGTTTCACTGTCTACACCATTATTTTCCGCCCGCTCCATTTCCTACGCACAATTACCAAATTACTACGTTGAATGTCTGTTAATTCATTACACGGTGGTGCTGAAAAGCTACGTTCGTCGTCACTATCATTTCTCAATTTACTTTGGAGCCTAGTGTTACGTTTTTCACACGCCATAATTATCACGTATTTCACACAATAACAAGAACAGCACAACTTGAAGAGTAAAATAAGAAAACACATTAGCATAGCACTGAAAATAATATCTAGTTAATTGCAAGCGTAGCTGCGAAATACTTTGTTGCAAATCTGCATGCATGCCACAACTGTTTTAATGTACAACAATGAAAAATTACAACTACAAAGGAAATTCTCTCTACAATTACGCGCTAGCAATAAACAATAGCTACACTAATTATACAAAGTACAAGAAAAAATCAGAAGATTCCAGTGAGGTATCCTCGGCTAGGGGTCGACATATGTAACGTCCCCTTAGAAAAATTATGAATGACAGTGCTGGTAAACCTCTTACGTTATTTGATTTTCAAACAGCTGAGCAAAACTGAACGTTCTCAGACATTTCTCTTTTTACTTATACTGATCAACACCAAACTGACACACAATATTTTTAGCGCAACGCAATCTGACTTTCAATAATACCTACAAAAGAATTGCCCTGACCAACAATAACCTATACCTTTAATGACTCACTTACCTCACAAAAATCTTCGTTAGGCCTACTCGAACTGCTGCAATACAGCGAGCGCCAATACTGCCAGCTAAATAAAAGATTCTAACTACTGAAGGCACTAACTACTGATAGGCATAGTTAGCAAATGAAAGATTTTGATAGGGAACAAACAATGTATTTACCTCAATGATCTTCAAAAGTCATCATATATATATATATATATATATATATATATATATATATATATATATATATATATATATATATAAAACTGCCGACACGTTACTTCCAGAATCGAGCTGCGCGTCTAGTTTCTCATCATTTACTTAAATTTCAATGATAGCCTGAACATTATTCATTTCTTTTCGCTCTAAACACTGTTTCCTCAATAAATCATTCTCTTATATCTCGTCTCTTCTCTTCCATCTCTAGAGTACACGTATCCTGTTCGATCGACTCCTCAATTCCGTACTCGTCCCAAAATAATTCATTAAATGCTTCTTTCGCTACAATTTCATTTTTTCTCGCTTCTAGACCTCGCACTATCCTAAACTTCTCTCAAGTCCACAAATGAGGCAATAATGATCGTCATGTTCTACCATGCCATCGCCAATCAGTTATAGTAAAATCACATTCCTCCTTAAGATACCATCCCGTCCAAATATCCCTTTCTATATTAGAATCAAACTCGCTGTATTCCACCTTAAAATTATCGACATTAGTAGCTACAACATCATTATCATGAAATAAAGCATAACTTTTTACTTCCACGCCATTACAAACACCTTCACTAACAGCACTTTCAGCATCCACTAATACATCATACAACTCGCTACATAAAACCTCATTTACCTCCATTGACAAATCACCAATATAAGAACCGTTTATAGCTTCACCATCTTCTGCCGTCACATCACATAAATTGTAGCTATAACGTCGTGCAATTTCAGAATCAACAGTACCATTACATTCCACTGCGTTTTAATTTAAACCCGATCATAATACCTTTTCCTCTCCTACACGCTTCTGCGCCACATTAATTTCAGATCGCACATCAAATTCAGACCCACATTCATTCTCAAACAAACATTCAAGATCCACAGATCCATCCAGAATTTCGGGTTCACCTCCATTAGTAGAAAGATATGCACAGATATCTTCCTCTGAGGTATCAATACCAGCAGCTTCAACTTTCGAAACTTCAACACATAAAACATCATTACTACCTTCCTTCAAAAATAATTCACCATTATCCGCCGGTGCACACACAAATTCATCAACAGCTGACGAGAGTAATGTTACGCTGCCCTTATTAACCTCCGTAACAACTTTTGCCGTCACAATAACACCTGAAACACCATCACCTTCATCACTATAATCGTTACTGCTGGTTGGTATCTCTTTACAATTTCTTATACCATCTAACTCCACAAAATTCAGCTCCACCTCAGCCTCGTTTTGGCACATAGAATCTCTCATTGTATTAAGATTCAGACACTCTTTCGTCTCACATTCATAAAACAAATCATTTAGCCCTAAATCGTCGTCATTGCCTTTATCGTTATCTTTCATTATCTTAGGATTACGCCTTATACGTACAATCTGATTTGAAAATTTACTTTTTGATTCTCATCTCTTACTAATTTCATTTCACATTCTGACGCCTTTCTGCCGGTTTATTGACACCTATCACATTTCCATTTACTCGCGTCCTATTCATCACCGGTTTATTTCACCAGCTCCGGACCTGAGATACGGCGAAACTTAGTCTCCCGATCTCCCATTAAGCTGGCATTTCGCCAGGTGCCGGTCCCTCAAATCCACATTCTTGGTGTCAGTCCATGTCACGAAAGTATCCGTTCCCATCACACCTTTGAAATTTATTATTGGCTGTGTTCCTGTTACCATTTCCCTTATCAAAACTGCTGTTTGCGTTCTGTCTTTTCAGATGTCTTTCATAGTAAATACTCGGACTGTTGTTATGATTTCCACTCTGAAAACTATTTGTCTGCTTACTTTACAGTTTAAGTTTCAACACCCATTCTAATTTTTCTACAAAGTTCAAAAATTCGTCTATTGAGTTGCCAGGACTGTACAGTAGATCCCTCTGCAAATTTTCCAGTAACCGCCTTTTCAGCGTCGTAATTTCAGTAAGCACTCCCAGTGGACGTTTCACATGCGTTAATTTCGCAAGTTCATGTTTACAAAATTCTCACATCGGTTCGTTCTCGTATTTGAATGTTGTCCCATTCAGAAACTCATTTTGAAGTCGCGTTTGCTTCGCTTCACTCCAGAACTTGTTCAGGAAACTGATTTCAAATATTTCATAGGTAGTGAACGTGTCACTGCGTATATTTGCCCACGATTGCGGCTCACCTTCCAAATGTCTTCACAAATTTTATCTTCGCCTTGTCGGAGATTCCCCTTATAAACAAACCCATCTCTGCATGCTGCTAGAAAATTTACTGGGTGATATTTCCTGTCGTCTCCAAAACATTTGACTGTTCCCGAGTTCATTCACAGAACACTGATCACTGTAGAGGTTTGATGTGCAGCTAAAGAATTCAATTCGCTTTTTATTTCATTGATATGCTTCTTAACGTCACAATTTTCAATTTTAATGCCAGATTCTACTTGTTCTACTTTTTTTATCTACGTCTTTCTCCCCTTTACCTATTCGAACGGATACGTTGCTGATAGCCTCTGTCGTCTCACCCATTAGAGCATCTTGCCTATTCATACAATTTCTAACGTTGCCTCACAGATCTGCCTGCAACTTCTCCACCTTATCACTGAAATTTTTCTCCACTTGGTCTACCTTAGAGTCAAGTATCCCAACTTCATCAGAAATTTTACCCATTTCATCCCGAATGGTTTTTAATTTACCGTCTACAATTCCTCTATTCCACTAGCAATTTTACCTGCTTCGTCTTTCACAACTGAAGCTATTTCAGATTGGACCGAATCAATTTTTAATTTCACGTCACCCATATCAGTTTTAAGAGAATCAGTTCTGGATGCCAATCCTCTTATCATTTGCATTAATTGCGACATCATGTCTCGCCCAAATTCATCCCCTTTGCCTGATTTTTTACTATTTGCTCTATTAAATTAACTGCGGATCACTCTCTCCCGTTCCGACTTCAGGCTAAGCGGCTCGCTAGTATTTTCGGACCCACACAAACTGGCCGGCTGCTTAATATTAGCGACGTCTATTATTGGCGATTGAACTACAGAATCATACATAGTCTCGCAATCAGCGCAGGTACTTAGCTTTGTCGTGCTGGATCCTTCTGCCACGGTATTGCTGTCGCTGTTGCAATTGAAGCCGACGCTGAAGATCTCGTAACCCCTGCTGTGGTACTGCAATCGTCGCTGCGCGATGAACTGCCGTTGAAGATGCCGCTGCTGGCTGGAAACACGAGCTTCCGATGTCGCCTCTTCTTCCGCATTACTTTTTTATCACTCCTAACCACTGCCAAAACTCAGTGCACAAAACTGTTGCAAAATTCGTAGCTTAGAGACCCCGTACAAACTGCCTAAACTGCCACGGACTTGGAACCTTGATCACAGAATATCGTTAACTGTGAGAATTGCAACTGATATTTCACAACTATTAAAGAAACCTAACATTCAGTCCTGAACCGACTTCACATTTAACTTTTGCGAGAGATCCTGCCTATCGAAGTTCAGATAATACTTTTGGAAACACTTTGCAGAATTCAAATCCAGTTCTAAAACTTTCCAGAGTTCATATTCCGCAACTAACACTTTCCGAAACCCAATCCTGTTCCAACACTTTGCAAGGTTCTTATCCCTCAACTAACACTTTCCAAATTCCTATCCCGGAGGAGCACCCAATTGCGAGCTAACATCCCAAAGATGTTTGGGCTCACATGCGGTTCTTCTTCGTCGAAATGTATTGGCTCTAACTCGTCTAGGGGTTAAAAAGCACGTGTCGCATTACACGCCCTAAATTAGACACTTGTGACCCTTTGGTTAAATTGGCTGGCTGATGGCATGTTTCCGAAATTGTATGAAACATACAAAGTTAATATAACAAATAATAACAATAATAATAATATCAGGAACTAAATTTACGACCCATAAATGATGTAGGCCACACAGTTGCTATTTGGTTAGAATAATGTTTATTCAGAAAGCGAAAGTGGTCGTATTTAGAAATACTGTTACACTCGAGCGCATATGTATTTGACACAGTTCGATCATTCACAATCTCATCGCGAAATACAAGTCCAATACTCCAGCTCGTTACCTACACGAAAAGTTAAGATTCACACCAGATGCGCGGCTGCTCACCGCTCAGAGGCTAAGTCCCGCAGTACCACACAATGCGGCATTTTGTAAGTCGTTTCACTTGCTAGCTACCTAAAGACCGACTGTCCGCTTTCACATGTCAGACCGAACTGTACCCTTTAGTGTCTAGACGAGAAATGTACACTTTGGTGTCTCCAGGCGAACTGTCCGCTTTCTCGTCCCTCTGTCCGTCTCCGGCCGCATCTCCCGCGTGCCGAACATCGTCGCTCAGCTGACCAGTGCAATTCCCTTCCCTGAAGCTGTCCATCTGATTGGCTACAACTTATTCTACATTATTTTACATTTTAACATATTTAAATAATCAAAGCTTGACCACTTTCATGTTCTAAATAAAGTAACAATAATATCCATTACACAATAAACATTAAATTCTTTTACATAAAACCAGTACAATTTTCTTCTTAACTTTGAATGTCACGGCCAGTACCATTGCACCAGTGTGCTTTCTGATAAATAAATAAAGAACAAAAGTAACTATTATGCACTAAACTTTACAACAAATATTCTGTTACCGGACCCGCCAAGGTTGCCAAGAGCGCTAGCGCGCCACTTCCTGGACTTGGGTAGGCGCGCCGGCCCCCGATCGAATCCGCCTGGCGGATTAACGACGAAGGCTGATGTGCCGACCAGCCTGGATGTGCTTTTTAGGCGGTTTTCCACATCCCGCTAGCTGAATACCGGGCTGGTCCCCATGATCCGCTTCAGTTACTCGGCTCGCAGACATTTGAACACATTCTCACTATTCCATGGATTACACTCGACGCAGACAGTTGGGGTACACTAATTCCGTCCTGGGGGGTACGGGGTGGTGGCAGGAAGGGCATCCGGCAACCCCTTCAACATTAACATGCCAAATCCGATTAACGATGGCTGACTCTGCGGGACAAGGCTCAAGCGATAGATAGATATTCTGTTACCTAATGATTCAATAATGTGTCATGCTGTCGTTGTTTAATGTGTTTTGTGATGCTTAACTGAAAACACTGATAATTTAAATTTACTATAGCTTTTAAACAAATGAAGTTACAGACTTGATGTTTACAACATTTGTCTTTTTAATGAAGCATTTTGTACGAAATGTCGATTGTAAAGATCGACAAAAGTGTTCAGATTTTATCATTCAGGTCTTTGTTACAAAACTTGTTAATTTCACTTTAACAGTAAATCCTAAACTTTTATAGATATGATCAATATTCAAGTTTTATTGGGATCACCATGAAAATTTAAGAAGGATGGTAGATTATAATTACTGTGGCTTCAGTCCCTGAATTACTATAGAATTAAATAATTTTAATGACTGTTTCCCTTTATGGCCGATCTTAGGTCCGCTGTACTTAACACTGCTACGCCTCCCTGGGCACAAACAGCTCCTAAGAGGTTTCCCTATGATGTAGGTTCTCGTCTGTCTCACTCGCAGACTACAGCACTTTGAGCTGATCAGCCTGCCCTCATTCAGAACAATAAATGCCTGTGAATTTCCCCATCTCGTGGCATATCTACGCTCTTTGTGGCACACGGTCCTGGACGACAGGATTCGTTTCACAATTCCTGGAAGGCTGTCTCTTTCGGCCATATACTTATGAGAGCGAAGTGCTCGTTAACACACAAGGGGATAGTTGAAGTTAGTCTCTCAAGACCCACCATAGCTCATATATTTTATACCGTTGAAGTGTCATGAACCTGTGCGGCTTGTATGCTGCAATATGGATCAACATGGATCGACTCAATCTATGGAGAGCATATGTTAAAGCACTCTTCGATGATGTCGAGCATGTAATACACAGTTCATGAGGAGGAGAGGAGTTAGAGAAGTGCATAAGTCTGTATATGTGTATTATACCTACGTCTGCTAATATTACTCCTATAAACAGAAATCCCATACAAGCAGAGTTTACAGACAACATACCTATGTCTGTTAGCAACTCCAATTGGTTTGATTGCAAACCTAGCTGAATTTTAGGCATACAAAAACAGTTAGTTGGAAAATATTGCAGAGTGATGAATGAGGCTGATGCAGAAAAAAATGACAAAGTTTTAATGATGAGTAGTTACATTCCACAGATAGCAAAGTACAAAATATGCATATGAACAATGTACAAAACTTGCATCAAATTATGTAAAACAATACAGAACAATTTTACAAGTTACACTATGTTTTATTCTGTCATACATATTTCCCATGAGACATGACAGTTCAGTTATTGGAGAGAGAGTCTTAGCAATTCATACGTTTTTCAGTTGTTGTTGGGCTTAGAAGTTCATTACTAGAAGAGACAAATGATGAATGAATATAATGCAGTTAAATATTTTACATGTCAAAATTGTTCATTGCTAATGAATTTATTACAACCAAACCGCTATTACTATAGCTGAAGTAGGATTCTGAAACACAGCATATGAGGAAATGAAAGGTGTTCAACTAATGCAAACAGCAATGTGTCTGCATAGAAAGAATAACACCCCTTCTGCTGAAGGAGATAAATTTTACACAGGCAAATGTTGTTAATAACATTCATAGTCATATTGTAAGATGTCGTGGTCTCCTGACCTTCATTGCTTACATATTCTGCCCTCACAATCATATTCCGCACATCAAGATGCTTCATTTGAACCCAAACTCGATAAGATAAAGTCAGTGTTGTATGAATTCATGTAAACGATATGCAAATAACAAGCAAGCGCACTGTGGTTGAAATACTCGAGGCTGGCATATACACATACATTCCAGACACAACGGTCACAAAAGCTTTTAGTTCAGGAGAGCAACCGCATGCCAGGAGGCCGACCCCAACCTACCTACGTCGGTCGGTGACTGCCCATGGAGCGGACAGCGTGTGTCCGAGTGAAAGGGGGAACGACCCCGTGTTCGGCTTAAAAGCAAATTCCGCTACATTGTGTGGGAGCACCCAATCTACGCATTCTTTACAAACAGAGCAAGCAGTTCAGAGATTTTCACAGGGAGACAGCAAACGCCAAACGCCGATGCTACAGATTTCCGGATTGGTCGCCTTAAACGAAACGTCATTCTCCCATTTTAGAAGAGCAATGCTGATTGGCAGACGATATTTCTGACGCCTTGAGCTGAAGGAGTAATGGAATAGACTGAAAGATATACCCCTTCACATCTGGCGTGGAGCGGGGCCGTCCTGTTGTTGCTCTTGGAGTGAGAACACGTAACGAGAGCGAGCACACTCGTACGTGTACTCGAAGAGCGAGGAACAAGTCTCTCCTCAGTACTTCACTGGGAGAGGACCTCTGTCGAGAGCAAATCGGAGTGCGACTCTACATTGAGTCCTTTGATTAAGCGTTGTTCACTGTGTTGGCCACCACACTTATTGTGCGGTGTGAACGGACAGAGTTATAGTTAAACGCCTGCGAGCGAATTTTTGAGTGGCATCGCAGTGGACTGCTTATCTGACCGGTGTACCACGCCAATAGTTAGACTAGGGCGAATAGGAGTCCTTGACTTCATCAAGGCATAAGGAGAGTTTGATTGGCGGAGGTCAATCCAGATAGAACGAGAGTTATCTTATTTGTCAGCAGCGAGAGGCGCCGACAGCAGTCATCGCAGCTTACGGTATTGTGCGCTACAGCTCTTGCGAGCCCCATATTTCCTCCACAACAGTACATTTCACTGTATTTTACACACGACAGCCTCGACTGTACCTAGCAACATTCTAACGGACAACTATTCAAGTTGAGTAGGCACGGCTCTCAGCCATTCTGCCAAGTCAATAACAATCTTGAACTTTGTATAGAAATTTGTATAGAAATTTCATTGGCTAATCGTATCCTTAAGAGGTAACTTCACATTCCGAAAAGAACCCGGAAATAACTTGTTAAGTTCATAACTAAAAGTGCCATTGTGATTTCTCAGAATTTTTGCAAAATAAATAATAATTTTCGAGAGTTTCATGTTTTTCTTAACACTAACTAGCACTACTCCAGTACCCAAGTATCCCACTAGTTACGTAAGAAATTTTGTGAATTTTTGTGTCATTTCCTTACAGCAGACGACTCCAGAAGATATTTATTGCTGAAAGTTTTTCAGGCATTTCTCTTTAGAACGTTAGGAGCGTCTGTCTGACTTCCGTAGTAGTGTGGGGGGTGGAAATTGCATCTTGCAGGAGCCACACGGTAAAGGGTACATCTCAGATTAATCCGTTGCGCAGAATGACAGAATAGCACCCACACCCTCGCAATATGCAGTTCAGATTGTGATGCACTTGATGCTTTTGGATTAACAAATGGTTCAAATGGCTCTGAGCACTATGAGACTTAACTTCTGAGGTAATCAGTTGTCTAGAACTTAGAACTAATTAAACCTAACTAACCTAAGGACAGCACGCACATCCATGCCCGAGGCAGGATTAGAACCTGCGACCATAGCGGTCGCTCGGCTCCAGACTGTAGTGCCTAGAACCGCACGGCCACTCTGGCCGGCCTTTCGGATTAACAACCAATACAGTTTCCTGAAGGTTTTGGAATAATTTTAATATTAGCTGCATACTTTGCTATAATTCATACATCTTTGTTCTGACATACAGTACCTATAACATCTTTACCCTTTAGCTCATGGATCATGCATTTCTTGTAAGCCTTCAATGCTTCCACTATAACACAAATATATAGTCTGATCTCTGTTACATGTATAAAAGAATCCTGCTTCACTGAGTTTGTCTGGACACTGCTTAATAGCTAAAGACCAGCCATCGAAGGATGCTAGCCTTGTCTCATATATTTTATATTTAGGCTGAGCTGATCCAATGTAGGTGATGGTTTCTCACACATCGTGAACCGAACAGCACAAAAGCGTTAGTTCAGGAGATGGATGTGGACATATTTTCATTATGTACTGGCTAAAAGTATTATACAGCATTTGACTCAGTACAGTCTTCTCCCACAGCCCCTAACCCGCCCCCCACCCCTGCTGTCATGGTTTTTCATCCCCTCGTCTCAGACAAGCACTACATAATATCTGCAAAAGCATAATATTACACTTAGAAAGAGAGACTTTACAGTCCAAGTTGTTGCTACGTTGAAGAGACTCGGAACGCTTTACACGAGATGAAACTTAACAGTTCAACTACTGCAATGTCAGAGAGAGTGAGAGAATTAACAGTGTGGGGTCTTTCCCACTCTTCGCTCATAGGGTGCTTAAGGGAAGCAGCGTTCTCCGAATGCTATTCAACAATTGAAACAAATAACATTAGTAGTATTATTTCTAGAAAGCAACTGACAATACTTAACTTTGGAGATTTACAAGTAGTAGTCGCAAACGAGGGGCGACAAGCAATATAATTGAGAGTCCTTGATATGTGAACTGTTTAGGCAAGTTGACACACGTCACTGATAACTAAATTCCGCGATCTGGTGCCGATCTCACCCTGAGGCTAATTCCGCGCACCATTGGCCGCCGTTTCCTCACCGCCTTCTCTGCTCTTGCATTCCGCATCTTCGTTCTGGTGTATGTGGTTACGCCAAAACATTCCTCTCCCCGCCCCCCCCCCCCCCCCACCCAAAGCGACGGACCGTCGTCGTGTATGGAGTGCGACCACGGCAGGGGATGCAGGAGCGTGGACGCTCTGATGGACCAGAAGCTGCGCCTGCGTGGGACTTCCAGCTTCTGGCCTAACCCGCCATCCAGCCTGCGCTCGGCGGAAACGTCCAACAGAAAACGACCAGAAGGGTACGCGTCCACCTCCTGCTGCCATGAACCAGATGAAGGCAGCGATTGCTGCGGTGTGGGCGCGTCCAGCTCCATCGGTAGGACGAGAGGAGGCGAAGGCTCCGTCTCCGTGGGGTCGTCCGTGGTGTCGCGGCTGCAGTGGTCGCGCTGCCCTCTGGACCCGTGAATCTGGGGGAAGAGAGACTGAAAGATCACCGTGTATGTGACAGAGGCGAAGTTGATTTTGATGGCGGCGCTGCAAACCATCTGGACCTGAAAGAAGATACATGCAAGCGCCAATTCGACCGTCGATCTTGCCTCGCTCCCACTGTCTGCTGCCGCTGTAAACCCTGTAAAATACCATATCATACAGCGCGAAGCGATACTCGCGGCCGATTTCGGGGCCGGATGCTGAGGAGGGTGGAGCAGGTGGAGCAGTGTGCGATGGCGGCGGCCGTGATGCAATTCCGCCGGCGATGATCCATCTCGTGGCTGCGAACGATACGAGGCGAGAAACAGTTGCAATGCTTGTCCCTTGGTGTGTGCGGAGCGCAGTTTGACCATTTGCTGCTTGAATGTTCTGACAAAACGTTCCGCTTCGCCGTTTGATTGTGGATGGAAAGGGGGACTAGTTAGATGCAGTATGCCATTGCGTTCACAATGTTTCAAACTCATGGGACGTGAACTGAGATCCGTTGTCTGACACTGACACTATTACTTCAGGTAAACCTTCTAGGCAAAAAAATCGAAGACAACACCTGAATTGTGCTACGTGACGATGTCGAGTTCATGAGCACAGCGAAAGGAAACTTGCTATATGAGTCAACCACAATCAACCAGCGAGTGTTCCAAAAGGGTCTCGCAAAGTATACATGCACACGTTGTCGTGGCGACTGCGACTTAGGCCAAGCAGAGAACGTTTGTGGCAGAGTGGACTGATTTTCCGCACATACGTGACACTGTGACGTCATCTGTTTTATTTGGGCGTCGAGACCCTGCCAAGTACAGTGTCGACGCGCTGTTTCGTACGAACAATCCGCCAGTGTCCTTGGTGAAGTAACTGCAACACTTCTTTTTGCAAAACTTTAGAGATCAACACACGTGACTGTCCACTGTCACTTTGAACAAGAATTACACCTTTCTGAACAGCGAGGCTATGCCGACCTGCAAAGTATCGGAGCGCTACAGAATTCTTTATGCTAGTCAAGGAGTGAGGCCAATGTGTGTGAATGTATTTGAGCAAAACGTTCAAATTTGGATCAGCTTCCGCAGCCCTTGCAATTTTCTTATAATTTAGCGGGAAAGACTGAAGTAGTTCAGAACCCAGTGCACCGATGTGACAACAAGCTGCAGCAGAAGCCTCAAACTCTGTGTCAGGGCCAATCGGAAGGCGTGAAAGTGCGTCCACATTTACCCTGTTGAGCCGTCGGACGATACACAAACTCATACTGGTATTGAAACAACAACAACGCCTATGTTTGCAATTTTTGAGCAGTTCATACAGGAACCGGTTTCGTCAGATTACACATGGACTGCAAAGGCTTGTGATCTGTTACTAACAAGGGAACCTCCCCATCACACCCCCCTTGTGGCATAAAAGACTAGGTCATCTGCTTTCTGAAGCTATGGATGCACTTTGTAATGCAATTTTTCACTCGAGGGAAAACTTGAACCAAGGCCCTCTCGTTCTGCAGCTGCTCACGCTAACCACGGGACCACGGCGTTGCTAATCACACACTCTCCTTGATGTTGCCTATGTTGCACATGAACTACTCAGTTTGCTTATTTTGCTTATTTTTTTCATAGTTCCACACAACTTCTTCCTGTTTTCTCGATCGATCTGTGTTCAGTTTTTCAAGGCTTATCCACTGTGCCAACTTATAACTAAATCTGAGGGGGGTGCGATGGGGAGGTTCCCTTGTAAGTAGAACTTTCTGCCATGCAAATAGTGGTGGAATTTGGTGACACCATACACAATAGCCAGTGCCTCTTTTTCAATTTGTGAATAATTACACTGAGCTTTGGACAACACTTTTGATGCGAAAGCAATAGGCCGTCTTTACCACCAATTCTGTGCAAAAGCGGTGTACCGATTTCATAAGAGGAAGCGTTAACTTTCAACACAACTGGATTTTCAGGATCAAAGTGAAATAAGCATCGATCATTGAGTAATGCATCTTTAATTTTTTGAAAAGCTACTTGGCACTCATCTGTCCAAACAGAGGGGACATTCTTGCGACGCAAGCGATGCAATTCTGTGATACTGCGGGGAACCGGCAAGTCTCGTGTGGCTAACAAATGCGACTGCAGAGGATGTACACCCTGACTGTTTATAACATGACCAAGATACTGGATCTCAGGTTTTAAAAAATCACACTTGTTCAGTCTACACTTTAGTCCCGCAGCAGATAACACACGAAACAAAGCACGTAAGTTTGCAATATGTTCTTCAGGTGTGCGACCTGCGGCCACAATATCGTCAAAATAGTTTGAACAGTTTGGCACTTGTGCAGTCAGCTGTTCCAAATACCGTTGAAAAATCGCGGGTGCGGAAGCACTGCCAAAAGGCATACACAAATATTTAAACAAGCCCAGATGAGTATTTACTACACACAGTTTTTGAGATTATTCATCGAGCAGTATTTGAAGATACGCGTCGCGCAAATCAATTTTTGAAAAGTAGCATCCAGCGCCTAATCTGTCCATGAGATCCTCTGGGCCTGGGAATGGATAAGTATCAATGACCGTTTGTGGGCTGACCGTAGGCTTAAAGTCAACACAGAGGCGAATGCCACCTGAAGGTTTGGGCAGCAAAACCAGTGGACTTGTCCACTGACTAGCTGATACGGGCGCAATAACTCCATCTTGCAAGTCATTAAGTTCAGCCACGACTTTGTCCCGAAATGCAATGGGAACAGTTCTGGCCTGGCAAAATTTCAGCTGAGCATTGTCTTTCAGCGTAATATGTGCAACAAAATTGTTAGCTTTGCTCAACCCTTCAGAAAAGAGTTCTGAGAATTCTTTCAGCAAGCTAGCTACACTGCCTTTGGGATTGAATGCAGACACTGACAACACATTGTCCTGAATATTAAAGCCAAACAAATCGAAAAAGTCCAAATATGTTCTCACACTCGCGTGATTGTAGCACTGCAAAAGTCACTGTTCGCGTATGCAAGCGATGCATGGCAGGCAAAGTACATGTTCCGAGAATGGGAATGTCTTGCCCATTATAAGCTGTCAGTTGCGGGCTACTTTTAAACAGGCGTGGAGAGCCTAAGAGTTCATATGTGTGACGATTTAACAATGTGACAGAGGCACCCGTGTCCAATTGAAATTTCACACGTTTCCCACAAATAAGTAAATGAACAGAAAGTTTGTTTGAGTGACGTATCAAAGTAGAAACTGCATGCTTGCTAGTTGCAAACTTGGAATATACTGCATTAACGACATAGGACTTGTGACGAGAGTTTTGTGAGTGGGCTGAATTCTCATGTTTGTTCCGTTGCAAACATACGGATTGCTCGTGCTCTTTCCTACTACGAGTGTAACACTGAGCCTGTTGGGAGGGCAGTCTTGGCGTTTGTGCTGTGTATAACAGCGAGGGCAAGACTTAATTCTGTTCGCTTATGTAGTGTTTAGTGAACTGCGTACGCGCTGTGGAGGATTGATAACCCAGCGTGGCTAGCGCACGCCGCCAGTGCGGAATGGGGCGATCACAACTAAAGCCGGGTTCACACACGCAACGAAAGTATCGCCACAAGTCAAGTCATTCTGAAGTGGCGCTGTGAGCTACCGTTCACAAAGGACGCCACAAATTCGTCGTAATTGCGCAGTTTCCAAAATGGCGTCACCTGTATCAGCTGATTAAACGGCTGTACATATTACTAAATAAGATGTTTTGGAAACATAATAAATGTAAAATATTACTTACCAAAGTGTTTCTCGTCTCTCTTGTCTCGACTACATGTTTTAAGAACCGGTCTGCAGCTTCAAACCAAGCAAGGCTGGGTTTATAAATACCGTCTGTAGACGCACCACTCTTAAGTGATTTCAGTACTTTTTTATGTTCAGTCATGTAAGCATTTCGAATGCTTCGAATTTTTAACTTTCTCATTTCTGTCTTTGTATGATTCGCTTTTGTGGTTCCAAAGGCATTCTCGTTCTTGATACTCCCCCAAGAATCTCATAATTGTCGCTGTTGACCACTTTTTCGACATATTAATAGCAAACGCACAAACAAAAGCACTATCTGCGAACGAATACGCACTAGAAAGGTTTGAATCCAGCCGCGAGGTAGCAATCGAATGACATTATTCGATTGTGGAGAAGGCAAAATGGCGCAACAAAGTAGAACCAAGTTCAACTTTTTGTGGCGTGACAAAAGTTGCGCTTCTTAAATGGCGCCACCGAAAACTAGGAGTTCACACATGCAACTACAAAGCAACTGCAGTTCGCCATTCGCAGTGGCGATACTTTTGTTGCCTGTGTGAACCCAGCTTAAGGGACTCAACCCGAAAATGGCTGGCGGCTCAAATGTATGAGCCGACGAGGCACTGGAATCGTACTGATCTAATGTTTGCACTATCTATTTGTTCTCTGATCTTGACATCAGGCATATTGTACGCGATCGCATCACGCAACATAACATCTAAATATATAGAACCACAAGCACATTTGAATTTGCATTTTCTCATCATACCCTGTAAAACTGTTACCCACTCTGGTGCAGTCACTCGAGCCATTCCTCGTCTTGTTCACTAAACTGCCGAAAAGGTGGTATAAAAGCTGTAGTAGGCGGTGCTTGTTCTGTTGGGTTGCTGCACCGTGCTGAGCAGGGTAGAAATCCGATTCGTCTGGAACTGAAACATTAGTTGTGTTGCCTCTAACGCTTGTGGCTACGGCGCCTGAGCAAGGGGAAGGACAGTGGGGGTGGCCATATTGGAAGACACAAATGCAAAAAATATCCAAGGCAAACAAGGTAAAGAACGACAAAATCAAAGAAATTTTCTGCAATGCCCACCTGAAAACACTTATTACCAAAAACGACAAGAAACATGCGCTCCTGCAAAGAAAGACAAGAGAGAATCAAGGCACCTGCAAAAATTATGGCCATGGCCATTGGCACGTAGTTCGGTTGATGACTCATCGCCAGTTGTGGGGTCTTGCCCACTCGTCGCTAATATGGTGCCTAAGGGAAGCAGCATTCTCCGAATGCTATTCAACAATTGAAACAAATAACATTAGTAGTTTTATTTGTAGAAAGCAATTGACAATACTTAACTTTAGAGATTTACAAGTAGTAGTTGCAAACGAAGGGTGACAAGCAATGTAATTTAGAGTCCTTGATATATGAACTGTTCAGGCAAGTTGACACACGTCACTGATAAATAACATCCACGATCCAGTGCCGATCTGACGCCGAGGCTAGCAGGAGCGTCACTTACATTCATTGCTTCCAGATGTCACTCTTGTTGTGGCGCGGTCCAATTCTGCGCACCACTGGCCGCCATTTCCTCACCGCCTTCTCTCCTCTTGCGCTCTGCATTTTCGTTCCAGCGCTTGTGGTTACCCTAGAACAAACAGTTCATACATTTTCAGCTGTTTTAGCAGTTCATAACTTTTCAGCTGCTGTTGGACTTAGCAGCTCGTTATTAGAAAAGACAAAATGTGTACACAAATTATATTCTTACCACTACCTGGAGGAGATCTTATGGATCAGTAGTACCCAGATGGGTTAGTATGGTGCAGTACACGAAAGGGATAATACTCTGATGGGGTAGTATGGCAGGATGGTACTCAGATTAGTACAATGCATCACCCAAATGGTATTGTATGACTTGGTGCCCAAACATGATAGCAGGATTATGTGGTACAGAATGGGATGGCACTAGACGACAGTTTCAGCATTCCCTGCTCAACAGAGCTGAAGTGTCCAGAAAGGGTGGTGTCCTCAGGGTGGGCACAAAGTTCAATCCTTTCCCCAAGACTGAAACCACCATGTCAGACAGAGGTTTGTCTGTAAGGTTGTACATAGTCCATATACAAAGTTTATCTTCTAACTTTTCTACTTGCAGTAAATGGTCTCTGAAGCAATGAAACCTTTCAATTTGACGTGGTACATCATGTTGTCATTTCCAGTCTGGAAACACCCAAGTAGCACTATCAGGCCACACCCAAGAATTTGCTGATAGTCGAGACAAAATATTCAGGTGAAGGGCCAATAAATCTCTGGATACAAAGTCCAGTTCCTGTTACTGATAAGTATCTCTTTGCTATTGGCCATTCAATTTGGCGGCATCATGCCTGCACATTTCCCACTTAGACTTGCATAAATAGAACAATCCCACTTCAACAATGTGTTCATCACATCTCAAGATGTCATTTGCTTCGATTTAATCATTTACCCAGAGAGCATCTTAGAGTGAGGATTTGTCATCATACCACAATGTAAATTAACAGCTCAAAAAACATACATATCAAGTATATGAGTATTATTTTTTTTGAGGTAGATGCAGCTAAAAACCAAAAAATCGGTACGTAAATGACAAGTTCTATTTTTGAAACTTGCAGAAAACTTGATACCTCATAATTTGATACAATTAATCTTTGTGTTCATCAGTGTATTTGATAAATATGTGCTATTTTGGTGTTTCATCCGCTTTTGGATCGAACACTTGTGTTTTATATTCCTCTTATTTAGTTCTTGGCACAGCTTTACTGCCATAATGGGCATGATGCCAATGATAACTGCTCATATTTTTTTAATGCAAGTCAGAAACAAATGCAATAAGTGGTAACTATGTTAGCAGAGTAATTTACGGGTGGTTTATGATTGGAACAATTTATTAATACATTAAGCAAGCTACATGAATTACACACATAAAGCTTAATACATGGAATAAAATAAATCATAGCGTCCGTAGTTGCCCATAGCAACACGAAAGATATTCACATACCAGGGAGGCATAGATTCTAAAATCCCACACCCCCACTAGAATTACGCCTGCAAAAAAGATACACACACACACAACAAAAAACTACTTTCTCAGTCAAAATCTTGCAGTAGCAGATGATGGCGTGCCTTCGTCAGAGATTTTGTCATCATTTCTGCTATCATTTGGTCTGAAGGTATGTGCTCCACAGTAATTTGTGCTGACTCTATTTTTTTCGTTATGAAGTGGTGTCTTGTATCTATATGTTTGGTTTGACTCTTATAGCCGCTAGTCTTAGACAGGTCAATTTCTGCCTTGTTGTCACATAATAGTTTGACAGGGTCTTTTGGGGGGTTTGTTGATATTTCGTTGCATAGCCTTTGAAGCCATAGAGCCTTCTGACATGCTGAGGTCAGAGCCATATATTCTGCTCAGTTGTAGATAAGGCCACTGTTTGCTGTTTCTTACATTGCCAAGATTTCACTGCTCTTTGAGATTTAAAGAGATATCCAGTTGTTAACTTTCTGTCTTCAGAATCTCCAGCCCAATTTGCATCACAGTAATCTACTATGTGGCAGCCCTCTGACTTAGAAAACAAAAGTTTCATATCCTTAGTACCTTTTCGATATCTGAAGATTCTTTTGACTGCTTACCACTGCAGTATGCCTGGATTATTACAAAAACGGCTAACAATTCCTATTGGAAACGCTAGGTCTCGTCTTGTTCCTAATTGAACATACATTAAACTACCTATTGCTTCACGATAGGGTCTGTTCTCCATAGCTTCTTGCTCACACATATCATGAGTGAGCATATGATTACTGTCCAGTGATGCACATATTAAGTTATATATGACGGTAGTATCTGTTCCCGAAAGAACAATTACCGTGGATGACAATGCAGCTTTGCTAGAAATGAATCATTTCATTTCTAGCAAAGCTGCATGGTCATCCACGGTAACTGTTCTTTCGGGAACAGATACTACCGTCATATATAGTTAAAATATGGCTTCCCGGCCATTGACCTTCTTGTGTGAACGCACACGCAATGCCCAAACTCGTACGGGACTTGGTAGATTAATCTGCCACGAGTAATGAGTATGATGGGCAAACATCTATTAGGCGCACTACAAATGTAGTGGTGTGGATATGTTGGGAATGTGGATCTCACGGGGAGCGTGCAAGGGATAAGTCCTTGCAGACGCACTGTCCTCTGTGCCCACGGTGGCTCAGATGGATAGAGCGTCTGCCATGTAAGCAGGAGATCCCGGGTTCGAGTCCCGGTTGGGGCACACATTTTCAACATGTCCCCAATGAAGTACATCAACGCCTGTTTGCAGCTGGGCTGTCCATTTAATTATCATTTACATATTAAGTTACTCTCTTTCATATTAAATCTGTTGAGAATTTGTTCCACATAGTCTGTCTGATCCATCCACAAATAAACTTTTTTGTGCTTTCTAGTAATTCGGATGCCTAAACAGTTTGTAACTTCACCAAGATCTTTCAGCTTAAATTTTTCTCTGAGTTTGTTTTTAAAAGCGTATATGTCTTGTGAGCTGTTACTAAAAATGAGCATATCATCCACATAAACAGCAACTATTAAAATGTCTGAACCTTGATTTTTATGGTAGACACAAGAATCAGCTGTTGACCTTTTGAAGTTTAGATTCAATAGTGTACCATCTAATTTCAAGTTCCAGCAGCGACCACCTTGCTTCAATCCATATACTGTCTTTTTCAGTCTTTTTACACCATTATCTTTCACTGTCTTTGTAACTGGATCTCCTTCTGGAACTTTCACATAAATCTCTTCATGTAAGTCACCTTGTAAGAAAGCTGTGACAACATCTAAGTGATCAATGTCAAGATCATGTTTAACAGCCATAGCAAATAAAGAGTTATATCTTATGACTGGCACATATGTTTCATCGTAGTCCAGGCCTTGCTTCTGAGCACAACCTTTTATCACTAGCCATGCTTTGTAGCGTACAATGAAACCTTCCATATCTTTCTTTCTTTTAAATACCCATTTTGCTTTTAATGGTTTTTTATATGAAGGTAAATCAGCAGACTCGCAGGTGTGGCTATCTTTGCGATATTGTAACTCATCTTGTATTGCCTTCAGCCAGTTTTCAGCATTGTCTGACATCATCGCTTCTTCTAATGTCAAAGAATCAGAGTCATGACTGTTTAGACTGATAAGTTACAAAGTCATGCACTTTGTTTGGCTTTGGAATTCTCGATGACCTTCGTATTTGCTGCAGTTGTTCATTATCATTAATTGGATCGTCTGGACTTGTTTCGTCATTGCTGCTAGTATTCATTGAACTGCTACTTGATGTTACACTTTCATGTTCAGGTTCAATTTATTCTAATCCAGTTGTAGTTACTTCATCTTGCTTTTTCTCTGTCAGTGGGAGAAACAGTCGACTTGGTTCCATTGACTCAGTTCCCTCTTTACACTGTTCGAAGCATCTTCATCAAAAATCACAACTCTCGTTTTTATGATTCTCTGACAGTTAGGTTCAGAAAGTCTGTATGCTTTTGAATCTTCGCAGTATCCTGCCAAAATACACTCAACACTTTTTTGCCCCATTTTCGTCTGTTGGCTCTTAGATTGTGAGCATATCTAAGATGCTTAAGATTCGGCTTCTTGTTTGTACAAGCTTCCTCTAGGGTCTTATTCTTTAGTGAATTAGTTGGGGGCCTGTTAATTAAATAAACAGCAGTGGAGACTGCTTCTGCCCAAAATTTATTTGGCAAATTGGCTTCAAAGAGCAGGCAGCTTGCTTTTTCTACTATTGTATGGTTGTAATGCTCAGTCACTCCATTTTGTTCTGGTGTATATGGCGCTGTAGTCTGGTGTCGGATTCCTTCCTTTCTGAAAAATGTTATCAGATGATCATTCACATATTCTGTGCCATTATCGGTGCATGGAGTGTAGATCATTTTCCCAGTCTGCCTTTCTACTAGATTTTTGAAGTCTCTTATCAGTTGTACTACGTGATTTTTATTTCCGAGGAAACACACAAATACTTTCCTGGAATAAACATCAAGTAGAGTGAGGAAGTATTTTTCTCCTCCAATTGGTCTACTTTGCATCAGCCTACACAGATCCGAGTGAACTAGCTCGAGAATTTCTGTGGGTCTTGAGCCAGATCGTGGAAAAGGTAGTCTTGTTTGTTTTCCCTCTAAGCAAATTGCACAGGGAATATTTATTGTTCCCTTATATGAAATTTCACTAGCCAGGCCATTACAAAGTGCATCCATAGCTTCAGAAAGCAGATGACCTAGTCTTTTATGCCACAAGTCTGCACTATTTGCCTGCAATACGGATTTTGCTTCATAATTTCGATCATATGCTTGGTCTAGTCGGTACAGTCCGTTTGCATGCGTCGTGAATACGACAACCTTGGTTGTCAAATAAAAAAGAATGACCTTATTCTACTATTTTACTAACAGACAGTAGATTTTTGCTTAGCTGAGGCACATACAGAATATCCTCTACTTTGATTCTAGGTTTCTTGTTACCAGTGAGAACATCTACAAATGAAGACTTACCTTTTACAGGTAAGTTTTCATTATTTGTTATTAAAACTTGCGAGCCTGTCAATGCTTCAACACTACTTTCATTACAATGATATTTAGACAAGTGTGCTGATGCACCTGACTCTACGTACCATACTGTCCGTGTATCTTTACCTGCAGCTGCTGTTGCGAGAAACGTCTGGTAGTTGGCTGTCTTGGTCGAAGTTTTTTTGTCGTTTTTCTTCTTACTGCAACAGCTTTTAGCCAGATGCCCATACTTGTTGCAATTATAGCACCTAGGACCCTGTTTTAATGTTACGTCGCTCTTTTTCTTGTTGACTCGCAGAACAGCATCGCTAATCGAATGTTTATTTCAAGCTTCATCGTTTATTTCTTGCAGTAATTTATTTTTTATGGAGTCTCACAGGTAGATGCCGTGTTTCTTGACTTCCGCAAGGCGTTCGGTACAGTTCCCCACTGTCGTTTAATGAACAAAGTAAGAGCATATGGACTATCAGACCAATTGTGTGATTGGATTGAAGAGTTCCTAGATAACAGAACGCAGCATGTCATTCCCAATGGAGAGAAGTCCTCCGAAGTAAGAGTGATTTCAGGTGTGCCGTAGGGGAGTGTCATAGGACCGTTGCTATTCACAATATACATAAATGACTTGGTGGATGACATCGGAAGTTCACTGAGGCTTTTTGCAGATGATGCTGTGGTGTATCGAGAGGTTGTAACAATGGAAAATTGTGCTGAAATGCAGGAGGATCTGCAGCGAATAGACGCATGGTGCAGGGAGTGGCAATTGAGTCTCAATGTAAACAAGTGTAATGTGCTGCGAATACATAGAAAGATAGATCCCTTATCATTTAGCTACAAAATAGCAGGTCAGCAACTGGAAGCAGTTAATTCCACAAATTATCTGGGAGTACGCATTAGGAGTGATTTAAAATGGAATGATCATATAAAGTTGATCGTCGGTAAAGCAGATGCCAGACTGAGATTCATTGGAAGAATCCTAAGGAAATGCAATACGAAACAAAAGAAGTAGGTTACAGTACGCTTGTTAGCCCACTGCTTGAATACTGCTCAACAGTGTGGGATCCGTACCAGATAGGGTTGATAGAAGAGATAGAGAAGATCCAATGGAGAGCAGCGCGCTTCGTTACAGGATCATTTAGTAATCGTGAAAGCATTACGGAGATGATAGATAAACTCCAGTGGAAGACTCTGCAGGAGAGACGCTCAGTAGCTTGGTATGGGCTTCTGTTAATGTTTCGGGAACATACTTTCACCGAAGAGTCAAGCAGTATATTGCTCCCTCCCACGTATATCTCGCGAAGAGACCATGAGGATAAAATCAGAGAGATTAGAGCCCACGCAGAAGCATACCGACAATCCTTCTTTCCACGAACAATACGAGACTGAAATAGAAGGGAGAACCGATAGAGGTACTCAGGGTACCCTCCGCCACGCACCGTCAGGTGGCTTGCGGAGTATGGGTGTAGATGTAGATGTAGATTGGCACGTTTGAATTTTCTAAGCTCATAACCATAGGCTTATATTCGTACAGTAATCCTGCAATCAGAATACATCCAATCCATTCTTCTTTAACTTCAAAATTCAAGCCATTTAATTTTTGTGACGTGGAAATTATCTTTAACATATAATCTTCTACTGATGAACAATTCTCCAGTCTGGTCGACAGTAACGTTTTTAATAATCCTATCCTTTTGAAGATACCAAAATCTTCATAGATTTGCTTTAGCTTGTCCCACACTTCTTTTGCTGTAGATGTATCTTGCAAGTGAACGTATATCGACGGATGGACAGAAAGTATAATTTTGGCTCTTGCTGTACAAACTTTAGTTGCATCCTGTACTTCGCCACTGATGCATCCCCACAATTGTTTGTGTTCTAGATATGTTCGCATAGCGAACTGCAGGTACTGTAGTTTTCTCTTCCCATCAGTTTTTCGATCGTAGGCAACGAATTGGTATTTACTGATACCATGATTTTAGCGATTATGTCGTTCCAAATTACCACGTGCTGCTAATAATTTTCCTGAGATGGTGATCTCATAATTTTTTTTTTTTTTAGAATATTACTCCGATTTATAATTCTGGGCCCATAATCTGTTAGCAGAGTAATTTACAGGCAGTTTCTGATTGGAACAATTTATTAATAGATTAAGCAAGTTACGTGAATTATGGACATAAAGCTTAATACACGGAATAAAAGAAATCATAGCGTCCATAGTTGCCCATAGCAACACAAAAGATATTCACACGCCAGGGAGGCATTGATCCTAAAACCACACAAGCTACAATTGGAAGGTAATGAAAGAAAGAATTATCAAGGTACACTACTGTTGACCAAAATCCTGCAACCTCAGTTGTGCTGAGAATCACAAGCAGTAGATCTTCTTGCATGATGCATGATGCAGGGCATAGTTGACAATGCGGTAGGTGTCCATAGTGTGTGCTTCCTTGCAGTCAGGGTTGGTGGTATCAGCAGAGAAGCACTGTTTGTGGAGATTACTCCAGGATCTTCCAGTGTCGGAAGAAAGACAGTTGAGTCACATCCACACCCGCCATTACTCACAAACTGAGCTGTGAGGATTTCCAAATGGAGATGCCAGGTAGAGTTATGCTCAAGTCGAGAAATCCATAATTGTTTCCTTCCTGTAGCTGCTGTTGTTTGCAAAACTGGAGTGACTTGAGGCAACTTCTTTGGTACCTCACCCTTGGGATTGCTGGAACACGCCCACATAATGGGTGGTTTTAATGATGAGCCTGCTTTGTTGTCTCCAGACTGGCAGCTAATTTACCACAAATATCTAATGGTGCTGTGCCTGCGAGATGGTAAAGTTTTACAAGTGACAAGGTTCAAACAACTTGTAGTTACCCTACACGTTTCATGTAATACCTTGTCAACTATGTCTGCGATGGTAGTTTTGTGTCAGACTGGGTACGCAGAGGGCCAGTTCACATTGGCGTCATGTCACACCATGTCTCAATACCGTCAAATCAGTGTGTATTCACACTGTCCGTCATGTCACATCATGCCACGTCAATTCACTGATCCCAGTAGCAGCCGGTGAAAGTGAGGTTAAAAGAAGAGGTAGAAATCGGAATTGAGCAACTAGCAACAACGAAGTTTAATAATGGCCAAAGCAAACTTCGTAACTTATGTTCTTGATCAGTTTTGTGTGGTTAAGTGTTGAGAAGTGAAATAACATACAAACCATCGACATTTATTTTCCAGCGGAAGTGTATACATACAAGCATATCAAAGGAGATTTATCAGGGTATAAACAGAGCCTGTTTAACCTTATCAATATGTTTTTTTCTTATATACCATAACTAATAATGTCATAAACATCTCTATTTTTCATTGTTGCTAATTTGTTCAGTTAATATGTTATTTAATGAAAATTACTTGATCAACGTATGTTCTTTTTTATATACAGCGCGGGTACCGCCTCTGTTCAAGTACTGTAAAAGCAAAACAATTTTTCGCTTTTAGATATCTGACTTCAGCTGTAAAAGAATGGCCGACGAGAAAAATATCCAAGTCATCATGCAACATTTGCAGTTTACGACAAAAATAAATCACAATATAAGATTAAGATACAAAATCCACTACTATCACAGGAGTAAGCGCAGCAAAAATAGGTTAACTTCCGATGCTAATAGACGACAATAGCGTCAAAATTCTAATCCGGAGAAACCTTGGCGTGACATGACTGTCCTTTGAAGGCCTATGCGATTGCTACCAGTTGAAATGCACTGTGGAATGTTTTGATGTGACGTGACGTGGTGTGACGTGACGATCAGTGTGAAATGACGTATACTCTTCAGCTGGTTTCACAGTTCGTAGCCGAGAGCTAACAGGTCTCGCGAGAGCTCAACATGCAGACAGTGAAATTGGAAAGGATACTTATTCTGGCATTTACTTTCATTCTAGAATTTTTGCAGCAGCTTGTGACAACGCAGCTAGACACAAATCACAATAGATCACCCATCCTATCATTTGTGTAGTACCGTTTTTTTTTCTTACGTTTGTATATATCTTTGCTGTTCGTGCTTTGCTTCGTGTTTACTGTCGTAAAGGACGCTGTTGATATGTTGTTGTTATGTAGTTGAGCCATTAGGTAACAAGTGAACATGAAAAGCGGTGTGTTATCCAGCTGTGAGAAGTCGTTTGTCCTTCAGGCTTTGACTGAAGGGAGGGTGAGTTAATGGCATTACCGTAGTTGCCAAAAGTTTGTAATAACAAATCCACGTTGTATACAACTTTGGTGCAGACAGACAGCATCAGACTTTAATATGAAGACAGCAAAGCCTTCTACAACACTTTTACAGTCAGTGAGACTGTATAGCTCCCATTTATGATTCAAGCATAGCACTCAGCGTCATCAGAGGCGAAAAAAATGATCATCACGCGTTTGTTGAAAATAATTCTACTGGTTGTTATATGCCATAATTGTTATTGCATTTTGGTAGATTTACGTATCAGCGCACATTACACAACAATAATTATTGTCATAATCACCTAAGCAATTATTCGTGGCATTATTTTCAACAGCTCCCTGCACTGCTGTCACCAACGTTCGTTTCATTAACACACATCGTGGAACTGATCTGCTGCAAAGTCATCGATGTTAATGTATGACTTCATGTTATTGTTTGAAATATATACTGCCAGTCAGAGAAAATAATTTTGAGAGTGTATAATCAGTATTTCTTTGATTATTCTGGCACTAAAGGCATAATTTGAATGTACTGAAGTCTTCATGCAATTTAAGTAAGTGGTCAGTATCTAGAGCATCTGTTCCTTTTAACTGATTATTGAATTACTTACCGGATTGTTGAAGAGTCCCATTTTGGCACTGCCATTGCCAGTTTGTTTAATGAAACTGACTTCTGTTCTTTTTGATTGTAGCATGACAAATTAACTATTTTGATATGGCACCATTTTACCAAGTGTCTCGAGAGACAGTACTTAGTTCGAAATTTCCATCAGGACATATAAATCCTTCGGAACAATTTGTTTAATAAAGAGATTTTTATTCTCATTTAGGAGACATCAGACACCTTTATACATAGAGTATATTGGTTGGCTTCTAGGCGTACTCAGAATTTACTGTGATTCTTCATAACTAAAGTGTCCTGATTCTGCCAATTAGAATTTCTGTATACAGGTCACACTGGGCTTCATTTCTTCGCAAGGATTAGTAGGACCCCATATTTAGTTTGAAGATACTTGCAATATTGTGCCGCATTCTGTTATACTGCTTTATCAGCAAGTTATTGTTACGCAGTAAATATTGGATTAAGTATGAAACTTTGGTGCTGCTACTAGAGTGAGAATTTCAGATCTCCTTGGTTTCAAAATGGAAGTTGTACATTGAAAAAAAAATCCAGGTACTTCTCTCATTAAAGTCTGACTGCCATCATAAACACGGTAAAAATTAAGGATTTTTTGCACGTAGGACACACAAACCTATTCTGCTGACAGTTGACAAATTTTTTCAGTCTACTTTGTGCGTAAAATTAGGACAGAATGAGATTCTCACATCATTAAGAAAAGTTGACAATATTCCATAAGAATTTGAGTGTGCTTATGTTTGTTGAGACACTTATAATTTAAATTTTTAGTGTTGTTGTACATAACTGATATCAGTAATTATTTGACTTTCAGAGACTTGATGGCCGAGCTTTTAATCAGCACAGAGATCTGAAAATCTTTTTTGGCAGTGATCTAGGCTGCTGTCAAGTTTTATTGGGGCTGACCAGGTATGACGTCCTTAAAATTACATTTGTTTTTCAGCTGGTTTTTTGCCTCATGTAAATATTATTCACTGTTTTAGAGTTATAGCACAGGTGTCCTGTGAAGTTCAACAACCCAAACCAACCCGTCCAGAGGAAGGTCTGCTTCTAGTTTATGTGGAATTGAGCCCTATGGCTGCACCTGATTTTGAGGCAGGACGACCATCAGACCTTGCCGTTCAGTTGAGCCGGGTTTTGGAGAAATGTATTAAAGATAGCAGGGCTGTTGACTTGGAGTCTCTGTGCATCAAAAGTGAAGAAAAAGTATATTAATCATGTGTGTGAAAGTATATTGATGCTGTTTTGTAAACGACTGTCAGGTTTACATTTTTTTTTTTTTTCCGCAGGTGTGGGCACTTCGTGTAGATATAACAGTATTAAACCATGAAGGAAATTTGGCAGATGCTGCCTCTGTTGCTGCTCTGACAGCATTGGGTCACTTTCAGCGCCCAGATTTTACTGCTGAGGGTGGCAAAATAATCATCCATAGTGCAGAAGAGAAAGACACGGTACCAATAACGCTTCATCATTACCCAGTATGTGTCTCCTTTGCCGTGTTCAACAATGGGTGGGTGACTTCTCTATTCAGCTTTCTTTTAAAGCAAATAAATACAGGACAGTTATAATTAAATTTTCACTACTTGAACCAGTGTAGACAGAAAACTATTTACTGTCCTGTATTCAATTTTATAGGACTGATGATCAGACTGTGCAGTACAGGATTTGTGTTGTTAGTACAGTGTGTTAACTGTAAGATGACAGAGTTGTGAGGGGAGTGCAGGGAGAAGAGGAAGCAAGCATTGGCTGGTGAGGGGAGAGGAGCCGTTGGGGAGGGGGGGGGGGACAACAAGGCACACCTACCGGTTGCAGTGCTGGCACTACAAATTGCACGTCATGCTTACATGAAAGCAGACGAAAGGCTTGGAAGTAAAACTCGCTTTAAATCTTGTTCGTAAACGAAACTGAAATTGTCATGTGCATTAAAATCTATATGTATAAAAATGAATGTATGTATGTTTGTCTACAATGCGCTCACAAACCATTCATCCGATTGCAATGAAACTTTGGTGAATTGTTCTCCAAACGCCCGAAAAGAGTAATGGACAATATTTCAACAGTTAGGTCACAGTAGCATGCGTAGCGCAATTGATTCTTTGACTGCTGTAATTTATGACTGCAATTATCTGTCACCTTATTTATGTCATTTCATTGTAGCCATTTTTGTTGGTGTTTTTGTGGAACAAAAAAAAAAAAAGATTAGGTAAAGGCTTGTCATGCAGCGGACCCAGGTTCGATTCCCACTGCTCACAATTCTTTTTTTTCTTTTATTTCATTCCCCGCAATGTTAGTTAAACTATTAATTATAAAATTTAAATATACTTAAACAGGTCATATAGTATAACGTAACTGTCAATCTCTATATATAAAAATGAATGAATGAATGAATGTATGTCTGCCCTCTGTGCGTTCCCAAACCATTCATCTGATTGCGATGAAATTTTGGTGATTTGTTCTCCGTATGCCCACGAAGGTTCCTAGCTGAAAAAAAAAAAAAGAAATAAGACACATTCTTGAGGAGACATGACGTCATAAACAATGAGATGCCACCGCGGGAAAATACCCAGATTTATGCATCCACTATTTGAGAATGAGAGCACTTGGTGACTAGCAAGAAATGTTACATACAATTTCAAACCTTTACGAAAATTTTTCTCGCTGGCACCCTCCACAAAATAATGAAAGGAAAAAAAGTTGTCGCTTACTACATTTTCTCAGTACATACCGTAAATCTGCTGCAGTAGGCATGACGTATTAATGTATTATTTCGTTACTATTAACTCTAATGGCAACATATTTTGCATACAGTATCCACATGTATCAGTAAATGCGCCGGCAAATTTATGTCTCTTTACGACATATAATTCAGGAGATATTATGTGGTAAACATCAAGATGCGTGAAAAAGTGCCACGTCAGGCATGACATTTTGTTCTATTATTTCTTCACTACTAACACGTTTCGCAAACGTGTTACAAAAAATATATAAAACCACGGGCGTATTCCTAAAAAACATTGTGCCAAAATTTTAAATCAGTCGGTCAACAACTTTCCAAGATTTCTTCCATTGCGAAGCACGGGCGTACAGCTAGTGTTTAATAAATATCTTAACTGCAGCAATGAAGTACGCTTATCACAAGGAAAGGGAACATTCTGAAATAGAAATAAAATTTATGACACAATGAATGGCAGATTGTTTTTCGTATTTATTCGAGATGTCGTGCTTTTGTAAAATCATTTAAAGCCATGTGGTCCACCGCTTTCGCTGTCACTATGTTCCGTTTCTGTGTTTGATTAAAATAGAACAGAAATACAATTTACAACAAACTAATAGGAGATTGTTTTTGTTATTTATTCAAGCCGTGATCTTCTGTAAAAACATTTCACGCCATGTGATTAATCGCTTTTACTGTCACTGTCTTCCGTTTGTGTGTCTGAGCCTTCCTCACTTACATCTGATGTGGCTGTGTTAATGATAATTTTGTCCACAGCAATTTCGATGACACCATCACGTGCCCAATATTCTTCTTCTGTTTCTTTAACTTTCTTGCAATATCCCTTCCAATCATTGGCAGTAACTGACTGGAAAGCTGTGTCCACAAGATTCAGCATGTTTGTGGCAGCCAAGTCCCCTGATATGTTGTGCTCCCTAACATACCTTTTTATCTTCGCCCATGCTAATTCTATTGTGTTTAAGTCGCAGTTGTAAGGTGGCGAGCGAATGACCTGGTGGCCTTTGCTTTCAGCCAACAGGTTTACAGCAAAAGACTTCTCAGCTGGCTTATTCGCTCATACTTTTGCATACAGCTCGTCCTTCCTCATACTCTTATCATAGGGGATATTTCTGCGTTGCAGCCACTCCAGCATTCGCACTTTCATGTCAAACTTCGTTGGAGTTCTCTCTGTTTGCCTGTTATGGTAAGGAGCGTTACCCATAACTATTACTGAATTAGGCGGGAGATTTGGCAGTACCTTCTCTCCGAACCACTTCGCAAAGTTTGCCGAATTCATCTGACGCTGATAATCGCCCTTTGTCGACTTTGCCCAGAACATAAGTTGCCCTTCCTTGACGAACCCATTCTTGGATCCGACACTTGCAACTATCAGTCTTCTCGATGAGCTCCCCCATGCAGTGACACCAATGACACTCTCTTCACGTAAGTCACCCTTCCTCTGCCAACATTTATTAAACGTTAAGTTATTATCGATCCATGATTCATCGAGATAAAATATTTCTCTGCCTGCTTCCCTGAAGTTCTTCATGTCAACAATGAAACGAGATAGTCAGTGCACAATGTCTGGACGTTCTAACAACACAATCCTCTTGTTTTCCACCTTACGCTATATGAATCCCATACACAAAAGTACTTTTCTCAGCGAGACAATACTCCACTTCCAACCTATTTTGTCGTGCAAAACTGGAAGCGGTGTTCACAGGCTCGGCACAATCTTCCACACTCAATAAAATGCCGCTATCGTGTCGCAAATGACACGCTGGTTGAAATCATCGATCATTACTTCGATTTCTCCACTTCTTTTCCTAAGTTAAAAGAGAGAGAAAGATTTATAAGAAAATGCCTTCTTGACTGCATGTATTTTTTTGAATTTGGAAATGTACTGTAATATGAATGTGTTTTGAAATAATACAGTAACCAGTGGTGTATCCATACAAAGCAATACGGTAGCAAGGAAAAATGAAATATAAGGTAATTCGGACGAAATAGGAGGCTCCTTCAAAGTGATCGCGAACAAAATATCTGAAATGGGAACTCACCTTTTCTTTCCAGGTGTTTGTGGCGATACGCCAGGATGATTCTTGGAAAACTGTTTGAATCTTCCAATGCTACGCATGCTTTGTCCTGTGTATGTAGCAGCTCTCACTGAAGATTTGTAAATGGGGTGAAGCAATTTTTTCTGCTTCCTTTCCCTTTCGCAGCATTCAATCACATGCAATATAATTTTGCGAGCATCGCTATGTGATACTGGTTTCCTTCTAACCGTAGGCCTACCGGTAGGAGTTGTTGGTGACTCCCGAGATGGGGCCAGCAACTGCCTCTTCACTCATTTTGATAATGTTTAGCACAACTGCACAATAAAAACACGCAGAACAGTACAGCGCGAAACATTAACGAAGCAGACGACAATGGCTATCTTGTACAACACAGTCAGCTACGTAATGTTGGCAGCAGTCGAAACTGCGTCCTACCGAAGCCTCCCGACATTTACCGACTTCTACTGATTCAGGACTGGGGAGAGTGCCATCTAAAAGTTTATACACTGTAGCATTAGCTTCGAGACTTGCTCTTAGGCATCGGTACTGGTACAGCAACATAGGGTTGAAACCCAAGCATTAGTATGCATTACAGTTGTAGACAATCAACATAGGTGTGGTTAAGGTATGTAGGGCTTCATTTGAAAGGCTGTCCTATCAAAACATCAGTAATAGTGCTGCTGCTCATTAAAGGAATACAGGCAAGTCCTCTTTCCACATCAGCATTGAAGAACATGATTCGGAAGTTCGAATTAACAGGTGATTTTGGAATTACTTCTGGGAGAAGCCAACAGCCAATTGCACCCTGAGCTGTTGAAGAAGCTTCTGTAGCCATGGCAGAGATGCTCAATGCAATGTGTGATCCTCATGCAGTACATTAGCTGTACGAGATGGCTATACATTCCTGGGTCCACAGTTCGAAAAGTGTTGTGAACAATGGTGAAAATATGTCCATGCAAGCTTCCAGGCTGTTGTGGATGCAGATGTTTGTCACACTGAGCAGTGTTTGTAACCTGGATGTAAACTTGGTACACAATTAAAGTGTGTTTCTTTCAATGGTTTAGTCATTATTTTTTTCAATGGTTTATTCAGTATTTCTCTTCATCGTGTGGTTACAAATGTTTCCACAAAGTTTCATTGTCCTATGATCACTTGCATCTCATAAGGGCCCTCCCAATTAGTGAAAGTTTAAATACAACTGTCCCGTAAATATAATTTGAGACATCTGTAACCTGCCTTGTAGTTATTCAGCATAAATTTTGTTCACTATATACAGTATTTTACTTCGTGTTAAGTAAATGTCCTTTTGTTTCTTCATTTCTGTTTGTTTGTAAGGATTGGCTTATAATATACTAATGTTTTTTGAACTGTCAATATTGTATCACAATGTGGACTTGTTTCTTTTTTCCAAGGGAGCATGTAGTGGCAGATCCTACGGAGCTAGAAGAGCGTGTTGCTGAAGCTCATATAGTGTTCGGTATGAATTCATACCGTGAGCTTTGTGGTGTTCACTTGGGAGGCAGTGCACTTGCAAATCCCGAGATGATTATACAGTGTGCAATTCAAGCTGCTGTACGTGCATCTCGGGTTGTAGAGATAATACGGAGTGCCTTGGAAAGTGATGCCAAAGCCAGGTGATTTTCAAACATATTTTATAAACTTCTTGAGTTTAGTAATAGGCCATTATGGTTCATCAAAATACTTCCGGTTGATTGAGAGTGTCAACTGCTTTGTTTACAGGCAGCAAAATTAAATTCAAATTCTGTATACAAAGTACAGCAATACTATTGCTAATAGTGATGGTGGGGTGGTGGCGATAGCAGTGGTAAATGTTAATTTACTTGTAAGTGGAAGTACAAAAATAAGAGTAGCTCTGTGATAGAAATTTGGGTTACTTGCCCCTGTTAGGGACTTTGTGATAATGAAAAGATCTAATGTAAACGGAAGATACTCAATTGTGATAGTATAATGAATACATTTAACAAACAGGGAAGATAGATCCATACAGCAAAAGAACCTTGACAGCTTGCAGCATCGTTTCCACCTTTGAGCATGAGGTGCAAAAAGCTACCACCAGTACTGCCTGAAAGCCATAGTTGTCTACAAATGCAGCAACCGATCGAACAAGAGCGCCCATCAGCTCAACCACAGGTAGGCACCGGTTGGCTAGGCTATCTGCCAGGCAGTTCTGTTTGTTCACTGCTGTGTTGAGTACACATGTGGACACACCTGATGCTTGGCATCATATGAAGGTTAACACTTCCTAATGAATTTAGCTAGAACAATGACTTCTCGAAATAGGTCGTCGTCATTTTCCCATTGTTGGGAAGAACAATTCTTACTTTTTGGGGGAAAAAAAAGATGGGTTGGCTCAGTGTCCAGTGTGCCATATGATGCTTAATCCAATGAAGAAGTACAGTACTTGTCCCTTCACCCCACAAAGTTTGGTGAGTTGGATGGCACTCCAAGGAAACAACTCATTACAGCACTGAAAGGCGAAGTAAAGCAATGGGTAATATTGAGGCACAAAAAAGTCATAACGTAAACATTCTGCATGTTAATTGAATTCATTAATTTCAATTGTTACATGTGTTTGATGCAACTAATTTTAGATCATGACATGGAGGGATGTGCAACATTACAAACAAGCTACAAGGTTGCACACATTATTGCAACAAGTGGCTTGCCATGAGGGCTGTTAATGAAATATTGAAATATCCGCATTTTTCTCCAAAAAAGTATCGATGTATATTGATATTTTCCATTCAACTTTTTCCAAAAAATATCGATATATATCGGCGATATTTTCCCCTGATATATTAATATCAAAGTGGCAATATCAAGTGCTGATATTTTTATTTTATGTTACATCTTCTCACCTTTTTTGGTAAATATTTGAAATTGTTCTTGAACGTAATTTGTGTAGGAGTTTTACTACTTTTTTTGCTTTCACCACATCCAGTCTTTCTCTTTGACTGTGTGAAGCAAATATATACAGCACAAAACAAGTAGTCCGATTGCACAGTTTGGGGTGGGGGAGGGGGGGGGGGGGAGTGGTGGTTCGAATGGCATAACAAGATTTCCAATGTGAAAAAGTAGCATTAAAAACAATTTTTAATTCAACTAGTGTGCTATTCCTTCACACTGGCAGTCTTCAAAAACAGTTGCTGAAAATGATGAACAAAAAAGCTAAATGACAAGATTGGTCTTTGCGTTGGACAGAGGCGTATAAGGGGAAATGCTGATGCTATCGACACTTGGTGCTATCAACAGAAATTGCAATGTTTAGCTTCACCATACAATTTTGACACAACTGCTAGGTTGCTGGCGTTAACAGAAATGAAAAAAAAAAACAGGGAAGTTGACATGAAGTGTTCCGGACAAATCCAATACATGATGAAACTGAGCAACAGACACATCAGACAACTTTTATTGTTCCAGTTACCTGCAACCTTTGTCAGCAAAGTGGTTATTGCCAAGTGTGAAGATGCATAGTTTTCATTTTAATTCTTGCTCTGGGCGAGGTAGGCAGGCAGGGTGCTAGTTTGTTGATGTATAGAATATCTAATAATAAATCAATACTTAAATATAGAGCTCTAAAACTGGCAGTATATTTACATTGCGAAGCTTATATTTTTATGGCCCGGTATGTCAATATTTTTTCCCTCGATATATCAATACTTTTTCTCAATATATCGCGAGCCGATAATGATGTTTTTTTAAATATCGATATATCGGAGTTTTGAAAATTTTTAAAATATCACAGTCCAATATGCCATTTTCGATGGGCTCCTGTTCATATTGTGTCTACTGGCCATCGTAGGGCGCTTAATGCCAGTAGAGGTAAAGAAGTTTCTAGCAGTTGGCCTCTCCAAGAAAACTCATTGGATCTGAGATATGGGTGTGGAACTGGAGAACCAGTGGACGAAAAGAGGCCGGCTTTTCTTCCTTATTCATTAGCACTTGATAAAACCAGTGATGTAACAGACAATGTGCAGCTTCCATTATTTGCACAGTTTGTTGACTTGGAACAACAGGTTTTTGTGGAGCTATTTGATATTGTACCTATGGATTACATAACTGCAGAACGCAGTACATTGAGGTGATATTTGAATGGGCTGAAAATGTGTTTGCCGTGGGACAGGCTCTGTTCTGAGGTGTCAGTTGGAGCACCACAGATTTTGTGTTTAAAAAAGACGGGGGAGGGGGAAAGATAAGAAACAAGATTAAATGCCCCGTCAACAATGAGGTCATTACAGACAGAGCATCTGTAGTGCCTTAGGGAAGTCATGGAAAATCGTAATCTGGATGGCCGGACATCCTGCCGAATGTGAGTCCAGTGTGCCATCTCTTCATCTCGCTGCACCATCTCACTCAGAGATTTTGTGCTTCGTATAAAATAAAACAAATCAAGTCCGAATTTGGAAAAGACATATCAAGTATACACAATTTTATCCACCAAGAGGTCCTTTGCACAAAAAGTGTGCAATATGGTTACTTCATGAAGGTTGTGGTGCAATGTGTGAACTTTGTAAACAGGTGTAATGTCAGTCACTGCCAGTTAAAGCAATTTTTGCAAGATTTGGAAGCAGCACATGATGACATACCTTATCATTGTGCCGTGTGGTGGCTTAACAAAGCAAAATTCTCAACATATTTGTTGCAACCTGGTAGGAAATCAACACTTTTATGGAAATAAAATCAGAGACGCAGCCAGCACACAGTGAGGACAAATGGGTTGCAGGCTTGACCTTTCTCACCAACATTACAAGACACTTGTTGTTGTGGTCTTCAGTCATGAGACTGGTTTGTTGCAGCTCTCCATGCTACTTGTCCTGTGCAAGCTTCTACATCTCCCAGTAACTACTGCAACCTACATCTTTCTGAATCTGCTTAGTATATTCATCTCTTGGTCTCCCTCTACGATTTTTACCCTCCATGCTGCCCTCCAGTACTAAATTGGTGATCCCTTGATGCCTCAGAACATGTCCTGCCAACCGATCCCTTCTTCTAGTCAATTTGTGCCACAAACTTCTCCCCAATCCTATTCAATACCTCCTCATTAGTTATATGATCTACCCATCTAATCTTCAGTGTTCTTCTGTAGCACCACATTTCGAAAGCTTCTATTCTCTCCTTGTCCAAACTAGTTATCGTCCATGTTTCACTTCCATACATGGCTACACTCCATACAAATACTTTCAGAAACGACTTCCTGACATTTAAATCTAAATTTGTCACTCCAAGGGAAAGGTTTGATTATTCCTAATGTGTGTGATGTTCGTGGATGAACTCCATTTATTTGACTGGCAGCTTGCTGCAGGGAATGTTACAGTTATATTCAGACTCTTGTTTTACAGCTTATTATCAAAACATTGTGCAACTCTTGTCAGTCTTTTGAGACAAGCATTAAGGTCCAGCATAGACGACAAAATGAATTAAAACTATTTAACACTTAAGTTTCCATAATACCAGTTGCTGTGCTTTTGGAAACACAATTAGAGCTGATTGATTTGCACTCTGCTGTAGGACAAATATAACAACAGAACCAATTTGGTAAGATGGTATCATGATATTCATGCAGAAAAGTTTCCAAAGCTGCACAGGACTGCTGCTACCATTATATATCTGTTTGTCTCAACATATACTGAATTGAAGAACAACCATAGCTGACAATTATATTGATTAGATTGAAAATCTGCTTCAGTTGTGAATAATATATCTTTCATTGCATGACTAGTTTCGGAGACCTAAAGCTCCATCATCGGGTACCACACGTAAATAGAACGGCCAATTGAGTTTGTACCCTTTATTATATGTCCATTTGTATAATGGTCATAGATCAGCTTTGACAGTCTCCAGACTGTCCTCATCACATGTGTAGATGAAATGATGTGTCATTGATGTGTAATGAGAAGCGTATTGAATCTGTTACCAAATCCTGGGGATACATTATATTTCCTGTTTGCATTGTGACTTTGTAGATCCAAGCTGGACAGTAGGTATTAGCAAAACCATCTAGTATGCATGGAGAATAATTTAAGCTGCTAAGTATGGTGAATGAAGTATCAAAATCACAGTATCAAAGGCTGTTCTAAAATAAAAAAAGAACTTGATAGTTGCTTCTTATCAGTTCATACCTGCCTGCTACTTCTTTTAAAGGCGGCTTTTCTTTTTCCATGTTGTGGAAGGTGCCATTTTGGATTCCGTGAAATTGCTGCCCCTGATAACTTAAAAGGATGGCCGGTGTGGTCGAGCAGTTCTAGGCACTTCAGTCTGGAACTGCATGACTGCTACGGTCGCAGGTTCGAATCCTGCTTCGGGCATGGATGTCTGTGATGTCCTTAGATTAGTTAGGTTTAAGTAGTTCTATGGGACTGATGACCTTAGATGTTAAGTCCGATAGTGCTCAGAGCCATTTGAACCATTTTGATAACTTAAAAATATGGTCTGTTATTCATTTACATCCAACACACAATCAGAATTGCAGAAACTTTCAATTTCTGTCTTTCACTTTTTTTGGAAAGTTAGTCCTGTACTATGTCTTTGATGAAGTCTGATTTCTGTAGGTCCATTTTCCTTAACATTGTACCAAACTTCTGATAAATACATGAAGCCTGTTTTAGACCTTAAACTTCTTTCCTTGGTTTGGAATCCTTCATCTCCTCCCTGTATGTTGTGTAACATGTGAATTGGTGAGCCTAAACTTCTCGGAAATCACGCTGAAGGAACATGCATTGAACATCCATGTGTTCAGTGTAAAGATCAAGTTCAGCTGCTAAAGCCAACCGGTTACAAAGTGAAGAATGATGAGCAACAAATGAGAATGATTCAGCGAAGTCCACATTTGTATGAGGGAATAACTTTTTGCAACAAAACAATCCTTATAATATTCAGTATTGCCATTTTCCATTTCTTGCTCTTCGAATACCTCTTTTGAATAAATTGTTTGTTTGAGTGGTGCTAAATCATCAGTGTCCAAATTTCTTTGCTAAGTAACAACTTATAATCATTATTTATGGCATCTTTCCATTTTCCCCAATCATCATGACAACTTTTTTTAAATATGAATTTGGCTCTCAAACTATACCAGAACATCCCAGATCATCATAAAAATATTTGGGTTTCAGTTTTCATTGGTGTGATGATTATCTAATATCTGGCTGCACCACATCAGTATCTGATTTTTGATCAGTGTCCTGCTCAGTGCTAATGTTCACTGTCTGCTCAGTGTTACTCTATGCCAATTCAAGGTGAACTACTACTTGATTAACATCAGTGAAATTTGCAAACTTGGCCCTGAAGTCTGTTTGAATGACTTGAATATCAGATGTTATTGCCAATGTACTAGTGTTGTACCACTGTTTGCTACAGCATGTTGAAAGTCAGTTATTTTCACATTAAACTTTTTCTCTTCCTATGTCTTCAGGGCAAAAGACTCAGTGTTTCCTCAAAAGTGTTGATAAAGTGCGGCAAAGATGCTGTAGTTTAGCCACCTCCTGTTACAAAATGGGTGATTGTAGAGAAGACAATATTGCCACACATCACAGTGTAGGACATAATCAAGTCAAACATTTTGTAGCCCATGCTGGATCTAAAACCTTAAATGTAAAAAAAAAAAAAAAGAAAAACAAAGACAGCAACTTAGATGCACTTTGAAGCAGAACATCCATAACAATTACTGATTCTTTGTGTTGACTTATCATCCCTCAAAGTTCGTTGATGGTATTCTGAAACACCCTGTGTTTGAAAATAAGTAATGCAGTAATCAGGGGCACTCATGTTACAATTTCATTGAAATAAGAAATGTCAATAGCAAAAAGAAGGAAATAGTTTAGTATTGTTTCAACTTGGCTGTATACCATCTCCCACCATTGGAATAAAATGACCATTAATATTTCATTGGAGGATTTGTGTATTGATATGTATTTACATCTGTACTTTGCAACTCACCCTATGGTGTGTGTGGTGGAGGGGATTTTGTGTACCTCTGTCGTTTCCCCCTTTCCTCTTCATCACAATGGTTTGCTGGGAGAATGATTGATAGTAGCCCTCCATATGAGTTTGAATCTCTCTAATTTTATCTTTGTAGAACCTTGTTGGAGTGTACATCCTTGGAGTTTTAACAACAAACCACAGAATGCCCCACTTACCGTATCTGGCACTGGAATTGGGTTGGCATCTCTGGGACTCTTTTGCACTTGTGATGAAGCATGCTGCTCTTGTTTGGGTAAGCTACCTTTTTTGTGGGTGGATTACACTTCCTGAGGACTCTCCCTATGAGTATCAGTCTGCCAGCTGCCATTCTCACAGTTAGCCTTATGTGGTGGCTCCACTTTAAATTGCCCCGCACATATACTCCTAGGTATTTAATGGATGCAATTGCTTCTAGCAATTGTTCAGCATTTGTGTATTCATAAAATGGCAAGTCTTTCGCCTATTCATGTGAAGTACAATGTGTTTCTTTGTTTTGAAGGTTAACTACCAATCCCAGCTCCACTTCTTTCCAGAACTTCCAGCATTTCGGTACAATTTTCTAACATTGAGACTTCTCTGTATACTACAGCATCATCTGTGAAAAGCCTTACAGAGTTTCTAGTTTTATCCACTAGTTCATTTATATATATTTGGAACAGTAATGGTCCTATAACTCTCTTGTAGTATAGAATTACGTTAACCCCTGAAGATTTCTCTCTATTAAGAATGACCTGCTGTGTACAGTTTGCTAGGAATTTTTCAGTCCAAACACAAAGCTGGTCTCATATAATGTACACTCCTTTATTAGGTGACAGTGCTAAACTTGTATTGCATGCCTTCAGGGCCTCATGGACAAATGAAACAAGCAGGGTTTCACACAGTCTTTGTTGCAGAATCGACATTGAGTCCTACAGAGATTTTTGGTATCCAGTAAGATCATAATATGTGAACATAAAGACATTCAAGAATTCTAGCGTGTGTGTGTGCTGTGTGTGTGTGTGTGTGTGTGTGTGTGTGTGTGTGTGTGTGTGTGTGTGTGCGGGTGGGTGGGTGGGTGGGTGGGTGTGTGCGTGCGTGCGTGCGTGCGTGCGTGCACGAGAGAGAGAGAGAGAGAGAGAGAGAGACAGGTACTATAAAAAAATTAACGTCTTTCACATTCTTGATATATTGTGATCCCTGCCAGCCATCCGGATTTAAGTTTTCTGTGATTCCCCTTAATTGCTTAAGGCAAATGCTGGGATTGTTCCTTTGGAAAGTGCACAGCCGATTTCCTTCCACATCCTTTCCTAATCTGAGCTTGTGCTCCTTCTCTAATGATCCTTTTGTTGACGAGGTGTTAAACTCTAATCAACCTACCTACCTACCATTGACACAGTGCAGCTGAGACTAGGCAGCTGTTCATTATCGTGAACTGGATTTGTCCAGCTCTGATGCATACAATTTTTCATTTCATAAAGATCTCAGACTTAAAGTCAGTGTGTTAAATTATCAAACTTAATTTTAAAAAAATCAGATGACAGGTCAAGCCTTGGATGTTTGGCAGTATGGTAGCTGTTCCTATGTAATGTGTGAGAGACTCCTCCATAATGCTTTGACCATCCATGATTATTACTCATATATTTCATAGGTTTAGCGTTGTTGAAGATCATTAAAATACTTGTAAAGGGTTATGCTGGGAACTATTCCCATTTTATGGTCAGACCAGTGGAGTCATTTTCATTTGTGATCTGATTAATTTTTGTCTTTTGTAGGCGGAACAGAGGGTTTTCATTCATTTTGCCTTTAGCTGATACAGTGAAAGAGTTGGTGTCTGGTCACTGTCTCGTTATTTATGCAGCAACACATTTGAGCAAATGTTTTCCATGGTATTTAAGAGCCTTTAAAAATTTGTATGTTTATCTGATTCTTTTCATATTTTGAAGCAATTTGTTAAATATGAAGGCTGCGAGTCCATGAGTGCATAGCAGGATTCGCCATTTCTTGATATTCATTGAGCAAAGCAACTTGAATCAGCTATTTGCTAAAACTGTTTGATTTTGTGTTGCCACATTCCCTCCCTCTTGTTACAGAAAGGTTTCTCTACAATCTATGTTGACCATTGATCACTACACTCACCTTTTTATTAGATTAGAATAGATTCAGTTTTAGTTCCATAGACGAAAAATTGAGATGATTCTCGTGGGTGTGGAACATGTCAAAAAGTATAAGATAAAAAACATAAAACATTTGAATATAATACTTACTACCCTGGCCATTTGTTAGGAGATCCTCAAAATATTTACAGAATTAATATGTTGTCAGAATGAAACATTGCTATGTACTGTTAATAAATTTATCATACACAAAATACCTAATCTTCACTGTTATGACCAAGTGCTGTCAAAACTGAAATCTAACATACATTTTTACTTAAGCTGGTGTAACAGTCCCTGTTAAGATATCCATCTATAGATTAGAAGGAGTTGCCTATCAAAAAGTCTTTCAAACTCTGTTTAAACCATGCTTTATCTGAAACCAAGTTTTTAATGTTTGCCGGCAATTTATTGAAAATGTGTGTTCTTGAATATTGGACCCCTTTTTGGACCAAGGTAAGTGATTTTAGGTCTTTATGTAAATTGTTCTGATTCCTAGTATTGATACCATGTATTGGGCTATTGGTTGGAAATAGAGATATATTACCTGCAACAAATTTCATTAAGGAATAAATGTACTGAGAAGCAGTGGTTAGAATACAAAGTTCCTTGAACGGGTTTCTACGTGATGTTCTTGAATTTACACCACAAATGAATCTTATAACATGCTTTTGCACACTAGAAACTTTTTCTGGGTTTGATGGGTTACCCCAGAATATGATCCCGTATGACATAATAGAATGAAAGTAAGCAAAGTATGCAGGTTTTTTTTTAATGTTTATATCTTCTACATGTGACATCATTCTCACTGCAAATACAGACTTGTTTAGGCACTGAAGCAATTCTGTGATATGCTCTTCCCAACCGAATTTATTATTGAGTTGTAAGCCCAGAAATTTAACAGTCAACCTCTTCAATTTGCATGTACCTTACACAAGGGCTGGAAGGAAATCTCTTACAGGTTCTGAACTGCATATAGTGGATCTTTTCAAAGTTTAATGGCAGTGAATCAGCTTTAAACCATTCATTAATGTCAGTGAAAATTTGATTAGCAGCTATTTCTAAGTCTGTTCTTGAAATTGCTGTGTATTGCAATGTTTGTATCATCTGCAAACAATGAAGACTGTTTACTGCACAGATATGTTGCAGTCACACCCTTGTTTCCTGTTAGTTAAAGAAGACTCAAACAATTTCACAGCATTGCCAGGGACACCTTAATATTCTAATTTACTTAAGAGAATGCTGTGGTTCACACAGTCAAAGGCTTTTGACAGATCATAGAAAATGCAAGTAGCCTCTAATTTATTATCTAATGAATTAAGTACATTCTCGCTGTAAGTTTAAATAGCTGTCTCTATATCAGAACCCTTAAGAAACCCAAACTGTGACTTCGACAATATATTATTTGCAGTTAGATGCTTAAGGAGACACTCGAGCACAGCCTTTTCAGATATTTTTGAGAAAGCCAGCAAAAGTGAAATTCGTTGATGGTTTGATGGTATCTCTTTATCCCCCTTCTTGTAAAGAGGCTTAACTTCAGCATATTTTAGCCAGTCTGGAAATTTTCTGCCAATAAGAGATTGATAACACAACTTAAGATAGAACTCAACTCACATGAGCACTTTGATTTACTTCGTTGACATGACTGTACCCACTAGAATACTTCGATTTTAAGGATTTTATGATGGATGCTACTTCTTTGGGAGACATTGAGTGTCACTTCCATTTTTAAATACTGGTCTCAGATACTCCATTGCACTGTTCACCGAACCTGATAACCCCAATCTGTCAGTAACAGAAGTGAAATACTTGTTTAGGAGGTTTGCAACATTACATGCATTTGTTACCAAAGTCTCATTTATTTTTAGAGCTATCTGGTCCTCTTCCTTTATGGCCCCAGCTGTCTCTGTTCACTATATCCCATACAGTTTTTATTTTGTTGCCTGATGTAATTATCTTTTTCTCATAATAAATCTGCTTTGATTTCTGGATTACTTGCTTCAATATTTTCCTGTATTCTTTGTAATGCATTACAATGCTAACATCAGAGCTGTCCCTGTATGGTAGATAGTCTCCTTTGTGTCACACATGATATCTTTATTCTTTGTGTAATCCCTGGTTTATTTTTTGACTTCTGTGTGATTTGAGTTACCTTTAGGGGGAAGCAATTTTCAAAAATTGAAGTGACTTTAGTAATGAGTGCTTTGTATTTTCGATTTAAGTCAGAAGGTTTGTAAATGTCTATCCAGTTCATGTCTTTGAGCAGTTTTGAATTTCTCAAGTTTTGACTGATTTATTACCCTCCTGTACTCAGATTTAATAGACTTTTTATCCTGACAAGTTTCAACATTTAACACAAGATGCTGCACGTCATGATCAGATAGCCCATTTACTATTGGTTTTGTGATATGACTTTTTTTCCCTAGATTTGTCTACGAAGATATTATTGATAGCAATCTCAGAACATTTACATATCCTGAAACTTCCTGGCAGATTAAAACTGTGTGCCGGACCGAGACTCAAACTCGGGACCTTTGCCTTTCGCGGGCAAGAGCACTTGCCCGCGAAAGCCAAAGGTCCCAAGTTCGAGTCTTGGTCCGGCACACAGTTTTAATCTGCCAGGAAGTTTCACATCAGCGCACACTCCGCTGCAGAGTGAAAATCTCATTCCATTTACATATCCTAGTTGGAAAGTTCACAGTAGGAACGAAATTGAATGATGGTGTTACTGATTGCAATAATTATTCACTGACAGATTTTCAATAAACCCTATGGCTTTTGAATTCTCAAAATCTTCAGTTTGTGTAAAAAGAAGAAAGAAACATATAGTTGATTCAGTATCTTGTAGGGTAACTATGTTACCGCATTGGCTCTAGAGTAAAACACTTGCTTCCTTGTATACAGTTTGTGATTGAAAACTTTCAGTATCATAAATAGTTTCAGAAATATTTTAAGCTATGTGACTAATGTAATATAAAATTAGAATTGTTCTTCAAACTATTGTGTTATGATAGCCATCTGATCAGTACCTGTGGTAACTATAAATAGATGCATTGGCTATCAAGGTAATCACATTACTTGTAAAACTGTGCATATGGATGTATCACTGTTGCATTGTTCTCCAGAATGTCTTCATAATGGTAATCCCCTCCCATCTACCATTATCCTTTGACACAAAACATACTAGGTGACAGAGTAATCAGAACTTTGGACTACATATGTTTAGGACTGATAGGTATCAAATCGATATCTAGCAGTCCAGAAGTAGATTTGGAAAAAATGATGTACTGTCCTGAGATTAAATGTTTGACTTACATTCTTTTCTTTTTTTATATTTTTCACTACAGATACACATAAGCATTTCACAATGCCATAACCAATTTCAAACAGCCAGTGGTCATATTCAGACTTTCAGTAGATACAAAAAAGGAAACAAAGATTCATTTTATATTTATAAAATCTAGCCAGGAACTATCTATGTAAGGATAAAAAAGAATAAAATTGTTAATTTTATCCATGATGGATGCTGCTGAACTCCGTGACTGTTCCTTTAACAGGAAATGTTGAAGAAAATCTGCAGTCAGTCACTTTTGAAGGCAGTTTATTTGAAGCACAATCAGTTTTGGGCTTATGCTCATCTTGAGGGTAATTTCGTGTTTCACTCCAAAGAAGTCATATGAAGCATCACATTTCTATATTCACACTCTTAATTCTACGTAAAATGTTTTACCCACAGCTTATAACATTTTTAGTGAAATTAGTGTATGGATATAGAAGTATCGTGTTTCAAATAACTACTTTACAGTCATATATGCATTTGGAAACTTGATCCATATTGCGCTCTGATTTTCAATGAGCAAAGACAAAACTGAATTTAATCACCTGAAGATCAGCATAATCCTTAGTAGTGTTTTGAATAAACCATATCCAGAAGTGACTGATAGTGGATTTTACTCAGTGAATAAAATCATACCTAAAGACACATGCTGTAAGCAGTTTCTGTTGTTTTAACAACAATACTGAAGGAAATAGCTGGCAGAGGTTAAGGCTATGTAGGCAAAGTGAAGTCCTCTCTTTTTGGTTGGTTGGTTGGTTTGTAGGATTAAAGGAACCAGACTGCTACGGTCATCGGTCCCTCCTCTCTTTTTCTGTTGATAAGTATCAATATACGTGAAAGGTATATCAGCTCCGACAGATTTTATTGTTATAATTATTAGAGTCTGCAATGTAATTTTTTAAACCATTCATTCATTTTTAAAGCTGTCTAAATATCACAATACTCTAATGTATGTGCAGTACCTATAAAATGTGGGGATACTGCAAGAAGAATTGGACAGGGCACTGAAAGACCTAAGTCGAAATAAAGCACCTGGAGTAGACAACGTTTCCTCAGAATTATTGAGATCTTTGGGAAATCTAGTCATGACAAAGCTATCCCATTTGATATGGCAGCTACGCCAGTCAGGTGAAATACCCTCAGGTTTCAAGAAGAATGTAATAATTCTAATGCCAAAGAAGTTAATTGCTGACAGTTGCGAATATCACTGAACCATTTGTTCAACAAGTCACAGTCACAACATATTAACACAGATTATCTAGAGAAGCATGAAAAGACTTCAAGAAGCTGGCTTGGGAGACCAGTTTGGACTCTGGAAAAAATGGAGGAACAAGCAAGACAATACTGATCACATGAGTTGTTTTAGAAGGTACACTTAGAACAAGTAGATCTACATTTTTAGCATTTGTATATTTAGAGAAAGCTGTAGATTATATTGACAGGAAGGAAGCTTTAAAATTCTGAAGATAGTGCCGATGAAACACAGGAAGGAAAGGCTATCTACAACTAGCACTGAAAGCATGCTGCAGTAGGTTCCTCTCGGAGTTTGCTGATACAATAGCTCCATACTTAACAAACATATACGACCATTCACTCGATGAAAGATCCATTCCCAAAAGCTGGAAAGTTGCACAGGTCACACTAATATTCAATAAAGGTGGTAGGAGTAATCCACTAACATTATAGGCCCATATCATTAATGCCGATAAGCAGCATGATTTTGGAACATGTATTGTGTTTGAACAGTTGAATTAGCTTGAAGAGAACGGTCTATTGACACACAGTCAACATGTATTTATAAAACATTGTTCTCATGACACACAACTAGCTCTTTACTCACACAAAGTGTTGAGTGCTATTGACAGGGGGTTTCAAATTGATTCTGTATTTCTAGGTTTCCAGAAGGCTTTGGACACTGTACCACACAAGCGGCTTGTAGTGAAATTGTGTGCATATGGATTATCATCTCAGTTATGTGACTCGATTTGTAATTTCCTGTCAGAGAGGTCATAGTTTGTAGTAATTGACAGAAGGTCATCGAGTAAAACAGATGTGATTTCTGGCGTTCCCCAAGGTAGCATTATAGGCCCTCTGCTGTTCCTTATCTACATAAATGATTTAGGAGACAATATGAGCATCCGTCTTAGTTTGTTTGCAGGTGATTCTGTCGTTTATCGACTAGTAAAGTCATCAAAAGATGAAAAAAAAATTGCAAAACAATTTAGAAAAGATATCTTTGGTGAGAAAATTGACAATTGATCCTAAATAACGAAAAGTGTGTCATATCCACATGAGTGCAAAAAGGAATCCGTTAAACTTCGGTGACATGATAATTCAGTCAAATCTAAAGGCCGTAAATTCAACTAATTACATGGGAATTACAATTACGAACAACTTAAATTGGAAGGAACACATAGAAAATGTTGTGGCGAAGACTAATGAAAGACTGTGTTTTACTGGTAGGATACTTAGAAAATGTAACAGATCTATTATAGAGACTGCCTACAATGTACTTGTCCATCCTGTTTTAGACTACTGCTGCGTGGAGTGGGATCCTTATAAGATAGGATTGATGGAGTACATTGAGAAAGATCAAAGAAGGGCAACACATTTTGTAGTATCACGCAATAGGGGAGAGAGTGGCACTGTAATGATAGAGGACGTGGGTGAACATAATTAAAACAAAGTCGTTTGTCATTGCAGCATAATCTTCTCACAAAATTTCAATCACCAGTTTTCTTCTCTGAATGCGAAAATATTTTGTTGATGCTGACCTATATAGGGAGAAACGATCATCATAATGAAGTAAGAGAAATCGGAGATCGCAAGAAAAGATGTGGGAGTTCATTTTTCCAGCGGGCTGTACGAGATTGGAATAATAGAGAATTATTGTGAAGATGGTTCGATGAACCCTCTGCCAAGCACTTCAATGTGATTTGCAGAGTATCCATGTGGACGTAGATGAAAGAGTTGAAGGGTGTGAAAGGGGAGAAGTAGTGCGAAAGCAGTAGGACTACTTGTAGCCTATCCCTGATGTTACGCAGTCTGTATATTGAGCAAGCAGCAAAGGAAACAGAGGAAAAATTTGGAGAGGACCTCATATTTCAAGGACCGGAAATAAAATCTTTGAGCTTTACCAAAGACATTGTAATTCTGTCAGAGACTGCAAGAGGATGTGGAAGATCGGTGGAATGGGACAGATATTTGCTAACCAATTTTCTGGGTTGTATGGTAATGCTTCATGAATTTCTTTGTTCCTGACATTTTGTCCAGAGCTGTGTTGGGCATTTTCAGAGACGCTCCTGGTTCCATTGAATCTTGCCTATTCACATGTTGGACATCAGAGAGTGACAAAAATATTGTGATAAGGAGCCACTGTGAAGTTTACATGTGATCAGCAGAGATAATGCTAGTTAAAGATAAAACTTAACTAACAAACTGTCATAGACCAAGATAAAACCTATCTATTAATTCTATGGAGCTGCTTTTCATGTATTACTAAGTTTCTTGGCTTCTTCTTTTCTGTTAAAACTGTCCAGATGTTAATATTTTGATGTGTTCTGGATAATAATTGAAGACATGTGTGGAAAAATGGGCTAACTCAAATGTAAAAGCTTAGAAGTAAGTGTTGCCATCTGTTGCTCAGCAACACTTAATCTCTAAGCTGTTAGCGCGTTTTTCCACATGTCTTCAATTCATCATTGAACATAAAATCTTGGATTTGAAAAACTGCACTTGATAGTTGCCTGACTGAAGAGGGTGCTATGCTACAGCTGATTTTTGTAATTACCCTAGTCAGTAAAGATTCTTTTTTATCTTTGTTGAATGTTAATTCACACTTCTGTTTGTAGTTCCAATGTAGACTTTACTACAGATACATGAAATTTTATATACACCACATGCCAACAGAGGAGGCCTTTAGATATTATCCTTGTCAGCCTAAAAATGGTTTGATGTTTGTATTTCTTTAAGATGTCACCAATCTGATCAGTTACTATTTAGGTCTTCATACTTCATTTGGTTAGAACTGAACGCTTATAGGATCACTTTATTATCTGTCTGTATGTCTGACTGTTAAGACACCTTTTTCTCAGGAATGGGTAGAGGTATCAAGTTAATATTTATGTCACGTACAAAGGACTGCGGTCCCTTGGTGATGCAGAAAGTTAAGCTTCTAATCAATCCAATCCAAAGATATGGCCACTAACAGCACATATTTCAGTACTTGCAAACTCACTCATTAAAACTTAGATTGTACTTCCCATTGACCCAGAATCATGAAATTTGACAAGAAGCAAGATTTCCCAGTCAGTATAAGTAAAGGAAAAGATTCAAAAATTGTTAATCTTTAACTATAAAAAAGATTTTTTTGCCATTTGTTGTCCATCTGTCTGGCCATCTGTTAAGATCTCTTTTTCTCAGGAATGGGTTTAGACATCAAGTTGACATTTATGTTGGGTACTGATGTCTGTGGACCCTTGGCAGTGTAAATAATTTAAGCTTTATCCAGTCAAAAGATATGGCCATATACAGGGTTATTACAAATGACTGAAGCGATTTCACAGCTCTACAATAACTTTATTATTTGAGATATTTTCACAATGCTTTGCACACACATACAAAAACTCAAAAAGTTTTTTTAGGCATTCACAAATGTTCGATATGTGCTCCTTTAGTGATTCGGCAGACATCAAGCCGATAATCAAGTTCCTCCCACACTCGGCGCAGCATGTCCCCATCAATGAATTCGAAACCATCGTTGATGCGAGCTCGCAGTTCTGGCACGTTTCTTGGTAGAGGAGGTTTAAACACTGAATCTTTCACATAACCCCACAGAAAGAAATCGCATGGGGTTAAGTCGGGAGAGCGTGGAGGCCATGACATGAATTGCTGATCATGATCTCCACCACGACCGATTCATCGGTTTTCCAATCTCCTGTTTACGAAATACCGAACATCATGATGGAAGTGCGGTGGAGCACCATCCTGTTGAAAGATGAAGTCGGCACTGTCTGTCTCCAGTTGTGGCATGAGCCAATTTTCCAGCATGTCCAGATACACGTGTCCTGTAACGTTTTTTTCGCAGAAGAAAAAGGGGCCGTAAACTTTAAACCGTGAGATTGCAGAGGCATCCAGAAGCTTTAAACTGCGCATACCATCACCGAATGGAGTTAGCAGTCCTGAAGTGTCGTTACACTGTTATGACTGACTGATGTGAGTGCATTTCAAGCATGACATACGCTTTCTCGGCTCCTGTCGCCATTTTGTCTCACTGCGCTCTCGAGCGCTCTGGCGGCAGAAACCTGAAGTGCGGCTTCAGCCGAACAAAACTTTATGAGTTTTTCTACGTATCTGTAGTGTGTCGTGACCATATGTCAATGAATGGAGCTACAGTGAATTTATGAAATCGCTTCAATCATTTGTAATAGCCCTGTATGTCTCATATTTTGATACAATCTCATTCATCAAAACCTTAAGATGGATTAGCCATATAACTGTCAGGCCAGTCTAGTGGTAAAGCATATATCTGGAAACAGAGATGTCGCCAGATCTAATCTTGGTCTGACTACGTATTTGTATCATCATCATCATCATCATCATCATCATCATCATCTATGTACATAATTAAGTTTATATGGAACCTTCAGAACATGAGTCATACTTGCACTTGTCCAGTTTTTACATAAAAGGGAAAGAACCTGTATTCTTCCCGCATTGTTTTTCATCTTTGTCCTTCAGCCTGCTGCTGTTATTTGGTTGCAGAACTCTATTTACTTCTTTTATGGAATTATCATTTTTATGTTTAATTCATACTTTAATTCATTCTGTAGGTGCTCTGGTGCACAAATTCTTTTGGTTCTGTGGACAAGACTCTCAATGACACCCCTCTTTTGCAGTGAACAATGGTTGGAGCTCTTATGTAAATATCTGTCTGTATATTTGACCATTTCCGTGGTAAACTTGACCTTTGAACTTAAATTATTTTAGATAATGAAATAATTGCTATAAAGCTTTTTTACCTTGTGACTAAACTACAAAAAATCCTTCCATGAACCAATAACAATGAGATTTTGTTTTCAGCGCTGATTGTTTAAATTTTTCCCATATCGAAGTCAGCAATTGCAGAATGCAGTGGGTTACCCACTGCAACACTATCAACTTGATCATTGAATTCACTATTCATACAACCCAGAAGAAACACCAACAGCTAAGACAGGCAGTCATGAAAGCCATAATTGAAACTGATAGTATCTTGAAAAAAGGTTGAGAGATGAATATTAACAAAAGTAAAACAAGGATACCTGAATATAGTAAAATTAAAATCAGATGATAAATCGATTAGGAAGTGACACCCTAAAAGGAGTAGACAAGTTTTGCTATTTTGACAGTAAAGTAATTTAGTATGGCCAAAGTAAAGAGAATATGAAATGCAGATTCTCAAACACTTTACTTGCTAGTAAAGTGTTTCTGAAAAAGAGAAATATTATAACCTACTTATAACATATAATACAAATTTAAGTGTTAGAAAACCTTTTCTGAAAATATCTGCCTGCAGTGTAGCATTGAACAGAAATGAAATGTAGACAGTGAACAGTACAGAGAAGTAGAGAATTGAAGCTTTTGGAATGTGGTAATGCAGAAGAATCCTGATAATTAAATTGGCAGATTGTGTAACTGATGAAGAGATACCGATTCGAATTGGGGAGAAAAGTGTGTTATGACACAACTTGCCTAAAAGAAGGGATTGGTTGCTATGAGACATCAAGGACTAGCTAATTTGGAAATGGAGGGAAGAGAGAGAGAGAGAGAGAGAGAGAGAGAGAGAGAGAGAGAGAGAGTGTGTGTGTGTGTGTGTGTGTGTGTGTGTGTGTGTGTGTGTGTGTGTGTGTGCATGCCTTTATTTTGCACACTTTTCACAACTTCTTCCAATAATTTGCTTCTTTTAATTAGACTGGGTTCACTTTTTTAGCCTTACCTTCTACTTGCTTGATGCCCTTAGTCATCTCGTTACGTACATTTTATTCTTGACATGTGTAATCTTTTGTGTTTATTAACTAATATTGTTTTTATGTCTCATCAATTCTACACTGCTTCGATGACAACCTGCCTCTTCTCACAACTTGTATCCGTCTCACACTTTCGACAATCGTGTTATTCATTAGCACTGATGAAGATCCTCAATTTGTCAGTGTTTCAAAGTGATTCTTGCTGCTGTTGATCATATGACATCTTTCATTCATCATCTTTTATTACTTTTACCTTGTTCTTTGCAGGACTGAAGGAGCAGATGTTGGCTTTGTTAAAAGCATAGAAAAAGATAGTCTACTGTCCTTAGTGCGTGAAAATGTACACATCTGTCTTGATGCCACTGAGCTAAGGACATCTGCAGTGAATGCTGTTGACAAACTGAATGACTTTAGAGAAGATATGGATCTGGATTTGAATAATGGTAAGCAGCATGTATCCACCTAAATAGCTTTAAAACAGTCCTTAATGGGTAGTTAGTTGTCTTCAGCAGCAGTGCAAAAAGCATTATTTTGGAAAACTGCCTTGTATTTACGATGTATATGTCTGTATTTTTAGTAAATTTTTTGACTGTTTTATTTAGCCAGTAGTTTTTCCAGATATTCCATATGCTGTCATAAGACTTAGACACAATAACACTACATACCCCAAGTAGATTTTTGATGGTTGTCACAGATACACGAGCTAAGTGGGCACTGGCAGTTTATACCAATACGTCATCACAATGAGTAGATTGGTGGTCAGAACTCTTTCACAGATGTAATAGTGTGTATGAGATATCAGGAAGTAAATGAAGTACTTTCCCCAGGAGGTTCATTTTAATATGTCCAACCTTGTAGCTACCATTGTCTAGAGATATACATGTGATACTTTTCTCAGCTCAAATAATCTCTTTTGGTCAGTTAATAGCCTGCACATAAGGTACAAGGAGATCAAGTATGTCTTTTCCATGCAGTTCACATACACTCATAACAACTGGTTATTCTAGCAGTATTATTTACTCACCCATGTGACAAGTAATGTTCAGGGTTGATTCAGTGTTCCAAAACCACCTCATTTACATATTCTGAACCCAGTCAAACTTATGTGAAGTAAAGTAAATGAATTTTTACCCAACGACTTTTTAGAAAGAACACTGTGGCTAAACTAAACTTCAAGAGGTCTTCCATAGACCCTTTATATCGATACATGGTCACAGTGCTGCGATTTCTGATTCCCGAGTTCTTCTTCTTTTTCTTCTTCTTCTTCTTCTCCTTCTTCTTCTCTGCCTTCTCCTTCTTCTTCTCTGCCTTCTCCTCTGCTGTCTTTTTATAGAACACTGATGATCATTGTAGAGTCTTCTTATTTAGTCTCAGCTTTCTTAAACAATGTGGCAATATCTGAGATGTTGAGTCAGTGCAACTGTGAAACTCTTCTCCAATCAAGTCCTTCTTACTTTCAGTGTATATGTGAATGGAGCTTTAGTTTTCGCTTCAAAATCTGTGCCCAAAATATGAAACTGTTCTGTATTTGTGGTTGTGATTGCAAGTTTTTGCCGGCATAATGAAGTAGCTTGCCACTGGTCACATGATCTACTTACTTAGGGTGAACCAATACTTCCACATGTCAGTTGCCTTTAGTTTATATAAGGGGCATTCAAATGAAACCCAGTCACTAGTGTAAAATAACGGTAATGATTTTATTAACTCAAAAATGTAGTTGTACACAGTACACATACTCAAAAATAGTCACCAAAATTGATGGCACATTTATCCCATTGTGTCACTAGCTGGTCGATTCCATCCTTGAAGAAGCTAGTAGGCTGTCGTCGGATACAGGCCTGGACCCAGTCACACACTTCATTGTCCATTGTAATTGATGTGTGCAAATAGCTTGTTTTTCAAACACATGAAAGTCACACAGTGAAAGGTCGGGACTGTACGATGGATGTTCCACCATTTCCCACGGAAACTGCGGCAATGTCATCTTGACGGCATTGGCCGTTTATGGGCAGGCATTATCACGCAGGAAGATAACGCCATTGGACAACACGCCTCAGCATTTCGACTTGATGGCTCCTCTATGGTTCTGCAAGGTGGCTTGATAAAGCTGGGCATTGATAGTGGTTCCCCGTTCCATGAACTCGACAAGCAGTGCGCCCTTGTGGTCAAAACAGGAGGACATCATGACCTTACCAGGTGTGCACAGCCTTTGGTTTCTTTGGAGGTGGCGTAGTTGCATGTTTCCACTTCTTGCTCTGACGCTTGCTTTCCGGTTCAAAATGGTGACACCATGTTTCATCACCTGTGACAGCACACGGCAGAAAGCCATATTCCTATCTATGATCATGTTTCAGATGACTCAAAGACAGCGCCATTCAAGTATTGCGCTTTTCAGCGGTCAGTTGGTGGGGAACCCACTGCGCACAGATTTTTCAAAAGTTCAAGTGTTGATGTATATGGTGTGGGTGGCGCCCACGCTAATACCCAGTAACTGATGGATCTCATCCATGGTGATTCTGTGATTTTCCAAGACTAAAGCATTCACTCTTGCAACCATTTCCGGTGTGATGACACGATGAGCCTATCCAGGACGAGCATCATCTTTCAGTGACTTGTGCCAGCAAAGGAATCGCTTGTGCCATTCCACATCACTTGAACAACTCAGATTGTACTCACCGTACACAGCCTTCTTCCATCGATACATTTCACGGCCTCCAACTCCCTCCACCGCCAAAAATCGAATCACTCCTTGTTGTTCCTGCTTACTCGCCTGCCTGTGCGGTAGTGTACGATAACTTGTGTGACCACCTTCTCTTCGGTGTGAAACCACACTGGCCCTATGCAACAACAAACGATGCATACATGTCAGTCTCTCTGCCAATAGATGGGGTCACACACAGTTAAGTGGTGCCACCTTACGTGTAAGGCAAAGGTAGACACAGTGACCAGGTTTCATTTGAATGAACCTCATACATAAATGAGGTTTTAATTGTATTAAGATCCTACTCCTTGTGTCAGTACAGATAACACATAGCACTTAACAGTTCGTCAGTGTGTGCAAATTGAAAATCACAATGTTATATGTCACATATTAAGAGTTTCTTAAATGCTGCCCATGCAGTGCTAATTTTAGTGTTTATACTACGGTATATTGATAATTTTCACTTATGGACCGTCTGACAGCAACTGAATAAAACACAATTTTAGTGCCATACGCGTTTCGCCTTTATTTTCTGCAAGGCATCATCAGTGGCCTGGAATATGTACATATGTTAGCTATTTTATTTACATTTTTGTCACTGTGCCTATAGGTTATAAACAGTTCTAGTGGTTGGTATTTCCTATTAAGTAGTAATGTTTTGAACTGTACTTACAGGTTGCGTAGACAGTTTCTTACATATTACGCTCCTGTTGCATTTTTGGTGTTGTTCTTCTTCCTATGAGCGCCAATTTTCTGTTTTTTCCGCATTCCACAGCACTAAGCACTGAGCGCTTGTTTTAATGCAATGTTTTGGTTTCTGTTGCCGACTGTCAAATGTTTTTGCCAAAGATCGAATATTACTGCCAAACTTATGAGTGTAACTATTGAAGTATCTGTGGTGTGTGTGTGTGTGTGTGTGGGGGGGGGGGGGGTTTGGTGTCGTATTAATTTAATTTAATTTAATTTTATTGTATTTATTTATTTATTTTTGTTTTTGTCCTATGTATGTATGTGTCGGTGTGTGTGTGTTTTGGTGTAATATATATTTTTTTGTGCTGTGTGTGTGTGTGTGTGTGTGTCTGTCTGTATTTTGGTGTTATGTAATTTTTTTTTTTTTTTTTTTTTTTTGGAGGGGGGCTTTGTGTGTGTGTGTGTGTGTGTGTGTGTGTGTGTGTGTGTGTTATATATATATTATGTTATCATTTCCTTTATTAAGTGTAGTAGGGAGCCTGTGTTGATGTGTGTTTGTTCATTTATCACATGTTTGTTTTCTGCTATGGCTTTCTGGATGTGAAAGTTTTCTTGCATTTGTATAAGATGTTTGTCATGGTTGCTTATTCTCATTATTTTCATTTCTTGTTCCATGTTTGTAGGATGATGGTTGTAGTGTTTTAAATGCTCTGCAAATGTGGAATGGTTTGTTTCATACTTCCAACATCTGATATGTTCTTTGTATCTTGTTTCAAAATTCCTGCATGTCATGCCTATGTATACTGCATCACAACTTTGACACTCAAGTTTATATATTCCTGATTGTTGGAATTTGTCCCTCTTGGTAGTTGGCTGGCTTAGGTGTGATTGAAGGGTTTGCCCAGGCTTATATGCTATTTTGAAGCCCTGTCTCTTCAGGATGTTTGCAACTCTGTGTGTTAGTTTATGTGTGTAGGTCATGGTGTACCATCTGGTTCTTTTCTGTGTGGTGTTGTCATTGTGTGTGTTTGTTGAGTGTGTTTGTAAGTTTTCAGCTTGTGAATTCTTTTGTATTGTGGAAATGTTGTGTTTGTTTTTTATTTGTGTTTTTATTTTTTGATTGAGCCTGTGTACCACATGTGTGTCATATCCGTTGTTCCTAGCTATTTGTATGATCGTGTTCATTTCTTGTTCATAGTTTCTCTTGCTGAGTGGGATTCTGTTTAATCTATGTAACATGTGTCTTAGTGCTGCAAGTTTCTGGCTTTGGGGGTGGTTGGATGTGGAGTGTATTATTGTGTCCGTGGCTGTTGGTTTTCTAAAGATGTTAAATGTATGTTTTCCATTTTCTTTTTTAATTGTAATGTCAAGAAAATTTATTTGATTTTCTTTTTCTTTTTCAAGTGTGAATTTTATGTTCTTATGAGCTTTGTTTATTTCTGAATGGAGTTTATCTATTTTTTCACTTGGCTCGTCTACCAGACAAATAATGTCACGTGGATGACATTATTTGTCTGGTAGACGAGCCAAGTGAAAAAATAGATAAACTCCATTCAGAAATAAACAAAGCTCATAAGAACATAAAATTCACACTTGAAAAAGAAAAAGAAAATCAAATAAATTTTCTTGACATTACAATTAAAAAAGAAAATGGAAAACATACATTTAACATCTTTAGAAAACCAACAGCCACGGACACAATAATACACTCCACATCCAACCACCCCCAAAGCCAGAAACTTGCAGCACTAAGACACATGTTACATAGATTAAACAGAATCCCACTCAGCAAGAGAAACTATGAACAAGAAATGAACACGATCATACAAATAGCTAGGAACAACGGATATGACACACATGTGGTACACAGGCTCAATCAAAAAATAAAAACACAAATAAAAAACAAACACAACATTTCCACAATACAAAAGAATTCACAAGCTGAAAACTTACAAACACACTCAACAAACACACACAATGACAACACCACACAGAAAAGAACCAGATGGTACACCATGACCTACACACATAAACTAACACACAGAGTTGCAAACATCCTGAAGAGACAGGGCTTCAAAATAGCATATAAGCCTGGGCAAACCCTTCAATCACACCTAAGCCAGCCAACTACCAAGAGGGACAAATTCCAACAATCAGGAATATATAAACTTGAGTGTCAAAGTTGTGATGCAGTATACATAGGCATGACATGCAGGAATTTTGAAACAAGATACAAAGAACATATCAGATGTTGGAAGTATGAAACAAACCATTCCACATTTGCAGAGCATTTAAAACACTACAACCATCATCCTACAAACATGGAACAAGAAATGAAAATAATGAGAATAAGCAACCATGACAAACATCTTATACAAATGCAAGAAAACTTTCACATCCAGAAAGCCATAGCAGAAAACAAACATGTGATAAATGAACAAACACACATCAACACAGGCTCCCTACTACACTTAATAAAGGAAATGATAACATAATATATATAACACACACACACACACACACACACACACACACACACACACACACACACACACACAAAGCCCCCCTCCAAAAAAAAAAAAAAAAAAAAAAAATTACATAACACCAAAATACAGACAGACAGACAGACACACACACACACAGCACAAAAAAATATATATTACACCAAAACACACACACACCGACACATACATACATAGGACAATCCAAAAATAAATAAATAAATACAATAAAATTAAATTAAATTAAATTAATACGACACCAAACCCCCCCCCCCCCCCCACACACACACCACAGATACTTCAATAGTTACACTCATAAGTTTGGCAGTAATATTCGATCTTTGGCAAAAACATTTGACAGTCGGCAACAGAAACCAAAACATTGCATTAAAACAAGCGCTCAGTGCTTAGTGCTGTGGAATGCGGAAAAAACAGAAAATTGGCGCTCATAGGAAGAAGAACAACACCAAAAATGCAACAGGAGCGTAATATGTAAGAAACTGTCTACGCAACCTGTAAGTACAGTTCAAAACATTACTACTTAATAGGAAATACCAACCACTAGAACTGTTTATAACCTATAGGCACAGTGACAAAAATGTAAATAAAATAGCTAACATATGTACATATTCCAGGCCACTGATGATGCCTTGCAGAAAATAAAGGCGAAACGCGTATGGCACTAAAATTGTGTTTTATTCAGTTGCTGTCAGACGGTCCATAAGTGAAAATTATCAATATACCGTAGTATTACGCGCAACTGAGGAGGACAGGACCAGAAAAGTTTAGTGTTTATATCTTCATCATAATCCCATTTTTGTGTTACCCAGCATCTTAGGTTTCTGATTTTGGTGGTTTGCAAGTATTTTCCCGTAAAACTTGATAATCATGCTGTGTTTCCCGTTCTTGCTAACAACCAAAATTTAAAAAAAAAATACATTAATTGTATAATTCAGTCTATCATGACCATTATTTATATCTTTGGTGACATTGGTTTTATGTTTATCAGACCATGGTCTAAGGCATGTTTTCTGTCTGTACTGTTTTGTCCTCTATTGTAGGAAATACCCTCAGAGGCTATACAGATGTAGTTATTTAATTTTCAAACGTAAACTTGTTTAGCTGAAAAAACATCTTTCAAACGTAAACTTGTTTAGCTGAAAAAACATCATGAAGTTTAATGGTGATCATGCAGCTGACAAGTTATGACATAATCTGACTGCTGCCCAAGATTAGAGAGTCATGATGATGTGTATTATGGAGATTGTGCAACAGAAAAGTTGACACTGGTTACTTTAATTAACCCTAAAGTTTGCCATGGTCCAAACATTACTATGCTAGAGGTCATTGGTTAACAGAAAAAAGACGATATAAATTAAACAAGTAGTAGGCCTTAATGCTTAATAAAGCAAACAGTGCAAACTCTTCCTGCGTTCAAATTCTGTGAGACACTACAGCGCAAATCTGTAATCTTTGGCAGCAGTCGGATGACATCACTACTCAACCTTTTGATAGTAAGCAATAAAAAGTGGAAAGTTTGGCAGTTCCTGGTAGCTAAACAAGTCTGTTGAGGATTAACTACACTGCCTGATAAAGAAAAGTGAAAAAACCAGAAAGGGAGGAGGAAACAGAGGGGGTATATGATGTTATTTCAGTGATTAAAAAGTCGAGCAAATTTACAAGAAATTTGACAGTATGAGTCCACTTACCAGTGTGACATGGCAACCCGTCTGGTCTGGATGGATGCACTAATTCAATTGAGAAGAGTCACATTCCTGAGGCAACCTGACTCACAACTGTTATAGCTGGTCCTCGATATTCTGGATATTGGCGCTGAGACAGAGTGGACATCGATGTTGTACCACATTTGCTCTATTATGGACAGGTCAGGAGTCTTGCTGGCCTCAACATCACGCAGTGAGTTTGTATAGAGATATGTACCACCTTGTGTGGACAAGCATTGTTCTGTTGAAAAATGGCACGACAAAACTATCACATAAGAGGTAACACTTGAGGTCACAGGCTGTTAGTGATATACTATTGTACCACCAGAGTTTCCTCAATTACTACCAGCTGTGACCCAATCCATACCAGATAGCTCTCTACACTGGGCATCAGGTGTGACACCATTGTGCCTCTCCAAAATATTGAAAGAATGGAATATTTCTGCAGGTTGTGAGCATATTCACTGACTGTGGTCATCCAGATAGTGCAGAACTGTGATTCATTGTTGAACACAACCATTTGTGTTGTGGTACCAGTACTGTAGCCTGTGCATGGGATGGTAATTACCTAGTCTGGCTGTGGCTAGCCTTTGAGCAGTGATGTGAGGTGACACAGAATTTGTAGAAACGAAGACAGTCTTTGATCACAAATTTCTTTATTTACAAGGTGTACAACTTTGCTTCTGCTGTTTGTCGATAGGTGGTGATAATGGTAAGTATCGGTCGAAAGAAACAGATCGCAGACGTCAGGCAGTTAGCTTGGACCTCAGTTAACATAACCTCATTCAAACATTTGTCGATTTGTGTCTGAATCATAAAGTTCTTCTTGATTGAAAATGTCAGTTTACGAGCCTAATTCTCGTCATTTGCGGGAGGTGTTGCTGTTTAGTTTCAGTATGAAGAAAACAGTGGCTGAGTCTCATCTAATGCTCTCAAGTACATATGGTAAGGAAGCTATTAGTGAAAGAATGTGTCGTGAGTGGTTTCAACACTTCAAGAACAGTGATTTTAACGTCATAGATCGGCATAGCGGTGGAAGAGAGAATGTTTTCAAAGATGCAGAATTGGAGACATTGCCGAGTGAAGACTCGCGTCAAGCTCAAGAAGAATTGGCAATATTAGTGGGAGTGACACAGCAAGCCATTTCAAAATGTCTCAAGGCTATGGGCATGATTCAGAAAGAAGGAACTTGGTTCCTGTGCGAGCTGAAACCAATAGACATTGAACGGCATTTGTGTGTTTGTGAACAGTTGCTTCAGAGGCAAAAACAGACCGGATTTCTGCATCACATTGTGATTGGGGACGAAAAATGGTTTCATTACAATAACCCTAAATGCAAAAAATCATGGGGATATCCTGGCCATGCTTCCATGTCGACGGCCAGACCGAATATTCACAGCTCCAAGATCATGCTCTGTATTTGGTGGGACCAGCTCGGCGTTGTGTACTATGACGTGTTAAAGCCAAGTGAAACAATCACAGGTTCTCATTATCGAACACAATTAATGTGTTTGAGCAGAGTATTAGAAGACAAACGGCCGCAATACAGCGAGAGGCATGATAAAGTGATTTTGAAGCACGACAACACTCGACATCATGTTGCAAAAGAGGTCAAAAGGTACTTGGAAACGTTAAAATGGGATGTCCTACCCCAACTGACATATTCTCCAGACATTGCTTCCTCTGACTATCACCTATTTAGATCAATGGCGCGTGGCCTAGCTGGCCAACACTTCCGATCTCATGAAGAAGTCACAAATTGGATTGATTTGTGGATCGCTTCAAAAGATGAACAATTTTTTCGACATGGGATTCGTACACTGCTGGAAAGATGGGAGAAAGTGGTGGCCAGCAATGGAAAATACATTGAATGATACATGTGCAACCAATTTGTTTCATTAAGGTCTAAAATGTTGGGGAAAAACAGCTGAATCAAAGCTATACACATTGTAGTTTAATTAACTGTTTTGATCATTATGATCATCACCAGATTGATCTAGAAAAAAAAGGACATGCATACTTATGAGCAACAGCATTATGATAAATTACAACAATATGAGTAGTTGTGTTGATTCACATGACCTGAGAAGCACCTGACAAATAAAAAACCTGTATCCTTAAACTTAGTAAAACAAGCAAACAAAACTGTTAGCCGTGGTTGGCTTCCTCACAAGATACAGAAACATGATCATACTGTTACGTACACCCATGGCCCATGATGTAGGGCCACCATTAACACACTGTGCTTACAGATGCAATGCAGACAATGGAGAGTGCTTAGTTGTTAAGTATTTCTGACCATAAGCACAGTTTACAATGGTATGTTACAATGGCATTTGACACAGAAGATGTCCATTAGTTGTTCTCAGATGACACCTACAGAGTGAAAGGATTGGATGTGCTTAGTGCACGAAACAATGATCCTCCCTTGTGGTGGTCAGATGTGTTCGACCAGAACCTTGACATTGAGTACATTTACCCTCATTCCCATGCGGTCCAACATTGGAACACTGTCATATGTGAACCCCGACAGATCTGGATACTGCACAATTTGATCAGCTGGTCAAATGGAGATGCACAATGTAGCCCCTTTCAAACTGTCAGGTGCTGATAACGCTGTGTAACACTAGTATGCAATATGTATGTGTCCTTAATAGTGATCGCTCAATGTCTGATGTTGCTTACGCCACTAGTGTACTCTCATGGCCATTTTACCTGTCACAGAGAGTTGTAACTCTAATCATTTACATACCTGCTGGGTATGTTTGTGTGTATGAAGTTATTGTGACATCTGACCTTGTCTTATGGGTGCTTCAATTTTTTTTTTTTTTTTTTTTTTTTTTTTTTTTTTTTTTTTGTCAGGCAGTGTAATTACGTCTTATGGCCTCTAAGGATAGTAGAGTATGAAGCATTAGGTGTTGAACATGTCTTAGGTGATGGCCTAATACCTATAAAACCAATTTCAATGGGGATGTAATTGGTAAGATATCCAAATCCTTGGTTACTGATGCTAATTCTGTTTAGAACAGACTTAGTTTCTGTGTTATCTGAGAGTGTCACAGCGACACTTACGTGTAATGTATGTTGTTTTATCATGTGCCATTGATCTTCATTCCTTTATCAACATCATCCAGTGGTTGACAAAAAGCTTTTCAGTATAAGTAGAAGAATTAATAATACATATTCTTCTTGTGTATCTTAACATACATACCTTGTAAACACTCAGTCATATGGCTGACCTTTTCTCTGGGGAATGGAAGAGTGGAACTCGTTATTTTAATTAAGGCTTCTTATTAGAATAGTAGCGCAGTTTTAGGCTTGTGGCAGTTTTAGGTGGGGTCTGTTTTGAACTATGGGTGCTTAAGATACCAGTACAGTTCATACCTGAACTACCACTACCAACCACAACAAACATTTACACTGTAGCTACTGCCAGATGCATTGTGTACTCAAGTTTGGTTTGTCTTGTGGATTGCTTGTTTTTCTTATTTTGAAATGAGTAAGAGACTAATATTGGTGCATAAAAAGATTTGAATACAACTCTCACCACGACAAAAGGAATCAGCGATTCCTATGACCATTTGTCAGTTCTGCTTTCATGAAAGCACAGAACGCGGACATAGGATAGCAGCTTTGCGTGAGGGAGGCAGGGCTTGTTCCCCCTCACCGCTCCTCTCCTCTCGGCAGTCTAAGTTATTTGTTTTTGGTCACAGCTGACTGCCACACTATAGTCCACATAATAACTCCATTTAATTGGTTACCACAGCTATATTGTTTTTTGCGTTATCATTTCTATCAAAGATTGTCATTTACAATGCAGTTGGATTACTTGGCAATATATTTTAAGTACCGAGTAGCCTTCTGTTGTTCTCTAAAGATTTGTTGCATAATTCATTTTGTTGGAAGCAGTGGATTTTGCTAGTAATCTGTAGATGGTTTGTCAAAGACTTTTGTCCTAGTCATTCAAGATTATGCAAATGACGCAGAGAGAAGATAGTGAAAAATAATGACTACATGAAAACTGACTTGTTTTGGAGAATCCTGAAACTAATTTCACTCCCAGATTGTAAGTGTTTAGATTATGAGCAGGATGAGGCATTCCAAGGTGAGAATTCTTGATCTGTTCTGTAAACTATCTCTCTGACACGTGTATTGGAGACTGGTTTATACTGGAAACAGATTGCTCCCTCAGAACAGGGCTAGTACAGTGAAGTTACGACAACGTTACGCGTAAGTCTGAACAACATCTAGCTGGCCCATTCTGTTGGACGTTCCCAGATCATGAGACACACCCAGCTCCATACTGTCTCACAATCAGACAACCAGTGAGGGACAAATCTTAGGTGTATCTGGGGTTGAAATGGGCTATACTGTTACCAGATCTTTTTTTTTTTTTTTTTTTTTTTTTTTTGTAGAGAATAAATTAATTTTCCCCAAAATATAATATAATTGGATAGACACATGTTCTTACCATGCGGCAGCAGGAAAAAATGCTTATAAAAGTTAAGGAAATGTGCAAGCTTTTGGAAGCAAAGGCTCCTTCTGGCTAAAGAGTTGAAGGAGGAGAAAGATGGATGAAGGAAAAGAACTGGGGACGCTTAGGAAAAGGGGTAGAGTTATGGAAAAGTTGTGCAGAACCACAGGTCAGGGGATGAGAAGGAAAGACATTGTTGAGGGCTGCATCAGACGAGATTTCAAAAACCTGAGAGTTTGGAGGTGGAAGATAGGGTAATAAGCAAGGCAGAGATTACTGACAAAACACCATACAAGAGTTAATAAGAGCAGAAAGCTAAATATATTATACATGATTGACAGGTCATGAGGGGGAGGAGGGAGGGGAGAGAGGAAACATAGACTGGCCAGAAAATGAGATGTATAGAAAACTTAAATGGAATGTAGAAAGAAATAGTTACTGAAAAGAAATGCTGACACTGAAGAAATTAAAATAAATTAAGACCTGATGGGAGGCAGGAACCAAGGACATGTTATAACACCAGTTCCCACCTGCTGAGTTCTGAGAAAGTGGTGCCTGGGGGAAGAATCCAGATGGCACATGCAGTGAAACAGGCACTAAGGTCACAACTGCCATGTTGCATAGCATGTTCTGCAATAGGATATTGTGTGTTGCTAGTGTACACCCTCTGTCTATCCCCATTCATCCTGCCTGATAACTTGATGATAGTCATACCATTGTAGAAGGTGGAACAATGTTACATAATGGTTTGTACATGACATGTTGATTTGTGATAGTATATGTTTTGCCAGTTACAGAGCTGGTGTAGTTGGTGGGGATGGTAGGGTAAAAAATGAGTGCAAAAGATACTAAGGGCCTGCTCAGGACCCCCCCCCCCCCCCTTTTTTTCCCTGGGGGGGGGGGGGGCAATTAAAAGTTCTTCTAGATGTGGTGGGCATAATTTCAGACAGACTGGATCTCATTTCAGGACATGATTTTAAGAATTCATAGCCTTGATGAAGTAGCTGATTAATACGTTCATGATCAAGAGAGTACTGAGTGATAAGAGGTGTACTCTTAAGTTCTTTTTTCGAAGCAGCAGGAAAGCACCCTCTGAGCATCCCATGAAAACAATGGCTTAAGAAGGAGCCATCCTGGTTCCCTTGGCCATGCCTGTGCTCCTGATGTGCTTGTATGTCTGCCCCTCAAGCTATCAATCTGCAAAATCCTGCCGTTATCTGCTTCATACATTTCGTTGCGTGGTATCATCTGACAATCTACTTTACCTTTGAAGAGTAGATGTACAGACAGACTAGCGGCACAGTCATGGGAACGAGAATGGTTCCTTCCTCTGCCAACCTTTTCATGGGTTGGTTGGACGAGGTTTTCTTGGGATCTATAAGCCTTTAAATTTTGGTATGGCTTAGATACTTTGATGACACATTTGCCATATAATCTCATGGTTGGACAGAGCTATTAAGATTTTTGGAATCTCTAAATACATTCTTGCAATTAAATTTCACATGGGGCTATTCTAAACACCATGCCACTTCCTTTGATGTTGACCTCATTCTAACTAAGGGTTAGCTCTCCACCTCTGTTCATATTAGTCATACTAACAAATAACAGTTCTTACATTTTGACAGTTGCCATCCTTCCCATGTCAAATGATCCCTCTCTAACAGCCTTGGCATTCAAGGCAGTGATGCAGACTCTTTATGACAGTACACCATCATTCTCACCTCGGGCATCACTGGACACAATTACCCCACCAGTCTAGTTCAAAAGCAGATTTCCTGGGCCATCACATCCGGTCCTGGTCTTGAATGTGTTACCGGCTACTTCAAGAAGGCTATGCCCTCCTAATATTGTGCCCTGAAATGAGATCCAGTCTCTCTGAAATTTGCCCACCCCACCTAGAATAGCTTTTTGTTGTGCCACCCCTACCCCCACCCTTCCCACCTTATCTCCACAATATCCTGATCAGACCCTTAGCGTCTTTTGCAACCATTTTCCTACCCTACCCTTGACTTTCTCTCGTACCGCCACCTGTACTAGTTCTGTAACTGTTTGGCTGGTTTATTTGGGGGAGGGGACCAAACAGCGAGGTCATCAGTCCCCTTGGATCAGGGAAAGATGAAGAAGGATGTCGGTCATGCCCTTTCAAAGGAACCATCCCAGTATTTGCCTGATCTGTAACTGGCAAAACATGTAGTATCAAAGGGAGTGCCACCTGCGAAGGGACACATCGTGTGCCAGCTGCTACATAACACTGTTCAGCCTTCTACAATGGTATTACTACTGCCAAGGTATCAGTTAAGATGAATGGGCATAGGCAGAGGGTGTATACTGACAACATACAATATCCTGTTGCAGAGCATACTCTGCAACATGACAGTCATGACCTCTGTGTCTGTTTCACCGCATGTACCATCTGGATTCTTCCTCGAGGCGCCATTTTCTCAGAGCTCTGCAGGTGAGAATGGCCTTACAACATGTCCTTGGTTCTTGTCACCTCAGGTTCTTAATTTGTGTTAATTTCTTTTCAGTAACTATTCCTATGTACAATTTATTTTAGTTTTTTTTTTTCTGATCTGCCTACCACGTATAACATGCACTTAATTTTCCTCTTTAACTCAGTTAGACCATCAGCGACAGCACACCACTAGTTCCTGCTACTAATAAGGCGAGTACACCATACGCTTGTTACATATTTTTACAAGCTTCATACAGGAGCGACTTATTTTCAGTTATCTATGTAGTTAGTAGTTTATTTTTGTAATTTCTTGCATGTTCAAGTGCTTGCTAGGCACAACCTTTTATTTCAATAACAGTTTAGTGTACAGTACCGCCGTTGCTATCGACCGTTGTATCTACCCTCATATCGTACAGGCTTTTGTTTCTGTGGTTAGAACAGCTCAGTGTCAGTTAGACTGTCAGTGATAGAGCACTTCAATTTCCTGCTGCGAATAAGACGAGTACACCGTTCATTTGTTGCATATTTTTATGAGCTTAAAACAGGAGCGACTGCAGTAATGGATAGGAACTGTGATTGTTGTGTACAGATGCAAGCTGAGTTGGCGATCCTTCACTCACAGCTCCAGACTGTGTTAACTTCCATCACACAGCTTGTGGCTGCTGCCAAGGGGCGTCACTGTGGGGGATTGAACGCGGGGATGCGAGGGACGTCGAGCACGTCCCATGTTTCCTCCGATTGGTCCACTGCTGTGAGTGCCCTGGGTACTGCCTGCACTGAGGTTGACCCCTCACCCGTGGTCGAGTGGGAGATCATTCCAAAGTCTGGCAGGCAGCGAAAAACTTTCCGAGGGGCCGATCGTAGGGCTTTTCCGGTTCGTTTGACGAACAGGTTTCAGGCGTTATCTGTGGCTGACGGTGTCTCTGAACCAGATGCAATCGTACACCCTGTTCCAGAAGAAGCTTCTTGGCCCACAAGGTCTGCGCATTCACAGAGGGTGGGTTTGCTGGTAGTTAGGAGCTCCAGCGTTAGGTGCGTAATGAGGCCCCTTAGGAACATGGCTGCTAAGAAGGAGAAGGAAGCCAGTGTGCACTCCGTGTGCATTCCGGGGGAGTCATTCCGGATGTGGAAAGGTGCTTCCAGATGCCATGAAGAGTACAGGGTGCAGCCAACTGCAGGTGGTGACTCACGTCAGTACCAATGAAATGTGTCGCTTTGGATCGGAGCAGATTCTGTCTGGTTTCAGGCGGCTAGCGGAAAAACTTGAATTTCATTTCAATTAAGTACCCTGCTCATACAATTATAGTTGGTCGTGATTTCAATCTACCCTCAATATGCTGGAAAAATTATACATTTCAAGCCGGCGGTAGGCATAAAATGTCATCTGAAATTGTACTCAATGCTTTCTCAGAAAATTATTTTGAACAATTAGTTCATGAGCCCACTTGAAGTGTAAATGGTTGTGAAAGCATACTCGACCTTTTAGCAACAAATAATCCTGGACAAATAGTGAGTATTGTGACGAATACAGGGGTTAGCGACCACAAGGCAGTTGCTGCTAGGCTGAATATCATAGCACCTACAACCATCAGAAAGAAATGCAAAGTATACCTATTTAAAAAAAGCTGATAAAAATTTTCTTGACGCCTTTTTAAGAGACGATCTTCACTCCTTCCGATCTGATCATGTAAGTGTAGAAAAGTTGTAGAATGTTTTCAAAGAGATAATTTTGACAGCAATTGAGAGATATACACCATGTAAATTAATAAGTGATGGTACTGATCCCCCATGGTACACAACACGGGTCAGATCGTTGTTGCAGAAGCAACAAAAAAAGCATGCCAAATTTAAAAGAATGCAAAATCCCCAAGATTGGCAAAGTTTTACAGAAGTTCGAAATATAGTGCATACTTCAATGTGAGATGCTTTTAATCATTTCCACAATGAAATTCTGTCTCGAAATCTGGCAGAAAACCCAAAGAGATTCTGGTCATACATAAAGCACACCAGTGGCAAGACGCAATCAACACCTTCACTGCGTGATAACAACAGTGAAGTCACTGATGACAGTGCCACTGAAGTAGAGTTATTAAACAAGGTTTTCCAAAACTCCTTCACCAAAGAAGATGAAGTAAATATCCGTGAATTTCAATCAAGAACAACTGCCAAGATGAGAAACATAGAAGTAGATATCCTCAGTGTAACAAAGCAGCTTAAATTACTTAATAAAGGCAAGGCCTCTGATCCAGATTGTATACCAGTCAGGTTCCTCTCAGAGTATGCTGATAAAATAGCTCCATATTGAGCAATTATATACAACCACTCGCTCACAGAAAGATCCCTACGTCAAGACTGAAAAATTGCTCAAGTCACACCAATACCCAAAAAGGGAAGTAGGAGTAATCCGCTGAATTACAGGTCTATATCACTAACGTCGATTTGCAGTAGGGTTTTGGAACATATACTGTATTTGAACATTATGAAGTACCTCAAAGAAAACGATTTATTGACACATAGTCAGCACGGATTCAGAAAATATCATTCTTGTGAAACACAGCTAGCTCTTTATACTCATGAAGTAATAAGTGCTATCGACAGGGGATGTCAAATTGATTCCATATTTTTAGATTTCCAGAAGGCTTTCGACACCGTTCCTCACAAGCTTCTTCTAACCAAACTGCATGCCTATGGAGTATCGGCTCAGTTGTGCAACTGGATTCATGATTTCCTGCCAGGAAGGTCGCAGTTCGTAGTAACAGATGGAAAGTCATCGAGTAAAACAGAAGTAATATCCGGCGTTCCCCCAAGGAAGTGTTATAGGTCCTCTATTGTTCCTGATCTATATTAACAAGATAGGAGACAATCTGAGTAGCCGTCTTAGATTGTTTGCAGGTGATGCTGTCATTTACTGTCTTGTAAAGTCATCAGATGATCAAAACGACTTGCAAAATGATTTAGATAAGATGTCTGTATGGTGTGAAAAGTGGCAGTTGACCCTGAATAAAGAAAAATGTGAAGTTATTCACATGAGTACTAGAAGAAATCAGCTAAATTTTGATTATGCGATAAGTCACACAAATCTGAAGGCTGTAAATTCAGCTAAATTCCTAGGGATTACAATTACAAATAACCTAAATTGGAACAATCACATAGATAATATTGTGGATAGAGCAAACCAAAGACTTTGATTCATTGGCAGAACACTTAGAAGACGCAACAGGTCTACTAAAGAGACTGCTTACACCACACTTGTCAGTCCTATTCTGGAGTATTGCTGTGTGTAGTGGGATCCATATCAGGTGGGACTGATGGATGACATCGAAAAAGTACAAAGAAGGGCAGCTTGTTTTGTATTATTGCGAAATAGGGGAGATAGTGTCACAGACATGATACATGAATTGGAGTGGCAATCAAAAAAAAAAAAAAAAAAAAATGCGTTTTTCCTTACGACAGGATCTTCTCATGAAATTTCAATAACCAATTTTCCCCTCCGATTGCAAAAACGTCTGTTGCCACCCACCTACATATGGAGAAATGATCATCGTGATAAAATAAGAGAAATCAGGGATTGCACAGAAAAATTTAAGTGCTCGTTTTTCCCTCGTGTCGTTCGAGAGTGGAATGGTAGAGTGACATCTGGAAGGTGGTTCATTGAACCCTCTGCCAGGCACTTTATTGTTAATAGGAGAGTAATCACGTAGAAGTAGATGTGTGAACTTAATTCTTCCCCCATGCACCACTTTCTCAGAACTCCACTGGTGGGAACTGGCCTTACAAAATGCCCTTGGTTCTCATCACCTCAGGTCCTTAATTTATGTTACTTTCTTTTCAGTAACTATTCCTATGTACACTTCATTTTAGTTTTTAAAATTTTTTTTATTTTATTTTCTGATCTGCCTACCACGTATAACATGCACTTAATTTTCCTCTTTAACTCTCGCATGAGGTTTTGTCAGGAATAAACGTCTTACTTATTACCCTATCCTCCACCTCTAAGCTCTCAGGTTTTCAAATCTCATCCAGTGCAATCCCCAGCAATCAGTCTTTCCTTCTCATCCCATCTGGTAAGGCTCCCCTACTACAGTGGTCTGCCAGAGCCGCTATCTCTGAAATCTTGTACATGTCCATAATTTTTATACATTTTTTTCTCCTGCCACCACTTGGTGAGTAGATTTGTTGTCATTCCAATTATATTATATTTTCATTGATATGGTAAATTTCCTGAGCTATAAAAGATACTACAGTCAGCAAATGTTTGGCAGTAAAGTAGGTGTTCATCTGGGAACCGCTCCCTGATGACTGGAACTTTGATTTGTATGGTGCGGACAATATAAAGCTGTAGTCAGTAGTGAGTGTAAACAAATGAGACAAATGAGACTGCCCAGAGGAGAGGAGGGGTTCAAGGAAAAAAGCCTCACGTCCCTCTTCGAGAGCTGGCAGTGTACACCTGTTTTATATATCTGTACAAAAGCAGAACTTCTGCCTGCTGATAGGGATCACAGAACCCTTATGGTGTTGTAGGATTCATATTTGAATACCATGACTCACGATGATAAGTCTCTTTTTCATTTCAAAGTAAGAAAACAAAACAACAAGAAACAATACTCAACTCAAAACTTAGTGGAATACACTAAGCATTTAGTAACAGCTAATGCAAAATAACTCGCTGAGGTTAAGAGTGGTTGTAAACTTAGGCCTGATCTCCACCGGTATCATCTAACACAAGTGTAGTTCAGAACACCCCACACCTCAAACAGCTGTGTTAAGGTGTCTGCATAATAATTCGGCATCCCAAAACAGGAGCTGAACTTGTCTCTAGATTCTAAAGATTTGGAAGGCACATTAAAGTAACCACGAAGTCACATTTTCAAATGTGTGATCTTCTGATATGGTGATAATGTATCACTAGCCTTCAAAAACACATTTACTGTAACCAGATCAGAGTAATAAATTTACTGACAGCTAGTTGTTTACTGGAGAGTTACTATAACAACAATCACATATCACCTGTTCTCTGTTGTCATATTGCTCTGCTGCCTGAGGTGCCTGTTATGACAGTTGCAAATTATGTTTGTGGGTAGTAATCTAAATTTTATGATTTATTTGAAAAGGGGCTTTGTTACTCTGCAACACATGGTCTGAAGAGAGCAGAGAGAATGCATAAAAACTGATAAAGCTAATTATGACCCTGTAGAGGGAACCATATCAGTATATGCAGTGCAGATCGGAACAGTTGCTGCTGCTGCTGCTCTAGTCATGCTGTAATAACAGTGACTGATGTTGCCAGCTTTCAAGATCAGCTCTGCTCAAGTATCAATAACTTTCTCTGATCCATGTGTATGAAATAAGAAAAAATGCACGATAAAAAGAAAGTAAAAGATTCACATACAGATCAGTAATTGCTGTCATAGTGCAATGGTTTTACATTAGATTAGTGAATATAAAATCTTTGTGTGTGGCTATTTTGTGTGTGTCGACTGGGCCACTGCTTTGTTGGTCAATCTGTCTGTTAAAATGACCAACTGCCACTTATATAGCCTGCCAGTCCTCTGTTGCAGATGATGCTATACATTGAGGAATGGGAATGTCAGTTAATGGCTGCACTGGCATAGTGTTGGAGATAACTACACAAATAAATAATCCAACTACAGCAACTGCATTTTTTATAGTACTCTGACATAACTGAATACAAATAGCATTTCCTGGAATAGATAACTTCTAGAAACTAAGTCCACAACCTAACACACAGTATAAGTCTGATAGTCCCCCTGACAAGTCCATATCTACCTAGTTATGAAATTTTAAACATTTTATTGGCTGTGATCCAACAACCGCACGCTATTTAATTACAGGATGTGTATACAGCCACTTCGGTTGTGCGCAAAATTTTTTCAGTTGACCACAGTTCCGATTGCACTAGAGCGATCTTCTTCAGAATAAAAAGGTACATGGAATACATGTAATCACACCATGGTTTAAAACATCTGAGCAAAAGTATTCTCGTCAAACAGAAATATCATAGGAATAAAAACTATACACATCAAAACAAGTTTTACGTCACCTCGGTTTACAGAACTCCTGAACATAGATGTTGACTGTGGATACTGTATCACAGACACAGTCCCTTTGACTGTTCAGAGATGTCACTAAACCCACCCAAAGATGTAATCAACCATGCATGAGCATAGCCTATTAGATGGAGGGAGTCCAACAGCCAATCAGTTCCAGTCATTCCACCAGGAAGGAGGCACACGTCTCGTGTTGTCTGTAGTTCAACCATGACTTGATGGTCAGTACTGCGGTTCGATTGCGTCCGCATTGTTACCTTGTGGCAGGAAGGGCTCTCAACAAGGGAAGTGTCCAGGCGTCTCGGAGTGAACCAAGGCGATGTTGTTCAGACTTGAACTGTCGATGACATGCCTCGCTGAGACCGTCCAAGGGCTACTACTGCAATGGATGACTGCTGCCTATGGATTATGGGCACGGAGGAACCCTGACAGCAACGCCGCCATGTTGAATAATGCTTTTCGTGCAGCCACAGGATGTCATGTCGACTCAAAACTGTGCACAATAGGCTGCATGTTGCATAACTTCATTCCTGACGTCCATGGCGAGGTCCATCTTTGCAACCACGACACCATGCAGTGTGGTACAGATGGGCCCAACAACATGCCGAATGGACCATTCAGGATTGGGATCATGTTCTCTTCACCGATGAGTGTCGCATATGTCTTCAACCAGACAATCATTGGAGATGTGTTTGGAGGCAACCTGGTCAGGCTGAATGCCTTAGACACACTGTCCAGTGAGTGCAGCAAGGTGGAGGTTCCCTGCTGTTTTGGGGTGGCATTATGTGGGGCTGACGTAAGCCACTGGTGATCATGGAATGCCATCCTCTGACCGATAATGCAACTATAGCGGCAGCATATTGGCGAAGCATTCGTCTTCATGGACGACAATTCGCACTCCCATCATGCATATGACTTCATTAGAATAACGACATTGCTCGAATTGAGTGGTCAGCATGCTCTCCAAACGTGAACTCTTATCAAACATGCCTGAGATTGATTGAAACAGGCTGTTTATGGATGATGTGACCCACCAACTACTGTGAGGGATCTACGCCAAATTGCCGTTGAGGAGTTAGACAATCTGGAGCAACAGTGCTTCGATGAACTTGTGGATAGTATGCATGATGAATACAGACATGCATCACTGCTAGAGGACATGTTACCGTGTATTAAAGGTACCGGTGTGTACACTAATTGGGACTACCACTTCTGAAGGTCTCGCTGTATGGTGGTACATCATGCAATGTGTGGTTTTCATGAAGAATAAAAAGGGCAGAAATGATGAAACTTCCTGGAAGATTAAAACAATGTGCCGGACCGAGACTCAAACTCGGGCCCTTTGCCTTTCGTGGGCAAGTGCTTATCCTTTCTTCCTGGAGTGCTAGTTCTGCAAGGTTCGCAGGAGAGCTTCTGTGAAACTTGGAAGGTAAGAGACGAGGTACTGGCAGAACTAGAGCTGTGAGGACGGGGCGTGAGTCGTGCTTGGGTAGCTCATATGGTAGAGCACTTGCCCATGAAAGGCAAAGGTTCCGAGTTCGAGCCTTGGTTCAGCACACAGTTTTAATCTGCCGGGAAGTTTCATATCAATTCTCATTCTGGGTGGAAATGATGTTTATGTTGATCTCTATTCCAATTTTCTGTATAGGTTCCGGAACTCTCAGAACCGAGGTGATGCAAAACTTTTTTTTTTATGTCTGTAAGATGTAAAAGTATAAGATGATTGTCAACCAGATAAAATACTCCATGGGATATAATGACAACCACAAGGTTGCTTTGGACCAAGAGAAGCATAACACAGCTGCTACTGTCAGATGGTTTCCAAAATAATTTAACCATAGTGACAAGGGAATTAGAATTCAGTCTGACTGTAGGATAACGAATTTAATACAACTTTTAAATAACTGAATCTGTTCAATAATTAGATATGAATTTTATGACTGTAGTATTTGCCCCACTTCTTCTTCTTCTTCTTTTTCTTCTGTGGCTCTGCAACTCGTAATGAGTCTTAGCTTCTTCGAATATCTCCTTCCATTTATTCCGGTCCCTTGCTAACATTTTCCAGTTCCTGTAGCCCATCTTCTGAAGGTCTTGTATGACTCTGTTCTCCCATCTAGTTTTCTGCTGACATTTTCTCTCTGTCCACCTGGCTTTTCTTGTAATACCTTTTTTTGGTATTTCTTTATCATTCACCCTTGCCACATGTCCAGCCCACCTTCGACTTAGATGACTTCACAAATCTAACGGGCTGGTCTTTGTAGATGGCATACAACTCATAGTTGTATCTCCTCCTCCATCTTTCCCTTTCGCAAATTGGGCCAATGATTCTCCCGAATATTCTTCTCTTGAATGCATCCAATAATTCACCATCCTTTGCTGTCACAGCTCAGGTCTCAGTGGCGTGTGTAAGCACTAGTCTGATCGGTGTTTTATAAGTGGTTAGTTTTGTGTCTTCGTCAGGAGCCTTAGAGATAGAAACTTTGTTACGGTGAAATAAACTTTATTGGTTGCAATTAGTCTTTGCTTTACTTTGTATGAGATATCATTTAAGGTGGTTACAGTCGAACCCAGCTACTTGAAATGATTGACTTTTTCAATTGTATAACTACACACGATTATTTCGGCTGACATGTTCTCCTTGTGCGCTTTCCCAGCAGCTCGGTGTATTGTTTTCTGCTCATTGATATTTTGTCCTACTATCTTGCTGGCCTTTTTAGTGCTGTGAATGTCCCTTCCATTGCCATCAGAGTTCTTGCTAATATGTCAGTGTCGTCTGCATAGGCCAGTACCTGCACAGATATATGAAAAATCGTTCCCTTATTAAAGATATTTGCTTCTCTCATCACCTTCTCCAAGGCAGCAGTGAATATGAAGCATGCCAGCACATCACCTTTCTATACTCCATTTTTAATTTCCGAAGTATTGGACAACATTCCTCCAGTTTTTATGCAACCTTGCATTTCTCTCATTGTCTCACTATCCTTATCAGTTTTTTTGAAATATCCTATTCACCAAGAGCTTGATATAGTTGCTCTCTGCCTATACTATCGTACACTGTTTTAAAATCAGTAAAAAAATGATATGTTCCAACCCTGTATTCCTTTGTTTTGTGCGGAATTTGTCTTAGTTTAAATATCTGGCCGATAGTTCACTTACCGGGGTAAATGCACATTGGTACAGCCCCGTTTCCCTGACTAGTGTTGGAAGGAGTCAGTTGTACAGTATGTTAGAGAGGATTTTATATCCCAGATAAGTAGTGTGGTCCCTCTAAAGTTACCACATCCTATTTGGTTTCATTTCTTATATGTAGGGCATAGAACTCCTTCTTTCTATGTTTGGAGCATTTCCTCTTCTTCCCATATATTAGTTTAACCCGTTTCAAGATGTTCATTTCCAATTCAGAGCCTCCTGGCTTGAAAAGTTCTGCTGGGATGTCATCTGTTTCTGCTGCCTTCTTGTTCTTTAATTTCCTCAATTGCAGTACATGATTGATCTGATTTATTGTATTTCCATCTGGTGCTATCCATGTTTCCTTATGTATTTCCTTGTGTGGGAACAATGTTGAGCCTACCACCATGTTTCTAGATGTGGCAAATAGTATCAACCCTGTCCCATAGTCTTTACTTATGGCGTGTTTACAATAGATGCTGATTCTTCGTCTATAGATCTGTTCTCTTCCCACCTGGACATTTAGGTCTCTGGCTAGTATTTTTATATCGTGCCTGGGGCATTCATCCTATGCTATTTCCAGAGATTTATAGAAATCTTCTTTCTCCTTATCCTCTGATTCTTCAGTTGGTGCATGGTCATTAATTATGGGGTAATTGAAGAATTTCCCTTTTATCCTAAATGTCAGTAGTCTTGGGTTTACGGGGTTGAATCCAATTACTAAGTGCTTTAGTTGATGATGCACCAAAATCCTGTCCTGAACTCATATTTCTTTTCACTACAGCTACAAAATATGTTTACTACTTTCTGTTCTAGGACTCCACTCCCGATTTTATTTCCATTAATGCTATGATGCTCTGCTTCAGGTTCATTATTTGGTCTACCATCACTTTCAGAGCACCTGGATGGTATAGTGATCTCACATTCCAATTACCGATGAATAAATCCAATTTATGCTTTATATTGTTATTCTTCCTTTTCTTTTCTTGTCTCCCATCGTTTGGTTGCCTTTCCTCTATAGCCTTGTCCTTGCCATGTCTATCATCCTTTATCCATTCGGCTTTTTTGTTGAAGTTTCGTGACAGGTGTTTTTTTTACAGAGTAGGCTGTCAACCCTACATTAATTTTTTTCAGCGTTTTCTTCCCTGAGCCTTTGGATACCCAACTCCCAAGGCAAGGCAGCAGTTTGCTAGTTTTGGTCCGCCCCGGGTATTTTATTTCTTCGGTGTCCACCATATCTGGGTAAAATTCCCCTAACCACCACCTGGGCAGGCACCCGATGGGAGACTAGCAGACCCAATTCTGTTTACTTAAGTTTAATCAAAAGTCTTCCCTTATTTATCATGGCTGTTAATGGTACTGTAGTTTTATGTTGCAGAATGATAATGGGTTAGCCTCTTCACATCTGCTGAGAGATGGAATTAATTTTTTACTACCATGCCGCTTGTGGTAGCGATTTTCCTTTTCATGTTGCATTGGCTCCAAATTCCATCATAGATTAATGTTAGATATTATTGCTTTCTAAAAACTACCATTTCTGTAGATGACTTTATGACAAAAATTCTGCTTTCAAACCAACTTTCGCTTGATTATGCACAATTTTAGCACTCAAAAAATATTATCATCGCCGCACATGACACAGCTATGTGTGCACTACAGGCTTACCCTGCCTGCAACTGCTGTTTTTTTCATTCCATTCCATTGCATTGTACCCACGTCACTTAGCGCGTAGGTCATCCATACAATAGCAGGTTGAAAACCCAAAATGGATTCCTGACTTTCTTTTTTGCTTTGTCAAAAGTATTACATATTTTCAATTAACCTATGAATATTACAGTCATCATAATTATAAAAACCATTCATTATTATGCTTTGGGTTTCTATAAACAATCTCTGTTATTTCATTTACTTTTAACAGATTGTCAAAGACAGTTAACATAGTTAGAAAACATTGATACATTTAATGTAGTTTGAAAACATCGATACTTTTATCTATTGATTTTTAAGGTTATAGTTTAATCAAAAAAATTTAATGAAATTTTGCTCAAATTTAGGCTCTTAAATTACAAACAACTTATCTGCTAAGTTATATTCCGAGATGATTTCCTGCAGGCCAGCTGTACTATCAGTGGTGCCACTTAATGATGATTGTAAACAGTAGCCCACTATCTCCTTAGTGTAGACTCCAGCCGTGGACTGACCATGCCGTCGACTGACTTTAGACTGACTTGTAGAGGCCTGTTGCAGCTGAGTGTATTATCACACAGAGGAGTAGACTCAATCCACAGGATTGACTGGTGCTGGCTGGGTGATGAGCTACATATTTGTTGGTTCTCTGTGTAATGTGATGCCATCAGGCGAGTGATTGGCATCTGCAGAATGCATGGCAAAGTAGTTCTGTCAGCTGTGGTGCCCTGGTGCCCTTTTGAGGCAGCAGTCACTGTCAGTCTTGCAGATTGGTTGCACCTGCTAATTATGCAACCAGTGACACAGCACTGCACAAAGGTATGTTGTAGAGTGGGCTCTTGAGGATGCAATATTGACAAATCTCTCTGTCCTTGCCTCCAAGAGATCCACTTCAAACCGCTTGATGGCACACTGCTAAAAGGAGACCAGGTGGGGAATATATATATTATTTATTTTTGCGGTGCGCTGCATGGCTCCCTGGTAAAATGACGCGCCTATGATGTTGACAGCCTGGTTCTCTACTTAGCCATCATAATGTTTCAAACAAATATGCATTTTTCTTGAGCATTTCCATAAAGAGTAAAATATATAAATATGACAAAATTTAATTTGTAATGTTCTTTTTTATTTATACTGTTTTTATTAACAATCTGTTATAAAAGATCAGTAATTCAACATTTATATTTGCAATGAAAACTGGACTTCTGTGTATGATGTGTAATTAGCAATAAGAAGACATGCATTTTTCATAAAAATGATAGATAATCATCAATTAGCATATATTAGATGAATTTTGTATTTAAATGACTTACGTATTTGAACTCGATGGGTGAAATAATAATAATAATAATAATAATAATAATAATAATAATAATAATAATAATAATGATGATGATGACAGAAACGAGACTCAAACCAGTGATATAACGGTCTTAGGCCCGCAGTATTCCTGCCTGTCGTTAGAGGCCACTAAAAGGAGTCTCAAATGTTTCGGCCTTATGTGATGGTCCCCTCTCGGGTTTGACCTCCATCTTTCTAAATTATTCCGAAGAGCGAGCCAATTGGGGAAGGGTGCCTTACATGGTGCACACGAAAATTAGTATACTTCGCATATTTTCATACACTTATTATTTTTTGGGGTAATTCTTCTGATTCAAAAAGGGTATTTTTGGCTCAAAAACGGGTTGTTCGAGCTATGTATGGTGTAAGTTCGAAAACCTCTTGTCGACCCCTATTCAATAGTCTGGGAATTTTGACATTGCCCTCACAGTATGTATTTTCTTTAATGTCGTTTGTTGTTAGCAATATTAGCTTATTCCCAAGAGTTAGCAGCTTTCACTCAGTTAATACTAGGCAGAAATCAAATCTGCATGTGGAATGCACTTCCTTGACTCTTGTGCAGAAAGGAGTGCAGTATTCTGCTGCATCCATTTTCAATAAGCTACCACAAGAACTCAAAAATCTTAGCAGTAGCCCAAACACTTTTAAGTCTAAACTGAAGAGTTTCCTCATGGCTCACTCCTTCTATTCTGTCGAGGAGCTCCTGGAAGAGCTAAAAAATTAAGCAAATTCCAGTGTTACATTCTTGATTTTCTTTATTTAAACTAACGACTTGTCGCCTAAATATGTTTCTTATATTTCATTTTATCTGTTTCTACAATCGTTTTATAATTTCATGTATTGACTCGTTCCATGACCATGGAGACTTCTCCTAAATGTGGTCCCACGGAACAATAAATAAATAAATAAATAAAATAAATAAATATCCGTCGTGCATTGAGACCTTTAGCCGGCTTTTTCGTCGTTGCAATGGTGTCCCGCTCGTTTTCCATCTGTTGGGTGAGGATACGTCCCTGGGTGCGATTACCACGCTGCACTCTGCAGTGTTGCTTTTAACTGCGACGACGACCTTGGACATTTTTGCACCTAAGATCCAGCACGGTAGCCAGTCCGTTGTGGTGGGGCCGCCATGTACCCTGTTGGTTGTAGCCCCCTGACAACACAGGGATCACTCTACTGATGCCTGCGCCGTTAACTCCCCACGTATGCCAAGGAGTAGATGCCCATCTCCCTGGGGCATCAGGACTCCCGGCAATGGCCATCCTGCCAGGTGGCTATTGCTGCGGCTGGGTGGCGCCCGTGGGGAGGGCCCTTGGTTGGAGTAGGTGGTATCAGGGCGGATGACCCGCAATGAAGCGTGGTACATCATCTCTCGCTGGCGGCCAGCCACCAGCAGTCTCTAAGCGTTCGAGGGCTCATTTTAAAGCTAACGTTTATGACCCCAAATCGTTCCCATCCCTGGCCACACCATGGGAGGAACGAAAGGCAATGAATGACAGTGACGTGTATTCGCCCAGGTATCTCGTCTGTACCAGAGCTGATGGTGACTCGTTTCTATCCATGAAGCCTCAGTTCTTTGTAGAGCATTTAGAGGACAAGTTTGGGGAGGTGGAGGGCTTGTCCAAAATGTGCTCTGGGTCAGTTTTGATAAAAACGGCATCCTCTGCCCAGTCACGCAGGTTACTTGCTTGTGACAAGTTGGGGGATGTTAACGTTACCATCACCCCACATAAGAGTTTAAATATGGTCCAGGGTATTATTTTCCATCGGGACCTACTTTTGCAGTCTGATGACGAGCTGCGCGCCAATTTAGAGCGCCGAGGTGTACATTTCGGCCGGCGCGTTCATCGGGATCCGAGAGACAATCAGGTAGCTACCGGTGCCTTCATCTTGGACTTCGAAGGTGATACATTACCAGAGAAGGTCAAGGTAATGGTCTGCCGATGTGACGTCAAACCCTATATCCCTCCCCCGATGCGGTGCTTTAAGTGCTGGAAGTTCGGTCGCATGTCCTCTCGCTGTACTTCTAGCCTCACATGTCGAGATTGTGGACGCCCATCTCATCCCGATACTCCATGTGCTCCGCCTCCCGTCCGTGTCAACTGTGGAGAGCCTCATTCCCCTTGCTCGCCGGACTGCAGTATCTTACAGAAAGAACGCAAAATCATGGAATATAAGACCCTGGACTGACTGACCTACACTGAGGCTAAGCGGAAATTTGAACGGCTACATCCCATGCGCATGATGTCATCTTATGCCTCCACTGTCACTCCTGCTCCAGCTCCTTCAGGTGCAAGACATACAGTCAGCTCTCAGAGTCAGAGGACCTCACCTGCCCCCTTGACGATGGGGGCCCCTTCTCTCGCTGTTGCTCCCACACCATCTACCTCGGGAGCAGCACCCACTAAACCACTGGCGACACCAGTCCCCACGTCTAAGCCGGAGAAGCGTAAGTCTTCTTCGGCTTCTCTCGCTCGGAAGGGATCCCTTGGGTCACTCCCTTCCCAGGTTCCTTCCAGCGGCACAGCAGACACCAACCAGTGGCTGAAGAAGCCACAGGTCGCTGGTCGACGGGCTTCGCGATCCTCTTCGGTCCCGGAGACTGACTCCAATAAGCGCTCTCAACAACGGCAACCAAAGGAACAGCAAGAGAAAACGACTTTGAAGACCCGTAAGACCAAGACACCTGCGGTGGCACCTACTCCACCGCTACCTAAAAGCTCTGCGTCTGAGGATGAGGTGGAGATCCTTGCATCCGCTGAGGACCTCGATCTCGCCGGTCCCTCAGACACCATGGATAGCACTTGCACGGGTGCTCCATCGGAGGCAGCAGGTGACCCAGGGGCGTAATCTGCCTTCCCAGTCCCGTCACGCCTTTCTCCGCCATGGAATATACCATCCTCCAGTGGAACTGTAGCGGTTTCTTCCACCATCTAGCTGAGCTCTGCCAACTTATCAGCCTTCACCCTTTCTTCTGCATTGCTCTTCAGGAAACTTGGTTTCCAGCAATGCGAACCCCCGCCCTCCGTGGCTATCGGGGTTGTTATAAGAACCGGGCAGCATATGAAAGGGTGTCTGGTGGCGTCTGCCTCTATGTCCTTCGCACTCTGCACAGCGAGTCTGTCCCTCTCCAAACACCTTTAGAGGCTGTCGCTGTTCAGGTGTGGACGCCACAGGCTGTTACCGTCTGCAGTCTTTACCTTCCACCAGATGGTGATGTCTCGCAGCATGTCCTGGCTGCGCTGATAGCCCAATTGCCACCACCTTTCTTGCTATTGGGCGACTTCAGCGCCCATAACCCTCTGTGGGTTGGGTCAGTGGCAACAGGTCGAGGCGCCACCGTTGAGCATTTATTGTCGCAGCTCGATCTCTCGATTTTAAATGATGGTGCCTCCACACACTTCAGTGTGGCGCATGGCACATACTCCGCCATTGACCTTTCAATCTGTAGCCCTAGCCTCTTACCGTCTGTCCAATGGAGTGTGCATGACGACCTGTGTGGTAGTGACCACTTTCCGATCTTTCTGTCACTACCACAGCGTCACTCTTCTGGGCGCCCTAGCAGATGGGCCATGAATAAGGCTGATTGGGACTTGTTTTCCTCCACTGGCGCTATTGAGCCTCTCTCTAATGATGACATTGATGCGGTGGTTCAATCGGTCACCACCAGCATCGTTACTGCCGCCGAATCTGCCACTCCCCGTTCGTCTGGGTCCCCTCGGCGGCGGACTGTGCCTTGGTGGTCGCCTGAGATCGCTGCAGCGATTAAAGATCGCCGGCGGGCGCTACAGCTTCACAAGCGACATCCCTGCATTGAACACCTCATCACCTTCAAACGGCTGCGTGCGCGCGCGCGCCGTCTTATCCGCCAAAGCAAGCAGGAGTGCTGGGAGCGGTATGTGTCCACCATTGACCTCCATGTCTCTCCATCGCAGGTCTGGGCCAAGACCCGACGCCTCTATGGCTATCGAACCCCTGTCAGCGTCCCTGCACTCTCACTGAATGGAGCAGTTTGTACAGACTCCGACGAAATTGGCAACAGCTTGGCAGAGCATTTTGCTCTTAGTTCCGCTTCTTCCAATTACCCACTGGCCTTCCGCTCCATTAAAGAGCGGATGGAACGTCGGAGCCTTTCGTTTCGCACCCACCACCCAGAGTCTTACAATGCTCCATTCAGTGAGTGGGAATTTTGCAGTGCCCTAGCCGCTTGCCCTGATACCGCTCCTGGGCCAGATGGCATCCACTGTCAGATGCTGAAACATCTTTCAGTGGACTGCCAGCAGCGCCTCCTCGACCTTTACAACAGTCTTTGGGTCAAGGGGGAGTTTCCGTCGCAATGGCGGGAAAGCATTGTCATCCCCGTTTTGAAACAGGGCAAGAGCCCTTTGGAGGTGGACAGCTACCGCCCCATTAGCCTCACCAACGTTCTTTGCAAGTTGCTTGAACGGATGGTGAGCTGGCGCTTGAATTGGGTACTGGAGTCTCGGGGCCTTCTGGCTCCGTCTCAGGGTGGGTTCCGTAAAGGCCGCTCCACCACCGACTATCTGGTGAGCCTGGAGTCGGCCATCCGTACTGCCTTTGCCCACCATCAGCACCTGGTCGCTGTCTTTTTCGACATGCGGAAGGCGTACGATACGACATGGCGTCATCACATCCTTTCTACGCTTCATGGATGGGGTCTTCGGGGTCCTCTGCTGCTTTTTATCCGCCATTTTCTGTCGTATCGTACCTTCCGCGTTGCAAGTCGCGGCCTCATATAGTTCCTCCCACGTCCAGGAGAACGGTGTGCCACAGGGTTCTGTTTTAAGTGTCTGCCTGTTTTTAATAGCCATTAACGGGCTCGCTGCAGCCGTGGGCAATTCTGTCTCCGCTTCCCTGTATGCTGACGACTTCTGCCTTTACTATAGCTCTATTGGCATTGCAGGTGCTGAACGTCAGCTACAGGGCGCAATCCGCAAGGCGCAGTCTTGGGCTGTAGCGCGTGGTTTTCAGTTTTCGGCTGCCAAGACACGCGTTATGCATTTCTGCCGGCGCCGAACAGTCCATCCTGCGCCGCGGCTTTATCTTGATGGTGAACTTCTTGCTGTGGTGGAGACCCACAGGTTTTTGGGTGTACTTTTTGATGCCCGGTTGACTTGGCTGCCTCATATTCGGCAGCTTAAACAGGCGTGTTGGCGGCATCTCAATGCTCTGCGATGCTTGAGCCACACCAGCTGGGGCGCCGACCTATCTACCTTATTACGGCTCTACCAGGCGTTAATCCAGTCCCGTCTGGATTATCGGAGCCTGGCTTATGGCTCCGCTTCCCCATCTGCGTTGCGGATACTGGACCCAATACTACACAGCGGGATACGACATGCCACTGGTGCCTTCCGCACCAGCCCTGTGGACAGCGTACTAGTGGAGGCAGGAGTCCCTCCCCTGCGGTTACGGCGCCAACGTTTGCTGGCCACTTATGCTGCCCATGTTTTTAGCTTGCCCGGGCATCCAAACTATCGTCTCCTGTTCCCGCAATCGGTCGTCCATCTGCCAGAACGTCGGCCCCGGTCTGGTTGTACGATCGCGGTCCGAATCAAAGAGCTTCTCTCTGGGCTTAGGGTTTTCACTGTTCCACCTCCTTTCCGGGCCACTTTGCGTACTCCCCCATGGTGTGTTCCTCGCCCTTGCCTTCGGCTCGACTTGGCACTGGGCCCGAAGGACTGAGTCCCTCCAGAGGCCTTCCGCTGCCGCTTTTATTCCATCCTGGCCACGTATCACGGCTCTGGCATTGTTTACACTGATGGTTCGATGGTTGCTGGTCGTGTCGGGTATGCGCTAACTCTAGGGGACCATTCCGAACAACGTTCCTTGCAGGATGGCTGCAGCATTTACACTGCTGAGCTGGTTGCCATCTTTCGTGCCCTAGAGTATATCCGCTCCTGCTCAGGTGAGTCCTTCGTTATCTGTAGCGATTCCCTGAGCAGTTTACGATGTCTCGACCAGTGTTTCCCTCGTTCTCGTCTGGTGATGGCTATCCATGAGTCCCTGCATACTCTTGCCCGTTGCGGCCGCTCTGTGGTCTTTGTGTGGACCCCCGGTCATGTCGGTATCCCAGGCAATGAACGTGTTGACCGCCTGGCCAAACAGGCCACCAGTGAACCCACTCTAGACATTGGCCTTCCGGAGACTGATTTGAGGGCGGTCTTACGCCGCAAAGTTATCTCGCTCTGGGACGCTGTATGGCGCGGTCTGACTACCCGTAACAAACTCCGTGCCGTCAAGGAGACGACGACTGTGTGGCACTCCTCCTTGCACGTGTCTCGCAAGGAGTCTGTCGTCCTATGCCGACTGCCCATTGGGCACACACTGATGACCCACGGCCACTTATTGCGCCGTGAGGACCCACCTCTATGTCGCTGCAGCTCCATTTTATCTGTGGTCCACATTTTCTTGGAGTGTCCGCTTTTAGCTGTGCTCAGGCAGACGTTCGCACTGCCTGACACGCTCCCTGCCCTTTTAACTGATGACCCTGCTATGGCTGGCTTAGTTTTACGTTTTATTCGGGCAGGGGGTTTTTATCATTTAATCTGAGTGTTTCTGTTTTTTAGTGTTGATTCTGGCTTTTGGCCTCCGATTTTAAACTGAGTTTTTAATGTGTTCTCGGTGGTTGGCTTTTCCCTTTTTTTCTCTATGGTCGGCCAACCACCGTCACACTCTGTGTGATTTTAATTTGTTTTGTCTGATCTCTGTCGGCGTATTTCTTGTCTCGTGTCGTCTGACGTCTTTCCTGCTGTTCGTTTTTATTGTCTTTGGGTGGTTTTAATTTTTTGGAGAAAGGGACCGATGACCGTTGCAGTCTGGTCCCTGTAATCCCACAAACCAACCAACCTATAACGGTCTTGAGTGCTACTCCCCCCCCCCCCTTTCAAGTATGACCCCATTGTTATGTATTTTTCACTTCATGGAAATACTTGTAGAACATGAAACTTCATTAAAAAATTTTCGTTGTGAGGAATCGAATCTGTGCTGCGCTTGTGGTATACGAGCGCTCTGCCACAGATCCACACTGCCTTTAAAAAAATTGATCTCATTTTATTTTATATTAAAGATGCTCAGGAAACTACAAAGTCAGTTTCCTTGAGAGTGTTTGAGAGTTGCATTGAACTGCTATGGGCAGCATCGAACTGCTATGGGTGATTGGTATTTGGCTTCTGAACTTAAAATACTATGAATTAAAAAAAAAAATCTTATTGCCATGTGTCTCTTTGTAAAAAGCTACAACATCCACATGAAGGATGAGTGTATGATGCAGAGAAGCCTAAAGATGGTATGGCTGTGTTCATCGAGGACACTTGCCTTCAATCTCCACAACAACTTTCAACCAGTAACAGTTACTATTCATGCACCCCAAAAGACCATCTCTGACCACTGTTCAGCTCTTATTGAACTGATCAAAGAACTTCCTCATCCATTTCCTCTAATAGATTTTAACACTCACACACTTGATGTGGAGCTAAATGCTATATGGCCATTTCTGCCACATGTTTCGATACTCACACTCATCAGAACCTATATAGTACTTCCCATTTATGTAGGATCATGAAATTTGAGACGAAGCGAAGTTTCACAGTACAAGTAAGGAAAAAAATACAATAATTGTTAATTTGTAATTATATCACATAAAAATATTTTTTCCCATTTGTTGCCCATCTGTTAAGACCCCTTTTCCTCAGGAGCAGGTATAGGTATCAAGTTGAAATTTATGTTACATACTAAGGTCAAAAGTCATTTGGCAATGTGAAAATTTTAACTTTTAAGTCAGTGCAATCAAAAGATGTAGCTATATGTGCCATATTTTGATACAAACTCACTCATCAGAGCCTATAGATGAAAGAGTCTACTTGTATACACATGTTTGGCATGGTGGTGTAGTGGTAAAGCAAGTGCCTAGAAGCAGAAATGTCATGGGATCAAATCTGTCAGAATACGGATTTTTCAGTCTTCGTTTTAACCTAGCCTTCTCCTCTCAGCTTCCTGAGGAGTCATCAGAAACAACATATGGTTTGGATTTCACATTCAACTATAGGTCCCTTACACTGGTTGGATAACTGGAGTAGATTAGGGACGTACAAGTTGCCGAAGTGGTGTCCAGCAAAAAGATTTGCACCAGGCAAAGTAAGGTAAAGTAAGTTTGTACGGTAGCCTCAGAGCATGAGTGTTATCGCACTTGCCGGAGTTTTTTATATGACATCAGGAAATAAGCAAATAGCCTGTGTTTCTGTGTTAGAAGAAGGCTGTAAAGAGAGGACATCTGGACTTCTGCTCAGCTTCAATAATGAATAAGAATGGAAGGCTCTTCTTTATTTGAGAACTTGAATCCATCATATCTGTGATAAAGTTACAGCTGTAGGACCTAATGGTACTCAGTACTTTATAAGGTATCATCAGCCTATGGAACCAGTTTTGGGACAGTTATTACACTGAAGTGCTAAAGAAACTGGTATAAGCATGCGTATTCAAATACAGAGAGATGTAAAGAGGCAGAATACGACGTTGCAGTCAGCACCGCCTATATAAGACAAGTGTCGGGCGCAGTAGTTAGATAAATTACTGCCGCTACAATGGCAGGTTGTCAAAATTTAAGTGAATTTGAACATGGTTTTGTAGGTGGCGCATGAACAATGAGACACAGCATCTCCGAGATAGCGATGGAGTGGGGATTTTCCTGTATGACCGTTTCACGAGTGTAGCGTATCAGGGATCCGGTAACACATATAATCTCCAAAATTGCTGCGACCAGAAAAAGATCCAGCAAGAATGGGACCAACGACGACTGAAGAGAATCGTTCAATGATACAGAAGTGCAACCCTTCCACAAATTGCTGCAGATTTCAGTACTGGGTCATCAACAAGTGTCAGTGTGTGAACCATCCAACAAAAAATTATAGATATGGTCTTTTGGAGCCAAAGGCCCACTTGTGTGCCCTTGATGATTGCACGACACAAAGCATTACGCTTCACCTGGGCCCGTCAACACCGACATTGGACTGTTGATGACTGGGAACATGTTGAATGGTCGGACGAGTCTCTTTTCAAATTATATTGAGCAGCTGGACATAAACAGGTATGGAGACAACCTCATGAATCCGTGGACCCTGCATGTCAGCAGGAGATTGTTCAAGCCGGTGGAGGCTCTGTAATGGTGTGGGGCATGTGCAGTTGGAGTGATATGGGACCCCTGATATGTCTAGATATGACTACAACAGGTGATACGTATGTAAGCATCCAGTCTAATCACATGCATCCATTCAGGTCCATTGTGCATTGCGATGGACTTCGGCAATTCCAGCAGGAAAATGCAACACCCCACACATCCAGAACTGCTACGGAGTGGCTCCAGGAACACTCTTCTGAGTTTAAACACTTCCACTGGTCACCAAACTCCCCAGACATGAACATTATTGAGCATATCTGAAATGCCTTGCAATGTGCTGTTCAGAAGAGGTCTCCACCCCCTCGTACTCTTACAGATTTATGAAGAGCCCTGCAGAATTCATGGTGTCAGTTCCCTCCAGCACTACTTCAGACATTTGTTGAGTCCATGCCACATAATGTTGAGGCACTTCTTTGTGCTCACAGGGGCCTTACACGATATTAGGCATATGTACCAGTTTATTTGGCTCTTCAGTGTATATCCCAACTTGCCGGGGGTTCTTATCTTCTCTGCCTGCCCAAAGCTAGGCATCCACAAGCAGATATTTCATTGTTGCCCTCAACAGCTGCTTAGGAGAGAGTGTTGAATGATTAATCAAATGGTACTGCACTTGGATTCTCAAATGATGAAATCTTATCAGTTGTTTGCAGTGAGTTCAGGACTCACTCCTTGATAGCCTGACTACTAGAAGCAGCTTATATAGAGACACAAGTGACATCTCAGAGGGATATTGGATAAGCATGTGACACAATGTGCTTCACCCACATCTACATTTACTTGGCTACTCTGCAAATCACACTTAAGTGCCTGGCAGAGGGTTCATCAATCCATCTTCATAATACTCTGTTATTCCACTCTTGAACAGTGCTCTGATACAACTAATGCCTGTATCTTTCTGTGCGAACTCTGATTTCCCTTATTTTATTGTGATGATTGTTTCTACCTATGTAGGTGAGTGTCAACAAAATATTTTCGCATTCGGGGAAGAAAGATGGTAATTGAAATTTGGTGAGAGAAGATCCCGCTGCAATGAGAAATACCTTTGTTTTAATGATATCCACCCCAAATCCTGTATCATGTCCATGATACTCTCTTCCCTATTTCTCGATAATACAAAATGTGCTGGTCTTCTTTGAACTTTCTCGTGGTACTCCGTTAACCATACCTCATAAGGATCCAATACCGTGCAACAGCACTCCAAAAGAGGGCGGACAGGCGTAGTGTAGGCAGTCTCTGTAGTAGATCTGTTGCATCTTCTAAGTGTTCTGCCAGTAAGATGCAGTTTTGGTTCACCTTGCCAACGTTTTCCTTGTGTTCTTTCCAACTCAAGATTTGTAATTCTTAGGTATTTAATTGAATTTACAGCCTTCAGATTTGATTGATTTATTGTGTAATTGAAGTTTAATGGATTCGTTTTAGCACTCATGTGTATAGCCTCATACTTTTTGTTATTTAGAGTCGGTTGACAATTTTCACACGATTCAGATATCTTATTTAAATAGTTTTGCAATTGGTTTCGATCTTCTGATCACTATACTAGAAGATAAACGACAGCACCATCTGGAAACAACCTAAGGTGGCTGCTCTGATTGCCTCCTGAATTGTTTATATAAATAGGAGAAACAGAGGAGCTATGACACTACCTTGGGGAATGCCAGAAATCACTTCTGTTTTACTCGGTGACTTTCCACCAGTTACTATGAACTGTGTAACCTCTCTGACAGGAAATTATGAATACAGACATATAACTGAGATGATATTCCATAAGCACGTAATTTGATGACAAGCTGCTTGTGAGGTCTGTTGTCAAAAGCCTTCTGCAAATCTAGGAGTATGGAATCAATTTGAAATCCTTTGTCGCTAGCACTCAACACTTAGTGTCAGTAAAGAGCTAGTTGTATTTCACAAGAACAATGTTTTTTAAATTCATGTTGTCTGTGTGTCAGCAGATCTTTCTCTTCAAGGTAATCATAATGTTTGAACACAATATATGTTCCAGAACCCTGCTGCATATTGGCGTTAATGATATGAGCCTGTAATTTAGTGGATTACGCCTATTGCTTGTCTTGTTTATTGCTGTGACCAATATAACTTTCCAGTCTTTGGGTACGGATCTTTTGTCGAACGAGCAGTTGTGTATGATTGTTAAGTATGGGGCTATTGCATCAGCATACTCCGAGAGGAACCTAATTGGTATACAGTCTAGACAGCAAGATTTGCTTTGATTGTTGTTGTTGTTGTTGTTGTTGTTGTGGTCTTCAGTCCTGAGACTGGTTTGATGCAGCTCTCCATGCTACTCTATCCTGTGCAAGCTTCATCATCTCCCAGTACCAACTGCAACCTACATCCTTCTGAATCTGTTTAGTGTATTCATCTCTTGGTCACCCTCCACGCTGCCCTCCAATACTAAATTGGTGATCCCTTGATGCCTCAGAACATGTCCTACCAACCGATCCCTTCTTCTAGTCAAGTTGTGCCACAAACTTCTCTTCTCCCCAACCCTATTCAATACCTCCTCATTAGTTATATGATCTACCCATCTAATCTTTAGCATTCTTCTGTAGCACCACATTTCGAAAGCTTTTATTTGCTTCTTGTCCAAACTAGTTATCGTCCATGTTTCACTTCCATACGTGGCTACACTCCATACAAATACTTTCAGAAACGACTTCCTGACACTTAAATATATACTCGATGTTAACAAATTTCTCTTCTTCAGAAACACTTTCCTTGCCATTGCCAGTCTACATTTTATACCCTCTCTGCTTCGACCATCATCAGTCATTTTGCTCCCCAAATAGCAAAACTCCTTTACTACTTTAAGTGTCTCATTTCCTAATCTAATCCCCTCCGCATCACCCGATTTAATTTGACTACATTCCATTATCCTTGTTTTGCTTTTGTTGATGTTCATCTTATATCCTCCTTTCAAGACACTGTCCATTCCGTTCAACTGCTCTTCCAAGTCCTTTGCTGTCTCTGACAGAATTACAATGTCATCGGCGAACCTCAAAGTTTTTATTTCTTCTCCATGAATTTTAATACCTACTCCGAATTTTTCTTTTGTTTCCTTCACTGCTTGCTCAATATACAGATTGAATAACATGGGGGAGAGGCTACAACCCTGTCTCACTCCCTTCCCAACCACTGCTTCCTTTTCATGTCCCTCGACTCTTATAACTGCCATCTGGTTTCTGTACACATTGTAAATAGCCTTTCGCTCCCAGTATTTTTTCCCTGCCACCTTCAGAATTTGAAAGAGAGTATTCCGGTCAACATTGTCAAAAGCTTTCTCTAAGTCTACAAATGCTAGAAACGTTGGTATGCATTTCCTTAATCTAGTTTCTATGATAAGTCGTAGGTTCAGTATTGCCTCACGTGTTCCAACATTTCTACAGAATCCAAACTGATCTTCCCTGAGGTTGGCTTCTACCAGTTTTTCCATTCATCTGTAAAGAATTCTTGTTAGTATTTTGCAGCCGTGGATTGTTAAACTAGTAGTTATGTAATTTTCACATCTGTGAACACCTGCTTTCTTTGTAATTAGAATTATTATATTCTTCTTGAAGTCTGAGGGTTTTTCACCTGTCTCATACATCTTGCTCATCAGATGGTAGAGTTTTGTCAGGGCTGGCTCTCCCAAGGCTATCAGTAGTTCTAATGGAATGTTGTCTACTCCCGGGGCCTTGTTTCGACTCAGGTCTTTCAGTGCTCTGTCAAACTCTTCACGCAGTATCGTATCTCCCATTTCATCTTCATCTACATCCTCTTCCATTTCCATAATATTGTCCTCAAGTACATCGCCCTTGTATAGACCCTCTACATACTCCTTCCACCTTTCTGCTTTCCCTTCTTTGCTTAGAACTGGGTTTCCATCTGAGCTCTTGATATTCATACAAGTGGTTCTCTTTTCTCCAAAGGTCTCTTTAATTTTCCTGTAGGCAGTATCTATCTTACCGTTAGTGAGATAAGCCTCTACATCCTTACATTTGTCCTCTAGCCATCCCTGCTTAGTCATTTTGCACTTCCTGTCGATCTCATTTTTGAGACGTTTGTATCCCTTTTTGCCTGCTTCATTTACTGCGTTTTTATATTTTCTCCTTTCATCAATTAAATTCAATATTTCTTCTGTTACCCAAGGATTTTTACCAGCCCTTGTCTTTTTACCTACTTGATCCTCTGCTGCCTTCACTACTTCATCCCTCAAAGCTACCCATTCTTCTTCTACTGTATTTCTTTTCCCCATTCCTGTCATTGTTGCTTTATGCTCTCCCCAAATCTCTGTACAACTTCTGATTTAGTCAGTTTATCCAGGTCCTATCTCCTTAAATTCCCACCTTTTTGCAGTTTCTTCAGTTTTAATCTACAGTTCATAACCAATAGATTGTGGTCAGAGTCCACATCTGCCCCTGGAAATGTCTTACAATTAAAAACCTGGTTACTAAATCTCTGTCTTACCATTATATAATCTATCTGAAACCTGTCAGTATCTCCAGGCTTCTTCCATGTATACAACCTTCTTTTATGATTCTTGAACCAAGTGTTAGCTATGATTAAGTTGTGCTCTCTGCAAAATTCTACCAGGCGGCTTCTTCTTTCATTTCTTAGCCCCAATCCACATTCACCTACTATGTTTCCTTCTCTCCCTTTTCCTACTACCGAATTCCAGTCACCCATGACTATTAAATTTTCGTCTCCCTTCACTATCTGAATAATTTCTTTTATTTCATCATACATTTCTTCAATTTCTTCGTCATCTGCAGAGCTAGTTGGCATATAAACTTGTACTACTGTAGTAGGCGTGAGCTTCGTGTCTATCTTGGCCACAATAATGCATTCACTATGCTGTTTGTAGTAGCTTACCTACACTCCTATTTTTTATTCATTATTAAACCAACTCCTGCATTACACCTATTTGATTTTGTATTTATAACCCTGTATTCACCTGACCAGAAGTCTTCCTCCTCCTGCCAGCGAACTTCACTAATTCCTACTACATCTAACTTTAACCTATCCGTTTCCCTTTTTAAATTTTCTAACCTACCTACTCGATTAAGGGATTTGACATGCCACGCTCCGATGCATAGAACACCAGTTTTCTTTCTCCTGATAACAACGTCCGCCTGAGTAGTCCCCGCCCAGAGATCCGAATGGGGGACTATTTTACCCAAGAGGACGCCATCATCATTTAACCATACAGTAAAGCTGCATGCCCTCGGGAAAAATTACGTCTGTAGTTTCCCCTTGCTTTCAGCCGTTCGCAGTACCAGCACAGCAAGGCCATTTTGGTTAGTGTTACAAGGCCAGATCAATCAATCATCCAGACTGTTGCCCCTGCAACTACTGAAAAGGCTGCTGTCCCTTTTGAGGAATCACGCGTTTGTCTGGTCTCTCAACAGATAACCCTCCGTTGTGGTTGCACCTAGGGTACGGCTATCTGTATCGCTGAGGCACGCAAGCCTCCCCACCAACGGCAAGGTCCATGGTTCTTGGGAGGGTTTGCTTTGATTAAGTGATGTAAATTGATTCACTATTTTGAGGATATCTACTTCTAAATTCCTCGGGTTGGCCTTCTAAGTTACTCATGTTGACAGCTCTTCTTGATTTGAATTGTGGAATATATACTTCATCTTCTTTGATGGAGGAATTTCGGAAGGCCGTGTTTAGTATCTCTGCTTTAGCAGCACTTTCATCGATAGTATTTCCATTCTATCGTGCAGAGAAGGCATTGATTGTGTCTTGCCCCTAGCATATGACCAGAATCTCCTTGGATTTTCTGCCAGGTTATATAAGCTATAATATCCTGAGCCAACCTAAAAGAAGGAAAATTTGTGGCTGTGCATCATTGTTATTGAGGTCCCTTCTCGGAAAATAGTTATTTGAAAGTTGAGTGTGAAACATGATCTCAGATAAACTTACTCCATAGAATGGTGTCGCATAAGGTAGTGTGTTACGCGCCCTTCTCTTTGCTCTAAATAACATAAGCAGGACAATAAAGAGCGCTATGACAAGCTTGCTGTTTGCCACAATATTATGAAATATCGCTATTCCTACACTGTCACAGTGACAACTCATCAAAATTTCAACTTGTTCTTGTAGTGCTCTCCTTATATCTCCAAAACACAAGTTTTATTTTTTACACTGGATAACATTTGTGCCAATTACTGCCATTTGCAGTGGATATTTAATTTATCTCACTTGTGATATAAGGACATCCTTCTCAGTTTCAGCAACTCTGAGGGTTCTGGACCTCATGTACAAGGGAAGCTCATCTGGGTATCACATTTGTATAACCATAGGTGAAAGCATTGAAGGCCATGAATATTCTGGAGTGCCTCCATTAGAAAAGTTATAATGCTGACAGATCGAGCTTACTGCAATTTTACAGGACATTCATTCACTCTCAAGTGGACTAAGAGTGTAACACTTATGGATTGGAACAAATTCTTATTTGAAAATATTAAATGAAGTGTATCATGATTCAAAGACTTCTTGATGGGGCTTATAGGACAAACTCCACCCTTTTGAGCTAACAATCTGGTGGCAGCATGGTACAGTGAAACATACATTTAGGGCCATGTCAGCTACAGAGTTCCCTACGTTCAGTACCATTGCTCACCACCAATAAAGTAACTAAGTAATCACCTACAACCTACATAGTTCATCTGGAAACATACATAGTTGTTAGGGATCCAAGGGAAGCATCATAGCCGCGCGGGATTAACCGAGCGGTCTAAGGCGCTGCAGTCATGGACTGTTCGGCTGGTCCCGGCGAAGGTTCGAGTCCTCCCTCGGGCATGGGTGTGTGTGTTTGTCTTTAGAATAATTTAGGTTAATTAGTATGTAAGGTTAGGGACTGATGACCTCAGCAGTTAAGTCCCATAAGATTTCACATACATATGAACATTTTTGAAGCATCATATGTTCAGTCTCAGCATAATAGGCATGGGGGTCCCACACAGAAATGGAACAAACTACTACCATGGTTGATCAGTATGCCCCATATAATTTTATTTTAAACATGCATACTGGCTGTTCAGTGGTTTACGCTGATGGCTCCAAGCAATGGTCGTAATAGTCTGCCTTAAAATACATTTATTAAGGTAATTTTTACTGTCTTTCTAGCAGAGTTGTATGTAGCCATTGCAGCTCTCAAGAAATTGTTTGTTGCACTAGCTGAGAAACCCAGAGTATCCTGGGTATTTATTTATAACTGTGCACAAGATTTTGTATGCATGGAATTTATTTGTTACTTATAAAGCTTCTTTGTATACAGTGTTTAAAGTAGTATGATTGGGGATGTGAATTACGAGCTTGCTTGCTTCACTAACACGAGAGAGCCACACAGAGCTGGGAATTCAAAAAGCACCTGACACTAAGGTCCATGCCTGCAACACAGCATCTGGCATTGTGTTTTGGATATGGTTATGACATAACATAATCTCACTGAAAATTGTACATGTTTAAAGTGAAATGGTAAATTGGTAGGAATAATCAGGATTTGGGGTGTAAAAACTCATTCACATGTCCCACTTGCTATCAAAATTTCAACTCGTATGATGTGACATTGAAGAGAAGTAACTTTTAAACCTCTGTGAATGAAAGGTTCTGAGGAGAGAGATAATGCATGACATTCTTGATCAGAGTTAAGTCACGCCTTGGTTTTGCAAGGAGTTTCCATTGGTTTCCTGAGACCACACAGTCTTTTAGCTGTTCCAGTATATTGAAGAGACTTGACCATTTCTAGGCATTTTTATTCGTAAACAAAACAAAATCAAAATGTAATGAGTAAGCACCCAAATCACAAAGCAAACTTGTGAAATTTGTTTTTCATAGAAAGAATATAAATGAAACCTATCGAAAGAAACAACACTAAATCTCTGTGTCCTGGACAAGTAAATTCACTGTTAGTTTGTTTTTATGATTGCTGCATGTAATTCCGTCACTGATGCAAACTTCCAAAAATACATGTCACTGAGTTTAAACAAACTAACAGTGCCATATATATTGGTTTTTTGGTGTACTTCAGAACTAACAGCACCATCTATTGGTTCTTTGAACCACCAAGGTGGGCAGATGATTATAGATAAGACTTATAAGTTAAGATATCTTTTTCTAATGTTCCAGGCTGCACTCAAGTTACCTGTGAAAACTCCATGGAATTTTGTGTAGTTCTTTTAGAGATTAGCATGTTCAAGCAGAGACACAATGGCTTTAAAGTTTTATCATCAGTGAGGATTGCAGACAAATTTCTCATCTGATTCTCTGTTCCTCTTCTGAACATCTGGTGAATGTACCCAATAGAAAAACTTCATCAGCCTTTTCTCCTTTCAAAACCACAGTGGAAAGCTATTCTGTGAAGTACCGGGGCATATAGCAATCTATGATAATTGGATGGCAAGTGCAGTAGCTGAAGAGACTTCGGAGAAAAGTACAGTGGCTGTAGATGCCTTCCCCTTACATTTGTGAATGTCTTCATGAAAAGGTCAGTCGTTGAGAAGTGGGAAAGAGAGTGGCTGAAAATGTGGAGAATAGACTCCATATTCCCAAAGCAACCACTCAGTCATAGTGTACCTCCAGCCAATCGCTTGGGCAGAATGATGGGATTCTAGCTCATCTCCATATAGGCATTGTTCATAAACTGGTAACTTCCTACTGCATGTAGAAGAGTCAGTATAGTATTATTTCTGTGACACCAGCATACCAGTACACCACAATTTGGCAGTGTGTGGTCCGTGTGTTGAGCAGTGGGCATCAAGACAAAGCTAGCAGTACATCTTGATTTAGGCATTGACACTGTCATTGGTGGTAAGTTCCTATGGGACCAAACTGCTGAGGTCGTTGGTCCCTAGACACTGTCAGTAAAATTTTGTGAGGCCAGCTCTAATCTCTAAATGCTGAAGAGAAAGATATGAGTTTTCTAAACTGGTTGCTACTACTTATGCAGTATTTGTTGTATTAATTTTTATCCATAGTGCTTTTCAATTTCTTAATGATGTAAACTTATTTTTTTACTTCACTGTCTTTGCCTGCTCCTTAACAGTAAGAGATTATCAAATTTAGAAGAATGCTATTGACAACAAGATTGAGTGCTCTAAAACCAACTGCTACGATCCAGTTGCTGAGAGTTCCTCGCTGCAGCACAGACTTTTGTGTTCTTTTAATATCTGGTTCGCTTCCTTATTTAGCAGTTAGGCAGCTGATGGTTGGTATGGTTGCAAAAACCACCATACTTAATAACTATCAGATTTCGTATGTCTTAAGACTGGTCCCTAGCTCTAGATTTGTTGGTGCTAGAGGTACGCTCATGTCTCAGGTACGGTTCTGCAAGACATTTATGAGATACCCAGCTACCAGTTTCACATCCTTTGGCACATTCTCTTTGAAGAGTGCCACTGAATAGTGATAGACTATTTCTCAAAACTAAAAATTATAAACAAAGATGATGAGAACTTGTGGAGGAGTAAGAACATTGTATGTGGTATGACTGATGATGTTTTCTTATTATGCAAAGTAACATAATAAAATATATAAGCCATGACATATTAAAAAGGACACACAGCAAATTTTAAATTTCTTTGAAATTGTAATGTACAAAGACTTAATTATGTTTGTACCTTATTTGCAGGTGAAGTGGAAAGGACTAAGGAGGAAAAAGTAATTTTCTTGGGTAATGGCACAGCTGAACTGGTGGAAGTCAAAGAAGAAAAAAGACAAAACAATGTAAAGACAGAGGTCGAGGAAGTGGGAACTGGAGGACCGAGCAAGTGGGAGGTGTCCAGCAGCAGCAGTATTGAAGAAGTTAGCATTAACAGTGATCAGTCACGTGAGAAAGATGATTCACCAGACATTGAGGTAGTCAAGGAAGTGAGCTTTGAGGAGAGGCTGAAAATAGTTGATAGCATTGGTATGTCATTTCCACGTTTATTGTATCTATTACACCTGTTTACCAATCAGTTCTGATGAGTCCCATTTTCACTTTTTGTTAGAACTGAGTGGCGACAGTGAAGAAGAGGAAACTAGTGTTCTACACGCAGATGACATTAATGAAGTTATGGAAGTGGGAAAGAGTTCACGGTAATTATTTCTCTAATTATTTGTGTGTGTGTGTGTGTGTGTGTGTGTGTGTGTGTGTGTGTTTTGCACAACACTCATAACTTATCCATTGTTTCTGGTTCCAGAAAAGCAGTAAAGGATGAAGAAGTAGAAGAAAAAGAAACACCTAGCAGAGGATGGTATAAACCAAAGTGGTAGCAAATATATCTTTCCTACAAAAAAGTGTCATACAATGTACAAAATGTGAAATTTTTTATTGTAATGTTGACTGTTTTGTCTGAGATATGTTTCATCTTCGTTGTTATAAAGCTTTTGGGAGATACAAACTTTTATTGTGTATTAGCCAGCCTTGCACATTAATACTTTTTGACACTGTAAGTAATTCTTGTTACACAGCAGTAGGTACACTTCAGATAAGTGAAAGAAATTGCTTCAGTCTTTGTTAGTGCACACTTTTCACATGCCAACAGAGGATGTGCACTTTACAGTCATACTGACAACGCAACATAGTTTATGTGCTAATGCAATCGCAGCATCATATTAAAGGCATTAGATGAAATAAAGTGTAACATCAGTTGAAAGATTCTGAAGATATGGGTAAAGTGTAGAAGAAAGTCATCCAGGATTTGAATATGACATCAAGCTCTGAAAGAACTGACATTTTTGCCTTAAGAGAACATTGAACAATCTCACATCCAACACCTTTACCAGTTGGATTCAAGACTGTTTGCTGCTTCCCATTAAATGACCATCATGAGATTGTAATGATGGGAGAAAGAATAGAGACAAAAGTAAAATCAATAATAAAGTACAAATTCACAGGATTTATTCAGGCGCACACAACAAGTGCAATTAACAGGTAGCCATTTCAAGTACACACCAGCAAAGAGATTAAATGGAAGACTACAATTCTTGTGGCTGCAAATGTATATCCAGCAAAGTGTGGCATTTCTACTCTTGACGTGACAGTTTCTATCTTAAGCTATCTTTTCACTCAGTCAGTGACACAGGTGTATTTCATGAAAGACTAAGTATGCACTAGTAGTGCTTATTTATAAAATTGAAGCAAAGCAAGTAATGCCTAATTACAAACTATTCTCAGTACATCCCGTTATTTAAATCTATTGAGAACAAAATTTGTGATAGATTACTGATCCTCTTTCCTCCCAGTAACTTTGCAATGACTTCATTTTTCCCTATTAAGTGTGCTCTGCAGAGGAAGCAAATTTATAAAATTTTACTTGGCTATCTGAGGTATTGTGGTATTAATGTCACAACAATTGCATGGGTGGAGATGTCCATCCAAACTTCACAAGCAACCTTTCATTTTATTTATTTATTTACACGTCAAGTTCTGTAGGACCAAATTGAGGAGCAAATCTCCAAGGTCATGGAACATGTCAGTACATGAAATTACAACATAAAAGTAATAACAGATAAAAATAAAATATTTATGAACCTGAAAACAATCAGTCCATAAGTTTAAGTAAACACAATCAACAATACAACAAGAGTCAGCTTAAGTTTTCAAAGAACTCCTTGATAGAATAGGAGTGACCCATGGGAAAACTCTTCAGTTTTGATTTGAAAGCATGTGGATTACTGCTAAGATTTTTGAATTTGAGTGGCAGCTTATTAAAAATGGCTGCATTAGTATACTGCTCACCTTTCTGCACAAGGGTGACGAAGTCCAGTCCAAATGCAGGTTTGATTTCTGCTGAGTATTAGCTGAGTGAAGGTTGCTTATTCTTGGGAATAAGCTAATATTGTTAACAAGAAATGACTGTAAGGAATATATACATTTGAGAGGCCAATGTCAAAATACCCAGACTCGAGAACAAGGGTCAACAATAGGTTCGTGAATTTACATCACTTATTGCCTTAACCACCCATTTTTGAGCCAAAAGTATCCTTTTAGAATGGGAAGAGTTACCCCAAAATATAATACCATATGACATAAGTGAATGAAAATAAGCAACATAGATTAATTTTCATGTCGAACGATCACTCGCTTCAGATACCTTTCGAACAGTAAAAATGGCAGTATTGTCATTGAACAAGATCCTGAACGTGGGCTTTCCACGACAGCTTACTATCTATCTGAACACCTAGAAATTTGAACTGTTCAGCCGGCCGGTGTGGCCGTGCGGCTCTGGGCGCTTCAGTCTGGAACCGCGTGACCGCTATGGTCACAGGTTCGAATCCTGCTTCGGGCATGGATGTGTGTGATGTCCTTAGGTTAGTTAGGTTTAAGTAGTTCTAAGTTCTAGGGGACTGATGACCATAGATGTTAAGTCCCATAGTGCTCAGAGCCATTTGAACCATTTTTTTTTAACTGTTCAGTTTCACTAATCATATGCCCATTCTGTGAAATTACAATGTCAGGTTTTGTTGAATTGTGTGTTAGAAACTGTAAAAACTGAATCTTACTGTGATTTAGCATTAGTTTATTTCCTACAAGCCATGAACTCAGGTCATGAACGGTACTATTTGAAACCGAGCCAATCTTGCACACAACATTCTTTACTACCAAGCTAGTGTCATCTCATCAGCAAACAGAAATATTTTAGAGTTACCCATAATACTAGAGGGCATATCACTTATATAAGTAAGGAACAGGAGTGGCCCCAACACTGAGCCCTGTGGCACCCCCCACTTGACCGTACCCCACTCAGACCCCACATCACAGCCATTCTCAACATGTGAATAATTACCTTTTGCTGTCTTTTGCTAAAGTAAGAGGTGAACCAATTGCGGGCTACTCCCCGTATTCCATAATGGTCCAACTTCTGGTGCAATATTGTGTGATCAACACCATCAAACGCCTTAGTTAAATCAAAAAATATGCCTAGCATTCGAAACCTTTTGTTTAACCCATCCAGTACCTCACAGAGAAAAGAGAATATAGCATTTTCAGTTAAACAACTTCTAAAGCCGAACTGTACATTTGATAGCACATCATTTGATATAAAATGATCAATTATCCGTACATACACAGCCTTTTCAATGACCTTCGCAAACAATGTTGGCATATAAATAGGTCTAAAATTGTCTACATTATCCCTTTCTCCCTTTTTATAAAGTGGCTTTACAACTGAGTACTTAAATCATTCAGGAAACTGGCCATTCCTAAAGGAAAAATTACAAATATGGCTAAACACAGGGCTAACATGTACAGCACAGTACTTTAATATTCTGCTAGGCACTCCATCATATCCATGAGAGCCCTTAGTCTTCAGTGGTTTAATTATTGACCCTGCCTCCCTCTTATCTCTATCACAGAGGAGTATTTCAGACATCATTATCGGAAAGGCATATGCCTAGCAAGTCATGTGATTCCCTGTAGAAACTAAATTTTTATTTAATTCACCAGCAATGCTCGGAAAATGATTGCTAAATACTGTAAATATATCTGACTTATCAGTAACGGAAATATTTTTACTACGAACTGACTTTATATCATAGACCTTGTGCTGGTGACCAACACTTCCTTCACAACTGATCATATGGTTTTAATTTTATCCTACTCTTATTGCATACCACATACTCTTTGCCTTCCTAATAACATTTTTAAGCACCTTACAATACTGTTTGTAATTGGGCTACTGTAGCTTGAGTGTGACTACTTTTAACATTTTGATATAATTCCCGCTTTGTTCTACAAGATATCCTTATCCTACTAGTTAACCACATGGGCTGCCTATTATTGTTAGTACCCCGTTTAGAATGTTCTAATGGAAAGCAGCTCTCAAAGAGCATGAGAAATGTGTTAAGGAAAGCATTATATTTGTCGTCTATGTTATCGGCACTATAAATATTCTGCCGCTCTTGTTCCTAGGTAAGGTTTAGAAAACTGTCTATTGCTGTTGGATTAACTTACCCACATAGTTTGTGATTAAATGTGACATTTGTTTGAGTACAGAAGCCTTTTAGTGTTAAAATTTGTGCATCGTGGTCTGAAAGGTCATTCACCCTTTTACTATCAGAATACCCATCTATTAATGAAGAATGAATAAAAATATTGTCTATGGCTGTGCTACTGTTCCGCTGCACCCTAGTTGGAAAAACCGTCTGTGTCAGACCATATGAATTTAGGAGATCTACCAACATCCTTTTTCTTGCACCATCATATACAAAATTTATATTGAAGTCACCACATATGACTAATTTCTGGTACTTCCTACAAAGTGAATCAAGAGCCCTCTCTAGCTTGAGCAGAAGTGCTGTGGAGTCAGAGTTAGGGGACCCAGAAGTTTAGTTTCACTAAATTCAACTGCCCCTGCACAACATTCAAATATTTGTTCAGTGCAGTGCCGTGATACGCCTGTGGACTCAACGGAATTTATATTATATTCATGAGTAGCTTGACACACCTCTGTATGAGCTCAAATTTTTGTGATTTTTCCCATTATTGACATTTTACTAGATGACTTGTGAGGAAGCAATATGTTGCCCTTCTTTAGGATGAAATATTCAGTTGTTTTTAATGATTTCCCTGGTGATGGAATATCTTATCACTTTGTTGTTGAGTGAATTTCTGAGGCATATTTATTTCATTGTCTGAGATTTCAACTGATAACTTTCCAGCCATTGTCAGAGTGAGTTAGTGATTGGACTGTAAGTATGAAAATGAACCCACTTATTCTAACAGATTACAAAAGCACATTTGATGTGCATGAGTCACTGGTTACATAATTGTACAATTGCAGAATGGATATATAAATGTTTAATATGATATTAATAAAATGCAGAAGCATCGCAGGTAAGATCTCATAACTTGTAGTTAGTAACACTTATTGAAGTTTACAATGCCCAGTTTTAGGAACACATAATTGGTTGGAATCAGAAGTGAATAGCAACAAAATTCCAAGTTAAGAGTGGAATATTTATCATAAGAATAGGTTAGTTGACAATGGTGGTGGCATATTTACTGCAGTAAAGAATAACATCTAGTGATGTTATCATTGATTCCAGATGTAAATTAATCTGGGTAAAGTTAAGCATCAAAGGTCAGTCAAAAATGGTAATCAGATGTTTTTATAGACTCCTGCGGTTGGAAGCTGTAGTTGTAGAGTGCTTCAGAGAGAACATATAGATTATCGTTAATAATTCTCCTGATCGTACTGTTGTTAATAGAGGGTGAATTCAGCTTGCCAAGTGTAGATTGGAAAAATCTTAGTAGCAAAACTTGTGCCAAGGACAGGGATTCATGTGATATTATTCTGAATGTGTTGTCCAAAAATTACTTTGAGCAGATAATTAGAGAACCAATTCATGAAGGTAATTTCTTAGACCACCTGGCAGGAAACAGGCCTTAACTTATCGAATCTGTTAATATGGAGGAAGGTATCAGTGATCATAAGATTTTGATAGCAACAATGACCACAGGTTTTACGAGAAACATTAAGAAAGGTAGGAAAATATTTTTATTAACAAGAATGACGGGATACAAATTGAATAGTATTTTAGTAGTCAGCATCAAATACTCAGTGCTGATGATGAAGATGTGGAGCACAAATAAAAAAATTCAAAAGCATCATTCAGTATGCCTCAGATGAGTATGTTCCGAGCAAGGTCCTAAGGGATGGGAAAGACCCACTGTGGTTCAATAACAGTGTTAGAAAACTGCCACGCAGACAGAGAGAGCTTCATTACAGATTCAGGAGAAGTCACAACCTAGCTGCCAAACAAAAGCTGAAAGAAGCGAAAATGAGCATTTATTGAGAGAAGCTGTCGATTACTTTGGAAGTAAAATGTTCTCAACTGAGCTGAGTAAACACACTAAGAGGCTTTGGTCTTACATAAAATCAGTAAATGGTTCAAAATCCCATAGTTATTCACTCAGTGATCATAGTGGCACAGAACTGGAAGAACAGAGAGGATTCTGCATACAAGTTTTGCTCTCTTCCTCCATGAGATCTGTAATACTATAGACAGTGCTGCCCAGGTTGGTGCCTTGTTCCTTGACTTCAGGAAGGCATTTGATACTGTCCTGCACTGCTGCTTAGTGAAAAAATATGAGATTACTGAATATCAGACCAGATTTGCAGTTGGATTGAAGACCTCCTTGCAGACAGAACTCAACACGTGACTCTTAATGGAACAAAATCAGCAGGTGTAAAACTAATTTCTGGAGTAATTGAAGGAAGTGTGATAGGATCATTACTGTTAACAATGTATGTAAATGATGTAGTAGAAAGTGTTGGAAGCTCCTTAAGACTGTTCACAGGTGAAGCAGTTGTCTGTAGAAAGTAGCAATGCCAGAAGACAGTTTTGATTTGTAGAATGACCTGCAGAGGATTGATGAATGGTGCTGGCTCTGGCTGTTGGCCCTGAATGTAAATAACTGCAATGTATTGTGCAGACATAGAAAAGAAATCCACTACTGTGCAAATACACTATTGGTGGCGAATTGCTGGAAACAGTATTTACTGTAAAATATCTTAGAGTACATATCCAGAGCGACCTTAAAGGGAATGATCACATAAAACAAATAGCAGGAAAAACAGATGCCAGATTGAGACTCATAGGAAGAATTTCAAGGAAATGTAGCTCATCCACAAAGGAAGTCACTTCCAAGGCACTTGTTTGGCCTATTGTTGAGTACAGATCAAGAGAGAGGGATGGAGAGATAGAGAGAGAGAGAGAGAGAGAGAGAGAGAGAGACAGCTGGCTCCATCAAAGAGCATGTATTGTATTGGGTTTGTTTAATCAGCGCAAGGGGTTTACAGAGATGCTCAACAAAATCTGGTGGCAGACTTACAAGAAAAGTATTGTGCATTACAGAGAGACATACTACTGAAATTTCAAGAGCTCATTTTCCTGAAAAGTAAGACAACTTATTGCTTCTTCTCACATACATTGTGCAAAAAGTCCACAATCAGAAAATTCAAGAAATGGTAGCTAATACAGAGGCTTACCAATGATCATTCTTCCTATGCACCACTCACAAGTGAAACAGGGTAGGGGGCTCAGTTGGTCGTATCAGAAATACCCTCTGCCACACACTCTTAGGTGGCTTATGGACTATGATGTAGATTTAAATGTACTTCCTTCACTACAGCAAATCTTCCTGCAAAGTTCGTACAAGCACAGGGGGGGTGGGCATGTTGGTCATTGAGAGACAGACAATGGAGTCCTTAATGAAAATAACTGGCCAGACAATTAAGGAGATCTAGAGTACAATTGGTATGTTTGCCATTGGAAGGGGGGACTGGCTGGATGAATAGGGATGAGGAAGGTAATTTATTGTGTGCTTTTCAAAGCAATAATCCTGGCATTTGCCTTAAACAATATAGGGGAACCATGGAAAGCATAAATCTTAATGGTTGAATGGGGAATCTTCATCCTGAATGCAAAGGTGGACTAGACGTTGGTGGTGACAGCTTATTTATTGCTATAAAGATTCTGAATATGAAATAATCTGAATGAAGGTAAGTGTTAAATGGGGTAAAACATGATGTGTTGAATAGAAAATCAACTAAAATTGTGTGGCAGAGAAAAGCAACTGGACCTGATGGGTTAGCTTTACGATTTTGTACAAAATTATGCTTAAGCACTCGGTCCCCTACCAGCAGCAGTTTTAACAGTTCATTAAAACAGCAGATTTCAAGAAGGGACATTAGACAGACCCATGTAGCTATGGGCCTATTGTGGTGATGTAAATTTTTTTTGTTGCAGGTTCCATACCAAGATGGGAGGGAAGCAGCTCAGCTGTGATTATTCACTTCCGTTTATTCACTTTGCTTGCCCAGCCATTGATGCAATTGATTTTGGGATACTTGAATAGCAGAATTGAGCATCTTCTAGAGAATGCCAGTGATTGAATTCACAATCCCACATGTGTCACAAAAGTATGGCAGCAAGTGTCCAGTAAACCAACCAGAAAGCTTGAGGTCATGACAGGGATTGTGTTTGTGGGTTCTGTTACTGGTAGCCTCTGGAAGTGTCTGAGGATGGGATTTAAGAATCCTGAAATCAGTTGCGTTTGAGTTAAGTTTCACAGATCACAGCTGTGTGGATAAGTGAATTGAAGAAATGTAGTATTGTATATCACTTTTAATGCTTGTGTATTTTGAACTATTTGGAAAATGAAAATCTCCTCTAATGGAATCAACATAGATTCTGCAAGCAGTGATCTTGTGAAACTCAACTTGCTCTTTTTTTTCCCATGAGATCCCAAATAGATAGTGGCACCCAGGTTGTGGCTGTGTTCCTTGACTTCCAACAGTCATTCAAGACAGGTCCACACTGTCTCCTAATGAACAAAATGCAAGGCCACTTATTATTGGATTTAATGTCCCTGTCTGTGGATATGATCAATAGTGGATCAGAGGCACTACAGCTATCATCTGCAAGGTGCCAGAGATGTGATCACAGGGTCACGTGGGTAAGGCTGATGGCAGCTTAAATCTAAATGAGCAGCTGTGAGCCAGTCTTGTATGTAGTCCAATTCACAAACGATGGCAGTTCGCCCAGATTGATGCCAGTTCCAAGTGATAGATGTGGTACGCACGTACACCCTTGGAGAAAGCATGTATCCTGCAAATTATGTCTCTCGCTTGCTGATGTAGAATTTGTTGCTTACCACCACTATCAATGATAACTTGCAACAAATGGTATAGAAATACACTATGTGATCAAAAGCATCCAGACACATGGCTGAAAATGACTTAAAAGTTCATGGTGCCCTCCATCAGTAATGCTGGAATTCAATATGGAGTTGGCCCACCCTCAGCCTTGATGACAGCTTCCACTCTTGTGGACATACGTTAAATAAGGTGCTGGATGTTTTCTTGGAGAATGGCAGCCCATTCTTCATGGAGTGCTGCACTGAGGAGAGGTATCAATGTTGGTCGATGAGGCTTGGCACAAAGTCGGCATTCCAAAACATCCCAAAGGTTTTCCTACGGGATTCAGGTCAGGACTCTGAGCTGGCTAGTCCAATACGGGGATGTTATTGTCGTGTAACCACTCAGCCACAGGTCGTGCATTATGAACAGGTGCTCAATCGTGTTGAAATAAGCATTCGCCATCCCCGTATTGCTCTTCAACAGTGGGAAGCAATAAGATGCTTAAAACATCAATGTAGGCCTGTGCTGTGACAGTGCAAACCCCCTCCATGAAAAACACGACCACATCATAACACCACAGCCTCCAAATTTTACTGTTGGCACTACACACACTGGCAGATGACGTTCACTGGTCATTCGCCATACCCACACCCTGCCATCGGATTGCCACATTGTGTACCGTGATTTGTCACTCTACAGAACATTTTTCCACTGTTCAATCGTCCAATGTTTACACTCCTTAGACCAAGTGAGGCGTCATTTGGCATTTACCAGCATGATGTGTGGCTTATGAGCAGCTGCTTGACCATGAAATCCAAGTTTTCTCACCTCCCACTTTACTATCATAGTACTTGCAGTGGATCCTGATGCAGTTTTGAATTCCTGTGTGATGGTCTGCATAGATGTCTGCCTATTACACATTACGACCCTCTTCAACTGTCGGCGGTATCTGTCAGTCAACAGATGCTGTTGGCCTGTACACTTTTGTGCTGCACATTCTCTTCATGTTTCCACTTCACTACATCGGGACCAGTGGACCTAGAGTGTGGAAATCTCACATGCAGAGATATGACACAAGTGACATCCAATCACCTGACCACATTCGAAGTCCGTGAGTTCTGCGGAGCGCCCCATTCTGCTCTCTCACAATGTCTCATGACTACGGAGGTCGTTGATATGGAGTACCTGGGAGTAGGTGGCAGCACAATGCGCTTAATATGAAAAATGTATGTTTTTGGGGGTGTCCGGATAATTTTGATAACATAGTGTACCTCACTATGATCACGTTTAATACTTGCATGGCTACGACGTTCACAGTACTGTATCAAAACACTACTGAATGCTCTTTGACAGTCGGAGAATGCATGATGTAGGTTTGCAGAGCAAGCCTGGACTCAACCACCATCATTCATAACTATAGTTCGCTGCATGAGCTCAATTAAATATTGCCAAGCTGCTATTCGGATATTGATCCTGCTTTGAACATTGACTCTCTGGCATATATTCTAGAAGTTTATACAGTGATCTGCTCATGACAACCTTGCCTTGTTCAAGGATTATATGTTTGTATCACATGCAGACACCTGACTGGCAAAGCTTCATGATTGATTTCAGAACTTCCTAGTTGATATAACTTGGCATGTTGTTGGTGAACCCAGGGTTTGAAAGTTGGGCATCAGTCATTGGTGCCAGGCCCACCATAACCATAACCTCTGTAGTCTATACACTCAAAATAATGGCTGCTTGGATTGCAAGGACGATTGAACCCACTTAAAACTACTATCACTCATAAATGTATACTGTGGGTTAGATAGTTCTTAAGGCAAAATGTTTGTTAGCAGGCATCAACTGAAGTTCAGTTACACAGTTTTGTTGAACCACAAGAGAGCTTGTTAACATGTTGACTGCCACGAGGCTGCTGCCTGACACTCTGCTGATTCACGCCTGATACTGTGTGTCCGTCAGTGGCCTCAAGCCTCCACCCTGTTGAGTACAGTATCTCTGGACGACACGTTTGTAATATAGTCAAAGTAACATGCAACTTGTTGAAACATGTACTGTAGATGAACTTACCCTGCTTACCCTGTAGAGGCCATTTTGGGTTGATGAAGTGTTACCAGCTTAACTTTGGTCTTAGTTGCGGCTTTTACCCATTATACTTACTGTACATTTCTTCCAGTTCATTGCCGTCAACATTACCAACACAGCCGTCATTATCACTGCTGTCATCATCAGTTGTGTCAGAAAACTATGATAATACTGGATCAACGAAATCAAAATATAATTCTTCATGAAGGAAACTAGCCATTTTTCGAATTTTACAGTGTCGTTCCATCTCACTGGCTGATGGTACGGTATCCATTTGAGCTAAAACTAAAATCAGTTATGCTTGTATTATGTGGTAAAGCAAAACTCACTGTTCGTACCTTAATATAAAGTAGCAGTAAACTTTATTGTGGATGAAGATTGAGGAAATTTTGTGGGAATTAATTAAAAAAGCACTGTTGAAGATGAAGTTGCAAAAACCAAAACTCAAAACATTGAACAAGATATTGTTTCTGTACAACAGTGTCAGCTCAGTCAAGAAATACAAATTAATGACAGTAGTGTGCTATATACAAGGGTAAGTCAATTATTATCCACAAAGTAAGAACATCGTTTTTTGACATAGTTTCCTGCATTTCAAAGCACTTCGTCCATCACTGTACAAGCTTCCTAATGCCCTCATAAAAGAAGGTTCTCGGCTGAGCTGCGAGCCAGGAATGAACTGCTTCTTTCACTGCTTCGTCCAAGGCAAATTGACAGCCGCTTAATACCTGTTGGGTGGACCAAACAAGTGATAGTCAGAAGGGGCAAGATCAGGACTATATGGAGTATGATCCAGGACTTCAAATTAGAGTTTCTGAAGTGTTGCAGCAGTGTCAGCAGCAATATGCTGACGGGCATTGTCGTGCAACAAGACACCTTTTGACAGCAATCCTCGGCATTTGCTTTGAATTGCAGGCTTTAGCCTGACAGTGAGCATCTCACTGTAAAGTACACTGTTTATTGTTGTGCCCCTTTCCCCATAATGTTCCAGTACTGGACCTTGTGTGTCCCAGAAAACCATAAGCTTCAATTTTCCTGTGGACAGTAGGGTCTTGAACTTTTTCTTGCACAGCAAATTTGGATGTTTCCATTCCATACTCTGCCATTTACTCTCTGGTTTGTAATGATGGATACATTTTTAATCACCAGTAATGATCCTGTCTAAGAAGTTGTCCTCTTTGTTACCATAGTGATCCAAATGGTTTTTTCACATGTCCAAGCGTGTTTGTTTATGCAACTGTGTGTGCTGTTTTGGGACCCATCTTGCACACACTTACGAAACCCAAGTCTGCTGTGGATGATTTCATAGGCAGAACCATGACTAATTTGCAAATGATGTGCTTATTTGTCAATAGTTAATCGTCTGTCTAAGAGAATCATTTCACGTAAACGCTCAATGGTTTCTTCATTTGTGGCGGTAATTTCTGATCTCATTTGATTGCTCAGATGAATCCTGAGCTTATCTCCATTGTCCCCCTTTTTGATTGGATTGGATGGGGAACTTCCAAGACACTATACAATTCCAGAAAACGGGGAGACAACTTACTAGGAACATTACTGCGTGAATTTCTGCCCCCAACATTTTAGACAAGGACTACATCCCTGACCTGAATGTAGTCAAGGAAGACACCCCTTGTCGTACAAGGCGTGTTTTTTAAGTAAGTACTGTTTTGAAATTAAAAAAACATGTGCTAAGATATCTCAATAATTTTATTTTTACATGAAAACCTGTACCTTAATCTAATTTTCTACATAATTTCCATCAATATTGAGGCACTTGTCATAATGTTGTACCAGTTTTTGAATACCCTCCTCATAGAAGTCTGCCGCCTGACTTGTTAATCACTGCATCACCACTGTTTTGACTTTGTCATCGTCTTGAAGACGCTTACCGGCCAGGTGTTTCTTCAAGTGCAGGAACAGATGGTAGTCACTGGGCGCAAGATCAGGGCTGTACAGAGGATGATCTAGAGTTTCCTATCGAAAAGATGTGACGAGATCTTTGATGTGATTCGCCACATGCGGAAGGGCATTGTCTTGCAGCAAAACGATGCCCTTGCTGAACTTCCATGGACTGTTGCTTTGATTCTGGTGTAACATATATAAATGTTTGGTTTTGTGCACATCCAACAACATTTTCAGTACCCAACGTGCGTACAATTTTCGGTAATTCATGTGCTCGCTCACAATGCCATACAAAACACTACGAGAAACATTAGGAAAGCCATCCCGCAAGGAGGAAATCGTAAAATGTCTGTTTTCTCTCACCTTATGTCCACTTCCTGCACCAAACTTTCATTAACGACCGAAGGACGCCCACTCCGTTGTTCATCATGCACATTTGTGTGGCCATCTTTAAATGCTCTCACCCACTTTCTTACCATTCCATCACTCATAATGTTTTCTCCGTAAACTGCGCAGATTTCATGATGAATATCGATCACTTTTAGGCCTTTAGCATTAAGAAATCTTATAACAGCCCGTACTTCACCGCCTGCACCACTCACGATTATTAGAGGCATCTTAAACACTCAGTACACAACGTAAACAAGGAAGAATCAGACTGTAATGGCGTCAGTGCGTAGATTAAGGTACAGGCTTTCATGTAAAAATAAAATTATTGAGATATCTTAGCACGTCTTTTTTTAATTTCAAAATGGTACTTACTTAAAAAACACACCTCATACCATGCCGCTTCCCTGCTATGGGCATACTGAATATTAGACTTAGCCAGACATCCTTGATAGACTTAATGGTGCAGTTGTTGGGAGCAGATCTTGCGCGCGTCGCAGGTTGGCCAAGGGAGAATCATAAGCAAAGCGGGAGTAGGCTGCTGGGTTTAACTCCTAGCACTATTAAAGGCGAAATTTAACCGGGACCAGGTACAGTCCCAATTACTTTGAGCTTCTTCAGAGTGGAAGGCAATAAGCAACAATTTTAAATTACAATTGACCCGTTCTGCAAATGATGCTGGTGATAATAGGGCATAGTGGTGACGTATTTAACTCTGGAGCAGAAACAAAAGTTACAAAACTCCCTAGAAGTAAAAGCACAAGCAGTTTCACTAACCAGAACTCTGGAGGGACCAAACCAAGCAAAAGTTCTCCTCAAATGGTTAATATTCTGTGCAGCCATAATACCCCTACTATGTAACAACCAGTTAATTTTGGTAAACCCATCAATGACAACAAAAATATATCAATACCTACCCTGGTATGAGGCAGAGGACTGGTGTATTCGATGAAGAGGCATTCCATGGGTGTCTTGGCTCAAGTAGATTGATGTAGCCCCCCTTTGGCCATCAGGATTTGGTTTGGCTATCTGTCAGTCCTAACACAGAGCAACCATCCTCCTAACATCTCCAGCCAGTGTAGGCCAGGTAAGGGATTCCTGGATTTTATGGATAGTTTTATAAACTTAGGTGGCTTCTTGCCACTGAACTATGATAGTACTTAAATACTGTTGGAATCAACATGGCCAGAAGGCAGATTTTTGCCTTCTGCCCCTGACCCTCACTATGACACAAGATGTTTCTCCTCAGCTCATACCTGGGGGCCGATTAGCCAGATGAAGACTGCCCCCTGGTACACCCCAGCTCAGGGTCCTTCTCTTGATGCCTGACCAAATCACCAAATAATGCAGGAATATCAGTAAGAACAAAATTAACCTGCTCCTCCACTGGCTTGGCGATGCCTACAGAGCACTCCTCTTCTTCTTGCTCCTCAAACATGTGACTCAGGGCAACAGTTACAACATTATCATACCCTTTTACATGGTGCACATTGAAGTAAAAGGTGCAAATCCTAACTGCCCAACGAGCAATGCATCCAGTTTTATGAGGATGGGCCAAAACCCAACTGAGAGCCTGATTATCAGTCTCTAGCATAAATTCTCAATGTTTCAAATAGTACTTAAACCTCTCGATGGTGAAAAGAATAGCAAGTGCCTCCAACTCATATGTAGAATATTTTTTCTCTGATGCCGTTAAACATTGGGAAACATAGGCCATTGGCCCTCATTCACCTTCTTGCTCCCAAAAAAGAATGGCAGCCACCCCAGAGATGGAAGCATCTGGCTGAGTGACAAAGGGACAGTCAAAATTGGGTATGGCAAAAACATGAGTATTACTTAACGCAAACTTGAGAAAGTCAAAGACAGCTTGCTGACTGCCCATCCACACAAATGGCTCTTCTTTCTTGCACAAAAGATTCAGAGGAGCTGCAATTTTGGCGAACCTGGATACCAATTTCCAGAAATGTTGGTCATCCTGATGAACCACACATCTTTCTTAGTTTTGGGAAGATGAAAGCTATAAATGGCCTAAGGCCTTAACTAATCTATTCCAACACTGCCCGCCAAAACCAAATGTCCAAGAAAGGAAATCTCCCTTTGAGCTAGAGTGACTTTAGTCGGCTTTAAACATTCAAAAACCAAATGCAAGTGCTGAATTTGATCATCAAAGTTGGGACGATAGATAACAAGATTGTCCAAATAATTATAGACACATTTGAACTTAAGATCACCTAGCTCCAAATCAAGTAACTTTGGCAGGACTGCTGCCCTGATGGACAACCCAAATGGAGCCTGATTACATTCATACAGGTTCCAGTCAGTGTAAAAGATAGTGGCTGGCTTGGATTTATCAGTTAAGGGAATTTGATAATAAGTCTGGTTAAAGTGAAGGACCTAAAAATACCCCCCCTGCGGGTTCGGGGGTAAGAATAGGCCCGCGGTATTCCTGCCTGTCGTAAGAGGCGACTAAAAGGAGTCTCATCTGTTTCGGCCTTTAATGTGATTGTCCCCTAAGGGGTTTGACCAATACCTTTCCAAATTTTCCATTAGTGCGTACCATTTGGGGAAGGACGCCTTACGTGGTGCATCTTAAATCCATCTTGCCCTAAGATCTGGCACACCCGATATTTTCATGGAGTTGGACTTACATTGAGCTTCCGGCCACATCCGCTGCAGTGTGTTCTGGATAGCATACATTCCCTCCATTGTGCACTTCCATCTTTGCCCTTGTGATGTACATGGATATTTCAACACCCGACATCCAGCACGGTAGCCAGTCTGTTGTGGTGGGGTCGTCATGTACCCTCTTGGTGGTAGCCCCCTGACTACACAGGGATCGCACTGCTGATGCCTGAGCTGCTACCTCCCCACGTATGCCGAGGAGTAGATGCTTATCCCTCTGGGGCATCGGGACTCCCGGCAAAGGCCATCCTACCAGGTGGTCTTTGCTGTGGCTGGGTGGCGCCCGTGGGGAGAGCCCCTGGTCGGAGTGGGTGGCATCAGGGCGGATGACCCGCAATGAAGCGTGATACATCATCTCTCGCTGGTGGGCCTCCACCAGCAGTCTCTAAGCGATCGAGGTCTAACCTCAACGGGAAGAAATTTGATCCAAGATCATTTCCCTCCCTGGCCACTCCATGGGAGGAACGTATGGCTAAAGAAGGCGGTGCAGATTATTCACCTTGGTATCTAGTCTGTACCCGAGTCAATGGTGAATCTTTTATGTCAACCAAGCCCCAATTTTTTGTGGAGCACATAGAGGACAAGTTAGGGGAGGTGGAGGGCTTGTCTAAAATGCGCTCTGGTTCCGTTCTAATCTAGACAGCATCCTCTGCCCAGTCATGGAGGTTCCTCGCTTGCAATAAGTTAGGGGACGTTTCTGTCAGCATCACGCCACATAAGAGTCTCAACATGGTCCAGGGTATTATATTCCACAGGGATCTCCTTCTGCAGTTGGACGATGAACTACGCGCCAAAACCTAGAACGACGAGGTGTTCACTTCGTCTGGTGCGTCCATCGGGGTCCGAGGGATAATCAGGTAGCCACTGGTGCCTTCATCTTGGCCTTCGAAGGTGATGTTTTACCCGAAAACGTCAAGGTGATGGTTTACCACTGTGATGTGAAGCCATATATCCCTCCTCCGATGCAGTGTTTTAAATGCTGGAAGTTAGGGCACATGTCATCTCGCTGTACTTCCGGCATCACATGTCGAGATTGTGGACGTCCTTCGCATCCCAATACTCCATGTGCTCCGCCTCCCATCTGCGTTAACTGCGGAGAATACCATTCCCCCTGCTCCCCGGACTGTCGGATCTTCCAGAAGGAAAGGAAGATAATGGAATATTAGACCCTGGACCGCCTGACCTACCCCGAGGCTAGGCGGAAATATGAGTGGTTACATCCTGTGCCAGTGCCAACAAGTTATGCCGCTGCTGCAACACCGGTACGATCCACTTCCGTGTCGTCGCGTACAGTTGCCTCTCAGCTATGTCAGACTTCACCGGCCCCCTTGGTTGTGGAGGGCACTTCACTCCCTGTTGCTCCTGCTCCATCTACTTCAGGAGCAACACCCCCCAAACCATCGGGGACATCAGTTCCCCCTTCCCAGCCGGAGAAGTGTAAGACTTCTTCGGCTTCTCTCACCAGGAAGGGGACCCTTGGGGACCTCCCTTCGCAAGTTCCGACCGGTTTGAAAGTGGACACCCGCAAATGGCTCAAACAACCACCGGTCGCTGGTCGTAGGGCCTCACGGTTGTCGTCCGTCCCTGAGACTGAACCTGGGAAGCCCTCCCAGCCTGAACCACCGAAGGCACAGAGAGAGACACAGAAAAAGAAAAAGGTTCGTAAAAATCACGACAATGCGGTGGCACACGTCCCACCGCTTCCTACAAGCTCTGCGTCTAAGGAGGAGGTGGAGATTCTGGCGTCCGCTGAGGACCTCGATCTCGCCGGTCCCTCAGACACCATTGATAGCACTAGCGCAGGTGCTCAATTGGAGGCAGCAGGTGACCCAGGGGCGTAATCTGCGATCCCAGTCCCTTCACGCCTTTCTCAGCCATGGACATCATCATCCTCCAGTGGAACTGCAGTGGTTTCTTCCACCATCTAGCTGAGCTCCGCCAACTTATCAGCCTTTACCGTTTCTTCTGCATTGCTCTTCAGGAAACTTAATTTCCAGCAATGCGAACCCCCACCCTCCATGGCTATCGGGGTTATTATAAGAACCGGGCAGCTTATGAAAGGGTGTCTGGTGGCGTCTGCATATATGTCCTAAACTCTCTTCACAGCGAGTCTGTCCCTGTACATACAGCTTTAGAGGCTGTCGCTGTTCGGGCGTGGACGCCACAGGCTGTTACTGTCTGCAGTCTTTACCTTCCACCGGTTGGTGATGTCGCACAGCATGTCCTGGCTGCGCTGATAACCCAATTGCCGCCACCTTTCTTGTTACTGGGCGACTTTAACGCCCATAACCCTCTGTGGGGTGGGTCAGTGGCAACATGTCGAGGTGCCACCGTTGAGCATTTATCGGCGCTTCTCGATCTCTCGATTTTAAATGATGGTGCCTCCACACACTTCAGTGTGGCTCATGGCACATACTCCGCCATTGACTTATCGATCTGTAGCCCTCGCCTCTTACCGTCTGTCTAATGGAGTGTGCATGACGACCTGTGTGGTAGTGACCGTTTTCCAATCTTTCTGTCACTGCCACGGCGTCACTCTTCTGGGCTCCCCAGCAGATGGGCTATGAATAAGGCTGACTGGGACTTGTTCTCCTCCATTGCCGCTATTGAGCCTCTATCTAGTGATGACATTGATGTGGTGGTTCACTCAGTCACCACCAGCATCGTTACTGCCGCAGAATCTGCCATTCCCAGTTCTTCTGGGTCCCCCCGGCGGCGGACTGTGCCTTGGTGGTCGCCTGAGATCGCTGAGGCGATTAAAGATCGTCGGCGGGCGCTACAACGTCACAAGCGACATCCCTGCATTGAACACCTCATCACCTTCAAACGGCTGCGTGCGCGGGCCCGCTGCCTTATCCGCCAAAGCAAGCAGGAGTGCTGGGAGCGGTATGTGTCCTCCATTGGCCTCCATGTCTCTCCATTGCAGGTCTGGGCCAAGATCCGACGCCTCTATGGCTATCGGACCCCTGTCAGCGTCCCTGCGCTCTCACTGAATGGAGCAGTTTGTACAGACTCTGACGAAATTGCCAACAGCTTGGCAGAGCATATTGCTCTTAGTTCCACTTCTTCCAATTACCCACTGGCCTTCCGCTCCATTAAAGAGCGGATGGAAAGTCGGAGCCTTTCTTTTTGCACCCACCATTCTGAATCCTACAATGCTCTATTCAGTGAGTGGGAATTTCACAGTGCCCTTGCTGCTTGCCCTGATACCACTCCTGGGCCAAATCGCATTCACTGTCAGGTGCTGAAACACCTTTCAGTGGACTGCAAGCGACACCTCCTCGACCTTTACAACCGTCTCTGGGTCGAGGGTGAGTTTCCGTCGCAATGGCGGGAAAGCATAGTCATCCCCGTTTTGAAACAGAGCAAGAGCCCTTTGGAGGTGGACAGCTACCGCCCCATTAGCCTCACCAATGTTCTTTGCAAGCTTCTCGAACGGATGGTGAGCTGGCGCTTGAATTGGGTACTGGAGTCTCGGAGCCTTCTAACTCCGTCTCAGGGTGGGTTCCGTAAAGGCCGCTCTGCCACCGACAGTCTGGTGAGCCTGGAGTCGGCCATCCGTACTGCCTTTGCCCGCCGTCAGCACCTGGTCGCTGTCTTTTTTTGACATGCGGAAGGCGTACGATACGACATGGCGTCATCACATCCTTTCTACGCTTCACAGATGGGGTCTTCGGGGCCCTCTGCCGCTCTTTATCCGCAATTTTCTGTCGTATCGTACCTTCCGCATTCAAGTTGCGGCCTCCCATAGTTCCTCCCGTGTCCAGGAGAACGGGGTACCACAGGGATCTGCCCTCAGTGTCTGCCTGTTTTTAATCGCCATTAACAGGCTCGCTGCAGCTGTGGGCAATTCTGTCTCCGCTTCCCTGTATGCTGACGACTTCTGCCTTTACTACAGCTCTACTGGCATTGCAGCTGTTGAACGTCAGCTACAGGGCGCTATCCGCAAGGCGCAGTCTTGGGCTGTAGCGCATTGTTTTCAGTTTTCGGCTGCCAAGACCCGCGTTATGCATTTCTGCCGGCGCCGAACAGTCCATCCTGAGCCGCGGCTTTATCTTGACGACGAACTTCTTGCTGTGGTGGAGACCCACAGGTTTTTGGGGGTAGTTTTTGATGCTCGGTTGATGTTGCTGCCTCATATTCGGCAGCTTAAACAGGCTTGTTGGAGGCATCTAAATGCTCTGAGATGCTTGAGCCACACCGGCTGGGGTGCCGACAGATCTACCCTGTTACGGCTCTACCAGGCGTTAATCCAGTCCCGTCTGGATTATGGGAGCCTGGCTTACGGCTCAGCATCCCCATCTGCGTTGCGGGTACTGGACCCAATACTACACAGCGGGATACGACTGGCCACTGGTGCCTTCCGGACCAGCCCTGTGGACAGCATACTTGTGGAGGCTGGTGTCCCTCCACTGCGATTGAGGTGCCAACATTTACTGGCCGCTTATGCTGCCCATGTTTTTAGCTTGCCCGGGCACCCAAACTATAGTCTCCTGTTCCCGCAATCGGTCGTCCATCTGCCAGAACGTAGGCCCCGGTCAGGTTGTACGATTGCGGTCCGCGTCAAAGAGCTTCTCTCCGGGCTTCGGGTTTTCACTGTTCCACCTCCTTTCCGGGCCACTTTGCGTACACCCCCATGGTGTGTTCCTCTCCCTTGCCTTCGGCTCGACTTGGCACAGGGCCCGAAGGACTGAGTCCCTCCAGAGGCCTTCCGCCGCCGCTTTTATTCCATCCTGGCCACGTATCAGGGTTCTGGCGTTGTTTACACTGACGGTTCAATGGTTGCTGGTCGGGTCGGTTATGCGCTAACTCTAGGGGACCATTCCGAACAACGTTCATTGCCGGCTGGCTGCAGCGTTTACACTACTGAGCTGGTCGCCATCTTTCGTACCCTAGAGTATATCCGCTCCTGCTCAGGTGAGTCCTTCGTTATCTGTAGCGATTCCCTAAGTGGTTTACGAGCTCTCGACCAGTGTTTCCCTCGTTCTCATTTGGTGATGGCTATCCAGGAGTCCCTGCATACTCTTGCCCGTTGCGGCCGCTCTGTGGTCTTTGTGTGGAACCCCCGGTCATGTCGGTATCCCGGGCAATGAACATGTTGACCGCCTGCCGAAAGAGGCCACCAGTAAACCATTTCTGGAGATTGGCCTCCCGGAGACTGATTTGCGGGCAGTCTTACGCCGTGAAGTTCTATCGCTTTGGGACACTGAATGGCGCAATCTGCCCACGCCAAACAAACTCCGTCCAATCAAGGCGACGACGACTGTGTGGCGGTCGTCCATGCGGGTCTCCCGCCAGGAGGCTGTTGTCCCCTGCCGGCTGCGCATTGGGCACACTCGGCTGACGCACGGCCACTTATTGCGCCGTGAGGACCCACCTCTATGTCGCTGCGGCTCCGTTTTATCTTTGGTCCACATTTTATTGGAGTGTCGGCTTTTAGCTGTGCTCAGGCAGACGTTCGCACTGCCTGACATGCTCCCTGCCCTTTTAACAGATGACCCTCCTATGGCTGGCTTAGTTTTGCGTTATATTCGGTCAGGGGGTTCTTATCATTTAATCTGAGTGTTTGTGTTTTATTTTATTGTTTTGTGTTGATTCTTGCCTTTGGCCTACAATTTTAATCTGAGTTTTTAATGTGTTTCTTGGTGGTTGTCTTTTCCTTTTTTCTTTCTATGGTCGGCCAACCACCGTCACACTCTGTGTGATTTTAGTTCGTCTTGTCCGGTGTTTGTCTAAGTTTCTCTTGTTTTGTGTCATCTGTGATCTATTCTGTTAATCGTTTTTATTCTCTGTGGGTGTTTTTAGTATTTGGAAAAAGGGACCGATGACCGTAGCAGTCTGGTCCCTTTAATCCCACAAACCAACCAACCTATAAAAAATTGGACCCCAGGAACCACTAGAAACATCCATGCAAATTGGGGAAAGGTACAGACTCCAAGATCATCTTGTGACTAAGAATTCAATAATCAACAACTGCCCTAAAGCCACACATAATTGATTGGAACCAGGAATATTTGTGAGATTACGGTAACGTGGACATCCTTATAACGCCTTCTGTGAGCATATTATTGACTGTAACTCCAGCAATATTTTCATTCTAGGAGATGACAACTGATAAGGCAACAGCCTAACCATAACCTGATCAGACAACAAAATCTTATGCTCTATAAAGTTGGTAACACCCAGCTTGTCAGTTAGAACCTCAGGGAAGTCGCACAACATCTCAAAGAGAGCCTGGGCCAGTTCAGGTTCCAAATGTCCCACATCAGAATTCCCTCCCTTGATCACACTACTATGGTTGCTACACAATGCCACTGCTTAGGATGATCGCACTCGACCTCCAGATGGAAACCAAAGTAGAACCTCCTAAGTGCATAATTCAGCACAAGCCCCATTTTACCGACAAAATCACAACCTAGTAAAAGAACACTATTCAGATCCTTCAAGACCAAAACTTTTACATGCCAGAAAAAACCAATATGACAAAAGACCAATGTACACCCCAATACAGGAAGGGCTTCACCATTAACAGTTCTGCAAGAAAAGCCCAGCAAATCCAAATCTGTAAACTTACAAATGTGGCAATATCTAATGTACCATCACTGGCTCATCAAGGAAATACCACTACCTGAACTGACCAAGGCACAAAGAGGAAGAAGATTAATAGTTACTGCTTTCAATTACTTTCAGTGAGTAGAAACAACAGAGGAAACTCCCCACCCCTGTCGTCTACTCCTCTGGCATCAACTGTTTGGAGCTCATCTAATGTCTGCCTGGCACTCTCGGGTAAGATGGCCAGGCTGGCCACAATTGTAGCAATTTCCTCTAACAGTGCATATTTTACTAAAAGAGCCAACATCTGGATTGATGTCAACATGTGTGTCTCCTCTGGTTCACATGCTTAGCTCCTTCCACAAGCATGACAAGATAATCCAAATCACAGTAAGTTCTTGGGCACTTTACAAGCAAAACTATAGAGCAATTTTCCGGCTTAATGGTTTGCAGGAGAGTGGCAACAATTTCCTGCTCAGCGAGTTGCATATGAAAGACTACAGTAGCAGTACACACCTCCTGGACATACTTAGCCAAACTCTTGTTGATATCCTGAACATGATAGAAATGTTCAACAGGATCACTTTTGACTCTGGCAGACAGATTTCCCCCAAACACTCTTGACATAATGGATATAGGAACCAGAAAACAGTTTCCTATGATAGCTGGAAAATGTTAACTTGCACCTCTAACTTCACAATAAACCACAAAAATTCAACTAATTCCTCCTGGGTATCGGTGCTGAGCCAATGTACTCCACGGAACACCTGCAAAAAAGGTTCAGGTAATTTAGCGCAGGGTAGTTGCGTATCCTTCAACTCCCAACTAAAGGGTCCCAGAAGAACTATCTCCCTTTCAACAACCTCAGAATCTACCTCCCCATCAACTTGGCTGCCTCCCAACTCTAAGATACGCAAATCAATTTTTAAGCTAATCATTTTGCTGTGCAGTTACTTGATAATGGGTTGGGATCAGTAACAACCGCAACAAGATTCTCTACCGTATTTACTCGAATCCAAGCCGCACTCGAATCTAAGCCACACGTGAAAAATGAGACTCGAAATCAAGGGAAAAAAATTTTCCCTAATCTAAGCCACACCTGAAATTTGAGACTCGAAATTCAAGGGGGGAGAAAAGTTTTAGGCCGCTCCTCCAAATCGAAACAATGTTGGTCCATTGTAATATGAGACACAATTTAGGTCGAATGGATGACGATACAGCTACAGCAGTTTGGTTCGAGTCGTAAGCTTAGCAGTGAAGCTATACCAGGTAGCCATTCCTATGCGTCAGGCACTCCGTCAGTATTTATAAGGGTACCCTTCGTTTTTCACGTACTTCATCTGGTTTGAATTGATTGCTTATTTTTCTTTGATATAATAAGTGCCGTTCTCTTTGTTACAGGTGTTTACGTCACTCTAAGCTAAAAATGTATTACTATACTGTGTCATGCATTGTTTGTTGCATTCTTTGTTTACGGCTTGTCGCCGCTCGCGGCATGGCTTGCTTTTGTGCACGCTACCGTCGCTTACAAATTTTTTTTTTTTTTTTTTTTTTAAAAAGAGAGAGGAATCGTCTCATTAGCGAAACAAATGGCAAGAGACTGCTATTTGTTGTTACTTACACTGCTGCTTTCTTTGATAATGGTCAACAAGAACCAAATAATAGAATGCTTATAATAGATGTTCTGAACGAGAGTTTAGCGAAAATTTTTCTCCGTTTGAAAATCTTTGCAGACGCCTCTTTAGTACATTACATTCTGCACAGAAATTAGTCATCTTAGATTTAAAAATCTAGTCAACTGCCGTGCTTCATTTCTGACTATCGCTATTAGGCTCAAGAATAATACGAATATAAACATGACATGATATATATATATATTCTTTCGCGTTTGCTCTAGTTTCGTAGTTTATTACGCAGAGAGGATTTAAATGAGATAGCAGCAAACACGAAACAATACATGGCAAAATGTTTATATTCGTATTATTCTTATGGTGAAGAGAATACTGCACGTGATTCACAATTCATAAAAGTTCCTATTAGCTACCATCTCTTCTCACAGGTAGGAAAAAATTCAGACCGTAGAGTTGGCCATATTGACAAACATCCCAAACAGTCTTGCCAGTCGGATTTTCGTAGTATATTGAAATGCTGCTAAATTCGAAGATGAACAATACTTAATTTGTATTTACTTCGTTGGATAATGTATGAAAATGCAGTGGTCAAAACTCGGGACGGAGAAAAAAGATCGTCTTCCACCTTTTTTTTTTTAATTTATTTACTGGCGCAGAGGTTTTGGCGCCAGTATTTATCTTCGTGCCTGCAAAGCATGCCTGTGTAGCACTACATATATTCGACGGCAGAAGTTAGTTGTGGCGGCACCTACCAACATTTTTCAGAACTTCCGCTTACTTTTCACTCGATTCTAAGCCGCAGGCGGTTTTTTTGGATTACAAAAACCAGAAAAAAAGTGCGGCTTAGATTCGAGTAAATACGGTATCTCTGCAGCCAGTTCAGAATTTGAGCCTGCATGTGGTAAATCCGATGATCTGAAGGAACACTATCTTTTAAAAGGCTCAAGTTTTCCTAGAGTATGGATAGGGAAGCAGCACAGTGCTGTGTGGCAACGCTTACCTGCCCAACCAGCTCTGCCGTTACCTACACCACAACACCCTCTGCCACCTGCAGTTGTGCTTAAAACTCAAAAATGTCCCCATCATCTGAAAGGTTTCCAATCACTGCTCAAGGCCCTATTTGAAAGGCTGTGGATCTGCAGCACCAAAACCCAAAACAACCATGCCTAGTTACAACAATCAATTACGCAAAAAATCTTGTACTAATGATGTCCAGTACTGTACAACTCCCCTACACACTAAGACAACCACACTCTGTTACTAAAATGGTGTCCAGCTACTGTGTGGGGCTGTCTAGGAGGGGAAGGTCTAAGCCCAATTTAGGGTTGAACATCATTCATGACCAAACTATTTATTGAACAACATATGCTTAAAAAATCAATCAAACCAATTAAGAAAAATTTACTTGTAAGCTTTCAACAATTAATTAAAGAAAACACATTAACAACAACAACAACAAGTCTCAAAAGTGATTAAATTTCATAAATGTGCACATCCCTGAACATGTGCTGCAGTGTTTACTTTGCATTCAAGTAAGAACTTTAATACACTGTCACTCTGACCCACATTCTACTGTTAAAAACATACGAAACCCAAAATGTTATATAAGATTATGAAAATATATATGTTTAAAGATCACAAATGAGCTTTGCACTTAACTACCACAGTTATGGAAGCAAACACTTTCAACAATTTGTTGAAGTTCTTTGAGAATTAATGACTTCTCATTAAGTTTTGGTTCCTATAATGGGATACCATGTAATTGTTAGGACACAGAACAATTTGTAGTACATACTTATGAGACAGAAGAACAATGCAAAAATTTAATACAGTAACTAAGCTTCAAAACAAGTTACAACAAGAATTTGTATCACAAACAATTTAGCAATTCACCCTATCATATTTTCTGACAGCCCGTTTACTGATTTACAATTGCTTGGTATCACAGAATGTTCCACAACACTATTGAGCAAAGGAATGAAAACTTACTAAAACAATGACCTTAAAATTTACATTCAGTTCCCCAAAAAGATGCATACGCATGTTTCCAAACATACATAAATAAGGGGGGAAAAAAAACAAGATAGGTGCAATGTTGCATGAAGCAATCTTTTTGGCCCACAGAAGTACTACTGATCAAAAGGTAGTGCAACCCATGACCTCTGAATCCAATCGGCTGCACCCAGGTAGTTACTCAGCGCAAATCAGATATAGACACGTCTCAGATAATTGAGATAATTCTGCACATGGTGCTAGTAAGTGCTAGTATTCACTGGCAAGAAAAAGGTTCTTAAAGTTCAACAAATAATAAAATCATAAATGATAGTTAGCCCCTCAATCGTGGAACTGAACACAATATGGCAATGCATGTAATTACACACCCACATAGCAGTAAGGAGTCAGAAACCAAGCCATCCAGCATTAATAGGAAAAAAAAGAACAAACAACAATAAGGAAGTCCCTCTAACTAAGTGCTCACCTTCTGAGGATGTAATGTTTCAAAGTAGAGAAAGTATTAGCATATTTCATCAAAATATAAGAGGTATTAGGTATAAGGTTAGTGAACTGCTTATAGATGTTGACTCTGAAATTATTGGTATATCAGAGCACCACTTGAATAATTTGACAATTCAGAGGCTTCCTTTACCAGGATACAGATTAGCTGCCTGTTTTTCAAGGAGTTCCTTGTGGGGTTGGGGAGTGGCTATGTATGTAAAAAAAACGTATTCCTATTTAGGCCATAGAAGTATCACAGCACTGCACAGAACAGATATTTGAATGTTGTGCAGGGGCAGTTGAATTTAGTGAAACTGAACTTCTAGGTCCCCTAACTCTGACTTCAGAGCATTTCTGCTCAAGCTAGAGAGGGCTCTTGATTCACTTTGTAGGAAGTACCAGAAATTAGTTACATGTGGTGACTTCAATATAAATTTTGTATATGATGGTGCAAGAAAAATGATGTTGGTAGATCTCCCAAATTCATATGATCTGATGCAGACGATTTTTCCAACTAGGGTGCAGCGGAACAGTAGCACAGCCATAGACAATATTTTTATTCATTCTTCATTAATAGATGGGTATTCTGGTAGAAAAAGGGTGAATGGCCTTTCAGACCATGATGCACAAATTTTAACACTAAAAGGCTTTTGTACTCAAACAAATGTCACATTTAATCACAAACTATGTGGGAAAGTTAGTGCAACAGCAATGGAGAGTTTTCTAAACCTTATCATGGAACAAGATTGGCAGGATATTTATAGTGCTGATAACATAGACGACAAATATAATGCTTTCCTTAACACATTTCTCACGCTCTTTGACAGTTGCTTTCCATTAGAACATTCTAAACGGGGTACTGGCAATAATAGGCAGCCCATGTGGCTAACTATTGGGATAAGGATATCTTGTAGAACAAAGTGGGAATTATATCAAAATGTTAGAAGTAGTCACAATCAAGCTACAGTAGCCCATTACAAACAGTATTGTAAGGTGCTTAAAAATGTTATTAGGAAGGCAAAGAGTATGTGGTATGCAATAAGAGTAGCTAATTTACAGGATAAAAGTAAAACCATATGGTCAGTTGTGAAGGAAGTGTTGGTCACCAGCACAAGGTCTATGATATAAAGTCAGTTCGTAGTAAAAATATTTCCGTTACTGATAAGTCAGATACATTTACAGTATTTAGCAATCATTTTCCGAGCATTGCTGGTGAATTAAATAAAAATTTAGTTTCTACAGGGAATCACATGACTTGCTAGGCAAATGCCTTTCCGATAATGATGTCTGAAATACTCCTCTGTGATAGAGATAAGAGGGAGGCAGGGTCAATAATTAAACCACTGAAGACTAAGGGCTCTCATGGATATGATGGAGTGCCTAGCAGAATATTAAAGTACTGTGCTGCACATGTTAGCCCTGTGTTTAGCCATATTTGTAATTTTTCCTTTAGGAATGGTCAGTTTCCTGAATGATTTAAGTACTCAGTTGTAAAGCCACTTTATAAAAAGGGAGAAATTGTTTGCGAAGGTCATTGAAAAGGCTGTGTATGTAAGGATAATTGATCATTTTATATCAAATGATGAACTATCAAATGTACAGTTCGGCTTTAGAAGTTGTTTAACAACTGAAAATGCTATATTCTCTTTTCTCTGTGAGGTACTGGATGGGTTAAACAAAAGGTTTCGAATGCTAGGCATATTTTTTGATTTAACTAAGGCGTTTGATGGTGTTGATCACACAATATTGCACCAGAAGTTGGACCATTATGGAATACGGGGAGTAGCCCGCAATTGGTTCACCTCTTACTTTAGCAAAAGACAGCAAAAGGTAATTATTCACATGTTGAGAATGGCTGTGATGTGGGGTCTGAGTGGGGTACGGTCAAGTGGGGGGTGCCACAGGGCTCAGTGTTGGGGCCACTCCTGTTCCTTACTTATATAAGTGATATGCCCTCTAGTATTATGGGTAACTCTAAAATATTTCTGTTTGCTGATGAGATGACACTAGCTTGGTAGTAAAGAATGTTGTCAAACTGCCTATTGGCTTCTGTCTCGGGTTCTTCGGCCGACGTTCATCTAATGATTTTTCTCACGTTTCGCCAGCACGAGTGGCTGGCATTGTCAAAGCTTCACCCTCCATTGCCTGTGGTGAACTGGAGCCGAGCTCGCGGGCACAGGCTATATGTACCTGGCGCGCCAACGTCCGAGGGCTTCTCCGCGGTCGTTTCCGGTGCGGTTCTCCTCTTGCTACCTGCGATGGTCGTTCGCTGCAGTACGGGAAACCAGGATCCGTTGACCTTAAGGCTTTCCTCTTTCTTGTTCAAACTGTTCGCGTGTTTTTGTATTTCTACAGCTTCTCTGAACAAGCGCATGTGATAGTGCTTCTCTACAGCCAGAACTTCCGTGTCGGCGAATTTTATTACATGGTCGGTCTCATTCAGTGCGTGCTCTGCCACGGCCGATTTCTCCACCTGCCCCAACCTGCAATGTCGCTTATGCTCTTTGATCCTGGTGTTAATGGATCGTCCAGTCATTCCGACATAAACTTTTCCGCATGTGCATGGTATGCGGTATATTCCCGACATTGCAAGTGGGTCTCTTTTCTCCTTCGCCGATCTAAGACACTCTTTGATCTTCCTTGTCGGTTTGAAAATCGTCTTTACGCCATGTTTGCGCAATATACGGCCGATTCTGTCCGTCACTCTGGGAATGTATGGCAGAAAGGCCGTACCCGACAATTCTTTTTCCGGTTCCTTACTTCGCCGAGGGTTGGGCTCTGTTACACTTCTAATATAATTTGTGGAGTAACCATTGCTCCTCAGGACAGTTTCCAGGTGTTGCATGTCTCGTTTGAGGTGTTGCGGCTCACATATTCGTCCTGCTCTCGTTACGAGCGTACTAATCATGCCTCTTTTCTGGCTCGGGTGGTGGTTTGACAGTTTGTGCAGGTATCGGTCCGTGTGAGTCGGTTTTCGGTACACGCTGTGTCCCAGATCTTCGCCGTCCCTTGTGACCAGAACATCTAGAAATGGCAGTTTCTTGTCCTTTTCCACTTCCATGGTAAATGTTATGTTGGCATGGAGGCTGTTCAAGTGTCTTAGGAAGTCACTGAGCTGTTCTTCACCATGGCTCCACACCACGAAAGTATCATCAACGTACCTGTACCACACCTTAGGTTTGCAAGTCGCCGAGTCCAGTGCCTGTGCTTCGAATTGTTCCATGAAGAAGTTGGCCACCACTGGACTGAGAGGACTACCCATGGCGACGCCTTCCAGCTATTCGTAGAAATCGCCATTCCACGTGAAATAGCTCGTGGTGAGACATGCATGGAAGAGCTTTCTGATGTCTAGCGGAAAAAATGGAACCGATGTGCTCCAGAGCGTCACTGAGTGGCACTTTCGTAAATAACGAAACAACATCAAAGCTGACCAGGATGACGTTTGGTGCAAGTTTCAATTTCTTCAGCTTCTCAATGAAATGTCCTGAGTCCTTAATGTATGTGTCGGTCTTCCCCACGTGTGGCTGGAGCAGAGAGGCCAAGTGTTTTGCCAGTTTATATGTCGGTGATCCAGGAGCGCTAACGATCGGTCTCAGTGGAACGTTGTTCTTATGGATCTTGGGTAATCCATACAGCCGAGGTGGTAGGGCTTCTGTGTTGCACAGGTTTCTCTGTATGTCCGCCGGAAGAGAAGACGCCTTGATTAATCGATTCGTATTCCGTGTGATACGTTGCGTCGGATCTGCACTTAGTTTTCGGTACGTCGTCGGATCTAATAGGTCTCGGATCTTTTGCTCATAATCTTCGGTCTTCATTACGACGGTCGCATTCCCCTTATCGGCAGGCAGTACCGGAACAATTCGAAGCACAGGCACTGGACTCGGCGACTTGCAAACCTAAGGTGTGGTACAGGTACGTCGATGATACTTTCGTGGTGTGGAGCCATGGTGAAGAACAGCTCAGTGACTTCCTAAGACACTTGAACAGCCTCCATGCCAACATAACATTTACCATGGAAGTGGAAAAGGACAAGAAACTGCCATTTCTAGATGTTCTGGTCACAAGGGACGGCGAAGATCTGGGACACAGCGTGTATCGAAAACCGACTCACACGGACCGATACCTGCACAAACTGTCAAACCACCACCCGAGCCAGAAAAGAGGCATGATTAGTACGCTCGTAACGAGAGCAGGACGAATATGTGAGCCGCAACACCTCAAACGAGAAATGCAACACCTGGAAACTGTCCTGAGGAGCAATGGTTACTCCACAAATTATATTAGAAGTGTAACAGAGCCCAACCCTCGGCGAAGTAAGGAACCGGAAAAAGAATTGTCGGGTACGGCCTTTCTGCCATACATTCCCAGAGTGACGGACAGAATCGGCCGTATATTGCGCAAACATGGCGTAAAGACGATTTTCAAACCGACAAGGAAGATCAAAGTGTCTTAGATCGGCGAAGGAGAAAAGAGACCCACTTGCAATGTCGGGAATATACCGCATACCATGCACATGCGGAAAAGTTTATGTCGGAATGACTGGACGATCCATTAACACCAGGATCAAAGAGCATAAGCGACATTGCAGGTTGGGGCAGGTGGAGAAATCGGCCGTGGCAGAGCACGCACTGAATGAGACCGACCATGTAATAAAATTCGCCGACACGGAAGTTCTGGCTGTAGAGAAGCACTATCACACGCACTTGTTCAGAGAAGCTGTAGAAATACAAAAACACGCGAACAGTTTGAACAAGAAAGAGGAAAGCCTTAAGGTCAACGGATCCTGGTTTCCCGTACTGCAGCGAACGACCATCGCAGGTAGCAAGAGGAGAACCGCACCGGAAACGACCGCGGAGAAGCCCTCGGACGTTGGCGCGCCAGGTACATATAGCCTGCGCCCGCGAGCTCGGCTCCAGTTCACCACAGGCAATGGAGGGTGAAGCTTTGACAATGCCAGCCACTCGTGCTGGCGAAACGTGAGAAAAATCATTAGATGAACGTCGGCCGAAGAACCCGAGACAGAAGCCAATAGGCAGTTTGTCAACAAGTGGCCACGAAAGCCTCAACAATTTTGTAAAGAGTGTTGTGTGCAACATTGGCTCGGTTTCAAATAGTACCGTTCATGACCTGAGTTCATGGCTTGTAGGAAATAAACTAATGCTAAATCACAGTAAGATTCAGTTTTTACAGCTTCTAACACACAATTCAACAAAACCTGACATTGTAATTTCACAGAATGGGCATATGATTAGTGAAACTGAACAGTTCAAATTTCTAGGTGTTTAGATAGATAGTAAGCTGTTGTGGAAAGCCCATGTTCAGCAATTTGTTCAAAGACTTAGTACTGCCATTTTTATTATTCGAAAGGTATCTGAAGTGAGTGGACATTCGACATGAAAATTAGTCTACTTTGCTTATTTTCAATCACTTATGTCATATGGTATTATATTTTGGGGTAACTCTTCCCATTCTAAAAGGACACTTTTGGCTCAGAAACGGGGGGTTCAGACAATAAGTGGTGTAAATTCATGAACCTCTTGTTGACCCCTGTTCACGAGTCTGGGTATTTTGACAATGGCCTCTCAATATATATATATTACTTACTGTCATTCCTTGTTAACAATATTAGCTTATCCCCAAGAATAAGCAGCTTTCACTCAGTTAATACTCGGCAGAAATCAAACCTGCATTTGGATCGGACTTCCTTAACTCTTGTGCAGAAAGGTGTGCAGTATACTGCTGCATCCATTTTCAATAAGCTACCACTTGATTTCTAAAATCTTAGTATTAATCCATGTGCTTGCAAATCGAAACTGAAGAGTTTCCTCATGGGTCACGCCTTCTATTCTGTCGAGGAGTTCCTACAAAAATTAAGCGGATTCTTCAAAAAATGATTCAAATGGCTCTAAGCACTATGGGACTTAACATCAGAGGTCATCAGTCCCCTAGACTTAGAGCTAATTAAACCTAACTAACCTAAGGACATCACACACATCCATGCCCGAGGCGGGATTTGAACCTGCGACCGTAGCAGCAGCGAGGTTCCAGACTGAAGTGCCTAGAACTGCTCGGCCACAGCTGCCTGATAAGCTGATTCTTGTTGCATTGTTGAATGTGTTTACTTAACTTATGGACTGACTTTTTTCGGGTTCTTAAACATTTGTTTTTATCTGTTATTACTTTTATGTTTTAATTTCATGTACTGACACGTTCCATGACCTTGGAGATTTGCTCCTCAATTTGGTCCTACGGAACTTGACGTGTAAATAAATAAATAAATAAATAAATAAATAAACACAATTGGGCTCATATTACTAAACACCTGCCAAAATCTCAGCAAGGTGATAAGAAGATTCAGCTGCCAATCACAATTCAGTTTCAAAACAATACCCAATGGCGTAATGGTAGCAAAGGGCCCCCACATGAGAAGGAAAATCAACAAGATTTGAATGGATGCACTTGGTTGGCAAACAAATTTCAGTTCCATTAGCAGACATTACCTTAATATCAAGTAGTTGGAGCAAATTCTTTTCTCCCAGAATTAACAATTTAACTAGAAAGCATCAAAAGCTACTTACAGCGATAAATGAAGTAAAACTTAAACCAAATTCCACAAAGCTATCATATATAAAAGGATAAAAACAGAGTAAGTCTTGATTACAGAAAAGGTCACAGAATATATCAGCTGGTTAACTTTCATCGTTTAGCTCTGCTAGCACTTCATTTGTGAGATCTTGTTTGCTTCATATGTGGAGAATCCTGTATGAAAGCCAAGACAAGAAGCAGTTAATAAGTTCTGCTTAGTTAAATGAGTTAGTATTGTATCATAGACCAGTTTCTCAATTATTTTAGAAAAGACAGGAGGAAGTTATATATGTCTATAATTAGAGATAGTTTGTTTATCTCCCATCTTTTTTTAAACTAGTATTGCTACAGCATATTTAACTCTTGTCAGGAAATATTCCCTGAATCATTGATTGATTACAAAGATATCTTAAGGGTAATTCTATCAAGTTAGCACAATATTTTAATATTCTGCTTGTTAGGCGGGTGATGGAGCCCCTTAGGGAAATAGCAGAAAGATCAGAGAGGAAGGCCAGTGTTCACTCTGCCTGCTTGCTGAGGGGTCTCATCCGAGATGTGGAGGAGGCCCTGCCAGCAGCAACAGAGAGCACTGGGTGCATCTGACTGCAAATTGTTGCTCATGTCGGCACCAATGACTCCTGCTGTCTGGGTTCAGAGGTCATCCTCAGTTTATACAGGTGGTTGGCAGAGTTGGTGAAGGCGGAAAGCCTCGCTCGCAGGGTGGAATCTGAGCTAGCTATTTGTAGTGTCGTTCCCAGAACCGATCATGGTCCTCTGGTTTGGAGCTGAGTGGAAGGCTTAAGCCAGAGGCTCAGACGATTCTGTGGAGATCTGAGATGCAAATTTCTCGACCCCCGCTATCGGGTGGAGAAATGTATGGTCCCCCTGAATAGGTCAGGTGTGCACTACACGCAGGAAGCGGCTACAAGGGTAGCGGAGAATGTGTGGAGTGTACATGTGAGTTTTTTAGGTTAGAGAATTCCCTCCCTAGGCCCGACAAGATGCCTCCTGAGACATGACAAGGTAGCAGTAGGCAAAACGCAACAGGGAATGACAATATTAATGTAGTAATAATAAACTGCAGGAGCGTCTATAGAAAGGTCCCAGAACTGCTCTCATTAACAAATGGTCACAATGCCCACGTAGTACTAGCGGCAGAAAGTTGGCTGAAACCAGATGGAAACAGTAATGAAATTCTAAACTCAGAATGGAATGATATTGCAGAGACAGGCTGTAAAGTGAAGGGGGAGGCGTGTTTATAGCGATAAAAAGTGCAATAGTATTGAAGGAAATTGACAGAGATCCGAAATGTGTAATAATTTGAGTGAAGGTCATGGTTAAAGCAGGCTCAAACATGGCTATTGGATGTCTCTATAGGCCCCCTGGCTCAGCACCTGTTGTGGCAGAACACCTGAAGGAAAATTTGGAAAATATTTTGAGTAGATTTCCTGACCATGTTATAGTTTTGGGTGGAGATTTTAATTTACCAGGTATAGAATGGGAGACTCGAACATTTACAATGGATGGCAGGGACAAAGAATCCAGTGAAATTCTTTTAAGTGCATTATCTGAAAACTACCTTGAGCAGTTAAACAGAGAACTGACTCATGGCGATAACATATCAGACCTTCTGGTGACAAACAGACCTGAACTATTTGGAACAATTAATGCAGAACAGGGAATCAGTGATCTTAAAGCAGTTATAGCATCGGTGATTTCAACCGTAAATAGAAATATTCAAAAAGGTAGGAAGATTTTTCCGTTTAACAAAAGTGACAAAAAGCAGATTTAAGAGTACTTGATGGCTCAACGCAAAAGTTTTGTCTCAAGTACAGATAGTGTTGAGGATCAGTGGACAAAGTTCAAAAGCATCGTACGTTATGCATTAGATGAATATGTGCCAAGCAAGATCGTAAGAGATGGAAAAGAGCCACCATGGTACAACAACTGAGTTAGAAAACTGCTACAGAAGCAAAGGCAACTTCACAGCAAACATAAACATAGCCAAAGCCTTGCAGATGAACAAAAATTACACGAAGCAAAATGTAGTATGAGGAGGGCTATGCGAGATGCGTTCAGCAAATTCGAAAGTAAAGTTCTATGTACTGACTTGGCAGAAAATCCTAAGAAATTTTGGTCTTATGTCAAAGCGGTAGGTGCATAAAAACAAAATATCCAGACACTCTGTGACCAAAATGGTACTGAAACAGAGGATGACGACTAAAGGCCAAAATACTAATATTTTTTTTTTTCCACAGCTGTTTCACAGAGGAAGACTGCACTGTAGTTCCTTCTCTAGATTGTCACACACATGACAAAATGGTAGATATTGAAATAGATGACAGGTGAATAGAGAAACAATTAAAATTGCTCAAAAGAGGAAAGGCCGCTGGACCTGATGGGATACCAGTTTGATTTTACAAAGAGTACATGAAGGAACTTGCCCCCTACTCGCAGCGTTGTACCGTAGGTCTCTCGAAGAGCGTAGCATTCCAAAAGATGGGAAAAGGGCACGGGTCATCCCCATTTTCAAGAAGGCATGTTGAACAGATGTGTAGAACTATAGCCCTATATCTCTAAAGTCGATCAGTTGTAGAATTTTGGAACATGTATTATGTTCGAGTATAATGACTTTTCTGGAGACTAGAAATCTACTCTGTAGGAGTCAGCATGGGTTTCGAAAAAGACGATTGTGTGAAACCTAGCTCGCACTATTCGTCCATGAGACTCAGAGGGGCATAGACATGGGTTCTCAGGTAGATGCCATGTTTCTTGACTTCTGCAAGGCATTTGATACAGTTCCCCACACTCGTTTAGTGAACAAAGTAAGAGCATGTGGACTATCATACCAATTGTGTGATTGGATTGAAGAGTTCCTAGATAAAAGAAAGCAGCATGTCATTCTCAGTGGAGAGAAGTCTTCTGAAGTAAGAGTGATTTCAGGTGTGCCGCATGGGAGTGTCGTAGGACCATTGCTATTCACAGTGTATATAAATGACCTTGTGGATAACATGGGAAGTTCACTGACGCTTTTTTGCAGATGATGCTGTAGTGTATTGAGAGGTTGTAACAATGGAAAATTGTACTGAAATACAGGAGGATCTGCAATGAATTGACGCATGGTGCAGGGAATGGCAATTGAATCTCAATGTAGACAAGTGTAATGTGCTGTGAATGCATAGAAAGACAGATCCTTTATCATTTAGCTGCACTATAGCAGGTCAGCAACTGGAAGCAGTTAATTCCATCAATTATCTGGGAGAAGGCATTAGGAGTGATTTAAAATGGAATGACCATATAAAATTAATTGTCGGTAAAGCAGATGCCAGACTGAGATTCAGTGGAAGAATCCTAAGGAAATGCAGTCTGAAAACAAAGGAAGTAGGTTACAATACACCCGTTTGCCCACTGCTTGAATACTGCTCACTGGTGTGGGATCCATACCAGATAGGGTTGATCCAATGGAGAGCAGTGCGCTTCATTACAGGATCATTTAGTAATCATGAAAGTATTACAGAGATGATAGATGAACTCCAGTGAAAGACACTGCAAGAGAGACGCTCAGTAGCTCACTACGGGCTTTTGTTGAAGTTTCAAGAACATACCTTAACCGAGGAGTCAAGCAGTATATTGCTCCCTCCTATGTATATTCACGAAGAGACCATGAGTATAAAATCAGAGAGATTAGAGTCCACACAGAGGCATACCGACAATCTTTCTTTCCTCAAACAGTATGAGACTGGAATAGAAGGGAGAACCAATAGGGGTACTCAAGGTACCCTCTGCCACACACCATCAGGTGGCTTGCGGAGTATGGATGTAGATGTACATGTAGAAACACCATCCTATGCAGCAGAATTACTACTCTTTAGTGGCCTGATGAATTCTAGAATCTCTTTAGGGGTTGTATATTTTTTTAACTAATGTGTTTCAGTATTGCATGCAGTGTCTGCCCAAGTAAATCTAATGCATTTGTTCTTGGTTGTTTATTGCTGGATAGAGATTTTGCAGCCACTGAGAAGAATTGATCATCGAATTTTGTGGTAAGTGCCATCGTATCTCCCGAGCTATTTGTTGGAGGCTCAGTTTCATTTAGATTGAGATAGGTCATGGTATGTCTCCTGCATGTCATCTTTGCCTCTAGCATTTTGATGTAAGCAGGTGACAGTGTGAGGAGCGAATTGGACAGTGGCAGGCAGCAGAGCAGGAAGGGCTCTTCAGGCATGGCATGTTGTGATTTAAGCTGTACAATTTCACTGTTGGACAAGTGGACTTCAGTATTGTGTTTTGGTCCACGTATCTGAGAATAAATTTTCATCCTGGTGGCTCTGGAGAACAGGAGGTAGCCAAAGCTATTTTCACTGTGAAAGTCAGAGATTGCGGCACCTTCATTAAAAGGGAAGCATGCTGTCTTAGAACTGTGGTGAGGTACCTTATTCTATTGAGTGAATCTGGTGACAGTGTGAGGTTTCCAAAATGTTCCTTCTTATTGTCTTTTCCAGAGTCAATATCTGCCTCTGCACTTTAACCACCTTAATGGCTATTAGAACTCTAAAACTATCAGCTCAATCTTCCTGCTTGCGTAAGTCCCAGTCATGGGTATGCTGAGGGTGAGTACGAGAGGCCTGCATGTGTTTGTACTACAGCAGAGAAAGTTCAGATGTTAACTGAACTGATTTATAAGTGGAGTCACAACTCCAGTTTTAGGCTTAACCTCACAAAGTTCCATGTTATGCTGCTTCAAATAAGCAATGGTGACCATTTGTCACCAGAAGTAGACATTCAAACAATGGAAAATCCAGGATGGAATGTAACAATGTAATGAAAAGGATAGTTGCTATTCACCATATAGCGGAAATACTGAGTCACTGAAAGGCACAATGAAAAGACTGTCAAAAAGTTAGCTGCTCACAATCCAGCTCCAGCTGCCAGAGACTGTGGTCATGTGTGTTGTGAGTTTGGTTTGTGTGAGGGTGTCCATGTGTGTATGTTGTCCATTTTTGACAAAGGCCTTGTTGGCTGACAGCTAACTTCAGCTAACTTTCCAACAATCTTTTTGTTTTGCCTTTCTGCAACTCATTATCTTCCTTTTCATCATATTGTCAGAAGTAGACATTTATAGTCATGGACTGAATGAAGCACAGTGTGTAAAATTTCTTCAGGTCCAACTGGATAACAAATAAATTGAAATGGAGCCAACACAAGGATAAACTAACCAGGAAATTCAGTTTATCATGTTATGTCCTTTGAAACATCTGTCATTGTGTTAGCCTAAAGACAAGAGTGGTAGGTTATTCTGCATATGTTCACTTCCTGTTGTTTTATGGAATTGCCATCTGGGGCAGTACACTGACTATAAAAATGTTTTTTTTTTCTTTTTTTTTCCCCCAGCAGAAGTGAGCAGTAAATATATGTAAAGTAGAAAACTATACACGAAAGTGACTTAAGTTGTGGGATACCTCCTAATATCATGTTGGACATCCTTTTTCCTGCTGAAGTGCAGCAATTTGACATGGCATGGACTCAATAAGTCACTGGAAGTCCAAAGCAGAAATATTTAGCCATGCTGCCCCTATAGCTGTCCATAATTGCAAAAGTGTTCCCAGCCAACAATGTTGTTTATGAACTGACCTCGATTATGCCCCATGAATGTCAGGCAGTTTGGGTGGCTAAATCATTCATTCAAATTCTACAGAATGTTGTTGCAAACTAATCATGAACAATTGTGGCCTAGTGACATGACATTGTTGTTTGGGAACATAAGTTCATGAATAGCTGAAAATGGTCTCCAAGTAGCTGAATATGACCATTTCCAGTCAATGATCAGTTCAGTTGAACCAGAAGACCCAGTCCATTCCATCTAAACAGAGCCCACACCATTTATGGACCCAACTCAGCTTGCACGGTACCTTGTTGGCAACTTGGGTCCATGGCTTTGTGAGGTCTGTGCCACTCTCAAACTCTACTATCAGCTCTTACCAACTGAAATCAGGACTCATCGCATTAGGACACAGCTTTTCAGTCATCTATGGTCCAGGTGATATGGTCATGAGCCCAGGAGAGGCACTGCAGGTGGTGTAGTACTAGCAAAGGCACTCTTGTTGGTTGTCTGCTGCCATAGCCCATTAATGCCAAATTTCACAGCACTATGCTAACGGATCATCATACATCCCACATCGATTTAAGCACTTATTTCACAATTGTCTCTTAGCAAAACACCACTTCTCTCAGTAGTTAAGTAAAGGCTGTCAGCCACTGCACTGTCCATTGTTCATAGTGATTGTCGATGGTAACAGATTATGCTCGAATTTGGTACTCTCAGCACTCTGTTGATGCTGTGGATCTCAGAATACTGAATCCCCTAATTATTCCCAAAATTGAATGTCCCATGTGTCTAGCTCCAACTACCACTCTGCATTCAGTGTCTGTTAATTCCCATCATGTGGCCGTAATCATGTGGGAAACCTCTTCAGATTAATCACCCAAGTACAAATGACAGCTCCGCCAATGCACTGCCGTTCTATAACTTGTGTGTGCGATACTACTGCTATCCGTATATGTGCATATTACTATCCCACAACTTTTCTCGCCTTGGTGTACATTTTGCAGAAGCCCTTTTATGGGTCTTGGAATTATTACACTCACTTCTCAATATGTTTACTTCTTAAAGATTTTTTTGTTGATAATAGAAATCATTTTCAACAGAATTGAGATACACACAGTCACAATACAAAACACAAAAATAATTTTCATGTAAACTTTGCCTCCTGGTCAATGGTCCAAAATAGAGTTATTTTCTCTGGTGGAAAGATATTCAATAAGCACTCATCTAACAAAAGCAAGGAATTGGAAATCCCTACCATTTGAAATAAAAATGTACCTCATTAGGAACTCTCTAAAAATTTGAACATCTAGATTCAGGGACTGAAAGATTCTCTTAGTAACTGGTGTGACATGAAGTCACATAATAAGTATGTGCTATTTTTACATAATTTGAAGGTTATATCAGTGCTATAATGGATGCTATAAAAATTCATGGAAGTCACAAGTTGTGTGGTGACTACTTTCTTTAATTACACATAAAATTTATACATCATTGTCAGAGTACTCTGAAAAAAAATCTGTAAAAAGGTACAAATAATACGTAGTGCATAATAACAGTTACCGACCCTTAAATGAAGAAAGGAAGCATATCAAATTGCAATATGAAAACATATTAGGGTTTGGGAGAACATGTCGTATGTATGTATGGAGTCATCCATCTTATTATAAGACAATATGAAACTGAATCTTAACAGCAGTTGCACTATTCAGAAAGGCCCCATTCACACGGGGTACTCAGATCAGGTCTCCACCTACCTGACAACCAAGGGACTGGGAGATTTGATGACTCGAGCAGCCAATCAAATTCACACAGGCACATCATGTCCCATACTGCCAAGTCACTTGAAGTGTGAATAGAAAATTAAATCAATTTCATTGATTGTGGCCATACACTTTTTTGTTTACCAAGCCCCCAGCAGTACCATATCTAGTGACTCTAACAGTGATGATGATTTTATAATGCAATATTATTATTACTGCCGGTTCAGGATAAAAGTGAGAATGTGTGTGTGTGTGTGTGTGAGAGAGAGAGAGAGAGAGAGAGTTGCATTAGTGTGAGCGTGTGTATGTGTGTCGTCTATTTTCAATGAAGGCCTTGTTGGTCGAAAGTTCACTTTTGACAGTCTTTTTGTTGTGCATATCTGCAGCTCAACATCTCCAGCATATGGCTGGTAGTAACTATCCTTCTCATTATATTGTTACATTCCATCCTAAATTTTCCATTGTTGGATTTTGCGTGGCAGAAGATTACTGTTTTCATTCATCATACTGACACAAACATGAGGGAGCCAAACAATGGAAAATCCAGGATGGAATGTAACAATATTAAGAAAAGGAACGTTGTTACTCGCCATATAGTGGAGATGCTGAGTTGCAGGTAGGCACAACAAAAAGACTGTCATAATATGTCATAATATAAACTTTTGCCCAACAAGGCCTTTGTGGAAAATAGACAACAGACACACACACAGACACATACAAGTGGCTGCAGTCATGTGTGTGAGTTGGGCTTGTGTGTGTGTGTGTGTGTGTGTGTGTGTGTGTGTGTGTGTGTGTGTGTGTCTGTCTGTCTGGTGTCTATTTGTGACAAAGGCCATGTTGGCTGAAAGCTTATATTATGACAGTCTTTTTGTTGCGCCTGTGCTGTGACTCGGCATCTCCACCATATGGTGAGTAGCAACTTTCCTTTTCTTAAACATAAGGGATGTGTAAGTCCCAGTGAGTGACTTCTAATAACACTGAGGTAAGTCTCAAATCACATTGTACCAATATTTTGAATTTTGTGTCTTCCACATGTACTTATCCAAAAATGAGAAATGTAAACATATATTCATATATATGGAAAACAAAATATTACTGCAAAGATCAAAGTAAAGATCATGTACAGATAAAATGATACATAAAAATTATTTAGCTGGTGATTGTGCAAAAACTAATTTTGCAGTGGTATTGATGGAATTGAAAACATCATACACAACTTCATAATACATTGAAGAGTCCTGTCGCTGTTCCTCCTCCAGTGACATGTAGCTTCCATATCTCTAACTCTGAGTGGAATATGTGGATGACTCTGTAGGGGCCTGTCTGCTGTGTACTTTGGCTTGGGCACAAGTCACCAATTACTTGCAGTACTCTACACCTGATCAACCTCATCTGTGTGTCCATCATTGTTTTGATTTCTGGCAGCAAACTGAGAAGAAATATTCTTTTGCCTTGGGAATCACTGGCTGTAGGAGCGAGTTTCTTTTCTTTTGGGATCAAGAAGTCCCTTGAAGGATTTATCTACATCTGTGAGAGGCAACAGCTATATGAGAACCACTGGGAAGGGACTTTATATGGCGTACATCAATCTGGATCATAAATTTCACAACTTCTCCTTGCACTCACTGCAAAAAATGTATTATAAATAAATAACACAATAATTAATAAAGAATGTATAATACGGCAGTACACACATAGGTTGTCAAATACAAACATACACACATGCATACCTGTGGTATAGATGTTAGAGTACTAGAGCTGTATTATGTCTTGCAAGTACCTGGCAATGGGATGTACTTTTGCTAGAGGGCACCGTACAGTTACATACCTTTCCTGTGAAACTACCAGAATCATGTGGTAAGTGTTGAATCAAACTTACATGCCTATTCCAAATGAAGGGTCATGAAAATGATAGCTCATTGTTTTTATTTGCTACGGAATTTGCCTAATTGCTTGGGTGCATTGGCGGGAAGTGTATCTGTATTGAAAAATTACCTGGGACAGGTTCAGCTAACTTCAGTTATAAGCAGTACCACTCTATAGTATTGTTGGTGTGCTAATGGTTTCTTCTTTAACAATGAAACTGGTTATGCAGGTAGAAATAATGACGGAAGGATATTTTGTGCTTCAGCAACAAAATATTCAATTACAAATAGAAGATTAAACTTACCATTGTCTTTGAGATTACCAGATGATGAAAATGAATATGTTTCCCTTGTTACTTTGTGGGATATGAAGTGTTTCCATTGTCACACTACATGATGTGACCATACCCACAAAGAACTCTCAATAATGTGAGGAAACTTTACAATTATAAATTAAGCAAAGAAAGAAAATCTGTAGAATTCACATTTGGAATGATGACACAGAAGTTCCCCTGAGCAGTCCTATTCATTCTTGACCTACAGAAAGAGTGATTCACATAATAAAATCTGTGTGCCTTCTGCATAATTTCATTCAAAAACATGAAGGTATTCAATACAGTTGGGCTGAATGACAATGCAAAACCCCAAAATGCCAACAATCAGAATACAGCCAGGGAGAGACATTGTACTGCATCTCTTTCTACTGCTTATGAAGTAGGGAATTATTTAGCCAAATACTGGCAGACACTTCGTGATTCACTTCCGTGGCAGTGGAAGTATTGCATCAATAGTAATGAGGCTTGGTAGCAGCCAGGGAGGGAGACAGTGTGATCTGTTGGTGGACATCTGTATAAGAAAACACCAAAGGTGGTGATCTAACTCAAACAGTTTAAACCCACCACAGTATTACTGAAAACTGAGCCACAAGGGCACTTCTTGACACCTGCATAGTTAACCAAAAATTTTTGTAAAAAGTAATGCCACCTTTTTGGCTGGGATGTAGGTTGAGAGTGATGGTGGTTACTGGATGTGAGAAGCAGATTGTTAGTAGGACATCTCTGGTTGAATTAGAATTCTATTCATGTAGGATACTGAGTTGTGGTTGCCACTGAAGTAGAGGCCAGGCTGCCCCCAGCCTGGGCTGAAACAGGTGTTCCGCTAGAGCAGGAAGTAGTCACGCAGAGTGAGACCCAGTGGTGCAAAGATCCTAAGTTATCTGCATATGGTCCCCAGCACCAGGTGACTGCCTGCTCCTACTGGAGAGAAAGTCATCTGTTGATGACTGGATACTTCATCTGGCACTACAGCAGTCTCTGTTTTGAAGTCAGCAGATAGAGATGATGTTGGTCGCAATCACTTACACACCCCAGTACGGTCGTGCACAGCAAATATCAGTGAACATCTGAGAACAACCAAGTACATCTGAGACAGGGTCTGATTTTTTTTTTTTTTTTTGGGGGGGGGGGGGATATTTATCGAAGTCTACTGGTCAGTGCTTCTCCAACAGCAGCACCCCCATCCCAGAAGATACAACATGTAATGGCAGCTGGGCATCATCATTGGGCTGTGTTCTTGTTTGGTCAGCTCCTGAAGGAGGCTAACTGGAGCTGTAGTATTGCCCAACTTCACCCTTCAGGGACATGGGCTAGCTTCTTCCACTTCATTAGCTTCCTGAAAGGGGGCTCTTGCACTCTGAATATATCTTCTCCCTTCAGAGTGTTTGGTCACCACATTAATGGTACCTCTCTCCCTATGATGTCACTTTGTTGCATTGGTGGCAGATAATTCAGTGCTCCAGACTAGGGCCTTGTGCAGCACTCCTCCCTTCTCTTAACACTTCAGAAACTTAGGAAGAATATTGGGCATAGGATACTGATCATTTGTGCCAATTTTTAAAGTGCTACTGGCACACATGTAATTGATGTTTCTGCAAGACCAACATATTCTAAATAAGGGCAAAGCTTCAAGATTTATTTATCATATTTATTCTTTGATAGATTATAAATTTTAAAATAATGATGGCAGAAAATATAATAATCCACCAAAGGAAAAAAGTGCAAGGTGAGTTATTGAACAATTTCTTCCTCTTGAGTTCCCAAAGTTTCTTGCTCACTCAGCAGACATGAAATATTTGTAGCAGAATTGCAGCAAATTGAGAAACATAAAGACTACTCACATGAAATTATATCAGTGTGTTCAATATTATGAGAGGAAAGTTGCTACTCATCATATTGCGGAGCTGCTGAGTCGCAGATAATGTTGTACCTATCTGCGACTCAGCATCTTCACTATATGGTGAGTAGCAACTTTCCTTCTCACAATATTGTTACTTTCAATTCTGGATTTTCCATTGTTTGATTTTTATCAATGTGATCATATTGGCTCAGCCATTCAGGACACCAGCTGCTACATTTACTAATGTTTCTTTCAAAATAATTGTAGAAATTGACAACAGAAGGCAGCAGTAGTCAAGAAGCAGGTCATGAGATTTCCACACATTGTTCTCATATGAAACAAGTCCAGATTTTGAGCGACTGGTGGCTTGCATGTTGAGAAAATTGCATCCTGATCTAAACTCAGGTGCAAATGTCTTAACACAAAGTTGCAGCCCAAGATACGCATACGCTTGGCTTCCAGAGTGTTAAGAAGCATTTGTACATATCTGGACAAAAACACTTGAACACATGTCTACAAGCTTACATAATAATACAAAATGAATACAAGTTTTTTCTTTTCCCCTCTTAGTCTAATGTAGCATAAAAAACATGGCTCACTGACTGTTCTTTCTTGCTTTCTCAGCAAATTCCTTTAGCACATCATTTAAGAGGAAATAATTCCATTCAATGTTTTCTCACGCTTGGCATCCCTCCTTGTGTATCTGTTGACTTCTTGTTTAATTAGTCATTATTTGCAAAGGGTAAACAAATCCAAGTGGTAGCTGATGAACTGGGAGTCGATGGAGTCAATAGTTTTCTGCTGGAGGTAGGTGCAAGTTACACTAAGCAAAAGTCAAACCACTACCATACCAGAGACTGAGATACTTAAGGTCTTAATATTACAGCACTGTTTAGATTAGATTAGATTAGTTTTTCATTCAATAGATCCGTGCTGAGGAGATCCTTGTGGATTTGGAACATGTCAATTTTTTTTAAGCTGAAATAATAATACTAATAGTATGAATATATACATCATTTGTTTCTATTAAAAAATTCGTCAATGGAGTTGACCACTAGTAAGTCTTTCAGGCTCCTTTTAAACTGGTCTTTATTTGTAACTAAATTTTTTATGTTTGCCGGCAAATTATTGAAGATGAGTGTTCGTGAGTAGTGGACCCCTTTTTGAACTAAAGTAAGTGCTTTTAAGTTCTTGTGCAGATCATTTTTGTTTCTGGTATTGTATGTATGAACTGAGATGTTTGTTGGAAAAAGAGATATAATATTTAGGACAAATTTCATTAAGGAGTAAATATACTGAGAGGCAGTAGCTAGTATACCCAGTTCTTTGAAGAGGTTTCTACAGGACGTCTGTGAATTTAATCCACAAATAATACGTATTACACGCTTTTGGACTCTGAAAACTTTTGTTTGACTTGAAGAATTACCCCAAAATATTATACCATATGACATTATGAAATGAAAGTAGGCAAAGTATGCAAGCTTTTTCATTTTTATGTCGCCTATGTCTGCTAACACTCGAATTGCAAATACAGATTTGTTAAGGCGTTTCTGCAGTTCTGTGGTGTGCTCCTCCCAACTGAATTTATTATCTGTTGTGTCTAGTTCATACAGCATAGACACAATGAGGTAGCTAGGTGCACGCTAAACTAACGCAGACGGGCTTGAAGTACTGGAACAGGAGACTTATTAATGCACTAAAGAAAAGTACGTAGTTTTATAATACTTAACTTTATTCTCTTGTTGGAATACATCTCTCTTGAATATTAGTAAGCTATAAGCACTGATACAAATGGCGCCTTGCTAGGTCGTAGCTATGGACTAAGCTGAAGGCTATTCTATCTGTCTCTCGGCAAATGAGAGGAAGACTTGGTAGGTCTAGTCGCAAGCAATGTCGTCCGTACAACTGGGGCGAGGTCTAGTCCGTGTCTTGTGACCTGCCATGTGGTGGCGCTAGGTTTGCGATTACACAGTGGCGACACGCGGGTCCGACATGTACTACAGGACCGCGGCCGATTTAAGTTACCACCTAGCAAGTGTGGTGTCTAGCGGTGACACCACATTATCAACTTGTAATCCCAGGAATTTAAGACTGTCGACCTCTTCTATCTGCTCTTCTTCATACTTTATGCATATGCTGGGTGGAAACCTCTTACATGTTCTGAACTGCATATAGTGAGTCTTTTCAAAGTTTAATGTCAGTGAGTTGGCTTTAAACCATTTATTAATATCCATGACAATATCATTAGAAGATCTTTCTAGAACTACACTCGACATACTATTTATTGCAATACTTGTGTCATTTGCAAACAAACCAAACTCAGCTTCTGGCAGTGTAACTGATGAGAGATCATTAATGTACACAAGAAAAAGCAATGGCCCTAAGATGGATCCTTGTGGGACACAAAATGTAATTTCTTCCCATTCTGATGATGACTGATGACTTGATTCACTAGTCCCTTGCACTGACACCCTTTGTTTCCTGCTAGTGAGGTATGACTTGAACCATTTTGCTGCACTGCCCATGACAACATAGAATTCTAATTTATTTAAAAGGATGTTGTGGTTGACACAATCAAATGCCTTTGACAAATCACAGAAAATACCTGCTGCTTCTAATTTGTTATTTAATGAATTAAGTACATTTTCACTGTAGGTGTAAATATCCTTCTCAATATCAGAACACTTCAGAAATCCAAACTGTGTTCTTGATAATATGTTATTTGTGGTCAGATGGTTGAGAAGCTGCCTGTACATCACTTTTTCTAAAATTTTTGAGAATGCTGGCAAAAGTGAAATCGATCTGTACTTTGATGGTATCTCTTTCTCCCCTTTCTTGAATAGAGGCTTAACATCTGCATATTTTAGCCAGTCAGGAAATGTCCCAGTTATAATTGACTGGTTACACAAGTAACTTAGAATTGTACTAAACTCACAAGAACATGCCTTAATTAACTTTGTTGATATTTCACCATAATCACTAGAATGATCTGTTTTTAAAGATTTTATTATGGAAGTTATTTCTTTTGGTGAAGTGAGTGACATATTCATGTACCTGAAGCTATTTGTAAAGGCTAGTCTCAGATATTCAAGGGCATTATTTACTTATCCTGACAATCCCATTCTATCAGTAATGGATATAAAGTACCTGTTAAATAGATTTGCCACACTATGCCCATCACTTACTAATGTGTCATCTACCCTTAATGCTATTTGCTCCTGTTCCTTTTTGGTTCTACCAGTCTCCTCTTTCACTATATTCCATATTGTTTTTATTTTGTTCCCTGGCATTGCTATCTTCTTCTCATAGTGCATTTGTTTAGATGTCTGAATTACTTTTTTTTAATATTTTACAATATTCCTTGTATTTACCTAAATTGTCAGCATTGGAGCTATTCTTGGTCGACAGATACATTTTCCTTTTTGTCTTACAGGAAATCTTTATTCCTTGTGTAATCCATGGTTTTATTATAGACTTCTGTTTAATTTGAGTAACTGTTAGAGGAAAACATTTTTCAAACATGGTACTGACCTTGTTCATGAATGTGTTATATTTTTCATTCATGTCATGAGCACTATAAACATCTTTTCAGTTCATATCTGTGAGCAGTTTTCTAAAACACTCAATTTTTGGTTGATTGACTACTCTCCTGTACTCAAATTTAGCAGTCTTGATAATCTGCTTAGAAGTTACATCTAAAACAAGGAGCTGCATGTCATGATCTGATAGTCCATTTATTACAGGTTTTATGATATGATTTTGTTCCTTTGATTTGTCTATAAAAATTTTATCAATGGCTGTCCATGAGGATTTAGTGATCCTAGTTGGAAAGTTTACAGTGTTAATTAGATTGAAAGACAACATTACTAACTGCAGTAAATGTTTACTGGAAGATTGCATTAGAAAATCTGTATTAAAGTCACCAGTAGTAAGTCCCTTCTGTGAGTTTAGGAAGTATCATTTAAATAGGTTAGGTTCTTGGTCACCATCATGTCTAATGGTCTTTCTGGCCAAGACAACAAAAATTATGTCAGGTTCATTATGGTTGTTCAAGTGATGGTGACTGGCAGATGGAATGTTGTGCCTGCAATGCCACAAGTCATACAATTAACTAAAATTCCAAAATTTTTTAAATCTAACTTGTCATTCCTTTGGATCATCCCTGGTTGTAACAGTTTACTATCCCTACATCTGGAGTAAACAGCGAGTAAACCCAATCTATGCTAACCCTCTGAAATTGTGGGTGTGGCATCAAAACTTCCACTGGCATCCTTCTGCTCATGTTTTACCCAAGAGTAAATGCATTTTGTATGTCAGTCTGGACCATCCTGGTTGGACATATTGTAATTCTTTCTCTCTGGCACAAGCATACCTCATCTGTTAATATTGATACATAGTTCCCCTTCTGAGTGTTCTTGGTGGTAAAATCATCTGGGAGAAAAGAATATGAATTATTCTTCCTCCTCCTCTCAAAATGCTGGGCTTACATGACTCATTTCTCCATTAACAACATATTATGGTAGCTACAATACTGTTCACTTAGAAAACAAACACCTACCAAAAAGCCAATAAACAACATACCCTCAAAAACTTACCAAAAATGCTACACAATCACACTACAATAAGACATTGATATAATTATCGTACATATTACTTACAAAAATACTTCAATTATCCTGCCTCACTGGTATTTATGGGCATGGTCTGAGTACTTAAGGCACTCCATGTACCTTTCACCCATCAGTTTCTGTTTCCTTCTTCCCTTCGTAGTTTTAACTTTTGATGCTGATACCATTGCTGACCCTTGCAGTAAAGTGTCTAAATTACCGTTGAAAGTCCAAACACATCTCATGTGAAATGGCAACTGTAACTTTATTTCACCAGTGATATTTCTGTGACTTGATTTGGTCCCTCATATCACGTAAGGAATTTTTTTGTTTCATCCTTTGTGTGTAGGGATTCAACAGCATAACCCAGTGACCAGTTCTGTACTCAGGTTGTTTAGCAACATATCATCTCCAGTGCTCTTGATGCTCAACAGCCTTCATATTTGCTTTTTTCATCCTTTTCCACACAATTTGTAACATATTCACAAACACCTTTATCAGCTCCCCTTTTTCCCCATTTTTAGGCTTAATCACATCAAATGGTGATAGCATCTTTCTATCATTTATCACATTTTATAGTGAATGCTGGTACGTGCTTTAGAATTAAACACAACTGTGACGTAAGATCCGTAAACGCCACACATTACGATGGCTGTTCACATAATAACTTAACATATTGCTAACAGTATGATGGACATGTTCTGTTTTTCTGTTTCATTGGGAGTGGATAGGGCTAGTTCTGAGATTTTGAATCTGCAACATATGTCACTGCTGCTTAATCATCTCAGACATGATATTGGTATACTGATCCATAACTACTGTGTCAAGAACCCCAAACTTTAATAACCAGTTGTTTATCATGGTCTGTGCCACCATACTCACTTATTGACCTGGGATTGCAATCATTGCAACAAAATTTGAAAAGTGGTCATTGATGTTAGGTTTAATGACCTAAAATGTCAATTCCCATAATTTCAAATGGCATGGCTGCCTCTGGTAATACTTGCAGCAGTATTCGTTGATGACTGAGATCAGTATGTTGTGTCTGTTGTATGCACTTCCTTACATACTGCTCAATGTTCTGACTCCTCATCCTCCACCAGTATTGCTCAGCAATCAGTTGTTCTTCATCCACTGTGACATACTAACACATGGTTGTGTGCGCCCTCCTTCAAAGTCGTAGGTGCTGCACCATGTGGCCCGTACTTTGCCATTCTGCACAAAAGACCATAGTGAATAGCAGATTGTGACTGTGTCCTAAATAGCTCCCAGTCTGCAGCAGTAGTCTCTGCTTCTTGCTACTCAGCAAGACTTCTGCCAAGCACCCATACAACCCCAGTCTTACTGCTCAAGCCACCAGCATTCTCATGTTACTGAGTTGATGTTCTACCTTGTAATCAAATTCACTCAATTCTAATGCCCATTGGTTTAATCTACTCAAAGGCTCCTCCAGTCCTAATAACCACTTTAACATCATATGGTCCGTTATAACTTAGAAATTTCCTATCTTACAAGTAACAACAAAAATAGGTAATATCATATATGACACTAAAAATCTCTTTCTTCTTGCTTTAGTAGTTCCATTTGGCTTCAATAAACTGTCCTGATGTGCATGCCACTAAGTTTTTCTTACCATTTGTGTCCTGACCCAGAATACATCCAATCACCTTGTTACTTGCGTCACAGTACAGGATGAAAAGCTTTTCAAAACCTGGAAATATTGGTACTGGGGTAGTTATTAGTTCAGTTTCTGAAATGCCATCTGATGGCTAGTTTACTGATGGACTTTTGCAGCCTTTTTAAAAATGTTTAACAAAATTTCTATAATAACTACTTATGCCTAAAAAATGATTGAAGTAGCATCATCGTCTTTGGTGGTAAGAAGTCACAGTCATCTCATATCAGCCTTGGGTCAGTTTTTGTGCCATCTTGGCTGATCACAGGACCTAGATAGTTTACTTCCAAAGACACAAAGTGACACTTTCCAGTACTTAATGTACAGTACACATTAAGTGTAACAAATGCAACGTCTTGAGCATTTCCTCCAATCATTGTCTATGTACCTCTAGATCTTTGGAAAACACAATAATATTGTTTAAATAGACCATACACTGATGTGGTTTTAATCTCCTTACCAACCCATCCAATAACCTCTAGAACATGGCTGAAATATTCTTAAGCCTGAATGACATCTGTCAATATTGATAGTGACCCCATGGATGGTAAACATAGCCTTCAGATAGTCTTCTGGAATGACTTCCAATTGGTGATATCAACTCTTCAAATCCTTTGCGGAGAAATATTTACAATGACCTGGGTTGCTCAAAGTGTCTGCTGTGTTCAGTGTAGGATATGCATCCATGGTTGTTGTTGCATGTAGGTACCCATAGTCATAACAGATCTTTATTTCTTTGTTTCATTTGATGACTTGGACAATGACAATGGCCACTCCCTATAGACCAACACTTTCCTTGATAATGCCATCAATCAGCTGCTGATTGATGATTTCTTCCATTATACAATGCAGGTGCCTAGGTATACTGTATGGTTTCTTCACTCACATGAACAGGACAGGACGAAATCCTAATAACTGGTACAGTGGGTTGTACCATCTGTCATGTATTTCACAGTGGTTTATTTTTATTTTTATTTTATTTTGATCCAACATCAACTGATTACAAAAAAAGGTTTTTTTTTGTTCCAGTCTTCTGGATAAGTCAGAGCCTTACTTACTAGAGTTACATATTATTGGCTGGCACTTTTATCTACACAACTTTTTCTAAATTTAGCTGAGAGAACAGAATTACATATATGGACTACACATAAAAAAAATTATTATTGCCATACTTAGATTAAGGAATCTACAGTTTGTGACACAGTATTTATATCTGACATTCAAATATTTACAGTTTGTGACACAGACTAAGATCTGAGATTACATATATTTTTAGATAGATGGTCTTCCATCATATGAGTGTATTAAATCTAGAAACTCATCTATTGAATATACAGGATTGTTAGGAGCCATAATTTTAATTTCATTTTTAGTTTTGTAATGGGCAATTTGGAAATATTAGGATGGAAGCAATTCAGTAGTTTTATACCTGCATAGTGAGGGCTTTTCTCATAAAGTGTTGTTCTATGAGAGATGATGTGGGGTCTCACTCTACCTCTAGTGTTGTGATTGTGTATTTCTTTATTAAGTGTTTTGTTACTGTTTGCTGCCATAATGATTATCACCAGCACATACAGATTATGAACAGTTAGTATTTTAAATTCTTTAAACAAATTTCTGCAGAACTCCATGGCACATTTATTTCCCATAATTCTAAGCACCTTCTTTTGTAAGATAAGTACATTTTTCATATTGCCTTTACTGCTGTATCCACATACCTCTATCCCTTAGCTTAGATGGGGTTCAAATAGTGCAAAACATATTTGCCTCAGAGTGGTGATGTTACAAAAAGATGTCAGTTTTCTTAGGACATATATGGTAGTACATAGCTTTTTGCATATATCATTCACATGATCAGACCAGTTTAACGCTGCATCAAGTGTCTGGCCAAGAAATTTGGTTCAGTATTGTTTTTTAATGTATTTGTCACCCATTAAAATTTGGTTTACATGAGTTTTTTGCCTCCCAAGATCAAATTCAATAGAGACAGATTTATTTGTGTTTAATTTCAGTTTGTTTTCATTAAAATACTGCAGAATTAAGCCTGCTGCAGTATTGGATTCCACTTTGAGCTGCAAATAGCGTGGATTGCAGCATATTAACGTGGTATCATCTGCATGTAAGATAGCTGTTGCATGGTTTGGTATGGACTGAATATCATTAACATAAATAATAAAAAGAAGTGGTCCTAATATTGACCCCTGTGGAATACCAGAATTTATGTCAGTGGTGTTTGATTTGTATGCTCCCTCTGTAGTGCTAATAGATGCAAACTGCTTCCTATTTGTCAAATAGGACCTCATCAGATTATGGGCTGTGCCTCGAATGCCAAAGTTCCACAGTTTGTCCAGCAATATGGTCATATCAACACAGTCAAATGCTTTTTGTAAGTCCAGAAAGATGCCACATACATGTTCTTTATTATCTATTGCTTGAGTGACACCTTTGATTAAGTTGGATGCTGCTGTAATGGTGGATGACCCCTTGACAAACCCATACTGCCCCTTAGAAATCACTTTTTTGCATACCAAGAAGTTCCAGATTCTTATGTATATTACCTTCTCAAAGATTTTGGATATTATTGGAAGAACAGAAATGCGTCAAAAGTTTTCTACTAGATTCCTGTTTCCTTTTTTAAACAGGCACAAATCGAGCAATTTTCAACTCATCTGGAAATAGACCATCTACCATATGAGAGTTGATAACTGTCGATAAAGGTGATGCAATTTTATGTTTAGATTTCTTAAGAGTGTTCAGACTAAGACCATCATATCCTGCTGCCTGGGAATTCTTTAAGCTACTCACTATTTTAATTATTTCTTCTTTACTTGTTGGCATCAAAAATATACTTCCTGACACTGGTGTTCCTCTGAATTTGTATTTATGATTTTTAAGCTGATTGTTTATGCTGGAGCCAACAGAAGCAAAGTAATTGTTAAATAGATCTGCTATCTTATCTGATTAGTTTCCATTGTGCCGTTTATCAGGACATTTGTAGCCTATAGACATAGATATACACTGTGGGGTTATTTCCTATTGGGATTTTATGCTGAGTCGCAGGTGTCAATGCTAATGGTCCATTAGCACTGAGTAAATCCATGAATCATATCAACAAAATTTCTATACCTGACTTATCCTTTCCTTTTAGATGCTTCACCTTCTTGTGTAATGCACATACATTGAAAGTTTACTGGTGACTAAGGTCTCCACTTGACCTACCCAAATTATCCTCATCTAGGACATTTAACATGCCAATCAATAGACCTTTTGGTAGATCCATTTCATCAGAGTCAAAATTATATACACTCACTGGAACCAACTAATCTGCATCTATTTCCTGCACACATGCCACACTTCTAAGCACAAAACAACACATAGTATTGTATTTGCCATTGTGTTCCAATGCCACTATAACACAAAATAAATCACTTGGTAAGTCAGTACCCACACTAACACAGAGTAATTTTCTTGTACCTCTTGGTACCTTATCATGCAAACTGAGATTTAATGAACGTACATTCAGTTCATTTATTTCCCTTCGTGACTGGCAAATTTTGAGGCACTACCTCATTTGCAGCTGTCATTCCTAGCGGAAAAAATGTCCCACTGAGTTCTATAGCGTGCTGCAAAAGATCAGTTTTTGTGTGTTGCTTAGTCAGAAAATCCTGCCCTAGGATTGCACAATGCCCCTCATCAACATGAGGCAATACTTCAATATATTCCTGAAAATTCCTTGCTCCAATACAGAAATTGAGCAATGCTGACAACAATGATAACACATCATTGTCCATTAATCCACATAACCTATATTGTGGGGACCTCAGCCTCTTCTTATCCAGGAGGTCCAGACTAACTACCAATACATGAACCCTTATGTTCAGTAAAAACCTATGTTCCATTCCATTTACCATGACCACTAAGCAGCACTCCACCTCTCCATCTGCTTTTGCACACTCTGTTTTACTGGGAACCCCATTAAGCAGATAAGCAATACCTGTTGATGTTTAACAAATCTCAACACTCTATCAACCAATGTCGCACCACCCTGCACTCATAACACTGTGATTGGCAGTATAATTTCTGAATGTGACCTGTATGTCTACAACCTATAACACTGAACTTCTGAAGAAAATACGTATTCCTTATCTGCACTTGAGTTGTTATATCCACCTCCTCCATCTGTGTAGCAATCTTAATGGATTTTCTATACACATTCTCCTTGACGTACTGGGTGCAGGCCCTCTCAAAACTGTGCTCCACCTCCTACAGAATAATTTTATCCTCTCCTTATTTCTGTATCAGCTGAAAGATCTGCACACTGATATTCTTGATCCTATCTACGATTGCTCCCTCTGGTTTGTTTTGGTTCTGGGTCATCCCATTATGTTGTTTCCTGAAGAATCTAGCACTATTCTGCTTGTGTTAATGCTGAAGGTGTCCCTACTTAAGTTGTTCATATGTATGTGCCTTATACAGTCCTTCATGATAAATAATGTACGTCTTTGTATCACCCATTACTGTAATGGTAACTTAGCCATACACTAACATACATCATCCAGCCTATCACCCAGACTAACAGCAGTGTCCAGTTTGTTAATAAATGCTGACACATATTAAATTGGTTTACCCAAAAAAGGAGCCACCAAGATCCACAGAAGGAACAGGTATACTGACTAAATGCATATGTGCTAATCCATGCTCACTATCTGCCATGAAAGTGTATATCATACCATTGTAATGCAGAATTGTTCCCCTATAGTTTGGCTACCCATTATGTTAAAAATTCTGTCACTTCCTGCATCATCATTGTTCATGTTTCTGGCATTTGTGCAGCTTCCATCTAACAACAGAATGTACTTAAAATAAATCACTAAGTGAAGACATCTAACACAAAAATGTTAGACAGAAGTGCAAGGAAAATGACACTACTTCTTATAATGGATCATAGCCCATTAAGTCTCTGAGCACTGATGTGCCTTTGCCAGAATGTTGGCATGTGTTGTGCAAAGCTAGCACCACCTCCATACATGATAATTCATGATCTGTTAAATTGCAATACTGGTACCTCACTGACCACAAATAGTCCACATGTCCCTCTGGTTTCTTAAACCATATTTCCAAATTCCCACGTATTTCAGTCCTATCCATGATGGCCATGCACAAACACAAACACAGTGCAGCAAAGGTCACAAAAATATAAAGCCTGCTCACCAAACACATACTGTTGAAACCACAATCCAGAGCTGGCAATGACATTGCAGCTAGAGTGTTCTCTTGACAAATGGCAGCAGCTGATGGTGCAGTAAATACTTCTGACACCAGAGGCCAGGTTTGTGACCTCTACAGATGTGAAGGAAATGGCTACGCAAAGGTCAGGAAGTGATACTGCTCCTTTGGTAGATGTGGGTGAAGAATGATGGTAGTGGCTGGAAGCGAGCAGCAGACCATTAAGAAGACATCCCTGGTTGATTTAGATTTCTGTTCATGTTAGGCGTAGAGGAGTGATCTCCACTGGAGGAGAGGCTGTTGACTGCAGGGTGACAAGATGAACTGCAGAGCTCAGCAAGCCATCAACAGGTGGTATACCAGGTCAGTGGTGTGCATAAGCAGTGTCATATGCTGGAATGAGCATGGCAGCCGTAGGAGGGAGAAACTACAGGCCACAGCCTGTATATGACATCCCTATCCAAGCTGCCACCTCACCTTGGTCTGCAGACTACAGGAAAGGGAAGGACAGTACTCAAACAATAGCTTCCGGCATAATCCTTGTCAAAAGCATGCACCTACTGTGGATGATGATCAGTGCCCATGGAAGCCTGCAGGAAATGGTACACAGTGACAGAGAGACCTGGCCATTTACAGCTTGAGCTCAAACAAATGTCACACAAGAGAGATAGCCACCAGCAGGAATAGTCACCTAGAGGGAGATCCAGCAGTGCGAAGGCACTAAGTCGTCTGCATATGGTCTTGAGCACAGGTGTTTGCCTGTTGTTATTGAAGACAAAGTCCTTGTATGATGACTAGATACTTCATCTGTCACTACAGTAGTCTCTACCTTGAAGTCAGCAAAGGAAGATGATCGTGGTTGACATCACATACATGCCCCAATAACTCTCAGAGTCAGCAGGTGGAGATGGTGGTGGATGGTGTAACAAGCCCTGATAAGGTCATGTACAGAGAATGTCAGCGAATATCTGAGAACAACCAAATACCTCTGAGACTGAGGCTCTGATGTGGGGGTTATTTGTGTCTGCTGGCCAGGCTTCTCCAACAACAGCAGCCCCACCCCTAAGAGAAAACAGGTCTTAGTATCTGAGTATCAACAATGGGTGCTGATGACTTCATTGTTCTGCTCTTCTTGTTTAGTTGGCTCCTGAAGGAGCCTAGCTGGAGTTGTAGTATTGTTCAACTTCACCCTTCAGAAGTGCTGAACAGCTTCTTCTGCCTCATCAGCTTACTGAATGAGTGCTCTTGCACTCTGAATATGTCTTCCTACTTCATAGTGCATGGTCACCACAATAATGGTAACTCTCCCCCTATGACATTGTTTTGCTTCATTGGCACCAGACATCTCAGTGACCCAGGGTAGGGCATGGTGCAAAAATGCATTTCAGCCAATGAGTAGGCAGGATCTCTTTAAGGTTGTTTAAGGCGAACATATGACTATACAGGGTGGTTCAGTGCATTTGCATAAAACAGCTAGGGGTAACAGGTCAGCTCATTGGAAACAATTTCTGTTAGAAACAAAATGTTCATTGCACTTCCCGGGTACACTAGGGATAGTTTTTGTATTGACTAAGCACCTCAATGGTGGGAGGTCATAGGCACTTTGCAGCATGCATATGCACTGTGTGCTGCCTGTAGTGCCGTCATCTGTTCCATGTGAAAGAGGGTAGGCACAGTGCAATTACATCTGATTTGCTTCTAAAATATCTTTTTCTACTTAAAGACACACATTCTTCAGGTTTTCTTGTTGTAAATCACTCTATCAATTTACTGGGGTAGATGGTATGCAACACACTTGGTTAGTAGACCCTGGTAGTTTGATGAAATCTCATCCCAAGGTCAGTGAATACTTAATGACATCTAACATCACTAGGGAGCATCAGCAAACATTTTGTCTCTATTAAAAGTCCTTACCCATGATGTAATCTAGCACCCATAGATGTTTGATGAAAAGACTTTTCAACACCTACATAAAGTATTTATATGATAGAGGAGGGAGGGAGGGAGATTACTGTTTAACATCCCATTGACAACGAGGTCATTAGAGACGGAGCACAAGCTCGGATTAGGGAAGGATGGGGAAGGAAATCGGCCGTGCCTTTTCTAAGGAACCATCCCGGCATTTGCCTGAAGCGATTTAGGGAAATCACGGAAAACCTAAATCAGGATGGCCGGACGTGGGATTGAACCGTCGTCCTCCCGAATGCGATTATATGATAGAAACACATCACATATATATCAAATAGACACACAGATTAAATGGTGTAAATATTAAAAACTGGTACCCTTAATGAAAATAAGTCCAACAATGTCAAACTATCCAAGAGTTCAAAATTCTCAGAAAGAAAAAAAAAATAGTTGTAAGCTCTAGGGAATGATAGGTAATACATGGCATGTATAAAAACCAAGATGAAACAATAAAAATGAAAACCAAGGATGAAGTGCTCACAGTAAAAAGGCTGTAAGATATGGATGCAGGTTTTTTGCTTGTATTGTTTAATCTATACATCAAAGGTTGAAGAGCGGGATTAAAATTCAAGGTGCTGGATTTCCTTGAAAAAATTTACTTGTGATATTGCCTTCCTCAGTGAAAGTGAAAAAGAATTATATGGCCTGTTGAATGGAGTGAACAGTCTAATGAGTACATAGTATGGATTGAGGGTAAACTGAAGAAAGGTGAAATTAATGAGGAGTAGCAGATATGGGGCTAGTGATAAACTTAACATCAAAACTGTTGACCATGAATTAGAATTCTGCTACTTTGGAAGCAAAAAAACACATAACAGATAAAGTAAAGAGGACATAAATAGCAGAATAATGCAGGTGAAGGGAAAAAGTAAAGAGGACATAAATAGCAGAATAATGCAGATGAAGGGGAAATTTCTTGACAAAGGAAGTCTACTAGTATCAGACATTGACCTTAATGTGAGGAAAAAAATTCTGAAAACGTATGTTTGGAGCACATGACTTTTCTACAGCTCACAATTACAGTTCTGTCAGGAGTTTCACTGAATCACCTTCAGATTATTTCTCTACCATTCCACTCTCTAAAAACACACAGCAAAAACAAACACATAAATCTTTTCACCCAATCTCTGATTTCTCTAACTACACTCCTGGAAATGGAAAAAAGAACACATTGACACCGGTGTGTCAGACCCACCATACTTGCTCCGGACACTGCGAGAGGGCTGTACAAGCAATGATCACACGCACGGCACAGCGGACACACCAGGAACCGCGGTGTTGGCCGTCGAATGGCGCTAGCTACGCAGCATTTGTGCACTACCGCCGTCAGTGTCAGCCAGTTTGCCGTGGCATACGGAGCTCCATCGCAGTCTTTAACACTGGTAGCATGCCGCGACAGCGTGGACGTGAACCGTATGTGCAGTTGACGGACTTTGAGCGAGGGCGTATAGCGGGCGTGCGGGAGGCCGGGTGGACGTACCGCCGAATTGCTCAACACGTGGGGCGTGAGGTCTCCACAGTACATCGATGTTGTCGCCAGTGGTCGGCGGAAGGTGCACGTGCCCGTCGACCTGGGACCGGACCGCAGCGACGCACGGATGCACGCCAAGACCGTAGGATCCTATGCAGTGCCGTAGGGGACCGCACCGCCACTTCCCAGCAAATTAGGGACACTGTTGCTCCTGGGGTATCGGCGAGGACCATTCGCAACCGTCTCCATGAAGCTGGGCTACGGTCCCGCACACCGTTAGGCCGTCTTCCGCTCACGCCCCAACATCGTGCAGCCCGCCTCCAGTGGTGTCGCGACAGGCGTAAATGGAGGGACGAATGGAGACGTGTCGTTTTCAGCGATGAGAGTCGCTTCTGCCTTGGTGCCAATGACGGTCGTATGCGTGTTTGGCGCCGTGCAGGTGAGCGCCACAATCAGGACTGCATACGACCGAGGCACACAGGGCCAACACCCGGCATCATGGTGTGGGGAGCGATCTCCTACACTGGCCGTACACCACTGGTGATCGTCGAGGGGACACTGAATAGTGCACGGTACATCCAAACCGTCATCGAACCCATCGTTCTGCCATGCCTAGACCGGCAAGGGAACTTGCTGTTCCAACAGGACAATGCACGTCCGCATGTATCCCGTGCCACCCAACGTGCTCTAGAAGGTGTAAGTCAACTACCCTGGCCAGCAAGATCTCCGGATCTGTCCCCCATTGAGCATGTTTGGGACTGGATGAAGCGTCGTCTCACGCGGTCTGCACGTCCAGCACGAACGCTGGTCCAACTGAGGCGCCAGGTGGAAATGGCATGGCAAGCCGTTCCACAGGACTACATCCAGCATCTCTACGATCGTCTCCATGGGAGAATAGCAGCCTACATTGCTGCGAAAGGTGGATATACACTGTACTAGTGCCGACATTTTGCATGCTCTGTTGCCTGTGTCTATGTGCCTGTGGTTCTGTCAGTGTGATCATGTGATGTATCTGACCCCAGGAATGTGTCAATAAAGTTTCCCCTTCCTGGGACAATGAATTCACGGTGTTCTTATTTCAATTTCCAGGAGTGTATATTATAAAGGTAATTTCTCCCTATGTATATGTGTGCCAACAATATAACTTTTGCAACTGGAGAAGAAAGCTGATGACTGAAATTTTGTGACAGCATAAAAAAACCCTTTTTTTAATGACTGCCATCTCAATTTACGTATTGTACGCATGACACTCACTCCCCTATTTAACTACAATTGTTGCATTGAGTAGAATGTTGTGTCACAGTTTATGAATTTTGAGATGGCAGAGTTAGAGGAACAACAAGTCTGAATTTCACATGAAACTCAAGAAATCCTTTACAGAGACACACCTAATGATGCAGAAGGACTACAGTGATGAATGCTTAAGCCATACTTGGTGTTACAAATGGTTCACATGGTTTAAAAATTGCCAGGCGGAAGTTAAAGATGACACCTACTTAGGATGCCCTTCGATGTATACTGATGACTTTTCTTTGACTTTGAAGGAATAGTTCATCATGAATTCATGCCAAAGGGACAAACTGTTAGTTGGTGATACTATCAAGATATGTTGTGATGCCTGGAAGAAAATGTGAGAAGGAAATGGTGCCTCACGATATCGTAGCCTCACATGCATCCCTGTTGGTGTTGACTATTATACAAGAAACAAAATTCCAGTTAGTAAATATATTTTGTAATAGTTAGATACAAGGTATTTGGGAAGGAAAACTTAAGTGTGTTGTTTTAGAAAACTTATTTTGTCATTTTGAAGAGGGGTTGGACTTGGTACATTGTCAACTCACAATCAGCACAATAACCATATTAGAAGTACTAGAAAGACTGAATATGAAGGAATATTTGTAGTAGCAGAATGCTGCTGACCATTTGATAATGTCAGAAAGTTAAAACAAGTCTGACCATAAGGAAAATTTATTACTAATGTTTTTTCCTTTTATGTCTGGGAATTATTTGGCATTTTGAGATCCCAAATTTCAATAATTATTCTTTGAATATATTTAAATAATGATACATAAAAAAGGCTCACACACATGAAAGAGCATTCTGCTAAGCCAAAATGAAAAAAGGACTGACACATTATAAGTAATGAAATGATGTAATACCAAGGACATGGAAATGGATAAGTGAAATGAAGAGGGTTTTGTATATGATAGTATTTGTACTATATTTTTTAAAGTAAAAATTATGCTTGTTCAGGTAAAAAGACTATAATTTGCATGTTCTTATCTGCCATTATAAACACTGAAAAATGATGCAAGTATTTAGTGAAGTGTCATATGCCAAATACAAAGAACTTCATAAATTAAACATTTTTCGTGGAAAAATTCAACACTAAATGTAACCGTATATAGTATTATTTAATTAGTTAACTAATCAATATCTTATGCTATTTGCAAATGTTTGTTTATTTTATGTGTGTTTAAAATAATACTTAATCACCACATAGTCTGCACATTTCAGACACATTTCAGTTTGGAAATCATTTATCTCTTTTATATTTGTCAAAAAATATCTTTAACAGGTCTGTTATTTTGGCACCAGAATTTTGTTTGTAAGTGCATGATTGCAAAATTCCTGGTGGGCTGTTGTAACGGAATTGCCCAACATACCTCTTTTTTCATGAAATATAGAAGAGCATGATACACAATTAGTTAAATTTATCGATCTTGTGATTCATTATTATGTTGTTGTCGTTGTGATCTTCAGTCCAGAGACTGGTTTGATGCAGCTCTCCATGCTGCTCTATCCTGTGCAAGCTTCTTCATCTCCCAGTACCTACTGCAACCTACATACGTTTGAATCTGCATAGTGTATTCATCTCTTGGTCTCCCTCTAAGATTTTTATCCTCCACTCTTCCCTCCAATACTAAATTGATGATCCCTTGATGCCTCAGAACATGTCCTACCAACCAATCCCTTCTTCTAGTCAAGTTGTGCCGCAAATTTCTCTTCTCCCCAATTCTATTCAATACCTCCTCATTATTTAATTGATATACCATCTAATCTTCAGCATTCTTCTGTAGCACCACATTTTGAAAGCGGAATTCTCTTCTTGTCCAAACTATTTATAGTCCACGTTTCACTTCCATACATGGCTACACTCCATACAGATACTTTCAGAAACGACTTCCTGACACTTAAATCAATACTCAATGTTAACAAATTTCTCTTCTTCGGAAACGGTTTTCTTGCCATTGCCAGTCTACATTTTATATCCTCTCTACTTCTACCATCATCAGTTATTTTGCTCCCCAAATACCAAAACTCATTTACTACTTTAAGCATATCATTTCCTAATCTAATTCCCTCAGCATCACCCGACTTAATTCGACTACATTCCATTATCCTCGTTTTGCTTTTGTTGCTGTTCATCTTATACCCTTGTTGCAAGACACTGTCCATTCCGTTCAGCTGCTCTTCCAGGTCCTTTGCTGTCTCTGACAGAATTACAATGTCATCAGCGAACCTCATAGTTTTTATTTCTTCTCCATAGATTTTAATTCCTACTCTGACTTTTTCTTTTGTTTCCTTTACTGCTTGCTCAATATACAGATTGAATAACATCAGGGATAGGCTACAAACCTGTCTCACTCCCTTCCTAACCACTGCTTCCCTTTCATGTCCCTTGACTCTTATAACTGCCATCTGATTTCTGTACAAATTGTAAATAGCCTTTCACTCCCTATTTTTACCCCTGCCACCTTTAGAATTTGAAATAGAGTATTCCAGTCATCATTGTCAAAAGCTTTCTCTAAGTCTACAAATGCTAGAAATGTAGGTTTGCCTTTCCTTAATCTATTTTCTAAGATAAGTCGTAGGGCCTCCCCCCATGAACCACGGACCTTGCCGTTGGTGGGGAGGCTTGCGTGCCTCAACGACACAGATAGCCGTACCGTAGGTGAAACCACAATGGTGGGGTGTCTGTTGAGAGACCAGACAAACGTGTGGTTCCTGAAGATGGGCAGCAGCCTTTTCAGTAGTTGCAGGGGCAACAGTCTGGATGATTGACTGATCTGGCCCTGTAACACTAACCAAAATGGCCTTGTTGTTGTGGTACTGCGAACGGCTGAAAGCAAGGGGAAACTACAGCCATAATTTTTCCCGAGGGCATGCAGCTTTAGTCAAAACAAGGCCCTGGGAGTAGACAACATTCCATTAGAACTACTGACAGCCTTGGGAGAGCCAGTCTGGACAAAACTCTACCCTCTGGTGAGCAGGATGTACGAGACAGGTGAAATTCCCTCAGACTTCAAGAAGAATATAATACCGTATTTACTCGAATCTAAGCCGCAATTTTTTTCTGGTTTTTGTAATCCAAAAAACCGCCTGCGGCTTAGAATCGAGTGCAAGGCAAGCGGAAGTTCTGAAAAATGTTGGTAGGTGCCGCCACAACTAACTTCTGCCGTCGAATATATGTAGCGCTACACAGGCAATCAGGCATGCTTTGTGGGTACAAAGATAAATACTGGCGCCAAAACCTCTGCGTCAGTAAATAAATTTCGACCACTGCATTTTCATACATTATCCAACGAATTAAATACAAATTCCGTATTGTTCATCTTCGAATGTAGCAGAATTTCAATGTACTACGAAAATCCGACTGGCAAGACTGGGATGTTTGTCAATATGGCCAACTCTACGTTCTGAATTTTTTCCTACCTGTGGGAAGAGATGGTTGCTAATAGGAACTTGATGAAATGTGAATCACATGCAGTATTCTCTTCACCATAAGAATAATACGGATGTAAACATTATGTCATGTATTCTTTCGTGTTTGCTGCTATCTCATTTAAATCCTGTCTGCTTAATAAACTACGAAACCAGAGTGAGACAACAGCAAACGCGGAAGAATATACGTATCGTGTCATGTTTATGTTCGTATTATTCTTATGCCTAATAGTGATACAGTCAGAAATAAAGCACGGCAACTGACTAGATTTTTAAATCTAACATGACTAATTTCTGTGCAGAATTTGATGTACTAAAGAAGCGGCCGCAAGGATTTTCAAACGGAGAAAAATTTTCGCCTTAACTCTCATTCAGAACATGTTCTATCATACGCAGTCTATTATATGGTTCTTGTTGATCATTATCAAAGAAAGCAGCAGTGTAAGTAACAACAAATAGCAGTCTCTTGCCATTGTTTCGCTAATGAGACGATTCCTCTCTCTCTCTCTCTCTCTCTCTCTCTCTCTCTTTTTTAAAAAAATGGTAAGCGGCGGTAGCGCGCACAAAGGCAAGGCTTGCCACGATCGGCGACAGGTCATAAACACGTACTATCAGAATGCGACAAACAATGCATGACACAGTACAGTAATGCATTTTCAGCTTAGAGTGACATAAACACCTATAACAAAGAAAATGGCACTTATCAGATCAAAGCAAAATAAGCAATCGATTCAAACTAGACGAAGCGCGTGGAAAAGGTACCCTTACAGATAGGGACGGAGCGCCTGACGCATAGCAATGGCTATCTGGTAAAGCTTAACTGCTAAGCTTACGACTCGAACCAAACTACTGTAGCTGTATCGTCATTCATTCGACCTAAATTGTGTCTCATATTACAATGGACCAACTTTGTTTCGATTTGGAGGTGCGACCTAAACCTTTTCTCTCCCCTTGAATTTCGAGTCTCAAATTTCAGGTGCGGCTTAGATTCGGGAAATTTATTTTTCCTTTATTTCGAGTCTCATTTTTCAGGTGCGGCTTACATTCGAGTGCGGCTTAGATTCGAGTAAATACGGTAATTCCAATCCCAAAGAAAGCAGGTGTTGACAGATGTGAAAATTACTGAACTATCAGTTTAATAAGTCACAGCTGCAAAATACTAACGTGAATTCTTTACAGACAAATGGAAAAACTGGTAGAAGCCGACCTCGGGGAAGATCAGTTTGGATTCCGTAGAAATGTTGGAACACGTGAGGCAATACTGACCCTCCAACTTATCTTAGAAGAAAGATTAAGGAAAGGCAAACCTACATTTCTAGCATTTGTAGACTTAGAGAAAGCTTTTGATAATGTTGATTGGAATACTCTCTTTCAAATTCTGAAGGTGGCAGGGGTAAAATACAGGGAGCGAAAGGCTATTTACAATTTGTACAGAAATCAGATGGCAGTTATAAGAGTCAAGGGACATGAAAGGGAAGCAGTGGTTGGGAAGGGAGTGAGAAAGGGGTGTAGTCTCTCCCCGATGCTATTCAATCTGCGTATTGAGCAAGCAGTAAAGGAAACAAAAGAAAAGTTCGGAGTAGGTATTAAAATCCATGGAGAAGAAATAAAAACTTTGAGGTTCACTGATGACATTGTTATTCTGTCAGAGACAGCAAAGGACCTGGAAGAGCAGCTGAACGGAATGGACAGTGTCTTGCAACAAGGGTATAAGATTAACATCAACAAAAGCAAAACGAGGATAATGGAATGTAGTCGAATTAAGTCGGGTGATGCTGAGGGAATTAGATTAGCCAATGAGACACTTAAAGTAGTAAAGGAATTTTGCTATTTGGGGAGCAAAATAACTGATGATGGTTGAAGTAGAGAGGATATAAAATGTAGACTGGCAATGGCAAGGAAAGCGTTTCTGAAGAAGAGAAATTTGTTAACATCGAGTATAGATTTAAGTGTCAGGAAGTTGTTTCTCAAAGTATCTGTATGGAGTGTAGCCATGTATGGAAGTGAAACATGGACGATTAAACTAGACAAGAAGAGAATAGAAGCTTTTGAAATGTGGTGCTACAGAAGAATGCTGAAGATAAGCTGGGTAGATCACATAACTAATGAGGAGGTATTGAATAGGGTTGGGGAGAAGAGGAGTTTGTGGCACAACTTGACTAGAAGAAGGGATCGGTTGGCAGGACATGTTCTGAGGCATCAAGGGATCACCAATTTAGTGCTGGAGGGCAGCGTGGAGGGTAAAAATCATAGAGGGAGACCAAGAGATGAATACACTAAGCAGATTCAGAAGGATGTAGGCTGCAGTAGGTACTGGGAGATGAAGAAGCTTGCACAGGATAGAGTAGCATGGAGAGCTGCATCAAACCAGTCTCAGGACTGAAGATCACTACAACAACAACAACAACAAGTCATAGGGTCAGTATTGCCTCATGTGTTCCAACATTTCTACAGAATCCAAACTGATCTTCCCTGAGGTTGGCTTCTACCAGTTTTTCCATTCATCTGTAAAGAATTCTTGTTAGTATTTTGCAGCCGTGGATTGTTAAACTAGTAGTTATGTAATTTTCACATCTGTGAACACCTGCTTTCTTTGTAATTAGAATTATTATATTCTTCTTGAAGTCTGAGGGTTTTTCACCTGTCTCATACATCTTGCTCATCAGATGGTAGAGTTTTGTCAGGGCTGGCTCTCCCAAGGCTATCAGTAGTTCTAATGGAATGATGTCTACTCCCGGGGCCTTGTTTCAGCTTAGGTCTTTCAGTGCTCTGTCAAACTCTTCTCGCAGTATCACATCTCCCATTTCATCTTCATCTACATCCTCTTCCATTTCCATAATATTGTCCTCAAGTACATCACCCTTGTACAGACCCTCTATATACTCCTTCCACCTTTCTGCTTTCTCTTCTTTGCTTAGAACTGGGTTTCCATCTGAGCTCTTGATATTCATGCAGGTGGTTCTCTTTTCTCCAAAAGACTCTTTAATTTTCCTGTAGACATTATCTATGTTACCCCTAGTGCGATATGCCTCTACATCCTTACATTTGTCCTCTAGCCATACCTGCTTAGCCATTTTGCTCTTCCTGTCAATTTCATTTTTGAGACGTTTGTATTCCTTTTTGCCTGCTTCATGTACTGCATTTTTATATTTTAATCTACAGTTCATAACCAATAGATTGTGGACAGAGTCCACATCTGCCCTTGTAAATGTCTTACAACTTAAAACCTGGTTCCTAAATCTCTGTCTTCCCATTATATAATCTATCTGAAACCTTCGAGTATCTCCAGGCTTCTTCCATGTATACAACCTTCTTTCATGATTCTTGAACCAAGTGTTAGCTATGATTAAGTTATGCTCTGTGCAAAATTCTACCAGGCGGCTTCCTCTTTCATTTCTTACCCCCATTCCATATTCACCTACTATGTTTCCTTCTCTTCCTTTTCCTTCTACTGAATTCCAGGCACTATTAAATTTTTTTCCCTTCGATATCTGAATAATTTCTTTTATCTCATTGTACATTTCATCCATCTATTCCTATCTTGGCCACAATAATGCGTTCACTATGCTGTTTGTAGTAGCATACCCGCACTCCTATTTTTTATTCATTATTATATCTACTCCTGCATTACCCCTATTTGATTTTGTATTTATAACCCTGTATTCACCTGACCAAAAGTCTTGTTCCTCCTGCCATTGAACTTCATTAATTCCCACTATATCTAACTTCAACCAATCCATTTCCCTTTTTAAATTTTCTAACCTACCTACCTGATTAAGGGATCTGTCATTTCACACTCCAGTCCTTAGAACACCAGTTTTCTCTCTTCTGATAATGATGTCCTCCTGAGTAGTCACCTCCAGGAGATCCAAATGTGGGACTATTTTACCTCCGGAATATTTTTCCCAAGAGGACGCTATCATCATTTAACCATACAGTAAAGCTGCATGCCCTCGGGAAAAATTATGGATGTAGTTTCCCCTTGCTTTCAGCCATTCGCAGTTCCAGCACAGAAAGGCCATTATGGTTAGTGTTACAAGGCCAGATCAGTCATTCATCCAGACTGTTGCACCTGCAACTACTGAAAAGGCTGCTGCCCCTCTTCAGGAACCACACGTTTGTCTGGCCTCTCAACAGATACCCCTCCGTTGTGGTTGCACCTACGGTACGGCTATCTGTATCACTGAGGCACATAAGTCTCCCCACCAACAGCAAAGTCCATTGTTTTCCATAACTATTCAAAAGGTTAAATGCTTTAGTTAATGAAATATTAACTGACAGTTTTTCTCTAGTTAAGAAACATCAGTTATATCGATAGTATACACATGTGTTTGAATGTAAATAGTGGGAAGCTCTCTAATAACTAACAAGTAGTAGAGAGTCAGTGTGTCTGTTATAGAGTAGTGAGATGGAATTTGGCATGAGGTGCTCAACTGTAAAGTCATGTTGTAAATGATTTTTACATGATTTTATTAAATTGTGAACAAGTACTCTGACACTGTCATGCAGTGAAGGATTTGATGTTTATTAAAAAGTTGACATGAAGAAAATCATTGGCATCATTAATGGGTGTTTGTTATGCAGACACATGTAGATTCAGTAATTTGTGAAGTTTGTTAATTTATTTTAATACTATGATGAGCAAGGAGTGGGTCAGAAATTACACAACATAGACGAAACTCCATTGGCATGCAATTTGATTTGAAGTTGATAGTGAGGAATTGTATCAAAAGCCTACTGGAAGCCTAGAAATATTGAATAAATTTGAGATCCCCTGTTGATAGAACTTGTTACTTCATTTGAATAAAGCTAGTTGTGTTCCACAAGAACAATATTTTCTGAATCCATGCTGATTATTTCTCAACATATTATTTTCTTTGAGGTAATTCATAATGTTTGAAGACAATATATGTTCTAAAGTCCCACTGCAAATCAGCATCTGTGATATGGGTCCATCATTCAGTGGATTACCCCTATTCCCTTTCATGAATAGTGGTGAGACATATGCAACTTCCCAGTCTTTAGCTATGAATTTTTAGTCAAGTGAGCAGTTACATGTGACTGTTAAGTATGAAGCTATTGTATCAGAATATTCTGACATGAATCTAATTGGTATGCAATCTGGACTGGAGGTTGTGCCTTTCTTAAATGATTTACACTGCTTTGCTTCACTGAGGATATCTACTTCTGATTAATAATTTGAATTCTGGAATATTTAATTTATCGTCCTTGGTGAAGGAATATTGGAAAACAGCGCTTAGTAACTCTGCCTTAGGGGAACACTCATCAACAACATTACAATTGTTATCATGCAGTGAGTTTATTGGTTGTCTCTTGCTGCAGAAGTTCTTTATATGTGACCAGAATCCATTTGGATTTTCTGCCAGATTTTGAGACAGAGTTTTGTTGCGGAAACTATTAACAGAGTCTCACACTGAAGTCTGCACCAAATGTTGAGCTTTAGCAAAATGTTGCCAATATTGGAAATTTTGCATTCTTTCAAATATGGCATGATTTTTTTATTGCTTCTGCAATAATATTTGGACTTGTTTTATGTATCTTGAGGGATAGACATGGATTTAGAGGTTGATGGAACAAGGCTGGAAGAAGTAGAATCTGCTACATTCTTAGGTATTCTTGTGGATAATGAACTGAAATGGAAAAAACATATTAATAATGTCTGTAAGAAACTGAGCTCTGTCATATTCTTAATGATGCAGCTATCACAGTATTCAGACAAGAACCTTCTGTGTACAGTGTATCATGGACTTTTCGAACCATACTTACAGTATGGAGTGACTGTGTGGGGAAACTCAAACAAACACGAGACAAAATGAGTGTTCACATTACAAAAAAAAAAAAGCAATTAGGACCATTTTAAGAAGAAAGACCTCTGAAACATGCAGAAACTGTTTCAAGAATTTAGGTATCTCAACTTTTTCATCGTTGTATATATACAAAACAATAATGTACATCACAAAAGGTAGTGAGGACTGGATTACAAATGCTAGTGTGCACACCCACAATACAAGAAAGAAGAATGAAGTATGGAGCATACCCCACCGACTGGCAATGCTAGAAAAAGGACCCCAGTACTCTGGTATCAGACTACTAAGAAGTCTGCCCAAAACCCTGCAAGATAGTGTACTTCACAATGACTTTGCAAAGAAACTTAAAGACTATCTCATTGAAAAAGAGTTTTACAGTGTGGCAGAATACTTATGCCATTAAATTTGTATATATTGTTACTCATTATCAGTGATGTAAAAATGTAAGCTAAAGGTGTAGAAAAATAAGTGATAAAGAATTTTAATACTTCGACATGTCCTATATTACATGTACATTTACTGTACACAATGTAATCTTACAGGATCAAATAAAATTCAATTCAATTCAATTCAATTCAAAAATACCATCTCTTATTAATTTATTTGATACATGTATCTCCCAATTGTCATTGATACTATTTCTTTTAATTTAAGCCACTGATGTTCTGCACTTACATAGTTAGTTTGGATGGAGAGGAGACTGTCTCTTAAGAAGGCATCAAGCAAATTTTAATCTGCTTATTTAAATATATATATATTGCATTTATTTTTGATGGATTTTGGTGTTACAGTACCAGACTTTGTGCAACAACCTTGTGGTCACTAATCCCTGTATCTGACATGATGCTCCTTATTTGCTCAGGATAACTTGTTGCTGAGAGATCAAGAATGTTTTTGTGACCACATACACTTTGAGTGGGCTCCTGAACTAATCGTGCTCAATAATTTTCAGAAAAAGCATTCAGTACAATTTTGCATCACATTTCATGCCTACCACTGACTTTAAACATGTGTTTCCGCCAAAATGTTGAGAGCAGACTGAAGTCACTACCAACTATAATGGTGAGTGTGATACCTATTTGAAATGAGATCCAAGTTTTCTTTCAACTGTTCAACAACTGTATCCTCTTGAGTGTAGGCAGTTGCTAAAGTTAACCAATTAATAATGTACTCCAGTTGTCAAGTGTAACTTCTACCCATAATATCTCACAGATGCTCTACCATCAACTGTATTTAATCTATCCTTTCTGAACACCATTTGGTCCTTTGTGAAAATTTTGGCTGAACTTATTTCTGAATATATCCACTTTCAGTACCTATAACAATTTGTGTTTAAGTGCTTTGTGTTAGTGCTTGGAGCTCTGGTTCTTTCCCAACACAGCTACAACAATTTACAACATCTTAAAAATCAAACATCTTAAAATTTGATCATTAAGTAAACAATACTAGCTTTGTTAAATCATGAGCTTCTATGTGTGAAATCATCAAGAACTGTTCCAATAACAAACATTGCACATTTCTAATAGCAGGTGCAAACTGATGTTTATAAAAATGATCTTAAAGGAGCTACAAGATGCCTCAGAAAAACACCAATGTTACTGGAAAAAGCAAGCAATGATAGTGGTAGAAATTCCACACAGATATGACTTTCCAAATTTCTCCTGTGTAAATGAAGAGATAGAGAAAGGCAACAGACTGTACTATAAAATCTGCAAAGCCTTCCAGAACACATACTTCCTCCACACAGGGGATATCCACTGTGATCTCTTCACCAGACATGGTCTGCATTTTAATGGTAGTGGAAAAACTGCCATCTGTAATAAAATTGTGGTAATTATGAAGACTATTCACCACACATCTAGTTCAACTGTGATTCCTCTGTCTCAGAAAATCACAATAGTTCCACAAAATGCTAACCAGCTTCATACAAAGTGTAGTGACATATCCCAAACCTCACAAACAGAACCATAAGATCACTCAGAGATTGGCAGTACATATACAGTGTCAACAGCAGATACTACACAAGAAATATGTCACAGGGAAAGTTATACTAGCACCCTGAAAACAGCAGCAGCAGTTCCAGCCTCTCCTGTGGAAACAAGTGAGGAAGAATCAGCACCAGTTGCAGTGTCTAATGAAGTGAGCTGAAGGAAAAAAGCAACACCAATAGTGGAAACTACATCAACAACAGCAGAAGCAACAGGAGTCACCTGTCTCCTTAACAAGGAAGAGTCTCACCATCAGCCCATTTGAAGGATTTTTTATTAGTAACTGGTGTGAAGAAAACACTGAAGTAAGAAATCTATGAAAATCTGTACTTACACAGATAAAGAAAAGTGAGAAAAATTATTTAATGCGTTGGAATATAAATGGTCTGAAGGCATATAGTACAAAATCTGAGGAACTGTAAATTATCCTCAATCAAAGCAAAAATATCAAAATTGTCTGTTTCAATGAGCATTGCTTAACTGGTGTCTCCATAAAAATTTTAAATAAACTGGAACATTTCAAAGTAGCAATCAGCTTTTGCAGAAAAGATAGATCCCTTGGGGGCTTGTGCATATTTCTCGATACCTGCATAATACATGAAATAAAGACAGATTTTGATTATTTAAATGAGGAGTGCTCCTTTGAAAGTTGTTGTGTTGAACTAAAAGAAACGAACACAATAGTCATATCAATTTACAGAATCCCAGGAAATGCAGTGACTAAAACTTTCTTCTCCAAACACTAGTGTCTTCTTGATAAACTCAAGAAAGAAAAGAGGAAAAATATTATCATAGCAGCTGATTTTAATGTAAATGTGATAAGTCAAGACAGTGGCTCCAAACAGTTTGTTGACATAATTCAGAACTCTGGTTTTAAACTAAATTTTTGTGAATTCACTATAGAAAAGACTCATTCAGCTACTTGTATAGACAACATCTTAAGAAATTATGTTTGACAGTGAAAACAAGTCCTATTTAGACTTAGGAATTTCTGACCATTCTGCATTGTTTATTCAGCTGCCAGAAAAAAAATAAACCAAATGTTAAGAAAGGTTTTATGAAAAGAGACTATAGTAAAAATAACTTGAACCTATTCCATGACAAGATAGACACAGTGAAATGGCGCATAAATAATAGTGTGTCAGGTACTGAGAACTTAGATAATTTTCTAAGAAGTTTTCTGGAGGTATTCAATGAATCATTCCCATCTAGGATCTGGCACCAAAAAGTTAAAAGTAAACTAAACTGGATTACTCCAGGCTTAAAAGTATCTAATGCTTGAAATCAAGAGCTACATAAAAAAATGAAACACAATAAAAACCTTGAATTTGTTAACTATGTGAGACGTTGTAAAGTTGTATTTAAAATTGCTGTTAAAGGTGCCAAAAGAATGTCAAATTATAAGTTCATGTAGGACATGGTCTATTATTAAATCAGAATTAGGTACAACAGTTAACCACCAGAAAATTTTAAAAATCAAACAAAACAACAGTACTATTTCAAACTCTGCTCAAATAGCTCAATGTTTTAGTAAGGTTCTCATAAATGTAACAAAATCTGATGTAAATGTGACTACTTATCAAAACAGTGTGAATTTCTTTGGCCTGGATCAGAATAGTGACCCCCTTGTAACATTTAGTAACGTCTCAGCTAAAGATGTAAAAAATGCTATTTTGTCATTAAAAAAACAAAAACACTGCAGGATGGGATCAAATACACACCAAGGTAATTAAATTTGTATATGGTAAAATAGCACACCCTCTGTCCTTAATAATCAATCAGTCGTTTGAGCAAGCCAACTTCCCTGATATGCTTAAGTATGCAGAGGTAAAAGCACTACACAAAAAAGGATCACCCAATCACCCCATCTGTATCCTCCCAGTGCTATCCAAAGTATTTGAAAAAATAGCTGCAGACCAGATAACAAATTTTACTGTGAAACATGGTGTTATTTTTAAAAACTAATATAGGTTCCAAAAAGGGAAAAACACCATGAGTGGTACTAATGAATTCATTGAAAAAATCTGCTCATCACTAGGCAAATGCAACAAGGTAGTAGGTATCCTTACAAAGGCATTTGATTCTGTGAATCACTCCATACTGCTTCATAAACTAGACAGATATGGCATCAGACAAAGTGCTCTGCTATGGCTCAGGTCTTATCTGACAAACAGCAAGCAAAGTGTAATCGTAATATCTAACACCATAAATGATGCATCTCAGTGGGATACAGTATCACAAGGAGTCCCTCAAGGCTCAATCTTAGGGCAAATATTGTTTCTCTTTTACATAAATGATTTACCTCTTAATATCAATGCCCAGCTAGTCATGTTCGCTGGTCATACTTCAGTACTCCTTGAAAAACAAAATGTGGGAGAAATTCCAGACGGTGTTTGTTATAAATGCACTAAACAACCTAGATACATGATTTCAACAAAATGTTCTTAAACTTAACTTTTCAAAGACCTTGTTTACACAATTTAGAACCAAACAATCAAAAATCAGTGGCATCAGTATTTTACATAAAAATCAAGTTATGGACAAAGCCCAGTCCATTAAATTCTTGGGACTACACTTGTACAAAAATCTAAGCTGGCAAGCACATATAGATTGTTTAACTACAAAACTAAACAGCCTTGCCTTAACAATGGGTATACTATCTGGTATAACAGACATAAGCTGCAGAAAAGTGGTGTACCACAGTTACTTTGAATCCATAATTAGATATGGTTTAATTTTTGGGGGAAATTCAAGCTACTTCAAAAAAGAATTGTTGGAAAAATGTGTGCTGTCCCTCCGAGAACATCTTGTCACCCATTATTCAAGAACATAAAAATATTACCTATCCGTACATTGAACATATTTGAAATTATTATCTTTTTACATAGTAACCCTGAGATAATAGAAGAAAACCATTTCAAACATATGTACAACACTAGATACAAAGAAAATTTCATACTTCCACAACATTTCTTAAACTCTACTAACAGACACCCCAGTACATGGGAATGAAAATTTACAATAACCTCATGGGTAGAGATGTGCTGAGCACAGAGATAGGTTCACTGAAGAGAAAACTATAAGATCTCCTGGTAGAAGAATGCTGCTATTCAATTGAGGAATTTATGAATGATGAAATCACCACATGAATAGTGTGGCTGTTTAATATTATAGCATTGTGTGTAATATTGTATGCATATATAAATATAATGTATTGTTACATCATAACAAAAACAATTTAATAATATCACTATGTGCAATATCAACCTGTAATGGTAAAAAGTAGTGTTAGGGAATTATGTAATTATGTATATCATAAGGCTAAAATTAAACAATGGAAAATCCAGAATGGAATGTTAACAACATTATGAGAACATGAGTTGCTACTCACCATACAGCGGAGATGCTGAGTCGCAGATAGGCACAAAAAAAGATTTTCACACTTAAAGCTTTTGGCCAATGGGCTTTGTCAATAATTACTTTCCCGTAGCCCTCCTGGCCTCAACCTTCATTAGTCACTGTCCTCTACCATCCATCCCAATCCCTGCTCCCATTCTATCACTACGCAGCTGTCATTCCACCTCCACACCCAGTCTTTTTTATTTTTTATTTTTAATTTATTTATATTATTTAATTTAATTTATTTATTTTTTATTTATTTCTCTCTATTTCTGTCCTTTTCTGCTACTCACCCCTGCCCGCCACCCAACCTGGAGCACTTCACTGTCTGCCATCCCGACCATATTATCCCTCCCCCTCCCCGGCCCAGCCTCCTCCTTTGCCCCACCCAGTCACCAGTCTCATCATGCACTGGTGCTGCTGCTTGCAGTCTGGTTTCAGTTGCCTGAGACCTCAGTCATGTGTGTGAGTTGCGTTTGCATGAGTGTGTGTGTGCGTATGTGTGTCTACTGTTGACAAGGCCATTGGCCGAAAGCTTTAAGTGTGAAAATCTTTTTGTTATGCCTATCTGCGACTCAGCATCTCTGTTATATGGTGAATAGCAACCTTCCTTCTCATAATAAGGCTAAAATTGGTGTGTCTCCTGTACAGTATGATTGGATGATCTGTAAATGTATGTTATGAGATGAATAAAATACTTGTCCTGTGCCATTTGAGACTGATGCCCTTTCTATACTTTGCCATGCCCCTCTAACCCAAAAAATGACCAAGTCCACTCCATAAAGCCCTTACTACCTGTGTAACCATCTCCTGTATGTAATGGACCCCTAATCTATTAAAAAGAACCGAAAACCTCACCACCCTATGGTGCAAGTTGAGAAATATGCAGCAAACACATGGTTGCAGAACCATCTGAGCCTCAGTACCAAAGGTATGCAACTGATGCAGCCAACAAAGAGAGTGAGCTGTGCCTCATTTCACAAGATAGAATGGCAATCTTTACTTCTTCTGACAACTGTCTGAAACTAGAGAGATCCAAAGTGACACACATCATTAGTGATGACATGAGCCATCACCTGCAATTGGCTGCACCCTGTGCCCTTCATCACATCTGGAAGCACCCTTCCCACACACACTGAACTACTTCTGTTCCTTTGCAGCCACATCCCTAAGGGCCCCATTAAATATGGAAGTGAATCAAGGAGCATGGGAAAACTGGAAAAGAAGAGAACTGAAGTGTTTAAGATGTGGTTCTATAGAAGTATATTAAAAATTAGGTGTTCTGGAATGGTAATAAATGAGGAGTTTCTCCAAAGAATCAGCAAGGAAATGAACATATTGAAAACATTGGCAAGAAGAAGGCACAGGACAATAGGACTTGTGTTGATACACCAAGAGATACTTCCACGGCACTAGAGGTACCTGTACTTGGTAAAAACTGCAGGGGAGGAGGGAGATTTGATTTTCAACAAATAACTGAGGATGCTGGGTGCAAGTGCTACTCCGAGATCACAGTGGTGTGAAAATGCCACATTCAAAGAGTTAACATTTGCTTAGGAAAATTTATTTTGATTCCCATGTACAATTGTGATGTATGGATTAAAATTATCAGAAACTACTAAAACTGAATATAATGTTTGATTGCATCTCCCAAAGGTGATGTGAAAAAGTAAATAAATTTCAGACTTTGTAACAGAGTGGACAGATGATGACTGATAGGCATTTGTTACATGTTATACAGACATGTGGGTGTGTTACCCACATACTAATCTTTGTGGAACCTATAGTGTTTAAACTTAGTATCATGTACTGCAGTGTGATATTTTTGTTGAGAAGTGGCATGTATGGTTCTACGGAAGTTGTCCTGTATAGAACAGATGCATCCAGGGTGGATGAACCTTCAAGGCTATACATACACTTACCACCTTCTCTATTCCAAATTTATCACTGACATTCTCAACCCATCAGAGGCAGGGATAACTGTGAAATTAGCCGTATCATTTATCACACTTGCACAGTATTCGACATAGGTAGAACACACCTACTATCCACCTGGGTGAATGGTCAGTAGCAAACCATGTCTTAGACCCAGCTTGTCACCCAGTTGTAGGACATGTTGTTCAGAATAATGTGATTGACATTAACAGAGCTTCATGACTCGTACCATATGTGTCTTGTTATGGATATCAGCTTTTATGAAAAACAGTAATAGAATTTTGTAGGGTAATGCGAGTTGTTTGATGGTATACACTACATAATTAGATTCTGGCTGCCATTTGTCCATGCTGATGTTTTTCACCACGTGTTCCCGACTGCTGCAAATTCTCCTTCATTATGGGATGTATCAAATACAATGAATGAATAAATGTTAATTGATATCAAGGCTAAAATTATTGAGTGTCTTGAAAGTTGGTGTTGTTGTCCACAGTATGAAGACTGGTTTGATGCCACTGTCTACACTACTCCAACCTGTGCAAGCTTCTTTATATCTGAATAAGAATTGCAATATACATCCATTTGAATGAGCTCACTGTATTCATCCTTTGGTCTCCCCTACAACTTTTACCTGCCACACTTCCCTCCATTACCAAACTGACGACTCCTTCATGCCTCAAGTTGTGCCATAAAGTTCTTTCTTCCCCAGTTCAACTCAGTACCACCTCATTAATTATTTAACCCACCCATCTAGTCTTCAGCATTCTTCTGTAGCATCACATTTCAAAAGCTACTATTCTCTTCTTGTCCGAATTGCTTATTTGTCCTCATACAAGACTACACCGAGACAAAGGCTCCAGAAAAATACTTCCTCACACTTAAATTTGTATTCCTAAATTCCTCTTCTTCAGAAATGCTGTTCATGCTATAGCCAGTCTATGATTTATATCTTTTTTTACTCCTGCCATCATCAGTTATTTTACTGCTCAAATACCAAAACTTATCTATGAATTTTTGTGTCTCTTTTCTTAGTTTAATTTGTTCAGGATTACCTGATTTAACTCAGTAGCATTCTATTACCCCTGCTCTACTTTTTTTGATGTTCCTCTTATTGAGAAACTAATTATTTCATTCAACTGCCCTTCTAAATCTTTTGCTGTCTCTTATACAATTACAATGTCATCATCAAATATTAAACCATTTATTTCTTGTTCCTGAATTTTAACTATCTTCTCAAATTTGTCATTAGTTTCCTTTATTTCTTGCTCGGTATATGTACTGAATAACACCAAGGATAGGGTGTAACCCTACATCTACATCTACATGACTACTCTGCAATTCACATTTAAGTGTTTGGCAGAGGGTTCGTTGAACCACAATCATACTATCTCTCTACCATTCCACTCCCGAACAGCGCGCGGGAAAAACGAACACCTAAACCTTTCTGTTCGAGTGCTGATTTCTCTTATTTTATTTTGATGATCATTCCTACCTATGTAGGTTGGGCTCAACAAAATATTTTCGCATTCGGAAGAGAAAGTTGGTGACTGAAATTTCGTAAATAGATCTCGCCGCGACGAAAAACGTCTTTGCTGTAATGACTTCCATCCCAATTCGCGTATCATATCTGCCACACTCTCTCCCCTACTACGTGATATTACAAAACGAGCTGCCCTTTTTTGCACCCTTTCGATGTCCTCCATCAATCCCACCTGGTGAGGATCCCACACCGCGCAGCAATATTCTAATAGAGGACGAACGAGTGTAGTGTAAGCTGTCTCTTTAGTGGACTTGTTGCATCTTCTAAGTGTCCTGCCAATGAAACGCAACCTATGGCTTGCCTTCCCCACAATATTATCTATGTGGTCTTTCCAACTGAAGTTGTTCGTAATTTTAACACCCAGGTACTTAGTTGAATTGACAGCCTTGAGAATTGTACTATTTATCGAGTAATCGAATTCCAACGGGTTTCTTTTGGGACTCATGTGGATCACCTCACACTTTTCGTTATTTAGCGTCAACTGCCACCTGCCACACCATACAGAAATCTTTTCTAAATCGCTTTGCAACTGATACTGGTCTTCGGATGACCTTACTAGACGGTAAATTACAGCATCATCTGCGAACAACCTAAGAGAAATGCTCAGATTGTCACCCAGGTCATTTATATAGATCAGGAACAGCAGAGGTCCCAGGACGCTTCCCTGGGGAACACCTGATATCACTTCAGTTTTACTCAATGATTTGCCGTCTATTACTACGAACTGCGACCTTCCTGACAGGAAATCACGAATCCAGTCGCACAACTGAGACGATACCCTATCTTATTCCCTTTTCAAGCACTGCTTCCTTTTCAAATCCTTTGACTTATAACATCTCATTCAGTCCCCACAGATGTGAGGGTTCAGCGGTCTATAAACCTTCCGTGTGACTAGTAGTTACCCCTTGATGTTAGAGATGCCGCTCTTTTCAGTAATTGTTAAGCCTTCCATGCTTGTGAGCTATCTTGTATAGATGTGTTTTATATGGAAAGAAATGTTCAGTTCTATCAAATATGGAAGACTCTTATAAATCTGTACAAGTTGTAAATAACTTGTCACTCTCTACATTTTATCACTTCTGCCTTCAGAGTCTCAATGACTTTATTCCAGTTGACATTGTCAATGGCTTTTTCTAAATTTACAAATGCTATAAATGCAGATTTGGTTTATCTTCTAAGATAAGTTACAGAGTCAGCATTGCCCTGCATGTTCCTACATTTCTGTGGAATCCAAACTGATCTTTCCCAGTGTTAGTTTCCACAAGTTTTTCCATTCCTCTGTAAATCACGTATTTCAATATTTTGCAAACATGTCTTATTAAAACAATAGTTCAGTAACATTCTCACCTGTCAGCACCTACCTTCTTTGGAACTGGAATTAGAAAATTCTTCTTGAAGTCTGAGGGTATTTCACCTGTCTCACACATCTCACACAGCAGTTTTGTCATGGCTAGCTCACACCAAGTATTTAAGTAATTCTGAAGGAATCCATGTACTCCATTGGCCTTGTTTCAATTTAGGTCTTTCAGTGCTCTGTCAAATTCTTCTTGCAGTATTATATCTCCGAACTCTTCTTCATCTGCCACCTCTTGCCTTCCTGTAACATTGCTTTCAGTTTCATTTACCTTGTGCAACCCTTCTGTGTTCATATTCCTCCCATCTTTCAGCTTTCCCTTCTTTGCTTAGTACTTCCATCTGATCTCTTAATATTCATACAGCTGCTTCTTTTCCTTTAATATTCCTACAGGCAGTATCTATCTTTCCCCTAGCTATGTGTACTTCTAAATCATTGCCTATCTCATCTGGCCATTCCTATTTTGCCAGTTTGGAATTCCTGACAATTTCATTTTTTTAGAAGTTTGTATTCCCTTTTGCTGCACTTACATATTTTCTCTCTATGTCATTTAGATTCACTGCCTCATGAATTATTCAAGATTTTCTACTGGGCTTTGTCTTTTTGCGTATTTGATTCTCTGCTACTTTCACTGCTTCATCTGTCAAGGTTACCCATTCATGTTCTATTGTGTTCTTTGCCCCTGTTTCAGTCTGTTCCCCCCTCCCCCTTTGAAACTTACAACAACCTCTGATTCTTTCAACTTATCCAAGTCTCATCTCCTTAATTTCCTACCTTTCTGCAGTTTTAATTTTCAGTTCATAACCACTAAATTAAGGACAGAGTCCACAACTGCCCATAGTTTAAAACCTGGTTTCACGGTATCTGCCTTACTATTATGTTATCTATTTGAAACCTTCCAGTGTCTCCAGGTCTCTTCCACTAATATAGCCTTCTTTCCTGGTTTTAAAATTATGTATTAGTGATGATTAAATTGTACTATGTGAAAAATTCTGGCAGGCTGCTATCTCTTTCTTGCCTTTCCCCTACTATTTTTCCTTCTTTTCCTTTTATTGCTGTCAAATTCCAGTCCCCGTTACAATTAAATTTTCCTCTCCCTTAACTATCTGAACAATTTCTTTTACCTCATCATGCCTTCTTTCAATCTCTTCATCATCTGCAGAGCTAGTTGGTGCATAAACTTGTACTATTGTGGTGGTTGTTGGCTTCATTTTTATCTTGACTGTGATAGTGTGTTCACTATGTTGTTCATAGAATCTTACCCAGATTTCAGTTTTCTTATTCGTTACTAGTGGAGAAAAAAATAGGAACTTGCTTTAAATCTTCATAAATGCAAAATTATGAGCTTCACAAAACAAAAAATAGTAGTACCCTATGAGTATAATATCAGTGAGTCACAACTGAAATCAGTCAAATCATACAAATACCTGGGCATAACACTTTGTAGGGATATGTAATGGGATGATCAATAGGCTCAATCATTGGTAAAACATGTGAAAGACTTCAGTTTAGATAGAATACTGGGGAAATGAAATCATTCTATGAAGGAGATTGCTTACAAATCACTTGTGTGGCCGTTCCTAGAATATTGCTCTAGTATGTGAGACCCATACCTGATAGGTGTAACAGGGGGTATTGAATGTTTACAGAGAAGGTCAGCATGGTTGGTCACAGGTTTGTTTGACCAAAGGGGAAGTGCCACAGAGTTGCTGAAGAAACTGAAGTGGCATACTGTTGAAAATAGACACAGCCTGCCCTGAGAAAGCCTACTAAAGTTTCAAGAACTGACTTCAAATTATGACTCTTGGATTATACTACAATCCCTACATATAGCCTCTGTAGGGATTGTGGGGACAAGATTAGGTTAATTACAGCATGCTCGAAGACATTTAAACAATCATGCTTCCCATGCTCCATATATGAATGGAATGGGAAGAGCCCTAATAACTGCTGCAATAGGACATACCCTCTACAGTTCACGTTGCACTCGTTTGTACAGTAGGGATGTAGAAGTGGTCAAGGCAGTGGTGGATATAGAAATACCTCAAGGAGGGGGCCCTAAGGATATCTTGAGCTACCTTCACTTTTACCATAATAAAACATAATCGGGTCACATGCAAATTTAAGAAAGTGTTATTTAAACTGATTATACACATATACAAGACAATGCCATCTTATGATGTAAAAAATTACAATTATGGTTCTCTCCCTTAAATGATGAATCCTATGCACCTATTCTTCCTGGCAAATTGGTTAAATCAGCAATAGGACAATCAATGTCACAGTGAGTGTTCAACAGAGCTAAGCCATTAAGTCGATCCTCCTTTATGGTCATCCTCAGCCATGTCTTTGTACACTGCAGTGTTGAAAACCTTCTTTCTTCTGTAGCAATAGATTCAGATAGACAAGCAAATATTTTGTACAGCATGTGAAAAGTAAGACAAGAGATTTAGGAACCAGGTTTTAAATTGTAAGACATTTCCAGGGACAGATGTGGATTCTGACCACAATATATTGGTTATGAACTGCAGATTGAAACTGAAGAAACTGCAAAAAGGTGGGAATTTAATGAGATGGGACCTGGATAAACTGAAAGAATGAGAGGTTGTAGAGAGTTTCAGGGAGAGCATAAGGGAACAATTGACAGGAATGGGGGAAAGAAATACAGTAGAAAAAGAATGGGTAGCTCTGAGGGATGAAGTAGTGAAGGCAGCAGACGATCAAGTAGGTAAAAAGATGAGGGCTAGTAGAAATCCTTGGGTAACAGAAGAAATATTGAATTTAATTGATGAAAGGAGAAAATATAAAAATGCAGTAAATGAAGCAGGCAAAAAGGAATACAAACGTCTCAAAAATGAGATCGACACGAAGTGCAAAATGGCTAAGCAGGGATGGCTAGAGGACAAATGTAAGGATGTAGAGGCTTATCTCACTAGCGGTAAGATAGATACTGCCTACAGGAAAATTAAAGAGACCTTTGGAGAGAAGAGAACCACTTGTATGAATATCAAGAGCTCAGATGGAAACCCAGTTCTAAGCAAAGAAGGAAGGCAGAAAGGTGGAAGGAGTATATAGAGGGTTTATACAAGGGCGAAGTACTTGAGGACAATATTATGGAAATGGAAGAGGATGTAGATGAAGATGAAATGGGAGATAAGATAGTGCGTGAAGAGTTTGACAGAGCACTGAAAGACCTGAGTCGAAACAAGGCCCCGGGAGTAGACAACATTCCATTAGAACTACTGATGGCCTTGGGAGAGCCAGTCATGACAAAACTCTACCATCTGGTGAGCAAGATGTATGAGACAGGCGAAATACCCTCAGACTTCAAGAAGAATATAATAATTCCAATCCCAAAGAAAGCAGGTGTTGACAGATGTGAAAATTACCAAACTATCAGTTTAATAAGTCACAGCTGCAAAATACTAACGCGAATTCTTTACAGACGAATGGAAAAACTGGTAGAAGCGGACCTCGGGGAAGATCAGTTTGGATTCCGTAGAAATGTTGGAACACGTGAGGCAATACTAACCTTACGACTTATCTTAGAAGAAAGATTAAGGAAAGGCAAACCTATGTTTCTAGCATTTGTAGACTTAGAGAAAGCTTTTGACAATGTTAACTGGAATACTCTCTTTCAAATTCTGAAGGTGGCAGGGGTAAAATACAGGGAGCAAAAGGCTATTTACAATTTGTACAGAAACCAGATGGCAGTTATAAGAGTCGAGGGGCATGAAAGGGAAGCAGTGGTTGGGAAAGGAGTGAGGCAGGGTTGTAGCCTCTCCCTGATGTTATTCAATCTTTATATTGAGCAAGTAGTAAAGGAAACAAAAGAAAAATTCAGAGTAGGTATTAAAATCCATGGAGAAGAAATAAAAACTTTGAGGTTCACCGATGACATTGTAATTCTGTCAGAGACAGCAAAGGACTTGGAAGAGCAGTTGAACGGAATGGACAGTGTCTTGAAAGGAGGATATAAGATGAACATCAACAAAAGCAAAACGAGGATAATGGAATGTAGTCAAATTAAATCGGGTGATGCTGAGGGAATTAGATTAGGAAATGAGACACTTAAAGTAGTAAAGGAGTTTTGCTATTTAGGGAGTAAAATAACTGATGATGGTCGAAGTAGAGAGGATATAAAATGTAGACTGGCAATGGCAAGGAAATCGTTTCTGAAGAAGAGAAATTTGTTAACATCGAGTATAGATTTAAGTGTCAGGAAGTCGTTTCTGAAAGTATTTGTATGGAGTGTAGCCATGTATGGAAGTGAAACATGGATGATAACTAGTGTGGACAATAGAAGCTTTCAAAATGTGGTGCTACAGAAGAATGCTGAAGATAAGGTGGGTAGATCACGTAACTAATGAGGAGGTATTGAATAGGATTGGGGAGAAGAGAAGTTTGTGGCACAACTTGACTAGAAGAAGGGATCAGTTAGTAGGACATGTTTTGAGGCATCAAGGGATCACAAATTTAGCATTGGAGGGCAGCGTGGAGGGTAAAAATCGTAGAGGGAGACCAAGAAATGAATACACTAAGCAGATTCAGAAGGATGTAGGTTGCAGTAGGTACTGGGAGGTGAAGAAACTTGCACAGGATAGAGTAGCATGGAGAGCTGCATCAAACCAGTCTCAGGACTGAAGACCGCAACAACAACAACATGTGAAAAGTAGGATAGTCAGATCTAGGACAAACAGACAACACTTGCATAACAGAATCACAATCATTAAGGGCGTTTATACTCTTTTGCTTCTATTGAAGAATCTCTCCCAGTAGTTTCTTTCTAATGACAAAGAATCCATATCTCAAATAGTCCTTATTTATAACTTTATGTATTGAAGGTTCTTTCTGTGGTGTCACTGCCAGACACCACACTTGCTAGGTGGTAGCTTAAATCGGCCGCGGTCCATTAGTACATGTCGGACCCGCGTGTCGCCACTGTGTGATCGCAGACCGAGCGCCACCACACGGCAGGTCTCGAGAGACGTACGAGAACTTGCCCCAGTTGTACAACGACGTTGCTAGCGCCTATACGGACGAAGCCTTGGCTCTCATTTGCCGAGAGACAGTCAGAATAGCCTTCAGCTAAGTTCATGTCTACGACCTAGCAAGGCGCCATTAGCCTTAAATAGCTTGTATATAAAGAGTCACTTGTATCGCCACAATCTCCAGATGTCTCATCAAGAATGATGTATACAAGGATGTATTAAAAGTTAAGTATTCGAGGAGCTGCATACTTTTCTTATTAGAATTCACTACTTATCCTGTTCCAGAATTCACGCCCGTCTGCGTTAGATAGTGTGCATTTTGGCCTCCTCTATCTACAAGGTGTTGGCACATTCACCAACACATCACTTTCTACAACAAAACAGTAGAATATTTGCAATTTTTCTCAAACAAATGCCAGACAGAATAACGCATCAAGATCACTAGAATAGGTGTGACTTTCCTTGTAGGTATGTGTTAGCTAACTATGTGCCAGACAGAAATGTATAAAATATGATGATGCAGGTGTGCATGCTACATAGGAAAGTACAACCACTCAATAACTCAATTCAGTTGAGTCGACTGATAAAAGACACCAACGAACAGCATGCAGGCTGACTGGTGGAGGCGGTGCGGGTGACAATGTGGGCTACCTCGCAAAGGGGGAGAGTGTTCCCCGCATGCTCCCTATATGTATTCGCCACTGGGCCAAGGCCTACTCATATTTGATATTGTGTTGACAGCCCTGTATTCACCTGACTAGAAATCCTGTTTTCCCTGCCATTACACTTCGCCAATTCCCACTATATCTAGCTTCATCCTATCCATTCCCATTTTTAAATTTTCTAACCAACCTTCCTCATTAAGATATATATAATTCCACACTCCAACCTGTAGAATACCAGGTTTGTTTTTCATGTTGATGAATCCCCCAGAGAAGGCTCCTTTTAGAGATGTGAATATGGTATATTTTACCCAAGAGGATGCCATCACCATTTAACCATGCAGAAAAGCTGCATGTTTCCAGGAAAAATAATGGCTGTCATTCCCCCCTGCTTTCAGTCATTCACAGTACCAGCACAGCAAAGCCATGTTGACTGATTTTACAAGGCCAACTGTTGCCCATGCAACTACTGAAAAGGATGCTGCACCTCTCCAGGAACAACAGGTTTGTCTGGGCTCTCCATTGATTGCGGCTCTGCCTATGGTTCATCTACCTGTTCGTCCAGGTGCCAAACTATGAAACCTCAGCAAGGCCCATGGTTCATGGGAGGGTCTGAGAGAGAGAACTATACAAATAGTCTTGTGAAATCCTAATCACATTGAAAGCATCCACAAAGAACAAAACTATACGTGTGAGGCACTTTAAGATGTTTTAAAACATTTGCTAGCAAATTTGAAAGTTTTTATGAGATTTGCAGAAAACATAGTCTCTATAAATAAACAACTGAATGTAAATGCTGGTGAATTTCTTGGACAGAAAATTCAGGCATTTATATGGACATGAGTTACTAAGAAAAATACTCAAAAGCGAGAGAAATATTTAGAGTGCTAAGAATCAGACTTTGTCCCGATAACATCTTTCTTTGAAATCAATCAGTGCCCAAAAGAATATTTTCTGAAAGACAAAAATTAATTATTTCCTAAATTGATTATGTTCTATAGATGCTATCAAGAAGGAGAACTTTACGAAGGTAGAAAAGGTTAAGGTCTACTTTAACAAAGGATAGGCAACTAATATAAACTCATTCTTTACACTTTCTTAAAAATTAACCATTACTATACAGCTTCATACTATTTGTTACCCTTAAGTTATTCAGTAATCAGTGTCTCAGAGCATATTTCTGGACAGGCTTAAATAAGCCTCCACAGAGAAACCAACACAAGGTCTTGCAAATGAAATTTGGGCAGAGCTAAACAAGAAAAATTACATTGCTTGTATATCGTGTTGCATTTTCAAAGCTTTTGATTGTGTTGATCACAAATTTCTACTTAGCAAACAAAAGTGCTGTGAGATTACTGACATCTGTCTTGCATGGATGATTATCATCGTAACAGAAAGCTGAGGGTCTCATTTAAAGACTGTTTCACAACATCACACAAACCTAAGGATGGCTAAACATACATGTGGGGTCTCACAAAGATTGTTACTGGGGAAACCCTTGTTTTTAATCAAATAAAAGAACTTACAATGAATTTAAAGAACAGTTCACAAACTGTAATGACTTTGATGACACAGGCACACTAATCAAAGGACCAAACTCAACTTTACCAGAGACAGCTCAGATGGGAATTGGACCAGCATACAGTTGAAGCCTTAATATCACAAAGACTCATATTATGTGATTTCAGCTAAGCAATAAAACCTGTTCCTCCAGACATAGGTATTAATGATGATGCACTAAATGACCATGTGTCAATATCATGAAAAGTAAAGTTATGTCACAAATAAAGCTTTCAGGCAGTAAGGGCTTCATGTATATAAATGCAACTCATACACACAACTTGCAGTCTCAGACAACTAACCACACTGCGAGCAGCAGCAACAGTGCATGATGGCAGTGGCGAATGGGTGGGGGTAAGGAGGAGGTTGGGGCAGGGAGGGGGGGGGGGTAGTATAGTAGGAATGGTGGACAGGGAAATGCTGCAGGTTAGACAGAGGGCAAGAGGGAGGTAGGTTGGGGGGTGGAAGTAGTGGAAAAGGAGAGAAGTAAAAAGACTAGGTGTGACGGCAGAACGATGGCTGTGTAGTGCTGGAATGGGAATGAGGAAGGGGCTGGATGGGTGAGGACAGTCACTAACGAATTTTGAGGCCAGGAGGATTATGGTAACATAGGATGTATTGCAGGGTAAGTTCCCACCTGCACAATTCAGGAAATATGGTGCTGGTGGGGAGGAACCATATGGCACAGGTTGGAAGCAGTCATTGAAATGAAGGATGTCATGTTTCGCAGCATGCTCAGCAACAGGATGGTCCACTTGCTTCTTGGCCACAGTTTGTCAGTGGCCACTCATGCAGACAGACAGCTTGTTGGTTGTCATGCCCACATAGAATGCAGCACAGTGGTTGCAGCTTATCTTGTAGATCATATGACTGGTTTCACAGGAAGCCCTGCTTTTGATGAGATAGCTGATGTTTGTGACCGGACAGGAGTAGGTGGTGGTGGGAGGATGTGTGGAAAAGTCTTGCATCTAGGCCTATTACAGGAGTATCAGCCATGAGGTAAGGGGTAGGGAGCAGGGGTTGTGTAAGGACGGATGAGTATATTGTTTAGGTTCAGTGGACAGCAAAAAGCCACAGAGGGAGGGGTGGAAAGTATAGTGGGCAGGACATTTCGCATTTCAGGGGATTATGAAAGTTAGTCAAAAGCCTGGCAGAGAATGTAATTCAGTTGCTCCAGTCCTGGGTGCTACTGAATTTATGAGGGGAATGCTCCTCTGTGGCCGGATGGTGGGACTTTGAGAGGTGGTGGGTGACTGGAAAGATAAGGCATGGGAGATTTGTTTTTGTACAAGGTAGGGTGGATAATTAAAGTCTGTGAAAGCTTCAGTGATACCCTGAGTATATTTTGAGATGGACTGCTTGTGACTGCCGATGTGATGACCATGGGTGGCTAGGCTGTACAGAAGTGACTTCTTGGTATGGGATGGGTGGCAGCTGTCGAAGTGGAGGTATTGCTGGTGGTTAGTAAGTTTGATATGAATGGAGGAACTGATGTATCCATCTTTGAGGTGGAGATCATCATCTAGGAAGATGGTTTGTTGGGTTCAGTGGGAACAGATGAAGCAAATGGGGGAGACGTTGTTAAGTTTCTGAGGGAATGTGGACAGAGGGTCCTCATGCTTGATTGAAATCACAAAGATGTCATGAATGAATCTGAACCAGGTGAGGGGTTTAAGTTTCTGGGTTTTTAGGAATGATTCCCTTAGATGCCCATGAATATGTTGGCATAGGATGGTGTCATGCAGGTGCTCATAGCCATACCCCAAATTTTTTTGTATGTAATACCTTCAAAGGAAAAGTAATTGTGGGTGAGGATATAGTTGATCATGGCGACTAGGAAGGATATTGCTGGTTTGGAATCCATTGGGTGGTAAGGTAATGTTCAATGGTGATAAGGCCATACACATTATAAATTTAATGAAAAGGGAGGTGGCATTAATAGTGACAAGCAGGGCACCATGTGTAAAGGGACAGGAGCTGTGGAGACTTGGCGGAGGAAATGGTTGGTATCATTTATATAGGAGGGTAGGTTCCAGGTAATAGGTTGAAGGTGTTGATCTACAAGATCAGAGATTCTCTCAGGGGGGCCACAGTAACCGGTCACTAAAGGGCATCCTGGGTGGTTAGGTTTATGGACTTTAGGAAGCATGTAAAAGGTAGGAGTGTGGGATGTGGCAGGTGTGAGTAGAGAGATGGACTCTGGGGAAAGGTTCTGAGATTGGCCTAAGGATTTGAGTAGTCACTGGAGATTCTGCTTGATTTCTGGAATGGGGTCACTGTGGCAATGTTTGTAGGGGAGGTATCTGACAGTTGCAGAATCCTTCTGCCAGGTAATCCGTGCAGTTCAAAACAACAGTGGTGAAGCCTTTGTCCACAGGTAGGATTATAAGGTCAGGATCAGTTTTTAGATGGTGGGCTGCAGTTCTTCCTTAGGATGTAAGGTTAGTTTTCATGTTGAGGGAGCTGGGGAATGATGGTGAGGCAAGATTTGAGGTCAAGAAATTCTGGAAAATAAACAGTGGGTGATTTGGGGGGAGGGGGCGCATCACAGTTGGATGGAGGAGGGAACTGAGTTGGCAGGGTTCAATATTGGTCTTTGGTAGAGTCTGATTGGTAGGGTTGGTGGTGAAAAATTGTTTCCACTGTAGAGACCAAGAGGAGGAGGGAAGGTCTTTAACAAGTGCTGCATGATTGAATTTGGGAGTGTGGCAAAAGGTGAGGCCTTTGGAAAGGACTGATACTTTTGTGGGGATAAGGCTTCTGGAGAAAAGGTTCATGACTGTGTTATGGTTCTGTTTAGGTTCTGGATTCTGTGTGGAGGTGGAAGGGAATATTGGAGTGTGGGGTAAGTGTAGTACATCTGCGAGACAGGGTTTGTCAGCTATGAGGGGATGTAGGGAAGGTATGGTGGTTGATGTAGAGGTGGTGGATAGTGGTACTCCAAGGTGGGAGTAGGAAGTGAGCAGGGTGGAGAGCTTCTGAGGTGGCGTTGTGCACATTGCTCAAGTTCCTGCAGAACAAGAGTTTCAACGTGTGTTATGGGTGCCAGGAATTTAGGATTGCATAGCAGGAGAATTTTACAGATGGAGAGAAGGTACTGCAAGAACGTCTGGGCTTGGTTGATATGATTTTGCAGGACTATGTTGGTGAGAGCTAAGGATTATCATAATCTGAACAGGTGGAGGTCATTATGGAGGGATGAGTGGCAGCCAGAGATGGGTAATTCTGATAGTAAGTCCATTTGGGGGGATTCCATGAGCCAAGCAACAATGCAGGAACAGTATGTGCAACTGGGATCTGGTTAGGGAAAAGGAAACTTTTCTGTATTGACACAGATGGAAGGAGCAAGGATCCATGGTGATGAAAAAAATGCTAAAAATTATGTAAATAACAGAACTACATCAGAAAAATTTAGCAAAAATTCACACAAGTACATGTGAAAACTCATGAAAAGGATTAAATGAATGCAAATGGGGAAACAAGATGAAATCTGAGGGAGTTGACAATGGTGAAAAGTGAAAACACACTAAAATTGGTGTGAAGTCACAAGGATAAATAATAAAAAATATATATTATTGTGGGTAGCAGGTCTGAGGGTGCATAAGTGTGAAGAAGGGGTACAGCACATGTGACTGCATGAGGTGGCTTAGTTGTTGCAAACCGGGATAGAACGGAGAAAGAGTGGGGGCTGGGGGGATTCGTAGGATGAGATACAAGATCGTGTTTCTCCAGAAAGGTGCAGGAAATAACACGCAAAAATACGGGAGAGTGATGCAGGGAGAGTGATCAATTTGAAAGTATAAGATTAATTATATCAGAGGGTGTAATGTGGGACATAAGACACTGCACCAACAGTCAGCATGGTCTTGTAGCCATCTGGTGTGTGCGACCGAGACAATTGATAGAGTGTGGCTTGTGAGTAGAGTGCACAGTGCATTTTGTAAGGTGACAAGAGAAACACAGGAATTAAGAGAAAGGCACTGGGTTAGGATCAAAGAAAAGCCATCAGGCAAAAAAACAATGGAAAATCTGGGATGGAATGCAACAGTATTATGAAAAGGGAAGTTGCTACTCACCGTGTAGTGGAGATGCTGAGTTGCAGATAAGCACAACAAAAAGAATGTCACAAATACATCTTTCAGCCAGTAAGACCTTTGTCAACAATAGAGGACAAACACACACACACACACACACACACACAAATGCACCTCACACAAACTGCAGTCTACGGCAACTGCAACCACGTTGTGAGCAGCAGCACCAGTGCATGATGGAGGTTGGGGTGGGGGGAGGAGAGAGAGTATCGCACAGTGAAATGCTGCAGGTTAGACAGTGGATTGGGGAGAGGTGAGGAGGGGCGAGTGAGGGAGCAGTGGAAATGGAAAGAAGTAAAAAAACTGAGTGTGATGGCAGCATGATGGCTGTGTTGTGCTGGAATGGGAACAGGAAAGGCGCTGGATAGGTGAGGACGGTGACTAACAAAGGCTGGGCCAGGAGGGTTATGGGAATATAGGATGTATTGCAGGGAAAGTTCCCACATCCATAATTCAGAAAAGATGGTGTTGATGGGAAGGATCCATTGGCACAGGCTGTGCAGCAATCATTGAAATGAAGGAGGTCATATTTTGCAGCATGCTCAGCATCAGGATGGTCCACTTGTTTGTTGGCCACAGTATATTGTGTAGGTTTCATGGATGGTAGAATATCACTGTGAGTAGGGTGGGAAGGATAGTAGGCAGGACGTTTCACATTTCAGGGCACAACTATAGGTAGCTGAAACCGTTGCGGAGAATGTAATTCAGTTACTCCAGTCCTGGGTGGTACTGAGTTATGAGGGGAATGCTTCTCTGTGGCCAGGTGGTGGGATCACCTCCCAAAGTCCCACCATCCGGACACAGAGGAGCAGTCCCCTTGTAACTCAGTACAACCCATGACTGGAACAGCTGAATTACATTCTCCACCAGAGTTTTGACTACCTCTCATCATGCGCTGAAATGAGATACATCCTGCCCACTATCCTTCCCATCTCTCCCACAGTGGCATTGTGCCATCCACTGAACCTACATAATATACTCGTCCATCCTTACTCCCTTACCTCATGGCTCAAACCCCTGTAATAGACCTAGATGCAAGATCTGTCCCATACATCCTCCCACCACCACCTACTCCAATCTGATCACAAACATCGTCTATTTCATCAAAGATTACCTGTGAAACCAGCCATGTGATCTACAAGCTAATCTGCAACCACTGTGCTGCATTCTATGTGGGCATGACAACCAACAAGCTGTCTGTCCACATGAATGGCCACAGACAAACTGTGATCAAGAAACAAGTCAACTACTCTTTGCTGAGCATGCTGTAAAACATGACATCCTTCATTTCAATGACTGCTTCACAGCCTGTACTGTATGGATCCTTCCCATCAACACCAGCTTTTCTGAACTGTGCATGTGGGAACTTTCCCTCCAATACATCCTACATTCCCATAACCCTTTTGGCCCCAACCTTTGTTAGTGACTGGCCTCTCGCCCATCCAATCCCTTCCCTGCTCCCATTAAAGCACTACATAGCTGTCATTCCACCATCACACCCAGTCTTTTTACTTCTCTCTTTTTCTGCTACTCCCCCCCCACCCTCCCCACCTCTACGAGCCTTCTGTCCTGGCAGAAAGCATTATTTGTAGCAATCTTTTTGTTGTACCTATCTGAGACTCTGCAACTCCTCTATATGGTGAGTAGCAACTTCTCTTTTCATAATATTGTTGCATTCCATCCTGGATTTTCCAGTGTTTGGTTTTAAATGACCATGTGTGTAACAAACCTAGGAACCCGGTTACATAACAAGTTGAAATGGAGTCAGTGCGTAGATAAACTGATCAAGTGTGTTTTGCACTTCAAAACATTTCCCACTGGGTTATTTTGCATATTTTCACTCCTTTCCGTTTTACGGACTTATCTTCTAAGGCAGTGCACCTAAAGTAAAGGGAGTTTTTATTGAGCATAAGTAAGTAGTAACAATACTGTGTGAAGTAAATAACTACAGATAGTTCCATAAGTCTTTCTAAGGCCTTGGAATTCTTACACTCACTTCCCAATACATTTACTCTTTAATGGTTTTGTTGCTAACAGTAAAAATCCTTTTCAACTGAACTGTAAGTTGCACAATTGTTAGGTTGGTGCATATGTTCATAGCATTTTTATTTTGCATATTAGTATTCTGATTGCTATGGGTTTATTTATCTACTGTCAATTTTTATTTGTAGTTCACTGTTGCTGTTTGAATTTACATATTGTCATTTTGTCATTTGGAGATAATGAGTGGAGCCTCTTGATGATCGAAAATTGAGTGCCAAATGGAGAAATCAGAACTTTTCTGACGTATTCTTCTGTTTGAGTTCAGTATACAGTTAATAGCAATGTAGGCAGCCAGAAACACTTGCACCATGTTTGGTGATAATGCCACTGGATGGAGCGTGGCAGGGAGATGGTTCCTTGTTTTAAGGAGGATCGTTTTGATATTAGAGACTCTCCACATTCAGGGTTTGATGATGATCATTTAAATGCATTAATTCACAATGAAATAATGGAAAATCCAGGATGGAATCATGACAGTATTATGAAAAAGATAGATTGCTACTCACCATATAGTGAAGATGTTGAATCACAGACAGGCACAACAAAAAGTCTACACCACTGTACTCAAGCACTGGCAAATGTGATGAACTACAATCATTCCACCAGTGAGCCATATGCAATGAGGCAGGTTAAAAAATCAGGTGCATGGGTACTGCATGCTCTAAGTCAAACACAAAAAAATGTTCATCTCTGCTTGCTCGTCATCAACTGGCTTGTGAATAACACTGACCATTCCTATCCTGTATTGTTCCTCATGATGAGGAAAGGTGTCTTTATGTTAACATAAAGAAAAGAAAGGAATAGTAGAGCCCAAACAAAGCAGCAACTCCCCATATGAAGATCTGCATGTACCTACAAAACATAATGTTATGCATCTGATGGTGTGGATGTACTAAAAACTGGTGTAACCATCATTGCCAATATTTATTGTCAACAACTGAGATGTCTAGCAGACACAATCCAAGAAGAGTGACGATGAAGACCATGTGAATGATGCTACTCCACCATAACACCACTGTATTCTGTTAGACTGATAAAAAAGACTGTGAAGGAGTTGGGTTGGGAAGTCATTCCACAACCACCTTATTCACCTGATCTTGCATTCTCAGGTTTTCATCTTTTCCACACTCTATAGAACAGCCTTCAAGGAACTTCCTTTCTGGATTAAAATGCTCCTTGAACATGGCTCAATGAATTCTTCATCTCAAACCCAGGTGATTTATACAGTCACAAAATTCAAAAAGTATCCCGGTATAGTGAAGGATAATATATTTTTGATGTTTCTCTTGAGTTTATTATTTAAAAAAAAACCTTACAATCTTATGCACCAACACAGTATGATATAAAACATAAAAATATTTTCTTCTTACCTTCTAATCTGGGGTTCAGAGTGGTATTATACAGGGTGTTACAAAAAGGTACGGCCAAACTTTCAGGAAACATTCCTCGCACACAAAGAAAGAAAATATGTTACGTGGACATGTGTCCGGAAACGCTTACTTTCCATGTTAGAGCTCATTTTATTACTTCTCTTCAAATCACATTAATCATGGAATGGAAACACACAGCAACAGAACGTACCAGCGTGACTTCAAACACTTTGTTACAGGAAATGTTCAAAATGTCCTCTGTTAGCGAGGATACATGCATCCACCCTCCATCGCATGGAATCCCTGATGTGCTGATGCAGCCCTGGAGTATGGCGTATTGTATCACAGCCGTCCACAATACGAGCACGAGGAGTCTCTACATGTGGTACCGGGGTACGTAGACAAGAGCTTTCAAATGCCCCCATAAATGAAAGTCAAGAGGGTTGAGGTCAGGAGAGCGTGGAGGCCATGGAATTGGTCCGCCTCTACCAATCCATTGGTCACCGAATCTGTTGTTGAGAAGAGTACGAACACTTCGACTGAAATGTGCAGGAGCTCCATTGTGCATGAACCACATGTGTCGTACTTGTAAAGGCACATGTTCTAGCAGCACAGGTAGAGTATCCCGTATGAAATCATTATAACGTGCTCCATTGAGTGTAGGTGGAAGAACATGGGGCCCAATCAAGACAGCACCAACAATGCCTGCCGAAACGTTCACAGAAAATCTGTGTTGATGACGTGATTGCACAATTGCATGCAGATTCTCGTCAGCCCACACATGCTGATTGTGAAAATTTACAATTTGATCACGTTGGAATGAAGCCTCATCTGTAAAGAGAACATTTGCACTGAAATGACGATTGACACATTGTTGGATGAACCATTCGCAGAAGTGTACCTGTGGAGGCCAATCAGCTGCTGATAGTGCCTGCACACGCTGTACATGGTACGGAAACAACTGGTTCTCCCGTAGCACTCTCCATACAGTGACGTGGTCAATGTTACCTTGTACAGCAGCAACTTCTCTGACGCTGACATTAGGGTTATCATCAACTGCACAAAGAATTGCCTCGTCCATTGCAGGTGTCCTCGTCATTCTAGGTCTTCCCCAGTCGCGATTCATTGGCTGGAATGTTTCGTGCTCCCTAAGACACTGATCAATTGCTTCGAACGTCTTCCTGTCGGGACACCTTCGTTCTGGAAATCTGTCTCGATACAAACGTACCGCGCCATGGCTACTGCCCTGTGCTAATCCATACATCAAATGGGCATCTGCCAACTCCGTATTTGTAAACATTGCACTGACTGCAAAACCACGTTCGTGATGAACACTAACCTGTTGATGCTACGTACTGATGTGCTTCATGCTAGTACTGTAGAGCAATGAGTCGCATGTCAACACAAGCACCGAAGTCAACATTACCTTCCTTCAATTGGGCCAACTGGTGATGAATTGAGGAAGTATAGTACATACTGACAAAACTAAAATGAGCTCTAACATGGAAATTAAGTGTTTCCGGACACATGTCCACATAACATCTTTTCTTTATTTGTGTGTGAGGAATGTCTCCTGAAAGTTTGGCCGTACCTTTTTGTAACACCCTGTATACTCCAGTACCAAGGTATTTAGCAAGATCCCATATAACTATATACAGCTCCCAGGTGACTGTACTAGTATAACAGATGATTAGGAATTCATATCAGCAATGAAATTCATTTCATTCTTATTAAAAGTACCAGTAGCTGTAAAGGCAGGGACAAAAAATTATTTATTAAAGGTGGATTCATTAGATTTACTCAAACAGGTATTGCATATTCCAGCATCAGACATCAGTATTACCCACCATAATCATTTGTTCATCAGATCACAAAAATTGTTCAGTAATTAAAATGCAGTAACCCACTTTGCTATGATAGTATGTCATTCAACGTACTAAAATCTTGTGCTGACTTGATAGCATCACTCCTGAGTTACCTTTGTAACCAGTCATTGAGTAAAGTTTCTTTTCCTAAAAGACGTAAATATACAGTGTAAAGATACTGTGATTGATATCCTAGCCAGGGAACTACCTAGCAGCAGGCGCAAGCTGGCAAGCCTTAGCTTCTAGAACTTTCTGTGGTCTCCCACATTTTTTTCTTCTTGTGGACAGGGCATTATTGTGTCACGATGGCAATTTGAGTTAGTGGCAAACATGCAAGGGCAGTAGTAGGGCAGACTAAGGTTAGTGACCATGTAGTGAAAGAGCCATAAACCACAAATACATGATTTTGGATTATACATTGTTTAATACTGCATTAAGGGAAATATTTCATTGGAATAGGAATGTTGGATTATCTGTGTTTTTTTCTTTGAGTGCATGAACTTTAAAATTTTGCAGTATTATCAAGGCGAATGTATGTGATATAGTTGAGCATGTTTTCCATTCTTTGAAGATCAATGAATTAATATCAGAAAAGTTATCTTTTATTCCAGAGGAACCTCACCATCTTTCATTATTAATTTGATGATAATTAACTGCAGTTATGCCAAGTGCAGTCTGGCAGTGGTTTAGTTTTTATGTGATCATGACTGAAGTAAGTTTCTCTTCCAATAGTCTGATTGTCAACCATTAGCAACCACAGTGAGAAATCTTAAAACTATGGGGTTGAGAGCTTACAGCAGTAGTAAAACCCTTTTATAGAAGTGGAGATAAACAGCTAACCTCTAGTTACACAACTGTCTTTGTCCTCCAAATATTTTCAAAAATTATTGAGAAGGTAGCTTATTACAGAACACTGAACCATCTTTCTGAGATTAATCTTTTGACAAAGTTCAGTTTGGCTACAATAATGGCATCTCTACTGATAAAGCAAATTATGGTTGCAATCCCAATTTCAGCAGAACTAAACAAGAAAAATTACTCTGTTATTATTTTCTATGACTTTCCTGAAGTCTCTGATTGTGTTGATTGTAAAATTCTACTAGATACTTCTGCATGGACGGAGTCTTACCTGAAAAGTAGAAACAATGAATCACATAGCAAATGATAAAATGAAAATAAGATTAAATTCAGAGGGGATTGATTTCAAAGGATTGGTTTCAACTATATTTGGTGCCCATGCTGCTTGCTATATGAGAATCAGCAATATATCTCCAAAAGGAGTGGAGATACAGGCAAAGAGTGTTTTCTACCCCTGACAAATAGACTACCCAGTGTGCGGGTAGTATCAGCATCCCTTCCAGGGACTACACATGTAGATGGGCATGGCTGACCAGACAGAGGAGAAGGGGGGAAGGAGATAGATAATTAGAGAGGGGGTATGATGAGGTTGACGAGAATGGAGTAAGAGGTGATGGACAGACAGGGAGGAGGAGGATGAGAGGGACTGTGAGAATGGGAGGAGGAGATGGAGAGATAGAAGCGGTGAGGAAATATGTTGTGCTGGTAGTATTGGCATGCCTTTCAGGATCTACATGTGTGGATGGACATGGGTAAGCAGAGTAGAGGGGGTATAGAAGATGAATAGTGACAAAACTAGAAGGATGAGGTGGGCAAAGAAAGGGTGGTGAGAGGAGGTGAACAGAGAGCCAGGGAGGATTTGATGGACAGAGAGATGGACAAGGAGGAGATGGAAACAGAGGTAATAGAAGAGATTGTCACGGAGATGGGGAAGAGGATATGGGCAGAGGACAGGGGCAGAAAGATATGGTTTGAGAGAGGGGTGCAGGAGATGGACGAACAGAGGAAGAGGAAGAGATGAAGAGATGAAGAGATATAAAGAGCAGATAGGAGGAGATGGACAGATAGAGGTGGAAGGAAGAGGTGGACACAGAGATAAGCAGAGAAGACATGTGTGCAATATATGTGTTAAATGTGTTTCCAGGTGAAGATGTGGGGAAAAGGCTGCATGGAATATGGTGTAGCACAAGGTGCTTGGTCCATTCCTGTTCTCAGTCTGTATAAATGGTTTGCTCAAGACATTGGAAGACTCTACAAGTACTGTGTTTTCTGTAATGACACAAATACATTGACAAAGAGCCCAAGCATATCATACTTCATACAGATAGTAGAATAATCAACAGGCTTACAACTGGTTCACAGCCAAAAGCTTAACCCTTACAAAAACTTATGTTTATGCAATTCCAAAGAAATCAAAATGACTTATCGGTACCAGAAGTAGAAGTCAATGGGTATACAATGGATGAGGCTCCATATGTAATGTGACTGGACATCCAGATGTGTAATAAACTGAAGAGGATAAGTTAACCAAAGCATTCAGTTCTGCTTGTTTTGAATCTATGAATCTCTCTCATTGTGTCGATCTGCAGACAGGATTGCTAGTATGCTTTGCATTCTTTTACTCAGTACTGTTCTATTGCATGATTTTCTGGGAAAATTAAGCAAAGGTAAAAAATTTATTTGTTCTACAGAAGAATGCAATAAGAATATTGTGTTAAGTTGATAACCAAACATCTTTCAGGACGTTCTCTAGGGTATTTTGTAACACCGCCTACTGCTGCCTACTGGCACTTCCAGGATCAGTGAAGGTGTAATATCATTTTTCTATACCCAATCAGTATTCTTCACTTTGTAATCTTACCCTCCTTCACATCACTATTAAAACTCTCTGTCTATAAAAGTTTTTAAAGCTTCAAGAGGCATAAGATATACAAATCTTCATTTTCTCTTCTTGTTGTTGTTGTTGGCTCCACTTATTGTGTCTAGGGGCACATTCTTGAGGTTGAAATTTTGATTTATAATGTTGTGGGTTCCTGAAGACAAAATATCTGATGAAGAATTATCTGTTGCTATGATTTTCTTTTATTTTACCCCATTCTTCTAAATCACACCAACTTTACAATTTTCACTTTCATAAAACCTTCAATTACATTGTTGTTGACAAGATCAGCAAAATATGTGAATTTCCATCAGAGCCACCACTACTCCCTACATTCTGTGGTGCTCACAATATTCCAAAGAGTTTAAGAAACGAAAGAGTTTACGAACTTTCTTGACCAAAGAAAAATCTTTGCTAAAATATATCATTATTTTGTACATGAATCCAGAGATAAATTTAATAATTAGCATTAGATTGTGCAATTAACAATATGATTTTAAGTATGCCAGAAATTTAATAATTTCAATTATTTTTAAAAGAAGAGTAATTTTAACCGCACATATAGAGTGCAACAAGCCCAAAACATAACACATTGTATGCAAAATCATATGAAGTTCATTCAGTTAAACAACTGAGATAATATTCACATACACAAGAATCGATAGTATACAAGGTATCGGTTATTTCTATGAAAAAGAAGGTAGAGTTAGAGGAGGGCGACCCATTGCAATATCCCCCCCACAAAATTTGGAAACAGGGTGTTTACAATATTTTGTGACAGACTATAAGGTTTGCCAAACTGAACTGATGCACTGGATAGAAGATAGCTGTATAGAACAATATCCACTGTACAGATCACAATCTATACATATATCAGAATATAGTATTCAGCTTTTTGGATCTGCAGAATATGCTGTCACAAGAAAATAATACAAAATCAAAACTATAGCCTTACACCACTAAACTATAGAAATAATTATAGAGACAAGGTAAATTACTAGAATTTCAAAATTTAAGTTTAATCCATACAAACAAACCTCCAAAATCTTCAAAAGAGAAGAGAAACATTTCAGAGCTTAAGTGTACAATGAGTGAGTCAACTCAAAAAACTCACAATGATGGGTACAGACCAGAAGAATGTACTCAGTCATGATTAGGAATCAATCAGCCAAATAAACCATAGTATTTACAGATATGTTGACTCATGAAAGAACAAAGTAATGGAAAAATATTAGGGCCTAAGTTTAAAATGTAGGTATCAACCCATGAATCCAAACCACACCAGGTACAAACCAGCAAAAAATGTTTTGACACAACAAAATTAATAAAGCTCATAATGATCTCAATAAGTTCAATCATCAATCATATGCAAAGAGTAATTGTAAGAAGCATCTAGCCTCAATCAGTGGTTGTATGCTCTCCTTGCACACACACACACACACACACACACACACACACACACACACACACACACACACACACACAGAGAGAGAGAGAGAGAGAGAGAGAGAGAGAGAGTCATGATGACCAGGGGTACCCAAAACAGAGTCAAGCATTAAGTCTGTCCACAACTCAAATTTCAGTCAGATACAATATTGCAATACTTTGAAACATGACACAATCCAGTAGCTTGAGAACCAAAATCAGTATATGAAAGCAGACATGTATACATCTAGTTATATCGTCCATACTAGTAAATGTCTTCCTCACTATTTGCTAGTTGTTCGTACAACCTAACCTATGTACATAAAGACCTAGAAAATTCATTTACAAATGATAAAAAATATATACTGATTTAAAGTTACATAATGATTAGAAATTTAATCCCCCTACATGCATTTATGCTGAATAACACTGTCTTTAGCAGTCTTGGCTGAGAACTCACAAATATCAGTCACATCACAGATCCAGTTGGCAGATGCTTGAGTACGTTACCCAGCACCCATGATCTCTTATAAGTTGACTGATCCAGTAGGGTACAGACATACAGTAGTGTGGGGAGTGGACCTGCCAACATCTTTCAGCTTCCTCCTTAGAGTTCTCATCACACACGCAAACGGATAGATAACTTCCTGTCTAGCATTCACATCAATCCTGGAACATTGTTTTGTGAACTAAATATGCTGTTCAATACCTCCTTCACTAAACATGAGATATGTTCTCCATAGCAACTTTTCAAAAATCAGTTATATGGGATTTAGGTCAGGTGAAATTAAAAAGTGTTAACATATGAAACATTAATAAACAGCGTTAAATGCAATGAAAAGAATGGTCTAATAAGGTAATACACACAGATATGTTCAGATACTATTCCTAATCTTTGCAGTACAAAGTGTGAAGATTGTCCCATTTCAAAATTGTAAAAAGATCTACTCATTTAGTCTCATGGCAGTATATTCTGCAGATCCGAAAAGCTGAATACAATATTCTGATATATGTATAGATTATGATTTGTATAGTAGATATTGTTCTATACAGCTATCTTCTATCCCGTGCATCAGTTCGTACACTGTTTGGCAAACCTTATAGTCTGTCACAAAATATTGTAAACACTCTGTTTCCAAATTTTGTGAGGGGGATATTGCAATGGGTCGCCCTCCTCTAACTCTACCTTCTTTTTTATAGAAATAACTGATACCATGTATACTATTGATTCTTGTATAGGTGAATATTATCTCAGTTGTTTAACTGAATGAATTTCAAATCCATTACAGAACACAACTACATACAGTGTATCATAGATTTTAACTTAGTCAGTAGCTAAGACAAAACATTAGAAATCACATCATCTTACATACTACATTCCAGAGAAACAAAATACATTTATGTAGTCTTATGAATCTACAGATAGATTTTAAACTCAGCCCATGGATAAGAAAGGACTTTAGAAACTACATGATCTTACATACTAAATTCATGGCAAATAAAACACAATTACACAGTCCAAAAAATCTACAAACATAGTGAATATCATGCATTCATGTTAAAAGGTTTTGCCTTCTATACCAAGCATTAAAAGTACTAGACATTTTACATACTTGCTTTGCTTACCAGTGGCTCCTCTTATCCTTACATGTGCAATGGACATTTCCACAACATTCTTACTATACTGGATCTCATCTCTAAATTGTTCAGATGTACCACAAACCAGGCTACCTGTATCAATCAAACAGTTAATTTCCCACTCATCAATCTTAATCTTAATCTTAATGTACGGACATCCAAAATCTGAATCATCATCTTTGTTATTAGACACTTCATGCAAGAGATCTCATTCAATTTCACCAAATGCTATATCTACACAGTTTTGCAGAGTTTTATCAGCTTTACTGGTTTCATAGCATTACTTTGGTTACTCATCTTGTCAGGTAAAGATTGAACACACTGAATGGACTCCATAGCACAACTAACATCACTTGTTGCAGAAGTAACACAAAATATATTACTGTCAAAATTACATTTGCTACTTAGATTTTCTTTCACTTCATTCCACCAATATGGATACAAATTTTCACTAACCACAGCTAACTTATTCCAGAATGCACATTTATCTATGTTATCATCAATTTGCTCCTAAACAAATTTCAAAAAAATTTCTCCTTTATTCTCTATCATACACATCACTTACCTTACTTGCATTCACAAATAACTATAAAACTTCATTATTCTTAAACTCCACAAAAACCTGATACTCATCATCCTCATCATCATCATCAGTATCTTTATTATCATCATGTTCTTCCAAAATTACCTCATCAATATCATTATCAACACAAGTCTCATCTCCATTAAAGTCACTTGTGTGGACATATGTATGTATTGAACTGGGGACCTAGAAACGACGGAGAGGTTTCGTTCGTGCCGTAGCCCTCAGTGGTACACAACCCCAGAACAGGCTACAGCAGTCTACTCACCCCACCACCACCCCACATCAAACCCAGGGCTATTGTATGGTTCGGCCCCCTGTGGACACCCTCGGGAATGTCTCATTCCAGATGAGTGTAATCCCAATGTTTGCATGGTAGGGTGATCATAGTGTATGCACAAACACTGACATAGTGTAACTGAGGCAGTATAAGGGTAAGCAGCCCACATTCACCGAGGCAGATGGAAAACCGCCTTAAAAACCACCCACAGGCTGGCCGGCACATTGGAGCTCAACACTAATCTGCCTTCCTACTCAGGAAGCAGTGCGTTAAACTGCATGGCTAGCCGGTTTGGCTAAAGTCACTTACCTCACCTAAATTCATTTGCAACAAACCACCAGTCTCAGACTTACCAACTGCAATCATTTCACAGCTCTCCTTCACATCTAAATAAAAAATACCACCTAATTCAGATCCAATACAGTCATCACCTGTTTTACATACATCAATAACTCTGTTTTCTGACTAAGAGAAGAAGTCATTAGTACACACTACATCAAACTTCTCATTACTCTCACATTCTGGTTTATGATTAGTATCTACATTACTATAATTAAACATAGTATTCCAAAACTTTTCGTCAAAACTTGTGCCACATTATTAATACTGTTATTATTGTCTAAATGTAAGTGTAAATTGGGGAACCTGTACTTGTTGTGTTTCCTCGCTCCAATACTGTGGACATTCATTGAAGCAGACCGCTGTTTCCCAAATAGTTACTGCTGTGATTGTTTCTCCTATTAATTTGCCCATGATTATCCCCATTGTTCCTATTCTGCTGATGTTCAAAATTAATGTCTCTATTACCATTTTGACCCCAATAAAAATTACTGCTTTCTATGTTTTTGTAGTTATTACCATTGTGATCTCTTTCATTTCGATGATTATGGTGGATGCTTCTTTCTACTGCCCCATCCAGCCTGTCAACATATCGTAAAAATTGTTCAAGGCAATTTTCAGGTCTGTGTACTAAATCCCACTGCAACTTCTCTGGTAATCTCCATTTCAGAGCATCAATCAACGTCATTTTGTCAAATGGTTTGTCAAGATGAGTTAATTTCTTAAGTTGATTCTTGCAGATCTCTTTCAGGGTACCGTCCCTATTCCGATAATCAGGACCATTCAGAAATTCACTTTCAATTCTCCCCTGTTCAGCTTCTGACCAAAATTTATTTATAAACTTTTTTTGAAACTTTGGTATTTTTCCCATTGACTTAAATTTAGATTTACCCATGACAGAGCTTCCCCTCAAAGACAGCTTTTAGCAAATTTAATTTTTTGATTGTCACTCATGCCTGACAAAATCTATCTCTACAGTGGTGTAGAAAATGCACTGGATGTAAACTGTTTGATGGAAAACTTTTGATTGTAATGTTGGACCATACAGTACCATTATTTGAATATAGGTTGTAGTGAATGCAATTTTCCTGAACTACTGAAATTTTTTGATCCAAAACATTTACATTACTTAGCATACTGTTCTCAATATTTAAAATTTTTGATCTAAACTACTAAAGTTCTGTTCCATTTTTTCCTCTATTACCTTCTGTTGAACTCTGATGTCATTAACATTCTTCTCCTTTTGTGAAGATTGTGCAACTAACTCATTTTCCAAAACAATAAATTTACTTTCTAATACATTGAATGAATACAATGGACAGATAGAATCTTTCTATGAATGTCTGAAGGAAACCTATGAGAAAGGCAGAGATTGTTTTTATAAATTCATAATTGGAGACTTTAATGCTAAAGTTGGAACATACAAAGAAGGTGATTCAGTTGTTCGCAAATATGGAATACACAAAAGAAATGATAGAGGTAAGAGAGTGATACAATTTTCAGAATGCATGAGGAGTCCTAACTTTGAAGTGAAAAATGAGATACACTTCATTCTCACCATTAGGCCTCAAAACAGTAAAGATGTCACTGTGTTAAACAGCTTCAAGACAAGCAGTGATCATCAATTAGGAAGGCAAGATTTGAATTTAATACAAAGTATGAAAGATTAAAACTAATTGAATGAAAAAGTGAAATTTTAAATGTCAAAAATCTTGAAGAACATAAAGAGGAATTTCAAGAAAGAATTCAGAGAAAATTAAAAGAATGTGAAGCAGAAGACGTATCAAAGGTACTAATCATGAAGGCTGAAGAAGCGGGTGGCTTATGTAAATCTCAAAACCAACACAAGAAACTGACAAATAAAACAACAGGTTTGATGGACAAGAGAAGAAGAACGAAAGTTGTTACAGACAAAGAAAAGATAGAATATGCAGAGCTGTGCAAAACTCTAAGAAAGAGTGTGAAGTATGAAGAAGACGTGCTAAAAGCCAGTCTTGAGAATAAATCTATTTTCAGCAGTCTTAGAAAAAGTCATGTCTAAATTGAATTGGGTAGAAAAGGGAATTCAAGTTCTTGGAAAAAGTCTGAACAGCTTGAGGGTTGTGGATGATATTGTCCTATTTGCATATGGCAGAGAAGAACTTCAAGTATTAGTTAACAAACATACATTAGTGTGCTCTGAACTTGAACTAAAAATGAAATCATATAAAACCAAGATAATGATCAATGAATGGGCACCTGAGGGAAGTATATCAGTTGGAAGTGCACAACTCCAAAGAGTCACAGAATATATCTATCTGGATCAACAGATAAACATGAAAAAAGATTTAAAACCAGAAATATTGTATATGTGGAAGAGACCTGCAGACACTAGATGGCTTCAGAGAGATTATATAATGAGTGATTTAGAAACCAAGTTTTAAATTTTAGGTCATTGGGAAGAAGTGGACTTCGACCACAATCTATTGGTTATGAAATGTAGATTAAAACTGAAGAAACTGCAAAAAGGTGGGAATTTAAAGAGATGGGACATCGATAAACTGAAAGAACCAGAGGTTCTAGAGAAGTCCAGAGAGAGCATTTGGGAATGATTGACAAGAACAGGGGAAAGAAATACAGTAGAAGAAGAATGGGTAGATTTGAGAGATGAAATAGTGAAGACAGCACAGGATCAAGTAGGTAAAAAGACGAGGGCTAGTAGAAATCCTTGGGTAACCGAAGAGATATTGAATTTCCAGAATGAGATTTTCACTCTGCAGCGGAGTGTGTGCTCATATGAAACTTCCTGGCAGATTAAAACCGTGTGCCGTGTGCCAGATCGAAACTTTGAAGTCGGGACCTTTGCCTTTGGCGGGCAAATTCTCTACCAACTGAGCTACCCAAGCACGACTCACACCCCGTCCTCACAGCTTTACTTCTGCTCTTAGATATTGAATTTAATTGATGAAAGGAGAAAATATAAAAATCCAGTAAATGAAGCAGGCAACAGGAATACAAACGTCTCAAAAATGAGATCGACAGGAGGCACAAAATGGCTAAACAGGGATGGTTAGAGGACAAATATAAGGATGTAGAGGCATATATCACTAGAGGTTAAGATAGATACTGCCTACAGGAAAATTAAAGAGACCTTTGGAGAAAAGACAACCACCTGTATGAATATCAAGAGTTCAGATGGAAAACCAGTTCCAAGCAAAGAAGGAAAGGCAGAAAGGTGGAAGGAGTATATAGAAGGTCTATTCAATGGTAATGTACTTGAGGGCAAAATTATGGAAATAGAAGAGGACGTAGATGAAGATGAAATGAGAGGTATGATACTGCGTGAAGAATTTGACAGAGCACTGGAAGACCCAAGTCGAAACAAGGGCCCCGAAGCAAACAATGTTCCATTAGAACTAACTGATACCCTGACAAAACTCTACAATCTGGTGAGCAATATCTATGAGACAGTGAAATACCCCCAAACTTCAAGAAGAATATAATAATTCCAATCCAAAAGAAAGTAGGTGTTGACAGGTGTGAAAATTACTGAACTATCAGTTTAATAGGTCACAGCTGCAAAATACTAACACGAATTCTTTGCAGACAAATGGAAAAGCTGGTAGAAGCCAACCTTGGGGAAGATCAGTTTGGATTCTGTAGAAATGTTGGAGCACATGAGGCAATACTGACCCTATGACTTATCTTAGAATTTAGCTTAAGGGTAAATTGTACATGAAATTTGTTGAAATTTGACATTTTCTGTTTTCTACTCCATAATGTACTTTGGACTTTCCTGGACATTTTGGTATATAATACATTAAAATCAGACAAGTGTGAGACCTTCAAATAATATTTTGAATGTTGACATTGTCTGTCAAATTTTGCCACTGTGCATATACTGCCACAGTTGAGCGGTCATATCTTGGGAACTACACAGTCCAGAAGGCTGTAAATTGCTTTGTTTTGTGCCTACCTCTACATCTCAGAAGTTGGCATTACGAATAAACAAATCAGCCCTTTGTTTCTGATACTAGTTTTCATTGAAAGTAGTGTGACTAATAGCTATGTTTGTAGTAAGCTAACTTCTATTGCTTTTTATACGTAACTTATGGGAAGGCCATCAGAGATAACTGTGGAAATTTAGAGAAGATGAAAAGAGCAGTGTGGAGCACTTTCTTTCATCAAATATCAGTCATTGAAAAGCCATGTCATGCTTTGTGCTCACCTCCACCAAACACTTGGTGTAAATATAGGCAAGCTGAATTTTCTGGCACTCTGCATGAATTAACACATAAATGTTCTCTTCCTTTCACAGCAATGGAGGCAATCAAACCTATTTACAGAGATTTGGCAAATTTTGAGCTACGAAAAAGTGTTTACATGGGAAGAGTCAGAATGTGAATGAATCCTTCAGTAATGTTGTGTGATGCCGTGTGCCTAAAAATGTATTTTTTGGCGTTATGAGTATAAAGTTAGTAGTGTCTCATGACGTAATAACTTTTAATGGTGGGAACTATGAAAGATGTATGGTTCTGGAGATGTTAGGGGTAAGATTTGGGCAGAACACACGTAAAGGACTGCGGGAACTGGCTGAGCTTCGTGTACGTGAAGCAGAGTTAGCTGCTCAGCAAATGCCAAAAGAAGCAAGAAAGAAAAGCACTGGGCTGTTGTTACACTGAAGAAGACACAGACTATGGGTCAGAGAAATTCTAGTGCATAAAAGATGCAGAAATGTAAGTCTGTATAAGAATGTGTAATAAAAACGTTTCAAACCTCAATGTCTCTGAACTACATTTTTTGCAATAAATGACCCATTTTCTAAAAAAGTACTGATGGTAGAGACATGAAATTTTCACAGTATGCCAAATGTGAGATTCAGCACATAACAAACTAGAATAATTAAAATATCCTGAGTTGTTTTTTATGTTCATTTAATTACAAAATTCTGTCAAAAAATTGAGTGTTTGAAAAAAAAAAATAATAACACGCCCCACAATACAATTTAGTAATAATTCTAGTTCAGTGTATCTAGAAAGGTGCATTCAATAATTATGGAAAATTGTAAGTTGGTGTCTTAAAAAGTTTCCAAGATAATGAGTCAAAAAATTTGATAATTTAATGTTGGCGGCATAGGACATACAATGTCCCCTTAAGGAAAGGCAAACCTATGTTTCTAGCATTTGTAGACTTAGAAATAGCTTTTAACAATGTTGACTGGAATACTCTCTTTCAAATTCTGAAGGTGGCAGGCGTCAAATACAGGGAGCGAAAGGCTATTTACAATTTGTACAGAAACCAGATGGCAGTTATAAAAGTCACAGGGCACAAAAGGGAAGCAATGGTTAAGAAGGGAGTGAGACAGGGTTGTAGCCTATCTCTGATGTTATTCAATCTGTATATTGAGCAAGCAGTAAAGGAAACAAAAGAAAAATTCAGAGTAGGAATTAAAATCCATGGAGAAGAAATAAAAACTTTGAGGTTTGCCAATGACATTGTAATTCTGACACAGACAGCAAAGGACCTGGAATACCAGCTGAAAAGAATGGACAGTGTCTTGAAAGAAGGATACAAGACGAACATCAACAAAAGCAAAATGAGGACTATGGAATGTAGTCAAATTAAATCAGGTGATCCTGAACGAATCAGATTAGGAAATGAGACACTTAAAGTAGTAGATGAGTTTTGCTATTTGGGGAGCAAAATAACTGACAACAGTCGACGTAGAGAGGATATAAAATGTAGACTGGCAATGGCAAGGAAAGCGTTTCTGAAGAAGAGAAATTTATTAACACTGAGTATATTTAAGTGTCATGAAGTCTTTTCTGAAAGTATTTCTATGGAGTGTCGCCATGTATGGAAGTGAAACATAAGATGATAAATAGTTTAGACAAGAAGAGAATACAAGTTTTCAAAATGTTGTGCTAAAGAAGAATGCTGAAGATTAGATGTGTGGATCATGTAAACAGTGAGGAAGTGCTGAATAGAACTGGAGAGAAGAAGATTTGTGGCACAAATTGACTAGAAGAAGGGAACAGTTGGTAGGACAAGTTCTGAGGCATCAAGGGATCACCAATTGTGGAGGGTAAAAATTGTAGAGAGAGAGACCAAGAGATGAATACACTAAGCAGATTCAGAAGGACATAGGTTGCAGCAGTTACTTGGAGATGAAGAAGCTTGCACAGGATAGAGTAGCATGGAGAGCTGCATCAAACCAGTGTCTGGACTGAAGATAACAACAACAACAACAACCACCAACACCAAGTACAGATGTGTAGCATGTGACTGACTTGTTGCTCAAAAGTTGTATTTGAGCTGTGACAGAAGGTTTAGACATGGTTAGAGCAGATGAACATAGCTTACGTATTGCTATTGTGTAAGATCTTTCATTGGAACTGGTAAGTATGGCTACAATTATTATCTTATTGTGTATATCCACAGCGTTATGGTAGATAATCCAGATGGTCTTCTGACCAAGATTGAGAGTGGAGATTTAATTACCATTGAGAATACTGTGGAGTGCTACGAGGGACAATCTCAATACTATCCTAGTGTTGCATGTATAAAGTCTCATGTGATATCCCACTGTGGTCACTAGTTCATCAAAGTTACATTGGACAGACAATTACTTTGAATTAGTTGCTTCTGTTTGGCTTGGTTTTGTTTTGCTTTAGGGTGCAAAATACAACTGGGGTCATACACACTCAAATCAAAGCTATAGAACACAAAGACAGTGAGGAGTTAAAAAACGACTATACGTCAGTCCCAATTGAAAAAATAGAAGACAGCTAAAATCATGAGTGGAGAAAGGGCTATAAAGGACACCATACAGAAACAGACATCAAAAAATGAAAATTAAATGGCCTTTACCGTATTGCTTTGGTGGATAAAAAGTACAATGCAGTCGACAGCCCATGCGTCATTTGCTAAAACGGCCAATAACTCAGATGGAAAAACCAAGAGGGAATGTAAAAAGTTAAAAAAATGGGCATTCCATCATGAAGTGGTGGACAGTTAAAACTTGGGCACAAAGTGTACAAAGTGGTGGGGTAACGCCACTTATCAAACGACAATGACTGACAAGGCAGTGCTCAATATGCAGACTAGTTAAAATGACCTCCTCCCGGTGGGAGGGCTGAGAGAAGGTCATCCAAGCCACTGGGCTTATTGTGTATATCCACAGCGTTATGGTAGATAATCCAGATGGTCTTCTGATCAAGATTGAGAGTGGAGATTTAATCACCATTGAGAATACTGTGGAGTGCTATGAGAGACAATCTCAATACTATCCTAGTGTTGCATCTGTAAAGTCTCATGTGATATCCCACTGTGGTCACTAGTTCATCATGGGATATCACATGAGATTTTATACATGCAACACTAGGATAGTATTTAGATTGTCTCTTATAGCACTCCACAGTATTCTCAATGGTGATTAAATCTCCACACTCAATCTTGGTCAGAAGATCATCTGGATTATCTACCGTAACGCTGTGGATATACACAATAAGATAATAACTGTAGCCATACTGGCTTAAAAAGCTGGAGCTTATTCCCGTGAAGGGAGGACCATTGGCGATGCCCTAGGCACACCACCTCCTGACAGACAGCAACACAAAGATCATCAAAGGGAATATAGGAAATTGTGGGCTGAGGTACAAGGAAGGCAGCCTTGGCAGTAGCATCAGCAGCCTCGTTTCCTGGCAGACTGATATGACCAGGAACCCACAGAAACATCACACTGGCTCCACCAAGAGTGAGCAAGTGACAGTTTTCCTGGACCTGCTTCACTAAGGGATGGAAGGTTTACAGCACACATAGACTTTGAAGGGCACTGAATGAGTCTGGGCAAAATCGTTAACAAAATGGGAGCCAGAGATGCCCGGCAGAGACAGGCCATTATAGGATTAATGGCAACAGCAAAGAGGACGACACTAAGGACAGACCCCTGAGGCACACCGTTTTCCTGGATAAAGGTGTCAGACAAGGCAGAATCCACACGCACCTTGAAAACTTGGTGTTTTAAAAATGCCTGAAGGAAACAGGACAGGTGGCCATGGAAGCCCCACGTGTAAAGAGTATGGAGGATACCAGTTCTCCAGCAGGTGTTGTAGTCTTCTCCAAATTGAAAAACATGGCCACATTCTGCAATTTCTGTAGAAAACCATTCATGACATGGGTGGACAAAGTAATGAGATTGTGAACTGCAGAACGCTGCACTCAAAATCCACATTGTGCCTTTGTCAGTAAATTGCAAGACTCAAGCCACCATAACAGCCGCGCATGAATCATATGTTCCATCACTTGCAAATGCAGCTGGTAAGAGAGATTGGGTGGTAGATAGAAGGAAGGTTTTTGTCCTTACCACGCATAGGTATGGGTATGACAGTAGCTTCATGCCAGTGTCCAGGAAATGTGACCTCTGCCCAGATGCGGTTGTACGTGTTAAGGAGAAAGTGCTTGCCCGCAAGTGTCTGGCCCTGAGGTGGAGGATCGGGATGAACCGAGAGCATGATTAGCTACCTCATAGTAAAGGCAGCATTGCAGCAGTCATGATTCGCAGAAAAGAAGGATATCGCCAGAGCCTCCTCCGCTCATTTACAATGGAGGAAGGCAGGGTGATAGTGGGAAGAGCTCAAAACTTTGGCAAAATGGCAGCCCAAAGTGTTGAAGATGCAATAGGTTCCACAATGACATCATCTGCAACTGTCAGTCTAGAAATTGGGGTATGGATATTGGTCCCAAAGAGCTGTCGGAGGTTGGCTCACATGACAGAGAAAGTGATGGAACTGTTAAAAGAACTAGTGAATGAAATACAGCTAGCTCTTTTGCTATCCCAAAGAATGCGATGACACTTTGCAAGAATCTGTTTATAATGAATGCAGTTTGCCATCATAGGATGATGGTTAAAAATGAGGAGAGCACGTCTCCATGCATGAATTGCATTGTGGCATGCCTCAGTCCACCAATGGACTGGGACATGACATCGTAAAGAGGAAGTGTGAGGAATGGAATGTTCTGCAGCAGTAAGGATAATGTTTGTGAGATATTCCACCTGGTCTTCACAACTGGGGAAATCTTGTTCTTCAAAGGTTGCCAGGGAGGAGTAAAGCTGCCAGTCAAGCCAGCACATGGGAAATGGTCGCTCAAGTAGGTGTCAGAAAGAACGAACCATTCAAGATGATGGGCAAGCTGGGCAGCGCAGAAGGATAGGTTCAAATGGGAATAGGTGTACGAAGAGTTGGAAAGGAAAGTGGGTGCTCCAGTGTTACAGCAGAAGAGGTTGAGTTCTTTAAGAAGGTCAGCCAAGAGTGCAGCTCTCTGAAAGGTATTGGGAGGATCCCAAAGGGGATGATGCATATTTAAGTCACCGAGTAGCAAAAATGGGGGATGTGGCTGCCAAATAAGCTGAAGGAAGTCTGCCCTGGTGACATTGAATGACAGAGGGACATAAATGGTAGAGGGAAAAAGTCAGGTGGGGAAGGAAAAGGTGAACTGCAACAGGTTGGAGATGGGTAGTCAGGGAGATGGGTTAACTATGAATGTCATCCCATATGAGCAGCATGATACTCCCTTGAGATGGAGTGCCAACCTCAAGGGGAAGGTCAAAATGAATCAGTAAGAAATGTGAAAGCTCAAAGCGGTCATGAGGGCGCAAATTCATTTCCTCAAAGCAGATGCTAAAAGCAGCCATAAATCCTCTTTGTAGGACCGAATGTCGTGAATGTTCCATTGGAGGAGAGACAAGATGGGGAAGAGAAGTAGGCGTGTCACCTTGGCGGCTGCTGGGTGACAGCCTGTGAAGAGTTGCTACTACAGGGCACAGAAACAAGAGGATCCTGCTCAATGTGGGTGCAGTCGGTCTATGGAGTCCAACGCTGAAAAATGGTTGGTGGTGCACACCAGGGACACAGAGGCCGGCCAAGCTAAGGTATCACGTGGTGATGCTGCTAAAGAGGATCTTCAAGTTGGCGAAAGAGAAGACCGTTTGCCTTTGGTGAACTTCTTCGAGCCTTTCTAGTTAGAGGAAGGGTCAGAGGTTGTTTGGCTGGAGGGATGAAGGAAGCCTTTATGGGGGTACTCCTCCTGTCCTTTCCAGCCTACTGGTTGTGTAGCTGGTGGCTTCACCCCTTGAGGGGAGAGTTTGACGGCTTGTTGCACAGCTTGATGCTTTACAGGCTGTCATTCAGCAGCCACCGTGGTGACACCCCTACGTCTCCTCCCGATCTTGACTCTCCTCCAATGGAATGTTCACAGCCTTCAGTCCCACAAAGAGGGTTTACGGCTGCTTTTTAGCATCTGCCTTCAGGAAACGAATCTGCACCCTCACGACCGCTTTGAGCTTTCACATTTCTTAGCAATTCGTTTTGACCTTCCCACAGAAGTCGGCACTCCATCTTGTGGAAGCATCATGCTGCTCATACAGGTTGACATTCGTAGTCACCCCATCTCCCTGACTATCCATCTTCAAGCTGTTGCAGTTTGCCTTTCCCTTCCCCACCTACCCTGACACTGGGTGATTTCACAACCTGAATTGCTGAAATGGAGATCGCATGTCTGTGTGGCCATGTCTTTCAAGGAGCGAGGGGTAACAAAACCAGAACTATAGGTGCCAGATGGAAGCACCAATGGACAGCAATGACACCCTGATCAGAGAGATAAGATTGGATTTCGGCCTTGGTTAGACCATCTAGCAGCCTGGTGTAAATTACACCACGGGAAGGATTCAAAGTTTTATGGGCCTCGACATGAACAGGGTAGCCATGGAGAAGTGAGGCAGCAAGCAGTAGTTTGCGACTAGGCAGTAACTTGCAGGTGACTGGGTTAGGCACCTTTCCCTTTACCTGGATCTCGTGGATAGCCTGCTCATCAAGATACATGGGATAATCATGAGAGAAAGCGTCATGGCCGCCATTGCAGTTAATACAGCTGGGAGAAGGAGGCAGACAATCAGCCTCATGTGCATCCCGACCACAGGTTATGCATTTGGCTGGGTGTCTTCAAGACATTCTAGTGTGGTTGGAACAATGACAATGGTAGCAGCACTTCAGGTTCTGAATGTACGGACAGACAGTGATAATTTCATAGCCTGCTTTGATCTTGGACGGAAGCACCAATGGACAGCAATAACACCCTGATCAGAGAGATAAGATTGGATTTCGGCCTTGGTTAGACCATCTAGCAGCCTGGTGTAAATTACACCACAGGGAGGATTCAAAGTTTTGTAGGCCTCGACATGAACAGGGTAGCCGTGGAGAAGTGAGGCAGCAAGCAGTTGTTGTGCTTGAGAATCAGAAGTAGTCTCCAAAAAGCAAAGTGCCATTCCATAAACGAGAGCAGGATTTCACAGGGCTGGCAATTGCATCAACACCTTTCTGAATAATAAACGGATTCACCATGGCAAAGGACTGACCGTCTTCAGTACATAAAACCATGAGGAACTATGGTGCAGGGGGAAAGGTCTTTGATCATTAGCCTCATTATGTTTACGTTTTGTAGACATTGATTGGGAAGATGACCGATTCATTGTGAGAAAATCCCCCATGATTGCCAACATCTCCGATGGCACGCTCCTTCCAACTGGGGGCCACTTCACAGTGGGGCGCACCTGCCTTTGGTGATTGTTCACACCTCAGGTCACATCTCCTGAACACCTGATGGATGGACCAATCGGCAATTTGGGAAGGCTGCAGCTCAGGCAGTCACCCCTCCCTGGGCCTGGCATGTACCATGGGGTATGTGTGAACCCCACCTGTCGACCCGGGCTTGGGAATTATGCATTACCCAGTCACCTATTATGCGTCGGACACATGGGCTGGCCTTCAGGTGTGAGAGGAACCTCAAATGCCATAGTGGAGGAATGAGAGGAGAAGGGAAACAAAGAAAGGAAAAGGTAGCAAAAAACAAAGGTGTGACTGTTCATAGGTCAGCAACAGACAATGCAGAACATTCCCAATAACACCCCAGACATGTTCCCCAAGGGAGGGGAAAAAGAGTAGCAAGAGAATAGACATGCAGCATGGTAGGGGAAAACTGCTGCAAAGGCTGGGCCCCCATAGTAGAGTGGCTTCTGTGAAAGATTCTTGAATTACGATGCTACTGATGTACATCAATTTAATCTATTTTTATCACATGTGATTGGTACTTATTTGCTGGCCAACTGACGTGTTCCTAGGCACATAATTTCATTCAAAAGTTGTGTGTTTATCACCAACAGGTGCACAATGTCTGAACTCGGCAGTTGAGGTATGGCATGTGGGTTAGAGGTTGCAGATTTGCTTATGTGCAGTGAATGGCAGAAGCAGGTGAGTCAGTTTAGTTAGTCAGTTTGGGACTTGTGAGCACATGGAACTCAACCATCATCACTGTGGTGTCTTCTCACTGACAGAGAATCTTTAAGTTTTGTGCTTTTCACCGAATTTGTTAAACTTGAAGCATAAACATTAACCGACATCCGAAATGAGTCACAAGGTCATTGATGAAATGATCTCACACTTCAACTTAAAAACAACTGTAATCTTTCAGGGCCAAGATGAATTATGTGAAGTTTATATCAAACGTAGCACAGATTGCACAGTTTGTCAATGCCCTCCAGAAAAGAGGTCTGAGTTAGTTTGGTCTCCCACACGTGACAATATGTTTCACATTATTAAATGTACTCTTGTTTGGTGCCCTACTTCCTGGAAACCATATGATTCTTGCCACCGATATTTCCCAACATAATACTGCCACCGTCTTTTCACACCACAATAAGAACAGATCAAAACAGTCAATAGATTTCCTGTTCATGTCCCAATTGCGCCCCTCAGTTGGTACTGCTGCAGCGGGATGATCACAGTTACCACTTCCAATCTGAGGGAGCATGAAGTGGTCCCCTGTTCTGCCTCCGCAACAGGAGGCCTCATTTTTTCCCCCAACAACCCTCTGCTTTAGTTGCCTGGCCTGATGACCACACGGCATTGATAATGTTCCCATGTATGGCAATTACAAAGACCCAACTGCGTCTTCTCTTCTTGTCCAGCTGCCCTGCCACGACATTGAGATGATGGATGGTCCATCTACACTAGAGGTGTCGAGCTTACTTCATCGCCAGAATCAGCACAAGTCAAGTCATTTTTAACCCCATATACAATTTCAGAGGAAATGGATCCTTAGTTCTCTAACTGGTGAGAAAGTCTTAAAACAGATTGCCTGTGGAAATCGTGCAGTAAATTAAAAATCGCTAGATATTAAGATATTAAAAAAATTTACTATACCTACTATTTTAAGAACATTTCAGCTTGGGAATGTCGATATAGCTCGCAACTCAGAAAGCAATACCATGCATCCGCATCCACAACTAGCGGTGCCACATATACTTGCAGTAGGCAGAGTGTACACAACAATGAGCCAGACATGCCCTCTTTCACCGTGTATCGTGTCACATGGCATGATCCTATGGTCTCTGAGATGGGGTACAGCAGCCCACACTGCAAAAATAACAAAGCTAGTATTCATCTCTGCACACTTACTAGATAGACGCCATCCATCATTCTGTTGATGAGCTAATATGTAAACTCAAACTATATTTGGTGTTTGTTTCTGGCCGGATTTCTCATAGCTTTATGACAATACTTGGGTCCTACACAACAGCTTTCACAATTTCTCAATGTTCAGTCTTGTAACAACAACACACCATAAGCTTTTGTTGTGCACTAAACTCTCAACCTGCATGGAACTTTGACTGATTTTTGTGTTCAAATAGAGACAATGGAAACACTGTTCCAACTGATGTAAATTCTACGAAGCATTTTGGTGAGAAAAGCAATGGGATACCTCCTGATATCATGTCAGAACTTCTGCCCAGCGCAGTGCAGCAACTCTATGTGGCACACACTGAAAAAGTCGTTGCAAGTCCCTTGCAGAATTATTTAGCCATGCTTCCTTTACAGCTGTCCGTAACTGCAAAAGCAATGCTGGTGCAGGATTTTGTACACAAACTGACCTCTCGACTTTGTCCCATAAAAGTTCAATGGGATTCATGTCAGGAATCTGGCTGGCCAAATCATTCACTCGAAATGTCCAGAATGTTCTTAAAGCCAATCGCAAACAATTGTGGCCTGGTGACTGGGTACATTATCATCCATAAATATTTCATCATTGTTTGGGAATGTGAAGTCCATGAATGCCTGCAAATGGTCTCCATGTAGCTGAACATAACTATTTCCAGTCAATGGCCCATTCAGTTGGACCAGAGGACCAAATCAGTTTCATGTAAAACCAGCCCACACCATTATACAGCCACCAGCAGCTTGCACAGCACCTTGTTGAGAAGTTGGGGCCATGGCTTCCCAGAATATGCACCACAATCAAACCCTACCATCAGCTCTTACCAATAAATCAGGATTCATTTCACCAGGGTATGGTTTTCCAGTCATCTAGCATCTATATGGTCATGAGCCCAGGAGAGGCACTGCAGGCAACGTCGTGCTGTTAGCAAAGGCCCTTTTTTTTTGGTGTCTGCTGCCATCATCCATTAACGCCAAATTTTGTGGCACTGTCCTAATGGATACATTCGTCATAAGTCCCAAATTGATTTTTGAAGCCATTTCACAGTGTTGCTTGTCTCTTAGCACTTATAACTCTGCACAAGCACCACTACTCTCAATAGTTAAGTGAAGGCCATCGGCTACTGCATTGTCCATGGTGAGAGGTAATGTCTAAAATTTGGTATTTTCAGCACACTCTTGACACTGTAGATCTTGGAATATTGAATTCCCTAACAGTTTCCAAAATGGAATGGCCCATGCATCTAGCTGTAACTACCATTTCACGCTCTAAGTCTGCTGATTCCTGTCATGTAACCTTTTTACATGAATCACCTGAGTATGAAAGACAACTCCACCAATGCACTGCCCTTTTATACCTGGTGTATGCAATACTACTGCCATCTGTATATGTGAACATTGCTACCCCGTGGCTTTTGGCACCTCAATGTAGTCTTTGGGTATAGCACATAGTTTTTATTCATTCTTTTATTTATTTATTTTTGTGACATGGTGTAGAATTCCACAGCACAGCTTGTGTATTCTTAAATCCTGATAAAGTTAGTACTTTGTATTAAATGGAGCTCTCTCTTACTAGTACAAAAACTTTGATCCCACATGTTACCCACCCTTTGTCTCAGCTTTAGCGTAACTGTCCCATACCTGCTGTAAAGGAAGCATTTATGATTCTCTGAAATTGTACTACTCCATTATTAGCTCTATCTGATTTATCACTATAACATCGACAACAACCAATTATTGAAAAAATTATACAGTTGGATAGATATAAAATCTACTCATCAAGCAGTGGCAGAACACACACATAAAAGGCTGTTGTAATTGGCAAGTTTTCAGAGCCAGTGGCTCCTTCTTCAGGCAGAAGGGTTGAAGGGGAAGGAAGAAGGATGAAGGAAAAGGACTGGAGAGGTCTAGGAAAATGGGTTAATTTTGGGAAAGTCACCCAGAACTGTGGGTCAGGAGAGACTGCACGGAATGAGAAGGAAAGGCTGTTGGGGACTGCAACGGACGAGATGTGAAACCCTGAGAGCTTAAAGGTGGAAGACAGGGAATATGCGAGATAGAGATTACTAGTAAAACATCGTGCACAAGCTAACTGCATTGTACGTAACGGGGGTGGGAGGGGTCAATGAAAAATAGATGGGGAAGACGATGAAAGATGTAGAAAACTGTTTCACCATATGTGCCATCTGGATTCTTTCCCCAGAAACTACTTTCTCAGAACTCCGCAGATAGGAACTAGCACTACAACACACATTGGTTCTCGTTACCCACCTGGTCTTAATTTACATTAATTTCATCCATCTCAGCATTTCTTCACTATTACTACTCTTTCCTTCAGTTCGTTTCAGTTTCCTACATCTTACATCATGTTTCCTGTCTATTTTTCACTGCCCCCTCCCACCTCTGTTATGTACAAAGCACATAGCTCATGCAAGATGTTTTACTAGTAATCTCTGTCTTGCATATTACCCTGCCTTCCACTGTTAAGCTCTCAGGTTTTCAAATCTCGTCCATTGCAGTCCCCAACAATCAGTCTTTCCTTTTCATCCTGTACGGCAAGTCTCCCTCGACCCGCAGTTCCAAGTGACTTTCATGAAATCTACCCCTTTTCCTAGACCTCTCCAGTCCTTTTCCTTCACCCTTCTTCCTTCCCGTTCAATCCTTCTGCCTGAAGGAGGAGCCACTGGCTCCAAAAGCTTGCCAATTACAACAGTCTTTTATGTGTGTTTTCTGCTGCCACCTGATGAGTAGATTTTTTACCTATCCAATTATATGATTTATTGGTGCCACTAGTCCATTGGGGGCAGACAAACAATTTGTTTTACGAAAGGAAGTTAAATTTAAAAACGAATTACACATTCCTGTCCCACTCTGTTGTCCTGTTCTTGTTGTGAACACTGCTGTAGGGAAAAACCTAAAACTGGAAATCTGCAACAAGTGCCCCTGAAAAGTACTATCCGAGGTGCAATAAATTTTGAAATCACAACATGCAATTGATTCCTAGTTATTTTTACGAAGTCTTCTTAGTTTGTTCTCCACTAACCTGAATTAGTTTAGAAAATTTCCTGGTGCGGGCCAGTACATTGACAGGTCTGTTTTTTATATTTCCATGTCTGTTACTGAAGTGCAGCACTCAAAGAGTTATTCAATGACATATTTGTTTAGTTCTAGGGCCTCAGATTTTGTTCATCTTTTCCTACATATAACCACTCCTCCTTTCTTCTATGCCTGCAGTAATGGGATATGTGTTTGTCTGTGCAATTTCTGTGACTGCCAAATGACAATACTATTACATACAACATGCTGTAAAAAATCCAAGGTTGGTTAGAACACCATGGTGCTTTTCAGTTTCCTGTAGTGATATGGAAAAAGCTCATTTTTGTTATTCAATAAGTTGCTTATCTTCTTATAAAATAGTTCAAATTTATTCTTATGAAAAAGTTCAAATTTATTATGGTTGTTACCCTTTGTACTGTCCAAGATACACCTGGTTTCAGTAACTATTGCTATGTGTCTATAGCTATTACACAATTCTGTTTGTTGGAACACCTATACTAATAAAAAGCTGTAAAACTGTCTTGTCTGTCTGAACATGCTCATCTCTAAAACTACTATACGAACTTTCATAGTGTTTTCACAGACAACTTGAGCATAGCTTTGAGCAATGTACAGGTTTTATTTCTTCAAAATCAGATCACACGGGAGGGAGGAATATTGTGATATAAAGTTGTCTCTAAAACCGTCATATCTATTTGGACACACATCACCAAAACTCATATATGAACTGCCACTGGGTTTTTACAGGTAATTTGAGCATGGCTTGGGGCAATATATAGGCTTTATTTCATCAAAATTGGATCACAGAAATACAAGTTACCTTGGTCTAAAGTTTCAGGAGACTGTTCAGCTTAGTAGTTCAGATGTATAGTATACCAAGAACCAATAGATAGAACTGTTAGTTTTTTTTTTTTTTTTTTTTTTTTTTTGTTTTTTTCCCAGTGACAGAGTGGGTGCTGCAGTCTTATCTTTACAGATACAAACTAAAATTGAATGTACGAGGGCAGTTCAATAAGTAATGCAACACATTTTTTTTCTCGGCCAATTTTGGTTGAAAAAACCGGAAATTTCTTGTGGAATATTTTCAAACATTCCCGCTTCGTCTCGTATAGTTTCATTGACTTCCGACAGGTGGCAGCGCTGTATGGAGCTGTTAAAATGGCGTCTATAACGGATGTGCGTTGCAAACAACGGGCAGTGATCGAGTTTCTTTTGGCGGAAAACCAGGGCATCTCAGATATTCATAGGCACTTGCAGAATGTCTACGGTGATCTGGCAGTGGACAAAAGCACGGTGAGTCGTTGGGAAAAGCATGTGTCCTCATCGCCGCAAGGTCAAGCAAGACTGTCTGATCTCCCGCGTGCGGGCCGGCCGTGCACAGCTGTGACTCCTGCAATGGCGGAGCGTGCGAACACACACGTTCGAGATGATCGACGGATCACCATCAAACAACTCAGTGCTCAACTTGACATCTCTGTTGGTAGTGCTGTCACAATTGTTCACCAGTTGGGATATTCAAAGGTTTGTTCCCGCTGGGTCCCTTGTTGTCTAACCGAACACCATAAAGAGCAAAGGAGAACCATCTGTGCGGAATTGCTTACTCTTCATGTGGCCGAGGGTGACAATTTCTTGTCAAAGATTGTTACAGGCAGTGAAACATGGGTTCATAACTTCGAACCTGAAACAAAACGGCAATCAATGTAGTGGCGCCACACCCACTCCCCTACCAAGAAAAAGTTTAAAGCCATACCCTCAGCCGGTAAAGTCATGGTTACAGTCTTCTGGGACGCTGAAGGGGTTATTCTGTTCGATGTCCTTCCCCATGGTCAAACGATCAACTCTGAAGTGTATTGTGCTACTCTTCAGAAATTGAAGAAACGACTTCAGCGTGTTCGTAGGCACAAAAATCAGAACGAACTTCTCCTTCTTCATGACAACGCAAGACCTCACACAAGTCTTCGCATCCGAGAGGAGCTCACAAAACTTCAGTGGACTGTTCTTCCTCATGCACCCTACAGCCCCGATCTTGCACCGTCGGATTTCCATATGTTTGGCCCAATGAAGGACGCAATCCGTGGGATGCACTACGCGGATGATGAAGAAGTTATTGATGCAGTACGACGTTGGCTCCGACATCGACCAGTGGAATGGTACCATGCAGGCATACAGGCCCTCATTTCAAGGTGGCGTAAGGCCGTAGCATTGAATGGAGATTACGTTGAAAAATAGTGTTGTGTAGCTAAAGGATTGGGGAATAACCTGGTGTATTTCAATGCTGAATAAAACACCCCTGTTTCAGAAAAAAATGTGTTGCATTACTTATTGAACTGCCCTCGTACTTGGTTAGGATACACGGATTTACTGATTTTGGGTTGTGTGTGTGTGTGTGTGTGTGTTAAAAACTTAACAAAATTGCTTTGCTTCTTTCTATTATATTTGTTATTATTATTATTTATTTTATGGTCTTCATTGGACCACTCTAGTCAAAAATACAAAGTTGTAAACAAGTTGTTACATAGGGATACAATTTGGTCCAACAATAACTTAATATGATATTTAGGTAATATAATTATTAGAGTCTATTCTTATATGAAAGGTGTTTTGCTCTTCTGTCTGCTCAATATTTCTTCATTCTTTCAGATATTTTCCTTCTTTCTTCATCTGAGACCACTCTTCCTGTACTCCTTTTATTGATTTTCATTTGTAGTCTGGTTTGTGGGTCTTGCAGTATTCTGGTTTTCTCTGTCTTGTTTTTTAGGTCATCTACTGTAATTTGAAGTTCTTTTATCTCTTCCTTAATTTCTGTGATCCATTTAATGTCGCTCTTGCTATTCCACAATTTTTGTATTATTTTTTTACTAATTCTGTTTTCTGGAGTTCTCATCAGATGTCCAAAGAATGAGATGCGTTTCTTCCTGATTGTGCTCATGACTGGTTCTATTTTCTTATATACTGTTTCATTTGATGCTATTCTCCAGTGTCCATTTATTTTATACTGTTTATTTATACATGTCCTAATTATTCTTCTTTCTATTTTTAGTATTCTGTCAATTTCTGCGGTATTGGTTGTTTTGAAGATAGTTTCAGCTGCATACGTTATTTCTGGTTGTGTAACTGTTTTATAGTGTTTTAATTTTGCATCTATAGATAGGCTTTTTTTGTTGTATGTAGTTTTGGTAATGTAATTTGCGTAGTTCAGTTTTTTTATTCTATTCTGCCATGATGGCTTCTCATTTAGATTGCATGTTATTATTTCGCCTAAATATTTAAATTTATCAACAAATTTGATTTCCTGTTCTCCTATTGTAAATTTGTTTGCAAGTGGTGGATCAGTTAGCATAATCTCCGTTTTTTTCAAATGATATCCTAAGGCCTACTTTCTCTGCTATTTCTTGTAGTGATTTCACTTGTTGCCTGGCTTCTTGAACGGTGTTGGCTAGGAGAGCAAGATCATCAGCGAATCCCAAGCAGTTTAAGCTAGTATCATCTTTTGCACTTCCAATTCTTATCATCTTTGGATTGTCTTTGTACCATTCTCTCATTATGTATTCCAGTGCACAGTTGAACAGTAATGATGATAGGCAGTCGCCTTGTCTTAAGCCTGTTTTTATGAGGAATGGTTCCGAAATTTCTCCTCTAAACTTCACTTGCCAAAATTCTGCCAGAGACACTGCCCTTTTCAAACAAGTGATCTAAAGTGACACACAACGATGAAGTTAAGAAACTGCTGCAAAAAGAAATTTAGCTTAAATTAAGGGATTTAACTATGAACAAGATGTACTGAAGTACCTAAGTTAGATGTGTGTAAGGCCTAAAATAACTGCTGTTAAAGATACAGATGAACAAACTGCAACACACAATAAATTTTAAGTGCAAAATAATCTGTGTGATTATCCTGAATTAAGTGATTCGCCCACAACTGGAAAAGAAAAGTGTGGGGCATTGTCAACAAATAATCAATGCGATGAAGTTCATAGTTAAGGAAGCAACTGTGGGATAGTACAAGACATCTTGCATAATCATTTCAGTGTGCAAAGTATTACAAACCTGGTTCATCAATCAATATCAATGAAGTTGTTAAAAATGCAGACAAATTGAGAAATAAGTTCTCAGTGGAGAATACATCAATCATTATTGGTGACTCAAGTAGCACCAAAAACTCTCTAGAAGAATTACAGAGGAATATGAGGGATTGTCTGGAATGCATACTTAAACTAAAACACAAAATGAATGTAATAATTCATCCAGTACATCTTTGACATGATAGCTGGGGCCTAAATTGAAAAATCAAAACAGGAATCATTTCATGTTAGAAAAAATTAATACAGATACAAATAGTCATAGGAAGAGACTGGTTCTGTATTTTGGAATGGATGTATTAAGCAAGAACAGACAGACAATCACGGATCAGTATGTAAGCAGAAACAAGCAAAAGGGAAGAAACACACCTACCAAGCTGAATTCCAAACCAATAAATACAACAACAAGGCAGTCATTAATGTACAGATGGGTAAAAAAGAACTTAATTAAGTAGAAATTGAAAACATTTCAACAGAGCAAAGGCATCATCCCACTTCGAATGAACAAACAAGCCAGAAGTCTAACACCAAGAATCTCATTCCTGGAACAATTAGGATTTTTTTCCCCACTGGACACATTAGTGCAAAAAGTAAGCGATCAACTAAGAAATGACATATTCTCTGTACCTACACTTTAATTTCTCAGAATGTTCAATCACTCTACAATAAAATTAATTAAATAGAAAAGAATGTCAAATGATCTGAATTGGGTTTCTGCCCTAAACTTTACCAGACAGATTCTAAAGCAGGATATGGTAGAGGTGACATACCTGCCATCAGTTCAAGCTTGCAAGCATCTTTTATATGGATATATTGAGTCATTTGTGTACCTGTGTATTCAACAATGTAGCTAAATATCTGTAATAGGTGTCGGCTTCATGTCTTAAGTAGGAAAAGAACGAGAAGTAAAAAAATAATAGGTGAATATGGACTGGGGGAAAGGAATGGAAGAGGAAGCCACCTGGTAGAATTTCGCAGTGAGCATAATTTAATCATTGCTATCACTTGAAATTTAAGTATCATGAAAGAAGAATGAATACATGGAAGAGTCATGGTGACATCGGAAGGTTTCAGATTAATTGTATAATGATATGACATATTTTGGAACCAGATTTCAAACTATTAAGACATTTACAGGGATAGATGTGGACTCTGACCACAATTTATTGTTTATGAACTATAGATTAAACTAAAAAATTGCAAAAAGCTAGGGAATGGGACCTGGACAAGTTGAAAGAGCCAGAGGTTGTTGAGAGTTTCAGAGGGAGCATTAGGCAATGGTTGACTACAACAGGGGAAAGGAATAGAGTAGAGGAGGAATGGGTAGCTTTAATAGATAAAATACTGAAGGTTGCAGACGATCAAACAGGTGAAAAGACAATGCCTATTAGTAATCCTTGGATAACACAAGAGATATTGAATTTAATTGATGAACGGAGAAAATATAAAAATGCAACAAATGAAGCAGGCGAGAGGGAATACAAACATCAACAAAATGATATTGAGGCCAAGTGGAAAATGGCTAAGCAGTAATGACTAGAGGACAAATGTAAGGATTTAGAAGCATATTTCACTAGGGGAAAGAAGGATACCACCAGCACAAAAGTTATAGAGGCCTTTGGAGAAAAGAGAAGCAGCTGTATGATATAAGAGCTCAGACGGAAAACCACTATTAGCAAAGAAGGGAAAGATGAAAGGAGTACATTGAGGATATATACAAGGAAGGTGAACTTGATGGCAATATTACAGAAAAGGAAGAGGATGTAGAAGCAGATTAGATGGGAAACATGATACTGTGAGAAGACTTTGACAGAGGAGGGGGGAGGGGGGGGTGTTGTTTGGGGAAGGGAAGGAGACCAGACAGCGAGGTCATCGGTCTCATCGGATTAGGGAAGGACGGGCAAGGAAGTCGGCCATGCCCTTTCAATGGAACCATCCCGGCATTTGCCTGAAGCGATTTAGGGAAATCATGGAATACCTAAATCAGGATGGCCGGATGTTGACAGAGGACTGAAAGACCTAAGTTGAAACAGGGCCCTGCAAGTGGACGACACTCTATCAGAAATACATATAGCTTAGGAGAGCTAGCCATGGCAACTCTCTCCCATCTGGTGCAAAAGATGTATGAGACATGCGAAACACCCCTCAGACTTCAAGGAGAATGTAATAATTCCTATTTCAAAGAAATCAGTTGCTGACAGGTGTGAAAATTATCGAACTATCAATTTCATAAGTCACGGTTGCAAATACTAACACGAATTTTTTACAGAAGAAGAATGGAGAAACTGGTGCAAGCCGAACTCAGGAATGGTGAGTTTGGATTCTGGAAAAATGTAGGAACACGCGACGTGATACTTACCATATAACTCATCTTAGAAGGCATTAAAGAAAGGCAAACCTACGTTTGTAGCATTTGTAGACCTAGAGAAAGCTTTCGATTATGATGATTGGAACAATCTGTCTGAAATTCTGAATGTAGCAGGATTAAAATACAGGGAGCGAAGGACTATCTACAACTTGTACAGAAAACACATGGCAGTTATATGAGTCGGGGGACACAAAAGGGAAGTGGCGGTTGAGAACGGAGTGAGATTGGGTTGTAGCCTATCCTCTACATTACTCAACCTGTACATTGAGCTTTCAGTAAAAGAAATCAAAGAATAATTTGGAGTAGGAAGTAAAGTTCAGGGAAAAGAAATATTATTTGGCTAATGACTAATCTATGGTGGAACAACAAACCTCTTTGCAGATGATGTTAACAGTCTAATGAAATAGGACAGTGAGGAAAATCTGCACGAAACTGCAACACTGGTTATGTATAGTTCAGCACAATGGTTCGTGACCAACAGGCTCCTCATCAGATTTTGGAAAAAACTGGCAGTTAATTTTCACACTCCACAGAACCTCCAACCGGCAAACCTGTTTTCCACAATGAAGGAAATAATGTCTCAAACATATGTAAAATTTTAGGCACACACATTCATGAGGATTTGAAGTGGGAGATGCACCTTAACAATTTAAATGTAAAACTGAATACACTTACATCTGCTGTTAACACTCTCATTCAAAATACAAGCTGCTCATCAGTAACCAGACTGTATCACTACTGATGTATGGAATAATTTTCCGGTGGAATTCCACTAATTAAAAAAAATTGAAATAGAGAAAAATATGATCTGGGTGATAAAGAACGTCAAATGGTGGGATTCCTAGACCCCTTTTTCTAACAGTCTGAAAATACTGCCTCTGCCTTGCTTGTACACATAAGAAAAAACCAATTTTTACAAAACGAAGCATCTTAAAAAAAGAAAACATCTCCACACATAACTATGATTTACACACATGCGAAACTATGCAGAAGCTCAATCAACATGTAAAGACAATAAGTACAAACATATGCAAAAGAGTACACCATATTGGAGTTACGTTATTTTGCCACACGCTTTCTTAATTAAAATGTATATATACATTTAATATAGTTTAAACAATTATTTCTTGACCACTCTTCCTACTATCTGAATTTCTGGATCATAATAATAAGTAAATCTGATTTATCAAATATTGTTAATTATGTCACTTTATATTATCCTTTGTCTGCTCATGCAATCTCATTTATTGTTATAAATTGCTACCCCTGCCTTGACCTTCATTACACGTACAATGTCACACATCAATTTATATTATGCACTTTGACTGTGTTGATCATGTAGTCTCAGTGACTACTGTAATCATAAATTAATTATATTGTTACAGACATGTCCTACATCGTAAGTACAAACATGTACTAAAAAGATTCCCTGGGCCAAATAAATAGACCAAGAATGCTAGTACAGTATTGACTTAACACTATGCCGTCTGGTGACACCACAGTGGTGTTGTGTGCAAAATAGCGGTAAACAGCTGGCAACACAACAGTGGTGTCATTTGCATAGTATCGCTCGGTGGCCAGTGACACCAGAGTGGTGTCGTTTGCATAGTATCGCTCAGTGGCCGACGACACCAGAGTGGTGTTGTGAGCATAGTATCGCGCAGTGGCCGGCAACAGCACATTAGTATCTTTTGCATTCTGTTAGTGTTTTGGTTAGGTAACAATAAGTTACACACGTCAACAAGTGTTTTGTTTTTATAAGTAGTTGTGCCCTTTCATCATGGCAGACGAAAGAGACAATAGGATTCTTTATGATGAACACATGGATGTCTTGTCTGACGTTCCCTACAACTTGCCTGATTGGGAAGAAGACATTGGATATCAAAAAAATGAAAGTGAAGCATAATCGTAGGAAGATAGTGAAATACGTCCAAGAAGAATTCGGCGAACGCTTCGATTGCTAACTGATTCAGCTGAATCAGACAAACAAGACAGTGCACAGTGGTCAGACTTTGATTTACCGAGGACAAATAATAAGTTTGAAGGATCCCCGGGTCCAAACATATTTCCCAAAGATACACAGAACGTCGAGAATATCGTACAATTATATATTAGGAAAAATCTATTTGAATATATTAGCAATGAAACCAAAAAGTACTACAGTCAAAATTTCAATAGAAGGAAACTGGATTTAAAAAATGCCAAATTTGTCGACGTTACGGGCCCCAAACTTAGAAAATGGATTGGGCTTGCTATCCTTATGGAAACTAAGAAAAGCAGGGATCAATGATTATTGGTCAACGAATCTGTTGATACACACACCGATATTTTGCAAAACGATGTCCGCAACCGATTCAAACAAATATTATCATTTTTCTGACAGCAACAATAAACTGGATAATGCCGACCGGCTTGTCAAAGTGCAATTCATAATTGATTATTTTTCCAAAAAGTATAAAAAAACGTTTAATATAAGTCAAAATATCTCAACTGATGAAGGAATGATACTGTGGCGTGGACGGTTAAATTTTAAAGTTTACAATCCGTTGAAAATTACGAAATATGGCATACTCATTTGGATGCTGTGCGATTCGAGTACGGGATACATTTCCTCATTCAAGATATATTCCGGCGCTGGACAGCCTTTAGCAAAATCAGTGATGGAACTATTGACACCTTCTGATGGAAAGCGGCATCACCTCTGCATGGATAATTGTTATAACAGTGTAGAACTTGCAGAGAAGTTACATGGCAAGAAAATTTGAGTTTGTGGAACGACACGGCAAAAATAGAGGATTTCCGGAAAATTAAAGCATGCAAAAGTCAGTGTGTTTGAAGCTTGTCAACAATGGAAAGGTGACAAGCGGTCGGCGACATGCCAAGTAATCCAACCTATGCTGCCGGCGCCAAGCGAATAAATTTGTATGAGACATGCGGATGGCAAAGTGTTAAGAAGTTAACACGAGTCAGATATTTGTGACAATATTTGCTAGAGACCCAGTGCTGTTTATATTCAGTGTGTATTATAATTTTAGTTGGTTTTACCACCAACAGTGCCTGAGTTGGGTAATCTGATCTCGTCTTTTGGCAGCCTCCCTTTTGTTTCTGTCCCCGCCTGCTTTTGTTAGTACATTTATTTCCTCCTGCTAATATACAGTTTTGCACAGTAGGCAATGGACAAGGACGGTCAGGTGTGGACACAAGGGGAATTTGTACTGTCTACACAAACCTAGAAACATGGAAACTGGTAACATGGTTATCCCCTTACACCTTAGCAATAGGTACAAAATGCTGTCATGTTGTAACATATCGGAGCCAACACAGAATGCCTCTTGGGCTTGTGCCGCTGCCCCTCCCCCCTTTTTTTTTTAAAAAAAGAGACTAGCCAGCTTTGATTGGGGGAGGGGGGGGGGGACTGTGGTCCATATTAACAAGAATGATACTTACTGCCCAGTTGCAGTCCTCTATTGTTTTAGATGATTGACTGGATGGATGAAGATACCTAGCCTCAGATGGAAGCAAGGTTCTCTATTTGCAAGCAGCCAAGCATTCACTACACAAAACGAAGTCACTGCTTGGGTTGCAAAGCAAGTGGCTTGCTCACATGGGCCTTATAAGGCAACAGGAATTCCTCCATAAGGTCAATGATAAATTAGCTGCCTGATTTAATTTGAGAACCTTCATTTATTTTGTTCGTATTTCTCTTATAACCTCTTCTTTTATTTCTTATTCCTGAACTTATATAACTCCCTTCCCAAATTTCTCAACTTCCATTCCTGCTGTATGTACTGTTTGAACAACATTGGTGACAGGTACAACCCTTTCTCATTCTCCTCTCACTGACTGCTCCCTTTTCATGTCAGTTGAGTCTGAAAACTGCAATCAAGTTTCTGTACAAATTGTAGAAACCTTTTTGCTCCTTGTGTTTTACCCCTACCACCTTCAGAATTTCAAAGACTACTCCAGTCCACATTGTCAAAAGCTTTATCTGAATCTACAAATGTAGATATACCTTTCTTCTGTCCAGCTTCTAAAATAAAGTGGAGGGTCAGTATGACCTTGCATGTTTCTGCATTTCTTCTGAATCCAAATTGATATTCTTAAGATTGTCTTCTGCCAATTTTTCTTTGCAAGCAAGTGCTTCAGTAATATCTATACTTGTCAGCACCTGCCTTCTTTGGAATAAGAATTATTACATTCTTCTACCACACTCAATCTACCCCATGGGGCTTGTTTCGATCTACATCTTTCAGAACTCTGTCAAATTTTTCTCACGGTTTCATTATCCACAATCTCAACTCCATTTATTACTTCTTCTCTTCTTATAATATTGTCTTCGAGGTCATTTTCCTATTATATATTCCTTCCACCTTTTCGTTCTTTGTTTACTACTGAATTCATACATCGGCTTCTCTATTCTCCAAAGGTCACTAAATTTTCCTTTACATAGCATATATCTTTCCCATATGCATGCAAGCTTCTGCAGCCTTTTATTTTCTGTCTACCTAGTCACTCCTGCTTTGCTAGTTTGCACTCCCTGTCAGTCACATTTGCAGACTTACGGAAACAATTTTATAACCATGCATTACTTTTATGTGGAATAAAAATCTCCTGTATAAAAATCAAAATGGATTCCACAAAAAAAGGATTTTGGGAAACAGTTCATCGCTGAGATGCAGAGAGCTGTAGACAATGGTGCCCACATTTATATCATGTTTTCTAATTTCAAGAAAGTATCTGGTAAAATTCTGCATTTTTATTTAATGAAAAAAATGAGATTACCAAGTATCAGACCACATTTGTGACTATTCAGGACTTCCTTGTAGGCAGTACACAAAAATTTGATATTACCATGCAAAATCTAGAAGTCTATGTTACTTTAGAAGTGCCTTGAGGCTGGGAAATATGGCCATTGCTATTTACAGAATATATGCCAACTAGCTCTGCAGACGACGAATAAATTGAAGAAATGTATGATGAAATAAAAGAAATTACACAGATAGTGAAGGGAAACGAAAATTTAATAGTCATGGGTGACTGGAATTTGAGTGTAGGAAAAGGGAGAGAAGTAACGTAGTAGGTGAATATGGATTGGGGATAAGAAATGAAAGAGGAAGCCGCCTGGTAGAATTTTGCACAGAGCACAACTTAATCATAGCTAACACTTGGTTTAAGAATCATGATAGAAGGTTGTATACAAGGAAGAACCCTGGAGATACTAAAAGGTATCAGATAGATTATATAATGGTAAGACAGAGATTTAGGAACCAGGTTTTTAATTGTAAGACATTTCCAGGGGCAGATGTGGACACTGACCACAATCTATTGGTTATGAACTGTAGATTAAAACTGAAGAAACTGCAAAAAGGTGGGAGTTTAAGGAGATGGGATCTGGATAAACTGAAAGAACCAGAGGTTGTACAGAGTTTCAGGGAGAGCATAAGGGAACAATTGACAGGAATGGGGGAAAGAAATACAGTAGAAGAAGAATGGGTAGCTTTGAGGGATGAAGTAGTGAAGGCAGCAGAGGATCAAGTAGGTAAAAAGACGAGGGCTAGTAGAAATCCTTGGGTAACAGAAGAAATATTGAATTTAATTGATGAAAGGAGAAAATATAAAAATGCAGTAAATGAAGCAGGTAAAAAGGAATACAAACGTCTCAAAAATGAGATCGACACGAAGTGCAAAATGGCTAAGCAGGGATGGCTAGAGGACAAATGTAAGGATGTAGAGGCTTATCTCACTAGGGGTAAGATAGATACTGCCTACAGGAAAATTAAAGAGACCTTTGGAGATAAGAGAACCACTTGTATGAACATCAAGAGCTCATATGGAAACCTAGTTCTAAGCAAAGAAGGGAGAGCAGAAAGGTGGAAGGAGTATATAGAGGGTCTATACAAGGGTGATGTACTTGAGGACAATATTATGGAAATGGAAGAGGATGTAGATGAAGATGAAATGGGAGATACGATACTGCGTGAAGAGTTTGACAGAGCACTGAAAGACTTGAGCCGAAACAAGGTCCCCGGAGTAGACAACATTCCATTGGAACTACTGATGGCCTTGGGAGAGCCAGTCCTGACAAAACTCTACCATCTGGTGAGCAAAATGTATGAAACAGGCAAAATACCCTCAGACTTCAAGAAGAATATAATAATTCCAATCCCAAAGAAAGCAGGTGTTGACAGATGTGAAAATTACCGAACAATCAGTTTAATAAGTCACAGCTGCAAAATACTAACACGTTTTCTTTACAGACGAATGGAAAAACTAGTAGAAGCCGACCTCGGGGAAGATCAGTTTGGATTCCGTAGAAATACTGGAACACGTGAGGCAATACTGACCTTACAACTTATCTTAGAAGAAATATTAAGGAAAGGCAAACCTACGTTTCTAGCATTTGTAGACTTAGAGAAAGCTTTTGACAATGTTGACTGGAATACTCTTTTTCAAATTCTAAAGGTGGCAAGGGTAAAATACAGGGAGCGAAAGGCTATTTACAATTTGTACAGAAACCAGATGGCAGTTATAAGAGTCGAGGGACATGAAAGGGAAGCAGTGGTTGGGAAGGGAGTAAGACAGGGTTGTAGCCTCTCCCCGATGTTATTCAATCTGTATATTGAGCAAGCAGTAAAGGAAACAAAAGAAAAATTCGGAGTAGGTATTAAAATCCATGGAGAAGAAATAGAAACTTTGAGGTTCGCCGATGACATTGTAATTCTGTCAGAGACAGCAAAGGACTTGGAAGAGCAGTTGAATGGAATGGACGGTGTCTTGAAGGGAGGATATAAGATGAACATCAACAAAAGCAAAACGAGGATAATGGAATGTAGTCGAATTAAGTCGGGTGATGTTGAGCGTATTAAATTAGGAAATGAGACACTTAAAGTAGTAAAGGAGTTTTGCTATTTGGGGAGCAAAATAACTGATGATGGTCAAAGTAGAGAGGATATAAAATGTAGACTGGCAATGGCAAGGAAAGCGTTTCTGAAGAAGAGAAATTTGTTAACATTGAGTATAGATTTAAGTGTCAGGAAGTCATTTCTGGAAGTATTTGTATGGAGTGTAGCCATGTATGGAAGTGAAACATGGACGATAAATAGTTTGGACAAGAAGAGAATAGAAGCTTTCGAAATGTGGTGCTACAGAAGAATGCTGAAGATTAGATGGGTAGATCACATAACTAATGAGGAAGTATTGAATAGGATTGGGGAGAAGAGAAGTTTGTGGCACAACTTGACCAGAAGAAGGGATCGGCTGGTAGGACATGTACTGAGGCATCAAGGGATCACCAATTTAGTATTGGAGGGCAGCGTGGAGGGTAAAAATCGTAGGGGGAGACCAAGAGATGAATACGCTAAGCAGATTCAGAAGGATGTAGGTTGCAGTAGGTACTGGGAGATGAAGAAGCTTGCACAGGATAGAGTAGCGTGGAGAGCTGCATCAAACCAGTCTCAGGACTGAAGACCACAACAACAACATGAATGATCCAGCTGATAATGTTAGAAGGCACATGAAGTTGTCCACAGACAAAGATGATGATGTCTACAGGAAGACTGTAAGGTTAGAAGATTGTAGCGAATTGCTGGAAGAGCTACAGAGAATCTACAATTGGTACAGAGACTGGCATTTGACCCTGAACATAAATAAATGTAATGTATTGTGCATAAATAGGTGAAAAGGTCCTTCACTGTTAAGTTGCACTATTGGCAATAAACCGCTGGAAATGGTAACATCTGTGAAACATCTAAGAGTAATCATCTGGGGCAACCTGAACTGGGCCAGCCACATTAAACTAGCTGTAGAAAAAAATCAGATATCAGGCTGAGATTCATTGGAAGAATTGTAAAAAAACTGTAATCCATTCACAATAGAACTGACTTCATAACACTCATGCACTTAATTACTGAGTAAGTGAACTACACTTGTCAGTCTCGAAAACTTACCCGGTAGGATTAATAGGAGAGAGAAGATCCAACTAAGAGTGACATGTTTCTGTCACGTCTTTGTTTAGCAAACATGACACTGGTACAGAGATGGTCAACAAACTCCAGTTACAAACACTACAAAGGGGGAGTGTGCACCACGTCGATGTTCATTGTTGAAATTCTGAGAGCATGTACGAAGAAGAGCAGTGCAACATATTACCGTCTCCTAAATATCTCATGAAATGACTACTTCAATTGAAAGTCAAATTCTTTTGTGCTGATGGGATGAGCAATGTCTATGCACTAGTTCAATGACTGCACACAATTCAAGCAACTTGTGCAAGATACATACTGCTCCCATTTTGCTGCTCCTCCAAAGTCTGCATAGCAATAGACGCATGAGAAAATAATCCATATATCCGTACATGACAGAGTGTATTAAAATCACTTGTAAAAGTTTTTGTCATACATGAGACCATCATCACAGTAACAGCCTAACCCACATGTTAGGAGAAATTACGACAACTGCTTAAAACACTATGTCATTGCTGTGTTTTGGTGCTAAAGAGGCTACTACACTCACTGATAACATTAACAAAGAGGTAGCACAAACACACATTTATGAGCTGATCAGTTTGTTGTGTTATAGGATGCAAAAACTTGTCCAAGCAGTTTAGGCTCCTAATGCACAATGTATATGTTGACCAGTTACTGAGACGTGGCAGTACATGGAATGCACCACAATGTGTCACAGGGCATGTGATAGCAGTATTATACATAAAGTGATGGACAATGTGTCAATGTAATTCAACTCTTGACTGTTGTGCAAGTGTTTGAATGCACCACACTTAGAGTACAGAACAACGTAAAACATGTTCAAGCTAGAGTGATGCAGAAGCTGCAATGACAGTTGAGAATTGTGTACTTGTAACATGTTTGTGGTGTGGCCTATTTATATGAAAAACAGTGATGGTGCATAAACGTACAATGCATTTACTTGTATCTCCAGGTGACCGACTCCAGTTCAAGAGATAAAACCAGCTCATCTACGAAGATTGACAACAGAGTTAGTACTAGTACTGATACTTGACAGACATGAGATGTCAAATTAAAGCAAATGTGGGAATCTAAATCTGGGGCAGTTACATCAACTGTACAAAGATGAATACAGTGACCCAGTCTTCTACTCATCATCATCATTTAAGACTGATTATGCCTTTCAGCGTTCAGTCTGGAACATAGCCCCCTTATAAAATTCCTCCAGTGCTAACATTGGTGCCTCTTCTGATGTTAAACCTATTACTTCAAAATCATTCTTAACTGAATCCAGGTACCTTCTACTTGGTCTGCCCGACTTCTCCTACCCTCTACTGCTGAACCCATGAGTCTTGGGTAACCTTGCTTCTCCCATGCACGTAACATGACCCCACCATCTAAGCCTGTTTGCCCTGACTGCTACATCTATAGAGTTCATTCCCAGTTTTTCTTTGATTTTCTCATTGTGGACACCCTCCTGCCATTGTTCCCATCTACTAGTACCTGCAATCATCCTAGCCACTTTCATATCCGTAACCTCAACCTTGTTGATAAGGTAACCTGAATCCACCCAGCTTTCGCTCCCATACAACAAAGTTGGTCAAAAGATTGCACAGTGCACAGATAGCTTAGTCTTGGTACCGACTTCCTTCTTGCAGAAGAGAGTAGGTCGTAGCTGAGCGCTCACTGCATTAGCTTTGCTACACCTCACTTCCAGTTCTTTCACTATGTTGCCATCCTGTGAGAATATGCATCCTAAGTACTTGAAACCGTCCACCTGTTCTAACTTTGTTCCTCCTATTTGGCACTCAATCCGTTTATATTTCTTTCCCACTGACATTACTTTTGTTTTGGAGATGCTAATCTTCATACCATAGTCCTTACATTTCTGATCTAGCTCTGAAATATTACTTTGCAAACTTTCAATCGAATCTGCCATCACAACTAAGTCATCAGCATATGCAAGACTGCTTATTTTGTGTTCACATATCTTAATCTCACCCAGCCAGTCTATTGTTTTCAACATATGATCCATAAATAATATGAACAACAGTGGAGACAGGTTGCAGCCTTGTCTTACCCCTCAAATTACTCTGAACCATGAACTCTAACTGCTGCCTGACTATCCATGTAAAGACCTTTAATTGCTTACAAAAGATTGCCTCCTATTCCATAATCTCGTAGAACAGACAATGACTTCCTCCTAGGAACCCGGTCATATGCCTTTTCTAGATCTATAAAGCATACATACAATTCCCTGTTCCACTCGTGACACTTCTCCATTATTTGCCGCAAGCTAAAAATCTGGTCCTGACAACCTCTAAGAGGCCTACACCCACACTGATTTTCATCCAATTGGTCCTCAACTAATACTCGCACTTTCCTTTCAACAATACCTGAGAAGATTTTACCCACAATGCTGATTAAAGAGATACCTCTGTAGTTGTTACTATCTTTTCTGTTTCCATGTTTAAAGATTGGTGCGATTACTGCTTTTGTCCAGTCTGATGGAACCTGTCCAGACTCCCAGGCCATTTCAATTATCCTGTGTAGCCATTTAAGACCTGACATTCCACTGTATTTGATGAGTTCCGACTTAATTTCATCCACCCCAGCTGCTTTATTGCACTGCAATCTATTGACCATTTTCTCCACTTCCTCAAATGTGATCCTATTTCCATCATCATTCCTATCCCATTCTACCTAGAAATCTGAAACTTTACTGATCATATCTTCACCTACATTGAGCAACTCTTCAAAATATTCCCTCCATCTGCCCAAGGCATCCACAGGATTCACCAGCAGTTTTCCTGACCTGTCCAAAATACTTGTCATTTCCTTCTTACCTCCCTTTCGAAGACTGCTAATTACACTCCAGAATGGTTTTCCAGCAGCTTGACCCATAGTCTCCAACCTGTTTCCAAAGTCTTCCCAAGATTTATTCTTGGATGCTGCAATTATCTGTTTGGCTTTGTTTCTTTCTTCAACATAACTTTCTCTGTCTACCTGAGTTCTAGTATGTAGCCATTTTTGATATGCCTTCTTTTTCCTTTTACAGGCTGCCTTGACTGTGTCATTCCACCAAGCTGTTTGCTTCATCCTACTTTTACACACTACTGTTCCAAGACATTCTTTAGCCACTTCTAGTACTGTGTCCCTGTACCTTGTCCATTCCTTTTCCAATGACTGTAATTGACTACATTCAACTAACTGGTACCTTTCTGAGATCGCTGTTATGTACTTGTGCCTGATTTCCTTATCCTGAAGTTTCTCCACTCTTATCCTCCTACATATGGACCTGACCTCCTGCACTTTCGGCCTCACAATCCCAATTTCACTGCAGATTAAATAATGATCAGTGTCATCAAAGAATCCCCTGAATACACGTGTGTCCCTCACAGCCTTCCTGATCTGTTATTATATAGCCAATGACAGATCTGGTTCCCCTGTCTTCCCAAGTATACCGGTGAATGTTCTTATGTTTAAAAAAGGAGTTTGTGATTATTAAGCCCACAATGGCACAGAAATCCAAGAGTTGTTTCCCGTTCCTGTTGGCCTCCAAATTTACCCATAACCTTTTCATACCCTTCTGTTCGATTTCCAATTCTGGCATTAAAATCACCCATGAGTAGAACACTGTCCTTGTCCTTTACTCTAACAACTACATCACTGAGTGCCTCATAAAAACTATCCATCTTATCTTGATCTGCCCCTTCACAATGCGAATATACTGACACAATCCTAATTTTCTTGCTAGACACTGTCAAATCTATCCACATCAGTCGTTCGTTTACATACCTTATTGCAACTACGCTGGGTTCCCATTTCTTTCCTGATGTAAAGCCCTACACCCCACTGTGCTATTCCTGCTTTGACTCCTGACAGGTAGACCTTGTATTCTCCCACTTCCTCTTCTTTCTCACCCCTTACCCGAATGTCACTAACAGCTAAAACGTCCAGCCCCATCTTACTTGCAGCCTCTGCCAGCTCTACCTTCTTCCCAGAGTAGCCCCCATTGATATTAATAGCTCCCCATCTCATTACCATTTGTTTGCCAAGTCGTATCTTAGGAGTCCCTGGTTTGTCAGTTAGAGGTGGGACTCCGTCACCACCTAAGGTCCGAGGCATTTTGCTCTGATTGTTGCCAGCATCATATTTAAAGTACCAGGGAAGCAGGTTGCTAGCCTTACTTGCCCCGAGTCCCATTGAGTTTTACCCGTAACGGTTGAGGGACTAACCGGTGGATTTGGTAGTCTTTGCCGTCTGACCACGACTCAGAATATGTCCGAGATGCCCAGCCTTATTCCAAAGTAACTGGTATCCCGACTGTCGGGACCACTTACTTGGCCACTCATACGTTGCCCATGGTTCATGAACTAGGACATGACTACAGGAACCCACACCATGAACCACCAGAGGAACCCACACCATGAACCATTATGCACTTTAATCTCTCTTTAACCTTTTTTATAGGTGATTCCTGTAGGAAATGTGCCTTGTATAAGATGAAAATTGTTGCAGAGGACACCCATGACATTCAGAGTAATTGGAAATAGGAACAAGTTACATCAATGAAAGGCCAATAGTACGCATTCAGGAATGAAACAGGATTCACAAGGAAGGAAACATTACTGATGAATACAGGTAAGGGCAGGAAACTTTAATAGGGTTGTATTTACTTATCTGAACTTTTCTGCACCATTTAAAGAACTAAAATCACTTGTAACTGAATCAATGTTGGGTAATGGAAACTAGATTGCAACCCAAGAAAAACTTAATCATTTACCAAAAAGCATGGATGGGACTATAGGTATTTGTTACTACAAGCACAAATGTTTCAGGGAACACCACTCAGCACATAATAGGGCTCCAAGGCAAAGAACCCCCAAGGTGTTCCTATATTGATCCAATGACTCTGTCAATTATGATTTTAGTGGGCAAGGGATAATCAAGTTTGGACTCCAGAAGAATGAAAATGTCACCTGGTTGGATGAACCACATTTCTTTTTACATCAGGTCAATGTTTGCATTCGGATGTAACTTCATACTGGTGAATGGTTGCTCAAAACATGCACCATGCTACAGCTGCAGGCCATTGGGAGGGGGACAGGGCTGAGGGTGCAGTATTTTGCTGAGGAGCATTTATCTGGGCTTCCATGGGACCTGTAGTAGTAACTGAAGCACCATTAACAGATAGGAGTCCATAAACCTTATTGTGAACCCTTAATGCGTGATGCCTTCCCTGACAGCGATGGTGTCTTCCAGCAGGATAACTGCCCATGCATCAAGGTTAGAATCTATGATTCGAGGAGCATGATCGTGAACTCACGTTGCCATCTTGGCTACCAAATTCACCTCATCTGAATGTTATGTTGCAGACAGGCACTACTGAAAGACACTTGCAAATCAGCTTTTGACCAGAGCATTTGTCAGAAATAAAGAGAAACACACACCATTCATTCACACAAGCAAGCACACCTCATGCACATATGACCACCAACTCTGGCAGCTTGGACCAGAATGCATTCTGGTCCTAGCTGCTGAAGTCAGTAGTCATATGTGCATGAGGTGTGGTTGCTTGTGCGAATGAATGGAGTGTGTTTCTCTTTATATCTGACAAATGATCTGGCCAAAAGCTGATTTGCAAGTGTCTTAATTGTGCCTGTCAGCAACTTATTGAGTCCTCTTCATGTTAAATAGCACTATCTCTTCCTACATTGTTGATATTCCAACCGGGAGTTTCCACTGTTTAATATGCCTTGTGTTTACAATATAGCTAATGACTTCAGTAAAGAAGACACTGGTGTAATACTACACATTTTACATACAACAACATAAATAATCTTTGGTAATTCAACTTTAATAAATTAGTTGCAATACATTTTTGTTCAAATACACTCATCATTCACAAGAGTGCTGCCTTAGAAGCAAAATGAAACAGTGATAATCAAGTGTTGACAGCTCCATGGTGTTTATGCTAAACTCAGCATCTCCTTTGAATCAATTGTTCTTTCTTCAGTTGCAGCTTCCACTTTTTTCAGTTCAGAATCTCTATTTCTCTGCCATTTGACATGCTTCTGAAACAAATTTTCATAATGATTTATGATAATTATGTGATTCTACCATGTGAAAAAAACTTCCATTGTAAGAGTTACCATGATTGGCAAACACTGCTGTTCATCCATCTGATTGTTGGTGGGATGTAGGGACCATAGCATAAATGATGAAGATGCCAAATTTCTGAAATTATCCAGCTGATAATGTTGGTTGCCATTACATGTAACTTTTCTAGTGACTTCTTAATCTGCAACAACATACCACATGCAAACCAAACATGGAGCATAAAAAACACACTCAAATTAACCACAATTACAGCAAGAAAAGATGAAAATGATACACCATACCATAAACTGTGCTGCTGCACCAAATTTATCTTCATCATCAATTGTATTTGGATTCAAGTGCAGCTATACCAATGCCATCTGAAAAAAATAATTATTGAAATAATCATCTTTCTCGCAATGCAAGCTGCTGAAGTGACAAACAGAATGTATGTTATGATTCAAGTAGGTGATCAACTATTAGTGTCTGACCCTGCTACCTTTTTCCACATAATAGTTGCTCTTTTTGAAAAATGTGTACATTATGTCATGAAGCATTATCTGCAGATGATTATATGACATTATTTCCTGCCTTTTTAAACAAGCCACCTTAACTTCTTAAAAGGGGGAGGACTACATCTGGTGCTCCGAGTATTAGTTGAAATTTAAATGACAACAAACAATATGTCAACTACAATGGTAAAGTCTTACGAGACTTAAACAACAGAGCCAAGAAAATTATTAAACAATGTAGAGAAATTTAAAATACATGATACTGACTGGTGAACTTGTCAGAAAATAGGTTTAACTCACTAAGAACGAACAGCTAGTACCACAAATGTTTGAAACAAATCATGTTTTTTCAGTCATCACAATATTAGATAGTCCATTACCCCTACACTCACTATTTTTTCCCTACATAATCTTGTAAAATAGCAATGCAGATTTAATCTATTATCACTATGCCATTACATGTACTTACTTAAAGGTATATCTTTTCCCTCAGTGAAATTTTTAAATCTTTATTTGGCACTGCATCACTAAAAGCAAATTATCTAATCAATCAGTAATTACCTTTTGATAGCCATGTAGCATTTACTCTAAGCTTTATTACAAATATTCTGATATGTGGAGATCTGAAGATAAGTTCGTCAGTGTCAATATAAATCCTCGACATGAATGGTAGAAAATATTCTGAGCTCAAACATAATGAGGTATCTTGAACTGAATGACCACATCCTTGCCAACCAGAATGGATTCTGAAAACATCACACATGCAAAACCCAACTCTCACTTTTTCTCACATGGGATAATGAAAGTTTGGATTAAGGCAGTCAGGTGGATTTGACTCAGCACAGCATCTACACTTATTGTAAAAAGTACAATCATATTGTGTATCGAGTGAAATTATTGACTGGATTGAGATTTTTTTTAGTAGCAAGGACGCAGAAGGTTATCTGATTGGAGAGTCGTCATCAGATGAAGTAACTTTGAGTGTCTCAGGAAAATGTGTTAGGACCCTTACTGTTCATGTTTTATATTAATGATCTTGTGGACAACATTAACAGTAACCTTGGACTTTTTGCAAATGATAAAAGGAGTACTGTCTGAAAGAAGCTGCATAAATATTCAGTCAGTTCTTCATAAGATTTCAAAGTGGTGCAAAAATTGGTATCATATAGGGGTATCCTACGAGAAGAATATCAATGAGTCACAGCTGGAACTGGCCAGCTCAAACAAAAACTTAACATTTTCTAGGGATATGAAATGGAATGATCACGTAGGCTCAATAATGGGTAAAGCAGGTGGAATACTGGGGGAATACAATTGTTCTATAAAGGAGATTGCTTACAAATCACTTGTGCACCCATTCTAGGATGTTGCTCAACTGTGCGTTGGACCCCTACCATATAGGACTAACAAGGGATATTTAACAAATGGAGAGAAGATCAGTACCAACAGTCACAGATTTGTTTGACTCATGGAAAAGCATCAGACAGATGCTAAAAAACTGAACTGGCAGACTCTTGAAGAGGTAAGACATTAATTAGTCCAAGAAAACCTACTTACAAAGTTTCAAAAACCAACTTTAACTGATGGCTCTAGGAACATACAACAATCCCTTATGTATCACTCACATACGGATAGTGAGAACAAGATTAGGTTAATTACAGCAAACCGACATTTAAACAATCATTCTTCCCGCAGTCCATACATAAATAGAATGGGAAGGATCCCTGATAAATGGTACAATGGGATGTAACCTCTGACACGCACTTGACAGTGGTTTGCAGAATACAGATGTAGATGTAGGCAGTTCAGTAACATCTAAAATTGAATTGTTTTATATTAAAAGATATCGCACAAACGAACTGAGACAGAAGGGTTTCTGGCTGAATTAACAGGAAAATAACTTTCAACTGTTTTATCATGTAATCTGAATTCAAGGTGAGAATGATTATGATATACTTAGAATCCAACAGCTCCAATCTGTCTGCCTGACATTATTGTGCTGGAGATAGCTTGTAACATAAGAACTTTTTTTTTGATGTTATATCATCACTGAAGTGAGTGCTCTGCAGCAGTAGGTCTGTGATAAAATCCTTACATGAATACTGGTACTTTTTCTTTTAATTTGATCCCAAACATTAAATTCATTGAAACATTACCATACAACATCAATACAAACTTCTGCAAAAAAATGGATCAAAACACCTAGTTAGCTAAGTTGACTTTTCAAACTGTGCTTGTCTGTTCTACAGAAATTTGACAAAATATCCAAAATTATGAAGCAATCTAAATTGTACTGCACTTCAATACTACTATATAGTTGCATAGGTTATCACATTGCTTTACTGCAAATACCAATACGAAAGTCACAAGTTTGTTGTGCTCTAGGCATTGTACACATTGTTTAAACAGGCTTCAATTACTAACGACTAATTATTGGCACTCAATCAATATTACTCTTAGCACTTACCACATCTATAGAATAACTGTTGGATTAACAAGCCACCTATAAAGAAGGTACTGACAACACTTTTGTTGCATGTAGATAGACTGTTATAGCCGTTTGTCACTTGACTTCATTTACTAAGTAACAAACATTTACAAAACAGTAACCAAAAAATGCAAAGGTCCTACAATTCCCTTTCTTCATTTTCAGAATGGAATTCACAAGTTGCAGTTGAGACTACTGCAAAATTTCATCAGTATTCTGGCAAAAAAAGAAACAGAAAAAATTAAGCAATATCATCATCAGAACCCAAATTATAAAAATGTAAAAAGGTGCATACATTGAGCTTTGTGGGCATTTGTGTAGGCATACTGAAATATTAAAGTGGTTATAAGAGGACATAAGGCCATGCAATAATTCAATGGTACAAACAATAACTTCCATCACTAAACAGTATAAATTAATATCATTCACACTTAAATATTTTGAACAACTCCACTGTTAGAAACATTTCAGGGTAATTCAAACTGAGAAGCAGACTTGATACTGAAGCAGATCTTAGGTGGGATGGGCCATGATGTAGATCACAGAAACAAAACACTCATTGTTACAGAACAACAGTTTAAGAGCATGTAAATTGTAAAACTGTTGCTGATATCTACAATGTCAGCATGCAAATTTACTAAACCAAACAGACCATACACACGTAATTCAAGACTCACTGTGGAGGAACAAAAGCACCACTAGCACATACACCTGGACGGAAACCCCGGAGGGAACACTGTCAGCAGAAGTGAGCATAGGGATAATGGGCACAGATGGCTGATAAGAGGGAGAGGGTGGGGGGGGGGTGGGGGAGATGAAAGTGCAGACTGCCCCCCTACCAATCTGTTCATCAGTACACCTGATGACACTAACGTGGTCATTTGCCAAATGTTGTGCCCATTTCACATTGACATCCAGCAGTTCACATGTAACTATTTCAACATGAAGTATGCCAGGAGATGCTGAAAAATCGTGTCTCCAGTGCTATATAACTGATGGCCTTTTAGTCAGGATGCAAATACTGCAGGATACTTTTGTCTGTTGCCCAGCATGCCAGGTGCAGTACTGATCTGAACCACAAAGGAACTAGAGGAGCTAGAAGTGGCCTTGGCAAGAAGTCCCAGAAAATCAGTGTACTATTTACCACTACAGACTGGTGCACCAGGAGCATCTGCTTCCAGAGCTGTGTGCAAATTCAGCCCTACACAGTGCACTAACTGATCAATTTGGATGGGAACACCAACTCTATGCAGCCTGTGCATTGTGGTCGATGGAGAAGTTGATCCGCAAATTGCCTTCATCTTCTAATGAAGCATAGTTGTATTTATTTATTTATTTACCATGTGAACTAGAATGTCAATTGCATTCTCTTGATTTGTCCTACATGCAGAAACTAACCTTTAATAAAATGCATACAGTATTATTATTGTCAGAAATGCAATGGCGGTGTGCACCCCTGCATGACATGACCGCTGGTCTTATTGATAATTCCCTAAAAGTGAAGTTCAAAGAGCTACAAAAAGTATTACTTTTGAATACATTATGGGCACAGCAGTGATCAATGTCTTATAAATAATTACTATTAAAAACAGTCTTGATCACAATTTATTTAACAAGGTGACCGGTTTCAACCACTACTGTGGTCATCTTCAGACCTATGAGTTGTATACAAAGCTCTAATTAGAGGGCTACATACATTAAACTAAATACATAAAGTTATAAAGCTATAAAACGTTGAATTACCATTGAGTAGGAACCTCTTTCTGTTGAAGAATCACTACACTAGTGATTCTTCAACAGAAAGAGGTTCCTACTCAATGGTAATTACTACACTAGTGATTCTTCAACAGAAAAAGGTTCCTACTCAATGGTAATTCAACGTTTTATAGCTTTATGTATTTAGTTTAATGTATGTAGCCCTCTAATTAGAGCTTTGTATACAACTTATAGGTCTGAAGATGACCACAGTAGTGGTTGAAACCGGTCACCTTGTTAAATAAATCGTGATCAAGATTGTTTTTAATAGTAATTAGCTACAAAAAGATCTGTCCAATAATTTGTGTTGCTGAAATTACAACCATACTCATTTCCATCATTCACAGTATCTTTATGTACCTGACAAGTATGTAGGGTGTTATGGAAGTTCACGTTTTCAATCAATGGAGTGACACTTTATCAAAAAGAAAGAGCATTTCACAACCAACCTTCCCACCATACGCAAACTACAATCGTCAGCTAAAATACTGAGCTCTAGCTACAGTATCTGAATTAACCAGCTGATGCACGGCTCTCTATGAGGTTTCAGTTTGAGCAGGTACTCCTGACACTTGCCAAATGGTGCAACAATTTGTTTATTTCTTCTTTCTCTGTATTTCTTTCAAGGCTGCTCCTAATTCATTTAGCTTACTCTACGTTCAAGTCAAAGTGTCAACTGTCACACTGCCCAACCAATGGGCCATTGCTCCATACAATGGCTGCAAGCAGCCTATGTGGTTATCTATTACCGCAAAATACCCTGTACTTTTGTAAGATGTGTTAGTGAGTTAAATTGTTCAATTATATATTGGATTGCAAGTATGCTTTTATTCTGTTACTGTTACTCAATTCCTATGTCACTCATCACAGAAAAAGTTAATGTATGACCGTTTGGAACTACAGCATCTGCTAACTTCTGCATAAACCAGCAACTACATTTTATTTGTTGTACCACATTTCAAGTATTTATGAAACTATTTCAGCTTCCAGTACCCAAACTGTAGAAGCAATTGTCTCTGTTAGTAAGAAATGTCACATTGGTATTTTTGCTCTGCCCACCATATGAGCTTATCCTTTCATTATCCATATTACCTTTAGTGGTAATTCAAATATGCACACTTCTAAGAACTAATAGGCTGATGGCTTACCCAATTCAGAGAATTGCCATCAGTTTCTACAAATCCCATCTGTACAGTTGATATGTGCAGTCAAAATAACTAACACTGCATCCTTTTGTGCTTTAAGGCCAGAAAACTTATTCTCCTTGTGAAACAAATAGCTATGCAGCTCCACTTTCTTTGAAGAAAGTCCAATATTCCAAACCCAATGCGCAACTATGAATTCTAATCAAATACCTTTTTCCCGTTATTTACATGGTCTGACAACAGAACACTATCAAAGGAGTCTATTTAGTTCCTGTAAGTTGTTCGCATGGACAAACTGCTGAAATGGGAGTGCATCTCACTTCTCTGTCTTAAAACACTATGAACATCTTTACTGGAGGGGGCTGCTTAATGATTCAGGTGAAATTTAATGTCTACGTTTGTGAACAAAAAGACTTCCTGATTAGGAAAACAAAGAACAGTGTACTACATGATATATCATATGACATAGGGAAAAAATATATCTAGCACACTATGTGATACAACTTTGTATTTGCCAAGCAATGAACAGAGCTTAATGATATGGTCTCCATAAGACAAAACCGTATTTTAAAACTCAGTAACACACAGCTGTTACAGGCTGAGCACAAATCCAGACAGGACAAAGATGTGTTGACATTTGCATGTAGTCTCAACTGGCTACATTCACGTAAATGCCACAATCAAAATTAGGAAACCAAGAAAAAAAGTCAATGATCACCTCACACAGTTATCACAATCCAAAACTAAACATGCCCCAAACACTGCAGAGTAGGAAAAGCAACTTCGGTCATCATTTGTGTGTCTAATGCAAGAAATACTAAATTAAAATAGAACAAGTTTCTGTACTTGCTGGGACAAGTTTCACGCTATATTTCAAATGTTTGCCCGTTTTCCAAACTTCACACTATCTCTTTCTAAGGTTATAAAATTTAAATCTTTCCTTGTTCAATGAGTACACATTCCACCTTTCATTCACAACATTTTCAGCCTGAATAAGTCTATGGCATATAAAGATGCTATTCCTCAAATCAAAGTTCAAAATACATGTGTTTCATGAATGTAAGATTCACATTGAAATGAATTGCTTATCTGAATGTATCAAGTGAATGCTACCGAAAACAAAATTAAAGAAACCTTTGAAAAATGAGACACAGCTGTATGGACATAAGAGATCTTGTGGCAAGTCACTATTAAATCAAATAACGAGAAAGTGAAAGGAATATGTATGGTGGGTATTTAAAGAAAAACTTGACAATGTTGGGGAGTGAGATGAAGTAGAACTGTGACGAAACATCATGAGAAAAATTTAACAAAACCCCGTAGATCTGAATAAGAGAGAGGCACCTGGTGCAGTTGACATTCCCTTTGACTTATGGTTTCTGTAGTGTCAGCTGAAACCAGTAATTTAATCTGAAATGGAGTGTTTGCACACGACAAATTATGTTCTGTCACTGTGCCTCTCTCACTGACAAATATTCTTTCCAAAAAACATTATGTGATAAAAGCCTGGGATGTGTGAAAGGTAAACAGTATTGCCAATTACAGAATAAAAGCTTTTGAAATTTGTTGTTACTGAAGAAGGGCAAAGAGTATATTCAGAGCATTTGTATATCTTAAAGCATTTGACAATGTCGACTGGAATGTATCATTCAGTATTGCTCACCAAACAGGAATCAGCTTTAATAACTACACACATGAAACTGGAGTAGTTCTCTATGGTAATAAGAATCAGCTAGCATTCAAGAAGGGGGTATGGCAAAACTGCTCCTTATCCCCATACTTACCTAATCTGCACATACAGAAGTAAATCAACAGAGCAAGAGAAGTAGTAAACAAATGAGTAACATTTCATGGGGATAAGGTGAACATGTTGAGATTTTGCCAATGATGTAGTGTTAATCACAGAAAGAAAAACAGACCTGCAAAAAAACTCCTGAACACAATGGATAGCATAATGGAGGAGGAATTCCATACGACAGTAAACACACACAAAAAAAGTTCTAGTCTGCTGTAGACACAAGGAAAGTAAGACAGCAGTACAGTCACAAGTGATGGAAGAAGCTACAAGGAGAAGTGTGCAGGAACACCAAGAATGTTTTTAATAAGAAGAAAAGCATTCACTACAAAGAATAGAAGCCTTGATGTGAGAAAACAATGTAGATCTACATGTGGAGCACTGCAACACATGCCAGTTAAGTTTGGACGATAGAAGTGAGAAAGGAGAAGGGGCTCGCTGCATTTGAAACACAGTGCTACAGAAGAATTATGAAAATCAGCTGGAGAGAAATGATCCCAAATGAGGAAGTTTTCATTAGAGCAAGCGACAAAAGAAGCCTCATGAGAAACAAAACGAAAGGCTCAGCCGATAGGCCATATACCTCAACATGACAATCTATTGAAAAGAATGTTTGGTAAGCAGCAGAAGGTAGAAATTACAAAGAGAGACCCAGACCGGAGTACATTAAACAAATAATGGAGGAAATTAGTTGTTCTTCATACTACGAGCTAAAACTGAAGTCTGACAAGCAAGAAGGATGGGGAGCTCCTACCACACATGTTCACAGCTGCTGACAGATATGTATACAATTCTTAAGTTAAGTAACAGTGCAATGGCTAACATGTGACCAGATGAGAGAGGAAATTCAGATTTTAAGATGGTAAAATTAGCAATTGTAAGTAGGGATTTATTAATGCAAAAAAATTGCGATGTGCACATTTTCTAAACTGCAAGTATCGCATACAAAAAAAGGAACTGGATTAATTACTTTTGAATACATTATGGGAGTGACAGTGATCAATGTGTTGCAAATATTTACTATTAAAAACAGTCTCGCTCAAGATTTATTTATTAAGGTGACCAGTTTCAACCACTACTGTGGTCATCTTCAGACCATTTAGTAGGAACCTCTTTCTGCTGGGGAATCACTACTCCAGCAGAAAGAGGTTCCTACTCAATGGTCTGAATATGACCAGAGTAGTGGTCGAAACCGGTCACCTTAATAAATAAATTGTGATCTCAAAGACTGTTTTTAATAGTAAATAAAGACACTGGATTACTCCAATTTAAATCCACTACAAGACACCTTAATGTAATTCACATAATGCATCTGCTACGTAAATATTAAATGCAGCAAGAAACATGCATTTCAATTTATAAAATGAATAATTTTATACTTGCAGTGGATAACTGCCACACAAACCTGTTACATACAATCTGCTGAGATATATATATCTCAGAATAAAGATGAAAATGACAGCCACTGTAATGAACTATAAGAACAGATCCAAAACTGAAATGAGCTGATATACACTATGGGTCTGTTACATAAATGTAACCTCTTAGGACAATGTGTTCTCAATACCACACACAGATTCTAACAGTTCTACTTTATAGGCATAGGCAGTCAGTTTTCAACACACACACACACACACACACACACACACACACACACACACACACACACACACACACACACACAGAGAGAGAGAGAGAGAGAGAGAGAGAGAGAGAGAGAGAGAGAGAGAGATATGGAGGGAGGGGGGAGTGTCTATATTTGGAGGAAGGGGGTGGGAGTCAGGTAAAAAAAAAAGTGTACACTGATTTCATTGTTTCCAGATTATATCCCATCCACTCCTTCAAATCTTCCATATACTTCACTTGTTTGACATAATGGCTCCTACAAGACCTATAATTTTATTTTTTGTTACAATTGGTCAATCAGACTTATCTCCACTTGTTAAAGTACACACTTCCTTGAGTGCAATGAACTAAAGATTATAATAGTCAAAGGTCAGTGGCCTGTGAATATATCTTGACAGTGTTTAAACAGAAGAGAATAAGCAGGAGTTCCAAGATAGCCATTTTTCAGAAATTACAGACATAAGTTTTTATTATATAAATATGTTAAAATTTACACAACAAGCAACAAAAATTTGCTAATGAATAGTGCCGATATATGTTCAAATATTCCACATAAGACACACATCTCTACAAAAACAGTGACTACTGCTTACAAATAAATGTAAATCAGTTCACAACTTAATCACATGTTTTTCAACATTTACAAATTCCACATGTCCATTTTAAACACTTAACAAAATGTACAGAAATCTCAACAATGCATTCCAATTAAGTTTGGAAAACTTATAAGGACCATAAATAAAATTCTGAAAACAAATTAACAGTACATATATGTACACAGTGCAACAGTTCTTCATAAGTTAAGAATTACCATCTATGTACACGATTCAGAAGACCCACGAACAGCACATACAAGAATATTTCATAGTAAAATCATCTACGTTGCATCAACATTTATTCCGTTTTTCTGATCAAGCTTATTGCTGTTGGTTTTCACCATGTAAATGAAGAAAGTCAATATCTCCTTCTCTTTAACAGGTATGGATTTAAAGTGCTTCATCAGTGTCTGAAAATAAAAACCAACAAATGCAATAGAACTAAATAATATTATTTCAAAGTATAAAGAATTTAATGGCCTTAAAACAATTGCCACATCCATCAATGACACAAAACACTTTAGTGTAATGAAACCATCCAATAAAAGATGCTGTATTAATCAATACAGTTTTACAATGTAGTTCTGCATCATGACGAACAGTACGCAATATCAGACACTACTAGGCCATATTATTGCACTTGTTATTGAGCTCTTGCCTTTAAAGTATAAACAGAAGGGAGGAAAACAAATTCTGATTAGTATACAATAGAAAGATGTAAAACCACTGTAAAAACTCTTACAGAAAAGAGAAATAATATTCTGATTCACTAAAGCTCTGACCAGGCATAAAGGCCGGTACCTACCAGTGCCTGATGTTGCACTTTTGCCTAGTTATTAGCTCTCTCTCTCTCTCTCTCTAACATTCGAAACTGACAATGCCGTGCATCTGGAGTTACCCAGTTCGAGCACCAGTAGAACAACACTGGCAAGTCAGTATGTAGATTTTCACAAAATTCTATTTTCATTCCTTATTGAGTTATTAGTTTTGACAATTTGACTAAGTTTGTTTTATGGTATTATTTGTGCAATTTATTGATTTAATTATTGAGTGGAAGTGTTTTTACAAGCTGAAAATGAAGAAAGCTGGAAGAGAGAGATTTCCTATATGCCACGTGTGTTATATTTACAAACAACTCCCAACACGACACTGACAGCAGGAAAGATGCACTGAAAAAGGCAACAATTTGGTGGCAATGCGAACCCATAATCCAAAATATCTTAAATATTTAAAACATGTTGACAATGATGGTGAACTGTTAGCATCTACATGCACACACATTAGGAAAGAATGCACAAGTCGACATAATCAATAGTGATGATATCAAGAAATTTACGGCAATGGTGAGTATCCAAACACCAGAAAAATTGAGAAAAAAGTTAATTAAAAAATAAATTTTATAGGATCTGGTAGATCTATGAGACATATTAAACTAAATAGGTTTTAAATACAAGCATCAGAAAGATTGTAGATAATTTTCACCGTAACGCAATGACTTAGTGGTCTAGATAATTAAATTGTTGTGGACAATGAATTCACCATGCACTTCAGGTACATCACCTACATTCTGTTTGGATGAACTTTGATTATCATTACTCAAAAACCATTCACTTAAGAACATCTGGCAGAATTTGATCCAAAGTGGGGTCCTTAAGGTACCTGTTTGGAACAAGGCCATGTTAACTGTTGTGCATAGGGGATGAGTTAAGACTAGTTTTGTTAAAGTAAGTCAATTAGTTTACAAATGTATCAAAACAAACAAGTCAGAAAATTATAATTCGGAAATAAAATCAGCTAAGTTTAAAAATTGTATTAGACCAGTTTCTTGAATTTACTGGGTAAATATTCTATCATCGCCAACAACGTCAAGTATCATTCTGTAGTCATGAAATTAGCTCCAACACAGGAAACATTGTAGGCCGACATAGCCACTTGAGCAGCTGCAAAAAATACTGCCTTTTCAACTGCACACATAAGAGCTGGAGTGTTGGATAAGAAAGATGAACCGCTAGAAGTACTGACAAATGAAAGGGGGTACCAAGTAGTACCACTTAATTGCCAGTATAACCAGACTGCTCCTTTGGGTCAAGTGAAGAGAGAAGAAGCCAAGAAAAATAACATTCTTAAAATCTTAGATGTTGAGCACTTACTTCACAAGCTAACAATGTAGAAACTCATTTAGCATGGACAAAATCCACATGAAGATTTTGAGGCAGAAGTAGCCTGAGACACCACACCCGAGCCTAAAATCAACCACAATGACACCTTACTAGTGAAGACGATGAGAGCACCAAAGAAGACAAATAAGGAAAATGAAATGAGGAGGATGACAAGTCAAAACTGAGATGGACAACAGACATTTTATGCTTTGCTCAAATTGCTGTGCAGAAGTAACATTTATAATTTAATACAATACTTTAATGTAAACAAATTGTACTGTTACTGTTTAGTGTTTTTCGTAACCAAAACCCACAATATCAGACTGGATTCCATTGGAAACTGGTGTGCTCAGCTACATACACTTCAGAAAACTATGATAGTATTCACAGGAATCAGTCACCTAGTAATCTGGTTTTTACTGCAGATCTAGATTTGTTACCTTATAAGTAACATCAGTGCATTTAAAATGTTGTACAGACCAATTACGCATTTTATTAGCCTGGTATTTTGCTCGAAATTCCAGCAGTTATATTTATTGCCCAGATACGCATTTTTGCCAGTGATTTACATACATGCCCACCTCTGATATTAATACCTAACTGTCCATAATTTTACAAACTGTAGACTGCAAGAATCAAAGGAAAAGACTTTTACAATGTTTTTAAATTCCAACAAATAGTGTAACATTTCACTGCAAAAAATTAGTGAACTCCAAATCACAAACTAATCTTAGATAAAAAAGCAATATTCTTCTCTAACAAACAGCAATAAACAACATGCGAAGTGATTAAGTGCCATTTTCGTTGTTTAAAGAACCGCTGTGCGACAAGAGTACTTATTTCCATTGTTAGCGACAAACCTCTTCCATGTAAATTAAAAGCTAACTGTTTTCTGATGTTAATCAGCATCTAATTGGCAATTTTAGGTGCCACACAGAATTTCTGATGCCTGGCAGAAATTCAAGGCACATACATTAGCTTGGTCATGCTGGAAAATTCGGGTCAACAGAAACCTCCGATCTTACTCGTCGGCTTTGACCCGTGACGTAAGCGTGTTGTGGTGTGTGACGTCATTACGGCGCGGAGTTTTGTTTGTGATTGTGGCGTGTTTGTAGATGTCGTGGGGATGTTTGTTGTGCCCTCTGGTGGTGTGTTCATGGTTTACGTTTGTTTGGTTTGTTGGGGTCAGTTTGCTGTTGCTCAGTGGTGAGTGCTGTGTTCATGGTTTTGAAGCGGAATGTGTATTAGTGAGTTAACGGTTTTGTGTGATGGTTAATGTAATGGTTATTGCTGTACGTTGTGTGAGTTTGTTATTGAGTGTATTCGGTTGTGGTTTTTTGTTCAGGAATGGATATGAAAGACCGTATGAATAGTGTTCGGTTGAGGGCGATATACCGTTAGACCTGATCAAGTTTCTACAGCTATTCGGATTAATTGCCGAAGTTGTAAAGTGCTCTCTTTGCCGTGTGTGTGTGTGTGTGTGTGTGTGTGTGTGTGTGTGTGTGTGTGAGATTGTGGTGGCCAATCTAGGTTGTGGGGCTGGAACTGTATTGGGTGTTGGGATCGGGAGATTCTGTTGAGCTATATACGTCAAGGGAAGTGTTCGATCCTAATTTATGGGATCGGGAGTTACTGTAGATCTATGTTGGTCAAGGGAAGTGTCTGATTCTGGATAAGAATGTGTTTTTTTTGGTATTTGGTCAGTTTCGTGATGTTGATTTTTTTCGTCGTTTTGCGTGGTTTTGTATGGCGGTCGGTGGCTACATTTGTGTATATTTAGTTTCTCCCCACCCAAAAACCCCCAATTTCCCACGCTTGTCCCGTTAGAGTCATTAGGATTTTTGTGAAACCTGTGTATTTCAGTGTTTATGATACGTATGCGATGTTTTTATATCCGCCATATTGGAATTTTCGTTTATGGTCGTTTCCGCCGTATTTGTGACGTCATGGGTCAAAGCCGACGGGTAAGATCGGACGCTTCTGTATTTCCGAAAATTCTTCCAGATACAGAAGAAAGCGATTTTTGAGGTTTCAGTGTCAATGAAATCACTGCACAAATAATGAATCTGGCAAAGAGTTTAAATGAGCTTGAATATGTCTAAGAAGGATCGAATTAGTGGCTGAAGATTGAAGCACGTGAACCTGGCTTCCAGTACATGAGTGACACCAAATTGTGAATGTTGCTTCAAGATACAACAAAGAATGGAACACCGAAAGTTAAAGTGGGGATGAAGATAGTGACCTTGTTAGTGATTGTACCTTACTGCAATGTGTTGATACTCTTCTGGAATATATGGGACAGAAGATGTTTCAGCACACTGAAATTTTTGCTGCAAGGAAAATTAAATGCTATGCAAAAATGTCAACTCCTTTCACACACAGACCAATATCACAAACTAATTTAAGAAATGAACAGACCTACAGTACCTATGCACAGATCTTGAATAAACTTTCAAACAAAGCATGTGTTTGTAAATAAATATTATTTGCATTTTTCAATTATTCATCCATCTTCTCCCCACATTACACCAATAATCAGGGACATACTGTACAATGATTTTAATTAATCCAGGAACTACTACGAGCAACAGACATGCATGTGGCTACCATGTGTACACAACTTAAGGTCTGGCAACAGTGCTGTTACAGCCACCCACCAGTACACCTTGACCAAATCTATATTATATATAAGAGATGGAAAATGAAGGTAGGGACATACGAAACAGAATGATTTGTAAGAAAATATTTTCTCCCCCACAACACAACTTCAGTTGCAGTCTTGGGTGATAAATTGCAATTTTAAAAATGAAATGTCTTGTGTTGCACAAAGATTGCAAATTCTGTCAACTGTACAATACACCATTATCATATTCACCATCATTTTGATCTTGACTTAGCCTAGTTTTTCTTCTTTTAAAAGTAGTAACATTATAAGCATGGCACAAGCTGACTGCAGCAGAATAGCAGCTCTCTGCATGGCAACACAATGAAATTTGTTTTTCCAACAAGTACTTACATCAGCTAATTGAGCTTTGTTTATGCCTGGCCTCGTTGCCACTTTGTAATGGCGTTTGTACCTTCGTAACGTATTCACCTGCAGCTGAAACAAGTCCACTTCAGGAACATCTGTATCAGTTTCATTTGAGTCATCTTCTGAATCCTTCCTCCGTCTTTGTTTTGTTCGTGCACACTGTATGACAGTCTTATGATAATCACATATGTATATGTGCCTCGCCTGGAAACACGTAAACATTATACATACAATCTCATAACAATGTGATATTTATTTGGTTACTCAAGCATATTTTGCCATTAAGCAGCTTTATGCTAACAGCTGACAGCAACAATATGGAATGCTCTCACTATCAACATGCAATGTGTAATTTCCTGTTAAGTAGATTATAAGAAGTCCTACCACCTATAGCAAACAGCAATTCAAACGGGGGTGGTTGGGGGGCAGGTGGAGGGAAGGTGAGTGAGCTAGATTGAAAGGGCTAGTAGCTCTTGCTAAACTAAGGATGAAAATAAATAAGCAGAAACCAAATAGAAAAATTACACCGCAACCTTAAATTGCTTATAAGAGCAACATATGCAAAAGTCTTTTTCAGCATATTAAATTTACTCAGTCATAATTTCCCTGCGTCTCAACTTACATAAATCAAATGTCCAATGCAGCAATTGCAGGTTTACTGTAGGAACACTGGTACCTAAGAAATCTTCCAGAAAATACGATAAAATACTAAAAGTGAGGAACATCATGGTGTCGCACCATGTTGCTTATCAAGAATGGTGTGGGATTTGAAAAAAATCAACATTGAAATTACTACCACAAACAACTGTGTCACTTCTAGTTTGGTGCCAAAGCTCCTTAAGGGAGACAGCACACACAGTACCAGGACTGTGGAAGGGATTAAGATGTGATACATCACTTCCCTTTCCCTTCCAAAATTAGACATGGCTGGCACAATCACAAATAAGGGGCCACTACTAGTCACCAAGACATCTGCTGATATGGAGCGTATGATGCCAACAAAGAACAAGGAACTCAGATCAATCTTTTATCACAATTCTGCCCTGACACTTTCTTATTAACCACCATCATTGGCTTTTGTAACTCTGAGACTTATCTTTAGCATAGGTTTTGTTGGTAGGTAAGTGTAAACACAAAAAAACAAACGGGGGAAAAAGGGGGGGCGAGGACAATAATACCACAGATCAGCCATTTTACCTTCTACCACAGAGGACTCTGATCACAGCAAACTACACTAACATGCACAGCATAATATTCATACAGTGTGAAGTACCACTGAAATAATAATAAAAATAATAATAAATCTAAAAATGGGGAACGATCATACACAAAGAAGTGGGTGGATCAGTCAGATGGGAAACATAACAGCACTCTTCAATAAAGAACCACTCACTTTAATAAGAAATATTACGCATACAAAAAGTTGTGGCGTACATACTCAAATTTGAGATACATGGTGTTTACAGTGAATGTTAAATGACTTATCCCTGGTAGTTTGTCAACTAATGAATCAACGTTAATTTACTACTCTTTAAACTGCGAAAAACACTAGTACTTTCTCAGTAGATTATGTGACATTATTAGTCTGATGCAATACGTTGGAACGTCTATGTGAAAGATTTCGTACTGTGTTATTTCGTGCGAATCCGAGGCATTCTTTCCTGATGGTATCACTAGTTTTAGAATTTTAAATATGCCCCCATCATCCAATGTGTTTTACACGTTCAGCACCGTCGGACTCACTTGCTGTGAACGAACGTCAAACTGACGGCGTTTCACTAAAGCTGCGCAATAGTATGAATATAACGCATAAAGCTTTGCTTTGTTGGGTGGAGTACTAACATTTTAATGTTAACGAAATACCGAGTAAAGCAATTAGTGAATAAAAATAGACGCTGAGATTACCACACGGTCTATGTGCAGTTTTAATCTTCTTTGAGTGACGATCTTTTGTATTCGTTTGCTGTATGACGCGTTACCAGCTGGTCGCATACATCTCTCCCCATCATCCACTAGACAGCACACTTGGTCCGGTGGGCCCCTTGAATCTTCTTCGCCAGTGCTGAATCCGTTCATCCTCGCAGAAACATTTGTCTTAACTGCAATTAACACAGATCTAAAAGAAAATGCTATTCAGCAAAACTGTACAAAACACAGTCAAGTTGTCACCTGTGACAACTGATTCAACTGGCTCTAACACCAACTACTACGGAAGATTATCATTTAAAACAAGCATCATTCACTCCATAAATACTGTCTCTAACTATTATATTAAACTTACACATTTACTACGACGCTCTGTCGCACTTCTTACAAGCAATGGCGAAAGTTTGTTGTCATGGCTGGAGAGTCAATACACAAGCGTTGTGATTGGATGGTTCAAACAGTCCACGCCCACAATAAGCAGTGAATAATTTTGTGAGGATTTCTTCAAACTGGATGAATAGAGACAGAAGAGTTTGAATTTATAGAATACTTACAGTGGTATAATACCAGTCATACTTCCAATTCTCTTTTATAAAACCATGAAATGGTGAAATAACGTAATTTGACATGACAACCCTCTACAAAAGAAACCTCCCGCTAGAACTTCTATTCATATTCTGATTGGCGGTTGCTGATCTCTTTGATATTGTAAAAGAGACCGTACGATTGGTCTGGTTTTCGCGGCCTATCTAAAATCAGCCAATGAAAAACATCCTGATTCTCCTATGTTGCGTCCATGTACCGCAGAAGTGGCGTGGGGTCGCGATATTCGTAGTAGGCTTTCGTTTGGCGTTTGAAGCTTGTTGAGGTAAGAATTTTATATCTGTTCTGCCTGACTGTGTCAGAGGAAGAAAAAAATTCTGTGAATCCGTTTCAATATGTTGCATATGTTTCTTTTGTTTGATGACCTCTGTTGTGTTTCGTATTAGTTAAACGCTATTTTAGAAATCGGCATTCTGTTATGCTGTACAACCGTCAATGAAATGGCTGCCATAAGCTTAACTTCAATACATCTTGACAAGTGAAATATTTTTTTCCAATTATTTTCGTCCTTAAAGTCAGTAACGTAGTAAATTTATGCAAAGACACATTGGTAATGATAAAAATCTTATTAGCTTTACTGTAGCCCATTATCTTGTGTACAAACAGCGCCTCCTGGCGGATTACATGCACGATGGTTTTATTGAGAGACTCAAGGCCAAATTATGGAATCCTTTCACGACTTTCATAAATAAGGGAATGTTGTATTGTTTTTTTTAGTTCCTTTGGTGTTGTGCGTATGTAGAATACGTATCTTTATGAGTACTTACGTTTGTGGAATGGTTGAGAAAAAAAAGAGGGAAGGTTAAAAGTTGGTTTCATTACAATTACCGTTTCAGCACAGGGAAACTTTGAAAAATATGTCGTTAGGGGTTCATATATAGTGAAGCCTGCTACGTATTGGTCTGTAGAGCGAATATGAAAAATATATAATTGTTAGGATATATTTTAATTTTTTAAGCAAAATGGCGTGGTTTATTTAAAATGGCGGGAAGGAGAAGTGAAGGTCAAATTATAAGGAAAAACAATTTTTTCTGGGAGATTTTAGTATCCCTTTTTAATGTTTTTGTTTCGTTAAATAACGTACACTGGGACAATATGGTTGGAATTAGCAGCGGTAAAGTTGTTGGAAGCACAGGCGGTTAATCCCCTCCCGCTTCGTAAGGTAAGCACAGTTTGATCAGCCAGTGTAATTAGTGTACGCTGGTTATAAAGCTGTGCGAAAGTAATTGACGATCCCAAAGGAACTACTTTTCAGTTACTTCCAAACGAGTGTCTTACAGTGTCGTTAAATGTTTACATTTTTTGTTTACCATAATTGTACAAAACCTCATTAAAAGAGAAAGTTTATTTTTTTTTTTATTTGATGCAGTACTCGTATATAGTTTTGTGTAGTATGTTGAAATAGCCCTGGTACACTATTCTTACATTGGCGACAATGAGTTATAATGAATACATGCGATTGCCTGGAAGCATTGATTGTTGGACTGTTTTCGTTGGGTTCTTATGTGTGTGCACACAAGGAATATTTTATACAATCAGTGAAACTTTACGCGAATTTGGCGAAAATGAACGTGTTACTGTACACAACTTACACGAACGTAGCTAAAGCTGGTTTTTTTTTAGTCTGAATTCATGTCAATGCATGGTCTCACATATGCACTTTTTAAACTTAAATACAAAATGTATTACTTTTTAAAATGCTGCTGCTTCACATTTCAGAAAAAAAGAACGCTATTATTCTACGCTAATCACTTCATCTTTTTTGTATTTTAAGTGTTTGAAGTAGTCTTCACCAAGTGTCTGTTATGTGACTACTGTCAAAGAAGCCTTTAAACACCCAGCCATGGTTTGAACTTCTAAAGGCTATTTAGTGTGTTTGATTTTGTTAGCTGCCCTACAATGCTAAAGATAATTTGACGTGATAAACTGAACATCATGTCTTTCCTAGAATAAATATTTGACCAGGTGCAGATGTTACTCTCAATAATGCACATCAGTGAATTGATTTCCTACTTCTTATTAGAGTTCTGCATATTCAAATGTCCTTATATGGTTTAAGAGGGGATTGTTTTTGATGCATCAGAGAGAGAACTCTCCAAATTTTGTTTCACTTATTTTCCATATGCAATATAGTGAAATTCACACCTGTATTTGTGACAGTACTGTGCAGAATTAAAATGCTTTATTCATACTGAAACTACATGACTGATAATCTGTGTACATGTATTAGACAGACCTGAATGGTGTATCACTTGCTCAGATTCATTTTAAATCTAAGTTAATGGAATATGCAACATACCATTGCCAAGGTGAAGGAAGTTAAATGTCATAGCTGAAAAACTTATTTGTAGTCAAATGAGTTAAACATAACACAGATACTGTCTCCGTCACCCGGAAACAATACTTCTTGCAGGCAGACTCTGAAGTTGCATTTGCTCTGATAGTAACAGGTGGCGAATTTAGACAGAATAAAATGGAGTTAGGCATGTTAACACATAGTTTGAAATGTTTTGCTAAAGTTAACAGCATTGTTAGCAGGTGTGGTGGGATTAGCAATGTTTGCTCCATATTGCATGCATCAACTATCAGTGGCTGTATCCCTCCAGATCAAAGGAAAAAATTTCTTGCCTGCTTCTGCTAAATGCAGCTGTATAGCATTAGTTTATGGCATATTTCAATTAGCAGTGTACTCTCAGCCAGAGTGATTGACCCTTTGGGGGTTAGCATTCATGTTTTTCTTTCCATTTGTAGATAAGCTTCTAAGTCTTGTGAAAATAAAAATTATCATATAATAAAGGGTGTCCACAATGAGACTTCAAAGAACTGAGAGGAAACAAATTTATTGATGAACAAATACAGGGAAATCATACAGCAGCTCATCAAGTTTTCACACACAGGTGGACTGCTCAGTACACTTGAACATGGGCGCCATGGGTAGCGCGAAGAATATCTAGTCTATTATCGATTTTGTGCCTTGTGTTGCGGAGCATCTGTTCTGTGACAGTTGATGACAATTCTTATGCGCTGTTTAGTCTTGCAGGTCCTTTACTGGTGTTTCGTAGACCCGATCTTTCACAGAACCCCACAAGAAAAAATTGAGGGGGGGGGTTATGTCGGGCGAACGTGGCGGCGAAGGAATTGGACCTCCACAGCCAATCCATCATTGCGGGAATGTGTCATTTAAAAATTTTCCAACAGCAAGGCTCCAATGGGGTGGTGCACTGTCTTGTTGAAACATCACATTTGGCTGCAGGTCTGTTATCTGTGGCACGGCAAATTGTTCAAACATGTCCAGGTAGATGGCTCCATCCAGTCGGCTCCTGAAAGAGAAATGGCCCATCAATACTATTTATCATCAAACCACACCACACATTAACTTTTGGACTGTCGCGCATGTGTTATCTAGGTGCATGTGGATTTTCGGACCCCCAGATGCGCACATTGTGACGCCTGACACGTGAAAAGTTGCCTAGTCAGTAATCATCACACGTGGTAAAAATGCCTTGTCTGCACCAATGTGATCTAACATTACACATGCAAATTCTTCTCGCTTTGTTCGATCATCGGGCTCAATTTCTTGCACAACCTGCACTATATATGTGTACAAATGTAATTGCTGATGAAGCACTTCGTGCACTGTTGAACGTTTCATACGAAGTTCTTGTGCTGACTGCTGAACTTCTTCCACATGATGTTCGCTGATCCCAGGCTTACCACCACCATGCCCTTTCGCAACACTCCCAGTAACAAAAAACTGATCACACCACTTCTTTATAGTCTTGAACAATGGGGTCGCTTTGTTGTAAACTCGACGAAGTTTCTTTGCACATGGGTTGCAGATATTTTGTCTCTGCATACCACCAGACCACTTGTGCACACTCCTTCATATCCTCCATTTTGCTAAAACAATTGATTGCAGTTCCACTACAGCTACTTAGCGTATCAAAATTTGCACACTACAAACTTGTTGAGTTGCTGTCTGCCCCTTCAGGATTCACAGGTCCACCATCTGAAATGAGAAAGATATTGGATATTAAAATGTTGGAGTCTAATTGTGGACACCCTATATAATGAAATTTGTTGATATGAGAGTTGACACTGTAACATAAAACTTTTAAAAAAATGTTATGTTTTGTGAGTGCCTACATACCTGCTTATAAGTGCAATTTGGAACTTTTCTTGTCCCAGAAGAAACGTTAATCCTATCATCAGGTTCTTACATGTTCGAATTCACATATTTTAATGAAGTTGTTGGACCTTATCAACAGTAAAATTTTGTAAATTGGCTTTTTTAAAAGGGTAACATTGAAGAGTGTAACTTGTTTCCTTCAGTGGTAATATCGACCTCCTAAATATTGTCAGTGTTTACATTCATCCATGTGCATTTGCCTAAAGAAGATATAGGTGTAATTTATAACCATTGCTTAAGGGGTAACAATGAATTTAAATTCATAGTCTTGGACAGTCAATGTTAAGTGTTCAGTTTATTGCAGAAGATTTGGATTGAGATTCATATTCTAACTGTGAAGAATGAACACAGTTGGCTATTACATTTATTAGATAGTAAAATTACTGAGTAGTGTCAGTTTGAATAGCTAAAATGAAACCATAACTACATTAAAAATTGAACTGCAGTGCCTAGACTGTACTAAAGGTCTCCAGGTGCAAGATGGTATGTAGATGTTAATGAAACCTTAGTAGTAAATTTGTTAATGGAAAAATAACCTGTACTCTCTAAATTGATTAGGAAACAGGATATGGAATAACAAAGAGAAGCTGCAGCTGAATCTCTGGTTTCTTGTTTATTCTCTGTGCAAAAAGAAAAACTAATAACAAATAGACCTTTCAGGTATAAAAAGAAAATTGCTGTGAGCCCCGGTAAAGCTGTTTCAGCTGTTCATGCATTGAACATTGGTCCAAAATCATTCAAAAGGTCATCAGATGAAAATATCTGCGCTATATAAAAAGTTCAAGCTGTCTGCCGGTACAAATAATACAAACTATCCTCAGCCTAGTTGTTAAAGATCCTTGATGTAATGAAATTGCCAGACACTCTGGAAACTGACTAAAGTGATTTTGATTCTTCTGACAGTCCTATTATTGAAGATTTGCATCTCACTGTACGTTTGTATTCTTCAAAAAGTTGATACAAAGGAAAAGGTACTGCTGACACAGTAAAGATGGGTCTGGTACTACAAGGTGTGAAACTGAATTTGTGCAAGAGAGCAGAACTGTCAAGGAGAGTGAATACTGTTGGCAGAGATAGCAGTAGAAGTGCATTCAGGTGTTAGTAGCTTGTCCGTAATGTGCTGCAGTTGGTAACTGTGCTGTGAATGAGGGGAAGTGAACATGATAGGCGAGTATGTTGATGAGTGAGATGGTGGAACCAATGAGAAATTGCTAATAATAATAATAATAATAATAATAATAATAATAATAATAGCTTTATTCAACATTGAACGGTACACTGCATATGTACAAAGAAACAGTAATGACTAAAGTTATTTGTACAAGACACATTCTTCTGATTACGTCATTAATTGACAACAAAATTACAATAAGATGTTTATAGATTTCTATTCACATAACTTCACAAAGCATTTGTTGTTCTTCATAGGAGTATGGTACTCTTCTAATATGTAGAAAGGGTTGTTGTACTAAGCATTTCTTAAGCTGATGTTTCAGTTTAATTGTGGGAAAAGCCATGACTGCACTAGACAGTGCATTAACTAATTTTATACCTGCATACTGAGGGCCATTTTCGTAAATTGCTGTTCTATGGCTGCCAATGTAAAATCTTTTTTTGTTTCTAGTATTGTGCTGGTGGAATTCTGAATAAGTGTTTGGGTGCAGTCTTTTCACAAGCAATATGGCTTTTAGATTGTATATGTTTATAGCAGTTAACACCCCTGTTTTTGCAAACAAGTTGCAACAAGATTCCCTATATTTTGCTCCACAGATTATTCTCACACCCTGTTTTTGAAGAATGAGTAACTTATCTAGATTAGCTTGGTTGTTGCCGCCGCTTCCCCCAAATTTCAATACTGTAATTGAAGTGGGAGGAGAAAACTGCATGGTATGCAGTCTTTAGGACTAAAGTGTCTTTACAGAACTTGCTAATAGTACTGATTGCATATATATGCAGGGAGTCAATATGTGTCCCATTTCAGGTCGCTTTGAATTGTTACGCCAAGGAATTTTTTCACGTGATGTGAAGTGTATGAAGTGGTGGTATGAGGGAATATATTGCTCAGAATACTGTCAAATAAAAGAGAATATACTATAAATTTTAAATTGTACCCTTAGGATCCTGCAAAACCACCACCTCAGAAATTGTGACCCCCACAACCTCTTTGAAATTATCACTGGGCTATGCTGCAGCCAGTTTCCCTCCAATCACATTAGTTGGCTTTCCCAACTCAAAACAAAGAAAAACATTGGAATTTGAATATCCCAAGAAATTGTTGTATTCTGATAAACATAAAATAAATTCTCACAAAAATTGGTAAACAATGTAATAACCAGATAATCATCACTCGTGCACTATCTGTCAATAATGAAGGTAATAAATCTTATCTTCCTCCAAAACAAATCATTGATTGGTGATTCTGGTTTGCTACTGTATACTACTACCTGATAGGTTATGACTCAACAGAAGCAAGTTGCCAGTAGCATGCAGCTGAAGAATTGCAGACACCATAATGCACTTCAACCAGTTTCTTAGTATTGTGTTTGTGACATTAGTGTATAAGAGGTGGTAAGTGTTGATGATTTTTAGTTTTTGTATGCTAATTTATTAAAAGTATTTCAATGTACAGTAAAACTTCAACTTCAGTGTTATTTACGTAATTGAATCATCTTTGCATAATCATTAAACGAATTATTTACGTGCATGAACTATTTGATACATAGCTGGCTTTGAAATAATGAAAGTACAAGTCTTGGAGGGAAATTTTTGTCAAAAACTGAAGTCTGTCACACGAATTGCTTTTTTATTTTTTAAATAAATTGCTATGTAATAATCAGTGCAATTTTAAAATAGGGTGTAGACACCCTAGTGCAGTTAGAAATGCAGTATTTTCCACATTAATCTTGCTCACCATATCATCCCTACCATGTCTGCTCCAGCATATTTTTTATTGGACATGCCACCTTTCTCTAAATCTGTTGTCCTTTATTACTGATGCTATACCACACCATTACTTCATTCCCTTTGCTGGGAATAGGGTAGTACTTAATTTGAATACATAGCTGAAATCTTTCCTGTCTAAGTAATGGGTGATTTGGACACACATACAAGAATGGTTCACTAGTATTAACAGGCATATGAACAGCTTAAATAGTCGGAAAGAACTTTATGGAAAGGCTTGTATTTCTGAAATGAGTTAAACATGACCTTAGGAGTGGTGATGGAAAGCAATTCAGCAACTGTTGTATCATCTCCAAACCATAATGTTCGACAAGCAAAGAACCACCTTGTTATTAACATAAAGACCTAAAATTATGTGCGTTACAGGCTGTAGTTTACACTCAGTGACATTACATGGTTGGTTTGATCTCTTTTGAGGTGATTGAAACCTAACTGTGTTGGTGTTGGTTATTGAATGAAATACACAGTTCCTGCACCATGCATATGTAAATGGCTTTCAGACATGGTCAGTCTACAAAAATTATTCAATTCTTTTTTTTTTTTTTTATTTTCCTATTAGTAGTTGACTAAATTTCTTTTGAAGGCTGGTTGGAAAGTTTCGTGATGATCAGATTGTAAGTGACCCTGAAGACTTTTGTAGATAATGCTGGTTGTGAGATAGGTTTCATGTGACTGTTTGGAAAGTGGCTGTGCTGCCTGTGTTTGGCATTGAAATTTGAACCTATTTTAGTGCATAGCACAGATTGCAAACTAATCTTACTTCTTTTAGTTTATTGGACTTCAGTTTTTCTATTATACTTTCTGTGCTAAAAATGTTAGGTTGGTGCATAAGTTTGTTCAGTAGAGGGGTGGCAGCTGCAGAAACAGCCAGAAACATATATGCTGTGTATGGGGATTACATCATTGGACAGAGCATGGCAAGAAAATGTTTTTCCCATTTTAAGGAAGATAGTTTTAACATTGACTCCATGTTCAGGAAGACCTGTGGGTTTTGATGATGATTGTTTAAACACAATAATCCACATCTTACTACTGAATGGCAAATATGATGGACTGTGATCACATGCAACATTTTCATTCGGTGGGAAAGGTTTAAAAATCAGATGTGTGGGCATCTGTGGGTATCTCCTGCTGTAAACCAAAATCACAAAAATCAACAGGTGGCCATATGTGCCTTTCTACTTGCTAGTTCATCAGTTGGCTTGTGAAGAACACTGACCATTCTTACCCTGTATGATTACTGGTAACGAGAAATAGTGTCTTTATGCTAAAATAAGGAAAAGGAAGGGATGGCTGAGCCCAGACAAAGCAGCATCACGCAGCATCTCTATGTACAAAGACCTGCGCCTGGTGCAGCAGTGACAGTGTTGTATACAGTACTACAAATGGCTTCCCTGAGGTGTAACCATCACTGCTGACATTTGTCAACAACTGTGGCAGCTTGCAGATGAAATCCAAGAAAAATGAAGACTGTGTGAAGTGATGCTACTCCACATTAACACCTGCTCACTGTCTAGTAATTGACAAAAAGCACTGTACAGGAGTTGAGTTATTAACCTGTTCATGTGCTCTGATATTTTCGCAGTTTTCACTCTTTATTGAAAGACCTTCAACAAACTTCCTTTCCAGATGAAAATTAGCTCCAAAAGTAGCTTGATGAACTTTTCACCTCAAAACGACATGATTTCTACAGTTAGTCAAAAAGTTACCAAAGCATTGACAAACTGTTGTAAGTAATGGAAAATATATTTTTTACTAAAATCTGTTACGGGTCTCTGTTTATTAAACTTACAAAAACTCACCGAACCTAAGCACCAACCCAATACTTACTGGTATGTATGCAATAACATTTTTTTGTAATTAGTTGTAATAAACATAAATGAAACTGTATATTTGGTTAGGCTTTACAAGGCTTACCAACCACAAAATCTTATTCACTTGTCATTAATGTGATCTCTGTTTAGCTAATGTTTGGCAAGACAGTTTTATGGAAGAAGCTTTCGTCTCTAAAGTAGTAGAATTCTTTGAGGAAGCTTGTAGAAAAATGAACAGACAGAATCGGGAGCAAGGTACATATTTCTGTGTGGTGTAAAGTGACCTACTTCTATAAACTTTAGTCATTCTTATGGGGTGTAAATAAATTTCCTTTCGTTACTGCTGATACAGTTTTGCTCTTTGGTGTAGCAAGACTTAGAGGAGAGGTCCCCAAAGGTTGGATAAAACTTTTGAAACCATCTGGAGGGTGTGGGTTATGATCACACCCTGTAGCTGTTAGTAATAGTGGTCCTGGTCTGCAATTACTTTGTGATACGTATTTAGCATGATTTTCTGGAGCCTTGAAAGTAGTGTTAGGCAGTGTAGCAGTATAGCGTAATGATGTACAGGTATGTTTGTGTCCATAGGAAGTTGTAGGTTCAAATTAAATCGGGTGCATTCATATTTTTTATTTTAAACCTTTACTGAAATAACTTCAAACATTTGTATTCACTTAATGGTTAAACTGTAATTTTTTATTTGTAATTGTCGCCATTTTAATAATTGTTAGGTTTTTCATTTGCTCTGTGTTCTTCTTTCATGTGTTCTTTTTTCAATTGGAATCATTTTGTTAATTTAATAGCTTTTGTGTATTGTCAAAACTTTAATTTTTTCAGATATCTTTTAAATTTTGTCCGTCTTATTGCATTCATTATTTTTTGTCCATATTTGGTTTGAATTTTGTTTCGTTTGATGCCTTTTGTTTAAATCTTCATTTGTAATATTTTTGTCCATAGTGCAACAAGAATGCTTTAAAAATTTGTGTGATTACCACCATAAAAAATGTTCATTTTGTAATGAAAAATGTTTTTAGCACCTTCACACAGCTGATAACTTTGTTTTGTAAGCAATAGACTGGCATTTTCAGATGTTCAAATTATGTCTAAATAAAATTAACTAATACGTGCATGAAGATACCAAATGAAAAAAAAAAATGTTAGGAAGAAAAATGAGGGAAGAAAATGAGAGCAAATGATGTTGCAAAGGATTAGAAGTAAAATGATTAAATTTAAATAATTGATTTAGAATAGTGATCAGTCATTTCGATTAAATTCAGGCCACCTGACGTAATTCAAACCCAGCCAACTGTCAGGGATGAACCTGCTACATCACACTAGGGAAGAGTCAATCTAACATTTGAGACACTGGCATCTTGTAAATTTAAGGTTCAAAAATGGTGGCCCAGAAAAGGTCACAATTGCTGAAGAATGTGTAGGTGAAAGAAAACCATTTTTGCAGAATTCTGATTTATAAAAACCAAATTTGTTCTCCATGTGGGCAATAGGGAAAAAAGCTTTAGTGTTTAATTTCACCACTTAATTCATGTCCTTCGTGAATCGAACTAGTGTCTGGCCTGACGAAACAGACAAGTTTAAGGTCGTTTGAAAAACGTGCATGCAACGGATATTTGCTAGAACCAAATTTGTCATGCACTGTGAAACTTGGTTGCCTCCAGGTCCAGCTGCTCACAAGATGGTTGCAAGTATAGAAGTGTGCAATTCTAACTTGAGAAATATAGTTAGGTGGTCAGAAAGGGATCATGTAAGAATCGTAACGCTGAAATAACAACGCTAAAAGAATGAATTGCAAGCTTACAATTTATAGTCGGTGCCTTAAACAATTGAAGCAAACACCAAGTGAAGTTATAAGTCGAAAGTAATAAATCATCTGAGTAGATAAGTGTCGTATAAATAACTCTGCTAAAACTGTCACATTTTCCAATAAAAACAAATGTTTTGCAGAAAAGTGACTGTGATAACTCTCCAAATGATCGTGAACTTGTAAAAATCAGTGAATCGAAAATGAATAGTTTTTTTTGCAAAAAATGTCAACAAACACAGATCATCCGTGGAAAAAATGTAATGTACTATTTCTAACAGACAGTCATGGCAGAAATCTATCCAGGTTGTTCTGTGAGAAAAATTGCAACATAGCAGTGACAAGTGTAATGAAACCATGAATGGGATGTAAAAATGTTGTAGGCACTAACTCTCAGATGAAATTAATGCAAGAAAATGACTTTATTGTCTGTATAATCGGCTCCAATGATGTGGCAAAAAATGAAGCAAAGGTTTGTTGAAAATGCTGCATAACTGTTTAAAAGTTAACAAATGCAGAAACACAGTAGTTGCCACACTACCTCATAGGCACAATCTAATTCATAGTTCGTGTGTAAATATAGAAATTCAGAAAACAAACATTAAAATAAGGAAACTGTGTTCTCAATACGCTAAGTGCGATGTACTGGATATAAGCAAGCTGCATTGAAATCTTCACACGAAGCATGGAATGCATTTGAACTACAAAGTGAAAACATTTGTTTGTGATCATGTTAGTGAAATAAAGACACATTTCTAAGGAATAGAACAATCTTATCAGCTTCCTGTACATCCTTCCAACAGGGAGGGAAAGAAATGAACAAAAAAGAACAACGAAAATACAACACTGCTGACATTCCTGATTTAAACTAAAGGTATGTGATGCTCTAAATCTGATTCCCAATTACCAAATTGTGGATACGCCCAATCAAAAAATTTATCACCATCATGTGCAATCCCTGCGTAATAAGATGGTGAAATTAACACACTGTTAACAGGTGAACTTAAAAGGTATCAGTTGTGCATTTCTGAGCACTGGCTTTAACCAGAATTAATCCAGAATATGAAAATAAACAAATTCATTTTGGCTGCTTACTACTGCAGGAAAAATAGCAAGCAGGGTGGGGTAGCAATCTACACAAAGGAAAATATAGATTTTATTACCCTGCTGTACTTAACTAGAACACATGTTGAAAAGGATTATGAAACTTACTGATCTCCAACTGGAAATTTGAACTTTTCGTAAATCAAATGGAGTTATTGCTAAATAACGTAACTAAAATGGATTGTGAGCTGATAATCTGTGGCGACTTCCATATTTATTTCCCCACAAATGGTGGAAATAAGGAGACCCTTTTGAACCTTGTTACATCCTATAATTTAAAGGCTGAAGTAAACGCTGCTACCCGAGTAGCAGAAACTCGTCAAACGGCTGTAGATCAGTTTCTAGTCACGAAGAATTTACACAAAACTAGATTAAAATTTTTCAATGCAGATTTCAGTGACCATCTTGCTCAAATATTAAGCATGAAAGGAAAAGTCAATATTAATAACATGTCTTTCAGAACCGTGTGTAGAAGTTATAATCAGGATAATCTAAAGTACTTCAACAATTTATTACTTAAAGAAGGGTGGCCAGAAGTGTAAAAGATGAACGACATAAATGAAAAATTCAAGTCTTTCATCGACACATTAACTCATTTCTTTGAAATTGCATTCCCACTAAAAACATTATCCATGCGGAGGAACTCTAGAACAAACAGCTGGATCACAAGGGAATAAGGGTTTCTTGCCAAAAGAAAAGACAACCTCTTGAAATATGCAGCTAAAATTCCTAACCTGAAGTATGCACATACTATAAAAATACTCCAAAATATTAAGAAAAGTAATAAAAGCAGCAAAAAAAACGCATAATGATGAATAAGTTTATAATTCAGCTAATAAATCAAAGGCTATGTGAGTGTTACAAAAAAAATCTGGTGAATAGACAATCTTGCAAAAATATAACACTGTCACATAAAAATAAAAAAGTAACCCCTTAGAAGTAGCCAACACATGTAACAACTTTTTCACAGTTGTTGTTGATAACGTTACAATCAAACTGTAAGAGCACCCAGGCAAGTGAATATAAATAACTACAGGCCCATCACAATTTCCTCCTGCATCTCTAAAGTATTGGAAAAAGTTATGTATGACAAACTTACGAAATTTATAAATAAAAACAGCATCCTATGTAATGAACAACATGGATTCAGAAATAAGAGGTCAAAAACTATTTATTGACGTGTCAAAAGCTTATGACAAGGTGGATCATAAAATTCTGCTATCAAAGCTTGAAAGATATGGTATTAGAGATCTGTCCAACAAATGGATCAGTTCCCTCCTGACTAATCGTAAGCAGGCAGTGTGCACCAAGCATACAAATGTTGAAGTAAAAACTGTATCTGAACACTTACTTGACTATAAGCAAACTAAATGTGGTGTACCCTAAGGCTCAGTAATGGGGGACCCCTTCTCTGCTTCTGCACATAAATCATCTAAACTTAAATGTTGATGCACGCACAGCCAATAAACATGGTCACAAAACAACTGAGCTCCTGGGCACAAAATAATCAGCTTGTAATAAACAATAAAAAAAACCATTGCACCGAAATTCCACAATGCTCCTATCAAGGACATGTTTATCCCATTGACGAACCAGTTGGTAACAGTACTGAAATCAAATTCTTAGGACTTTGGCTGCAGAGCAATGTCAAATGGAATAAGCATATTGAATACCTCAATGCAGAACTGAGCAAAACAGGTTACCTTCTTTGCTCATTAAAATCCTGCTGTAGTGAGGAAACAGTAATGAATGCATATCATGCCTACTTTAATTCTTGTCTTAGGTATGGGGTGACCTTCTGGAGAAACTCTAAAACACCTTGTAGCACTTTTAAACGCCATAAAAGGGCCATTAGAATATTGTTTGGGTGCAAGCCTAGATACTCTTGTAAATCCCTCTTTAAGAAATCTGGTATTCCAGCATTACCATGTGTATACATTGTGGAAACCCTTTTTTGTTTAAAATAAATGTAATAGGTAAGGACTGCAAAAAAAGAAAGAAAAAGGTAATATACATTGTTACTTTACCAGACAAAACTGTAACTTACATCAGCACAGCTCTGTGCCAAAAATGTACTTTCCACATGGGAGTTAAACTTTATAGCAAACCTGAAAACATAAGCTATTACTGAGGTCAATAACATTGGTAAATCTCTACAGTCATATATACAGCAGCACTGCTTTTACTCAATTGAAGAATATTTAAATTTATGAAGAAGGGTTATATAAACACCTATGTATAAAGTGTATTATTGTAACCTTAAATACGTAAGACTTTCAGCTGTTTATTTATAACTTGGCTAATGTCTTAAGCATAAGCTGCTTTGTAGGCAACAGGACCAATAAATACAAATACACTTTGGTCAGATACAGCATTTGTACGCTTTATTTGCCATGATTTAAAGTCTTTAATGTCTTAAGACTACACAGCATTGCCATCTCTTAAAATTCGCAGAATATTCTCATCAGTTAATTATACTTCAAACTGTGTGTCACAATTTTGTTGCAACACAAAAGGGTTGCTCAGTATATACACATTACAGTAGAAAACAGCAACTTGAATTACAATGATACCTTGACCAGTTTCAGCTCCATACATGAATTTTGTGTGGAGTGTCATGACCAGAATTATATATTAATCATGACTCTATAAAAACTTGTTGGACTGGACTGGGAAGAAACCAATGACAGAATTGAATATCACATGGCTTACCCAGCATTGTGTAAACAGTTTTTTTAAGAAGTGTGTTTGAGTGGGATGAAAAACTTAACACATTGTTGTACATGTTCCAGCTACTCAGTCTGTGTGTGGTGCTGCAAAAGTCAAATGTGATCAGTTTGAAGGTATATATAAAAAGTGTGAGTAGGACTTACACTGTGAGGGTTCTGTACAAACTTCATGTAGATGCTTCATCTATAGGTTTTGCTGAGTGAGTTTGCAAGTCTCAAAATATGCGACATAAATTGCCATAGCTTTTGATTGCATTGACTTAGCTTAACCCTCCACCAGCAGCACATTGTGTACGGTACAACAGCCAGGCACGTACTGACTAAATTGTTTGTGCACTTGCAACAAAGGGCCGAGTAGTTGGGGGTGCTGGCAGATGCCAGAAGTATTGTCACAACAAATAACTAATATCAATATTTTAAGAAGCTGACAGTGAACCATAGGCAGTTAAAATTCGCCAGTGGGGTGGTAAATTTACACCACCAAAAGACTGTAGATCTTGGTATTAGGTATGAATTTAAACTTGATACCTATACCTGCTACAGAGACAAGGGGTCTTAACGGACGCACAGCAGAGTAATCTTATAATACTTTGGTTATTACAGACTGAGGGTATCAAGAATTCTATGAAAATATCCAGTACAGTAATTGGTGGTGGGGTGAGAGATGTGACTACTTCAAATATGCACTTCAGCAACTCATAAAAGATGTGTGAGATGAAGACTAGGGTGAAACTAGTTGAGGCGGATAGCTTAGAAAATATCAAGGAAACTGTTTCTGATAAATTTAGAGAAATCACAAATGCAGCAGAGGAATTAGTTGTAGTGAATGATTGCACATTCCATGTGTGGATGAAGAGAGTTTAGTTCTGTTTTTGTCACAGGCTAGAATCAACTAGGGTCTTAGACAGAAAATTACTGCCGTTGGAATGAAAATACAAAGTTTTTGAATGGCTGTCAGATTTAGCAGCATGTAGGTTCATGGTGTATTAAATCACCAATTTTGAGTGATGCTTTTGGCTGTATGGAAATAGCTGTAGGGGCTTTGTTACATATGATTGTAACATTTAAACCAGACGGAATTATATATCCCTTGTCACAAGGCATATTTTTAAGATATTTTTTGTGTCCTTTCCTTCCCCATTTTTTGTGTAACATCTGCTGTTGTTGTAGTTGTGTGTGACAAGTTACTTTTGTGCCTTCGTTGTAGCTTTCTTAAGGGTGGTTATCACAACCAACTAATAACACCACAGCGCATATGCTGCAGTGGCACCGTATGCCGCAAATTGTATGTAAGGGTTTAGTTTTCAATATGGCATCAGCTGAGTCACAGCAATTGATACTGTTGCACAGTTACGTCATAAGAGCTGAAGCAAGAGGTAAAAGGGAATGAACACCAAATTTTAGGCCTTGTAATGGATTTCCAACAGGAATAAAATGTGGCAACAAATAGATATAAAAGAAATCACACTTGAAAATGGTGTCAAAAATCTCATTCTGGAAAATGGTGTCTGTGGTAAACCAGCAAACAGATGGCTTGCAAATGTATGTACTCCTCCTCAGTATCATATTGTGTTCATTACCATTATTATTGTGAAGGAACCTAATTTTTTACTGGGGTTGCTGTGTTTCCTCCATGCAATTCAATTTCTACAGTGCTTCAACTCCGAACCTGTGATTTTTATAAAACATGCTTTTTTATTTTTATAAAACATGCTTTTTTTGGTTCTATGCTTGTTGTTTATTAACCTAAAATATTTCCTGTTGTGAAATACCCCATTTTATAAAATTGTATATGAATGGGAGGAAACCCTGAAGTTGCATCAAAGTATCAATTATAATATAAAAACTGAAACTGAATTTGTGTGTTAAAATAAAGCATCAACAGTCAAATTATGCTACTCAGTATTGGATGAAGACTAGAAGATCACAATTAAACTTTTTAATATGGTGAAAAGCAGCACCACTGCAGTGACATGACTGAAACCTTGGTGTCAACCTAAACAAATGGAGTTTCTTGTCACATGCATAAACATTGCTTTACGCTTAAAAAATTATTACTCTAGGTATATACTGCAACACCCCCCCCCCCCCCCCCCCCCCCCCTACATATAGCTCATGTATGGATTGTGAGGATAAGACCAGAATAATTACTGTAGGCACAGAGGTGTTCAAACAAATCATTGTTGCTGCACTCCATATGTGAATGGAACAGGGAGAAACCCTAATAAGTGGTAAAATCGGGTGTACCCTCTGCCCTGCACCTCATGGTGGTTTGCAGAGTATAGATGTAGATTTAGATGGTTCAGGTTCATGTTGCCGTGTCATTGATTTTGTTGACAGGAGCTGCAAGAGTACTTATCTAGTTCTGTAGGCTTAGCATCATAGAATTTTTAACTTTCACATTAACTTAAGTTTTATCAAATTTCTTAGGCATACTAATTTGGGGGGAATCGTTTTTACAGATTGGTTGCACGGTACTAACATTGAGGATATTTTGCTCTAGGGATAACACTAGTCGATATCTAGTATAGAAGTTTTCTAAGAGTAATATATGCCCACTTATTTAGAAATATTAGTGACAGTTAACTGCAAGCTGCTTTTGCAATAGTCTTTTATTGCCATGTGTTTAAGATCTACCAAGTAAATTTTAATGTTGTATGTATATCCTTCTTCAGTAGAGTATTTTCTGTATCTCTGTTTTTTTGGGTCTACATTGATGGGATAGAAATTTGAGTATTAGGTGTTTGTCAATGTGTGTTTTTTTTTTCTACTAGATAACTCATTTTGGAACCACTGATGCAACATTTTTCTGGTGAGATAACTTGCCCCGCATAAGTCACTTTCTTTAAAAATTTCGTTGTCCACAAGCAGAAAAGGCATCAAATGGGGACCTTGTTTTTAGAGTAGACTTTAATGTGAATGCAAATGACTGCTCGGTCCTATGTATGCCATGCATATTCCACAATTCCGATTTCAACTTCTTTCTCTTTATTTAATAAATGTCATCCTCTGCTTCCATTAGCTGTAGTAAATCAGCTAGTGTCCCTCTTCATTCAGCTTTTCATCTGTCACCTTACAGGCACTAAAGAAATGAAACTAAAGTTTTCTGAATGAATCTGCTGCTCTGCATGGGTTAAAATATCCTTTCAGATTGCCCACTGCTACACAGTGTAGGCTGTGTAGCCTTTCTCAGTGTTTCCTTACACTTTTGTGTGAACTGTGCCATCTCAAAATGGTGACCAGTTACTAGCATGCTGGACCCCTATGTTGCTCTGAACAGAAAGGTATCTTATAGTGAATCAGACTTCCATCTGATTCTATCAAAATTAGCCTGTAATAGTACTTACAGCACCAAACATAAACCACCTTATGCCAACCACAAATGACATTGCAATTAAAATAAAAAAAAGCTTAAGTGCTGAACTTCATTGTTTGTGAGGCTCTGCTCCGTGATCAATCAGTTTCAAACTTTCAAAACATGTAGGTAATATGTGCCTACCACGGTGCTGTGACATACATAAACATGTCCATGGAGTGACAAGATGACATTTTAATACCATGTCACTTGCATATTATGGGCATGTTGCGTTACTAGTACATAGCGTTCTGAGATCATTGGTGAAAGTCATGTATGACTGATGTGCCAAGCAAAGAGTTAGTGTTCTAATTTTATTTAGATGCAGGGATGTTGCAACTTGTCCAGAGGTAAGTGCTCATACATATAAATGACAGCACTATGACAATATTATGAACACGATAAGTGACTGCTTTTCATAATGTTGCTGTTATGCCAATCTGGACTTCCCATTGCTGGATTTGGCAGCAATATTAGACAGCTGAGATGTGCCCTATTAATGAATTATATTCATGTAAAAGGGTTACATAAAAATGTTGTATTGGCTGTTGACTCATTTGCACTCTAGTCTTATTAAAATGACTAATGAAATAGTATGATAGTGCTTTATCGAGGGATTGTACTAGAAGTAGAAATTCATTTGCTTTCTGCTTGCTTTCATTAATGAGCAAACAGTAAAAAAGATAATTTAGAGATGCTATAAATGTGAACTTCTTTCTTAACATTTGTTGTGACTTATTGACATGAAATGAAACAACAAGGTTACTGTTAGCAGTCACGTATTTATTTCCACAAGGTCAGTCTTACCTCCATCTGGTGGGTTTATGTGGGCTTATACAGTGTATATGTCTTGTGTTAAGACTTTAGGGTAACCTGTGGCAGCAGTGCCTCCAGTGGTCACGGGCTCTTTCAACGTCTTATACAGAATTGCCGTTTGTAAACACTGAGGGGAGAAGAGGTAGTGTAATACTTCAGTTTGGCAAAATTTAATCACAGATTTATGTTAACTATTTCCCACTCTTGTATGTTGTGACTTCTTACTGCTATCTGTGACAAACAACAGAACATTGTGCACGAAGTTATATCCAGTTCGTTTCCAAACAATATAGTAAACTTAGACTGTGCACATATTTGGACTTTACCTCTATAGGCTGCATTACTCCAAAAGTTTGCTTAAAATTCTAATGTCTGATGGTTCAGTTTTATCAAAGTTTATAGCAGTATGGTTTCCAAGTGATATTTTACATTTTTGTTGTTTTCTGACTAGTGTTATTTGTAATATTTAAAAAAAAAAGTGTCTATTGAGGGGAGACGTCAAGCATTCACAGCTACTGTAATTGAAAGTTCAGGAGCTACTGAAAGGAAGGTATGTTACCAAAAGTGCAGAACTTGAGTGAATAGCTAGTTTGCAGTACATGAAAAGAATTACATACAGTTTTGTGACTAATGATTTTGATGAAATGCAGAAAGTGATGGCAAATCATAAGCCTTCCTATCAAGTCTATTCTGAAAGCTTACTTGATTCATCCTTGGTATGTGCTACTGCCATTAGTTTTTCCTTAAGTTCATTGGTATCTCCAGTCCATTTCATTATTGCTTCTGTGGTAATTTTATTGTGTGTATTGAGGTTTATAATACCCATGTCAGCATTTATAGTGTGTACGCATTGTGTGATTCTCACTTAATGTACCACAAAGATCCATAAGTGGCAACCTTTATATCCAGCCATTTTGAATGAGGCCAATAAACTCGTACAGCAAAAAGTTGTGCTTAAAGTGGGTTACTCGCACATAAATCAAATGAAACATAAACCATATATTTCAATGAATTTTTTATGGTTCTGATTTATTTTTTAATCAGAAATAACCCAAAGGCCTTAATGTATAGAATGAAATCATTCAGGCTATGCTATATCTTATGTTGATTAATTGTTTGAACAGTCTTCCAAATGAAGGTTTGAATAATAGTGCTGTCAGGGTTAGATATGTTTGTGGATTAATTGTTGGAAACAACCTAAAATGTAGAAATAGAAAGCAGTTTGCCAAATTCTTCATAACCACAGACAAGAAGTTTATGCTTCCAAATAAAATATTAAGTAGAGCATGCTGTTATTTCTAGGCAACATATATTTTCAAACTTGGCACTTTTTCTGCTAACATACTAAACTGTGATTATAAAGGTAAATGTGATGATTGCTCATTTGTTATGGTAAGTCGACCGTATCGTTGTAACATGAAAATTGCCAGTTAATGTTAATTTAATTGCTGTTGTGGTCTTCAGTCCAGAGACTGGTTTGATGCAGCTCTCCTTGCTACTCTATTCTGTGCAAGCATATTCATCTCGGAGTAACTACTAAACCTACATCCTTTTGAATATGTTTAGTGTATTCATACCTTGTTCTCCCTTTTTTTTTTTTTTTTTACCCTCTGCACTTCCCTCCAGTACTGAATTGATGTTCCCTTGATGCCGCAGAATGTCCTACCAACTGATCCCATCTTCTAGTAAAGTTGTGCCACAAATTTTTTCTTCTCCCAACTGCATTCAGTACCTCCTCATTAGTTGTGTGATACACCCATTCAATCTTCCCCAATTTTATTCAATACACCTCCTCATTGGTTATGTGATCTACTGTCTTATCTTCAGCATTCTTCTGTAGCACCACATTTTGAAAGCTTCAACAAAACTCGTCTACTACTTTGTGTCTCATTTCCTAATCTAATTCCCTCAGCATCACATAAGTAGACTACATTCCATTATCCTCATTTTGCTTTTTTGGTGTTTCTTACATCCTCCTTTCAAGTCATGGTCCATCCTGTTCAGCTGCTCTTCAGGTCTTATGCTGTCTCCAACAGAATTACATTGTCATTGGCAAATGTCAAAGCTTTTATTTCTTCTCCATGGGTTTTAATTCCTACTACAAATTTTTCTTTTGTTTCCTTTGCTGTTTGTTCCATATACAGATTGAATAACATCGGAGATTGGTAACAAACCTGTCTCACTCCCTTCCCAACCACTGCTTCCCATTGACCTGTTATAACATCCATCTGGTTTCTGTACAAATTGTAAATAACCTTTTGCTCCATGTATTTTATCATTGCCACCTTCAAAATTTGAGAGGGAGTATTCCAGTCCACATTGTCAAAAACTTTCTCTAAGTCTGCAGATGCTGGAAACGTAGGTTTGTATTTTCTTAACCTACCTTCTAAGGTATTGTAGGCTCAATATTGCCTCACGTTCTATGGAATCCAAACCGATCTTCCCAGAGTTCGGCTTCTACAACTTTTCCATTCGCTTGTAAAGAATTTTGTGTTAGTATTTTGCAGCCGTGACTTATTAAACTGATTTTTCGGTAGTTTTCACACCTGTCAAAACTTGGTTTCTCTGGGTTTGGAATTATTATATTCTTCTTGAAAGCTGAGGGGTATTTTGCATGACTAATAAATATTGCCCACCAGATGGTACACTTTTGTCAGGGCTGGCTCTCCCGAGGCTATCAGTAGTTCTAATGGGATGTTGTCTACTCCCAGGGAATTGTTTCAACTTAGGTCTTCCCGTGCTCTGTCAAGCTCTCCACTGCAGTATCATATCTCCCATGTCATCTTCCATTTCGATAATATTGCCCTCAACTACAATTAATTTAGTAATAGGGCCTAATGGTATAGGTTAAACAGAAACCATGAGATAATTTTTACAGAATCTGCTGCTGAGCTATTTATTGCAAGTGAACAATAGCAGTATACAACCTTCATAACACTTCATATGCTCATTAAAATAAACTTTCAAATCGCATGCAACTTGATCAGTTAGCAACAGCTATTTATATGTGAATGTTTATATGTGACATATATAGCCACTGATAACTTATGTGGTGTCAATAGAAATAATTCCACCACATTATGTGAAATGTTAGCACACTATTCAATCTTTCCTAAGCCATGAGTGTCTCTTTCATAGTTATTTTTACTTTTCACATACACATGTGATAATTATCTACTGTGCGAAAGAAATAAAAGCTTGAGGTTTGTAATAATGAATAGGGAGACACAGGTATCAAGTCATAGGTTAAATTTCCATTAAAAATGAGCATTGGTTGTTTTTCATAAATATTGTATGCTTGTCCCTATTGCATCATAAAACACAGGGGTATGTACTTAACATATGAGGGCCGAAAAGTCACTATCTGTCATAACCTAATTGAATTCAAAACAATCTGTTGGGATTCTGAAATAACTTACTACTTCATTGACTCTATAGGATTGTTTGACATTCTTTCGTGATTTGTTTTTGATTGTTGTTGACAAATTGCCAGACAGCCTGGGACCCTTGTAAAACATCGAGCGTTGTTTTGTCACTTTTTGATGGCCCACCTGACCTGTGGTAATCCACTGAAAATCAGTTTTCTCAAAATTTTCCTGTAAATTGTAGATAGCCTTCCTTGTAAGTTGAATAGTGTTAAAATTATTACTCCTTTATTGTTAAATTATAACCACATTTTAAGGCAAAAACACTTTCTTCATTAAAAAGTTCTTTACAACTGGCTAGTGTCAACAGTGAACACTGGAAGAAGTGATTGATTTAATAGCAGCACACTTAGTTGTTTGTAAATAATTAACTACAAAAAACATAGCACTGCACTCCAGTGTTTATATATATATATATAAGAGAGAGAAACATTCCACGTGGGAAAAATATACCTAAAAACAAAGATGATGTGACTTACCGAACGAAAGCGCTGGCAGGTCGACACACACACACACACACACACACACACACACACACACACACACACACACACACACACACATCCATCCACACATATACAGACACAAGCAGACATATTTAAAGACTAAGAGTTTGGGCAGAGATGTCAGTCGAGGCAGAGGTGAAGAGGCAAAGATGATGTTGAATGACAGGTGAGGTATGAGTGGCGGCAACTTGAAATTAGCGGAGATTGAGGCCTGGTGGGTTACGGGAAGAGAGGATATATTGAAGAGCAAGTTCCCATCTCCGGAGTTCGGATAGGTTGGTGTTGGTGGGAAGTATCCAGATAACCCGGACGGTGTAACACTGTGCCAAGATGTGCTGGCCGTGCACCAAGGCATGTTTAGCCACAGGGTGATCCTCATTACCAACAAACACTGTCTGCCTGTGTCCATTCATGCGAATGGACAGTTTGTTGCTGGTCATTCCCACAGTGTAGGCAGGTCAGCTGGTAAATCACGTGGGTGCTTTCACATGTGGCTCTGCCTTTGATCGTGTACACCTTCCGGGTTACAGGACTGGAGTAGGTGGTGGTGGGAGGGTGCATGGGACAGGTTTTACACCGGGGGCAGTTACCAGGATAGGAGCCAGAGGGTAGGGAAGGTGGTTTGGGGATTTCATAGGGATGAACTAACAGGTTACGAAGGTTAGGTGGATGGCGGAAAGACACTCTTGGTGGAGTGGGGAGGATTTCATGAAGGATGGATCTCATTTCAGGGCAGGATTTGAGGAAGTCGTATCCCTGCTGGAGAGCCACATTCAGAGTCTGATCCAGTCCCAGAAAGTATCTTGTCACAAGTGGGGCACTTTTGTGGTTCTTCTGTGGGGGATTCTGGGTTCGAGGGGATGAGGTGGTGGCTCTGGTTATTTGCTTCTGTACCAGGTCGGGAGGGTAGTTGCGAGATGCGAAAGCTGTTGTCAGGTTGTGGGTGTAATGGTTCAGGGATTCCGGACTGGAGCAGATTCGTTTGCCACGAAGACCTAGGCTGTAGGGAAGGGACCGTTTGATGTGGAATGGGTGGCAGCTGTCATAATGCAGGTACTGTTGCTTGTTGGTGGGTTTGATGTGGACGGATGTGTGAAGCTGGCCATTGGACAGGTGGAGGTCAACGTCAAGGAAAGTGGGATGGGATTTGGAGTAGGACCAGGTGAATCTGATGGAACCAAAGGAGTTGAGGTTGGAGAGGAAATTCTGGAGTTCTTCTTCACTGTGAGTCCAGATCATGAAGATGTCATCAATAAATCTGTACCAAACTTTGGGTTGGCAGGCCTGGGTAACCAAGAAGGCTTCCTCTAAGCGACCCATGAAAAGGTTGGCGTACGAGGGGACCATCCTGGTACCCATGGCTGTTCCCTTTAATTGTTGGTATGTCTGGCCTTCAAAAGTGAAGAAGTTGTGGGTCAGGATGAAGCTGGCTAAGGTGATGAGGAAAGAGGTTTTAGGTAGGGTGGCAGGTGATCGGCGTGAAAGGAAATGCTCCATCGCAGCGAGGCCTTGGACGTGCGGGATATTTGTGTATAAGGAAGTGGCATCAATGGCCCCGGAAACCATCCTTGAAACCATCCTTGAAACCATCCTTGAAACCATCCTTGAAACCATCCTTGAAACCATCCTTGAAACCATCCTTGAAACCATCCTTGAAACCATCCTTGAAACCATCCTTGAAACCATCCTTGAAACCATTGATGCCACTTCCTTATACACAAATATTCCGCACGTCCAGGGCCTCGCTGCGATGGAGTACTTCCTTTCACGCCGATCACCTGCCACCCTACCTAAAACCTCTTTCCTCATCACCTTAGCCAGCTTCATCCTGACCCACAACTTCTTCACTTTTGAAGGCCAGACATACCAACAATTAAAGGGAACAGCCATGGGTACCAGGATGGCCCCCTCGTACGCCAACCTATTCATGGGTCGCTTAGAGGAAGCCTTCTTGGTTACCCAGGCCTGCCAACCCAAAGTTTGGTACAGATTTATTGATGACATCTTCATGATCTGGACTCACAGTGAAGAACAACTCCAGAATTTCCTCTCCAACCTCAACTCCTTTGGTTCCATCAGATTCACCTGGTCCTACTGCAAATCCCATCCCACTTTCCATGACATTGACCTCCACCTGTCCAATGGCCAGCTTCACACGTCCGTCCACATCCAACCCACCAACAAGCAACAGTACCTCCATTATGACAGCTGCCACCCATTCCACATCAAACGGTCCCTTCCCTACAGCCTAGGTCTTCGTGGCAAACGAATCTGCTCCAGTCCGGAATCCCTGAACCATTACACCCACAACCTGACAACAGCTTTCGCATCTCGCAACTACCCTCCCGACCTGGTACAGAAGCAAATAACCAGAGCCACCTCCTCATCCCCTCGAACCCAGAATCCCCCACAGAAGAACCACAAAAGTGCCCCACTTGTGACAGGATACTTTCCGGGACTGGACCAGATTCTGAATGTGGCTCTCCAGCAGGGATACGACTTCCTCAAATCCTGCCCTGAAATGAGATCCATCCTTCATGAAATCCTCCCCACTCCACCAAGAGTGTCTTTCCGCCGTCCACCTAACCTTCGTAACCTGTTAGTTCATCCCTATGAAATCCCCAAACCACCTTCCCTACCCTCTGGCTCCTATCCTTGTAACCGCCCCCGGTGTAAAACCTGTCCCATGCACCCTCCCACCACCACCTACTCCAGTCCTGTAACCCGGAAGGTGTACATGATCAAAGGCAGAGCCACATGTGAAAGCACCCACGTGATCTACCAACTGACCTGCCTACACTGTGAAGCATTCTATGTGGGAATGACCAGCAACAAACTGTCCATTCGCATGAATGGACACAGGCAGACAGTGTTTGTTGGTAATGAGGATCACCCTGTGGCTAAACATGCCTTGGTGCACGGCCAGCACATCTTGGCACAGTGTTACACCGTCCGGGTTATCTGGATACTTCCCACCAACACCAACCTATCCGAACTCCGGAGATGGGAACTTGCTCTTCAATATATCCTCTCTTCCCGTAACCCACCAGGCCTCAATCTCCGCTAATTTCAAGTTGCCGCCACTCATACCTCACCTGTCATTCAACATCATCTTTGCCTCTTCACCTCTGCCTCGACTGACACCTCTGCCCAAACTCTTAGTCTTTAAATATGTCTGCTTGTGTCTGTATATGTGTGTGTGTGTGTGTGTGTGTGTGTGTGTGTGTGTGTGTGTGTGCGCGAGTGTATACCCGTCCTTTTTTCCCCCCTAAGGTAAGTCTTTCCGCTCCCGGGATTGGAATGACTCCTTACCCTCTCCCCTAAAACCCACATCCTTTTGTCTTTCCCTCTCCTTGCCTCTTTCCTGATGAGGCAACAGTTCGTTGCGAAAGCTTGAATTTTGTGTGTGTGTGTGTGTGTGTGTGTGTGTGTGTGTGTGTGTGTTTGTGCTTGTTTGTGTTTGTGTTTGTGTGTCTATTGACCTGCCAGCGCTTTCGTTCGGTAAGTCACATCATATATATATATATAATCTCTTCTTCCCCCCCTCTCCCATTGATTATGGGAGTTCACTAGTCCATTTAGATAACAGAATTTGTGTGCAAATCATTTAATCCAGTTTTTCCTATATTGTATATTTCCCACCAGCCAAACACTTCCACCATTACACAGCTCATCCTGGTACAGTTGTGAAATAGTGATTTTTATTGTGTACAGTTATGTTCTAGTTTAGTGCAAACATTTTTATTTGCTATTATGTGGCATTTTAGCAAAACAAAATTTGTATACTAATTTAAATTATTTTAACTGTTCAGGCTAATCTGTGTAAATTGTTGACATGGATACGGTCCAGGTGAACTGGTTATTTATTCCCAGTCTCCAAACTGGTTGTTAACATGAGGGTACTCTTACGTATTATATCCAAATGTGGGCAAAAATTGTGTAGTTACAGCATGCAAAATACTCTTGAGAACAGAGTACTTCTTGGAGTAACTTATCACTAGTTTTGTGCTTCTTATTACATTTTGAACAAAAAGTCTGTTTGTAATTGGTATATCTCAAATAAAGTTGTTCATTCACATCCATAGCTACCCTGATATTCTAGAATATTTTCTAATATAGCACAAAAAACTGAGGTTGTGCAATATACAAGGCTCCATATCTGTATATGTGAAGTTCGGCATTTTTCTAAAAGGGTATTCTCAGTTGGCTCTTTGGAAGGCTGCACTGTCATGCATTTTTAAATATGTGTATTTTATCTTTCAGTTAATGCTAATTGACTTTCTAGTCTGTTCTTTCTTCATTTTCTCACCCATTTTTAGTAGCACTGACTAATGCCCTTTCTTAGTGTATCTTTCAGTGACTGGCCACAATGTTCAGCTGCCTGGGTTTTATCTTGCATTTAATTACTCAAGCTTCTGTCATGCAAATTTTCAAGCATAACTAGGTCACAGACTGGAGCTTATCAATTTCTTTTCTTGTTCCTCGTTGTTTTACATGAAGTTCCGGTCCAATGAAAGATAGATAACTAAGATATTATTCCCTGTAAACCCATAAGTCGTCATAACACAAACATGTATGCACCTGTTTCTTCTTGCAAAGCATTTATTAGCCCACTTGTTAACAATTCTGTTACATGCCCACTTGAATCCTATGGAAAGAATGAATGGCTAGTCAGTTTTGCTGGTAACAGGGCTTGTGGGTGACATAGGTGGGATATCTGTATTCTTTTTTGCTGAGATGCTTGTGGTGAAATATTCACTGAATTTAAAGTTATACAGCAATTTAATGTGAAAAATAAGTTACATTGAGGTTTGAAGTGCACAGTAAACTACATGTCTTTTCCCTGTCTAAACCTTTTCTTCTCTTTATTAATTTTGCCTGCATTAAAGTTGTGGGCAGTAACAATGACTCTCTCTCTCTCTCTCTCTCTCTCTCTCTCATGACATCTAGCCTTGTAGGCCTAGAAACAAGTGTTGTGTGGTTTAATGTTGTAATAGTATCATAATGATCATTTAACATTCCAGTGCTATTCCAGCTTCTGAGGTTTAGTGGCAAAGGAAAAATGTGAACAATTATTTTTCACATTGTTTGCTAAGGACACTAGTAGAAAAACTTATCATTTTCCTGGAATACTGAAACTCATCTCATCGATTTGCGTAACAAGTTTGACTTTATAAATGTGAGAGATCTAAGTAAAGTGATGCGAAAGCGTCTGTTCATTTTACGCTGGAGTTATTTAACACTTCTTTCTTTTAAAAAAAAGTCGCGAGCAGCAAGGGCGCTGGAGAAGAAGAATGATGCTTGGTAAGGAAAAGCGGATTCCAAGTACCAGAAGTTAATTGAATTGATGCTACATTAAAAAAACTAGTTTTAGTTTTAATGTGCCTTGATGGAATGTGCTTAGAGTTTTGAATATATGAATATATGTAACGTGTAGCCGTGGTTCGTAATTTTAAGGTAATTCGTGAATCCGTACGTCGCGTTAGCATTTTTATTCCAGTTTTACTAACGTTCGGAACATAAGAAAGTTGAAGTGAACTGAAGTGTAAAACTAATAATTTTCTCTAAGTAGACCACTTGAGCTACTGTGTAAGAAAAGACGTCAAGCAGCTATGAACTGAACTGAGCGATGATCATAATTATTTTGTAGGAAATGTGTAAACGTTAATACTGCTTAAGGTAGTGATTGGTTAACTTGAACTTCGCGTTTTGTTTATTCAGAGAAGTTTTCGCAGAAATTCTACCTCTTAGCAATGACAACGTGCATCTGCCTATTATTGCCGCCTATTTCGATTGGCAAAGAAGTCGCCATTATTAAGACTAATCGTTCTTCTTGCACTCTCCTTCCAACAAAAAGGTTCACAGTGTATCATGTTTATGTAAAATGTTTCTTCGTTAAATTAAGGAAGTGTGTGTGTGTGTGTGTGTGTGTGTGTGTGTGTGTGTGTGTGCGTGCGCGTGTCGTCAAATGACGAAGCGCTTGGCGGCCAGTACAGGTGAGAAAGGGGATGCATACGCGTTGAGAACGGTACACAGCAGCTACCCCCGCTAGACCGCGAATTGCGCTATGCTCGTGTCCTCCCCTCCACATCTCCCTTTTATGCATGTAAAGACCGAACCGGCGTCCGGGTTGCTGTGCTGTCGGCCGGCTCGGCACGGCCCGGCTACCCCCAGGCAAGCCTCAGCCCTGGGAATGCGTTCGCCTCTCCGTCCGTCTTATTGACCGAGCAGCCGCACTCGTCACGGCACGGCTATGCCGGTTTGCGCGGGGCGAAGCGGGGTTTCCTAATTCCGGTCCGATCCGCTGCGTTGTGGAGGGCGCACGGCGCTGCCGATCGTCGTCCGTCGACTCGGATGCAGTATTCGGCGTTGCCACGTCGAAGCTTATTAACTTAGAAGAATTTTTTTGCCACCCCTTCTTTCCCCTCCATTCTAATGTTTCGTGCTTTCCAGTGCGCTCCCGCGCCAATTTATGCGCTCTTCCTCTGTGCAGGTGGCGGTCCTGTATTGATTTTTAAGACGCCTCGCGCTGCTTTAACCATTACTATTGGCTTTCTCAGACTTGGAAGCAGCGGACTGAGCAGAAATAATTTTCCCCCCTTCCGTTTAATTCGTCAATGCGCACTTTGTGTCGTTTGTTACTATAGGATGCCATCTCTTAGTGTATCTTAGAATGTAGACGTTATCGAAAATGTATGAAGTGTGAATTTTGCGAAGAGATACTGATCATTTGCTCGTATATATCCGTCGCGATATAAAATTTGAATATTCGTAGGTGGTAGACTGATAATTAGTATATCGTTCTGTTGCTTGAATGCAGTCTCATGACACAACACTTCGATTACATGGGATAGTGTGCACGGACGGTCAGACGGTATAGTCATCACAGGTCTTTGCTGGCGTCGAAGCTTATTACCCGATGTAATTTCTGTAGGTTTTGTTTCAACTGCTGAAGTTGTCGCACACTACATGACGCGATCTTATGGTTCTCATCCATCCTTTCTTGGCTGATGCTTGCCCCGTTGTAGCGTCTTGAAGACACCGCCACTGTCGTAAGACTGACCTTCGGTCTCCTCCGGGGGTGTTTGGTCGGTTGTCAGCGGAGTGGTGAAGAGGGCGGAGACGGCAGGCGCGGATCACGCCCCTCCCCGCTCTTGGAGCCAACCGCCCCACCTGCCCCGCGCGCCCGGGCCTCTTCTTTGTTGGCCGTCGGCGCCGCCACCGCTACCGCTTGGCAACGTCGCCCCCACGTTGGAGGCGCGCGCGCAAGAGAGAGAAAGCAAGTCCGCGCCGAGCTGCGTTCGGCCCCCTCCCGTACCACCCCGCCCCCTCTACTCCTCCACACACTTGCGCCGGTGTCCGGGAACCCCGCGCACCTCTCTTGTGCGCCACAGGCCCGGCCCCTGGACCCCTCAAGCTCTTGGGGCAATACCGCGCGGTAGTAGTGAAGCCATGTCCGAGCACCACCGTGGTGCCTGGGGATCGCGCGACGACGCGGCGGCAGTGTGGTGGCCAGGCGCACTCGAGTACCAGCACCATCAGCATCTGCTGCAACAGCAGCTGCAAGCCGCGGCGCAGCAACAGCAGGCCCAGCAGCAGCAGGATGTCGCTCGCAGCACGGCTGCGGCCGCCGCGGCCGCACAGCACCAACTCTTCTCTTACAAGATGGCCAGTAGCTTCCAGAACCCTACGACGACCACCGCAAGTGTGTCGTCGCCAGTGGCCTCCTGCGTGCGCGGGCCTACTGCCCCCTATGATTACAGTAGCGGAGGTGGCCGGACGGAAGCCGCTGCTGCGGCCTCTCTCGTGGGTGGCGCTGCCCAGTGGTGGTACTCTAGTGGCATGGGCAATCCTATGCATGGAATTTCCACACCCACTCCGCCCACTTTGGTACGTACCCTAATAGAATCCATTTTTCTTTCAGTCCATCCCCGCATCGTCTAACAGCGCCAATTACTAGCACTTTCTCGCTTTGCGATTAAAAGAATGCCAGACGACGACGCTATGTGCGTTTCTCTGATAACAAGAATTAGGAATGGTAACCGCCTAAAGAATTCTCCCACACAACCTTAACTCTGGCCTTTGGCGGGAAGCGTAGCGTCGCTACGTCATGTCACCCACGTGCTACCAGGGCGCCTTCGCTTTTTTCTCTGCCGTCGTGGGGAGCAGGTGGCGGTCTTAAGGTGCGCCGTGATGGCCACTTCGGCGAGAGGAGTGGGAGACGGAGAAGGGGAGGTAGTGGCCTCTGCCAGAGTACTCCTCACATGGCGACCTTCTTCTTAGAACAGTCTTAGGCGATATAATAGAAGTACGAATTTCTATAACTGTATGCCAACAAGAATTGATTCATTGTAAAAAATTTCTTTAGGAACACGTACTACAGATTTATTTCAATTTTCAAAGTGAATGTCCTAACATACTGGGAAGTTATCTCAAATGTTTCAGTATTTTCGAGAATAACTTTACAGTTCCAAAAAAATATTTACCTACTGGTTCGTTTGAATTGTGCCAATTCGTTCCCCATACACTGAAGTGTAGTGGATTGTAGCGCTCTGTATACACCTTTGTTTACAGAGCAATATTTTTTAAATTGCTGTGATGATACTGGAGGGGTGACATGGCGTAACTTACCACGACTTGAAATAAATCGTAAAGACTTAAATGCAATCCAAGGAAGGTAATTGGTTGAAAGGTGTTTCATTATTTAGTATAAAGCGGCGTGAAAATTACGGTCACGGTGCCGAGCGTCGCTTCCCGTTTTGATAAAAGGTGGATTGCAGCACATTTTCATCGCGTAGCTACCGATGTTGGTGCTTCCGAAGCCTGCGCGGTTCTACCTCTTTTTCGGGTTCGCTCCGTGCAGTGTGTGTACTGACACATCACGTGACTGAACGTGTAATAGAAAATATTTGGAAACTGTTTATTGAGCATGCCCTGCCAATAAATTGCCAGCCAATACTAAAACTTATAGTAGACTTGACCGTTTCCTTACGAGCATATTGCGCATGTGTGGCCATGTCAAGTCATTACGTAGTTCAATAGAAGCAACTGCAACGAACCGTGATGCACATGCAGACTACTTGGCTTCTCATCTTAATCATATAGACCAGGGAAGACAGAGAATTGCTCTTTTTGTTGAGACCACATTTTTATTGCCACAATGGATTAGTTAACTACATAATTCACGTACAAACTATCTTCAACATTTTATATACCTCTAGGCACATTTTGTGGCTGGTCCTGCATGTTGAGCTAGTAAAATTATGGTGCATGTTTTAAGATAGAAACTTCTGATTACCGACTTTGACCGTATGCTCAGTTCGTTGATTCATTAAAAAGTTCTGAGCATAATGTGGAAGCAATGATCTACATCTACCCATACTCCGCAAGCCACTGATACAGTGCATGGCAGAGTGCGTTCCACTATTATCGAGTCTTTCCTACTCAGTTCGCGTAGTGAACGAGGGAAAAATGACTGTATTCACCTGCACGTGTCCTATTATACTACGATGGCAACATAGTGGTCTGTTTTCCTTCCTTTTTTTTCAGAACAGGTCCACTAAATTTGTCCTACAAGGTTTCCCAAGACTTAAATGAATGAGTAATTCCTTCTTTCGTCAGTTAGAAATTCATTATTTTTGTGTATAGTGCGAAAAATTGTTTGAAGGAAACACAGAGAAGTGTGAAAAAATTTAATTTTTTTGTTTTCCGTTCATATGTAACCAATCGCGCTCACTACAGGACGTGGAGCTGTTTGTTTTCTTAAATCGGATACGTGAACAAGTTAAGGATGGCATTCATGCACCCGGTTAGCGATTTGTTCAGATATGATTTCCTACAAGGGCAGTTGACGAAATAGTTCCAATTGGTAGGTCCCCAATGTCGAAGCACAAATCTTCCATTACCCAGGAACCAGGATTTTTTTTCCAACTTCGTTTTCTCAAGAAGAAATGAGCCTATCAGCGAGTGTGCGGATGCGCGTGCACTTTGTGTGTGTGTGTGTGTGTGTGTGTGTGTGTGTGTGTGTGTGTGTTTTCGTATCTAGAGGCACCCATTTCGAAAAGAACATATGTGCAGTGAAGGCGGATGAATGTTTCCAAGGGACAAACACCAGCGCTCCTCAAACTTCCATGGGCGTTTTGCACTGGGTGGACTAAGTATCATAGCTGTGATCTGTGTTTGTCAGTGTGATTGATGAGAGGGGCTTTTAAGTGCTCAGCCGAGCCTTTTGTTCCATTTTCTGCCTTATATTTGGACAGCTGGCGGTCGTCAGAATATCGCGCAGAAAAATAAAATCGACAACTCAGCAGAAACTCACAGGCGCGCCAGTAATCATCTTTAAGCGTATTTTACCGCGTTGTACCATCGGTTCAGTATGCACGTGTAGACAATCTCAAAAGTTATTTACTGGACTACTATAAAAATGGTCACCAAGGCTAACCTGTTACGAGCTGCTGTACAGAGCTTACTCATAAATTCAGTTCCGAGCGAAACACTGGAGCAACCACACCCATCAAACCAATTATCCTTGTGTATGGGATACGTAAACACCCAACTATTGGGCATTTTCATGCTCCTTGGTTTGAATTAGTGACACCACAGGTGTCTTTAGTCATGTGGTACATTAGTCATCCGATCTAAAGTGTACACTGAGAGGGGTTCTGTGTCTGCTTCAAAAAGTGTCGTATCAAAAGTGATGGGGCGCACTGAAGAGTAATGCTTCCGAATTTCTGGTGTGAAAATCTTTAATATTTACGTAATTATTTTTCAACATATCCGGGCGACGAATAAATTTCCTCCAATGAGAGACCAGTTTATTGATACAGTCACTGCAGAATGTTTAACTTTGTTGACGGAGCCACAATCTCGCCTCTGCTTGTACCGTTTCGTCACTACCAAAGTGAAGGTGTTCTTACGTTTTGAAAACAGGCGAAAATCGGATAGGCGTCGGATTGTTGCAAATGTCGCAGCGCTCGTGTGGTCTTCCATTCTCATGCTGAAGGAGACTCCTCCACTACGTGGACGATCTTATCGTATTCGAAACTAGAGTACAGCACGCTGTCTGACACATTAACGTTGCAAATGGCTGTGTTACGCGCCACAATTGGGAGCCCTCTAGCAGCAGAGGATTGCAAATAACCCTAAATAATAGACATGTAGAGTGGTAATAAACCTTATTTTACTTCAAAAGCTTCTAGAGATTTAATATAAATTCGGTGGCGACCTGTTAGATAGGGCATGAAAACATTGTAAGAGCTGTGCAATGGATCACAGGTAAACCCACATTTTAGTCATCAGGGGTAGTAACAGTTTTGATAACTGTTTCTCACCTCCCACACGCATATGACAAGGTTAAAATCCGTTTTGAAACTTCTTCAGTGCAATTCATATTGGCCATTTTGTAGGAATAGTAAACAAATATCGTATCGTGTGTTAAGATTCCCATATATCACTTCACGTTCGCTAAAGCTGTTCCCCTAAGGCAATACTACGGAAGCAAAGACAGTGTCTTAAGAATAGACCGTAACATATGCACAATGTGAGATAACCTGTAGCACCGAACTGACAACCGTCATTGGTGTCTCCAAGTAACTACGCGATGTTGACTGCTTTAATTACTAGCTTTTGCTGAATGATATTTTTTTTCTATACCTGTTGACGATTTTGTCACGTACGTGGAAGGCGTGCATTTTAAACTACACGAATTTATCTTCTATGGACTATTCATTATCGTAACCGTAACAGAACTTTATCGCACCGTATTAACTACCACAGAGCAATCTCTCACCATCATGTAATGTAAAACTAATATGTTGATACGAATTGGAAATACTTAGTCAAAGTGTTCGTTGGAAATAACATGGTATAGCAAGTTAAGGAAATTTTTATGTAACAATGCAGACTTGTGGAAGAAGGAAATCTTAGGCAACTGGAAATAGTAAAGTGTTGCAAACGAATAATTCGGAATTCCGTTATTAATGTAGTGTACTGCTAGAACACTTTCACAAGTGCAGATTACTATGAAAAATATATGGTATGTACTACAGTTATCTGCGGTATTGAAATATGTTTATACTGCGTAGAGCACGAAATTCTAGTCGCTCACGTGATGCAAGAACAAAATAAAGCGTATATGACATATTATTAGGAAAAATATCTTCCCATTAGGTGATAAATAAAATTACTCGCAATTTTCACGGAACGCCATTGCAGTGTTGTGCAAAATATAGTACATGGAATTACATTTAAGTGGTGCCAATTCTGTGCTTTTATTTCGCAGTTCGGGTACTAGTTCGCCACGCCATTCAACAAATGAATCCCACTCTTACACAGTCAAACTCAGTTCACTTAATCATCACCAAAAAGTAAATCAACCTGAATCGCATGTAGTGTTTATTCACAGCTACTTTAGCCTGTTACTGAACACTTCGTTTCACATTTATTGATTCTTTTACACTTGGGTTAGGGATGCAGGCAAAAATTGTCTAGTGGCCAGAGCAGTGACTTCGTTTGACAGTAGACACACATCACTCAATCAAATGTATCATCGATGGATGTTGTATAAAGGCTTGTACTGGCTAGTCAACAAAAGTTTTTAAGGTGTATTCTGTTTGAAATTAAGAAACATGGCGTAGGGGACAGTTACAGAATACCACAAACTAGTTGTTTTGAGAATGTGAAGAAAGCTTTGTTTTTTCTTGCCAATTTTAGCTGTTAAATTACGGCGATCGAAACCACTTCAGTTAACATGAGTGAGCGTAAGGTAAACGTAGCGCCTAGTGCTATAATCAGGAATTTTACACTGAGTTTCACCCGCTTTCGTCTCATCTAGAGTTAAATTGCTTATTACGGGTGCCACGTGGAACAGCTTGTTACAGTACAATTAGTTGTTTCGACAACCTTGATGGAAACGGGTGTATCAGATTACTACGTCGTATGTTTTAGGATCGATTTGCACATGATCCACCAAGCCGTTTTAAAACAATGCTTGGAAGTAATCAAGAGTTCAAGTTAGACCAGTAGCAAGCAGCTCCAATTTTTGCCGCAGTGAAAACCCGCTTGACATTTGAGAACGTGAACGCGACTTCACAACACCCTAGTTTACACAGTGGCGAACACAAGCAAATGAGCATTAGCAGTAGAAAATTCTGATTTAAACGGTAGCGAGCGAACTGCATTCGGTCGTGCTAGGTTCGTATTCGCTCGTTGTCGGTCTTTCGGCAAACAGTCAAAGGAAGTTACCGTCCTCTGCTGCAGCTTTTGCACTACAGGAAGCTTTATTTTACCGTCCTGTCTGCTTCTGATGGTGACAGTTGTTTGAGCGATTCAGTGGACGGAAGAGAATGTAATGTTGTTAATAAAAGAACCTTTACGTCGTAGTTGCTTCTGGGGCCCAAAAGCTACTCAGCAAAAAGGCCAAATCAAAAGAAAGTGATGGGTAGAAAACTGCCAAAATATTCAAAGGACTAACCGGGCACTTGAGAATCGACGAAAAAAATAAAATGTTTGCGTCAGACTGGTATTAGCACAAGTTGTATTTTTATTAAAAATCAAAAGCGCAATAAATTTCTTTGAAATTAAACGAATATGTATCTTTTATGCCCGTTGAAATTTAAACAATACGGAAGACCTGATAATTCTCGATGCCATTCATGGTAGCTGTACATGACTGATGCATCAGTCGTTTTTTATGTATGTATAGTTTGGGTGGGGGCACACTACTGCCCTCCAACTAATTATCACATTTTAGGAATAACTTATGTGATAGGTCGTATGTTTTATCTCACATCTCTTTAATTATATTTTATTGACATTATAATCGTTAAACCTATTTTTTAAATTATTGATGTGCTTCGCATGTATATACATAAGTAATTAGCTGCGAGATAGCACCTATTGGAATTCGAAACAGTCACCAGCGTAAATTTTTCTAGTTGCCAATAACAAGGTGCAAATACAAATCTTTTCTTTAGATTGGTTGTTAAGTAGCGTTCCGGATTGAAATTTCTCAGTACTAATGAGAAGCCATCAGCGATATACATCAACAAACATACATGCAGCTGAGTGAATTTCACGCATACGTACAAATTCAGACACGTAAATTCTTTTTCCATATTTCGTAAAAAACAGTGCGCTCGTTACGCGAAGCGATACCTCGGAATATGAGTTTTGCTCAGTGTTACGTACTCAGTACCGAAAAACAACGCAACCTTCGTAAGCGATACCCGTTATCTATCTCCCACCATGTGTTAAATTGTCTTTCTCATTAGCATAACCGCTATTTCAGATCATGCAAATACTAGTTCACTTGTGTCCGCTCCAGCACAAACCAGGCGTAAGGTGAACAATGGGTGCGCATAGGACAGTATTACTCAGGCAGCCTTAATATTAATGCAATGTCGCTGGAAAATTCGACGCGTAGGTCTCTACCAACAAGATGGCGCACCATCACACCTTACGGATAACTATTCCTGCGTATGTTGATCTAATATTTCCCAACGGATGGATCGGGTTATTTGTTTTGTGGAATGGATAAGGATCGTGTGTAAAATAAATATAATCAGTGATCTAAAGGATCGAATGCAAAAAGGTGTTTTCCATTCCCGTGAAATTTGTGTGCGAGCTTTACAGTATAATTTACGTAATCGTGGCAACTGGCAACTTTAATTCAAATGATCGTATCTACCATTTGAGTGACATGATTTTGAACCATTCTGTACGTACCGTACCTTACGAAAATGATAGCATTGTCTGTATAGTCCAGAAGTATCGATAATGTTTTCGATAACTTTTTAAGACAGGTAAAGTGCTTTAGGGATTCCTTGAGGAACGCGACGGGGAGATGCCATGCCGTCAGCATTTAGTGTCACTACCAAGCTTGCATAAGTTAAAGAACGAACAATTATTGTGAACATAAGCCCATCATCTGTTCCAATGCACTCTTGTACTTTGCCTAGTCTGTTGTCCATCTACGGACAGAAGGGATCCTGAACACCCTCTGGTTCACACCTCGTAAATTTGTTGCAACTTAGCGGTAGGCGACGCAATTGAGATTTTCCATTTGCAGTAGGGGATTCTGTGGCTCTCATAATTTTTGTAAGCACCGTGGAAGAGCTTCACATTTTGACCCCAGAATGTTTCTGAACGTGTTGCCTTCCTCGGTCTTAGTATTATTATCAGTGAAGGAATTTTTTAAAAATTCAACAGTGGCAATATTGTCAACTTCAGCAGAGAATTTTAGGATTGTGAAACGCGAAGAATTTCCGTTTATGCCAAATGTCAGCTACTGAAAAAACTGCAACTGCCAACTTCCCTGAAATGCATATGCTCTCGTTAAGAAAAATCGCGTAAAGATCCTAAAGTTGCGTCATTGTTTATAACCGGTAGTGTCTAATTTTCCATTTATCAGCCATTAATGAGGTGAATCTACGTGGATGGTTTTTGTGAGGTCTTAATTATTCAACATTGTAGGAATAAAGTTGTGAAGATATGGTAGGAAAAATTGTTGAAGTGCTAGAAACAATGCACGTGGGAGACTAATTCCTGGTTCCTGCTGCCAAGGAGTAAAGATGTTATCGTAACGATAGTGGTAATGACGTATTTAATTTTCCTCGTCAGGCCTCAGATATGCCTGTACGTGTAGTAGCTCGAAAGCTTTCGTCCGTTAACATTTGGTCTTAAGGATGAATGGGGAAAGGCTAGATAAATAGCATATGTAGCAACTTTCAGAACTAAGTACCCGTTACAAGTTTTCCGTTGTTAGTTTGGCACACGAAAGCAGCATATTTGCGTTCTAATATTTGTTTTTCATTTTGTATACTGTAACCGCAGTTCTTCAGACAGAACTCTTACGTTGAGACAAAGTTCTTACACTTCCGTTCATTTGCGGCTACTTTAATATGCAGATACTTTGTTTTTGGTTGCAGCCACCGCAGCAGCAGAACAAAAAGATGCCCCGTGGGAAAGCTGATGCTAAACCTAGAGGCCGGATGACGGCTTACGCTTGCTTCGTACAGACATGCCGCGAAGAGCACAAGAAGAAACATCCGGATGAAAATGTGATATTTGCAGAATTCTCAAAGAAATGTGCAGAGAGGTGGAAGGTAAGTTTTCAATTTACGCCATGGAAATTATTCCTTTCATGCAGAACAGCGGTATGATACAACGTAAATAGTGTATTGTTGTATCCTGGTTGTTAATGTCATGAGACGGGTCACATTTAAGGCTTTAGCGTGCCTTTTGGATGATTGAGTTTAATCGAAATTGCTTATATCTGCAATCGCATTCACAACGTAGCATCACTTGCAAGGCGAATAGATACACGAAACAAGCTTCGCTGCAAGCAAGAGAGAAAGGAATTTGGTATCGTATCGCAGCATCAGCGTAGCATGCGAGCATTATTATCCCGGCTTTCAAACTGAAGGCAAACGGGTTTTCGGCAGGAGCGTCCAGTCGCGTAGCTCTCTCTTTGAGCAACGTTGCCAACTCTGAGCACAGAAGCAGAAGTAACGAAAATAATTGAAAACGTTTGGATTTTTCCGACATTTGTGTTACGATGCACTGAGAACGTTGCGTACGAAACACGCTTTGCGTTTCCGAGTGTACTAAATATAAATTTAGAACTCGCTTTTTTTACATCGTTCGGGAATCTGAATCTATATGAAGTAATAAAAAATGTGATCTTGCAGTTTTATTCATTCTGCAATTGCAAAATCATATTCCCTGCAGTTATAAGCAGTACGTTGTCATTTGCAGTGGTATTTTGCCGTAACTTGCCCCTGCCCTCGCGGTTGCAAAGCTCCACTGGCGCTATTTGCCGCAGCAGCTGTATTGATGTTTCCATTGGTTACTGTTTGCTCCGGGAAATCTCTGCGATGCAGGAGTAAGCCCCCCTTTGCCCGTTAGCGCGCCTGGTCGATACGGTTTCCCGCGTTCGTTATCATTGCGCGTCACCCGTTTCGCGACCTCCCTGCCTTTGAATTTAATATTAGAAGGAAATGCCATGAAGATTCAGAATTTTGAGGTCTACTTATGACAATACCATCACAGTCTTCGGCGTCTATCAGTAAATTACGAACAAAAATATTTCAGCGTTGCATAAGGGGAGAAAAAAATACTGTAATTAAAAGTTTCTGCAACCATAGCTTTTTCTTACATGGATTGCGGAGAATGAATGTGTCTCTCTCTTTCATACAAATTACTTTAAAGTGTATGTTATACAAAGAATCCACTTGATGACTAAATTTCATCAGTAATTCAGTTTGTATTCATGTGGATAATTTGTGTCTGTTGTTAAAGCATATTAACAAGTTAAGTGGTTATTTAGTGTACTTTGCTGTTGACTCATTCACTAGCTTGATGCCAAAAGTCTGCCTTTGCGTTCACCAATGGTGTTAAGATAAAGTAGTTGCAGCATATGATGTTGATGGGAGTAAATGTAGCTGTAATTTGTTTATGATTGTTTGTTGCTTTATTACTTTAATTTTTATTTGTTTTGTTTGTTCAAATTGCCCTAGGGTATTAGTTTTCTTTTGGTGCCTGGTGTATCATATTTATAGAACAAACTTTATTCCCAGCAAAATGTTACATAGTCTTTAATCTTGCCAACTAGATTAGTACTGCGGGAAATAATTTGTTGGACAAAAAATATGGTTAATTTTGGTATAGAAGATGACACATAACTGGTGGCAAAGTACTATAGTTAATTTTGTAGAGAGTTTATAGGCGGATAGTAAACAGTCACTCGTTTCCAAGACTCCATCTGCTAAATATCCTATTTTACTATGATTGAGCTTTTTTAAAAAAGAAGCTGGTGCTTTTTTGACACAGTGATAAATTTGTGTGGTGTAACTACGAAGCCAAATGTAAAATATTGCTGCAAACCAACAGATTCTCCATGACTATAGAAATCAATGCAAGTGAATAAAATATTGAAAACAATAAATTACCATAAAAATTTGGTTCACCATGTTTTCATGCCAGAATATTGAAGAGAAAAGGGCAAAGCAGTAAAATGATCATGAAAACAGAGTTCAGTTGGTTTATAATTCCATAGATTTTTCTGCCTAGACAAGTGTCAGAATCACAGTAATACTGTCTTAAACAGTTTCCATGTAATTGAGTATCTAAATTTAATCTTCTGTACCTTGTAAAAAAAATTTTCTTACAGACCATGGTTGATAAGGAAAAGAAGCGTTTTCATGAAATGGCAGAAAAAGATAAGGAACGTTATGATGCTGAAATGGAAACCTACACACCCCCTAAAGGAGAAAAGGCGCATGGCAGGAAGAGGAAACATGCCAAGGACCCAAATGCACCAAAAAGGGCATTGTATGTAATAGTATCCTATAGTAACCTGCATTGATTATGTAAATTATTACTTTAAATATTGACAAGTATTCTCTCTCTCTCTCTCTCTCTCTCCCCCCCTCTCTCTCCCCCTCTCACAAACCCCTCCCTGTGTGTGTGTGTGTGTGTGTGTGTGTGTGTGTGTGTGTGTTATATATATATATATATCTCTTTCAAGTAGTGTTTACTGTGGGATGTAGATAATAGCACCAATATAGTGCACCATGCAACAACCATAGTTTTTATCCACAGATCAGCATTCTTCTGGTTTTGCCATGATGAGCGCAGTAAAGTAAAGGCACAGAATCCAGAATTTGGTGTTGGAGACATTGCTAAGGAGCTGGGCCGGAGATGGTCAGAAGTCGATCCGGAGCTGAAAGCCAAGTATGAAGCAATGGCAAAGAAAGACAAAGCACGATACGATAGGGTAAGTTTTTCGAAAATTGGGTTCCTTATATTTTGTACTGAGTAATTATATCAGAATTTAATTTAATGCTTACTTTTTATAGAGAAATATTTCCAGTAATATTCATTGTATTTCTGTTTTATAGGAAATGACAGCATATAAGAAAAGGCCAAAGCAAGGAGGGCAGGGAGCTGCAACAGTGAAGAAAGGAAGTGAAGATGAAGACGAAGATGAGGACGAGGACGATGATGTTGAAGATGGTGACGAATAGTTTGGCTCCAGTATTTCATTGCCATGTCATCTTTATTAAGGAACTTTTGAAAGGACATCATATCTCATAAATTCATCCGTACCCTTTACCAGTTTTTCACTCACCATAATTTGAGTTCAAAGAATGAAAGTGAGTTTTCAGGAAGAGCATACTTCAGGATGCAGGAGAAGTGAGGGAGTGTGTGTGTGTGTGTGTGTGTGTGTGTGTGTGTGTGTGTGTGTGTGTGTAAATAAATTTTTCAGTAACAGTAACTCACAAATATTTTAATTTGTCTTAATGCAGCAAAATTACTTAATGTGAGCTTTACCAGTGAGTCACTGATGCATTTCTGCAGGTGTTGTTTGGTAAGTGTTTCAGAAATGCATCACACTGCTCAAATGTCCTCCCATTTTAGTTACATCACCTGTATGTGTTTCTGATTCTGTTAAAAATACTGGCCATCACCAAAGTTCTTTCTATTGAATTTCAAGAATGACCTGCAACACATACCTCTTTACAGTCTTTCATCATCTGTGCAGTGGTTTTGTGCCATTTCAGATCAGGGTTTTACTGCCTCTTTGTTAATGTGTGAAAAAAAAATGTAGTTAGTCTTTGGTGTGTGCCAGTGTGTTGTCATTGTAATCTAGAGTATTTCTGAAGTTGCAGATGATCTTAGCCAATTCTTTGCAACTTGAAGGACTTCCCCCCTTCTCTCAAAAACTTACGTAAGGGTTTAAAATAGTTGCGTCGTGTTTTCTCTTGTCATGATTGGGAGTGCTGTTGTGTGTTCTCTTAAGCCATCAGTGTGTGCAAACAAGCGGACAATATTTTTCAGTGTTTTGAACTCTATGGCATAGCCAAAAGAGTGCAAATCTTAAAACTTCTTCGTATTAATGAAGAAGTCATTGTATTAAGACGGTTTTAATAGCCTGTTCTCTTTTTGAGGAAGAGGTTTCATTTGATGGAACTAGCAGTAAAGAAGAGAGTTTTTTCAGGTTCTGTTTCCATGTCTCTAAGTGTAACATTCCCAAATTGAAAATAAGGAAAATTTGTACTTTGTGACATGGGTATTCAAATACAAATAGCAGTACCTCTGATTTTGTGTGTACAACTGTATTAAAAATTGTCAAAATATTTTTATTGATTTGGAGATTTAATGAAAACCTGACTTAGAGTTCGAAAAGAACAAGAGTTGCGGTTATTTTTAGGAAATTTCAAATAGAGAAAGGCACTGTTTGTTTTGTATCTAATAGTAATTAATAAACTTTTAAGAAAAGTGATTGTCAACTTTAATTCCATTGCTTTACAAAAGGCAAGAAATAAATCTGTCAGGCATTGTTTTTATTGGACCGTTGATTTGCCCACAGTAACATGTTAATAAGAGAAATTTGTTTCCTAAGAAAGACTGATTATGCAATGTTATTAGTTATATTAACTTCACTGACATTTGAACACAAAGTAATTTATATTCACTAGTGTTGACACCAGCAGTGCTGCTTGCGTGTTGTGGATGTAATTGTGGCTCGTGTAGACGTTATCCACAGGAAACAGAGAGTTCAACAGATTTGTTTTTGTCAATTCACTGAGATTGATTTTAGTAAAAATTTAGCCACAGCTATAGTTATGTTATTGTCTGTGTAGTTGCATATTTTAGGATTGACATTAGAATGTAATAATAACTTGTTAAATGAATTTTTGAAGAGCCCTTTTAATTTCTATTTTTCCTCAAGGCTTAAGCGAAGTGTAAAAATTCACCTCCAAATTGTTTCCAAACACAAGTCACTAATCTTCAGTATTGATGCAGATGTGAATAGCCAGACAACTTGTAAAATAAATTGCAGTAATGAAGTGACACTTGAGACCTAAGCATGTTCATAAAAGTTTTCATTTGCCGAGTTGTCATTGTGAAAGGCATATTGTCCTAAATCAGCTACTCACTCCTAACTTGGCTTGTCACAGTTTGTGTTCAGGTTTTACTGCTTTCTGCCTTTTAATTCATGCTGCTCGCTGCTACCATATACTTACTAACAGCTGTCATCCGTCCACTTGATCCCAATTTTTGCACAGTGGAAAAAAAGCTGTGCAATAGCTTGTTTAGAATGGGATATTATAGAAGTCTTAGCACGTTAAAAACTTATTTCTACTGTCTTTTGGCAACTGGAATGTTGCTCCTTTTTATGGTAATTGATGAATTTGATAGAAATAACATGTGGTGTCTACTGATAAACGTGACTAATTATTTTCCATGTTGTCTGCCTACAATTAGTTTGGGGTATATAATTATTTTTTGATCCTATCAAATACCTTGGGGTTTCTGAAGAGATCATCGGTTCTTTACTTGCCTGTAGGGTGTATACGACCCGGGAAAAACCTGGGAATTTTTCATTGTTTTAGTTACCATTTAAATTTTTGTGATTTTGACTGGTAAGAACCAATACTCTAACGAAGGATATTGCTGTATCCCGCTTCTGCAGAATAATACTGCAGCAACAAAATATGGAGGAGAGGGGAAAAAAATAAAACGTAACACGCCATATACAACAAAACACAGTGCTCATACAAGCATCTGCCAACCAAAGTGTGTCAAAGGCTTTAGGAAGAATTTGCAGTGCTTCCTAACAACAAATTGCATCCGATGAGCGTGACGTGACAGCTGTTTACATTAAATTCATTTGAGCAATTGCGGGCAGGCTCTTGTACATGTGCAGTTGAGCCGCTTATGAGTAGTACCTTCTCCCGCTTCTGGCTACAGATGCGTGGTTGGGCGCCACTATCTAAATTTCTACGGTTCAGAAATATCTTAGATCTGGGGCTGATGCGCAGAGCAGTCTGATTTGTAGTGGGGAGGTGGGTATCTCCACATGACCTGTGTTTACGTTTAGTGATTTTGCTGTTTCCTCTTCATTTATTGCTCTCACATTAAATGTAAACAAAATGGATTTCTGTGGCCTGGAGCTACCAAATGAATTAAAAAATGTTCGCATAATTACGGAAGGCTAAAATATGTTCTTAGTTCCAGGTTTTATTTCCAGCTTTCCGACAGTCAAGCATTAATCACCTAGCAGAACAATGAAGTTATTTTTGTCGGTTTGCTAAAGAGATTTGGCTTTTATTAATCCTTTTGCGCAGAGGCATTCAATTTATTTGAAACGGAGTGTTTAATTTCACATTGTTGGCTAGTTTCAACTGTTCGCTGCATTTCAAGTGCATATTTTCCATCTTCTAGCTTGCATGGCATTATGCCATAATAAAGAACAAAACATGAGATAATACAGTACTGGTACTCAAGAAAATTTACATCCGAACCTGGGCATAACGATCTACATCTACACGACTACTCTGCAATTCACATTTAAGTGCTTGGCAGAGGGTTCGTCGAACCACAATCATACTATCTCTCTACCATTCCACTCCCGAACAGCGCGCGGGAAATACATTTGAGCAATTGCGGGCAGGCTCTTGTACATGTGCAGTTGAGTCGCTTATGAGTAGTACCTTCTCCCGCTTCTGGCTACAGATGTGTGGTTGGGCGCCACTATCTAAATTTCTACGGTTCAGAAATATCGTAGATCTGGGGCTGATGCACAGAGCAGTCTGATTTGTAGTGGGGAGGTGGGCAGTCTAGACATGAGTATGGTTCACGAAATTCCGATGCTCTTGAAGTATCCTTTGATGTGTTGTTTCTTTCATGACATAATGCAAGATCTTTTAACGTTTTACACGTACGAACATGCGGGCTTCTTGCATCATCATAACTGTGCAGGCGCAGTGACGCCTGTTATCTGGCGCTCTGACAACTGCTGAAAAGAACAAATTTCTAACAGGTCATAGGAAAATATTTTGAATGGAGGTTTGAAAAGTGTTACTTTCAAAGTAAATTTCCTTTTATGCAAGATGAACTACATATGTGCGAGAATGTACTCTGATTTTCTTAAATCAGAGCGTTTGACTCTTTCAAAAATCAACTCTTTGAGGACGACCATCTAGAAGAATTTTGAGCCCAGAAGCTCAGACATTTACATCGTTATTAAAAATTTTACTGGCACATTTGTGTGATGTATCTTAAAGTGTAACATACACAAAAAGATCAGCATTATATGTGGAAGCAGCATTATATGTGGAAGCTTAGCTTCTCTTGCAGCTTATTAATCTTAAAGACCAATATTATTTGTGAAAGCTTTGTTTTTCTTGTAGCAACACTATGTATATTAATTTAAACCATTAACTTTCCTTTTTTGTATGTTCACGCTACTTAAGAGTGATCTTGCTATTGGTTGACTACATCACGTGTCCTATGCTGTCATCAACTGGCGAGGTCACTTGACATGAGCTATGACTGGCTTACAAAAGCGCATCGCAATCTCGATTTCATTGCTTCGGAAAGTAACGTGCAGTGTTTGATGGAATTTGAATTTATACCTCAGTAACACAAAAAAATGGAGCGTACATGTTGCACATCAAAGATCTTTCCAAAATGTTTTTGCCCCCCTGGGTTTCATTTTCTAAAGTACCAGCAAATTCTACATCTGTGTAGAAAACCATAAACATTCTAAGGATTGATCAGTTTTACAGTGCCGAGGAAAAGTATACTGTCACTTAAAACGGAGAAAGTGTATTTTCAACCGGGAATTCCGGGAATTTTTTTCCTTGTCCATGTATACACCCTGTGCTTGACAACAAGTGCTTTAAGAATTTTGTGGTAACTTTTGTCAGTGTTCTCATCTTTGCTTAAGACATTTCGTAATTCCTTTAGTTCATTCTCCTGTGTGGTAGGTTCCCCACTGTGCTCTTAGTCAGACTGAATTTCTGGCAAGTCAATGTAGTAATATCCACTTCATTCATTCTGTGTGGTTTAGCTTTGTTTTCTGTTGCTTGTGAGTTTCTCTCCTGCTTGAGGTGGTTTCTACACCGTCAGTTGTATCATTGTGTATGGAAATCACACTGCTACAGTGTTAACAATGCACTTGTGGATTTAGAGGAGTTGACTATGCCATACTTAGTATATTAGAAGTTTGTCATATTTAATGCTTTCTTTTTCAGATCCGTTTTGAAGAATAAAAATTACTTGTTCTTCAACATAGTCATGAACACTTACAAATTATTGGCCAGTATATTAACTGTTTAAACAAATGCACTAATGTACAGTTTAACTTGGCACCTTACACGGGTGAATGGAAATGTTTCCTGCCGTGCAGTCACTACGTAACAAAACGTGTACCTGTGCTGCCTCGAAATATTTGAGGTACTAATTGTTTAAAATATTGTATACAGTTGAACCTGTAATATTGTTGGTAAAAATATCATTATATTGCTATTCACTGCTACTGTGAAAAATATTGCTTGCTGTGTAACTTTGGCACCAGGTGGAGCCTAGAAAATACTGGCAGACTTTTGATTTTTGTGTTGCCAGAACCCCAGACTGAAATGGAATGCCATCTTGTATTAAACTTACAGTAGTGCATGATTTCACAAAATAAACATCAGCAATAAACATCAAATAAAGGAGTGTGCAAAATCAGTTTTAAAATAAGCTGCTTTGTACTACTAGTGTTTTTAATGCATTGATAGTGTTTGAGGGAATGTTTCCTGTTTCTGTTCTTCAGTGTTGGCATTGAGATTCTGCAATCTAAAACTATATTTCATTGAACATTGTATTAGTTGTTATATTAGAAATGACTTATTATATCTAACAAGGGTACCATCCATGTCAATCATGAACTGTGATGAGTCATTGGTATGTTGTAGAGTGACCTGTCCTGAGTACGTGGCAAGTGGCTTTACATGCAACAGCCCCTAGTTCCTGAGAAAATCGATATTTATTTTATGTGGATCTTGTTAAATTTTAATGTTGGTAGTGAGTCTAATGCAGCAGCTAACATGTAGGCTTACCGCACTGGTGGCACAGGTTCAGATCCGGACGCTCTACTTTTTCAGGTTTTTTTCATACAGAGTATTGTTAAATAGTAGGTCATGCTAAATTATTCAAAAATAATTATTTTTGCCGTAGTAGTTAAATTAATAGATTGGTCTTCAAACTTTCTTCGGATGTGTGTTCATTTTGTTGCGCAATAGATCAAGGAATTGCCTCTTTCGCTACTGCAAGTATTACTGTACTAGAGTAAAATTCTGGATGACATTCGTTTTTGGAGCAGCCTAAACAAACGTTCGAATATACTAAGCACATTTAATGGAAACTGTCTCTTCAAGTGCATAGATTTTTCAGAAGCAGTACTAAAACACAGCAAACTATGAAGTGTTGATTGTTAATTGCACTAGCTTCAATTGTTTCCTGCACAACCTGGAAAACACGACATTGAATGTGAGCGAATGATGTATTCCTGCTCTTGCAGCGCTTGTTGTTGTACCCTGAATTGTTCCTTTTTCAATCACCTGTTTTGGATCTTTCTGCAATTTTCATAATCAGCTTTATGGAGTAAACATGCTGTTAAGCACTGAAGAAGCAGTGAAAGCTGTTGCTTTAGCGGAAGATGGCTGCAGCATGCATTACATTGCAGAAGTATTGAAGACTACACGTTCCATGATTTCCAGAATGTACGTAACAGAGAAACTGCAGGCTTGGCAAGATCAGGAACAGGCCGTAGAAGACCAACATCAGAGTGAGATGACCGCTTCTTAAAACTACAAGTTCTCCACAACTGTCACACCACCGTTACTAAAGTGTAAAATTGGCTCGCCTAGTTTAGAGGAGTAATGGTAGTGAGAGAACCATTCAAAGAAGACTGGAAGAAGCCAAGCTTTAGTCTGGTAGACCTGCTACAGGTCTGGAACTCACCAGAGAGCATTGCACAGCTTGACTACGTTTTGCAATGGAACACCTTGGCTGGACAGTAAAACATTGGGCTCAAGTGTTCACTGATGAGTCGCAATTTGACCTCCGATCACCCGACAGAGGAAAGAGGGTCTGGAGAAGGCCAGGAGAAAGGTATTAATCTTACTGCTCATCGGTATGTGGAAGAAATCCTTCTGAAGCATGTTATGCATTTCAATCCATTTATTGGTTGTGGTTTTACACTAATACATGCCCACATGTTGCGAGAATTGTGCAAGAGTTCTTGGATGAAACAGGGATTCATGGTATGGGTTGGCCTGCATAAAGTCCTGATTTGAATACTATTGAGTATGTTTGGGACCGGCTGAGGAGAAGAGTCCATCAGCACTTTGCAGAGACCCCACAGGAATGCCCTTATGGAAGAATGGAACATAATAATCGACACGACAGTACCGCATCGATCAGGAGCATGGCTGAAAGGTTGAATGCTATCAGTGGTGTAAGAGGTGGCAATACACGCTTTTGAAGAGTCCAATGTCTGCAAAGTAAAGTGTGAGGTGTATAACATCAAAACAGACGTGCAGTACCTTTGAGGTTATTCAAAATTTCCTTGAAGTGTGCATCTCTTGCTTAATTTGTTACATTTGTATATAATCTTCTTTCTTTTTCATTGTTGGACCTGTCGATGGTACTGTGCCACAATATTCCATCAAAGATAGTGGATTGGTCTGTTTATTTAATAGTAGTCTGTATGACAGAATTCAAACACAAGTACGTAGGAATCATTTGAACTGGTATTGTCATTGTGGTAGTCCTGAAAGTTAGCTGCTGTTGCGCTTGGCTAACTTGGTCGAAACGTGGCAGACGTTACTGGGACAGGTGACGTGCGTAAAACTGCAACATCAATTTTCTAGGAAACTACGGACCAGCACATGAAAAACAGCCAGATACTAAGTACAGGTCCCTCCACAACATACAGAAAGCCCATCTCGCATGGAATAAGGATCTCAGCAAGTCTGCTAGAGGGCGTGCATGGCTGGTGGCAAGTAGATTGGGTAACTGCCACCTCGCACGCTGAACCTCTCACATGGTGCGGTATTCGGCACAGACGTTAACTGGCTAGCTTGACACATGAACAGTTGGGCGCATGTGCCAGCCGAACTGCAATCTTTCTCGAATGATTGTAAAGAAATTATTTGGTAAAAAAAATAGGTTTTTCACACACCTTATAGCTCCATTCATGGGCTTCATGATTAACTATCATTTCATTAATGGTAATATTGTGATATTTTGGATTAAGTAAACTACTGCAAGAAGGTCGGGAAGTATGCAGTGTGAAAAATAGTTGTAATGACTTTGTCCTGTACTCGTGCACCAGCAAAACAGCCAGAATAAAATCATCACAAAAATTCCTCATATCTCATATATGGTTTCAGATATCAAAACAAGACTTTGGCAAATGTTAACGTGCAAAGAGGAAAGTATTCAGTCATACGATTAATATGCGAAACTTATGTATACACTGCAATATTCAAGTGACTACGGATTGTTTCAATAAAATTGTATATTATTTTAGTGCCATCAATAGCTGTTGAAACAAGAACATACATGTGAGGAAGTTTCTTAGACTATCGACATGTCTTTTCATAGGTCGCTGTTTTATTATTCTGTCGCAATTTCAACTGCATTAGAATGTTAGTGACATGAATATTTGCAAACTGCTGGATTTTGAAGCAGATTTGAACGTGGTAGCGAGAGATCTTAGGTATTACTCATAACGTCTCTCTGAAGAAGTTGAAAGGTAATAAGAAATATGAGGAAAATTAATCTATATTTCTGTTGAAATTTTAAGGGGGCAAAAGAATTTCATTTCTGTATCTGATCTGAGAAATATGAAAACATCTATTACTCATGACAAATGTGATGCAGTTAGTAAAGTGGAGGAATAAAATTTAATTTTCATCAGGTTACCTTCCATTCGGAAAGTGGGTGCATTCAGCGACTATTGTGGCTTATAAATTAGTGTGTTCAGCAATCGGTTGTCCTTTTTTAGATTTTATTGTGCAAATCCAGATTTTGGCTAGTGGTTAGCCATTCTCAACGCACTATTTCCTATTCTCGGTGCATGTAAGTCCCTGTTGTTTGGGTATCAGTCACATTTCTTGGAATACTACTGCCAAACAACGGAATTAAATCCATCGACAAGAGAAAATAGTGCATTGAGAATGGCTAGCCACTAGCTGAAATCTGGATTTGCGTAACAAAATCCAAAAAAGGACTCTATAATTTATAAAACAATGAAATTGGTTGTGTTCCTTCACATCATTTAACATGACTGGTTGTCCTACTAATTGCAGTACTTTCTTTCATTTCTTCTGAAGTGGTAGGTCAGTTCATAAAAGATTTTTGAAGTATCGCTCTTGGGCACAATTATATGTTGGGTGGAACAGATGATACTCTTCAAAATGCTACATCACAGTTTTGTTCGTAAGTGTCTTGTTAGTAGTGGCCACAGTACTGTACAAAGTAGCCCAAAAACAAAATAGCTTTTGAATTCTCAAACTTGATGAAGAGCACCCTAGTTTGTGTTTTATAGCTGGAGGTCTCGATAGAGAGAAATTGGTGAGGTATAAACATTCGCTGAGGACCATACCTGCAAAAATGACTTTTGGTTTGGTTCAGCATGCAACTGGATAAATGTAATATAGTGGCGTGACTGATGTATTCATCTGCATATACATAGATACTTCGCTAGCCACCAGTTGGTGTGTGGCGGAGGGTACTCTGTACAATCTGTGATATTCAGAGCAGTGTGGTAGTCTATTGGTTAAAATAGTTCTGACAAGCTAAAAGTTCGTCATCATGTTTGCATCTGTTGTTAATTTGAATAAATCTCCATTCTGCAAACTTTGAATGCAGAAAAAGCACACATTAATATTATTGTAACCACATAAAAGAAAGGCTCATGCTGACGTGAGTGAGCACTACTGGATGAGACATGCAAAATTACTCGAGTAGATTTTCGTTTTAGTAATGAAGTATCTTTAGTTGTTTTATGTTGGCTGTTCTCTTCGTAGAGTTTCTCTTTTCTGGCTTTCCTCTTGGAAAATTGGCGTTATGAAAAGTTATAAATTCGGTTGCATAATGTGCAAAGCCATATGCCAAAATCAGTGTGGGTTTAAAATAATTAACTACTAGTATGACAAAGAAAGTAGTATGACAGGAAGTGCAAAATGCAGCAAAGGATCAAGTAGGTAAAAAGACGAGGGCTAGTAGAAATCCTTGGGTAACAGAAGAAATATTGAATTTAATTGATGAAAGGAGAAAATATAAAAATGCAGTAAATGAAGCAGGCAAAAAGGAATACAAACCTCTCAAAAATGAGATCGACAGGAAGTGCAAAATTGCTAAGCAGGGATGGCTAGAGGACAAATGTAATGATGTAGAGGCTTGTCTCACTGGGGGTAAGATAGATACTGCCTACAGCAAAATTAGACCTTTGGAGAGAATAGAACCACTTGTATGAATATCAAGAGCTCAGATGGCAACAGAGTTCTAAGCAAAGAAGGGAAGGCAGAAAGTTGGAAGGAGTATATAGAGGGTTTCTACAAGGGCGATGTACTTGAGGATAATATTATGGAAATGGAAGAGGATGTAGATGAAGACGAAATGGGAGATATACTGCGTGAAGAGTTTGACAGAGTACTGAAAGACCAGAGTCGAAACAAGGCCCCGGGAGTAGACAACATTCCATCAGAACTACTGGTTGCCTTGGGAGAGCCAGTCATGACAAAACTCTACCATCTGGTGAGCAAGATGAATGAGACAGGTGAAATACCCTCAGACTTCAAGAAGAATATAATAATTCTAATCACAAAGAAAGCAGGTGTTGACAGATGTGAAAATTACCGAACTATCAGTTTAATAAGTCACAGCTGCAAAATACTAACGCGAATTCTTTACAGACGAATGGAAAAACTAGTAGAAGCGGACCTCGGGGAAGATCAGTTTGGATTCCATAGAAATGTTGGAACACGTGAGGCAATACTAACCTTACGACTTACCTTAGAAGAAAGATTAAGAAAAGGCAAACCTACATTTCTAGCATTTGTAGACTTAGAGAAAGCTTTTGACAATGTTAACTTTCAAATTCTGAAGGTGGCAGGGGTAAAATACAGGGAGCGGAAGGCTATTTACAATTTGTACAGAAACCAGATGGCAGTTACAAGAGTCGAGGGGCATGAAAGGGAAGCAGTGGTTGTGAAAGGAGTGAGACAGGGTTGTAGCCTCTCCCCGATGTTATTATATCTGTATATTGAGCAAGCAGTAAAGGAAACAAAAGAAAAATTCGGAGTAGGTATTAAAATTCATGGAGAAGAAGTAAAAACTTTGAGGTTCGCCGATGACATTGTAATTCTGTGAGAGACAGCAAAGGACTTGGAAGAGCAGTTGAACGGAATGGACGGTGTCTTGAAGGGAGGATATAAGATGAACATCAACAAAAGCAAAACGAGGATAATGGAATGTAGTCGAATTAAGTCGGGTGATGTTGAGCGTATTAAATTAGGAAATGACACTTAAAGTAGTAAAGGAGTTTTGCTATTTAGGGAGTAAAATAACTGGTGATGGTCGAAGTAGAGGATATAAAATGTAGACTGGCAATGGCAAGGAAATCGTTTCTCAAGAAGAGAAATTTGTTAAAATCGAGTATAGATTTAAGTGTCAGGAAGTCGTTTCTGAAAGTATTTGTATGGAGTGTAACCATGTATGGAAGTGAAACATGGATGATAACTAGTGTGGACAAGAAGAGAATAGAAGCTTTCGAAATGTGGTGCTACAGAAGAATGATGAAGATAAGGTGGGTAGATCACATAACTAATGAGGAAGTATTGAATAGGATTGGGGAGAAGAGAAGTTTGTGGCACAACTTGACTAGAAGAAGGGATCGGTTAGTAGGACATGTTTTGAGGCATCAAGGGATCACAAATTTAGCATTGGAGGGCAGCGTGGAGGGTGAAAATCGTAGAGGGAGACCAAGAGATGAATACACTAAGCAGATTCAGAAGGATGTAGGTTGCAGTAGGTACTGGGAGATGATGAAGCTTGCACAGGATAGAACAGCATGGAGAGCTGCATCAAACCAGTCTCAGGACTGAAGACAACAACAACATGACGAATATTCTTCAGAGGAGTATGAAATTGCAAGAGATGTGGGATGTTGTTAACTGCCTGATTTGAAAAAAAAAAAAAAAAAAATTCTGTCCTCGTAGACAGTTTTACTTAATTTTATTTACTGGTCCCTCAATGTGTGCCTTAGAACCAGTTTATTAATTATTATCCCATTCCTTATTAGATTGAGGATGTAGCCAAAAGTTCCTAAAATTTTAATTTTTCTCATTAATGGTTCGGAATACATGGGATTACCTGTTGGTGTGTTTCCAGATAGATGCTACTTGAATCAAAATAGCACGTTGGCTATGAACTGAATGGTTAATGGCCATATATATATGAGAGATGGTTGGATTGGCTGGTGTGAAAGAGATGCTTATATATGTAAAGTTTCGTTATAAACTTGTGAAAACTACTGCAGAAACACAGCAAGCCTATAGACACACAGATTTAGGGCACACACAGTCTTAGTAGGTTTTTCAAAAACAGGTGAACAGGGCTGCTGTGTTAGATTGTCAGTTGGTATCATACCAGAATATGTTCAGAAAGCAAGTGATCTGACACTGTCACAATATCTCTCCAACATTGTACAAATTCTATTGTGTTGTCAGAATAATGTATATGACTAGGACTGTTATGAAGTTTGAGCAACAACTGCTTTGAGACCATCAGAAGCAACATAGTGTGGAAGTGTGCAGGGAACTAAGCATACTAAGTAAAAAGCTCTGAACTTTGTAATGTGACAAAAGCTAGCCAAAAAACCTATGACTTTGGAATAAGCAGCAATTGTCATAACAGATGGGATCCTTATTTCAGAATTGCCCGCAGCATTTATTTTATTTGTGTAATACATCTATTTGTTGGAGAGAAGCAAGAATTTAGGTAATTGTAGAACAAATCTAGAGTGTGTGCTGTCATGTTATAATATTATTAAAATCTGCCTATTACATTTAAGAGCGGGCAGGTTTTGCTCCTCTACCTCCCCCCCCCCCCCCCCCCTCCCTTTGATATCGGTGACACAACTTTCTCATTAAAATATTTCTCGATATGGCAGAAAGAAATGCAGTTTCTGACTGTTTGTACTGCTGTATTGTGTTGCCATTGTTGTTTTGAAATAAACCTCCATTGTTGTTCAAGCAGTTGTAAATTACTCACAGTTCTAGTAAGTCTCATCTGTATGAGGTTTCTCACAGATGAAGAGGTGTCGGCTATAATAAATGAAGCAAGTGAAGGTGATGAAAGTGATCCAGAAGAAAATACAGTTGTGACGTAAGATAGTGACAGCAATTGAAAATGAGTCAGGTTGATGGAGTTCATCCCCTGGTGAACATCATGCAGCTGCTTCCAGCACCATTGTTACAGCAAAAAGCAGTAGGGAATATATTACCATGCCTCCAAGGCAGGTACACTGGTCGGTGCAAAATAGTGAATTCTACTGAAGGTTTGACTCCTGAAGGCTTGACCTCTAGTGTGTGTCTTTCAAAAAGTTTATAACTCCTGAAATAATGAAAATTATTGTTGAGTATACAAACCAAGAAGCTCGCAATAAGAACTTAAAACTTACAACCATAAAACAAATGTACGTCTCCATCAGTATTTTGATACTCGTAGGCATAAATAAAGACACTAGACTGCGTATTGAGGACTTATGGGAGTGAAGTACTGGGAAAGAATATGTACATAGCTACAATGAGTTGTATTCGATGTGGAGAACTTCTGTCCCTGATTATCATTTGATGATAAAGAAACAAGAACCGAAAGAAGAAAGCAGGATAACTTTTCCCCTTCGTGAAGTTTTTGACAAAATTGTTGAAATGTTTGTGAAATACTACAGCTCCAATGTTCGATGACATGCTCTACCTATTTTGAGGAAGATGTTCCTTTATGGTCTTTATGAAAGACAAGCCTAGGGAGTATGTCATATGGGTTAGGATGTTACCAGATTGCGTACAACTGGTATGTTCTAAAAATGGAGGTGCACGCAGGGATGGATGAACGACCTGCTGAGGAACAGAGGGCAAAGGCAGTTGTTAGACTCCTAGTGAATCTGCTGGAAGGAAGTGGAAGAATATAACAGATAGTTATTATACATCCATAGCCCTAGTTGAGGAGCTTTACAATGATAAGTTAACATTGCTGGGAACATGAAGAGCAAGAGAAACACGTACCAGAACAGCTAATGACGACACGGGGTCGAGAGCTATATTCCTCTGGTTCTTATTCACAGATCCGAAAACAGGCAACGCACCAGGTACCATGGTTGCAAACATCTCCAAAATGAAGCCTGAAGAATCTACTATTTCTTTCCACACAGCTCAATAACAAGGTGGAAGAGTCGCCATAGCAAAAAAAGACAAACATTAATCTCTACTACAATGAAACCAAAGGAGGCATAGACAACATTGATCAAATGACGCGACATCATGCAGTAAAACGAGGTAAGAGGTGGCCATTATCCCTGATTTTCACCTTCATAGATTCGATGCGCAAGTCGCCGAAGTGGCATCAAATCGAAAAACTTGCACCCGGCGAACGGTCTACCCAGTGGGAGGTCCTAGTCACACGACGTTTATTTACCTTAATAGCTATTGCTTCTCCCGATAGTGGAACAATTTTCATGATAAACAACCCAAATTGGAATAAGAATCAGAATAATGTAAGAAGGCTGTATCTGCTAGAATTAGGTCAACAGTGTGTTAGGCCAGCTGTGGAAGAGAGCAAAGAATATCATGGGTTTACAAAAGTCTATTATCTCTGCAATGGAAAGTGTTCTAGGGCAAATGCTGCCCAGATCTGTTTGAAGAGTGAAAACTCTAAAGAGAAAAAAGACAATATGACATAAGTGTCTATAGTTTGTTACAGATGTTCTGAGTATGTTTGTTCCATTCACTCTGCAAAAATAGTCATATGCTGCAAAGGTTGTGAAAGTGAGTAGGTAGAAAAAAACTCAATTGTTATTTCTGAGTTTGATTTTTTTAATATAAGTCTGATGTATATGAAAGTGTTAGTTTCGTGATAAAAATATAATAATCTCCATTCATTACTTAATTGTATTTGTATGTTTTAATGTTCCTGATAAGTATAGAAAGTGTGTTGCAACCTAGTAAAGAAATTCATATTTCTGAATGAAATGTTAATCAAATAGGCACCCTAGCTGCAAACAGGCATTGATGTACTTCATTGGGGACATGTTTAAAATGTGTGCCCCGACCAGGACTCGAACCAGGGATCTCCTGCTTACATGGCAGGCGCTCTATCCGAGCCACCAAGGGCACAGGGGATAGTGCGCCTGCAGGGACTTACCCCTTGCACGCTCCCCGTGAGAGCCACATTCCCAACATGTCTACCCCACTACATTTGTAGTGTGCCTAATAGATGTTTGCCCATCATGGCATCTACGGTAACAGTTCTTTCGGGAACAGATACTATCGTCATATATAATTCCTAGTTCATTAATTGATCAAAACAAAACAAAAAAATGTTAAAAAGGGAAAAGAATTTGAGGGCAATTTTTGCTTCCCCCCCTGACATCCATGGACAAATCCGAGCTTAGTGGTGATAGGGTTAATGTTTTTCATAAATTTACAGAAAAAATGGCTTTGATGTTTTTCTGGGGTCTGTATTTGATACAGTTGATACACACTGCACACGTATAGCAGAATCAGTTTAATTTGAAATATCTGTATCTTGTAATTGTAAAATTCATTATTTTTTTGAATAATGCAAGTCTTCTTGTTTCTAATTACATATTGCATGCGAAATTCTTGTATTCATATCAAATATAACTTCTTAACTATTGGTTCTAAAGGCTGCTTAAATTAAGAAAACATAACAATTTAATTTTTTAAGGCAAAAATGAAAAATAAATACTCTTCATTTGGACTATGTCCATTGGTATATTCCTATAGTCTCACACAAACCAGAGTGCTAAGTGTTAATGAAACAGGAAAACCAATCATTTTCTCAGTATTGTGCACACCACACAAATGCTGCATTTTTACATTTGCCACTGTACCATTACAATGTGAACCCAACAGAACTGTTCTGGAGCGAAGTTAAGGAATTTGTCGTGAGGAATAACAAGGATGTTAATCTGTCAGATGTACTATAACTAACGCATGCAGCTTTCTCACATGTCACTGCTGAATATTGGCAAGATATTAAAGGGCACACGGTAAAAGAGGAAAAAAAATGCAGTGCCTGGGGTGGCTTTGTGCATTCTGTTGTTGACTGGTTATCAATGAAGCAGATGACAATTCCAGAACTGAAATGTATTTCTCAGATTGAGGTAATTGAGCCGAGAGATTACCAGACAACTGACTAATTAATACCTACAGTAAACCTTTGCATCACACACAGCTTGCTCAGAAAAATTGCCATGTTTGTTACAAATTTTCATCACTCCTATTTGTAATTAGAATACTGTTTTAGGTGAGAACAGAGCATTTTACGCTTTCCATCTGGCCACCTGCGTGTGGTAGTGCTGGAGTTTTGCCGAATATTATTTCATTCTCTTTAAAAAATTAAATGACCTTCGAAGCTATATTATTTCTCTGCTCGTCTCTCTCTGTCTGAACTGAAACTGCTCACATCATTTCAGGTTAGCTGGACTGGATGGGTGGCCAGTGCTGTCAAAGTTGAATGCGCTGGTAAATCAGTTGTCCTGCATTATTACTCAGTCTGTGTGTGTAACACAGCGTGAAACACACCCTTATCATACTTGACCATACTGGACAACAGCTTTGCTTCATATCCATGTGAAACAAAATCCAGTGAGATCCAAGCAAAGGTGAAAGAATATACGGTGTAATGTTTACATAAGATTTGTCATGACACTGTATAGTCTTGGGTGTATTCTTAATGGCGTTTCATTCCACCAAGAGACAATATTTGATGAAATTTCAGTACTAGTTCAGTTAACTGATGTGCTACAGTACTAATTCAGAAAAAGCTTTCCCATCTCACTGCTGGTAAAGTTTGAGTTGTTGGACCAGATAACGAACAGTAGTAGTAGTAGTAGTAAAAAAAAAAAAAGCAAAGCTCTGTGAGTAGCAGTATGGTCTTTCACCAGCAAACGTGTGGTGCTTGTAGCATGGTTAAGACTTGAGTAACCATGAAGTGGACCTCTTGGTAATTTGAATAAACCAGACATCTACATCTACACACTGCAAACCACTGTGAGGTGCATGGCAGAGTGTAAGTTCCATTGTACCAGTCATTAAGGTTTCTTTCTGCTCCATTCCCATATGGAGTGCGGGAAGAATGATTGATTGACTGCCTCTGTGTGTGCAGTAATTATACTAATCTTATCTTCACGATCCCTGTGTGAGCGATACTTACGGGGTTGCAATATGTACCTAGAGTAATCATTAAAAGCTGGTTGTTGAAAGGTTGTTAACAGACCTTAGGAAGTTAAATCTGTCTTGAGCTTGCCATTTCAGGTTCTTCAGTATCTTTGTGACATTCTCCCATGCATTAAACAAACCTCTGACCATTTGTGCTGTCCTTCTCTGTATACGTTCACCTTCTCTGTATACGTTCAGTATCCCCTGTTAGTCCTATCTGGTAAGGGTCCCACACACTTGAGCAGGGTCCCACACACTTGAGCAATATTCGAGGATGGGTCGCGCAAATGATTGTAAGCAATCTCTTGTGTAGACTGATTTGTCATAGGATACTTTTTTTTTGTAAAGTGCAGTATTTTTACATTTCTGAACATTTCAAGCAAGTTCTCAATCTGTGCACCCTGTTGAAATCGTAATACAATCTGACTGAATATTTGTGCAACTACTCTCATATAGTACTTACTATATGCATCATCTGCAAAAAGCCCGATTTTTACTATTAATGTTCTCTGCAAGGTCATCAAATGTAGATCATGAACAGCAATGGTCCCAACACAATTGCCTGGAGCACACCTGAAGTTACTTCTACATCTGACTTATATTCTCCATCCAAGGTAACATACTGCAGCCTTCCTACCAAAATGTCCTCAATCCAATCAAAAATTTCACTTGGTAACCCACATGATTGTACTTTTGACAATAAACATAGGTGTGGTACTGATCATTTGCTTTTTGGAAATAAAGGAACACTGCACATACCTGGTTGCCTTGATCCAAAGCTTTCGGTATGTCATGTGAGAAAAGTGCGAGTTGGGTTTCATGAGATCGATGTTTTTGAAAACCATGCTGGTTGGCTCTGAGGTGGTCAGTCTGTTAAAGATACCTCATTATGTTTGAGGTCAGAATATGTTCTATCTGTCTACAACAAATCAATGTCGAGGATATTTGACAGTAGTTGTGTGGATCACTTCTACTACCCTTCTTGTTGGTGAATAAGACCTGTACCTTTTTCCAAGAACTAGACACGATTTTTTGTTTGAGTGATCTAAGGTACATTATAGTTAGAAGAGGGGTGTGACTCAGCTGTGCCTTCAGTAATTTTCCCAATTAATTGTTGGATGATTAAAGTCTCCGCCGATGATAAAGTGTGATTGGGAATTGTACTACTGAACTGAGATTTTCTTCAAAGTTTTTGGTTACATCAGGAGATGAGTCTGGTAGGCAATAGGATCCAGTTATCAATTTAGCCAACTCCTGATAATGAATCTTGCCGCCCAATGAATCTCTCATGCAGCCTCAATTTCTGTCTCGGTGAATCCAAGTTATTTGTCTACTGTGACAAATACACGACCTCCATTTCCCATGTGCCTATCCTTTTGATATACACTACAATTTTCACCAAGAATCTCACTTCTATCAATTTCAGGTTTCAACTAGCTGACTTCAAATGAATGTAAAGCTGTCTTGCAACATGTACTGGTTTAAAGTGTGCCAGTCTTGAGACAAGTTTCAACAGGAGGCCCTCCATTGTCTGGAGCACCTTCCTCTATTGCATGCTCATCCTCTTCTGTCACCCATCATTCCCATTCCAATTATCTTCTCATTCCTTCTATTTTTCCTGCTACAGTTCTTTTGTTGTAGACAATTCCTATGCAGTATATATGTCACAGCTCAAGATATTTTCCTCTTTGTGATCACTTCAAATCTTCTTTCTTTTCTCCTGTTTTCTTCATTCCTAAGTATGTTACAACATAACACTGAGCAAATCGTCTCAGCTCCATTGAAATTCTTCTACCACCACTCGCACACGTATAAACTGAAATCTGCCTTTGCTCAGAAACAAGCAACTTCTACATTGTTTTCTTGTACTTTGAACACCCCGTCACAAAGATCATGGTAGCAAAAGTCTTGGACACTGATGTTTCATTGTCTGTATATCCCAAATTCAGTGTTGGGCCATGTAAGTATCCTCATTCCAACAGCTTTTGTAAGGTGTTCAAGTATCCTCATTCCAACAGCTTTTGTAAGGTGTTCAGCGATTTCCATGTGTTGCAATCAAAGTTGTCTGATGGTAAGCTTAATGCTGCCTTTGCCCCTATTTGGACATTATTTTGGCTCCCCAGTTTTTCTTGGCTGATGTATTTAGTGCAGATGTTGACTTCAAAAGGCTGTCCCTAGACTTCAGCCTAGGTCTTGGTGGAGTAAGTCCATGCTGTAGCTGTAACTCATTTTCTTAGACTTTCATCCTTTTGGCTACTTTCCGCATGTTACGAGTGGTGGTACCTGCCATACAGTAAAATTATGAAACAGGGCTTTGTTTTGAGCATTCAGTAATTAGCTTTGCAGTTTCGTTAAAGGCTACATCTATTTTCTTGTGGGCAGATTCATTACACACTGGGCAGACATATTCACCAGCTGAGAAACAGTGCTATAGCAGAAGTTTGGCCTGTCCAATTACTGTCAAACAAGTGGTGAGATGGCACCTTATACTTGGTACCAGGGCAGTGCTATTGCTGAGAGAGTAATCATCGTAACTGCCGTCCGCTTCACGTCTACTGTGCAGCGAGCTACCTTAATTTAAGTATTAACTGTATTTTTCTTACTTGTCACTTCTTCTTCCATGTGTTTTTGCTTTTAGGAAGCTTTAATTGTCGAGTGCTAGTAATAGTGTTCCATAGATGTCGTGTTTGTTTTGAGTACAGTCAGAGAGTCCCTTTAGTCAACCATAGTGCCAGTAGTGCTAGTGTTTGTTTTCAATACAGTCCAGAGACAGGTAGTGCTATTTTCATTGTTTTCTACAACAAGTGGCTAGCAATCACAGTTTAGTCAGCCGCCTTTAGTGAATTAGCAGTCTACTTAAAAGTTGATTAACTCTCTACAGTAAATTGATTTCTTAGGATGGATAGGATGTGTGACTGCTGTGTACGGACGCAGGAGGAGCTGGCCACTGTTCGCGAACAGTTCAGGCTGCTGCCTCGGAGTGTAGTGGCAGTGGGGAGTCTGGTGCGTCGCATGGTACACCCCAGGTGTTGCATGCTTCACCCACTGTCCCTGCTGTCGAGACATCTTCGCGGGTACCGGGCGCGGTTGGCCACCCTCTCCCCAAGGGGAGTGGCGGGTTCAGCGATGTTCACAGCGCACGAGGCGGAGGGTCAATGTGGAGGCTGGCCGTGTGGCATTTCCCGCTCTGCCTGTGAATGGACATGTGGCCGCTCCTTCAGCAAGGTCCGTGCAGGCACACGGGGGGAGGGGTTTATTAGTTATTGGGGGCTCCAACATTAGGCGGGTGATGGAGCCCCTTTGGGAAATAGCGGGAAGGTCGGGGAAGAAGGCCAGTGTTCACTCTGTCTGCTTGCCGGGGGGTCTCATCCGAGATGTGGAGGAGGCCCTGCCGGCGGCGATAGAGAGCACTGGGTGCACCCGACTGCAAATTGTTGCTCATGTCGGCACCAATGACTCCTGCCGTCTGGGTGTAGAGGTCATCCTCAGTTCGTACAGGCGGTTGGCGGAATTGGTGAAGGCGGAAAGCCTTGCTCGCGAGTTGGAATCAGAGCTAACTATTTTTAGTATCGTTCCCAGAACCGATCGCGGTCCTCTGGTTTGGAGCCGAGTGGAAGGATTAAACAAGAGGTTCAGACGATTCTGCGGAGATCTGCGGTGCAAATTTCTCGACCTCCGCTATCGGGTGGAGAAATGTAGGGTCCTCCTGAATAGGTCAGACGTGCACTACACGCCGGAAGCGGCTACAAGGGTAGCGGAGTACGTGTGGAGTGCACATGTGGGTTTTTTAGGTTAGAGAATTCCCTCCCTAGGCCCGACAAGACACCTCCTGAGACGCAGCAAGGTAGGAGTAGGCAAAATGCAACAGGGAATAACAATATGAATGTGCTAATAGTAAACTGCAGGAGCGTCTATAGAAAGGTCCCAGAACAGCTCTCATTAATAAACGGTCACAACGCCCATATAGTACTAGGGACAGAAAGTTGGCTGAAACCAGACATAAACAGTAATGAAATCCTAAACTCAGATTGGAATGTATACCGCAGAGACAGGCTGGACAGTGAAGGGGGAGGTGTGTTTATAGCGATAAGAAGTGCAATAGTATCGAAGGAAATTGACGGGAGATCCGAAATGTGAAATAATTTGGGTGAAGGTCACAGTTAAAGTAGGCCCAGACATGTTAATTGGATTTCTCTATAGGCCCCCTGGCTCAGCAGCTGTTGTGGCTGAGCACCTGAAGGATAATTTGGATAATATTTCGAGTAGATTTCCCCACCATGTTATAGTTCTGGCTGGAGATTTTAATTTGCCGGATATAGACTGGGAGACTCAAATGTTCATAACGAGTGGCAGGGACAAAGAATACAGTGAAATTTTTTTAAGTGCTTTATCTGAAAACTACCTTGAGCAGTTAAACAGAGAACCGACTCATGGCGATAACATATTAGACCTTCTGGTGACAAACAGACCCGAACTATTTGAAACAGTTAACACAGAACAGGGAATCAGCGATCATAAAGCGGTTACTGCATCGATGACTTCAGCCGTAAATAGAAATATTAAAAAAGGTAGGAAGATTTTTCTGTTTAGCAAAAGTGACAAAAGGCAGATTACAGAGTACATGACGGCTCAACACAAAAGTTTTGTCTCAAGTACAGATAGTGTTGAGGATCAGTGGACAAGGTTCAAAACCATCGTACAATATGCGTTAGATGTGTATGTGCCAAGCAAGAGATGGAAAAGAGCAACCGTGGTACAACAAACGAGTTAGGAAACTGCTGCGGAAGCAAAGGGAACTTCACAGCAAACATAAACATAGCCAAAGTCTTGCAGACAAACAAAAATTACGCGAAGCGAAATGTAGTGTGAGGAGGGCTATGCGAGAGGCGTTCAATGAATTCGAAAGTACTGACTTGGCAGAAAATCCTAAGAAATTTTGGTCTTATGTCAAAGCGGTAGGTGGCTCAAAACAAAATGTCCAGACACTCTGTGACCAAAATGGTACTGAAACGGAGGATGACAGACTAAAGGCCGAAATACTAAATGTCTTTTTCCAAAGCTGTTTCACAGAGGAAGACTGCACTGTAGTTCCTTCTCTAGATTGTCGCACAGATGACAAAATGGTAGATATCGAAATAGACGACAGAGGGATAGAGAAACAATTAAAATCGCTCAAAAGAGAAAAGGCCGCTGGACCTGATGGGATACCGGTTTGATTTTACACAGAGTACGCAAAGGAACTTGCCCCCCTTCTTGCAGCGGTGTACCGTAGGTCTCTAGAAGAGCGTAGCGTTCCAAAGGATTGGAAAAGGGCACAGGTCATCCCCGTTTTCAAGAAGGGACGTCGAACAGATGTGCAGAACTATAGACCTATATCTCTGACGTCGATCAGTTGTAGAATTTTGGAACACGTATTATGTTCGAGTATAATGACTTTTCTGGAGACTAGAAATCTACTCTGTAGGACTCAGCATGGGTTTCGAAAAAGACGGTCGTGTGAAACCCAGCTCGCACTATTCGTCCACGAGACAGAGAGAGCCATAGACACGGGTTCACAGCTTGACTTCCGCAAGGCGTTCGATACAGTTCCCCACAGTCGTTTAATGAACAAAGTAAGAGCATATGGACTATCAGACCAATTGTGTGATTGGATTGAAGAGTTCCTAGATAACAGAACGCAGCATGTCATTCTCAAAGGAGAGAAGTCTTCCGAAGTAAGAGTGATTTCAGGTGTGCCGCAGGGGAGTGTCATAGGACCATTGCTATTCACAATATGCATAAATGGCTTGGTGGATGACATCGGAAGTTCACTGAGGCTTTTTGCAGATGATGCTGTGGTGTATCGAGAGGTTGTAACAATGGAAAATTGTACTGAAATGCAGGAGGATCTGCAGCGAATAGACGCATGGTGCAGGGAGTAGCAATTGAGTCTCAATGTAGACAAGTGTAATGTGCTGCGAATACATAGAAAGATAGTTCCCTTATCATTTAACTACAAAATAGCAGGTCAGCAACTGGAAGCAGTTAATTCCATAAATTATCTGGGAGTACGCATTAGGAGTGATTTAAAATGGAATGCTCATATAAAGTTGATCATCGGTAAAACAGATGCCAGACTGAGATTCATTGGAAGAATCCTAAGGAAATGCAATCCGAAAACAAAGGAAGTAGGTTACAGTACGCTTGTTCGTCCACTGCTTGAATACTGCTCAACAGTGTGGGATCCGTACCAGATAGGATTGATAGAAGAGAGAGAGAAGATCCAGCGGAGAGCAGCGCGCTTCGTTACAGGATCATTTAGTAATCGCGAAAGCGTTACGGAGATGATAGATAAACTCCAGTGGAAGACCCTGCACGAGAGATGCTCAGTAGCTCGGTACGGGCTTTTGTTAAAGTTTCGAGAACATACCTTCACCGAAGAGTCAAGCAGTATATTGCTCCCTCCTACGTATATCTCGCGAAGAGACCATGAGGATAAAATCAGAGAGATTAGAGCCCACACAGAAGCATACCGACAATCCTTCTTTCCACGAACAGTACGAGACTGGAATAGAAGGGAGAACTGATAAGAGGTACTCAGGGTACCCTCCGCCACACACCGTCAGGTGGCTTGCGGAGTATGGATGTAGATGTAGATCTAAGATAACCAAAGGTTTTTGCATATAGTACAGTCTCCAGCTCAATGTGTTCCAAAATCACTTTTTCTTCTTCTCTGTCTGATGGGTGGAAAGAGGAACTGAGTTTTTTCTGGATTTGATGTCAGGTGGTTCTTCTTATACTAGTCAGAAAATGTTCTTGGAGCTCTCACCAGCATACATGTAACTGTTGTAAGGATTTGGTTTTGGCTGATCATTTGTGTGAATGTTGAGCACCAGTGACGACTCTCTCCCATGGGGTAGATCACTTATTTGAATCCTCAAACAGCTGTATGTTCCTCAAGTTAAACATAGAATCTTCAGTTGTGCAGTAATGTAGCAGTTATTCTAGTGGAACCATAATCCTGGGTCAGTGTGTAGATGTTGCAAATCAAACACACCCTAAATGTGTCGCATCTGTGTGAATAATGGCCACCACAACTTCTTTGATATTATCCTCGTCCAATAAAGTGATATTTTCTTGTGCAGTAGACAAACCCTATCCATGTGTCTATTAAGAGATGTGGCATCATTACAAATATTTCCTTTTCTTTTGATCGTTAGTATTTTTTAACATCACTCAAAGCATCTCTTATTGTTGCGACAGCTTTTATTTTCTTTCTCAGTGTGAACTGTGTGTCAACATTGGTGAAAAATTTGTCAAAGAAAGCTTGTGATTTGTATAGTCTAATACTGGAATATGCAGATTAGCTCATTTACTACTCTTGTACCTAAAGGCTCCTCTTCATTGTCTATCTTGCCACAGAATGGTGAAAAATTATAAAGAAAGCCATTTGAACTTGCAGAATACTGAATTTTATATCCAAACACGATAAGAAAGTCTATCAAGACTTTCCCCTTTGAAACATCTTACCTGAATCTTTGTCATAACATACCATAATTTCATCAGTTGAGAGCTCTGAATGAAATACACCAAATTCCTTAAGTATTTCAAAGTACCTCTGTCTGCACTTCTATCTGTTTTGAAGTTATCATTCAGATGAAAAAATTTCTTTGTTGTCAGAAGTCTGTTCCCAGTACATAGTTCCGTGGGCGAAGCTTACGATACCCACGAAGTAGTAATATGCCAGTAAGAGAGTTCAGTTCTTCTGTGTGATTGGAAGATTTCTTTTGTTGGCAAGCACATGCTTTGCTTTGTTTTAGAATAGTATTCACTAGTTATTTACTAGACAGTCTGCAATAGAATTTTAATTGCTCTTACCTATTTCATAAGTATTTAGGTGTGTAGATTTGGATTTATACCACTTAAATTTATGTTCATTGTGAATATGCACCACTTTGCACTCAACATCCTGATACTTTTATTGCCTAACATCTCGAGTAACACCGAGCGAGGTGGCGCAGTGCTTAGACACTGGACTCGCATTCGGGAGAATGACGGTTCAATCCCGCATCTGGCCATCCTGATTTAGGTTTTCCGTGATTTCTGTAAATCGCTCCAGGCAAATGCCGGGATGGTCCCTTTGAAAGGGCACGGCCGACCTCCTTCCCCGTCCTTCCCTAATCCAATGAGACCGATGACCTCGCTGTCTGGTCTCCTCCAAAACAACCCCCAAATCTCGAGTAACATTAGTTTCACCCCAGTTTATTATTGAGTTCTAAAATACCTGCTACATCTTGTACAGTAGTCATTGTTCAGTGCATTGTCTTTGCTCTCTGCAATTATACATTGGCTAGAACAATCATCAATTGTAAATCATCAGCCTTCATCATCACTTATTACATAGCTCTCCACTTATGCTAGAACTTCAAATACTAAGTCTATGCATCATATTTTTATCCTATTGAAAATGTGAAAGGGAATAGGCAACTCAACTACATAACATGGGATAAAATGTCTTAAAATTGAAAGAAAGGAGATCTCAATGTAAATAAATATAAAATGTAATGTACGTGTACATAAACAGACGTAATCACTGCATAGACATTTAGTCTTCATCATACAGCTTAGATTTCATCAAGTTCTGTGAATGTAGTGTGTAGATCAATTTGTTTAGTGTTGAGCAAGAAGAGCATCACAACTGAAGTGTGTTATACCGAGTGCTTAGTTCCATTGTATAGCCTTTGTGTATGATAATTAGCAGTCAACTGGAGAGAAAACACCATATTAATCAAACTATGATCCCATATTTTGAAGAGTTTTCTTGTGAATTTTTAAAACTAATTGATATTGCTCAAAATAATAAACTGTTTTACTGATATAAAAGTATAAGAAAAGCCAAAAAAGTTAACTTTGCATGTTGTTAGCGTCTGATTATCAACATTTTAGAAATAACAGGAGTAAAATAATCCACAATGGTTTACATACAATTGTACCTCAAAGGTTTGTTTTTACTACTTCAGTCAGCAGTCTATGATCCCAACCTTTTTAAATCGTCATTTATAAGATTACTGCCATGCTTCCTTCTTGTCACTCCTTACATGTTATTTCATCTTGTTTGCTTTGGATGGCCAGTGGCCATTAACCACAGCTCAGTCAGCTGAAGACATTTATGGGCAATCAGTGGCCTGTAGAGTGCTTCTGCAGAGTGTATCAGCAGTGGAGATGATGGTGTGATTCAGGGGATCTCTCACGTCTTGCTTGTTTAGTCTATGCGCTCTGCTGTTGGGGCATATTTCAGCGTACCCGACACAGGGGATCCACACTCATTGCAGGGTTAGTGGTGAGTTATTCTGTGATTGCATTGCTTGAGGTGGAGATTCAATGTGGAGGCTGACTGTGTGGTCTTGCCTACTCACGCTGGGCAGGCATGATGGCGGGGGAGGGAGGGGGGCGGCTATTGGGCCAACAAGTGTCCCCATCTTTGTTTGCTGACAATTTTTGTATCTAAGTCGCTTCCGCTGTCATGGACCCTGCAGAACGCTGTCTACAGGGTGCAAACTACTGGGCGTAATCTTGGGCTTTCTCCCATGGCTTTCACTTTTCAGTGGCAAAGTCGTGTGTCGTGCATTTCTGCTGTCGCCGTACAGTCCATCCCCATCCGGACCTGTTCCTCGATGGCCAATCTCTTGGGTCTGGTTTTCGATGTCCGGTTGATATGGTGCCCTCATCTTCGGAAGCCAAAGAGGACATGCTGGTTACTTCTCAGTGTTCGTAGATATCTGTGCAGTACCACCTGGGGTGCAGACCACTATTCTCCTGTGATTGTACAAAGCGCTTGTCCAGTCTCGTTTAGACTACAGGAGTCGTCCTGTCTGTGATTCTGCGTCACCTTCGACATTGCAGATACTAGACCCCATCCACCATTGTGGGGTACGACTTGCGACTGGTGCCCTCCGGACTAACCTCGTGAATAGCCTTCTCACAGAGGCGGGGATAACATCGCTTAGGGTTTTGTGCCAACAACAGCTGATATCTTATGCGCTCCACATTCGCTGCACCACAAAGCGCCCTAATTATGGTCTCCTTTATCCAGACACGGATATAGCAACCTCCAGTAGCGGCGGTCATAACGTGGGCTTACCATACCTGCCCGCATTCACGCACTCTTTTCTGAGCTCCAGCACTTCCCTTTACTGCCTCTTTTCTCTGCTCACACGCGTGCCCCTCCGTGGTGTGTCCCTCGGCCACAGCTCTGTCTTAATCTCCATCAATTCAAAGGATTCTGTCCCTTCGGAGGCCCTTTGCCACCAATTCTACTGTCTCCTCAGTTCATTCCAGGGTTCAGAAGTCATTTATACTGATCGCTCCATGGTTGCTTGTCACACTGGTTATGCTTACACCTATGCGAGACACGCGGAACTTCATTCCTTGCTAGATGGCTGTAGTGTTTTTACTGCAGAATTGGTAGGCATCTTGCACGCACTGGACCATGTCTGCTTCTGCTCAGGACTGTCCTTCACTATCTGTAGTGATTCCTTGAACGGTTTGCAAGCTATCAGCCAGTGCTTCCCTCGCCACCCGTTGGTAATAGCTATCCAGGACTCCCTTTCTCCCCTTGATCAACGTGGATGCTGAGTGGTTTTCATTTGGATCCCAGGCCATGTTGGGATCCCTGGCAATGAACTTGCCAATCGACTGGCTAAATTGGCTACTAATGGGCCATCTCTTGCTATTGGAATTATGGAAATAGGCCTTTGCTCAGCGTTACATCGTCAGGTTTTGGGACTTTGGAATGCAGAGTGGCTCACTCTTTCTTTGCCGAACAAGCTCAGGGTGATAAAGGATTCTACAACTGTGGCGATCCTCCTTACAGGCCTCTCGTAAAGCCTCTGTCATCCTTTGCCAGCTCTGCATTGGTCATACTTAGCTGACTCAGTTATCTCCTCCATCGTGAGGACCCCTCTCTCTGTCGTTGTGGATCACTGTTGACTATGGTTCACCTCTTACTGGACTGTCCCGACTTAGCTGCCCTGCGATGGACTTTTAGCTTTCCTGACTCGCTAACCCTGGCATTAGCTTACAACGCCACCATGCACTATGCAGTGTCGCTTTCTGCATTGAGGATGACCATGGAATGCTCTGCTGATGCCTGTGCTGTTGACTCCTCATGTATGCCAAGGGGTAGATGCCCATCCCCATAGTGTATCGGGACTTCCGGCAATAGCCATCCTGCCAGGTGGCCTTTGCTACGGCTGGATGGCGCCCGTGGGGAGGGCTCCTGGTCAGAGGGCAGATGACACGTGTTGAAGCGTAGTCCATCATCTCTTGCTGGTGGTGAAACACCAGCAATCTCTAAGCAATCACGAGCTCAATTCAACGCACAGAAGTACAACCCAAAATCGTTCACCTCCATGGCTACTCCATGGGAGGAACGTCAGGCTAAGGATGACAGCGGATCTTATTTGCCCCGCTACCTTCTATGTTCAAGAGCTGATCAGGAATCTTTCATGACGATGAGGCCTCAGTTTTTTGTTGAGCATTTAGATAAGTTTGGGGAGGTGGAGGGCTTGTCCAAAATGAGATCTGGGTCAGTCTTGATCAAAACAGCATCCTCTGCACAGTCACGGACGTTACTCGCTTGTGACAAGCTGGAAGATGTTTCTGTAACTATCACTCCCCTTAAGACCTTAAATATGGTCCAGGGTATCGTATTTCACAGGGACCTTTTTATGCAGTCTGATGATGAGTGCTGCGTGCCAATTTAATCAGTGAGGTGTAAATTTCGTGTGACGTGTCCTCTGGGGTCTGAGAGATAATCAGGTCGCCACCGGTGCCTTCATCTTGGCCTTCGAGGGTGACACATTGCCCAAGAAGGTCAAGGTGATGATCTACCACTGTGATGTACAGCCCTAAATCCCTCCCCCGATGCAATGCTTTAAGTGCTGGAAGTTCGGCCATATGTCTTCCCGCTGTACTTCCAGCATCACGTGTCGAGATTGTGGCCGCCAATCACATCCCAATACTCCATGTGCCCTGCCTCCCATCTGTGTCAGCTGCAGAGAGTACTATTTGTCTTGCTCGCCAGGGTGCAGCATTCTCCAGAAAGAAAGGAAAGTCTTGGAGTACAAGACCCTAGACCGACTGACTTACACTGAGACTAAGAGAAAATTTGAACACCTGCATCATGTGGCTATGACCTCCTCCTTACCCCGTCGCATCCTGTATGTATGAAATCGTCTTACGCCGCCACTACAACAGTTCTGGCACCATCAGCTCTGCCAACACCAGTCATCTCTCAGAGCCAGAAGGCTACACCTGCCTCCTTGATGGTGTGGGGAATTTCCCTCCCTGTTGCTCCCGCACCACCTACTTCGGGAGCAACACCCCCATCGGGGATGTCCGTCCCCACGTCTAAGCTGGAGAAGAGTAAGTCTTCTTTGGCTCCTCTCGCCAGGAAGGGATCCCTTGGGTCACTCCCTTCCCAGGTTTCTGCTAGTGGGAAAGATGTCATCTGCCAGTGGCTGAAGAGCTAAAAAGCAGCTGGTTGTAGGGCTTCACACTCATCCTCAGTCCTGAAGTCTGAGCCAGTGGAGTTCTCCCAGCCAGGGAAACCAAAGGAGCAGTCAGAGAAATCCTAAAAGAAGACCTGTAAGACCAAGGAAATCGCGGTGGCTCCACACCACCGCTACCTACAAGCTCTGCGTCTGAGGATGGGGTGGAAATTCTGGCGTCCACTGAGGACCTAGATGTCACCATACCCACAAAAGACAATGGATATACAGGGTGTTACAAAAAGGTACAGCCAAACTTTCAGGGAACATTCCTCACACACAAAGAAAGAAAATATGTTATGTGGACATGTGTCCGGAAACGCTTACTTTCCATGTTAGAGCTCATTTTATTACCTCTCTTCAAAACACATTAATCATGGAATGGAATCACACAGCAACAGAACGTACCAGCGTGACTTCAAATACTTTGTTACAGGAAATGTTCAAAATGTCCTCCATTAGCGAGCGTACGTGCATCCACCCTCTGTCGCATGGAATCCCTGATGCGCTGATGCAGCCCTGGAGAATGGCATATTGTATCACAGCCGTCCACAATACGAGCACGAAGAGTCTCTACATTTGGTACCGGGGTTGCATAGACAAGAGCTTTCAAATGCCTCCATAAATGAAAGTCAAGAGGGTTGAGGTCAGGAGAGCGTGGAGGCCATGGAATTGGTCCGCCTCTACCAATCCATCAGTCACCGAATCTGTTGTTGAGAAGCGTACGAATACTTCGACTGAAATGTGCAGGAGCTCCATCATGCATGAACCACATGTTGTGTCGTACTTGTAAAGGCACATGTTCTAGCAGCACAGGTAGACTATCCCGTATGAAATCATGATAATGTGCTCCATTGAGCATAGGTGGAAGAACATGGGGCCCAATCAAGACATCACCAACAATGCCTGCCCAAACGTTCAGAGAAAATCTGTGTTGATGACGTGATTGCACAATTGCGTGCAGATTCTCGTCAGCCCACACATGTTGATTGTGAAAATTTACAATTTGATCACGTTGGAATGAAGCCTCATCCGTAAAGAGAAAATTTGCACTGAAATGAGGGTTGACACATTGTTGGATGAACCATTCGCAGAAGTGTACCCGTGGAGGCCAATCAGCTGCTGATAGTGCCTGCACACACTTTACATGGTACAGAAACAACTGGTTCTCCCGTAGCATTCTCCATACGATGGTCAATGTTACCTTGTACAGCAGCAACTTCTCTGATGCTGACATTAGGGTTATCGTCAACTGCACGAAGAATTGCCCCGTCCATTGCAGGTGTCCTCGTCGTTCTAGGTCTTCCCCAGTCGCGAGTCATAGGCTGGAATGTTCTGTGCTCCCTAAGATGCCGATCAATTGCTTCGAACGTCTTCCTGTCGGGACACCTTCGTTCTGGAAATCTGTCTCGATACAAACGTACCGCGCCAAAGCTATTGTCCCGTGCTAATCCATACCTCAAATGGGCATCTGCCTACTCCGCATTTGTAAACATTGCACTGACTGCAAAACCACGTTCGCGATGAACACTAACCTGTTGATGCTACGTACTGATGTGCTTGGTGCTAGTACTGTAGAGCAATGAGTCGCATGTCAACACAAGCACCAAAGTCAACATTACCTTCCTTCAATTGGGCCAACTGGCGGTGAATCGAGGAAGTAAAGTACATACTGACAAAACTAAAATGAGCTCTAACATGGAAATTAAGCGTTTCCAGACACATGTCCACATAACATCTTTTCTTTATTTGTGTGTGAGGAATGTTTCCTGAAAGTTTGGCCGTACCTTTTTGTAACACCCTGTAGACTGCTCAGGCAATAAGCCAGTGGCAGCAGGTGACTCCGAGGCGTAAACCGCCTCATTGAATGTTCCGTGCCTTCCCAGTCTCTCAATCGTCATCCTCCATTGGAATTGTGGTGGTTTTTTCCGCCACCTGGCTGAGCTACGGCAACTGTTAAGCTTTACACCTGCTATCTGCATTGCCCTCCAGGAAACCTGGTTCCTGGCAATGTGGACCCCTGCCCTCCGTGGCTATAAGGGATATTACAGGAACCACAGCGACTATAATAGAGTGTCAGGTGGAGTTTGCATTTATGTCCTAAACTCGGTCTGTAGTAATCATGTTCCCCTTCAAACTCTCTTGAAGCTGTGGTTGTCAGAATGACGGCGGCGCAGGAAATAACTGTCTGCAATATATATCTTCCTCCAGATGGTGCAGTACCTCTGAATGTATTAGCTGCACTGATTGATCAACTTCCTAAACCTTTTCTAGTTTTGGGAGATTTTAATGCCCATAACCCCCTTGTGGGGTGGCACCATGATTACTGACAGGGGCAGAGATGTCGAAACTCTCAGTGTGGCTCATGGTAGTTAACTCGACCATTGATTTAGCAATTTGCAGCCCAGGAGTTCTCCCATCTATCCACTGGAGAGCACATGACGATCCGTGTGGTAGTGAGCACTTACCCATCTTCCTTTCACTACCCTGGCTTCAGGCCCACAGACGGCTGCCCAGATGGGCTTTAAACAAGGCGGATTGGGAAACTTTCACCTCTGCTGTCACCGTTGAATCTCCCCCACACGGTATCATCGATTTGATGGTTAAGCAGGTGACTACAACAATTGTTTCTGTGGCAGAAAACTCGATCCCTTGCTCTTAAGGGTGGCCCTGGCGTAAGGCGGTCCCTTGGTGGTCACCGGAAGTCGCGGAAGCAATTAAGGAGTGTCAGCGAGCTCTACAGAGGTATAAGTGGCACCCTTCCTGGAGCACCTCATAGCCTTTAAACGATTCTGTTCCCGCGTTCACCAACTTATCAAACGATGGAAGCTGGAGTGTTGAGAGAGATATGTCTTGACCATTGGGTGCCATACATCACCTTTCCAAGTCTGGGCAAACTTCTTTTTGGGTGCCAGACCCCAAAAGGTCTTCACGGTGTTACCATAAATGGCGTGTTACCTACCCATGCAAACGCGATTCCAGAGCACTTTGCTCAAGCATCTGCGTTGGAGAATTATCCCTAGCCTTTCGCACTCTCAAATGGCGACTGGAGGGGAAAGTCCTCTCATTCACTTCAATCTATAACGCCCTATTTACAGTGGGAGCTCCTCAGTGCCCTTGCACATTGTCCCAACACAGCTCCTGGGCCAGATTGGATCCATATCCAGATGATTAAACATCTTTCATCTGACTACAAGCGACATATCCTCATCGTCTTCAACCAGATCTGGTGTGATGGTGTCTTTCCATCGCAATGGCCGGAGAACACCATTATTCCAGTGCTGAAACCTGGTAAAAACCCACATGATGTGGATAGCTATTGGCCCATCAGCCTAACCAACATTCTTTGTAAGCTGCTGGAACATATGGTGTGTCAGCAATTGGGTTGGGTCTTGGAGTCACGTGGCCTACTGGCTCCATGTCAGGGTGGCTTCCGCCAGGGTCATTCTACCACCGATAATCTTGTGTCCCTCGAATCTGCCATCTGAACAGCGTCTGCTAGGTGCCAACGCGTGGTTGCCATCTTTTTTGACTTACAAAAGCATATAACACGACCTGGTGACATCATATCCTTGCCACATGGTATGAGTCGGGTCTCCGGGGTGTCCAAGTTGGTGGCTCCCATAGTTCCATCCATATCCAGTAGAATGGAGTCCTACAGGGATCTGTTTTGAGTGTCTCTCTATTGTGGCCATTAAAAGTCTAGCAGAAGCTGTTGGGCCCTCCGTCTCACCTTCTCTGTATGCAGACGACTTCTGAATTTCGTTCTGCTGCTCCAGTACTGGTGTTGCTGTGAATCGCCTACAGGGAGCCATCCCCAAGGCGCAGTCATGGGCTCTAGCCCATGGCTTGTAGTTTTCCATCATGAAGACGTGTGTCAAGCATTTCTGTCAGCACCATACCTTTCATCCGGAACCAGCTCTTTACCTTAATGACAATCCACTCACTGTAGTGGAGACATATCGATTCTTAGGTCTGGTTATCGACGCTCATTTGACTTAGCTTCCTCATCTATGTCAGCTTAAACGGAAGTGTTGGCAGTACCTCAGTGCCCTCTGCTGCCTGAGCAACACCAACTGGGGTGCAGATCACTCTATGCTGCTGCAGCTGTACAGAACCCTTGTTCAATCCCATCTTTACTATGGAAGTGTGATTTATGGTTTGGCGGCACCCTCAGCATTGAGTTTACTCGACCCATTGCACCATTGCAGAGTTCGACTAGCGACAGGAGCTTTTAGAAAGAGCCTGGTGACCAGTGTACTGGTGGAAGCTGGAGTCCCTCCATTGAAGATCAGACGTGCACAACTGCTCACCAGTTATGTTGCACGTGTTCATAGCTCTCCTGAACATCCCAATTACCGTCTTCTTTTACCAACCACGGCAGTTCACTTCCCACATAGGCGGCCCAGGTCAGGGCTAACAATAGTGGTTCGTATGTGATTACTTTTGTCTGAACTGGAGTCCTTCTCTTCACCACCTCTCCTCGAGGTCCATTCACGTACACCTCCGTGGTGTAGCTGTAGGCCAAAGATTCACCTGGACCTTCCGCATGGCCATAAGGACTCTGTTAAACCTGCAGCTCTCTGCTGTCACTTCCTCTTGATTCTTGAAGTGGTTTACACAGATGGCTCAATGGCTGATGGTAATGTTGGCTTTGCCTTTGTCCACGGAGGCCATATTGAACAGCATTCCTTGCCCGATGGCTGCAGTGTATTAACTGCAGAGCTGGTGGCCATATCTTGTGCACTTCAGTATATCCATTCATGCGCCGAGGAATTGCTTCTTCTGTGTACTGACTCCTTGAGCAGCCTACAAGCTATTGAACAGTGCTACCCTCACCATCCTTTGGTGGCATCCATCCAGGAGGCCATCTATGCCCTGGAACAGTCCCATCGTTCAGTGGTGTTTGTGTGGACCCCAGGACACGTCGGCATCCCAGGCAACGAACTTGCCGACAGGCTGGCCGAGCAGGCTACGCGGAAACAGCTTCTGGAGATGGGCATCTGTGAACCTGACCTGTGTTCTGACTTAAGGTTTGGGAGACGGAATGGCATAACAGTACGCACAACAAACTGTGTCATTAAGGGGACTACGAATGTGTGGAAGTCTTCCATGCGAGCTCCTCGCAGGGAATCAGTTGTCCTCTGCCGGCTCCACACTGGCCACGCTTGGGCTACCCACAGTTACCTCTGGCACCATGAAGACCCGCCTCAGTGTCGGTGCGGTGCCCGGTTGACAGTGGCCCATATTCTGGTGCATTGTCCCACTTTGACTGCCCAGTCAAATCTTGGGTTACCAGACTCGTAGCCACTCGTTTTATCTGTCAACACCTCATTGGCTGATTCAGTTTTAAGTTTTATTCATGAGGGTGGGTTTTATCATTTTATATAAGTTTTAGCACATCCTTTGTCCCTCTGTGTCATCCACTCTAGTGCTTTTAGGGTGGAGGTTTTAACGTGTTGCAGAGCGGCTGGCTTTTCCTTTTTATTCTCGTGGTCAGCCAGCCACTGTAATCTGCTTTCCTGTTTTATTCTCTTCTGTTTCTAGCATCTCTCTGTTGTTTTCTTGTCTTCTTTTTCTCCTTTTAGTGTTCATTGCCTTTCCTTCATTCTTGTTTTTTCTCCTTTCTTTCCGTTTTGTGTTATATGTCTCATCTGTTTTATTCTCACACTTGTGACATTGTTTTATTAGGAACCAGGGACCAATGACCTCCTAGTTTGGTCCATTCCCCCTCTTTTAAACCAACCAATCATGCGTGATCATGACTGTAGACATCAGAACAGCTGTGGATTACATGCACATTATTGTGGAGCCCCTGCATCCCTTAATGCTTCAATTTTTCCACAATGGCAGTATATTTTCCATTAGTAAACTGTCAGTGTTAGAAGTCCAGAATCATACTACAGTTGTCCGAAAAACTTGGTAGTGAGTTCACGTTATTATGGTCACCAAATTTGCCTGATCTTGAAGTCAGTGCAACACATTTACACATTTGAGATACTATTAGGCACCAGCTCTGTTCCCACAAACCACAGGCCTGTATTTTATGAGAATTGTGAAAGAACTTGTCACATTTATGCCACGCAGAGTTGTCTATTGGATTCCAGGTGCTTATTTTTTTGCTTATAAGATACAAAAAATTTGAATAAACTATTGTCTTGGACATGTTGAAGAGATTTCAGTGACTATGAAGACAAAGCATACACTCCTGCTACTTCATTAGTGCTTATGTCATTCTGTATTCTATCAAATCCTGATCATATTACTAGATTTTCCATATATTTTTTTGATTTCCTCTTTTATCTTATTTTGGACAGTTTTCTTCATTGTACAAGCTTTTGATATGTCCTTTCTCATACATTTAATAATTTTTCCATGTGTATTTTGGGGGCGAAGGGATTTACCATTTCTGCAGTATTCACTTTTCTTAAAACATCTTCCTCATTATCTCTTCCATTCTGATTTAGCCTGGTTGTCCACATCTTGTTAATTTAATTCCTAAACCACCTATATTGCTGCTTACGTACTTCAGTCATATCTTTTACATTAATCCCGCCCCCCCCCCCCCTACCCCAGCACCAACTCAGTTGAGCTGAACACTCTTTAACCTCTCTCTCTCTCTCTCTCTCTCTCTCTCTCTCTCTCTGTGTGTGTGTGTGTGTGTGTGTGTGTGTGTGTGTGTGTGTGATATGCCAACACACTGCCCATTTATACTCTTACTTTGTGTACACAATACTACTGCCATCGGTGATGGGAAGTATGAGGGTAAGTCAGTTATTATCTGCAAAGTAGTTATAAAATTTTATTGTAATCAAATAGGAAACTTACAAGAACATGATTTTTCGACATAGCCTCCTTGTGTTTCAACGCACTTGGTCCGTCATTGTACCAGCTTCCTGATGCCTCATAAAAGAAGGTTCTCTGTTGAGCTGCAAGCCAGGAATGGACCGCTTCTTTCACTGCTTTGTCAGAGGCAAATTGTTGGTCCCTTAATGTCTGTTTGAGTGGACCAAACAAATGATAGTCAGAAGGAGCAAGATTGGGACTATATGGAGGATGATCCAGTACTTCAAATTTGAGTTTCTGGAGTGTTTCAGCAGTGTGGGCAGCAATATGTGGACGGGCATTGTCTTGCAACAACACAATACCTTTTGACAGCAATCCTTGGCGTTTGTTTCGAATTGCTGGCTTTAGCCTGGCAATTACCATCTCGCTGTAATGTACACTGTTTATTGTTGTGCCCCTTCCCCCATAATGTTCCAGTACTGGACATTGTGTGTCCCAAAAAACCGTAAGCATCAGTTTTCCTGCAGATGGTTGGGGTCTTGAACTTTTTCTTGCACAGCTAATGTGGATGTTTCCATTCTATACTCCGCTGTTTACTCTCCAGCTCTTAATGATGGATCCATGTTTCGTCACCAGTAATGATCCTGTCTAAGGAGTTGTCCCCTTTGTTACCATAGTGATCCAAATGTTTTTTTGCAGATGTCCAAGCGCATTTGTTTGCAACTGTGTGAGTTGTTTTGGGACCCATCTTGCACAAACTTTATGAAACCCAAGTCTGCTGTGGATGATTTCATAGGCAGAACCATGACTAATTTGCAGACAGTATGCCACTTTGTCAATAGTTAATCGTGCGTAACACTTGTACAACCATTTCGGAATTTTTCAATCCATTCGTAGACACTCTGTTGTGGCATAAAACTGTTCCCGTACTGTACCGGAGGTCTTCGATGAATTTTGGCCCCTGATATGCCTCCCGACCACAAAAAAACAGATCACTGAACATTGCTCTTCTTTGGTGCAAGGAGACAGTGGACCAACCATGATTAACAGCACGGCAGCAATAACGAAATTAACCTAGCAGCTTGAAAATTGCAAAAATATAACAACAAATGAACAAAGCATGCATCATCAATGTAAAACAACAGTACTACCAAAATAAACAAAAATATAACTGAATTGTGGATAATAATTGACTTACCCTCGTGTATAAAGGGACAGTGTGTTGGTGGAGCTTTCATTTGTATCCACATGATTGTTGTGAAGAGGTTTCCGACATGATTATGGTCACAGTACAGGAATTTAACAGACTAATCATGGAATGGTAGTTGGAGCTACACATATGGGACATTCCATTTCAGAAATCATTAGGGAATTAACACATTCTGCAATCCATGGGGTCAAAAGTGTGCCAAGAATACTGAATTTGTCATCTTTCATCACGGCCAATGCAGTGGCCAACAGCCTTGGCTTAATGACTGAGAGCAGTGGTGTTTGCATAGAGTTGTCAGTGCCAACAGACAAGGCTGGAATAACCATAGAAATCAATATGGGACATACAGCACATATATCCATTAGGACAATGCTGAGAAATTTGCTGTTAATGGCTATGGCAGCAAACAACTAATGCAAGTGCAGCGTAACATTGCGAACAGTGCCTCTTCTTGGCTTGTGACCATGTCAGTTGGACTTTCTAGATGTCTGGAACTGTGGCCTGTTCAGGCGATTTCTGATTTCAGTTGGCAAGAGCTGATGGTAGGGTTAGTGTGGCACAAAGCCATTGAACCAAGTAGTCAACTAGGTACTGTGCAAGCTGGTGGTCACTTCATAATGGTGTGGGCTGTGTTTACATTTTACGTGCAGTGGACTGGGTCCTCTGGATGTTAAGCTGCTTTGAGACAATTTGCAGCCATTTATGGATGTCATGTTCCCAAATAATGATAGAATTTTTGTGGGTGCCATGTCATCGGGCCACAATTGTTCGCCATTGGTTTGCAGAACATTCTAGACAGTTTGAATGAATGGTTTGGCCATCCAGATCACCAGACATGAATATTGTCAAACATTTATGGGACATACTTCAGAGGTCAGCTAGTGCACAAAACCCTGCGCTAACAACTTGTTGAGTCCACACCATGTAGAGTTGCTGCACTACACAGGGAAAAAGGTGGTCTGACGCAATACTAGGTCACCTCAGTGTATTGTGCCTCATAGGACTTTGTCATATTGATAAACATTGGGTGAAGCGTGGTTTTATCCATGTTCAGGTAATGTAAGTGTGGTTATGAAGTTGTGATTACAATAAATATTTTGCTTGCAATTTACTTGAGTTGTCATTCAGTTGGTGTAGGTTGAGCTTACTAAATGCTATACTAACAGTACATATAATGAAGACGAAATCGCAGCTCTGGGAATGTTCACCAAGTACCCTGGAAAATGAAAGAAAAAGGAGTTTGTATTTGTTTACAATACTTAGTATGGAAATGCAATGGGCATGATTCAGTTAGAAGAAACATTAAAAATTTGAAGTTGAGCACTAGTTAGTTACTGCTGTCACCATGATAATGATATGCCAACCTTCAAACAGCTGAGACTTCTCTGATCTTGATATCCCCAGTTTCTCTCTCTGAGATGTTGTACTACTTCATTCATCATTGACTTAATTGAGCATACTGAAAGTGTGGACCTCCTAACTGTTGTCATATAATGGTACATTGTTGCTGTAAAGTTTCACCAACTCAACATGGGTTGTTGCAGTGTTGTTCTCCTGCACAGAAAACAATTACTGGGCAATAATATACTCCGTGAGCTGTGCTATTATGTCTTCCCTAGCAGCATGCTGCAGTATTTTCATTGTGTAAAGGACACAGATGTGCACTTCCGATCAAGCTAAACGAAGGTGGTTAAAACTTTGATGATACGTCATAGTGTAAAATTCTCTCTTCCACAAATTTTCAGTGTACTACAATCAAGAGGGTGTGGGGTATTTTCAGCTGTTTTCTAGTGTCGCACAGGAAATACAATAGTATTCGTTTTTTCCATCTATATCAGTATGCATATGCAAACATTGTCATAACCTGTGTATTGTGGTTGGAATTAGTGTGCATGTTTGACTTGCAGCTCCATATGGTCGTTACGTAAAGATAAAAGTATGACAAAATCAGTGAACTAAATATCATCTCAGATATGGATATGATGTTTTCATTAAGAGCTGAGTAAACTACATTTATTTTGTTGACCACATAGCAAAAACTTTCTCAGTGTTTTTAATTCAGAATCTGGAACAAAAAAATCATTGGCTAAAACAGCAGAAGAGCAAATACTTTGTTCAGTGAAATACATATTATTTCTGAAGATGACATAAATGGGGATTTACTTTGTGCAAATAAATTGTATCTATATTAACATGTAACAGATAAACAAAGTATGGTCATATCAGAGTAATGACTGTGCACGACTTTTGTGTACACAGCAAGTAAAACAGCTGTACCTGTATTCAGTGTGTGGCTTTAGGGTGTAGTTTTTACACTATCAAGATGTTGATTTATGAACTTTTATCAGGGTGTGCAGTACCATTCAACACTTCTTGAGATGCTTTGAGACTCAAAAATTCGCCTATTTATTACTTGAGGAAAGTGAGAAAAGTTCTCACGCCTTGTTCCACTGTAATGTTCATGCGGATACTCCTGAGTAACTGCTGTGGAGCAACATGTGACAATACAAATGACTTAGCTACAGTTTCAGAAACACATTTAATGCACTTAAGAGGTATATCAAAGTCACCAGTAAAACGACTATGACTGGCAATTGAAAAGAGACAGCCACAAGTAACAGGAGAAAGTGTAATCAATGAAGAAACGTGTCAATAAATGTGATCAATAAATAAATGTAAAGGTAGAAAAATTAGAGACCAGAGGATTGTCACGTGATCCATAGTAAATCAAAATGGGGTAATGTATTGGCTGCACACAAACCAATTAAAACAAACAAACGCACACAAATGGCTCTGAGCACTATGGGACTTAACATCTGAGGTCATCAGTCCCCTATAACTTGTTGTTGTTGTTGTTGTGGTGGTCTTCAGTCCTGAGACTGGTTTGATGCCGCTCTCCATGCTACTCTATCCTGTGCAAGCTTCTTCATCTCCCAGTACCTAATGCAACCTACATCCTTCTGAATCTGCTTAGTGTATTCATCTCTTGGTCTCCCCCTACGATTTTTACCCTCCACGCTGCCCTCCAATACTAAATTGGTGATCCCTTGATGCCTCAGAACATGTCCTACCAACCGATCCCTTCTTCTGGTCAAGCTGTGCCACAAACTCCTCTTCTCCCCAATCCTATTCAGTACCTCCTGATTAGTTATGTGATCTACCCATCTAATCTTCAGCATTCTTCTGTAGCACCACATTTCGAAAGCTTCTATTCTCTTCTTGTCCAAACTATTTACCGTCCATTTTTCACTTCCATACATGGCTACACTCCATACAAATACTTTCAGAAATGACTTCCTGACACTGAAATCTATACTCAATGTTAACAAATTTCTCTTCTTCAGAAATGATTTCCTTGCCATTGCCAGTCTACATTTTATATCCTCTCTACTTCGACCATCATCAGTTATTTTGCTCCCCAAATAGCAAAACTCCTTTACTACTTTAAGTGTCCCATTTCCTAATCTAATACCCTCAACATCACCCGACTTAATTCGACTACATTCCATTACCCTCGTTTTGCTTTTGTTGATGTTCATCTTATATCCACCCTTTAAGACACCATCCATTCCGTTCAACTGCTCTTCCAAGTCCTTTGCTGTCTCTGACAGAATTACAATGTCATCGGCGAACCTCAAAGTTTTTATTTCTTCTCCATGAATTTTAATACCTACTCCGAATTTTTCTTTTGTTTCCTTTACTGCTTGCTCAATATACAGATAGAATAACATCGGGGAGAGGCTACAACCCTGTCTCACTCCTTTCCCAACCACTGCTTCCCTTTCATGTCCCTCGACTCTTATAACTGCCATCTGGTTTCTGTACAAATTGTAAATAGCCTTTCGCTCCCTGTATTTTACCCCTGCCACCTTTAGAATTTGAAAGAGAGTATTCCAGTCAACATTGTCAAAAGTTTTCTCTAAGTCTACAAATGCTAGAAACGTAGGTTTGCCTTTCCTTAATCTTTCTTCTAAGATAAGTCGTAAGGTCAGTATTGCCTCACGTGTTCCAGTATTTCTACGGAATCCAAACTGATCTTCCCCGAGGTCGATTTCTACTAGTTTTTCCATTCGTCTGTAAAGAATTCGTGTTAGTATTTTGCAGCTGTGGCTTATTAAACTGGTTGTTCGGTAATTCTCACATCTGTCAACACCTACTTTCTTTGGGATTGGAATTATTATATTCTTCTTGAAGTCAGGGTATTTTGCCTGTTTCATACATCTTGCTCACCAGATGGTAGAGTTTTGTCAGGACTGGCTCTCCCAAGGCCGTCAGTAGTTCTAGTGGAATGTTGTCTACTCCGGGGGCCTTGTTTCAACTCAGGTCTTTCAGTGCTCTGTCAAACTCTTCACACAGTATCATATCTCCCATTTCATCTTCATCTACATCCTCTTCCATTTCCATAATATTGTCCTCAAGTACATCGCTCTTGTATAGACCCTCTATATACTCCTTCCACCTTTCTGCTTTCCCTTCTTTGCTTAGAACTGGGTTTCCATCTGAGCTCTTGATGTTCATACAAGTGGTTCTCTTATCTCCAAAGGTCTCTTTAATTTTCCTGTAGGCAGTATCTATCTTACCCCTAGTGAGATAAGCCTCTACATCCTTACATTTGTCCTCTAGCCATCCCTGCTTAGCCATTTTGCACTTCCTGTCGATCTCATTTTTGAGACGTTTGTATTCCTTTTTGCCTGTTTCATTTACTGCATTTTTATATTTTCTCCTTTCATCAATTAAATTCAATATTTCTTCTGTTACCCAAGGATTTCTACTAGCCCTCATCTTTTTACCTACTTGATCCTCTGCTGCCTTCACTACTTCATCCCTCAAAGCTACCCATTCTTCTTCTACTGTATTTCTTTCCCCCATTCCTGTCACTTGTTCCCTTATGCTCTCCCTGAAACTCTGTACAACCTCTGGTTCTTTCAGTTTATCCAGGTCCCATCTCCTTAAATTCCCACCTTTTTGCAGTTTCTTCAGTTTTAATCTACAGGTCATAACCAATAGATTGTGGTCAGAGTCCACATCTGCCCCTGGAAATGTCTTACAATTTAAAACCTGGTTCCTAAATCTCTGTCTTACCATTATATAATCTATCTGATACCTTTTAGTATCTCCAGGGTTCTTCCATGTATACGACCTTCTATCGTGATTCTTAAACCAAGTGATAGCTATGATTAAGTTGTGCTCTGTGCAAAATTCTACCAGGCTTCGTTTCCTTCTCTCCCTTTTCCTACACTCGAATTCCAGTCACCCATGACTATTAAATTTTCGTCTCCCTTCACTATCTGAATAATTTCTTTTATCTCATCATACATTTCTTTCTTCGTCATCTGCAGAGCTAGTTGGCATATAAACTTGTACTACTGTAGTAGGTGTGGGCTTCGTATCTATCTTGGCCACAATAATGCATTCACTATGCTGTTTGTAGTAGCTTACCCGCATTCCTATTTTTTTAATTCATTATTAAACCTAGTCCTGCATTACCCCTATTTGATTTTGTGTTTATAACCCTGTAGTCACCTGCCCAGAAGTCTTGTTCCTCCTGCCACCGAACTTCACTAATTCCCACTATATCTAACTTTAACCTATCCATTTCCCTTTTCAAATTTTCTAACCTACCTGCCCGATTAAGGGATCTGACATTCCACGCTCCGATCCTTAGAACGCCAGTTTTCTTTCTCCTGATAACGACATCCTCTTGAGTAGTTCCCGCCTGCAGATCCGAATGGGGGACTATTTTACCTCCGGAATATTTTACCCAAGAGGACGCCATCATCATTTAATCATATAGTAAAGCTGCATGCCCTCAGGAAAAATTACGGCCGTAGTTTCCCCTTGCTTTCAGCCGTTCGCAGTACCAGCACAGCAAGGCCGTTTTGGTTATTGTTACAAGGCCAGATCAGTCAATCATCCAGACTGTTGCCCTTGCAACTACTGAAAAGGCTGCTGCCCCTCTTCAGGAACCACACGTTTGTCTGGCATCTCAACAGATACCCCTCCGTTGTGGTTGTATCTACGGTACGGCCATCTGAATCGCTGAGGCACGCAAGCCTCCCCTATAACTTAGAACTACTAAAACCTAACTAACCTAAGGACATCACACACATCCATGCCCGAGGCAGGATTCGAACCTGCAACCGTAGCAGTCTCGCAGTTCCAGACTGAAGCACCTAGAACCGCTCGGCCACACTGGACGGTACCGTGCACGCACACGCACTCTCTCTCTCTCTCTCTCTCTCTCTCTCTCTCTCTCTCTATGGAGGGCATAGAATAAAGAGCACAATAATTAGAGGTGGAGACTGGGTAATAGGAGCAGAAAAGTAGGCAACAATGAACATTTGGAGAAGCTTTATAGTTTCCCAGAAGAAATTAGACAATTAAAAGTAACAGTGCATACAAATAAATGAAATTCAGTACTTGGTAGCTTCCTAACAAAGCAAGAGAAGATTAATTTGAACACTAACCCCTTCCTGCCGGATGGGACTTACAAAGTCCTATCAATACTCTGCAGGGGGGGGGGGGGGGGGGGGGGAAGCATGGAGTTGAATTTTTGCACTGGAATCCTGTTAGAATGTCTGTGTACCATTGTTGTAGTGCAGGAAACTCTTTGTCATGGAGAGGGGGGAAAAAGTGTCGTACCATTGTATTCGTTTTGTCATAAAGAGTTTTCATGCCTGCTGATGTGAAGTGACACTGTGTGTTTTGGTGTTTATAATCTGGTATCGTATTGTTATTGTTAACAAGTGTTAACACTGCAACAAGTAAATAACCCAGTTGGATATGATGAATGTTATCTTGACAGGATTAGAAGGTCCAACTTGTGCTTTGTACATGAGTTAAAACAAATATATGTATTACAATTTGTAGAGGGCTGCGATAATGTTGAATAGAATAGTTTTCCATTAATAGGGAATTAGTATCAACTGCAGGAATAGGATAAGCCAGTCTCTTTCTACGAAGGAGATTGTATTAGATGCCGCAGGCAGAATGATATATGACTGCAAAATTAGGAAATGTCTGAGTCAGGATCACTCATTTTCACCCCATTTATTTAATTCATATATTACTGAGAGAAGTGAAACTGAATCCACAAGAGAGTTGGTTATCAAGGACAGAAAAATCAATGTGTTAAAATTTGCTGATGCTGTAGGTGTTGCCAAAAGAGAACAAGAATCGAGTTGAGGACTTAACGAAACGAAATGTGCTATGTGATGGCTACAATACACACGTAAATGATAGGAATGTTATGTGGGGTTTGCAACTGTTGGAAGGTTAAATGTTAAAACTTGGTCAAGAAGGATTTTGCTATTCAGGGAGTCAGATGGATATGGAAGCTGCAAGAAATGCATAGTAATTAAAGATGGCCAAGAAAAGAAATGGCTGGTATCTTCCAAAAATATCAACCTTCAGACAAAAGATCATGGAAGGCTATGTTTGGTGTGTAGCTGCCTATTGATGTGAACTGTGGTCACTGGAAAGAGTAGAAATGAAACAATGAGTGTGTGTTACAGGAGGCTCTTCTATATCAGATGGTTTGATTAAGGAATGATGTCCCACAAAGGCAAAGATTCCAAATAAAGGATGCAGTGAGCCTGAGATGGAATGATGGTAGATGTGCTATTCATTGCTAAGAAGTGTAATTGAATAGGTTGTGGAAGGAAACAATCACAAGGGCAAGGCTAGATATGAGTGTATTGTCAGTGCATGATTTTTGGGCTTAGAGTCCATTGTCCTTGTGGATCAGAACAACATGTCTCCAACATGTGCTTTCCTTCCTAACTGTCATAGCTGATGTATTTGTCTGCTTCTTAATATAACTTGGTAGTGGCTTAAACTGGCTTATTGTTTTTGGTCATCTTCAGTTTGAAGACTTATTTGTTGCAGCTTTTCACACTACTGTGACCCTGTGCAAGTCTCTTCATCTCTTAATAACCTCTGGAACCCACATACACTTGAACCCGCTTACAGTACTCATCCGTCGGGTTTTCTTTCTACAATTTTTACACCCCTCCCCCAGTTATTTTCTCCTTTACCAGTTTGACAATTCCTTGTCTCAGAATTTGTGCCTTATCAACCAGTCCCTTCATTTGGTCATGTTGTGCCATACATTTATTTTTTCCACAATTCAGGTCAATGCCTCTTCATTACTTTTACTCTATCTACCCATCTAATCTTCAGCAGTCTTCTGCAGTGGCACATTTAAAAAACTGATGTTCTTTTCATGTCTGAACTGCTTATTGTCATCGTTGCACATCCATAGAAGGCTAGATTCCAGACAAATACCTTCAGAATGGGCTTCCTAATTTTAATAGACTTGTCTTTTTCAGAAATGCTTTTGTTGCTATTGCCAGTCTGTATATTATATCCCCTCTACTCCAGCTATTGTCAGTTATTCTGCTCGTAAATAGTGAAACTTGTACACTACTTTGTGTCTTATTTTCTAATTTAATTCTTTCAGCGTTTAATTCGGCTAAATTCCATTACCGTCAATTTACTGTTCTTGGTGTTCATCTTTTAAGTCTCTATTCAGGCCATTATCCATGCTGAACAATTGATTTTTCAAGTCCTTTGCTCTGACAGGAGTACAGTGTCGGCAAGGAACTTCAGGATTTTTATTTCTTGTCCCTGAACGTTAATTCCCTCTCCAGATTTATCCTTGGTTTCATTTACTGCTTGCTCAGTGTACACAACTTCAGAAAGGCTTCCACCTTGTACCTCACAACCTTCTCTGGCACTGCTTCCCATTTAGTTACATTCTTATAACTGCAGTCTAGTTTCTGTACAAATTGTAAATAACCTTTCATTCTCTGTATTTTATCTGTGCTTCCCTCGAAAATTTCAATGTGTATGCCACTCAGCATTGTGAAATGCATTAGGTCTAACAATGAATAAGAAAAGAGGAATGTGGCTGATGCTGTCTGAACAGCATAGTGAACACATTATTGTAGGCAAGACAGACACAAAGCCAACAATCACGACAATATTAAAATTTTATATGTATAGCTCTGCAGATTATGAAGAGATTGAAAGACTGTATGATGAGGTAAAATAAATATTCAGACAATTAGCAAAATGAAAACTCAATTCTGATGGTTTGAATAGTAGGAAAGGTAAGACAAGGAAAAATAGGAGAACATGGATGGGGGGGTGGGGAGGAGGAATGGAGAAGGAAGCCACCTTGTAGAATTTTTGCATAGAGCATAGTTTTATCAGTGTTAACTCATGGTTTAAACATCATGAAAGAAGTTTGTATATGTGGAAGGGACCTGGAGACACTGGAATGTTTCAGACTGATCGTATAATGGTAAGATAGAAATATTAGAACCAGCTTTTAAACTGTAAGACATACCCAATGATAGATGTGGACTCGGAGCATTATTTATGAGCTAGGTAACTTAGGATATGAGACCTGAATAAGCTGAAATAACAAGAGTTTATTGGGACCATTAAGCAACGATCGACTGAAGCAGTGGTGAGGGGAGCAATACATGAAAGATGAAGTAATGAAGGCATGAGAGGATCAAATAGGCAAAAAGACAAAGCTAGCTATGATATGGTAATGTTAATCTTTTTTAAAAAGTTTACAGCCCTGAAACTGACTTTAACCTTGTTAATGTTCACATCTTGGTGTAAGAAATGTAATGCTAAAAATACATGGTCCAGTCTCCTTAATGCGACCAACTGTCAAAAGCATGTATAGCCATATTTTGCAGTGCAGAAGTGAAGAATGTGTCAGTGAGCTGCTTGAAGGTGCTGCCAACAGGGATGTGGAGCTATGCCGATTCCAATGCTGTGGCTCTCTGCAGGTCCGGGGGTTAGAATAGGCCTGCGGTATTCCTGCCTGTCATAAGAGGTGGCTAAAAGGAGTCTCACATGTTTCGGCCTTTATGTGATGGTCCCCTGTAGGGTTTGACCTCCATACTACCAAATTTTTCTGAAGAGCGAGCCGATTGGGGAAGGGCGCCTTACATGGTGCATCATGTCCATCATGCATTGAGATCTTTAGCCTGCTTTCTTGTCGTCGCACTGCAGTCCCGCTCACTCTCCATCTCTTGGGCGAGAATACATTCCTGGGTGCAGTTTCCACCATCCACTATGCTGTGTTGCTTTCTGCGCCAACGACGACCATGGACTTCTTTGCACCTGATATCCAGCACGGCAGCCAGTCCTTTGTGGTGGGGTCGCCATGTATCCTGTTGGTTGTAGCCCCCTGACAATACAGGGATCACTTTAATGCAAACATGTATGACCCCAAATCGTTTCCCTCTCTGGGTACTCAGCGGGAGGAACGAAAGGCTAAGAATCACAGCGAAGCTTATTTGCCCTGCTACCTAGTATATACAAGAGCCGATGGGGAATCCTTTGTGTCCATGAAGCCTCAATTCTTTGTAGAGCATTCAGAGGACAAGTTTGGGGAGATGGAGGGCTTGTTCAAAATGCGCTTTGGTTCAGTTTTGATAGAAACGGCATCCACTGCTCAGTCACGGGCATTTATCAGTTGTGACAAGTTGGGGGATGTTTCAGTTACCATCACGCCCCATTAAATATGGCCCAGGGTATTATATTCCAGAGGGACCTTCTTTTGCAGTCTGATGACGAGCTACGCGCCAATTTAGAGCACCATATTCATCGGGGTCCAAGGGATAATCAAGTTGCCACCGGTGCCTTCATCGTGGCGTTCGAGGGTGATACATTACCTGAGAAGGTCAAGGTGGTGGTCTACCACTGTGATGTCAAGCCCTATATCCCTCCCCCAATGCGGTGCTGCAAGTTCGGCCATATGTCTTCCCGCTGGACTTCCAGCCTCACATGTTGAGATTGTGGACGCCTATCACATCCCAATGCTCCATGTGCCTCACCTCCCATCTGTGTCAACTGCAGAGAGCATCATTCACCTTGCTCGCCAAACTGCGCGATTTTACAGAAAAAGAGGAAAATCGTAGAATATAAGACCCTGGACCCAACTGACCTACACTGAGGCTAAGAGGAAATATGAACGACTCCATCTTGTGCGAATAACTTATTCTTATGCCGCCGCTATGACAACAGTGATAGCCCCATCAGTTCAGCGAATTCCAGTGGGCTCCCCAAGCCATAAGGCTACACCTGCCCCCTTGACCATGGTGACCACTACTCTCCCTGTTGGTCCTGTGCCACCTACTTCGAGAGCAACACTCCCCCCCACCCACCCACCCATTGGGGACGTCCAACCCAACTTCTAAGGCAGAGAAGCGTCCAACTTCTTCAGCTCCTCTTGCTCTGAAGGGGTTCCTTGGGTCCCTCACTTCCCAGTCCTGGAGACTGAATCAGTGAAGCCCTCCCAGCTACTGAAACCCAAGGAGCAGCAAGAAAAGTCCAAGAAGAAGACCCCTAAGACCAAGGAGCTTGCGGTGGCACCCACCCCACCGCAGCCTACAAGCTCTGCATCTGAGAATGGGGCAGAGATTCTGGCATCTGCTGAGAACCTAGATCTCGTCAGACCCTCAGACACCATGGAAGTTGATCGCACGGGTACTCAGTCAGTGGCAGCAGGTGATCCAGTAGCATAAAGTACCTCCTCGGTCCCTTCACGTCTTTTTCGGCTGTGGACAATGTCATCCTCCAGTGGAATTGCAGTGGATTTTTTCATCACCTTGCTGAGCTCCGACAACTTCTCAGCCTTCACCCTTTCTTCTGCATTGCTCTCCAGGAAACCTGGTTTCCGGCGATGGAACCCCTGCCCTCCATGGCTATCGGGGTTATTATAAGAATTGGACAGCTTATGAGAGGGTATCTAGTGGAGTCTGTGTCTACGCCCTTTACTCTCTTTATCACGAGTGTGTCCCTCTTCAAACACCTTTAGAGGCTGTCACTGTTCGAGTGTGGGTGCCTCGGGCTGTTACTGTTTGCAGTCTCTATCTTCCACCGGATGGTGATGTCCCGCAGCTTGTATTGGCTGTGCTGATAGCCCAATTGCTGCCACCTTTTCTTTTATTGGGCAACTTTAACGCCCGTAACCCTTTGTGGGTTGGATTGGTGGCAACAGGCCGAGGCACTGTTGTTGAGCAAGTGTTGGCACAGCTCGACCTTTCTTTTTTAAATAATGGTGCCTCCACACATATCAGTGTGGCACATGGCACATACTCAGCCATCGACCTTTCAGTCTGCAGCCCTGGACTTGGAGTGTGCATGACAACCTGAGCAGTAGTGACCACTTTCCGATCTTTCTGTCACTGACCCAGCGTTACTCATGTGGGGGCCTCCCCAGATGGGCTTTGGATAAGGCTGACTGGAAATCATTCGTCTCCATTGCCATTCTTGAGCCTCTTTCTCATCGTGCCATTGATGTGGTGGTTCACACAATCACTACCAGCATCGTTTCTGCCACGGAATCTGCAATTCCCTGTTCTTCCAGGTCCCCTCGGCAGAGGACTGTGCCTTGGTGGGCACTGGAGATCGCTGAGGCAGAGATCACAGGTGGGTCCTCCAGCGTCATAAGTGGCACCCATCATTGGAACACCTCATTAATTTTAAACGACTCCGTGCCCGAGCCCAACGTCTTATTCGCCGACAGAAGCAGGAGTGTTGGGAACAGTAGGTGTCCACCATTGGCACCTGTACCTCTCCATCACAGGTTTGGTGCAAGATTAGGTGACTCTGTGAGTATGTGACACCTGTCAGCGTACCTGGGCTTTCCATGAATGGAGCAGTCAGTACTGAATCAGTCACTATTTTAAACTCTTAGCAGAGCATTATGCTCAGAGTTCTGCTTCTACAAATTACCCACTGGCCTTTCGCTCCCTGAAAGAGCAATTGGAAAGTGTGAGCCTTTCATTCCATACACGCCACCCCGAATCGTACAGTGCTCCATTCAGTGAGCGGGAATTCCACATGAGCGGGAATTCCACAGTGCCCTAGCTGCTTGCCCTGATACAGCTTCCGGGCCGGATTGCATCCACTATCAGATGCTCAAACACGTCTTTGTGGACTGCCAACGACACCACCTCGACCTTTTCAAATGTATCTGGGTTGAGGGTAGGTCCCCCTCTTAATGGCGGGAAAGCATTATCATCCCAGTGTTGAAGCCTGGCAAGAACCCCTTGGAGGTGGACAGCTACCACCCCATTAGCCTCACCAATGTTATGTGCAAATTCCTCGAATGCATGGTGAGCCGGAGGTTGAGTTGGCTACTTGATTCTCGTGGCCTTCTGGCTCCGTCCTAGGGTGGGTTCCGTAAGGGCCGCTCTGCCACCAATTATCTGGTCTGCCTGGAGTCTGCCATTTGCACGGCATTTGCCCATTGTCAGCATCTGGTTGCCATCTTTTTTGACATGTGGAAGGCGTATGATACGACGTGGCAACATCACATCCTCACCACCCTTAATGGGTGGGGTGTTAGGGGCCCGCTTCCGATTTTTATTCAAAATTTTCTGTTGCTTCGTTCCTTCCGCGTTCAATTTGGTCCCTCCCATAGTTCTTCCCAAGTCCAGGAGAATCAGGTCCCACAAAGCTCTGACTTGAGTGTCTGTCTCTTTTTAGTTGCTATCAATCGGCTAGCTGCAGCTGTGGGAATGTCCGTATCAGCTTCTTTGTATGCTGATGACTTTTGACTGTACTATAGTTCTCGTGGCATTGCGGTTGCTGAACAGTGGCTACAGGGTGCTATCCACAGGGCGCAGTCTTGGGCCGTCGTGCACAGCTTCCAGTTCTCGGCTGCCAAGACCTGTGTCATGCATTTCTGCCGGCATTGCACTGTTCACCCTGAGCCACGTCTTTTATCTTGACGGTGAACCTCTTGCTTTTTGATACCCAGTTGACTTGGCTCCCTCATATTCAGCAGCTTAAACAAACATTGCAGCGCCATCTTAACACTCTTTGTTGCTTGAGTCACACCAGCTGGGGTGCCAATCGGTCTACCTGTCTACGATTGTATCAGGTGTTGATTCAGTCCTGTCTTGATTGTGGTAGCCTGGCTTATTGTTTGGCACCGCCTTCTGCATTGCTGTTGCTTGACCCCCATACTTCACTGCAGTATCCAACTTGCAGCTGGAGCTTTCCGCACAAGCCCTGTAAACAGCCTACTTGTGGAGGCTGGTGTTCCTCCATTGCGGATCTGGCGCCAACAACTACTGGCCACTGCACATGTTTGTAGCTTGCCCGGGCATCCAAATTACCATCTCCTGTGCTCCAACTCGGTCGTCCATCTTCCAGAACGGTGGCGCCAGTCAGGATGTACAATCGCGGTTCACATCCGGGTTCTTCTCTCTGGGCTTGAGTTTTTCCCTCTCCCACCTCTTTTCCGGGCCCATATATGTATATCCCCTGTGGTGTGTGCCCGGCCCATGCCTTTGGCTGGGTTTGACACAGGGCCTGAAGGACTCAGTCCCTCCTGAGGACCTCCACCGCCACTTTCTCCATCCTTGCAATGTTTCATGGCTCTGATGTGGTCTATAGTGATGGTTCGATGGTTGCTGGTCAAGTTGGTTATGCTCTTACTCTTAAGGATTATTCTGAACAATGCTCATTACCCCCTGGCTGCAGTGTTTTCACTCCCCGAGCTGGTCGCCATCTCTCGCGCCCTTGAGTATATCCTCTCCTGCTCAGGTGAATCCTTCGTTATCTGTAGTGGCTCCCTGAGCAGTTTACGAGCTATCGACCAGTGTTTTCCTCGCTCTCGTCTGGTGATGACTGTCCAGGAGTCCATCCATACTCTTGCCCGTTGCTGCCGCTCCGTTGTTTTTTTTATGGACCCCGGGTCATTTCGGCATCCCGGGTAATGAAAGTGTTGACATGCTGGCCAAACTGGCTGCAGGTCCACCGGCTTTGGAGATTGGCCTTTCGGAGTGTGATCATTCAGTTTTGCAGCAGAAGGTCCTTGGTACCTGGGATGATGAATGGCACACCCTGCCTTCACCCAACAAACTACGGATCGTTAAGGAGACTACCGGTGTGTGGTGCTCCTCCTTGCAGGCCTCTCGCAAGGACTCTGTTGTACTCTGCCACCTGCGCATTGGCACCTGCATGACGCGTGGTTATTTATTGCGCCTTGAGGATCCACCTCTGTGTCGGTGTGGTTCAGCATTGACAGTGGCCCACATTTTGTTGGACTGTCCAGTTTTAACTGCACTCAGACAGTCTTTTGCGCTGCGTGATATGCTCCCTGCACTTTTAATGGATGACACTGCCATGGCAGACTTAGTTTTGAGTTTTATTCATTCAGGGGGCCTTTATTGCTTGATCTGAGGGTTTGTCTCTTTCTTTGTGTTGAGTCTGGCCTTTGGCCTACAGTTTTAGATTGGGCTTTTTAGTGTGTCTGTTGGTGGTTGGCTTTTCCTTTTTTTGTTTCCATGGTTGGCCAACCCCTGTAACATTCTTGTGTGTTTTTAATTCCTCTTTCCTGGTCTTTGTCTATGTCGTTCTTGTTCTGTGTCATCCCTGTCATCTCCGTTGCTTGTTTTTGTTCCTTGTGGGTGTTTCATGGTCGTGGAAAAACGGACCGATGGCCTTTATAGTCTGGTCCCTTCAACCCTTACAAACCAACCAATGCTGTGGTCAGATGTGCTAGGTTTCTTGATTGAGTATTCGTGGCATGAGCAGCGTGATCGAGGTAATCCCAGAAATTCTCCCTTCAGTTTAAATCCTGGGAGTTTGATGGCCAGGGATTACAGTAAAATCCTACTGGTACTCTTTGAACCACACATGTACACTGCAGTCTGTATGACACACTGCATTATCCTGCTAGTAGACACCATCGTGCCAAGGAAAAGACAGACTGCATGTTGGGGTGGACATAGTGTCCAAGGAAAGATGCACAGCTGTGTTGATCCATTGAGCCTTCCAGCATGACTAGATCACCCAGGGAATGCCTTGAAAATGTTCCCCAGACCATAACACTCCCTCCTGAAGCCTGGAACATTTCAACAACTGTTGCAGCACTGTAGATGCCAACAGCCATTTTTGTGATGGTGCATGACACATGATTCATCTGAGAAGGCCACCTGTCGCCATTCAGTGAACATTCAGTTGCAGTGTTGGCACCCAAGTTCCAGCCTTCGCGTCAATAACAGCAGTCAGCATGCGTGCATGGCATGCTGCCTATGGCAGGCACACACATGCGCCGATGTTCACGGAATGGCCCTGAGGAGACCTATTAGTAGCCCTGTAGTTCAACTGTGTGGTCAGTTGCATGTCTATTCGCCTGTACACATATCCACAGTCAGAGATCACCCCAATGGTCTACAGCGCCCCACAGTTGCCTCAGCACCAGTTTTTGACTGCGCCGTTTTGCCATATGTGGTACACTTTAACTGCAGAGGCCCACAAACAGTTTTACAAACTTAGGTGCTTCAGAAATGCTTTCACCCTTGGCCCAAAAGCCATTAATCATGCCCTTTGGAATATCAGATAAATTGCTCTGTTTCTGCATTATGACAACGAGTGCACTGTGTTCTGCTTCCCCTTGACATACTTTGTATACCCTCCATTGCTAGTGCTGCCACCTGCTGTCAGAGTAGTTATTGCACATTGAAGTTGAACATAGATGATGGTCACATTAATGTGAATGGTCCATTTATGTAACGAATGCTGCCTGACTTAATGGTATGAAAAATACTATCTAATTTTTGCATTGGATTGTATAACCCACTGCCTCTCCTGGTTTTAATGCGTAGGATCAAGATGCCCAAGCACACACGTAAAAAAGCTAATTATTTCTGACAAGTGCATGATATTAATCTGCTACATAATGGTACAGCATTATGGTTACAAGTACAGTAACCATAACTGAAGTGCCAGAGAAACTGGTATATGCGTGCATATAGAAATACAGAGATATGTAAACAGGCAGTATATGATGCTGTGATAGGCAACACCTGTATAAGACAACAAGGATGTGGCGCAGTTGTTAGATCAGTTACTGCTGCTACAATAGCAGGTTATCAAAACTTAAGTGAGTTTGGACGTGAAGTTCTTGTCGGCGCACAAGCGATGGGGCACAGCATCTCCGAGGTAGCGATGAAGTGGGGATTTTCCCATACGGCCATTTCAAAAGTGTACCGTGAACATCAGGAATCCAGAAAAACATCAAATCTCGGACATCACTGCGGCTGGAAATAGATCCTGCAAGAACATGACCAATGACAACTGAAGAGAATCGTTCAATGTGACAGAAGTGCAACCCTTCTGCAGATTGCTGCAGATTTCAATGCTAAGCCATCAACAAGTGTCAGCATGCGAACCATTTAACGAAATATCATCAATATGGACTTTTGGAGCTGAAGGCCCACTCATGTACCCTTGACGACTGCACTACACAAAGCTTTACTACGCCTTGCTTGGGCTCGTGAACACAGACATTGAACTGTTGAGGACTGGAAATATGTTGCCTGATCAGACGAGTCTCGTGTCAAATTGTATCGGGTGGATGGGTGTGTACGGGTATGGAGACAACCTCATGAATCCATGGACCTTGCATGTCGGCAGGGTACTGTTCAAGCTGGTGGAGGCACTGTAATGGTGTGGGTTGTGTGCAGTTGGAGTGAAACGGGACTCCTGATACATCTAGATACGACTCTGACAGGTGACACATACATAAGCATCCTGTTTGATCACCTGCATCCATACATGTCATTGTGCATTACGATGGTCTTTGGCAAAAAATGAAATGATCGTATGGCATTGTTGGCCAGGAGGCCCCATCCATGGAAGTTCGGCCACCGAGTAAGAGTCTTATTGCAGTCAACGCTACATTGGGCGACTCGTGTGCCGGTGATGAGGATTAGGATGAAATGATGATAACACAACACCCAGTCCACGAGTGGAGAAAATCTCCAACCCGGCCAGGAATCGACCCGGGCCCCCCATGGGAGGCAAGCATGTTACCACTCAGCTAAGCAGGCAGACAATTCCAGCAGGACAGTGCAACACCCCATACGTCCAGGATTGCTACAGAGTGGCTCCAGGAACACTCTTCTGAGTTTAAACACTTCCGCTGACCATGAAATTCCCTAGACATGTACATTATTGAGCATAGCTGGGATGCCTTGCAACATGCTGTTCAGAAAAGATCTCCACTCGCTGTACTCTTGCAGATTTATGGACAGCCCTACAGGATCCATGGTGTCAATTCCCTCCAGCACTACTTCAGACGTTAGTCGAATCCATGCCATGTTGTGTTGCAGCACTTCTACATGCTCATGTGGGCCCTACACAATATTAGGCAGGTGTACCAGTTTCTCTGGCTCTTCAGTGTATGTTGGTTTAATGTTATTCAATTGGGTGTTACAACTGACTACTTACCTTCCTCATGTCATTAACATATTTTCTTTATATATTATATATATTCTTCATAATTCTTGCCATTAGTGATCGAATAACTCATAAATATTTTAAATTTCAAATTCAGTTTAAAATGAAGGTACGTCTTGGTTTTTATATGTAATTCCACATGAACCCCGGGTTTTTCTCATTGTCAGTTTACGCCATGGTTGCTGCAGTGCATGGGGTCACTGCCCCCTATATGTGCAGACTTCTATTCAACCTGTTTGTGTGTGGTGTGTTTTCTCATACTTTAAATAATTTTGTCTTGATGTATGATAGCATAGTAACCTTGGTAAAACATCAAGTCACTTCTTAATAGAAATTAACAGTGTTGTGTTCGACAGTCTGTCAGATGAAAGTCTCTTCTGTTTCTCCTCTTATTTATGAGAAAATAGAAAATTTGCACAGCATGGCATGTGGTCACAATCTTCATAGGCAGTTTTCGTATTACAGTTTGATATTTGTGCCTTTCGAGAGTATCTATTCACATTTCAGCAATTTGATATTTTTCACAAGGAAATATCACTGCTTTCAGCTAAAGAGTATGGAATGTAGCAGCTTTTGCTTCTCTAATGTAATAATCATGATTTCTACTTTTTGAAAATTTCTCCTAAATTGTTAAAGCCTCTTGTGAAATGGGATGAACTTACAGATAACTTTATTCTTTCTGTTCTGCTATGTCATTAACTAATTCTTACCATGTTGTTACCGTGATTGAGATTACCATGCCATCCAAATCTCAGGATTATTCCATTACATTCAGTCTTTAGTTAATGTCTGAAATTTTTTTTTTTCAAATTTCTGTTCTATTGATTTGTGGCAGAATTGTTTAAGGTCAGTGGTCACTTCTTTGAATATTCCATGCACTTTGCATCTAACTACATTGCTTAGATTACCGATTTTCCAATGTAAATTAGTTATTCGTTGACTCAATTTGGTATTTTCCAGGTGCATTTCTTTAATAATTCTAGCTTCTTGAAATTTCTTTTATATTTGTCTCAGTGAATTTACTATTCGTTTTTCCCATTTCAGCATTTATTTGTTTAATTTCATTATTTCATGAAGATAGAAATTTGTGCTTTCACTACTTGTTTTTAAATGCTAAATTTTTTGTTTAATGCAAATTTTTATTGTTGTTACTGGCATACAATAAACTTCAAATGAAAAATTCTAATATTAACCAAGGAAACGTCTATTATTTGCGATCATCTTAAAAAATACCAACTAGTGTCTAATGAATATTTCAATATTGTGATTAATACATATAGTCACATTGCTGGATCTGCTCACCCTTGTTCCTTCAGTCCCAGTGTGATTTGTTATAACGAACCCCACCAGTGGAATTTTAAACCCCCAAGGTAGGTGAGGAAGCAATACCTGATGAACAGCTATGAGTTGCTCTGATAGGACATACCCCTAGGTCCATACCCTTCTGCAACTGATGCACAGTGTGTAGGATGCTTTGTTGAAATGAGGCAAACAGGTGACACAGTCTGACAGCAAATGCTAACACTGAAGCTTGCACTAGACAACAAGCACCTCTTTCCTTTGCCATGAGAAAGCCAGAGCCACTGCCGCCCTCACTGCCTTTCACCCCCTGTCCCCCCTGCCCCCCCTTCCCTCCCCCCCCCCACACACACACATACACACACACACACAAATGTGAACCTCTAGGTAAGTATTATTTTTACATATATCAGCTTACATATTTCTCATGTATCTCTCTCAGAATAAAGTAACATTAAAACTAAGTATTTTGAAAATGAATTATTTCTAGAAAATTACAAGCTATATTTGATACAGGACCTTTTCACTTTCTTCCCCTCTGTAATGGGCTTGTGTCCTGTGGAGAATGTTCCAGCCAGGTACTTCGATTAGATTAGATTGGATTAATACTTGTTCCATAGATCATGAATACGACACTTTGTTCATTTAGTAGTTCATTTCACCTAAACACATGCAAGGCTCACAAGGAACTGACATGGCAGAAAGCCAGGTACTGGTGCACATTCAAGGGCTGTTACCATTTCACCCATCACCATCATATCTAGCAAGGTTCAGTAGTGCACAGCTAGGACCAGCAGACCACAGGAAGTAGAGTAAGCGAAGACTCAGAGGGAAAGACTCCATCACTAAGGAAAAAAGTAACAGGAAGGCTGACTTCCCAAAAATAGGTAGAAATGACTAAATGAAAAAGCTTTCTTCTCATTTAGATGATCACACGGCAAGAGTCTGCACATTTTATGTTGCGTAAATCGGCTATTATCAAATTTTGTTGCTATTATGCACTGACAGGCAAAAAAAAAAAAAAAAAAAAAAAAAAAAAACAATGCTTCGATTTCAAGTTATAGTATTGTTTTTTAAATTCCAGTCATTTTTAACACACTGTTTTACAATAAAATATTATGGTATGGTTCCCTCTAGATATCTTACAATGCAAAAGAGCTTGTTACAAAGAACTAAGCCATAGACTAAGTAATATGAATGGATTCACACTTCAACAAAATTTTGAGGAATCTCATTATAGTAATGCATCTCCGCTTTGGTTTTCTATACTTCACTTCATGAACCTCTTTTCACATCTTCACAAACATGTATTATCTCCTTGTGCACCAATCGCAGCCTCCAACTTTTTAGGCATGCTCCCAATTGATACTGCAATGTCCTCTGCTGAGCCCTTCTAGCTGTTCCCCTAAATGCTGAATAAGATTCAAATTGGGGATTCAAGCAGGCCAAGCCATAGAGTGAACCTCTGCTGCATGTGCATTGTCATGCATTAGTGTAAAACCAACACCAATATATTAAGCAAGAGGTACAACAAGCTCCAAAAGGATTTCCTGCTGATACTGATGTGCTGTAAGGCTCATATGTCCTATGATGACCAAATCATTCCATGCAGTCATTTTGATTCATGCCCACACCATCACTCCTAAAAGGCATTTTGAAGGAAAATTGTGTGACAGGAGTGGCTCCACCAGATTCTCTCTAACATTCAGTGAAAGCAGGTCAAATTGCGGTTCATTTATGAACAACAATTGCTGTTATTGTTGTACTCTCCATCCACACTATTCCCTTGCAAAACAGAGTTGTGCTATGATCTCTGGTGAATTCTGGGTCTGTGGCAATTCTTCTGGACTGAAGACTGGTTTCTTCCAGTCTGCTTCTGATGACTGTGTCACTAACCATGACCCCTCAAATTTAGTGGAGTCAGTTTTGTGTTTCAGCAGCAGTGGTGTGACGATTGTGGAGAACTTGAAGTTGTAAGAAGTGGTCATATCTTTCTGATGTTGCTCTTCTTGGTCTTGATCTTGGTTTTCTTGCATAGCCTGCGGTTTCCCTGTACGTTTTTAATGTTCTGGACATTGAGGAAGGTGTAGGGTGACCAGATGCAATTGTTTAAGGAGGAGGACAAACAGCTTCAAAAAGGAGGACAAAGGAATAAAAAAGAGGACACATCAAACGGGTCAACTGCAGATGAGGATACCACCCATCAGCTTTGGACAAGTCGTGACTGCCGGGAATTACTGGTAAAACTAGTAGTTAATTGTTACTGGTGGTCAGGTAGTGATTCCCAGAGCAATATTTTTTTTATTTTAAATTAAAAACATTGATTGTGGTGACAGTGTGGCATCAATTGTTTTTATATTTACGCGTAGTTTTAAGATTTAACAAAGACAGCTGCCTAAACGCCACTCCTCAGTTGCTACTTTCATCTGACTTGTCCAAAGCTGACGGGTGGTATCCCTCATCTGTAGTATTCCCCATCAAACATATTTTCAATTTCAATAAATGACTATATTATTTATAGACATAACATACATACATTCCTTAACAATTATTGATACTTCTCGGAGGAACCAATGTTTTGCAGAAGTCTAGGTTTACTTAACAGATAATTGTAAAATGACACTTATGAAAATTCTTTTAAATTATACTGGACCATCAACAGACCTTCCACTGATTCAAGGTTTAATCTGTTCCTCTCATCAGTCCACTGTGTGGTAATTAGAGAAAATATTCTTTTGGCATTAGCATTATGCCCTGAAATACTGAAAAATTATTCAGCAAGTTTCAGCAACTCTGAGTGACAGTCAACTGACATACTGTCACAAAAAAACTTTGCACAGTTTTTACTGCAAGATAAAGTCCTAAATTCTGGATCATCGTTATTCCTTTTTAGAAATTGTCTGAAATTGCAGAACTGATCAAAACATTTTGCATCTTCAATTTCAAAGTCTTTACATTTCTCCTGCAAATACACAAGGCTTTTCTCAACATCACTGTAGCAAAAATCATTTTTAAGTGACATCCATCTAAAACATGAGAAGTCCTCAAACATACAGAGCCACTATTTAAAATATTCATGGCATGATTGATAAAGTAAAATAGTTTCCTCCATGAAAAATTTGACTTCTTTCTCGAAGCCTTCTCTGTTGCAATTTTCAGGATCTACTTGACCTTAAGGCAAATGAATTTTTCACTTAATCGGTCTTCAAGCACCTTACATACTGACTCTAAAATTTCAATGACATTAACCACAGAGTTGTCCTCCTTTTCTAATTCCAGAATACTCGTACTGAACAAAGACATCACATAATGCAAATACCATAAGTAAGCTTCACTCAACCTGTTCTCAAAAAATTGAAACAAAATCTTTGGTGGTTTGCTTTCAGAGAGAAAGTAAGCTTTAAGAGCAGCATACATTTCCAGTACCCTTTCAATGACTGGAAAAAGAGACAGCCCCCTAGTCTTCACATGAGACAGGACTTGATTGTAATTAACTTCAACAAATTCATTAATTGTATTACGCTCAACTTTGCGAAAAAGCTGGACACTGTAAAAATCTGCCCGGACCCTGGTCAAAGAGCCAAAAAGGAGGACATGTCCGGATTAATCCGGACGTCTGGTCACCCTAGGAAGGTGTAGTTCTCAATACCTCTGCAAAATAATTCATACTGTGACCACCTTGCACAAAGACAACACTTTACAGCACCTTCAAAGCTTAATATTATATTTATTCTTAAAAGTTGATTACAATAATCACAGGAAAATCCGGTAAACTGGTGTCTTGTGCCCATGGCACTGGCATGTACACCATGTAACAGGCATTGACTGAGCATAAGACAATTTGTGGCATGATAAATTGCACTGCTTGCATCCTTACTAGTCATACATAGTCTTCTCCAGTACTACCTTTGACCTAAGACAAGCCTGCAGGCCCTTCAGCCTACACAAATCACACTTTGAGATTCTTATGACAATCAGTTCTCCCTATCATGTTAATGTGCAAGAATAGAAGAGGGCCACTAAAATTGTGAATTCACTCACCACACTCATTCCATTGAAGCTGGAAACCATAGTTAGCGATTACATCGCAGCTCGAACATCCTATCCACAATTGGCAGCCAATGAAGTTAGAAAAACTTCCGACACCAGAATGTTGAGTTGTCAGAACCCAGTTCTTCATCGAGTACCGGTTGTCGACATTGCAATGACCACTTCTGATGCCACAATGTAGAGGACAGAATGTGATTTCTATGGTGATGGGTGAATCGGCTGTTGGTAAATCAGGATTGAGTGGTTTTTCCCCACATGGACGTGGTCTGCAGAGGCCTTGGTGACTGGATACAAATGGCGGACCAGTCGTAAAACATCTCTGGTTAAGAAAGTCCTTTATTCATTACAGGAAAAAAGATGGAATTGTAACTGGAGGAAATGTAGTTGTCCTCTGTGCTGTATCCAACCGTCTGTTGTGTGCTGGCACCAGTGATCTACCTGCTGATGGCAGCGGATGTCCGTACTGCCACAGGGACCTAACCCAAGGTGGCACGCCATTGGCATGGGTGATACAGGCAGCCACTTACTGTTCAGCCACAGCACATAACCCACCAGGTAGGCATTGTTTAAACTTCAGCACCCGGCATGACCAGAGACAATGGTGTGCACATGCTGGAAAGGTAGATGGCTCACCAGGCAGGTGGCTGTTAGTATAAGGTAGTCAGCCAGCAGTGTGGAGGCACTAAATTGACAGCATGCAGTCATTACTGGAAGTGGAAACCTGCAGCTACTAATGGCACAGTACGTCTGTGGCGGCTGGCAGCTTCATTTCAAACTACAAGTAGTCCTCTTCTCATGGTCATCAGCCATCATAGTTTGCATTTCTCTGCATGTCACACACCTATATACTGCTGTGTGCAATGAACATATGAGGTAGAGGTCTGATTTTGGTTATATACAGCGCATCCCAAAAAGTACTTCACAACTTCTGTGTCATAGAAATCAACTTGTAATTAACTTACAGGGGAAAGAAAGTAATGTTTGTCTGATGAACCAATTCAAATAGATTTTTTCTGGTTCTAAGTGTGCTTCCCTCGTCAATATTCTAGCCCATCCAGATCCATTCTAACATGTCAACATAAACTGTCTCAATAGCTGCAGTTATTCCAGCCTTCAAATGCATCATCTTTTGGCTTGTCACCTTGTTTGATGTCATGTAATCATTGCAATCTGCACGGAAATGGATGAAAATGTTTTTGGGACACAGTGCACTGTTGTATGAGGGATTTGCCATTCTTTCAATGCCTTACAAACTTGGTGAATTCTGGAAAACGTGTCACACACTCTCCGTATCTTCATCACTTCTCCTTGCCTACCTACTTGGTCCTTCCAATCCACACTATCTGTTTCCATGAAGCTCTTGTGCCATATTCTTATAGACGATTGGGAGGATGGTGGGTTGCCATTGTGAGTCCTGAAATTTCTCTGAACTTTGAAGTCTGATTTCATTTCAGTATTCCAAACCACACACCGTGCCTTTTACTGTGCAGACTCCAATCTTTGACTCATTTATGGTGCTCATACTACCCTGCAACAACAGGAAATTTTTTTTTAATATGTTGCCCTTGTTACCTGGGAAGGCAAAACATTCACTCGTTACCTTATATAAAAAAACTTTTTGAATTTGTGTATCACAGTTTATCTTTTTCTCTAAGTTTTACAAGTTGAGTTATATGACATTGAAGTTGTATAGTACCGTTTTGGGCATCCTGTATATGTAAGCTGGCTGGTCAGTGTTTCTCAAACGGAAGCACTACTACCCCAAAAACCATATTAATATTTAGCAGCCAGGCCTTGTCATTGGGCATCGACGACTTTATTTGACCTGGGTTTCCTGTCTCATCAGCTGCCCTAGAAGACCTGCAGGAACTGTAACTAGGCTTTCAGGGACGCTGAATAGCATATCACTGTTGGTATCAGCAAACTCTTACAAATAACTGGATGTAACCCTTTGTAGGGATATGAAATGGAATGATCACATAGGTTCAGTTGTGGGTAAAGCACGTGGTAGACTTTGGTCTATTGGTAGAATAGTGGGAAAGTGCAATCAGTCTATAAAGGAGATTGCATACAAATCACTCATGTGACGGTTCTGGAATAGTACTCAAATGTGTGGGACCTGTACCAAATAGGACTAACAGGGGATATTAAATGTATACAGAGAAGGGCAGCACAAATGCTCACAGGATCGTTTAATCCATGGGAATGTGTCACTGAGGAACTGAACTTACTCGAAGATAGATGTAATCTATCCTGAGAAAGCCTATTAACAAAGTTTCAAGAACTGGCTTTAAGTGATTACTCTAGGAATATGTTACAACCCCTACGTATCGCTTGCAGAATAATCACTGCACATACAGAGGCATTCAAACAATCATTCTTCCTGTGCTCCATACGTGAATGAAATAGGAAGAAACCCAAATAACTGGTACAATGGGACATATCTTCTGCCATGCCACCTCATGGTTGTTTGCAGAGTTAGATGTAAATGTATTCTGCAATGTCAGCTTACTGAGTGAGTGCTTTTGTTTCTGAATATGCTGTCCTACTCAGTAGCATCTGCTCTTCTGGCTGATAGGTGTTTCTCCCTCTGACACTGGACTGCTGATCGATGCTGTAACACTTCTTTACCCCTGCAAAGCTTGTGTGCAACTAAATGGCCAGTGCAATACGCTAGACTTTTATTGAATAACTCTCACATAAGTGCAGGAGAATACTGTCAGTTGGTTCGACTAGGAAGCACTTGAATACAAAGCCTGTTTTCACTGTTCTCATATGTCATCAGTTCATTCACTGAAAACGCAAGAGTTGACTGAATAGCGAGCAAAGACAGCACTGCATGAAGCAGAGGCAAGTCTGTGTGCTAGTCAAATGTTGGTGGTATATAACAACTAAGTCCAAATCAAAGTCCAGGAGAAAATGTTGTAATACAGGGTCATCGTCAATAGAAACATTGGAGAGCTTGCTGTGAACATATGCTGGTTGCAACAAGAGAGGCCATGATAGACTGCTACAGCTGTTAATTCTGCCACGAGTCTCTTATTACACAACCTGGTACTGCAAGATGTATAATTGCATTCTGCAAATAACGACCTCGCTAGATGTATGCATAATTATATTGATAGAGCCATCAATATGTCTGGTGGAATTACAAGAGCATCCACATACAAGTGACAGCATTTTTCATACAATCAACACTTCTTACTTATTCACCTTCAGTCACAATCATACAGACACATACACCATACCTCCACTGAATAAAAGCAGTTATCAGTAAAATATAAGATGTGTACAGCAGCACTTCCCCAAAATATTCGTAAGATTTTCATTAATGTGATTTGCAGTCTCATCTTATAATAATGTGCAATTATGTTTTACTGATCACAAATCAATGCTGCCTTTCATCTTAAATGCTACAGTGCTTATATTGCCAAAGAGTGCACTACACTGATATTGGATTTTAATATCATGATGCTTTTTTCCAAGATAAAGAAAACAATTGTTACTATTTGAGAAACCCTTGTAGATACTGATGCTCACACTTGATTGGTCCCTTTCAGGAAAGAAATAATGCTGGCAGAAGCTGAATGATGGAGGACGACATGAGCTATCAGTGATTTGTGGGGAAGTGACTTAAATTCTAGTATGAGAAGGAAATTTGTTAACAAGAGCAGCAGAGAAACGGAGAAAGAATTTGATGTGTTCACCAGGCTTTATTTTATGTGCAAGGTTAAAAACATTCTTTCAATGCAAACGAAGTAATGCAACATTCATGGTGAGACAAATAAGAAGAATTAAGTCAGATTGTTCCAGTGCTGACCGATGAGGCTTCGGCAGCACTACAGGTGGCCTGTTCATTATTGCTGTTGCATGTGATAGTGAGTAGTTAAGTAGATAAATATGGGAGGCTGATATGTATGATTAATGACTACCGGTTAATGCTGGAACTGAGTTTAGGATGACAACTGACATTCTTGTTGTAAACACAAGTGCTAGGAAGGGGCAACAAATGGAGCAGCAGATTGAGATCAATTAAAGATCAGAAATTTGCCTTGTGGGAGTTTATTTTATTAATATGTTCAGATAGTTGGACCAATAAGGACTGTTTCATTCGGAAGAGACTTGGTTTTCTGAATAATTTGCAGAGGAAGTAGCAAATTTTCAGAAAATATATCAATGAAAGCAATCAATTCTTGACAGTATAATATAATATAATGTAATTCGACAGATAAAAAATCTACCCACCAAGCAGCAGCAGAACACACACATAAAAGGTGTCATCATTAGGCAAGCTTTTAAAGCCAGTGGCTCCTCCTTCAGGCAGAATAATGACTTCCTTCTCATTCAACCCTTCTGCCTGGAGGAGAAACCATGGCTCCGAAAGTTTGCCTAATTATAACCTTCTTTTATGTGTGTGTTCTGCTGCTGCTTGGTGATGAAATTTTGAGAAATGATACTTTGGCCATGTTAGAATGTTAACAGTGGTTTTGATTCAGGTTCTGTTGAATCATTTTTAGATTTATGTACATGTTTATTGTAAAAAATAAGTTCTAATATTTATTGGGTATTAGTGAAGCAAATGTGATGTAATCTTCATCATCTATTGCTGTATAAAGGTCTCCAGACTCATCTATGCAATCTTTGTTTCACGCATTGTGATGCTCTTGGATGTTTTGTAATGTCCTTTACCAACCTTTTACACCATCTCTGCTTGAAAACTTCTTGGGCATAGTAATGGATTATATTGTCTATATTTCTCAGTATTGCCATGGGAAAACTGCTCATCATCTTCAAGTGCGACTGTGACTAACTATGGTGGTTCGCCATTTTATACACTGGTTCACTAGAAAAATGCAGGCTCCAGGAGTGGGGTCATAAGGTCATCACAGGGGATGCTGACATCTAGAGGGCATCTTTGCTTATCTCTTGGAATTCAGCAAAGTACTTTCTTGATCCACTGACCATCCATTTGCATGTCCAGAAATCGTGCCTACCTCCAAATTATTGTCATAATTATGCATACAAGATGATTCACACATGTTTCATAAGACACATTCCCTTTTTGTTTATCCTGTTGAAGGAAATGAAAATTTGTTCAATAGTTGGTGAGAATTTTCATGGTGATGAATCTTGCATGACTTGTCTTCCAGTACTTATCACCCTGTAGAAGTTTAATGGACACTAAAGCATTCACATTTATTCTTCAGTTTACTAACATAGGCTAACTCGGTGCTTTTCTTCACTATGTATATTAGTACAGATTATATTGAAACTTAGAAGCTTTCTTAAAATCTGGGAATCCTAGGCAAAGTGGTAATTTATATTCATTGCACCATCTTATGTCATTCATGTATGTGCAAATGGTGTATTGTGCTACATCGATTTCTAAAACCCACTTTCTCTTTTGCTCGATTAATTTCCATTTTTTTTCAGTTGGTGGTAACTTTGATGAACACCTTGTACACCATGGAGAGGAAGTTGTAGTTCTATAGTTTGTGTTAAAATGTTCTCTCTCCATTTTGGCAAGCATAAACTTGTGCCATTGTTCCAGTTTTGGGAAATGTCTTTATCAGCAGATTTCCTGTGAACAATTTTCCAAATTTCTTTTGCAATGCTTTTCCTTCAATGTGAAACTGTGCCTTTCTTTTCTTCATACATAGAATGGCTTCGTACACTTTACCTTGTATTGCTTCTAGAATGTCGTTATTGTTCATCATTAACTACACATGTTTCTGATTTATCTTGTGAAGCTATGTAAAAAATTAAAGAAATCATTGCATAAGAGGACCATTTCTCTCTTTACCTAGTTACTGTATCATCTGAAACTGATGAAATGGGTTTTCTACCTAAAGCAAGGTTTTTTCTTTGTTCTGGATAATCTTATTATTTTCAGATGGTCCTCTAATCAAAATCTCATTATACTGCAAATCCAATAGTCCAGGGTTCACTTTCCAGTAAGTCCAAGGATTTTTGTTAACACATACAGCTTTTTTCACCTCTGAGGAACACCAAGTTGTAATTTGGTTCAGAGACCACATTAAACTTTAGGTCCCTTTATGACTGGCTGAATAAGTCCATTCAGAGGTTGGAGGAAGGCAGTTGCATACGACCTCTAATAGAACCATGCCTAGTCAAGTCGTTAAATATTTAAATAAGCCTTTGGTTTGGGAGGACAGCTTTTAATAAAACCATTTGAATTTTCTCCCACCACTGCTACTGCCTGGTAAAAGTCCTGATTTTTTTGTTCCACTTTTAGTAACCATGCTAGATCCCATTTGAAGTTTTTAATGTCAGCCAAGCTATTTTAGTTTCCTGAAGTTCTGCAGTTAATTTTCACTATATAAATGGTGGTAGAAGCAGATGAGTTTATAAGATGCATATTATTACATAAAGGGATGTAAATCATAAATAACATTGTATTGCTTCTAATAAAAATGCATTTAAAGATTAGAATGATTTTGTAAAGTGAGAGTTTATATCTGGTGCTAAGTGAGACATACATTATACATAAGTAACTCATAGTGTAAATATAATGTTAATTAATTTCAAATGAAAGTTTAAAAAATTGTATCGTTATGACTTTAGTTAGTGCGTTGGAAGTGTCTCGTGTGCTGTTGTGCTTTAACAACGATGAACTTCAGACAGTGAGCAAAGTCCATTACTTTCTTTACTGTCAGTGAAACTAAAATGCATTTTTGGGAATAATTCTGTTCTTTGTCTGCACTCATTATATTTTCAATTTTGAAGGAAGTAGGCATTCGTGTATGAATATAAGGATGACGTGAGGTAAAGGCCAATGTTCTGCTTCATTGTCCAGGGACTTGAGATTCATGTATAAGTTATGATGCACTAGGTGAATGAATTAACAGAGACAGTAGATCTACTGTATTAATCCTTACAGAACTATACTGCTCTCAAATTTATTAGTGTAATCTGTTGATTTGTGTTCCAGGATTAAGTATTTTTCTATTAGAAACTCGTGTTGCATATTTTATTGTACCATTGCTTCAAAGAGGTGCACTGGAATGAAATTTATAGGGAAAAATGCCATTATCAAATTTAACATCTCTCATGGTAAATTTATCATTTGAAAATAGCTTTCCCAGTAAACTAATTTTAAATGTCATTAAAAAGCCATGTGAAAACTATGGGTCACTAATGAGATTAGAGCAGGCCTTCTCAAACCAAGTTTTGTGTCACCATTTTTGGAGGGGTTCATATAATGATCTGGAGAAAAAGCTTCATATTTTTGTTTCCTTCAGTTTTGACAATTGTGTCAACATGATTTCTTGTTCAATAAAAGATGATGTGTTACTCATTCAGTATTATACAGCCATTGATTATAGTTTTCATATTTTATTACAAACAATCTGTTATGGTAAATGTTCAGATTTGTTCATTTTGTAAAAGCCAGCCTGCAGCATTCAAAACATCAAAATTGCGCTCTTGCAGATATTCTTAATGTAGTGGATATTGTGATAAGCTTCAAGAAGTTTGTGAAAAATGAAAGTTGATTTAATAACATCTGTCAAGAATCTTAATGAGAAACATTTTACTGGCCTCAGTCAGTGTGTGCAAGTAGTTCAACACACTCCATCTTGAAGTCAGTTAAATAAAGAATTACATATAAGTTGTTTGATGAGTAAGACATATGTTATATATTTCTAAAGTTCAGATTAAGATAGTGAGAAAAGCATGCCAGATTTTCAATGCTTTTATACATTTACACACAGACCACGAGAAAAGTTAAAGCAGAAGTATGAAACACCATAAAAAAAGAAACAAGAAAATAATAGTCCCAGCAAAGGTAATATAGGCTTATAGTGATCTGTACATGGAGCATAACTTTTGCATAATGTACAGTACAGAATGTTGAAGAAGTCCTGGGGCATTTCATTGTAAGTTAATATGCAAACAAAAGCAGCTATGTGACACATTACATTATAACTTTGTTATTAAAATAATTCTACATTAATACAAATCTGAAATAGCAATCATTTTATGAAAAAGTTATACTACATTGATCAGGGCACCCACTGTGCAATACTTTCAGAGCAGCTTGCAATCTCGGAGAATGTGGAGATCACTGAACAAAACTTATTTCTCACAGTTCAGAGGCACTACTCACAGGCTAGCATGTATTTACCTCATCAGTCCAAAAATTTCAAGACTGGGCTTAATAAAAAAAAGTAGAGAAAAGTGAAGATGGTAGTTTTAATGCTTCAGGTGTTCTACATAGTCTCCACCTACTGGAATACAACACACAGGATATTCATATAACATTGTGATTGACAGAGAAGTTCTACTTTTGGATGTTATGCAACTCGTGAGTCACATGACTTGTATGTTGGTTATGTCGTTTAAGTGTTGAGCCATCATGTTAATTTCTGCACTTTGTCATTTAGTGGTACATTTATTTTGATAACACCAAGTCTTGTCGTGTCTTTGTCTAGCTATGCAGGCACTTTTCTCTTCTTCAAAACATTCTGGAGAATGTCTTCAACACTTGTTGCTCCATAGCAATTTGTGACACAATAATACTTACATACCTGCACATTCACTGCTTAAAACTGCCTGCTCACAACTGACTGGTAGAATGCACACTTGTTGTTTAGTTAGCTCAAGCTTCCACTGCAATTACAGCACTGATGCTATTTATACACCGGGAATAAAATAAGTCTTGGAATTTTTTGGATGGATGGTGTTCGTAATTGACTGATTAATGTAAGTAGCAATAGTTGACATATAAAAGTGAAATGTGCAAATTATTGTCCTCTGTAAATCTATTCTTCATCTACTATTTCAGTTATTGCTCATATAAAAGTCAAATTTTCAGCATATGTCAGTAATTAACAACTGTATTAGGACATATGTGGAGAAGAGCAACAGTTGCCAGTATTTGCAATGAACTGCCATAATACTTCTTACATTTCAGGGCTAGAATTGTAGGTGTTACACACATAAATGTTTATATTACCTGGATGTTGGTGTAGCTGTAGCGAAAATAACTTTGGCATGTGCAGTGCAACCATCTCGTGCAGCAGTGGGTGGGAGAATAAAATGGCTGGCCCATCCGTTCATCTCTTGGCTTAACTTGAGGATTTTACGCCCATAATGGTGTGCTGTTCAGCACAGTACCACTGTTTCCGTCAGTGTGCGATTGCTGCCCAACAATCCACAGCCAAGAACAAAGAATGCTACTTTATGAATGTATCTTAAATTAATTTAAGTGTAGAATTTGACAACCTCTGAAAAACTTCAATATTGTAAACATTCTGCATACTCTTTTTTGTAAGCTATAAAAACATCATAGCAGTAGATTTTCTAATGATCCCTTACACTTAGGTTACAAGTCATAGGATAGTGATGTATGCATACACAGATGATGGTAGTGTTGCATGAGCAAGGTATAAAAGGGAAGTGCATTGGTGGAACTGTCATTTGTACTCAAATGATTCATGTGAAAAGGTTTACAACATGATTACGGCACAGTGAGAATTAACATACTTTGAAAGTGAAATTGTAGCATGGGACATTCCATTTCGGAAATTGTTTGGGAATTCAATATTCTGAGTTCCACCGTGCGAAGAGTGTGCCGAGAATATCAAATTGCAGATGTTACCTCTTACCGTGGGCCAACGCAGTGGCCAACGACCTTCAGTTAATGATAGAGATCAGCACCATTTGCATAGAGTTGTCAGTGCGAGCAACAAGTAACATTGCATGAAATAACCACAGAAATCTATGTTGGATGTACGGCAAACATATCTGTTAGGACAGTGCAGCGAAAGTTGGTGCTAATGGGTTATGGCAGCATACGAACAACGCGAGTGCCTTTGCTAACAGCATGACATAGCCTGCACTGCCTCTCCTGGGCTCTTCACCAAATTAATTGGACCCTAGACAACTGGAAAACGATGGCCTGATCATATAAGTCCTGATTTTAGTTGGTAAGAGCTGATGGCAGGATTCAAGTGTAGCACAGATCTCGCAAAGCCTTGGATCCTAGTTATCAGCAAGGCACTTTGCAATTTGGTGGTGGCTCCATAATGGTGTGGGCTGTGGTTATATAGGACGTACTGTGTGCTCTGGTCAAAATGAACCAGTCATTGACTGGAAGTGATTATGTTCTGCTACTTGGAGACCATTTGCAGTCATTTATGAGCTTCATGTTTCCAAACAATGATGGAATTTTTATGGATGACAATGCGCCATGTCACCAGTCCACAATTAATTTGAAGAACATTCTGGACAATGAATGATTTGGCCACCAATATTGCCTGACATGAACACCATTGAACATTTATGGGATATAATTGAGAGATCAGTTCATGCACAACATTCTGCACAGGCAATACTTTCACAATTACAGACGGCTATGGCTCAATATTTCTACAGTGGACTTCCAATGACTTTTAAGAGTCCAGGCCTCATCGAGTTAGTGCACTACACTGGGCAAAAGGAGGCCCGACTCGATATTAGGAGGTATCCCATGACTTTCATCCCGTCAGTGTATAACTGCAATTACAAGCTGTACATGATGTCTCAAGTTAAAGTGAACAACCTGTAAACATATTTTATAATATATAGCAATTCATGTGACTATGGCAGTTTAGAATCAAAGTTTGTAAAATTCAGTGAGCTGCACCACATAATGAACGCAGTGTAAAACATAAAATACACATGTATTTTAGGTTACACTGGCTGTTCACCAATTTGGGTCTTAATTTTTATAAGTGGCCATGTGTAGTAGCACCTAATGATGTGAACAAAGCTATTTTGAAGACTCACTGTCTTGCTCTAGCAATTTTTTCTTGTATGCTTGAAAACTTGATGTGCACATGGACAAAGGACATGTCTTCTCGTCAGTATCAATGAAAATTTCCAACATCCAGAAAGAAAAGCACAAGAGTAAAATGTGGGTATTAGAAGCAGCTAATTAATTGCTGAAGCAGTCATTTTTTAAATAAAAATTATATGAGACAACCTGTGTGACAGCTAAAACGTTTCATATAGGCAACTCTGCACCATCATACTGATTTTGTCCAAAACTGGAATAGGTGCTCTTCAGAACAGTAGTAAAAATGCTGTTTGTATAGTTAAATATTTTTTGCTATAAAAGCACTGTTGCTGTGGGAACATAAAAACCTACCTCTAATATACAAGAGAAAGAAAAAAACTTCAAATTTTCTGTCTGATTACAAGCCTTGAGAACTGAGGTTTCCTTCCCAATATTTTGCAGTTTTTGCTAAATGAAATACAAACTGTAGAGGTACTGTAGCTATGGTAAAACACACAAGAATATTCAGCAGAGAATAAATTTGAGGCTCTGTCAGCATGAGTGGACATCCTCCCAGTTTATATGCTAAATAAATTACAAAATGTTGTTCTCTCCTTTCTTTTGTGAAGTAATAACATTTAATTTTGAAATAGTATCAGTATGGAAAAAAGTGTGTCCATGTTAACACCACACAACATAAATATTGTAAACAATGCTATGCTATGCTGTGGGACACGTGTGCAGACTAACTTATCTATCACACTATCCACTATGCCATTTTCAAGATCGAAACAACTGTGTACAGCTTCCTTTGACAGATGGAATTTAGTTAGAAATTCTGTGTTGATGTTCTCTTTGAAATAATAGCCTCTATGTCTCACTTCTGCTAATTCTTTTTCATTCTGACCAATATCTTAACTGCCCAATTTTAAAGTTATTCTTTGGATAATCTCTCTCGCCCCACTTGAAATCATGGGGTAGATTATCCATGGCGTGTCTTCCAGATAGGCATTGTTTTGCACCTACAAGAAGTTTATTCCGAGAATAGAGGTTAACTGGCTGTCTCCCCAACTTTGTACAACCAGACATATGGAAACACCCATCATGCTTCAACAACCATGCTAGTGGACTAGCTTTTACAGTATATAGGTCTTATTCCATGGATCTCATGGTGAGTGGTATCTCGGATATGGAAAGAAGTAAGGATTTAATTTTAAAGGCCAAACAATAAGAGAAGTGAAGCAATTTAATTACAGTACTAATTATAATTATACAGAATGCAAAACATTAAATTTAAATATTTTCTGTGGCAATTATCGCCAAGGGAGTAGAAAGACATGCCTAGTAGAAAGTTCTTTAATTCAGTCTTATACTTCACTGCATTAGCTATGTGACATTAAATGTGCTCTGGTAGGTTGTTGAACACATCTACCCATGTATCTGAATCTTTTATCTACTAATGTTAACCTCTTGAGCTATTTGTAGACGTTGATTTTGGTCCTAGTGCTATATTCATGCTTTCCGCTATTCTTTTTTTATGAAAAGAGAAGTGTTGGTATTGACAAAGGACATTAATGAATATATGTATTGTTAAGTAGTTGTCAAAATAAGTTTCTTTGAAGGGGTCTCTGTAATGTGTTCTTGAATGAACACCACATGTAATTCATATAACATGCTTCTGTTTTCAGAAATACTATTCCTATAAATTGAATCTCCCCAGAAGCTGGGTCCATAATCCATTCCTGAATGGAAATACGAAGACTAAACTAATTTCTTCATTTTCAACTCTCCTTGAGCAGTAACCTTATTTGCTACCAAAATAGCTGGCCAAAGCACCTCATTAATCCTAGGCAATGGGTTTTCCAATTGAGGGTGCAGTTTACCAATAGTCCCAAAAATTTAACACTATCTACCTCTTGTATTTTATTTTTTGGGGAAACACTTTTTGTAGCTTGTGATGTTCTGTGAGAAGCACTGAACAGTATGTATTCCTTTTCATCAAAGATCAGTGATACTTCATTTGCCTTGAACCAGCTATCTATTGATGTTTTCAAATACTAGCTGACTGTTTAGTAATGGCACTAATACTATTTTTATTCTGGTATTGATATCATCTACAAAAAAAATGTAAATTTTGCATCTTCTGAGTCTCAAAGTGGAAGATCATTTGTAACTGATGTACAAAACTTAAGGGCGAAAGTAACTTTCATGTGATGTGTCACTGCCAAGTAATACAACGATAGCAGGCAGAACTCCATGGATGTCATGACGGCTGTCCAGAGGTAGTACCTCCGTGGACATCGACTTAGGCTGGTGGGAATGGCGGAAGTGCAAAGTCGATCTAAAACAGCATCGCTCTGTACAGCAGCAACCAGAACAGATGAGAGGTGAAGATGATTGCTGTGGTGGACCCCTAGGGGTTTTCTTGGTCTGTAGGTAAAAATCATGCAGTGGTCTTAATGACATGGGTTCTGTAGTGGCGTAGCAAGACAGCCAAGCCACTCGGAGGTAGCCGAAAGGCACGCGTTAAGCTCACGCAGATTGGCGTGAGGTCTGGAACAAGGTAAAGTAATTATCCTATAAAGAAAAGAACGTAGTTCTTGGAATACTTAACTTTAATCCACAATTGGAGAACATCGCTCTTGTTTAGACATTATTACACTGAATATAAACTGGTAATGGCGCCTTGCTAGGCCGTAGCAAATGACGTAGCTGAAGGCTAAGCTAACTATCGTCTCGGCAAATGAGAGCGTATTGGTCAGTGCAGCTTCGCTAGCAAAGTCGGCTGTACAACTGGGGCGAGTGCTAGTAAGTCTCTCTAGACCTGCCGTGTGGTGGCGCTCGGTCTGCGATCACTGACAGTGGCGACACGCGGGTCCGACGTATACTAATGAACCACGGCCGATTTAAAGGCTACCACCTAGCAAGTGTGGTGTATGGCGGTGACACCACAGGTTTCACCAGCTGATTCTGTTGATACTGGTGCAGTATAGAGAAACTAGAATGACATAAGACAAATGACCCAATACTCCTGCGATGACAGTGGAGTCCCAATGCTATTTCTTGCCAAAAACTTTGAGGAAAACTACATCCTGCATTTGAAGCTTTGTTTGACAAGGCAAAAAAAAATGTTTCCATGATGTCTGCAGTACATGCAACAGGGTATGGTGACAACAACCATGTAATAATACTGCCAGTGAGTTCCCTTTGCGTGGAGGAGCAGTATGACAGTATGAGGAAAGAAAAACTTTTAAGGATTGCTCCCGTGTGAGGGAGGAACAGTGTTTCTCCATGTGACTTCAGAACATTTGAATCAACTATTCAGCTTCACTGTTAATTAGGGTGAAAAGGAGCGGTAGTGACACGATGTATGCCAGCACGAAACTGTTCAAACTCAGCTGACGTGAACTGTGGTCCGTTGTTCAAAACAGAGACCATAGGAAAACCTTTGAGACCAAAAAATAGAGGACAAAGCTGCTACAATGCTTGCAGTAGTGGTGGATGTCATGGGAACTACAAATGGAAATTTTCTGTACACTTCAGCCACCAACAATCAACGCGTGTTCCAGAATGAACCCATGAAATCAATATGCAAGTACTGTCACAGTCCAAACAGACTTGGCTACTAAAAAAGCTTAGTGACAGGGTTTGACTAGTGATTCACACAAGCACTGCAATGAGAGATCATTTCCTGAATTTCTATATCCATCCCTGCCAAGTATGGCGATGTCGGGCGAGTTGCTTTGTGCAAACCATGCACCAGTAACCTCCTCTATGTAACAGAGGCATTCCCCCCTTTCTTTGCTGCAGGTGTGTACTATGTCTATCTCCCCACCCTGCTCTGATTCTGCTGGATGGTCTTTCACGTGCAGTCCCTGCTCAGCCCTGGTATGCGATTTAGGACCTAAGTTTTCTGTTTCACTTCCATCGCTCTCTACTCTGTACACCTTTTCATTAATAAATACACGGTCCCCTTGTTGGGTTTGACCTGCCTCCACTTTTCCAAAATATTCAGTAGTGCAGATCGTGCAGGGAAGGTCACCTATTGTGGTGTCTGTCTGACATTTGTGCCCCTGCACCCTTCCTTTCCAATAATGTAGTACACCCAAAACCCAGCACTATGGCCATCCTAGTTAAAAGTTGATTAACTCTCTTCAGTAAATTGATTCCTTAGGATGGATAGGATGTGTGACTACTGTGCACGGACGCAGGAGGAGCTGGCCACTGTTCGCGAACAGCTGAGCGTGTTGATGGCCGCGGTCAGCCGTCTTCAGGCTGCTGCCTCGGAGTGTAGCGGCAGTGGGGAGTTTGGTGTGTCGCAAGGTACACCCCAGATGTTACATGCTTCACCCACTGTCCCTGTTGTCGAGACATCTTCGCGGGTACCGGACGTGGTTGGGCCACCCTCTCCACAAGGGGAGTGGCGAGTTTAGCAGTGTTCGCGGCGCACGAGGCGGAGGGTCAATGTGGAGGCTGGCCGTGTGGCATTGCCCGCTCTGCCTGTGACTGGACATTTGGCTGCTCCTTCAGCAAGGTCCGAGCATGCACACGGGGGGGAGGGGTTTATTAGTTATTGGGAGCTCCAACGTTAGGCGGGTGATGGAGCCCCTTAGGGAAATAGCGGAAAGGTCGGGGAAGAAGGCCAGTGTTCACTCTGTCTGCTTGCCAGGGGGTCTCATCTGAGATGTGGAGGAGGCCCTACCGGCGGCGATAGAGAGCACTGGGTGCACCCGACTGCAAATTGTTGCTCATGTCGGCACCAATGACTCCTGCCGTCTGGGTTCAGAGGTCATCCTCAGTTCGTACAGGCGGTTGGCGGAATTGGTGAAGGCGGAAAGCCTCGCTCGTGGGGTGGAATCAGAGCTAACTATTTGTAGTATCGTTCCCAGAACCGATCGCGGTCGTCTGGTTTGGAGCCGAGTGGAAGGCTTAAACCAGAGGCTCAGACGATTCTGCGGAGATCTGGGGTGCAAATTTCTCGACCTCCGCTATCGGGTGGAGAAATGTAGGGTCCCCCTGAATAGGTCAGGCGTGCACTACACTCCGGAAGCGGCTACAAGGGTAGTGGAGTACGTGTGGAGTGCACATGGAGGTTTTTTAGGTTAGATAATTCCCTCCCTAGGCCCGACAAGACTCCTCCTGGACGCGGCAAGGTAGGAGTAGGCAAAATGTAACAGGGAATAACAATATGAATGTGCTAATAGTAAACTGCAAGAGCGTCTACAGAAAGGTCCCAGAACTGCTCTCATTAATAAACGGTCAAAACGCCCATATTGTACTAGGGACAGAAAGTTGACTGAAACCAGACGTAAACAGTAATGAAATCCTAAACTCAGATTGGAATGTATACCGCAGAGACAGGCTGGACAGTGAAGGGGGAGGCATGTTTATAGCAATAAGAAGTGCAATAGTATCGAAGGAAATTGATGGAGATCCGAAATGTGAAATGATTTGGGTGAAGGTCACGGTTAAAGCAGGCTCAGACATGGTAATTGGATGTCTCTATAGGCCCCCTGGCTCAGCAGCTGTTGTGGCTGAGCACCTGAAGGATAATTTGGATAATATTTCGAGTAGATTTCCCCACCATGTTATAGTTCTGGCTGGAGATTTTAATTTGCCGGATATAGACTGGGAGACTCAAACGTTCATAATGGGTGGCAGGGACAAAGAATCCAGTGAAATTTTTTTAAGTGTTTTATCTGAAAACTATCTTGAGCAGTTAAACAGAGAACCGACTCGTGGCGATAACATATTAGACCTTCTGGTGACAAACAGTCCCGAACTATTTGAAACAGTTAACACAGAACAGGGAATCAGCGATCATAAAGCGGTTACTGCATCGATGACTTCAGCCGTAAATAGAAATATTAAAAAAGGTAGGAAGATTTTTCTGTTTAGCAAAAGTGACAAAAGGCAGATTACAGAGTACCTGACGGCTCAACACAAAAGTTTTGTCTCAAGTACAGATAGTGCTGAGGATCAGTGGACAAAGTTCAAAACCATCGTACAATATGCGTTAGATGAGTATGTGCCAAGCAAGATCGTAAGAGATGGAAAAGAGCCACCGTGGTACAACAACCATGTTAGAAAACTGCTGCGGAAGCAAAGGGAACTTCACAGCAAACATAAACATAGCCAAAGCCTTGCAGACAAACAATAATTACGTGAAGCGAAATGTAGTGTGAGGAGGGCTATGCGAGAGGTGTTCAACGAATTCGAAAGTAAAGTTCTATGTACTGACTTGGCAGAAAATCCTAAGAAATTTTGGTCTTATGTCAAAGCGGTAGGTGGATCAAAACAAAATGTCCAGACACTCTGTGACAAAAATGGTACTGTAACAGAGGATGACAGACTAAAGGCCGAAATACTAAATGTCTTTTTCCAAAGCTGTTTCACAGAGGAAGACTGCACTGTAGTTCCTTCTCTAGATTGTTGCACAGATGACAAAATGGTAGATATCGAAATAGACGACAGAGGGATAGAGAAACAATTAAAATCGCTCAAAAGAGGAAAGACCGCTGGACCTGATGGGATACCGGTTTGATTTTACACAGAGTACGCGAAGGAACTTGCCCCCCTTCTTGCAGCGATGTACCGTAGGTCTCTAGAAGAGTGTAGCGTTCCAAAGGATTGGAAAAGGGCACAGGTCATCCCCGTTTTCAAGAAGGGACGTCGAACAGATATGCAGAACTATAGACCTATATCTCTAACGTCGATCAGTTGTAGAATTTTGGAACACGTATTATGTTCGAGTATAATGACTTTTCTGGAGACTAGAAATCTACTCTGTAGGAATCATGGGTTTCAAAAAAGATGGTCGTGTGAAACCCAGCTCGCGCTATTCGTCCACGAGACTCAGAGGGCCATAGACACCGGTTCACAGGTAGATGCTGTGTTTCTTGACTTCCGCAAGGCGTTCGATACAGTTCCCCACAGTCGTTTAATGAACAAAGTAAGAGCATATGGACTATCAGACCAATTGTGTGATTGGATTGAGGAGTTCCTAGATAACAGAACGCAGCATGTCATTGTCAATGGAGAGAAGTCTTCCAAAGTAGCAGTGATTTCAGGTGTGCCGCAGGGGAGTGTCATAGGACCGTTGCTATTCACAATATACATAAATGACTTGGTGGATGACATCGGAAGTTCACTGAGGCTTTTTGCAGATGATGCTGTGGTGTATCGAGAGGTTGTAACAATGGAAAATTGTACTGAAATGCAGGAGGATCTGCAGCGAATTGACGCATGGTGCAGGGAATGGCAATTGAATCTCAATGTAGACAAGTGTAATGTGCTGCGAATACATAGAAAGATAGATCCCTTATCATTTAGCTACAAAATAGCAGGTCAGCAACTGGAAGCAGTTAATTCCATAAATTATCTGGGAGTACGCATTAGGAGTGATTTAAAATGGAATGACCATATAAAGTTGATCGTCAGAAAAGCAGATGCCAGACTGAGATTCATTGGAAGAATCCTAAGGAAATGCAATCCGAAAACAAAGGAAGTAGGTTACAGTACGCTTGTTCGCCCACTGCTTGAATACTGCTCAGCCCTGTGGGATCCGTACCAGATAGGGTTGATAGAAGAGATAGAGAAGATCCAACAGAGAGCAGCGCGTTTCGTTACAGGATCATTTAGTAATCGCGAAAGCGTTACGGAGATGATAGATAAACTCCAGTGGAAGACCCTGCACGAGAGACGCTCAGTAGCTCGGTACGGGCTTTTGTTAAAGTTTCGAGAACATACCTTCACCGAAGAGTCAAGCAGTATATTGCTCCCTCCTGCGTATATCTCGCGAAGAGACCATGAGGATAAAATCAGAGAGATTAGAGCCCACACAGATGCATACCGACAATCCTTCTTTCCACGAACAATACGAGACTGGAATAGAAGGGAGAACCAATAGAGGTACTCAGGGTACCCTACGCCACACACCGTCAGGTGGCTTGCGGAGTATGGATGTAGATGTAGATTTATGCCAAGAAGTATATGGCCATTGGACTGGGGATGGGGCTCTGAGGAATGTATTACTGGCCAGATAGCTGTTGCTGGGGATGGGTGGTGCCAGTGGGGAGAGCCCCCATTTGGGGGATTGCATATGAAGTGGATGAAGCTTTCTCCTGCTGGTGGTCATATGGCCCCAGCAGTGTCTTCAGAAGGAAAGAATTCATTCAGCACAGAAAAACACAACCCGAAACTGGCTACACTATGGGAGGAACATAGGCCTAAGCAAGAAGCAGGGAGATACTCCACCCAATTCCTTGTTTTGTACAAGGACAGACGACTATACTTTGTTGGCCACAATACCTCTGTTCTTTGTAGAGACTACAGAGGACAAAGTTGGGGAAGTAGTAACCATCTCTGAAATGAATAGTGTGTCAGTTTTGATTAAAACAGCATACCCTGCCCATTCACAAGTGTTGCTTTCTTGTGACAAGCTGAGTAACATTCCAGTGACTGTCACTCCCTATAATAGTCTAAACATGGTTCAAGACATCATTTTCTACTGTGACCTCCTCTTGCAGTGTGCCAACTTGGAGCAATGGGGTGTACACATTCTCTGTCATGCCCATAGAGAGCCGAAAGGATGATATAATTGCTCTTGGGATCTTCATCAGGCTACACTATCTTTCAGAGACAAAAAAATACAGGAACATAGACTCTGGACAGACTGACACGCCAAGAAAAAGTATGAGCATCTATGTCCTGCATGCATGACAATGCCATACACTACAGCTATGATGACATCACCCTCACTGCCAAAAGCACTCTCCCCCATTATGCATCCTACAGCGATCTCTCAGGGCCGTTTGACCACACCTACCCACCTGATAGTCGGGGCTCTCCTCCTGTTAGTACTCCCACACTCACTTTGGGAGCAATGCCTACCCACCCACTGGGGAAACCAATTCCCATCCTGCAGGAGGCGCATCATCCTCATCCAGCTTCTCATGCTAGGAAGAGGTCCTTCAAGATACTCCTCTTCAAGGTTTCTGCCAATCTGCAACTGGATACCAACCAGCAGCTGAATGGGCCACAGGCTTCTGGTCATATGGCTTCACATTCTTGTTCAGTCCCTGAAACTATTCCAAGGAAGTCATTCAAACATACCGAGGAGAAGAAAGACAGAAAGAAGTCTTCCAAGATAATGAAATTCAGGTGGTCCTCACCCCACCAGATCCCACATGTTCTGCTTCTGTAGCTGCAGCAACGATCCTGGTGGCCCTTGAGGCACCATTGCATCACACAACATTTCTCAGACCCTGTGTGTGTGTTGATAACATCACGTCTCAGCTAGTGGCAGCAGGTGGCCCTGGGATGTAACCTGTCTCTTTGGTCCTTTCACACCCTCACAGTATAGTGACAGCATGATTCTATGGTGAAATTACATTTTTTCCACAATGTGACTGAGCTACGATGTCTAGTAGACTCCTCCCCTGCTTTCTGCACTGCCCTTCAGGAACCTTGGTTTCTAGCAGTGCAAACCCATGCCCTTCATGGCTACTGGGGGTATTTTAAGGGCTGCGAGTCGGGTAGAGCTTGCACGTATGTTCTGGGCTCAATATATAGCAGACTTGTGCCTCTTGATACAACTTTGAAGGCTGTGGCTGTAATGTTTATCACCCTCCATATGTGGGAGTGTCTCAGAACGTATTCTCTACGTTGGTTTCTCAACTCCTCCCACCCTTCCTAGATTAGATTAGATTAATACTAGTTCCATGGATCATGAATACGATATTTCGTAATGATGTGGAACGAGTCAAATTTTCCAATACATGACATAATTAAGTTAACTTAACAACATAATTAAGTTAATATAACAACTTTTTTATTTTTTTGTTTTTTTTTTTATTTTTATTTTTTTCCCCTTAATTTATATCTAAAAATTCCTCTATGGAGCAGAAGGAGTTGTCATTCAGAAAATCTTTTAATTTCTTCTTAAATACTTGGTTATCTGTCAGACTTTTAACACTATTTGGTAAGTGACCAAAGACTTTAGTGGCAGTATAATTCACCCCTTTCTGTGCCAAAGTTAGATTCAGTCTTGAATAGTGAAGATCATCCTTTCTCCTAGTATTGTAGTTATGCACACTGCTATTACTTTTGAATTGGGTTTGGTTGTTAATAACAAATTTCATAAGAGAGTATATATACTGAGAAGCTACTGTGAATATCCCTAGATCCTTAAATAAATGTCTGCAGGATGATCTTGGGTGGACTCCAGCTATTATTCTGATTACACGCTTTTGTGCAATAAATACTTTATTCCTCAGTAATGAATTACCCCAAAATATGATGCCATATGCAAGCAATGAGTGAAAATAGGCGTAGTAAGCTAATTTACTAAGATGTTTATCACCAAAATTTGCAATGAACCTTATTGCATAAGTAGCTGAACTCACAACGTTTCAGCAGATCATCAATGTGTTTCTTCCAATTTAATCTCTCATCAATGGACACACCTAAAAATTTTGAATATTCTACCTTAGCTATATGCTTCTGATTAAGGTCTATATTTATTAATGGTGTCATACCATTTACTGTACGGAACTGTATGTACTGTGTCTTATCAAAATTCAGTGAGAGTCCATTTACAAGGAACCACTTAGTAATTTTCTGAAAGACATTATTGACAATTTCATCAGTTAATTCTTGTTTGTCAGGTGTGATTACTATACTTGTATCATCAGCAAAGAGAACTAACTTTGCCTCTTCATGAATATAGAATGGCAAGTCATTAATATATATTAAGAACAACAAAGGACCCAAGACCGACCCTTGTGGAACCCCATTCTTGATAGTTCCCCAGTTTGAGGAATGTGCTGATCTTTGCATATTATGAGAACTGCTTATTTCAACTTTCTGCACTCTTCCAGTTAGGTATGAATTAAACCATTTGTGCACTGTCCCACTCATGCCACAATACTTGAGCTTGTCTAGCAGAATTTCATGATTTACACAATCAAAAGCCTTTGAGAGATCACAAAAAATCCCAATGGGTGGTGTTCGGTTATTCAGATCATTCAAAATTTGATTGGTGAAAGCATATATGGCATTTTCTGTTGAAAAACCTTTCTGGAAACCAAACTGACATTTTGTTAGTACTTCATTTTTACAGATATGTGAAGCTACTCTTGAATACATTACTTTCTCAAAAATTTTGGATAAAGCTGTTAGAAGGGAGATTGGACAGTAATTGTTGACATCGGATCTATCCCCTTTTTTATGCAAAGGTATAACAATAGCATATTTCAGTCTATCAGGGAAAATCCCCTGTTCCAGAGAGCTATTACACAGGTGGCTGAGAACCTTACTGATTTGTTGAGAACAAGCTTTTAGTATTTTGCTGGAAATGCCATCAATTCCATGTGAGTTTTTGCTTTTAAGCAACTTTATTATTTTCCTAATTTCAGAGGGAGAAGTTGCTGAGATTTCAATTGTATCAAATTGCATAGGTATGGCCTCTTCCATTAACAGCCTAGCATCTTCTAATGAACACCTGGATCCTACTATATCCACAACATTTAGAAAATGATTATTAAAAATATTTTCAACTTCTGACTTTTTGTTCATAAAGTTTTCATTCAATTTGATGGTAATACTGTCTTCCTGTGCTCTTGGTTGACCTGTTTCTCTTTTAATAATATTCCAAATTGTTTTAATTTTATTATCAGAGGTGCTGATTTCAGACATTATACACATACTTATGGATTTTTTAATAACTTTTCTTAATATAGCACAGTAGTTTTTATAATGTTTGATAGTTTCTGGGTCACTACTCTTTCTTGCTGTCAGATACATTTCCCTTTTCTGGTTACAAGATATTTTTATACCCTTAGTAAGCCATGGTTTGTTACATGGTTTCTTACGAGTATATTTAACTATTTTCTTGGGGAAGCAGTTTTCAAATGCATTTACAAAGGTGTCATGAAATAAATTATATTTTAAATTGGCATCAGGTTCACGGTACACCTCATCCCAGTCTAACTTATGTAGGCTTTCCCTGAAATTTGCAATTGTTAAATCGTTGACTGAACGTACTACTTTGGAGGACTGTTTAGTACTGCTGAATGGAGCTATGTCATATATTGTAACTAGCTGTGCACCATGACCAGAAAGACCATTCTCAACAGGCTGAGCATTTATCTGGTTAAACTTATCTTGGTCTATAAAGAAGTTACCTATCAGTGAGCTGCTATCCTAGTCTTGACCAACTTCAGTGCCCATAACCCGCTGTCCCATGAAACCATGATTACTTGCTGCAGTAAAGACATCAAAAATGTATTGGCAGATCTCAATCTCTTTCTCACTTCAGTGTGGTACGTGGAACTTACTCAGCCATTGACCTTTCTGTTTGCAACCCTGGTCGTCTCCCATCCATCCACTGGAAGTCCCATGATGACCTGTGTGGTAGCAACCACTTACCAATCTTCCTGTCTCTCCCTCAACATCACTCCCCTGAGCGCATGCCTAGATGGGCTCTCCACAATGCTGACAGGGATGTTTCACATCCACTGTCGTTCTGAGCTCCCTGCTTCATGGAGCCATTCTATCGGCAGCCAACTTGGCAATTCCCTATTTTTTGGGATCCCCCTGTCAGAAGATAGTACCTCAGTGGACCTTGCAAAATGCGAAGGCCATTAGAGATTGCAGGGAGACTCTCCAGTGCCATAAGCTGCATCCATTATTTGAGTACCTCATTGCCTATAAAGGACTCTGTGCCTGGGTCTGCCACTTAACTTTCAACCATTGGACCACATAAGCCTGCTTCTTGGGACTGGGCAAAGATCAGACGTCTCTATGGATACCAGTCCTATGCAGATGTACTTGGTATTTCTTGAACGGTGCTGTTTTGACTGGCCCAGATGCTGTAGCCAAACATTTTGCTACTATGCTCGAACCTCCGGCTCTGAGAATTATCAACCTACTTTTCACGTCCTTAAACATTGGGTAGAGTGATTGCTCTTACCTTTCACTACACACCATCTGGAGCCCTATAATGCTCCATTCAGTGAGTGGGGATTCTTGAGTGCCCTAGCCCTTTGCGCTGATACAGCCCCAGGGCCAGCCCGCATCCACACTCAAATGCTCAAACACTTATCAGTGGACTGTCAGCATCATCACCTTACCATCTTCTACTGTATCTGGAGCGAGGCTTCCATCTCAAATTAGTCGTAGCTCAAATGCATGGTGAGCAGGTGGCTGTTTTGGCTCCTTGAGTCTCAGCGCCTTCTGGCTCCATCCCAGAGCGGTTTGCACCAAATGTCAAAACCTTGTTGCTGTCTTCTTCAGCCTACAAAAAGCTTATGACATCACATGGCAACACCAAATCCTCGCTACCTTACATGAGAGGGGTCTCTGGGGCCCGCTTCCGATTTTTGTCCAGAACTTCTTGTTGCACTGTGCATTCTTGGTTCAAGTTGGTACTTCCCACAGTATCACAACCCCTTCTCCCACACCATATCCAAGAGAATGGAGTCTCACAGGGCTCTTTATTAAGTGTGTTTCTCTTTCTAATGGCCATCAATGATGTAGCAGCAGCTGTGGGGTCTTCAGGATCACCCTGCCTGTATGCTGACAATTTCTGCTTTTGCTATTGCTGATATAGTGTATGTGTCACTGAACAGTGACTGTAGAGTGCCATTTGTAAGGCACAGTCTTGAGCCCTCATCTACAGCTTCCAGTTTACAGCCCCCAAGACTCATCATGCACTTCTATCGCCATTGTGCCGTTCATCGACAATGATAACTTTACCTCGATGACCAATTTCTCAGTGTGATGGATACTTAACACATTTTGGCACAAGTCTCCAATGCCTTGCTGATGTGGCCTTCCCATCTTTGCCAACTTAAGCAAAGGTGCCATCTGTACCTTAATACCCTTCACTACCACAGTGACACCAGCTGGGGTGCAGACTGCATTATCCGTCTACAGCTTTACAAAGCCCAGATCCTATCTGTCTTGATTATGGGAGTCTGGCACATGGTTTGGCATCGCCTTCAGCATTGCCGTCACTAGACCCAATACACCAGTATGGGGTCCCACTTGCAACAGGAACCTTTTGAACTAGCTGTGTGAACAGTGTGCTTGTGGAGACTGGGCTCCCTCCACTACGGATCATCTGCTCAATTATGCTGTACACCTTCACACTTACCCCAAGCATCCAAATTACCGTGTCTTTCTCTGTAGTATGGAGATCCACCTCTAACAACAGAGACCCAGAACTGGTGTCTCAGGTAACAACTCCTCCAAAAGCTACTGGCAACATATAAGTTTCTAAGGGTAGTTAATATTCTGACATGGTCCTTTGTAAGCCAATGTTCATTCAAGCAAACAACTTGGACATTTGCTGTTAGGAAGAATTCATTAAAGTTAATGGCCATATTTTGACTTTAACATACTCCTTCTCACTACTAGTCATCAGGAAGCTGAATATCATTTGCATTAATAAGTTTATTTAATTAATGCTCAATAATGCCTCAAATTACCTATGATTCATTCTTGGAAGCTTGAATTTCTTGTGCATTTTACTTGGATTTTGCTGTTATGAGGGAACTGAAAAATTTTGAAATGTTGCTTTTAGGATTCCATACATTCTTGAACAGAGCTAGAACTATCTTTCATAGGACCATGACATGATATTTTTAAGGAAATATAATATATTGCCCATGTTATTAAAACAATTTTTATAGGTAGACTTTCAACAGATAAAAATGATATATCATTCATAATTACTTGTAGCCATAATCTACAGCCTAAGTATTTGCTTGGTACATTTTCAAGAGGTTGTTTCATGTTATATACTATAATGATGTGCAAAGAATCAGTTTATGAAATAACAACATAATTCATATTTAAATGTGGTTGCTTCCTGACTATTTATGCATGAGTTCAGATGACAGAAATCAAGTTTGTGATTCTTCAATTTGTATTTGTAATGTATTTGTTGACTGAACAGTCCACAATGTACTGCCAGTTCATAGTGCCCAAAGGGTCCGCCCGTGGTAGCTGAGTGGTCAGCGTAACAGAACGTCAGTCCTGAGGGCCCAGGTTCAATTCCCAGCTGGGTCAGGGATTTTCTCTGCTCAGGGACTGGGTGTTGTGTTGTCCTAATCATCATTTCATCCCCATCAATGTGCAAGTCGCCGAAGTAGCGTCAAATCAAAAACCTGGCACCCGGCGAACGGTCTACTCAACGGGAGGCCCTAGTCACCCGACGGTGCCGAAAGGGATGAATACTTTAGTGATTAGAAATGTCACTATCATCATATATGTAATTATTTCATCTGCCCTGGTTGCCAGATCATTGTGTTTGCTGAGTGTTTTCTTAAGTAGACCCAGAGCTGGTTCCAAGCTTGCAGAGATTACAGCCGCATTCCCAGATGATGAGATTGTTCCTTGTGCGAATTTCAGTGGTCTCTCTGACAGTATCCCCGTATTTCAAAGTCTGTGCTAAATTTTTGGTACATTCATATTCCATTTATGATTGTTGGACAAACAGTGCCCTGTGATAACCAACTTGTTGGGTACATTATTCAAGTGTGCCACTGGTGTTCTCAGCATGATCTTCGAAGATGCACACTATTTGTCCAATATATGTATTGCACACTGACATGGAATCTGATGCGCACCAGCCTTCCAGTAACTGAAGTCATCTTTAACACTCCCCAATAATGCCCATGTTTTGTTGGGTGGAAAAGACAGTTTTTACTCGGTACTTTTTAGTATGCATCCCATTTTTCTTGCTATTGTGCCAGTGTATAGTATAAAGGTAGTGGCTACCTCTTCCTCCATGACTTCGTCCTCACCTTAGGTCGTACTGTAGTGGTGGGTTGCAGATTGCGTATCATCTGTCATTCCGAGTAACCATTTTTTGGAGCACAGTTCTGAGTTGTTCCATTTCCTGGTGCAGACACTCTGCATCTGAGATGGTGTGCACGCTGTGTGCTAGTGTTTTTAGTACCCCATTTGTCTCCACAGGGTAGTGGCAGCTGTCTGCGTGTAAATACAGGCCTGTGTGCAGTTTCTTCTGATACACACCATGACCCAGGTGCCACCAGCTTTTCTCATGACCATGATGACCAGGTCTCATCTCTTTGGTCTTAATAATAAATTTGATATTGGGGCATATATAGTTCAGATGTGCGAGGAAGTCAGGAGTTTGTCTCTTCCATGGAGCCAGATGATGAATTTGTGATCCCCATAACAGAAAAAGGAAGTTGCATTCCATACAGATGATGTGAGGACTTCTTCCTCCAAGTGCTCTGTATGCAGATTAGTGATTGCAGGCGAGAGTGGGCTGCCCGTTGCAGCTCCCTCTGTTTGTTCATAGTATTCCCCATTATACAGAAAATACTTGAAGGTCAGGACATGCCTGGAAAGGTCAGTGGTCTTCCTGTCAAATTTCTGATCGATGGGTTCAAGTGAGTCTCATAGAGGCACCACAAAATCCACAGAACTGCAGATGTGATCCCTTAGTGTTTCTGACAGATTTTGCCAGCAAATATGTGGGAGTCCTGATGTTGCTGACAATGGGTGTAAAGGCAGCCTATCATTGTGGACCTTAGTCTTGGCAGTACAGATTCTTGTGGTAACAGTTTCTTGATGACCCCCACCCCCCTTGGTAAATCTGAGTCCTTGAGTAGTGCCCTAGTCTTGTTCTCCACTGTCTTGGCGGGGTCAGTGTCGATCTTCGTGTAGGAGTCATCATCTAGCAGGGTCTGCATCTTCTCAGTGTAATCTCTGTGGGAGAGAACAACAGTAGCATTGACTTTGTCAGCAGGTAAGACAACAATCTCACAGCACTCCCTCAGGTCACTCATGATCACCCTCTCTCTGTCGGTAATGTTTGACTTCATAGGCTTGGTTCTCATCAGAGCACAACAAGTCTTATTATATACTTCTTCAGCTGCTTCATGTGTTAGTCATGCTGCAACCTGTTCAACTGCACTGACAATGTCCAATGACTGATGTGAACTTACGGGTAAGAGTAAAATTAAGCCCCACTTCAGAACTGGAACTGCTTCACCACTCAGTGCATATTGGCCATATTAATGACAGTTTTGCATGTGGCCTCTAGTGATAGATTGTCAATGAGAGACAAAAATTTTGATGTTTGATGTCCAGTAACCATCTCACATGTGGTATCGCCTACCTTTTAAGATAACACCACCAACCCAGTCCCACGTCCAGTAGTTCGAAAGATTGGTCATTTGTAAATGTAGTTTAAACTGTCACTGGGAGTTGTAGTCAAGGTCCCGGTAGGTGAAGTGTACTGTCTCACATAACAAGTCAAGGCTGCCCTGCTTCTTGATTCTCCTGGCTGATACTGAATCAGTATGATGTGTGGCATTAGCAAAGTTCAGTACAACAAGCTCGGCATGGAATCTCTTAAAGAATGCAAGAGCACTCAACAAACATAATCTTTGGTGATGCAGCTCCTCAAATTTCTTCATGCTGTGATACATCTCCTCCCTGTAAAGGTGTATGATGCGCTTTTTCAGTTTCTCCCAACATATTTGTTGATTGAACAGTTCACAGGTGCACTGCCAGTTCGTAGTGTCCAACTGGCACAATATTTTGGTGTTCACACATGTTGCCATTGTCAGGTGTAGTGACAAATTGAGCTCCTGGGGGTGCTTAGCCAACTTATCTCTCTTTCTTCATCAGCCATTCCACATACGGTCTGTGCCTGAGGGTGTGCATTGGTGCAGAAGAGGCCATGGTGTCAGCATCTGCAATACAGGTGAAGTTACTCCATCCACCCTTGCCATCAGATCATTGTGTTTGCTGAGTGTCTTCTTAAGTAGACCCAGAGCTGGTTCCCAAGCCTTACTGATATTGTAGCTGTGTCCCAGTTCATGAGACTGTCCCTGGTGCGAATGTTGATGCCCTCTCTAATGATGCTCTCCCATTGTTTTGAAGTCTGTTTTGAGCTCCTGGTTCATTCATATTCCATCGCATCATTCTCAAACAGTGCTCTGAAACTGCCGACTTAATCAAGTATGCCACTGTTCTCAGCACTGGTCTTCGATGGTGCGCACTGTTTGACCAATATAATTGCCACATTGGCATGGAATATGATATACCCAAGCCCTTTGCAAACCAAAGTATCTTTCACACTCCCCAGTAATGCCTGTGTTATATTGGGTGGACAAAAGCCAGTATTTGCTAGGTGCATTTGTGGTAAGCTTCCAATTTTTCGTGATAGTTCGATGGTATACAGTGCAAGGATAGTGGCTATGTTTTACATGTGACTTCTTCCATCTCCACAGGTTCTAAAGTAGTGGTGGGGTGGAGAGTGGGTATAATCTGCCACTCGGATTAACCATTTTTTTCCAAACACAGTTCTGAGCTGTTCCAGTTCCTGGGACAGAGACTCTGCATTTGATTTGGTTATTCTCTGTGTGTTAGTGTTTTTAGTGCCCCATTCATCTGCTAGGGTGGTGGCAGCTGTCGGCATCCAAATACCAGTCAGCATGCATTTTCTTCCAATACACACCATGGCCCAGGATGCCATCAGCTCTTCTCTTGACAATGTTGTCCAGGAATGGTAGTCTCTTATCTGCTTTGGTCTCCATAGTAAATTTGATGATGGGTTGTATAGAATCAAGATGTGCATGAAAGTCTAGGAAGTTGTCCCTTCTAATGGGGCCAGGTGATGTGTCACCCACATAACTTATAAAGCAAGTGGGTTTCCATTTGGGTGATGTCTGGGGTTCTTCCTCCAACTGCTCCATATATAAATTCACAACCACAGGAGAGAGTGGGCTGCCTGTTGTGACTATCTCCATTTGATCATAGTAGTGTCCTTTAAACAGAGAATATGTGGAGATCAACCTTGCTGGTACTGCACAAACGAAGATTACATGATGTCAAAGATCAAAATTTTTACATCTCATTGACAAACTCTCACTGAAGGTTATGTGCAAGGCTGTCATGTCGACTAACATGCAGCTGAGTGACAATGTGGTTTCATTTCTGGATGGGGGACTTGACTTTGCTCATGCTGCACTTCAGTTGCAAACATCGTCAGCACTGGAAAATCCTCGCAGATTAAAACTGTGCACCAGACCGAGACTTGAACGTGGGACATTTGTCTTTCACTGGCCTGTGCTCTACCAACTGAGCTATCCAAGCACGACTCATGACCTGTCCTCATAGTCCAAACCTGGTCTCCTCCCATTGGGACTGGTGGAAGTAAGGCTGTGCTTGGACAGCTCAGTTGGTAGAGCGCTGGCTCGCAAAAAGCACAGGTCCCAAGTTTGAGTCTCAGTGCAGCAAACAATTTTAATCTGCCAGAAAGTTTCATATCAGCACACACCCTCGTGCAGAGTGAAAATCTCAATCTGGATCAACAGCACTGCTTAACAGGTTGCAGTTTGACTACCATCTAAAGAAGTCCATTGGGAAACTGGTTATGCTCTGATGAGAAATAAGTATACAAAGCCAAACATTACAGCAGAGATGGCTGCCATTTGGTACTTAGGCCAGTATTACACTATCAAATTTCTTTGTCAAAGATTTGATCAAAGATGTGATCCAATATTCCGTCCAATATATTTGACAAAGATCTTTGACGTAGCGCTACAAGGGGTATTACACTGTCATCAAATTTTTCGTCAAAGTTCAAGATGGCTGACAACAACTTGTTAATAACCGCAGCAGTTCTACGTACTCCAATTGCATTGTGTGCACATGCGGAAAAGAAGTGGGGGAAAAAATGGAACCATACATACGAGGTTGACAGTCTTAAAAGTCCTGGGATTACAACTTGATAATAAATTCAGTTGGGAGGAGCACACCACAGAACTGCAGAAACGCCTTAACAAATCTGTATTTGCAATTCGAGTGTTAGCAGACATAGGCAACATAAAAATGAAAAAGCTTGCATACTTTCATTCCATAATGTCATATGGGATAATATTTTGTGGTAAATCTTGAAGTCAAACAAAAGTTTTCAAGGTCCAAAAGCGTGTAATACGTATTATTTGTGGAGTAAATTCACAGACCTCCTGCAGAAACCTCTTCAAAGAACTGGGTATACTAACTACTGCCTCTCAGTATATTTACTTCTTAATAAAATTTGTCGTAAATAATATATCTCTTTTTCCAACAAACAACTCAGTTCATACATACAATACCAGGAACAAAAATGATCTGCACAAGGACTTAAAAGCACTTACTTTAGTTCAAAAAGGGGTCCACTACTCAGGAACACTCATCTTCAATAATTTGCCAGGAAACATAAAAAATTTAGTTAGAAATAAAGATCAGTTTATTAGTTTAAAAGGAGCCTGAAAGACTTACTACTGGCCAACTCCTTCTACTCCATTGGCGAAATTTTTAATAGAAACAAATGATGTATTGTATTTATTCATACTATTAGTATTTTTATTTCAGCTTAAAAAAAATCGACATGTTCCACATCCACGAGGATCTCCTCAGCACGGATCTATGGAACAAAAAACTAATCTAATCTGGGTGAAGCCGTGGGTTTTACGACGACACGATAAAAGCATTCAACAAAACTTGTTACGTGAGCTTACAGTGGAAGACGTCAAGTCGTACATCAATTACTTAAGAATGGATGAGCATACATTTCTGTATGTGCTCAGTGAAGTGTATCCTCATATCACAAAGCACAATTTTCACTTAAGAACTGCTACATCTTCAGAAGACAGGCTCACTATAACACTCCGATTCCTTGCTACAGGAGAGGGTTAGGTTAGTTTAGGTTAGGTCTCCAATCTTCTTAATCTATTTTTGTATTCAGGGTGCCTCACGTTGTAAAGCGCCTCATCAGCTTCAGACATCTCTATTAATTCTGTAGTTGTCGGCACACACCAATTGTATTTACCGGCAATGGTTATAAAAACACTACAGACGACAGAACACTGCAGCGATGCTAGCGCTCCGCGTGGTAACATATCGCATTGCAGTGAACAGAAGACAAGCGATTTCTTTGATCAAATATACGGCCTCGGCCTAGATTTGATCAAATATTGGACGACATTTGTCAAAGATCCCTATTACACTATCAAATATCTTTGACAAAGATATTGGACAAAGATATTGGACAAAGAAATTTGATAGTGTAATACCGGCCTTAAGAAAGTACCCTGAGATTGTTGTGTTGCCTGCTGACAAAGGAAATGCTACTGTTGTTCTCTCCCACAAAGACTACACTGTAAAGATGCGAAGCCTGCTAGATAATGACTCCTGCAGCAAATATGCCAAAGGTATTAATACCCCTTCACAGACTGAAATTACCCTCCCAACCTTGCCCAGAAACAAAGCCCGTATGCCTTGTCCCTCCAAATGCCTACCATCTCCCCAAATACCACTGTCTGACCACAATGCAGCACCCCTCTCACGACTCACAGTATCACCCAAATGGAGTTCATGACTCAGTACCACCTGACTGGAGCAACAGAATCAGATTCTGCACCTGGGTTTCAACTACCTCTTGTCATACCCAAAAATGAGGAATATTCTCCCAACTATCCTCCCCACCCTTCCCACGTTGGTATTATGCCACCCATCCAATCAAAACAATGTCCTTGTGCATCCTTACACTATCACTGCTCCCAACTGCCTTGTGGCTCATATCCATGCAGTAGATCTACAAGCAAGACCTGCTTCATACATCCCCCCCACCACCACCCACTCTAGTCCTGTTACAGGCATTTCCTGCCACGTCAAAGGCTGGGTCACCTGTGAAAGCAGCCATTTGATGTACCAACTTAGCAGCAACCACTGTGCTGCATTCTGTGTGGGCATGTGAACTATGAAGCTCTCTGTCCATCACATAAGTGGCCACTGTCAAACTGTGGCCAAGAGACAACTAGACCACCCAGTTAAGCATAATGCCCAACACCATGAACATCGCTTTCATGACTGGTCCTGAGCCTCAACCATCTGGATTCTTCCCACAAGCACCAGCTTTTCCGAGCTGCACGATTGGGAACTCTTCCTGCAACATGTCCTCTGTCCCATAACCTCCCTGGCCTCAACCTGTACTAGTCCCTGTCTCCACCTGCTTATTCCATTCCCTGCTCCCACTCCAGTACTACATATGCTTTCTATCCCACCAACATCCCTCCCATGCTTCTTCCATACCTCCACTACCCACCCATTTAGATTGCTGCTCAACTCAGGTGCTGTCTGGCCTTAGCACCCAGATGTGGCCACGTGTATGTGATTTATGCTTGTGTGAATGTGTGTGTTTTTTTCTATGTCCAATGAAAGACCCAGTCCAAATGCTGAATATTTCTTTTTCATTGTGCCTGTCTGTAGCTCAACACCACCTCCAGTAGAGAATAGCATTCTATCCTTTCCAAATTTTTGTTACTGGCAAGTATTAATTAATTAAAAATATTATTATTATATGGCATTTGGATTCATGAGTAGAAATATTTTGTTAAATTATAGGAGCAGTCAATAATGTATTCTTTTAGTTATTTTCTACAATATTGAATGCCATGGAATTGTTACCAACCTTTTTAAGACCTCAGTGGAAGACACAAAATATTGTGAATATGTTAGTAGAACTCACTGGGATCAATGCAGTTTCATACAGAGTCACCACAAGTAGGTAGGAGACAGCTAATGATGTGAAAGTAACCAAATCTGTTTGGCTAAATGATATGTGTAAAAGCATTCTGGAATGATGTTGGTTAAGTATGCAAGTGTATTTGAATGAAAACCTGAAATAAGACATTTTCGAATGTTGGTAAGTGATGTGCAAAATTTGCATTATATTGCTCATCGTAAACTGTGTTTGTGCATCTTACAGATTCTGACAGCACTATAACTGTTCAGTTGTCCCCCACACCCCAATTTCAATACATGCTGATTGGTTAAAGGTACATTCTTAAGGCAGACACTTATGAATGTTGTGCTAAGCATATTTTATGGTGCACTGTGAGTTACAGTGGCTATTTTTCAAATGTTACCACCAATAGCTTTTTTAAAAATCCTTTCCTCTTATTGCAGTTTGGATACTTAGGTGGCCAGTGCAGTGTTTCCAATTTTTCCATTCATTTACCTGTTTACTTTTAAGACAGTATTTGAAATTATAACAATCGTGGAAACTGAAAATCTCCTTATTTATTTATTTATTTTCACATCTAGTTCCATAGGATCAAATTGAGGAGCAAATCTCCAAGGTCATGGAATGTGTCAGTTCATGAAATTACAACATAAAAGTAATAACAGAGAAAATAAAATGTGTATGAACCCAAAAAAAGACAAGCCACAATTTTATGTAAATGCAGTCAACAATATAACACAGGCATCCACTTAAATTTTAAAGGAACTCCTTGACAGGATCGACGGAAACTCTTCAGTTTCAGAACGAGATTTTACTCTGCAGCGGAGTGTGTGCTGATATGAAACTTCCTGGCAGATTAAAACTGTGTGCCGGACCGAGACTCGAACTCGGGACCTTTGCCTTTCGCGGGCAAATGCTCTACCAACTGAGCTACCAAAGCACGACTCACGACCCATCCTCACAGCAGTACCTCGTCTCCTACCTTCCAAACTTTTCAGAAGCTCTCCTGCGAACCTTGCAGAACCAGCACTCCTGAAAGAAAGGATAATGTTGAGACGTGGCTTAGCCACAGCGTGGGGGATGTTTCCAGAATGAGATTTTCACTCTGCAGTGGAGTGTGCGCTGATATGAAACTTCCTGGCAGATTAAAACTGTGTGCCGGACCGAGACTCGAACTCGGGACCTTTTCCTTTCGCGGGCAAATGCTCTACCAACTGAGCTACCCAAGCACGACTCATGACCTGTGGAGACGAGGTACTGGCAGAAGTAAAGCTGTGAGGACGGGTCGTGAGTTGTGCTTGGGTAGCTCAGTTGGTAGAGCATTTGCCCGCGAAAGGCAAAGGTCCCTAGTTCGAGTCTCGGTCCGGCACACAGTTTTAATCCGCCAGGAAGTTTCTTCAGTTTCAATTTGAAACCATGTGGATTAGTGCTAAGATTTTTGAATACTCATGGTAGCTTATTGACAATAAGCCTTTCTGTACAAGAGTCAAGGAAGTGCAGTTCAAATGCAATTGGGTTTCTGCCTAGTATTAAATGAGTGAAAGCTGCTAATTCTTGGGAATAAACTGATATTGTTAACAAGAAATGAAAGTAAAGAGAGGCCACTGTCAGAATATCCGTACTAATGGACAAGGGTCAACAAGAGGTTCGTGAACTTACACCACTTATTGCCTGAGCTGCCTGTTTCTGAGCCAAAAATATCCCTTAAGACTAGGAATAGTTACCCTAAAATATAATACCCTACAGCATAGGTGAATGAAAATAAGTAAAGTAAGCTGTCATGCTGAACTATTATTTACTTCAGATACTGTTCAAATAATAAAAATGGCAGCAGTAAGTCTTCAAACAGGATCCTGAATGTGGGCATACCACGACAGTTTATCTACCTGAACACCTAGAAATTTGAACTGTTCTGTTTCACTAATCATATGCCCATTCTGCAAAATTAAAACGTCAGGTTTTCTTATTAGAAAGTGTGAAAACTGGGTCTTACTGTGATTTAGCATTAAGTTTATTTTCTACAACCATGAACTTATGTCTTCAACCGCACATTTGAAACAGTGTCAATGCTGCCCACAACATCCTTTACCACCAAGCTACTGTCATCAGCAGACATACATATTTTAGAATCACCTGTAATACCACAGGGCATATAATTTATATAAATAAGGAACAGAAGTGGCCCGAGCACTGATCCCTGGGGAACCACACATTTAAACGTGCCCCATTCAGACCCCACATCACAACCAGTCTCAACACTGTGGAGAATGATCTTTTGCTGACTGTTATTAAAGTAAGAGGTGAACCAATAGTGAGCTACTCCCCCCTCCAAATGGTCCAACTTCTGAAGCAATCTTTCGTGGTCAACGCAATCAAACACCTTAGTTAAATAAAAAAAAGATGCCTAGCTTTCGAAACCTTCTGTTTAATCCATCCAATACCTCACAGAGGAAAGAGAATATAGCATTTTCAATTATTAAACCAGTTCTAAAACTGAACTGTACGTTTGATAGCAAATTATGTGAAGTAAAAGATCTATCATCTTTGCATATACAACCTTTTCAATAACTTCAGCAAATGCTGATGGCATCATAATAGGTCTAAAATTGTTTACATTATTCCTTTCTCCCTTTTTATAAAGGGACTTTACTACTGAGTACTTTAATCATTCAGGAAACTGATCATTCTTAAAGGAGCAATTACAACTCAGGGCTAACAGGTGCAGCACAGTACTTTAATATTCTGCTAGGTACTCCATCATATACATGAGAGTCCTTAGTCTTCAGTGATTTGATTATTGACTCAATCTCCCCCTTGTCAGTATCACATGGGAGTAGTTCAGACATCAATCTCGAAAAGGCATTTTCCAAGAGAATTATATGATTACATGTAGAAACTAAGTTTTTATTTAATTCAGCAGCAATGCTCAGAAAGTGATTGTTAAATACTGTACATGTATCTGACTTATCAGTAACACAAACATTTTCACTATGAACTGACTTTATATCATTGACCATCTGCTGCTGACCATACACTTCCTTCATGACTGACCATATGGTTTTAATTTTAACCTGTGAATTAGTTATTCTATTTGTGACCCCATACTCTTTGCCTTCAGAATTACATTTTTAAGCACCTTACAATACTGTTTGTAATGAGCTACTGTAGCTCTGTTCTGACTACTTCTAACATTTTGATATAATTCACACTTTTTTCTACATGACATCCTTATCCCACTAGTCAGCCATCCAGGCCACTGTTTATTGCTGGTACCCTGTTTAGAATGTTCTAATGGAAAGCAACTTTCAAAGAGCATGAGAAATGTGTTAAGAAAGCATTATATTTGTCATCTATGTTATTGGCACTATAAACATCCTGCCACTCTTGTTCCTTAATGAGGTTTAAAAAACTCCCTGTTGCCATTGGATTTGCTTTTCTACATAGTTTGTAATTATATATAAAATTTGTTTGAATACAAAAACCTTTTAGTGTTAAAATTTGTGCATCACGGTCTGAGAGGCCATTCACCCTTTTACTAACAGAATGCCTATCTAGTAATGAAGAATGAATAAAAATATTGTCTATGGTTGAGTTCCCCTGCACCTCATTTGGGAAAAAAAACAGTCTGTATAAGGTCGTATAAATTTAGGAGATCCTCCTACATCCTTTTTCTTGCACAATTACCTACAAAATTAATATTGAAATCATCACATATAACTAATTTTTGGTACTTCCTGTAAAGTGCACCAAGAACCCTCTCTAGCTCGAGCAGAAATGCTCTGAAGTCAAGAGTTAGGGGACCTATAAATAACAACAATTAAAAGTTTAGTTTCACTAAATTCAACTACCCCTGCACAACATTCAAATACCTGTTCAGTGCAGTGCCGTGATACATCTATGGACTCAAACAGAATACTGTTTCTTATATACATGGCCACTCCCCCAATCCACAAAGAACTCCTTGAAAAACAGCCAGCTTATCTGTATCTGTTCAGAGGCTTCTCCGAATTGTTAGATTATTTAAGTGGTGCTCCGATATACCAATAATGTCCAAGTCAACATCTATAAGCATTTCACAAACTTGATCTCTAATGCCTCTTATATTTAGATGAAATATGCTAATTCCTTCACTATTTGGATACCTGACCTCCTTTGAAGGTGATTCCTTTGTTAGAGGATATCTATCAGCTGACTTCAATCTAAAAAAATGTGCAGATCTAACACTAACTACTGCAGGAATGTTTTCATGAGTGAACCCATCACCACCCACACTGTCACCTGTGAGCTTTGCCAGCCTCCCCTTCCCATACCTGTTGAGGTGCAGGTCATGCCTAGTGAAACCTGATCTACTGATAGATTCAACTGGGACCAATGCAATGTGAAGCGTGCCTTCCACCATCAGTGCCTTCTCCAATCCCATGTTAACATGCCTAAGATAAGACTGATCACGATACTGAAACAGTTGCATGAATTGCACATTTATACCACCATTTTTGAGTAGCTATCTTTGCCAGATCACCATCTAAATCCTACTCCCTGTCCCTATCAAGACTATTCTCAGCTCCACCCACAATCACTACCTGATCCTCTCGTAAAATTCCTACATAACTGCCCTATGTTAAGTCACCTGAGCCAACCTTGCACTAGGCTTCACAATGTTGTGACCTGTTACTCACTCCACAACACTTCCTGCAACTGCTGGCCCACCCCTCTGCTGGCAAATTTGGCAAACAACAATCGCATGGAATCTACCTTACTCTATCCATCCACATGACACGAAAGGTACTCTATACTTGTGCCAAGGATGATGTGATGTTCCTTGACGTCCAGAAGCTCTTTGACACAGTTTCACATTGTTGCTTAATGAACAAAATAAAGAATATTTGACCAAATTTGTGACGGGATTGAGAAGTTCCTCACAAACAAAACACAATATGCCATAATTAATGTAGAGAAATCTTGAAACATGAAATTAACTTTGGATGTACCAAGGGAATGTTACTGTTCACAGTATATATTAATGATCAAGTGGAAGCTTCAAGATGCTGTTCACAGATTTTGCAGTTGTATATAGAAAAGTCATAACACTAGAAAATTCTAGCAAAATGCTGCAAGACCTGCAGAGGGTCGATGCTCACTGCAGTACTGGCAGTTTGTAATGACTCCAGCACCCACTTTTTGTATTTGTAAAGTATAGCATTCTGCAAGCATCTTATGTTACGAGATTCTGGTAATGCCTGCACAGCAGTGTGACCTTGTCCCCACTTCTTCTGTAAGTTACAACTTTCGACTTGCAACCAGACCTAAAATATAAACACTATGAACACTACTTTTTCATAACCTGCATGTGTACTATAGTCAGTCACATTAGTACCTCTTTGAAAATTAACAAGGTAATATTATTTCATCCAAAGCATTTAGTGGACAAACTAGGAGTTCATTGGGAAACAGTTATGCACTTGACTTCTTACCCTCATCTATCAATCTCATAGATGATGCATTCCACTAAAGTGCAGTGACAGCATAAAAACTAGGCCAGGACACTCTTCCAAGGAGGAAAATTTACTGCTTGCTAAGAATGGTCTTGAACAGAGTAATTTTAGGAAAGTCATCTTGTTCATTAAACATAGCACAGTTACTGAATTTAATGTTTTTAATATCAGAATGACACTGACTGACTTTGAATTACTTCGTTTTCAGGTATTTCTTTAAGGAAGTTGTTAACAAACTGAAGTTAGCACTGGTCTTAAGGCATACTTTGATCTTGGAACTTTGAGTGAAGGAATTTGAGCCAGTGGAAGTCAGCAAAGATTGAAACATTATGACCCATCAAAGTTGTTATACCACTTTTCTTACATTAATATACAAGACCACCACTGCTTTCAATGGTGCAACTTTCCAACAAAAAATTAACATCAAGATATGATTTAAGCGAAAAGAAATGGGTGCTTAAAATGAAATGGTAACACACTCTTTATAGTTCACTGTCAGTGTACTAACTGTAAACAGTTTTTCACACACTTTGAATTAACACATCTGGGTCTTCTTCACAATACTAAAGAATGAAAAGCCCATAGCTTGCCATATCAGATGCATAACATGTGAAAATGTGTTGCTAAAATACTACTGCACATTCTTCATGTCTCTAATAAATTGGATAGAATGAAGTACCATGATGTCTACCCTTGAGCAGTGTACTTGAAGAAATATGGTGTAGTATTTGCAACACCTAATAGTACCAGAAAAATCTTGCATCCATGATAACAATATAATAGAGATGACTTTCATTTGCAGAGCTGTTAGTTATCACTTGTTGCAACCAACTGTACCAAAGTCAGCACAAATACTCAGTGTCTTGCGGAGCCCATCACAACATGACCTTCGACTTTCATGGCCAGCAGGCTACTCTCTACTGTCCAGTCTGTCCATAGTATACTTCTTACTGGAGATGGAAAACAACAAGGCATACCCTGAAGCTGTCCATGGGTCCACCTATTGAGCATTTCCCCTTGTAGAAAAGGTGTTTACAAAATGGAACGACAAGGGGACAGGCTTAACCACCTCAGGTCTAATGGTTGTTACACGTCCTTTGCAGAATACTATGAATTGCATAACAGTAATTTATAATATCCTCAGGATGAACATTTTACACTCATTTATATACCTCACACTATCACAATAGATGAATACACAAAATCAGATCATCTTATAGTTTCACAAGGTGTTGATTAGATCTCTCTCTGTATGAGCATCATTAAATAGTCACAAATCATTTTTATAACACACTAGAATCAATGTGGAGTAATATTGTTCCATTATAAGTTGACCCCCAACAGCAAGAAATGTCATATTTCATTACTCATAAGTAAGCAAAAATACCTGTTGTTGTAGGATTGCATGATTTGGAACGTTCACTGGAAGCAGTCACATGCACATTAAATAAGTGGGAGTATGTTTCTACTGTTCTCAGGTGTCCAACAGACACCGTGTTCTGAAGGAGGCTGTTGAAATTTGAGTGGCTGATCAGCAGACAGAGCAGCTACACACTTGACAAAGGTTGAGACCCAGTACTCAGCCAATAAAATCACAGCATTGGCTGAGAACTGCCACAGAAGCATTGAGGGACTGACGCTCACATCCAGCATTCGGCGATGCTGTCCTGCCTCTGCTTCAACTAAAGTGTCATGCAACTGGGTACTGGGGGAAGGGGTGGAGAGTGATCATAGTATGAAGGAAGCGAGATGTAAGCTCTTGGCAGTACAGGTTCTTGTTGCAACAATTTCTTGATAAAACCCTCTGGTTAATAAGAATTCTTGAGAAACACCCTCATCTTGTTCTCCACCTTCTAAGTTTGACTAGTGTTAGTACATTCCTAAGTTAGATTAAAATATGTGTTGTAATTATGTTCAGTTTACATGACTTCTTACAGTGTGCTGATGATAGCTGCACAGTCAGTTGAAATCTAGATCTACATGCAATTAAAAACAAGAAATAACTTTACAACTGATGCTGACTATCTTTCTGTCATGAATACAAAACTGACAAAAGAGGATTTCAGTTTGTCCTTGTAAGCTATCTGAATACCCACTAGAACCACAGTAATTCTTTGGTACGTTGTGAACTGTAACACATCAACACAGCCTTCACAGTTTGGTGTCACCTTTCAACCAAAAAATTGCTTTGAGGGTGGTGGGCAGTTGTGTGGAAGCATTATACTGTGCACAATGCTTCAAACAGAAATGATTCAAACTGCCACCCCTGATCAGTCATGATAGACAACAGGCACTTAAAATGAGATATCCACATATTAATGAAAGAAAATGCCATAAACTTCACTGTCATAATCTTTAAAGAAACTCCTTCAGCCCACTGCTTTACACTGTTGATAGCTGACATAATATACTTGAATCCATCATATTTGGGTAACAGTTGAACCAACTCCAAGTGTATATAGTGAAAACAGCATTTAGGTACATCAAATGAGCCTTATGGCAGGAAGGTGTGTTGTCCTATTTTGGTTTGTTCGTGAGGAAGGCAAGCGCATGTCCACTTTCTGCAATCTGTTTTTACCTTAGCCAGACAGACTGCTCTAGAGCCTTGTGGTGGCATGAACTGCAAGGTTTAATAGGTTATTTAAGCTGTCAGAGATGGATTTGTAGAATTTTGCTGGAAGCAAAAGGTGTGGCTTGCCTTGTGATATACTGCACCATAGGCAGATGCTAGAGTTAGGCATCCAAGTGTGTTGCAACTGTAAAGAGATGCTAGAATCATCCAAGAATGCCCGTAACTGTTTTTCATGCTGCTCCTCTGTAGCCAACTCACTTAAATCAATTGATGCACTAAAAGTATGAATGCGTGACGTTATCTGCTACCACGGTATCCCCCTCCCATTTACATGGTAGATATCAGTGATAAATTGTACAATATAATCTAGGTGTCTGAAGTGCCAAAGAAACTGGTACAGACATGCATATACAAATACAGATATAGGTAAACAGGCAGAATACAGCACTGCGGTTGGCAATGCCTATATAAGACAGAAAGTGTCTGGTGCAGTTATTAGATTGGTTACTGCTGCTGCAATGGCAGGTTATCAAGATTTAAGTGAGTCTCAACATAGTGTTATAGGCAGCACAAGTGCGATGGAACACAGCATCTCCAAGATAGCGATGAACTGGGCATTTTCCCCGTATGACTATTTCACGAGTGTACCGTCAATATCAGGAATCTGGTAAAATACATCAAATCTTCAGCATTGCTGCATCTGGAACAATATCCTGCAAGAATGGGACCAATGACAACTGAATAGAATCATTCAACGTAATAGTAGTGCAACCCTTCCGCAAATTTCAATGCTGGGCCATCAACAAGTGTCAGCCTGTGAACCAAAGGGTTCAAATGGCTGTAAGCACTATGAGACTTAACATCTGAGGTCATCAGTCCCCGCCTGTGAACCATTGAACGAAATATCATCAATATGGGCTTTCAGAGCAGAAGGTCCACTCATGTACCCTTGATGACTGCACAACACAAAGCTTTACACCTCGCTTGGGCCCGTCAACATCACATTAGAGTGTTGATGACTGGAAACATGTTCCCTTGTCAGGCGGGTCTTGTTTCAAATTGTATCGAGTAGATGGACGTGTACGGGTATGGAGACCACCTCATGAATCCTGCATGTCAGCAGGAGACTGTTCAAGCTAGTGGAGGCTCTGTAATGGTGTGGGGCTTTGCAGCTGGAGTGATATGGGACCCCTGATACATCTAGATACAATTCTGACTTCAACTCTGACAGGTGACATGTACATAAGCATCCTGTCTGATCACCTGCATCCATTCATGTCCGTTGTGCATTCCTAAAGACTTCGGCAATTCCAGCAAGACAATGTGACACCCCACCTATCCAGAATTGCTACAAAGTGGCACCAGGAACAGTCTCCTGAGTTTAAACAATTCCACTGGCCATCAAACTCCCCAGACATGAACATGAGTATATGTGGAATACTTTGCAATGTGCTGTTCAGAAGAGACCTCCACCACCTTATATTTTTACAGATTTATGGACAGCCCTGCAGGATTCATGGTGTCAGTTACCTACAGCACTACTTCAGGCATTAGTCGAGTCTGTGCCACATTGTGTGGCAGCACTTCTGCATGCTCGCAGGGCCCTACATGATATTAGGCAGGTGTACCAGTTTCTTTGCTCTTCAGTGTATAATGGTAGCAGTTCACAGTTGTAATCTGATCACAACCAATGAGTCCCCTTTAGTTTATGGGAAAAGAACCATAGGGTTGTGGATACTGTCGAGTGCAAAATTGCACCAATAGCAGTTTCACTCACTTTGCGACAAATGCGTTGTTGACGGGAGATGGGCCAAAGTAACAGCACGCTGTGAGAATTGTTTAATCACATTGAAGCTTGTGTCATCTCTGTCAACCACTATACAGTTCATTTCGTCTTAGTATTCTTTCCGATTAGGTAGTTGGTTAATGGTGGCTAGATTTTTGTAGCCTGTGGAATATGTGGTAAATAGAAGTTCATAATACCTAAAAAATCTGAATTTTTGGTAAGTTGTATGTCTAGATATCAGTTTTATTAGTTAATGTTCTCTCCTCCAGTGGTCTGATCCCTGCCAGCAGCACGAAATGACTCAAAAATGTCACTGTCTGTTGCCATAATTGACATCTTTCTTCACTTAACACTACACCTGATTGATGAAGTATGTCAAAAACCTGCTCAAGGTGTTCTTAATGTTCTTGTGATGAAGATGACAACATCAGAACGTCACCAAGGCACGGAAAACAGAAGGGAAGCTTACACAGAGTGGAGTCAATACAGCACTGCCAAGTGTGTGCTGCATTTTTCAACCTGAATGGCTTGTACAAGAACTTAAGCAGCCCAAAAGGGGTAATTATAGCCATCTTCAGAATGTCATCTATAGCCACTGGTATCTTTAACCCTTTTGACAATTTATAACACTAAAGGCCAAATCACCCACAACAAGTGAGAGAAATCCTATATACTCAGTATGAGATACTGATCACGAATAGTTCCAGCATTGAGGGCTCGGTAATCACCACGTACCTGTAACATACCATTTTTATTCTAAACCTAATGAGTCATGGAAGCCCATTTGCTTTGGAGGGATGTATGATGTCCTTTGTTAACATTTCATTTAGGGCAGCTTTTGTCATCTGTAAGTTATCAGGGGTACTTACCATCTTTTACAAAAGATAGGAGGTCACACTGTAGTTTCAATCCAATGCGCTGTATCTCCTTTAATGCTATGGTGGGTAAGGGGTTGGGAAGCACTAAACACATGAATGGGAGGCTCGATCACTGAGTGCACTGGCACTGTCTGTGGGTGTGTCGGTGATACAGAAGGAAGAGTGTTGCTGCTGAGGTTAGGCAGTGACATCCAGTATGATTGAAGCTGAGTGACACATTGTTCGGTGGTTTGCATGGCTTCTCTTTGGGAGTGGCATGTTTTCTCATGAGCTTTAGGGCCCTCTGAGTTCGAATCGAATAAAACCTTGGTAAGCAACTCATATGTGTCTATGAGGCATGACCAAAAAGCAATGCAATTTTGTTTAATTTAGCAGGCTTTATACATCTGATTTTTAGTTTTTTTTGATACACATGCTCCTGATGGATGTTAACATTTTTAGCTGTTTTGAATATTTAGTTTATTGTTGACAGCCGAAAAGTATATACGTTTTTCAAGTGCTTGGCAAAATTTTTACTTAAAAAAAAAGGTGGATTAAAGAATTTGCATTAAATTCTGCTTGAAAAATTGAAGTGCAGCACTGCCTTCATAATGTTGACTGTGGCTTTTGGTGAACCTACTATGAATATAACAAGAGTTTATGTGGTATAAAAATTTCAAAGGGGGTTGGCAAGAGGCTGAAGATGACAACCACCCTAGATCAGCTAACACCTCAAATATTGATGGCAATGTGGAAAAAGTAAAGAAAATGGTACTGGAAAATTGCTGAATCACCATCAGAGAGGTTGCTGATGATGGCACTTCCTTTTTTCAGATGTTGTGGGCATAAAACGTTTAGCAGCAAAGTTTGTTCCAAAATTGTGGAATTTTGACTGAAAATGACATTGTGTAGACATCACTCAGAAATTGAATGAAGCTGACAACAATTCAGAACTTCTAAAGGTTATAATGGGTGATGAGACATGGGTATACAGATATGATGTAGAAACCGAGGCCCATTCATCCCAAGTGAAACTGCGTGGTCAATAAGAAATACAATCTGGAGGTTATGTCCCATTTGTGTGAAGCAATCCAAAGAAAATGACCAGAATTGTGGCAAAACCACTCATGGAAATTGCATCATGTAATGCTCCTGCTCACACGTTAATGCTTCTTTGTAATTTTTTTAAAAGAGGAGGAAGACTAGGGTGTTGCCTCAGCTACCGTATTCAGTGGACATGGCACCCTGTGACTTCCTTCTATTCCAAAGGCTGAAGAGGACCATGAAAGGATGTTGCTTTGCCACCAGTGATGAATAAAAACAGAATCACTGAGGGAGCTGAATATCATAACAAAAAGTGAGTTCCAGAAGTGCTTCCAAGACTGAAAAAACAGTTGATGCAAGCGTATTATATCTGAGGAGGATTACTTTTGCAGGAAACAAAGTTGATGTATAAATAGACTCTTTACGAAAAACAAAAACTCCTGTTACTTGTTTATCACACCTTGTACATTTATCATCTCCCTCATTGTTAATGAAGTTTTATGCTCCCATCTTTAGGTTGTTCACATTTCATCAGATGTCCATCAGGTTGAAATCTTGTGATTGTTGATGATTAGTATTGGTCAGTGATGTTTTTCTGGGGGAATACTGGGGGATGCGTACCCCTAAACTTTTTCATTGACAAAGTAATTTTTTTACGATGTTGAGAACTTGGAAGAGTGCCTAAGATTTATTTCGTAGATGTAAATTTCTTATTTCATTTTTTTGTGTTGGTAATTGCATTACGTATGATACCAGTGCAGTTTTTTGTGGGAAAAGCAGTGTCACTGACTGGTATACCACCCATCATCTGTGCCATTTCGGGAGCCAAACAAGCTTACAAAAGATTTTTGTAGTTTAGTTTCTATTGTTGTTGATGATAGGTGTGGATGGTTTTTGTTGTATTGTGTCCTTTAGTGGTGTTTTATAGGTTAAAATATGTGTTCGGTAATATTTCCTTGTATTGTTTTGTATGTCAGAGGATTGATTGGACTCACCTGCTTCATTTGAGGTGTATTATAGGCCAATTGAAGTGTGCGATACCATTTTCTTTTATTGTTCAGGCGTTGATGGGAATCGCATGCTTCATTTGAGGTGATGTAAACTGAAGTGTTCGATACCACATTCTCTTGTATGTTTGGGTGTTTGTCGGTATCGCCTGCTTCATTTGAGCTGTAAAGTCAACTGAAGAGTCCGATACCATTTTTGGGTAGTTCGACATGTTGATGACGTCATCGCTAAAAGCAGACGGGTAGTATCCCATGCTTTAGTTATAAGTAATTTTCACTGGATTATATCCAATGTCGAAGTACCCTCAAACTTTTTTTTTTTTTTTTTTTTAGAAAAAAAGCACTGGTATTGGTAATAAAGAAAGTTGATGTTTAACCTCTGCCAGTTGCGCAGGGTCTTGTGTAAAAAGGAATTTTCTTCTTGCAATCCAAGACATTCCCCTTTTGTGTCCATTTATAATTTATTAGTTGCAGCAGCTTGATCATTACATGAGGATTACAACTGCTGCAGCTTGCACACACGGTAAGAGGGGGGTGGGGGGTGAATGCTTCTGTGTTATATGAAATAGTCTAAACTAAAGGTCTACCGATCATACCTGTTTTGTGTTGAAGAGCACTCCTCCTCTCAGGTCAGGATCGAAGTGAAAACGGCTCAGAAAATCTGCCTGTAACAGGGGCTCGTTCACGTCCACTTGCATCAAAGTCCACATGAACTTTAGCAGCTTCCAAAGTTAAAGTTGTGTATAGTAGGGCAATACATCTTACCTGAACCATTTGCCACCTTGAATTGTGGTGAGGCGAGATGAGGTCAGTTGCGAGATCTGCAGCATGAGGAAGCATAGTAGTCTTCAGGATTGTGCTGATCTCTGAACCCTAACCAACCAGAAAATATTGGTTGATACTGCTGTCAAGCATGTAGAGGTGGCTTTTGTGGTCAGATGCTGGAAACAAACTGGTTTGATTCATGTGACTGGAGTTTTGGTGTATTTCATAATATTGTGACCTCTGACACTGAATGAAGACCATCAGAAGTGTCTGGAGTGCTCTTACGTGCAGCAGTTCCGAAGTGCACCTGGGACCAGCACCATCACACGATGAGTCAGTCATTGGTAACAACCTGAATGGTGAGTGGCACTGGTCGGTTCAGCCACTGCCAGCCATGGTGAGACTCAAGATGGCTAACTCAGCTGTGTAGGTTGCATGTTGTGAAACACCAGATGTGGTTGGCTTTGCTCGGTAGCTGCCTGCCAAGTCTTATCACAACATGGCTGGTGGGTAGCAAGAGCGTCCATCTTTTAACACGAAAACATGGTCTGCTATCTGTAATTTAACCTTTTGTGTGGTATCCTTCATTACATATTAAGGACACTGTAATCCCATGAGGCAATTTACTTGTCCATGTGGTCCATGGTGTATTGTCTGATATTAAAGTAGGATCCACTAGAGTTTGTAGAGGGTGCCAAAAGTTCAAGATACCTGTCTGTTCACCTGCTCCAAGAAAATCATCTGTCAGATTTGTTACTCAGGTGACTTTCACAGATGGCGAAGTAATGACATCTTGGCTGTCTATAACATGTTAAAAGCAGATGATGATATAACACTGCTGATGACATACACAGCTGTCATATGTGACATAGCAATGCCAGAATATTTTGCTGTATCATCAATGAAAAAACAGACGAATGGAAAAACTGGTAGAAGCCGACCTTGGGGAAGATCAGTTTGGATTCCATAAAAATGCTGGAAGACATGAGGCAATGTTGACCCTACAACTCATCTTAGAAGATAGGTTAAGGAGAGACAAACCTACATTTCTAGCATTTGTAGTCTTAGAGAAAGCTTTTGACAATGTTGACTGGAATACTCTTTTTCAGATTGTGAAGGTGGCAAGTGTAAAATAGAGGGAGCGAAAGCTGTTTACAGTTTGTACAGAAACTAGATGGCAGTCATAAGGGTCAAGGGGCATGAAAGGGAAGAAGTAGTTGAGAAGGGAGTGAGACAGGGTTGTAGCCTATTCCTGGTGTTATTCACTCTAAATATTGAGCAAGCAGTAAAGAAAACAAAAGAAAAATTTGGAGTAGGAATTAAAATACACGGAGAAGAAATAAGAACATTGAGGTTTGCCAATGACATTGTAATTCTATCACAGACAGCAAAGGGCCTGGAAAAGCAGCTGAACGGAATGGACAGTGTCTTGAAAGGAGGATATAAGATGAACATCAACAAAAGCAAACAAGTTAATGGAATGTAGTCGAATTAAATCAGGTAATGCTGGGGGTATTAGATTAGGAAATGAGACATTTATAATAGTAAATGAGTTTGTTTATTTGGGGAGCAAACTAACTGATGATGGTCGGAGTAGAGAGGATATAAAATGCAGACGGGCTAAGGCAAGGAAAGCGTTTCTAATTAAGAGAAATTTGTTAATATCGAGTATAGATTTAAGTGTCAGGAAGTCATTTCTGAAAGTATTTGTATGGAGTGTAGCCATGTATGGAAGTGAAACATGGACGATAAATAGTTTGGACAAGAAGAGAATAGGAGCATTCGAAATGTGATGCTATAGAAGAATGCTGAAGATTAGATGGGTAGATCAAGTAACTAATGAGGAGGTACTGAATACCGTTGGGGAAAAGAGGAATTTGTGGCACAGATTGACTAGAAGAAGGGATTGGTTGGTAAGACATGTTCTGCGGCATCAAGGGATCACTAATTTAGTACTAGGGGGAACTGGGGAGGGTAAAAATCATAGAGAGAAACCAAGAGATGAATACACTAAGCAGATACAGAAATATATAAGTTGCAGTAATTATTTGGAGATAAAGAGACTTGCACAGGATAAAGCAGCATGGAGAGCTGCATCAAACCAGTCTCTGGACTGAAGACCACAACAACATCATCATCATCATCATCATCATCATCAATAATGTTGTTAATGGAGGACACTGATTCTACTTCGGTGAATCAAGTTTATGATTGCTCTAGTAACACACAATGATTAGTGGAAACATTGCTGGAAAGGTGCCTGTCTGGTACTAACAGAGTTCATCTGGGAGTGTCGTCAGGCATAACTCCATTGATTGGCCATGACACGGTAGAAAACACAGAAATCTGGTGTAGTTCAGCCAGCCAAGTTCCATTGAGGGTAAGAATGAATTCTACATTTCAAAAACAGGTGTGGAAGCCCATGTTGGATTTGTTGGTGTAAATCCATGATGTTGCACCTGTACACTGGGATGTAACATGGGTCTTGTGATGCATGCTAACACCAGCCTCTGTCTCTGTTGCTACTCCATCAGAGATAAGTCAGTCAGATTCAAGGGAGTCAACACAGAATGTTGCCACATGAAATAAAATACACATGTGGAAAGACGGTTGTAGTCACTTTAGTTGGTTGGTTTGCGGGGGTTGAAGGGACCAGACTACAAAGGCCATCGGTTCCTTTTTCCATGACCATGAAACACCCATAAGGACGAAAACCATCAACGGAGATTGCAAGGGAGGACACAGAGCAAGAAAGACACAAAGACCAGATAAAAAGGAATTAAAAGCACACAGAGGTTTACAGTGGTTGACCGACCATGGAACTAAAAAAGGAGAAGCCAACCACCAAGAGACACACTAAAAACCACAATCTAAAACCGTATGTCAAAGGCCAGACCAAACACAAAAAAAGAGACAAACCCTCAGATCGAATGATAAAAGATCCCTGTGCGAATAAAAATCAAAACTAGACCTGCCATAGCAGCGTCATCCATTAAAAGTGCAGGGAGCATACCAGGCAGCGCAAACGTCTGTCTGAGCGCAGTTAAAAGTGGACAGTCCAACAAAATGTGGACCACTGTCAACGCTGACCTGCAGTGACATAGAGGTGGGTTCTGGTGGTACAATAAATGACCGTGCATCAGCCAGGTGTGCCCAATGTGTAGCTGGCAGAGAACAACTAAGTCCTTGAGAAAGGAGGAGCGCCACACGTGTAGTCTCCTTGATGACTTGAAGTTTGTTGGGTGAAGGCAGGGTGCGCCATTCATCACTCCAGGTACCAAGGACTTTCTGCTGCAATACTGACTGGAGATCACACACCGAAAGGCCAATCTCCAGGACCAGTTCACTGATAGCCTATTTGGCCAGCCTGTCAACACGTTCATTACCCAGGATGCCAACATGACCCAGGGTCAACTAAAAAGCCACGGAGCAGCCGCAACAGGCAAGTATATGGATGGACGCCTGCACAGCCATCACCAATAAGAGCGAGGAAAACACTGGTCAACAGCTCGTAAACCACTCAGGGAGTCACTACCGATAATGAAGGACTCACCTGAGCAGGAGCAGATAGACTCTAGGCGTGAGAGAAGGCTACCAGCTCTGCAGTGAAAACACTGCAGCCATCCAGCAATGAACGTTGTTCAGATCGGTCTCCAAGAGTAAAAGCATAACCAACTTGACCAGCAACCACTGAACTGTTGGTATAGACTACGGCAGAGCCGGGAAACATGGCAAGGACGGAAAGAAAGCGTCGGCAGAGGGCCTCAGTCTTTTGGGTCTTGTGCCAAATACAGCTGAAGGTATGGGTGGGGCACACAACATGGGGGTATATGTAAATGGGACCGGAAAAGAGGTGGGAGAGGGAAAAATTGAAGCCCAGAGAGAAGAGACCGAATGCAAACATCAATCATACAACCTGACTGGGGCCTCCAGCCTGGAAGATGGCCACGAGGCAGGATGGCCATTGCTGGGAGTCCCGATGCCCCAGGAAGATAGGCATCTACTCCTTAGCGTATGTGGGAAGTTAATGGCATAGGCATCAGCAGAGCAATCCCTGTGTTGTCAGTGGGGCTACAAGCAACAGAGTACATGGCGGCCCCACCAGAACAGACTGGCTACCCTGCTGGATATGAGGTGCACAGAAGTCCATGGTCATCATTGTCGCAGAAAGCGGCACTGCATAGTGCATGGTGTAAAACGCACCCAGGAAGGTGTCCTCGCCCAAAAGATGGAGAAGGAGCGGGACTGCAATGCAACAACGAGAATGTGGGCTAAAGATCTCAATGTATGATGGACACAATGCACCATGGACACAATGTACCAAGGAGGGGTGCCCTCCCCCAATTGGCTCGCTCTTCGGAAAAATTTTGAAGAATGGAGGTCAAACCCTACAGGGGACCAACACATAAGGGCCGAAATGTGTGAGACTCTTTTTAGTCGCCTCTTATGAAAGGCAGGAATACCGCTGGCCTATTCTTACCCCCGGACCCACAGGGGATGTGTAGTCACTTTTATTAGCAGCTTCAGACTTGGTTGGCTCCATATTGTTTGTAGCACTATTCAATCCAGGAGAAGCACAATCTTGGCAGGAAGATCATGCAGCGTGTTTGTTAAGTTTGCAGAAAACTTATAGTTGTCATTGCTCACCAAGATTGGAACTTTGTAGCAGTGGCTGTGCAGAATAACATCTGGATCCTGGTGCCACAAATTGTACCTTTTACAAACATAAATCCTTGCACAATAATATATGAACACTTCAGTCACAAGAGTACACAGCAAGGCAAAAACAAAACAGACACAGAAAGACATTAATCAATACAAAGAAATACATTTGTTTATAGCTCTTAATGTCAGTTTTGTTTGTCTATATTGATCGCAGTGGTTGATACTGCCACAGCCATCACAGGTCTCATGGAATCCCAAGTGAATGTCTCCTCTAAAAGTTACTCAAATTAAACAGAAGTCTATAATAAAACCATGGATTACACAAGGAATAAAGATTTCCTGTAAGACAAAAAGGAAAATGTATCTGTCGACCAAGAATAGCTCCAATGCTGATGATTTAGCTAAATACAAGGAATACTGTAAAACATTAAAAAAAGTAATTCAGACGTCTAAACAAATGCACTATGAGAAGAAGATAGCAATGTCAGGGAACAAAATAAAAATATGGGATACAGTGAAAGAGCAGACTGGTAGAACCAGAAAGGAACAGGAGCAAATGGCACTAAGGGTAGATGACAAATTAGTAACTGATGGGCATACTGTGGCAAATCTATTTAACAAGTACTTTATATCCGTTACTGATAGAATGGGACTTTCAGGATCAGTAAATAATGCCCTTGAATATCTGAAACTAGCCTTCAAAAATAGCTTCAAGTACATGAATATACCACTCACTTCACCAAAAGAAATAACTTCCATAATAAAATCTTTAAAAACAGATCATTCTAGTGATTACGGTGAAATATCAACAAAGTTAATTAAGGCATGTTCTTGTGAGTTTAGTACAGTTCTAAGTTACTTGTGTAACCAGTCAATTATAACTGGGACATTTCCTGACTGGCTAAAATATGCAGATGTTAAGCCTCTATTCAAGAAAGGGATAAAGAGATACCATCAAACAACAGACTGATTTCACTTTTGCCAGCATTCTCAAAAATTTTAGAAAAAGTAATGTACAGGATGTACAGGCAGCTGCTCAACCATCTGACCACAAATAACATATTATCAAGAACACAGTTTGGATTTCTGAAGGGTTCTGATATCGAGAAGGCTATTTACACCTACAGTGAAAATGTACTTAATTCATTAAATAACAAATTACAAGCAGCAGGTATTTTCTGTGATTTGTCAAAGGCATTTGATTGTGTGAACCACAACATCCTTTTAAGTAAATTAGAATTCTATGGTGTCACGGGCAGTGCTGCAAAATGGTTCAAGTCATACCTCACTAACAGGAAACAAAGGGTGTCAGTGCAAGGGACTAGTCAATTAAGTCATCAGTCATCAGTCATCATCAGAATGGGAAGAAATTACATGTGGTGTCCCACAAGGATCCACCTTAGGGCCATTGCTTTTTCTTGTGTACATTAATGATCTCTCATCAGTTACACTGCCAGAAGCAGAGTTCGTTTTGTTTGCAGATGACACAAGTATTGCAATAAACAGTATGTCAAGTGTAGTTCTAGAAAGATCTGCTAATGATATTTTCATGGATATTAATAAATGGTTTAAAGCCAACTCACTGACATTAAACTTCGAAAACACTCACTATATGCAATTCAGAACCTGTAAGAGGTTTCCACCCAGCATATGCATAAAATATGAAGAAGAGCAGATAGAAGAGGTTGACAGTCTTAAATCCCTGGGCTTACAACTTGATAATAAATTCAGTTGGGAAGAGCACACCACAGAACTGCAGAAACGCCTTAACAAATCTGTATTTGCAATTCGAGTGTTAGCAGACATAGGCGACATAAAAATGAAAAAGCTTGCATACTTTGCCTACTTTCATTGCATAATGTCATATGGTATAATATTTTGGGGTAACTCTTCAAGTCAAACAAAAGTTTTCAGAGTCCAAAAGCGTGTAATAAGTATTATTTGTGGAGTAAATGCACGGACATCCTATAGAAACCTCTTCAAAGAACTGGGTATACTAACTACTGCCTCTCAGTATATTTACTCATTAATGAAATTTGTCCTAAATAATATATCTCTTTTTCCAACAAACAGCTCAGTTCATACATACAATACCAGGAACAAAAATGACCTGCACAAGGACTTAAAAGCACTTACTTTAGTTCAAAAAGGGATCCCTACTCAGGAACACTCATCTTCAATAATTTGCCAGTAAACATAAAAAATTTAGTTACAAATAAAGATCAGTTTAAAAGGAGCCTTAAAGACTTACTAGTGGCCAACTCCTACTCCACTGACGGATTTTTTAATAGAAACAAATGATGTATTGTATATATTCATACTATTAGTATTGTTATTTCAGCTTAAAAAAAAATTGACATGTTCCACATCCATGAGGATCTCCTCAGCACGGATCTATGGAACAAAAAACTAATCTAATCTAATCTAATCTAATCTAATCCCATAGCATAATACTACCCCCGTCGGCCTGTGTATCTGTAGTGATGCATGTTTTGAGAAGCCGGTTGCCTGGATGACAACATATCGAGACACAACATTCCACCTGATGTAACAATAAATGTGATTGATCTGATCACATGATAAGCTTCAGTTTGATCCACAGTCAGTCTCATTGATTTGGCCCACTACAATTTTAATTGAAGATGTGGTTGGGACAACATGGAAACATGAAGGAGCCCTCTGCTGTGGAGCACCCAATTTAACAATGTGCACTTAATGGTAGGCTCCAAAACACTTGTGCTAGTACCAGACTTTGTTGTCTGATATACCAAATAATGTTGCATATCTTGCTTTACAGAGCATACGAACTTATTATCTCCACATTCTGTGATGAGATGTGGACATCCAACAACTTGTTGCCTGCTTATGGTTTCACAGTCCTACCACCACTTTCCACCATAGTAGCACAAATAACCCAGCAGTTTCACCATTTCTGAAATGCTCATTTCCAGTCCTTTGTTCAAGTCAGTTATGTCAGTCAATTTCCCAATTTGTGGTCCATATAGCCACTGGAGTGAGTCCCTATTCATTTAATCTACATTTGTATACTTTCATTATGTGCCTGCAACATCACCAGAATGCCTTAAGTATGGCAGTGGGCAGTTGTCTCCTCTTCTGCCAATGACATGGATTTGGATGCATTATTGTGGGATATGAAATCAACACAATGCCACCTGGTTGTCATCAACTTTCCAGAAATTCGAGTATCTAGTTTCATTGAAATAACTGTTCATTTGGTGAATGCATCCTGTTCCAGTCCTTCTACCAAGGTAAAATCCCTGCTGTATTTACTGGTATATAAGTACTGACACCATAAGGGAGGCATGCATAATGTGGAATACTGCGAGTTGTGCAGCTGGTGGATACATTCACAGTATCTCGCACTGATTACTACTGAAACAGTCTAAATTCATTGAAATATTAACTCTCCTTCTTTCTTGAAGAAATGGAAGTGCTGTCCATCACTGTGATCAAAAATGAGGTCAACACACACACACACACACACACACACACACACACACACACACACACACACACACACACACACACACACACGTCCACCCAGTATCACAGATAGAAAGAGACAGATAGGTGCAGAGTGAAAACTTTGGTATCAGCTTAAGGAAACATTACAATATAGATACATGTTCATCTTTCTTTTCGTACAGCTCTTTTTGGCACATGTATGTTTATATTGCTTCTTTGCCCTGCACAGTGTTCCGATACTTATTAAATGACGCATATTTTGTGACTAAATAAAAATAAGATCTATCGCAATTGTCCCTCCCCCTCTCCCTACTTTATACTGGTGTTTTCCATAACTGAATGACAGTATACAGTTGTGCATTTTACAAATATACATAACATAAATAACCAAATTTTATATGGAAGTACTGCTTAAACTACTTCCTGACCTGGCTGGGGATCAAATCTCTTTATTTGTGATCAAGTTTATATCTTATTTAACCCCTACACATGTCTGGTTCGTTTATATTAAAATTAATTTATGTGAAATTTACAAAAGTTCAGTTTATGAGAGATCATGACTCAACAAAGGGTATGTTTGAATTAGAGTCCTGTTCTCCATTATAGAAGCATAACCACCGCCCATTGTTTGTGTGGCCACATCTCTACATTTTAAGTGGTGTTTATTGTGTGTGTGCCTTGTGGTACCATCAGTGCAACTAGGGAGAACAGTTTAGCCTTGGGGTCTACAAAGTTGTAGACCATGACAAACTGCATAGACATTATAGTTTCCAAAAGGTAGCTCTGTAGGATAAGTGCATGCTGATTTGTGTTTGGGTAAAAAGTTCGATGTCACGATGGAGAAGCCATAACGTTCCAACCATGGTTATACAGACCAAAGTATCCATCACGTATTTCAGAGTCCAAAAGGCCATCCTGTATCATAGGCATCATGTTGAAAGCTCACCATATTCCAGGTAAGTCCGTTAATTACTTGCTTTCATCCATCCTTAGTAGAAAAGTTTGGAATCCAGTGCCACTACAAAGGGCACTTAGAGTGTTTTCATCATTGTAGGAACACGTAAGCTTGACCACAGCTTCACACGAGTGCATATTCCTCATTCAACACATGCTATGTGGACAGCTTTTCTTGAAGTCCCTTTTCATATACAATTTTCCTTATATGTCTTTGTACAAGTGTATAAAATTCTACATGACTTACATAAAGAAATTAAAATCCAATGTAAATCTGCCCCTTATAACTACACACAAATGTCATTTTAATATTTGCTGACATGCAAGGTCTAATACATTTTACTTGTATACTAGTTTATACATGAATTTGTCACATTTTCAGTGTTTGCACAACAATATTTAAATACAAGTGAGTAACAGTTAAGAAGTCATTTTGTCTTTAAAATTCATAAGGCAACATTTCAGTGACAAGTTATTTCATATTGATTCTCATAATTAATACATTATTAATGTTTACAACTTTTATGCTGGCCTAGTACTCTCCTTAACTTTTTAAACTCATCAAGTCATGTTACATGTCAGGATGAACAATATACACATATGAAATCTGATGGTATGCATCATCCCATTTAACTAGAGCATTTATAATTCCATCTTGCTATGAAAATATGAATAACTTCACTCTTGCATTTCCAACAGAAGCAAACATAACTACACTTAGCCTCACTTCTCAATTCTATCAGGAGGTGGTCTAATAATCTACAGAGAGTTATGACAAAGAACGTAAAGAGACATTTATCGTCTTCTGCAGAAATCCACCGTTTACACATCACAATAATGGAGAAAATTCCCTGTGAATGCTTCTTTGTGTTTTGTGACAACTATTTACTCAGTGTTTGCCGCACTATACGTAAAATTCTAACATCATTGTGTCTTACACGTTTATTAATGTCATTTGCTTAAAAGTACCTGTAATGATTGTACTTAATTTATATTTTTTCACTGCATGATACAGCTCCTGTGTATTATGTGTATAAGCGTAAATACTTTCCTACAAAGGTTGTATCAAAAGAAATGTCCATGGAAGATAAGCTGTGATTATGCGTAATTGTGTCTTGAAGAGTTGTATTCGGCCTTCATCATCTGTTACTTGGATTCTTCAATGTATGGTCTGAACCCTTATTTTTATCCTTTGGTAGTACAGGACCTCAACTTCATTTCACATTTTACATACTATAACTTCTTTATATTCAAACATAACATTCATACACATTTATAAATAAGTAATTAGTCAGATTGCAGTGTGGTTCGTTTATTTTGGAACTAGCTACCTAAATTCTCTTTCTTCTCATTACTAGGATGTGCCGTTGCATCATTCCGGGAAAAGAAACACACACACACACACACACACACACACACACACACACACACACACACACAGAGGAATTCAATCCTTTTTTTGTGAGAGTGCAAATATTAACAGCATGTCTATCGCTTCAACTATCCTTTTCTGTCTCTTTCATAATCAGACAATGAATGCACATGAAATGAATATGTATCTTCCTACACAAGGCATAGTGTCATTACCTCCTCCAGTAGCTTATTCAGAGCTCGAGCATATCCTTAGAGTTATTCATTCTTTCATGGTACACACAGATTTCCTATACTAGTGCTTAGTTTATTTTGTATATAGTCACAGTGTAGAATTTGTGTGTGTATATTGTAAACAGTAACATCTTCCTGTAGTTAGTTCATTTCCTCTCCTTCCATGTAAATATTTCTTTATATTATTTCTCTTAATTTTATTCTTTTAATGTAGACCTCAGTATTTATTTTAGTAATCAATTTATATCATAAGCCTTTGGGTACATTCTACGTAGTACACAGATACTATCAGCTGAGCATCTTGCATGTTAAGCAGCGTGTTGGACACTCTGTCTTCACACATGCACTGCAGTCACTGTCCTCTGATAAAAATTGCTACTGCACTTGCATATTGCCTCTCCTTGCAAAGCTACATGATTTATTTCTCGCCACCTATTATCAGTTTGCGATTGGAAGGTGTATGTATTTTAGCAGTGACTTTGCATCATGATGATCGAATTCAGCTTATTACTGATATCACAACTTCCTTTTTTCAATCGGGAGGACGACGGTTCAATCCCGCGTCCGGCTATCCTGATTTAGGTTTTCCGTGATTTCCCTAAATCGCTCCAGGCAAATGCCGGGATGGTTCCTTTGAAAGGGCATGGCTGACTTCCTTCCCCATCCGTCCCTAATCCGATGAGACCGATGACCTCGCTGTCTGGTCTCCTTCCCTAAACAAGCCAAGCCAAGTCCTTTTTTCAATGAATAAAATGTTAAATAACTAATGACTTGCCTAACTTTTATTTACCCACATATAAATAACAAAAGAGAAACTTATCCTAAAACTAAGTGAATATTTTTCACAATTTATAGTCAGCACAACAATTTCTTGAGTTAATTTAACCTTTTGCCAAAACCAGTCAACATACAAATTCCTTTACATCCTCGTGTGGATAAAGGCCCTTGTCATTTCCAATCATAGGGTTAACTAGTCTACATGTTCTCGAATGAGGGACTTGTGTAATTACAAAGGGGCCAGAGTGTAAGAGTTGTCATTTGCAGGTAAGTTTCCCACATTTGGTAGATTTTGGGTGTATTGGCAACAATACTTATTGTCCAATATGGAATTGTACAGTGTGCCCTAATCTTTTGTCATAAGACTTTTTTCTCTGCTTGGCCTTTTTGCCCAGATTAATCAAGGCTTGATGTATTTTTTCTTCAAATGACATATTGTCCTTGGATACTTTACGCAGTCGTTTTTCCCACTCATCCATTAATTGTTTCTTAAACATTAATTCAGGTGGTGTGAAACATGTTTCAGTTTATGGCAAGTTATTAATGATGTGCTGAAATGGTGACATGCACTTGATCCATTCTGTATGTTTCTTTGGTGTGTAGCATCGTATAAATCTGTTTAAGGAATTTAACACCCTTCCTATTGTGCTTGCTTCATGGTGGAATAATGATACCGGTATGTGTTTTATTTGATTTCTGGCTGTGAATTCCTTCCATCTGTTACCCGAGAAGTACAATGCATTATAAGTTAGCAGGATCTACGGCTTCCCTACTCTCAAGAGAGAGTTGCCTGTAATTCTTCTAATAATAGAACTGGCAGTCACTGACCTTACTGCATACAACATGCTTGGAAAAAAAAATCATATAAGGCAATTATATATGTAACACCCCGTTTTCCTTTTGGATAAGGACCGGCAGCATCCAGTGATACTAATTCTGAAGGTTTTGCGGGAACTGTTGGATGTTGTTCAATTAATTTTGATTTATTGGAGTGTTTGATCTTGTGACAAGCAATACAATTTCGAATTACTTGCAGAATTCAGTGTCGCATCTTGGGGAGTATCAGTATGTGTTTGTCTTGTCAGTGCATGTAGGAACACCATAATGACCCCATATGTTGTGAGGGTGAAGAATGAATTCATCTGCACACTTTTCAGGTAATCATACACACCACTATTCTTGGTTAGGTGTATGTCAGCGAAACAATACTCCTTTATAAATAGTATTATTATTATTATTTTTTTTAAAGTTATTACCATCATCTCCTTCACATTGTTTGAGTCTTACCTTTTTCCAGCATGGACCATCTTTTTGCAGTTGTGCGAGGCAAGTGCACATTTTTACATAATAGGGTTGGTATGTTTTGTCTTGCACAAGTAGGATACAGATCATAATTCTGTTCAGGAGTTGTAAGAATTCATTTAATCCTTGGGGAAGCATCAACAAGGTGTCAGGCATTATGTTAGATTTACTTTTGATGTACACTACCTCAAAACTGAATTCCTGCAAGTAACGACGCCACCTGGGTCGTCTTCTGTGCAGCAATTTGCATGTCAAGAGAAAAGAAAGCACTTGGTGGTCACAGTAGACTTTGGTGCGTTTTCCCCACAAATAATATTCAAATTTCTTAAAAGCCATACTACAGAGAGAGCTTTGAGCTCCAATACTGAATAAGATCGCTCACATTCAGTAAGAGCTCTGCTTGCAAAGCTAATTATCTTGGCTGTTTGTTGTCCATCTGTCTCGGTGATTTGGATGGTTTAAAAAACCTCTTGTGACATGTATTTGTGATGCAACATATTTGCATTGAGTAGAGCTCCTTTTATGTTTTCAAAGCCACTTTGACACTGATTGGTCCATATCCATGGGCTATTCTTCAGTAACAACTTTAACAGGGCATCGCTATTCAGCAACTGATCAGGAATAAATTTCTAAAAGACACTAAGCCCAGATAAGCTTTGAGTTGTTTTTTGTTCAGAGGACAGTGGAAAAAGTCTGGCTGCATCTAGTTTCCCTGGATCTGGCAAAATACCTTGTGGTGATATGATGTGTCCTACGAATCTGACCTTTTCCTTCCCAAATTCAGACTTCTTTAAATCTGTTGTAACACTGTATTCAAAAAATTGATAAGTACTTGTCCCAAAAGTTACAAATGCTCTTCCCAGGTAGGCACCCAAGTCGTCAACATAGACAATGACTTTACTAAGTTCTGGACCTAAAACTTTGTCTAGCGCAGAAATGAATGGTAAACGCACTCATATTTAAGCCAAAAGGCAAGACGCAAAATTTTTGCAAAGGCTGTGTACTTCCCACTGTCTTTATAGAGCGCTATCTGCCAATACAATGCATTTAAATAGATTATGGTAAGGAATTTGACTTTATGGCACTTCGGTAGCTGTTCTAAGTTGCTGGGACGTGTCAATCAATGATCTTGTTTATATTCCGTGCATTGAGTATGACTCTGACGTTGTAGTCGGATTTGGCAACAGCTAATATAGGATTACAATATGATTAATATGAGCATTGTATGAACCACCCCCCCCCCCCCCCGAAAAAAAACCTATCATCTTCTCAATTTCCTTTCTTACTCCTCCTCCTTTATAAAGAGCATGGGGTATGGTGAAAAACAGAATGTTTTGCGTGGGTTAATGTCAATTTTATATGTGTAATCTTCTATTACTCCTGGGCACTTTTTGCATACCGAAGTATTAATTCTTGTAGCTCCTCTTTCTAGTCTTCTGACAAACAAACTGATTCACTTACCTTTGCTTGTACTAGTGCTAGATTCATACTTATTTAATGTAACTGTGTGTTTTTGTGCATTATGGAACAATACATCTGAATAATACAATTGTACCCTAATGTTTATATTTGGCAGAGATTTGTTTTCAATGGTACTAATTCTGGTTAAATTTACTGATAACCTTTGTTTGTTAATTGTAAAGCAACACTTTCCCTGTCCTATTGCAGATGATCAAATGGTTAGAGCAATTAAGTTATTTAAAATGTGGAGGAATACTGGGAGCCAGAAGTCAGTCGTATGTGTGTTACATTCTGTTGCACAGCTCAGTGCTATGATACCATGATGTGTCACTGGAAAGCTCGCCCCCAGTGGGGATGGGGGTGAGCTGGCCAGTGACATAGCGTTCTTGTTCATGTTGCTTAACTCAGCACTCCTTGGTCTGTGAACGGGGGCCTATCGCGACTTGTTTTGGTTTTCCTGATTAGTCGGAGAGGGGGAATCTCTTCTTTCTGGGTAACCGTATGCACAGCGTGGTCTTGACTTCACCGTTTTGTATCTTGCGATGCCCATGAATTAAATTCTCTGTGACCTTGATCTCCGCCCAGTACATAATTGTTGTTCTGCTGGTCATAGTTACCAGGAGGAGGACTGGCTGGCCAGGTACCACCTTGCCCTTGCCACTTATTGTATTGGTTATTACCGCCTGCCAGGGTTACATTCTGAATTTGTTGTCCGAGAGTCCTCTGTTCGGTATATGCTGCTCCACTGTAATAAGGGTTGTGGTTTTCTTTAAAGCCTCATTTGCGTCCTTGGTTCTCCCTGTTACCACAGTTACCTCTTGTGATTATTACACAGGTGGTGTAGGTGCCCACGTCGTTGGTTGCTACCATTGTTATTGCTTGGCAGATCACTATTTAGGATCTGTTCACTTCGCGCATTATTGTTCTGGGGCTGTGACTGCCCCTCTTCATAGATCAGATCAATCAAATCCAAAACAGATAAAAAGTATTCTACATCGTTCTTGAGTACTACGATTAATTTTTTCTTGATATGTGCTTGTAAGCAAATTTTGAGTATTTTTAGTGCATCCACTTGAGAGACAGGATTTCTCCAATACCTTGTTCTGTTTAGGTATTTTTCAAAATATTTCTGTAGCCCCATCAATACTATTCAATGGTGCTGGATTAAATACCTCTTGCCTTAGCCTCTCTTGGACTGCTATGGACCAGAATTTGTCCAAGACGGCACTCCCAAACTATTCTTCAGTATGGCACGACTCTGCCACATTGGTTGCTCATAATAAAGCATTGCCTTGGGTGTAGCCCACAACGAACCTGAAGTCCTGTGCCTCAGTCCATTTGCATGGTAACATGTTACTGAAGGCTCTAATGAATATCATGGGACGTGTTCTTTTACCCTCTGTAGTAAAAATCTGAAACTGTTGATGCCGTCATAACCCTTCGTCAGCTAGAAGAGTAGACAGGCAGGAGGTACTGTCTGCTACTGCCGTTGCATTGCTTGGCTGCATACGGGTATACCCTATGTATGCTGGTGCCACTGGTACTGACATTGGCCATGTCCGTTACATTTTATACTCCCTTTCCTCTCTGCCAGAAGGACTAGAGGCAAACAGTGGGTAGGCATTGAAGCTCCCTGTTCTGCCTGACTGCACCTGCTGTTTACTAGTGATTAGTGGCTTCTTTGTGATTTCAGTACCACTTGTTAAGCTGATCCACAATTTTTCTTCCGCTACCTTTAAACCTGATTCAGTCCTGGCTATTTGTTCATTTCCCTTCTTCTTGGCTACCTCTTCGATCCCTTCTACATAGGTCTTATGCCTTGCACGACTTTCTGTGCTGGTGTCTTACCTTTATCTAGTAATCCTGATTCAGTTCTCTCCATTAAGTTCTTTACATCCTTATCAATTCTTTCTTGGTATTCTTTATGAACTTACTGCTCAATTTTAAGTTATACAATTCCACTGACAGTTCCTGCACTTCCTCAGGAAAATCTTTGCATATAGTTTGCAACTCAGTAATAGTATCTCGCATCTCCTTTACATTTTTATTAATTGCTGACTGAGTCTCCTGAATTTTAATGTGTGTGTCGCTCACATTTTTCAGCTTGCCTGCCATTGCCTACCTTGCTTGTCAACATCAGATATCTTTTTACGTAGCTTATCTATTTCCTGCGGCAGATCTGTGAAGAGCTCTACCCTTCTTTTCCCATTTCGGACAACTTGCATGTTAAATGATTTGACAGGTCAGTGTGCAACTTTTTACTTAGGTCATCAAATTTTTGCATTTGTTCAGTTGAAAGTTCCTCAAATTTTTGTGTCACATGATTCTTAAAATTGTTAAATGTTTTTGTTTGTTATTTTGAAGAAGCTTCAACTTTTTGTGTTAAATTATTAACTTTCTGCATTTGATCATTAAAGTTTTGTGTTTGTTCATTGCTAAAATCATTAAGAGTTTTCATCATCCCCTGCATAAGTTGTATCAATGTCGGGGTATCATTTTGAATGCCTACTGAGTCATATCTGATAACATTCAAGTCCGTTTCACATGATGCAGAGATTTTTAGATCTACTAAAATCTGCACTACTGCACTTCCAGTAGCCTCATGTGAAAAAATGCCTCCTGTTGATATTGATGAATTTATTTCATCTACTGTAAGTAAAGTCATGTAATTAATCACAACATTGGTACCCTCACTCATAGTTCAGCTTAAATAATGCAGTCACTATCATTTGTTGACGCATTAGTTGTGGCGACATTTTGTGCTTTTACAGTAATTACTGAATTATCAACAATGGTCTTATCTGCTGTATCCATTCCTGTCCTAGTGATTGCACAATTTTAAAATGGATATCCTTTTCTAAATAATACTGTGACATGTTGCGAACATATACTGCAACTCATTGTTGTCGCAGTTTGATTCTCAGCTCCAGTTTTTAGAATAGGAGATGGGAGGTACTACTACTGTTAGGTACAAGTGAGGTGCTACCAAGTGCTGCCACGCATGCTGTAAGTAAGAATTTTTCTATCTTCTCGAAGGGTTTCACAATTTCTTATTCTTGTTGTTTCCATACAAATTATACTCTCCATCCATGCATATCCTTCTTTTGTAATCCTTCCTCTGTTTCCCTTTGCAATATTATTCGTTTGATGTTACAAAGAAAACAAGAGATAATTAATACAATGGAAAATTTTTACAACATGTTTCATATATTTTTACTTCAATTATCTATAACTGGCACTGTCCTTTTTACAGTCACCAGTTATACCGCCTCCGTAAGGGAGATGCACAAAATGTGGATTATTTCAAGGTGTGTGATTGGAGGACACTTTCCTCAGCAGCAATACACTCATCTTAAGTTCGCACCTCCACAGTCTCGCTACGATTACCACTGAAACAGTCTAAACTCATTAATACATCAACTCTCCTTTGAACAGAGTGATATTTACCTCTTCTTTCTTGAAGAAAAAGAAGTATTGTCCATTGTTCTGATCAAGAATGCAGAATAATAAATTCATAAATGATGTTGCTGTTATATCCACAGATTTCAGGCTGCAGTGCCTCCAGTATCATTTTTACTCTGAGTAAGTTAGAAATGAATGAAACTGCCTCTCTTTCCAGGAGATATATTGTAAAAACCTTATACACAAATACACATAAGTGTCTAACACACATGTGACACGTCCACCCAAAATCACGGATAGGAAGAGACATATGAAGAAAGAAAAATTTGATATCGTCTTAAGAAAACATGAGAATACAGACATATGTTTGTCTTTCTTTTCAAGCACATTTCCTTTTGGTACACGTTTGGTACACGCATGTTTATATTTCATCTTTGCCCTGCACAGGGTTCCGATACTTACTAAATGACACATTCTACCGTATCTTCCTTCGTCGTCGGCATTGTCGTTGTTGCCATGAGGCACCGTTATACAAAGAGGAAAGGCGGGTCGATCTTAAGAGCATCAGATATGGTAACCTTAAGTCATTGACAACACATAACGGTCACGGTAGCACCTGATTCCAGAATAGCTGCAGTAGTTAGGATCTACGAACTACCCCCTCTTGACCAGGTCCCCAAAACTTAACTCTTAACGAGATCCCTTCGAAGCAAATTGTAATAAAGATCATCTATAAAGGCTTCGTACAACGATAAGAAATGTTACAGTTTATAGAATAACAACAGATATGACCAAACTGTCTTGTTTCTTCTGTTTTATTTAACGTAACTTTGTTCACAGTTTTATTTCACATTCACCACTCATTCACACCCTGATGTGGAGTATATGCGAGTGCCTGAACCCTAACTCCCAAGTTCCATCGGAACCCTTTGATGAACAGTTTTGGTTGCTGGACACCAACAGTCAATAACAATGATACAGTATTTTGTTATTGACTCTTCTAGTTTAGCCACCGCCCTCCACGAGTGTTTGTTAGGCGTAAGACAATTACACACTTTTCTCTCCGATCTGCTATTATTAAGAGTTCGCATAAAAGTTAACGTTTTTCTCCTTTTCATAAATTGGAGCCCGCTCTCCGCGATATATATATATATATATATATATATATATATATATATATATATATATATATATATAAGTGTCCTTTTGTTACTCTGATCATATACCGTAGTTATTAAAAACTCGCTCCTATATTTTTTCACAACGCACAATTAGCACTTCTTTACTTGTTTATTTCTAAGAGTAAAAGAAAAAAATGACGCCGTATCATCGGCTTCGTCGATATAAAGCAAAACACCTCAATATGCCCAATTTTACCTCTTCTTATAGGATCGGCTACCTTACTCATTATTTTACTATATATTATTTCCAATAACACAAAACAGGTATTGCCATTATATTTTAATTGTATTCAAAAGCATGTTATTATTATTATGACTGACCAAATCTTAACAAATCGTGCGGCATGCATTTTTAACGACAGCTTTACACTCACCCAGCCTTTATTCGTGCAATGATGTTGTTGTGGTCTTCAGTCCTGAGACTGGTTTGATGCAGCTCTCCATGCTACTCTATCCTGTGCAAGCTTCTTCATCTCCCAATACCTACTGCAGCCTACATCCTACTGAATCTGTTTAGTGTATTCATCTCTTGGTCTCCCTCTATGATTTTTACCCTCCACGCTGCCCTCCAATACCGAATTGGTGATCCCTTGATGCCTCAGAACATGTCCTACCACCAGATCCCTTCTTCTTGTCAAGTAGTGCCGCAAACTTCTCTTCTCCCCAATCCTATTCAGTACCTCCTCATTAGTTATGTGATCTACCCATCTAATCTTCAGCATTCTTCTGTAGCACCACATTTCGAAAGCTTCTATTCTCTTCTTGTCCAAACTAGTTATCGCCCATGTTTCACTTCCATACATGGCTACACGCCATACAAATACTTTCAAAAATGACTTCCTGACACTTAAATCTATACTCGATGTTAACAAATTTATCTTCTTCAGAAACGTTTTCCTTCCCATTGCCAGTCTACATTTTATATCCTCTCTACTTCGACAATCATCAGTTATTTTGCTCCCCAAAGAGCAAAACTCCTTTACTACTTTAAGTGTCTCATTTCCTAAACTAATACGCTCAACATCACCCGACTTAATTCGACTACATTCCATTATCCTCGTTTTGCTTTTGTTGATGTTCATGTTATATCCTCCCTTCAAGACACCATCCATTCTGTTCAACTGTTCTTCCAGGTCCTTTGCTGTCTCTGACAGAATTACAATGTCATCGGCGAACCTCTAAAGTTTTTATTTCTTCTCCATGGATTTTAATACCTACTCCGAATTTTTCTTTTGTTTCCTTCACTGCTTGCTCAATATACAGATTGAATATCATCGGGGACAGGCTACAACCCTGTCTCACTCCCTTCCCAACCACTACTTCCCTTTCATGCCCCTCAACTCTTATAACTGCCACCTGGTTTCTATACAAATTGTAAATAGCTTTTCGCTCCCTATATTTTACCCCTGCCACCTTCAGAATTTGAAAGAGAGTATTCCAGTCACCATTGTCAAAAGCTTTCTGTAAGTCTACAAATGCTAGAAACGTAGGTTTGCCTTTCCTTAATCTAGCTTCTAAGATAAGCCGTAGGGTCAGTATTGCCTCAAGTGTTCCAATATTTCTACGGAATCCAAACTGATCTTTCCCGAGGTCGGTTTCTACTAGTTTTTCCATTCGTCTGTAAAGAATTTGGGTTAGTATTTTGCAGCTGTGACTTATTAAACTGATAGTTCGGTAATTTTCACATCTGTCAACACCTGCTTTCTTTGGGATTGGGATTATTATATTCATCTTGAAGTCTGAGGGTATTTCACCTGTCTCATACATCTTGCTCACCAGATGGTAGAGTTTTGTCAGGACTGGCTCTCCCAAGGCCGTCAGTAGTTCTAATGGAATGTTGTCTACTCCCGGGGCCTTGTTTCGACTCAGGTCTTTCAGTGCTCTGTCAAACTCTTCACGCAGTTATCATATCTCCCATTTCATCTTCATCTACATGCTCTTCCATTTCCATAATATTGTCCTCAAGTACATCGCCCTTGTATAGACCCTCTATATACTCCTTCCACCTTTCTGCTTTCCCTTCTTTGCTTAGAACTGGGTTTCCATCTAAGCTCTTGATATTCATGCAAGTGGTTCTCTTTTCTCCAAAGGTCTCTCTAATTTTCCTGTAGGCAGTATCTATCCTACCCCTAGTGAGATAAGCCTCTACATCCTTACATTTATCCTCTAGCCATCCCTGCTTAGCCATTTTGCACTTCCTCTCGACCTCATTTTTGAGATGTTTGTATTCCTTTTTGCCTGCTTCATTTACTGCATTTTTATATTTTCTCCTTTCATCAATTAAATTCAATATTTCTTCTGTTACCCAAGGATTTCTACCAGCCCTTGTCTTTTTACCTACTTGATCCTCTGCTGCCTTCACTACTTCATCCCTCAAAGCTACCCATTCTTCTTCTACTGTATTTCTTTCCCCCATTCCTGCCATTTGTTATATAATGTATCTGATACCTTTTAGTATCTCCAGGGTTCTTCCATGTATACAACCTTCTCTCATGATTCTTGAACGAAGTGTTAGCTATGATTAAGTTATGCTCTGCACAAAATTCTACCAGGCGGCTTCCTCTTTCATTTCTTACCCCCAATCCATATTCACCTAATATGTTTCCTTCTCTCCCTTTTCCTACTACCGAATTCCAGTCACCCATGACTATTAAATTTTCGTCTCCCTTCACTATCTGAATAATTTCTTTTATTTCATCATACATTTCTTCAATTTCTTCGTCATCTGCAGAGCTAGTTGGCATATAAACTTATACTACTGTAGTAGGCGTGGGCTTCGTGTCTATCTTGGCCACAATAATGCGTTCACTATGCTGTTTGTAGTAGCTTACCCGCATTCCTATTTTTTAATTCATTATTAAACCTACTCGTGCATTACCCCTATTTGACTTTGTATTTATATCCTGTATTCGCCTGACCAAAAGTCTTGTTCCTCCAGCCACCGAACTTCACTAATTACCACTATATCTAACTTTAACCTATCCATTTCCCTTTTTAAATTTTCTAACCTACCTGCCCGATTAAGGGATCTGACATTCCACACTCCGATCCGTAGAACGCCAGTTTTCTTTCTCCTGATAACGACGTCCTCTTGAGTAGTCCCCGCCCCGGAGATCCGAATGGGGGACTATTTTACCTCCGGAATATTTTACCCAAGAGGACGCCATCATCATTAACCATACAGTAAAGCTGCATGCCCTCGGGAAAAATTACGGCTGTAGTTTCCCCTTGCTTTCAACCGTTCGCAGTACCAGCACAGCAAGGCCTTTTTGGTTAGTGTTACAAGGCCAGATCAGTCAATCATCCAGACTGTTGCCCCTGCAACTACTGAAAAGGCTGCTGCCCCTCTTCAGGAACCACGCGTTTGTCTGGCCTCTCAACAGATTCCACTCCGTTGTGGTTGCACCTATGGTACGGCTATCTGTATCACTGAGGCACGCAAGCCTCCCCACCAACGGCAAGGTCCATGGTTCATGGGGGGGATTCGTGCAATATTATATATAAATATACAGACAGGACCAAAAGATCAATCTCTCTACCGTAACCAATAGAGGCAAATACGCTATTCAAGTTCCGTTACATCTACCTTGACTCATATTGTTACAACATACTTTATGGCTAAACCAAAATAAGATCCATCACGTTTACTGGGAATTAAACTGTAATACTGTGAATGGCAGTAAGTCATTCTGATCTCCCACCTATATAGAGGGACCGTACATCTGCTCTCTGTTCCCGTTAGACTCTTCCTGTCATCATCATAAAAACCTATTTGGTCTAAATGACTGTTGTGATTTAGATGCTCCTCCACATGTGACGTAAGACTGCTACACACGACACGTGTAACATGTTTCTGCTCTTCATTCTTTGAACAAATTGCCATACATCCAATTTCTGTTTTGACATATCTGAACAATATGTTATTGTCTGATTAAAAGTGTAATAATATTTACAGATAAAGCACTTTTGCAAAACTAGTACATGAACTTCAATGAACCTGCTCTCTGCAAGAGACACAGTGTCAATGTGCATCTCCTGTCTTTTGTCAACTGACAGCACCATCAATTTCCCCACATTGTCTCCTAAGAAAGCGATGTAGATGACCAGCAGGAGCACCCTAGTTCAAAACTCCAATTTACTCGGCTAGTAACCAGATTCGGTGACTGTCAGTAACCATCAACAAGTAACACTTTACAAGTATTTCATTTCTTCACACAGTTATTAGTGCACTCTTCTTTGTATATGTGGCACCACATCCACAACAATCTTAATACTACACTACCCTCTCACACTGCAGTTGGATACAATTGTTTCCCATGTACAAGTTGGGAAGCTTTTCACAGTACAAAATGAAGATTTGTTGGATATGTGTGTTTCCCTGAGTCCATCTTCCCATTACACATGCTAGTGCTAATTTGTGTAAGTATGGTCCCGACCACTGGTCTCCTGATTACCAAGACTCAAATTGAAAATTTTAGACAGTCACTAATTTCCTACGTCCTGCATATTTTGTGCTCTTATATGATTTATTCCGTTTCCTAAGTGCAGTGTAAAGGTCTTTTCATTTCACTGTCTGAATTTTGTCACACAACAATTGGCTTTTAGTATCTTTTCACATGCTTCAGAAATAAGATGTTAAGTACACTGTTACATCTTTTTCTATCCCACTGAAATCCATTCTGACCATCTTATACATGTCAGTGAGGAATGGTTTACACAGATGTTTCATAAATGCATGGTTTTCATCTGTTGTAATTTGTCCTACATGCCTAACGTAGCTAGCAACATCAAGCAAGACAAGTATTGATAGAAATACATGTATTGCCCTTTGCTTTATATCTGGTTAACAAATTAAACCTCAGCTGGAGCTTGGAGGGAAGTGACAGAGTAAGCATTACACACAGTGAAGAGAGGAGACAACAGGGTTCTATGAGTTTTGAATTGATGCTACAGAGAAGAAGTGGTCACAACAAAGTTAGCGTGCTGCATGTGGCTTTTGCTTCAACGTGTGTAGCTCTTGAAACCAAGTATATAAATAAATAAAAAATAAAAAACAATAAACATTTAAAATTTTAAAAGGCAAATAATGATACATATTTATGTAATACAAATGAAACTCCTTCCTCAAACTGATAACTGTGAAACCTTTTTGTCGACTTGGCAGTGCTGCACCGTGCTGGATGGAGGTACCGCAGTCAATAGCCAGTCACATTTGTAGCTAATAATGTGATCACTTTTCTCCTGCAATAATACTGTTTACGTAAACTTGTGATTATTTCTGGTGTCCTAACAGTTACCATGATATCTAAGAAGCATAAATATGAAAGAGAACAGAATGATTCTAAGGAGTGGAATGAACAATTCGTTTTGTAGAAAGGAACGACAAACCAATATGTCTTTTTTGTCAAATGACATTGACACAGTACAAGGCCAGTAATCTCAGACCACATCATGACATTAACCAAAGTGGTTCCAGTAAGAGACTTTCTTGCTGGTTCACAGTTAAGGAAAACTAAACTGTCATCGTTGACGGAAAAACTTGAAGGGCAGCGTAAGGTTATGACCACGTCTACCAGGTTTAACAACTGAAGCTGTGTCTTGGCTTTTAATATTGCAAAATCAAAGAATCCTCAAACAGAGAGGGAGTTTCTAAAGAGCAATATGGCACAAGTTGTTTCTATTTTAGATCACAAAAATTACATTCTATAAAAACTTGTTTACCAATCACCCTTTCCTAGACACATTATTAGTGATGATACTGAAAGCATCTTGCAAAGATAAGTGACTACCCAGCAATGCATTTGGCTTTGGACAAGTCAACAGCTATCCAAGATGAACCACAACTTGTCATAATTGTAAGGTATGCATCAAATTACTTAGAAGTGCACTCTTAGACGAATTTTAGATGCATTTCTGGAAATCATTTTTCATTATGGTGACCAACTCCTTCGATAATTCTGTCTGTGTCTCATCAATGGTGACAAAATGATGGTGCTTTTCAGCCTCAGAAATCGAAAGCAGTGGCAGGGAACCATGTATGGAAAATGTGGTGTCCAAGGCAACATAACAGTTTTGTTTTTAGACAGAAAATCATGAACAAGAATTGAGCTGTGAGCATTACAATGAGGCAAATTCCTTGAGTGGTTTTGCCACAAGTTTTTTTTTTCTCTGAACTGCTTCACACAGACAGCACATACCTTCCATGTAGTATTCCTTAGTGAGCGTAAGACCATAAGGCAAGATATCATGGTGCACTATACCATTGTAATCACAGAAAACAGTGAGAAGAACTTTCACAATGTGACCGAACTTGTCAAACTGTTTTCGATTTTGGGTCTTCAGGCAGTCTCCATTGGGAGAAATGGGCCTTGGTTTAGACATAGTACCCTTGTTTCATTAGCTGTTATAATCTTCTTTAGAAGTTCAAGATCACTGTTGACTTTATACAGAAATTCCTGAGCAATGTACACACATTGTCATTTTTGGTTGGAATCCAACAATTTCAGAACAAACTTTACTCCTACACATTTCATGCCCAGAACACCAGAAAAAATTGCTTGGTGTGAGCCAAAGGATATGCTGACGTCATCAGCAACCTCTCTGATGGTATTTCAGTGATTTTCCCCAGGACCATTTTCTTTGCTTGTTCCACATTGTCATCAGCAATTGATGTGCTAGGGTGTCCAGGGTAGTCGTCGTTTTTGACATCCTCTTCAGCCCCTTTGAAATGTTTACACCACTCGCAAACTCTTGTCTTACTCATAGCTGATTCGCTAAAAGTCACAGTCAACACTTCAAATATGGTGCTGCGCTTTATTCCATTTTTGAAGCAAAATTTAATGCAAATTCTTTGATCCACCATGTTTTAAAGTAAGAATTCATCAAGCACGCAAAAACATTTATAATCTTTTCAACTGTCAATAATAAATTAACCATTCAAAACAGCTGAAACTGCAAACATACATCAGAAATGTTTGTACCAACAGGATAAAAAATGTTTTTGAAAACTGTATGTCTTAAGCCCACAAAATTAAAAAAATTCTGATTACTTTTTGATCACACCTCATGCAATATCAACTTTGTCCCCTCCAAAGTAATCCCCGTGTGTGTGTGTGTGTGAGAGAGAGAGAGAGAGAGAGAGAGAGAGAGAGAGAGAAGTGAGCACATAACCCCATTTCATCATTAGGACAAATTTCTTTGATGCACTTACACTATAATAAGATCTGAGTGCAACTGCTTGTGTATAACTTTAAAAAGATCAGAAAAGGGTAATATATCAAAAATAGTTCATGTCTGCTGTGGCTGTATGATAACTTTCACTTAGCTCTTGCATGTGTAGTAGTTGAGCTCTGAGTGTATCTAAATTTCCATGTAAAGAAATTTAAAAAAAAACTGTTATTTATATAGAAATATATTTATTCAATGAATGAACAACTTATTTTTATGCAATTACCAACAAATAAGAATATATTATGATGAGAAACTATTTTTACATTAGCTGTTTCAAGTAACAAATGTGCACTTCTGTTTCCCATTTCATGATATAGTTGTGGCTGCGCCGAAATGAGATATGCTTCACAGAGGTCTTTCACCAGTATGTCTTGTAGTCTTAAAGAAAATGAAATATATAAAAAGAGCTTTCACCACAAAAGGTAAATTTCTCAGACAGTGTCAAGAAAAATATTAGATTAAGTATCATACTATTACCTTATCTCCTTTTTCAAATCACTTTCTCTTTACTTTACAAAAGCAAGCAGCCTCCGTCTTGCCTTTAGCTTGGTAGACACATTCTCCACTGATCCATGTTGACCACAAATCCATATCTTTTCCCAGAAAAATAAAATCAGCATCTGCTCCAAAGTGAAGACTCCCTTTTGTCTGGTGAATGCCCAGTGCTTTTGCTGGGTGCAATGTTGCAGCTTCTAGGGCTTCCACTATACTGCATGCTGTTAAAAAAAGTGTTTTTCAGTTACTGACTTAATTCTAGAAATTTCACAAGATCCATCATCATCAGAAGGGGGGGGGGGGGCAATTTTTGGGGCAGTGATCAAGAACTCCTCATCCAGAGAGACACAGCAGAACAAGGAGGAAGCTTTACATTTAGTATCCTGCAGAGATTGAACTAGGTGTTGGGAGTGAGTGGGTGGTGGTGGTGGTGGTGGTGGTGAAGGAGGAGGAGGAGGAGACAGGCAATCACAAAGACAGTTTCAAAGGCACCATCCTAGTATTTACTTTGTTCTTGTGGCTTTTACCTCACACCTCCCAAGTGTGAGTCCAGGATCTTAATTCACAATGTTTAGTGACAAGATGAAATTTGATAACAAGGTACGAAGTCTCCACATATGTCACACAAATTTTAGTACATCATTTCATTTTTGTTCATGTACAACTGCACTATTATTTGCCTCAAACTTGTCTGGGATCCCTAAACTTTTAGAGCATACTGCAGTATCAATTACTACACTCCTCTCTCCACATGTTCCAATAACAATTCCAGTGATACCGTCGGAGTATTTGCCTCGTCTCTCAACCATGACCTCATGTTATAAATAAGAATTAAAGATAAGATTCTTTGAAGGCACACAGAACACATAATAAAAGAAGATTCTATTGATAAAGTATAGCCTTGATATGATGTTTAAAGCTTTCCCGGCATACTGATTGTTCCATAAAAACACGGGAGAACTGCTGGATATCAGTAACTTCCTGCCACGATATTTCGGCGTAATAGTAGTACTACTACAGTGGCATTCACCTGAAGATGGCCAGAAGACTGCACCGAAATATCGTGGCAGGAAGTTACTGATATCCGGCAGTTCTCCCGTGTTTTTATGGAACAAGTATAGCCTTAATTTGGTTCTAACACACAATTTTGCAGATAAATTATTATATAATTCACCCACAAACCAGTACAATATCTGAAAATAAAATACAATATCTATATCTTTGACCTCACAAACTCGGATTTTAGCTTTTCCAAATTGCTTGCATGGAAAAGTTTGTTCATATAAGTTTAATAATTTCACTGATTTCAATAATTACACTTAAGTTCCCAACCTCATGTACATGCAAATTCAGGCAGAAGAAGGCTCAAACAATGAATTTATTCACCCAAATGGCATGTTAAAACCAATCCACGATTCATTACACCAGCTTGTAAGGAAACAACTATGTGCGAGAGATTACATAGAATATATCTAAAAGAAAGATGTGAGACTTACCAAACAAAAGCGCTGGCAGGTCGACAGACACAAAAACAAACACAAATATACACACAAAATTCAAGCTTTCGCAACAAACTGTTGCCTCATCAGGAAAGAGGGAAGGAGAGGGAAAGACGAAAGGATGTGGGTTTTAAGGGAGAGGGTAAGGAGTCATTCCAATCCCGGGAGCGGAAAGACTTACCTTAGGGGGAAAAAAGGACAGGTATACACTCGCACACACACACATATCCATCCACACATACAGACACAAGCAGACATATTTAAAGACCACGTGGAATGTTTCCCTCTGTTATATTCAGATTACATAGAATGATATACATTTTGGTAACAAAGGCACAAGTTCATTAACAAGCCTGTTAAGTAACCAAATTTTAACATAAAAGATTAATTTTGAAATGAAAAATACATTAATTTAAGAAGGAAATGTTTGAAAAGACATAATTCAAAAAGTCTAGCTCACAAATTGATTGTGTGTCCACAGAGGTGTTTTCTGTGAACATAGTAAGAGTTAGGATGGATAAAAGAAGCTACTCACCAAGCGGCGGCAGAACACACACATAAAAGAATGTTATAATTAGGCAAGCCTTCAGAGCCAGTAGCTCCTTCTTCAGGCACATGGGTCGAAGGGGAAGGAAGAGGGATGAAGGAAAAGGACTGGAGAGGTCTAGGAGAAGAGGCAGATTTCGAAAAAGTCTTCCAGAACTGTGGGTCAGAAGAGACTTACCGGATGGGAATGAAAGACTGATTGTTAGGGATGGCACTGGATGAGATTCTTTCTCCTTCTTGTCTGGTAAGTCTCCCCTGACGCGCAGTTCTGGGTGATTGTTTCTGTTGTTATAGTAAGAGTTATTGGTATTATTATGATGAACACATGTACTGTTGTGGTTATGGAATAAGTTTCGGTCATTCAAAAGACATTCAATCTAAAAAATGTATTAGCTCACAAGATATGCACTAATATTTGTATTTTACTGTATGTTACAGTTCAAAAAAGATATTTATAAAATGCAATAGCGTCCTTCATTACTTCCTGAGAGTCTTTAGCTCTTCATTGGTTCTGACAGTAACACACAAAAATAATTTACAAAACATAAATAATAACCCAGAAGGAAAAACTTAAGTTACACGAATGCACCAAGCAATTTCAAAGCTAAAATAGTGAGACTACATTTCCATTATTGAAACATTCTCTCTTTTTTTTATGCTCGTATTCTCTAGATCATTTGACTATTTATTATGGTATATAGAAATGAAATTTTATGGCGTTCAATGACTGTCTTTTTCATGTTACCCTCAGCACGTCAATGATTGTTAGCCCCCCCCCCCCCCATCTCAATGTGTTCAGCTGAAATGAAGTTGGCCCCACATCATCTAAAAATTCTCACATTTTACGATATTCAAAAATATATGTTTATGCTTAGGCATATTTTTATTTCCATTAGTAATTACAATCTTAGTGATGATTAGGGCTGCATCTCTTAGGAATTCATGAAGTTTGTAAGCAACTGTTAAAAATGCTTTGGCCTTGCCAAAGAAGGCCTGTTGAGAAAAACTCAATTTGCCAACTTTCATATAATATGGGCACCATACAAGATTCTACCAATCTGATCATTTCTTACAGTTGGCAACAAAAAATATCTTAGGAATTACTGACTAGCAAAGATATAGTATTTTACGAAACCTTTGGGTTCTAAATAAACAAAACGAAGTCAAAAGTTGGGAGCAAGAACTGAAATGGGGATAAAACACCACAATTAATGCCAATTGTAACAGAAGAAATATATAGACAAATGAATATTTGTATTTAAGAAGTGAAATGAGTGAAGATAATCAATGAAACTGTCTTTAAGATACATTAATTTCCTTCATGCTGAGACAGACTAGAATCTGAACCAGATTAAAGAAACACTGCCTGCTCAAAGTGCAGGTGGTGACATTCCAACAGACTACAAACAGTGAACTAGTGTTGCTCTATGGCAACTGTGAGTGAAGTACCAGCAGAAGTCAGGCAAGGTGAGGTCCCTCTAAGTACAGGTAAGGATGGAATGTGGCTAATGAATAACACCCAGTGGGATGAATGGCTGACCACGTGACCATGAAATCAGTATGGTTTCTAGGCTATCACAGTGATATACCTCCAACAATGGAAGTAGTCTATCAGTTTACAATGCAACAAATATGAAAACACAATTCAAAGGGCTTCAAAAAATGTCTATCATGGTGGGATGCTAAAAATGCCCCACTTTTGTTCTAGATATAATCAGAAGCCCTTCACCAGGAATAGATCCTTACATGTGCCACAGAGTGTACTGAGATGATGAAGCAGACTCCCTGTAAACAGTACTCCAATAAGACGATAGTGGGGCAAAATGTTGATGTTATCTAAGGCAATTTTAATTCTTGTCTGGAAGGCTGTGCATGGAAACCACAAACTTTTTCAAATTTTTATATTAGTATAGAACTATAAACACACTAAACAGTCAGGCATAGTAAGTAGGGGCTGTCTAGTACAACTGTTGCTGTACTCAAGTGGAATATTATAAATTACAGGACCTCTGAGGGTGAGACAACCTTTAACAGAGCACACATCTTTTTAATTTTTTGAAGGAGTTAGATATCAGGTCCAATCATGTCTGGATAGGGTTCTGTCTATTTTGCTAAATATAGCCTGCAGAAAGAAATAAGAGCTGCAGATAGATTATTAATTTTTGTATACTGAAAGACTAAGATGTCTTTTATGGTGAGTGGTAACTTAACATCTTATTTATCGTACTCAGTGTTTTAAAATACATTCAGTAAATGTCTAGTTTTGAAATCTGGTTTGTCTTTAACAGAAACTTTTATTGCTCTATGTATATCAAAATGTAACACCAATCCCATTCTTGCCCAGATACTGAAATCCTTGTGGACTCAGACACAAGTTTATACACATCAGTTTGAGAGTATATACAGTGATTAAGTTTCCTTTCCAATTTATGTTGAATCTAAAATCTAAAAATGATTATTTTCTTCCTGTCTCATCATCTTTATGTCAAGACTTCATTACTGAAAGCTGAAGTTTTAATTCATATTTTACATGGCAGGAAAATAAACATTTGTATGCAATATGAGGAATGTTAGAAAATGTTCACCTAAAAAAGCTGTGCCTCAAGCATTAAATGCCCATACAATCTCTAAAGTTTGATCCTACAAGCAGAATGATGTGATGTTGCAGAAGTATAGTTTTGATTGAAATGGGTAAGTACAAATATAAACTGTTATATGTGTATATTCCACAGAAAAGAAATTCAGCAATGTAATATTATAGTATGTACAAGCAGAGCTCAGCGATACGCAATGGTAAGTGATCAAATGACAACTGAGCTGAATTTAGTCCACCACACGCCTTATCATATTGGCTTTTATGATAGTTTACCTCTCAGTGATACATTACTTCTACATTATCATATGAATTGTTGATCATGTGCAAATAGCAAAGGGCTGTATGTCTTTATGTTAGGAGCAGCATTTTATGGTGGACTTGGAAGAATAAAATGGATACTATTAGTGGCAGAAAAAAGGGATCATGGAATTAATGCTTAAGTTAGTACAGGTAAGTAAATGTATAAGTATTTCAAGTACTTAAAGAATTAATATTGTATCCTGCAATCTCAATGCACGATCAACCGAAAACTTTCAGTCAGTATGTATAGCTATTACAAATTGTAAGACATTATTTGTTGTAATGGAAAGCAAGAAAGCTCTTTATGTACATTCCCCGATTTAGGAGAAAAATGATCTGGACACTTCAACACCAGTCAACGGTATTAACATTGTCGAAACTTTCTCAAAGCCTAAGACAACTACAAAAGCAGCTCTCACTTCTGACAAAAAGACCACCAGGATTGCAACTTTCAATTTTCATTTTGGTTGGCCAAGTGCTGTACATTTATGTAAATGTATCTAAACAAACTTTCTTTAGACTGGAATGCAGTTACCCCTAAAATAGACACTGAAGAGATTCAATGCAGAGGACTCTGATGGTGAGGTTCTCTTAACCATGAGGGTGTTCAGTCACATCATGTGAGTGATAATGGAGGAGAGACTGCTTCATTAAATACTGCATCTAATGCCTTGGATGACATTAATACTCTCACCACACAAGGAACTGAATTTGCAGGAGGCTGGAAGTTAGTGCATCACAACAATTAATGGAAGTGCAATACAAGAAAAAAAGAAGCAGAGAGCAGGAGCGGATTATACATCTAAAACCAGTGCAATATTTTCAGCAAAATGTGTTAACCCTGTATACAAATCTTCTTCTAAAAGTAAATGTACAGAAAATGTTACTTTTGAAGATAGGCAGCATATTTTCAACAGTTTCTGGAGAGAATGAAATAACAATGGCTTTAGGAGAAATGTAGGGGTAGTATACAAAACGGAGTTTTGGCGTAACATGACACTTCATTATTTCTTTGAAATTTGTGGCCAATGAATTAAAGTTTGCAAAATATTTTTCTTAAATACTTTTGAGTATTTGGAAATGTACGCCAAGACAGCTGTGGCCAAGAAAACTATTGTTGAACCAAATCAGAGAAGAAAGAAGTTTCCATCAAATAAGTTGAACAAAGAAATAAGGAATGATATCAGGTGAAGAGAATTTCTAGCTGCGCACACATATTTTAAATGTAATTTTGTTCTATTATAGGCTGTTGAGGCATACTGAAAGCAGCCCAAATGCCTTTGAATTTGTACATAAACACCACTCCTGGATTAGGCCTTTGGCCTGTTCTGAGTCTCAGAACGGTCTTGTGACATACGATCAGCATGCTACCAATCCCTCCAGCCATTATTGACAGTAAATGAGTGCTCGTGATACCACTGCTTCTTTTTTCAAGCAGCTCCTCATTTGGCTTCACGAGGTTCAGTGCACCCCATTCCAGACCTCTCTACCTCAGAAAAATCTGAAGAGGTACCAGGCATTGAAACAGGGTCCTTCGGCAACAAATTCATTTCATTACCAACACCATTTTTGGGCCATTATGGCCTGAAACTGGTCACAAAAACAAAACAGGTTTTCGTGTGTGTGTGAGTGTGTGTGTGTGTGTGTGTGTGTGTGTGTTGCCGATTATAGTCCTTCAACGCTATTTCACTGAACAACAGCCTCAGAGTTCAAGACAATCTATCACGTATAAAACAGCACTCCCGTTCTTTCATAGCTAATCACTGCTGAAAGTACATGTATTCATAATTATATGGTGGTAATGAAACATTGTGCAAAGAAACTGTGGGCACAGAAAGATGACAGTTGTTTCCACTCACAAATACATGCGCTGTATTTCAGCTGCAGCTGTTAATCTTCATGAACTGTTTTTGCAAATAGCCACTGCATCTACTACACTTGCCAAATTTAGTCATCAATGTCTTTCAGCATTCCTAGATCTGAGGATGTGGTTCCCCAGAAAACATTCATTTTAGGTCATGAGGCTATCACTGAAATGGTGTGCAGGGAACTGAGAGGTATACACCAAATAAATTAATAAGAGATTGTATAGATTCCACAATACACACCAAACAGGTTAGAACATTGTTGCAGAAGCAATGAAACAGGCACACAAAACTTAAAAGAATGCAAAATTTCCAATATTGGTTATACTTTGCAGAAACTTAAAATTTAGCAAGAACTTCAATGCAAGATGCTTTTCATGGTTTGCACAATGAAAGTCCAGCTCAAAATCTGACAGAAAATCTAAAGGGATTACAGTCACACATAAAGCATTTTGTGTCACTGAACATTTCAGATACTTACAAGAAGTGTCTGACAATGACACTATGTGGGCTGAGTTGAAAGACATTGCAATAAGAAAAATAACTAATTATGAATAAATTAAATTCACGCATTTTCTTTGTAAGATAGTAAATAAACCCTCCTCTGAAACTGTTAAACAAAGGCTGTCTGGATAATAGAAACCTAAGAGAAATTCTTGGGATTAACAGGATGGAGACTAAGTTATGAAATAATCAGGATTAGAAAAAAGATACAGTCAAGAATAGGAACAGAAATAACTTTTAATGTAAGAATAAAGTATATTTTGAAATACATACTGCCTTAAGCAAGTGGGCTGTCATAATTATGCAGCATTGGAGGTGGTAAGAGAATCTCTTTACTGTAGTAGGAATTATTTTTTAAAAAAAACTAGTAAATAATAAAGATGATGGTCATAAAAGATTAAATATTCACCCAGAAACAGCACTTTGAATAGAAGATAGTGTTTGGAGAACTGAACAAAAAATTGTAAGATTGATTCTCATTTGATCTGAAAAATCTGTAACCCCTCTTCTTGTTTATTTTATTTGTACCTAGGATTGCAATAAAACAATGATATATATAAAACAGTGCATGTGTGTATTTCCAGCATCTCATACTAAACCCCTGGATCTATTTCACCCAGATCTGCTACACAAATAGTACTGTGGAGGTTAGAACCTCCTAGTTCCAATAGAAATGGATAAATGGACAAAACACAGCTTTTTCAGCCCCTGTCATGTAGGCTGTCCTGCATGACAGAGATGTGTGGAGATACTGTCAGTGATCTGTTGCAGGATGGTCTGTGTGTTGCATGTGTGCTTGTTTCATTGCTTCTGCAACAATGTTCTGACCTGTTTTGTGTATATTTTGGGATCTATACTACCTCTTATTAATTTATTTGATTTATACCTCTCAGTTCCCTGTACACCATTTCAGTGATTGCCTCATGACCTAAAATGAATGTTTTCTGGGGAACCACATCCTCACATCTAGGAATGTTGAAAGACATTGATGACTAAATGTGGCAAGTGTAGTGGATAAAGTGGCCTGTGTGTCAGTGACCTGTTGCAGGATGGCCTATGTGTCAGAGGCAACAACTGGTTTTCCAGCCTTCAATGCGCAGGTTGCGCTACACAGCAGACATGTTTTGGGCGTAGTATTAGCCTGCTTTATCTCTCTGTTTCTCAGGTGCTACACATGGGGTGGGCATGGCTTAGCAGAGAGGAGAGGGATAATGAAAGAGGGGAGGATGAGATGTACAGTGAAAGCGGGAAGAGCAGAGAGAGAGAGAGAGAGAGAGAGAGAGAGAGAGAGAGAGAGGTTGGGGGACGGTGGGTAGAGCACGAGGAGAGCATGAGGTGGACTAAGAGAGTCTGAAGGAGGATGAGATGGAAAGAGAGAAGAGGAAGGAGAAAGTGGACAGAGAGAGTGTGGAGGAGGATGAGATGGAAAGAGAGAAGAGAAAGGCAAAGGTGGACAGAGAGAGTGTGAAGGAGGATGAGATGGAAAGAGAGAAGAGGAAGATGAAGATGAAGATGGACAGGGAGAGAGGGGGGGGGGAGGGAGGAGGAGAATGGTGCAATTTATGTGTCAACCGTGCATGCAGTTGAAGCCATTGTGAACAGTCTACTCTATATATATGGTGGTGGAGTTCTTGCTGTTAGGCATATTTTACCTCGTAGCAAAATTAAAATAGATAGTTCCTGTGAGCTAGTATGGGTAGAGGTTATACTTCACAACTGGAATAAATTAATAACTGATTCACTTTATCGACCACTTGATTCAAATGGTACAGTTGCTGAACAGTTCAAAGAAAACTTGTGTCTCGTCTCAATTGGGTACCCCTCTCATACAGCTGTTGTGGGTGGTGACTTCAAACTATCCTCAATACGTCGGCAAAAACACATGTTTAAAGGTGGTGGTATGCACAAAATGTTGTCCAAAACCATACTGAAAGCTTTCCCCAAGAATTATTTTGAACAGTTAGTTTAGGAGCCACTTGAAGTGTAAATGGTTGTGGGAACATACTTGATCTCTTAGCAACAAATAATCCTAAACAAATAGGGAGTATTATGACACTTACAGAGATTAGTGAACATAAGATCATTATAGCAAGACTGAATACTGTAACACCAAAATCCACCAAAAATAAATGCAAAATATAGCTATTTAAAAAAAAGCAGATAAAAATGTGTTTGGTGCCTTCCTGGGAAACAGTCTCCACTCCTACTGAACTGACTATGAAAACACAGGTCAGGTGTGGCTTAAATTCAAACAAATAGTATAGATGGCAGTCGAGAGAGAAGTACCAAATAAATTAATATGAGATATATACTGATCTTCCATGGTACACAAAACAGATCAGAACACTGTTCCACAAGTAACAAAAAAGCCTGCTAAATTTAAAAGAACACAAACTCTCCAAGATTGGTGATGTTTTACTGAAGCTTGAAACTTATCACAGGCTTCAGTACGAGATGCTTTTAATGGCTTCCACAATGAAACTGTGCCTCACAATCTGGCAGAAAATCCAAATAGATTCTGGCCTATACAAAGTACATCAGCAACATGACACAATCAATACCTTCACTGTGAGATAACCATTGTAACATTATCAATATCAGTCTACTAAGGTGGAGTTATTAAACACAGTTTTCTGGAGTTCCTTCACCAAAGAAGATGAAGCAAATATTCCAGAATTCATATCAATAACAACTACCAACATGAGTAACTTAGAAATAGACATCCTTGGTAGCAAAGCAGCTTAAATCACTTAAGGGGAGTACGTATGGCGGAATTGGTCAAAAAGTGACACTTTTGGACATTTTTTATTATCTCTTATTAATATTTGATCTCTCCTGAATAATTTGAAGTATTATTTGTCGAAAAATTCCAATTGGAAGTGTAGTTTTTATCGTTTCAAAGTTAATAGTGCGTGCGTAAAATTATCCGATCGTTCTGCACTGACTTGCCTAAGTATCTCTATCTCTTGAACTATTCAATCTAGAAGGCTGTGGTTTTCAGCTATTTATTCCTTGAAATCATGTTAATGTTCGTGTTAAGAGGTTGGATGCACTGTGTAAACAGAAATGACGGTATAGCACATGCATTTTGTTTATTTACTTTGTGGTTGTCGTGTTTCACAAGTTTTGAACTGAAAACATAGTGGTTTGGTGTGTTATTAAACGCTCTTATACCTCTTTTCAACATGACAAAAAGAAAGGGTTGTTTTAAGAAGCGACATTTCCATGGAAATCAGCATATCACAAAATCTGAATCCAGTGTTGATCCTGAAATAGATTTTTCACAGACCCGTGATAAGGACACGCCTACAAGTGCTTCAAAGAGGAAACTTGGAGACCATGAGGATTTATTTATTGGCAAAGATAAAAATAGTTTAGGTTATGTTCTTTTAGATTTGAGTGTGTTGGGACAAGTTTTGCAAGATGCTGTGTCATGTAAGGTTTGTGGTGGGCACATTAGCATCTCTGAGGACTCATCTGCAAGGACTGGACTGGCTAACAAACTTGATATTCAGTGCGAAGTTTGCAGGCTCTCGACATCATTTTGGACTTCTGAAAAGTGCAAGAATGACTTGTTTGAGAGCAATGTTAGATTCCTGTATGGAATGAGGTGCATTGGGAAAGGATTGACTGCAGCTGAAGTATTATGTGCAATGCTGAACTTGCCAAACCCACCAACCAGATCAAGTAAGTACACAGAAGTAATTGGTGAATGTGTCAAATCTGTTGCTGTTGCTTCTATGAAAGCTGCTGCTAAAGAAGCAGTAGAATTAAATAACACAACAGACTTATCTGTGGCAGTTGATGGCACATGGCAGAAGAGAGGTCACACATTAAAAAAATGCAGTTGCAACTGTCACTAGTGTTGACACAGGTAAAGTTTTAGACATTGAAGTGCTAACTAAATACTGTCATCAGTGTAAATCAGTTGATGAAACAAGTGAAAGCCATAAAACAAATTGTGCTAAGAAATATGAGGGAACCAGTGGGGGTATCGAGGCTACTGCAATTGTTTCTATGTTCAGATGTTCACAACAGGAAAGAGGTGTGTGTTACACTGAATACTTGGGGGATGGTGATTCAAAAGCTTACAAATCAGTAGTGGAAAGCCAACCTTATGGTAATAAGCAGATTGTTAAGATTGAATGTGTGGGCCACATTCAAAAACGGATGGGAACACATCTCCGAAAACTGAAGCAGACAAAAGGAAAAGAGAAGTTATCACGTGGAAAGATTCTAAATGGTAAAGGAAGACTTACAGACAAAAACATCGATGAACTCCAGCATTATTATGGAATGGCAATAAGAAACAATGCACATGATCTACAAGGGATGAAACGAGCAGTGTGGGCTACATTCTTCCACAAATCTTCCACTGATGATACACCTATACATGGTCTTTGTCCACCTGGTGCTGATTCATGGTGATGGTGTAAGTACTGCAAAGCTCAGGCAGCGGGCAGCGAGGAACAATTTAGGCAAAAAATAGCATACCATCTGCAGTGATGGAAGTTATTAAACCAATATATAGAGAATTAGCTCATACTGACCTCCTTTCCAAATGTCTTCATGGTCGAACACAAAACCCAAATGAGTCTTTCAATAATGTAATTTGGACCCGCATACCAAAAAATGTCTTTGTAGGAAGGAAAACTCTATGATTGGGTGTTTGTGATGTTGTGATAATGTTTAATGATGGTATAAAGGGAAGAATTGGGGTACTAAAGGAACTTGGTATAACTCCAGGTGCCAACACACTGCAAACCTTTCAGCGAATGGATCGACTTAGGATCATGAAAGCCCAGCATGCAGCAAAGGAAATGACTAAAGAAGCAAGAGGCAGGAAAAGAAGGAAGCTTCTAGGTTTGCAGGATAGTCAAGAACAGGATTCAGATAATGCTGATTATGGGCCTGGCTGTTTCTAGAAGCTGGCATGCTTCCATGTGTAAGATAATATCAAATAAAATGTTTGAACTTGATTTGCCGGAAATGACATTTTTAAAATTATTTGACCCATAATCACAGGAACTATTACAGATACATATCTCTAATTTTACACTATGTTACCACTTAGTATACTGCAGCTACTGAACATCCCAAAACATCTCCACCTCTAACGGTTTTTTACTTACGGAAGAAAAAGTGGACTTTTAAAAGAAAATACTGAACAGCATTTTTAAAAAATCATAACTAGCTGATTATTTCTCTGTACATTTTGATTCTGGTTCAGTAATCAGAAAAGGAGTGATACTATACATCCCAAAACTTTCAGATCTCTATCTGTCACAGGTTCTGAGATAATGGGTCATCAATATCGCAAATTTAACACTGTGGGTACAGGACGTACGTACTCCCCTTCATAATCCACATCTACATTTATACTCCACAAGCCACCCAATGGTGTGTGGTGGAGGGCACTTTACGTGCCACTGTCATTACCTCCTTTTCCTGTTCCAGTCGCGTGTGGTTCGCAGGAAGAACGACTGCCAGAAAGCCTCCGTGCGTGCTCGAATCTCTCTAATAATGGCAAATCTTCTGGTCCAAGTAGTATACCAATTAAGTTCCTTTCAGAGTATGCTGATACAATGGCCCCATACTTAGTAAGCTTACACACTATGTGATCAAAAGTATCCGGACACCTGGCTGAAAATGACTACCAAGTTCGTGCCCCCCCCCCTCCCCCCCCCCCTTAGCCTTGATGACAGCTTCCACTCTCACAGGCATATGTTCCATCAGGTGCTGGATGGTTTCTTGTGGGATGGCAGCCCATTCTTCACAGAGTGCTTTCTGCACTGAGGAGAGGTATCTATGTCAGTTGGTGAGGCCTGGCACGAAGTCGGCGTTCCAAAACATCCCAAAGGGATTTTCTATAGGATTCAGGTCAGGACTGTGCAGGCAAGTCCATTACAGGGATGTTATGGTCATGTAACCACTCTGCCACAGGCCATGCATTATGAACGGGTGCTCGATTGTGTTGAAAGATGCAATTGTTATCCCCGAATTGCTCTTCAACAGCGGGAAGCAAGAAGGTGCTTAAAACATCAATGTAGACCTGAGCTGCGACAGTGCCATGCAAAACAACAAGGGGTGCAAGCCCCCTCCGCGAAAAATGCAACCACACCATAACTCTATCGCCTCCAAATTTTACTGTTGGCACTGCACACGCTGGCAGATGACGTTCACCGGGCATTCGCCATACCCACACCGTGCCATAAGATCACTACATTGTGTACAGTGATTCGTCACTCGACAAAACGTTTTTCCACTGTTCAGTCATCCAATGTTTACGATCCTTACACAAAGCAAGGCATCATTTGGCATTTACTGGTGCGATGTTTGGCTTTTGAGCAGCTGCTCAACCACGAAATCTGAGTTTTCTCACCTCCCGTCTAACTGTTGTTCATCCTGGTGCAGTTTGGAATTCCTATGTGATGGTCTGGATAGATGTCTGCCTATTACACATTATGACCCTCTCAACTGTCTGCGGTCTCTGTCATTCAACAGATGAGGTCGACCTGTACGCTTTTGTGGTGTATGTGTCCCTTCATGTTTCCACTTCAGTATCACATTGGAAACAGTGGACCTAGAGATGTTTAGGACTGTGGAAATCTCGTTTACAGACGTATGACACAAGTGAGACCCAATCACATGACCAAGTTCGAAGTCCGTGAATTCTGCGGAGTGCCCCATTCTGCTCTCTCATGATGTCTAATGACTACTGAGGCCTCTGATATGGCGTACCAGGCAGTAGGTGTTTTTGGTAGTGTCCAGATACTTTTGATCACATAGTGTACCACTGGTAACTTGACGAAAGATCCTATCAAAAGACTGAAAAGTTGAACGGGTCACACCAATACTCAAGAAAGGAAATAGGAGTAACCAGTGAATTAAAGACCCATATACTAATGCTGATTTGCAGTAGGATTTTGGAACATATACCATGTTTGAACATTATGAGTTACCTTGAGGAAAACGATCTATTGACAAATACTCAGCACAGAATCAGAAAATACTGTTCTTATGAAACACAACAAGCTCTTTATTCACACAAAGTAATGAGTGCCATTGACAGGGGATGACAAACTGATTCCGTATTTTTCGATTTCCAGAAAGCTTTTGATACCTTTCCTCAAAATTGACTTCTAATAAAATTGTGTGCCTATGGAGTATCAATTCAGTTGTGGATTCATGATTTCCTGTCAGGTCACAGTACATGGTAATTTATGGAAAATTAATGATTAAAACAGAAGTGATATCTGGCATTCCCCAAGGAAGTATTATAGGCCCTCTTCTGTTCCTAATCTACACAAATGATTTAGGAGCATTTGAGAAGCCCTCTTACATTGTTTAGAGATGATGCTGTCACTTACCACCTGGGAAAGTCATAAGAAGTTCAAAAACAACAGCAAAATGACTTAGGCATGATGTCTGTATGGTGCAAAAAGTGGCAATTTTATCTGAAGAAGGAAAAAGTGAGGAAATCTAACCAAAGACATTGTTTTATTGGTAGAAGTCCTAGAAGATGCAATGGGTCTACTAGGGAGACCACCTACACTACGCTTGTCTGTCCTCTTCTGGAGCAGTGCTGTGCGTGTGGGATCCACGTGAGATAGGATTGATACAGGACACCAAAAAAGTTCAAAGAAGGGCAGTTCAAGACAAACATTCATCTGGAATTCCTTGCCCACATGAACAATAAATGGCCATGGGACATTTTGTGGACAAATGAAGCCAATTTCCATCTCCAAGGACATGTCAATATGCAGAACTGCTGAATATGGGCAATAGAAAATGTGCACACACAACAAACAGTACCCATTCATTCTGCAAAGGTGACTGTGTGGTGCAGCTTGATGGCGGCATTTATCATACAGCTATATTTTCTTAAGGAGATAGATCACGCAGGTCCTTTTACCTGTACCATCACTGGTGAACACTATGCACATCAACATCATTCCAACCCTTTAACAGTGTGGATGTGTGTGTAGGATCATTTTTATGCAAGATGGCCTACCTCTACACATTCCACAATGAGTGAAGCGGCTGCTGGAGAGGCATTTTGGAAATGATAGAATTATCAGCCATAATTTCCCTATAGATTTTCTATCTTAATCCGCGTGACTTCTGGCTGTGGGGTAATCTGAAAGATGTGTTCCTAAAGTGACCCCCAATACATTCCGATCTGTTGTGGAACATACTATTTCTCGATTTAAACTTACAGTAGAAAAAGTGGACAACATATTGAACATGTATTGTGCCAGTCTTGTGACAATTAGAAATTGATGTCATTTTGCTTTATATCTGGTTTTTGGTCCCAGGACAATTAAAAACCAATGTCGTTTTGCTTTTTATGCAGTTTTTGGCCTCCCACCCATTCTCTCTATGCATCCCTCCACCATCAGTTTCAACCATTCCCCTATCCGTGCCCATCACACACGTAGCCCTAGCAACACAGGCTGATAAAGTAGATCAATACTACTACATTGTAACCAATTTTTTCCATCTGATATGGTTCGACCTAGCTGTGGTGGACGGGCTTATCACTGCTGAACTTCTGCAGTCAGGTACACTTAACAGTATGGATGGTGTAATGTGCAGCTCTTACCATAGCCATCTCACTGTGATTTTGTAGCCGACATCATGTACATTATAATGCTTACAATGTCATCCATTGGTAAAATTTTCACTAAATCTTAGTTTGTTCCATGATGTTCCCCTGAGACAATAATATGCTGTTCAAATTTGCCATAATTTGAGCAGTGGTTCTCTTTCTACAGCATTTTGAAACTCGAACTTCAATTATGGATGGGTGATCTCAACCAAATTCGACACACAAACCAGGGTGTATATGTGGACAAGAGGGCGCGGGGGGGGGGGGGGGGGGGGGGGGGGGATAATAATAAATAAAATATATAAAAAAAAAATCCCGAATTTTTCCTGGTTAAAAACACATTGTCTCCTGGGTGAAAACACACTTTTTCCTTGTTAAGTGACTGTATACTTTTCCTCGGAACTGTAAAACGTGTTAATCCTTTGAATGGTTATGGTTTTATACATCGGCGTAGAATTTCTCGGCACTTTAGAAGATCTTTGATCTGCAGCAAAATGTACACTGCATATTTTCGTATTACGAAAGTATAAATTCGAATTCCACCAAACACCGCATGTTACTTTCTGCAGCACTGAAATCCAGATTGCGATGCACTTTTGTAAGTCAGTCATAGCTCATGTCATGTGATCTCGCCAGCTGATGACAGCGGACATTCAGATCATAGGACACGGGATGTAGTCAGCCAATAGAAAGAAGCACGAACACACAAATAGGAAAAGTTAATGGTTTAAGTTAATATACATAGTGTTGCTACAAGAAAAGAAAAAAGATTTCACACATAATATTGGTCTCTAAAAGTATAAGCTGCAAGAGAAGCTCATCTTTCTCATATAATGTTGGTCTTTTTTGTGCGTGTTACACTTTAAGATACATCTCATAAATGTGTCACATAAATGACTGATCTTCTGGGCTCGAAATTCTCCTACACAGTCATCCTCAAGGAGCTGATTTTTAAATGAGAGTCAAACATTCTGTGATTTAAAAAATCACATCATACATTCTTGCACATTGTTCATCTTGCGTAAAAGTAAATTTGATTTGAAAGTAACACTTTTCAAACAACCATTCACAATATTTTCCCGTGAACTGTTAGAAATATGTTCATTTCAGCAGTTGCCAGAGAGCGCCAGATGAACAGGTGTCACCGCGCTTACGCAGCTACTATGATGCAGGATGCCCATGTTCGTACGTGTAAAACATTAAAAGATCTTACATTAGAAATAAGACATTAGAGGATACTCCAAGAGCATCAGAATTTCGTGAACCATACTAAAATGCATAATTTGGCTTAAAATGCACATTCATATGTCCAGATTCGGATGTATATTTTCTTGGAGTACCAGTACTACATTATCTCACATTTGGTTCTTTATTATAGCATAGTGCATTATGTGATAGAACACGAAAATGTGCAATTGAAACTCAGCGAACCGTTGAAACTAGCTAACAGTGAGGAATTAAGTACTTCGTTTCAAATAAATTGACTGCCTCAGCAGAAAAGATTAATAAAAGGAAATTCCTTTAGTAAACTGACAAAAATAACTTCATTGTTCTGCAAGGTGATTAATGCTTGACTGTCAGAAAGGTGTAAATAAAATAAAATGTGAAACTAGTAACATATTTTAGCCTTCCATAATTATGCGACTATTTTAATTCACTTGGTTGCTCCCAGCCACAGAAATCCGTTTTTTTTTTTTTTTTTTTTTTTTTGACGCGAGAGCAAACGAAGAGGAAACAGCAAAATCACTAAACGTAAACACGGGTCATGTGGAGACTACCCACCTGCCCACTACAACTCAGGCTGCTTTGTGCATCAGCCCCCAACCTACAATATTCTCTAACAGGGGCAATACTAGATTAAATATCCAGTGTCATGTGGGACCCAACCTCCATGCTGGTGGGGAGGGGGGGTGTAGGACAGGCCAGTATTTCAGTATTTCATAACTTCTAATTGGAAACCCACAACTTTGTATTCCTCCAATATTTTGAACAGGGAACTAGTCAACACACTACAGTGGCCATGTAGTGAACTATGATGTATCATAACAGGCGGTACACTGTGACCAGAGCTCATGTACTGTGCAGACTAGAACAGATGTGGATCTAAAACCTACAATACTTGCACAATGTTTATTGCCCAGCACACCTACCAATAATGTGGAGAACAGACATGCACGTGAATGAAGAATGTTGCGACCACAGAAGAAAACACTGAAATGATCCTGATTGCAGAGAATGTAGGAGAAATGTTGATGCTGCTGTTGCCTTCAATGCCGAGTGTTTTCCAAAGGAACCTTGCTATGTTTGTTCTTTTACAAGGTTGTGAATGCTTTTGTCTGATGGCATGAATACTAGAAATAAGAATAATCTTCACAAAGATTTAAAGTCACTTACTCTTGTACAAAAAGGCGTGCATTATTCAGGAAGGCACTTTTTCAATAACTTGCCAGCAGCCATAAAAAGCTTAACAACCAATGAAATTCAGTTTAAGAGAAGCCTAAAGGATTTATTTGTGGACAACTCCTACTCAATTGATGAATTTCTCAGTAGAACCAACTGATTTGTGTAATATATATATATAAAACAAAGATGCTGCGACTTACCAAACGAGAAAGCGCTGGTAGATAGACACACACACACACACACACACACAGGCAGACATATGTAAAGGCAAAGAGGTCGGGCAGAGATGTCAGTCGAAATGGAAGTACAGAGGCAAAGATGTTGTTGAATGATAAGTGTGTACGAGGGGCGGCAACTTGAAATTAGCCGAGGTTGAGGCCTGGTGGGTAACGGGAAGAGAGAATATATTGAAGGGCAAGTTCCCATCTCCGGAGTTCTGATAGGTTGGTGTCAGTGGGGAGTATCCAGATAACCCGGACGGCGTAACACTGTGCCAAAATGTGCTGGCCGTGCACCAAGGCATGTCTGCCTGTGTCCGTTCATGCGAATGGACAGTTTGTTGCTGCTCATTCCCACATAGAAGGCTTCACAGTGTAGGCACGTCAGTTGGTAAATCACGTGGGTGCTTTCACACGTGGCTCTGCCTTTGATCGTGTACACCTTCTGGGTTACAGGACTGGAGTAGGCAGTGGTGGGAGGGTGCATGGGACAGGTTTTACACCGGGGGCAGTTACAAGAGTAGGAGCCAGAGGGTAGGGAAGGTGGTTCGGGGAGTTAGTTCCTTTCACCTATTAAACAACCATTTCAGCTAGTTCTAACAACTTTCGTTTTATTTCCATTCCCGTTTTTCCCACATAACCGATCATTTTTTAGCAGCTTCCCACCGGTTTTAACGTTATTATTCCTTCGTCAGACAATTGTTAACCTCATTTTCATGATCTGCCACCACATAACCAGTCCTTTTAATACATTTACACACAGTTTTTTCGAAATTTTCCTGAATTTCTCCACCCTTTAATGTGTTTTGGAGGCAACACAACTACCTAACCTTTGTACACATCATTGTTTACCAACCTAATCTTTCCTCTCCCACATCCACACCCGCTGTTCAGAGCATCCTCATACTGGCCAACCGCTAATTAGAACAGCATGCCACCCTCCACCTCAAAAAGCTATCCAATCTCCTGGTTTCCAACCTCCGGAAAGGCAACTCACTCACCCTCCACAACCTTTCCAACAAACCTCAACCTCCTCTCATTGCACACAGACCCAGTCTCTCCCATCTACTCAATCTCCCACTTCCAGCTCCACTCCCCCTAAAACCTCAAAATTCTAGTCAACACAATCTGGAACCACAACACCCCAATTCAGTAGTTAACCTTTCCTCCAAACCTCTCTCCCTATCCGAAACCTCTGTCCTATCCAAAGGCCTCACCTTCAGCCCTACTCCCAGATTCAACCAAACAGCCCTCATCAAAGATTTACTGTCCTACACTCGTAGTCTCTGCTGGAAATATCACTTTGCCACGAAGAAAAATAATCCGAATCCTACTCCTAATGGCCCAACTCCCCAAGACACTATCCAAATTGAACGCTGCCTGGAACAGTTCTGTCCTCCATCACAGTGGGACCAACCTCCTCTTCCTCAAAATCACCCTCTCCAAACCTTCCAGTAATTTCTCACTTCCAGCCTTGCCTCTCAATCTTTCTTGAAAAACCTTAATCCTACTCCCAACATCACCACAGCTGAAGCCCAGGCTATCCATGATCTGAAGGCTGACCGATCCATCGTCATTCTTCCGGCTGACAAGGGTTCCACGACCGTGGTACTTGATCATCGGGAGTATGTGGCTGAGGGACTGCGTCAGCTTTCAGACAACACTACATACAAAGTTTGCCAAGGTAATCCATTTCCTGATGTCCAGGAGGAGCTTCAAGAAATCCTCAGAACCTTAGGACCCCTACAAAACCTTTCACCTGACTCCATCAACCTCCTGACCCCACCAACACCCCGCACCCCTACCTTCTTCTACCTACTTCCTAAAATTCACAAACCCAAACATCCCGGCCACCCCATTGTAGCAGGTTACCAACCCCCATAGAATGTATCTCTGCCTATGTAGATCAACACCTTCAACCCATAAGATGCAGTCTCCCATTCTTCTTCAAAGACACCAACCAGTTTCTCGAACACCTGGAATCCTTACCCAATCTGTTACCCCCGGAAACCATCCTTGTAACCATTGATGCCACTTCCTTATACACAAATATCCCGCACGTCCAGGGCCTCGCTGCGATGGAGCACTTCGTTTCACACCGATCACCTGCCACCCTACCTAAAACCTCTTTCCTCATTACCTTAGCCAGCTTCATCCTAACTCACAACTTCTTCACTTTTGAAGGCCAGACATACCAACACTTAAAGAGAACTGCCATGGGTACCAGGATGGCCCCCTCGTACGCCAACCTATTTATGGGTCGCTTAGAGGAAGCCTTCTTGGTTACCCAGGCCTGCCAACCCAAAGTTTGGTACAGATTTATTGTGACATCTTTATGATCTGGACTCACAGTGAAGAACTCCAGAATTCCTCTCCGACCTCAACTCCTTTGGTTCCATCAGATTCACCTGGTCCTACTCCAAATCCCATCCCACTTTCCTTGACGTTGGCCTCCATCTGTCCAATGGCCAGTTTCACGCATCCGTCCACATCAAACCCACCAACAAGCAACAGTACCTCCATTATGACAGCTGCCACCCATTCCATATCAAATGGTCCCTTCCATACAGCTTCGGTCTTCGTGGCAAACGAATCTGCTCCAGTCCTGAATCCCTGAACCATTACACCAATAACCTGAAAACAGCTTTCACATCCCACAACTACCCTCCCGACCTTGTACAGAAGCAAATAACCAGAGCCACTTCCTCATCCCCTCAAACCCAGAACCTCCCACAGAAGAAACCCAAAAGTGTCCCACTTGTGACAGGATACTTTCCGGGACTGGATCAGACTCTGAATGTGGCTCTCCAGCAGGGATACGACTTACTCAAATCCTGCCCTGAAATGAGATCCATCCTTCATGAAATCCTCCCCACTCCACCAAGAGTGTCTTTCTGCTGTTCACCTAACCTTCGTAACCTCTTGGTTCATCCCTATGAAATCCCCGAATCACCTTCCCTACCCTCTGGCTCCTACCCTTGTAACCGCCCCCGGTGTAAAACCTCTCCCATGCACCCTCCCATCACCACCTACTCCAGTGCTGTAACCCGGAAGGGGTACACGATCAAAGGCAGAGCCACATGTGAAAGCACCCACATGATTTACCAACTGACATGCCCACACTGTGGAGCCTTCTATGTGGGAATGACCAGCAACAAACTGTCCATTCGCATGAACGGACACAGGCAGACAGTGTTTGTTGGTAATGAAGATCACCCTGTGGCTAAACATGCCTTGGCGCACGGCCAGCACATCTTGGCACAGTGTTACAATGTCCGGGTTATCTGGATACTTCCCACTGACACCAACCTCTCAGAACTCCGGAGATGGGAACTTGCCCTTCAATATATTCTCTCATCCCGTTACCCACCAGGCCTCAACCTCCGCTAATTTCAAGTTGCCGCCCCTCGTAGATCACTTGTCATTCAACAACATCTTTGCCTCTGTACTTCCACCTCGACTAACATCTCTGCCCAACTTCTTTGCCTTTACATATGTCTGCCTGTGTCTGTATATGTGCGGATGGATATGTGTGTGCGTGCGCGCGTGCGAGTGTATACCTGTCCTTTTTCCCCCTAAGGTAAGTCTTTCCACTCCTGGGATTGGAATGACTCCTTACCCTCTCCCTTAAAACCCACATCCTTTCGTGTTTCCCTCTTTCCTGTTGAAGCAACCTTGGGTTGCGAAAGCTTGAAATGTGTGTGTGTGTGTGTGTGTGTGTGTTTTATTGTGTCTATCTACCAGCGCTTTCTCGTTTGGTAAGTCACAGCATCTTTTTATATATATATATGAAGTTTGTGCAGAGAGCAACATTACTTCCACGACAGTCATGACAATACAGGTTTTTAAAGGAAACAGCAAACTTTTCTTATTGATTCTTCATGTCATCAATCAAATGAAGACACCAACTAGACAATACTCTGGAGACACAGGATGGAGTTCACGGAGAGTGTTGCAGTTTTTCACACTGCTAGATGTAATGATTGAAGAACATTTGTCCTCTTGTCTAGTAAGTCTGCAAAGGAGTAGAAATGGAATGCTTTCATTTTATTAGTCCCAAAAACAAGTCTTGTACATTACAGGAAGTATGTGATCAAAACAAAAATGCAATTCACAAAGAACATTTGACAGTCATGTTCTTTTGCACTAATATTAAGATGTCCTGTCAGTATGTAATTTCTTATATCCAACTGAACCTCTATATGAGTAGTGCTGCTTCTCTTCTGCATGCCAATTAAATTTCCCAAATTTATTATGTGTTATACACGTTTCACTTACATGTAGCTTCTTTGAAGAATTTGACACACTCACTCATAGTTGCTATGCTACCGCAAAGAGTATCAGTGCCAGCAATATATGCACAACCAGCCTTTACCTCTACAGAAAGTTGACCAAGCTGATGCATTCCCTCCTCTAGGCCCAGTGCAGAAATTGCATCAGTAACCAGCACCAAACCTGCCCCAGAAAATAGTCTTCTTAGTGACATTATGAACAACAGAAGGCAAACATTTTGTATAGATATAACTTGGTAGCTAGTGTTATAAAATATAATTTATGGAAAACGAGTACTCTCTGTATTAACATTGGAAGTACAAAACTTACAAGAGAGAATCAGAAATTTGTTATATGGATAACCAAGCTCTGGCTTTATAACCTTTAGGATGAGTTCGATGCGCTATTCTCAGTGCAGCAGGGTGGGTGTGGATGCCATCCGAAATGATACCAAAATAAACAACATGATCATCTGGAACAGCATCTGATGCCAAGAGACCCACAAGACCAGGATCCCTGTGATGAAACTGCATGAAGAATATTAGTAACAACACTAACATAAGTGCAGTGTACATACAGATTCATTATTACCTAAGTCTGAAGTGAAACTGAAGTATTAATTGAGAATCTTAACTTAAAATATAAAGTCCACAAAACTTTCTTAAATCAATGATAGAGAAATGTGAAAGAAACACAACATCTATTCTAGTACAAAGCATGTTGCAATGCAGGACAAAATTTTTCATAAATGACAGCCTAATATTAGTAAATGTTCAACATCTAGAAATAATGGCATCAATATCCACACTCAGATGTGTATACAGCGGTGTACCAGCAATAAATAATTGTGATGGCAGACAGGTGATCACACATAGGCCTAGAAATGTGGAATTAAGTGGCAGTATGCAAGTTGAAATGCAGGGGCACAATACTGACTTGTGAATGAGCTCAAATGGAATAAACTAAAGCAGTGATGCATTTGTGGAACCAATAGATAGAAGAGGGTCATAACAAACAGATAAAACAATGCTGGACCACCAAATGTGACTTCAATGTGGGATGACTATAGTTCAATTCTTTTATCTTGGCGGCTTGCGCATGGCCGCCCAGACGCGGGAGATTGCTGCGTTGCCAGTTGCACGCGCCAAGAGAAGCAGAGCCATAGTATAGTATAGTACAGTACAGTTCGCAAACTTACGTTTAGGGGGGAGTGCGCAGTTTATGAAGTAAAGCCACCACGGCCGCATAACCCTTTCGCTGCTACAGAGACGTCCTCCCCGCATTCCGCACTGTGCGCGATTTTGTCATCACTGCACTGCTCGCATGTGCAGACACATGGTGTTCCGACTGCTTTGACACACTTATCATTCAATTTCACAAAAACTATTTGGCCCAAAAATTTGATTTTTACACATCTTCTTGACTAATACCTTCCCCCCAGAAATGACTTAATTTTGTTTCGATGTTCAATGCAGTTATTGTGCAGCATTAAATGTAGTAAACCATTGCTCGAAATTTTGAAGAGTTTGCAGAGGTAAAAGTCCACAGCATATACTTTCCGTATGGTCGATTTTAGTTGCCACTAGAAATATCAAAAAATTACATTCAAACGAATAAAATTCGTGAAGTAAGACACTTCGATATTGTTTTTAAATAAAGAAAATATTAAGCACCGAACAAGGTTTGAACTCAGAACGTCTTGCTTAGCAGCCAAACACCTTAACTATTACGCTAATGCAGCTCGTCACTCAACAGAATTCCTGGAGGACTTTAAAGAATCACGCAAAATACCAACAAACACTGTTGGTATGGCTATGAATTACATTTCGTCGAAGTACAATAGGAAATAAACAATTACTGCTGTTCTTTATTGCGAAAAAGCGGTTAGTGAGAATGAATTTCCTTGCTATCGCCTGAATTAGGAGGCTTATTGCTTGTTTGGTTTAATTAATTAATAGAATATGAAGCAATTGGTATAAAGAATGCTTTTTCCAAACTTTCTTTTATAGAAAGTCTGCTATCAAGACATTGCTTTTGTTCAATTACTTTATTTATGACTGAACGTTTATAAAAGTGAAGACACTCGTCCGTACTCTGCATTGCACTCTAGCTCTGGCAACGTCGTTCTCTATTCATTGGATGACTGTGTTTTGTGACGTCAGATGCGCAGAACGAACCTAAACTCGGCTGCCGTTGTAAATGACGCGCACTTTACTACCTCATTTACAAAGCATTAACAGACCATACAGCGTTATCCACGTCATAGATGGTTTAACATTAGAACACTGGAAATGTTTCCATATATCTGCATTAAAAGTACATCAGCTGCTACAGGCTGGCCTAGCTGCACACATGTCATTGCATTAGCTATCACTCTTCAGAAATCATAAACATATCAGAGTTTGAAGAGGATGTGAACAATGATGCTGGCATTTTGAGTACCAAAACATACAGTTTTCAAGTGATGCTCTTCAACATGTCTTACAGCAATGGATGTATGCATGTCACATGTTATCCTTGTGATCCTCATTTGTCAGTCCGTATAGCTGAGTGACACAATAGGCTCCAATGGATACATCTGAATCCATCTCTATGTCATCAATCAACCGAAGACACAAACAAGACAATACTCTGGAGACACAGCAGTTGCTACATCAAACAGGTTTCAGAGACTGGGAGAAAGTTTTTCCCTCAGGCAGTTTCATATACTACCTTTAAGCAGGACACTATTCGGCAACACGAGGTAAACACTGTGCACACCTCCTTAACACAACAATAACAGATATACAATGGCCTACACATTCATCTCATATGTCACCCATTAAACAAGCCTCAGATGTGGTTGATCATCAACTTATTCACCACAATCCTCTAACAGCCACTGTTCATGCTTTGTGGACTCTCATACGAAGAGCATGGAGAGAAATCTCTCAGAAATATATCCAGACTCTCTTCCGTTTAATGCAAAGGTGTTTACAGGCTCCTGCTGCAACATACTGGGGTTGCATGAAGCTGGAGATCTTTAATCTTGATTATCATTATAATTGCATATGTCACATGCTTTCTTCCTGGTGTTTCAATATTCATAAATGTTGGTCAATATTGCAAATTCTCACTTAAAACAAGGGTTTCTCTAACCACACAACTTTATGTGCAAATTACATGTCTGTTTCTACTAAATACAGTAAATGATGGATATAAGGCATTATGATGAATAACAGAACTCAAACTGCGATTAACTTTATGACTGTAATAATGTTGCAGAATAATAGAACTCAAATTGCCAAGAACTGTAGAAATGTAATAACATGGCAGCACTTGTTGAACTTACAATACAAGAAAGAGCAGATACAAAATAAAATAATGCTTCAGGTATCAAGCTCTTGAAGTATTACTGTCACTGGGAAAAGTGGTGTGGAACAATATGTTTTTGCTTTCTCTTCCGCTTCCCCCCAGCAATTCTTTGTCTTTGTTCCACAATCTCCCTTTTTTGTAATACATGGCGATTTACTTGGGAATGCTAATCATAAGCAAAGACAGGATGAAGGTATAGTTTAGCAAGCAGGAACACTCAGTGAAACAATATTTATTCGCCACAATAAGCAGTTTACACAGATAGTCATGGAGGAAATCCCAAATGATATATCTAAAAAACTGTTATCACCTTTTTATAGGTTCAGAGTACGTTTTTGTCACCCCAACTGCATGCAGAAATGATATTTGCATACAATTTAATCATTATAACTCAAAAAGTAATTACTGTATGAGGACCAAACTTGGTAGCATTATTGTCAAGGACATGGGGAAGAGAAATAATGCACAACCAATTCAACCGAAACATTTTTAATGTGGTGCTACGGTACATCATACCATTACATACCAGTACAATTACTGCTACAAAAGGGCCTCAATATGGCACCCATTAGGTCCAGAAGAGTTCGAAAGCGCAGAATTGCATCCTGCACAGCAGAACAAAGCATGTCCATAGGTATGCTGGCTACCTATCTTGATATGCTGAGCTTCAGATCAGCACATGTGTGAATGTTCCCCTGGTAAAGCCTGTCCTTCAGGTAGTCCCACAACCAAAAATGGGTGTGAGATCAGGTGATCTTGCCGGACAAACATTTGGAAACAATCAGTTGCTAATTCGATTGTCTCCAAATGTATTTCGGAGAAGGAGGTGAACTTTGCAAGCAATTTGTGTGGGGTCCATCTTGCATGAAAACTGTTGATGTTCGATGTATGTCTCTTGTGTAGGGTGGGTATGACATGCTGGCGAAGCATACAGCAATAACACTGGCCAGTCACACTGCCCATCTTTGGTCTTTGAGTGCCAACATATTCAAGATAGACTGGGCCAATGATGAACGTAGCCGTGAAGTCGCACCATACAATGACACGTTCACGATACAGAGGAACTTCATTCGCAGTGACTGAAGGTGAAGCTCAGCAATTCTGTGTGTTCACCTCACCCTTCAGAGAAAGATGAGCTTCGTCTGTCCACAGGATGCTCCATGGACAGTCCTCGTCAACATCAATCCTTGCAACACCTACCGTACAGTGGACATGGGATGTCCAACTCTTGTGACAACACAGCATGCTCACTGCCTGACGAACAGGAATTGTGTGCAGCATCGTCTGCCATAGCAACAGCGATTTCATCGACCCAGCTGTTGCTTCAAAGTTTTTTACCCATAACCTGACTGCATGTGCTGATGGTATAGCATCATTCCTTCTAAGGTTGAAGTGACAATGGTATTCCTATCTAGCAGCAGCAACACTGTCACTGTTTTTTAAAGGCCTTCACAGCCACAGCTCATTCGGGGGCGCTCCAGCGTTCGATCACAGCAAATGGCTTCCATTCCCAAAATATATTACACACATTCAGTATTGTCAATAATACCATTCTGTTTTTAGAGACTAATTAAGACAATCTGTTTTCCTTCCACAGCATGTACTTGTTGAAAAATGGGTATTTCAGTACATTCTTCTTGCATATTTGGCACTTCACTGTGTAAAGGGGATAAGTCAAGGTTTGATTAAAGAATATTTTGGAAATATGTTTGATATGTCAGGCTTCAAACAAGTACAGTTAAGCTTCTTGAACACTAAACTAAGTCTGGAAAAAAATATTGTAAATATTAATTAATTACTGGAAGAGAAAATACATTTTCTTTCATTATCTCAAAAGTTACATTTTTTGTCTTACCTCCTTTTTGCAATGACCAGTTTAAATATTGTGTCACTTTTTGAGTATGTATATTCTTGGGATTTCAAGAATTAAGTTCATCACAGAACCAATCTGGACTGCCAAAAATAAGAATCTAACAAACATTGAAAGAAACAGGACATGGCATGTTTCTGTTTGCATGACAATTTCTTAGGCACTACCATATTCTTATAAAGTTAGTTAATAGCACACTTGTCTGACAGAATTCTTACTGTACCACACTATGAGGACAGAACCAGAGGACTTGAGTTACCATAGATTGCTTCTCGCCACACAGAGGAGGCACTGAACCACAGGCAGGTACAGGCATATTACAAGTGTGCTTCTCTGCCACTCAGTGCCTCCCCTATGTTGTGAGTAGCAGTCTGTCTAAATGCATATTGTTATTTTTTCAGCCCAAATTTTTTACTGTAAATATAATTAAGATAAATTGCTACTACACACACACACACACACACACACACACACACACACACACACACACACACAGAGAGAGAGAGAGAGAGAGAGAGAGAGAGAGAGAGAGAGAGAGAGAAACTTCGCCTCCGGACACCACAGTGTAACTGAGCTGAATAGTGATCTGTGTGGAAGAGACGTAGAGTGGGATGGGGTGGAAAGGCAATGGGATAGCAGGCCAAGAGTGGGGGAAGATCCTGTAGTGCTGCCTGTCTAAGTGTGCTGGGACGGGATTGTGGAGACAGGATAGTGGGCTGCTTGGTGCAGCATCAGTAACCTGTGCGCAGAGGGGGAACACCAAAGGCTAAAGGACGGTTCGGACTATGCGGGTGCAATGGGAAGATATAACCACGTGTGAGGTTGGAGTGGGGCAAGTAAAGGGATAGAAGCAGATGGGGGAGAGGGACTAATCAAGGGTGAGGCCAGGGGCCTTACAGATATGAAGGATATGCTGCAGGAAGTGTACCAGACTGTATATTTCAGAAAGGCTGGTGTTGGTAGGAAGAATTCTGGTGGTATGGGCTGTGAAGCAATTGGACAGGTTAAACACATTGGGTGTGCTGCATGCTCAACAACTGAGTGGTTGAGCTGTCTCTCTGCCACATTTTGGCAATGGCTATTCATGTGGAGAGACAGCTTACTAGTGCTCTAATTCACATAGAACCATGCAGTAGTTGCACTTAAGTTGGAAGACTACACTTTGATAGGGTAGGAAATGCTTGTGACAGAACTGGAGAAGGTGGAAGTGGGAGGACATATGGAACCTCTCTCCACATCAAACCAACCAACCATCAACAATACCTCCATTTTGACAGTTTTCATCAGTCCACAGTGTGAAGTCTCTTCTATACAGCCTAACCACCCCCAATTGTACAATATGCAATGATGAGCCATTCCTCTCCAAATTTACCAAGGGTCTCACTTAGGCCTTTATTGCCTGAAAATGTGTTCCCCCTCTTGTCCAGAAACAGATCTCTCATGCCTTATCTCCTCAGTCACCCATCACACCCACCAAATCTCACACACTCAATGACAGGGCACAAATGAGTGCTCCCTTAATGACTAAATACCACCCAGAACAGGAACAACTGAATCTGTTAGGGTACTATTATCTCTCATCATGCCTAGACATGAGACATATCCCCCCTACAACTGGTTCATCCAGTTCCTGAGCATTTAGCTCAACATGGTGTGCTTATCTTCAATGATTGCTTCACAGGCTGTGCCATTACGATTCCTCCTACCAATCTTCACTAGTCCTTGTCCTCCACCTGCCTCTATCCAATTCTCTGCCCCCAATCCAGTCTCATACACACCTTCAATATCCCCAGAACACCTGCATAGTCCATTCACCTTTTCTGCTTTTCTCCTCTCCCTTTCCCTGCCACCACTTGTGACCAAGACATTTGTAAAATTTGTGTAATATATATTGGAAAAAAAATTATCTGTGTTGTTATATTTCATTTCTGTATGAATAGTTACTGATTATGTGGATTCTGTAAAAAAGGAAATAATTATTTTTCATTTTTATGCTTCTGTAATATTATGTATGCCAATTTTTCAAATAATGTCTGTGGTCGGCAAGTGTGGAAACCGAAGCAGACAATGATAATTAAAAATGTAACAAAGATATACATTAGTATATTAAATTGCTTATAAATAGCGGAGGTATGGACATTACTATCCCTGTCTTCTTGTAGCCATGAATGTTGTAGGAGCTTGTGACACTAACGCTTAGTTAGCTTTATTTTGTTCTTTTATTGGGAAAGACGCCATTGGATATTGATGTATAAAAAAAGGTGTGTACTTTGAATTTTATGTTGATTTTGAATACAGAAATTCTTAAAAATGCTTGTAATAATTTGTAGCTAGCTTGCCCACAATTTCATTCCATATTTTTAGCCATTTTCAGTGAATTTATAATTTTCCATGACGCAGTGCTGCGCCACGATTGCGGGAGCCGCTGCCGTGGCAAATTCAAGCTATAATTCAATATAATTCGCCAATGACATTGTAATTCTGCCAGAGACAGCAAAGAACTTGGAAGAGCAGTTGAACGGAATGGACAGTGTCTTGAAAGGACGATATAAGATGAACATCAACCAAAGCAAAATGAGGATAATGGAATTTAGTTGAATTAGATTACGAAATGAGATGCTTAAAGTAGTAAATGCGTTTTGCTATTTGGGGAGCAAAATAACTGATGATGGTCGAAGTAGAGAGGATATAAAATGTAGACTGGCAATGCCGAGGAAAGCGTTTCTGAAGAAGAGAAATTTGTTAACATCGAGCATAAATTTAAGTGTCAGGAAGTCGATTCTGAAAGTATTTGTATGGAGTGTAGTCATGTATGAAAGTGAAACACGGACGATAAGTAGTTTGGACAAGAAGAGTGTAGAAGCTTTCGAAATGTGGTGCTACAGAAGAATGCTGAAGATTAGATGGGTAGATCACATAACTAATGAGGGGTATTGAATCGAACTGGGGAGAAAAGGAGTTTGTGGCACAACTTGACTAGAAGAAGGGATCGGTTGGTAGGACATGTTCTGAGGCATCAAGGGATCGCCAATTTAGTATTAGAGGGCAGCGTGGAGTGGTAAAAATTGTAGAGGGAGACCAAGAGATGAATACACTAAGCAGATTCAGAAGGATGTAGGTTGCGGTAGGTACTGGGAGATGAAGAAGCTTGCACAGGATAGAGTAGCATGGAGAGCTGCATCAAACCACTCTCAGGACTGAAGAGAACAACAACAACAATTGAATGAAAACAGTTTTCCCGCAACTAAGCGGGCAGGTCATGGTACATTAAAATTATTTCTTTCAGCTTCCCGGAGCCCCCGGGGATCTGCTAGTACACTATCAGTGACGTAAATAATTTACTTATGTGATAGCAAAGACTGCTGTGTTGCAATCTGGTAGTATGGCTAATAATATTAAAATCAATTTTCATTTCTACTTTCATGCTCTTGTGTTAGCCGTGGCCATCAATAATGTTGAAATATTAAAAAATTCCATTGCAGCTTTTATGTTTGGCAAACACTGCATACTGTAACTTCTGTGCATATAATAAGAGTAATTTGCAGCGCATTTCTGAGACGAGAGAGAAAGACATGTTTAAGTTCATAATCAGTTACAGTAATGATACAGTGTTCCATTTCTAACAAATCAGATCAGAATTATAAGAACATAACCTTGCAAATTAAAGATCATACATTCACAGCAGGAAATCTTTTAGTGTTGGGCGTATCCTCACATAATAGATCAGAGGGCACAAAGTTAAAATTTTCAACTACAGAAACCAGTAGCGAGAACAGCATTTTAACTTGTGTGTCATAACAATAATCAACATGTAGTTTACTTACAGTGATATGCAACATAAATTGTATATAAAATCGAAGTGCATGGGGAAACGCAACACACTCCAGTCTCATACACACATTCTATCCTCCCACATAATCCTTTCCTCTTCTTTCCCACCCTTGATGGATTCCCCACTTCCACTCCAGCCTCAAATACGCATTCTATCCCCTCAGCACACTTGCATAGTCCTTTCCCTTAACTGCTCTCCTACACCCCCCCCCCCTCTACCACTGTCTCTCTATGCTGCATTATAGTGGCTTCCCCCACCTTTACCCTGCCACCCGTCCCTCTCCGCACCCCATGCCTCTTCTTTGCCCCCTCTACCAGCTCCAAATGAAACCACAGTTCAGCTCTGGCTTCAGAGCTCATAAATGTCAGTGACTGTGTGTGTGCGTGTGTGTGTGTGTGTGTGTGTGTGTGTGTGTGTGTGTGTGTGTGTGTGTCAAAGAATTTACACTGCTAGCTTGCTAGCTTAATACTATACACGAATCTACTTTTAAATGTGCCTGTCTGCCACTCAATGTCTCCTCAATGTGGCAAGTAGCTACTTGTCCTAATTCATGTGGTAAACAAAGTTCTGGCAGAATGTTAATATTTTGGAATAAAGGAGACCACTCTCACTCTCAGAATAGTAGAAGTGTTGGAATATAGACAGAAAACAATGAAAACCTGTCAGTTTTTGGACAAATTCTGTAACAAGCAAGAGGGCATGCACATGACAATGCCCCCCCCCCTCCCCCAACACACACACACACACACACACACACACACACACACCACAGTGGATACATTGTGCCATATGAACAAACAATGCTGGGATTGTAGTTCAGCAGGTGGACTTGGAATAGTATGAAGGATTGTGTTGGATGGAGTAGGTAAAGGAAGAAAGAGGTGGGAAACAGGAGGATGGGTTGGCGAGTCATAGCTGGTGGCTTGCAGGGAGAAAGAAGCTGTGCATAATAGGAATGCAAGAGGGAGAGGCTGCAGATGCACAGCATATGAATGCAGGGGTGCAATACACAGGCACTGTGGCTAGTGAGTTCGTGCAGCACACAATGACAATGATGTGGAGGTATACATTGGGAGGGAGTGACAGGACAAGAGGAAGGGGAGACCATTGAGTAGAGAGTGTGGGTCAATGGGTTAGTGAAGATTGAGGCCAGGAGTGGAGGAGGTGTGGTGAAAAAAACTCCCATCTACATAGTTCAGGAAAGTTGGTGCTGGAGGAAAGAATGAAGATGGCACAAGTTGTGAAGCAGCCAATGAAATCGAGCATGTTGCAGTCAGCAGTGTGTTCTGCAGCTGCGTGGTCAACTCTGTTCTTCACCAGTTTGGCAGTGGCCATTCATTTGGGTGCACAATTGGTTAATGGTCACACCTGCATAAATTGCTTTGTAGAAATTGCAGCAGAGTTGGTATATGACATGGCTGCTTTCACAGGTGGTCCTGCCCCTGATGGGATAGGATTAGAATAGGATGTGCTGAGTGAGTGAATTGGGCAGACTTGTATCTAGGTCTTCAACAGGAATATGAGCCCTGTTGCAAGGGCTGGGAGTGGATGTGATATGGAGATAGACAAGGATTTTGCGTAGGTTGAGAGGGTGGCAAAATACCACTTTAGGAATGACGAGGGAGCACTCCTTCACAGTTGGTCCTTGGGGGTGGTGGGAGGGCTAGGTTTGTGTCACAATATAGTGCGGGAAATCTGTTAGTGGATTAGGTTTCGGAGGTGGGGGTTGGGCCTATCTGTGAATGTCTTTGTGATACCTTCAGCATACTGGGCAAGCAAATTCTCATCAATGCAGATATGCTGTTCAACATGCTAAAGGTCTCACAAAGGCATCCAAAGACAGGAAATACCTGCAAACCTAGTCCACAAACAGATTTCCTGCACCATAACCTCACACACCCCTAACAGAAACAGATCAATTTTAGAGAAGGAATGTTTAAAAATGGAATGAGTTACTGTATTTCCCTGATTATAAGATGAGGTTTTTCCCAAATTTGTCATTCAAAAAACATGGAATCATTTTACATTTGCAGATTAAACTATTGCTGCTGAGGTCAACGTGTTTACAGTGTTTATAATAGAGGGAAACATTCCACGTGGGAAAAAAATATCTAAAAACAAATATGATGTGACTTGCCAAACGAAAGTGCTGGCGGGTCGATAGACACACAAACAAACACAAACACACACAAAATTCAAGCTTTCGCAACCCACGGTTGCTTCATCAGGAAAGAGGGAAGGAGAGGGGAAGACGAAAGGATGTGGGTCCTAAGGGAGAGGGCAAGGAGTCATCCCAATCCCAGGAGCAGAAAGACCTACCCTAGGGGGAAAAAAGGACAGGTATACACTCGCACACGCGCGGACGGATATGTGTGCGTGTGCGCGAGTGTACACCTCCCCCCCTCCAAGGCAAGTCCCCCTACTCCCGGGACTGGGACGACCCCCCCCCCCCCCCCCGCGATGAAGCAACCGGGCTGCGGGGGCCTGGGTTCTGCATGCGTGCCTGCGCCCGTCCGTGCATCCGTCAACACACCAACGCCCTCGCCCGGTAAGTCACATCATCTTTATCTTCATATATAAGGCTTTGATGTGTTGGTGGACGCGCGAGCGCATGTGGAGTTCGGGCTTTCGCGGCCCATGGATACTTCGTCGGGGAGGGAGGGTGCGGGGTCGTCCCGGTCCCGGGAGCGGGGGGGCTTGCCTTGGTGTGTGTGTGTGTGGGGGGGGTGTACACTCGCGCACACGCCCACATATCTGTCCGCACATGTGCGAGTGCGAGTGTATACCTGTCCTTTTTTCCCCCTAGGGTAGGTCTTTCCGCTCCCGGGATTGGGATGACTCCTTGCCCTCTCCCTTAGGATCCACATCCTTTCGTCTTTCCCTCTCCTTCTCTCTTTCCTGATGAAGCAACCGTGGGTTGCGAAAGCTTGAATTTTGTGTGTATGTTTGTGTTTGTTTGCGTGTCTATCGACCTGCCAGCGCTTTCGTTTGGTAAGTCACATCATCTTTGTTTTTAGATATGTTTACAGTGTTTGATAGATTAACACAGGGGTAATCTTACACTTACAGTTCAAGCTTGGGCTATTGAGGTTTCGTTCAAATCTATTTTGAGGACTTCCAAAGGTTAGGGTTTAGTATACAATACTTTCATTCGAATACACTCAAGATTTCCCGATATGCCAAAGCACTCGCTAGTATCAATCTTGCTCGAACAATCACATGACATTTGATTTGCGTTGCTAGTGCAACAGACATGTAATAAATTATGAACCACCTACTATGACAATCCAATTCCCTGTATATAAAATGCAAAAAACTTGCCCTCAAAATCCATTACTTGATTCTGAACCCAAGTAAATATTTTATTTGGTTATGAGAAACAAATGACTCACGAAGTGAGTTGAAAATGAGAAATTTTGTTGCTGTTCACATATTAGAACTCTGGGGATAAATGTTATCAGTTTTTAATCAGCCTTACAACAAGATGGTGACATTCAGATGAAACGAGAAAGAAAATCAATCCAGAATTAAAAGTCTAACAAATGAAGCAAATTACACTATACTGACTGCAGTCATTATCACAAGAATAAAATACAGTGGCAAGACCCATTTTGGAGATAGTACCAACAAACTTCACTAGATAACAGAACAAACGAAAGTTCGAGAATTGGACGGAATCGTGATTATGATCTGTTATTTATGTATTAGTTACTGTTGTTACATATTACCTTCACCCTAAAAGACACTGCCACCTGTGTTTCACTGTTGCTCAACATTACAGAAGGCCTGGAGGTGCAACAGTGACACCAGCTTGGCTGAAAACTATCATGGAGGTGGGGAGGGGAGTGGTGATTGGGCAACAAATATTGTCTGGAAATCAATATTGCATACTTTGGCTTTTTATAAATATTTTTAAACTGCAGTTTGCCTGAATCCATATGTACTTGGAATCAAACTGACTTTCAAACTGGACAAATACTCCATAATAGCATACATTTTTGAAGGAGATGGTAAAAATCTAGATTGGAGCAGTGGCATACTTACATGTTTCCATCAGCACTGTTGTTGACGCTCACTTTCAGGTATGATGGGAACAATAGAGGGTGTGTCAGCTGCTGTTCTACACAGCCAATGAGAGAATGGTGGGCAGAGGATATGTTTTTGTAGCTAAAGACATTGTAATATTCTCACGTCACTACAGAAGCAAGATATACTATGTGTCTGGCAAAAAAGAAATCACAATGTATTCGGAAGAAACAACCAAATATCTGTGACAACGAAGATACAAATTTCACAGCTGCCCTGTCAGGATGAATATTAAAAATAATGGTACCACACACGATAGGCTAAACAAAAATGACAATGAAGAAAAAAATTAATGTAAACAATGTTTGTGTTTGTTTTATTCCTCCTCGAATTATCAGATCATAGACAGTCAATAAATGATAAGTTTAGAGTAGGGTAATGTTGACTTTTTAGGCAAATACCTAACATCAAGAAAAGTTTGTAATTTTCATTAGTCGGAATATGTTCAAAAATAAATTTTGCTCAAGGAGCTTCTTTAAAAAAAAAAAATGGTCGGGTGGTGGGGGGGCCTTGGTCGTCATCTTGTATTCAGAGTCATCTCATACTCAGATAAATATGGTACCTATGGATGACAAGCCCATCTAATCATGAATGACATTTGCAAAACAAACTGAAAACAATGATAAACCTGCAGATATTTGCCAACTGTCTGAACAATCCCTTTGACTACTGCTGAGATCGAGACATTTTTAAAATGCACAACAATTAAGATCAGCTTGAGTGCATTAGCAATGCTCTCAATAGAAAAGAACATAATTCAAAGCTTACTTTAATTTCAGTGAAAACATTTTTATTGATTTAATTTGCTTCAAAGGAAGGCATAGGAAGAGACTTGGCATGCCAATATTGTTGTAGGCAAATTTATTTCACTTGTACTTATATTTTTTAATAAAATGATATATGTTTTGCGTGAACTTGATAATGATTTTCATATGCACACATGAATCTGATGTTGCATGTAAACTCCTGGTTGTAATAGTCGTAGGCCACCTCTGCTTAGCAAACAGTTAAATTATCTGTAGTTACTTCTTTTCATTCCTGAACTGTTTTCTAAGCTGCTTTATATTTCAGAATTAATCTTTCACTCTGCTGCATAGCATGCACAGGTTTTGAAACTTTCTGGTATATCAGAACACCATGTCAGACTGGGACTTTGTGGGAAATATCCTTCCTTCCTTTAGTGCTAGCCACATGAGGTACCATATTTACTCGAATCTACGCCGCACTCGAATCTAAGCCGCACCCGAAAAATGAGACTTGAAATTAAGGAAAAAACTTTTTCCTGAATCTAAGCCGCTCCTGAAATTTGAGACTCGAAATTAAAGGTGAGAGAAAAGTTTTAGACCGCCCCTCCAAATCGAAAAACAGTTGGTCCATTGTAACGTGAAACACAATTGAGGTCGAATGTATGAAGATACAGCTACAGTAGTTTGGTTCGAGTCATAAGCTTAACAGTTAAGCTTTACCAGGTAGCCATTGCTATGTGTCAGGCGCTCCGTCCGTATTTATACGGGTACCCTTCCTTTTTCGCGTGCTTCGTCTGGTTTGAATTGATTGCTTATTTTGCTTTGATCTGGTAAGTGCCGTTCTCTTTGTTATAGGTATTATGTCACTCTAAGCTGAAAATGCATTATTGTACTGTATCATGCATTGTTTGTTACATTCTGATAATGCGTGTTTACGACCTGTCGCCGCTCGCGGCATGGCTTGCTTTTGTGCGCACTACCGCGGCTTACAATTTAAAAAAAAAAGAAAAAAGAGAGGAATTGTCTAATAAGCGAAACAATGGCGCGAGTCTGCTATTTGTTGTTACTTAAACTGCTGCTTTCTTTGATAATGATCAACAAGAACCAAATAATAGACTGCGTATGGTAAATGATGTTCTGAACGAGAGATTAGTGAAAATTTTTCTCCGTTTGAAAATCTTTGCTGATGACTCTTTAGTACATTACATTCTGCACAGAAATTAGGGTGATCTTAGATTTAAAAATCTAGTCAGTTGCCGTGCTTAGTTTCTGACTGTATCACTATTCAGCATAAGAATAATACGAATATAAACATGACACGATATGTATATTCTTCCGCGTTCGCTGTTCTAGTTTCGTAGTTTATTAGGCAGACAGGATTTAAATGAAATAGCAGCAAACACGAAAGAATACATGGCATAATGTTTACATTCTTCTACCTTTTAATTTATTTACCGACGCAGAGGTTTTGGCACCAGTATTTATCTTTGTGCCTGCAAAGCATACCTGTGTAGCGCGACATACATTTGACGGCAGAAGTTAGTTGTGGGGACACCTACCAACATTTTTCAGAACTTCCGCTTACTTTGCACTCGATTCTAAGCCGCAGGCGGTTTTTTGGATTACAAAAACCGGAAAAAAAGTGCGGCTTAGATTCGAGTAAATACGGTATGCAGGAGAACTGTGAAATTATAAGGCAGGACAGAGTTACTAGAGGAAGTGAAGCTGTGAGGACAAGTCCTGAGCCATGCTTGGATATCTCAATCAGTAAGGGCATAACCAGCGGCGAAAGGCAAAGTTGTGGATTCAGGCACTCCTCCGGTGTGTAGTTTTGTCTTACTGGACTGAGAAATATGGTAGCTGACTTACTTCATTACAGAAATGATCTGTTCTCTACAGACCTTTTTTACATCTATGTTTCCATGTCTCTGGTGACTGTTAGTGCAGGATATGTGATAACATATTTGGAGTAGAAAGATTACACGATTCAAGTAAGGTGTGTACAAGTCAGATACACTTCTGTTTTGTCACAGCATGTTTAAATGATAACTTCTTGTAATCCCTATCCATAGTGTATAAATTCTTTAAAAAATGCCATTTTCTGTTTTGGCTATAATTTTTTTATTGTGCTATTGCAGCTTTGGCCTATGTAAAATTACCAAGCAATTATAAACATGTAATACAAAGAACCATGAGAAAGGAATAGGAGAACAACAGTATGTACAAGAAAATTTGCAGTTCACTAAAATCACATGCTTACAAAATTTGATGCGATGTTATAGGAAACAAAAAAGGGATTAAAAGTAAGAATGCTACTGTAGAGGTGTCCCTCCTTGACAGTGGGTGAATAAGTTATAGGAACAATATGTCAGATATTGTGCCACAGATATAAACAGCATATGAGCACAGAGTGCCATTGCAGTGAGAATACTTAAAATAGAGTCAATAGTTATCACTAACAAAGGGGGAGGGGGGGGGGGGGGCAGGAGGGGAGTGTATACACATGAAACTAACATTAGTTTATCAATATAAAAAATACATGGGTAAATTTACATAGTTTAAAACTAAAGAGGGACTGCTACTAAACCATTGTAAATTCTACTACTACTACTACTACAAATTTATTCAAAGAAAGTTATATTTTACAGTTTGTGCTTTATGCATTAGTTAATAGCACTTATTAGATCTCCAATGGTATGTTACATACCAAATCATGTACAAAATATCCTGTTTTATACCCTACTGCAATTGTAAATTTTATGGTGTTTAGTAATTTATGGTTAATTAACATATGGTCAGCCTTTAGTGCATAATATGAGATTAAAAATGAAGAACTTTCATATAAAATTAGGCTGGCAAGCAGAATGTACAGAACATATTCATCAAAATGCTAAAGAAAACAACTGAAGAACTTATGATGATCCAACTTAATGGAGATTTCAATAAAACTAAAACTGTATTGGTCAAGGAGTATAAAACATCGGGCTGAAATAGGTTTGTCTCTGTGTGTGTGTGTGTGTGTGTGTGTGTGTGTGTGTGTGTGTGTGTAAAGGACAGGGGAAGCGGGTTGTTGGAACAAAGGTGAGTGGCCTTAAAACAACGAAAGTGCATATTTCAACATTGTGCTTATGTGTCACTACTAACAGAAGTGTTCATCATGATTAGGTTATATATAAGTTACACTAGAACAAGGATTTACATTAGCAGACGGTATCCGTTTTTCAAAAGGAAACTTAGAACTGCTCAGAGAGCTATGGAAAGGTCAATGTTAGGTCTCACTAAGAAAGATCGACAGAAAAGTGAAGACATTCGAGCAATAACAGGAGTAAAAGATATTATAGAATGGGTTAAGACTCTAAAATGGCAGTGGGCAGGACATATTGCACAAATGAAAGATGAACCAAATCAGTTTTAGAGTGGAATCCCAGAGGAAAACGAAGACCAGCAGCGAGACTACCTGTTCGCTGGGATAAGGAACTCAGGAAGGTTGTGGGCTTCAACTGGCAGAAGACAGCAGAGGACAGAGATGCATGGAAACATCTCTTAAAAATGTATTTAATAACTTAAAGAGGCTACATCTTGTATAGATTGAATTAGCTGAATAATAAATAAATAAATTCAGTAAAGGCAGTTGTAAGAGTAAGAAACAAATATCAAAAACTTTGTTTAGTGGCCCATCAGGGGCAGTAGCAGGGGGGCCACAGCCCCCACCCCAATGGAGTATCATATTACACTAGATAAAATGGCTTCAACAGATTCAATCCTTTTTTTTATAATTATGTAGCAATATAGGTTGCAATATATTTCAAACATATTTTAACAAAAGAATAAGAGCAGCAAATATCTTACTATTTAAACCAATAAATAACATTAAACTTAAAATGGGCATCTTATTATTTATTAATATACAGTGGATGTATATTAACATACGAGTACCACTTACAATAATCAAGAAAGCTTAATCTGCCAGGTATGCCTACCAACACTTAAATTGCTGACTCCAGACAAAAACTTTGAAATCGCTGGACATCTGGGTCAAATTGTATTATTTTCCTGGGTGCACACATTCTGTAGACATGTTTTTACCTTGAACTCCAGAACAGTTACCAAAAACTACTTAAAGCAACACCAAATTTTACCAGTTTGTCGGTGGAGGACCGCAACTTTCCTTTTGTTAAGCGACATTCCATTCCCCCAACCCCACCATCATTAGACACCCCCTTGACCAACTTCTAGAATCGCCCCTGTGGCCCATTCTACCTGACCGTGGGACCCCGCTCACTGATCTTTATGTGAAATGTGTTGCAATGGAATGTTTTAACTGCCTCATTTCTCAGGTTCTATTGGTTGTTCGCAGGTTCTGTTGGTTGTTGATGACCTACCTTAAACCTAATCAATTTTAGGAACATGCCATCATAGTCAGAGCACAAAGATTAAACAACATTTAAAACTCACAATTTCTTTGTAAATACTTGAGGTAACATTATCCAGACACGCAATCTGCCTGGTAAGTTTATTGTTAAGGCAAAAGAAAGGTTTGAATTTAGAGGATCCAACAGATGACTAGTTTTTGAAACTTTTTACCATCACATCAGTATTGATACTGTCAAAAATTAAAATTTTATGTCTCTTATATCTAAGTAAATATAATTTACAGATTAAGCATATGTTTCACATAAACTGTTACAACAGTTTAGGGGCACAGTACATTGACAATAATGCCTATGGCATTAAACTTACGGTTAATATCACTTAAATAGTATGGACACACTACAATTGTGTGTGTTTGATCTGAATAACCCATTAAAAGTTTAAAGCCAACTGAAGTGTGTTCATGTTTCTTAAATCAGACCTCATTAGGTGTATCACACTGTAGCACCTATAAAAGTAGTTCAAGTCCCAGAAGTTTATTTCGCACAGGGAAGATAAGAATCAGTAACTAACTCATTGGCTAGATTTCCAATGAAAGTAGACTGCTTAGCCAACATCTTTACAATTTTGCCTAAAAGAGAAGCATAAATTTAAGACTATAGATAGTTTTCTAGGACTTTGACTTATGACATCTCACTTTTGCAATTGAATTAAGTAAGATTACTTTCCTAAAGTAATTAAATGGTGACAATGTCTAGTGTGATGGTCCCTTTAGAAATACTTGCAATTACGAGCAACACAATACTGGAATGGGCACAGAGCTCTTTCCATTTAATATCAGTTTTAAATAACATCAAACCACATTGATTTGGTGTACTCACTATAATGGTATTTGAATGTGTAAGGCTTGCTCATTTCTCCTGAGGCCAGTAGATGCACCAGATACTTAAATTTTGCTCACATCATTTGATCCCACAATTATTACAACAAAATCTTCAGTGACACACACACACACACACACACACACACACACACACACACACACACACACATTCCAGGATCCATAAATTCATCTACTTCCAACTTTGTTAAGTCGTACAACACTGGATGTAATACACTTGCAAGATCACAACCATACCTGTTTGGGAGCATAACTTATCTTTTAGTACAGACTTTGAAATAGGATTCCTTTCTTTCTTCCTCCCCCCCCCCCTCCCCCTGCCCCTTCATCCTCCCCCTCCCCCTCCCTCACTGAATTTTTTGCATTTTATCTGTTAAGAAGACTTTTCCAATATCAATTAACACTATTGATTCAACATTTTTCAATTTAGTGTTACCATTGTCTTTTAGCTTTAGCTTCTAGGTGCAAATCTTTCTCCTTGGAATAGTTTCCCATCATCTATCAACATTGCAAGTTTGCTTCAGCATTGTTATCACAAATAGTACTGTTATAACAGATATTGTAATGATATTAAATGCGTTTGGTAGCTTGAGTCAAAGAGACATTGCCATTTCTGCTTTGTCTTTGCTCTGTTAAGATTGCTGTTGGTGGACGGCATACATAGCCACACAGCCACAATGCACAGGGCTGCTTAAGCCATACAAGGAACTGCTGACTGCGTCACTCAGTTTGCTATAGTCAGGGCAACATATTCAAGAACAAATGCCCCATGTACATCTGAAGTTCCCGGAAATCTGGCCCCCGAACATTATGTGAATGAGGAAACAGCAGTAACGAGACCAGGACTGACAAACTTAGTGATTTTGGCTAAACTTGTATGGAAGTTGTCACTATGAAAAGCCACAAATGAAATGGAAAGAAACTTTCAGCCATTCAGAAGCAGTATTGTTAAAAATTGCTAAATATGGTGGACATTCGTGAAAAGAAAGGAAACCAGTGATATGGCAGGTGGCCCATGAAAAGAGTGGACATTCAGTTTGGAGTAGCAGAAGAAGAAATGTTTGGTACAAGCTGCAGCAGGCGAGCGAAATGTTCGGATGGGAAGTGGCATGATGCAACTCCTTGACGTTCATCAACACCGATTGCAGCTGAAAGAGAGCAAGATGGAATCTTCCATCTGTTCTTATTGCAAATCAACTAATAATTAATTTTTTTTATTTGATTTGTTTTTCAGTTTCCATACACTTTCTAAGTAGTATACTTGTGTAAGGCACTCAAATATTTCAAAATCTTAACCAAACTTCTTCCCACTTAAATTCATTACTCAAAGCATTATTTTTAACATACTGATTCCAATGATAAATCTAATTTGCTGGAAAATCTATTAATCAAAAGATATGACGAATTAAACCTTTTACCACAGTTCGACTTGGCAATTTCCATGTGAGACGGTACATATTTATGGACAGTAATACAGCTAATTAGAAAAATGCATTACAACTTTTCAGAAACTTATTTCAATTTAACTTTTCAGTGACTTATTTCAATTTCTGTGAAACTAATTAACTTATGATATAATTAACATTATATTTCCAGGATAGCTATGTTATGTACTGTCGATTTTGCTTCTGTGCTTGTCAGATTCTGACCTTTACCACTATACTTTTGTTGACCTAATTTTTATGCACAAGATGACATACTTCACTAATTGATTATGTCATAAATTAAGATTTTTGCACGATTTTCTGTAATTTTCAATATGGCACTTGTACTCATAAATAGAGTATTCCTAACACAGATGCATAAAATGATTTTGTAAATTTTCTAATTTCCTACTCACCATACATTTCATAAACAAAATTACTGATAATACTCAACAGTCCATTCTGAGTGGTAAAAATCTAACTAGTCATTTTTCAAATGAGTATGTAGTATCCACAATTGCAAATTTTTATACACAAGTCTTTAATATGTCGAACACAACTGAAAATTTTCAGTCTGAGCTCAGATATAGCAATGGTAACACCTGCGTGCAAAAAAGTCCACAGTCAGGAAGTAAAAATGTAACATCTGTGCAAAAATATACTGAGTGAGTCCCAGCCGAGTGAGTCAATGAGCAAAACCTATTTTGAAAGGATCTGGATACCTGCTAGTACTCACCCAAAAGCTATGCGAGACCCCAAGAAACCACATTTATGTTCTATCTCTACAATGTGGATGATTTATCATGTTGACACTCATACAACTATTCAGTATTCACGAAGTTAAATGTTATCATTTCTATGAAAAACATAGAATTGTGTATATATGAGCAGCAAATGTGTTTGGAATAATGGATGTACTTTCATGAAGCCTTTTGAACAGATGAATGTGTTTTACTTCAGACTGCTAATGTGATTTGTACATGATGTTCAGTCAACTTGGGGACTGAATCAAAACTTGAATGTATGCACGGTTTAAATGATTTACAACCACTGTGTTCTGCAAATATTGTGTTCAGACAGCGATTGTATTTGTCACTGTGATACTGAGTCGTAGGAAAGTGCGGGTGTCTTATTGCAAAGAAACATTTGATGATTGTAATAAAAGTTAAAAAAGCCATGTTACTTGGAAATCTGGGTAGTGCATCTCACTGGCACCATTTTTAGAAATCAATTTATAGCTATTCTACAAGACTTTGATCACTGAGACTCCGAGGGCATAATTGAACAAAGCATCAGGCACTTTCTCAAATGGTGCTGCCATGTGAGGACATCTACCTGCAACTACTTCTCACGTGTAAGGGCAGTGATACATGGTAAAATTTATAAACTTGTGGACAGTGAAGTTAATATCAAAAGTTACATTCGAATGTGTGACCTGAAGGTCACAATAGCAGCAAACATCTTGTATGAGACAAATTACACAAAACTGTGTCGAGGTAGAGAATACAACAGTGCACAAAACATTAATGATATTAGATTAATTGCGATGTCACAGCAACAAATAGTAAATGGATGCTGCCATAATGAATTCACATTTGCCAATCAATGAGAAGCTGAGGGTACCAATGCCTCCTTCAATGATAAAACAGCCAATCAGCAGAGCCCAGCAGTAAACAACATGGTGAGCTGACACAACAATTATGTGGAGGAGCAGTATGCAGACAGCAGTAACAAATGGCAGCAGCAACCAGTGCGGCAACAGTTTAAGGTAAAGTGTTATTGTTTACTAAGTATGATCAACTGTTTGCCTATATGAATGACAATGAAAGAAAACACAGTGTTAATGTGTTAAACATTAAAAGTGAACCTTTTGAAAACAGTATGTTTGAGAACAGACATCAAGAACTACATTTTGGAAGGGAACAAAAGTAGTAATTAAAAGTGAACTTTATGATGATAGTGGGTGAAATTACAAGAAATATCTTCTGTAGTGAATGGGCTGACAGTGAGGTGAGTGATGAAAGATCTAGGGCATCATTTCTAAACATTCAAGTGTTAATCAGGGTGAATGTGTCAAAGATTCACAGAAATGTTCACTGAAATGAGGAAAAACATGTGTAGTAAAAGAGCCATCAGTAGTTTTGTGGTAGAAATGAATAAGAATGGTAGTGACATCAAAAGAAATTTAAAAATGATATTCATAGTCTGTGTTTAAAACTAGAGTTTGTGTAATTAATGTTACATTACAAATTTACACAGAAAGAGACTCAGTGAAAACCAGTTTTGAAAATAAGTTACATAAAGTAACTGAAGAAGTGGATGCACAAATAAAAACTGTCAGCAAAGTATGTAAAGCTAAAAGAGAGAAAATTGTACAATGTTGTGAAAAGAGGGTGGGAGCTGTTTTTAATTCCTGTTAGGAAACTCGTGGAGGATTAAAGAAATTACGTGCTGAAACTAGATATGGATTCAAAGCTCAAACTAAACAAACTACAGTAGAGTTAAACAATAAAATTCAAACTGTGTGAAATGAAGCAGTTTTGATTAAATGAAGCACTGATTTTAAAAATTCTAACTTCATTGCTCACTGTTGTGTCCCTTCTGTCTTACTTTGTACATTCTTTGCTTTCTGTGTACATAAGTTTTCATGTTACCTACACCTTACGCAAAAAAAAGGCATAGAACACAGTTGCATTCAGACATAATTCATCTTGTGCAGAACTGTAACTTACTGGCAGCATAGCATTGAATAAGTGAGTGATAAATGAAGCCCCATGTTTCACAGCAGCTTCTCCTTCACCAAGACTTGCCATAGAATGTCCTGCAGGGAAAAAAAAACTGTAAGGTAATATCTAAGTTGGCAACTGAAATGAATGACAAAGACAAATGTGCAGTATACATACCTAAAGAAACCGTAATCCCTCTTTCCACAAATTTCTCGATAACTTCAGGAGCTTTTTCTAGCTCTGGAGCTACAGTAACAATTCTCACATTGTCCAAAGATCCATAAGTTTCCAGAACTGAATCAAATCCCTAAAATGTAAAAAGTAGTGTATAATAATAGCCATTTAGAATGCATTTCATAACACTGAATATTATCCACATAATCTGCGAATCAGCTACTCAATATACTAAAAATATTTCACATAGTTGTCTAACCTCGAAATTCCTTCATTATTACATATGTCACACTCAAGAAGCTGCACCTGGAAAAGGTATCCATGGGCACTTCCATAAGTACCACAACAACCTATACAGTGTCTCCCACAAAGGGGAATTACACTGATTGAACTTTAACTGAGGAGGTATTGATGATAACCTAATCCAACTGTGATTCTGTAGTGCTCTCATGACTAGCGAGTGTAGCATTCATTTGTTTTTCTTTTGTTTTTTTTTCAGTTGCCAGTAACTACATTTAAATAACAGTATGGCTAGAAAGTTGCCCTTAGAGCAAAGAAAGTGTATTTTAAAGTATTATTGAAAATATGAACACATGAAAGAAGTTCAGACGCAATGGTGGGCAGGGTTTGATTTACACCACTGTCAGATGAAATATAATGAAACTATGTGACAGATTTGAGAGGGAAGGAAGTGTGCACGAGTTGAAGAAGTGACAGTATGGCAGGAAGAAATCAGTAGCAGACAAAAGAGGGATAGGCCTAGCAGTACAATCTTTCACAGAATCCCCAAAGAAGTCCACATGACCAGCTACAAGTGAATCAGATGTAAGCGAAAAAAGTGTTTACCTCATTTGAAAGCAAGCAAAGTGGTAACTCTACATTCTCAAGGTGCTTCACATGATCAGTGAGGACGATCTGGATAGGTGCCTCAAATTTTGTGAATGGATTTGCAATAATGAACAAAACTGATGTCATTGTTTGGTCTGATGAGATGACATTTAAACTGAATGGAACCATCTATTACTATAACTGTGTGTTCCGAGCAAGATACAATCCCCACATTATGGAAGAACGAACTGTTAATCTTCCTGTGTTATCAGTGTGGTGTGGTATGTCTGTCAGAGGACTTGTATGGCCATTCGTTTTTGAAGGAACAGTGACAGGTTAAAGAATCTTACCATGTTGCAGGAATGAAACTATACCAGCTGTACATCAAACGTACTGAGATGAAGATTCCCCCTCCCCCCCCCCCCCCCACCCCAACAGTACAATGCACCATCACATTACCATTGCAATGTACAGCACTTTTTGGATGAAACATTTGTTGAGGGATTGACAGGTCAATGAGGAAATGTTGAGTTTACAACCAGATCTTCCGATCAAACCCCATTAGTCTTCTTTCTCTGGGGAACCCTGAAGGACACCATCCATACCAGAAAACCCTGTATGCTGGATGACATGGGAGAGACAATTGCGACTACCTGTGTATCCATTCCAATGGCATCCATAATGTACGTGTTGAAATGTTCCACAGCTTTGCAGACATTGTATTGCTGTCAATGGAGGACATTTTGAACATCTTCAACACATCATCAGTAATGTCTTGACAGCTATATGGGTTAAAAACTCATAGTTTTTATTATTTTTGCTAGAGTTATTACAGTTAAAACAGAGTAAACCCCTTTGTGGGACAACTTGTGTACTGGCATGTCTTTAAAAATATAACACATTATTTGAATACAATAGTATTTTACTATGCGCAACTGATTCAGCCAGTCTGTTGTGCAAAAACCAACAGTTAATGTGGAATCTGAACCACGGTGTATCTTGGATTTTTTTTAACCATCAAAGCACTTCCAGAGGTGCCAATTATTAGAAATTACAAGAAAGCTTATACCAAATACAGAATAAGTCTGTATATATACAGTACATGCAATGTCTTTCAGCAACATCTTCCAAACCTCAGAAGAGATCCCCGTCATGTTGCACAATATAGCAACAGCTTTAAATCAAGATTGTATTCTCAATAAAGTGCTGCATTATATGCAAAATGAATGGCGAGACATATTATCAGTAGCAGAACATCCCTATCTTTGGCAATGATTTGCACAATATCAATTGGAAGCTTTCAGGGGCTTGCTTCTCTTAACAACTGAAAATTATGTACACAGTGTTGTAATATTACCCTACTTACAACACCATATTTTAAATTTCTTCACTGATCACACTGGGTAATAGGGATGAATAATCTAGAAAGAAAGTATGCTTACTGTCCAAAAATGTATGGAGACATTAAACGCCTTGAGCAGAATTGTCAGAAATGCAAAATGCATCAAGCATTGCCTCCCCAAACTTCTTCCCCATGGCCAGAGCTCACACAACCATGGGAATGTCTCCACACTGATCTTGCTGGACCTATTTTTTGGAGCCAGAGTGGCTCATTGTAATAGATTCATAGTCCTATTTCCTATATGTGGTCAAGCTACAGCATATCATCATGGAATTCACTACTAGGTTTCTATTGAATAATTTCTCGATTGATGTACCCCTGTACCCTAGTGACTAATTATGGACCACAATTTGTGGAAGCTGCTATAAAGTGCTTCTGCATCCACAATGGTATCAGACATCTAACCATGCTACAATTTCACTCCACATCCAAAGGCACTGCAGAGGGATTTGTGTGCTTCTTAAAATTCAGATGGTTGAAGAACTTCGTGGCCACTTCTGAAATATCTTTAAGCAGTTTCTTAGCAACATACAGAGCAATGCCCATTTATGGCAACACTTTGGTCAAGCTGTTTCACATCTGTCTTCAATGGACACTCCTCAATCTTCCATTCCCACTGACAGAGCAAAAAGGAAGATAATACCACAGTGTTCTAATACAGGACTGCATTGTGAACATACATGTTTGGGACCACTTCATGATCAATTCACGGATCCATTCTGGCTCATCACAGCCACCACTTGCTTACAGTTGTGCCATCTCAAGTTGTGACGTAAGTTATGACATATGAATCAGTCATGCTTGTGCTACCCAGGACAGGTGCCTACCAGCTCCCACCAGCGCATCCTGAAGACTAAGATGGCCACTATCACTAGGCAAAGGCATTTTGACAAGTTTTGAGTGGCTCTTTTGCTGTTCCACCCTGAGACTAATAATCTCATCAATGGAAGTTGGCATCTCCAATGCCATCCCCCCCACAAGGGCTGACCGAAGCAGAAGACAGTAAACCAGCCATTAACAGCACCTACCTATGCCAGCAGCAGCACCTGCACTGTGATATCACACACTAAAAACAACCTGCACTCTGCTGACCAGAATGCTTTTGGCCATTTGGGCTAATTCAAGGGGGTGCAGATTTAGTAGCTCTGTCGGACCTTGATACTGAAAATACATCATCAATCAATCCTTCACTCATCTCCATGCATATTGTCAAACAATAGTGACTGTAGTGCCACCACTACTTTTAGACACTACTGAATAAGTATTAACACTGCCACGGCTAATGCAAGGGGGCCATTAGCCAGGAAGCACGGTTACTTCAGGGACTACACCCTGATGTGACAAATTGCCACCATGAAGACAGACATAATAACAAATTAAACAAAGAGCTTTCCAATAATCACTTAAACTACTTTATTCTTGTTCATTTTAATTGAATCAACTGTGGGTTCTTGGTGAAACATTGTAAATTAACTAAACAAACACTGTTTGTGGCCTTGTTTCACAATTTTATAATTAATATTACATCCAACCTAGGTTTCATGTTATAAGCCCATTTTCAGGTACATTACTGATTCCCAAGATGATAATGCACAGATAAACATGATGACAAGGCAAAGATAATCATCTCAACTTTTTAAGGTATCGAACCATAGCTTAATGTACAATTATGCCAATGACCATTTTTTTAACAAATTACAAACATTATTACACAGCCAGCAATTACACAATACTGACTCAACTAAAGTTATGCATCAGCCAAGAACTTTTAACTACGATGGACTGGGGCCCAAAGTTTTGCTTCTATCCTGGGGTTGTGTTGTTGTTGTTGTTGTTGTGGTCTTCAGTCCTGAGACTGGTTTGATGCAGCTCTCCATGCTACTCTATCCTGTGCAAGCTTCTTCATCTCCCAGTACCTACTGCAACCTACATCCTTCTGAATCTGCTTAGTGTATTCATCTCTTGGTCTCCCTCTACGATTTTTACCCTACACGCTGCCCTCCAATACCAAATTGGTGATCCCTTGATGCCTCAGAACAGGTCCTACCAACCGATCCCTTCTTCTAGTCAAGTTGTGCCACAAACTCCTCTTCTCCCCAATCCTATTCAATACTTCCTCATTAGTTATGAGATCCACCCATCTAATCTTCAGCATTCTTCTGTAGCACCACATTTCAAAAGCTTCTATTCTCTTCTTGTCCAAACTATTTATCGTCCATGTTTCACTTCCATACATGGCTACACGCCATACAAATACTTTCAAAAATGACTTCCTGACACTTAAATCTATACTCGATGTTAACAAATTTCTCTTCTTCAGAAACGCTTTCCTTGCCATTGCCAGTCTACATTTCATATCCTCTCTACTTCGACCATCATCAGTTATTTTGCTCCCCAAATAGCAAAACTCCTATACTACTTTAAGTGTCTCATTTCCTAATCTAACACCCTCAACATCACCCGACTTAATTCGACTACATTCCATTATCCTCGTTTTGCTTTTGTGGATGTTCATCTTATACCCTCCTTTCAAGACACTATCCATTCCGTTCAACTGCTCTTCCAAGTCCTTTGCTGTCTCTGACAGAATTGCAATGTCATCAGTGAACCTCAAAGTTTTTATTTCTTCTCCATGGGTTTTAATACCTACTCCGAATTTTTCTTTTGTTTCCTTCACTGCTTGCTCAATATACAGATTGAATAACATCGGGGAGAGACTACAACCCTGTCTCACTCCCTTCCCAACCACTGCTTCCTTTCATGTCCCTCGACTCTTATAACTGCCATCTGGTCTGTACAAATTGTAAATAGCCTTTCGCTCTCGGTATTTTACCCCTGCCACCTTCAGAATTTGAAAGAGAGTACTCCAGTCAACATTGTCAAAAGCTTTCTCTAAGTCTACAAATGCTAGAAACATAGGTTTGCCCTTCCTTAATCTAGCATCTAAGATAAGTCGTAGGGTCAGTATTGCCTCACGTGTTCCAACATTTCTACGGAATCCAAACTGATCTTTCCCGAGGTCGGTTTCTACTAGTTTTTCCATTCGTCTGTAAAGAATTTGGGTTAGTATTTTGCAGCTGTGACTTATTAAACTGATAGTTCGGTAATTTTCACATCTGTCAACACCTGCTTTCTTTGGGATTGGAATTATTATATTCTTCTTGAAGTCTGAGGGTATTTCGCCTGTCTCATACATCTTGCTCACTAGATGGTAGAGTTTCGTCAGGACTGGCTCTCCCAAGGCTGTCTACTCCGGAGGCCTTGTTTCGACTCAGGTCTTTCAGTGCTCTGTCAAACTCTTCACGCAGTATTGTATCTCCCATTTCATCTTCATCTACATCCTCTTCCATTTCCATAATATTGTCTTCAAGTACATCGCCCTTGTATAGACCCTCTATATACTCCTTCCACCTTTCTGCTTTCCCTTCTTTGCTTAGAACTGGGTTTCCATCTGAGCTCTTGATGTTCATGCAAGTGGTTCTGTTGTCTCCAAAGGTCTCTCTAATTTTCCTGTAGGCAGTATCTATTTTACCCCTAGTGATACTCGCTTCTACATCCTTACATTTGTCCTCTAGCCATCCCTTCTTAGCAATTTTGCACTTCCTGACAATCTCATTTTTGAGAGGTTTGCATTCCTTTTTGCCTGCTTCATTTAATGCATTTTTATATTTTCTCCTTTCATCAATTAAATTCAATATTTCTTCTGTTACCCAAGGATTTCTACTAGCCCTCGTCTTTTTACCTACTTGATCCTCTGCTGCCTTCACTACTTCATCCCTTAACACTACCCATTCTTCTTCTACTGTATTTCTTTCCCCCATTCCTGTCAATTGTTCCCTTATGCTCTCACTGAAATGCTGTACAACCTCTGGTTTAGTCAGTTTATCCAGGTCCCATCTCCTCAAATTCCCACGTTTTTGCGGTTTCTTCAGTTTTAATCTACAGTTCATAACCAATAGATTGTGGTCAGAGTCCACATCTGCACCTGGAAATGTCTTACAATTAAAAACCTGGTTACTAAATCTCTGTCTTACCATTATATAATCTATCTGATACCTTTTAGTATCTCCAGGATTCTTCCGTGTATACAACCTTCTTTTATGATTCTTGAACCAAGTGTTAGCTATGATTAACTTACACTCTGTGCAAAATTCTACCAGGCGGCTTCCTCTTTCATTTCTTAGCCCCAATCCATATTCACCTACTATATTTCCTTCTCTCCCTTTTCCTACTACCGAATTCCAGTCACCCATGACTATTAAATTTTCGTCACCTGTAGGCAGTATCTATCTTACCCCTAGTGATACTCGCTTCTACATCCTTACAGTTGTCCTCTAGCCATCCCTGCTTAGCAATTTTGCACTTCCTGTCGATCTCATTTTTGAGAGGTTTGTATTCCTTTTTGCCTACTTCATTTACTGCATTTTTATATTTTCTCCTTTCATCAATTAAATTCAATATTTCTTCTGTTACCCAAGGATTTCTACTAGCCCTCGTCTGAATAATTTCTTTTATTTCATCATACATTTCTTCAATTTCTTCGTCATCTGCAGAGCTAGTTGGCATATAAACTTGTACTACTGTAGTAGGCGTGGGCTTTGTATCTATCTTTGCCACAATAATGCGTTCACTATGCTGTTTGTAGTAGCTTACCCGCATTCCTATTTTCCTATTCATTATTAAACCTACTCCTGCATTACCCCTATTTGATTTTGTGTTTATAACCCTGTAGTCACCTGACCAGAAGTCTTGTTCCTCCTGCCACCGAACTTCACTAATTCCCACTATATCTAACTTTAACCTATCTATTCCCCTTTTTGAATTTTCTAACCTGCCTGCCCGATTAAGGGATCTAACATTCCCCGCTCCGATCCGTAGAATGCCAGTTTTCTTTCTCCTGATAACGACATCCTGTTGAGTAGTCCCCGCCCGGAGATCCGAATGGGGGACTATGTTACCTCCGGAATATTTTACCCAAGAGGACGCCATCATCATTTAACCATACAGTAAAGCTGCATGCCCTCGGGAAAAATTACGGCTGTAGTTTCCCATTGCTTTCAGCCGTTCGCAGTACCAGCACAGCAAGGCCGTTTTGGTTAGTGTTACAAGGCCAGATCAGTCAATCATCCAGACTGTTGCCCTTGCAACTACTGAAAAGGCTGCTGCCCCTCTTCAGGAACCACACATTTGTCTGGCCTCTCAACAGATACCCCTCCGTTATGGTTGCTCCTACGGTACGGCTATCTGTATCGCTGAGGCACACAAGCCTCTCCACCAACGGCAAGGTCCATGGTTCATTGGCAGGGGGGTTTGTGATCTCATCTAAAAGGGGTGAATAACTGAATTTGGTTTGCTCGTTTAATAATAGGGGTGAGGATATACACATCTGTCTTTCAATTTCTAAAATTTCTAATTGGTTGAGTTTGGCCCTCTTTTCCTCTGTCTGTAAGACTTGTACATCTATTGTGTATTTGTGGCTATTGTTCAGGCAATGTTCTGCAAAGGCTGAATCAGGCTTCTTCAATCTCCAGCTTCTGTGGTTTTCTAAACCTGGTACAGATTGACCTCCCTTGCTTCTTGCTGTTAATGGCTTGCAATTTAGAGTCCATTTTTTCAAACTTTTTGCAAACAAAACTGTGTACAGCAACTGGTACTGCTTCTTTTCAACTATTAATCAAATGTTGACACAGCACTCTTGATCGGCAGGTTCTAGGGCAGTAAAATGGGCACTGATGAGATTAGCATTCACTCTGTCACAAGAGTACAAATACAACTCAGTGCCAAAGGGTGAAACCTGCTTGTTAGAACTTGTGCACTGACGACAGAATTGGACATCTTCTGGTGTCAATGTCTTGGGAGTCTGCCCAGGGTGACACACTTCCATATTTTTACTGTGTGTTCTTATTTTCAACCTGCACTTAGTGTTGCCTGTCCAGATAGACTCAAGCTGTGGTTGTGCTTTACTCAGTGGCCACTGAGAGCAGGTGCACTGACTACCACAAAAATCTAATTTGCCCACACAACCACCAGTTGCTGCCTATTGAGCCACTGTCAGAGCTATTCTAGAAATTCCCATCACATCTGGAAGTTTCTACTCCAGCCTTCCATTCAAACTGTACAGCAGTTTTCTTACACCAATCCCCTTAGAGGTTGAGGGAAGATGATATGATACACCCATCAAATGCATCCTGTGCCGCTGCTTATCAAGAGAGACATAACCCCTGTGGATACTGGAACAGATCCTTTGCTGGATTTTTCACTACACCCTCTTTGTCCCCATAATAGCTGGCACAAAATAGGGTGTTTCTGTTCCTTTGTAACAAATTCGAGGTTTTAGGTCTGTAGAATGGTTCAAATGGCTCTGAGCACTATGGGACTCAACTGCTGTGGTCATAAGTCCCCTAGAACGTAGAACTACTTAAACCTAACTAACCTAAGGACAGCACACAACACCCAGCCATCACGAGGCAGAGAAAATCCCTGACCCCGCCGGGAATCGAACCCGGGAACCCGGGCGTGGTTAGGTCTGTAGAACTCCTCATTGATGTACGCCACAAGTCAACTACTAGGTTGGAGATACACTTTCCACAGAGGCACATATCATGCCTGAGGTCAACTACATAAAGGAATATATGACTGCCCTATGTGACAGGCTCAGTTAAATGCCACCACTGGAATCCCAGGCCCAGTCTCTCATTTGTAAACAAGAAACTTCTTCAAATCAATATCATTTCCAAACTTGTATGCTCTCTGTACTCAAACTCTGCTTTGGATAGTGATACTGCTTGTCTATACTGACTTGGCTATGAGATTCAGATTAGTCTTCTCAAGAACTGTGACCAACAATAGGCACGTTGATCTACTCTACATCATCTCAGCCACCACTGTGGAACTGATCATCTCCAAATCCAAAACAATCATTTGCGCTTTGACAGTCTTCAAATATTTTTATGTTCTTATTTGTGAATGATTCTGTTCTGCATGTAAATAGTATGCTGCACTCTTGCAACACTGAAAAATTTGGTCTTCATAGCTCCATATAAATGTTATTTGCTTCTCTCACTTTATATTTCAATAGAAATTCAAAAGCATACTTGCAAGCTTGTTTTACCCCTCCCCAACATTTCTTGACAAGTTAGATACAGATGTACGTGGTTTCCATATTCACAGTATTCCAGGTTTTCAGCTACTTGCATTTCACAAATAAAAACAGCTACTGTAAGTAATTCATATGAAATTTTGCTTATTTGCAAGTCATGTTTTCTTTTCATTTCTTACCACATTAATTACACAGATTTGCATATTTCTTGCACCTCCTTCATTTTCGTTCCTTTCATGCAGCTTTAAATTTCAAAAGAAAGCATGTTTTAAAGTATAAGACAGCAATTTAATCTGATGTGATATGGCCTTTAGCTCTCTAAATGTCTTTTAAATAATAACCAGGATTCGTGTTATGTTTAACAATTTAATGGTAATTATGGACAGAAAAGACAAACATTTCTTTACTTCCCTTTATTCTATGATACATCATCTGAATATAAAAATGATTTTTTTCTGCATGATTTGAATAACATACCTTCTCGAATGTCTTAATAAATTGTTCTGGATGGGCACCCTTCTTGAGAGGATTTATGAAGGGTCCTTCTACATGAACACCTAAAACTGTAGCTCCTTTTGGTCCACCAGCTTGTTTCTTCAACCTTGGTAGTACCTGCACCAAGTATTGTCCCATAAGTTCATGCAAAAAGACAATCTGAGCTCAATGCGGTATATATCAAGACATATAAGTAGATTGTAATATGCAATTCCAGGATTTTATCAGCTTGCTGTATTCAACATTTAGCGAGATTGCACAAAAATTACATATATTTTTCAAGAATTTTCGACTGTTTGTTTGTCTCAACATTAGTGTGCAGTCTTGTTAGAGGATATTTCAGTTGCTCTTAAATGTAATTACACTGTGCCATGAGTCACCAACTGCAATAATGGGCAAATATGTAGCTTTAGTGAAAAGAATGCAGTGGAGTAATGGGTTAGTAGCCCAAGAGTCAGCCTGACAATATTACTTCCAATGTACAAATAAAGAAAAAAGCTACTGTTTACTGTATGTGTGTGTAAGCAGAGAAAAGTAACGGAAATTCTGAACTAGTAACAAGCACAGAAGAAATTAGAAATATAATTAGTGATCAAATGCCGCTAAAGGAAAAAATTCCCAATTATGAGAACAGGTACCTCCCCCCCACCCAAATACAACAATTTGAACCAATTAGTAACACAATCCAATTCAAATCTCAATGTGGACCAAATCGTATATACTGTCATAGGATGGACAAAAAATAACAACCAGATGTGTCTGGTGAACGGCCACAACAGGTAACTTGAAGAGGGTGTCTCTTTGTGCAGGACATTTTTAGAATGGTGAGGTGGGCTCTAATGGATAAAAACATCTATTTATTATAGTTCTGTTCAATAGCATGGCTAATAGTCCATAAAATGGAATATCTTATCCATGCCCACTAACATTTCTGGCACCAGCTCTGTGAACTATGCAATAACTGTTATGGTACTGTAATCACCTAAAAGGCATCACTTTCATCCATGCAGATGACGCTCGTGACAGCTACCATCCTCTAAATTTCCTGGCAACACAATGCTACTTTTCTGCAGTAGTGGTTTTATTCATTTGTGGATCACTTTTACATTATATGAATGTGTCATGGTATTACACAATGAGAACGAAGACCATATTTCATACTAGCTTTCTGCCTGGCTAACTGCAGTGATCATTCTCATGAAAAACTAAACAACACAAGTAAGAGACAGATTGTGTTTCATACTTTTAAATTATTCCAAATCAACTAAATACAGGAGAAAAATACTAATAGGTCATTTCTCATCTCTATCCTATCTTATCCCCACAGTATTTATATACAAACAATGAGTCATGTATATACCATATTTTGTTGGGTTGGGTGGGGTTGGGTTGTTTTGAGGGAGACCAGACAGCGCGGTCATCGGTCTCATTGAATTAGGGAAGGACAGGGAAGGAAGTTGGCCGTGCCCTTTCAGAGGAACCGTCCCAGTATTTGCCTGGAACAATTTAGGGAAATCACGGAAAACCTAAATCAGGATGGCCGGGCGTGGGATTCAACCGTCATCCTCCCGAATGAGAGTCCAGTGTGCCATATTTTGTTGAAATTGCTTCAGGTGTTTATGAGTTATGCTTATATGTCACCCATTCATCTTCACAGTCAGCCATACGGATGCTATGGCTGTCTTACTGTCACCTTTTTTTTCCCCAAATGATATGTGTACCTAGTTTGTAAAAACTGCTTTAGTTGTTATGGAAGTATGATGATAAATCACTGTCTTTGGATTCCTCCCCCACCCTACACTCCCCTTACTTCTAGGGATGCAAATTTGTTGGCACCATCATCAACAACCTTAGCAACCCCTGAAAACTGTGGATTCAGTATTAATATCAGTCATTTTACATATCACAGCTGCTCACCCCTACATCCACCCCCAGGGGTGGTAGGGTTATACTATACCCACAGTAATTACACAGATTTTTCCAGCATAATAAATGTTGATGCCCTTTACGTATATGTGGCCGTATTTCATTGTCCTGGTGACACAATACTTCAATGGTCCAACTGGCCACCATCTTCAGGTGAGATTGCAGGTGCACAATCACACCACAATTGGGGTAACAGCAGATACAGTGGCTACAGTGGCTCGCTTTCACTCTGGGAACAGGGCGCTGCATGTGTGCGAGAAGTGAAAGGGCTGTCCTTTGTGAAGCAAAGAACTGCAGCAGCACCAACAGTACAAACAGTACAAACTGAAAAAAGCTATGAATGGCAAATTAAGATGCAGCTGATTGAAAACCACACCACTGTTGTTTTATATATGATAAAATAGGATTCCACATGTTGCTTAAAGGAAATCCTCTGTCTCTGTTAATGATGCCATTGGATAATCGTATTGCGATGGATTCTTTAAGCACACAATCACAGAAACAAGAAGCTGAAGCAATAATTTTCGTCTCTTTAAATGGCATATTATGCCCTTCTTTGAGACACTGTCAGCGACGGCAGACTTTTCAGGCTGGAACAAACGTATGTGACACTGATGTTCCCCACATTGGACATGAACCATATAAACAGTCTGCTCAATATATGCCTTTCCACAATAATACGGAATTTTAAATACTCCAGGCTTCCTCAATTCGAAATAATTTTTAACACATCCAAGAAGGGCTCTAGTTTTTGGCAAAGACAAAAAGACACTTTCAATATTGTATTTTCTGAGAACTCCTAAAATTCTCAAAGAAACACTCACTGCAAAGAGTAAAAAAGCAACTGATTGATAAGTGTCCATTGTTGGTTCACATGGGGTTCAAATGGAAAACCACGGACAATCTTATAATCAGTATATCCATTTCGCCTGAAAGCAACCTTAAGATAATCCAGTTCCTGCATCAAATTATCAGAATCTGAAACAGGATAAGTCCTCTTGACCAGTGTATGTAAGACTCCCATGCGCTGATATAGTGGATGACAACTAGTACCATGTGAGTATCGATCCATACGCATAGGTTCATTGATGACAAAATCTGAAATTTGCACACCATTTCCAAAACTGGATGTCCACCGAGTGGCAACAGGTGGCATTTTCAGATGAATCATGTTTAATGTTCCATCAGAGAGATGGCTATTGGCATGTATAGTGTGAAACATCTGAAAGAAAACACGCCACAACAATCATCAGAGCGTTATAGTCTGGGTACTTACATTATGGACTTACAGTAGGAACCAGCCCAGCATTTTTCTGAAGTAATTTAGTAAAACTGCAGAAAATCTGAATCAATATGGCTGGATGGGGTTTACAGCCTTCACCCTTCCAGAGATTCATTTGAGACAGCTCTCCATGCTAGTCTATCCTGTACAAGCCTCTTCAGTTCTGTATAACTACTAAAAACAAAATCTACTTGAGCCAGCTTACTGTTGTCAAGCCTTAGTTTCTCTCTACAGTTTGTACCTCCAATACTTCTCTTTATTACCAAACTGGACATTCTTTGATGCCTCAGATAGGAAGTTGGATAGCCAGCATACCTCATGGGGCACTTGCTGCAGACCTTGCAATCCTAGGGAATGATCCTTGGCTTTGTTTATACATTCATAAAAAGAAGTTACTTCATAATAATAGGGTCCGATACTACAGATAAAAATGTGACAAAGGAGAATTTCCTTGTGGTTGCCTCAGATATTGACTCAGATAGCCAGCACTAGGATCCATGGCCCTTCCTATCACTGATAGCACTCACTACAGACTTTGTGATCCTAGAAGGGGATCTCGGGGACTTATCAACATGCAACCACTAAGGATAAATCAGCCGACCCCTACAAACTCAGGCAGAGAACCATGTGTACCTGAATGTGCTATGTGTGAGTTCTACCTGGCCATTCCTTCATTACGGTGTTGGCTACAGACTTGAATTTGGTTTGGTGTTGCTATCAAGTGTACTACAATGACTGCAAAACTTTACTCGGAAGCAGTACATAACAATTGGCAGTGGGATACTTCCACTGTAATGTGTGAAACAGCAATCAGCAAAACTGGGTTTTGCAGTGACAGAGATTTTGAAACCACTGACATATACCAACAACAGCAAATGGAAGCAGTGGAAATACACCATCAATACCAAATAGAAACAATGGAAGTACACTATCAAGGGCAAATGAAAGCATTACAATTGCGAAACAGTGTACTCCAAGCTGCACTGAACACACAGGAAAACTCTGTACTGGTTACTTTAGCATTCCCTTCGTTCAACAATGATTTTGATAAGTGGGAGTTGTATGGAGTTGTATCTTCAGAGACTGACGCAAGACTTCAAAGATATCAATTGAATACAACAGATCCTTCTATAAGCATGTGTTATACGTGGAACAGTCATCCAAGAAAGTGGTACAATTGCTAAGAAAGTTGTATCCCCAAGAGGAACCTAATAAGTTGTCATTTTTATGTATTTCCAAAGTATTGCATGAACACTGAAATAAGAAAATGTACTTAAACAGCTAGGTTATAATTCAACCAGTGTCAGAATGCACCTGACCAATCACATCACAAGCAGATTGCAGATTCACAAATGCCCAACCGTCGTGGCAAATTTAAGTGTAAAATCCCCAGTACAAAAAATTGTATGCAAAGTAGTGAATTCAAGGCAGTGAGATTAGATTAACCACTGACTGCAAGCACTAAGGCATCAGATTTATTCATTAGGAGACACTTTAAGCATGGATCTTAGTGTTTAATTCACACGGTCCAGAGCAGTACAGCTCACAGATGAATGAAAGTGTTCATGTTGTCGTTGGCCTCAGCCTGGGCAAATAAACAGGTATTGTCAGTGAATTCAGTTAAATCAAGTAAGTTTCCTCATAGGGCTTCTCCAACTATGGGATTTATGGCATGAGCGATAAGCAAAAACAGTGTTTACATCTCAGCAGCATCCATAAGAACAAAATCATGTTCCTCAGTGATACGTCAAATGTTTACAACTCACTGTGCTGTTTTAGAGATGCATTTTTCTTTCTTTTTTCTTTAGGCAGTACAGGGTCACATAAAAAGTGTTTTCTGAGCAAAACTGGAAAAGATACCGAAGAGTCAGCGTGTACATAAGACCAGAAGTCAATGCAACTGAGTTACAAGCTTTCCACAAACCTGTTTAAGAGAGCTATCAATATGTCAAAAACTCATTTGCTGAGCTATTCTCCCCTGAGCTAAATTTTGCAACATACACAACTGTGCATATTAAAAGATGCGGCATTAAGGCATTGAACTCTCATATTGTTATAGACTCTTTCCCAATACCACAACCAGAAGATCTGTTCCCTTTTCTTAACATGCTAAACATTTGTAAAAGATAAAACATTGGAAAGACCAAGTTGGAATATCAACAATTACTGTAAGGACAGATTGTGATTCACCATAAAGATGACTTGCTGAGATGAAGACAGGTGCAATGAAAAGACTGTTGCACTGTAAGCTGTTAACCAGTCTTCCTCAGAAAAGGAGGAAACATACACACATTCACACAAGCAAGCACACCTCACACATACATGAGCACAGTCTTTGGCTGCTCTGACCAAAATGCAACTGAAATGTATTGAATGGGAGTGACAATCCAGAGTGGGAACAGATAGCGGGATACATGTGGGGGAGGAGGAAACAGTGCTGCTTGGCAAAGCCTGCAGGGACCAGAGGTGGCAGGACAAGGCTGCCAGTGACAGTGTCGGGAGACTGTGGGAGAGGGAGAGGGGGGTGAAGTGGAAAAGGGGAGTGATAAGGAGAGAAGCATGGGAGAAGAAGAGACCAATGAGTGCATTGGCAGCAAGCAATGCACAATGAGGGTGAGAGAATATGACTTGGGGTCCTCCCAAGTGATAGGACAGAGGGGGTGAAAACAGTTGGTTGGAGGGTATGGGAACAGTAGGTTATAGTCCGTTGAGGCCAGGACGATTTTGGGAGCAGAGAAAGTGTCGTAAGGATAATGGCCATCAAAGCAGTTCAGTAAAGCTGGTGGTGGAGGGGAGGATCCAGATGGCACAGGGTGTGAAACAGCCATTGAAACCAAGCATGTCATGTTCAGCTGCATGTTGTGCAGTTCAGGAAATCTGGTGCTGGAGAGTAGGATCAGATGGCTCAGGGTGTGAAGCAGCCATTGAAACCAAACATGTTAGATTCATCTGCGTGATGTGCCACAGTTTGGTGGTGGCCATTGCTCCTGGTGAACAATCGGTTGGTAATCATTTCAATATAAAAAGTTGAGCAATGATTGCAGCAGAGCTCATATATGGCATGGGTGCCCCTTTGTAGTTGGTTCTTGAGGAGGGGTGGGTGGATGGTAGGAGTATTTGGGGGAGGGAGGGATATGGCACAGTAAATCAGTTTGCAGGCTGGGTTTGGGGGACGGTGCCTTCACAAACAGATTTCCTGTGCCATATCCCCACACAACCACAAGCCTCCCACCATCCCAAAGAATCAGCTGCAAAGGAGTATCCCCTTTGTCATCCAACACCATCCCAGACTGGAATAGCTGAGCCCCATCTTTTGACAGGGCTTTCATTATCCATAGTTATGCCCTGAAATGAAGGACATCTTACCCAAAATCCTTCCCACCCTTCCTATAGTGCCATTCTGTTACCCCACCCAACCTGCACATCCTAGTTCATGCCTATGTCACTCCCAATTCCAACCCCTTGCCACAGAGACCATATCCCTGTAGAAGACCCACTCTGCACTGTTGCTCCTGTTCAACACATTTAAGTTGCATTCTGATCAGAGTGTCCAGAGACCATGTTTGTGTGTGTGTGTGTTTTTTGTTTTTTTCCTGAAGAAGTCTTTGGCCAAAAGCTTGCTGTGTAACAATCTTTTAACTGTGCCTGTCTGCAGCTCAACTTGTCATACTTACGGTGAGCAGCAATCTATCCTTACTGATATTTCTCAAGGATAGAACTATAGAATTGCTATTTACTGTTAGATGAAGAGTCTCAAAAGTTTGTAGCGATTAATGTCCATTTGATCTTTACAAATATCTATGGTTACCATTCAATATAGATACTGCTCTGTCAAATTCTCAAGAATTTCTAGAATGATTAATCAACAGAATTGCATCATGTTGCAGCTATCAGGCTAACACCATTGTTAGAGGTAAAAATATGAAAATATATAACAACATATGGGGAACATGAAATATTTTACAGTCAAGCTGAAGCACAGCTAAAAGGAGAATTCTTCAAGAATCTGATGAGTGTCTAAGGTTTGTTATAAACAAAGACAGACTACATCCAGAAGAGCTGGGGGGAACAGCGAGCACTAGCACTGCTGCCGATCCTTCACGATGCTTACACCATACCATGATCAAGACACGATGGGGACAACACCAGTGGAATAATATGCACAAGAAAATGAGAAACAAAATGCCAGACAAAACATAGGGGGGAAAATTGGGGGGGGGGGGGGGCGGTGGCGGCACAACCTGACCGGTTGGAGGTAAGGCCAATGCATCCATAATCAATGCCAATGTTAACTGAGGGACTCCACTTTCAGAGGGAAATTCAGATACTTAAACCTGGGAGGACAAACCATTTTCACAACAAAAACAGAGGACAGATGTAACCATGCAAGGGTTGCCTGATAACACTCGGGACGAGGAAGGTGAAAGGTGTATTTAGTGCAAAGGGCCAAAAGGCAGGGGCACTCCAGCAAAATATGGATCACCAAGAGGGAGGAGCCCTGCAACTACAAAGGGGGAGGGGGGGCTCACAGTGGAATAAAAAACCATGAGTCAACCTCATACGGCTGTTACGAAGACTGTACAGGATGGTACCTGCAGGGAGATGCAGAGGGCAGAACACCACATGGTGAGAGTCTCCTTGACTGCATGAAGTGTATTAGACAGGATGTAGTCCCACAAGGGTAGGTCCACAATTGAACAAAAAGAGATTTGACGTAAAGCTGCAAATCTGCCCCCAGAGGGATCACAGAGTACAAGGGGCAGGTGGCCACACCCAAGTCATACGATCGGCAAGTTCATTAATGGGATACCCTGCAGCCAGGAACCCAAAAGAAATCAACTGAACAAGCAGCAGCGCCAAGATCAGCAAGAAGGCTGTTGATGGCGGAGACCAAGGGATGGCAGGAAACACACCGAGCAAAAGCTTAAAGGCCACTTATTGAGTCCATACATAACAAAACTTGGTTGAGAGAGGACCCTTTAATAAAGCAGAGGGCCTGGTAGATGGCCATCAGTTCTTGGTAAACACACCACATGTGACAGGTAAGAGATGGTGTTCCATTCCAACAGAAGACGTGATCGATGGCTTTACAAATTAATAGCATCCTGAAATTCCTGTAAGAACAAGTAGAACAAACAACAGAACACCATTGCAGTGATGGAGGCTTTCGATCCCCAGAAGAGGTCTATCCATGTCCTGGGTTAGGAACCAACGAACGGCGGGCAGGGGTCAGGAGAGAATGTGGGGAAGAGGACGCGATGAGTTGATGGAGATTGCGGTGGAGCCCAACCAGTACAACCACATGGAGGTGGGCAGTGGGCGAGTTACGTCCAAAACCCATGAAAAGGTTGAAATAGGAGGTGTGAGCAGGGGAAGAGTGGTTAATGATGATATAGGAAACTGGGAGCTGGGACTGCTGAATCAAAAAAAGTGAAGGGACCGAGTGTCAACCAGAAGACTATAGACAGAGCTAGTGCGAAAGGAACCAGTGGCTAAACGGATACCATAACTGGGTCCAAGAGGAGCAGCTTGGAAGGGGCAGCTGATCCATAAACTTTACAGCAATAGTCCAGATGAGACTGAAGTAATGCACGATAAAGGAGGAGAAGAGTCAAATGATCCATGTTCCAAGAGGTGTGGGCAAGGAAGTGAAGAACATTGAGTTTACGAAAACAGCCAACCTTTGGAGGGCAGATATGGCTCAACCATGTAAGTCTGTTGTTAAAAAGAAGATCCGAGAAATGCAAATGGGGGGCCACGGTCAGGTATTAGGTGTCAAGGTAGAGCTCCGTATCAAAAGGGACCATAGTACGGTGACAGAAATGCACCACCCTAAACTTAAGGGGAGAGAATTGAAAACCGTGTGACAGTGTCCATGCGGAAGCATGCTGGATGTACCCTAGAGCTGTTGCTCCGCAGAGGCCACCAACTGAGAGCTAGACCAAATACAGAAATCATCCACATACACAACAGGGATGACAAACAAGCCCGTAGAGGCCATAAGTCCATTAATAGCAATGAGATAAAGAAGGACACTTAATATGGAGCCCTACGGAATGCCATTCTCCTGGGGCTGCTCAGAGCTGAGAATGGTATCAACCTATAGTCTGAATGATTCATGGAACAGGAACTAGTGAATAAGACTCAGGAGCGGGCCCCGAAGACCCCACTCATGGAGTGTAAGGAGGGTGTGGTGGCACCAAGTTAAGTTGTAGGCCTTATTACAACAGGAGAAAACTGCAAAAATATGGTGGCACTGAGAAAGGACTTTCAAGTTTGGAAAAAGCATTGCAGTTCACCTTTCTCACAAAGAGCTGGCTTCATTTTTGAGTAGTTACAGGTCTGCGTGTTTGTTTTTTGGGGTGCAAAAACAACTAGGATCATATGCGCCCATATCAGGAACTTAGAACACTAAGAAAAAAAAAGTAGTTCAAAACGACTACACATTAAGCCCAAGCAACAGAAGCAAAGACAGCTAAAAACAGGGACTTGGAGAAAGGTCCATAAAATACACTATAGAGAAACGGAGGTCCTGAACTAAAGATTAAATGTCCTTCACCGTATTGCTACGATGGATAAAAAGCAAAACATGGTCCACAGCCCGTGCGTCATTCGCTAAAGCAGCCAGTAATTCAGACGGCAAACATAAATGAGAACGTAAGTGGTTAAAAAAAGGGCATTCCATCAGGAAATGGTGAACCATCAGAGGTTGAGGGCAATGAGCACATAGTGGTGGGGGATCACCACTGAACAAATTGCGACGGCTAAAAAGACAGTGTCCAATACGCAACCTAGCTAAAATGATCTCCTCGGGGCAAGAGGGCCAAGAGGAGGTCATTCAAACTGATGGGAGAGGCTTAATTCCAGTGATGGTGTCAAAGTGACACCACCTGCTAACAGATGGCAACACAGAGACCATCAGAGGAAGTGGAAGAACAGCAGTGTCAGCAGTCTTGTTTCCCATCAGGCTGGCTCTACCAAGAGTGAGCAAGTCACAGCTTTCCTGTACCCCTTGCAATAGTAGATAGACAGTGTACAGCACACTGAGGCTCTGAAAGGCACTGAGAGAGTCAGAGCAGATGACGCAATAGAGAAGCCCATGTTGCCAGATGTACTGCGTGGCCTGATACAGGGCGAAGAGCTCTGCTGTAAATACTGAGCAGTGTTCCGGAAGCTGATACCAAAAAATGTCAGTGCCACAGTCAGTCCGAGAGCCATCAGTGTACACAAAGGTACTATCGTGAAGTTCTGTGTGAAGGTCATGAAACTTACGGCGATAAAGCGAGGTTCGAGTAGTGTTTCTGGAAGCGAATGAAAGCCAAGGTGAACACACGCTACCACATGAAGACAAGATGGTGAAGGGTTCACACCCATCGGGAAAATGGCAGGTAGCAAGAGGTTAAGCTGCCAGAGCAAGAGCTGAAAGCGAATTCCAGGAGGTAACAGAGAAGAGGGATGCGTCCCATACTGGCGACCAAAGGAGTCATCAAAGAAGGAGGCACAGGATGGGCAGCAAGGCCTGGCAGACAAACAGCATCTGTATCTGCCAAGGAGAGTCACAGCGTCACGGCAGCGGTACTTCGGCTGCGTCGGCATACGGACTCTCAACCACGCTAGCGTAAAAGGCACCAATGGCCAACAGAATGCCATGATGGTGGATAGTGTTGAGACAGCATAAGAGGGATGGACATGCAGATGCAGAAATGAAACACCCACAGTCTAGTTTCGAACGGACAGCGGACTGATACAAACAGAGATCTGCTCCCCAGGAGGTACTGCTGAGGACACATAGGACACTGAGGGACAGCATACAGTGGGTGGCCAGGTTACACACATGGGAAGAGCAAGAAAGTTTCCTATCGAGCACGAGCCCCAGGAATTTAGTAGTTTCAACAAATGGAAGAGTAACAGCCCCAAAACGTAAAGACGGTCAAAGAAACCAATTGCGTGGCCATAAATTCATACAAACTGTTTTGTCAATGGAAAAGTGGAAGCCGTAGTCGATGCTCCACGAGTAAAGACAATCGAGGCATCGCTGAAGACGCCACTTAAGGAGACAAGTCCATGGAGAACTGCAGTAGATGGGAAAATCTCAACGAAATGGGAGCCAAGATGCCTGGCAGGAGACAGGGCGTAATGGGGTTAATGGCAATAGCAAAGAGGACAACACTCGGGACTCTGTGGCACTGTTTTCCTGGATAAAGGTATCTGACAAGGCAGAACCCAGACGTACCTTGAAAACTCGGTCTTTTAAGAATTGCTGAAGGAAATGGGGCACGTGAGCACGGAAGGGGCATGCGACCATGGAAACTCCACGTGTAGAGACATGGAGGATACCAGTCCTCCAGCGGAGTCATAAGATTTCTCCAAATCAAAAAATATGGCCACAGTCTGAAAACCATTCATGACATGGGTTGTCAAAGTGATGAGATGGTCACCTGCAGAACGGAGCATTCAAAATCCACACTGTGCATTGGTTAGTAAATTGCGAGACTCGACCCATCATACCAGCCGGGTATGAATCATACATTCCATCACCTTGCAAAGACAGCTGGTACGAGAAATGGAGCGAAAACTAGAAGGAAGGTGTTTGTCCTTGCTGGGCTTAGGTAGGGGTATGACTGGCTACACACCAGCATCTGGGAAACCTGTCTGCTGCCCAGATGCGATTGTACATACGAAGGAGAAAGTGCTTGCCCACAAGAGAAAGGATCTGCAATATCTGAATGTGAACACTGTCCAGCCCAGGGAAAGGATGAAGTGAGAGCACGATCTAACTCCATCATAGTAAATATGGCATTGTAGCATTCATAATTCTGAGAAGAGAAAGGTATTGCCTGAGCCTCCTCCACTCATTTCTGCAATATCTGAATGTGAACACTGTCCAGCCCTGGGATGGGATGAAATGAGAGCATGATCTAACTCTGTCACAGTAAAGATGGCATTGTAGCATTCACGATTTTGAAAAGAAAAAGCTATTGCCTGAGCCGCCTCCACTCATTTCCAATGGCGGAAGGAAGTATGATAGTGGGAAGACCTCGAAATCTCCGCAAAATAGTGACCCAAGGTATTGGAGATAGCAGTATGGTCCACTAAGAGGTCATCTGCTACTGTCAGGCCAGAAATTGGCGAATGGACCTTGGTCCCCGACAGCCATTGAAGGTTGGCCCACATGACAGAAGACAGTGTGGAACTGTTAAAAGAACTAGAAAATGAAATCCAGCTAGCTTTTTTGCTATACCGAAGAACGTGACAACACTGTGCACGCTACTGTTTGTAATGTATGCAGTTGGCCATCACATTATGATGATTAGGTTAATGTTGGTAAGATCTTCTACCTGATCATTGCAACTGGGGCAATGTTGTTCATCAAAGGTTGCTATGGAGGAGTAAAGCCTCCAGTTGGCCTTAGAAAGCTGCCATCTGGGTGTGCATGTAGGTGAGGTGGGAGTCAGAAACTATAGGATAGCACACATGAAATGGTCTATCAAGTACGTGTCAGAGAGAACAGACCGTTTGGGATGATGGGCAAGCTGGGCAGTGCAGAAGGAGAGGTCCAAACAGGAATAGGTGTGAGTGGAGTCTGAAAGGAACATGGGTGCTCCTGTGTTAAGGCAGATGAGGTTAAGGTGATTGAGAAGATCGCCAAAAGGGCACCTCTCTGACAGGTTCCACACAATCCGCAAAGGGACAGTGTTCATTAATGTCATGATCAACAGAAAGGGGGTGAGAGGGTTGCCCAATAAGCTAGAGGAAGTTTGCACTGGTGACGCTGAGGGATGTGAACAGTACAAAGGGAAAAGGTCAATTGAGGAAGGAAAATGTGGACTGCAACAGTTTGAAGCCAGGTAGTCAGGGAGATGGGTTGATTATGAATGTCACTCCATATGAGTAGCATGACTCTCCCACTCTCCCATGAGATGAAATGCCATCCTCGGGGGGGGGGGGGGGGGGGGGGTCAATGTGGACCACGAAGAAATGCGAGAGCTCAAAGAGATCATGAGGATACAATTTTGTCTCCTGGAAGCAGAGGACAAGCAGGTGCTGCAATTCTAAGAGCAGCCGTAAGCCCTCTTTGTTGGGTCGAAGACTGCGAACGTGCCACTGGAGAAGAGTCATAATGAGGAAAGGGGAGGAGGGAAAAAAATGAAGGGGTGTCACCTCAGTGGATGCCGAGTGCCAGCCTTTGAAGACTCACTGATACGGGGCGCAGATTCTGGAGGATCCTGGTCCATGAGATCTATAGATGCGTCAGCATTCTTCCTCTGTCGATCTGCAGAGTCCAGGGCAAAGAAACGGTTGGTGTTTGCACACCAGCGACACGGAGGTCAGCCGGGTGAGGGTGGCACGTGGTGACACCGTCGAAGGGGATCTCTGAGTCGGCGAAGGAGAAGACCGTTTGCCTCTTTTTGACTTCTTGGAGTCGTTCCGGTTGGCAGAGGAAGACATAGGAAGTCTTCATGGGAGTACTCCTTCTGTTCTTTCTGGTCTGCCAGTTGTGTAGCAGGTGACTTTACCCTGTGAGGTGAATGTTTGGTGGCTTGTTGCATAGCTGGAGGAGGAGATAGGATGCTACCATGACACTTCGAGATTTCACAACTGTGGTGCTGAATTTGAGGTCACATGCCTGTGTGGCCATGTCCTTCATGGAGAAAGATGCAGCAACAAAAGTACTGTAAGTGCCAGATGGTAGAATGCAGGCTTTACAACTAGTCAACAACTTGTGAGCATCCGGGTAACGCATTTTTTTCCTTCACCTGGATCTCCTGGACAGCCCTATCATCAAGATACATGGGACAATCTAGGGAGGAGGCAGCATGGTCACCATTGCAGTTGATACAGCAGGGAGGAGGCAGACAATCGCCCTAGTGAGTATCCCTGTCGCAGGTTACACATTTGGCCAGGTGTCAACAGGACATTACAGTGTGGTTGTAATGATGATGCAGGTAGCAGTGCATCAGGTTCGGAATGTACAGTCGCACTGTGATAACTTCATAGCCTGCTTTGATCTTTGACAGAACATCACTCTATCAAAAGTGAGAAAAAGAATGCATGTAGGTACTGAGGATGCATCTACCTTTTTCATCAACCAATGGACTGCAATGACACCGTAATCAGAGAGATACGTTTGGATTTCTGCCTCAGTCACACCATCAGGCAACCTAGTGTAAATAACACCATGGGAAAAAGTCAGCGTTCAATGGGCCTCGATACGAACAAGATAGCTGTGGAGAAGTGAGGCTGCAAGTAGTAATTGTGCTTGAGAATCAGAAGTAGTCTCCAAAAGCAAAGTGCCATTTCATAAATGAGAGCCGGATTTCACAGGACCAGCAATTGCATCAACACCTTTCTGAATAATAAACGGATTTACCATGGCAAAGGACTGACCATCTTCAGTATGTGAAACCACAAGAAACCATGGTGCAGCTGGGAGTGTCTTTGAATTGTTAGGTTTGGTAGACATTGACTGTGAAGAAGATGAATGGCTCATTGTGAGAAAATCCCCCATGATTGCCAGCATCTCCAATGCACGCTCCTTCCAACTGGGGACACCCTCAAATGGAGGCGCACCTGCCTTAGGCGATTGCTCACTCCTCAGGTCACATCGCCCAAAAACCTAACAGAAGGACCTATTGGCAATTTGGGAAGGTAGCAGATCAGGCAGTCACCGCTCCCTGGGCCTGGCCTGTACCAGGGGGAATGTGCGAACCCTACCTGTCAACCTGGGGCTGGGAATTAAAGTGTTACCTGGTCACCTGTTAACGTCAGACACATTGGCTGGCCTTAAGGAGCACACAGGGAGGAAGAAGAAAAAGAGGAACCTCAAACACTGAAGCAGAGGAAGGACAGGCGAAGGGGAACAAAGAAAGAAAAAAGGAATGAAAAACAGTGGAGAAACTGTTCTGATATCAGCTACTGAATATGCACAACACATTTCCAAAGCATCCCAGGCATATTCCCCAAGAGAGGGGAAAAAGAATCGCTAGAGGATAGATTTGCAACACTAATGAGAAAAGATGCTGCAAAGGCTGGGGCCCCAGGATAGCCAAGCATGAACTCACCAAATAGCGGCGAGCCTCCTGGAGAAGCAGTTGTATGTCTTCCCCCATAGCCAATGAAACACTGGCAGAAATCTTATGTGGACACCAATCACAGAGTTTGCTCCACCTTCCCCACAACAGCATAATGGTTCACTATTCTGTCTACATTTCACAATTGGAAAAACGATTTAGGCATGAGATTTTTGGTGCACGTCCGAGATGGGTTCCCACGACTGTCAACAAGAAACTGTACTGTTTTGATAATTCCATTTGTTGTGGTTAGAGATATCATTATACTTCCTGTATACATAATTATTTACTGATGCTATATTTGTTTTTCAAAATTTTTGTTGTAATTTATCTGAAATACTTGAAAACTGCTCCACTCCATTCTCAAACTCTGTGCCACTGGTACAGCAACCATGATAATGTTATATAGAGAATTCAGTCATTGCAACCACAACTGAATTTTCTCTATGAAAAACGCTCATTCAGAAAGTTTGCTAGCTGGTATGGATCAGTTACTACTTTATTCTGATCCATTTATGTATTTTATTAAGCTTTTATTTGGCTCTCCCCAATTACTGTTTTATGACTCCCAAGCTATTCTGATTTTATTCTCTTCATTATATATTATTGAGTCATTAGATGACCTTTTTTTGAGTAAAACCATTTTTGAGTAAAACCATTTGTACCTTGGATAAAAATGTAAAAACTCTGTCTTCCTAAGACTTTTCCAGGAAGTGAAGTAATGGAAAACATAGGACAGAATAATGACAATATTATGGAAAGGATATATTACCACTCACCATATAGAGGAGATGTTGAGTCGCCAAGAGACATAACAAAAAGACTGCTATACATTTGAGCTTTCAGTGAAAAGGCCTTGTTGTAAAGTAGAAACACACATACTCTCACAAGCAAAGCTCATATACATGACCACTGTCTCTGGCTGGCCTCAGCAGACTTGAATAAAGTTCCATGTAGACTTGCAATTTTGAGACTTTCTTCCAAAACTGATTTTACTGACTTGTTTGGCACAATTGATCTGACAGTTAATGATTTTTTACAGCTGCATTACACTTTTCCTTGTCATATTTGTGGCCATATGTTCGATCACCAATGCTGAAGATTTTGTTACCCTTGTTGCACTGTAGACAAGAGGGGGCATGCCAAAACCGTGATTGATGTTTATGAGGGCGTTGCTTGTTTCTTCAGTGACACGTGTTTATATCTCAACACAAAAGTATTTTAATTTTTGTGTTTGAGACTTTATCTAGAATTTTGGTTACTTTTTTAAGTATCCACACTACCTCTAGCTGATTGATATGCACACTAAATGTTGATGTCAAGCCCTGTCAGTTTAATAACTATTATTTAACAGTTGTAAGAAAATTAAATGCCTACAGCCATTCTTATGATTCTATTTATTCTGAAGCTATCAGTTTCAGCACTTCAATGTGCCACCTTCAGGCCATAGTTGATGCTGAAGGGGTTATCACAATCAATATATATGATGCATCCGTGGCCAACAAAACTGGTTTATGCAGACTGTCTGTAACTGTGATGTCTTCTCTCCAACCATCAACTGCCAACAGTTGACAGTTGATGTATTCATTTTGGGAGTCCAGCCAGAACATATCATCATCTGGATTGAATATTTTGGTGGTCCACCTGGCCGTCATCTTCAGGTGATAGACCATCGTCCTGTCTCACCAGAACTGCGAGACAGTGTGATGCCCTACTTACCTGAAAATAGCGACCAGGTGGACCACCGAAATATTGTGTCCAGATGACGACGATATGTTCCAGCTGGAGACCTGACATGAATACAACCAATTATTATGCCGGGAAAGTTTATGGAGCCACAGTTGACAGTTGATGGTTGGAGAGAAGCCATCACAGTTGTAGATAGTCTGCATACACCAGTTATGTTGGCCATCAATGCATCATATATATGGACAGTGATAACCCCTTCAGTATCAACTAAGGCCTGAAGATGGCACATTGAAATGCCGAAACTGATAGCTACTTAATAAATAAAATCATAAGGACGACTGTAGGGGTCTTTTTCTTACAAAAGTGTATGGCCGTGGTCCCCCAGACCTCCAGTCAAAAGGATGGAAATACAAAATATTTAACAGTGTTTCTCATCAATAATGGTACGAAGTCCATGTCTCTGTCTAAACTGTACCTTTTTTTAGATAAACGCATGATCTACCACCATACAGTTTGAGTCTGTCCTTTAACACAAAAATAATATTAAATGCTGGATTTATCTCACCCTAGACCAGTGAGCAGTTGAAAAAAAAATAGGGGGGAGTTCAGCTACAAATTGCTCTAGGCTATTTTACTTTTTATTGACCACATGTTTCGAAGAATTTCTAAGTATGTGAAACATATAATGTTACTTCTTCAAATGATTTTTTTTTGTTTTTCTTTATGACATCTAGCAAATGTGCATTTTGAAATGTAAGCAATCTTATAAATACTTGCTGCAGAAATTTTTAAACTGATACAGACATTCTTTAGGCAACGGAAACTGTTGTCTTCTCTTACTGATGACAGCAGATTTGGTCGTGCATGGCCCAAATTCATCTCCTACACTTCCACAACTAGCTATTTTAATCTTCACTTGCCAGTCCTCTATTGTAGTAGGTCACACATAGTGAGACCCCACCTAGTGATAGTCATGGCTGATATTATCACAATATCACAATATGCGTGAAGTCAGGTGCCATCAGTATCATTACTCCACATTAGTTCACTCCACAGCACCATTATGTCACAACTGATCATAACTGCTGAACAGCTCAACAAAGTTATGTTGGCACCACAGCTCAGGGAAGCTATTTTGTTCAAATTATCACCAATCTTATATGTCCCATTTCTGTCAAAACTGTTGCAATCCACTATCACTACTTGTAAAATATTTATGTAAAGAGCCGAAGTTTTCTATTACATGGTTGATCTCTACACTTGGTTTGAATATGCTAATCGCTTAGTACACCGCCCATAAAATTTTCTGTACCAGAGTTCACACACAGACCATGGATACTACATAGTACCAGTACTTTCTTCATCCTAACATTTTGCACACTCCTAGGCTTTCTGATCATCGTGCAAGTGTGCAGCACATTTTTGGCTCCTGGGCCTATAGTGCATTCAGAATTACTAACGGATTGACAGTTCGGAAGTAGCACAGGTGAGTGCGGAACAGAGTTGCCTAAGTCCCGCACGGAACTCGCGCGTAATCTCGTATTTCATTCAACTCGCTCACACATGCTAACAATTAGATCTTTAAATGAGGAGCCGATTGTAATTCGTTGTGAAATAGTTTCAATGTGTGATGGTTTCATTTTTATTATTTTTTTAATGTTTATGTAGACAATAAAACGACAGTTTTTAAGAAACAACTTTCCGACGACGTTATCGAATTTTCGCCATGCGAGAAAGTTTTTTGTTATTGAAGTTAGGTGTACACATTATGCGAATGAAATGCCAAGAAAACATCAAATTTTCATCTGTTTCAAACCATAGCTGTGTCTAAGATCTCTAACGCGAGATACAGGACTGTAAATAATATGACGCGCAATCGTCTGCTCGCGTACAGTAGCGATAGGCAACAGATCTCTACATTTGTGAAGACCTGATATATTTCTGATATGTATCCTTATTTCCAACACAACAAAAAGTAAAATAATGCGTGTTTGGTATCTTAAATTGGGCAACATCTATTCTGAGAAACAAAAACAATACAAAAACGGCCAATGTATTGTAGACATTATTTTGTATACTGTAATATGTATGCACAGACTGAATTCTATAAATATACTTTCTTTGGAATTCATATTTGATAATGCCGCCATATTAAAATTTCAACACTTAGTGCGAATTAATTATGATACGCCAGTACTTACAAGTGCAAACTGTGCACTCTGCAAACGTGTAGCTGAATCCGTTTGTGCTGCATCTCTATGTGGATAATGGTAAAACTCCACTGACGTCACTCTCGTCGCTATTACAGACACGAAGTTTCGCTGTCACTATTGTCATTTAAAGAGATAATCATCTCTTCCACTTAAGTCTCCAAAGCACCTTAATCCTGCCATGCTCTTTCCATAATGTTGTGTGTGTGTGTGTGTGTTTGACAGCTTTTTCTTCTAGTCTTCAGAGGTAACGTGAGTAATAGCTTCTTTAGTGCGTGGTTCTACTGCGGAGAGCGTAAATTATTGGTTGTTCCTGGCAATGTAACCTTTAATTTGGACCCGTATAAACTCCACAGGATTGAAGTGGCAATGGTACGGTGACAGCCTGACGATTGTCTGCCCATATTTTTTTGCCAGTTCGTCGATTTCATATTTTGGAAATTGTGGTTTATGCAAATTTATGTTTGCCATAAGCTCGACCTTCTTAAAGTCATCAGATACATTTACGTTACGACACTCAAGCCAATTAATCATTTCGTCCTTTCGCTTTGCCATGGTAGGTGTTTTATCAACAACAACTGTATGATAGGGAGCATTGACTAAAACAATTTTTGACGGTTTATCTAGATTGGGTATTAGAGCTTCTACAAACCACTTTGTGAGTGTAATGTGGTTCATATCTTCATGATAATCTCCTGTCTTCTTCGATTTAAAGAGGAGACAGTTTGGTACGAAACCTTGCGAGGTGCCTGCATGCAGTAGAATCAACTTGCCCCCCCCCCCTTACCAGATGGCATCTGCATTGTTCCCTTAATCGTGTTGTCTGTCCATCCCTGATTAACTACGTGACCAGAATTAACCAACGTTTCATCGAGCCAAACCACTTCATTAACATTTATGCTAAACATTTGTCTTAAAAAATCGGTATCGCCGTGCAGCAATATCCTCCCTTTCCATCAACAGCTTACGGCCGCAAAATTGTCCGTAGTGAAATCCAACGTTGCGCAAAACTGTTAATAACGATTTTCGACTGCCCCGAAAAAGTCCTGATTCTTTAAGTGTCACCAATAACTTTGAGAGTGTGGGATGTTCCTTTCTGCGATAATAATCGTATACATGTCGACGAACTGCATCCTCTGCAAATGAATCTAAATTCGTAACATGCTTATCCATAGAACGTTTCTTCCCGGGAGTACCAAGTTTGGACGGTTCTCCAACTTCCTTTTCTGTCTCAAACCGTTCCTTCCCAATTTTTACGACAGTGTTTTTGTTGATATTCAGGGCTGCTGCCGTTCTATCTGCTACCTTGCTAACAGAGAGTAGCAAGTTTTTCACTCTCAAAGTAAGCTCTCAACGAACAAACCATTTATCTACACTGTCCTCGTAAAGCAATCTCCTGTCCACGAGAGCGACGCCGAACTTTTCCCCTTCTAACTTTCGATGCACTTTCTTCTGACATGTTAAATAAGACACAACAAATAACTGTCACAGAAACAATACGGGTAACTCCTAAACTGCAATGAAACAAACACGACACGCATGGATCTCACAGACTCGTCGCAACTAAATCGCGGCACAAGCGGAATTGTTGTGTACTGAGATTTGGCAACTAACGGTGCACGTGCCCGCTGGGCTGTGGCTACAGGCATCACGGGATTGGCTGAATCAGAGCCGTGCCTCCGGCGCGGCCTTCTCCCTACCACTTCCGTCGCAGCTGTCAACATTACAGTAATTTTGAATAGACTATCCATGAGTCTCTTCTACACTTCACTCTGGCAATAGTTGATACCTGTTTTGTGCATTTATGATGAATCTATCAGGCTATGTACACTTTCTCCCTCCCCTTTCCCTCTCAACCATGATTGTGGGTAGTTATTTCCTTGCTTCCTTCAACTGTACCTGAAGGGCACAGATTTTTCCTTTCCGGCTGCTCTATCAAAGATTTCTGCAGTTCCAGGAGAGAGCCTCTACAGCTTCGTTGACGTTCTCACCCCACGACATTCCCACCAGTCACAATATTTTCTTGAAAACTGGGAAATATTCACTACCCTTTCACAGCTATTGAATATAAAAGTGATGTACTCAGTTCAAACATCACAGCTACCTGAAATATCTACATTTAATGAAAATGACATTTCAGATTAATTTGTTCGGTGTTAAGTTACAGCATAATTTTGTGGGAAGGGGCACCTTTACAACATATACGTTCACATTACTTAAATTACAGAAAAAAATAATAAGGAACATTAAATGAAGAGAATCAAATATGCCAATATTTAAAGAACTAAAGGTACCAGCTGAACTCTTATGCTGGACAAAGTTCAAATATGTTCCCAATACTAATATTTTCCCGAGACATGTTACAATCACAATACAAAGAAATGTAACTGTTTCCATGAGCCAACACATAACAAACTGGGGTGACAGTTGAAGCCACTACATGCTGGTCCAAAAGTGCACGAAAAACTCTCCTCTAATCTAAGAATTAATGAATTTTAATTAAAAATTGTTTTTATAGCAAAGCTGTTTCATAGAAGCATATATATATATATATATCGCGACCGCGAGACCGCTCTCGCTCTTGCTCTCGAATTAAGAATTACACATTAATAAATTCTTCTACGGAGTAAGAAGAATAATCATAACAAAAGGTATGATTTTAGTTTGTGTATGAAGTTATGTTTTTCATCTATTATATTCTTTATAATTATTATTTTTTATCTGATCCTGCAAATTACACACTGTACAAGGAATGCGCTCGTAATATAAGACAAATATGCTTAATAAACAATGATTATATATACACTTTTTTCCTTCTACATGAGAATTTTAGACAGCATACAGATAGGTCTATGATTTTAGTATTTACTGCTATCTTAGAATTTACCTTTAGTAACTGAAATTTCAGAACTACCAACAGACAAAAAAAAAAGTGCATGCACTGTCTTAATTTACGGAAGAAATAATTTCTCCCTCAGGTGGAAGAGACAGATAGGTTGGGGAAGGTTAAAAAGGAAGGACAGGTCAGTCAGGTCCCAGGATGACAGGGACCCACCTACTGTAACACATCAGAAGTGAATACTTAAAAATAAAGTAAAATAAAAGCAAATAATTTAGAAGTAGAGAGGACCAATCACCAAACAGCAAAAGTATTAGTCATTAAAGGATTTCTTCTGAAATCTAGCAGTTTTCATTCTCTTTTGTGTGGGCCTATCGGCGACAACAATGCTTCTGCTCTTTGGCGAGTGGTCTCCTTTACTGTAAATTACGTGCATTCTGCAGAACTTTTCTTACTATATGACAAATAAAACTACATATTTTTACCTGCGTGACACCAGTAAGAGTGCCACATTTTTATCTTTAAGACTTATTTTTACACTTGCATTTATACTTCATTATTTGAACTTCCTCGTGTTACTACCAATCTAACAGGTAATTATAATGAAAGTGCGGCTGCTCAAAGAGATCCAGTGTGAGGTGTGATTATCATATCAGTGAAACTTGGTATATAGGCGAATGCATGAATGCTGAACCTATTTACACTGGAAAAAATTAGTTCCAATTTTGGCCACCAGGTTCAAACCTGGCGCTGTGAATATAAAAAAGATGTATATAAATGTTTCTATATGTAATGGATTAGGAACCGGATATGGGAAGAAAAGGTTAACCAAGTGAGAAAGGCATTATGTTGATTTTATTATTAACCACTTCTTACAAAATTTGTTCAATATGAGTACCGGAAATGTTGACAAGATGCCTCATCCATAAAATGACTTGATCAACAGTTGCTTCCAGCAGTTTCAGTGGAATCTGAGCACCTTGTTCCTTTTTACTGGCCTTCAGATCAGGTAGAGACCAAGCATATCCCTGATAAATGCATTCTTTTAGATATCCTCAGAGCCAAAGCTCACACAGATTCAGATCAGGTGATCTTGCAAGCCATGCATCTAGAAAACTTCTGGAGATAACATGTTCATGGGAGGTTGCAGTAAGCAGATCTTTCACTGGGTGGAGTGACATGAGGTGTTGGACCATCTTGCATGAAGACAGTGGTTTCCACAGAGTTGCACTCTTCCAAAGCAGGAGTCACATGCTGTACAAGGACTCGTCGATAATAGTGCACCTGATAGGCTCTCTTTGTCTATTCTCTTCAAAGAACGGACCAAGAATAAAGGTGCTTGTGAATCCACATCACACTGTCACATACAGTGAGTGCACTGGCTCTTCGTGAAGATATATGCGTTAACAGTACCCAACATTCGGCAGTTCTGGGTACTCACTGCTCCTGTAATGTAAAATGTGCCTCATAACTCCACAGAATATTGCCCAGCCACATGTCATCATCAGCTTCATTCTGTGCCAAAAACTGAAGAGCAAATTCAGAAAATTGCTGCAGGTGATGAGATTTCAGTTGCTGAACCGTCTGGATTTTGTACAGGTACCAATGTAAAATAGACCACAAAACTTTCTGTGCTGTTGACCACGGAACAGACAAGTCTCATGGCACTGCACAAGCTCTAGCACTTCCCAGGGCATATGCCAAATGGTCAGTTACAGTAACAGCAACCTCATATATAACTTCCACTTGGAGAAGACAACTTCCTCTTCCAGGTGCCACATGAAGCTCACTGTTATTTTCAAATTTCAGTATCATCTTTAAACCATTTAAAGATATCGAGCCTTCAGATCTTCTAGCCAGTTATACTCCTTCCACGCAGCACTGTAATAGCTGCTGTGTACATAAAAAGTTTTCACTAACAGTGCACGTTCTCTCTTCTCAATAGCCATACTGTTCACTCTCGTTGTGGCTTGTCAAATTAAAGCATGGATTTCATACCATCATACAAACAGTGTACCCTGCCAGATTTGCATCTGGTGGTCAAAATTGTAATTAACTGTTCTTCCAGCATCTACCAAGTTTCACTGCCATATGATAACTGATAATTACAGGCCACAATGGATCTCAGTTAATAGCTGTACTTTAATTAACAACCACCCAGTACTTGTAACCTAAGTGCAAAGTTGATTTTTTCTATTCTTACACTAAGAAATATCTTATAACACTAATAATTCATTCATTTAACTAAAAGTTTGATTTATAAGTATTGCTTTAGTTTCACTCTGAATACCTGTACAATACTAATTTCATTATCATTGTTATTATTATTCTGTGTGTTTATTTCTGACTAAGCAAGACCCTTACATACTTCTGTAAGAGATGCAGAGCATCAGTGAATTTTCTTTCTATATCGTGTTATACTCATAAATGTTGCAATTTGTCTGAAAAAATTACCCTGTTGCTAGCTACAAACTTCATCAGTGCATACAACTGACCTGCAAGTTCAGACTTGAAGAAACTTCTGCAGGATGTTCTTTTAGAAACACTGTACATTAATCTCAGTGCAAGTTTTAAAACAGTGTCCATTCCTGCAGAATTTCCCCAGAAAGTTATACCACAGGGCAATATAGAATGGAAAAATGCAAAATATGACATATGCATTATTTCTCTATCAACAAAGTGAGAAGTGGATCCAAAGCAAATCATGCAGAGCCAAGCTTCTTAAGCAGCTGATCAATTTGCTCATTTAATTTCAAATGACTGTCGATCCATTTTTCATAGGAATTTTGTATTGTGGGTTCATTAATTTTCTTATTGTTTGTATTCATTTTCAGGAATTTGAAGCTTTCCATTTAGTCTAAAAAATAATATTGGTTCCTGAAAAATTTTGTGTTAAGCTATTTGCTGTGAATTATTTGTGTACTTCATTACTTACTGTCTCGTTTGTAAACAGCGTTGTTGAGGTGGGCCCTTAATCAGAATACTGGTATCATAATCAATCATCATAATTTTTTCCCTTAATTAATTTCATGTAACAACACATTGTCATTAATTATAAGTGACAGATCATTAACGTAGAGCGTGGAAATAATGATGGACAAACCTGGCAGTAGTTCATAGACTGTCTTGTGCAGGTTGACCTTTTGTTTTGCCTATTTGGACAACGTGTTAGTGTACTTGTCACGCGCAAGAATCAACATTGCCAGCACATGGGAGAAGTATTTGAGCATTGTGAAACTACAGCATTTTGCAGACGAGGAGTACCATCCACTACAGCACGAGTTCCCAACCTTAATGAGACCTCCAGGCATGCCACAGCATTTTATGCATGATACGGTCCACCATGTCAAAACCACAGATAGACTGCCTGTGTCTCGCTGGCTGAAAATATTGGCTCCAGGATGCCTCACCATTGACAAAGCTGAATTCAATGTGATGTTGCAAGAGGGCATCATCCGACCTTCCAGCAGCCCATGGGTGTCTGCACTGCATTTAGTACCCAAAAATGGAGGAGCCTGGCATCTGTGTAGCAATTACAGAGCGTTCAACTCATGAACCTGAGTGCCCGATCGCTACAAAGTGCCACTATTAAGAGATTATAACCACGTGCTGCTCGGAGCCACTACATTCAGTATTATAAACTAAGCAAAGGCATATACCCAAGATTCCTGTGGCAACAAGGGACACTTCAAAGACAGCAATTATTACGCCATCTGGGTTGTATGAGAGAAAGTTTATGACATTCAGCCTACGTAATAATCCACAAACCCGGCGGCGGTACATAGTCTGTCTTGTGCAGGTTGACCTTTTGTGTTGCCTATTTGGACGACATATTAGTGTATTTATCATCCAAGGGTCAACATCGCCAGCACCCGAGAGAAGTTTTTGAGCATTCTGAAATATACAGCATGGTGTTGAACACAGTGTGTGTGGACAACATGAAGCTGAATTCCTAGATCATTGAGTATCTTCAGCAACCTCAGCACTGCTTACTGAAAAGGTTGAAGCAGTATTGCAGGTGCCTAAGCAGTCAACAGTAAAAGAGCTACATAGATACTTAGGAATGCTCAACTTTTACCACCAGCATTTACCACGCACTGCAGGACAAAAGGTGCCGTTGTACGCAGTACTGGATATCCCAAGGTTAAGAGCAGTTGTCCTGTGCAGTGGACTGAGGAGACGAATGTGGCTTTTGAAGCGACCAGAAAGGAGCCTAGCTCTAGCATCACTGCTCGTACGCCCCAAGCTTGAAGCTCCAGTGGCATTAGTGGTGGACGCCGGTCAGTTAGCCATTGGTGCAGCCTCCAACAATGGATGGATAATGCACAGCAGCCACTGGCTTATTTTTCACAGACGCTATTGCTTTGCCAGCAAAGATGAAGCACAGACGGCTGGGAACTATACCAAGTAGTCAAGTACTTTTGACTACAGGTTGAGGCGAGCGAGTTCGTGATATATGCTAATCAAAAGACTTTAACACGCACTTTCAAGAAAAAAAAGCAACACTTGCTCCCTGTGGCAGTACAGCCAACTCAAATTCATTAGCCAGTTTAGTACAGCCATTTGCCACATATGGGGCATCATTAATGTGGTTGCAGACTGTCTCCCTGGACTGACCAGTGTCTCATGGTCTGCGAACAATATGGCACTTGCCAAGGCATAACACCAAGACCCCGAGCTGCACATCATATCGCATGATGACACTTTAGCATTTAAGTTAGGTCTCGTCAATATGCCTGGCGAGAACATGAAATTGTATTGTGAGGCGTCACATGGCAGATCACGCCCTTTCGTCCCCATTGCATTTCACAGGCCAGTGTTCAAGGCCTTAGATAATGTTTGTCATCCAGGAGCTGGGTCAATGTCGAAGTTAGTATCTCAGCGGTTCATGTGGTCAGAGATAAAAAGAGACAGTCTTGAGTGGACAAAAACTTGCCAGCATTGCCAACTTTGCAAAATCACTCACCACATTCATCCTCCAATCCAAGAGTTCCTGGGCACTTCTTCATGCTTCACCCATGTTCACTTTGTTATGGTGGGACCATTTCCTCCATCGGACGGCTAAAATTATATATTCACAGTCACTGACAGATATATGCAATGGCTTGAGGCAGTACTTACAGACATCTGTGCAGAGACCATATCACTACCAACAGAGGCCAACAGTTCGAGCTGGACTTGTTTGCACAGTTGATGATGTTTTGTGGCTAGGCCCATCACATGAAGACCGGTTATCATCCAGCCAGCAACAGTATGGTAGAATGTTGGCATCAGATGCTGAAAACTGTGCTAATGTGCCATTGGATGGCTTTGACATCTGCATTGCCTATGAGCCCAGATATAGACTTCTCAGCAATGGAAGTGGTTTATGGTAAAACTTTGTGCCTGCCAGGAGAGTTAGTTGATGCCAGCCTACAGTCAGAAATGGATAACCAACAACAGCTCCTTTGAGTTACGGGAATATGTAAACCACTTACAACCTACAAACGCTTCTGGGCATGGATGTCCAACATTTTTTGTACATAACAACCTTGGCAGCTGTTCACATGTCATGTTATGTACAGGCTGTGTCAAGCCACCACTGCAACCACACTATACTGGACCCCTCTGTGTCCAGTGCGGAGACATGCACACAATGGACATCACTGAACAGAAAACAGGCTACAGACTCTCTTAGCAGATTGAAGCCCACTTACATTAAGGAGGCATCACCCATCTTGTGGGCAAGAGCTTTATGCCAGACAGAGGCGCCATGCAGACTTCCAGTCCTGCCGCCGCCACAACAAGCTGACACAGAATCTACACACACCACCCACTCTGGACACCATGTCCATTTCCCAGCCTGGTTCAGAGATGTTCCACGCTCGGCTTTTACCAAGGCGACTCCTGTAGTGACTGCTATACATGTCGACTGCTGTGGTCGTGTCTTAGCTCAGTTCACACCATCCAGAGATGCAACTGTGCTGCGAGTTGAGTGACTGTACATTGACTAATAAACGGCTTCAATTGCCAAGTTTCTGCCTGGTGTTCAGGGTGCTGTGCTATTGATCATTACTTACTCTGGAGTTGTAACTCATTTACTTTATGTTTATTCTGTTCTCTGCTTGCTTGATACTGACAAGTCGCCTACAGCAACTGATTCTCTATGTTCTGTCATTTCGAGTTAATAAAACTGTTCAAGCCTATTCTCAGTGTGTGACAGCACTTAAACGTATGGGCAGCACTACTCTATCTAATATTCCTATCAATATAATTCTCTTCACTTTTGTGGCTTTGCATCGCTATCCAGAAGTAACTGAATGTAGGCTGAAGCAGAACATTAGCTTAAAAACAAAGACAGGTCAGGATTAAATCAGAATAGGAAAAGAAGAATTCTGCTTCTAGGTAGTAGTCATGGGAGGGGTGTAGGTCAACAGCTGCAGGTGAAATTAGGTGAAGGGTACCACGTCACAAGTTTTGTGAAAACAAGTGCTAGCCTTAGCCAGGTAACAGAAAATTTAGATCAGCTATGCATGGGCTTTGAGAAGGAAGATCAGGTAGTTATAGTTGGGGGAGCAGGAAACAGCCAGGCTATAAATCCAAGATACAGTATTAGGAGTGACCTGGATAAAATAGGAGAAGAAACTAGGCACACAAATGTGGGGTTTGTGGAGGTCTTTCAGTGCCATGATCAGCCTTGGGTAAACACTTCTGTAAGGCACGAAGGCATGTTAACGCTGAGATGAACAGGATGCTCCAGACACCAGCAAAATCTCAAGAGCTTTTTTTTTGTTATGGTTTTTGGGCGCAAAACTGCTACGTTCATTAGCGCCCAGTCTGTGACTTGGGAAAAGTAAAAAAAAAAAACTAAACTGGAAACCATCACCAATGGGAGCGAAACTCAAAAAAGTGGGGAAATTAAAAACAGAAGGAGAGCTTAAAAAACCACTATAGATGGGGGGAGGGGTTGTTTGTTCCCCCCCCCCCCCAAAAAAAAAAAAAAGCTTCAAATGACTGATGTCATCTCACTGGCACTAACAAACTCGAGGACGCGATCAGCTGAGCGCGTGTCATCTGCTAAAATGGAAGATATATAAGGCGACAGCTGTAGACGGGCGCGTAACGGAGTAAAATAGGAGCACTCAAGTAAAAGGTGTCTCACCGTCCACAGTTGAGAGCAATGGGGACAGAGTGGGGGAGGATTACCACTTAAAAGATGTCGATGGCTAAAAAGAGAGTGCCCTAACCGGAGTCTAGTTAAAATTACCTTCTCCCGACGACGAGTTCAGGAAGAAGAGGTCCAAGCACAGGGAAGAGCTTTCACGTCCCGCAACTTATTATTGGGAAGTGTCGACCAATGTGTGTGCCATAAAAGAGCAACACGACGACATAAAACACTCTGTAGATCGGCAAAGGGAATCATGCGAATAGCAGGCTGAAGAAGAGAGACTGCAGCCTTGGCCGTTATATCGGCCGCCTCATTTCCACAGATACGAACATGTAATGGGATCCAGATGAATGCCACAGAGATGCCCCCCCAAATGGAGCAAGTGGAGGCAGTCCTGAATCCGGTGGACCAGACCTTGGAGACTGAGGAGAGAGCTGAGCGAATCTGAGCAGATAACATACTGTATCCGCTGATGGCGACGGATGTATTGGACAGCCTGGAGAACAGCGTAAAGCTCCACAGTAAAAACCAAACACTGGTCGGGAAGCTGAAATCGATTAGGGGTGTCGCCAACAATATAGGCACTCCCAACATCAAATGATGTCTTTGAGCCATCAGTGTAAATAAATGTGGCATCCTTCATTTGTGCGCATAGAGCAGCAAATGCCCGACGATGGTCAAGAGAAGGGGTACCATCCTTGGGAAGCTGACAAAGGTCACAGAGCAGGCAGGTCCGGGGCCGGAGCCAAGGCGGTGCTGTACCCCAAGTTGTCAAGAAAGTCTTAGGAAAGTGGAAGGAAAGAGAATGTAGCAGTTGACAGAAGCGGACTCCTGGTGGTACTAGGGAGGAAGGGCGGCCTGCATACCCTAAATCCAAGGAGGTGTCTAAAAAAATGTCATGGGCCGGATTAGCAGGCATCGAAGACAGATGGTTGGTTGGTTGTTTGAGGTTTAAGGGACCAAACAGCAAGGTCATCAGTCCCTTGTTTCAAATATGCTCCATTCTGTTAACAGGACATCTCAGAAAAGTCACAACAATAAAACGGAAAAAGGGAAAAACGTGAAAGGGCAGTCACGTTGTCATTGGTAAAAAACAAATGAGGGAAGTCGGCAAGAAAACGAACCCAACACTATGCTGAAGCAGCATAGGCAAGACCACCTGTGACTTAAAAGGTACAACTGCTATAATGCAGAAAATACGTATGGGAATAGAAAGACTAACCAAGCCTTAAAAAAAAGGGTTAAAAAAGAGTAAAAGGGGAAGAAAAGAGGATTCCGGTCAGGGAGGTGAATCGGGAATCTCTGAACACTGCCTACAGTGGGAGACACCCAAACACTCACCGCCCTGCCCCAACACCAGAGAGATTAAAAACCTTAAAACTGAGAATAAAAACCACTCTCCCGGAGGAAACCGAGAACCAGAGAGACCATCCGGGAATCATCAGCCAACATCAAAGGTAAAGTGTGGGGGAGTCTGTACTTAGCACGCAGAGCCAAAAGAAGGGGGCATTCAACCAAAATGTGGGCCACTGACTGGAAGGCTCCACAACCACATAGCGGGGGTGGCTCATCACGCAAAAGAAAACCATGGGTCAGCCTGGTATGGCCAATGCGGAGACGACACAGTGTGGTCGAGTCCTTTCGGGAGAGGCGAAAGGAAGAACGCCATGGGCCTGGTGTCACCTTAATTGCACGAAGTTTATTAGACAGTGGAGTAGCCTCCCAAGAATTGGCCCATGACTCTGCGAAGTGGGATTTGATGTGAAGCCGTAAATCCGCTGCAGGAGGGGTTACAGAAAACGGGGGGTAAGTAACTGCTCCCCCAGCCAAACGATCAGCGAGCTCATTTCCTGGGATACCCACATGGCCAGGGAACCATAGGAAGTCAATGGAACAAGCAGCACAGTGAATATCAGCGAGATGGTCATGGATGGCAGAGACCAAGGGATGGCGCGAAAAACACCGGTCAATAGCAAGAAGGCCACTCATCGAGTCCGTACATAACAAAACGCGTTTGTGTTGGGATTGTTTAATAAAGGTAAGGGCCCGGGAAATTGCCATCAATTCCGCAGTAAACACCCCACATGTAGGTGGCAGCAGATGATTTTCCGTTCCAACAGAGGACGTGAAGGCATACCCAACATGATCAGCAGATTTAGAGCCATCAGTGTAAAAAACAACAGCATCCCGAAACTCCCATAAAATTTGGCGGAAAAAGGAACGGAACACCACCGGGGGGATGGAATCTTTCGGACCGCGGCGGAGATCCATCCGAATTCGAGGCCGAGGAACTAACCAAGGAGGGGTGGAGGGGAGGGAGCGAGGAAGACAGGACAAAGAAGGAAGCTGAAAATCACGGTAAAGAGACGCAAGGCGCAGCCCAACTGGTAAACCCGCCCGAGGGCGGGAGTCGGGTGGGCGACGTCCATGGTCTGGGAACAGGATAGAATAGGAAGGATGAGTGGGAGAAGAACGGATAGTGAGGGCATAAGACACCAGAAGCTGGGACCGCCGAACAGAAAGGGGTGGGATCCCAGCTTCAACCAGGAGACTATCAACAGGGCTAGTAGGGAAGGCACCGGTGGCCAAACGGATACCACGATGGTGGACTGGATCCAGCACGTGCAGTGTGGAAGGAGCAGCTGAACCATAAACTTGACAACCATAGTCCAAACGAGACAGAACTAGAGCACGATAAAGACGGAGGAGGAGGGAACGGTCCGCACCCCAAGAGGAGTGGGCAAGGAAGCGAAGGACATTGAGTTTACGGAAACATCCTACCTTCAGGAGTCTGATATGGGGCAGCCAAGTGAGCTTGTTGTCGAAAAGAAGACCCAGGAAACGAAACTGTGAAACCACAGGCAATCTTTGTGCAGCGAGATAGAGCTCTGGATCAGGGTGGACCGTAGTACGGCGACAGAAGTGGACCACCCGCAATTTTAAAGGAGAGAATTGAAACCCGTGTGAGAGGGTCCATGCAGAGGCATGCGGTATAGCCACCTGGAGCTGCCGTTCTGCAGATGCCATCGAGGAGGAACTAACCCAAATGCAGAAATCATCCACATACAGGGCAGGGGCGACCAAGGGACCGACAAAGGCCACAAGTCCATCGATAGCAATGAGGAAAAGAAGGACACTCAAGACAGAACCCTGTGGGATGCCCGTCTCCTGGGTCCGTGGAGAACTAAAAGCAGTACCAACTCGAACTCTGAATGACCGATGGATCAGGAACTGGCGGATAAAAATCGGGAGTGGGCCCCGAAGACCCCACTGATGAAGGGTTAGTAAGATGTGATGGCGCCAGGCCGTGTCATAGGCCTTGCGAAGGTCAAAAAACACTGCAACCAAATGGCGGCGCTGGGAAAAAGCCTGCCGAACTGCGGATTCCAAGCGAAGTAAATGATCGATTGGAGATCGTCCCTCTCGAAAGCCACACTGGTAAGGGGACAATAGATCCCGAGATTCGAGGACCCAAGTGAGCCGACGGGCTACCATCCGTTCAAGTAACTTACAAACAACATTGGTCAAACTAATTGGCCGATAGCTGTCAACAGATAGGGGGTTCTTACCAGGCTTAAGGACAGGAACCACAATGCTATCCCTCCACTGAGAAGGGAAGTCACCCTGGAGCCAGATACGGTTAAACACCCGAAGAAGATGTTGCCGTTATGGAGCACTGAGATGTTGAAACAGTTGGTTATGAATGGCATCTGGGCCAGGGGCCGTATCATGAGAAGAAGATAGAGCAGAAAGAAATTCCCATTCAGTAAAAGGTTCGTTATAAGATTCTGACTCACAAGTGGTGAAACATAAGGTGAGAGCTTCAGCCTGCTGTTTTTGATGAAGGAAAGCAGCTGGATAGGAGGCTGACGCTGATGCCACTGCAAAATGGGTCGCAAGATGTTCTGCGATAACTAATGAGTCCGTACAAATGCCATCTGGGAGGTGAAGGCCTGGTAGGGTGGACTGCCGATGGCAACCTTGGAGAGAGCGAAGTGTAGCCCATACCCGTGACAGAGGGACAGTGGAACCAAGGGAAGAAACGAATCGTTCCCAACATATCCGCTTGCTCTGTTTGATTAAATAACGGGCTTTAGCGCGAAGGCGTTTAAAGGTAGTAAGGCTGGCTACGGATGGGTGCCTCTTAAAGTGTTGCGAAGCTCGACGGCGATCACAGATGGCAATGGCAATGGCCGTACTCCACCACGGGACTTGCCGGCGACGAAATGGTCCAGATGAGCGCGGGACAGCAAGGTTAGCAGCGCAAACAATCGCGTCAGACACGTCACGTAGGACGTCATCAATACAACCCGACAAAGAGGGAGAAAACTCGACCTGTGCAGTGTATAGAGGCCAATTGGCGCGGTGGAAAGACCAACGAGGTAACCTGTCCATCGGGGAGCGGGAAGGGAGCGTGATAATCAACGGGAAATGGTCACTATCACAAAGGTCGTCGTGTGGCGACCAGTGTAATGAAGGGAGGAGAGAGGGAGAAGAAAGAGAAAGATCAATGGCAGAAAAGGTACCATGACCGGCACTGAAATGAGTAGGGGAGCCATCATTAAGAAGGCACAGGTCGTGGTCTGCAATAAATTGGTCTATAAGAAGACCTCGTGTAGATGGAAAGGCACTGCCCCACAAAGGATGATGAGCATTAAAATCCCCAAGGAGGAGGAAGGGAGGAGGAAGTTGCTGAAGAAGGGTGGTTAAGGCAGCAGGTGTAGGAATCCTGTCAGGAGGGAGATAAAGATTGCAAACCGTGACTGCAGAGTCTAAGTGGACCCTAACAGCAACCGCTTCCAATGTAGTTTGGAGAGGAATCCACGTGCTAGCAATGTCTGTACGGACCAACGTACAAACGCCACCAGAAGCCCGCAAGGGTCCGACCCGATTTCGACAGAAAACACGGAACCCACGGAGGGTCGGTGAGTGAGCATCAGTAAAATGAGATTCCTGGAGAACCACACAAGCTGCAGAGTAGGACGAAAGAAGGGATTTCAATTCCGGAAGGTGACGATAGTAGCCATTACAATTCCATTGGAGAACCGCAGAACGATGGTTTAAATGAGGGCTGAACACGCTAAATCCAGTCATACCGCCGGGTCCCCACCCGTCACCGACAAGGAGGGGGCGACATCCATGAATGACAGGTCAGAATCCGGTTGTGAAGTCGGGGAAGGGACCTCCGGTGACACCAGAGGCTCTTTGTCCCGGGACTTATGTTTCTTCTTCTTTTCAGGCTGAGATCGAGGAGGGCTGTGCGGCATAAAGGAGCCAGCTGCAGCAAGATCAGGAACAGAAAGAGACCGGGCGACCTGGGGGCCGACAGACCGCGGCTCTCGCGGTCGCCGCGCAGCAGCAGACCTTTGACCTGGAAGGTGCCGGGAAGGGGCATCCCGGGAGAGGCACCCTTGACCGGCAGACGCCGAAGGAGTGGGACACTTCTCCGGCTGGGGAGGGGGAGCAGCGCCCAGAGAAGAAGGTGTGGGAGCTGCAGGGGAGGGGGGGAGGAGTGGGGTCCGGGATGGGGGTAAGGAAGGGGGAGGAAGGGGTGAAGATGTAACCAAGGCATAACTAGATGTCATGGACACAGGGTGCAGTCGTGCATATTTCTTACGGGCCTCTGTGTAGCTTAAATGATTGAGGGACTTATACTCCTGTATCTTTTTTTCTTTCTTATAGACTGGGCAATCTGGTGAACGTGGAGAATGACTACCATGACAATTTACACATACAGGAGGGGGAACACAGGGACTCCCCTCATGGAGTGGACGTCCACAGTCACCACAGAGAGTGTCCTGGGAACAGCGAGAAGACATGTGGCCAAAACGCAAGCACTTAAAACACCGCATAGGAGGTGGGATGTACGGCTTCACATCACAGCGATAGACCATAATCTTAACTTTCTCAGGAAGGGTATCCCCTTCAAACGCCAGGATAAAGGCACCAGTATCAATACGATTATCTTTAGGACCCTTCTGAACACGCCGAACGAAGTGAACACCCCGTCGCCCGAGATTGTCCCGAAGTTCCTCATCAGTTTGAAGGATGAGGTCCCTGTGAAAAATCACACCTTGTACCATATTTAGAGACTGGTGAGGGGTAATGGACACAGGAATTGTGCCAAGATGGGTACAGGCACGAAGGGCCGCAGATTGGGCAGCTGAAGCGGTTTTTATCAGCAACGAACCTGACCGCATCTTGCTCAGGGAGTCCACTTCACCGAACTTGTCTTCAATGTGCTCCACAAAGAATAAAGGTTTGACACTGGTGAAAGTATCTCCATCAGTCCTGGTACAAACTAGATAACGGGGGAAAGGTTTTGCCCCTAGATGATGGGCCTGACCCTCTTCCCAGGGGGGTAGCCATGGAAGGGAAGGCCGAAGGGGCAAGAGAAGCAGCACTTGAGGAATCAGTACCACGCAGAGAGACGGCCGCAGAAGAACGGCCAGAGTTTTGGACCCGTATGCGTTTCATCTGCATAGCGTCCGCCCTGATACCACCCACTCCGATCAGGGGCTCTCCTCACGGGCACCACCCAGCCACAGCAAGGGCCGTCTGGCACGGCGGCCATTGCCGGGAGTTCCGATGCTCCAGGATGACGAGCAACCACTCCAAGGCATGCACGAGGAGGTCACAGCTCAGTTATCAGAAGTGTGATCCCTGTGTGTTCAGGGGGCTCAACCAAAAGGGTACATAGCGACCCCACCACACGGGCTGGCTACCGTGCTGGCTATGCACCCTAGCATCAAACAACGACGTGAAAGAAAAGGTGGAATGTACTAGGAGGGCGCATGTCGGAGACACTAGGTAAGGTGCTCTTCCCCAAATGGCGCACACTACGGAGGAGAAATTTTGGAATGGAGGTCAAACCCCAGAGGGGGACCAAGGAATGCCAAAAGGAGGAGACGATTACGCAACAAAGCCGGAGTGTAAAACCAACAGAACCAGGAGGATAGCGGGGCCAACATAAGCAAGGACACCAATAGTGGGAGAGGAGAGGGCGAGGGGAAAGGAGCATGGAGGGGAAAGGAGGGGAAGGAAAAGGAAATGCAGCCCGGGAGAGAAAGAAGGCTGCAATGGCTCGGGGCCCCGTGCTCGCCACGCACGTATCCACAAAAGAGTTGTGGACCCCCTGGGGGTGGAAGACAAATGGCTAGCATAACGACTCAGAAGGACAGCTCACCGATTGGACAGCGGAGGTTCAGCAGTCTCAGCATAAAGGCTTTCCACAGGGCTGGTGTAAAAAGCTCCAGACACTAAACGTAATCCACGGTGGTGGATAGAGTCGAGACGACGAAGAATAGACGGCTGAGCAGAGGAGTAAACTATGCTTCCATAGTCCAATTTCGATCGCACTAAGGCGCGATAGAGGCGGAGGAGGACCACTCAGTCCGCTCCCCAGGAGGTACCCATTCAGGACACGGAGGGTGTTGAGGGATCGCTGACAGCGAGCTGAAAGATAGGAAACGTGGGAGGACCAGCACAGTTTTCTGTCAAACATAAGACCCAAGAATTTAGCGACGTCCGCGAATGGAAGGTTGACAGGGCCTAGATTTAGGGAAGGCAGAAGAAACTCCATACGCTGCCAAAAATTAACACAAACGGTCTTACTGGGAGAAAAGCGGAAGCCGGTTTCGATGCTCCAAGAGTGGAGGCGATCGAGACATCCTTGAAGACGTCGTTCAAGAAGACTGGTCTGTTGAGAGCTGTAGTAGATCGCAAAATCGTCCACAGAGAGGGAGCCCGAGACATCAGGAAGGAGACAATCCATAATTGGATTTATGGCAATGGCAAACAGTACAACACTTAGCACGGAGCCCTGGGGTACCCTGTTTTCTTGGGAGAAAGTTCGGGAGAAAGTAATGTTCACCTGCACTTTAAATGTGTGTTCTGCCATAAATTTACGAAGAAAAAGGGGCAGCCGACCTCGAAAGCCCCAAGAGAACAGTGTGCGGAGGATGCCTGTCCTCCAACAGGTATTGTATGCTCTCTCCAGATCAAAAAATATTGCTACTGTTTGGCGTTTCCTGAGAAAATTGTTCATGATATAAGTGGAGAGAGCAACAAGATGGTCAACTGCAGAACGATGCTTTCGGAAACCGCATTGGGCAGGTGTTAAAAGATTTCAGGACTCCAACCACCAGGCTAAATGGCAATTCACCATATGCTCCAAAACCTTACATACACTACTCGTGAGAGAAATGGGGCGATAGCTAGAGGGGAGATATTTGTCCTTTCCAGGTTTCAGAACAGGGACGACGATAGCTTCCCGCCATCTTCTGGGAAAAGTACTATTGGTCCAAATTCGGTTATAAAGGCGAAGGAGGTAACGCAGACTATGGTATGATAATTGCAGCAACATATGGATGTGGATACCATCTGGTCCTGGGGCGGAAGAGCAAGAAGAGGAGAGTGTGTGTTGGAGTTCCCGCATGGAGAAAACAGTATTATAGCTTTCCCGATTTTGAGAGGAGAAACAAGAGGTCACACTTCCGCTGCACGTTTCTTCAGGAGAAAAGCTGGCGGGTAATTTGAAGAGCTCGAAATCTCAGCAAAGTGTTGACCCAATGAGTATGAAATTGCGACGGGATCCACTAATGTATCATGCACGACAGTGAGCCCAGAGACCGGGGAGAAACTAGGTGCGCCAGATAACCATCGAATCCGACTCTGAACTTCCGAGGAGGGAGTGAAGGTGTTACATGAGCTAGCAAAGAAGTCCCAGCTTGCCTTCTTGCTATCACGGATGACGCGAAGGCATTGCGCACAGAACTGCTTATAGCGGATACAGTTGCCTAAAGTAGGATGGTGCCAGAAAACGCGAGAGCACGTCACCGCTCACGTATTGCATCACGGCATGCCTCGTTCCACCAAGGAACTTGGGGTGGACGGGGGGGTGGGGGTGGGGGGTTGGGGGGGGACGGGGGGGGAGGGGTAAAATTGGAGGTGCAAGGTATAGAATGTTCCGCAGCTGTAAGAAGAACTTCTGTATTATGAGTGACCTCATTGTCGACGTTAGGAAAGTGACGGTCATCAAATGTCGCTAGAGACGAAAAAAGTGTCCAATCGGCTTGGGCAAACTTCCAACGTCTTGGGCGCATATATGGCAGTTGTGGCTGCAATCTAAGGACACATGGAAAGTGGTCACTTGAGTGTGTATCAGCAAGAGCGAACCATTTGAAGTGCCGAGCTAGCGGAACAGTACCGCCCAAAAGGTCTAAATGAGAGAAATTTGTCGTGGAGGCAGACAAAAATGTAGAGTCCCCAGTGTTGAGGCAAACAAGATCCATTTGGTGGAAGACGTCTAGCAATAGTGAGCCACATGGACAAGGATGTGGAGATCTCCAAAGCGGGTGGTGGGCATTGAAGTCCCCAACCAGCAAACAGGGGGTGGAAGCTGACCAAGAAGATGAAGATCAGCTCTTGCCATTGGCGTGGACGACGGAATGGAGAGAGGGTGTATCCAGAAAGGGAAAGACGGACAGCAACAGCTTGGAAGGAACTGTTTAAGGGGATTGGGTGATAATGGAGAGTATTATGGAGAAGAATCATGAGTCCTCCATACGCTGGAGTGCCTTCAACAGAGGGGAGATCAAATCGGACTGACTGAAAATGGGGGGAAACAAAGCGATCGTGGGGACGCAGCTTTGTTTCCTGAAGACAGAAGATGACCAGCAAGTAGGATCGTAAGAGGATCAACAATTCATCCCGATGGGCTCGAATGCCGTGGATATTCCAATTGATAATGGACATAGGGTGGACAGAAAAGGGAAGAATGTGGCAAAGGCTGCCCTCAACTCAACGACTGCTCAGAGCCGGCGACCGACAGCGTGAAACGGCATTCAGCTGAAGGCAGAAGATCCTGATCCATAGGTTGTTCGGGAGCAGCTCCTGCCAACAGCAATCGGCTGGTTGATCGGCCACCAGCAGTGCACCTCAGCGACACAGAAGATGGACGAGGGCGGTTACCGCCAGGTGGTGCTGTAGATGAGACACGCCGTGGCGGAGAAGGAGAGGAACTGGGTTTCTTATTAGCCTTCTTGGAAACATGACATTGAGATGAAGGAGGAATCGATGGTTGTGAAGTTGGGGTACGTAAAAATCTTCACGAGTAGGCTCTTTTTTGGAAGTCCAGGTGTCTGATTTTGGGGCTTTGGATTTAGCAGATCCCGATGAAGGGTGAGCCATAGAGTGAGCAGTTGGGAGTGGGGAGGTGGAATGGGCGATCTTTGCGCTGGCCGATCTGATGACCGTGGCACTAAAGGTGAGATAACAAGTCTGCGTGGCTGCATCCTTTGTTGGCCGAGGAGAGGCAAGGACAGTGCTGTATTTACCTGTGTGAGGCACAGTCACTCCGATTTCCTGAATGAGATGTTCGTCTTTAAAAATGGGGCAATCTCTAGAGGAAGCAGCATGGTCACCCATACAGTTTATGCATCTAGGGGATGGAGGTGGTCAAGCACCCTTGCCACACGTAACGCATTTGGCCGGATTGGAACATGACTGGCTGGTATGATTGAACCACTGACACCGATAGCAACGCGTAGGGTTTGGGATGTAAGGGCAAACGGAAATTATCTCATAGCCCGCTTTTATGTTTGATGGAAGTTGAACTCAGTCAAATGTCAAGAAGACAATACGGGTTGGAACGATGTTCTTGTCAACCCTTTTCATGACTCGATGAACAGCCGTTACGCCCTTGTCAGACAGGTAGTTTTGAATTTCCTCGTCAGACAATCCATCAAGGGAGTGTGTATAAATGACCCCACGTGACGAATTTGAAGTGCGGTGCGCTTCCACCTGGACAGGGAAGGTGTGTAGCAGTGAAGTATGCAGCAATTTTTGTGCCTGGAGGGCACTGACTGTTTCTAACAACAAGGTGCCATTTCGTAATTGGGAACAAGACTTTACAGGACCTGCAATTGTGTCGACACCTTTCTGAATAATGAAAGGGTTGACTGTGGAGAAGTCTTGACCTTTGTCCGACCAAGAAACAACAAGGAATTGGGGTAACGATGGAAGAATTGTCCGTGGCTGAGACTCATTTAATTTTCACTTGTGAGCAGACGTAGTAGATGATGAGGAAACCATTGTGGAAGTATCCCTCATGATTACCGGCGTCTCCAACGGCGCGCTCCTTCCTTGTGAGGGCCCTTTCTGAGGGCACTCCCGTCTTAGGTGATTGTTCACACCTCCCAAGAAACGGACGGAGGGACCAATCGGCACTTTCGGAAGGTATCAGCTCGAGTAATCACCCCTCCCCTGGCCTGGCCATTACCAAGGGGTACGTATGTGTCCTACCTGTCTACCCGGGTCGGGGAATTACGCGTTACCCCATCACCGGCTACGCGTGGGAATGCGAGGTTCGGCCTTCAGACACGCACAAAGAGGAAAAAAGAGAAAGGGAGGAATGAAGAAATGGAAAGGAAAGGAAAGGAGAGAGGTCTCGAATGCCGCAGTGGAGAAAATGGTAAAGAGAAGAGGTAAGGAAAAGAGAAGGACAAAGGGAGGACAAAGACTTGCCAGCAGAGAAAGCGAATAAGAGAGACTGTTTTACAGTTTCGAGCATCCGTCTCCAGACATAGGAAGTAAACATTCTCCCACAGGGGGGAGAAAGGGAAGGGAAGAGGTGGAGGTGAGGGGGGGGGGGTTAAGATAGGGGATGGGGAAGGATGTGGAAAAGGAAGGTATGCAGCCCAGAAAGGAAGGAGGGCCACACTAGCTCGGGGTCCTGTGCTCGCTACGCACGTATCCACAAAACAGTTGTGGACCCCCTGGGGGGAAAATTAGAGACTGCAGACTGAGTCAAATTCCTTGGCGTATATGTCAATAAAAACCTGTTATGGAGTCACCATGTGGGCAACATACTGGGTCGACTGAATAGCCTTGTATATATTATGAATATCTTGTATAGTATTACTGATTTAGCTTTAAGAAAAGCTGTATATAATGCACATTTTGTTTCAGTCATTAGGTATAGTATAATTTTCTAGGGGTCTGAAAAACAAATTTCCTTAGAGCTTTTAGACTACAAAAAAGGAACCATCCGAGCAATGGTGGGAGCAAAACCAAAGCATCATTGTAAACCTTTATTTGTAAAACTAGATCTAATAAGCATTCCAAGCATATATATCTATGAAACTCCCACTTTCACGAAAAGAAACCCCAACTTTGTGAGGGCAACTGCTTCTTGCATCAATATGATACTAGATATAGAACGAGCTAAATGTTACCTACCCACCAATTAAAATCATATGAAAAAAAAAAAACCATACTATATGGGCATCAAATTTGTAAATAAAATATGGAAAGGTATACATGACCCAAATGTTAAAGGTACCAAAAGAGACCTGGAAAAATATCTGAAAGATAAATGTTACTATATTGTAGAAGATTTCTTGAATGGCAACAATGCATTACAATTGTAATTAAAATATCTCTTTGAAGATGTTACACCAAATGTATATTAGTTCATTGTCTATTTTAGTATTATTACATATAGTGTAAAACTGACAAGTCTCCTATATCACAATCTTTGATTGTATAGGGCATGTTATGTGATAATAAAAATGGAAATGAAAATGAAAAAGAAAACTGTATGAGGCAGCAAAAATTAGTGAAGATGCGGAAGTAATTTTACACTATAAAAACTATTGTAACATACTGCAAAAATCTGTCAGTAAATCAAAAAATATGTATATTAGAGATGAAATCAACAACTTGGGCAATAAAATCAAGTCAGTGTGGAATGTTGTTAGAAGAGAGACAGGAAAAGTAACCACTGAGGTAGGTAGTATTACTATTAAAGAGAATGAGACCATCTTAACCAACAGTATACATGTAGCTAATGTATTTAACAACCATTTCTTAAGTGTAGGTGAAAAAATTCGTGAGAATAGTCAAAAGAAAAAGCCAAGAAGTACATGGAAGAGTCAGTTTTGAGAAATCCTAGTCAGATTAATTTTCATCTAACAACCTCTTGTGAAATAAGGAAAATCATCAAATCTTTGAAAAATAAATGTTCTGTTGGAGAAGACGACATCTCTAACAAGATATTAAAACAATGTGGAGCAGTTACAACTGATGTGCTGAGTCAAATCTGTAAGGCACCTCTAACTCTAGGTATTTTCCCAGACAGGTTAAAATATGCCATTGTCAAGCCTCTCTCCAAAAAGGGTAAGCCACAGGTGTCAAAAAATCATAGAGGAAGCAATGTACTCAAGAGTGGTTAGCCATCTCAACAGTAATGGGATACTTAGTAAATCAAGTTTGGATTTCAAAAATACTGTTCCACTGAGACAGCAATATATAATTTCACTGCCCACATAGTCAAGTCTTTAAATAGTAAAATGTCACCAATAGGAATTTTCTGCAACTTATCCAAAGAATTTGCTTGTGTGAACCATGACATTATGTTACAGAAATTACAATTCTATGGTATAAACGGAACAGCATATGAGTGTAAAGTCATACTTATAGAACAGGAAGCAAAAAGTTTCTTTCTATGGTTGAAATGATTCATCTAACTGGGGTGAATTACATTAAGTGTTCCACAGGGTTCAATCATGGGTCCCCTTTAGTTCTTGATATATGTGATTGACCTCCCTTTTTATCTGAAACAAGAAGCTAAACTGACACTGTTTGCTGATGATACAAGCATCATTGTTAATCCAGTAAAAGAAACTCCGATAAAAAATTATACAAATAATGTCTTTGGAAAAGTTATTGACTAGTTTTCTGCAAATGGGCTTGCTCTGAACTTTGAAAAAACACAGTATATCCAATTTCTACTGCAAGAGTACAGTTCCTTCAATAAATACAACACATCAACAGAAGTCAGTAGCCAGGGTAGAGCATATTATATTTTTGGATGTACATGTAGATGAGAATCTTGATTGGAAACTTCATATTTTGGACCTCCTAAAGCAACTAGGTTCAGCAACTTTTGCAATCAGAATGACTGTTAATTTTGAGGATATAGAAATTAGCAAGCTAACATACTTTGCATACTTTCACTCTCTCATGCCATAGAGACTAATATTTTGGGGTAACTCAACACTTGGCAAAAAGTGTTCACTGCTCTAAAGAAAGTGCTTAGAATAATGTGTAGGGCACACAGTCGCACAACTTGTAGACATCTCTTTAAAAGATTAGGAATTCTTACAACAGCCTCACATTACATTTACTCAGTAATGAAATTTGTTCTCAACAACCTGGACCAATTTAAAAACAACAGTGACATTCACGATAATAATACCAGAAGAAAGAAAGACTTACACTATCCTCTACTTAACCAATCATTGGCACAGAAAGAGGTAAAATATGCTACTATAAAACTTTTTGTAAATTACCAGATGCAATAAAATGTCTGTCAGTTTTAAAGATAAACTGAAATCGTATCTCCTTGACAACTCCTTCTATACCACAGATGAATTCTTGAACAGGAGTACATAATTCTATAGGTACAATATTGTAGTGTCGCGGAATAATAAAGAGCGCCGCCAGCTTCGCGCGGACGAAGTAAGGAGCTACGTCACAGCATGCGTCGCTGCGCTAGGAATACTGGTGCGGCCCGGAGCTGGTGTCATCGCTCCGGGTCAGCGAGGACTCGGGGAAGGTCGTTGATATCACCCAGCTCAGCCAGCCTGTGTTACACGGGCCACAATGTACTCGGCAGGAATAAAGGTGTCATGAATTAATAATGTTTCTTTGATGTTTCTGACACGTTCACAGTCATTTCCTAGCATCCTGACAACTGGAGAGGTCACCGCTTGGCTTCCAGTCCACCGTAGGCGACCGGGACCACCGGGGCGCCTACAGATTTGGTGTCAGAAGTTCTCGCCCCCACCGCCTACGGATATGGTATCAGAAGTGTTTGAACCGCCCACTACAGCACTGGCCTGGAGATCTGGCATCTGGAGTCGTCGACACTGCCACTGCAGGACTGGCACCACAGAGTTGCGGTCAGAACTGTCTACTCTACGCAGCCTTGTGGTAAGTGCAAGAGGCGATTTTTGTTAATAACTATGGATGCACATTCTTTGTTGGGAGTGCACTTTGTGAGACCTGCGGAAACAGCAGATTTATCTGAGTTTAAGGGAAACAGTTGGGAAACGTACTTGGTACCAGTCAGATGTACTGTGTGTAATTTAACAGGGCATGGGGAGCCATGCACGAAGTTTTTACCAGTAGAATGTTCAATTTGTAGACGGTTTGGTCACGCAGCACAATTGTAGAGAGTGTTGCTGGGCAATAACAAGGCGGAAGGATTAATTTTGTTTAGTTGTGCATTGTGAGTCTTGTTTGTCTTCTTGTGTGTAGTGCTCAACTGTGACAAAGGAGTTGAGTAGCTAGTGTAGTTATTGTTCTGAGGAGTAAATTCAGTATAGAGTAAGTTGTTGGTGATTTGCACAAATCATGCCGGAAACAAGATCCATTAGTACTGAAGTGAGTATAGCTGCTCTGACGGAGCAAGTCTCAAAATTGTTAGAAGAGAATCCGCAGCATAAGTTACGTCATGTAGAATTAATGACGCTAATGGAGACATTGCATTCGGCGCAAGAGTCGCAAATGGGTTCAAGTGAGTGCAAGTCAGTAGCAATGTCCAGTCTCGCAATATATCCTTCAGTAGCTAACCTGATCACGCCTTTCTTGGGTGCAAGCAGAGGATGTCACAGCGTTCATTCATTAACGATGTTTTGGCAACAGCCGCAATGAGCAATTGGTCGGATGTAACTACGTTATGTATGGCAAATTTGCGACTTGCAGGGGAAGCCAAGAAGTTTGTGATGTACCATGAGATGCTTAGTAAGGCGAGCACATTTGAAGAATTGGCAGACAGGTTACGACAAAGATATCGTAAGCAGAATAGTGCAAGATTTTTCAGGGAGAAGTTAGCTAATTTGATACAGAAGGTCAATGAGACAGTGGAGTCTTTTTCAGATAGGATACGGATTATTAATTTGCAGACCTATGAATTATCGGGTAATCCTGATGTGGATCGTGTATTACTATGAGAGACAGAAAACAGAGCCCTCAATGTATTCCTCAGGGGAATTCCTGCAAAATTTTCTCGTAGGGTTAGGGTGGAGAATCCTGGGGATTCAGCTGCAACACTGCGTATTGCAACGCATCTGCAGGAGATAGACATTGCAACAAGGGTTCGCAATGATAAACGCATCTTTGCGTCGGAGAGGAATTGTTACCGTTGTGAGAGGAAAGGTCATGTGAAGGCTCAAAGCAGACAGCCGCAGTGCTATGCTTGTAAACGCTATGGCCACAAGGCGAATGAGTGCCGTAGTAAGCAGAACGGTAACAGGAATAATTGAAAAACGCTCCTGCTACTTTCCAGCGTCTGTTAGATGGTGTGCTTCGGGGACTGCAACCGAAGATTGCTATGGTATACCTCGATGATATTGTTACTTTTTCGCGTAATACAGAAGAGCATGTGGAACGACTGAGCGAAGTATTTAGTAGGCTAAGACCGGCAAATCTTACGCTTAATGTCGAGAAATGTCAGTTTGCTCAGACGCAAGTGACTTATCTTGGGCATATTATCAGTCAGGATGGGGTAAGAATGGGTCCTCGTCTAACGTCAGCTGTGCGTGGTTTTCCAGTACTACAGACCACTAAACAAGTTCAGCAATACGTCGGTTTATGTAATTACTACAGATGATATGTAAAGGGGTTCGTGGAAATTGCACATCCATTAACGAGATTGTTAAAGAAAGGTGTTAAGTATGAATGGACAGCACAGTGTCAAGAGGCATTTGAGAAGCTCAAACAGATCCTAACATCAGACCCAGTGTTGATACTTCCTGATTTCGCACAAGAGTTCATACTATCTTGTGATGCTAGTAATATTGCTGTAGGTAGTATTCTTTCTCAGAGGGTTAATGGAAAGGAACATCCAGTGGCTTATGCTTCCAGGCAACTGAATAAGGCAGAGAAGAATTATTCAACTACAGAGAAAGAAATGTTAGCAGTGATTTACGGTATCTCGTATTTTTGCTGTTATTTATTTGGGCGTAAGTTCAAGGTGATTACATATCACACAGCATTGAAGTGGTTGTTGGGGTTGAAAGATCCTTCGAGTCGTTTAACGAGATGGGCACTGAAACTAAGTGAATTTGACTACGAGGTAATTCACAAACCAGGGGTAAAACATACGAATGCAGATGCGCTTAGTAGAAAAATAGCAGCTGTACAAGTTGTGGGCATAAGTGAGAAGGAGTGGATAAAGGCGCAAGCCACCGACAGAGTGCCAATTTTTCCAAACACAACCGCAGTTTGAAATGCAGGATGGGTTGCTTAGCAGGAAGACGAAGTGCGGACTACGCGTCATAGTACCGGAGTTGCTGAGGGAAGAAGTATTGAAACAAGCGCACAACCCTGTATTGTCAGGTCATGGTGGTAAAAGAACGACTGATAGACGGATAGCTGAAAGGTTTTGGTGGAAGACACATCGCAATGATGTAGAGCAGTATGTGCAAAATTGTATACCGTGTGCACAGAGAGCAGATTTAAGTCATCAGAAAATTCAGTTACAGAGACTACCTGAAGCAGATCGTCCGTTCGCATTCATTGGATTAGACGTAATCGGAGCATTTAACAAGACCCAAGCGGGTAATCGATACGTATTAACAATATTAGATCAATTTTACCGATACCTGGTAATGGTAGCTATTCCAGGTCAGAAGGCAAGCACTGTTGCGAAAGCCTTAGTAAATAACTGGTTGCTTAAGTACGATGTGCCTGATACTATAATTACAGATCAGGGTAGTAACTTTATGTCGGAGCTGATGAAGCAGTTATGCCGTTTATTGAAAGTTAAGAAATTGTGGAGAAGCCCATTTCATCCTCAGTCGAATGGACGAGCAGAATGGGTTCATAGGATGTCAGTTAAGATGATTAGTCATTACGTAAATTCAGAACACATGGATTGGGACGTGTATTTAAATCTGTTGACAAGCGCATATAACGTGAAAGTTCATACAGGAACGGGGTTCTCTCCATATGAGGTAATTTATGGTCAGAAAATGCCATCACCATTTGATGTGCTCAAACCTCAGGTAGGTTCACAGGATGAGTCAGTGAAGAATTTCGCCAAGAAATTGAGAGAGGTTTGGCAAAGGGTACGGTGTGCTAATACTAAAGCTTTGGAGAAACAAGAGAGAATTGGGCAAAGAACAGGTAAACTGCCGCAATACAGAATTGGTCAATGGGTATTGTTGGCTAATCCTTATGTTCCGAAGGGTAAAACAAAGAAGTTTTTGATGAAATATTCTGGACTGTATCAGGCAAATGAAATAGTGTCTCCAGTGAACGTAAAGTTGCAGTTACCAACCAAGTCGTCGGTAGTTCATGTGAGTAGGATTAAGCAGTTTAAGGGTGCAGTGGATGTGTTATCGCAGATTCCTCCAGCAGTTACAAAGGGTGTGAGGGTACCGAAGCAGAGGAACGTTCCTTACGCACTTAGGTCTAGGGATAAGTAGATTAAGTGTCCTCGGGGAGGAATATGTCGTATTTAGTGTTATTAGGTAATGGGTATGTGTAGTTTTTACTTGTCATTTGTGTGTTTTAGACGTGGTAAGGAAGGGAGCGATTGACATGGCTTCCTTTTCCTTCAGGTTCCATGCCAGGATGTGGCCCGGGAAACTTTTCATCAGTCTGGTACTGCTACACTGTTGCAGAGGAAAGGTGGTGCAGGTGCAATCACTAGATAAGGGAATTTTGTTTGCAAGACAATTAGATGTGGTATTGTCAAGCCGCAGGTGGACAACTGTGTTCACATATAATATATGGGGAGTGAGGAATGACGTACGGACACTACAGGATAGGTTTACGGCGCTACAGGTGGCCACGGAGAAGGAGGGGTTGTCTCAAGACATATGGAACCAGTATCAGGAATTGAAGCTCTCGTACGAAAAGCTGAGAATGCAGCTGCAACAAGTAACGGAAATGGTCCCGCAAACGCTCATTCGCAGGAAACAAGGGTGGTTGGCTGCAGGGGGAAAATTGCTGAAAACAGTGTTTGGAACCGTGGACAAGGAAGATATAAGGAGCTTAAATAATACGGTGGGGGAGGTGCAGGAGTTGGCGGAGGAGACAAAGTCGAAAGTGGATTAGCACACGTATAGGTAACATGGAGCAGGGGATATTGAATGTCACTAGAACAGTGCGGGAGTTGACGTCAGACCTGGAACGGTACGCAGCAAATACTAGGAAAGTGTTGAATGGGGATATAGAGGCTATACAGGTGAGAATGAGACGAATAGATGGGAAAATACAAGTAGCAGCTTTATTAAGGGCATTAGCAGACGGGTGGATGATGCGTGTGTCGAATTGGAAGCGTTATATGAAGCTATGCATCACGCAGTGCATGGGCGATTGAGTACCACTTTGTTAGGTCCAGGTCAGATGCTGAATGCATTGCTTAAAGCACAGAAAGAATTCTCGGAAGGAGTGCGTCATGTCGTGCCTCTGGCGAAGCGGAATTTACCGTTATTCTATCACATGTCTAAAGTGAGAGTAATTACGGATCAGGGGAGTATACACGTAGAAGTGCAAATACCAGTGATGGGTATCAATTCGCGGTACCAGTGTTGTACAGTACACCCGTATCCAATTAGATCGGGTGCACTTGGGAAGTGGGTGCAAGTGCAAACTCAGGAAGTGTTGTTAGTGTCAACATGGAGGAGTGCTCACGTGGTAATGTCTACTGAAGACTTGACAGACTGTTTCAGGGGAAGTGTTTTTATTTGTCCAGCAAAGGAGGTGGCAACCCACAATCATTCGTGTGAGATGCAGTTGTCCTTGGGGAATATGGGAACCTTAGAATGTGAGAAGAAGGTGTTACTTACGAGACCAAAATTTCAGAAAGTTTGGGAACACTGGATTTACTCTGTGTTCGAACTAGAGACCGTAGTTGCCACTTGTTACAGAAATGGAAGATTGACAGATATATCGAAGCTTGAATTGCAGGGCAGTGGGTTATTGATTAATGGCACTGGATGTGAAGCAGTGGTGAAGCATTTTCACCTACCAGCTACTTTCACAGGTACAACAATGATTAACGTGACACAGCCTATCTTGTATTATCCAGAGGAACCACCACATATATTGCCTCGCCAGAACCTAACATTTATTAACGAGTCCTTGGGTCCCACATTGCTACAATCTTTAGATAGCCTGATCATCTCAGAAAAAGAGCAGATCTCAGTTAATCAGCACTTGCAGCAATATCGGGAGAAACGTAAGCAAAACACAATTATATTTGGTGTGTCAACGACTAGCATAATCTTAGTTCTAGTTTTTATTTGTGCAACTTACTTTTTTAGACGGAAAAAGATGTCTCGTTCTGAAATAACAACCGTACATCAAATACCTATAGGATGGATAGGGAATAGTGGAACGTAATATAAATAGATAACCAATGACAAGACTGGAATCAGTATTAAGTGTAAATTGATAATTAGCGGATAAGAAAAGTTTGACAGTGTTGAAGGAGTAGTTGGTGGTGGTGGTGGTTAGTGTTTAACGTCCCGTCGACAACGAGGTCATTAGAGACGGAGCGCAAGCTCGGGTTAGGGAAGGATTGGGAAGGAAATTGGCCGTGCCCTTTCAAAGGAACCATCCCGGCATTTGCCTGAAACAATTTAGGGAAATCACGGAAAACCTAAATCAGGATGGCCGGAGACGGGATTGAACCGTCGAAGGAGTAGTTGTAAGATACCTGTAGAGTATAAGGAAGTATGGCGTGCACAACCAGCAAGTCCAGAATTGTAATATTCGGGACAAATTTTCTTAAAGGAAGGGGATGTGTAGTGTCGCAGAATAGTAAAGAGTTGGAAACGTGGAATATTGTCAAAGTCTCGTTGCCTAAGCCGAGAGCCAGAGGCAGTAGGTTAGTCAAGAGGTAAGAGGATTGCACATGTATCGGAATGTGTCGTCACGCAGGGGCAGTGGCCTGGTTACACACAACAGGCGAGAGAGAACTGCTTAGCATGTGGGTTTGTGTTAGATGGAGACTTTCGTAGAGTGTAAGACAGAGGTATAGCGTCAGCTGTACTGCAGTTCGTAACTTCGCGTAAGTCTGCCGTCACAACACGTAACTCTATCACAAGAATCCCTAAGGGGTGAGTACGACAGATAAATCAGCAGTATAAGTGGAATGAATGCATTCATTACAAACGAGCATGACATCAGGACATCGCTCATGCTTCCTTTAAATACACCAGCTTTGATAGCAACAAGGCACTCGCAGTCAGACTTGCAGTTAGATGTGTACTGGGACGCTGCGTAGCGCTCAGCTCGGTGATCAACATGCTAATCTTTATTAAGGAGATGTTGAAGTAAGGGCAGCCCATCCAGCAGCAGACGTGAGGAGACAGTACCAGCTCTGGTCCTCTCTGCTGCCGCTGTCAATCAACCCAGGATTAGCAGACATCGTGGCAGACTCGCTCGCCGCCAATGCTGACCACATCAGTGAGCCGTCGTCGAGATCGTGCAGGGTCTAGGCCCTGTGCATCCGTCGTCACAACCGGGTGAGCCGACGATGCTGGGGGACTGTAGCCCGTTCCACCCATCCACCGCGGACAAGCCACCAGTAGGAGCAGGGAAGAAAACGGGGTGGGATAGAGTACACTCCACACTACGAGAACACTTCTTGTGCCGACAGTGCCAGGACTCCAACCCTGAGCCTCCAACGCGCAGCGGCCTGCTGTCGGCCAGCAAGCCGGGCGCCGCCAGTGCGGCCAAAGTAAGAGCATTCCACCGTTACGTCACAACACGTGGCACTGCACTAGCAAGACTGGTGTGGCCCGGAGCTGGTGTCATCGCTCCGAGTCAGCGAGGGCTCAGGGAAGGTTGTTGATATCACCAAGCTCAGCCAGCCTGTGTTATGCGGGCCACATTGTACTCGGCAGGAATAAAGGTGTCATGAATTAATAATGTTTATTTGGCATTTCTGACACCTCCACAGTCATTTCCCAGCATCCTGACAACTGGAGAGGTCACTGCTTGGCTTCCAGTCCACTGTACGCGACCAGGATCACCGGGGCGCCTACAATATACACATTTTGTTCCATTTAAGGGAATGGGGACGGTAACAAAAATTTTAAGCTTTTAATAATAAAAAAAAGGTTCTTGATTCATTTGTGCATTTCTTATCCACTTGACATGTTTCAGATCAAAACTGTTACCATGAGATTGATCAGTGGAATATGTAACTAACTAACTGTTTGAGAAATAATTTAAGAATGAACCAAATTTCTCCTCCCTGGATATGTGGTCAAAGATTTTTATAGCTGCATACCACACTCCTTTCTGTCTGAAACTAAAGCCAACCAATTTTGTAGTGTAATTCAATTCCCTTGCCAGTATTATAATTATGAATATTATTGTTGTTTTTCAATTGTGATTGACTGTTGACAGCAAATTTCTTTGGGGAAAACATGTATGGTGAGGCTGTTGACAGTATGCCCAACTGTTTAAAGATCTAAAGATCTGTCCATAAAAGGTTCCAGAGTGGACCACATATTATCCTTATTATATGTGTAATTCATAACAGAAATTTTCAATATCAGTACCTAGATAATAAGAATATTTGTAAAAGTATTGGCTCCGAAGAGATGTTTGTCAATATCTTGCTTTATGTTAGATGGGAAGGTTTCACAATAGTACGTAACTCCACGCTGCAACACAAAGCTAGTATTTTCAAACAATGGAAAGTCTAGGTTGGAATATCAAGCAAGCACATCTCACATGCACATTACCGATACCTCTTGGAGTGGCCACAGATATCGGTCATGTGTACGTGAGCTGTGCTTGTTCATGAGAGAGAGAGAGAGAGAGAGAGAGAGAGAGAGAGAGAGCATGCATGTCTCATACGCTTCATTCTGAAGAGGGCTTTGGCCAAAAGCTCAATTTGTAACAGTCTTTTTGTTGTGTCTGCTTTCAACTCAGTGTGTCGTATTTATAGTGAGTTGCAATCTATCCATTTCATACTGGATAATCCAGGATGGAATAATGAAAATACTATGAAAAGGATAGTTGCTATTCACCATACAGAAGATATGTTGTATTGTTAAAGCTAGTATTTTATTTCCTTTCTTCAAAGTGGGCACCACAGCAATAAATTCACTAAAAGACGGTGGTATTTTTCACTTTTGCTGTATTTATTTTATTGGTTCACAACTAGTTTCTGCTTTTTAGGCCATACTCAAGTGATTTTCAGTGTAAAAGAGAATACACTACATTACCTCCAGTAGAAAAATGTGGCATACATATTGAAACTGAAGTGTCTGTAAATTTGTGTGTTCTATCTGGTTTGGTTCACACATACTGTCTTGTAGGTTTGTAGCTTGACATTTACAAAGGTATCACGTATTATTTTCCATATTATTTTATTTCTTATTGTTGTAATTACGTATAAGTCAACATGACCAGTAGACCCCAGTAGATGGAAGACACTTTATTCCAACAAAGCATTAATAACTTGAATATAGCATTTAAGTAACATTCAGCTGGAATGAATTACATACACAAAGAGCTCTAGCAATACACACAGAGAACTGCAGCCAAACATGATCAGTTAACACTGAATAGACTTGGGCCCATGGCAGGCTCATTTTCCGCATCAGGCTCGTTACGCTGAATTCTTGCATTACAGACAGAAGCAATATGACCTTTTTGTTGAAATTATCACTGGCAGACCAGCCTTTTGGGCAGACTGTAGTGTTATGGTTAATGAAATGATAAGGGCAGAACGGGAGCACGGAACACGAACGCTGATGTTTACTGACCTGTTTACTTTGTTGGTGCAACTGGTGCTGGGAGCAAGGCCAGCCACCTTTTCACCATTATCATATGCAGACCCCTGAGAACTATCTGAAGCTTGGTGCGGAGGACAGGGTTGGATTGTTGATACTTCACACCACAACTTAATTTGGTTACCCACAGCTCGCAACACCTCAAATGACTGTGCAATAGCTAAAACTTCGGAGATGGATGGTTTTTCACACTGGAGGTCGTGCTCTCGCACCTCACGATTTGGAGATAAAACGATAGCACCTCTCACCATCTGATCAGCATACGGCTCTTTATGTACATCAGACACAAAATGACAATGACAACTTAACACGTGGAGTTCAGCCACTCTTGCTCGATAAGATTGATGTGGTTGCTTCCTCCAGTGGTAAAAAACAACCTGGAATACAGTAACGTGGGTATGCTTACAGTAGTATTTTGAAAGAATTTCACTCATTTGGTGAAATGTTGACGAAGACGGATCCTGAAAAGGGGTGAGTTGACATAGGACTTGACACATTCTTGGTGATATCCAAGAAAGGAACACTGCATGACACAAAATAGCATCAGTAATCCCAAAAGCTTGAAAGTGTTGTCACAGACATTTCTCGTATGCATCCCATTCCTCAATGGACTCACTGTACGTATAGAAGGGAGGCAGGTAAACCTTGGGGGCCACAGAGGACAAAACAGCAGGTGACACAGATGGAGGAGCATGCCAACTAGACAAAGCAGAAGCCAAAGATTGCAGTACTTGAATTTGACTGTCCAGTGCCTGTGAGTGGTGATGCAATGCCATGATGAATGATTCTTGCTGTATGAGCAACTGCCGTAAAATGTCTTCCATAACACCATCAGCCATTATGAGAATAAACAGAGGGCCAAGCAGAGTAGACATATGCGCAAGAACAGCACCGCCCTCATTGCCAGTTGTGTTCTAATTAGGTAAAAGTACAGATTGACCAACAGACTGAACACATCTTTATTCCACAGAAGCATTAACAACTTGAACACAGTTTTTAAATAACATTCAGCATGAACCAATACATACAAAAGAGCTGTAGCAGTACACATAGAGAACTGCAGCCGAGCATAGCTCAGCTAGCCTAGTATTCGAAACTAATATGCCATGCTTAGCTTTATTCTTAGGTCAATGTAATACCTTTGTAAATGTCAAGCTGTTAAACCAACAATACAGCTTATGTGAACCACACCAGAGTACAAAGTCCGTTTGATGTCAAGGTCATTAGAGATGGAGCACAGGCTCAGATAAAGCAAGGAACTGGAAGGAACTCAGCCACGTCCTTTTCAGAGGAATAATACCAGCATTCACCTTAAACCTCGGATGTGTGGTGTTGAAAACACACGAATGCATATGCAGTGCCTGCAAGGAACAGTTCTTATTGTAAATTGTTCTCTTTTCATATACTCATTTTGTGGAGTTGAATTTATTTGTTTCAAATTTATTTAGATTCTGAAATGTTACTAAATTATACTAAAAGAATATGGTGGGCCTGAGTAATATTTTATTAATTTTTTTTACAGAACTCCAAGAGTTTATTTTTATCAGTTACAATCACTTACATGCAACATAAGCAAATATTGTATTAATATATTTGTAAGTTGCAATTCTAAAAGAGTTATTAAGTTCAATTCCTTGAATTAAAACATGCTTATTGTTCACCATAATAGGAATTATAAGTTATATTTTAAAATGATTATTATACGTTTTTCATAGTCTTACAATGTTCTTAATTTACAACATTTGACAAAGAATGCCACTATATTTTTCACATGTGTTTTTTTTTTTATATTTCATACACATCATGGTGCTTTTCCTGTGTTTGTTGCATGGACAATATTTGCACCTTTTTTTCTTTTCTGATACAGCTAACTGTTCAGCAATGAGACATCATTTTGCACACCATGTCTGCACTGGGGATAAAATGTTTTCTTTGAGACATTAGGGATCTTTATTTGAAGTTCCATTAGTGGTCTTATTTCTTCTACTAGATCTCTTAGAAACAAATGCTTTCTATTGGTTCTTCCATTACAGTATATCAGATGTTGGACAAAAAATAAAATTTTACTGCTCAATGCTATGATGCCTATCATACTAATCCATAATGCAAATGGCTATTTCCTTGTTTGTCTCTTGCCGGTGTAATACCAAACCTTTTGGTCCATTTGATCTATTCCACCTTTGTAGAGTTATAGAACTTTATTACATCTCGTGTATTTTCTGCATAAGTTTGTTTGATGTCTTTGTTGTGATGCTTTGTGCTGATGAGAACTATTGAGTTTTTTTTCTTTCTGGGAACATAGCTCACCACTTTGATTTCTCCTCTCAAGGCAAATAATGAGGATGCATTTCTCTCAAGGGGGACAGTTTCATCTCATTTGGGATTTGTGGTTTATTTTGTTCAACTGTCTCCAGCATTGTAATTTGCTTCTGAAGCATCTCTTCTGCCAGCTGAATACTAGTGAAGAAGTTGCAAACAGTAATATTTCTGGACGACCCTTCTAGCCTTTAGCAAGGCCTTTCACTGCAACCAATACAAGATTACATGGCTTCCTTTATGTGGATCAAATTCCGCCTAAACCACTGCAGGTATAGCATCACATAGCCAAAATATCTTTATGCCATACTTTAAGGATTTAGTGGGCATATACTGGATAGAGCCACACCTTCCACAGAATGAGAGTAACTTTTCATCAGCTGTGGTTGACTGGTTGGTTTGGGAGAGGGGACCAAACAGCAAGGTCATCGGTCCCTTCAGATTAGGAAAGTATGGGGTAGGAAATCAGCCGTGCCCTATCAAAGGAACCATCCTGGCATTTGCCTGAAGCTACTTACGGAAATCACGGAAAACCTACATCAGGATGCCTGGACACAATTTTGAGCTGTCATTGTCCTGAATGCGAGTCCAGTGTGCTAACCACAGCACCACCTCACTCAGTTCCGTCAACTGTGAGCGAATCATCAGGAGTTATTGTTTCTACACTAGTCAAAAAACAGTTCCCACAGATAGTGAACAGCTGCAGGTTTGTCATCTATAGGTTCAGTATCATGAGTCTGCCTGTCACTGAATCTCATTATTCTCTTTATATCTTCGAATCTGTTTACTGACACTGTGGACTTATATGTAGGCTTTGCCTTTTCATCCGAGAATTATTCTCTTACAGGGACATCCCAACTCTTCTCAACAACAGCAAGCAGTAAAAGACCAAGAAAACCCTCCATTTCAGGTGAAATGTTTTTCCATGTCATACTACATGAAGCAGCCACTCTTCTGCCTTCTGTATCTGTGCAGTTGATGACTTCACCTACAACTTTCTTGTAGATGAAATAGTCCCACACACCCCTAAGTTTACAGGTTTTCAATCCATGAGCTGGACCAGATGCTTTCTTTATGATACTATGAACAAGTGTACAAGAAGTTGCAGAAGGATCTAAATTCCAGATGGTTCCATTATGACTAACGTATATGCTGGCATCTTTGAGTTGTTGGTGTGCAACTTCATTTTCAGACTCTGATGAACTAATACTATCTTAAGTACTGCAATCTTCGAGAACATTTGTATCAGCAGGTTCAAAATTTGATTCTTTACTACTTTTATCATCAAAAATACTTCCTTCGCATGAATCAGTTTCTTCAAACCATTGACTGACAACACATTCAAAGCTGGCTGCAGTTGTGAATACTGACTTTTTTTTCCCCCTTTGCTGAAGCCATAAGACAATACATATTCCTCAAACAACAGCTGATCCAAAACAAAACAAGTCAGGTAACAATACCAACACTGGGGCAAAAAACAAACTACACAAATAATGACAGTGACAATCACAGTGCAGAACAACAATACTGCACAACAACAAAGCATGTGATTGGTCAAAAGCTCAAAGATATACCACTATCTCTAATAGATAACGGCAATTTCTAATATTTTTGCTGTTCTAATACTGCTACTACTGCTGCTGCTCATACCACCACTGCCTCTACTACAGTTATTATCAAATTAATAACTGCTCCTAACAAATGCAGAAGTCAGTAAAGAATACAGAACATGTATAACTGTAAGCCCCTCCCATGAACCATGGACCTTGCCGATGGTGGGGAGGCTTGCGTGCCTCAGCGATACAGATAGCCGTACCATAGGTGCAACCACAACGGAGGGGTATCTGTTGAGAGGCCAGACAAATGTGTGGTTCCTGAAGAGGGGCAGCAGCCTTTTCAGTAGTTGCAGGGGCAACAGTCTGGATGACTAACTGATCTGGCCTTGTAACACTAACCAAAACGGCCTTGCTGTGCTGGTACTGCGAACGGCTGAAAGCAAGGGGAAACTACAGCCGTAATTTTTCCCGAGGGCATGCAGCTTCACTGTATGGTTAAATGGTGATGGCGTCCTCTTGGGTAAAATATTCCGGAGGAAAAATAGTCCCCCATTCGGATCTCCGGGCGGGGACTACTCAAGAGGATGTCATTATCAGGAGAGAGAAAACTGGCGTTCTACGGATCGGAGCGTGGAATATCAGAGCCCTTAATCAGGCAGGTAGGTTAGAAAATTTAAAAAGGGAAATGGATAGGTTAAAGTTGGATATAGTGGGAATTTGTGAAGTTCGGTGGCAGGAGGAACAAGACATCTGGTCAGGTGACTACAGGGTTATAAACACAAAATCAAATAGGGGTAGTGCAGGAGTAGGTTTAATAATGAATAGGAAAATAGGAATGCGGGTAAGCTACTACAAACAGCATAGTGAATGCATTATTATGGCCAAGATAGATACAAAGCCCACGCCTACCACAGTAGTACAAGTTTATATGCCGAATAGCTCTGCAGGTGACGAAGAAATTGAAGAAATGTATGATGAAATAAAAGAAATTATTCAGATAGTGAAGGGAGACGAAAATTTAATAGTCACGGGTGACTGGAATTCGTCAGTAGGAAAAGGGAGAGAAGGAAACGTAGTAGGTGAATATGGATTGGGGCTAAGAAATGAAAGAGGAAGCCGTCTGGTAGAATTTTGCACAGAGCATAGCTTAATCATAGCTATCACTTGGTTTAAGAATCATGAAAGAAGGTTGTATACATGGAAGAAGCCTGGAGATACTGACAGGTTTCAGATAGATTATATAATGGTAAGACAGAGATTTAGGAACCAGGTTTTAAATTGTAAGACATTTCCAGGGGCAGATGTGGACTCTGACCACAATCTATTGGTTATGAACTGTAGATTAAAACTGAAGAAACTACAAAAAGGTGGTAATTTAAGGAGATGGGACCTGGATAAACTGACTAAGGTTGTACAGAGTTTCAGGGAGAGCATAAGGGAACAACTGACAAGGAAGGGGGACAGAAATACAGTAGAGGAAGAACGGGTAGCTTTGAGGGATGAAGTAGTGAAGGCAGCAGAGGATCAAGTAGGTAAAAAGACAAGGGCTAGCAGAAATCCTTCGGAAACAGAAGAAATATTGAATTTAAGTGATGAAAGGAGAAAATATAAAAACGCAGTAAATGAAGCAGGCAAAAACGAATACAAACGTCTCAAAAATGAGATCAACAGGAAGTGAAAATGGCTAACCAGATATGGCTAGAGGACAAATGTAAGGATGTAGAGGCTTGTCTCACTAGGGGTAAGATAGATACTGCATACAGGAAAATTAAAGAGACCTTTGGAGAAAAGAGAACCACTTGCATGAATATCAAGAACTCAGATGGAAACCCAGTTCTAACCAAAGAAGGGAAAGCAGAAAGGTGGAAGGAGTATATAGAGGGTCTATATAAGGGGGATGTACTTGAGGACAATATTATGGAAATGGATGAGGATGTAGATGAAGATGAATTGGGAGATACGATACTGCGTGAAGAGTTTGACAGACCACTGAAAGACCTGAGTCGAAACAAGGCCCCGGGAGTAGACAACATTCCATTAGAACTACTGACAGCCTTGGGAGAGCCAGTACTGACAAAACTCTACCATCTGGTGAGCAAGATATATAAGACAGGCGAAATACCCTCAGACTTCAAGAAGAATATAATAACCCAAATCCCAAAGAAAGCAGGTGTTGACAGATGTGAAAATTACCGAACTATCAGTTTAATAAGTCACGGCTGCAAAATACTAACGCAAATTCTTTACAGACGAATGGAAAAACTAGTAGAAGCCGACCTCGGGGAAGATCAGTTTGGATTCCTATAAATGTTGGAACGCGTGAGGCAGTATTGACCCTACAACTTATCTTAGAAGCTAGATTAAGGAAAGGCAAACCTACATTTCTAGCATTTGTAGACTTAGAGAAAGCTTTTGGCAATGTTGACTGGAATACTCTCTTTCAAATTATGAAGGTGGCAGGGGTAAAATACAGGGAGCGAAAAGCTATTTACAATTTGTACAGAAACCAGATGGCAGTTATAAGAGTCTAGGGACATGAAAGGGAACCAGTGGTTGGGAAGGGAGTGAGACAGGGTTGTAGCCTCTCCCCGATGTTATTCAATCTCTATATTGAGCAAGCAGTGAAGGAAGCAAAAGAAAAATTCGGAGTAGGTATTAAAACCCATGGAGAAGAAATAAAAACTTTAGAGGTTCGCCGATGACATTGTAATTCTGTCAGAGACAGCAAAGGACTTAGAAGAGCAGTTGAACGGAATGGATAGTGTCTTGAAAGGAGTGTATAAGACGAACATCAACAAAAGCAAAACAAGGATAATGGAATGTAGTCGAATTAAGTCGGGTGATGCTGAAGGAATTAGATTAGGAAATGAGACACTTAAAGTAGTAAAGGAGTTTTGCTATTTGGGGAGCAAAATAACTGATGATGGTCGAAATAGAGAGGATATAAAATGTAGACTGGCAATGGCAAGGAATGCATTTCTGAAGGAGAGGAATTTGTTAACATCGAGTATATATTTAAGTGTCAGGAAGTCGTTTCTGAAAGTATTTGTATGGAGTGTAGCCATGTATGGAAGTGAAACATGGAAGATAAATAGTTTGGACAAGAAGAGAATAGAAGCTTTTGAAATGTGGTGCTACAGAAGAATACTTAAGATTAGATGGGTGGATCACATAACTAATGAGGAAGTACTGAATAGGATTGGGGAGAAGAGAAGTTTGTCGCACAACTTGACTAGAAGAAGGGATCAGTTGGTGGGACATGTTTTAAGGCATCAAGGGATCACAAATTTAGCATTGGAGGGCAGCGTGGAGGGTAAAAATCGTAGAGGGAGACCAAGAGATCAACACACTAAGCAGATTCAGAAGGATGTAGATTGCAGTAGGTACTGGGAGATGAAGAAGCTTGCACAGGATAGAGTAGCATGGAGGGCTGCATCAAACCAGTCTCAGGACTGAAGACCACAACAACAACATAACTGTAAGGGGGCTTCCGAAGCTCTGCATATACATTAATGGTGATTCTGCAAATATTCTGAATTATGGAGGAAAAAAAAAGAATAACATTTTAGCTCAGGCGTGAAAAGGATGCCAAAGGGTAAGCAGAAGAATACTGGAAAGGAGTTTGAAATCAAATCAAGAATGACGGAAAAATTTAAAAAGTATAACATCCAAGGCCCTCAGAGACCCTGCATACGTGCTGTAGGTTTCAGTGATGTATGGAAAAATATCAGTATATTCTTTGAAGTATAACATCAAATATTACATAGACTGGATCTGGGATGTTTTCATTTGTATGTTTCAGTTGCAGACATTGGTCACATGTTTTCTTTACAAAATGTCATTTAGTTCTTGTGGGTGATGGCTTAGATTCTGTTTACTAGATCCATGCAGGTCTAATGGAGATGGTGATCCAATGTGGGGAACGATGTTTAGGGTAGATTTTTGTATGGGGGGGGGGGGTGAGGGGGAGGAGGGGGGCGCATGGGCCATGTGTGTGCCTGCGCCTGCACGATCATCATCTGACAGACTGAACAGCAGTGACAGTGAAGGTGTAGGGTGCCATTCTGGTTGAGAGCTGGTGAAGGTAACAAATAAATATATATGATAGCATCATTCTATCAACTGAAAACCAATCCCAGGGAAACATGTAAAATCTAATGAGAACTTCATAGTACATTACTGTCTGGTTCTTTACTTGGTTATACAGGTCGTACTGAGTTTGGTGTAAGTGGTAGTCTTACACCGTTACACTACTTGTGCCACTACTCAGTTGTGTATGTGGGTTCCATACAAATGTTTCATCTTTCCGTTTTATGACATAAATATTTTCTTCACATGTCCAGACCATATCTGACTGTATCTGGTACAGAATATATGGAAAAGTCATACTTATTTTGTTTGTGTTGTCTGCTTTGTCTAGATCGAACCTGTTGGTGAGTTACGTACATACTGTTGTGGAGAATGCGGTATTTTATTTGCATCCAATAGACCCAATTAACTTTCCACGGGGTTTACTGTTCAGATATTTTTCTGTTACTGCATGGACTGATACTGTTGAGGTACTCTTTGTGTTGTGCTGCATCCTCGCAGACTAGTACTACTATTTTTGGTATGGTACGACATATGTGGTGTCACCGCCAGACACCACACTTGCTAGGTGGTAGCCTTTAAATCGGCCACGGTCTGTTAGTATATGTCGGACCCAGGTGTCGCCACTATCAGTGATTGCAGACCGAGTGCGGCCATACGGCAGGTCTAGTCTACATAGACTCCCTAGCACTCACCCCAGTTGTACAGCCGACTTTGCTAGTGATGGTTCACTGTCTACGTACGCTCTAATTTGCAGAGATGACAGTTTAGCATAGCCTTCAGCTACGTCATTTGCTACGACCTAGCAAGGCGCCATATTCAGTTACTATAATTACTATCTTCAAGAATGTATTCTGAACAGATAATATTGTGAATCATGTACCGTCAAGAGCAACGTTCATCATTAATGGATTAAAGTTAAGTATCAAACTAATTACGTCCGCTTTCTGAATTCTCATTCATTGTCATGTTCCAGATCTCACGACACTATAAATCTTCCCTCCTCGCGCCAGCCTGCATGAGCTAAAACGCGTGCATTTCCTCCACTCCTAACACGTTGTTGGCACGTTTAACATTCATCTGACCATCCACTAGTTAGCCTTGCAACCTTAATGAGTGGGGCACTTGCTGACAATATATTATATTACTGACTGGTTTTTTACTTGATTACATAAGTTATACAGAGGCTGGTGTAAGTGGTTGTCTTACACCACTACGCCTTTTGCAACATTACCCAATAGTGTATGTGGTTCCATACAGGTATTCCATCTTTTGTTTTTATCTTCACATGTCCAGGCCACATTTCACTGTTTGATACATGGTATATGGATAGGATATTTTTTGTGATTTGGGGTTGATGGCTGCTTTTCACTGGTATCTAAATCTTTGGAACAACTCTGGACACACACAGTTTTTTCACCTTTAATATTTCTGATAATGTATCATATAATCTACGGATACCATACATTATGTGGATGTATATTACTGGTTTCTGACAGTTACATGATTTAGATAGTGGTACTAGTTTGATGTTTGTTTTGTGGCATTACAAGATATATGGATGCATTAACACATGAATGTTGTCTACCCTGAACAGTATATTGTGGGTGCTTTTTGTATATTCTACATATGTTACAATATAGATGGTTTTCTACATTTAAACACTCATTTTATGGATATGACATAACTATGTCCCCCAACTGTTTGCACCTCAGCATTTCGTAACCTTGACATGATGTATAGACTTATTTATATCATCATTTTGATAGGTTTACCCATATTGACACTTAGATTTTGGTTATGCTGTCCTTTTGCAGACTACTCGCACACAGATGCATATTTCTTTCGTTAACTTATTTCTGACGTTGTCGTTGTTTCCATCATACATTTATCATTTTCTACAGCTATTTTTGCAGATTAGTAGGTTGCTTCAGGATTTTGCAGTTCACTGTCTCATTTAACTGGCCAGTTTTAATGATGTGATATTTTATTAATGATTTGATTAAAAGATAGTACATCTGTACACTGTATTGAGTGGCAATTCGTAATGGTATACTGTATATAATTCAGTTTTAGGTATGTGACAATGGATGTTGGTTTTTATCAAATGATTACTATAAATTCACGTATATAGTACTGCCCATGGTTCTTATTCTGCTTTAAATCTGTATTCTTATCTGCATGGTTGGTAAGCTGATGATGCTGTCATTACTGTTTATGCACACAGGCCTGAAGATGGTGTATCAAGTCACTGTAGCTGGTTGCAATGTAACTGAATGATATCAAAATGACAGCTGCAGGTGCTTCATTTTATTACACAAGTGAATGGCCAAAGTCCTACAGATCATCAATCAGACGTATGGACACACAAAAACTGAAGTGAGACAGGCAGATGAGGGGCTGATTCCCACTCCTGCCAAAGTAAGTACAATGTCTCTCTCTTTCTTGCAGTAGGCTGCTTTACAGGAGTAACTACACTCAAGACTTAGTGTAATATACTAAAATACTTGTCCATGCTCAATTGTATAACTGTAGTTGTATAAGAATTAAATCACTGGAAAGTACCTCTATATAGTGCATGCAAGCTCTTGACATTTTGAGCAGTGCCCAGTAATGAATATGTAATCATGCACTGCCATTTTTTTTCATAAAAAATATGATTCTTGCCCCTCATCCTCAAAATGGGGGTATCCCCACAACCTGGGGTCTGGGAGACCAGCCTTCTTCCCCAACTCTATCCCTCTTTCCTCCACAAGGGAAAACTAAGAATAGTTTTCTCTGTACCAGCAGCACAGGGAATTGACATCCTGAAAGTAAGTACCCGCTATTCTGTGTAGAGAGAGAGAGAGAGAGAGAGAGAGAGAGAGAGAGATATCACACGTGACAAGTTCAGCACTTAACAATCAAGTTCACAACTATCAGATAGAAGAGGAATGATTTTCATTGAGAACAACACAGAAATGCATCATCACCAAAGTACGACACAGCGACGTAAAATACCATATTCTTTAGTGCATTGCCTGCAGAAATAAATAACATAAAAACAGCTGGTTTATTTACGAAGGAGTTGAAAATGATGTTTACATCTAACAGTTTCTAAACTACTGACGAACACATTAAATTTTCACAGTGACGAATTCGACCATTATGGTCAACAATGTGTGTGATGTGTTGACTATGTCTATCATTGTACAAAATGATCGAAGTACATATAAATATTGATATTAATATGAACTACTTCAGATTTTGTCTTAAGCTACGTGGAATATTCTGTTGCGTATCCAACTGGAGCATGATAATGTTACAAACCAACAAACACGCAAATTCTGATGAATGTAGAATGCAAGAAAAAGTTGTATTGTAGACACACAATGCGATAACCCGTGTATCACTACCACGTCATGTACCCCTGCATGTTGATCAAGCTTACACATATCAGTAGAAATGAAATGCTTACCTTGTTATATACATGAGCTGGAGATGTAACGACCGTCGGACAAAATGAAGTAACACCGTGGGCCAGAATACCTTTTGCCACTACTCTAAGTCCCTCCTCAACATCTTCAAAGTCGCAAGAGAAGTCAACTCCGAAACCACCTTCAAAAATGCATTCATAAGCTGTCGTATTAAGCACATTTCGAATCGATTAATGAAACTGAACTGTACAATTATCAAGGCATTTGAGGCAGAGAATTGTTGATAAACGCATAAGTCGTTTGCACGGCCATACCATTAATCTGTAGTTCAATGAAACCAGGCGAAATAAGCGCTCCCTTGCAGTCAATTTGAACGTCTGCACTGATCTTTTCGTCAAAAAACATTTTTTCTGGATTTACAATTTTTCCGTCTCTCACCCAGATATCTTCCCTAATTATTTCATGATTTCTCAAAATACTACAGTTTACGAACTGCAAAAGCTGTGACTGGGTCATTGCTCCTAACAAATTGAGATTCCAATAGACTACTGTGACAGCTTATCACCTGAATATTCTGTCACAGGTTTTTTTTTTTAACATAGTCGATGATGACGACGTCAGCAGTTCCTTAATCAGCGCATGACCTGAATATAATGTTGAAAAAAAGTGTTTGTTTTACGATACGTCAACCCATAGCTGTGTTTTTACTGTCATTTGTGTTTACGAGTGCTTTTGGTGGTAATGAAGTCTCAAACATCATTAAGGTGAACTGTATTCCGGCAACAATAATATTATTCACGTTTCTCAAATAATTTTTAAAATTTCAATAACTGACCACGTGCAACAAAACTTCATTGCACGACCCGAAAAATGTTGCTTAAGCAATCGAACGTTTTCCGACTTCAAGAAGAAAGATAATGTTATCGACCGACCTACGATTTGGCAGAGTTAATTAATTACAACAGTATATTGTCCACGCGTTTCACAATTTTATTTCTGCCCACAGTGTATTGCAAATGACAGTAAGACGAGTTTTACAATTAAAAACCGTTTCTTACATCATCTACAGAGACCTTATCACAGTTGCAGTCTTTCATAAAAGTTCTATGAGAATTAACTATTAAGGCCAATTCACTCTTGCCTTCACGTCATATCATCACATTCCACGATACATTTCAAATGATAGCGTTCACACAGGCCTTCAAACGATTGTCGCGTCACGTCGCGTCAAGCAGGGCCAACCAGATACATGGATCCTGTGGCATACGCCGCAGCATTTGCCATTACAGGCTTAACGAATTGCAGCCACCATCTGAGAGCGAGTTATTAGTTGAAGCTACTTTAAGACTTTGTAGTACGTGTTCAAATAGGCTCACGCTCTAGATAACAGATGAAAAAGTTATGGACTTTATTGTTTACCTTTTCGTTGATATAAAGATTTTCCTGATGGCCCCAGAAATAGCGAATTTTTCATAATGTTGGGCAAAGGCAAGTAGTGTGAGCTCACAAGACCATTGCGAGGCCCGTATTTCCCGTTGGCCCCGACGTCACGCCTTCATCAGTTTTCATCGGATTAGATTAGATTCAGTTTTCGATCCGTAGAACCCAAAACAAGATGATTCTCGTGGGTGTGGAACATGTCAGAAAATAAAACATCAAAAACATGGCACATTTGTCAGGAGATCGTCAAAATAATAAGTGAATACATTACAGTAAACTGGAACTGCTAATATTTACAGAATGAATAAACTGTCAGAAGGAACATAGTTACGCACTTTTAATAAATGTATCATACACAAAATACCTAATCTTTACTGTTGTGACCAGGCACTGTCAAAACTGAAATCAGACACTTTTACTTTATTGGTCTAACAGTCCCTGTTAAGATATTCATCTATAGAGTAGGAGGTGTTGCCTATCAAAAAGTTTTTCAAACTGTTTGAACTGTGTTGTATCTGAAAACAAATTTTTGATAGTTACTGGTAATTTATTGAAATTGTGACTTCCTGAATCTTGGACTCATTTTTGGACCAACGTAAGTGATTTTAGGTCTTTATGTAGAGTGTTCTTTTTCCTAATATTGATACTATATATTGAGATATTTGTTGGAAATAGAGACATATTATTTGCAATAAATTTCATTTAGGAATAAATATACTGAAAAGCAGTGGTTAAAATACCCAGGTCCCTGAACACGTTTCTACATGACGAAGTAGAAGATATTGAGACGTCTGCCCAATTATTTCGAAGAATTCGACGATTCCGAATTTATATCCAGATTTCGCTTGTCAAAGGAAGCTGAACTTTGTCTTTTCAATCTTGTACATGAGAAATTGGAGCATATGACAGACAGGTCATTTCTCAGTATTCTAAAATAATACTCTTTATTTGCCGTTATATGCAATTGATTTCAGTACTTCGTGAATTTTGATATTATTTATGTAGTTTGTGTTACAATTTCTGCAGTAGTAGAAAGGACCGTTTCGTTTTATTTAGCAGACAATGCCATAACAGACTTAACCGAATCAAAAAACAGCTCCAGTTGGTGCTATTTTCATTAACAGCTTTTTCAGTTTTAGACAAAAACAACATGATTTCTCATGTTGCAAAACGTTTCGATAAAACAGTAGTGTCCTGATTTCACTCAGCCACATTATATCCATAGCAGAAAATATTGTTTCACACTATTTTCTGTTGGCAATGACTTTTTTTAAAAACATTACAGCAGTGGCAGAACAACATCCTGCATTTTAGTGAAAATATTAGGATCGCAGACCCTTTTAAAACTTCAAAGCAACAACATTGTTTCCTACACCTTCTCACTGAAGCTTGTGAACTGTGTGTGGTTACTCAAGCTAAGTTAAACACACTAATATTAACAAGAAAATTAGTATTTTTTCCTTACAAAAAACAGACAAACTAAAATGGTGGTTCCTCAGCTACAACACATAGTTGTTGTGTTTCGCAATTATTAGTATTGTTCACTTAAGCCTAACCATGTTTATTGTAAAATGGTAGCTATATATGAATGTTATAAGAGCAGAACAGGAATATAGCTATTGAATTTACATAGCTGTAGAAAATGGAAGTTGGAATGCCATGTAATAACTTTCCTTGAATATCGAGTTATTTTCAGTGTCCTCCTTTGTCAAATTGTAGCTAGTTGAAGGTAACTTAAATTGAAATATATTGTGCTTATGTTAAATACCTTTCCCCTAAATTGATGGCTTATTATGACTGTTTAGTGTAATAAAAATTTTAACAGTACACTAATGTCCCGAATTAACTCAGCCACATCTATAGCAGAAAATGTTGTTCACTGTTTATCTCTCATTAGGACAATTACTTTCGATCTTTTAGTGAACGCCTAAGAGCAGTAGAATTGTCCACCACATACCATTATCCTCATAGACATGTAAATTATTTGTACTTACTCAAGCTAAGTTTAACTCAGCAAAATTAAAAGGAAACTCAGCTTTAGCACGTAACTGTTGCGTTTCTCAGTTGTTAGTATTATCCACATAACCACATCCATATTTATCATAAAATAATTATTACCTCTGTGCTATACGAACATAGCTACTTTTCCTTCAGCTAACAGGAATCTTTAGTTATTGAATCTACATAATCATAACAGTGGAAAGAGTGGCTCACGAGTTATGTTTCAAAGTTTCTCTTGAATTGTCACACAAATGGTCTCATATCATTCTCTTCTTTCTTTCAGAAATGACTATGTCCCACCAATGAACACTCAGATATTTTGCCTCTGGTGATTTCCTTCTGTCCATTGGAGACTTCATTGGTATTGGCAAGGGGACAGCCAGCAGGGTTATTAAAGCAATGTGTACGAGACCGTAAAACAGGCATAAGAGACAGTTTCGTTAATTATTTCAGTTCTCTGGTGTAATTAAATGAAAATAAAATAAACAAATGTGTATGGATTAATATATTTTTATTCTGAAATCATCTGTTTTAACTTTTATGTTCTGGTCGTAATTTTGAACTTTATGCTATATTTGTTATTTTCTTGTCATGCTACTTTTGAAGCAGCACCATCTACAACTCTGCTGATTCTTTCACATTTGAGAACAGGCATTTTTATTCTGAAAAGAAAATTGACGGTTTTAAGCTGAGATGGCTGTAGAAAAGAAGGCAGAAGACAGTGAAGCCATCATGCCCCCAGTTAGGTACTTCCTCTTCCCTTCCAGAATACGTACAGGTGCGAGAGGTGATTGCTCAAGCCAAAATTATGTATGAAACAGTTACTGTTCCTCTAATATTAGGATGAGACAAAATAACAGCCTTCTGTTTGGATATGTGCCATAGGGACATTTATACCTCAGGATTATAAAGAATAATATGCTTGTTTATTATAAATGTTATTTTATTCTTCACATATACCCTCAATATAATTAATAATCACCACATAATAGGAACAAGGTTTATATATGCCCAAGAACTGCAAAACTGCGTTCACAAATAGTGCTCAGTAATTTCAGAAATGTTCTTCTTGTAGAGTACCCACCCATTGCTGCTGTAATGAATTAATCATTCTGAGGCATAAATACAACAGCAAGCGAGGCAGTGAATAACACCTCTCAAAAATGTTAGTCAAACCAATCCCAATGATGCACATGTTGTCACATTTTGTTGGAGACTCTGGAAGGAACAACTATTTCAAACAGCAGAACGCATTCCTCAGTTGCTTCTATATTATGCGCCTACTTACAATTCACGACCTACCATAAAGTTAAATTTTGGGAATATTATCATGTCTAGAAATGTTGAACCTGAATCGAGCCGACTGTGGCATCCTTCGTTTGACAACTGAAGCACCCAGAGGAAAAGTCTGATAAGTCACAATTCTCACTTTTTTCAGAGGACGAAATTTAAAGTTTCAAGACTCACAAAATTTTTGTTTCTCAAGTTATATTCTTTGTTTTTCATTAAGCTATAACATACATTCCAGACAACTGACACTGCTGAAATTACACACATCACACACATCTGATTAAGGTTTACAACTATTCAATGCATTTTTATCATGAATACAGTTCGTACAAATGGCAAATCCATAGCATACTACACATAGCTATAGGATTTTAAGACTTCACACTTATTTAAATTCTAATTATAACAAACTATATAATGTAATCTTCTAATAATACACTATAAATATTCTATCCTTTTCAATGGATGGAACTAATGCCGAAGATGATTGAAATACTCTTGCACTTCACTTTGGCAAATTTTTTTCGAGTCCTGTAACTCTGTATTTCTCAGTAGATATTTTAAGGTCACATGTAAAGTAATCAGAACACCTAAATTGAAATAGTTATATGCGTAACACTATAAATAAAAAAACTTACTTTAAGTGAGCCGCGGCGGTTTCTGTGAGGGGGCGCTCGCGATCGTACTGGCGCCACTTGTGGGCACGTGCCATTGATTCTGGCGTCCGCAGCTCGTGGTCCAGTGGCTAACGTTGCTGCTTCTGGAACAAGGGGTTCAGGGTTCGATTCCCTGCCGGGTTGGGGATTTTCTCTGCCTGGGGATTTGGTGTTTGTGTTGTTCTCATCATTTCATCAGCATCAACATCATTCGTGACAGTGGCTCCACTGGACTGTGTAAAGAATTGAGTTGTGTAAAAATTGGGACTTCGTACAGGTGTTGATGACCGCACAGTTGAGCGTCCCACAAACCAAACATCATCATAATCGACTTTGGCTCTCGTCGTATCATCTTTGCTTGGTTATCTGTTCCCTCTCGGGCTATGTGGTACCATAAACGTAACAGTCGCGACACTTCACCTGGATTTTGTTGCCTATTGCGCCAGAAGCGCTCCAAGTAAAACTGTGGAGTTCGGAGCTATCGTGAAAGCTAAAGCGAATGGTAGTTGTTTATTTTGACTTGTACAATGGTTCTTACAAACGGGAGCGTCTGTAGTGCAATAAATTGCATCAAAAACAAGAAGAAGATACTACATCTGTCTTTTTGTAGCTTTACTAAGGACGCTGAGAGGTATATACCATAATGTTACTAAACTGTATCGTCTGGATTTTCTTGCGAACTAGAGGTGCATTAATGATTAATGTTTCGTTTTAGGAGCAGAAATTGGCTAGTGAATAACAGCCAAGAAGATCTTATGAATAAAGACCCTGTTTATCTTTATAATAATGTTAAATTTTGTTCGTTACACTTGGAACCACCCAGTTCATGAATGCAGACAATAATAAACTCGTGTGGAATGCAGTACCCACACTGTTTGACGTCCCGAATAAAGTATGTCAACTGACGATGAAGTGGAAACTGCCACAAAGATTCGATAATCCATCTAAAGCTGTAAAACAGTCCTATGGCACAGAAGCAGCTAGTTCAACTCTTCATATATCAGTGCCAGATTCATCTGAATCGTCAACACAGACTTGCTGAGACCACGAAGTGCTTAGATTAAGTGCAGTTATTCATATTTGGCAAAATCGTGTGAACTGTCAGAATGTGTAGATCGATAGACTTCGTGCAAAACTATTACAGCACAAGGAAAGTTCCTATCATTTTAAGGGCAGACAGCAACAGAACAGGATCGAGTGAAGGGCAAACAAATTCCGAATACTGTAGGATCGCGATATTTTTTTAAAAAAAGATGCCCTTGACTTGTTGTGAAGTCAGATTAGAATGCCACTGAAGGAGAAACATGCTACAAGATGGAAAGACGAAAATAAGCTGTTTGCTCTGAATGTATGTATTACAGCACTGAGGCATACAGGTTTTGTCAGAATGTTTTATCCTCCCATCAGTGTGTAGATTACAGAGGAATGTGGAAGGCATACAAATAAAATGTGGGGTAAGTGACAATATATTCCACCTTTTAAAGTAGAAGGTTTCCCTGATACTGATAAACTAGTGAATATGTCATTGGACGAAATGTCTCCAATGGCAGATTTAACATATAGCAGCAACTCTGACAATGGTATTGGCTTTGAGGACGTGGGATTTACGCGCACAGTACATTTCTTCCACTATTTGGAAGTTGCTTGTACCACTTAAAATTATAAAATGTGGCAACAGGCAACAATGACTTAACCACAGTAGGCCTACAGAACGACAAATAGGGCGTCGATCACTTTGGCACATAAAGGTACATGTTTATGCTTTTTACGTGTGAATCAGTGTGTTTATATTCTTTTGATGTCAACATAGTAAGCTGCTGTTCTATCCGATGTCAGAAGTGTTTCTTCACGTATGTGTTGTAGCTTGCCACAGGATTCATGATTTTTATCACTATTTGCTCTTATTTTAGAAGCATTTTTAGAAACACCTATCTCTTCTGTTATTACACAAACTCTTGGAGGCAAAAAAATAATTAAAATATTTCGTAAATCACGTAGGAAACGGATGCAAAACAAACATTATGCTTACTGGGCATCTGACGTTCTCCTTTGTCTCCGCTTGGCGCGCTAGTGTCACTTCAGCTGTCAAACGGTAACAACTTTACAGCAGTGAGTGTAGCGACTGTGATGTTAGACTGTGGTGGTAGTGAGTGGTGTGTGGGAGATGGAGTTGGATGGGTGTGCCTGAGTACTCGGCGTCCTGGCGATTGCAACGAATTGAAATGCTTGATTGTTGGGCTGAGGGGCTCACGTTTTTCTGCAGCATTGATCTTCACTACTGGCGAGTTTAGCAGGCAAGGAGCAGCTCTCGTCACGTGCAACCTGGTTAGGAAATGCATCAGTCAATTGCGGTGTGCTAAATATGCCGAGATGTATTGAACAACTTGTTAGCAACTACGAACAGGAGGGCAGTATTATATGGTGTCCACCTGGAGTCCTGAAGCCATTGGTCTCCTTGACATTTATTTTAAATTATGCATGAAGATTGTTCAGTAAACACAGTACTTAAAATTGTTAATTCTGCCTCGGTTTGAGCTGGCCAGGAATCCAATTCCTTTCAGTGACCCCTTTAAGGGCTGTGTGTGTCGATCTGGAAGTTTCTGTAAGCGCCAAGCTAGTATTTTGCAATGTTAATCTGGTGCTTGAAATCCTGGTTCGTTATCATTGAGTATTTGATACTACTGACCATAATTTCTATTTGTTTTAGACCTTATTACTCTTCCTGGGGCGAGTTAGTGGATTTGGCCTGTAACTAAAATTATGTGTTTAAGCCTAAAGGTGCACGTGTGGTGGTCCTGTGTGCATGCTTATATTTGCATTCTCTCTTACTCCACGTTGAGGATATACCTTGACTTACTTAATCCTTTTTGGTTATTGTGCAATTATTATTTTAAATAACGTTATACATTGTTTCTTGTTATTGCTAGGAAGGTTAACTCACAATGTTTATGAGCAGACCATTCCTATACCAAAGTTTTAATAGTTGCTTTCCTTGAAAATGATGTTTAATTGCTGTGTATGTTAATTTATATCAAGCTTGTTTGTTATTTGTTATATGTTGATAGCCTTGTATTGGCAGTGGTTGATGCACTGCTGTTCTGCTGATCTGGGGCAGCGACGTCTTTTCCTTCTTTTCGGTGACTTTCCTGTCATTGCATGAGGCATAGGTGTTGGCTGGTCACACGCACTTCTGTGGATCTCCTGTTCCAGCCTGAAGTTGATTAGTTTATTGTCATTCTCTTGGTATTAGGAAGTGGCGACCGTGTCGCCAGATTGGAACTTGGCTTTAGCGATTTTGGGGGCGTAATTTACTCAGTGTTTCTATTATTTTGAGGTCCTTGTGGGTGTATGTTGAAAGCCTTTGGGCAAACTGAGCACTGAGTTTCTTGATTTATTTAAAAATATAAGGGTTTGATTGTCATTGTCATTTTAATATTGTTTTAGGGACCCAGTAGTTTATTTAAGTGCTTAACTTGATTTATTAATAACAGCCTTGTGGCTAGTCAGTGATGTATTACTGTTTGCTTTGGTTTTTACATGTGGGTAGCGTTTAGCCAGTTTGGCCATATCTTGTCTATGTGGGAGTGGCATAACATTGTCTTATAACACCAAAGTGTCGTCATTTGCTTTACACTCCCCAGTATTGTTAGTAAAAGGAAAATGTAAAGTGATTGTGTACCTCCTAGTGGTGAGATGGCTAATGGGCATTGGATACCAACGTTAAATGTACTTGTGTTTAATTTCTAGCCTTGGAGTAGGCCTGGAGCTTACTGTTGCTGTGGAGATATATGCATTTTAATCTCTTTTGTTTGACGTTTGTTGAACTTATATTGCCCAAAAGAATGTGTTTGTTGCAGCTATTTTAGCTATTGCTAGTAAACAACAGAAAACAACAAAAAAGAGAAAGTAAGTCTGAGAATGGATGAAAAAGTTAGTGACTTGTCATATGATAATTACTGACTAAAATTATAACCACTAAAACAAATTATAGAGAAATAATAGAGAAACAAAACTGGTTATTGGGAGAGGCAACAACTGTCGACAATAAATTAAGTGTATCTGAGATTTCTGGCGACTGGCAGGTCATTCGAATGCTCGAGTTTTGTGCTATAATATCAGCAAACACATTTAGCAAAAATGTTATTGATACCTATGAAGTAATTATATCTGTTCTGCAATGTTACTCTCAGATAATTAATGCAATTTTTTTACATTTTGTGATATGGTGAGGCTGATACATATTTTGCAGTCATTGCATGCATATGGCAAAGTCAACTGCGTTCCCAAATTAATAAAGAAAGCAATATGTTAGTGTATTCTCCACTGACTACCGTAGAGTGGTAAATATGACTGCTACTGCATGGTTATATTACCACTGTTTTGTGTTAAAAGATTACTTGAAAGCTGAGTCTGAGAGATGTTATGATAAAATATGCACTGAAAACATAGACAGGGGCCACTAACACTTTGTGGCTGGTTCATGAAGCTCTGCGAACACCTGAATGTCTAATATTGTCAAACTGGCAACGTTCAATCTCACACACTCAGTACATATTGGCAATATTGAGAATATTTCTGGGGCCATCAATGTTGCTTGTCAGTATTTCTAATACTGACAATATCTCAACACATAGCCTCAAACAGTCAATATATTGACAGACTGACAATATTATTGAACATGTCTGGGCCCTTAAGAAAAATGCAGAGCAGTGTTGGCAGCGGCCACCGTGAGGTATGACAGGAGTGCTAGGTGCTCTGCTGACAACTGATTTTAAGTGATTAATTACTGAACTACTAACCTAACCACAACCTCATGATGTATCCAAGGAAACAGCAGTCAACAACTTATGGCAGAACTATTCATCACACTCACTTTGTTCATGGTGATTCAGGCTAACCTCTACAAGCAACGTCAACAAATAAATTGGCGCTAAAAGCAAACTGAAAAATCCGCTTTCATTGGTTATGTGCAACTATCCTCACACTGGCTTCAGGGGCTGATACATTACATGTTACAGGTTATAGGCAATGCAGGCATGGGTCATAGAAATAAAATATATTCTTCAAAAGCAAGGAAACTTATTTTTGTCCATACTTCTACCGACTGTTACCTGCAGGCAGCTGCATTGTCCAAAAGGGGATAGTCAGCATTCCTTTCGGAATGGATGAGGGGCTAGAAGCAATAATGAGCTCCATAACACTATCTTCGAGAATACCTTCGTTGTTCCATGGTGTTTCAATTACTCGTTTCGTATGTATCACAGTAACCCTTTACTTAAGTATAGTAACTTTTTCCAGCCCCAGAACAATCAGTCTCTCAGCTTTCTTCACAGGAACCTTCGTATTTTTAGTAGCAACATATCCTTGCACTTGCACCCTAATAAGTCCAGTTGCATTAAAGTGGCAGTAATACCAGTTTCGAATTATTTCAGAATGAAAACATTCTTGGTTGCAAATTTATTTAATATCAATGACAGGTTTCATGATTTTGGTGCATCATCAGATTGTCTATCAAAAGAAGAAACCAATCAATTAGCACAAATAGGGGAAAGGACATGGTCCTCACTTGCACTACTATGCAGATAAAACAAACTGAATGTAACACAAACCTACAAAAAAAGTAGCCGGATATGAAACTCATCTGTCATAAATCCATGTGTGGTGGTCTGCAGTCTGAAGACTAGCTTGATGCAGCTCTCCATGCTACACTATCCTGTGTGAACCTTTTCATCTCTGAATAAATACTGCAACTTGCTTCGTCCTGAAACTGCTTACTACATTCATGTCTTGGTCTTCCTCTACGCTTCATACAGCCCGTAGTTTCCTCCAATACTAAACTGCTGACCTTTGATGTCTTAGACTGTATTCTGTCAACCGATCCCTTCTTTTGGTCAAGTTGTGCCAAAATTTTCTTGTCTTCCCAATTCTATTCAGTACCTCATCATTAGTTACGCTATCTATCCACCTAATCTTCAACATTCTCTGTAGCATCACATTTCCAAAGCTTCTATTTTTTTTGTCTAAACTGTTTATCGTCCATGTTTCACTTTCATACATGGCTACATTCCAGACAAAAGCTTTCAGAAAAGAGTTCCTACCACTTAAGTCTATATTCAATATTAACAAATTTCTCTTCTTCAGAAAACCTTTTCTTGCGATTGCCAGGCTACATTTTATATCCTCTCTACTTTGGCCATCATCTGTTATTTTGATGCCCAAATGGCAAAACCCATCTACTACTTTAAGTGTTTTGTATCCTAACTTAATTCCCTTAGCATCACCTGATTTAATTTGACTATATTCCATTATCCTCGTTTTATTTTTGTTGATGCTCATCTTACATCCTTCTGCCAAGACAATGTTCATTCTGTTCAAGTGCTCTTCCAAGTTCTTTGCTGTCTCTGAAAGAATTAAAAGTCATCATAAAACTCAAAGTTTTTGTTTCTTTATCCTGATGTTTAATTCCTACTCCTAATTTTTCTTTGGTTTCGTTTACTGGTTGATCAGTGTACAGACTGAATAACATCAGGGATAGGCTACAATCCTGTCTCACTCCCTTCTCAATGACTGCTTTCCTTTCATGCACCTTGACTCCTATAACTGCCATCTGGTTTCTGTACAAGTTGTGAACAGCCTTTCGCTCCCTGTATTTTACCGCTGATACCTTACGTATTTCAAAGAGATATTCCAATCGACATAGTCAAAAGCTTTCCCTAAGTCTACAAATGCTATAACTGTAGGTTTGCCTTTCCTCAACTTATCCTCTAAGATAAGTCATAGGATCATTATTGCCTCATGTGTTTCTATGTTCCTCTGGAATCCAAACTTAACTTCCCTAAGGTCGACTGCTACCAGGTTTTCCATTCTTTTGTAAAGAATTTGTGTTAGTATTTTGCAACCATGACTTATTAAACTGATAGTTGGCAATTTTCACACCTGCCAGCAACTACTACTTTTGAAATTGGAATTATTACATTCTTCTAGAAGTCTGAGGGTATTTCGCCTGTCTCATATATCTTACCCACCACACTGAAGAGTTTTGTCGTTCGACCAAAGCTATCAGTAGGTCTGACAGAATGTCGTCTAGTTCAGAGGCTTTCTTTTGACTTAGATCTCTCAGAGCTCTATCAAACTCTTCTCGCAGTATCATGTCTCCCATCTCATATTCATCTATGTCCACTTTCCTTCCTATAATACTGGTTTCAATTGTATCTTGTATAAACCCTACACATACTTCTTCCATTTTTCAACTTATTTGCTTAGGACTGGTTTTCAATCTGAGCTCTGCTTCTTTTTTTCCTCAAAGGTCTCTTTAATTTCACTGTGGTCAGTATCTATCTTCCCTCTAGTGAAATGTGCTTCTAAATCCTTACATGTGTCCTCTAGCCATATCTGCTTAGCCATTATGCACTTGCTGTCAATATTATTTTTTAAACGTTTATATTCCCTTTCAGCTGCTTCATTTGCTGCATTTTATATTTTCTTTCTCATCAAATAAATTCAATATCTCTTGTGTCTTCCAAGGATTTCTATTAGGTCTTTCTACTGATTTGATCCTCTGCTGTCTTCACTATTATATTTCTTGAACTTACCCATTTGTCTTAAACTGTATTCCTTTCCACTGTTCTAGTTACCCACTGCCTAATGCTCCCTCTAAAACTCTCAGCAACGTCCGGTTCTTTGAAGTTATCTAGGTCCCATCTCTTTAAATTCCTTCCTTTTTGCAGTTTATTCAGTTTTAATCAATAGTTCATAACCAATAAAATGTGGTCTGAGTCCACATCTGCCCCTGAAAGTATGCTACAGTTGAAACCTGGTTCCTAACCTCTTACCATTATATAATCAATCTGACACCCTCTGGTGTCTCCAGGTCTCTTTCATGTATACAACCTTCTTTTATAACCCTTAAGCCAAGTGTTAACGATGATTGAATTATGCTCCATGCGAAATTCTATCAGGTTGCTTCCTCTTTCATTCCTTTCCCTCATTACATATCCGCCTACTACTTTTCCGTCTCCCACTATCGAATTCGAGTGACCCATCATAATTAAATTTTCTTCTACTTGAAACATCTGAATAATTTCTTTCATCTTCTCAAATATTTCTTCAATTTCTTCATGATCGGTGGAGAAAGTTGGCATATAAACTTGTGCTTCTGTGATAGACATGGACTTTGTGTCGATCTTGGCTACAATAAAGTGTTCATTATGCTGCTCATAGTAGCTTATCCGGATTCCTATTTTCTCATTCATTATTAAACCTACTACTGCATTACCCTTATTTGATTTTGTATTTATAACCCTGTATTCACCTGACTTAAAGTTGTGTTCCTCCTGCCACAGAACTTCACTAATTCCCACTATATCTAACTTGAACCTTTGCATTTCCCTTTTTAAATTTTCTAACATACTTTCCCCATTAATGGATCTAACATTCTATGTTCCAATCCGCAGAATGACAGTTATGTGATTGCTGATAATGACATCCTCCAGAGTAGCCCCTACCTGGAGACACAAATGGGGGCTTTCAGGCATTTTCAGTACCAGGACAGCAACATTGTTTTGGTTGATGTTACAAGAGCAGATCAGTCAATGATCCAGACTATTGTCCTGAAAAAGTTGCTGTCCCTCTTGAGGAACCACACATTTGTCTTCTCTCTCAACAGATGAACTGTTGTTGCATCTATGATCTGACAACATGTATCACTGAGGCATGCAAGGCACCCTACCAATGGGAAGGTCCATGTTCTATGAGTGGGGGAATAAAGCTATATCCAGTTACTGCTGTGTCCATTTTCCGTTTCATAAAGCCATATAAAATGGAAAATTGACTCAGCAGTAACTGGACATGTAAAGGGAGTTGGAAAAAATGCACCGAATACTACATGTTACTTTGAACATGCCTGCTGACTCTGCTATATTGGTACAAAATAGGGCCATGTTTACAAAATTAACGCGGTATGAGCCGCACACAGCATGTGACAGAATATATCTTTGGCATGCACACAAATACTAGTGACAGATCAAGGAACACGCATGGGAAGAGGACCCAAGAGGGCAGGCACGACCAGTGCATTTGCGAAATACAAAAACCACATGAACTTAATAAATTAAGATACATATAAGCAAACCATTGCCACCACATGAAACTAGAAGTACATTAGGGTACCCCCATATAAAAGATAGTAACTAGGTAAAATCATGACATAGCTAAAGTATAGAGTGCTTGCACAGTGTACACATACGAAACCAATAACCCAAAGATCGAGACATCATGAAGAGGGGTAGTCATAAGCATTGCAGTCTAATGACAAAGACCTATTTCTAGTCATTAGAATAAAAACATAAGTTACAGAATATAGAGCCACCTTTGATAAAATACAGATTACATTGCTATATAACATAGACTATATCAATAAAATATTGGTTATATCCCTATATAATATAGATTATACAGCTAATACATTAGAATTTTTTGAGGAGAACAACATCCAACAAACAGATTATGATCCCTTCGAAATGTACTTGAAGTAGCCCAGAATGTGTATAGATGGTTGTACTACTATTTTTTTGTCCTGACCTTTCACCAAAAAATGAAAGTGATGCACCCTAAGACACCTACCTTTCATTCCCAAAATAAGACTCATAAGCCTGATTACCCATTATATCTGATAATTAATGGTATGGGAAACCTAGGTGACACTGCTTCTCAATATATGTTACAATTATTATGGAAAAATTTTGTCTGAAGAAAATTTTGCAATCGTTAATAAAAAAGAGCTGGTACAGCTGCGATGTGGTAAAACTTTCCCATCTGATCGTAGTTTGTCTCCTTGGATATTAAAATCTGTATGCAAGCATATCTCCGAAGGAAACAGTCCTCATTGTACAGAAAATTTCCTCAAACATAGGCGTATGAATGCAGATGATATAGCAGAATTAATCATCTTACTTAGACAGTTTACATCCTACAATTACTTTGCTTTCAATTGTCAGTATTAGAAACAGAATGATGGTCTGGTCAAGGGCAAATCTTTAGCAGGGTGTATTGCAAATATTTTTTCCAATCATCTAGAGCATAAAGGCTTTAGACAGAACACTGGTCTCTCTCAATAGGTACTATTTTATCACCGGTATGTAGATGATATTATCATTGTCTTCAATGACCCTATTTCTGAAATTACGTTGCTAGCTGAGGAATTTAATACCTTGCACAAAAAATAGTATTCACTCACAAAGAGGTCCACCTTAAACAGACGCTTTATCACTTAGACTTGCAACTTCAGCTTGTAGGGGGTATTATTCGGTTTGACATCTATTAAAAACCCATGGCTAGCGATTCTATAATCCATGCTTCCTCCTGCCACACTCATCAGTGTAAGCTGAGTTTTTTTAAATCTATGGTGCACCTCATTAGTAAGGTACTGCTCAGCCAATGCTCCATAGATAAAGAGTTAGTAAATTTGAAATGCATCCATGTAAATAATGCCTACAGCACTGTAATTGTTGATAAATTATGTAAAGAAAAACATCAGTACCTGTGCACAGAGGTGTCTCATTTTTTGAGGTCCAGATTTGTGGAGATCCTGTCCATGGGGAACCTCTCTTATGATCTGGCAAAGCTTTTTAAGAATCAGGATTTCAATATTGTTTTCATTATTGGTAATATGCTTCAGCATAATTACACTGACAATAAACGCCCCCATAAGGATAAGTATTCAGGGTCAGGCATATAAAAATTACAGTGTAGTGATTGTGAAACATTGTATATAGGCCAGACTGGCAGGATGTGTAAGGCCAGGTTCAGAGAGGACATGCCAAATAAGTAATGCCAGGTTAAACATTTGCTGAATATATGAAGTCAAGCAGGCACCAGTCTCCCAAACTAGAAACTGTGAGAATACTACACCTTGTTCAGAAAGGGAAAAGTAAATCTACTCTAGGAGTTGGAAATTGTTAAACATCTTTATGCTGATAAAGACTAGTTACTGAGTGATCAACTGATTCGCAGACACCAAGGTTATTGTGATACAATGCTTCCAGTTTTTGGAATGTTGCTATGATGATACCTTTTATTTTGTCAATAGCCTAATTTTTAAAATGTTTGTTTGTTGCATATGAAGATAGGAGAGTTATATTTCAAAGTGGGAATTAATAATAACCTTATTTTATTGCAGGTCACTTTACTATTTTTATATTCTGTAAATTATGTTTTTATTCCAAAGATTAGAAATAGGTCTTTGTCATTAGATTGCAGTGCTTACAACTGTCCCTGTTCCTGATGTCTTGATCTTTGGGTGGTTTATTTTGTATGCATATGATGTGCAGGCACTCTATAATTTAGCTGTTTTACTCTTTACGACAATCTTATGACATATTTTGACTTGCTATTTTATGTCATCATTTTATCTAGTCACTCTCCTTTACGTAAGGGTACCTTAATGTACTTTTGGGCTCATGTCGTTGCAATGGTCTGCTTACATGTAAGTTAATTTATGGGATTTACACAATTCTCGTATTTCGTAAATGTGCCTCACACAGGTCATATGCAGCACCAGGGCACCTCTTCCCACACTAAATGCAGTGTTTGCATCTTGATCTGTCATGGTGGGATCTGTGTGCAGTAGTAGGGTAAATAAGGTCATGGTGCATTTTCAATATCAAATTAATATGCTAATTAATTAAACTGATCCAAACACACACCTCCCTTCCCTCCCCTTAACTTATACTTCTGCTAAGTGCTTTATGACTCTGTGAGGGTTGATTTATGACCCCTAGGGATAATCAGTCCTCTGTGCAACTCACCATACCTCTGGGACAAGGAATGCCAATCCAGGTTTACTTTTGATATCAAATCAGCTGACAAATTAAATGGATCGGTTAATTACCCCACACCCTCTGGGAAATCTCCTCTTCTCTCCTCTGGTCTTCTGCCCTCTCATCTCCCCTCACCTCCCCCCCTCACGCCACCACACCCCACTACACCCCACCCTGCCACTCAAAGCAGATCCCACACCACATTGCCCCTAAACCACATCACCCACCCTCATCATCTGACCCCATAAGAAATTCACGTTTTCACATCACCAATGTATTGTTACCTGTTGCGAGAATCCTGTACATCATTATGGTATAATATATATTTCATTTTAGTATTCTTGAAAAATCTGTTCGTATCATCTTAATATGTGTCACATCCTGCATCACAGGACTAGAATACTAAACTCATTTTTGGCTCATGACAGAGTACTAAGAGAATGCTCTAATTATGTCACAGATGCCTCATCAATTACGAACTCTCTTACAGTAACCTACAAAGTCTCTTAAGGCAGCAGCACAGAGGAGTTGTAAATATCAGGTTTGTACTACATATCACTTTATAAATTCAGTAATTCTATTCCTTTACTAGATTTTTAATGTAGCATGTATAGTGAGTGCCCTCCCACTTCTGGTCAGTTTCAAATTAAATCAGAAATAATGGTGCAGGGGAGGTTCATTAAAGACAGAGGAACGGTTACAAGATTCATAGAAAGATCTTCTAGAGCTTTTTTCAGGATCCACGAATGTGAGAATACTTTGTGACCCCCATCTAAATAGGGAGAGAAGTAGTAAGTGGGTATGTTCAGAGCACTAATGGATTATGTAATGATCAAAACCCACCCACAAATATAACTATAAAAATTAAATCAATAAAACTATCTTTCAAAATTTATACACAAGGCAATGTTGGGACTAAAAATTTACTCACATAATGAACACCGGATCTTGAAATTCGTTATCATTATTTTTAGTTCTCCTCATTCCTTTATGTTTTACCTTAATATTACCATCTTCAAAAAAGTGAAAGTCCCAAGTAGTTACTATTTCTTAAACCTGTCCAGCAAAATAATTTTAAATTTATTACCAAGTTACATACAAATTTTCTCTCTATATCAAGATTTTAAATATTCACAACCATAGTGTAATACAATTCATTTACTTCTACATGATCAATCTTTTTAAACAAATTAGAATTCTTGGCATTATAAAGCTTTTCCAGTAGAATATCCATTTCTGTGGAATAAACAATAATAATATTAAAAATTCTATGTTGTGCACCAAATGTTAAATTTTTCCTACAGTATATGACTAGTTAGACAATTTTATCTTTCGGAATTTTTACATTTAAAGTGGCAAATAATTTCGTTGTAGTTTTTTTTTTGGCTAACATGTTCATTCTTCTAGACATATTTATGACATATATAGGATAAATTTCAATAAAACTGAAGGGAGTTACATTGTCATCATCATTTAATTGAGTGACTCTCTTAAAATCAAAGAAAGCATCATATGCTTTCAGATAATTATTTGGTGAATCAAGATTCCACACTTCTTGAGGAAAAACTCAATTTCTTCCATTTTTCACGTAGATATCCTATAGTTTAACATGATCGAATAAATAAGAATCAATTAGCTGATTATTTTTCGATTAGTTTGGAAAACAACGAAAATAAAGAAAGGCATATCAAATTCGGTAGATTTATAATAGTAAGTAACATCCAATTCAAAATTTATTTTTCCTTCCAGTCTGCTTATTTCAACTGTTTGTGACCCAAAGAAAGAAACTGGAATTATTGGATTTTTTAGTCTTTCTCCTATTAGCTCTAGTGAATATTCTGGTTCAGATTTTACGACAGGAACAAGAATTTCCATAGATTCTATTACAATTTTATCTTCTGTTGGAAGTATAACTTTTATTTCAATTTCAGCATTGTTTTCTTCAGCAGATCTATGAATAGCATCTCTAACACTTGAACTCCAAGTAAAAATTATTGATAAGTATCCTTCCCACATTACTTCTTTATAATCTCTGAAAAATCCATAAGACAAATCTAGTAGAAAAAAGTACTTAATTTTTCTTACTTTTTATCTTACCATTATTAAGGATATGTCCTGCCATGGTAAATGCATGAGCCATCCCCTAAATTTATATTAATCTCTGGGTTCTTGTTGGGGAGATTTAGGTAATTTTTCGTCTCCTCATTTACTGGAAATGGGTGAAGCTTAAGACTCTCAGTTTTATTCATGATTTAATAAGGAAAAATGTATTGAGACATTTCTACAATTACTATTACATAATAACCATTAAAGTCAACCAATTTATCATTTTCATCAGTTACAGTAATTTCTATATCTTGAATAGGTTCAAAAGTAGAAATATATACAGGACAATGTTGTTCATGAATTACTGGTACACCAAATTTTGCATTAGGCTTGGATGAAGAAATACTATTAGTTTCTCTATAAAAATGATCATTACATTTAACAAACACTACCTCAGCCAAATTAAAATTTATATTAATTAATTCAAATAGAATGATTTTAGGAACATCTTTAGGTACAGTTTTTCATTTGCTTTAATAAATTGATTAGTAAATCCTAGCATGCTTGCAATATTATTTTCTTTTATATCTATATACAATTTCACTTCACTTTCGATAACAATTACATTTAAAATTATGTCTGCTTTAATATGAATGTTTGGATTTTTCGAATGAGTACATTTTTTTTAACTTTTTTAAACTGTACTGATCTACAGGAACTTCTATCGTTTCTCCATCACAAGATAATTTATTATTTTTCGATGTCATATTTCGAATTAAAAAAGTTGAATAAATCCTACCAGTTATTTTCTTTTATATCTATATACAATTTCACTTCACTTTCGATAACAATTACATTTAAAATTATGTCTGCTTTAATATGAATGTTTGGATTTTTCGAATGAGTACATTTTTTTAACTTTTTTAAACTGTACTGATCTACAGGAACTTCTATCGTTTCTCCATCACAAGATAATTTATTATTTTTCGATGTCATATTTCGAATTAAAAAAGTTGAATAAATCCTACCAGTTCAACATTTTTATAAGTTTCTCTTATTGGAATAGTTAATCTTTTCTCAAAAATAGGTGTTAAAAACAAGCCATTGCAACATTACTAAAATTGTTTCATATAGGTACAGTCAATCTTTTTTTAGAACAGATGACTTATCACTCAGCTGAAATAATATGTTCATTTATTATTAAAAAAATAAATGACAGACTGTGAACCAAAATTAGATTTCCAGAGAAGAAATCAAAAAATAAACATGGTAAACTTTACCAAATGCTATTCACTGTGCAATCATAGGAGCAAGTGGTTGTGGACAAACAGTGATTGACAGTTTTATTCTAGCTCCAGGATGGTTGAATTGGAATAAAATTAATTACTTTTACATTTATTCGAAAAGTTTAGATCAACCAAAATATCGAGCACTTATGAAATGATGTGAAAAAGTTGAAGATAAGTGTAACAAAAATTACTACTTTCATTGAAAATAATTATGAAATTATACCATTAGAAAAATGTCTTGATAATTTAGTTTTAGTTTTTGTTTATTTTGTTCTTGAAAATCAAGATGTAAGAAAGTTATAAAGGAATATATTATTTTTATTCAAGTCGAACTTACTCAGAAATACCAGAACAGATAGTAATAGATAATGGTAATTTTTAAAATATTTCCAGACAAGATGATACAAATATAAATCATAATTATCATGAATTTGTTGGTGGTGTATTATGGAATTTTTTGAATTCAAAGAAATATATAGTAAATGTTAGTAAGATAAATTTGCATTATTTTCAGAATAGATGTAACTAGATAACCAAATCAACGTAAGTTCAAAATTACAATGGAGAATTTCACAACAATATAAATGTTAAGTGCGAGAATTATCGCACAATCAGCTTAACAGCTCATGCATCGAAGCTGCTTACAAGAATAATATACAGAAGAACGGAAAAGAAAATTGAGAATGCGCTAGGTGACGATCAGTTTGGATTTAGGAAAAGTAAAGGGACGAGAGAGGCATTTCTGACGTTACGGCTAATAATGGAAGCAAGGCTAAAGAAAAATCAAGACACTTTCATAGGATTTGTCGACCTGGAAAAGGCGTTCGACAATATAAAATGGTGCAAGCTGTTCGAGATTCTGAAAAAAGCAGGGGTAAGCTATACGGAGAGACGGGTCATATACAATATGTACAACAACCAAGAGGGAATAATAAGAGTGGACGATCAAGAACGATGTGCTCGTATTAAGAAGGGTGTAAGACAAGGCTGTAGCCTTTCGCCCCCTACTCTTCAGTCTGTACATCGAGGAAGCAATGATGGAAATAAAAGAAAGGTTCAGGAGAGGAATTAAAATACAAGGTGAATGGATATCAATGATACGCTTCGCTGATGACATTGCTATCCTGAGTGAAAGTGAAGAAGAATTAAATGATCTGCTGAACGGAATGAACAGTCTAATGAGTACACAGTATGGTTTGAGAGTAAATAGGAGAAAGACGAACGTAATGAGAAGTAGTAGAAATGAGAACAGCGAGAAACTTAACATCAGGATTGATGGTCACGAAGTCAATGAAGTTGAGGAATTCTGCTACCTAGATTAGATTAGATTAGATTAGATTAATACTAGTTCCATGGATCATGAATACGATATTTCGTAATGATGTGGAACGAGTCGAATTTTCCAATACATGACATAATTAGGTTAATTTAACAACATACTTAAGTTAATATAACAACTTTATTTTTTTGTGTTTTTTGTTTTTCTTTATTTTTTATTTTTATTTTTTTAATATTTTTTTCTTTTTTTTTCTTAATTTATATCTAAAAATTCCTCTATGGAGTAGAAGGAGTTGTCATTCAGAAATTCTTTTAATTTCTTCTTAAATACTTGTTGGTTATCTGTCAGACTTTTGATACTATTTGGTAAGTGACCAAAGACTTTAGTGCCAGTATAATTCACCCCTTTCTGTGCCAAAGTTAGATTTAATCTTGAATAGTGAAGATCATCCTTTCTCCTAGTATTGTAGTTATGCACACTGCTATTACTTTTGAATTGGGTTTGGTTGTTAATAACAAATTTCATAAGAGAGTATATATACTGAGAAGCTACTGTGAATATCCCTAGATCCTTAAATAAATGTCTGCAGGATGATCTTGGGTGGACTCCAGCTATTATTCTGATTACACGCTTTTGTGCAATAAATACTTTATTCCTCAGTGATGAATTACCCCAAAATATGATGCCATATGAAAGCAATGAGTGAAAATAGGCGTAGTAAGCTAATTTACTAAGATGTTTATCACCAAAATTTGCAATGACCCTTATTGCATAAGTAGCTGAACTCAAACGTTTCAGCAGATCATCAATGTGTTTCTTCCAATTTAATCTCTCATCAATGGACACACCTAAAAATTTGGAATATTCTACCTTAGCTATATGCTTCTGATTAAGGTCTATATTTATTAATGGCGTCATACCATTCACTGTACGGAACTGTATGTACTGTGTCTTATCAAAATTCAGTGAGAGTCCGTTTACAAGGAACCACTTAGTAATCTTCTGAAAGACAGTATTGACAATTTCATCAGTTAATTCTTGTTTGTCAGGTGTGATTACTATACTTGTATCATCAGCAAAGAGAACTAACTTTGCCTCTTCATGAATATAGAATGGCAAGTCATTAATATATAATAAGAACAACAAAGGACCCAAGACTGACCCTTGTGGAACCCCATTCTTGATAGTTCCCCAGTTTGAGGAATGTGCTGATGTTTGCATGTTACGAGAACTACTTATTTCAACTTTCTGCACTCTTCCAGTTAGGTACGAATTAAACCATTTGTGCACTGTCCCACTCATGCCACAATACTTGAGCTTGTCTAGCAGAATTTCATGATTTACACAATCAAAAGCCTTTGAGAGATCACAAAAAATCCCAATGGGTGGTGTTCGGTTATTCAGATCATTCAAAATTTTACTGGTGAAAGCATATATGGCATTTTCTGTTGAAAAACCTTTCTGAAAACCAAACTGACATTTTGTTAGTACTTCATTTTTACAGATATGTGAAGCTACTCTTGAATACATTACTTTCTCAAAAATTTTGGATAAAGCTGTTTTTGAGAAAGTAATGTATTCAAGAGTAGCTAGGCAGTAAAATAACCAATGACGGACAGAGCAAGGAGGACATCAAAAGCAGACTCGCTATGGCAAAAAACGCATTTCTGGCCAAGAGAAGTCTACTAATATCAAATACCGGCCTTAATTTGAGGAAGAAATTTCTGAGGATGTACGTCTGGAGTACAGCATTGTATGGTAGTGAAACATGGACTGTGGGAAAACCGGAACAGAAGAGAATCGAAGCATTTGAGATGTGGTGCTATAGACGAATGTTGAAAATTAGGTGGACTGATAAGGTAAGGAATGAGGAGGTTCTACGCAGAATCGGAGAGGAAAGGAATATGTGGAAAACACTGATAAGGAGAAGGGACAGGATGATAGGACATCTGCTAAGACATGAGGGAAAGACTTCCATGGTACTAGAGGGAGCTGTAGAGGGCAAAAACTGTAGAGGAAGACAGAGATTGGAATACGTCAAGCAAATAATTGAGGACGTAGGTTGCAAGTGCTTCTCTGAGATGAAGAGGTTAGCACAGGAAAGGAATTCGTGGTGGGCCGCATCAAACAAGTCAGTAGACTGATGACCAAAAAAAAATATATGTTAAACATAAACATTAAAAATGTATTGTTAATGTTCTTTCACCTCAAAGAAATGTTTGTAAAATACGATTCAGAAGATGTTAACAAAGCTAGACAAAATAAAAGACTAAAAGAACAATAAAAGAAGAATTTAAAAAATGGAGAAGAGAACCACAAACAGAATATGAGAAATTTAAAAAAAGGAGATCAACCAGTTATCGTGCTATTGAGCAACTTAAAAAAGGATGGAGTAGGTGATAACGTGTTAAAATTACTTGAAGAAAATAGAGAAGTTGAAAAACAACTGGTTCCTTATAATCAACATTATTTAGAAGAATTTAATGATGTTCCACCAATCAAACAATATGATTGTGATGAAAAAATTATAAACTAAGGGAATCAGAAATATGAAATTTATTAACGAAATATGAAGAAGAGAGAAAAAGGATAGCGCCAAAAGAAGAACACGCTGTTAAAAAATAAATTTACATGAAAGAATCTTAGAATATATCAATCACAGTGAAGATAAAGTTTTTGGATTAAGATCTACTGGCTCATTTAAATTTGTTGTTAAATTATCAATTAAAATTTGTTGGAGACAAATTGACTATTGATGATAGGACATATGAATGTACAGATGGATTAAAAAAGCTTTTAACTAAAAACTAGAGAACTATAGAAGACATGAATACACTATTTACACAATCTGATTTATCAAATTATGCTGATATACAGGGTGTCCCAGCTATCTTGTCCACCCAAAATATCTCTGGAACAATAACAGCTATTGGAAAACGACTTTCACCGATATCAATGTAGGGCTGGGGCCCATGAATGTACATATTTGGAAACATTCTAAAACGAAAGCATATGTGTTTTTTAACACAAACTTATGTTTTTTTAAATGGACCTCGTATATTTTTTCTTCAGCAATCCATAGCATGACAAAGCACATACACAACAGCGTTGATTGCATCGCAATATTCCAATTACATCCCGAGATATTGAGACGCGAATTTGGCGCTTGAAACACCCGACATGCGCTGCTAGCGCACGTCCTGAGGCTCAGGCGTGAACCCCATGCTGCCCGTAATCGCGATGTGATTGACATGTGTAATCGCACCTCTATACTTATCAAGAGGTCCGAAACGAATAATACGGTCTGCTGCCATCATGTCTCATAAGCACATAATGGTTTCCCTCTTGCACGTTTTACGTATCTACGTGCACAATATGAACCAGTAGCGATCGGTGTACACCCGTCAGGTTGTCTTATTTATTCTGCACACCCAAAATAAGGTTTATCTAATGCGTTATATGACCCATTGTGCCTGTCGTGCAGGACCTGGCTCTACTTAGTCAAGTGTCCAACGTAGTTCCCACTACTGCCACAGTTACCACTTCGCCTTGTTTATGATTTGCGACCCACGCAAACTCCTGTACTCCACCACCCTCCGAGCATCCCATTTGTTGTTGCTTTGGCGTGCAGTACACCGCTTGCCAGTGTAGTCGTGCATCAGAGTAATCTAGTGACGGCACGGAGGTAGTACACATTGTGAATAAACGTTGTGTTGTGGAACTTATACTGTACAGTATAATATACACACATAAAGATATGGTACAAATGCTGCTGATCTATGGAGAATGTACGTTGATGGGAAATATGTTATGAGATTGCTTGTTTGTTGATAGTACTGTTAGCGAACATTATGATTATTAAGTTAATATGTCTTTTTTATACCCTACTCTACATACCTGTACTATACCCTGTTGTAGGTGAACGAAATGCTGTTCAGGCAGAACGACTGTACAGAAGACGATTCCCTGACAAGCCATCGCCTTCGCGCCGGATGTTTGGTCGTCTCACATCTCGTCTATGTGAAACGGGAAGCTTAAATCCAAGACCTCGACATCGTCCTAGAACACGCACAGATGAACGTGCTGAAGTTGCTGTGCTCGCTACCATAGCTGTGAATCCTCAAATCAGCACACGTCAAATTGAACGTGAAGTTGGTGTGTCGAAATGAAGTGCACAGCGTATTCTTAAACGTCATAAATTTCATCCTTACCATGTTCGTTTACACCAGGATCTTCATGGAAATGACTTCCGGAATAGGGTAACATTTTGTCGGTGGGCTCAGCAAAAACTTCTGACTAATCCAAATTTTTTTGCAGATGTTCTCTTTACTGACGAGGCATCATTCTCCAACAAAGGAATTGTCAATATGAGGAATATGCATTATTGGTCCGCAGACAATCCACAATGGCTCCGTCAAGTAGAGCATCAACGGAAAGTTAATGTTTGGTGTGGGATTATTGGAGATACCATTATCGGATCTTTCTTTATAAATGGCATCCAAAATGGCTGACAATACTCCAGATTTATATGACACAATCTTCCTGTTCTCTTGGACGCCGTACCTCTGAACCGGAGAATGGTCATGTCGTATCAGCATGACGGATGCCCTGCACATAACACCTTACGAGCACAACAACTTCTGAACCATAAGTTCCCTGGTAGGTGGATTGGACGAGGTGGCCCAGTTAGGTGGCCTGCCCAGTCTCCGGACCTTACACCGCTGGATTATTTTCTTTGGGGAGCAGTGAAGGATGCTGTCTACCAACATGAACCAACAACACCAGAGGACATGAAGCAACGCATTATTGATGCTTGTACAGCCATCAAAGAGGAAACAGTAGCACGAAGTAGGGCATTCTTCATCCACAGAGTGACCCTATGTAAGCAAGCCAATGGGCATCACTTTGAGCATGAGATGTGAACGCTATGTTTAGTATCTAGTGCTGGTATCACAGTGGAAGTATCTACAAAGGGCCATTTTACCCAGTGATGTTAAGAAACATTTGTTTGCAACAATTTGCCATTTAACGCATTAGATAAACATAACATTGATAATTATCTGATAATAAAACTAATTGGTTAAACATGTTTACATTCATCTTCTATGTCCTACCTGAACTTTCCAAATCAAAACATTTTTACCTAATCAATGGTAAAACGTTTAGTCCACTTGCTCGTTTCACTAAAACCAACAACATGAATTTTACTATTACGAGTGAATGATTAACTGTCACTTGCACTAGATCTACAGTAAAGTAAAGTTTTAACGCTGAACGGCATTACCTTTTTAGTAACGGATTAACGATAAGCGAAGTTAACTTTGTGACTAATGTTGCAGTACACAGATATGTTACAGAACCGCATCACCCCTAGCCTATGGGATAAATACCTGCTGGAATGTACTACATTAATGCTGTATGGCAGCAGACTGTATTATTCGTTTCGGACCTCTTGATAAGTATGGAAGTGTGATTATGCATGTCAATCACATCGCGATTATGGGCAGCATGGGGTTCATGCCTGAGCCTCAGGACGTGCGCTAGCAGAACATGTCGGGTGTTTCAAGCGTCAACTTCGTGACTCAATATCTCGGGATGTAATTGGAATATTGCGATGCAATCAACCCCATTATGTATGTGCTTTGTCATGCTATTGATTACTGAAGAAAAAATATAGGAGGTCCATTTAAAAAAACATAAGTTTGTGTTAAAAAATACATATGCTTTCGTTTTAGAATGTTTCCAAATATGTACATTCATAGGCCCCAGCCCTACATTGATACCGGTGAAAGTCGTTTTCCAATAGCTTTTATTGTTCCAGAGATATTTTGGGTGGACAAGATAGCTGGGACACCCTGTACTATACTACTTAGGAACTTTATATTCTGATAATAATCCAAATAAAATAAAATCGAATAGAGGAAGTAAATATAAAAATTTGATAAAAAATTGTTGATGATATTTTTCCAGCATTAAGGTAAAAAATTTAGATGATTCACTGTGAAATGACGAAGAAAAAACAGGTGAAGATTTAATTAAAAATATTCAGCAAAACCACTCGAAATGTCTGGATTAATGATACCCATCAATAAATTGACAGATTAGCAGCAATTCATAGAGAAGAATTACGTAGAAATAAAAATTATCACAAGAAAAAAGGAGAAATAATGCAAATGTTCAGAAATAAATTTAGCGGCTTCGTCATCAACAATCGAAAAGGAATTCAGAACTTGATCAGAATTTTGAATAAACTACCACACGTTTTAGGAAAATGAAAAACGTGGAAAAGGTCTAGTTAATTGGGTTTTAAATAATTTACCAATGCCAGAGATGCATCTACTGGGATTTAATTACTGCAGACCTTTCACTAAACTAGAAGAAAGATGAGCATGTGGTGACCTACAAAAAACTAAATCAGATGAAGAATGTAGAAAACATGATATTGCATATAGAGGTAATAATGATTTATAAAACAGACACAAAGCAGATAAAGAGCTTCAATTAGTTCTGAAAGAAAGAACACACGCAACTGATGCTTCAGTAGGAGAAAAATTAGCAGCAATTGCAGTTAGAGGAATAATGCATAGAAAGAAAATATTAGGTATGGGATTAGTTGTGGATGACAATGGTTGGGGAGTGTAAAAATATTAATTCTTACAAATTTATAATCTACATATTTTTAACTGATGTACAAAAAAAGAGATTAAAAACTGGTGGAAATATACTTACTATGTTAGGTACTCCTGTTATGAATAAGGTTATAGAATATCTAAGAAAATAGAAAAAAGGAAAAGTAATAACACAACACGAAGGTGGATTTCTTCCATAATTATTAACTGCATTGCTATATCTAGCAACTATTGGTTCTCTTACTGATGGTTCTGCAGCAATCTCAAATGATGTAATAAACAAGAAAAAAGCTGATGCAGAATTGGAAGAACAGAAAAGACATAATCAAGCAATGGAGAAACAGGATATAGATGTAGAAAAGAAATTTGAAAAAATAAACATATAGTATGACAATGCTTTAAATAATTTTAGCCCAGAAGAATTAGTTAAACAACTAAAATTTATATATTTTAATGGTGTTTTATGATTGATGAATTACCTAAAGAACCAAAAAGTATAGAATATGGAATATTTAATTTAAATACATCTGATCATGCTGGCTACTCGTTGGATTTGTTTTTATAAGTAGCGAGATACAAAATTTGTTTATCTTTTGATGGTAATATACCAATTAAAGTAGCTAACTATTTCGGAAAAATAATCTACACTACAATGCTCAGAGATTACAAAATGCTAATGCAATATTTTAAGGCCATTTATGTCTATTTGCGTTAAAATTGCTACCAGATAATTACAAGTTTTAATGATACTTTGAGTTTAATAAACGAACATTTTTGGAAATAAGATCATTAAAGATTTAGATTTTAAATATTCGATCCAAAAATTTTTAATGAATAAATTTCAAATACAACACTGTACAATAATCAGTAGAACCAAAAGTAATTTGTGTAACTAAAGTGTTTCAGAAAGAATTAAATAATATTTTTAAAGTAACTAGAGGTTACACTAGTTTTCAAGGTAGAAGAATTGCGAATGTAAATGATCTAATTGTTGCAGAAGATGTAGTAAGCAAACTTTTTACAGAATGATTTATCAGATGTTGTTATAAAACGAACTCAGTAATTATATTAATAATCAAGAACAATGCAATTACTGTACAAAAAAAGAATATTGAAGTTTTTTCAGGATTAGATTTAACTCCATACATAAATGAATTGAAAAACTCAATTATAAAGTATATGATAAACAAATTATTGAATTAATTGTTATGACAAGAGGTGAACAAAAATTGTACAATTACAATGAATATGAACTTTTCTTAATAAAGTTCTTGTTCTTGGAAAAATCATAAAGAGAGATTTGGCATTTAATGATTTTGTTATTTCGATGAGTTTTGTTGATGAACTTATCAAAATAAAACATCAAATCACAGCAATAACAATAAGTCACAAATTCAATTCTCTAACTGTTACATTTAAAGACTGTTCCAGTAGTAAAGATAATTGTATCGATGAAATAATTTAAAATTTATATATATATATATATATATATATATATATATATATATAACAAAAATGGATAAAAATGATCACATCTACTGTCTGAATTGTAAAATATTTACTCAAACACATAATCGTCACAGATCAACAAATGCAGATGAAAAACAATGAACTAAAGGTCTTTACACAGTATGTAAAAGAAAGAAAAGGGAAATTTTGTTTAAATAATTTTATAGCAAAGATCTAAATATCCATAAAGAAATTATTAATGAATTAAATAAACCAAAGAGAAAATAATTAAAAGTAAAAATGTTGTTTAACTTGTTATAGATGATTAATGGAAAACTGATTATTTGAAATTGACTCAGGGAAATTAAAAGCAATTTCAAAAATAATTTAAGGCTATAAATATTTATTAACCGCTATAAACGTTTTTTCAAAACTTGATTGGGATATTCCAGTTAAAGAAAAAACAGGTCAGAATCACTAAAAAATTTAGAATCAGATAATGGTAAAGAATTTTGTAATATAGATTTAAAAGAGTCAATGAAAAAATATAATATCAATCAATATTCGACTTTTAGTGAAGTTAAAGCATGTGTTGTTGAACGATTTAATAGAACACAGGAATACTAGATCAGGAAAAAACTTTAAATTCAAGGAAATTATAAGTGGGTTGATCTAATTTCGAAATTAGTTGATGAATACAACGACAAAAACATTCAACATTAAAAATGAAACCACTAAAAGTTAATGAAAAGATTTTTAACTCAATTGTTGTTGTAGCTGAAGAAAAAATTAATTTAAAAAAGGAGATAAAGTTAGACTCAGTGAACCTTTTTTGTTTGAAAACGGATATACAGCCAATTGGTGAATAGAAATTTTTGAAATTGCGTTTGTTAATCACTCCAACGCAATCACACTCAAATTGTCAGGTATCTAAGGACATTTTTATGAACAAGAATTACAGAAAAAAATATTCAGATGTATATCTTTTTGAAAAAGTTGTGAAAAAGCAAGGAAATAAAGTAAATGTTAAATGGTTGGGTTTAATAATTCACATAATAGTTGGATAACTAAAAATATTGGAAGTTTATATATTTGCTGGGTCTAGACAAAAACAATATTAATATTAATAAACATGTTACTATATAAATGGCTAGCCTAAGAACGAAAAAAATTACATTTTCATTCTTTCTATCTGTATGTTGTCAGAATGAACAGAGCTCTATATCCGTCATTGACAAATCAATTAACTGATGAAAGTGTGAATTATTTGTACAATCTCTGTGCAGGCGAAAACTATATTCTGTATAAATACTTCAAAAAAACAGACTGTAAATATTTATATTCAGCAGTCGATTTTTCCGATTGCCGACTTTCTTTAAGTTGAATTTTGGTAAAGATAGGCAAATAGCCATTTTTAAAACTCTTCAAGAAGTTTAATTGTACCATTAAACAACACTTCTGCTGAATAATTATCCAAAGTATTGAAATAATTTCGATGACAATTAATTCTTAAGATTTCTTTCATTCGATGACATAAATTTATTGAATTTGATATAAAATTAAGTTTTAAAATTTTTTTGCAATTTGGATGTCTATTTCTGATAATATCTGCCTGATTTTGTACAGTTTTAAATTGTGATTGAATAACATAACATTCATAATTAAAATTATTTAATCCTAAAATAACAAAAGCTGTTCTTAAATAGTCATTAACTGTTTGAGGATCAACATGCGATAATAATGTATTTATTTAATCGTTTCTTCTCTTTATTACATCTAAGGCAATTTCTTTCAAATTTTCTATTCGTTCCTCACCCAATTTATTTATATACTCTATTAGTTTTGTACAATAATTTTTGTATTGTGTTTGCTTTCTGTAGGAATCCAACATTTCTTATCTTATATTCTCTATGTTTGCAAACTGCTTCATGTGTAACCTATTTTCTTATTGTCTTGCTTCTTGTTTTTTTCGATTTTAATGCAAAAGGATGTAATCCAAATTCATTAATAAATATGTTTCTCTTTCATTTATTTTTAAGGGTAACTTAAAACCACCTATTAAATTTTTAATGTCATTGTATTATCTTCTTCTAATGCTTGTTTTGTGTCTTTTTATTCTAACAGTTTAGCTATATCTTTCACTTTAAACATTTGAATATTATTTTTATTAATAACCACAAACCTGAGCTTACCACTATATTCAAGCTTGGCATAAACAAGATGTATGATTGACTCCATTGATATATAATAAAAATATATTAGATAAATTAAAATTCTACTTTGGGCAAATTCAAAACTCTGTCAAAAATATTCTTTTCTTCTCATTTATTTCATCAACAACATCATTCGACAAGACACATAATTTCTCAACGAAATAAAATAGATTGTTAAAGTGAATATTGTACATTTCTTTACTTTTATATACATTGTGTAAATCAAAATAAACATTAAGCACATGTCTAACTAATTTATAATCAGTACATTCATATTTTGTGACATAAAATATTTTATCTTGCTTAGGTCTTCCATTATTATAACTGGATAATCTTCCTGAAAGATGATTTATGGACAATGCACCACCAACTCCAAAATGATTTTTCTTGACGTATTACATAGATGTGGCAATATACATAATTTGTCCATTCTTCATCTCTACTACATTAGAAATCATATTTCTTAGTGGTAGATGTTCTTGGTCTTTTGCTTGTGTTTTTTATCGATTGTTGATCAATATTATTTTTATACTTATCTTTTTCAAAAGATGCTGTATAGTTTAGATAAATAACTAATATATCCTTCATTGTTGGGTAATAATATTTAATTTCAGAGGCAACATTAGTTCTTACACACATTACTAGTTTTTTGAAATTTCTAACACATAATCCAATCCAATTTTTTCTACCAAATTATTTGGTGCGAAAGTTTTAATTTCATTTTTAATATATTCATATTCTAAGGCAAGTGGGTTATCAAATTTGATTTCTACATAAGGCAAGTTGTAATTATTTAACTAAATGTCTCCTTTTTTCAATTTTTCAGCGTCACTCAAGGGCAACCCTGTTCTGTTAATATCATATTTAATTTCTTCAGGACCTCCACTCAGAAGGCCTGTCTTCTTACTATAATTTTTAGGAGCTAGCCTCACAGTGCCTGCATTTCCATAACGAATAAAACACTAAATATCATTAGTTATTAAAACATTCTTTCGATTAAACAATGGAATCCAGATACCATTAAACCAACTTCATAAATTTAGTTGATAAGTCTTTTTTGGAATAAATTCAAATCATAGTGGATTATGGACTAGTGATAGCCATATTAGATATGCCCAGAACTGATTCAAATTATATAGAATAATAATATATTATATAAAAAATATTTAGCCAGGTTTCAGTAATTTTCTTAATAGTGTATCATTCGAGATTATAATTTCTTTTTCATGAAGTGTGTATTGAACTGAAAACTCATAAATGAAATAAAAATACACAGTAAATATGCTACACAGTAAAAAATGAGGAGTGTAAATATTTTATCTATTCAAGAATTTATTTATTAACGATTACTATTAATTAATGTAATAAAAATTGTCTTTAAAAATAGAAGATAAGGAGTGAAAGAAATGAGAAGTGGAGAAGTCGATTGATAACTTTTACTCACATAAACAGAGAAGCAATAAAATTTCTCCTATCTGTAAAGAACGTTATAAAAATCATTATGGAAATGAGTATGATACTAAAAAAGTTCTTTGTGTAGATATATATTTCATCTGACTATTGCAGGAAGCATTTAGAAAGAGATTCAAAGATGTACATTCTAAACTACTGTTATCTATGAGAAGTGGTATATTTGATAATTCAACTAAGAAATGTATAAAGTGCCAAGAATTTAAAAATTTTGTTTTTTTTACTCGAATCATAAACCTAAAAGCAAACTACCTAGTAGATGCAAGATCTGTATTCACAATTATTATAAACAGCGAAATAAAATTAATAGAATTTCGGGTGATGATGATGAAAACAAGCAGACTATAAAAAATGTACAGGTTGTACAGTTATTAGAGATTTTACTTATTTTTACTGTAACCATTCAACTAGGAACAATCTCTCAAGTAAAGTAACATTTGTCAACTAGAAGATAAGCCATATAGAAAAATGGTGTGTAAATGTGGAAAATAAATAGTTGCAAGTGAAATAAAACTTTTATCCGTTCTGGATTTGGAACACTGCGACAGTCTTATTAAAGGTTAAAGGAATTACTGGTACCAATCGTTATTTTTTCTTCAATTTTTATTTATTCATGGCCAGTTTCGAATCGCCTGGCGATTCATCATCATCATTATCATTGGTTGCAATAATTCCTGAAACCTTTAATTACAAATGTTCTCAAAAGAAATATATGGAAAAACAACCATAAAAAATTAGCTGAAGATGAAAATTAACTCATTTTTTGCAAACCTAATGTTTTTTTTATCTCTATAAATAAGGGCTATAAAAATGGAAGCTTCATTAAGAAAGTTCACAGTTGCTTAACTACATGATTGTTGCAGAAGGAATAACTGACGAGTATGTAGCAGATTTGGAAAAGAAGTTTAAAATAATTTATCTCCTGCAAGAACTCTCGATAATTTGGATAAGGGAACTCAAAGCTAAAAATCTTGGTATTAGATGACATGGTAAATTAAAGAAATTAGAGTTAATTAATGCTACTGAATTACAGGAGTTTCAATTTCATCCAGAATTATTACCAATGACTAGATCAAGACCAATATATGTACCTAACATAAATTATTTTTACTGATTTAATGATGACGTTATTGAAAAAACTCGACCACCAAGAGGAAAAATAGTATGATTCGATCAAATTTATTCATTCAGTAGCAAACTAATCGAGGTTGAAAAGAGACTGAGTCATCTAAAAAGCAGTTATTTGAGATTAAAGAAATAAGATCGAGATTTAATGAAAAATTTCAAGCTTGGTTTGATAACTTTAAAATTGTCTTTAACGATGCTAACATTGCCAAAACTTGGTACTGTTAGTGAGAAAACTGCTTATATAACGAAAGCACTCTATTCTATTTGAAGTAACAAAAAAAATGTTGTGATATCAGATGCCAAATGTGGCGTGAAGACACCAATTGTAGTGGGTGGGTGTCAGGAGGTGTCGTATTAAAACACGTCTGATCTTTTGAAATGATTTATTTGCCTCCACTACAGTGCAACACATTGTGTCGAGTCGCAACATCATGCCAAAATTGACCTTGGACAATGAACTGTGCAACTTGGTGGAATGTTATTTTCGCTAGGGGAAACTGTTGACAATGCAGAGCTGTCGCCAGGGGCGTTCAACGTAATAAACAAACCAATTGAACCGCGTACATTAGCATTAAGGCTTAATTCGCATGAGTGTGTGTCTAGTGGTACCGAGAAGTCGCTTTGGGTAAATGTGGAGTCGAATCTACCTGTGGGTACAGTATGCGTTATTGAACCATTAGGGGATAATGAAGATTTGGGTTCATTGGGTTTACTCCTAGGATCATGTCGTAGCCCTCGCTTACCCATGGTAATACCTCCATGCATGCATTTAATCGGACTTCCTCTACTCGAAAGTCAACTGTCACCGACCCCAAAGGCCTGACCTCCTTATCCCCCACTCCACGCAACCTTTAACGTGGTGGGTGTAACTTCCTTCGTCCCATTATATTCTTAGTAGCCACTGACACTTGCGCCCCTGTATCCAACGAAATCTTAAGCTTTTTAGTTCCTACAGATGCTACCACTGAACATTCCACCTCTGCATATGTATTTGTAGCATTGAAATTAAACGGGAGCTCCTTTAGTTGGGTCTTGGGCCCCCTCTGTCGTTTAACGACTGTCCACCTCTCCTGTCTCCACTTCTCCATCCTCCAAGCTTCCGATTTCCACCCTTTCCTGTATTCCTCGGTGATTGGGTGCATTGCCTCTTAAAACATTTTATACCCACTGCAAATACTGTTTGCCTGTCGTGTACCCCTGTTGCCACGTCTATTCCCCCACATTGAATTGCCATCTGAATGGCAGAATAGAAATCTTTCCGAGTCCCTTCACGCACTTTCCGTGACATATGCACCGGTAACCCCCTCAAAAATACATCAAGTGCCCTTCGCTCGGCCTCCTGCAACAGTACACTATTCGCTTCATCGCTCTGACCCAACTCGTAAGTATACTCTTTAATTTCCCTTATCCTGTCCGCAAATTTTTCCACCGTCTCTCCCTGTCTCTTTGTCATTGTACTTAACCTCTCCCTACAAAAAATGGTTCAAATGGCTCTGAGTACTATGGGACTTAACATATTGGGTCATCAGTCCTGTAGACTCAGAACTACTTAAACCTAACTAACCTAAGGACATCACACACAGCCATGCCCGAGGGAGGATTCGAACCTGCGACCATTGCAGCAGCGCGCTCTAGACTGAAGTGCCTAGAACCGCTCGGCCACGGTGGCCGGCCCTCTCCCTACAGTACCGAGCGCTATTCTGTTTTTTGTACCTTTCTAAAAGCCCTTCCTTTAACTGTTTAAACTGTCCTGCCTTCCTTAAGGCCTCAGAACACCTTAAATATGTTTTCGCTTGACCCTTAATCTAATCTTGACTATATGTAACAACTGCTCATCAGACCAACCATTCATCACCGCTGAAGTCTCCAAGTCCTCCACAAACGAACGCCCATCCTCAGATGCCTTGCCAGAAAACGGAATAATCAGACTCTTGGCAGCTGGATCAGTCTCCTGCATTCTAGGCAACAACAACTGATCAGATGCGGTTTCGCGCTCCCTTCTACATGTTAATTCATTTCTCAACTGCGTATTGTCTATCGTCAATAGCGCTATCTTTTCCATCAAAATCCGCACCGCTTCTGGTTCAGACACATCTTGCGGCCGGCCGCAATGGCCGAGCGGTTCTAGGCGCTTCAGTCTAGAGTGCGCTGCTGCAATGGTCGCAGGTTCGAATCCTGCCTCGGGCATGGATGTGTGTGATGTCCTTAAGTTAGTTAGGTTTAAGTAGTTATATGTTCTAGGGGACTGATGACCTCAGAAGTTAAGTCCCATAGTGCTCAGAGCCAGAGCCACACCTAGTGTCCTAGACTCTGCCATTGTGTTGCTTTTGTTCCCAGTTAGCCCAACAAAAACATTTAAGTACAAGAACAATCAGACTTCCTACAGTTCCGTATCACCACACTCAGTATCATCATAAACCCATACAAAAGTAATCAAATGCCACGAAAAAAAATGTTTCTGCCCCAAATACACTAACACTTACTCCGACAACAAAAAAATACCATGTCCAAGCAAAACATCTACAATGTGCCTTGTGACACTTCATACTGAAAACACGAACAAAAAAGAAAGAAAATGTCCAACATTCAAAAGAACAATTTTAACAGCACTCACCACATCTTGTGACTGTACTGCAGGCGATGGGCTTGAACGTGGTACTGGACAGACGACGTCCATTATTCTGACACCAAATGCTGTGGTGTCAGACGCCAAATGTGGCGTGAAGACACCAAATGTAGTGAGTGGGAGCCAGGAGGTGCCGTATTAAAACTGGTCCGAGTTTTTCAAATGATTTATCTGCTTCCACTACAGTGCTCCGTTCACCTCGGTCTGTGTCACAGGGTCCCGCCATGCTGAGGCCACTGCTGTAACGACCCAGTGCAACGCACTGTGTCGAGCCGGGCTTGTATGCCAGCGGAGTGCGGCGGTTGATTCGGCGGTCTGCATCCCTGCCGACTCAGCGCCGCTCGGTGTGAGCTGCAGGCGCCCAACTGCGTCCTTCTTCTCGCCAGCGTGGCTGAGATCGCGGTGATGAACAAGCGCCCGCTATCTGGCGTCCTCACCTGTGGCCCTCGCCTTGGAAGTCTCCGACGTGTGTCAGGAGCCGAGACGACTGCCCACAGTAGCGAGCCGAGGAGTAGCTCGCCCTGGATGGCTGCGGATCCTGTGTCGGCCTCAGAGTGTCGAACCAATGGCTCACCATGGACTGGGATGCTGGCGCCCCATCTGTTGCTGCATGTAGCCAGCGGTGTGACACGCCTAGCCGTCCAAGAGAGCTGCCAAACTTCAATTAATCCCGTTAGAAAACGGCACGTATTTATACTTGGCTGTGCGCCTCTGTTTTGTCAAGCACACTGGTTCGTGTCACATAGGCGTAACACTTAGGTTGGCCAGTGCCCCCCTTGTGCCTGTGACTTCGGCCATGGAAACTGCTGTGTGCACACTCTCTGGCAGTTCTACGCCCTGTGGCCTCTATTTGCCTTCGCAACCGCTGGTATGCGTAACTTACTTCAAACCGGCCCACACCTGGCTGTAACTCGTGCTCCGAATACCGCGCAAATATAACTTTTCCTATCCTAAACAGTGGTGCCGCTTCAAAACGACCTAATTTTAGATAAGGAAATAAGTTGAATATAACATCCAAAAATGTTGTATCCAATTTCTACAGGATATAGAGCAGCAGATAATACTCGTGAATCTGTTCAAGTTTGTTCAATAAAATCAGAGATATATTTACACCTAATCAGATTATTGATATACAGCCATCAAAAAAGTTTTGCATCACTCAGTTCCTAGAGTTCCGGAACCTGCACAGAAAATTGGAATAAAGATCAATATCAACATCCTTTCTGCCCTTTTTTATTGATAATGAAAACCACACATTGTATGTTGTACCACCATACAGCGAGACCTTCAGAGGCAGTGGTTCAGATTGCTGTACACAGTGGTATCTCTAATACCCAGTCGCACGGCCTCTTGCATTGATGCATGCCTGTACTTGTCGTGGCAGACTATCCACAAGTTCATCAAGGCACTGTTGGCCCAGATTGTCCCAGTCCTCTACGGCGATTCGGCATAGATCCCTCAGAGTGGTTGGTGGGTCACGTCGTACATAAACAGCCCTTTTCAATCTATCCCAGGCATGATCGATAGGGTTCATGTCTAGAGAACATGTTGGTCACTCTAGTAGAGCAATGTCGTTATCCTGAAGGAAGTCATTCAGAATATGTGATGTGCACCATGGGGACGCGAGTTGGAGGATGGCATTCACGTATCACAAAGCTGTTACGGCGCCTTCCAAGACCACCAGGGGGTACGTCGGCCCCACATAATGCCACCCCAAAACAGCAGGGAACCTCCACCTTGCTGCATTCGCTGGACAGTGTGTCTAAGGCGTTCAGTCTGACAGGGTTGCCTCCAACTGCGTCTCTGACAGTTGTCTGGTTGAAGGCATATACGTCACTCATCGGTGAAGAGAACGTGATGCCAGTACTGATTGGTCGATTTGGCATGTTGTTGGGCCCATCTGTACCGCGCTGCATAGTGTCGTGGTTGCATTGATGGACCCCACCATGGACTTCGGGAGTGAAGTTGCGCATCATGCAGCCTATTGCGCACAGTTTGATTCGTAACACGACGTGCTGTGGCTGCACGAAAAGCATTATTCAAAATGGTGGCGTTTCTGTCTGGGTTCCTCCAAGCCATAGTACGTAGGTAGTGGATGACCGATCCACTGCAGTAGGAGCCCTTGGGCAGCCTGAGCGAGGCATGTCATCGACAGTTCCCGTCTCTCAGTATCTCCTTCATGTCCAAACAAAATTGCCTTGGTTCACTCTGCGACACTTGGATACTTCCCTTGTTGAGAGACATTTCTAGTACAAGGTAACAATGCGGACGCGAACGAACTGCAGTATTGACAGTCTAGGCATGGCTAAACTACAGACAACATGAACCGTGTACCTCCTTCCTGGTGGAATAAATGGAACTGATCGGCTGTTGGTACCCCTCTGTCTAATAAGCATTGCTCATGCATTGTTTTTCACATCTTTGGACAGGTTTAGTGACATCTCTGAACAGTCAAAGGGACTGTGTCTGTGATACAATATCCACAGTCAATGTCTATCTTCAGGAGTTCTGGGAACTGGGGTGATGAAAAATTTTTTTGATGTGTGTAGTGGATACCTCATCTAATATTCAGATGATAGAAATTCCTACAGGCAGTAAAGGTAAAAAAATAATAAATTTAGCTGAAGACGAAAAGAATAAAGGATGTATTACTGGAATTAGTAATAATGATAGTCTGTGTTGTCCTACAGCAATAATAGTTGCATTAACATACCAGACAAATAGTATTTTTGGCAGAGAACTAAGTATGAACGACATTAAGTGAATTAGAGAAGGAAATAAATACACATTACAAAAAGAGTTAATTGAAATATTATGTAACCAGTTTGGTCAGTACAATGAAGAAGGTTTTGCTTTAGGTGCCATTAAAAGTGTTGAAGAATTGCTGGATATTCAAATAAATCTTCTATGTGCTGTGAATTTCAATTCAGTTATCTATAATGGTACTGAGAAAGAAATAAAGACATATGTTATTAAAACTCACAACCATTTTGATGTAATTAACAGTATGAAGGTTTTCTTGGAATTGGCATATTTCTGTAATAAGTGTAGTAAGCCACATAACTAAAAGAACAACGATAGTAGCAAAATACAGATAAATCTCTATACTATGCAATGGTACGGAACACAATAAGTGTGAAAAACAAGATATACTGTAAAAACTGCAATAGAAACTGTTATAATGAGGAATGCTTTGAAAATCACCAAAAAGTTAGTAATACAGCTTATAAATGCAAAGGATGTCAAAAGGTTTGTTTCAGATCTAAATAACATAAATGTGGCTTTGAACATTGCAGAAATTGCTATAAAGTAGGGAAAATTCGAAATCAGAAATGTTATATGCATGACAGATTGCAAAAAAAAATGGTATTTGAGAGTGAAACTTTGATGAGGATTTTATAGTCCAAGAATGCCCAAATTTTAATAAAAATGGTGGCTATATTAATGGAGAATTCAAAGATTTTTATGTTTACCATAGCTGAAATGTAAAAAAATTGATGTTGGTAAACAGTTTGTGTGTTGTGAAGATGGATTCTCTAAGAGAGAGAATTGTACTTATACAGAAAGATACATGTGGTTTGATTATGAAACTCAACAAGAAACTGGTATACACATTCCAAACCTCATAATTTTTCACAATTTTACAGGAGACACTGTTTATAAATTTAAGACGAATGAAGGATTCTGTAGTTTGATTGTATCTGAGAAATACAAGTATTATAGATTTGTGGCTCACTAAGCTAAAGGATATAATTCACAATACATTTTGAAGTACTTTGTCGAAAATTCAGTAAAACCATATCCTGCCCACAGAGGAACTAAATTAATGTTATTGGAGATTAAACAGCTAGACCTAAAAATTATAGATAGAAGTAATTTTGTACAAGGTTCACTTAGTAGTTTTCCAAAACTATTTCATTTGAAATAATTGAAGAAAGGATATTTTCCTCATTTATTCAATTCATAAGAAAATGGAAATTACGTAGGACCAATACCAGGTACTCATTATTATTGTGTTGACACTATGAAACTGAAAGATATAGAAGTATTTCTCAAATTGCATACGCTCCAGATTAAAGGAAACTATGTCTTCAATTTTAAGAAGGCAATTAATGAGTACTGTAATTCTGATGTAGATATTTTGAGAAGAGGTTGTCTGAAATTAAGAAAACAATTTCTGGAGATAGTTAATACTGCTCCATTCTGTTATTTAACAAATGCTTCTGTTTCTACAGCTATTTACAGATCTAAATATTTACCTGAAAATACAATCACTATAATGGGAAAAACAAAAAGGAAATTATAATAAAGAATTCATAGGCTGATTAAACAGTTTAAACAGTAATAATATCTCGCTTGCTCTTAATGGGGGAGAAGTAAACATAGCTGGTGCAAAAGTAGATCAATTTGATAAAGAAATTAATACTGTTTATCAATACCATCATTGCTTTTGGCATGGATGTCAAAATGTTTTAAAAGTGAGAAAATTTATCAAAAGCCTTTAACAAGAAATGCATAAATACAAAATATTGCCATATAATTTAATGGAAGTTTTGGAATGTGATTGGTTTAATCAGCAGAATCTAAAGATCTTACGGAATTAAAAGAGTTACCTGGAATTGTTGAACCATTTAATCCAAGAGATGCTTTTTACGGTGGTCGAACAAATGCAATAAAATTGAAAGCTGAATCAGAGGGTGTTGGCACGCAAATAATTTTCAATATGTGTGTAGTCTTTACCCAGCTGTACAATATTAGGATTATTATCCTTAGTGACGTGAAAGAAAAAGAGTTAGACCAAGATGCTATTCCAGAAATTGGTATGGATTTATAAGATGTAAAGTACTGGGACCTAGAGGACTGTACCACCCAGTTTTGCATGCCAGAATAAATGAAAAACTGTTGTTTTGCTTTGTGTGTCAAATGTGCAGAAGAAAAAACAAGTAAATGCAATGTCAGTGATGAGGAAAGAAGATTTACTGGAACTTGGACAACTGATGAACTTAAGAAAGCTGTAGAAATGGGATATAAAATTTTAGATATCTATGAAGTATGAGATTTTAGAAATAAAAGCAACATGTTGTTTGGTAACTATGTGAAAGATTTTATGCAAATAAAATAAGAAACAGGTCCTCATGATTTTGAAACTGATGAAGAATATATCAAAACAGTTAAAGAGAAATTAGATATTGACTTAGATCCAAATAGAATGAAGGAAAATCCAGGAAAACGACTTGTTGCTAAAATATATCTTAATTCTTTATGAGGAAACTTCGGGTAAAAGCAAAATATGAGTCAAACATGATATTCAACAAATTTACAGCAATTTTATGAGATACCATTGGATGACCGATAAGATAATAGAGATATAAATTGTCTTAATGACAATACAGTTCAGATGAAGTACAAATTCAATAACTATTACGTGGAAAATAATATAGTTACAAATATTTATGTAGCTGCATTCACTACGTCAAATGCAAGGCTTAGATTGTATGATAGGACAAATAAACTAGGTGAAAATGTTAAGTATTTTGATACCGACTCTGTATTATATAACGATGATGGCAATGTCAATTTAGAAAAAGGTTGTACGTTTGGGTCAATGGACTGATGAATTAGGAGATAATAAATGGATAACAAATTGGGCTGCAAAATTGACCTAAAAATGGAAAAAAGCACTGTGATGAAGGTAAAGGGATTTATAAAAATATTCAAAAGCTGAATGGTGAACCTATGATAAGACTAACTGAGAGTGAAATAAAGGAAAAGATACAGTTAGAACACAGTCAGATCACAAGAGATACTGATACGAAAAATGTAGTTGACAAACTGGCTAAGAAAGAATTCTCGTTTCAGTATGATAAAAGAGTAGTTCTGGAAAATTATGGTACAGTGCCTTATGGATATTAAAAATTATTTATTATTTAATAAATTTTAATGATTTTAAAATAATTTTTCTGTATCTTCCAATGTAAGGATAAAATTCATACCACATTTCTTAACCAAATATATAAGTTTATTAACTGATTTTTCTTGTATTCTTTGTCTTTTAAATCTCAAATTATAGAGTGAGAAACTATTAAAAATAATGAATAGGCTTTAATATAATTCTGTATTATTTTTCGTAAATTAGTGGTAAATAATAATTCACTATTTTCTTTTAGATTAGATTAGATTAGTTTTTCGTTCCATAGATTCGTGCTGAGGAGATCCTCGTGGATGTGGAAAATGTCTATTTTTTTAAGCTGAAATAACAATACTAATAGTATGAATATATACAATACATCATTTGTTTCTACTAAAAAATTCGTCAATGGAGTAGAAGGAATTGGCCACTAGTAAGTCTTTAAAGCTCCTTTTAATATGATCTTTATTTGTAACTAAATTTTTTATGTTTGCTGGCAACTTATTGAAGATGAGTGTTCCTGAGTAGTGGACCCCTTTTTGAGCTAAAGTAAGTGCTTTTAAATCCTTGTGCAGATCATTTTTGCTCCTGGTATTGTATGTATGAACTGAGCTGTTTGTTGGAAAAAGAGATATATTATTTAGGACAAATTTCATTAATGAGTAAATATACTGAGAGACAGTAGTTAGTATACCCAGTTCTTTGAAGAGGTTTCTACAGGACGCCCGTGACTTTACTTCACAGATAATACATATTACACACTTTTGGACTCTGAAAACGTTTGTTTGATTTGAAGAGTTACCCCAAAATATTATACCAAATGACATTATGGATGAAAGTAGGCAAAGCATGCAAGCTTTTTCATTTTTATGTCGCCTATGTCTGCTAACACTCGAATTGCAAACGCAGATTTGTAAAGGCGTTTCTGCAGTTCTGTGGTGTGCTCCTCCCAACTGAATTTAATATCAAGTTGTAATTCCAGGAACTTAAGACTGTCAACCTCTTCTATCTGCTCTTCTTCATACTTTATGCTGGGTGGAAACCTCTTACAGGTTCTGAATTGCATATAGTGAGTCTTTTCGAAGTTTAATGTCAGTGAGTTGGCTTTAAACCATTTATTAATATCCATGGAAATATCATTAGCAGATCTTTGTAGAACTACACTCGACATACTATTTATTGCAATACTTGTGTCATCTGCAAACAAAACGAACTCTGCTTCTGGCAGTGTAACTGATGAGAGATCATTAATGTACACAAGAAAAAGCAATGGCCCTAAGAGGGATCCTTGTGGGACACCACATGTAATTTCTACCCATTCTCATGATGACTGATGACTTAATCCACTAGTCCCTTGCACTGACACGCTTTGTTTCCTATTAGCGAGGTATGACTTGAACTATTTTGCAGCACTGCCCTTGACACCATAGAATTCTAATTTATTTAAATGGATGTTGTGGTTGACACAATCGAATGCCTTTGACAAATCACAGAAAATACTTGCTGCTTGCAACTTGTCATTTAAAGAATTAAGTACATTTTCACCATAGATGTAAATAGCCTTCTCGATATCAGAACCCTTCAGAAATCCAAACTGTGTTCTTGATAATATGTTATTTGTGAAGCTGCCTGTACATTACTTTTTCTAAAATTTTTGAGAATGCTGGCAAAAGTGAAATCGGTCTGTAGTTTGATGGTATCTCTTTCTCCCCTTTCTTGAATAGAGACTTAACATCTGCATATTTTAGCCAGTCAGGAAATGTCCCAGTTATAATTGACTGGTTACACAAGTAACTTAGAATTGTACTAAACTCACAAGAACAGTCATAAAAAAGAGAGAATCTGAATTTTCTATTTCCTCCCATATTTGTATATCAGTTTAATCATAACTATTAAATTTCATTTCGTGTTCTTCTTCATAAATTAGTTTTAATACATCAGTTCTGTCAGTATGGTCCTCACTTCTCAAATGTTCTACAATTAATGATGGTTTAAAATATTCTTTGCAAATATTACACTCTACTTGCTTCTTTCTTGTTTTATTATTTCTATCAACAAAAATATTAAATTTAAATTCATCCCAAACATTAGTCATATTTATATAGATTAAAAATTTGATGGGTTTTCTATTTTTATATTTGTTTCTTATTGATTTAATTTTTTTATATTTTATTTTTTGGATGGGTGGGTTTGATCGTTAAATCATCCCTTAGAGCTCTGAACACACCTACTGAGAGATGAGTAACAGTTATAAACTCTTGCCAAATCTATAAAGTATTTTGGCTAAGGCACATAGTTTTTGCGGCCCCTATTTCGTTCACTAAGAAACAATATTTTTGTTATGTGATGCATGCAGTGTAACAATGTTCATGTTATGTCCATATGTTTATAGCACTCGCAAAGTAATGCTTGGGGCTGGTTTAGCAATGCTACATAAATTGAGAATCACGGTGCAATGTCACCTACTGAAACAATCACGTTTGGCACTATAGAAATTGGGTAAAATGCGTTTAAATTACGAAAAACCTGGTGAAATTATGAAAATTGCTCGAAAATACGCAAAATTGAGTTAAATACGACAAAAAAGTGGCCCAGTGACAGTACTTACTTGCTCGTCTGGGTGTTTGGAAATCATTCCATTCCTCCAATGGCGCAGTTGGATCTGTGCTGTATGCGCTTAAGCCCTGCAGAATACCTCTTGTTCCACATGTGGTTATGCTTTGTGAGCCAAAAAATGAAAGACACGGCGAGCATTAATTTTAGAGGTCACGATGACCATCACCTAGCACACCAAAACAGTGATCATATACATGGGTGCGATATGTACTACCAATAAGAGGAATCAAGGCACATTGTCTCTTCAAAAATGGAGCACTGAAACATCTGCTACCCTGTCACTGTGGAGGACGAAATTAAGTCTAGAGGTTATCACCTTTAGGCAGCTATTTGGAAATGCTCCCCAATGTCACATAATCTTCCACTACAGAGGGCTTTATCAGTTCACTTTTGTGCCACACCCTCATTTGAGCTCAGGAGGAAGTATTAGCTGTTAATGCAGCATATTCTATTTACCTACATGTTTTTTGTACTGCTATAGAACAACACGAATGTGGAAATATCAATGGCACTTGATTGGACAGTCTGGTGTCATGTTTTAGATGTAAACTGTAAGTTATACAAAAATTTATTTAATAAACTTGCAGCTAAATAGCCATATACAATTACTTGCTTAACATTTTACATTTACATTTACCTGGTACATTTTTGCATATTAATTTATCGATTTCACTCTTTTACTGCACAGTTCTATGTGATATCGTTCACAGGCTTCATTATACAGTTCACACACACACATGTTGTGATTGGGTGGTGATAAGTTTTGTTTTTGCACATTAGATGATGAAGAAAGTCTAGTTACGACATGTCGCAGCTAGAAGTTTGGCGTTGTCCATGAGCGGTGCGTCATTGCTTTGGTGCCATAGAACTCTGGCCATATTTTTTCTCGTTTGTCCTCCATGATCTTCAGTTGCTTTCTGGAAGCCCTGGTGTGTGGCATCATATATAGAAGTTTGATGTCTTCAATTAGGAATGTCTCTCTCGCCAGCGGGTACACTAGTCTTGATCTTGTTGTCTTTGAGAGACATAGTGCTCTTTTTAGATAAGTCGATTTTACCTTTTCTTGCGTTTCTAGATTTTTTTCTGTCAGGTGGTCCATATATCCACCCCATAGGCCGGGATTGGCAAGATTTTTGTGTTGAATAATTTCATGGCTGTTTCTAGACTGAGTAGGCGAATATTTTTGATATCCTCTATTGCTATTTTTGCTTGGGCTGCACGTTCTGTTGTATGTTTTGTGAATCATTTGGCTGTTGGTTGCAATGTCACCCATAGGTATTTAAATTCTGATCAGATTTTTATTTTTTGTCTTCTGATGCTGATTTCCGCATTCTTGGGTGTTTTACCTCGTTTTCTGAAAATTACTGTTTCTGTCTTTGTGATGTTTATGTGTAGTTTGTGTTCACTGCACCATTTGTCTCTTTTCTCAATGATTTTCTGCAGCTTCTGTACGTATATCTGTTGAACACGCGGCTATGTCATCAGTGTATGCATATACATATACATCTTCTTTATTTTCTCCAATTTGGAGTACTTCTTCAGAGGCAAGAATGTACAGCAAAGGGGTCATTGGGTAACCTTGTAAGACTCTGTTCGATTACAGAACAACGTTCGAAAAAGAGGGGTTGTCTGATATTGTGATTATGTTGTATTCGAGGATTGACTTGATTATTCTTGCACATACATTATCTTGTCCCATTGTGTTTTCCAGTTTTCGGACTATGAGATCTTTTTTGAGTAGTTCAAAGGCTTTGGTAAAGTCTATGAACACTGCATAGAACATCTGTTTCTTTTGTAGCCCTTCGTCGATGTTGCTTAGAAGAAGCCTGACTACCATAAGTGTTCACCTTCCAGATCGGAAACCCATTTGTTGTTCTGGGAAATGACTGTCCACAGAGGATTTGATTTTTTTGGGTAGTTATCTTTGAAAACATCTTGAGTTGAGTATCTTCCAGGACTATGCCTCTGTACTTGTTTGGGTCCGTTGGGTCTCCTCTACCTTTGTAGAGAACTTTTATTGTCGAGTGTCTCCATTGTGTTGGAATTATTCCAAGTTACAGGCATTTGTTAAATAGTTTGATCCATACGTGTTGGAGGGCCTCTTTTGCATCTTTTATATGTTCATTATATATATTATCAGGTCGTGCTGCTTTCTTGTTCTTTAGTGCTTTTATTACTTCTTTTACATCTTCTTCATTTAGAGGTTTCCATATATTGTCTTTTTCCTTAGTTTGATGTTGTTCCTCTTTCTTTGGGGGTGTTTTGATCCCCCGTTTGTTCAGTATCTTACTGAAGTGGTCTTCCCATTCCTTCATGTGTATCTTTGGTGTATGAGCCAGTTTTCTTGATCTCGCTGCTATATATGGGTGTTTCTCTGTTTCATCCGCTTCTCTTTTTGCTCTCTTTCTATGTATCCTTTTTTCTTCTCTTCTATTAGTTTTTTGTAGATTCTCTTCTCTTCTGCGTACAGTTTGTATGTTTCCTTGTCGTGCTGGTTTCTTAAGCTGTGGAGCGTTCTTAAACCAGTGTTCCTTTTGCTGTAGCATTCAGCATCGAACCATCTTTTTGCTGTCCTTGTTTTTGGGTTTGTTTGTATCACTGAATTTTTTAGAAGGTCTTCTATTTGGTCTGTTACTTTTTCAATGTCTCCTTCCTCTATTAAAGTTCCTATTTGTGTTATTTGTTCTTGCTGATTTGTCAATTTCTCTATTTCAGTTTTTCTTTGTGTGATTTTGTGGGTCTTTCTTGCTGGCGGTGACGTGACGATATTTATTTTTATCTTCATTGCAATGTGCTTTCGTATAGGAGTAATGGAGTCATGCCGTATTGGTTGAATACTTCCATCTATTTCTCCTCTTGTTAATGCGATATCAATGGTGCTTTTCCCATTGTGGCATATGTATGTAGGTATCTGTCTGTCGTTCAGTAGAGTGAAACCATCTTCTTATGGGGTTACAGTGACTAGTTTTGTTTTATAGTTCTCCGTGTCTATTCTGCAGATGAGATCGCCTGCAATAATGGTGGGTTTGCTGTCACATTGTTTGGTGAGTGTGACTATTTCGTCAATTATTTCTACAGCATTTGTGTGCGGTTTAAAATAGGCTGCAATTATATTTATGTTTGCTGCTTCTACTAGCATACTATTTTCTTGTTTTATGATTTTTTTGGTGGGTGTCATCCAGGGTTTCAGTAGGATAGATATTCGTCCCATGGGTCGTCCTCTCTCTCCCTTCTTTGCCATTAGGTGATAATTGTAAAAATCTTTATGTTGCCAGTTGTCTGTCGGGAAGGTTTCTGTTAGAATTGCAAGATCCGAGTTTTGCAGAATGTCTGTTGGTTAAGAGCACTTTTTATTCCCTCTGTATTCCACAAGACTGCTTTTATTTCTTGCTCTTCTGGTTTTCTTCTTGGTTTAGCTGAGCTGTGCTCCCTCTTCCATTGATCATCTTGGGAAGCGAAATTGACGTACTTTTACGTTTTCTGGCCAGAATTCTGCTTCTTGTGTGATTTGTAGCTTTTCAAACGGAATGCCTACTTTGAAAGCTTTTTTGTCGCCCACTGTCCACAGTTCTTCACATTCTAGTTGTCCCAGTATTCCGTTCTTGTTAAGATATTTCACTACTGTAGCAGTTGTGGTGGTTCTCTTTTAAGTTACCGATATATAGCCACATTGTTGTTTCTGCTGCTTGCATTTCTTCGGAATTTTTTGTACCCATTATGGTTTTATTTTTACTCTGGTTTCTTCTGTACCAGCTCCTCCTTACCACAGTACTCCAAGTTGGTTCCTCTAGTTCATTAACCTGATTTTGGGTTTTATTATTTTGCTCATGTGCATTGATTTGGACTTGTAGCTGATTTTGTTGCTGTAGCAGAGGATTTCTGTATATTGTCGTTTCCCCTGGTTTAACTTTGTTGTTGTGGCGAGGGATTAGCCGAATGGTCTTGGGCGCTGCAGTCATGGACTGTGCGGCTGGTCCCGGAGGAGGTTCGAGTCCTCTCTCGGGCATGGGTGGGTGTGTTTGTCCTTAGGATGATTTAGGATATGTAGTGTGTAAGCTTAGGGACTGATGACTTTAGCAGTTAAGTCCCATAAGATTTCACACACATTTCTTAACTTTGTTGTTGTATTTAGTTTGTATGTTGTTTCCATCAGTTTTGGTTTTCTCTGGGTCTAGGTGACATTCCTTTTCTAGAGTTTTCTTTATTTGCTCCTGTATTAATATCCCTAGTTGGTTTTTTAGGAAATCAGTTATCTCCTCCACTTTATGCCTCAGTTCTCCCATTTCCGTCTTTTTATGCTTTTTCCAGAAAGCTACCCACATCGATGTCTCCGTTGAAGCTCGTCTCAGATCCTGTAGGTGTCTCTTCCGTCTGTCTCTGTCCGCTATGTTCTGTTTCCTGCGTTTCGCCAATAGATGTTGCTAGTTATCCAGCAGTGCAACATTTTTCAAAGATTCTAAGCATTTTATTATTTCACTCACCGGCTCTAGTAATTTGTTCTAGCTGGACGCGGTGGCCATGCGGTTCTAGGCACTTCAGTCCGGAACCGTGTGACTGCTACGGTCGCAGGTTCGAATCCTGCCTCAGGCATGGATGTGTGTGATGCCCTTAGGTTACTTAGGTTTAAGTAGTTCTAAGTTCTAGGGGACTGATGACCTCAGATGTTGAGTCCCATTGTGCTCAGAGCCATTTGAACCATTTTTTAAATTCGTTCTTCATTTCCTTCTTCATATATCCTCCTGCTTCTACCACTTTTCCGATCATCATAAGAGCGTTCTCAATACGATGCACTGCACTGTCCACCATCTTTCAAAAATATACAATAATTGCACCTTCCAGTAGCTGACACATTATTTTAGCTAACACAAGTTTTATGGGACAATGATATGGGCATTTTGGACATGGTAATAACATTGAAATTACCACTGTGTGTGTGCCTGTATATTTTGATACATGATACAAATGTAGAAATACTGTAAGTTACACCCTTTATGTATCTTTGACTGTCTTTTTGAATGGAAATAACACTTTAGATTGGAAATAAGATTGTGCCTATGTCTACGTATTTCTGGTAGACATTTTAGATGTGAAAATACTGTAAGTTACACCAGTATTGTTGATATCTTGACCTACTTTCGACATTATAATAACTTTGTCAGTTAGGTAACGTGTTTTGTAAAACATTTACCCTGACAATTTAGGTGTTGAAATCTTTAACTTGAGGCTTCATTGGTTCTTAAACCAAGAGTGGTATAATTTTCAAATTATGTTCATCGACAAGAGCAACTTAAGCTGTAAGTTACTTCAGCAGTAGTGTAAAATGTAACTTGATAAATAGTACACACTTTTACACATAGAAATATTTAGTTTTAGAGCGCATTGTGGCTTACACAAATAGTGGTACAATGTTAGAACTATGCTTGTTGACAAGTTTGGCTCAACCTGTATGTTAGTTCAGGAGTTGTGTCACCTGTATTTTGATAAATCAGACTGACATTTTTGACTTGTAAATATGTAATTTTAGCGTTCATTGTCATTGCATCAAGTGTGGCATAAACATCAAATCACTCTCTTTGATAAGTGGAAGATACAGAGACAAAGATAGTCATTGACTGTTTCAGTTTAAAACAATTAAATTTTGCGCTGTGAGTGGCTGTTTCATTTTTGTTTTTAATTTCCTATGAGCGCCATCTTGCATTTTTCAGTTTTCTGTACATTGCCTTGGATTTTTAAATTTTCCGCCGTAATGACGTCACGCGCCGATTGTAGCACCACCAAATGTAGATTTCTTGTACTACAAGTGTAAACAAAGCGCTCTGGATAGTATGAGGTTATAACTATTCTACTCATTTTTTATTCTGAACATTCGAAACGTATATCTCTTCCTATCAGACAGCATATATCTGATTCTTTACCAAACTGATTTTAAGATAGGAGTTTGTGCTGCATGTATGTATTGCTCTCAAGTTCTGTGAAACATTTCTCATGAATATCAACAGTCTAGTTTCCCATAAAGTGCTTGAAGACTGTAACGATTTCCACTAGTCCTAGTGCCCTCAAGAGTGTAATTTTGACATTTCTAACACTTTTCACTCATATTTACTGTTCACATTTCCTCAGAGGAAGTTGAAACCACTGAATACTGTAACTTTTACTATCAAAAATTCTCCACAAGTTTTCGATTTGTGTCGTCAACCCAACTGAGAGAAAACACTTTTTTTAGGAATAACTAATGGGGGAATAAAACAGCGTTGCACAGCGCTTACTCTCCGTTGTATTGGAAGAAGGCTGTTCCTCCCATTATCCAGTGATTGTATAACTGGTTTTCAGCAATGTAAAAAGAGTCCACGTTGTCAATTGAAGATAAAGGTAACTGATATTCATCTCTGTATGTCACAATATAAGTATTAGTAATAACCACATGAAAAAAATTGGATCTATGTATAAATTGTAAACATGGATGAAGGATAGATATACAAACTGAAATGAGCAATTTAAAAATTTTCCTTCTTTAGGCCACCTGTTACTATTACCACTAATTCATTATTCAATGATGCAAATACAACAAGCTAGACAATAATTAATACCTCAGAAGTGTTAGCCAGTTTTGTTCAATGACCTCCATTTTGTAAAACACTGTTCAACATTCTGAAAATACCACATAATGCTTACAATGAATTTAGTCTATCTTTTCACAAAGTAACAACTGCTTCAAAATCACAACTGTATTAAATAGGATTAGAATTATAACAGAAGCTATAACTTAATGTGACACACTATTTATGTTACTGGACTTTTAGCTTACCCTGAAGGAGCTTATGATCTTGCTTACTGTACCATACATTATAAAAAATTTATTCTCCACACATTGAATAAGACCAGTTTGCAACCACTGTTGCCTTTGCTAGGCATAATATTTCCTAGTTTACTGCTTAGAGCGCCATACCTCTGCTTCAGATTCTCCCCTCTCCCCATCTGCTGGTGAATGTTTGGGAATTAAAAATCTGGCAGCCCTTTTCTGGTATTTTACTCTTAACTTTGGAAACCTATCTCTTACTGGACAAACAGCATATAACTGATTATTTAATTGAAATCAAAGTAAAACTATTGTATTACATCATTCATGCAGAGAGGTTGTGACCTCTGTTGGTACTATTGTAACTTCATGACCATCTTTGCATTTCTAATGTAACATGAATAATAATGTTTAGCATTATTGTGAACACGAATCACAATATTCTAGCACACAAGTGATATGTAACTACAGAAACTAATGAATAAGTATAAGATCACAATCATTTTTCAGTCCAGCTCTCGAGCTTTTGTTGATCCCAAGAACTAATGCTGTCTGTTGATAGAAAATGCACAATGAGCCTGGCGCTATAATTACAATCAGTTTAATGCAATCTATTTCGTTTATTAGGCACTTAATTTCTAATTCATTTTCTTTCTCTTATCATCTGAATGTTACCTTCCTTTCTCAGATTAAATACCACTGTATCCTTTTTACCCATTACTTTAGAATATGCCTAAGTATCGAAATACTCGTTTTACATATTTACAACCGACTTTGTAAATCAGAACAGTCTCTCATAACCAAATACAATATTTTACTGGGTTCAGAGTCAAACAAAGTTTTTGAAGCACAACTTCTTAGCCTTTGAGCGTTAGCATTACTTAAATATCAGCATAAAAGCTTACTTGTCTGTACTTACCAATGCAGTAAGAGAACACTTAATTGTAAACTTGTTCAGATACAACAAACATTTATATAGTCGTGGGATTTAATGGCATTTCCTTTTGAATTTCATGAAATAATAAAACTTTAAGCATAGAGACAGTTTGGTATTTGGGATAGTTCACATTATCTTGTGTATCCCTTGCACCAACAATGACCAAGATAAATTTAGTGTGAATAAGCAGGCTCTGTGCTGTAATAGAGATCTATAATTTATTGGAAAATTTCGAACTAATTCAGATGTGAATATTGTTTGCCCAGTCTTAAGAACAGTGTAGAATCCATCGAGTCTAGGTCTGGTATATGGAAGTGAGACACATTCTCATGTAATATATATTAAAGTGGCTATAATATACTAAGTTAACACGTTGATCATGTCACAAAACTGCAAGAATTATAGCTGATAATGGACTTATGTGTTGAAAGATTGACCTGTGCTTTCAAGAGTGCACATTTTGAAGCTAGGAATCGTAGTGACTGATGTTTGATAATAATTTCGAAAACCATCATGAAACTTGAACTGTTGTCATTCGGTAGTTTCTCAATAAAAGAAATAAAATGGCGTCATATGATGCATACTCACAGTTATATTGTAGTTAGCCTATTCCATAAATGTGTGTTCCTTGCTTATTTCCACAATCATACAATTGTCCCTATGCTTTGTTTTACATGCAGTAGCCACTTTTTCTTCAGAATCAGTATCAGAATTTTTGTGGCTGATTTAAACTAGATGTCAAGGAAACCACAGGTAATATTGCCACGAAATGGTGGTTTGCAGATGCAAGATAGGTTGTCAACACCACATCACTTTGCTTAGCCCAGAACTGAATAGTGTATGTGACGTTATGACATACCATACATGACGAAATAGGTTGTAATGCAGTATTGGAACGAAGAGAGCAGCAATGTTAAAGTTTATTAATGGTCAAAGCAGATTTCATGATCGATGTTCATGATAAAGTTTGTATGGTGAACAGTTAAAAAGTAAAACAAAAGAAAAATTTTGAATACCTTTTATAGGCTACAAAGCTAAAGATTTAAGGAAGCTGATGAAATATGGTCCTACCATCAATGATAGATTTTATGAAGATATTATTTATTCACAGGCTACACTTCCAGGTCTGATACAGACATATCTTTGAGTGAAGAATGCGAAAATGAGTGATTGCTTGTTTACTGGGAGAAATGTCTAGATATTTTGTAATATTACTTTAAAAAGTTGCATTATTTTAAGTACTAATGTCAGTAAAGAAAGAAGTTGTAATTTCAATCCCAAGTTTGCAGAAAAATGTGAAATAAATGTTGTTTATTTTCTTCAATAACTACTGTTTGTTTAATTTAAATAGTGTTGTTTCCATCATTTTTCTTAAAACTATGATAATGTAGGTTACTTAATTCTGGCAGTAAATATATATTTTGTTTGTAGAGAGCAACAATGATGTATGAAAGTACAAAAATGAGGAATACACCAATAAAGTTTCAAATTTTTCTTAGATGCAAAATGATGTAACCCACAATTTTGGCACTGAAAATGAAATGTTTAAGTTCATGTAGACAGCAAATATTTACATTTAATGATATCACACCCAGTACAAAGAACAATTTTTGTAGTAGTAATAGTAACTTTATACTGTTTCTTTAACTTTCACTCCTTTTTTCTAAAAACAGGGAACTTGGGGGTTACACCATTTCTGCAGCAAGCCCCTCAAGTAATTAGTCTTTTTTATACTAATAGTTACCTTAATGTTTTTTGACCAGTTGTGAACCACCAAAGGTGCCTTGTCAGCTTTTACTCCTAATATTTCTGGCGTCCTAACTGTAATTGTTTGATTGCTGTCATCATCAAATAACACTGTTTTACCTTCGCAGTCCCATAGTGGTAAGTCCTTAATGTAAATGAGTGACAGTACTGACAGTAACACATTCCCTTGAGGAAATCCAGTGTCCAAATATTCTGGAATTGAAAGGTGTCACTTGAAATCTCTACCCTCTGCACTCTGTTTGCTAGGTAAGACCTAAACATTTTATTTACAACACCCTTCATTCCCTATGTTTCAAGTTTACCTACAAGTATGGGTTTCATGATCAGTCTTATCCTTTGTCCAGGGCTTCTAAAATTACTTTGGTAGATAATAAGGGAAGCAAGTGAACATATATGAATCATTGATAATGTCGTATGCTGCTAAGAAGTCGTTTAGTAAATACAGTGGAACCTTGCCTAAACCTATGGACATTTTACTCTTAAATTTATACACAATACCACTGATTTCCTCCCCCATGGTGGGCAGGAGCAGCATTGTGTGAGGTATAGTTATTTGTAGTTGTATGTTGTATTTTTGGAAACTTTTCTTGCAACTTGGTTGCTTTGTAACTAAAGTAATTGTTTACAATGTTGGCCAGATCTAGAGGATTATTTATCAAACTCAATTTATTTATGATTTTTATTGTTTATCTGTTTTAGCTTTGCACTACCAGTTTCTTCATTTACTATTTTCCAAAACTTTTTGCTTTTATTGTTTGAATTTTGTATGGTCTTATCATTTTCGATTTTTTATGGCCTGTGGCATTTTCCTCTATGTCTCTTCTATTTCAGAAAAAAATGTAAGAATGACAGGACACAATGATTATCTTTGATAGAGCTGAAGTATTTGAAAAATTCAGAGGATTTTCTGATACCTCTTGTTACCCATTTCTTTTTACTAGATTCTCCAACATGAAGTACTACTGCATTTTGAATACATTAGAGGATTTGTGGAATTTTTCATTTATATGTGTTCCTGAATATACTTCTGACCATGCCTGACTAGTCATCTGAAAAGCAAAAATTCTTCTTTTTGATACAGAATGCATCCCTTGTACCTAAGCAGTTTTCTCTGTTTCACTGCAAATATTTTAAGTTTCATAGATTGACCAAAATGGTCTAATACCTCAAGGTTTTTAACAGCTACTTCACAGTATTTCAGTTGATATCTGTTAGAATCCGGTTAGTAATTAAATACGAATCTTTGGTTATACTTGTGAGGTACCATAACTGCACAAGATATTCAAGAACCTGTTCTTGACGTCATCCACTTTCATAATATTGATATTTAAAGCTCCACAAATAAGAAAATGTCCTTTAGGGTGTATATCTTATCTAGCTCTTTCATTAATTTTTTGAAAAAAATATCTCTGTTACCACTAAGAAATCAATGTAAGGAAGTATAATTAGTTTTTTATGTTTTATATTAATACAAAGTTTCATTATAGAATCAGGTCACATGAAAGATATATTTTGAGTCCCAATACTTGATTATTAATTTTAATATTAGGTAATAAATCATATTAAGTGAAGTCTAATTTTATACAAAACTACAATACATATTTATGTGTTAGTTTCTTCTGTTACATGTGGGGCACAATAAGTAACCAAGAGCCAATGTTAATCTTCACCCTTGCACAAGAGTTTAGCAATCCGTAATGTAATCTTCACTGTGTCACCAACTGTGCAAATGAAGAAGATGCCAAAAGCTATATTTAATTGCCGTATTCACTGTTCTTGCACAATGTAAAGTTAGAAGAAAATGATGTCTACAGTATTATCATATATTCAATCCTGTCTGAAACTTACATTGATCAAGGTATATAGAAACCATGATTGGTTTAATATACCACTCATGAATGTAAAGATTTAATGTGGGAAAAGAATGTACAATAATATGTGGATTAAAACTGTTTAAAGTGCTGAAGAGAAATGTGTTGTAAAAACTTTTTTGGACTTTTCGACTAGAGATATTTTGGGCACCGTCTTTTAAATACCTATTGGAAATATGGTGATAAAATCACAATTCATTGATATGTTAAGGATATGATATATAGTTACTTCTGACTTTCCAATATTACTACTGCACGAAATTAACTTTGAATATTTAATATTCGGGAAGAACAATAATAAAAAATTATATGGAAATGGAGAGTGATTTAAGTAATTTTCCATAAAGTGTTCATCCTAAGAACACTCATACAAATACATTTATGTGAATATTCATATTTTGCTTGTCAGAAGACTGGTCCATAAGACAACGCAGCTAGGAATTATGTTTGTCTCCAAAACGTTACTACTGTACTCGGAAGTTTACAAAACGTTTGCCAAGGAATTGCATTAATTCTGATTCTAATTTATCACATCAAAAGATCATCCAGGGCATGTACTTAAAATAATACCTGAAGTGACTGGAATGTAAGTACTTCATATATCAGCGATTTATTGCAAGTTAAAATAGGCTAGTTACTAGGGATCTCTGGTTGATATAATAAACAAATCCGCGAAATGAATTAAATACCCCAGCTAACTGATCGAATGGTATTTCGTTCATGAGTTCATAAGCGATTTATTCCCTACAATTCGACGGCCAGAGTGGGATTGCATCTGTTATATAATCATGAAATTTGGATGTCAATGTTGTGGGATTCTCAGGGCAAGTAGCAAATTTCAAAAAGAGGTATCAATACAAAACTTATACACGCACAGTTCACTCAGAAAGCCCATAATAGCAGGTAGTACTAAGTAATTTGGTTTTTTTACTTGTGCAACTGATAGGTCAAAATGTCTTTTTTTATTCAAAGAAATTATATCACTCCTAACGATGAATTTAAGACCTCTTTTGACATAAATAGATGAGCTTCTATCTCTTATTAATGATTTGCTATGGTAACATACTACTTCATTAGAAGGTAAAACTGTGTATTCAGTTTCATTTCCCCTGCACCAGTGTTTAGTAATGCAGCACCAAGCGGTCTATAGCTTCCAGTTCATTGTATAATTGATATATTTTGTTACTTATTGACTGACCATTCTGGTGTATCACTGTTAAATAATTAATGTTAATTATCTGAGGAAACAGGTCAAAGGTGATCTTACAGGCTAAAGGCTGGAGATTGAGTGTGGAGCCAGCACCCCCACACCATAAGAGAAATAATTGTTACAAAACGCCAAGAGATAACTTCAGAATCAGTACAGAACAACAATGGAAACGACCCCAGATAGTAAAGGTTAATGCAACACGATCACTGAATAATCACAGACTGAAATGTGGCATCTGGAATGTAATATAACTCTACCTAAGTGATGCAGTGAAGATGCTGGATGAAGAATAGAATTGCTAGAGGTTAGGCAACCTGTTACTACAAGAGATGAGATGCCCCAGAGAAGGGATGCATAAAGATAAATTATACAGCTACTTATACACTGAAAACAGGTGTGGTAAACATTAGCTTGGAGTTGGTTTTGCAGTAGCCAACAAAATATGAGGAAATGTCAAGGACATGAAGCCTGTCAATGCAAGAATACACTAAGTAAGACTGAAAGGAAAGTTTTACACCCTAACAATGGCCTCACATCATGCATTTATAGAAGATCAAGATGGCAGCGAAAAAAATAGTTTTAGAAAGTATACCAAGCCTTGTGATGTAAAAGTATTTCTTGGGGACATAATGCCAAAGACAGAACAGAATCTTTTATGAGGCCCTACATTGGCCCTTATAGCCTCCAACAAAGGAACGAGACTAGTCAGTCTTGCAACTTCAAAAAAAATCTAAGGATAATAAATATCAATTTTCCTTGCAAAAGCATTTATAAGATAATCTAAGCATTCACAACAAAATAGATCGCATCCTGGTGGATATGTTACTGAGAATGGAAAATCTCACATAGGAGTGGAAATAGTGTCTTCTGTTGACAACTATCCATAAAAGCTGCTGGAGAAGAGAAGCAGACTGAGATCTACTGAGAGACAACGACAATAAGACCAGATAACCTATTGAAATCTTCCCTGGAAGAAAAGGGAAATGATGTAGAAAAATGATGGTCCAAGCTTAAGACGACTGAAACACAGCACTGATGAGTTGCAGAAACCATTGGGGAGAGGAAGCAGAGGATGGTATAGTGATAGGTATAGAGATGCAGTCGACAGCAGAAGAGGGACGAAAGTGTTATGGTTGACAAAGGAACAAGATGAAAGAACAATGTTGCGACACATGGAAGATACTAGAGAAGCAACAAAAGCCTTTCAAGCAGAAAATCGTGAGTGTGTAAACAGCAAGATAACTCTAGCAGAAGGCCCAGCAGTAGGCAACACAAGAGATTTTTACAGGACAGTCAGGTTCTCCAATAAGGTATATAACGAAAGGACTAACGTTATCAAAAGTCAAGCAGGACAAATAATAACAGATGAAACTAAATCTGAGGAGAAATGAAAAAAACTGTTTCGAAAATCCTTTGAATGTGGACGAAACCAACATCAGCGTTATGACAGAAGAAGAGGAAGAAGAAGGGAGGGAGAAGAAGAAGAAGAAAAAAAGGAGAAGAATTGTAGAGAAAAAATGGAATGATGATGCCATCAGGAAAAGATGAGTTGTTTTTCATGGAAGATGTAGGAGAATTCATAAAAGTGCTGAAGAAAGGAAAGGCACCAAGAATAAGTTGAATATTGCAGAGAGGCTGAAATAGGAAAGAGATAACCTACAAGAGAGAGTATACCACCTGATCTGTCTAATTTGGAGGAGGGAAAGGATCCTGGCAGAATGGAAGCAGTGAGTCATTTGCCTGATACCTAAGAAATGTGACTGGGTGAGGTGCAGCAACGACAGAGAAGTTGCCTTCCTATATACAGCTTATAACTTACTGGACATGCTGTTGTTGAAGTATTTAACACCATGTGATGAGAAAATACTTGGATTCCAGAAAGCAGGGTTTACTGAAGAAAAATCAAGCATGCACCTATTCACTGTCTTCTTGTGGATATCCAAAAGGCGTACAATAGTGTGAATGGCAAGGATACATGTTCCCAGAAAACTAATAAAACGAACCCAAGTTGTACGCAAAAGGAAACATTCACAGTAAAAATGGATGTAAGAGAAGTTGAGACAAGGACTGGAGTGTAGCGGGGAGAATGTCTCTGCCCACTTTTAGTTAATCTGGTACGGACAAGTTGGATAAAGTGCCTGCTCTGAGAAAAATGTAGCTTTCGTTTGACCTCTTGTCACAGAGGAGCAAATGAAATATGTCTATAAAAACTGTATACTTCCTATAACTATAAAACAATTGTGTTATTACTAAAATCCATCTTTTGTAGTAGAAAAGTGAGTTACACTAGGGCAAAGTGGCAAGAGACAGAGAAAAGGAAAAATAAGACTCAGGTGAAGATTTTTGGGACACTATGATTAGAAAACATTGTGAAATGAAGTAGATATAAATACAGAATATAGTATACATTGCTGGAGAAAAATAGCACACCCTTTTGGGGGGTTTCCAATTTACTCAAGAGTTATTGTTCCAACAGTGCATACGGACTACATGAAATGATTGAACTTACTGATCAATAGCACAAGTGGTTGTAAGGTACCAGATATCATCCATGCTGAAACGCCCAAAGGGGTATATGGTGTAGCCTCTATGGCGGCAAAGCAGGTTCTGACCCTGGTATACAGTCACTCATACATATGGCGAGAACTGTCCTGGGATACTTTAAGCCTTTAAGCTCGACCTTTACATGTAGCTCTGTAAGAGTTGTTGGTCGATGTGTCGCAGGCATCATTTGTCATCCCGTCATATCCAGCAGTCCAGCCCAGAGGTAATGCTGGGCAGAATTTTTTGCTACATGTTTTGCAGAGGACATTGAGGTTCATGGGTGAGCATTAGCCTGTTGGAATAACACATCACATTCCTGATGCAAGAACATCAAAAGAACAGGTATAACAACTCTTCACTTTCAACATTTTATTATGCATTGTAGAAAACTTATTCAAAATCGCTCTTCGATTGCATCCTCATTTGAGTATTCAAGCCTACATATTTTTTCAGCCACTCAGATTGTCTAAACTTCAAGACTTCTGTATTTTTGTTATTTTCATTCCTAATGATAGATACTGTTTAAGACTTCTATGGTGAATTACGTAATTATATTTGTCATTCAAAGTAGTCAGTAATTTATCTTCTTTAGTTCCAGGTGTTATTTTATTTTCATGAGTCAGGGGTAAATCTTTGTGTAAATGATGCAGTTCTTTTGAATATTCTAAATTTACTTCCAAATAATCCCATTTTATCAGTGTCTGAAATTTCACCTATTATTTGTACTATCAAAAGAATCTGTACTATCCCCTTCCAATTTGCCATATGGTAAATACTGACTCACAGCATAATCATGTAAATAATTTACATCTAAATATGCTAAATAATTTGATATCTTTTATCATCAAAATATTTCATTTATTTATTATTTCTTTTGATATATCTTTTACAGTGCTGAGATACACCATCTCTTATTCCTTTTTCAACCATTAAAACCATATCATAATTGTGTAATAATTCTAGTGGTTGTTTAGTCATTTTCAACATTGCATCCCAAGATAAACCAGGTGAAGTAAAATACCAAGAAAATCTAAATTACAAGCTTTAATACAAGTTTTTCTAAAATTTTCAAACAATACATCAGTTTTAAGATGCAGATCATGATATTCACCAAGATTCTAGATATTAAATTTTTTCCAAACTAATTTTGCATGCTTACAATCTTCTTCACTTATTTCACCATCATTAAGTTTATTCCAGAATACTTGTTTTCTGTTAATTGTGGCTGTTCAAATTTCTTCCAACAATCTATGACATCATATGGATACACTCATTTTCTGATCACTAAATTGAATTACTCTTCTGTGAAATATTTCTTAATGTTAGTCATTCGATTCTTTTCCAAATTTGATGGTAGTTTGTCAAGTGAAGAAGCCATAAATTTAAATGTATCGATAAATATCATTTTGAAATTATCTGTTCTCCTACCAAAACTGATATATCTATCTTTGTTGTTTGGTATTAAATCTATTTCTCTCTCTCATAACGCAGTTCTTTCAGAAACAGATGTGAATCACATCCTGATAAATTATGTAAATAAATTGGTACAAAACTCAGATGTTTCAGTTCAGCTGACAATTATTACATAAGGGATTCATAAATATTCCATTTAAATGATCATGTTGTCAAACATTTTTATTTTTTGTCGAGTAATGACATTTATACAATGTAAAAATTTTTGATCTTTCATCTCTCATTGTTCTTCAGGAGTTAATGGTTTCATTTCTTCAATTTCTGAATAAATCCTTCCAATATCTTCTATTTCTTGTTTTATACATTCAATAAATTTCTTTTGGCTTCTTGGTCATTTATACACAACAGGCTCTTTATAATATCCATTGACATACTTGACATAATAACAGAATACACTTGGTCCATGTTGTTGATATCAAATTGTACACGAATTTTCTGAAATTGGTTGACAGTTGTGTATCTGGTTTCAAAATCAGCGTAAATAACAAATGGAACTTTTTGTGTATGTTGATAATTTTTGAAAGCGACATATAATCCTTTCCCTGCCATTTCTTCTTTTAATGGTTAGTTAATTAAACAATTTTTTGCATGAGTATCTAATTTTTCTGAAGTGGAGTAAACATACATCACAAATAGGTTTTACTTCTTCATTAGTACTCATTTGACTCAAAACAAACCGACATAAATTTTCTATACAACAGTAGTGTGAATTTGTTCCATCGTTGAAATAAATGAGATTCACCAGTTTCTCTTTCTTACTTTTCGTAATTTTTAGTGGATAAAGTTGCTGGTTTTCATCAAAGGAATACACATTAATAGATACGTTAATTCTATGCTTGATTTTCGGAATATTATCAACCATGCTAGCAATATCAAAATTTTTGAGTTTCTGATCACGATTATTGCCAACTTCTTTATATTTTGTTACTCTTTCAGCATTTGTATATACAAGGTATAATGCAGAATTTATAGAGGATAGAAAATATTTCTGCTCATTATTTTTTACATTAACACACGATTTTTTTGTTTTATTTTATCTGGTAATTCAATGTAAGATGATCCTGTCAATGCAACTTATCTATTAATACCTAGCTGTAATGCGACAATTCTGTTTAATATCTGTCCTGTTCAACATGCTTGAAAATCACCCATTCTTGATAAAATATTACATTTGTGATCCTATAGTTGATTTGTGATCCTATAGTTCTCTATTTAGAAATTTAGTATACATAGTATTTCTATTTGTCAGCATTAGGTACTCACAAGAAAGTATTTTCATTACCAGCAATCCACAATACATTTTTAGATTGTCTTTTACAATTTTCATAGTTTTCAGTTTTACTGCAGTTAAGAAATGGTTAGGTTCTATTGAGTTTATGTTATTTTCAAAATTTTTTTGTTTGTAATCTGTTAGCAAATTCATTATCAACTGCATAATCTCTAACTTTTTCCTGTCTCTTGGTTTGTCAAAAAAGGAAATCATTTTTCTTTCTTAGTTCTAGTTTTTTCTTTCTCTAAGAAATCGACAGAAAATGGACATATTTGTCTGATTCTAACAAAAACTCACCAACATGAGTAATTCATCTGAAACAGGTACAGTTTTGACATACTGATTTAGGGACACAAATATTTTATCTTCCATTTTCATTTCAGTAATGGATTACTTAATTAACTTGGATATAAAATTTGTAATTCATTGATACTACTTACTTGCATCTCTATTTTAAAATCAGTAAGTGACAAACCACCATCTATTTTGGCCCTAAATAAAATAATGCTCTTGTGTTAGACATCATATTCAAATGTATATTTCAGTGTTTCACCACCCCTAACAAAATGAAATTTCAGGTTTTGTTTGTGTCACCTTCTTTTCTGAAGATTAGTCCATTGCCTTATGTACAGTGTTAAATCAACATTTGAAAAATATTCTGAAAAAGTTTTCTCTGCTTCCTTTTTTGTAATATAATTTTAGCTAGAATATCTTATGAAGTTGATTAATTTTCTTATTAAGATCTTTACTAGTGACACAATTACTGAGTTGTGTTAGAATACTTGAGCATTCACATTATGTAACAATATTGGGTAACACATTTTCTAAATATTGTTTGGTAAATGCATCATAAACACTTATAGGTTCTTCTAAATCTACTGATCTTCTACCTTTGAAATCAACATAAGTTTTAGCTGGTTTAAGAATGGCACATAATTCGTTATGAAATTGGTTAATTATATATTCTAGTTTTGGATATAATTCTTTTTATATATTCTAAATTTATTTTAGCATTCATTGTGTAACCTTAAGCTGCAGCTTATTTCTAAAAATGCCCATTTGTTAGATTCAAAATATCATTTAGAACTATCTGGACATAGTCCCAAGCCTTCTTCAGCTGATCTTGAAGATATTTCTCAGACAAACAGAGACAGATGACCCCAGTTTGATGCATTAGAATTTTGTATTTTCTCGGTATTATAGTATCGATCATTTCTTCTCAAACACTTAACTAGTTGTTTTGGTACATTACCATCATATGAATCAAAAGCAAATTTTATATCTTTATTTTTATAACAAATCCAATGAGTACCAACATGGTGAGATGTATCTAAATTTACTATTCCACATCCAAGATTTTTTGGTTTATTGGGTGATTTGTAAATCATGAATACATCACTAAAATATTTGATTTTTAATTGCCTAACTAATTCTTCTACCGTGTGTCAAAATTTGATATTGATTATTCATCACTTCTTCGAAATTTCTTTTTCTTTTTCCATTCTGGTGTCAGCTTTTTACCATTACTAAGTTTTGTCTTTTTGTTATTCTAATTCCTTATATTTTTTTGTTTTTCATGAACTGATTTTGCGATTGCTGCTGCACTACTGGCTGATGCATTTCAAATGATAATTTGTTAATCAAAGTATTACTAAACCTTTTCCATATTCTTCACTTTTCCAAACTGTGAGAGTTAAATTATTCAAATATCTAATCAAATATGCAATTTCGTTTGGATTATCGGTTATGAAATCACAAAATTTATTTGTTAACATCTGTGCTTTGACAACTTTTCATTATGAAAAAGTTTTTTTGCAGCATGTTGTTCTCCATGAATTTATTTCTTAACATCTGTGCTGTTACAACTTTTCATTATGAAAAATTTTTTTGCAGCTGGTTATTCTCCATGAATTATTAATCTGTCAATTAAATCTCTAACATCAGTCATCCAAACATATTCGATGGGTTTTTCAGAATGTTTCTTTCCTAATCCTTGACCCAATTCCTTTTTAGGGCATGTTGATTTATTTATTTTCAGCCAAGTTGCATTGATTAATGAATTATATTTTTCACCTCTACTTGATTTAGCTTCATTAGTATCAGGATCATTATTTTGAAAAATACAATTTGGTGATACTAATTTTTCTTCATAATTATCTAAAGCATCCTCATAATATTCATCTTCAACATTACTTTTAGTCAAGAGTTACATTAAGTCATCAGTTGCTCTGTAATTTTTATCTTTGATTTAAATTTTATCATGCTAAATTTAACTTTGTAATTTCGAATATAATGTGTATTATTTTCAAAATCCAAAAAAAACTTTATCATTGAGAGCACCAATATAATTTGATGTTGGATCAATACAGATAGTTTTAGGTAAAATTTGTTTTTGTTTTTCCTTCTCTTTTCCCTATTTCAGTACTTATTCAATTATTTTCCTGTTTCTGATGATGGATTTCCAGTATTAAATAAAATTTTCTGAGATGAAGATTTTTGACGACATTGATGGAATAGGAGACATAGCATCATAATTTTCTTTATGTTGAAAAGGAACCATTTGTTTTTCAACCTCTCCTTCTTCTTCAATGCTTTCAGAGCGTTCGATTCCTTGTTTTACATGTTCAGTAGTGTTGATAACAGATTGATCTTGTTTATTATATTTTTCATATTCTGTTCTTGGTTATTTCTTCCAAAGCATGAATTGTTCTTTCAATTGTTCAGCTTTCTTTCTATTTCGTATAGCTTTTTTAACAATTTCTAGGTTGTACTTTGCAAATATTTATTATAGAAGAAAAAACATTAATCAATAATTTTTAAACATTTACCATTCTTGTGATTCTTCAGTTTCTCCCAGCGTATTTGTTGCTCGAACAGTTCACGGGTATACTGCCGGTTCATAGTGTCGAACGGGCACAATATTTCGGCGATCAGACATGTAGCCATCGTCAGGTGCGCTGATGAACTGAGCTCCTAAGGGCGGGCGGCCGATTTAGGTCCCCTCTCCCCGTGGGCCGCCCTCTTCGCTGTCCGCGCCCGCGCGCCGGCGGTCGCGACGACGTTGGCGTCGCAATCCGTCGTAGCGCCGATATGCTTGCTACGTCCACCCTGGTCGGCAGTTCGTACTTCTTGCTGAGAGTCTTCTTAATTACACTCAATGAGGGAGAGCTTCTATTCTCTTCTTGTCTAAACTATTTACCGTCCACTTTTCACTTCCATGCAGGGCTACAGACTCAAATATAAATACTTTCAGAAACGACTTCCTGACACTTAAATATATACTCGATGTTAACAAATTTCCCTTCTTCAGAAACGCTTTCCTTGTCATTGCCGGTCTACATTTTATATCCTCTCTACTTCGACCATCATCAGTTATTTTGCTCCCCTAATAGCAGAACTCCTTTACTACTTTAAGTATCTCATTTCCTAATCTAATTCCTTCAGCATCACCCGACTTAATTCGACTACATTCCATTATCCTTGTCTTGCTTTTGTTGATGTTCATCTTATACACTCCTTTCAGGACACTATCTATTCCGTTCAATTGCTCTTCCAAGTCCTTTGCTGTCTGACAGAATTACAATGTCATCGGCGAACCTCAAAGATTTTATTTCTTCTCCATGGATTTTAATACCTACTCCGAATTTTTCTTTTGTTTCCTTCACTGCTTGCTCAATATACAGATTGAATAACATCGGGGACAGGCTACAACCCTGTCTCACTCCCTTCCCAACCACTGGTTCCCTTTCATGACCCTCAACTCGTATAACTGCCATCTGGCTTCTGTACAAATTGTAAATAGATTTCGCTCCCTGTGTTTTACCCCTGCCACCTTCATAATTTGAAAGAGAGTATTACAGTCAACATTGTCAAAAGCTTTCTCTAAGTCTACAAATACTAGAAATGTAGGTTTGCCTTTCCTTAATCTAGCTTCTAAGATAAGTCGTAGGGTCAGTATTGCCTCACGCGTTCCAACATTTCTAGGAATCCAAACTGATCTTCCCCGAGGTTGGCTTCTACTAGTTTTTCCATTCGTCTGTAAAGAATTCGCGTTAGTATTTTGCAGCCGTGACTTATTAAACTGATAGTTCGGTAAATTTCACATCTGTCAACACCTGCTTTCTTTGGAATTGGAATTATTATATTCTTCTTGAAGTCTGAGGGTATTTCGTCTGTCTCATACATATTGCTTACCGGATGGTAGAGTTTTGTCAGGACTGGCTCTCCCAAGGCCATCAGTAGTTTTAATGGAATGTTGTCCACTCCCGGGGCCTTGTTTCGACTCAGGTCTTTCAGTGCTCTATCAAACTCTTCGCGCAGTATCGTATCTCCCATGTCATCTTCATCTACATCCTCTTCCATTTCCATAATATTGTCCTCAAGTACATCCCCCTTGTATAGACCCTCTATATACTCCTCCCATACAATACATTAAATACAATAGAGTGATAGAAATTGTTGATGAGTTCTTCCCAAAATTAAGATGATTGCAATCGAATATACAGTCTTGACATTATGATTTTCCAAAAATAGAAGTAGCTCAGAAACTGGGAGTAGTTTTAATAAAGAAATATGTGGAAAAACCATTACTATATTTGGATTGATGGTGTTAGAGATTTAATCGATGGCTTAACAGTAGTTTATGGTGAAGAATTAGTTGGAAATAAAAATTAGAATACTGAAGAAGTTGGAATAACATGCATGTTAAGGAATAAATTTAGTGATTTCATTATCAACAATCCAAAAGGTCTTACAAATCTGATTATATTTTTGAATAACTTTGGTTAGCTGCATAAGAAAGAATATAGAGTTGTGATGCCTCACTTGGTGAAAAATCAGCAGTGCCAGCAGTGAGAAGAAGAATGTATGGTAAAAGAAAATTATATATGGACTCAGATCTTGATGAAAATGGTTGAGGTTTGTAAAAATGTTAATTCTTATAAAATTTTTGTCTGTATAAATGAATAACTTTACTATTGATTATACTTTGCTGCCTAATGGCAAACTAAATGAAAATCAGTTAAAATCAAACTTAGTAATGATCACTTACATAGTACTGATAATTTTTTAACTGATGCCCATCAAAGAAAGAGAGATTAAAGAATTGGTGGCAATTTCCTCAAAACGCTAGGTATTTCTGTTGTAAAAAAGTTATTGAATATCTAAGAAAAGAGAAAAAAGGTTCAGGACTAAAAAAACATGAAATTGGTTTTCTTCCATTACTTTTGGCAGCGTTACCATTTCTTGCAACTATTGGTCCACCAGCTGGCAGAGGAACTGGTACTCCAAAAGAATGGAAAATATCTGATGCAGAATTAAAAGAACAAAAAAGATACAATTTAGCAATGGAGAAGAAAGTAACTTGAATCAAAAAATAATCGATATACTATCCCCCATCATAGAGAATATAAATGGGAGTAGTAAATTTAGATACATCTGATCATGCTGGCATAAATTGGATGTGTTATTATAAAAATTAAGATAAAAAATATATTTGATTAATTTGGAAGATATATTCCTGAAGAACTTGTTGAATATCTAGGCTCAGATGAGTTGTACTATAATAGACAACGAATAAATACATTTTATGACATAACTTGTGGCCATTTGTGTATATTTGTTTTTTGTAACTGATGTCAGACAATTATAAGTTAAATGAAATTTTGAATCTAGTAAATGGTCGTTTTTGAAAATATGCTGCTGCCTAAAGGTGGCACCAGTAATGAAAAATATACTTAAATATATTACTGGCAGGAATTGATCAAAATATAGAAAATTTAATCAAACAATTTCATAAAGAATTACATTCAGTTTTAAAGTAAGTTAAGGACATATTGAATTTAAAGGTATAAGGTTAGTAGATTTTAATTACCAACAATACTTAGAAAAAAAATATGTTACAAAATCCGAATTCATAAGTATTATAACACAACTGAATAACTACCCAATGAATTACTTTACAAAAAAGCACACTGAAAAAAGTTTAACGGATTATTTCTCAAAGGTGTATTTAACACCATACCTAAGTCAGTCAAGTGATCTACAAAAAAGGATGTGTGACAAACATTTCATTTTAATACTGGTGATGATTTACTGAAATACACATTTGCATGTGATAAAAAAATCAAAAGAAATATTTTATTTGGAGTCAATATAGATGGTGATCAGTCACCTACTGATTTTAAAATAGAGATAAAAAGATGTAATGTCTACGAACTTCAAAGTTTGTATCTATATCTACACCTACATGGTTGCTCTGAAATCACACTTAAGTACCTGGCAGTGGGTTCATCGAACCATTTGCATTCTACCATTCCACTCTTGAATGGCACGTGGGAAAGAGGTACACCTAAATCTTTCCGTTCAAGCTCTGATTTCTCTTATTTTATTATAATGATGATTTCCCCCTACGTAGGTGGGTGTCAACAAAATATTTTCTCATTTGGAAGAGAAAGTTGGTGATTGAAATTTCGTAAAGAAAACCACCTTTGTTTCAGTGACTGCCACCCCAACTCGCGTATCATATCAGTGACACTCTCACGAAACGAGCTGCCCTTCTTTGCATTTTTTCGGTGTCCTGCGTCAATCCTACGTGGTAAGGATCCCATATCATGCAGCAATATTCCAGCACAGGGCGTACACATCTAATATAGGCTGTCTCTTTCGTGGGTTTGTTGTGTCTTCTAAGTGTTCTGACAGCAAAGCGCAGTCTTTGTTTCTCCTTCCCTACAATACCGTCTATGTGGTCTTTCCAATTTAAGTTGCTCGTAATTGTAATTCCTAGGTATTTAATCGAATTGGCAGCATATAGATTTGTGCGATTTATCGTATATTCAAAATTTATCGGATTTCTTTTAGTACCCATGCGGATGACATCGCACTTTTCTTTGTTTAGTACAAATTGCCACTTTTCGCACCATAGAGAAATTCTCTCTAGATCATTTTCTAATTGGAGTTGATGGTCTGATGATTTTACTAGATGGTACATTACAGCGTCATTTGCAAACAATCTAAGGGGGCTGCTCAGATTATTATCACCTAGATCAGTTATGTAAATCAGGAACAGCAGAGGGCCTATGACACTACCTTGCGGAACGCCAGACATCACTTCTGTTTTACTCGATGGTTTACCTACCATCTGTCACTACAAACTGTGACCTCTCTGAGAGGAAATCACGAATCCAGTCACACAACTGAGATGATACTCCATATGCATGTAATATGATTAATAGTCGCTTGTGAGGAATGGTATCAAAAGCCTTCTGGAAATCTAGGAAAATTGAATCGATCTGAGATCCCTTGTCGACAGCACTCAGTACTTCATGGGAATAAAGAGCTAGCTGTGTTGCACAAGAACGATATTTTCTGAATCCGTGTTGGTTATGTATCAATAACTAATTTTCTTCAAGGTGATTCATAATGTTCGAGTACATTATATGCTCCAGAATCCTACTGCAAATTGAGGTCAGTGATATGGGTCTGGAATTTAATGTGTTACTCCCGTTTCTTTCCTTGAATATTGGTGTGACCTCTGCTACTTTCCAGTCCTTAGGAACAGACCTTTTGTCAAGTGAGCGGTTGTATATGATTGCTAAGGAAAGTGCTCTGGTGTCTTCATACACTGAAAGGAACCTGATTGGTATACCATCTGGACCAGAAGACTTGCCTGTCTTAAGTGATTTGTTTCACAACACCTAAGATATCTACTTTTATGTCACTATGCTAACAGCTGTTCTGGTTTCGAAATCTGGAATATTTACTTCGTCTTCTTCCGTGAAGGAATTACGGAAAACTGTATTTAGTAACTCCGCTTCAGTGGCACCATCATCTGTAACATTTCCATCGCTATTGGGCAGTGATGGTATTGACTGCTTTTTGCCGCTGGTGTACTTTACATACGACCAGAATCTCTTTGGGTTTTCTACCATATTTTGAGACAATGTTTCATTCTGGATACTATTAAAAGCATCTCACATTGACGTCCACACTAAATTTCGACCTTCCATGAAACTTAGTCAGTCTTGGTGATTTTGCATTCTTTTGAATTTGGCATATTTTTTTCCTTGCTTCTGCAACTGCGTTCTGGCGTGTTTTGTGTACTATGGCAGATCAGTCCCATCTCTTATTAACTTATGTGGTATGAATCAATCTATTGCTGTCGATACTGTATCTTTGAATTTGAGCCATATCTGGTTAACACTTACATAATTACCTTGGAAGGAATGAAGGCTCTCTCTTAGGAAGTCATCAAGCTGTTCAAAATAGATATATTTTGCATTTATTTTTAGTGGTTTTGGTTGATATGGTTTTGAGCCTTGCTACAATGACCTTGTGTTCACTAATCCGTTATGACGCTCCCTATTAGATCAGGATTATTTTTGGCTAGGATGTCAAGTGTGTTAACAATTCGTGTAGGCTCATGATCTAGTTGTTCAAAGTAATTCCCAGAGAAAGCATTTAGCACCATTTCGGAAGATGTTTTCTGTCTTCCACTGGCTTGAACATGTATTTTCGCCAAGGAATCGAGGGTAGACTGAAGTCTCCACCTATTATAACTGTATGAGTGGGGTACTTATTTGCAATGAGATTCAAGTTTTCTTTGAATCATTCAGCTATTATATCATCTAAGTGGGGGGGGGGGGGGTCAGTAGAAGGAGCCAATTATTATTTTGATATGACTGTTGACTGTAACCTCTACCATAGTAATTCGCAGGAACTATCTATTTCTACTTCACTACAAGGTAAACTACTAACAACAGACACAAACACACCACCACCTACTTTATTTAATCTATCCTTTCTGAACACGGTTTGCGCCTCTGCAAAAATTTCGGCTTTAGCCAGCTTTCTGTTCCTATAACGATTTCAGCTTCAGCGCTTTCTATCAGCACTTGAAGCTCTGGTACTTTTCCAACATAGATATGACAAAATACAACACCGACTGTTGCTTGGTTGATTCTCGTCGTTTCTTTGGCCTGTATCCTTCAGGACTGGAGCCCTTTTTGATCTTCCCCGAGACTGTCTGAGCTAAAAAACCGCCCAGTCCACGCCACATAGCCCCTACAACCTGTGTAGCCGCATCCTGTGTGTAGTGGACACTTGACCTATTTAGTGGAACCCGAAACCCCACCACCCTATGGCGCAAGTAGAGGAATCTGCAGCCTACATGGTCGCAGAACCGTCTGAACCTCTGATTCAGACCCTCCACTCTGCTCTGTACCAAAAGTCCGCAATCGGTCTTGTCGACGATGCTGCAGATGGTGAGCTCTGCCTTCCTTTCGCTAGCAAGTCTGGCAGTCTTCACCAACTCAGATAGCCGCCGGAAACCAGAGAGAATATCTTCTGATCCATAGCGACACATGTCATTAGTGCCGTCATGAGCCACCACCTGCAGTTGGCTGCACCCGGTACCCTTCATGGGATCCGGAAGGACCCTTTCCACATCTTGGATTACTCCCCCAAGTATGCACACGGTGTGCACATTGCATTCTTCCTGTCCTTAGCTGCCATATCCCTAAGGGGCACCATCACCGCCTAACATTGGAGCTCTCAATGACAAGCAATCCCACCCTCTGTGCTTGTCCAGACCTCTCAGAAAGAATGGCCACTGCCGCAACAAGCGAGGCCGCCCTTGCTGGCTCAGAAGTACTTTCAGCAATGGACACTACCTCAAACCTGTTGCGGAGGCGTAGGGGTACAGTCTTGCGGCCAGCACCAATTTTCGCCTTCTGCCCAGGGATTCGCGACCGTGCCACAGTTCGCCAGTCACCGTCAGGCAAGTATAGACCGACAGGGACGTCGGAATCCGAGGGAGCAGTGGCATCAGAGATCCCAGACGACGCTAAGGTTCCAGAGGCGCCAAAGGATTCACCTCGGGTGTCCCAGTGTCACTGCGGCGCGGTGCAATAGCCTGAAGCCTGTCGACCACGGTCAACACAGCTTCCAGCTGTTTACAGATGGCGGCCAATTCCCCTGAATACGTACACAGTGGGCATAGTCCCACTCAATTAAATAATCCATTACCTGAAATGAAAATGAAAGATAAACTACTTATATCTATAAATAAATCTGTTAAAATTGTACCTGTTTCAGGTGAATTACTTATGTTCAGTGAACTGGTATTAGAATCACAAGATGATGATATAATGGAACAATAATGAAAAATTTTTTTGATCTATATAACTCTATAATCATATTTGGTGCTTGAAGTGTAGAAAATTTACTGAAACATCCTCAAAGACTAACAACTAAAAATGGAAGATAGAGTATCAAAGGGGTTTGTACAATATGTAAAAATAAAAAAAGTAAATTTTCAAAAAAACATTGTAGGTGATGGTCGGAATACTCGGGAAAAATTGATGAAAGAATTAAACAAAACGATAAGAAGAAAGTTTAATGGAATAAATGTTACATCTTTTGATATAGATGATTTATGGAAAACTGGTCTAGTAGAAATGGATTCTGGAAACTGTAAAAGGATTTCAATAGTAAATAAAGGGTATCAATATTTAATAATGTAATCAATGTTTTTCCCAAAATTTCTCTGAGCTTTTTCCATTACAGATAAAACTAGCACAAATATTTCAGGAACTTCTGAAAAAATTGTAACTAAGGGATGTCCAGGGCACGTAAAAACAGATAATGATAAAGAATTTTATAATTAAGATTTTGAAGCACTTATGAAAAACTATAATATTAATCATTATTCAACTTTTAGAGCATTAAAAGCATCTCTTGTAGACAGATTGAATAGAATATTAAAAAGAAAACCATGGAAAAAATTCGCTTTGTAAGATAATTATAAATCGATAGGAAGCACTCCGAAGTCTCCTTCAGTTGACACCCACTCAGTTCAAAATGGTTCAAATGGCTCTGAGCACTATGGGACTTAACATCTATGGTCATCAGTCCCCTAGAACTTAGAACTACTTAAACCTAACTAACCTAAGGACATCACACAACACCCAGTCATCACGAGGCAGAGAAAATCCCTGACCCCACCGAGAATCGAACCCGGGAACCGAGGCGCGGGACACCCATTTAGTTCCTAAATTAATTAATCAGTATAATAATACAAAATATTCAACAATAAATACAGCTATTTTGTCAACAGAAGTTTTTGAAACTAAAGATGTAAGTTTTCCTAATTCAGTTACAAATATATCGAAAGATATGTGAAGAAATTTTAATGAGTATGAGTTACAGAAAACAAATTATTCTGATGTATAAATTGTTGAGAAAATTTTGGGAAAGAGAGGTGGTAAGGTATATGTTAACTTGGTTTGGCTCTGATAATTCACATTAACAGTTGGATTAGTAAGGATAATGTTATTTTATAATGGATTTCTTACATCATATAAAAGTTGTTGTTCAGTATATGTGGTAATCACTGAACTGTAATTTCAGTAAATATTAATATTCTGATTCATTTCCTCTCTCAACTCATTGTACAAACTGATTGATATAGAGTTATATTCTACTGTTATTACTTCTTCATATGTTGTATATGTATCTGCAATTATACATCATCGTGTTGTACCTCTCTTCTTTGACATCTAATCACATAGTAATCATAGTCAAATTCGTTATCAAATAATTGTAGAAGAACGAATATATATCTCAAATCAATATTACACAATGATGTGTGGCTGCACTTCTCTTATTTGTTGTACAAGTATTTCTTCTCATCTTTTTAAGTTTTGAATTTCATTTCTGCTTTTCTTTGGAATCCACATAGACAGTTCATCAATGTAAATTTTCAATTGTTGATTCTAGTTGATTTATACCATGTTTACTAATTGATTATAAAACTTCTTTTGTTACCCATTTAGTAAATTTTTCAGCAAGAGGTATATTTGGTCTAAATATCAACTTATATAGTCCAGATTCATCGATAAATATTGTAACAGGAAGTAAAGTTTGAATGGTCCCTGAATCAACGACTTTTAAAATCAACAAAATATAACTTATCTTCACCATCTATATGTTTTGTATAGCATTTGGAGGTTTCTCCTATTAGACTACTTCAGCTACATCTTTAGCTTTAAACGAGGGATTATTTTCTTTATCAATTATTACAACCACTTCTTTATTGTTGTAAGCAATCCTGTTATTATTTTGAAATAAGTTCATCAAAGTGGGTGTGCCAGGGATTGCCTCCATTTAATAGAAAACAATTTCTTTAGATTTTTTATTTTATCAGTAGAAATAATATGTTGTTCATTAAGACTTAGGGGTAGTGTGGTACAATGTCATGTTACATCTTCCATTGCATAAGTTTATGAAGAAAAGGCATATTTGGTTTAATTATCGACTTGTGTAGTCCAGATTCATTAATAAACAGTATATGGTTGCATATAGGGATGGGTCAATCGCCCACTGCTATATTGTTGTATATTTATCCATGCTTTTAATTATGTGTTAGAGGGGACTAACAGTCCTCCTGATACTCTCCATTATTTTGTAAGGGAGGTAAATCACTCCCATCATATTTGTGTTTTCATCTTATGGTTTTCATTATTAATGAATATAGGTCTGATTCATTGAAAATATTGTATTATATTTTCATTTGAGTAGAGGAATGACTCATTCCTGCAGATATTTTCATCCCTTTTTTGATGGTTTTATCTAGTATGGTTCCAAATAGATTTTCTTGTATTTTCATATGTCAATATATCTGAAACATCCTTGGCGTTAAACCATGGATTATTCTTTTTATCAATTATTATTGTAAACAATCATATTGTTATTATGAGGTGAATCTGCTTAGGATTGGTTTGATTTTGTATTACTATTAATTAAAAGTTTTTGTATATAAATGCATCTTACAATACAAACGAGAAAAGCTAACCTTATGCTAAGGAATCTACGTTCATATATCAATTAACTGATAAGTGTATGAATTATTTATACAATCTAAATTGAAAAGCAAATGTGAATAGTTTATGTATACTAAAAAAACAGACAAGCAACAAATCATATTTGTAATCAATTCATTTACAAGGAATGGGTAGTTATTCAATATAGTATTGTAATATGTTGTTTCTTTCAAATTTAATTTCATTTTAATTTGTAGAGAAGTTTTATAATGTCTTCATTTTTAGTAAAGTCAATGATTTGCCGGTTGTCATATTTCTACACCCTGAAAATCTTCATAAATGAAGTATAAAATATCATTAGTTATCAATACTTTTTTATTCTAAAACCTTCAGAGGATAAATGATTGTATAGGACTACTAAAACATCATTAGTTACTGATACATTTCTCTTTTCTCATTAAACCAAGTATCTAAATTGATAACTGTTCTTTTGAATAATATTGTAAATGATTCAAAATTAGATGTACTTGAGCTGCTTGCATTTAAAGAAATGATTGTTTTTAGGACAAATATTTTAATAAATTCATGTTCTATGGCAAAAGAATCATTATAATTTATTTCAGTATAATCTTGATTGTAATTTCTTAAATATTTAATGAAATCTGACTCAATTTTACAAATATTTTCAAGGCCTATGATGGTGGGACCTGCGTTTTATTTAATAAATAATGAATAAAAGATAAAGTATCATTTGTGATCAATGCATTTTTCTCCATGAATATCTTTCAACCCAGTACCTAGGTTTAGCTAATAGTTACTCTTCTTTACATTATAGATAATACAGTATTAGACATACTTGGTATTCACTCTATTTTATAAAAATAGTTTTTGTTAGAAAAATGGTTTTAATGTATTCATATTCTAAAGATAATGGATTATCATATTTTATTTCTTTATATTTTAGGCTGTAATTGTTTAAGGATTTAATTTTTCAGAGGCTGGCATCACAGCCTCTGAACTACCAAACTTATAAATCATAAAATATTATTACCTATCAACACAGTCTTTTTTCTCATTTTCTCTTTTCTCATTAAACCAAGTATCTAAATTGATAACTGTTCTTTTGAATAATATTGTAAATGATTCAAAATTAGATGTACTTGAGCTGCTTGCATTTAAAGAAATGATTGTTTTTAGGACAAATATTTTAATAAATTCATGTTCTATGGCAAAAGAATCATTATAATTTATTTCAGTATAATCTTGATTGTAATTTCTTAAATATTTAATGAAATCTGACTCAATTTTACAAATATTTTCAAGGCCTATGATGGTGGGACCTGCGTTTTATTTAATAAATAATGAATAAAAGATAAAGTATCATTTGTGATCAATGCATTTTTCTCCATGAATATCTTTCAACCCAGTACCTAGGTTTAGCTAATAGTTACTCTTCTTTACATTATAGATAATACAGTATTAGACATACTTGGTATTCACTCTATTTTATAAAAATAGTTTTTGTTAGAAAAATGGTTTTAATGTATTCATATTCTAAAGATAATGGATTATCATATTTTATTTCTTTATATTTTAGGCTGTAATTGTTTAAGGATTTAATTTTTCAGAGGCTGGCATCACAGCCTCTGAACTACCAAACTTATAAATCATAAAATATTATTACCTATCAACACAGTCTTTTTTCTCAATTAGTAAATAGAGATTTTTATATTTTTCTTACAGAAATAAATATTAAAAAGGGAGAGGCAAAAATCAAGCAAATTAAAATCAATAGGAAAACAGCTAGGGATAAAGCATATAGTAAACTGGGAAAACAACAAACTATTGATGTTATTAACAAATACAACAATAATGATGAACTAAAAGCTAAGTAAGAGCAACTTTTTCAAATCACTTATCTTACATGTCAGATACTTGAATTTTGAACAATTACAAGAATTGTATTTAACAAATGAAACATAGAGAACGATAGTTGTTGATTACTTTAAAAGAAAATTCCATTTACTGAATTTGATTAGATATATATATCTGACACAAAAATTATCTGAAGTGTTTATAAGACAATTTCAGGGTAAAGTAATCTGGAAAAATATATCAAGATATCAAAATTCACCCAAAGATTTTGTGAGAGAATTTCAAGGTAAATTTTATTGGCTATATACAATCTTAATGTGTCAGAGATTATTATGAAAGAACTTCAAGACACAACGAGTTTGGATGCTACATTATATCGATAAAAACTTTCTGAAAACTTCAAAAGAGAATTTCAAGCTAAATTAAATTAACCACATGTACATAACATTATCAAAATGTATCTAAAGATTATAAAAGAGAATTTCAAGAGAAAATCAATTGGAGTAGTGTGTTGTGCAATCAAGAATTATCTGAAGATTTTATCAGAGAGTTTCACAACAAAATAGATTGGAGTCAAATTTCAGATGCGCAAAAATTATTTGCAAAATTTCATGGGGAATTAAACTGGAAGGAAATATCAATCTTTCGGGGTTTGTCTGAAGACTTTATGAGAGAATTTCAACACAAATTAAATTGGTATGATATATCAGCAGAAAAAAAATTTGAAAACTTTATAATGGGATTGAAAGATAATGTTATGTGGAACAATATTTTAAGCTGTCAAAATCTATCTGAATAATTCATACAAATAACAAATAACAAAAAATATTATCTACTACAAATGAAGATTGCTCTTATGCTTAACTGATCGATATCACCAATTTGTAAAAACGAAATGTAATTAAGTAAATGACAAAGAGTACATTGATAAATGGTTAGTAGTTAATTCTTCTTGTTCAGTGTGTACAAGTTTGTTATAAATTTTGCAGGATGGTATATTGTTATGCCTGATGAAGAGCTAACTAAGGCAGTATTATAGTTTGTCAAAGATTCATTATGTAACCAGTCAATTGATCTTGTTTGTAGACATCAAAAATATTGAAATAATTCTCCCACAAACTATTCTAGTTTCTTCCATTCTTTGGTATAAATTTATCGATTTAGGGTTGTAATTAAGTCTTAACATTTCTTCAGAGTTTGAACATCTGTTTTAATTCTATATAACTGCCTTTTCTAAATTTTTTTGTTGTGCTCTAATGACATAATTATATTCACATTCATCATTAAATACTTTTAAAGGACGAATGTTACTGATAAATTTTGGTATTCCATCTGTTGTACAGCATACGATAAAATTCTTTCTACTTCTCTAACCATGGTTTTATACAAATCAAGCTACTTATCTTTTAGGAAATGCTCGTTCTCGAGATGCTATAAAACTCCATATTAGAGAAAAGTATTGTAAAATATATGAACATATCAGTAGCACTAAAATGATGCTACCTAAATACTTACAAAAACCAACAAAATTTATCAGTGAGCCTGGTCCATATTCTTTAGTTATGCAAACCAAGATACAATTTGCAGAAGATTTTCAGGATTGAGTTCATGAAGAAGTTTTTCAATCAGTTTGACAACCAGGAGAAGATAAGGTTTCATAGAAAATCATCAAAGATTTGAAAGATATGAATCAAGGTCAAATAGTTCACTTGGAAAATTTAACTAAAATTCGACAAGATCAATTACAAAACTTACATAGAATAATTGATAATGCTTGAAGTAAATAATTTGAATGACATTAATAGTTGTGAATATTTGAATATTATACATGATGAAAAAAATGTGTATGGAACTCAATAATAAATTTAAGATTACCAGACAGACACTTGAAATTAATTAGTGGTTGGGATTTTCAGTTTTTTTAGATGAAAGTATTAAGCTAAGGTATAAAGGAATTTAAAAATTAGAAATAGTGACAATGAATTTCATGGTCTAGAATTTCAGATCTGAAAAGCTTTTTCCATAATAAAAATATTCGAGAATTTCATAAAGGTAGACCCGTGGTCTAGGGGTAGCGTCTTTGATTCATAATCAAAAACGTCTTCGGTCCCGGGTTCGATCCCCGCCACTGCCTAAATTTTCATAAATAATCAGCATTGGCGGCCGAAGACTTCCGGCATAAGAAGTCAGCCTCATTCTGCCAATGGCCTTGTCAAAGAGCGCGGAGAAGCGGATAGAGGTTCAGGGCACTCTCTTGTCCTAGGGGTGGGAAATTGCCCCTAAAGGCGGAAGAATCAGCAATGATCAACGACATGAGGATGCAGAAGGCAATGGAAACCACTGCATTAAAGACACGTAACGTGTATCCGCCGGACATGTGGCCTGTAATTGAAGAAGTGTCATGATGATCTCTCCATTGGCAAAAGATTCCAGAATAGTCCCCCATTCAGATCTCCGGGAGGGGACTGCCAAGGGGGAGGTTACCATGAGAAAAAGATTGAATAATCAACGAAAGGATAACGTTCTACGAGCCGGGGCATGGAATGTCAGAAGCTTGAACGTGGTAGGGAAACTAGAAAACCTGAAAAGGGAAATGCAAAGGCTCAATCTAGATATAGTAGGGGTCAGTGAAGTGGAAAGAAGACAAGGATTTCTGGTCAGATGAGTATCGGGTAATATCAACAGCAGCAGAAAATGGTATAACAGGTGTAGGATTCGTTATGAATAGGAAGGTAGGGCAGAGGGTGTGTTACTGTGAACAGTTCAGTGACCGGGTTGTTCTAATCAGAATCGACAGCAGCCCAACACCGACAACGATAGTTCAGGTATACATGCCGACGTCGTAAGCTGAAGATGAACAGATAGAGAAAGTGTATGAGGATATTGAAAGGGTAATGCAGTATGTAAAGGGGGACGAAAATCTAATAGTCATGGGCGACTGGAATGCAGTTGTAGGGGAAGGAGTAGAAGAAAAGGTTACAGGAGGATATGGGCTTGGGACAAGGAATGAAAGAGGAGAAAGACTAATTGAGTTCTGTAACAAGTTTCAGCTAGTAATAGCGAATACCCTGTTCAAGAATCACAAGAGGAGGAGGTATACTTGGAAAAGGCCGGGAGATACGGCAAGATTTCAATTAGATTACATCATGGTCAGACAGAGATTCAGAAATCAGATACTGGATTGTAAGACGTACCCAGGAGCGGATATAGACTCAGATCACAATATAGTAGTGATGAAGAGTGGGCTGAAGTTCAAGACATTAGTCAGGAAGAATCAATACGCAAAGAAGTGGGATACAGAAGTACTAAGGAATGACGAAATACGTTTTAAGTTCTCTAACGCTATAGATACAGTAATAAGGAATAGCGCAGTAGGCAGTACAGTTGAAGAGGAATGGACATCTCTAAAAAGGGCCATCACAGAAGTTGGGAAGGAAAACATAGGTACAACGAAGTTAGCTGCGAAGAACCCATGGGTAACAGAAGAAATACTTCAGTTGATTGATGAAAGGAGGAAGTACAAACATGTTCCGGGAAAATCAGGAATACAGAAATACAAGTCGCTGAGGAATGAAATAAATAGGAAGTGCAGGGAAGCTAAGACGAAATGGCTGCAGGAAAAATGTGAAGACATCGAAAAAGATATGATTGTCAGAAGGACAGACTCAGCATACAGGAAAGTCAAAACAACCTTTGGTGACATTAAAAGCAACGGTGGTAACATTAAGAGTGCAACGGGAATTCCACTGTTAAATGCAGAGAAGAGAGCAGATAGGTGGAAAGAATACATTGAAAGCCTCTATGAGGGTGAAGATTTGTCTGATGTGATAGAAGAAGAAACAGGAGTCGATTTAGAAGAGATAGGGGATCCAGTATTAGAATCGGAATTTAAAAGAGCTTTGGAGGACTTACGGTCAAATAAGGCAGAAGGGATAGATAACATTTCATCAGAATTTCTAAAATCATTGGGGGAAGTGGCAACAAAACGACTATTCACGTTGGTGTGTAGAATATATGAGTCTGGCGACATACCATCTGACTTTCGGAAAAGCATCATCCACACAATTCCGAAGACGGCAAGAGCTGACAAGTGCGAGAATTATCGCAAAATCAGCTTAACAGCTCATGCATCGAAGCTGCTTACAAGAATAATATACAGAAGAATGGAAAAAAAATGGAGAATGCGCTAGGTGACGATCAGTTTGGCTTTAGGAAAAGTAAAGGGACGAGAGAGGCAATTCTGACGTTACGGCTAATAATGGAAGCAAGGCTAAACAAAATCAAGACACTTTCATAGGATTTGTCGACCTGGAAAAAGCGTTCAACAATATAAAATGGTGCAAGCTGTTCGAGATTCTGAAAAAAGTAGGGGTAAGCTATAGGGAGAGATGGGTCATATACAATATGTACAACAACCAAGAGGGAATAATAAGAGTGGATGATCAAGAACGAAGTGCTCGTATTAAGAAGGGTGTAAGACAAGGCTGTAACCTTTCGCCCCTACTCTTCAATCTGTACATCGAGGAAGCAATGATGGAAATAAAAGAAAGGTTCAGGAGTGGAATTAAAATACGAGGTGAAAGATTGCTATCCTGAGTGAAAGTGAAGAAGAATTAAATGATCTGATGAACGGAATGAACAGTCTAATGAGTACACAGTATGGTTTGAGAGTAAATAGGAGAAAGACGAAGGTAATGAGAAGTAGTGAGAAACTTAACATCAGGATTGATGGTCACGAAGTCAATGAAGTTAAGGAATTCTGCTACCTAGGCAGTAAAATAACCAATGACGGACGGAGCAAGGAGGACATCAAAAGCAGACTCGCTATGGCAAAAAAGTCATTTCTGGCCAAGAGAAGTCTACTAATATCAAATACCGGCCTTAATTTGAGGAAGAAATTTCTGAGGATGTACGTCTGGAGTACAGCATTGTATGGTAGTGAAACATGGACTGTGGGAAAACCGGAACAGAAGAGAATCGAAGCATTTGAGATGTGGTGCTATAGACGAATGTTGAAAATTAGGTGGACTGATAAGGTAAGGAATGAGGAGGTTCTACGCAGAATCGGAGAGGAAAGGAATATGTGGAAAACACTGATAAGGAGAAGGGACAGGATGATAGGACATCTGCTAAGACATGAGGGAATGACTTCCATGGTACTAGAGGGAGCTGTAGAGGGCAAAAACTGTAGAGGAAGACAGAGATTGGAATACGTCAAGCAAATAATTGAAGACGTAGGTTGCAAGTGCTACTCTGTGATGAAGAGGTTAGCACAGGAAAGGAATTCGTGGCGGGCCGCATCAAACCAGTCAGTAGACTGATGACCAAAAAAAAAAAAAAAGTATTGAAAAGATGAATGTCATAATATATGTATTTTCTTACCATATAAAAACAACAGTTCCTAATAATCTTAAATCAAAGAACGTATAAAAATATAATAAATTTGAATCTATGTCGCTCAGTTTCTTAAACTTGATTTCTTTCTGTAAAACGAAATGTAAGAAAAAACCATCCTCCTTATTCCCTTTCTCTTAAAATTATATGTATTTTAAAATGAAATTGTATTTTTGTAATAAATTTTATATGATAAAAAGTGAGCCAGGAATGAAAAATTGGGATAGTAGGATAGAATTGCACATTGGGCTAATTAGAAAAAAATGCGATCTGAAGTTTTCCCGGTGTATTACCAATTTGAACAGTTCTCGGGTATACGTGCGATTGGCGTCGTAATTTCTCCACAATATTTCGGCAGACGTACACACTGTCATCTTCAGGTAGTTCCTGACGAATGCTGTGCTCTTGCTCTCGTCGCCCTATATATACTAGCCGTTACCCCTCCATCGTTCCTCTCCTGGTGTCTTTGGTGCGGCCGGCGCGGAGGCTACCGGTGGTGGTGGGGGAAGCGGCGCCCGGGTCTGAACTGGGGTCTGCAGTCTCCCTGCTGCCGCCGTCGGGGACGGTCTTCGATCTCTGGGACCGTATCTTTCTCTCCAGGCTGAGTGCAGGGTTCCAAGCCTAAGTTGATGGCCGCTGTCTTTATTAATTAGATCGTCCTGTAGTCGGATTTCGATGACCTCTTTAGTAACGCAGTCCCAGAAGTAGGAGGATTGACGGAGTATTTTTGTTTTTTCATAGTCCATAGTATGGCCAGTCTTTATACAATGGTCAGCCACGGCTGATTTAGTGGCCTGGCGTAATTCAGTATGGTGCTTGTGTTCGCGGCACCTCTCTTCTACAGTGCGGACTGTCTCCCCAATGTATGATTTTCTGCACTGACAGGGAATTTGATAAACGCCTGGTTTTCGAAGGCCTATGTCATCTTTCACTGAACCCAGTAGAGTCAAGGTTTTAGCAGGGGGTCGGTATACACATTTCACGTTGTGTTTCCCCAGAATTCTGCCGATTTTTCTTGAGGTGTTACCGACAAACGGAATGCAAGCCAACGACTTGCGTTCTTCTGTTTCTTCTTCTTGTTCTCTTGGCGCATTCTGTCTTAGGGCGTGCCTAATTTGCTTCTGGTTGTAGCCATTTTTCCGAAATGTTGTCTCTAGGTGCTGCAGTTGTGCTGGAAGGCTCTCTTGATCGCAGATCGATCGTGCCCTGTGAACAAGTGTGCGCATAACGCCTTTATGCTGGGAACTGTGGTGGCAACTGAAAACATTTAGGTACAAATCGGTGTGTGTGGGTTTTCTGTATACACTGTGTCCCAGCTTTCCGTCAGGTTTCCGTTTCACCAGGACGTCAAGAAACGGTGGGGCACCATCCTGCTCCACCTCCATCGTGAACTGTATGTTGGGGTGCAGCGAGTTGAAGTGGTCTAGAAATTCATTTAAACTGTCCAGTCCATGTGGTCAAACAACGAACGTGTCATCCACGTAGCGGAAGAAACAAGTTGGTTTTTGTTTGGCTTGTTCTAGTGCTTTCTCCTCGAAATTCTCCATAAAAAAGTTGGCTACAACCGGTGAAAGCGGGCATCCAATGGCAACGCCATCAGTCTGTTCATAGTAATTTCCGTCGAACAGGAAGTATGTTGAGGTGAACACGAACTCGAAGAGCCTTGTTAGGTTGTTGTCGAATTTCTTGCTTATCAGATCGACGGAGTCTTTCAGTGGTACCCTAGTGAAGAGGGAAACTACGTCGAAACTCACTAACAAGTCGCTAACCTGGAGCCTAATTTCTTGTATACGTTGCACAAAGTGGATGGAATTGCGGATGTGGTGTTCGGGAGCAGGATCACTGCGTAGCTCGCGGATGGCCTCTCTCTCCTCCTTCGAGATGTCCTGTTTCAGTGGTGCGGCCCTGGTGAGCGCACGGCACGTTTCACGACGTATTTCTTCTGCTTCATTGGCTGGCAGAGTGTAGGTGGCCTGCTCCACACTGCTTCTAATGTCCACAATCGGTAGAGATGTTGGGGTCGGGGCGAAGTTGAGTCCTTTCTCGAGCACCGACATTGCTGCGTCATTGATCGTTCTTCCTGTAAGGTTGATGACAGTATGCTTAGGTGGTTCTTGCGTAGTCTTCTGTCGTGCTACAAGGCGTTCAAACTTCGATATCTGCTTACTCGTAGCTTTTCTTCGTACGCTGTCTGCTTGTGTCCAGGCGATAAGATAAAAAATCTTCGATTTAAAAAAAAAAAAATTAAGACTGAACCTACAATTTTATCCTGCTGTTGTGAAAAGGATCAGTTTTATTTAACAGTCTCCCTTTCACTCAGATTAATTTTATTAGGAGTTTGATAAGCCAACACCTAGCCTGGCATCTAGAGGCCAGTTGATTTCAAAGGAATGGTCTGGTCGCAAGGAATTACCTGAAACCCACCTGGTGAATTGAAGCAGCTGTAGCTGTGGAAACGACAGTCCTACAATAGAAACTTTTGATGTTGACTGGACAACGACTCTGTGGCGCCGAGTTCAGACACCTAGTTTCCATCTCTTTACTGTATTCTTGTCAGGTGAGGCTTCTGGCCAGTTTTGTTGAAATGTAGTTTTCGACTGGACAGGCGCCTTGTGACGTCAGTGTCACTGAGCTCGTTTTCCCGTCATTGGAGCTGACGGCAAACCTATTGGCTCCAGTGTATTAGAGGCACGGTGGTAGAAGTTTGCATCTTCAGGCGCAATTTTGCCACTGATTCTGCCTTAGTGCGGTTCTGTGCATTGAATAGGTTCTTGAGTTGTAGAACGAACACACAAGTTTCTGCACCCAGAGAGAGGCGCGCTGCGGTCTGACCATGACATTAGGGAGGTGCAGTAGGGAGAGGCTCGACTTGGAGGTTTGGGCCGAGGGCCGTCTCGCTGTGCGGCAGCCGGGCCTCCCGTTGCAGATTCATCCCGCGGCGCTCACGCAGCACTTCGATGCAGCCGTGATGTTGCCTGCCAGCTCCAGACTACAGTTTGTGGTAGGATAACTTGGCGTTTTTGACGTGGGGAACTCAGGAGAACTAACTTGTTGAAGGTTTTCTGTGGGCTCCATTCCATTCGGATTGGTCTGTTTAGCGCATTTCCAGTGTCTCAGACGCTGTTTAATCCTGTATGATAGCAGTCAGATTTATTCTTCCCGGTATCCGTTTGTAATTTTTGGTGGGAAAGATTAGGCTTTTCTTGTCCTTTTTGCCAACTTACCAATTCCTAGATGCACTCCACCAAATACGCATAGGACAACAGACAATGTAAAAAAAGAGTATCCTTACTTGGTTGTTTATACATGTCTTCACATTGTGCTACGTTAGTTTTACTTCCTGGATCCTCGTTTTGATAACCTTTGCTTTTGTGTGCCTCGTTCCTCAACATTTGCTCCTCAGTACATGTTCGTGCGGTTGTAAGTTGTCTTCTGCTGGTCTCACTCTCATCATTGTGATGGTTGCTTCTGCCATGTTAATAAAAGTAAAAGCAGAAAATATCATAACTAAATTAGTACTTTGTATCATTGGCTCACTTTAATAGGCCATTAGTCACCGTGTTCCTGGGTTTGGTGGTCGCCCTTTCTGATCCACGAAAGACAAGAAAAATTGCGTTACGAATGACGATACTCCAATAACTTTGTGCACGTCCCTTGACTACATGATCCACACGCTCATTTAGAGCGGACATGAAAATAACAATTTTAGTTTTTCCCTCCTACAACGACGACTTAATTCCTCACTCTACCTGGCATCTAAGAGCGTCGTAAAACAAAGAATGCGGGACAGATACTCTGCAACTCTATTGTACTCTGTCTCTATTTTACCCTGCACTCAATTCAACACACTACTCCAGAAGGTCACTTCCCTCTCCAAGTCTGTCAACAAACAGATACCAGTTGGAACCAAGACTATCCTAAGAAACAATTTCTCGACTTTACTTTATCTACTATACATCACAAAATTATAAGGAGAAAGTAGTTCTCTCCAAGACATTACAAACTTCCAAAGCTATTGGACAAGGGTGCACAAAAAGTTATCTAGAATAACACAGTCCAAAACAATAGGGCACTGAATGTGGCAAAAACATTACATACTTTTGTCCATTGACAGTCAGTTGATTTATAGTGTTGAACATCAGCATTCTGAAATGACGCCACTGAGGCTCAACGAGAGGCGCAGGGATTGGTTAAACGGAAATTCAAAGTCTAGAAACTATTCTGTGTCCTGCTCTGATTACCAGGCACTGCATCAGAGAGCTCATCTGCGTGCTGACTTACTGGTGCAGGTGATAGACACCGTGGAAACAGTATACTACCCCACCGCCTACACCTTTAGGTAATTAACCTGTATTGGTATATCGATGCCCACTGAACAAAGTATGAGTTGTTATACAAGAAATTTTTTATTAATGCTAAATTACGGCCATACAGACTTCAAATGCGTGGTGGAATAGTGACACTGTATTTTAATTTTGGGACCACATGAGATACGTATGTAATGAAAGTCAAAGTTACCATAAGGTATATTGTTTATTATAAATACTTACACAAAACGAGTGTACTAATTAAAGTATAACACGAAAATGCTTAATGACATCATATTCACTGACAAACCATCAGAAGAACATGAAACAGGAACGAGTAACTAAGGTTGGCGGAGATTCAAGACAAGGAACTGATAGGCAGGTTACTACATTATTTGCACACCGATCCGTTTCCGCGATCTGACAACAGTGATTGCCAACATTTCAGCTTGTAAATTTATGCATGCCAGGAGGGCGTCTTCCTCCTACTCATTAACACACTAACGTTTACTGAATACATTGCGTCCTACACACGCTGAAGCTGACTGCAGATCTTACCATTGTTTTCTTCTTAACAGCGTTGTTGCGTTGCCCGCTAGTGTTGCTGTCGCCGGCGGTTGTGTCGGATACAGTCCCTTGGTGTATTGCTCTCCTATCGGCAGACTGGCGCCGTCTTCTCTGCATTCTCCGCCCAAGGCTCACTGTTGCCGGCCTTACATGACCTTTACTGTACTTCACAAAGCTCTCACCGCAGAAAAGCCCTTTAGGAATGTGGAAGCGGTGATCACCTCGCGCAGGTTTCTAAGGACTCGTCTGCAGCCATTTGGAGTGCCACAGTTTTACCTGCTATCCGCACTGGCGTCGGCGTCACTTTTCAGACCCTGCATTAAGTTAATGGCGCCCATCGGCCCGCTTTGATCTGCTGTCTGTCTGTTAAATTGCCATGACAACCAAACGTAATTATCAAAAAATAAAATGTCTACAAGTTCTTCACGTGCTGGCAATCATTATTGGATAATCTTTAATAAAAATAAACGAATACGCTATACATCAATAATGTGAAAGTCGTCTAAATCGTTATTTCGCTGTTTTTCACTACATATCGTTTAAGTTTGAAATTTTATAAAGTATGTGACAGACTTCAGTGTGTTACAGATAGAAGGAAAATTTGAGGATGCCTACCTACTGGGTATCTGGAAATGAAACTAACTACGACTATTTGGAGGGGATGCATTGCCAACCTATAAGTGGATGCATAATGTATATTATGGCACTCATACTTGTGGGAATCACTCTCATTCAAACTTACTTGCTGTCAGATGTGCAGAAGGCACCTATGTATGTTGCAAGCCATATACAGCTGCAGAGTTAGGATAGCGACAGCCCTAAGAATTTAAACATTCAGACAAGAAAATAGGTCCAGCTCTCTTAAGTGAAAACCTAATAGTCACATTAAATTCGGGAAAGAGTGTATTTAGTTACAGTATCATCTGTTCACTCTTCCCTATCAATATGGTGGTACACTCTTAATGTTAGTTTACAAAGTAACAAAGATTTGACATAAGGTCTGCAGAAAGACACACACACACACACACACACACACACACACACACACACATACACAAACACCTGTCATCTGAATTCAAACAATTTTACTTGAAATATGAAGAAATGAGAAAAGTAATCAATTACACAACAATTATATATTACATTACAACATCAAAACATTTTTTTATAACAGTAAGCATCACAAGTGAGTTCACAAACACATTAGTAATTTACCAAGAGATCAAAAAGTAATGAGTTGATATCCCCACTTTTGCAACAATTCAAACATCTAAACAATTACAAAATCAAATATGATAAATTTGCAAGTAAATGATACAGCATAACACTGAGAAATAATTGGATTACATAGTGTTAAAACAAATAAATGACATAGACATAAAATACAAACTTTACAAAGAATATCAGAAAAGTCCTGCTACAAAAGAGAAAACGTTCATCAATATACGAGGGTAATCCCAAAAGTAAGTTCTCATATTTTTATAAGTACATAGACCTGTTTATTTCTACAATGGTTTACATCAGTTAACAGCTTGAACATTTAGCTGTTTTTCGACATAATCACCATTTCTGTCGATGCATTTTTGTAGACGCTGTGGCAGTTTTTGTGTGCCCATGTCCTACCAGCTCACCACCATGTTGTTCAGAAAGTTATGAACCTCTTCTTTCACCTCGTCGTCGGAGCTGAATCGCTTTCTGGCTAAATGTTCTTTAAACTTAGGGAAAGGGTGATAGTCACTGGGCACCAAGTCAGGACTATACGGTTTGTGGGTGATTATGTTCCATTGAAACTGTTGCTGGAGAGCAATGGTTTGCCGAGCGATGTGCGGGCGAGCATTGTCATGGAGAATGTGTATGCCCTTGCTCAACATTCCTCTTCTCCGGTTCTGAATTGCCCATTAAAGTTTTTTTCAGAGTCTACAGTAACTGTCAGCGTTAATTGTGACCCAGCAAATCAGCTCCGATGACGAGGTGAAAAAAGAGGTTCATAATTTTCTGAGGAGCATGGCGGCGAGTTGGTATGACATGGGCATACAAAAAATCGACAATTGGCTCTACAGTTGTCGGTCAGCATTCGAAGTGCGCCTGCAGTGATCGAGAGTCTAGGATATTCAAAGAGGTGCTCACGATGGGTTCCACGAATTCTCACAGCGGACCACAAGATTTAAAGAAACGGCATTAGGCTAGGTGCAAATTGAGACGCGTATAGCGCGTGTGGCACGACGCAGCGCAGCGCGCGTTTTTGTAACATCACAGCTTCAAATGGATGGGACCGCGCAAATTGCGACGCGACGCGACTGGGACGCGACACGCGCCTGTGCCAGGTCGCGCGGCGTTGTGGTTGAGGCACAGTTTCTCGCGCCACTCGTCGCGCTTGCCTCGCTATCACCGTGGGAAATTTGAGGCGGGGAGCGGAAAAGTAGCCCGACCATATGCTCACATCGTAACGGCGCATATCAGTAGCGGTAGTATTGCCAATACGATAAATTTTGCCTTACTGTGTACTGAATTTTATTGTCTTTGGGTAGTGTTTCGTTTTTCGCCATTTAAACGCTCGGCTTTCTTCGTTAACACGTTATACTTTTCTGTTATTTATATCTGCATAGTTTTGTTTTGTTTTTCTTCTGTCAAGAAACATGTATACTTCAGTAACTGATGTGCCATTGGCCGCTGGAATTGCACCATATGCCTCCAAAATGTTTTCAGATCACAAGAAGGGACAGAGGGTAGTGAATAAGGAAGCAATGAATATTATAAAATAATGTAATTAAGAATCAAGGCAGGAAAGTAAAGCAAGGTTATATTCTCGCTGCCTAGTAAGCTAGCGTATCTGTACGATCTGTTACAAAAATTTAGAAAGGGATAATCTCCACAGGTGTGATCCCTTTGTGCTTGTGGTAAACAGCGTCCAAGATCTGAAGTATAGAAGTTTCACTGTGATTACTCTGATATGGATGTAATAATGTAATACGACACACTGCACTACATGCATGTGAACAACGTATTTCCACTGCAAGCTAGAAACAGTCGAAAAGCAGTCACAAATAACAATGTTTTAATTGGTTCGCCGATGAGAAAAAGCATTTCAATTGTTGCATGGACATTATCAGCTTTAATAAACTAATTATACAACAACAGCCTACAAAAATGAAGAAAATGGTAGGTATTATTACGAAAGTAGGAATATCCTAAAACAGTGTTACGATTAGATATATTTAATTTGTTGAAATGTGCTGCTCACAAAGGCAGATGTACTTTCATGACAATGTTTTTCGAACTCCATCTCAATGGCTAGCTTGTGCATTCCAGTCGCGCGCATTATCCTTCGCTGGTGACAATACACTAACCATTGTGTTGTGCGACAGATCAATTGTTTACTTTTCTCAATAAAAACTATTTTATTCGCGATCACGCATTGTCAGTTTGGCAAGCCCTAGGTGAGTAAACAGTATCTGGCATGTGCCTATCATTCCGCCTGAAGGAACGCTCGTCATGATTTTAATACTGCTCAGATCAAGAGAAGGATAGAATCCTTTGGTAAGTTTCCATTCCAGTCGCTTAGTGTTCAAAATACGATGGGTTACGGGGATTCCACCAAAATTCCAACAGAATGGCCAATCTGTTTTTGTGTGAGTTGTTAACCTTTTCTCATTCGAAGAAGCATCACCATTTATGACTAAAGGCCACATTTCTCTTGGTGACTGGCTTAATTGTACTTCCTTTGTCACAATGTAATTTGCCAAACTCATCTCACAGCAGCTATTGAGACAGAATTCCGATACGGAGGACCTCATTAAACAAGTAATTGGCAATCACAGAGCTCAATAGCGTACGAAAAACCTCATAGTATCGGTTTGTAGTAACATAAAAGAAGAAATTTCATGTTTATTTTCATACTAGGAAGCTCTTGTTTCGCTAGTTGTCGATAACTCTTAAAAAATTACAGTCACTGGAGTGAAATAAATAAAAAAAGATATAGTGATATATCGCCATAGATAAGGAAGTTCCGTGTGGTTAATAATTGGCAAAACACTCTCCTCCTTGTGTGCTATAATTCGCCAAACTTTCGTTTCGATGTCTCAAGCGGTTTAGGAGATACGAGAGATGCGAGTATTTCATTCTCGCGGGCGTGAGATCGGAAGTGAGCGCGCTACATGGGATCCATTTCCTCGAGATCGGAGGCAGATAGAGATCTCCTCCCAAGTCTAAACAAAAATTCAGCATGTTAGCTAAATTTCATACGCAACAATATATGGTGTAATACGCACCAAACGCAAAATCATAGCGACCCCTAATTTTCGTTGCAAACTTTTAGAGTTTTGCGTAGTGTCTTACTAAAATGTGTGCATCACAATAAGAATGGTCATTAGCGAGGTGACGGGCACTTCGTCACGAAGCTGACATATAACGCTACAAGTAAGGCAAAAATAATATATTTTCAGTGAATAGTTTCTGTAAAATCGTTTGAGAAAGATAAGAGGTTGCGCGCGCTTCGGTTCAGTCAGCGCAGAGCGTCGCCAGTCGGCGCGTGGATAACGGTGTAAGCGTCGCAATATGCGCTGCACCCGCGCGACCCGTGTGGCACGTGCGTGTCGCGCTGTAGTGTCTTGTCACGTCACACGTGCTATACGCTTCTCAATTTGTGCCTAGCCTTACGGATCGTTATGAGGGACGAAAGCTGGGTGCGCCACTTTGCGCCGGAAACAAAAAGGCAGTCCATGGAGTGGCATCATCCTCATTCAACACAAAAGAAGAAATTCAAGACAACCTCCTCTGCTGTAAAAGTCATGGCGACAATCTTCTGGGATTGTGATGGCGTCATTCTCGTGGATGTGATGCCAAGAGGGTCAACCTCCAACTCAGAGGCATATGCGAAGACTCTGAATAAACTCAAGAACCGTATCCGACGTGTTCGATCGGCCAAGAATACAGCAGAAACCTTGCTCCAACACGATAATGCACGTCTGCACAAAAGTCTGATAACCCGGGAACACATCGCCAAATTGTGTCGGATATCATTGTCTCATCCATTCCACAGTCCAGACCTGGCACCCTTGTACTTCAATCTCTTTGGGCCGCTTAAAGATTCTGTACAGGGAACACACTTTGAATATGATGAGTGTCAGTCATGCAGTGAGAACATGGCTACACCTACAGGACAAGAACTTTTACCAGCAGGGAATACATACTGTTCCACAACGTTGGCGTATGGCCATAGAACGTGATGGAGACTACATAGAAGAATAAGGACTTGGGCAAGACATGTTGATGTGTCTTGTTACCAAATTCTGACTCTTAACAATAAATATGTTCTGAGAAAGTAAATATGGGGCATTACTTATTGAACGATCGTCGTACATAGACTTCATGAATCACATATATTACATTCTGCAGTGTTGGATGCAGGCCTGTAGGTTGAAACGAAAATGGGTCCAGTCCTATGCCTTTCTAACGTTTTCACCCATCTTTGCGATCGAAACTGTGGACCGTTGTCCGAAATAACCCTTTCCACATGACCCACCTATGTCAAGAAATCCGTTTGATTTTCTCTAGAAACCGTTCGTGCTGTTGCTTTGCGCAATGGCGGGAGTGTCCCGGTGTTCTATAACAACAAAAACATAACAAAAATCTGATTTTGACAATGGGCAGGGGCCCTAAGAGATCACAGGCCACCAGCTGCTTTAATTTCTTCAGAATAATCGGAAACATAGGTGCCTACATACCATGTGTCGAGGGTTTACTCTTCAGGCAGTCCTTTCAACTTACCAACGTCTTTATAATGCTCTGTTCCATATTCCTAAAGTGACATAATGTCTTTAGTTTCAAAAAGCCTTGTCTTGGTCCAAAGTAAGCGTAGTTCAAATAAATGTATCATATCATGTGGTCGATAAAATCTTCTGGAAGGGAGAGCAGACAAGCCACTGGTCTGTGTTCCTTCTGTAGAATAATATCCCTTTTGTCTTTCATAGTACACCAGATCACAGAATAGGTGCATTCACACTTGTATGAACGTCACTATCAAGTAACCATAACATTTTTGATTGTCGATTGTCGGAGGAATCCCTGAGCATTTACACTACATGGCATGTCAACGTCGAAAGAACCTCGTGACGTTACAGCTGGTTCATAGAATACTCACCAGAGGCGCTTTTTCGTAGTCCATGGTAGATCGTTGTAAAATGCCGTAATTTAGTTTAAAACAATTTGCAATGATTGCTGTTGCACTTGATGATGAAGATCAGAGAGTAAAAAGACTGTGGCTAAGAAAATGTTAAAAAATCGAGACTGTAAAGGAGAATTCCATATATTATAAAATGGAGGAGTCACTGTTCTATAAATATTCCAGAATGTGTAAATAACAGTTTTTTTTACCTGTTAAGCAAGATACAATTAAAACCGAGGGAAGTTCAAGGTTTAGCTGATGGTTTGCCTACGTTATGTCTAGATGGGCCATTTTAATGTACTTGAACTGTGTTTACATATATCTCTGCTATCTACTGTTAGTCGTTAATTTATTACGAGTCTTATTTTACACTTCTGCATGCCGAATCAGCTTTACTCCCAGTTTTTCTTTGCATTATTTTGCTGCAAAAATCATGAGTAAAGGACATTGAACAAGATACATATAATTTATTTTGCAATGTATTCCCTCAGTATATATGAAATAATATACTTTAACTTAGTATTGCCTTCCAGTACATATTAAGACCTTATCGAGGTAGCAATCAGTGGGAAGTACTTTCGTATTAATTCACACTGTCTACTTAATGTAAAGGTGGATTCACACTTGACGCAATATCAAAGTCACGTCTTCCATGTCAAAAGATACTGCATTGTAGTTCAAATGGTGGCATTCACATGTCGTCGAGACGTAACATCACGTAAGCGTCACGTCAAGGTTTCTCGAATAGAATGTTTTGACAGGCCATTGTGTAGCGTACTTGGCGAGCAATTGTACATTAAGTACACAGTGTGAACTAATATTAAAGTATTCCCCACCGACTGCTATTGCGATAAGGTGTTAAGATGTACTGGAAGACAATAAAAAGTTAAAGTATTTTATTTTACACACTGAAGGAATACATTGAAAAATAAACGATACATATCTTGTTTAAGTGTTTTACTCACGATTTTTCCATTGGAATAGCGAAACAAAAAACTGGGAGTAAAGCTGATGTGGCATGCAGAAGTTTAAAACAAGATTCGTAATAAATTAAAGACGAACAGTAGGTATCAGAAATATATGTAAACGTAGTTCAAGCACACTAAAACGGCCCATCTAGATATACCATGGGCAAACCATCAGCTTCTATCAAGGTGACATTGGACGCCTAAATCTTGAATTTGTCTTGTAATTTTTGTTTACATCTTGCTTAAAAGGTAAAAGAAACTGTTGTTTACACATTCTGAAATATTTATAGAACGATGGCTCCTTGGGTTCCAGCTACTTGTAAAGAGTGTGGAATTCTCCTGCACAGTCTCGATTTTTTACTTTTTTTTCTAACACACACTCTTTTTGCTCTGTGTTCTTCATCAACAAGTGCAAAGCAATCATTGCAAATTTATTTAAACTAAGTTTCGGCATTTTATGATGATTTACCAGGAACTACAAAATAGCGCCTCTAGTGAGTATTTTATGAACCAGATGCAACATCACGACGTCTTTCTACAATGATGTGCCATGTAGAGTGAATGCTCTGGGATTCCTCTGTCTGTCGATGTTCAAAAACATGACGGTTACGTGACGGTGACGCTCCGGCAAGTGTGAATCCACCTTAATGGTTCCTTGCCCAGTAGGCTACAATATTGCCTGTCGGAACGGTTTTCCTGAGAAACCTTGAAGTGACGCTGACGAGAATTGACGTGTCGATGACGTTCGGTTGACGGCGTGTGTGAATGCCACCATCTGAGCTACAGAGAAGAATCTTTTGACGTGACAAACGTTACTATGGCGTTCCGTAAAGAGTGAATACATCTTAAGCATTGACCATCCTTATGGCGGAACAGGCAACAGCACAAAAAGTTTTTTCTTTGAACAACAGATGTCTCAGGTAGCTTTATGATGTTCGTGGACTGGTCGTGCCGGCCGCGGTGGTCTCGCGGTTCTAGGCGCGCAGTCCGGAACCTAGCGACTGCTACGGTCGCAGGTTCGAATCCTGCCTCAGGCATGGATGTGTGTGATGTCCTTAGGTTAGTTAGGTTTAAGTAGTTCTAGGTTCTAGGGGACTAATGACCACAGCAGTTGAGTCCCATAGAGCTCAGAGCCATTTTTTGGACTGGACGTGTCACGGAACTGGCAACACTGTTTCTATGTTGAAGTGTTTGATGTTGCGTTTGTTGGCGTTTAACAGAAGGTCAGTGCACTGCACGCCGAGCGCAATTCGCCCCAAACCGTATGCAGATTAGCTTCTATAATTCTAACACAGAAAATTATTTCTACTGTAGGGATATCTCTTAGAGTTATATGCAGAATAAATAGATGAAATGAATCCAAGGTGACACTTATAAACATTTCTCGCGATTTAGTGTTTGAATGCAGGTTGTACTGCCACAAAAGCTTTTGGATAAATTGTCAGATTTATGCAGTTGCGTAGTTTATAAGCTCGTCACCATCCATGCCCTCTGTTCTACAGTTTGTTTCTTATGGATTATGAGGTTAAAGAAATCTCAGCATGTAGGTCTAGATACAACACAAGAAAGCTATCTAATTATTCTCAACTTTTTTTATATATAATCAGTTAATTTTCTGACTAATATTAAACACACATTGTAGCAATGCAGGTATAAATAAACAATAGTTAATTGTCAGAAGCTGTCTGGTTTTGAGTTCGCAGTACTGTACAAAATTCGATTACAACTGCCTCAGTGAAGTGCCTCCTATTTTGTTCTTAACTTTTGTTAAACACTTGCCTATACGATCGAAATTATTCTCTCTGATTTCTGTTTATTAGACGTTAGCAATGTATCTGAATGTAAGCTATAAGTTGCAGCCCTACACAATTGCCGATGGCCCAGGGATATGGGCACCTACTGGTGCTCCGTTTCTGTATTTTTTCCCTTTGACTACTCCTGCTTGATGTCAAATGAACAAGTACAAAAACACAGTAATTTCACAGCACCAAACAGAAATTTAACTGATGAATAACAGGTGCAGAACACTCATTAGAACCGTCAATAAAGTAAATGATATGAGCACTGTTCATGTAGCAAACAAAATTTGGGTACCACTGTGTATCATATTCTGACACTATGGACATATGCCTCTATTTTACATAGTGGATATAGAAGAACTAGTTGAATTATAATGAAAATATATTTTCACACCGAGACAGTAAACAAGCATTAGAAACATTTTTGGCTTCATTTGTCAATCTTTCTGTAACCATACTTAACAACACCCACATTTTGCATCTGATTACAGTTAGACATAACTGAATGTCATTTCATCTGTGCATTGAACAACTGTATGTTCACGAATACGTGCAAGAAAAATAAAAATAACTGTGAGACTGTAAGCATCTTTAGTACACAGTGAGCGTATCTACTTCCGTCACAAACAGTACTGTACTCTTGTGCAGATTTAACATGTTACCTACTCTGAGCTAAATGAGGTAGAGAGATGAGGTAAAGACAATGAAATCAATTAGTGCATTGTAGAGAGTTTTTGTTTGTCACTTCAACAGAATATAAATAAGCAACATATATTTAGTACCTTAAGTTTTGAGAGAGTTTTACAAAACTTGTCTTTGAACACAGTTCTGCAACTGGAATATAATTTGTATTTAACAGTGCGACTTAGGATCCTCATTTGATGACAATTTCTTCCCAGCAAGTCAGTTTCAAGTTAGGGAACAGGAAGAAGCCACTTAGGGCTAGGTCTGGTAAATGGGGTAGGGGACGAACCAATCAAAACCCAATTCACGCACTTTCGTCGTTGTCATCACTGATGGTGCATTATTATTTTGCATGCCAACATTGGTCTTTTTTCAGTGAACATAACTTTGAAACGATCTAACAATAAAGCATAATAGGAACTGTTATGGTTATGCCTTTTTGCAAGTAGTCTATGAATCATTCCTCAGGAATCGCAAAAAATAACTTAACAGGCGAAGTCGCGATAGTGAAATAAATAAATGTCAAATGGTGGCAGTGATGTCATTCAAAAGCATCACATAGCTTTGGTGCAGGAAGCTCAGTTGCTGTTTTGTATAAACATGTAAGTTTTAAATTTTGGACACTGTAGAGCACTTAGGGCGCTTTTATTCATTCTTACTTGTAACTAATATATTGATTCATCTGAATTCAAAATCCCTTTCTGTAATCTTCCTTCATCTCTGATGGGAAATCTGAACATTTTTAGTTCATGACTTTTCTGTCTGCTCCTTACTATACTTCCACACACTCGTCAAGATGACTGCATCCTCTAGTAATGCTCGCTATGTCAGAAACAGCTCTACTTTGCAGCCACCAACCGGTGCAAAGCGTCATGGGGCTACTTGCAGTCGGGCATAGCTGCCACAAATGTTACTGAAAGGAGTGCCATCTAGTGGATGATGACACAAGTAAGGGTATGACACTGTAGCTGCCTGGTGGCTGTTCCCTGACAAAGGTTAACTGCCCGAGTACGAGCTCAATCCATCAGATTATTGTGTGATCTGAGGTAACATTGCTTGGCTCCTATCCTTCCATCTGTTCTTGACAGTTAATAGAACTGGGTATTTACCTTGCTTTTTTGCAATGTCCTTTAGTGCTATGACTATGAGTTTTTCCCTGACAAGCTTTTTGAAATAAAACAAACTGAAGTGAATTTTTTCAGCATTCTCTTTCATGTCTTACATCAACCCTATTGGAGATTGTGATATTGCAACTGCCATAATATTCGCCAGTAGTATATCCATGAGAGCTCTAGCACAGTGAGCATTTATGACTCAAATTTCCAAATTGCCGACCACAGATATAATTTCCCAGTTCCCGTAAACCAAAAAATTTCCTTTTCCCCATTTCTAAAAATAACATTCTAGCTAAATACAATGGTAAAAGAAATAGCACACAAAGCTGAGCTATTTAAGAAACTGAGACAATTATTTCAAGGGAAATCTTAATGTAATTAAAAGAAAAAATCAAATTTTTTTAAAATATCATATCAGAAATACACATTTACATTTTCTCATTTAAAAATTTCAGATCTAATAAGTTTCATTCTTTATAAATAAGAACAAAAAATCTCAAATGTACATTATTACCAAAAAGGTTTACATTGAAAATATCAAATTTCCTTCTGTATAAATAGAATGGAAAAAATGCTGAAGAAAGCCCAGCTCTTTAAGAGCTTAAAAATTATTCTAAAGGAAAGTATAGATGGGTTTAAAAGATTTAGAAAATTATTCCAACGAAAAGGGTAACTCAAATGCAACTAGAGAAGATCTGTTTGAACTTTAAAATAAGTTTGATCAATGGCTAAAGCAGAAAAATTGAATAATATTTATCAATTTCGAAAAAGTCAATTAATTGATCTTATTATAGATCCTGTTGACAATATTAATAACAATGATAACGATATTGAATTGAATAAAAAAACTTTAATATACTTAATCAAATCTATAAATTGGAAGAAAAAAATTATACCAAATGTAGAAAAAGTCCATTAATTGATCTTATCGAAGGAACTGAAGGAAAAATTAAAAATGATAACGATTTAAATAAAAAATAATTAAAAGGACTTTATCAAATCTGTAAAACAAAAGATTTACAATATTATTCCTATCTTAACAAACAACAATTAATCAATCACATCAATACAGTAAAATTGTTAGTAATGATAACGACCATTTCAAAGGCTTCTACAAGATAAATATCAATAAATAATCTAAATTATTGGAAAAAATTACGAGATTTCAGTTTTGTAGATGATGAAAATTTTGTCAAATAAACTAAACGAATTCACAGAATGCTTAAGCTCTTGCATCAACAATAATACCTTATGAACTTAATAATATTGGTAAAATTTGGAAACCACAAGATTTTTTTAAACAAATTAAACAAGAAATTATCACCAAATTAAAGATTATTTTAACTAAAAGAAAAACAATTAGTGTTAATATTGTATTGGAATATTACAAGACAAGAGGAAATACAAGAATTTAAAACATCTGAACAAGTTTCATTAAGAACAACAGATGTAGAAGATTATTATCAAAAATCAACAAATAAACTATTAACTTAAATGGAAGGGCTATATTTCATATACATAATTTAGAATTAAATGTTAATTGACATAATCCACTTTTGGTTGTTCTTAATTGATTTACCAGAAGTAATCAAAGAAAAAAGCAGTAATTAATATAAAAAACAACAATGAAAAATGTTTTCTTTATTTGATGAAATCAGAATTAAATACTGTAGAATGTGATTGAGAAAGGGTTAGTAAACATAAAAATATTGGAATGGAATTAGATGAATATTTTATAAAGAGTAAATTAATTTTCCAGTTCAATTAACAGATGTTCCAGTTTCTGAAAAGGAATCAAATATTGCAATTAATGTTTGTACAGATGGAGGCACTGTAAAAGAAAAAGTTATACATAAACAAGAAAAATATGTTTATCTCCTTTTAATTCAACATGAAAACAATACACTTTATTGTTGGATAAAAGATTTATCTAGATTAATTAGTAAACAAATGAGCAAACACAAAGGAAAAATTTATCTTTGCAATAGTTGTTTAAGATATTTTGATTCACAAGAAAAACTAGACATTCAAGAACAAGATTGCAAAGAACATAGAGAAGTAAAAATAGATATACCTTACTGTGGATCTCAGTTGAAGTACAAGGTGTACAACTTTGTTTCTCCCATTTTTCGCCAACATTTGAGGCTTTAATGAAACAAATTGGTTACATAATGTATCATTCAAAGTATTTTCCATCACTGGCCACTACTTTCTCCCATCTTTTGGGCAATGTATGAATCTGGTGGCGAAAAAATTGTTCATCTTTTGAAGTGATCCACAAATCAATCCAATTTATGACTTCTTCATGAGATTGGTAGTGTTGGTCAGCCAGGTCATGCACCATTGACCTAAACAAGTGATAGTTACAGGGAGCAATGTCTGGAGAATACGGGGGGTGGGGTAGGACTTCCCATTTTAACGTTTCCAAGTACGTTTTGACCTCCTTTGCAATGTGGGGGCGAGCGTTGTCGTACTGCAAAATAGCTTTGTAGTGCCTCTCGCTGTATTGTGGCAGGTTGTCTTTTAATGCTCTGCTCAAACGCATTAATTGCGTTCAATAACGAGCGCCTGTGATTGTTTCAATTGATTCTAACACCTCACAGTACACAATGCAGAGTTGGTCCCACTAAATGCAGAGCATGATCTTGGAGCCGTGAATATCGGTTTGGCTGTCGATGCGGAAGCATGGCCAGGATATCATGATAAGTTTTTGCTTTTCAGGTTATCATCATGAACCTATATTTCGCCTCCAGTCACAATGTGATCCAGAAATCCCTTATATTTTTGCCTCTGATGCAACCGTTCAATGTCTCTTGGTTCCAGCTCATACGGGACCCAAGTTCCTTCTTTCTGAATCATGCCCATAGTCTTGAGACGTTTTGAAATGACTTGCTGTGTCACTCCCACTAATTGTGCCAATTCTTCTTGAGTTTTACGCGAATCTTCGCTCACAAATGTCTCCAATTCTGCATCTTCGAAAACATTCTCCCTTACACCGCTATGCCCGTCTACGATGTTAAAATCACCATTCTTGAAGCGTTGGAACAACTTGCGACATGTTCTTTCACTAATAGCGTCGTTAGCATACGTACTTGAGAGCATTTGATGAGACTCAGCCGCTGTTTTCTTCTTATTGAAACAAAACAGTAACACCTCCTGCAAACGACGAGAATTAGGCTCATAAACTGACATTTTCAATCAAGAACAACTTTATGATGCAGACACAAATCGACTAATGTTTGAATGAGGTTATGTTGACTGAGATACAAGCTAACTGCCTGATGTCTTTCATCTCTTTCTTATGACCGCTATTTACCATTGTTGCCACCTATCCAGAAACAGTGGAAGCAGAGTTATACACCTTGTATAATCATTCATTATGAGTTCCTTTTGTACCTTATGCAGATTTCGAATGTTAATTAAAAATATTCAAACTTGTCGACCCAATCCAGAAAAATCTTATATTAATAATTATCAAAAACATTTGCCAATTTCAGTCAGTTATTATATTAAATATTCTAATGGTGATTATAAAAATCCTATTACATATACAGGTAATGATCCAGCGCAAACGTTCGTTGAAATGCTAAAAAAAGAATCAAGAGAAATTCGTAGAATATATAGTCGAAATGTTCCAATAAAATTGACTAAAGCCGATGTAATCAGTATCAAAAATTCAGAAATTTGTTGTATTTGTGAAAGTAATTTGAATTTCAGGAAAAGAATGTAAGAAATTATTGTCATTTGACAGGAAAATATCGAGGAGCTCCACATCAAGATTCCAAAATCAATTACCTTAATCCTACAATTTATCCAGTTTTTTCATTATTTAACAAATTACGATGTAAATCTATTTATTAAGGAATTAGCAATTGATAATAAAGATGCTGAAGCCATTCCAAATAATGAACAAAAATACATTTCCTTTGTAAACATGTTGAAGATGGATTAATTCTAAGATTTTAAGCTTCATTTAAATTTAGGGCTTCAAGTATTGATAAATTATATTCTAATCTTACAAAAAACAATTTATAGAAAAAGCAAAATATTTTTGAGGTCACAATCGGATTTAATAACTAAAAAAGAATTTTATCCACATGAATATATGAATTCAGAAGAAAAATTACGAGAAATTAATTAACCAGAAATGAATGTTTATTCAAGATTGATTAAAGATAATATTTCTGATTAAAATTATGAAAGAACAAAAACATTTTGAAAAAAATTCAATAGTGTCAATTTAGAGGACTATACACTAATATATAATAAATCTGATTATTTAATTTTATTAGATACTTTCAATAAATTTAGAGATACATGTATTACAACCTTGTAAACTTGATCCCATCTTGGTATTTTGCAGTTCCGGATTAGCTATGGATTATATGCTAAAAATGACAAAAAAATTAGATTTATTACATGATTATCATATGATTTTATTTCCTGAAAAAGGAATTCGAGGTGGATTTTCTCAAAATATTAAAAGATATGCATCATAAAATGACAAATATATGAAAAATTTTCAGCCAACAAAACAATCAAATTATATTGCATATTTAGATGCAAATAATTTATATGGTTATGCAGTACCTCAGTTTTTACCATTTCAAAAATTCGAGTGGATGGGTTCAAAATATTTTAGTGGTGAAGAAATACTTAAGATTCCAGATGATTATAAATATCTTTATATTTTCGAAGTTGATTTAGAGTATCCAAGGAAATTACATAATTTACATAACGATTTCCCTTAGCACCAGCAGGAGGAAATAAATTATTAAAGAGTTTAAATAATGAAGAAAAATATGTTTTAGATTACAGAAATCTTGAACAATATTTAAATCTTCGATTAAAACTAAAGAAAATTCTTAGAGTCATATTTTTGAACAATTACACTGGTTGAAGAAATATATTCATTTTAATACAGAAATGTGAAAGAAAGCAGCTCACGATTTTGAAAAATATTTCTCCAAGTTAATGAATAATTAAATGTTTTGAAAAAATTAAAACATTAGAAATAGGCAAAATATTAAAATAATCACAGACCCTAAATAATACGTGAGTTAAATTTCAAAACCAAATTATGAACTTAAATCTAGAAGCAGTACTTCATATGAAAAAAATTAAAAATCTTGTTCAATAAACGAATTTACATTGGAAAGAGTATTCTAGATTTTCGAAAATGATAATGTGTGATTTTCACTGCAATGTTATGAAATAGAAATATAGTGAAAATATTGATTTATGTTATATGGATGCTGATTCTTTCATTTACGATATAAGAACTGAAGATTTCTACAGAGAAATGAAATAAATGATAAATGAATTTGATGCATTATTCAAAACATAATATTTACGGACTTCCACAAGTAAATAAGAAAGTCATACAGAAAACGAAAGATGATAATTGTAGGAAAATTATAGAACACAATAGCTTCAGAGCAAAAATGTATGCTTATAAAGTAGAAGCTAAACAATACAAAAAATTCTGAAGGAGTTAAAAATCCATTATAAAGATAAAATTATTTTCCATGATTATAAAAATTGTTTAGATGATAAAATAAAACAATATACAAAAATAAATTGGATTTGATCATTTAAACATGAATTATATCCAGTCGAATGTAGTAAAATCGTTGTAAGTTTTGACAATGATAAACGTGTTCTATTAAAAAATGGAACTAATACATTACCACATGGACACTATAAATTGAATCCAAATAAAATGACTTCTTAAAAGAATTAAACAGTTACATAGAAGATAAAATAAAAAATTAAAAAAATAGAAAAATTTACTAATTATAATTTCTTCATGATATTGTATTTTTCAGTGTCTTACTAAATAAATCTGCAAACATTTTCCACAACACGATCAATTTTTTTATAGTCGTTTCTGTATCTTTTTGATGTTTTAAAGATTTTCTACATTGGACGGTAGACAAATCATTATATTTTTGCTTTCCAGTTATAGTCTCATGTATTGTATAAATTTAAAAAATAACGAAACTAGTAATTTTTATATATATTGTGTCGTTTGTGGATCTAAAAAATAATAAACGAATTTATAATAACATTAATGTTTTTATAATTATTGATGAAAATAATAATCCATGGTTTAAAGCAAAAAATGTATGTATGCCTTCAGAATATAATCAAACATGAAATCTTTCAAAAATATTGATGAAGAAGATAACAAAACATTAGAAAATATCAGACCTTGAAATTCGGAAATTTAAAAGGTAATGAAAAAATAGTATATTAATCAATGAATCAGGATTATATTGCCTAATTTTAAAACATGAAAAATAAGAAGCAAAACGATTTAGAAAATAGATTAATTGTGATGTTTAATAACAATGCGAAAATATGGTGAATGTACGATTCTCCGCATTATCACACCATTTTTCCTCCAAAGATAACAAAGGGTTGTCTCTTCAACACCAGAATCAACTATGGGGGGATGCGATAGTTCGATGCAGAACACTGCACTGCATTTAAAGGCAGGATACAACGGATCATTGACTGCTTTGAGGAGCTCCGGTTCAATTACATGAAGTCACACCCTTAAAAAACCAACAGTGTTGCGATACCCTCGTGTTATTTCGAATGTCGAGTCACACAGAAAGATCGCACATGGATACGTTTTTTCTACAGTTATGTGAGTGTTGCTGTTGGTTACCTACAGCTAGAGGCTGTTCTACATAGTGTTGCTGCTGCTACAGTGGATAGTTCTTTTCAGCCTGTGGCTTTGCCTCGAGCTCATTTTTCATTTGCATCAATTGAGCTAGAGAAAAAAAAACAAGTACGAAATAAGCAAATTTTTGAACCGCTACTATACAGGAAAAATTACAGTGACCATTATATTCACAAGACACTTCTGGCTGTGAGCCCACAACATAAAGCTGGACTTCGAGAGTCTGCCATGGTCCAGCCCCCTCCCGTCTTCCTCACAATCCAACATAAAATCCTGGAGTTGTACTATAACAAGGAAACGGAATTTGTAGTAATTGTGACAGGAACAGTCCCGGGGTAGGAGCTAACGAAAACGCAGCGGGACTGAACGGGAGCGGCCTGCGAACAAACAAGATTGACGAACGAGAATGGAAAGACAAGCACGACGACAGACAATGGAGCAAGACATCAAGATCAACAATATAGTATTAAGCAACGGTGTCACAAGAGATAACCTCACGAAATCAAAACAACGTCCACTCGTAAACGGAAAGTAAGCACACGCAACGTAAACACGATGTCTGTAAGTGAAATATCAACCGACTCTACGCGAATACCAGACTGACTCGCTGAGTGAGAGGCAGCCGCCTAAATACACGACAGGGCTTGTTGCCATTAGCCACTGGGACCACGTGCTCCACAGTGGCGCCCTCACGTTCGACTCGGGGTCTGGAGCGCGCACAGCCACGGCTTACGGCGGAACTGGTGCAGAGACCTCTATTGGTCATCGAGTACCATGCCATCGGGGGCGGATTCGAAACCCACAGTGCCCGGTACCAGAGAATTAATAAGGTGAATTTAACGTACGCAGGAAAATTTACACTCAAAATACAAATTATTTACTCACTTGGCAATCCTGCCTCCAGAACTCCTATGCTTCTTGTCGCTATACTCTGAATCGTTGCTGCTAGCTCTCTCATCTCGGAGACAAACATTTACGCACACTCAGAGATGAGAGTATACACAACAAGGTGGACAGCAGCGGACTGATGACGATGGAGGTGGATTGTGGGTTTATACTGGGTGATTCACGAAGATATGCAAATATTTTAATATGTAGTTCTACAAGTAAAACTAAAGAAACAAGTTCATATAAACATTGGTCCACAAACGGCTAATAGAGGATTTTGACTGAAATGTAGCAACTTCACTAATATGAAGCTGTCGAAAACTGTACGAGATTAAACTAAAGCATGATTTACATTAATATTGCTGTTATTGGTCTGGTGAATCTAATGAAACATGTCCCAGACGTGTATCTGCAGTAGTTTTCCAGAACATAGAGAGAAACAAAGATTGTTATACAAGTAAATTTGTTTACTTTCCATTAAGAATGTACAAACGTTTTGTCATTGTTGGCAACCGTTAGTGAGTTGTTTCAGTCGTTTCCTAAGCCTGAAACGAGTTAGTTTTCTGTACAACAGTGTATTTAGTAAAACCACATAATAACTGTTGTAGTTTGTAGATTATTTATGAAATAGGGATGCGTTTCAAATTCACGACAGAGAAATACACCGATATGGTGTTTATTTATGGCAAATGTGATGGTAATGCTATGGCTGTAGTAAACGAATATCGCGTACATTATGTAACTCAGAGAATTCCGAACGCACGAACTATTAGTGGAGTATTTCGAATGTTTCGGGAGACAGGTTCTCTACCTAGCGTTTATAATCAGTATGAGCGCTCGATACGTGAAGACGATGATGAGGATATTGTGAATGCTGTTCACCATAGCCCGGGTACCAGTACATGACATACGTCTCAATGATTAGGCATTTCACAGTCTGAGGTATGGAGTGCACTGAAGTACAATAACCTGTATCCTTACCATAGACAAAAAGTGCATCATTTACATCCAGGAGATCCTGCCCTTCGCTTGGAGTAGTGCAACTGGTTAAATACTAGTCGGCAGTTACACAAATACATTTTATTTACTGATGAGATACAGTTTACTCGAGATGGTATAAACAATTTATATAACGAACATGTATGGTCTGAAGCAAATTCACATGCAACAGTGCAACGTAATTTCCAGCAGCGATTTAGCATAAATCTACATCTACATATATACTCTGCTAGCCACCAAGCGGCGTGTGGCGGAGGGCACAATTCTCGCCAAAGTCATATTTCCTCCTTCTGTTCCACTCGCGGATCGTGCGAGGCAAAACGACTGTCTGAACGCCTCAGTACGAGCTCTTATTTCCCTTATCTTTGAATGGTGATCATTGCGCGATTTGATAGTTGGTAGTAATAATATATGATCTACATCCTCGGTGATGATCGGATTTCGGAATTTAGTGAGCAGCCCCTTCCGTTTAGTGCGTCGTCTATCTGCAAGTGTGTCCCACTTCAAACTTTCTATGAGATCTGTAACGCTCTCGCGATGGCTAAATGTACCAGTCACGAATCTTGCCGCTATTGTTTGGATCTTCTCAGTCTCTTGAATCAGACCCAACTGGTAAGGGTCCCATACAGACGAACAGTACTCCAAGACTGGACGAACTAACGTATTGTAAGCTATTTCCTTTGTTGAAGGACTGTATCGCTTCAGGATTCTACCAATAACCCGCAATCTAGAGTTCGCCTTACCCGTTACCTGTGTAATCTGATCATTCCAATTGAGATCATTTCGAATAGTGACACCCAGATACTTGACGGACGTTACCGCTTCCAAAGACTGGGCATTTATTTTGTACTTGTACATTAATAACATCATACATCGGATACAAAGTCTGTGAATCCCGAAAAGCTACCTAATGACAACTTTATACCATGCTCCAGTTGGAGCTGCAAAGAGAAATGACTTTCTCAGGCCGGATTCTGCGAGCAGAATTTGAAGTGATTTACTAGTAACGGACCAAGTTCCTGTAGTTGTTCCTGTCTTCCCTCGTAACATTCGCCCTTCTTCGAAAATCAATCCTAGCCTCTCACGAGTCGTCAGCCAATGACGAGTGTATATTCTGCGTTAGCATTCTCCAACTTCTCAATAATTTTCCAAAACTACCGCGTCAGACCAGGCTGACCAACGCAATTTCCGCATTTTGGGACTAACAGGCCTACAGCTGAAGAGAGGAATGTGTTTTGGCTCTGTCCTGTCGGTACCTCATGGACGCGCGTTAGCATGTTGTTTCCTACGATCCTCCTAAGATTCCTATCTGTTTTATACACATGAGGGGCATGCTGCAGGCATTTTTGGGAGCAGAAAGTTGCTGTCTTACACTTAACAGCACCTCGCCTGACACGTTCTGCTGAGAGCATAGAACAATAAATACCTGTAGCTTTCACAGAGTCTGCGTGGTGTTCCCTGGTACATTGCTCTCCTATCGTCAGACTGGTGCCGTCTTCTCTGGATTCTCCAGCCAAGGCTCATTGTTGCCCACCTTGCGGGACTTTTACGGTTCTTTACAACGCCCACGCCACAGAAAAACGCTTTAGGAGCGTAGAAGCGGTGGCCATCTCGCGCAGGTTTCTAGCGACTCGTCTGCGACCGTCTGGACGACCGCAGTATTTCCTGCTGTCCGCATTTTGCCGATTCGCGACTGACGTCCCTTCATCCTGTCCAATGCACTCAACAGCCCTCGGCGAACGTTGTCCTGCCTGACGTCGCCGTCACCTGTTACAACCTGTGTTAAGTTAATGGTGCCCTTCGGCCCGCGTTGGTCTGCTGTTTGTCTGTGAATCTGTCAGCCCAGCCTAACTCAATTCTCAAGAAATAAAACGCCTACAAGTACTTCGTGTATTGGCAATCTTTAATAAAGATAAAGGAGTACTCTATATATCGATGTGCGAGTCTGCGAAACCGTCAGTTTCGCCGTCTTTCAACAGGTCTGCATGCTGACTTGAATTCAAATGCACCGCAGCTCTGAGCACTATGGGACTTAACTTCTGAGGTCATCAGTCCCCTAGAACTTAGAACTTAGAACCTAACTAACCTAAGGACATCGCACACACGCATGCCCGAGGTAGGATTCGAACCTGCGACCGCAGTGGTCGCGCGGTTCCAGACTGTAGCGCCTAGAACCGCTCGGCCGCCCGGGCCGGCTGACTTGAATTCCACTCCAACGTATTGGCCGCTGTATCAGCTGCTGCTGCTACTCAGATGTAGCAGGCACTCCATCAGATATAACTGAGACACTGTTGAACTGAATGAGAAGAAAAAGAAAACCATGAAAAATACATACATACATATATACACATAATGAATAATAAACACTGAGAGAGAGAGAAATGGTTTAATATTCACAGTCGACTCAGTTTTTTCTGACTGGAGGTGGTAGTCCTCTGATGACGCTTCATAATGATCAACCTTCCCCTATGGAGTACAGTGCACAAGTGGCAGGTCCACTTTATGACTAACAATCCTGGATGCAGAACATGGGTAGTGGGGATAGACGACCGCAACACCAAAGGAACTGGAACAACTTCACCAGACAATCCCATTAAATCAGTACACATAAGGATATCACATGCTGCGTGCTTTTTATGACGTGTGTCAGGTTTCTGAAAGAGACTGTACTGTATGGCATTATCGTTATTGATGTATATTTTCGCTATTCTTAGGTGATTGTTAAACACTGTAATCCAGCAGCATATCAGCACTCGAGAGTTAAACATTGGAGTTATTTATGCTGAATTATGACACACTTGATATCAAGGATAATTTCACAGACTATTTTCGTATCAGCAAAACGTGGATTTTCATAGATTAGCAATACACTGAACACTTGATATAATGAGAATCCTAGACAGCACATTTAACAATGTAGAGATTAACACTACATTGAGTGGTGTGCTACGCGATGGTAGTGGTGTAGGCGTTGGAGATAGTGGAAATTCAAAGCCTAGAAATAATTGTGTGTATCATGCAGCATGTTTGGAAGCAGTTCTACATGCTGCTCCAGTACATTTTGAGATGGCTAGTAAGCCTGGTCGCTACAGGTGAGTGGTAGATAGAAATCTGCTGGAAATGTTAAATAGACTATGTACAACGTGAAACACTTATATTTTATGTGAGGATTCACTTAAAAATGTTGTGCTAGCTGACATTAGATCATATTCTATTTACAGAAATGATGATTGGAGTTTAACATAAAAATTGTTAACTGATCTCCAATAAAGACTGCAAATTGCGCTCGAATACCTCATCATATAGCCATGGGGGTGCTGAAACCATCAAATAACGATATTCAGCTAGCACCAAACGTGTATCTGTTGAAAATTGAGTAGCAGTCTTCAGAGAGCAGTGTAGATGGCTCCAGCTATGAAATGTCAGAACTGTTACACTGCTTTGCTCTAGCACGACAGGACACAGTCCTGTTCTAAAATAAGCGGTTATTTAAGTGTAAAATCGTGTAGTCTTAGGAATACTGTGTCATCTTATATTTGGGGAACATATTCTCTTAGTGGAAGTAGGTGTGCTTCTGCCTGCGTTCCTAACTGAATGACAGGGCGCCAGCTGCTCTAGACTCATAGCTAAAAACGGTCTCTCTATAACAGTGCGTCGTGCAATCTGTAGCATTTGGGTTTGTCAACAGTTTGACGACAGCCGTGGATTGGCACAACAGAGTGCAGTCTCTGCCGGCGGCGATTGTGGCCTATGCTAAGCTTCGCAGTCAGCCTCTAGTGTGGTGTTTGTTTTAATAAAGATGCAATGGTTCCTATCATATTCCCACTAAAAATGACAGTGACAAATGTACAGTTCACATCAGTGGGCTGTTCGGTTTTAAAGTGAGGACGAGTGTTCTACAGTTTTGACTACCATCAGACTTCCAATCGTTTTACACTTGGGGTACGTGAATTTTCTCACCATTTTGAACTTACGGCAACTGGTGTGAAGGGGTAATTGTTTAAACTATGTAACATCTCTTTATATTCGATGAATTATTCTGATATAATTCTACCCTTGAATGACGTTTACTAATTTTCTATCTCCATACTCGCAGATAGAAGAAAAAAGCTTCCGAGATTGTCTTCGTGGCGATTAGCCCGAGCTTGGTTTGAAGAATTGTAATCTGATTATTGAGATTTATGACAGAAGATAACTGTTGTACGATTCAAAGGGAAATATATATATATTGCTCCTTTATACGAAAGGTGTGTATTTGACAATTGAGAATTAATGATATTCATTGATATAGTGCGTAGTTGTTAATCAGAAGGGAACTTCCGAAAGACTGGATACGAACCTGCATTTAATAATCCAAGAGCTCCCTTACTTCTTCGGAAGGTTAAACTTCATCAAAGCCAAATATCCGCTTGATCTGAGGTTTCCCGACTGATTATACAACGCTCCCAAAAATTACGAGGCATTTTATTTGTACAGATTAGCAGACTGCCGTAAAGCACGAGGCTCCAGAGAAGGAGAATCATCGCCTGATTTCATTCTAACAAGTAAAATTTCTGAATCATTTTGAGTGAATGAGCTATGACTGTGTTTCATATTATGAATGACTGATTGCTCGAACGAATTGAGAACTACATAGATAGGAGGAAAAATTACAACTGTACTGTCAAAGGGATAGAGGGGGGGGGGAGCGAAGGAGGTTGTTTAAGAATGGAACAAGTGTACTTGGAGAAATGTGAGCTCCCGATTTTCGAATTGAAATAACATTATGCTGCATGGTGTACGTGTTGTTTTTTTTTTAGCTTAGGGCAGCAATTGTTCAAATAGTGATGTCAGAGGGGAATTGTTTAACTTGTGACAGGCAATATGGAATTCAACACTTAAAACAAGTAACCTGATGGTTATAAGTAGCCCTACAGATCTCTGCAGTGCTGGGCAGGGCATTTTATAGCAGGCAAGTTACTTCCCTTGTCCTAGCATCTTGGATTCTGACAGCAAAGAGATGCTACAGTATTCCAGGTCAGCTACCTTGGATTCTATATCTAGCACAAGCGACCTACTACCACCAACATGACACAACCCCATCTTGGAATTTTGAATTTCCAGTCAATTTACACTTAGGGAACAACCCAACATCCATAGTAACATCATTTTTTAATTTCCCACGATTTCATACATAGGGCAACTGGCCTTTGTCAGACTGCTTCATGTATAACAGAAACATAAACTCTACAGCCAGTTCAATGCTATTGCTCGTGCTATCTGCATGGATACTATTGAAAACGAATAAGGTTATGTTACTTGACACCAAATCTGAAAAACGCAGAATGATAGTATTAATTGTAATTTAAGTGGTAACAATGAATGTAAGTTGCAAGTTCAGGACAGTGAAGCATCTTTCAGTACATGGAACTCAACCACTGAGTTAGTGCTAAAACAGAGTGATAGTAGTAGGACAAAGTTCATACCACCCATACTATGCTACAGAAGAGAAAAATGCCTGGAATTTTCGGTGTCCTACAGCTAATGGTCTGGAGATGTCCTATGTCCAATTGCGGATGAGGGACAGTATCCCACCAATGATGGAGGGTCCGCTTCAAGTTGTCTCTGAACACTTGAACAAAGAAGACATCACTAACTCTCAGATCTTTCCGTAGATACCTTGCCCCCATCTTGTTCGAACCAGTCTGTAGTGGCTCCTATGTCCCAGCACAAAGGATGTCTTCCGAATGAATGGAGCATTCTGATTGTCTCTTACTGAATTTACCTACCAAATTCCTGATGCTGTCTGAAACGAGACTCGTCCAATGAGGCAACATGTTTCCAGTCATCAACAGTCCAATGTCGATACTTATGAGCCCAGGCGAGGCATAAAGCTTCGTGTCATGCAGTCATCAGGGGTACACGAGTGGGCCCTCAGCTCTGAAAGCCCATATCGATGATGTGTCGTTGAATGGTTCGCAAACTGACACTTGTTGATTGCCCAGCACTGAATTCTGCAGCAATTTGTGGAAGGGTTGCACTTCTGTCATGTTGAACGATTCTCTTCAGATGTCGTTGGTCCCTTTTTTGCAGGTTCTTCTTCTGGCCGCAGGGATGTCCTAGATTTGATGTTTTACCAGATTCCTGATATTCACGGTACATTCGATATATGATCATACAGGAAAATCCGCACTTCATCGCTACCTCACAGATGCTGTGTCCCATCGCTCGTACTCCGACTATAACACCACGTTCAAACTCGCTTAAATCATGATAATGTGACATTGTAGCAGCAGTAACCGATCTAACAAGTGCGTCAGAAATTTGTTGTCTTATATAGGCGTTGCCAACCGCAGTGCTGTATCTGCCTGTTTACACATCTCTGTATTTGAATACGCATGCCTATACCAGTTTCATTAGCGCTTCAGTGTATTAAGTAGACTCATTGACATATTTATGGAAGTGCCTTTATCAATAACAACTGTAGTTGGGATTTTTTCCACAACAATGTTAACACCTTGAACCATATTTCTACATTGGTCATGGCATTTATAATGGTCTGCTTCAACTCTGATGTCTATGTGTTCATTATATCTTAGTTGATCCACTGAATTGTGTTTTCTCCATCCCACAGATGTCACTGGACGGTATAATGCAATCGTTCTAGTTTGTTCAAGGAGTCATAGTTGTAGGTGATTCTTCCATCACCTCAGTAACATTGACTGTTGGATTCTGTATTTGCTGGCTCGTGTCAGCAGCACAGTTTTGTGCTGGAACACTTTGTTGGTGAATACCGTTTAAATTTAACTGACGCTGGTTTCCCATGTTGAAATTCCACTGATTACTTTAATTTCAGTGCCACTGACCTACACCATTACCATAGTATCTGGGGTGGTAACTATTATCTGAGCTTCTTCTTTCGGTAAAATTTGGTGGAGCTCATTTTTTATGCTGAGTATTATGCAACAGAGGTACCACCACCTGCATCACAAAGATACACTATGTGGTCAAAAGTATCTGGACATACGTTTTTCATATTAGCTGCATTGTGCTGCCACCTACAGCCAGGTACTCCATATTAGCAACCTCAGTAATCATTAGACATGGTGAAACAGCAGAATGGGGCTCTCTGCAGAACTCATGGACTTCGAACATGGTCAGGTGATTGGGTGTCACTTGTGTCATAAGTCTGTACACGAGATTTCCATGCTCCTGAGCAGCCCTATGTCCAATGTTTCCGATGTGAAGTGGAAATGCGAACAGCACAAAAGCATACAGGCCGGCCTCATCTCTTGACTGACAGAGACCGTCGACAGCTGAAGAGGGTCGTACTGTGTAATAGGCAGACATCTATCCAGACCATCACACAGGAATTCCAAATTGCATCAGGATCCACAGCAAGTACTATGACAGTTAGGTGGGAGATGAGAAAACTTGGTTGAGAGGAAAACTTAGATTTCATGGTCGAGTGGCTGCTCATAACCCACACATCACGCCAGTAAATGCCGAACGACGCCTCGCTTGGTGTAAGGAGCATAAACATTGGACGATTGAACAGTGGCAAAACGTTGTATGGAGTGACAAATCATGGTACACAATGTGGCGATCCGATGACAGGGTGTGGAAATGGCGAATGCCTGGTGAACGTCATCTGCCAGTATGTGTAGTGCCAACAGTAAAATTTGAAGGCGGTGGTGTTATGGTGTAGTCGCATTTTTCATGGAGGGGGCTGTGGCACTATCACAGCACAGGCCTACATTGATGTTTTAAGCACCTTCTTGCTTCCCACAATTGAAGAGCAATTCAGGAATGGCGATTGTACATTTCAACATGATCAAACACCTGTTTACAATGGACGTCCTGTGGTGGAGTGGTTACACTCAAATAACATCCCTGTAATAGACTGGCCTGCACAGAGTCCTGACCTGAATCCTTTGGGATGTTTTGGAATGCCGACTTCATACCAGGCCTCACCGACCAACATCGATACCTCTCCTCAGTGCAGCACTCTGTGGAGAATGAGCTGCCATTCCTCAAGAAACCTTCCAGCACCCAGCTGAATGTATGCTTGCGAGAGTTGAAGCTGTTATCAAGGCTAAGGGTAGGCCAACACCATATTGAATTCCAGCATTACCGATGGAGGGCACGACAAACTTGCAAGCGATTTTCAGACAGATGTCCGGATACTTTTGATCACATAGTGTAACACTACAGTTTGTTGTTTGTAGCACTTTTATTTTATTTATTCCCTATTACAGCCCTCACAGCACATTTTAATAGGAGGAGGATCATCAATTTGAGATTCTACATTTAAAACGTAAGGATTATAGTAATCGCTGTACTTAGAAATAAGTGTATTACTTCAAAACACTTGATGTATCTGATGAAAGTTCTGTGAAATATTACATAATAAGGGTCTCATTTGCTTTGGAAACAAATAGTAGACAAGTCCATGCAAGTTATGACACTCTTCTGGAAGTTTTTTATAAATTTCAAAAAGCAGCTTACACACATATATAGGTGTTAGCCACTCAAACAAGATATTAGCATTAACAGTCTCTTTCCCGTTGAATTCATAGTTTGGCAGTTGCAGGATCGTGGCATATTTAGGAATAATAATATTTAGGGGGACTGAGATAACTAGATTTTGTGAAAAATCTGCGGGGGATGACCTACCGATCTCGCAGGAAATATCTTGTGCTGCGAGGACTTTATACAGTCCATGTGATAATGCTGTACCGAGTCGATGAATCCATGGACCTAGCATGTCATCTGGGAACTGTTCAAGCTATTGGAGGCTCCTTAGTGGGGTGGGTTGGATGCAGTGATATGTCTAGATACCACTCTGACAGGTGACACATACATAAGCATCATGTCTGGCCACATGCATCCGTTCATGTCCATTGTGCATTCCGACAGACTTTGGAAATTCCAGCAGGACAATGCGATGACACCCCACATGGCCAGAATTGCTACAGAGTGGCTCCAGGGACACTCTTCTGAGATTAAACAGCAGACAGCCATTGCCTACATCCTGTCCTTGGATCTATCTTATCTCATCTTCATTACCTGAACCACCAGACTATAACCACAGTCTGACATCTTCTAACCTCTGATATCCATTGCCACAGAACCATGAACCGAAATGATTTTCCTATTGTACTGTATTATGCATTATATGTCACTTACTCTATACTACCTGTGTGAGCAAATGAATATAAAACAAGAAACAGTATCTAAAAACTATATACATACATCTGTATTGAAATCATAAAACAAAGAAAATGCGCATGTGAGTATAAACTGTGGACACATAAAATTTTAAAAACATGCTACATTCCACTTATCTGAGCAATATGTTCTGTTAAATTAACTTGTTAAAACGATGACTAAAAGATTCACCATTTGTACTTCACTTCGTGCCAAATTTATATTGCAATGACGAAATGTCTTTAATCATTCGAAGTGTTAAAGTTTCCATCACAATTCCTCTCTGGTTTTCTGTTGACTGCACCCAAATGGGGGGACAGATTTACTTAGATATATTCCAGAGCGTAGAACTAAATCCAGACATCAACCCTAAATCATGACACCTAGAGTTCTACTGCAAAATTTTATCAAATCTATACCTCTCAAACCACTTCCATTAATGTTGTAACAGAGTGATCGTTCCTTACCACACAGGTTAACTAAACTGCTTTCAAGAAACCGCCATTAGTCTATAATAACCAACTGTTTAACAAAACTAGCCAATGTTTTTTTTTTACAATGGCTACATAACTGTATTCTTGTACATCGACTGTTCAAGCTCCTGACTGAAGTTTTGTTGAATGGCACTCGATGTACTATGGGAGACACTGTCTCTGCCATTCAAGGGGGCTGTGCAGCAAAACATTTTATTTCAAGCAGCCTCCTTGAATGATCTTGAAATTTCGATATTAGAGATAAGATTACATCTCAGAAAATCAACTTCATTTTTGTATCCCAATTATCTGTATCTTATGTTAAATAATAATGCTGTTTGAATTATCTTCTTTTTTTAGTGGTAGCACAGTATGGAACCCTGCTTTGTTGTACTAATGAAATTGGTTTTGTGTAATTCTTGGCCTGTAAATTAGTTTGAAGGAGTTAGTTCAGTGATGTGATGACAGCATGCCATAAGTGTGCTATCATCTTCCCTTGAACATTTATAAGTTGAACCTGCAACTTATATTTTTAATGAAGTCCGACTGTGACTGTTATTATCATGCAAAACTAACTTTCTTCATTAACAATTAACAATAACAAGCTCACCACTTTCCAATGATGACTGCTTGACTTGCAGCTAATTCTTGCATGAGAATGAAAGTAAATTTTAACAAATATGAATCATTTTATGCCATAAGAAAACACTAAGCAAACCAATACCTTCTTGCCAATTTTATGAGTATCTGGTTTCTTTTCTTATTAGAAGTGATGTATCATTTCCTCTATAACATTTTTACTCCTAATGGAACAGAAAGGAGATACTTGACAAGACATCATGAATTGTTCATCACATGAAAGTACTGGATGCACTCTGAGTGAAATTATATTCAATATTAAACTGAAAACCATAGTGGAATTCTTACATGGTAAGAATTAGACATGTAACAGAAGAAGGAATTGTTAAGGGAGAAAATGCAGAAGTATGCTGAAGCAATGATTAAAAGACATGGAAAGGTTCTTAAACCAGTAACATTGAAAGCAGGTAATAAGGTACTCATTAAACTCTTTGGAAAAATCCAGTGACATCATTATTAAACCCAAAGTTTAGAACCATTTACATTTGACCTTTCAGGATTGAGAGTGTTCCTCACCCTGATGCTTTCTGTATGATATATGCACATTTGGTTAGAATACTGAGTATGCAGACCACTGTAGAAGTGAAGCTATTTTAGAACAGAAGTGATTGACTTTGTACAATATAATATTACATATCTTGGACTAAAGTATTTAACATATTTTTATGAGTATGTAAAAACAAGTTCATTTTGTGATGGTTTTGACTGAGATGGTCCATAAAAATAATTTTAGTAAAAGCAAACACCTGCTTGCTATAACATAAGCTGTGATACATAGAAAGCTAAGTTTTTCAAATTTTCCTTGTATTTTGCCAAAAGAAGTTTAATTGTACAGTAGTTAATAATAAAGTGGACAGCTTTAAATGAATGGGCGATGGATACAAAACGTAAATTTAGATCTAGTAAGACTTTCTGGACAAGTTGCAGGTTATATAAACTATTGAAAGTGTAGAGGAACGAAGAATAAGTAATTAAATAAATAGACTCACTAATGAACTAAGTGACTGTGAAAGATGTTTGGCACGACATAGCTAACACGCAGCAACTAACGTTTAGAGGGGATGGATGACAGTGCAGAAAAGGGATGAGATGGTGCTGAGCTAATGACTTTCCCTTATGTTGGCTAAATGGAAAGACATTTAAGATATAAATAACACATTAGAGAGAGTGAAAATAATCAGTTGAGCTTCTTCCTGCGCTTGAAAAATCAAAATCAGACTGCTGATACGATCGAAAACACACTTCAGATGTTTCACATCATACCAAAAGGCTTTGCAATGAACATTCATGAAGAATTAGAAATCTATATATACATGAGAAAAAACACACAAGAAATATTAAATGAACATATAGAATTTAGGCACAAATACTACCTCAAAAACGTTACTAAAAGTTGGTAACGCGAAAATAAAGTGGAAGTAACATATGCAACAACCAAAGACAATTGTAACAAATTTTAGTTAATAAAATAATATTGACATTCATCTGAACAATCTTTTTAACATATAGGTCTGTAGGAGTGGAACTGTCAAAACAGCTGTCACACCATAATTAACATTTTATTTTCAACATATTTACATTTAAAACCATGACAGTTATAAGACAGTTTACTAATGATATAATATGGATGCAATATCAGTCTAGATATGAGTACAATATAGACACTTTAATATAAATCACTTTAACTTTTATACATGTTCTCACCAAAATTGTAATTGCAGCTACTTGACATTGGCGATAAAGGCCGAAACAGTCTGTCATGAATAAAGGTTATTTATTATAAGCAGCTATTTGGTGCATCTATTCTAATAATTTCAGTGATAAACGAGAACATCTTTTTATGCATTAATTAATTAAAAGCCCAATGTCGTAATTAAAAATGATGAGTACTATTATGTATTTGTTCAGATGAAAACAATCTCAAAATGTAATTGACTGCATACTACTTATGTAAATATTTTTGAAACAGTTGCACTTAGAGTTTTTGAAATCATTACTTTGCGTCAGTGTATAGACCTCTGTTTGATTACTTACCTGATTAAATATTACACACTACCTATTTTGTAAAATGCAAAAACAATTTATTCAATTTTTTTGTAATGCATTTTTAACATGTTATGTGTACATGTTTCTTTCTTTCTACTGTTACATAGCGATGTATATGTATTACTACATTTGTCACAAATTCAGATGATGCATCAAACATATAGACAACTGTGTTCCATGATATAGACCCTTCTTTGAGTCAGTTCTTGTCAAAACAGATAAAGGAAGCATATTGCACTTGTAGTACTACAAGTATATCAAACATTGATACCATATTTGTTTTGTATTTCTCAAGGTTGTTCTTTTAACATGAATCTATACATTTTCTCTGTTATCTTGTCAGTGCTAATCGGTTATCATATTATGAAGTAACTTTCACATAGACTATTGAAAACAATTTTATAAATGTTGTAAGCAGACACATTGGTGATGCCAGGACCCTGCTTTATATAACACTAGATAAATAGTCTGAATGATATCAACATATATGGTGTGCATAGAGATAGAAGTTAACTCTGATAAAGGCTGGACATGGATATTATGTGGCTGCAAGAAAAATATTCACAAATGAGGGTTTGTCAGTGTTGTGGTGAAAACCGATGTAACAAGCCTTTTTGAATGTGATAGGCATGCAGTTTGTGGGCCATTGTACAATGTATGTTAAAGAAGAGGCTTCAGGAGAATTATTAAAAGCAGTGTACTGTGTGACCAAAGTGTGTTAACAGTTATCCACAAATTGGAGAAGAGCATTTGCTAAATAAATATTGAAGAGCATTTGCTAAATAACTATTGTCACTGAAATATCACACCAACAACTTCACTTCAAGTAAATCTATCATTTCGGATCATAAGAACTGTAAAAGACTTGCAATGTCATAGAATCACTTACAGAACACTAAAGTGTGTACACAAAATTTAATCCTGATCTCATGTTAATCATTAACTCAAGTCATTATTACTATGAGCAGAATCTATTTTGCATCATCCCAACAAACGAAAATCACTCATAAGGAAAGAAAATGACTTCAATTTAGAAGTATTAAATGTGCTCGAAAGTAAAACTTAAATTTTTCTCTTCTACTTATAACGGTACAGCATTCCCCATGATTCATATAAAATTTCCAATACCACCTTTTTTTTATATGCATCCAGATAGTTATCAGACAATTCAGTGCTTCCTAAGGCTTTGGATGTGTGTTCTTATATATATATATATATATATATATATATATATATATATATATATATATATATATATATATATATATATAATTCTGCCCTATTTGATAAAAAACTTGATATTCATTATGAAAGTGTGTGGAATGTTTTGGAAGGATGTGTGTTATCATAATTATCGGTGGATTAATGTCATTGACAAAATTATGTACATGTACTAAATTAAGTAACTGATCAAGAAATTGAGGTAATAAGTCCTTAGAAATAAATAACTAGAGACTGAGAGATGTTAGCATGAAAAATCAATATTTTTAATTAACAAAATTGTAATCTAAAAATTCAGTAACCTTAGACCACACTATCACGAGAAACAGCTTAAAAGTTATTACCAACCAATGTATTTTCATTTGTTATTTATTTTTATGTCTTCCTCTCTAATTAATATTTTTTGTAATTAGATTTCTAATTAAATCTCCAATTGTTTACATCTCACAGTTTTCTAAATTCCAGAATTTGATTTTTTATTTGTACATTCTATATATTTAATTGGATAAAGCATGAGCTCTGTACTACCATTGAATGTGAGTAACCAAATCCAAACGGTAATTAATTACATAACTAAAACAATATGAGAGACATTACTGCAATTAAAGTTCAGAATGATTTTCTTATACAAAACTAAAGATATTACTAAAAAAGATTGTCATTCAATATTGTATTTTATACCTTATTTGGCTGTAACATCAGTTTCTTTACATTTTCTAAATTTTAATTATAACATCAAAATTGTACAAAATTAATAATATTTTATTTTGGAATCTATAGTTAAAATTCTATATAAATCGATGCAGCAAGGCTGTAAGTTAGTTGTTCAGTTGTTGTTTTGTCAGTCAGTATTAAAGTTACTTTTGGAAGCCAAAGAGATCAGTGAAGTCTGTCCATGTTTTGTTTACATGATTTGCAGTGCAGTTTGGATGTCAATTAATGTGAGTAAAGTTTGTGAAGCATGAAAATTTCCCATTCATTCATCAATGGACCAGGCAGAAGAAACTTAAGTAACATTCAACATGAATCATTACATTTGGTGGAGCTGAGCTGGGATCAATGTTTGAAATGTCGAAATATGTTTAACAAGTGACTGTTTCAATGAATGAAAGACGAATGCCAAGCATAAATTGTCTTGAAAAATTTTGTGTTATGGATGCACAGAACGAATGGATGTTGCTGCATGGAAAGAGTTGTTGTGGATAAAAAAGACCAAATTCTCAGGCAGCACTGTCAACCATCAGATGAGTAACAGTTTATCTTTTTAATTAAATAGTTTTGTGACAGTGACAAACATTTGTGTGGGAAGTTTTTATATTTTGTAATTTACCATAGCCGATAATGAGAAGGTAAAAATGAGTGAGGAACCAATTGAAAACATTTTGGACCTAGGAGCAAGTATCAGTGAACTGTCGCCCAATAGAAATCAAACTGTAGATGGAAGCTTTGCTGGAGAGGGTTCCAGTGAAAATGTCGCCATGAGTACTCCAATTGCACAGGGATGAGTAGGCGGAGATGATTTGTTAATGTTATTAATGCAGCATATGAAAGAAGTGAAGGAACAGATGGGACAGATGAGGCAAGATATTAGTCAGCAAAGCCAACATTTGAAATGTCGAAATATGTTTAACAAGTGACTGTTTCAGATGAATGAAAGACAAATGCCAAGCATAAATTGTCTTGAAAAATTTTGTGTTATGGATGCACAGAACGAATGGATGTTGCTGCATGGAAAGAGTTGTTGTGGATAAAAAAGACCAAATTCTCAGGCAGCACTGTCAACCATCAGATGAGTAACAGTTTATCTTTTTAATTAAATAGTTTTGTGACAGTGACAAACATTTGTGTGGGAAGTTTTTATATTTTGTAATTTACCATAGCCGATAATGAGAAGGTAAAAATGAGTGAGGAACCAATTGAAAACATTTTGGACCTAGGAGCAAGTATCAGTGAACTGTCGCCCAATAGAAATCAAACTGTAGATGGAAGCTTTGCTGGAGAGGGTTCCAGTGAAAATGTCGCCATGAGTACTCCAATTGCACAGGGATGAGTAGGCGGAGATGATTTGTTAATGTTATTAATGCAGCATATGAAAGAAGTGAAGGAACAGATGGGACAGATGAGGCAAGATATTAGTCAGCAAAGCCAACATTTGAATCAGCAATTAGTTGAAAATACTAATCAGATAAGGGAAACCCAGGAGGGTTTGGCAGCCTTAAAAATTACTATTGAAACATGGCAGGGTGATCTCAATGCTCATGTAGGCGCAGTAGAAGGAAGGTTAGAAATATTAGGAAGTAATTTCACACAAGAGTTGTCAAAAACGAGGAGAGTTTCGAAAAAGTAGATAAATATGTAGAAGTAGAAAATTCTAAACTTAAAGTAGAGGTTGTCCATACTAGGAGAATTTTAGAAGAAAAAGTAGAATCTTACAAAAGGAACTCTGAGTCAAAACTTACAGACATTACTAATCAAATAAGTAGTGTAGAACTGAAATGTGATGAAAAAATAGATTAGTGTTAAATTAATGTTGTAGATTTAAGTAGGAGAGGAACTCTGAGTCAAAACTTACAGACATTACTAATCAAATAAGTAGTGTAGAACTGAAATGTGATGAAAAAATAGATTAGTGTTAAATTAATGTTGTAGATTTAAGTAGGAGAGTTGTAGAACTACAAGAGGGTTTAGCTTAAAGAAATTTTGTTAGCAATATTAATTGTGTAGGGGTGGCATACATTTAAAATGCTTTCCAGGAGATGGTAAATTGCATACTGTTGATTTTTACAGCATTTTCAGGATACTTTTAGCAATGACATGACAGATAATGTTAAAAGTAAAATTTTTAAGAGATTTTTGGATGGAGAAGCAATCTCATGGGCCAATCAGAATGTTAATTGTACGATGTCATATGATGAATTTGAAAGAAAGTTCTTAAATAAGTTTTGGTCTGAATCTGAGCAAGCTGGGATTAAGAGTGAGTTTTTGAATGGTCGAATGTATAGCGAAGTTGACAGTAACTTGAAGTATTTTTGTGGGAACCAATAGAGGAAATTAGTACACTCAAAGTTTTTGATGAACTAATACAAATAGATGCCTTAAAAGGGAGATTACCGAAAAGAGTACAGTGGGTGTTGATTTATGGACCAGACAAGTTATCTACAAAATAAATCTTGTTGTGCTACCTCTTGTCTTTCTTGGTGTTGCATTTACGGTGGCCAGCAGTGTATATTTTTCCTTGTACTGTGTAATTGTCTACTTGTCATTTGATGGTGTGTTTCCTGGTCATACCCTCATGGATGAGCAGATACGTCACCTGTTTTGATTGTCGTGTGTGGTAGAAGTCCAGTAATGAGACATTTAACCTGTTTTGGAAGTAGATTACAGGAAAGGGTGATAATAAGACCATATTGTGATTCGTAAATGTTTTGGATAATGATATGTATGTAACTTAGACCCAGAAAATATGAGATAGCAAGCATGCAGAATAGTAGGACATGGAGATGTAGATAGTGGTGGTGGTGTAGTGAACTGCATACCAATTCTCACAACCCAAGATATCTATCCTAATTGATTCCACAATTTGTTCATTTATGGGCAATCGAATACCTTTTAAAATAAGAAATAGGATAGTTATTGTAGGATGTCTCCAAATATTGTAAAGACTTCTTAGAGACGTATTTTCTTTATTCAATTATTATTCAGAAATCAAAAAGACCTTGTTTTAAGTGTACAGTGCCTCACAGATGAGAATGGACATTTTAGAGGCCTATGTTTGTAGGAGAATGTACAATACGTAGCGATTTAGGGTTCTTATATTTTTGTTAATAACTATTAATCATTAATTGTAAAGTTCTGGCGAAATTCATAGATAATTAAATTTCGATGTACAGTAGGTTAAGTGAAAATCGTACTTGGTACAAACAAGAGTAATTGAGGACCCCTAAGAGTAATTGAGGACCACCAAAGTTTAAGGGAGTAACAACTGTTTCATTTAAATGTTGCAAGGTGACGGCGAGCAGCAAAGGGCAACTGGTCGGCTCCGACTGGTAAGGACCTGGGATGACCCGTCCCTGTCAAACAGCTGACCCTGTGGATGTGAGCAGCAGGCTGGGTCTGGTGCTACCCTCGCCCTCTCTCCAAGCGACAGTGGCGGCCGCTGAAGAGCGACATTGGCCTAGGTGTCACATGCTGATGCACGGCCCCGAGCTACGGCATGCAGTGCAGCTACCTATGGCAAGGTCACGGCCTGTGAGGGTGACTAAACTCTTTCCACTACAAAGGATACCCTTGTTGTTATCACTGCGAGACATCTTGTCGGATGGAGATACCAATTTCACTCCACCAGGATACAGGAGGCGGCGACACTGACAGTGGCTATTAGCACTATTGAACCTGTTAGTTGGTGACTGTGAACACTGTCACTTTTGCTAAAGTCAAGGGATAAAGTACAAACTACTAAGGGCTGCTACCCTCATTAGTAACCCTTGTTGGATGCATGAACACCGAGTATATGGAGAAAGTGCTGTTGAACTTTCAAGGCAAAGACAGTGGACTTTGAATTTAGAAAGAGGGGACAGTTAGATAAACCGATATTTGAGTAAATTGTATGTGTATACATGATGAACTTACGTTTTGGTAACCCATGACGGTGAAGGGTAGGCACAAACAGCTCTGCCAGACAAAAAAACTGTTCATCACAGAACTTATGCCCGTGAGCCAAGGAACATTCCAGTTTAAAGAATTCAGAAGTAGACAGAGGACAGTAAAATAGGTCAACAGCTTAAGGACATGTACATGCAGTGTAGTTGTTCAACTTACGGTTTTATCTGGATCACTGGAACTGATGTACCATTAGTCCAGCCCACTCCACTCGTTGAGTTGCTCTAAGGCTAATACAAAAGGGCAACTGGTTTATGATAGTGTGAAGACTGCAAAAGGACAACTAGTTTGCTACCATAATTTTGCAGAAAGTAATAGTCTACGGAACAATAAATTTAAGGAGACAGCATGAGCTAGACAGTCGGCAGAGTGCAATAGGCTACCTCCAAGTTCCTTTTGAAGAAATCCCTCCCTGATGATTACCCTAGATAGTGTGTGTGTGTGTGTGACTTCATAGTGCCATCAGACTACTCAAACGTATGACATGCCAAACGATAACTGAACTAGTGTGAGGGCTGGTCCTTTGAAAATCTTCATGGGGATTTTCGTCGAGATATTCTCATATTAATATGCTGTGTTTTTTGTTTGTGACTTAGTTAAATATGTGGAGGATATGAAATGTTGTTTGCCTTAGGTTAGTAATTTTATTTATTTCCTTTCTTTGATGAATTGTTTTCTGTAATTGATCAGCCTGAAAATGGGGCAGTGAGATGATTAAAAGTTTACTGGCTCAAGGCAAACTGTTGTCTAATATCTCAATCAGAAAGTAGATCGACAGTGTTTCCCTCATTCCTGTCTCACCAGACCTACATTTGTGGATTAACAAGAGGCCCTGATCCTGAAAGTAGTGCATATAACGTAGTCAAGTGATATCTGATCACAACATTTAAAAAGAGTCCCACTCTGTCAGTTAACTACATAAAGGTAGGTCATCACATTGGTTTCATGACACATACATAACTTGATTGCTAGTTGGCAAAGAACAAATTAGATAAAATTTAATGTGTCAAAATACAAAGTTGCTCTTCTATGAAATTTGCGACCTACCTAATGTGCTACTACATAATTTTGTTCTAGTTTGATTTGAGATTTGGAGTCAATCAAAGATTAATTATTGAGAGTCCCATTCTGAGTAAATAGTGTCAAGTAGGATCTGTTTCAAATATGTCTTTTCTTTATCAGAGTTTCTGATTGGTGACTAGGGGATATTCATAACAGTAAAAGTTTATGGAGCTATTGAAGGCCTGGTGTTTAGTATTATTAATTATATTGAATGTTTACTTATTTTCCGATGTTTTGCGCAATTGATGGATAGGTAATGGACATAGCAGAAAATATTTTGTAGCCACTATAGGCTGAGTGTTTTTTCAATACTTTGCATAGAACGTATTGTGTATTGTTGAGATACACTAACAGTCACGCTTGTTATCAGTATTTCATTGTTATGTCTTAGGATAATTTAATATTTACTTAATGAGTACCAACCTGTGTTGGATATAAGTGTTTTAATTGATTAAGTTGATTTCATTTATAGAATTTTTTGTAATATTATGAATATGCTTACATGAGTACCAACCTGTGTTGGATCTAACTGTAATCAATTAAGGTAATTTCATTTACAGAATGTTTTTAATTTTATGAATATTTGTGGCAATGGCCTCTGTGTCAATGGTCTTGGCAAGTTAACTATTTCAAATGATGTATCTTGAAACTTGCCAAACATAACAAAAAAATCAATAACGGATTGATGTAGCATGGAGATTAGGGTCTCCTCCTCGTAGCACCAACTGAAAAATGTCCTGGACTGTCGTTCCATTGCAAAGACAGCCCTGAGTCCATTTTCTCCAAAGATACCTGAGAGTGATGGAATGGAACTTGTTGTCCCGTTCCATACTTTTTCCAATAAATTCTGGTGTAGGAGATCTATAGCAAGTGTGTTTTGACTCTCCAGAAGTAAATTCTGATTAGTTAAGCTAAGGGTCATTATTTTAAGGTCACACTGCTTAGTCATTACTATTTCATAAGAGATGATAAGTTAATTATCTTTTGTTTTTAATTAATTCTAACCTGTTGAATATAATAATAACTGAACATCTAAATTCTGTGATAGCATGCATATTCGACCAAAGTCCTATGTGTGTAATGACCTTTATAGCACATGTATGTATAATTAATTATTACTTAAATTCAAATTCAACCTAACATAATCAGTATTAAAACTATTGTCCACTTTAGGACTGGTAACCATGTTACATCACTTAATAAATAGTTTACCACTGAAGTGTAGTTTCATAACTAGAAATAAATTCAGCTAACTACTAAAAATCATGTGAGACCTGAATTTCCCCCAGGATGTACAATGTTCAGATAACTTATGGGAATGCAGCCAGGTGACATAATCGACAACCATTGATATTTCTACAGATGCATCCCTGTCATTTTCATGGCAAAAGTGCAGAAAATAAGAGCTGTGCAAGTGAATTTAAAATCTCAGTTTCCAGTGCAGTTCCAGAAGGATAACACACACACACACACACACGCACACAAACACACACACACACACACACACACACACACACACACACACACACAAAACCACTGTAAACACTAGCACCACTACACAGGCAAATATGAGTGATGCCAGAAATTAGCGATAGTGGAAATTATTAAACAATAGGTAATTTGGCATAAACTCTGTTTCTATATTTATTTGACAAGGCAGGCAGCAGGATTCCACACAGTATTTAAGCAAAAACTTCCATCTTTATTTACAAGGTTACTCGTTAATTTAATCTCAACTGTTTCCTTAGTAACACTATCTCTATAGCTGGTAGTGCCTGCCAGAAACTCAATATTTTTATATTCCATAGGATAACGGGTGTCATGACCGTGTTCTGCAATAGCATCTCTGCTTGGATGTTGTAAGCATGTGTGATGGTTATGCTCAGTACACCGGTCCTCCACATCCTGACAGTCCAACTATTATATCACATACCACAACTGCAAGGAATACAATAGACATTTGCCTTATACAAACCAAACAAACAAAACAAACACCATCCAAACGTACCTTGAAGGCCCACTGACTGGCCGCAGTGTCATCCACAACCGTTAGGAATCACTCGATGTGGATACAGAGGGGCATGTGGTCAGCAAATCCCTCTCCCGACCATTGCCAGTTTTCGTGACCAGTGCCATTACTTCTCAATCAAGTAGCTCCTAAATTGGCCTCACAAGGGCTGAGTGTGTCCCACTTCTCAATGCCACTTGGCAGACCTAGACAGTGATCCATCCAAGTGCCAGCCAAACCCAACAGAGCTTAACTTCGGTGATATGTTGGGAACCAGTGTTACCCCTGCAGCAAGGCTATTGGCATTTACGCAAACCAAGATCATCCTTAACAGAACCTAAAAGGACCCTAATCTTAGATGGAAGTCGGTAAACACATTTCATATCGTTTTCCGCTAAATACGAGCAATTTTGTTGGAGATGCTCCAAAGCACAAAGGCCTTAGATCTTGGCGCCAACTCGGTAGTTTCATCACTAATCAGGTGCGTGGTTGGTCGACATTGCAACACAGGTCTGGTCTGTCAATCACTTCATCCATTCTGATGGAAGGTGACATCAAGATGGGTTAAACCAGCTGACAAACCCTCAGTGTCTCAAATGACATGGGCCATGTGAACCAGGGTACGAAGTACCACTTCACACTGAGCCACATGCTGACAGCTATCATCCAGTAGATTCAAGTCAGTGAGATTAGGTTTCCTACAAACAGCATGTCCCAACATACCATCAACTTTCCTCCTAACCAACAAATCAAGCAAGGGAAGGCAGCCATTCTTTTCCACCATTATGAAACGAATGTTTGGCTAGATTGAATTCAGGTGTTCTAAAAAGTCGTTCGAATTCTCGCTGTCATTAGGCCAAACAACAAAAGTGTTTCCAGAATGAGATTTTCACTCTGCAGCGGAGTGTGCGCTGATATGAAACTTCCTGGCAGATTAAAACTGTGTGCCCGACCGAGACTCGAACTCGGGACCTTTGCCTTTCGCGGGCAAGTGCTCTACCAACTGAGCTACCGAAGCACGACTCACGCCCGGTACTCACAGCTTTACTTCTGCCAGTACCTCGTCTCCTACCTTCCAAACTTTACAGAAGCTCTCCTGCGAACCTTGCAGAACTAGCACTCCTGAAAGAAAGGATATTGCGGAGACATGGCTTAGCCACAGCCTGGGGGATGTTTCCAGAATGAGATTTTCACTCTGCAGCGGAGTGTGCGCTGATATGAAACTTCCTGGCAGATTAAAACTGTGTGCCCGACCGAGACTCGAACTCGGGACCTTTGCCTTTCGCGGGCAAGTGCTCTACCAGTCGGGCTCTCGGTCGGGCACACAGTTTTAATCTGCCAGGAAGTTTCATATCAGCGCACACTCCGCTGCAGAGTGAAAATCTCATTCTGGAAACATCCCCCAGGCTGTGGCTAAGCCATGTCTCCGCAATATCCTTTCTTTCAGGAGTGCTAGTTCTGCAAGGTTCGCAGGAGAGCTTCTGTAAAGTTTGGAAGGTAGGAGACGAGGTACTGGCAGAAGTAAAGCTGTGAGTACCGGGCGTGAGTCGTGCTTCGGTAGCTCAGGTGGTAGAGCACTTGCCCGCGAAAGGCAAAGGTCCCGAGTTCGAGTCTCGGTCGGGCACACAGTTTTAATCTGCCAGGAAGTTTCATATCAGCGCACACTCCGCTGCAGAGTGAAAATCTCATTCTGGAAACATCCCCCAGGCTGTGGCTAAGCCATGTCTCCGCAATATCCTTTCTTTCAGGAGTGCTAGTTCTGCAAGGTTCGCAGGAGAGCTTCTGTAAAGTTTGGAAGGTAGGAGACGAGGTACTGGCAGAAGTAAAGCTGTGAGTACCGGGCGTGAGTCGTGCTTCGGTAGCTCAGTTGGTAGAGCACTTGCCCGCGAAAGGCAAAGGTCCCGAGTTCGAGTCTCGGTCGGGCACACAGTTTTAATCTGCCAGGAAATTTCAACAAAAGTGTTGTCAACGCATATGAAAAAAAAAAAACATGCAGGACTCCCAGGTATGTCTCTCAAAGTCTTCCATAAACAAATTCGCAATAATAGCTTATGGGCTTCCCATTGCAAGTCCATCTGTCTGCTCATAGAACTGCTCATTGAATAAAAATTAAGTGGACGTCAACACTTATCCAAATAGGTTTGTCAGTTCAACACTTTTCTTGGGAGGCTGTTAGTCTACCTTCTTGTTGCAGTAGACTATCAATAGTCTTGATACTTATTGTCCTGTTCCCCTTAGGTTAAAATATGGCTTCCTGAAAATCCACAAAGAAGGGGTTCCTCTTCTTCAGTTCTCAGTAACAATGGTAGTCTGACATACTGTGTAGCAAAATACCTTGCTAATCTGTTGAGTCCTCTAGTTGGTCAGTGTGGGAATTACATAAAGAATTCGGCAGATTTCTTATATCGATTAAAGGGAATCCATTTCAATGACTCTGATATTCTAATAAGTTCCGATGAAGCCTCTCATTTCACTTGTGTTCCTCTGTCTGATTTGTTACAATAAACTGAGATTGTGTTAACTCCCACATACTTTTTATTCAAGGACCAGTAATATGAGCACACATATGGAGTTGCAATGGGAAGCCCATTTCACCCATTATTGCAAATTTGTTTATGGAAGACATTGAGGAACGTCGTTGGGGTCAGCGGCTTTGAAACATGTGTGTTTTCAGACATCACTTTTTTTGTTTGGCCTCATGGCAGTGATAATTCGAATGACCTTTTAAAACACTTGAATCAGTCCACCCAAATATTCGTTTCATCAGCAGCTGCGACATAGTCCATATTCGTTTCATAATGTAGGATGGCTGCCTTCCTTTCCTAGATGTCTTGATCAGTAGGAAGGTTGATGGTACTGTGGAACATGCTTTTTATTGGAAACGTACTCACATTGACTTCAACCTACAGTTGTCGCCACGTGACTCACTGTGAAGAGGTACTTCGTACCTTTGTTCAAAGGGTCCAAGTCGTTTCAAATACTGAGAGTTTGTCACCTTAATTAACCTATCTTGAGGTTTCCTTCCATCAGAATGGATGAAGTGAATGACAGATCAGACATGCATTGCACTGTCGCTCTATCGTACACCAGGTGAATGACGATAATACCGAGTTGGCACCAAGATCTATGGCCTTCCTATCTCACACAGGGAGCATCTCCAACAAATCGTTCGTATTTTGCAGAAATATGATATGAAATGTGTTTTCCGACCTACAGCTAAGATTAGCGCCCCTCTCAGTTCTGTGTGACTCGGCATAAGAGTCACACATGCTTGCAACAGCCAAGCAAATTGGCTACTACAGAACACTGTCTTGGCACTGGGCATCTTATGGAATTAATAACATGGAGGTTCTGGCATGCACTGTCAGCTATTGGGATAGTGATATTGAGGAAGCAGTTGAGAATAAATTAGCAAGTAACCCTGTAAACAGAGATGGGGTTTTTGTTTAAAGTATGTATGGAATCCTGTTGTCTCATTTGTGAAAAATACAGAGAGACAGAGTTCATGCCAACTCACCCATTGTTTAGTAATTTTCACTATCGATAACTCCTGGAGTAGTCATCTTTTGTTGTGTAGTGGTGCTAGTGTTTATAGCGTGTGTGTGTTATCTTTATGGAATTGCCGTGCAAACTGAGGTTTTAAATTCACTTGCACAGTGCTTATTTGCTGCACTTTTGCCTTGAAAATTATAAGGTGTGCACCCGTGAAAATATCGGCGGTTGTTGACAATGTCACCCAGCTGCATGCCCCTAAGTTATCAGAAATCAGTTTTTGTAATTACACATAACTGTTTCAGACCCTTATTAGGGCAACATATTCTTGGTCATAGCAACAGTTAGTTGTACACTTTTCTACATTCTTTTGGCTTCTTTACTTTGGAACTGTCTTATCTGATAATTAGATACATTTAATTACTGTCAATTTCTAACGTACTGAAAATTATAGGGAGATTACAGAGTGATTTATGCAAAGAAAAGCACCTGAAAAAATTGGCCGTGGCGAGAAATGATCATGAATGGTTTACACAAGTCAAGGTATTTGAGAGAAATCTGTTAAAAAAAAGAAAAAGCTGACTGACAGAGAACTCGCAATTACATAGAGGAGAGTCACTAAGAGGAGACAATGACATCTCCAATGGAGGAAACCTTCTTGATCTGTTGTATCTAATTGCCAATTTCCATTCTGCGATGAAAGAACACCTCATCATTTGGAAAATCATCCGAGTACCTTGTCCTACACTCTCCCACTTTTCCAAGTGGGAACTGCTGTTCACCAGTCTACTAAGCAAGATCCATAAAGCTAAACGCTCCTGATAAGAATATCGTGAGCGTATGACACAAGTTGTCAGATATGAAGATAAGGATTTTGAAGTTAAGACTATAGATATTCATGAGTACTTCCTTGGTTTCATCGACATAAGCCAAAAGACGCTGAAAAACTTGAGTGACGTCTTATGCCAATTGGAAAATGGTAGAACGGATATTCAGGATCGCAGACACAGTGCTATGACAACACTACTGTCATGGATGGTCAAAAGAGTTAGGCAACAGATTTAGGATTAAAAAATATCCACCTCTCTCTGTGAACTGTGCTAACGACTTCATGAAATTAGTGTGTGCGCATTCAGCCAACAAAAACGCTTTGTTGACGCCATTGTTTCCAAATATTCAAGCACTCTACATTTTATATTCTTGCTTGACAATGCACTGCAGGCACTTAAAGAAAAGTTGTGCCCATGGTTCTTAAATTACGATCTGAGACGACATACACAGTGAGAAGAGAAGCTGTGCATTCCATCAGATAGTTTCTTGAAAACATATCTAGTTCTCCAGAGTATGACAGAGGATAACCAAGTGAATGGTGAGACAAGATTGGATGCAAGTCAGCTGTGCAGCTTCATGTTGAGCTACCATTTCCTGACTCCGCTGGTATTCATGGACAAATTTCTCATCCACTTAGAGTACAAAAAGGACTCCAGGAGCCTTCTGTGAACTTTCACCACTCTACACTTGAACTGAAAGTTCTACATGATAAGTTTAATAAAGAGTTACTGGCCTGGGCACTTCTGGAAGGATCACACCTATCAGACATTGCTAGGCATAACAGACAATGTCAGTGGTTGGTAAGAAGTCCAGAGACTCACGACTGATGGCTGAGCAACAAATGAATGAAAAGAATGGTGGATAGTCTCCAGAATGGAAGAGTCTTCTCATTGGAAAAAATAAATGAAAAATTTGGGCTTCTTGTTGGTATATGAGGACTACTGTATGATGCTGATAAGGTGACTATGAAGACGAAAGGTGAAACTCTTGGCAAAATTTACTGCTGTGGTGTGCATAGTGAACAGCTGTGTGCATAACTTTTGAACTGTTATCAAGTTGTGATTCTGATAAACCATCAAAATCAGAAGCAAATATGGAGTATCATGATGGATAGAATAGAGGGATTAGTGACCACAAGGTAGCTACGACAATACTAAATACTGTAACATCCAAATCCATCAAAAATAAATGCAAAATATATCTGTTTAAAAAATCAGACTCCAGGCATTTCCGTTCGGAACCATGCTGCTGCTACGGTTGCAGGTTCGAATCCTGTCACAGGCATGGCTGTGTGTGACGTCCGTAGGTTAGTTAGGTTTAGATAGTTCTAAGGCTATGGGACTGATGACCTCAGATGTTAAGTCCCATAGTGCTTCGAGCCATTTGAACCATTTTTTTTAATCAGACAAAAATTCGTTTGACGCCTTCCTAAGAGACAGTTTTCACTCCTTTTAGTCTGATTACGTAAGCATAGACAAGTCGTGGTTTAAATTGAAAGAAATAGTACCGAGGGCAATTGAGAGATATATACCAAATAAATTAATAAGGATGGTACTGAGTCCCAATGGCACACAAAACAGGTCAGAACACTGTTCTAGAGCAACGAAGAAAGCATGCCAAATTTAAAAGAATGCGAAATCCCCAAGATTGTCGAAGTTTTACAGAAACTTAAATGTAGCTCGATTTTCAATGCGAGATGCTTTTAATAGTTTCCACAGCGAAACTTTGTATCAAAACCCGGCAGAAAACCCAAAGAGATTCGAGTCATATGTAAAGTACACTAGTGACAAGACGCAATAAATATCTTCAATCCGCAATAGCAATGGAAATTTTACTCAAGACAGTGTCACTAAAGCAAAATTACTTAACAGGGTTTTCCGAAATGCTTCCACTAAAGAAGACGAAGTAAATATTCCAGAATTCGAATCAAGAACAACACCAAACTTTAGTAACTTAGACGCAGATATCCTTGGTGGTAGCGAAGCAGCTTAAATCTCTCTGCTCCAGATTGCATACCAGTTAGGTCCTTTCAGAGTATGCCGATACAATATCTCCATACTTGGCAACCATACACAAACTCTTGCCCTTCGAAAGATCTGTACCTAAAAAGTAGGAAGTTGCACAAGTCTCACCAATACTCAAGAAAGGAAACAGGAGTAATCTGCTGAATTACAGACCCTTATTACTAATGTCAATTTACAGTAGGATCTTGGTACATATATTATGTTTGAATATTAAGCATTACCTCAAAGAAAACGAACTATTGACAAATAACTAACTCTGATATAGAAAGTATTGTTCTTGTGAAACACAGACAGCTCTTTATTCTCAGGAAGTAATGAGTGTTATCGACAGGGATGTCAAATTGATTCCATAATTTTAGATTTCTAGAATGCTTTTGACACAGTTCCTCACAAGTGACTTTAATCAGACTGTATGCCTATGAAGAATCGTCTCAGTTGTGCAACAGGTTCCGTGATTTCTTGTCAAAAAGCTCATAGTCGTAGTAACTGATGGAAAGTCATCAAGTAAAACAGAAGTAATAGAAGTAAAATCTGGCATTCCCAAAGGAAGTGTTACAGGCCCTTTAATGTTTATGATCCATATAAACGATTAGGAGCCAATCTGAGCAGCCCTGTTAGACTGTTTACAAATGATGTTGACATTTAACATCTTGTAAATTCGTCAGATTATCAGAACCAACTGCAAAATGATTTAGACAATATATCCGCATTGTGTGAAAACAGGCAACTGACTTTAAATAATGAAAAGTGCAAAGTTAACCACATGAGTAGGCCTACTAATCGGAATCCCATAAATTTCGGTTATACTATAAATCATACAAATCTAAAGGCTACAAGTTCAACTAACTACTTAGGGATTACAATACTGAATAACTTAAATTGGAATGATCACATAGATGATGTTGTTGGGAAAGTGACCCAAAGACTGCGATTTATTGGCAGAGAACTCAGCACATCTATTAAAGGGACTGCCTACACTATAGTTGTCTGTCCTCTTCTGGAGTATTGTTGAGCAGTGTGAGATTGGCATCAGATAGGATTGACGGATGACATTGAAGAAGTAAGAAGTTCAAAGGGTAGTTCGATTTGTACTACCACTAAACAGGGGAAACAGTACCATGGATATGATAAACGCCGGCCGTAGTGGCCGAGCGGTTCTAGGCGCTACAGTCTGGAACCGCGGGACCGCTACAGTCGCAGGTTCGAATCCTGCCTCGGGCATGGATGTGTGTGATGTCCCTAGGTTAGTTAGGTTTAAGTAGTTCTAAGTTCTAGGGGACTGATGACTACAGCAGTTAAGTCCCATAGTGCTCAGAGCCATTTGAACCATTTTTTGATATGATAAACGAAGTGGTGTGGAATTCATTAAAACAAAGGTGTTTTTCGTTGCAGCAGGATCTTCTAATGAAATTTCAGTCATCAAATTTCTCCTCTGAATGCGAAGATATTTTTTATGTCCACCTACACAGGAAGAATTGATCATCATCTGTGTAAATAAATTGTAATATAATTTGTTCATAACTGTGAATAAGAAAGTTCTTGACCGAATGCTTTGAAATATTGACACAACATTGCATTCTAATACAGGTGTGTTTTAGGTACCTCTTCCTTTAATATACAGGGTGTTACAAAAAGGTGTGGCCAAACTTTCAGGAAACATTCCTCACACACAAAGAAAGAAAATACTTTATGTGGACATGTGTCCGGAAACGCTTACTTTCCATGTTAGAGCTCATTTTATTTTTTCTCTTCAAATTACATTAATCATGGAATGGAAACACACAGCAACAGAACGTACCAGCGTGACTTCAAACACATTGTTACAGGAAATATTCAAAATGTCCTCCGTTAGCGAGGATACATGCATCCACCATCCGTCGCATGGAATCCCTGATGCGCTGGTGCAACCCTGGAGAATGGCATATTGTATCACAGCCGTCCACAATACGAGCACGAAGAGTCTCTACATTTAGTACCGGGGTTGCATAGACAAGAGCTTTCAAATGCCCCCATAAATGAAAGTCAAGAGGGTTGAGGTCAGGAGAGCGTGGAGGTCATGGAATTGGTCCGCCTCTACCAACCCATCAGTCACCGAATCTGTTGTTGAGAAGCGTATGAACACTTTGACTGAAATGTGCAGGAGCTCCATCGTCCGTGAACCACATGTTGTGTCGTACTTGTAAAGGCACATGTTCTAGCAGCACAGGTAGAGTATCCTGTATGAAATCATGAAAACGTGCTCCATTGAGCGTAGGTGGAAGAACATGGGGCCCAATCAAGACATCACCAACAATGCCTGCCCAAACGTTCACAGAAAATCTGTGTTGATGACGTGATTGCAGAATTGCATGCGGTTTCTCGTCAGCCCACACATGTTAATTGTGAAAATTTACAATTTGGTCACGTTGGAATGAAGCCTCATCCATAAAGAGAATATTTGCACTGAAATGAGGATTGACACATTGTTGGATGAACCATTCGCAGAAGTGTACCCGTGGAGGCCAATCACATCTACATCTACATCCATACTCCGCAAGCCACCTGACGGTGTGTGGCGGAGGGTACCCTGAGTACCTCTATCGGTTCTCCCTTCTATTCCAGTCTCGTATTGTTCGTGGAAAGAAGGATTGTCGGTATGTTTCTGTGTGGGCTCTAATCTCTCTGATTTCATCCTCATGGTTTCTTCACGAGATATACGCAGGAGGGAGCAATATACTGCTTGACTCTTCGGTGAAGGTATGTTCCCGAAACTTTAACAAAACCCCGTACCGAGCTACTGAGCGTCTCTCCTGCAGAGTCTTCCACTGGAGTTTATCTATCATCTCCGTAACGCTTTCGCGATTACTAAATGATCCGATAACGAAGCGAGCTGCTCTCCGGTGTATCTTCTCTATCTCTTCTATCAACCCTATCTGGTACGGATCCCACACTGCTGAGCAGTATTCAAGCAGTGGGCGAACATACGTACTGTAACCTACTTCCTTTGTTTTCGGATTGCATTTCCTAAGGATTCTTCCAATGAATCTCAGTCCGGCATCTGCTTTACCGACGATCAACTTTATATGATCATTCCATTTTAAATCACTCCTAATGCGTACTCCCAGATAATTTATGGAATTAACTGCTTCCAGTTGCTGACCTGCTATTTTGTAGCTAAATGATAAGGGAACTATCTTTCTATGTATTTGCAGCACATTACACTTGTCTACATTGAGATGCAATTGCCATTCCCTGCACCATGCGTCAATTCGCTGCAGATCCTCCTGCATTTCAGTACAATTTTCCATTGTTACACCCTCTCGATACACCACAGCATCATCTGCAAAAAGCCTCAATGAACTTCTGATGTCATCCACAAAGTCATTTATGTATATTGTGAATAGCAACGGTCCTATGACACTCCTCTGCGGCACACCTGAAATCACTCTTACTTCGGAAGACTTCTCTCCATTGAGAATGACATGCTGCGTTCTGTTATCTAGGAACTCTTCAATCCAATCACACAATTGGTCTGATAGTCCATATGCTCTTACTTTGTTCATTAAACGACTGTGGGGAACTGTATCGAACGCCTTGCGGAAGTCAAGAAACGCGGCATCTACCTGTGAACCCGTATCTATGGCCCTCTGAGTCTCGTGGACAAATAGCGCGAGCTGGGCTTCACACGACCGTCTTTTTCGAAACCCATGCTGATTCCTACAGAGTAGATTTCTAGTCTCCAGAAAAGTCATTATACTCGAACATAATACGTGTTCCAAAATTCTACAACTGATTGACGTTAGAGATATATGTCTATAGTTATGCACATCTGTTCGACGTCCCTTCTTGAAAACGGGGATGACCTGTGCCCTTTCCCAATCCTTTGGAACGCTACGCTCTTCTAGAGACCTACGGTACACCGCTGCAAGAGGGGGGGGGGGGGGGGGGGGCAAGTTCCTTCACGTACTCAGTGTAAAATCGAACTGGTTCCCATCAGGTCCAGCGGCCTTTCCTCTTTTGAGCGATTTTAATTGTTTCTCTATCCCTCTGTCGTCTATTTCGATATCTACCATTTTGTCATCTGTGCGACAATCTAGAGAAGGAACTACAGTGCAGTCTTCGTCTGCGAAACAGCTATGGAAGAAGACATTTAGTATTTCGGCCTTTAGTCTGTCATCCTCTGTTTCAGTACCATTTTGGTCACAGAGTGTCTGCACATTTTATTTTGATCCACCTACCGCTTTGACATAAGACCAAAATTTCTTACGATTTTCTGCCAAGTCAGTACATAGAACTTTACTTTCGAATTCATTGAACGCCTCTCGCATAGCGCTCCTCACACTGCATTTCGCTTCACGTAATTTTTGTTTGTCTGCATGGCTTTGGCTATGTTTATGTTTGCTGTGAAGTTCCCTTTGCTTCCGCAGCAGTTTCCTAAGTCGGTTTTTGTACCACGGTGGCTCTTTTCCATCTCTTAAGATCTTGCTTGGCACATACTCATCTAACGCATATTGTACGATGATTTTGAACTTTGTCCACTGATCCTCAACACTATCTGTACTTGAGACAAAACGTTTGCGTTGGGCCGTCAGGTACTCTGTAATCTGCCTTTTGTCACTTTTGCTAAACAGAAAAATCTTCCTACCTTTTTTAATATTTCTATTTACGACTGAAATCAGCAATGCAGTAACCGCTTTATGATCGCTGATTCCCTGTTCTGCGTTAACTGTTTCAAATAGTTCGGGTCTGTTTGTCACCAGAAGCCCTAATATGTTATCGCCACGAGTCGGTTCTCTGTTTAACTGCTCAAGGTAGTTTTCAGATAAAGCACTTAAAAAAATTTCACTGGATTATTTGTCCCTGCCACCCGTTATGAACGTTTGAGTCTCCCAGTCTATATCCGGCAAATTAAAATCTCCACCCAGAACTATAACATGGTGGGGAAATCTACTCGAAATATTTTCCAAATTATCCTTCAGGTGCTCAGCCACAACAGCTGCTGAGCCAGGGGACCTATGGAGACATCCAATTACCATGTCTGAGCCTGCTTTAACCGTGACCTTCACCCAAATTATTTCACATTTCAGATCTCCGTCAATTTCCTTCGATACTGTTGCACTTATTATCGCTATAAACACGCCTCCCCCTTCACTGTCCAGCCTGTCTCTGCGGTATACATTCCAATCTGAGTTTAGGATTTCATTACTGTTTACGTCTGGTTTCAGCCAACTTTCTGTCCCTAGTACTATATGGGTGTCATGCCCGTTGATTAATGAGAGCAGTTCTGGGACCTTTCTATAGACGCTCCTGCAGTTTACTATTGTTGTTGTTGTTGTTGTGGTCTTCAGTCCTGAGACTGGTTTGATGCAGCTCTCCATGCTACTCTATCCTGTGCAAGCTTCTTCATCTCCCAGTACCTACTGCAACCTACATCCTTCTGAATCTGCTTAGTGTATTGATCTCTTGGTCTCCCTCTACGATTTTTACCCTCCACGCTGCCCTCCAATGCTAAATTTGTGATCCCTTGATGCCTCAAAACATGTCCTACCAACCGATCCCTTCTTCTAGTCAAGTTGTGCCACAAACTTCTCTTCTCCCCAATCCTATTCAATACCTCCTCATTAGTTTCGTGATCTACCCACCTTATCTTCAGCATTCTTCTGTAGCACCACATTTCGAAAGCTTCTATTCTCTTCTTGTCCAAACTATTTATCGTCCATGTTTCACTTCCATACATGGCTACACTCCATACAAATACTTTCAGAAACGACTTCCTGACACTTAAATCTATACTCGATGTTAACAAATTTCTCTTCTTCAGAAACGATTTTCTTGCCATTGCCAGTCTACATTTTACATCCTCTCTACTTCGACCCTCATCAGTTATTTTACTCCCTAAATAGCAAAACTCCTTTACTACTTTAAGTGTCTCATTTCCTAATCTAATCCCCTCGGCATCACCCGATTTAATTTGACTACATTCCATTATCCTTGTTTTGCTTTTGTTGATGTTCATCTTATATCCTCCTTTCAAGACACTGTCCATTCCGTTCAACTGCTCTTCCAAGTCCTTTGCTGTCTCTGACAGAATTACAATGTCATCGGCGAACCTCAAAGTTTTTACTTCTTCTCCACGAATTTTAATACCTACTCCGAATTTTTCTTTTGTTTCCTTTACAGCTTGCTCAATATACAGATTGAATAACATCGGGGAGAGGCTACAACCCTGTCTCACTCCTTTCCCAACCACTGCTTCCCTTTCATGCCCCTCGACTCTTATAACTGCCATCTGGTTTCTGTACAAATTGTAAATAGCCTTTCCCTCCTTGTATTTTACCCCTGCCACCTTCAGAATTTGAAAGAGAGTATTCCAGTTAACGTTGTCAAAAGCTTTCTATAAGTCTACAAATGCTAGAAACGTAGGTTTGCCTTTTCTTAATCTTTCTTCTAAGATAAGTCGTAAGGTTAGTATTGCCTCACGTGTTCCAACATTTCTACGGAATCCAAACTGATCTTCCCCGAGGTCCGCTTCTACCAGTTTTTCCATTCGTCTGTAAAGAATTCGCGTTAGTATTTTGCAGCTGTGACTTATTAAACTGATAGTTCGGTAATTTTCACATTTGTCAACACCTGCATTCTTTGGGAAATTATTATATTGTTCTTTATATTTTCTTAATTATTATATTGTTCTTGAAGTCTGTGGGTATTTCGCCTGTCTCATACATCTTGCTCACCAGATGGTAGTGCTTTGTCAGGACTGGCTCTCCCAAGGCCATCAGTAGTTCTAATGGAATGTTGTCTACTCCCGGGGCCTTGTTTCGACTCAGGTCTTTCAGTGGTCTGTCAAACTCTTCACGCAGTATCTTATCTCCCATTTCATCTTCATCTACATCCTCTTCCATTTCCATAATATTGTCCTCAAGTACATCGCCCTTGTATAAACCCTCTATATACTCCTTCCACATTTCTGCCTTCCCTTCTTTGCTTAGAACTGGGTTGCCATCTGAACTCTTGATATTCATACAAGTGGTTCTCTTCTCTCCAAAGGTCTCTTTAATTTTCCTGTAGGCAGTATCTATCTTACCCCTAGTGAGACAAGCCTCTACATCCTTACATTTGTCCTCTAGCCATCCCTGCTTAGCCATTTTGCAGTTCCTGTCGATCTCATTTTTGAGATGTTTGTATTCCTTTTTGCCTGCTTCATTTACTGCATTTTCTCCTTTCATCAATTAAATTCAATATTTCTTCTGTTACCCAAGGATTTCTATTAGCCCTCGTCTTTTTACCTACTTGATCCTCTGCTTCCTTCACTACTTCATCCCTCAGAGCTACCCATTCTTCTCTGTATTTCTTTCCCCCATTCCTGTCAATTGTTCCCTTATGCTCTCCCTGAAACTCTCTACAACCTCTGGTTCTTTCAGTTTATCCAGGTCCCATCTCCTTAAACTCTGCCCTTTTTGCAGTTTCTTCAGTTTCAATCTGCAGTTCATAACCAGTAGATTGTGGTCAGAATCCACATCTGCCCCTGGAAATGTCTTACAATTTAAAACCTGGTATCTCCAGGATTCCTCCAGGTATACAACCTTCTTTTATGATTCTTGAACCAAGTGTTAGCTATGATTAAGTTATGCTCTGTGCAAAATTCTACAAGGCGGCTTCCTCTTTCATTTCTTCCCCCCAATCCATATTCACCTACTATGTTTCCTTCTCCCCCTTTTCCTACTCTCGATTTCCAGTCACCCATGACTATTAAATTTTTGTATCTCTTCACTACCTGAATAATTTCTTTTATCTCGTCATACATTTCATCAATTTCTTCATCATCTGCAGAGCTAGTTGGCATATAAACTTGTACTACTGTAGTAGGCATGTGCTTTGTGTCTATCTTGGCCACAATAATGCTTTCACTATGCTGTTTGTAGTAGCTAACCCGCACTCCTATTTTTTTTATTCATTATTAAATCTACTCCTGCATTACCCCTATTTGATTTTGTATTTATAAATCTGTAATCACCTGACCAAAAGTCTTGTTCCTCCTGCCACCGAACTTCACTAATTCCCACAATATCTAACTTTAACCTATCCATTTCCCTTTTTAAATTTTCTAACCTACCTGCCCGATTAAAGTATCTGACATTCCACGCTCCGATCCGTAGAATGCCAGTTTTCTTTCTCCTGATAACGACGTCCTCTTGAGTAGTCCCCGGCCAGAGATCCGAATGGGGGACTATTTTACCTCCGGAATATTTTACCCAAGAGGATGCCATCATCATTTAATCATACAGTAAAGCTGCATGTCCTCAGGAAAAATTACGGCTGTAGTTTCCCCTTGCTTTCAGCCGTTCGTAGTACCAGCCCAGCAAGGCCGTTTTGGTTAATGTTACAAGGCCATATCAGTCAATCATCCAGACTGTTGCCCCTGCAACTACTGAAAAGGCTGCTGCCCCTCTACAGGAACCACATGTTTGTCTGGCCTCTCAACAGATACCTCTCTGTCGTGGTTGCACCTACGGTACGGCCATCTGTATCGCTGAGGCACGCAAGCCTCCCCGCCAACGGCAAGGTCCATGGTTCATGGGGGAAGAGTTTACTATTAGCACATTAATATTGTTATTCCCTGTTGCATTTTGCCTACTCCTACCTTGTCGCATCTGAGGAGGCGTCTTGTCGAGCCTAGGGAGGGAATTGTCTAACCTAAAAAACCCACATGTGCACTCCACACGTACTCCGCAACTCTTGTAGCCGCTTCCGGCGTGTAGTGCACGCCTGGCCTATTCAGGGGGACCCTACATTTCTCCACCCGATAGCGGAGGTCGAGAAATTTGCACCCCAGATCTCCGCAGAATCGTCTGAGCCTCTGTTTTAAGCCTTCCACTCGGCTCCAAACCAGAGAATCGCGATCGGTTCTGGGAACGATACTACAAATAGTTAGCTCTGATTCCACCCCGTGAGCGAGGCTTTCCGCCTTCACCAATTCCGCCAACCGCCTGTACGAGCTGAGGATGACCTCTGAACCCAGATGGAGTCATTGGTGCCGACATGAGCAACAATTTGCAGTCGGGTGCACCCAGTGCTCTCAATCGCCGCCGGCAGGGCCTCCTCCACATCTCGGATGAGACCCCCCGGCAAGCAGACAGAGTGAACACTGGCCTTCTTCCCCGACCTTTTCGCTACTTCCCTATGGGGCTCCATCACCCGCCTAATGTTGGAGCTCCCAATAACTAATAAACCCCTCCCCCCGTGCTGCTGATAGTGCCTGCACATGCTGTACATGGTACGCAAACAACTGGTTCTCCCTTAGCACTCTCCATACAGTGACATGGTCAACGTTACCTTGTACAGCAGCAACTTCTCTGACCCTGACATTAGGGTTATCGTCAACTGCACGAAGAATTGCCACGTCCATTGCAGGTGTCTTGGTCGTTCTAGGTCTTCCCCAGTCGCGAGTCATAGGCTGGAATGTTCCATGCTCTCTAAGACGCCGATCAATTGCTTCGAACGTCTTCCTATCGGGGCACCTTCGTTCAGGCAATCTGTCTCGATACAAACGTACCGCGCCACGGCTATTGCCCCGTGCTAATCCATACATCAAATGGGCATCTGCCAACTCCGCATTTGTAAACATTGCACTGATTGCAAAACCACGTTCGTGATGAACACTAACCTGTTGATGCTACGTACTGATGTGCTTGATGCTAGTACTGTAGAGCAATGAGTCGAATGTCAACACAAGCACCGAAGTCAACATTACCTTCGTTCAATTGGGCCAACTGGCGGTGAATCGAGGAAGTACAGTACATACTGATGAAACTAAAATGAGCTCTAACATGGAAATTAAGCGTTTCCGGACACAAGTCCACATAACATCGTTTCTTTATCTTTATTTGTGTGTGAGGAATGTTTCCTGAAAGTTTGGCTGTACCTTTTTGTAACACCCTTGTGTGTGTGTGTGTGTGTGTGTGTAATTTTTTGAGTTCTTTGTAAGAACATTCCCATATTACTAAATTTATAAAAATTATATGTTACATACGTTAAAAAATAGGTTTAGAAGAACATTTGCATATTCCAGTGCAAATTGTGTCGAAAATTGCAAAGCATTTGGTCAATAACTTTCAGCAATTTGCCATCAGAAACACTGACAGTCTATATATATATATATATATATATATATATATATATATATATATATATATATATATATATATTTAATGGCATCCGTCCATCCTTGAGGGATGATGGTGTAGCATGCTTGGTTCAGAGCCTGCAGCATCTGCTGTGGCTAAAACGTCCCACTCGAGAGTGGCAGTCCCTACTGCAGTTTGAACATGTGAAATTTGAGGGACTTCGAACAGAAGCCTCTCTGTCTCTTCGCTTTGTCCTCTTCCTGATTTGTTCCGCTGTGCGTTCGTCCTCTGAGAGCTTAACTCCGTTGCGCACAGTTACTCGCCACTTGACACGGTCATCTGCAATGCTTTCCCAGCGGCTTGGATTGATTCTGGTCTTGGTCAGGTCTCTCTTGCAGACATCCTTGAAACGAAGATGCGGTCGTCCCACTGGCCTCACACCTTCCTGAAGTTCGCCGTACAGCAGCTGTTTCGGTATCCGCTCAGTATCCATGCGCCTGACATGTCCCAACCATCTTAGACGTCGATGACTCAGGAGTGCAAAGATGCTGGTTGTGCTTGCACGATGAAAGACTTCGGTGTTGGGTACTCTATCTCTCCAAGAGATCTGAAGGATCTTCCGGAGACAGCGGCAATGGAAGCTGTTGAGTCGAGATTCATGCCTAGAAAGAGTTGTCCATGTCTCACAGCTATAGAGAAGGGTGCTTATAACACAAGCGTTGTAGACTTTTAATTTAGTTTTTGCGGTAAGCAGTCCGTTGTTCCATACTCTGTTTGTCAGTCTAGCCACGACAGATGATGCCTTTGCGATTCTGTTAGTAAGTTCAGTGTCCATGGACAAGTTGCTACATATTGTGGATCCCAAGTAGGTAAAGTCATCAACTATCTGGAGAGGATTGCCGTCAATGCTAATGGATGGAAGGTTGGTAGTGCTCTGCGCCATGATCTTAGTCTTTTGAAGGCTGATGAATAGACCAAACTTTTCTCAGGCATTTGATAATTTGTTGATTATATACTGCAGCTCATCTTCTGTGTTCGCAACTAGAGCTGCATCGTCCGCATATAACAACTCACGGATAACGACTGTATTTACTTTGGTCTTGGCCTTGAGGCGAGCAATGTTGAAAAGATTTCCGTCAGACCTCGGATGTAGATACACTCCCTCCTCACAGTCTTCAAAGGCAAATCTGAGCAGAAGGGAAAAGAAAGTCCCAAACAATGTAGGAGCTAACACACACCCTTGTTTCACACCGCTATTAACAGGGAATGCTTCTGATATTTTACCGTTGAAGCAAATTGTTGCTTGTGTTTCCTCATGGAAAGAGACAATTATCTGCAGTAGTTTAGGTGGGCATCCAATCTTCTGCAACAGTTTGAAAAGCCCATTTCTGCTCACTAAATCAAACGCTTTAACAAGGTCAATGAAAGCAATATAAAGTGGCCTCTGCTGCTCACAACATTTCTCTTGTAGCTGTCTTAAGGAAAAGATCATTTCTACGGTTGATCGGCCGGGCCTGAAGCCACACTGAGATTCTGGGTAGATTCTGGAAGCTAAGATCTGTAATCGCATTAGGATGACTCTTGCATAAGCTTTCCCGGCTACGCTTAGTAATGAAATGCCTCGGTAATTGTTACAGTCACTTCTGTTCCCTTTCTGTTTATATAGAGTAACTATCCTCGAATTCCGCATACTCATTGGGACATAACCTTCTTCCCAGCTGGTTGTGATAAGTGAATATAAATGTTTGAGAATAACAGACTTGTTGTACTTAATAACCTCTGCAGGGATCCCATCTTCACCTGGGGCCTTTCCGTTAGCAAGAGAATCTATTTCTCTACTAAGTTCTTCCATAGTAGGCATTGCATCTAGTTCTTCCATAACTGGCATTTGTTTGATGGCGTCACATGCATCCTTGCTAACTTCATTCTCGACTACATACAACTCGAGGTAGTGTTCAACCCAGCGTTCCATTTGTTTGCCTTCATCAGTAATGACTTCACCTGTCTTGGACTTCAGAGGAGCTGTTTTTCTGACAGTTGGTCCTATTGCTTTCTTAATACCATCGTACATTGCCTTAGCATTCCCAGAGTCGGCCGCTTTCTGTATACCTACACATAAACAGTCTATATATAACTACACATATGGATGTTTGTTTCTTCAGAATGTCAGATATCCAAAAGTTCTCCAAGGATTGCTTTCAAATTTAGACACAATATTGCATTCAGATACTCAGGTGTTGTTATATACCTACTGGAATACCATCTTGTATATATGTAATATAAATGGAAACGTTATAGAAATGTAAATGTTGATTTGTTCAAAATCATTTATCTCCCCAAAATTCTTGAACGATTGCTTTGAAATTTTGACACAGTGTTCAATTGGTATATGTATGTGGTTTTATTTACCTATTTTTCAAATATGTATAAGACACAAATTTATATAATTTTCTTAATAGGGACACATTATACAATGGGGAAATGTTGTTACCAAATGTGAAATTTGTATTTATGGTTTCTTGATTTATGATAAGAGTACTATACAGAATTTTAATTTGCAATATCAATAAAGAAACTAAATCAGGGAGAGGGGAGAAGAGGAGATGAACAGAAGGTGGGAGGTAACTGACATAGAAAATGGGAAGGAGGACATGGACAAAGAGAGGGGGCAGAAGGAGGTGGAGAGAGAGGAGGGAGGAGAAGATGGATGATAGGCGAGGAGGTGAGCGACAGAGAGAGAGGGGGGATAGAGAGATGCCATGAGGAAATGGAGAAAGAGAGAGAGCATGGAGGAGAAGATGGACAGAGAGAGGGGGAGCAGGTGGCGTGTAGAGAGAGGGAGAAAGAGGAAGAAATGGACAAAGAAGGGAGGAAATGGAGATCGACAGCGACAGGGGGGAGCTGGAGATTAATACGTATGTCAAATTCCAGTATGAATTAGAAACATGGCTTCCTCTTTTCCTTGTTTTCCATTTAAGTAGATTGAACCACAGCAAAGTGTGGGCATGTAATAAAATAATAGAATTCGGAGCCTGCATGGAAAGATTTAAGTGTTCGTTTTTCTCATGCACTGTTTGAGAGTGTAATGGTAGAGGAATAGCTTGAAAGTCATTCGATGAACTCTCTACTAGACTCTCAACTTTGAACTGCAAAGTAATCACGTTATTTAGAAGAACTCTTGCTGATCATTGTTAAACTCGATGACAACTGGTCTATCAAGACCAGAAGAATTCCTGTTGTTCATAGTTAAATAAGGTGACAAAAGTGTCTTCCTGATCTTAAGAATATCATCAAAATCATGCTGAAGTTGCTGCTTCCGTCTCTAGCCATGAGAAATCTATGTTTTCGTATCTCACCGCACATATAATAAAAAGTAGGCTCAGTGACTTTGTTCTGCTAAATATTTAAAGGAAGAAAGGTGCGACAGAGAAATGTGATTTTGAGAGAGTGATTGAGCAGTTTGCAGCAGTCTAGGTATGAGGGAATATTTTTATAAAGTCATCTCCTGTAAATAGAGAAATGGTTAAAGTTTGAAAGACTTTGCTCTTGTTAAAATTAAAAATTAATATAATTCAATCATTCACTGCAGCAAAAGTGCAGTCAGTGTTTCTGTTTTTTTTTAATTTTTTTCTGTGGAAACAGTGATCTTAAGAGCTTTAAAGATACAAAGAATAAGGCTAATAGTTTCTATTGATTTTAAGTGCCTTAAAAACAGAACGAATTTGGTTTTCATCACCGTTTTAATTTTTCTTACAATGTAGTGTAGATGTTATGCATCATTTAAAAAAATAGTCGTTCTTAAGAGATACCACGCAACTGCCATGTTACACGGCCTCTAGCCTCGATAATGGACTCAATATCACCTTGAACGATAGTCTTTTGCGAAGTATCCTTCACCAGATATTCATTGCATGCACTTTACTCCATAATATTCGCTCGGAAACTGGTTGAAATGGACCTGCATTCGATGACTACATAAATTCTTGTCGTGTTTGGAACCGACTGGAGTGGCAAGGTGTGACATTCATCTCCAGTACTTATCGATTAGGGCCTGTTTAGACCAGTGATCTTACAACGTACTACATGGCTGCAAGTGGCACACTATTCCTTGTTTGGCTACACCGCGTTTATAGCGCAACAAATCTGGAAACTTCGTTCACGGTGTGGTCATGGGCATGTCTAAATACAATATCTTCTTTCAGCCTTTATATCACTTCTTCACTGCGATAGATTGCGTACATTCAACTGGTACATTCACATCACTTCGTATCAGTGCCAAGTCTTACATCATCGGTGGAGAGTCACATGACTACTTGGTAGAAGTTGTACACCACTGCATTACATAAACCATTTTCCCAATATCGATTCCGGTTAATCATGTACCTGTCTAAAACCGAGTCTGGAAATCGTATTCTACTTACCGTTTTCCACTCCCGCAACCGATATTCGCTTCCTTGTAAATGGACAACCCTTTCTGAAATGTGCTTGGGTTGTCAGGTTATTTGTCCTTTTTTAAAAATTTCCGGATAATTTCCGGAGTGACATTTTGTACACAGAAGGAGAAGTAGAAATATTAGATTGAGCATGAAGCTGTCTGCACCTCTAATATTTATCTAAAGAGAAATAGCGATTGTGCAGAATAAATCAGAAACTGAAATAGCTGCTTTCAAGACGCCATATCTGATTGTGGTAGAAAATCCGCTCCAGGCCTGTACATGCAAATATGACGGCAAAAACCGGTTTCCAAACTTTGGTTTTCGTCTTCCGGAAGATGTGTTGGATGTAAACGTAGTGAGTGCTTCAGTGCGACCGTTATTTGGCTCTTGTCAGGAGGTGACTAGTATTTTGCCTCATGGGATTAGTTGAGATGTAGCGTAATTTCACAAGTTCTTTTATTTTTTTAAAAAAAGGTACAATAACGATGTAGCGGAAAAGGCTTTTTATCTAGAAAATTGAGTTGTCACTTTATGTTTTGCGTGTTAAAACATTACACAGGCTGATTTAAAAAAATGAATTTTACTGTGTTTTCTTTTGGTGGGTAGATAACTAATTACCAATTTGTTGTTGCCAGATCATAATATTATTTAATTACAACTAATTCTGTAAGTATCATCTCACTGCATTATCGTAAAGATGTAAATAGCTTAGGCGTTAGTATCTGGAAGTTTGGTGACTTACTGTCGAAATAAATAACCAATGAGTTTCAGATTTAAAAGACAGATGAGGGGACGGGTGGGTTGAGGATTACACAAATAAGTGCAAAGAGAACTAGGGAAGTACGAAGCACAAGTCTGTTCCACGCGCGAGTTAACCAGGACATTGCTCACACTGAACACCTTTTCCATGCTCTAAATACGTAAGTATACACGTTAGTAGCAACAAATTACAGTCATTTATGAAATATATAGATTGCTACTGCTCTGACAGTAATCTTCCTGACATAATGTAGTGGGTATGCAACTTTTAAATTTCTTTTCATTTGGTTGAGCATTTAGAAAAAATATTTTTTTTTGGGAAATCACTCATGTATTCATTTTAGGCAAAGGGCAGATTTTTAACACTGTAGCAGTGCAGTGTTAAGTAATGTGTGTGTCGAGCTTATTTTAGAAATTAAGATACGTACATAACACTACTAAATACATCACATCGGAGAAAGACATCCTTAAAATATCCAGTCGATACTTTGGCCAGTAAACGTTGCGCATTTGTTTAAGTTAGATTACAACAATTAACGATTAAAAAAATGAATTAATGTGTACTCTTCTATTATAGTGATATGGCAAGCATTAGCAGTGGTAACGTTGTTGATAATTCGTGACATTTGTGTACTGATTTTAGCGTACTGGTACGTAAATAAGCACAATATTATAGCGGTAATGCGTAATTTTTTATATTGATATTTAGATCGGTCTGTTTCCGACATGCTACTGACACATTAATGAGTATACTGTTTGTATTTGAGTTAAAGATTTGAGGCTTCCAACGTCAAAAGAGATTTTATTTTCAGCCTTGAAATCTGACAATATGTTATTCTTCTTGTGCTGGATGAAAATCGTAAATTTAAGAAAGAACCGGTTCTATTATTGCGTGGAAAATATTTCGAGTTGACTACGCAGGTAATTCGAATTAAATTGATTTATCCTTACTAGAGAAAGTATGTGTAAAAAGCTATCGCCTTTGTTAGGAGTTATGCGTCAGTCTTTGTTTATCCATGGTGCACACGAACACCCAGTCACACATAAAGTATATACATTTTTACTATAAATTCTCGAGAACTGTAACAATAGAGGAAAACATTCATAAGTAACATTACGTGAAACAATTACAAGATCTCGTTATCGCGTGAAAGAAAACTGTAGAACAATTTTTTCACCAACAACATAAACATAGTTGTGTGCAATATAAGAGCCAAAGTTTTGTCATTTATCTATAGGTGTTCACTGAAACAATAATTTTTGCTTCACTCTGTTAATGTAAATAGTTTCTGTAAATGTCAGAGGTAGAAAAACCCATCGAATTGATAACATGCAGTGAGAAAAATTCTTTGCTATTTGGGAACTTCTTTCTGATAGGGATGCAATAGTTAAAAAAACACCTCCGCTTCTTACATTGAAGTATGCTACTCTGGTTGTACGTTATTTTGTTCTGAATTGGACTTAAAAAGTTTTTATTGCCTATGTTAATTAGCCGCTATTAGAAAGTTGCCACCGAACTGTCTTTGAATTTAGAAAGCAAATTTTCATCTAAAGACAACATGTAGCGGAATGCGAATGGGCCGTGTTACTATGTGAACTGACCCGTAACTCGACTCTTTGTTGCATTGCAAGAATGTTGTATTGTCTTGTGTTAATTCGTCTGCACGACTAATTGCTAGGATGGAACGCAGTACACGAACACGATTTTCGTAAAAATAGAGTACATTTTATCTTCGGGAAACATTGGCAGAAGGCCTGAACAATAGATAGCCTTCGGTTGACTCCGTCTAGTTTTTGTCACGAATTTCACGTCTTTCGCTGTCCACGGTGCAGTTCGACAAGGCTCATGTCTATGTAATAGAGATTTCGAAATTACCTCATTCATGCAGACATTCTTGCGATAGTTGTTGATTTTTAAGCAATGCCAATGAAAGTGCAATGGTCGTTAATTGTTTTACAGTCTTCATTCTGTTTCATTTTATGACTAGGAAAAATCATAAGTAAATTGTTGTCTGTTTATTTTTTATTTATAAGACTGATACGCTCTTGTTTCCAACGATCTGCAATACAACTGGATTACCTAATGAACAAGACTGCTACCAGCAAGATCGGAACTGCCAACACAATTACATAATTTTTAGCATCGTTGTGGAGGTTATAAAAGTTACTAAAAACTTCCGTACAGTAAATTCCTTCGTTAAGTTTTCTAATATCATATATGCTGATTAAGTAGCCTGTATTGTGGTGCGCAGATGTCAAAATTTGCTTATCAATAGTCTGTTTAATGAGTGGGATACTCAGTTGCCGCATGATATGTTCGCGCCATTTGCCATGGCTGTGGTAAGTTCTTTCCGAGATAGTACACTGCATTTGTGATGATTTTCCATTGTTAACAACAACCTGTTTTATTTTAAAATTTTATGGAGAGTTGCCTCTTTAGAATGCGAATATAAGAATATGGCAATTAAAGGCCAAACTCTTACGGTTTTGTAATAAAGTGACGTCTGTGTTTGACCTCACAAACTCTGCCATTTGTAGCACCAGTCCGGTGCTGTTGTGAGCTAAAAATGTTCGCATAGTAAATAATTTGATGTTCAGTATTGTTAAACTATTGTCGTTTCGTGGGTGATTCAAAGGCTTTTGTATTTTTTAATTAAGGAAAAAAGTTTTAGTGCAGTTACATTATACGAAACCTTCCAAGGACACCTAATGTCAATTTTTGTTGGTCTGAAACACGCAACTAAATGTACCGTTTAAAAAAGGATTCTGAAAATTGTGTTATTCTTGATCTGCAGGTCTGCTTGACGCCACTCACAACTTCAGTTAAGGTGTGAATCGTTGCCAGGGAACTGCAGTAAATTCTCGCAGACTCGATTTATTATTTGCGTGAAGGAAAGAACATGGATATGGTGGAAACAACCGAAGAAAACGACTTGGATCTTTTCGGCGAAGGCTTTAGCGGAAGTCGATCGAGCCCTTTAGAAGAATCTAGTCCGTCTGAAAACCGGGATCAAGTATGCAGTATTTGCAGGTTAGTGAATATTTGTTTGAGTTTTATTTATATATATCTATATATTTAATTTCGTGTATGGCACCATGTAAGACGCACTGTTGCAATTGCTCTGTTGACTAGCCGTTACGAACATATATGCGGTTGTATCAAAGTGCAGCTTATTTACATTTTGCATATTTTAATAATTTCTAAGGTTTTAGCAAATGATGTAAGTAAGTGGTGAGTCGTATATAATGGGACGATTAACTATCATGATTCGTCCTGTAATTCATAGATGATGCCAGAACCTTTGAATGGTGAAATTTCGTTTTTCTTCCTGCTGGAACTACAAAGACACTGTGTTATATCAGTGGATGTTTGTCAACAAACATTTCATGTACTAAGAATTTTTATAATTTAAGTGTGGTGACATTCTTACTCACTTTATTGAAGACCCGCTTGAAAATAAAATTAATAATTTTTGTGATATTTTTTGTGCATAAATACTAGGCCCTACATATATATGGCTCTGTGGGAGTGTTGAGATTAGATTACAAATACGAAGGTCTGTCGTTACGTCCTCAGTTTTGAGATTGTTTCTCTCATTTATTTCTCTCATTTACCACTTCTTTCACCTCTGTTAATTATTAGTTAATGTAAAACATTCCAAGTTATGCAGAGTGTAGGAATCCATATTGAAATGTAGATCCTCATGTATTTAATTGTGAAAGTGATAATTTTGTAAGTGCATATGTATGTTCTACTGTAATGTAGTAGGCACTATAACATACACGCATTCATTTTGCTTTTGCAGTTTCTGAAGAACTGCATGTAAATGGAAAGTTGGAACAAATTAAATATGTGATAATTGACGGCTACATAATACATATATAAACATTACACATAGGCTGTGAATAATTTAATAAAGCACGGAACATATCATTACATTGTTCCTTGGATTGTAGAAGCCAGTTTTGAACACAGCCACAGATAACTAACTGTATACTTTTCACAATACTAAACTTTTCAGCAATGGAGTCACAAAAGAGTTATATCAGTTTTCACATTCGCATGTCCAGATTACCTGGTTTAGAATGCATAATGGATGAATTAATATGTAAATTTGCAACTTCTGTAGCTTGTGTGGTGCCGACAGACGCGTCCGATCCCACGCGTCGGCTTTGACCTGTGACGTAAGGGTGTTGTCGTGTGAGACACCATGATGGCGCGGAGTTTGGTTTGTGAGTGTGGCGTTTTTGTAGATGTCGTCGTGTTGTGGTTTGTTGGGCTGTCTGGTGATATGTTCAGGGTTTTTGTTTGTGTGGTGTAATGGGCTCAGTTTGCTTTTGCTCATTATCCAGAACTGTTTGAGTGTCGGCTGTGTTTGTAGTGGAATTCGTTTCAGTGAGTTAACGATTTTGTGTGAAGGTTAGTTTAATGTTGTTCACTGTACGTCGTGTGGTAATTTTAGTGAAATAATCGGTTGTTGTTTGTGCTCAGGAATGGATATGACGGATAAAATTAACAGTGTGCAGATCAAGGGAAGTGTTCGATCCCAATGTGTGGCTGTGTATGTTGGTATTGGTATCAGGAGACGATTCTGAGCTATATAGGCCAAGGGAAGTGTTTGATCCTAATTCATGGGATCGGGAGCTGCTGTTGACCTATATAGGTCAAGGGAAGTATCCGATTCCAGATGATATTGTGTTTAGTGGTACCTGGAGAGTTTTACAATGTCGTGGTTTTTTAATTATGGGGGTGGGTGTCTAAATTCGCTTATATTTAGTTTGCCCCCACCCAAAAACACCCCATTTCCCGCACTTGTCCCATTAGTGTCATTAGGCTTTTTGTGGAAAGTGTGTGTGTTTGTTTTTTGATGTATTTTCGTCCTCATTATGTGTACGTAGGGTGAAGTGGGGTAAGTGTAACCACATTTTGGCATAGTTCAACTTTGATACCAAATTGCTAACTTGTTATTGAAGATATGATTTTGAAATTTCTCATGCTTAAAGTTTGACTTATTGACTTTTAAACAATATACATTTTGTTTTTGAAAGATAAAATTATATGGTCAAATAATTGTTTTCAAAATTTTGTGTTGTGAGGTTACACTTGCCCCCATGGTTCGGGGCAAGTGTAACCTCGCATTGTTGTACCCATAAAGAGCATTGTAAAAGAGACTTGGGGTAAGTGACCTGATTACCCAATTTTTACTGAATTTGAGGATTTTTTAAATCATTAAAATATCTTAAATTTTACTCAAGATATGAACTTTTTTGCACACGCCTCTTTGTATATTATGAAATACTCAGAAAATGTTAGCTAAACTAAAAAATAAGTGTTAGCCTAAACCATAAAGCACTGAAACAGAACGCATCATAGACGATTTATTTTTGTTTTAGGCCATTAATTTATTAGTTTACATTCTACAAAAGTAATATTTTTTTCTTCAGTAGGCAATTTAACAAAAATAATAAAATATCTAGTCTCAAGAGAAAAGAAAAGATCACTTTATAAGTCACTTTCTATTATTTTTCACGGTAATTGAACTAAAGTTGTTGGCAATTTGTATTTAATGCTAAACTGCCCTAATTCAACTTATTATATTCATACTTAGGCCCTAACTATTATTTAGTCACTGAATGTTGTATGAATCAAATGTAACACCAAATGTCAGGTCTCCCTTGTGACCCAAAGTAGGCTCAGGCAGCACTGAAATGACATCAGAGGAGGGAACTTGCATCTCATCTCTTCTATCAGGCCAATAGAATGTAGTGCCATGCTTTGTCTTATTTTTGCATCCGAGGAAAATCACTTCTGGATCACCTAAATCAATAATTTTGGTAACTTGGCCAATAAAATGAACTTTCTTACATTTTGTTGCAAAAGCTACCAGAACATACTTTCCAACTGTAATTTTATCTTTGGCTTCAAAAAAGTTTGCCTCTTTCATTTTCTTCTTCTTCTTCACAGCTTATCATTTCTTTCTTGAGATCATCCATTGTTATCATCTTCATCACTACATATTAAAGATAGGCCTCCTTCAGTTTCACTTTCTTCACTTGTTGATTGAACTTCCAGTCTTTTTTTTCTTGTTACCCACATGAGCAATCAGGGATTTTTTTTCCACAACATTCTGAGATACCATTTCAGATAAAGTAACAGCACCTTGTTTGGAAGATTTACTTTTCATTACCAAACCCTTTTTATGCCGATAATGCTTTTTTGGTTTGCTTTCTCCTTATTATTCTTGTTTCCTTTAAAATCTTTTTCTTTATAGATGGCATCTTGAAAAGTGATAACTTCAGCTCCTGGTGCACTCCTTTTCTTCTTTGTTTTACCTGTGGGACTACACTGTTGGACTGTTTCCAATAATAACCTTTCAAATGACAAATCAGAAGTTCCAGAACATAATGAAACATTGGTTAGCTTGGGAATGGTTGAGAAAGAACTCTGGTACTGGGAGAACTACAGGGCTCAGTAGATGTAGGCCTATAAAATTCTGGAGGTTGTTCAGCAAAATCTGAGTACTTTCTGTTAGAGACGTAGCTTCCACACAGTCTATGGCTGCATTATCGTGAGCTGGCAATGGATTTGTTTCTGCCAAAGATTTGGTATGAGCTACATATCTTTTATATGCCTCCGGATCATATTTAGTTTTATCAATTACTTCTCTACTGTAAGGGAATATTCCTGCTTTTTGAAAACCACTTTTCAACAATTCAGGTGGTGTTTCATTCCATACAGCAGTGAGGAGATTGGAAAAGTCACGTTTGCTAATTTTTAGCCCTTGATGATGTCTCTGGTGATGAGTTAACTTTTGGTCCCAAGTAGATTTCACACACAGGAAGGCCAGTTTAGTTGATCTAGTGTGATGGCAAAAACAGGGTTACGGCTTAAATAAATAAATATGTTCCGGTAAGTTTGTTTGGGGCGAGTGTAACCCTCCTGGTTACACTTGCCCCAGCCGATTGGTTACACTTGCCCCACATGGGAAAAAGTTGGGGTAAGTGTAACCATGCCTGGCATATCAAGAGCTTTATCAGTAGAGTAAAACGAATCTCATATTTGAAATTATCATGCAAAAGTTAGTTTGTAACCAAAAAATTGTGCAGTTATCTTTAAAACTGCAAAAATGACAGACCACCAAATTCTTAGCATGTCACTCTCTTGCAGAGTGAAAATGTAGACGTCAATTCAAGTCCAAAAGTTAATTACCAATTTATGTCAGATTTGACAACTTATGGTTAAATATAACAAGGAAAGGAGTAAATTTACATGTGTGATAGGTCAGAGGTAAAAATACAGATTCTTCAAGGCACTATCCTTGGTTACACTAACCCCATGGTTACACTTACCCCACTTCACCCTAACGACTTTATATGCGTCATATTGGAATCGTGGTTTATGGTCATTTCCGCCATATTTGTGACGTCATGGGTCAAAGCAGACGGGCGGGATCGTACGCTTCCGTATTTCCCTTGTGTGTGACAGTGCACGAAGTGTGTGGCATGCTTTCATGTTGTGACAACACATTCTGCTTATCATTGTGGATCCTACTTAAAATATTTTTCAAAGACATACTGTATGCCTGTAATGAGCTGAGTTTATTGTCGTCTCTTGTCTTAGGGAATCAACAAGGATGCCAACAAGTCTGTACGTGAACAATACGTGTAATAAGTTTTTCAACCTGTAGCATTCTTTACGTCATAATGAAGCATTATTATTATATCATTTGGAAATCAGTAGTTTTGACACCATATATCCTCATATCAATTGTTTTGAAAATTGTGGGCTTTTCCAAGTTAATTCTAGATAGTATGAACTGTGACAAGGTGGAAGAGCACGTAATAATTACCACCAACAGACCTTACCGTCATTCATTTTCATTTAATACCACTATGAGCAAGACAGCAGGTGCTATTCTAATAGCATGCGGTATTTCGTTACTGTCAGTTGCTCAAGTTTATGTACTACATTGGGCAATCCTCCGCCTAGTTTTCTTTTTCCAGATGTGTTAAATGTCTTCTGCTTTCATAATCGTTCTTTTTTTATGTAGATAACTTATTTAGATCCATTGGTGATACGTTATTTTTGGCAATAACTCTTCTAGAGGTACGCTATTGATTCATTTATTTTGTATGTACTAGTTTCGGGGGTGAAACCATGTTGTCATGTGTTTGAACTCATCAAAGACAACAGGTTGTTGTCCTACATGCTACATACATGAATTGTATCATATTCATAAAGTCTCCTCAGTGGTCAAAATGTGAACTGATTCATGTTGTGCCAAGTAGCGCAATTTAAGATTTGCAGACTTCACTGAACATGAATGCTTGCTAATTAAACTTTGGCCATGAAACCTGTAGTGACCAAAGCACTAAGTAAATAGTGTAGGTGTTGTGGAGTTCTCGTTTCAAAAAAAATTCTTAAACTTTTTTTTCGAATTGTCTGTTTATGTTCTTTTACAGTTCTCTTTTATCTGTGATTAATTTTAAGATTGTCGGTGAATTTTATTTTTTGGGAAATATGAATGATTTTCTATGATGAAAAAGCCAAATTGAATGCAGGCTCACAAGTCTCACCCAAAGAAAAAATGTAATGGGGTTCCGCAGGACCTTGGTGTTGGATCTGGTCTTACCAACCATTCCACACATTGTGCCAACTGTGGGCGAGTGGCCACTCAATAACAAACATGGAAAAATAAGGGGAAAAAATCGGATGTATGTTGTGTGAACATTATGCTGAAAACTGCACCTTTCTACCTATTCCCATTTCTAAAATATAAAAGATCAAAGTTGTAAAGATCATTTTGGAACACACCATATGTGTATAGGAGAGCACATAAGCATGTTTGCCACTGCAGTTTTAACTGATGAAAATGAAGAAACACACTATGGTTTTGTCTTCCTTTAGTGAATTGTAACTCAGGTTTATTACAGTCTATTTCCAGTCAATCAAATTTCCACAGACACGTAGAAAGGTGCAAGTTTACCCTGGACAGTTGTATAAAAATCCCTTCGGCATGCCGCTGGACATTTTGAAAGTTAGGACCAATCCAGGGAAATCTGGATGTATTGTATCTCTGATAGGGGATGTGAAGATGAGTGCATTGGATCCCTTAATGATATGTGGAAAAGAAAGGAGTCTTGTCTCATTTTAGAGACAGTTTGCATTTTGTTATAGGCAATGGGCAGTGATGTCCACAAATGCAAAATTATTTGGAATATTTAGCCATTTATTTGTGTGGAAAGTAAATATTTTTTATAGAAAATTACGTCAGCAGCTACATACATGCCCTTGATGTTTTCAGTTTTACGCTATGACATTATAAATTTGTATGGGGCTAGGAGAGATTATTTAATATTATTTAGTCCATTTTAAAACTGCTTAACATTAAAAAGTTTCTCTACTTAGTTATTTTCTGCCCTGTAGTCTCGTGTCTGTGAATTTTTTCAACTGGTTTAAAACATTTTGGTGAGATTACAACAGAGACATGTGGTAAACTCCAGGTTTATTTTGGTTTCTCTTAAACTGAGTCTACCAATATATTGCTTCCTCATAGGTGTATCTTGCAAAAATACCACAAATGTAGAAATGAGAGAGAATCAAGCTCACAGGGAAGCTTAGCAGCTATCGTTCTTAACTGTAAAACATTAGTGACTGGAACAAGAAAACAGGGAATTAGTAGTGGTACACTAAGTACTTACTCTCCGCTACACAAAAACAGAAGAGACAAAGAGTTAATATTGCATTGTCATCCAGTTCTGAGTGAAGTTTTAAGTCTTAACTTAAAGGAAAGTTAGTTTGAACCCTCTGTACCAGACCTATTTTATGTACCCGTCCCTAGAAACCAGGCAATTTTGTCAGTGTTTAGAAAATCACTGCATCGAATCTACTTTTTGGATTGTGGCAAATTTGGTACCATTTTGAAGCTGCACTTTTCGTCTTTAATTCTGTGCAAAAGAAACTACTTTGGAATGCACAGCTTTAAGGTACAGTTATAGAAATCACATAGGTGTTTTTAAGAATTTAGAAAAGTCATACGGATAAGAGAATGCAATTGTTATTTATTTTTAACTGATATTATAGCACTACGTAACATCTTTCTGTCAGCCTACAATAATTGCATACAAATTTCACACAGAATCATATTGTTTTTTAGTGGGGGAAATTTTGAAGCAAGGTTCCAGCCAGACTGAAACACCACACTGTTCACATTCATACCGTGTGTCTTTGTGTGAAGCTTTGCCATTCTCTTTCTTACTCCTGGAACTGCACACGTGACACACACAAGTATGTGCTGCAAAAAAATATCTCTTTGTTAGTCGACCTACAGTTCCTTCATTCCTGACTTAAAATGTATCATCTTCAACAAGCTGAGCTGCAAGCACTGTTATGAAGTCCATTATTGTTAGTTTCTTGTTGTGCACTGTATTGTAGAGCCAAAAAGCATTTGATACTCCTATCAGCAGCAGTTGGAAATATAATTTTCGCCACCATTGCACTGTTCTGTGCTGGAATGGATTGTACTGCAGGTGCTGGTCTCTGATATCCACTCCAATTTTATTCAGATTGTAATCCAGTACCTGAAGTGGTTTCATTACTACAGACCCATTTTTCTTAGTATGCGTACCAGATGTGGCCTGATGCCTTGTAGACAATGCATACGTGTCCCTCTTATCCTTCCACTTCATTGCTAATACATTATCTTAACACCGAAAAGACATTTCGCCCTTTCTCAGCTTATTTGATACTAAATCTTTAGGTTATCCTTTCCTACATTTGTTCACAGTACCAACAACTCTAGTACCTTTGTCAGCCAGTCGTTGAAAACGCTCTGGACTGGAATAGAATTGGTCTAAATACACAGTATGACCTTTATTCAGCAAGTGGCCATCAGACAACAATCACAATACAACAGTGGGCGTAGAATTGTAAAAATGTGCTTACCAGCATGAACTTCAAAGTTTACAGCATAGCCACTACTGGCTTCAGCAACAGCGTAAACCTTCAGTCCATACTTATGAGGCTTATTTTGCATGTAAACACGGAAGCTCACATGATCTCGAAATAGACATATGCCTTCATCGGTTGTCAGTTTTTCTGGGGGGTGATATGCCTGGATACATATGCCTGGATACATCGCTCCTTCAAATTCTTGTAATAAGGTAAAACTTAAAGTGGTTGAAAGCCATCGTCACCTGGTTTTTTCTGTTCAGAATTGTCAACAAGATGCAAGCACGACAGTATCTGAATAAAATGCAAATGACTCATAACTTGGGGACAGGATTAGTGCTCCAGTGGTCTACAATTTTTGGCTTTCTTGAAATACACATGTGGAAAAGCACACCCAAGAAACGCCTCATCTCACTTGTAGTCACTGGCTTCCAGGAACTCAAAACTGAATTAGGCTTGATGTTATTTCCTCTTCTTTTCTTCTGGATTGCCTGTGATGCATACAAATTTGTATCTTCAGTTCTTTTACATCACTGTCGGTAAGGAACACTTTACTGCAATCCAGTACAGAATTTGAGTCATCAATATTCACTAGACTCTTCCTTGGTGTAGTGTTGACAGGCAGAGGTCGGTAGGTGTCAAATTCAGTCCAGTCAACATCTTAACTTTACACAACGAATTTAAAACATTACTAGGACCAAAATCATTTAATGGAACAACATTAATCTTTATCTCGATCTTAATTATAATACTATTCAATAATTTTATAGGACTATTCCCTTACATTTTTACTAGACCAAGCCATTTAGCATTAACATTTGCAATCGCTCTGCCTATGTGATTAAGATTTATATTATTTGGATGAATCCATCAGCTGGATTTGAAATAACACCGTCAACATCATTTGCGTCTGCATATGAAGACAAGCTGTCGCCAATCTCGCTCTCTAAAAGGAATATCACTTTATATGTAACTACATATATCTCTTACAGAAGATGTGTTCAGCAGAAATGTGTGTACTGCACAATTACAAGGAGTCATATGTCGTTGAAAATTCGGGAATACGTACCTTCAAACACACCATTGTATTCAGAATCACTCTCTACATTATCCAGAGTGCCTCTATTATTAATCAAATCAGCGATATCTGCGTCTGATAACAACGCGCCCCCCCCCCTCTCCGAGACATGATTACAAATATGAAATAACATGACGACTTAAGGAAGACTGAGAACGCAGAGATAAGTTTTAACATGAATTACAGTGCTGTACGCAACACTGCTGTGCCATCTATGGACGCATTTTGTTACTAAACATCTGTAAAAAGTGTAACATTGGCCAAACCTGTAGAAATAATGTTGCAGTGTTTTGCATTAAATTAAATGTAGCGGCCCGTAAATTTTATGGGTCTGGTGATTTTTGCGCGATCCTAGGCCCGTAAATTTTACGGGTTTGGTTCTTAGTGTTAAAATCAATTGCAAAATTTGTAGCGGACAGAGACAGACCGAAACACAAAGTACTCTCCGCTTCACACCAGACTTGGAAGGAAGTTAATAATGCAGTATCATCCAGTTCTTACACCAAGTACCTACTCTTCACCACACACCAGAAAAGAAATTGTATTGTCATCCACTTATGGGTTAATTTGAAAATTTTAAGTCTTTAGTTTATAGGGAAGCTAGTTTAAAATCAATAGCAAAAGTTGTACTGAACAGACTGAAAGACACAGTACCCTCTTCCACATACCAGACACGAAAGTGAGTTAAATTACTGTGTCGTCCAGTTCTGAGCTGTGTTGAAAGTTTCAAGCCTCCAGCTTATTGAGAAGCTGGTTTAAAATAAGTTGCAAAATTTGCACAAAAAAGGGGGGGAGGGGGAGAGACAAGAAACAAACTTAATAAAAATGTGTTGCGAAGTGATTGTTCATTTATATGTACACAAATCTTCAGTGCAGCACCAGATATTGAACTTCTAAAACCAACAAAAAATTGTTATTTAATGCCACAAGATCTAAAAATTAGTATTTTTGTAAGTAAATACATACCTTTTGAATATACTTTAATTTTAGAAATATACTTTTCGTCCACATCTCTTTGAAATAAGATACTTTGTCTCAAAAAAAGTTGCCAACCCTAGTCAAGGTCCATGTATAACCAAAAAGGCAGAAATATGTGTAAGTAAAGTCACTCAAACATGGTGTGTGAGTGGGTACATTCATATAACGGCCACATTCGATGTAGACTTGTTTCAGTAGGTTGTCTCGCAGTTAGCGAAACCACTGAAACCCAGTGAATGAGTGAGTGAGAGCAGTCATATAATTGCCACAGCCGACGGAGACTTGTTTCAGTTGGTTGTCTCACAACATGATGAGTGAGTGAAAACATTCATATAACGGCAACAAATGACAGAGACTTGTTTCAGTAAATTGTCTCATACTGAGTAAAAGCACGCAAACATATAGCTGACATCGCTGCAGAGACTAATTTCATTTGGTTGTTTCATTCAACTAAAAAAATTGTGAATTGGCAGATTCCAGCAGTGACTCATTGAAGATACATGATACTATGTTTATTTGGTTTATGAAGTGCAAAATTTTACACTTTTGAACATTTAAAACAAGTTTGAAATCTTATCAAGATCTGACTGAATATTTATGTAGGTTCTTACAGACAGTACTTCTTATAGATAACTGTATCATCTGCAAAAAGTCAGAGGTTACTGGTAATGTTGTGTACCAGGTCATTAATATACAACATGAACAGCAAGAGTCCCAACACACTTCCCTGTGTCACACCAGTAGTTACTTCTACATCTGATGATGACTCTCCAACCAAGATAACATGCTGTGTCCTCCCTATCAAAACATCCTCTATCCAATCACTAATTTCGCGTGATATGCCACTGGGGCTACAACTTTGCTTCCGCTGTTTTTTCTCAAAGTTATAGGCTTTTTATTGTGAGCATCTTACAAAAAATTTAAGTTTCAGTGTTGGCCATCACTGGCCACTACTTTCTCCCACCTTTTGGGCAGCATACGAATCGCGCGGCGGATGAACTGGGTGTCTTGCGAGAAGATCCATGCATCAATCCAATTTTACAATTGTTCATATGACAGGAAGTGCTGGGCAGCCAGGTTGTGTGCCAACATTTCCATGTATGTTTTGGCGGGTTTTGTGACATGAGGTCGAGCACTGTCATGCTGTAAAAATCACCTTTTTATGTATATCATTGTACTGTGGCCATTTGTCTTTCACTGCTCGGCTCAAACCCATCAGTTACTTTTGATAATGATCTCCTGTGATTGTTCTTGTCAGTTGCAGTAGCATCGAAAGCTTTCTCTCTTTCACGACCATGCCAGTCTTCAGTGTCAAAATCACCATTCTTGAAGCATGGAAACCATTTTCTGCAAAGTTCTGTCACTATCAGGTGTCTCATCGTAGGTCTTACCCAGCTTTTTATTAGACTCAGCTGCAGATTTCTTCATATCAAAGCAGAAAATTAAAACCTCCCGCAGATGACGAGAATTGGGCTCATAAGTTTACATATTTAGCCAAGAATAACTTTAAGATGCAATAAAAAATCAACTAATATTCTGATTGCGGTATGTTCCCAAATGCCTAAGCTTACTGTATGACACTTCTAACCTATGACTTGCGCCACTACTTTCCACTAATGCTGTCTACTGCAAAACGGCGGAAGCAGTTGTAGAATTAATATATGCTCATACTTTTGAAACAAGCATAGGTGTGGCACTGGGTCAACTGCTTTCCAGAATTTGAGAGACACTGCATCTACCTGTCTGCCTTAATCCAAAGCTTTCAATATGTCATGTGAGAAAAGTGTGAATTCAGTTTCTTGTGATCGATGCTTTCGAAGCCCATGCTTTTTGGCATGGAAGAGGTTATTCTGTTCAAGATAGTCCAAAATATGTTGTGAGATTCTACAACAAATTGATGTCAAGCATATTGGACAGTAGTTTGGCGGATCACTTCTACTATCCTTTCTGTGATGGTGATTCAGATGTGCAGGAGAACTACGGATGTGTGCAACATAACTGGCCAGCAGCTGTGCTCACCTAACCTGCAATGGAGAGACTCCATCCTCCACGAGGACACTGGTTACCGGACTCACCCTAAAAGCTTCTGTCACTAGACGAATGCCACAGTGGTGCAGTGGGTCGAGTAAACACAATGCTGAGGGCACCGCCAAACCATAAACCAGACTCCATAGTCAAGACGGGATTGAACAAGGGCTGAGTAGAGCTGGAGCAGCGTAGAGCGATCTGCACCCCAGCTGGTGTTGCTCAGGCAGCAGAGGGCATTGAGGTGCTGCCAGAGGGCATTGAGGTGCTGCCAGAGGGCATTGAGGTGCTGCCAGCACTTCTGCTTAAGATGCCGAAGGTGAGGAAGCTAAGTCAATTGGGCATCGAAAACCAGTCCTAAGAGTCGATATGTCTCCACTACAGTGAGTGGATCATCGTTAAGGCAAAGTTCTGGTTCTGGATGAACGGTATGACGCATAACACAAGACTTTGTGGCCGAAAACTGGAAAACGTGGGCTAGAGCTCATGACTGCGCCTCATGGATGGCTCCCTGTAGGTGCTGCTCAGCAACACTAGTACTGGTGGAGCAGTACGAAATGCAGAAGTCATCTGCATACAGAGAAGGTGAGACAGACGGCCCTACAGCTGCTGCTAGACCATTAATGGCCACTAAAAATAGAGACACTCAATACAGAGCCCTGCGGGACCCCATTCTCGTGGATATGGGGGGAACAATGGGAGGCACCAACTTGGACACTAAAAGTACGAAGTGACAGGAAATTATGGATAAAAATCGGGAGCGGGCCTCTGAGACCCCACTTGTATAATGTGGCAAGGCGGTTCATCTCCCGCATCGGCGTTCTAGGTCAGGGCTTCCCATTGCGGTTCGTGTTCAATCCCTTCTTTACGAACTTGAGTCCTTGCCTTTACCATGTATACTTGAGGTCCATTCACATTCACCTCCATGGTGTACGCCTAGGCCGCCTAAGGACTCAGTTAACCCTGCGGCTCTCAGCTGCCACTTCCTCTTGATTCTTGACATGTACCGAGGCCACAAAATGGTTTACACTGATGGCTTGATGGCTGATGCTCACGTCGGCTTTGCATATGTCCGTTGCTGCAGTGTTTTCACTGCCGAGCTGGTGGCTGTATCTCGTGCTCTCGAGCACATCCGTTCATGCCCTGGGGAGTCGTTTCTTCTGTGTACTGACTCCTTGAGCAGCCTACAAGCTATTGACCACTGCTACCCTTGTCATCCTTTCGTAGCAACCGTCTAGGAGTCCATCTATGTCCTGGAACACTCCAGTCATTAAGTGGTGTTTGTCTGGACCCTAGGTCCCGTTGGAATCCCAGGCAATGAACTTGCTGATGGCTGGCCAAACACGCTACATGGAAACTGCTTATGGAGATTGGCTTCTCTGCAACTGACCTGCGTTCAGTACTACGCCACACAGTTTTGCAGCTTTGGTAGACAAAATGGCATAACCTCAGCACGCACAACAAACTGTGTGCTGTTAAGGAGACTAAGAATGTGTATCAGTCCTCCATGTAGGCCTCTTTCAGGGACTCTGTGGTTCTCTGCCAGCTCTGCATTGGCCACACTTGGGTGACACACGGCTACCTCCCGCGCCGTGATGACCCACCTCAGTGTCTGTATGGCACCTGGCTGACAGCAGCCCATATCTTGGTGAGCTGTCCTTCTTTAGCTCCCTGTGACATACTCTTCAGTTATTGGACGTGTTGCCATTAATTTTAGCTGACAACACCTCATTGGCTAATTTAGTTTTACGTTTTATATGTGATGGTGGATTTTATCATTCGATATAAGTTTTAGCGCATGTTGTTTGTCCCTTTGTGTCCTCCACTTCTAATGCTTTTTGGGTGGATGTTTTAATGTGTCGCAGAGTGCCTGGCTTTTCCTTTTTATTCTCGTGGCCGGCCAGCAGTGATCATCTGCTCTCTTCTTTTTATCTCTTCAGTTTCTTGCTTCTCATCGTTCTTTTGGTTCTTCCTTTCTCCTGTTATTGTGGTGTATGTCTCCTTTCTTTTCTTCTTTCCCTTGTGTAATTATTTTACTGGGAACAAGGGGCCAATAATCTCGCATTTTGTCCCCGCCCCCACCCCCCTCTTTTAAACCAGCCAACCGTATTTTCCGAAAACTGTTGTGAACAGCCAGTTAGACAACCCAGGTGCAATGGAAATATTTCAGGCTCTGTAGCTAGAAACAGGGGTGACCTTATTGACAGTGTCAATATAGAGACGCAGATTACTGGCTCAAATGTTACCAAATAGACGATGGTTACCAAAGTTAATGAATCTGTCAAGTGTTCTAGGAAAGTTTTTACACTGGAAGTAGCAGATGAGCAATTGGTGGCACCCTACTTCACCAATGAATGGGTACTTTTTAATTCAAATATGATAAATGGACAGTCGTTACTGGCAGAGTTTGAACTCATTGTCAGTTGCACTCTGGAGAAGTATATACTGAGTAAGTGAATGAAGATCAGAAAAGACCCAATGTTATTTAATAACAAAACTTGGAAAATGCTAAGGAAGCTGGAATTTCTGCACCCTGTCCAAAAAACTGTTGGCAGGCAAAATTTAACAGAAATTTGTGCGTTTAGAAAAAGATTGATATGTTAAGCAAACAACTTCTACTGTCATATGTTAGTGAATGGTCTTGCCAAGAACCTGAGAAAATTCTAGCCCTATGTAAAATGCTGAGCAGGTTGAAGGCTTCTATTCAGTCACTTGTCGTCAGTCTGGTGCGGCAGTAGAAGACAGCAAAAGGAAAGCTAAAGCTTTGAATTTGTGTTTTAAAAAAATCATTCACACAGGAGGATCATGCAGGTACATTGAGGTGACATTAGTTAGTGATATACACATATACAGATGGCGGTAATATCGCTTATATAAGGTGTAAAAGGGCAGTGCATTGGCAGAGCAGTCATTTGTATGCTGGTGATTCATGTGAAAAGGCTTCCCCCGTGGTGGGAGTTAGCAGACTTTCGACTGGAATGGTACCGTATCTTACGGACTATAAGACGCTACAGACTATAAAATGCACTTCTAATTTTTAAGCAATTAAAAAAAAAACCATTTTTACCATTTTTATTAGTTTGCAAAGTCAGATTAAAAAAAAAAAAAACTTAGTTTATAAAACCAAAGTGGCTTTTAAAATTGCTGAAAATCATCTGAACTTTCTTCTTCCTCCTCCTCCTCCCCCATTTCTTCTTGCTCGTCTTTGATTGAGCTAGGTGGCGCAGTGGTTAGCACACTGTACTCGCATTTGGGTGGATGACGGTTCAAACCTGTGTCCAGCCATCTTGATTTAGGTTTTCCGTGATTTCCCTAGATCGCTTCAGGCAAATGCCGGGATTGTTCCTCTAAAAGGCCATGGCTGATTTCCTTCCCCATTCTTCCCTAACCTGAGCTTCTGCTTCGTCTCTAATGACCTCGTTGTCGACAGGACGTTAAACACTGATCTGCTCTTGCTCTTCTTTGTCATTGTTGTCCTCTTCATATATAAGATGGTCAGCACTGCCATCGAGAGCGTTACATATGCCACTCCTCTTGACGGATTTAACAGTAATGTCTGGTCTTATTCTAGATCACGATTGTTTTATCCACTGACAGACTTGTTGGATTGTAGGTCGTTTTAAAGCTCCAGGACGCGATGGAATCCCTGTCAGATTCTCTACTGAATTTGGAGCTGAGTTAGCCTCTCTTCTCGACTATAATCTATCGTAGATATGTTGAACAAAAAACCATGCCCAGTTTTTAGAAAAGGCACAGATCACACCCTTATACAAGAAGGGTAGTGGAAGTGATCCACAAAACTACCACCCAACGTCCTTGACATCGATTTGTTTTAAAATCTTGCTACATATTCTGAGTCCAAATGTAACGAGATATTTTGAAGCGGGATGATTGGTGTCAGCTGCATCAGGACATCGAGCGGAATCAGCGACAATGAGTGAAAGAGGGGACCGGACCGCGATTTGAACTTGGGATTTCCTGGATTGAATACTACTTAAGTATTTGAAACCAGCGTGTTGTCCTTGATGGGTAGCACTGAGCGGGGTAGTGCAGGTTGGCACACTGAACTTGCGTTCGGGAGGATGGTGGTTTAAACCCACATCAGGCCATCCAGATTTAGATTTTCCATCATTTTTCTGAATCACATAAGGCAAATGCCGGGTGGGTTCTTTTGAAAGAGTTCTGCTGCTCACTTTCCTTCTCCATCCTTCCATAATCCGAGGTTGTGCTGCATCCCTAATGACCTCATTGTCGATGGGATGCTAAACACTAATCTCTTCCTCCTTTGATGTCAAACTCTCATCAGAGACAAGGGTATTGTAATGTGTACCCTAGGGAAGTGTGATAGGACTTATTCTCTGTGCACATAAATTATCTGACTCGCAGGCTGAGCAGTAATCTGTGACTGTCTGCAGATGACGCTGTAGTGTACAGGAAAGTGTCGTCTTTTGAGTCACTGCAGGATGATACAGTACAGATGTAAGATAGTACATATGAATAGGAAAGACAATTCTGTAATGTTCAAATACAGTATTAGTGCTTGGCACAGTCATGTAAATTAAATGTCTAGATGTAAAGTTGCAAAGTGCAACTTCAGTTTATTGGGAAAGTTGTGAGAAAGGTAACTCAACAAATGTTGAATCAGTAACTGGGTCTTCTGTCTAATTTTCAGTTCAGATTGTGGGAGGTACGGTCAACAAGAAAAACTGATAGCCTTTCTATTTCTCCAGTTATTTAGTGCTAGTCTGCCCACACTGTAGTATCTTTAATACATGGGAGAATGGAGGGCCTATAGTCCCACTGTTCCTGCATTTAGATGCCTTTCATATTTACTGCAGTTTTGAACCACGAGTGCTGAGTGCTAGCTACAGGGTGCCGTATGGAAAAACAGTTGTTGGCTCACATCAGTTGTTTCCACTGTTCCACTGCCAAAACACGTTACGCACTTCTGCCATCAGAAAAGTATTGATATTGCACTACCAAATGTGGTAGAGTAACCTCACTTTTTGGTACGTCAATTTGATGACCAGTTGGCACAGCTGCTACGTATTCACCCACTTAAAAAGGTGCCAGTTGGAACTTGACACACCGTGCTCAAACTTCCTGTGTAGCGGACCACTTTGAGTGTCTTCATCCTGACAAACCTCTCTTTCTACTTTGACTGGGTTATGGGAGGTTGACTGACGGATCAACAGCACCTTAGGTGTTAATGGGACTTGATCCAGTGCACCAGTATGGAATCTGACTTGCGACTGGTGCCTTTTGGATGAGCTTTGTGGTCAGTCTCCTAGCAGAGGATGACATTCCTCCTTTACAGATCAGATGCAACATTGCTACTGAATTATGCAATATTTGTCTTACAGTTGCTTGTACACTCAGACTACTACACCCATATTCCTGATAAGGGGATTCACGTCCTACGACGACGACCTAAGTTCGGAGTTGTAGTTTATCTGGTCTCTCTTCACTATGACCTATGTCGTCTTCAGTTCTTGTCAAATCCTCATGCAGTCTCGTCACCCTGTTCCTCATATGTCATTGGAGGATTTGTCTGGATCTGGATCAATCCAAATGAAGTGGTCCAACAAAAATTAATTTGGTTGCTTGTCCATTTTTAAATATTTCAATTTTTTATATGTGACTACTCTATAATTGAGAAGTTCAAAACAGTTTTTAAAAAAATTTTACGTTTCACCTTTACTGAATGGGCACGATGTTTCAGTTTAGAGATGTAAGCAAAAATGTGAATATCTCTGCACTGGGTTAAGTTACAGCATTGCAGTTGACATGATTGTTTTGAAAAGTGTCCTCTAAAACTTTGTCTATTACAAAAAAATACCGTAAATTAAAAAGTAACCAGTCAAAATGACCTCCAAAGTTTGGTATCCAAATTTTCAAAAATTCACTTTTTAGGCCCAAAAATAACAAACAAGGAGTGATTTATGAGAGGCTACTTTTTCCTATAGCTAGATAGCGTACACTACTAGCCACAAATGAGCAAGAACACTTACAAATGTTTCCTTAATTTTTTAGGGATTTTTGGAATTCGAAAATTTTCAGTTTTTGTAAAGTTTGGGGTTAGTTATCTCGGGTGGGACTGAATATAAAAATGATTTTTGCACAGTGTGTACACCTACATGATAGCAACATTCTGTAAAAATTTCAACATTGATATCTGACTATGAACAAAGTCATGAATTTTTGAAAATGAGGAGATAATTCACATTGCTCTACAGCTGATGTTATGGCTGTTGCCTATTAATGTGTGATATTGGTGGGATATAATCAATTATTATTGAAGTAAGGTGCTGAATTATATAAAAACAGTGGAAAAATCACTGAAATTAACATTTATTTTATGTTGACATACTTAAAATAAGTATTTTCAATTAACATCCTTTGAGACGCGACTGTTCCTAAACCTGGTGGTGAATGTTAAGAACACTTATTTCTTCAGACAGCTTCTGTGATATAGAATAAGACCTCCCATTTGCTGTGGTAAGTACAAGCACTGGGAGTTTCCTTAAAACATTTTTCATTGGTATTCTTTACAGACAAATGGAAAAACTGGTAGAAGCCGACCTTGGGGAAGATCAGTTTGGATTCCGTAGAAATGTTGGAACATGTGAGGCAATACTGACCCTACGACTTATCTTAGAAAATAGATTAAGGAAAGGCAAACCTACGTTTCTAGCATTTGTAGATTTAGAGAAAGCTTTTGACAACGTTGACTGGAATACTCTCTTTCAAAGTCTGAAGGTGGCAGGGGTAAAATACAGGGAGCGAAATGCTATTTACAATTTGTACAGAAACCAGATGGCAGTTGTGAGAGTTAAGGGGCATGGAAGGGAAGCAGTGGTTTGGAAGACGAGTGAGACAGGGTTGTAGCCTATCCCCAATGTTGTTCAATCTGTATATTGAGCAAGCAGTAAAGGAAACAAAAGAAAAATTCGGAGTAGGAATTAAAATCCATGGAGAAGAAATAAAAACTTTGAAGTTCGCCGATGACATTGTAATTCTGTCAGAGACAGCAAAGGACCTGGAAGAGCAGCTGAACGGAATGGACAATGTCTTGAAAGGAGGATATAAGATGAATGTCAACCAAAGCAAAACAAGGATAATGGAATGTAGTCAAATTAGATTAGGAAATGAGACGCTTAAAGTAGTAAATGCATTTTGCTATTTGGGGAGCAAAATAGCTGATAATGATCGAAGTAGAGAGGATATAGAATGTAGACTGGCAATGGCAAGGAAAGTGTTTCTGAAGAAGAGAAATTTTTTTAACATCAAGTATAGATTTAAGTGTCAGGAAGTCGTTTCTGAAAGTATTTGTATGGAGTGTAGTCATGTATGGAAGTGAAACGTGAACGATAAATAGTTTAGACAAGAAGAGAATAGAAGCTTTCGAAATGTGGTGCTACAGAAGAATGCTGAAGATAAGATGGGTAAATCACATAACTAATGAGGAGGTATTGAATAGAATTTGAGAAAAGAGAAATTTGTGGCACAACTTGACTAGAAGAAGGTGTCGGTTGGTAGGGCATATTCTGAGGCATCAAGGGATCACCAGTTTAGTATTGAAAGGTAGTGTGGAGGGTTAAAATTTTAGAGGGAGACCAAGAGATGAATACATTGAACAGAGTCAGAAGGATGTAGGTTGCAGTAGGTACTGGGAGATGAAGCAGCTTGCACAGGATAGAGTAGCATGTAGAGCTGCATCAAACCAGTCTCTGGACTGAAGACGACGACAACGACGACAACAACAATAACCCAAACTTTCACTAATAGATTTCTTGAATGATGTTCTAGGGCCAGCAGGGTGGCAAAAATGGACAAAAACATGATTGTTTTCCAAACTTATTCTTTCAACCTCTGCAAGCCACCACTGTCCATCATACACACATGTCACTATGTCAATCAACGTTAAAGACAGAGATGTAATTTTACTGACACAATGATCCTCATAAATTTTGGTTTCTGGCATCACATAGCATCGAATTAAGTTCTCTGCAATGCCAAGGAATTTGTGGAAATGCCCTGTTCCTTTTATTGCTATACAGTTTTCAAAGCTGGTTTGAAGTGTTGTTTTCATATGCAGAACCACTTCTTCTTTCTTGATCAGAAAATAGGTAATGCCTTTGATATTATCCTTGCAAGACATACATGCCTTGTACTGTGAGAATTTGGTCTGTGGTTGGTCTTTGTAGGCTGGCTTTACTTACTTCTCATTTTGTTGTACCTCCTACTCCATCACATGCATTTTTACCATGGCAAGATCCAAAAAAGTGCCATTTAGCCTCCAATTGAAAGTATTCTTTGTGGTTGCACTGATTTGAAAAATTCTTTTTGTTCTTCTACTGACTACCTCTTCCATCTGAAAAGTATATCAGCTTCTCAAACTTGGGAAAATTTTCTTTATGTAATTTGTTACATACTTTTGAAACACATGTACAGCCAAAGTGTTGTGCTCCAAGTAGTCACTTAGGATGCAAATTGAAGAACTGCAAACTTCATCTTTCTCATTTTTAAAGTAGAGAATAAATAGATGCACTGTTACCTGGTTTTTGACCCAGTGGTACCCTTGTATTGCATCCTGAATCACAAATGGAAAATTTTCTGCAAAATCAGCTAGCACTGTGCATTCAGTTTCATGAAGTTGTGAATTTTTGTCCTTCAAAAACTTACTTTGGATTTTAGAAACATAGTGGTGACTTTTGAGTTTTTGTAAGTTATTAATTAAAGATTTCAAGTACTCTTCCCGAGATTTAACCACTGTTATCATTTCTGCCCTGTCAGTTGTGACCCACTGTTTGAAGGTAATACTGTCCGGCATTTCATCATATTTGTGAAAAAATTCAATAACAGTTTCCTTACCAGGGCATTTATTACACAAACTCATCATGCAGTCGTAACTTAGTGTCACAGACCATTAAATCTAGTGACTCTTTGTAGTTAAGATCACCGAGTTTTGCACCCACAATAATCAGTTTGACATTTTGACGATGTAAACAAACACGTACAGAGTGTGTCTCTTAGGATTCAGCCAAAATACACCAATTAGGGTGGAGGTCACAAAATTTTGACCTTCCAGTTTTGCATTCAGGATGAGAATTTTTGAAAGCTACATAAAGTTCATTTAAATTTGACAGCGCTAGTTGTTTCTGCTTTGTTACTTTAACTCCATTTATAACAACTGTTTTGCTATGTTTGCAACCTGGGCACATTGTACTGTTTTCATCATCTTCAAAAAACTGTTTGATCTTTTTAATAGTTTCTTATACTTACTCCTTTCTTCTTTCCTAAAACTGGAAGAATGCCGTGCTCATTCACTAATTTTTGGGTTAGTTTAACCAAACGATGAGAAATGCTGAATTCATGAACAATTTTTTCCTCTTGACCATGAGTCAGGGAGCAAACTTAAAATTTTAGGTTTTTCCTCTTTAGATTTCACTGAACATTTAATTTTTAATTTCTCCATTAAGCTCAAATATCCAGTGTCAGATGATGCTGGTGGTAGGTTTTCTTCTTCTTTAGAAATAATGTTGTTATCTGTATTATTAAAGCATGATTTCAAGTCTTTTCTAATTTTGTCTGAAAATTGTTGTACCTTATTTTCAATAGCTTCATTTCGTTTTCTGCTACTTAATTGTATTATTTTCGAAGCAGGAGATACGTCTAACTTAGAACAAGCAAAATACAATATGCTAACAGCTTCCTCATTAAGAATATAAATGCCATTAACAAGGTTGCATGATTCTGGTTCTGGATTCACAACGAATATTTTTGAGTAACAATTTTGGCACAGGTTATTTCCAGGAATGATATTATGTTTCACTTGGGAAGCTGTTTCACTCTCGCATAACAAGGAGAGATGTTCAAGTTTTATTTCCCTCAAACCTTTAGTAATAGACTTTTTATGAACTTCAAGTGGATCACAGCACTTTCTTCCAAAAATGTGCTTGTACTTCAGAATATATTTCTTCTCATGATACACGCTGATATTACAGAAGAACGTACTCGAAATTTAAACAGAGTTTGTGAACTTCATCAAAGTCATTGACATTTTTCAAGTTTTTTGAAACTGCAACTTAAACTGTTTTGTAACACACTTCACTTGCTATCTGTCCAACAGAACACTGTTCATCCATGTTATTGCATTCCAGTTAATTTCTCAAAATTAATTACAAATTACACACTCGATGAAGTATATACATCCACTCTAACAGAGGTTTCAGAACATACCGACTGCAACAATGCCACATCCAGCAATACTTGTATTATTACTACAATGCCACACCCAGCTATAATGTACTTCTTTATTTACAATAAACCTAAACGTAAACGCGCATTTTTATTACCATAGAACAAAAGTGAAAGCTCCTAATGTTTAATATTGCATTATGAAAAATAAATAAACTAAATGAATTTTGGGTGGTAGTGTTAGCTAAATATATGTCACAGTTAAATTTTATTACAATGGAACAATAAACCATTTAAACAGCCAACAGCCATAAGATCAGTTGTAGAGTAATGTGAATTATTTCCTCATTTTCAAAAATTCATATCTTTGTTCAGTCAGATATCAATGTTGAAATTTTTACAGTATGTTGCTATCATATAGGTGTACAAACTGTGCAAAAATCATATTTTTATATTCAGTCCCACCCGAGATAACCAACCCCCAACTTAACAAAAAATGAAAATTGTAAAACTTCCAAAATTCCTAAAAAATTAAGGAAACATTTGTAAGTGTTCTTGTTCTATATGAGGCTAGTAGTGTATGATATCTAACTATAGGAAAAAAATAGACTCTCATAAATCACTCCTTGTTTGTTATTTTTGAAAAATTTGGATACCAAACTTTGGAGGTCATTTTGGCTGGTTATTTTTTAATTTAGGGTATTTTGTGTAGTAGTCAATGTTGTAGAGGACACTTCTAAAAACAATCATGTCAATTGAAATGTTGTAACTTAACCCAGTGCAGAGATATTAAAATTTTCGCTAATGTCTCCAGACTGAAAAATTGTCGCGCACCTACAAATAAAAATTGGCGCCATTCAGGTGCAAGATAAATTATTTTAAAAAAAACTGTTTTGAACTTCTCAAATATAGGGCAATCACATATTCTTCTTCATGTGCCGTCTCCTCTAAGAAGGTTGGCTGTCATCATGGCAATTTCTGATCTTGATTTGGCCGATCTAAGGAGTTCTGACGTTGAACAGTTGTACCAATTTTTTAAATTGTCAATCCAGGATGTCCGTCTTCTACCCCTCGTTCTCTTCCCACAAATTTTCCCTTCTAGTATTATTCGCAATATTTTGTAATTTACTCCCCTAATAACATGGCCTAAATATTGTAGCTTCCTTACTTTAATAGTTTTAATTAATTCTTTTTCCTTTCCCATTCTTCTTAGGACATCTTGATTAGTAATCCTCGACACCCAACTAATTCTAAGTATTCTTCTATATGCCCACAGTTCAAAAGCTTCTAAACTGTTCATGTCCTTCTTTTTCAATGTCCACGCTTCCATTCCGTATAATAATTTTGAGAATACATAGCATCTTAGCAACCTCATTTTTGTGTTTAAACAAATGTCTCTCGAACAGAATGCATTTTTCATCTTATTAAAGATACTTCTGGCCTGTCCTATTCTCGATTTAATTTCTTCTGAGCTTTCAATCTCCTCATTTACAATTGTTCCGAGATATTTAAATTTACGTACTTGATCGACTCTTTCCCTATTGCTTGTAAGATTTTCTTGTTGGTGTGTTTTAGATATCACCATGAACTTAGTCTTGCTTACGTTAAGAGTCAAGCCAAATTCTTCACTTTTTTCTGCGACTTTGTCAAGAAGTAATTGTAGATCTTTGAGGTTTCCAGCTAGTAGTACAGTGTCATCAGCAAACCTAACATTGTTAATGTTTAGCCCATTCACTTTAATGCCAGCTATTTCATTTGATAGAGCTGCCTGGATTATGTCTTCTGAATACATATTAAACAATAAGGGTGAGAGAACGCAACCTTGTCTCACACCCCTCTTTATTTCTATATCATTCGATAATTCATTTTCTACCTTCACGGTTGCGGTTTGATTGTAGTAGAGGTTGTATATAATGCGGATGTCTTTCTTATCAAGTGTTTTCTTTTCTAACAATTCTATGAGATGATCATGACGAACTTTGTCAAATGCTTTATTATAATCCAGAAAGCACACATATAGTGGCTGGTTAACCTCCATACATCGTTGCGCTAATATGTTAAAAGCAAACAATGCTTCTCTTGTACCGAGGGAACTTCTAAAACCGAATTGTGTTTCACTTATACCTTCTTCTACTTTTTTGTATATTCGTTGGTGTATAACTTTTAGAAATATCTTTGAGGTGTGACTCATTAAGCTTATTGTACGGTGATCATTACAAGTTTTGGCATTAGCCTTTTTGGGTAATGTAACAAAGGCAGATGTCAACCAATCCCTAGGAATAATTCCCGAATTATAAATATCATTAAACAATTGTACAAATATATCTATATGGTCTATTCCTATGAGTTTCAGGATGTCATTTGGTATCTTATCCGGTCCAGGGGCTTTTCCTGTCTTCAATTTGTTGATAACATGTAATATTTCTTCTTTCGATATGCTTGGTCCTCGTTCTCCAATCATGTTATCATAAAATTTTTGATCTTTCCTTGTGTCTTCAAATAGTTCTTTGACATATTCTGTCCACCTGTCCAGTTTACCTTTAACATCAGGAATTATTTTGTCATTTTTATCTAACAATAAACTTGTACTTTTCTTTTTATTAAGTCCAGCTAAATCTTTAACTTTTTGTGTAAGTTGAAACTATCATGTCTTGTTTCATAACTCTCAATTTCAGAGCATTGTTCCTTGTACCATTCTTCTTTTGCTCGCCGTGATTCTTTTCGTATTTCTGCATGTAATCTTTTATACTCACTTTCATCTCTATTTTTAAGTATTCTTCTTTGTTCCATCAATTGTAATATCTTCTCTGTCATCCACTTCTTTTTCATGTTGTCGTGTTTGGTCACCATTGTGTTTTTACATGCATTATTTAATGTGTCTTTTATAAGTTCCCATTTGCCATCAATATCTTCTGTTTGATTATTCTTTATCCTAACTAATTCCTTATTAATCTCTTCAGAAGTCTTTTGTTTAGTCAAGGGGTCTCTTAGAATAGTTGTATTTATATAGTCCTTCTTTTGTTTCTTTTGTATGGCTTTCAGTTTCACATGGAACTTTGCTACTAAAAGGTTATGATCAGAAAATATATCAGCTCCCGGATATGTTTTCACACCATGAATAGAATTTTTGTACCTCTTGTTTATAAGTATGAAATCAATTTGATTTCTGCAAACTTCTTCATTACAGTCTCTTGGTGATTTCCAAGTATAAAGTCTTAGTTTTGGGAGTTTAAAAAATGTGTTTGTAATAGACAGATTGTTTTCCTGGCAAAATTGTGACAGCAAATCTCCTCTTTCATTTCTTGTTCCTAAACCAAAAGGTCCAATAAGATCACCTTCACTTCCTTCACCTATTTTGGCATTAAAATCTCCCATGATGATGATAATGTCTCTGCTTTTTGAGGTTCCTATTGCTTGTGTTAATTCTTCATAAAATTTTCCTATTTCTTCTTGGTCTTTGTCGGCTGTTGGAGCATAGATTTGGATTAAATTAATATTTGTTTGTTTCGTTTGTAAATGTAGACTGATTACTCTATCTGAGATTGGTAAAATGCTTTTGACAGATTTACTAGCATACTCATCTAAAATTATTCCTACCCCATTCCTGTGCTGGCTATCAGAATTTCCCGAGTAATATACTTTCATGTTGTCAATGGTCATTTCTCCTGAGTCAGGCCATCTTGTTTCACTTACACCCAAAATATTAATTTTTAGACGTTTCATTTCTTGTATAACATTATTTACTTTGCCTGGTTGGTATAATGATCTTACATTCCAAGTTGCTATTGTTGCATTATTTTTGTATTTACTTGTGGCATTGTTCAAGGCTCTCCCCCCCGGAGATCCGAGTGGGGGAGTTGAAACTCCGGATAATTTGACATTGAACTCTGCCATGATGAGTTTTCCTGGGGATATCCATTGGATCTTTAATGCTGTGGTTTCCCGTTGCCTTCAGCATCCTATGCCGTTGACCACCCTTGGTGATTCTTCCGTCTTTAGGAGTGATTTCTCGCTCCAAGGACAAGAGGGTGCCCTTGCTCTACCAGCTCATCCGCCCTCTAGAAGGTCGTTGACTTAGTAGAGGGTTCTCCTTATCCCGGGAGAAACTCGGTCGCCAGAGCCTCGTTAGCGTAGCAGGGGATACCACGTGCCGGCGAGGTTGACATTTGTGTGGGAGAGGCTATTGGTGACGCATCCCACACCTTACCTTAAAAAAATTAAAATATTTAAAAATGGTCAAGCAACCATCACTAGACTACTTCATATGGATTGACCCATCTGTACTTCGGGCTAAATGAAATAGTTGATCTCTCTGGGTTCCAGGGTATTTACCTCTCAATTCTTGATGAATTTTCAGGTTCAAAACTCATCCATATGGAGAGCTTTGAAGGTCAGTGATCGCATCAGCTTAGCTTTCATACAATCTGGGGTTCACAATGGACACTCCCTACTGTACGGCTGTAGTGTTTTTACAACAGAATTAGCACCTGGTATCAGAATCCATTCACACAACCTCAAACAAATTTCCTAGTCTGTGACCCAACAATCTACAGCTCAATAACCACTGCTAGGCGTGGAACCTGATGGTTTTTCATCATTCGTTATATTTTCACTGATCTCCGCATTACTAGGACTTCAATTTTATTTCTCTGGATGCACAGTCATATTGTAATTTCAGGGAATGAACTTGTTGGTCAGTTAGAGGAGGAAGCTACTAAAATCAGAATTTTGGAGATTTTGATACTGGGATCAAGCTTGTGATCGACAATGTGTCTTTGATTTTGGAGGCTGGGAACCGGAGGATGGTTCACTGTAGTCACCGGAAACAAGGTATAAAAAATAAAAGATTCCACTGCTGCATGACAATCTTTCCTTTGTCTTCATTTGAAGTTTATCACCGTGTTTTTGCCACTCTGTGATGATTATTGTGTGGACTGACCAGAATTGGCACTATTTGGTGTTTAATCATAGGTCTGTACCTGCTTGAGCTCATTTGGTTTTCATTGCAATTGGAAACTACAAAAATTATGTCCAATAAGTCGACATAAAAGTTAATGAATTACATAGTTCAAATTTGAGAATGACTTGCATCAGCAAATATCTATGTAGAAGGGGATGTAGGCGGTTTAATATGAACATTTGAGTTAGCTTAGTATGTGGCTTCTGAGCCTGAGCCTTAGTGCCAGTCATTATTCCCTACAATTGGGTTTAAGAATTGTGAAAACCTGTTCACAAGCATAGTTGCCTCTCAGAATGAAAAAATATTAATGAAGCATACCGGATGGTTATAATTAAACTGACAGTATTCTGAGTGCTTCAGTGGGAGCTGTATACATCCGTAGGATGCTGAAACATCACATCACTTGGCTATGCATGTTGATTTCTTTTGTGAAGTAACTAATTGTGTAAAGGTTTAAAAAGATGAAAGTTTTCGTATGAACGCAGTGGCTATTGAGAAGAAAGACCGTTCCCTGCTGGTAAAGTTGTTTTCTCAGAATGGCATCAATAGCAGTGCTGCAATGTGGCAATAGCAGTGACAGAAACAGCTACAAACTAAAGAATATGATCACAAAATTTGAAGAAATTGGTGGATTAGGTGGTGTGGCAAAGAGAGGTAGGCAGCGCATTCCCGTGGCAATTGTTGATGAAATTGGTGTTGCTGGAGTGGACTGTGCAGCAAGTGCCTCAAATTCTGCACCTAGTGCTTGAACTGTGTCATGGGAATTGTTTCTACCCTGGTCAACAGTTCAAAAGCTTTTGCGGTGCATTTTACAGTGGTACCCTCCAAGATTCACAAATGTACTCTAAACAAAGCCTCAAGATGGTCTGCAAAGCCATGACTTTGCCCTTAATTTTTTTGGCAGGGGAATATTCTGATAGTGGATAAGGCACATTTTACTCTGCGCTGTACTGTGAAAGCAGGGCTGTGGCATACAGAGTTTTACTCCACCATGTGTTTGAAGGAACATCCATTGCACCCATCTCACGTGACTGTGATATGGTTTCACCAGCTCCTTTGTTCTTGGTCTGTTTTTCTTTGAGGGGATGATACCTTGTGGGCCTGTTAGGTGTACAGTGAAATATGCATATTATAAGGACATCCTTGTGCAACATATGATTCCTGCTTTACAAGATCGCAGCTTCATCCGCATCACTATTTTCATGCAAGACGGGGTGACCCCTACATGTCGCTTGCTAGGTAAATGATTTGCTTTGAGAAACGTTCATTAGTGATCACTTCATCACCTGACAGTTAAGAGTGTGGCCTTCCAGATCACCTGACTTAAGTCCATTTGACATCTGGTTGTGAGTCCATGTGAAAGCTCGTGTGTGTCAGTGATGTATTCAGACTCTTCGTGATGCGAAGGACAGCATACGAGGACATACTGCTCTGACTACACTGGCAACTGTCGACTGTGCTATGTTAGTAGATTCACCATGTTGTGGAGTCGGGAGACCGTGTTGAACACATGTTGTAACTTGTGACCATGTCCTAATAGAAGTGCCAGAACCACTGTTATCATGTGTTTGACGGTTTCTCCATTTTTCCTGCACTCACACCACATTCTTACTGCTTACAGCACCATATTTCCTCCTGATGGCAGAAAGTGGAACTATTATTTTTTTCCAGCATACTTCGTAAGTGCACTGATCAATGAACATACCTGCAACATTTCAGCATCTTGCGATGTCTACAACCCGTACTTCAGTGTTTGAAACACCATCAGTTTAATTATAACCACCCGATGCTTGTAAATTCGATATACTATCTCAATGAGGAACTGATGCATCTGATTCAACCTAATGATCACAAGTTGAAAACAAGTAAACTCTTATATAGAAATGTATTTTAATTTGTTTCATTGCTGACTTCATTTCAATGCTGGGAAAATATGTGACACAGTGAGCTATTAAATTGCTTACCAGTTGTATAGTCGTTGACACATCTGTGATATACTGCTTACATCCAAAGCATGATGTAGAGAACCTCTTAGAATTCCTCAAGAAGTCACATATCTGAAATAAAAACCCACTACTTAAGGAAATGTGGAGAAGCTTAAATACTTTTTTATGCCACTTGAAAGTAAAAAAACTTTCATCAACTGGAAGGTTGATTCGAACACTACACTGTTTTACTAGACATGGTCCTGTTGGAGATGGTATGCCATAGCCTTCCTCAAACCTTTGAGCTGACTTACTCAGCAAGTAATTGAGAGGACCTACAGTTTAACAGGGACTAGGAATCATGGTGCAAGTTTGTATTTTTCACATCAACAAGCATTGGCAAAAGAAAAAGGAGAGATATGTGACGTATTGAACTCAGTCTGCGGTGCAGCTCAATGTATTTTACACATTTTGGTTTTGAGTGGATAGTGCCACATGAACAGTAAAACCATAAGGTGTACAACTTTGCATCCGCCTTTAGCTGATAGATGGCGACAACGGTAAGTAGCGGTTGAAATAAACAGATCGCAGATGTCAGGAAGTTAGCTTGGACCTTGGTCAACATAACCTCATTCAGACATTAGTCTACTTTTGTCTGCATCATAAAGTAATTCTTGATTTGAAAATGTCAGTGTACGAGCCTAATTCTCGTCATTTGTGGGAGGTGTTACTATGAAGAAAACAGCGGCTGTCTCATTGAATATTCTCAAGTATGTATGGTAAGGATGCTGATAGTGAAAGAACGTGTTGTGAGTGGTTTCAAAGCTTATAGAACAGTGATTTTAATGTCATAGATCGGCATAGTGATGGAAGAGAGAATTTTTCGAAGATGCAGAATTGGAGAAATTCCTGAGTGAATACTCGCGTCAAACTCAAACAGAATTGGCACCATTAGTGGGAGTGACACAGCAAGTCATTTCAAAATGTCTCAAGGCTTATGTGTATGATTCAGGCCCATGTGAGCTGAAACCAAGAGACGTTGAACGGCGTTTGTGTGTTTGTGAAAAGTTACTTCAGAGGCAAAAAACAAAAGGGATTTCTGCATTGCATTGTGACCGGGGACGAAAAATGGGTTCATTACGACGGCCAAATCGAATATTCACGGTTCATCGAATATTCACGGCTCCAAGATCTTGCTCTGCATTTTGTGGGACCAGCTCGGCGTCATGTACTATGAGGTGTTAAAACCAAGTGAAACGATCACAGGTGCTCGTTATCGAACCCAACTAATTCGTTTGAGCTGAGCATTAAGACAACTGGCCGCAATACAGCGAAAGGCATGTTAAAGTGATTTTGCAGCATGACAAATCTTGACCCCACATTGCGACAGAGATGAAAACATACTTGGAAACATTAAAATGGGTAGTCCTACCCCACCCACCCATATTCTCCAGACATTGCTCCCTCTGACTATCACCTGTTTAGATCAATGGCGCATGGCCTGGCTGACCAACACTTCTGATCTCATGAAGAAGTCACAAATTGGATTGATTTGTGGATCGCTTCAAAAGATGAACAATTTTTTTGACGTGGGATTTGTACACTGCCCGAAAGGTGGGAGAAAGTAGTGGCCAGTGATGGAAAATACTTCGAATGATACATGTATAACCAATTTGTTTCATTAAAGTCTCAAATGTTGGGGAAGAACAGTGGAAGCAAAGTTGTACGCCTTTTATATGTACCCGATAAAATATGTTTGCAGCTCTTGCCCTTATGTGCAAGGCATAGTGCTTGTAATATTTATTGTAAAGGGTTACTTGAAAATTGCTTTGCTGTGTTAAGACTTACCAGAAATGGGCATCAGAATGTTTACGGTATTTATCTGAAATTTTTCAGTGGCCATTAATTGCATGAAGTTGTGCAGTGTAATTAAAAATATTTATGCAGTAGCTTCTACAATTCTTTCCTGTGGGTTATGTGGCAACAGATAATGTCACAAATTGATATGTGTAGTGGTGAGATGCTCAACGGCACTTCATTATTGGTATAATACCCAGTCTTGTGAAGTACATTTGAACACAGTTTTCCAAAAGCTGTCTTGAGCAGCTTTTTAGACAGCCGACACAAAAAGGAAATATTTTAGACTTTGTAGCTACTAACATGTCTGGCTGTATGACAGTGTCACTTAAGAGACAGGATTACTCATCATTATGTCATTATTGTGACAATGGTTACTGAAGTTAACAAATCCATCAAGAAGGCTAGGAGAGTGTTTTTGCTGGGAAGAGGTGTTTGCATCTCACTTAGACAATGAATGGACGTCATTTAGTTCCAGTATGATGGTCGTAGAGAGGTTATGGCCAAAGTTTAAACAGATTGTAAATTGCGCCGTGCACAAGGATGTGCTGAGGGAAGTTTACTAAGGATGGAAAAGACTCACAGTGGTTTAACCCTTTGATCGCTGTGGGTAAGTTACCATGTCATGCTCCACTGCTCCCCAGGTGCTGAGGACGTAGCCTCTGGGTTTTTCTTGAGCACTATTTATGTGTTTACATGTTCTGTTCCACCATATAAAAAGTTTAGAATATTCATCGTGCAACATGTGTGCCTTCTTCGCATGCCATCATTTGCAAAAAATGTTTCAGTATCCTGAACTGTTCACAAAATATGAATATTGTCACGACCACATGATTCACGATATGCGGGGATGGCACCAAGGTTTAAAATTTCATTGAAACGGGGAAGCTTTTGTCTGTAAATCAGCTTGGATTTAGAAAGCATTGCTCTTGTGAAACTCAGCTAGCCCTTTTCTCACAAGATATCCTGCAAACCATGGATGGAGGGCAATGAGCAGATTCCATTTGACACGGTGCACCACTGCAGACTATGAACAAATATGAGTCATTCCATGTCAAATCAACATACTTTAAATAAAAAATTTACCTCACCCTCTTAGATTTTGCTGAAAGTTGGTATACTTATGGTGGGTGCTGAAACTAAGAAAAATACCAAATTTCAATTTTTTACCTCAAACCATTCCTGAAATATGGTCATGTAAACTTTTCAAAAACTGGCCAAAAATGTGTGAACGGACTTCTTTTAAATTGCCCTAGGAGGCTGCCCTAATTGAGCTAGAGAACTGGGAAAGGTGTCATTTTGCAGCATTTTTCATGCTCTTTCCAGTGATAGACAAAAAACATATATTCTATTTAATAACCTTTTTCAAAATGGTAATTAATATTTTGATTTAATTTTTTTACAAAAAGTACATAATTGATAATTTTCAAAATATTTCCATAACTACTTCATACTGTTGTAAATCACATGGCAAAATATGAATGTGGGATGATGATGGGTTCATTGTTAAAAAAATATATATATATATATATATTCCGGACTCTTGTTTTTCACTAATGGCCCTAGTTTGACCAAACTGACCTTTAAGGTAGTATGTCAGTAGAGGACCGTATACATAGGGCTTGATGTCTGTACAATAATTCAGAGACTGGAGCCATTGTTGAGTTGATATAGTCTGCGTTGTTACCTTCTGAGGCTTTGTGTGCCTACAGCATTATTGTGCACTGTGGTTTTAGTGCAAATCAGTTGTTAACTCTGTGTTGACCAGTCTGTATCTATTATATTTAACAGTTCATTTTCAAGTAAATCTATACATTGAAGGACAGTTTATAAGTGGTTTTTGTATAAATATGGAACCAAGTAAAAAGTGCAGTGCTGTAAGAGTGCAGTGTTGTAATCCATTGAAGAAGTCAAATCATTTTATTAGAGACAGAAAAAAAAAACTGAGAAATGTCACAACATGGATGCCCAAATTATTTCCTCAAATACCAAGTGGTGCCAAGATTTGTGATAAATGTAGGAAAGATGTAACCAAATTGAAAAATACACCAGAGCCCATCAGTGATGAAAGTGTTGGAGAAGAATCTTCTGGTTCAGAGATAATCATCCGAGACGAAGACCCTGACTTCACTCCAACTTCAGTAGCTGTTAAAACATTTAACACAGCACTTCGGCAAATGCCGGGATGGTTCCTTTCAAAGGGCACGGCCGACTTCCTTCCCCGTCCTTCCCTACTCCGATGAGACCGATGACATCGCTGTCTGGTCTCCTTCCTCAAATAAACCAACCAAAAACCACAGCACTTCAAGAACTAGGTGAGTCCCCAATTGACAAGAGAAAACTAACATGTAGGCATTACGCCAAATCAAAAGTGAAGAAAATTCATCAATGACACGTAAACTTTTTGTTGCTCCTGAAACTACTTCGTCAGATACTGATACTAATGAATCCGTTCTTGAAAATCTTAAAAGAAACTTTAAAAATTCTATAAGTAGAGTAAAAAAACTAATGATTCTTACAAGTTTACCTGAAAAGTGGAGTGTCAGGAAAATGAAGGAATTTAATGCTCCTAATTAACATTGTTTGGCAGTCCAAAAGAATTTTGAAAGAGAAAGGATTTATGGAAGGTCCAAACCCAAAACCAGGAAAGTGTTTACCAACAGAAACTGTCAAAACTGTACATTCATTTTATGAAAATGATGAAGTTAGCAGGGCAATGCCAGGTATTAAAGATTGTGTGACAATTTCAGAAACAAGTGGAAATAAAACAAAAATATCAAAAAGACTTATTTTGTGTAACCTTAAAGAAGCTTACAAGCATTTTAAAGACAAGTTTCCTAACATAAAAATAGGTTTCTCTAAGTTTGCTGAGCTGAGACCAAAACATTGTGTATTAGCTGGCCGGAGTGGTGCACACACACACTGTCTGCGTGTGCACAACTCACCAAAACATAAAATTAATGATAGAAAATGCCAAACTAAATACAGTAACAAACAGCAGCTTAAACAATTATAAGCAGTGCATTGCAAAAATGCTTTGCAACCCATCATCAGTTGATTGCAACATGGGAAACTGTGAACACTGCCCAGGAGAAACTGTCATACTTAAAATTTTAAAAGAATCTTTTCATGAGAACTTATAATTGAACAAGTTCAGTTCCGACAGTGGATGTCAGTTGACCGATGTAATCTCGAAATTGTTCAGAAAACTTCTGAAGAATTCATCGATTTATTTTGTAGTACGATGTCGACTTTGATTCAGCATGACTTCATTGCCAAGCAACTTAACTCCACTAGAGAAAACCTTATGGAATCTGAATTTGTTGTCATATGTGATTTTTCAGAAAATTAGAGTATAGTTCTACAGGATGAAGCTCAGAGTTCCCACTGGACAAGAAAACAGATTACCATTCATCCTTTTGTTATATATTACAAACAGGAAGACAAAATTGAGCATATGAGTTTTATTATTGTTTCTGATTGCCTGGAGCACAATACAACTGCAGTTTACACCTTTCAAAAGAAGCTAATTTCATATCTAACAAATAAATTTCAAAAGATTCCAAAAAAGATATACTATTATTCTGATGGTTCTGCCGCTCAGTATAAAAATAAGAAAAACTTCCTGAACCTTTGCTTTCATGAGGAAGACTTCAACATAAAAGCTGAGTGGCACTTTTCAGCCACAGCACATGGGAAAGGGCCTTGTGATGGAGTAGGGGATTCAGTAAAGAGACTGGCAGATCGTGCAAGTTTGCAAAGGCGATACCAAAATCAGATCCAAACCGCACGAGATCTATTTGAGTGGAGTGGGCAGTAGATAATATCACAAAAGTTGATTTTGCATATTCCACTCAAGAAGACTACGCAGCTTCAGAAATATTCTTAAAAAGCCGACTTGGAAGAGGCTTTGACAATCAAAGGAACACAGCAATTTCATGCTTTCATTCCCAACACTACATCAAAATTAATAGTCAAATACTTCTCAGGTGATATGCAGAGTTGGGAGAGGGAAGTAACTACATCACCAGACAAACTGAAGTTACGAGATGTATCAGGCTATGTCACCACTGTATATGGCAGAAACTGGTGGCTTGGGTACATTTTAGAAAATAACGAAGAACTTGAAGTGAAAATAACTTTTCTTCATCCACGTGGACCAGCTAAGTCATTCTCTTATCCTCCACATGCAGATGTCTTGTGGGTGTCAGTTGTGGATGTTCTCACAAAAGTGAATCCATTTTCTCCGACAGGGAGAACATACTTTCTTAATGAAAGTGACGTAAACCAAACCCAGTCAGCTTTATTAAAATGTAGTATGTGAAGTTCCAAGACAATTTATTTGGAAACTGCTTTCAACTCAAAACTTAATTTTTGTCTCAGGTTAGTGTTAATGTATATTTTATAGAAAGTTGTTTCAAGATTATTGTTAGTGCCTATTGTGTTAAATTTAGCTATGTACAGATACCTGTTACTCAAAAACAAGCATTATGTATTTAATTTGTGTAATAGTTCCATTTCAAACATCGTGGACCAGAACTATTATGTAAATACTTGTACTTATTCATACTTTATTTCAGTTTGTAGTTAAATGCTCAATTTCTTGTTTTTGTTATATTGGTTAATATACTGTTAGTGAAGTTTTATGAAATTAAAATAAACAATCAACTTAATTATAAAATATGCTGATTAGTTTTGGTTTAATAAGGTGATGTTTTGATATTTCTAATACTTTTTTTACTTACCTTTCAGTGTATTTTAAAGAAATTCCTGTTTGTTAAAGGTCAATTTGTTCAAACTAGGGCCATTAGTGAAAAACAAGAGTCCGGAATAATTTTTTTTAACAATGAACTCATCATCATCATCCCAGATTTATATTTTGCCATGTGATTTACAATTGTATGAAGTAGTTATGGAAATATTTTGAAAATTTTCAATTATGTACTTTTGTAAAAAAAAATTAAATTTAAATCAAAATATTAATTAGTATTTTGAAATGATTATTAATTAGAAGCTATGTTTTTTTGTATATCCCTGGAAAGAGCATGCAATATGCTGCAAAATGACACATTTCCCAGTTCTCTAGCTCAATTAGGGCAGCTCCTAGGACAATTTAAAAAAAAAAAGTCCGTTCACACATTTTTGGCTGGTTTTTGAAAAGTTTACATAGCCATATTTCAGGAATGGTTTGAGGTAAAAAATTGAAATTTGGTATTTTTCTTAGTCTCAGTTGCCCACTATAAGTATACCAACTTTCAGCAAAATCTAAGAGGGTAAGGTAAAATAGGTGTGTTGATTTGACATGGAATGACTCGTATACGAGTATACAGAATAGGTTCCCAGGTACATGAGTGGTTCAAAGACTTCGTAAGTATTAGAACCTAGTATGTTGTCCTCAATAGCGAATGCCCGTCAGAGATAAGGGGATCTTCAGGACTGCCCCAGGAAAGTTGGATTGGACTGCTCATACACTCTTCTGCTCATTTATCTTCAGATAAATGATCTCAAGGACATGGGAACAGCAATTTATGGCAGTTTGCTGAATGGCAACTTGCTTTAAACATAGAATAATGTAAGTTAATGCAGCTTAGTAGGAAAACGATCCCTCAGTTTTTGAATTCAACATTGATTGTGTGCTGCTTGACACAGTCATATTGGTTAAATAACTAGTCGCAACGTTACAGAGCAGTATGAAATGGAACGAGCATGTAAGGATGGTAGTAGGAAAGGCAAACGGTCATTTTCAGTTTATTTGGAGAATTTTAGGAAAGTGTGGTTTACCTGTAAAGGATACTGCATAAAGGACACTTGTGTGATGCACTATTGAATACTGTTAGTGTGTTTGGCTCTCCACCAGCTTGGATTAAAGGAAGATACAAGCAGTTCAGAGGTGAGCTGCTAGATTTGTTCCCAGTGGATTCAGTCAACATGTGAGTATGACAGAGGTGATTCATGAACTCAAATGGAAATCACTTGAGGGAAATCAAATTCTTTTTGCAAAACACTATTGCGATCATTTAGAGAAGCATCATGTGAAGTTTACTACCTCAGATGTACATTAGATAGATTAGGGCTCATATGGAGGTATATAGTTGGACGCATTTACCTCACTCTGTTTGCGAATGGAACAGAGAAAGGAAAGACTAGTACTGGTACCAGGTATCCTCCACAGTGCATCGTATTGTGGTTTGCAAACTATGTATGTAGATGTAAATAAGTGGGCCAGCGACCATATCCTCCCTCCTAGAGCTGCTAGAGATGGTTGCACAAACTAAAGTTATGTATACAATAGTTACTTTTTCTCCTATATCCAATTCAGGGAAAACATGAGACGTCATTGTGTGTCTTAAGTATGTACCTCACCAATGTGAAAGGAACTGTGATATTCCTTGCAAATAGTGGGAACTGTTCTTTCCTCTGTGTGTCATAATACAGTATAATTGCTAATAAACAGGACATGATAATTTTTTTTTATATGTGCAAGAACTGCAAAAGAGGATGAAGAATGAATATACAAACAGTGAAAAAGAATTATAATTCTTACTTTCTGTTGGTCATGCATATTACTCCCATTTATCATTCAGTGCCATTTATACATCCAGCTCTCCAATGAAAACAATCAATTATTGACCAAATTATTTAATTGGGTACATCAATAATCTAATCACCAAACAGCTGCAGAACACACACATAAAAGACAATTGTAATTGGCAAGTTTTCGGAGACAGTGGCTTCTTCTTCAGTCTGAAGGGTTGAAAGGAAAGGAAGAGGGGTGAAGGAAAAGGAATGGAGAGGTCTAGGAAAAGGGGTAGATTTCAGGAAAGTCACCCAGAGCTGTGGGTCAGGCGAGACTTACTGTACGGGGTGAGAAGGAAAGACTGATTGTTGGGGACTGCATTGGATAACATTTGAAAACCTGAGAGCTTAAAGGTTGAAGACAAGGTAATATGCAGACAGAGATTACTGATTCAGCATCATGCATGAGTTAATAAGAGTGAAAAGCTAAGTGCATTGTATGCAACTGATGTGGGAGGGTGGGTGGTAAAAAATAGATGGGAAAGACAATGGAAGTTGTAGAAAACTAAAACGGAGTGAAGCAAATAGCAGTTACAATGAAGAAATGCTGAGACAGAAGAAATTAATGTAAATTAAGGCCAGGTGGGCGGCAAGAACCTAGGACACATTGTAGTGCTAGTTCCCACCTGCGGAGTTCTGAGAAACTTGTGTCTGGGGGAAGAATCCAGGTGGTGCATGTGGTGAAACAGGTCACGAATGTCATGTTATAGAGCATGTTCTGCAACAGGATATTGAGAGTTGCCTACTCCCATTCATCTTATTGATAATTTGGTGGTAGTCATGTCGATGTAGAAGGCCGAACAGTATTTATATGACAGCTTGGTATATGACGTTGTTTCACAGGTGGCTCTCCCTTTGATGATATATGTTTTGCCAGTTACAGAGCTGTTATAGGTGGTGGTAGTAGGGTGCATAGGACAAGTCTTGCAGTGAGACTGTCACAGGCGTAGGAGCCATAGGATAGGAGGATGGATGCAGAAGGACCATAGGGTCTGAAAAGAATATTGCAGAGTTTTGGAGGGTGACTGAAAGCTATTCTAGGTGTGGTGGGCAATATTTCAGACAGAATAGATGTCATTTCAGGGCTTGATTTTAGGAAGTCATGGCTCTGTTGAAGTAGCTGATAAACACATTCCACACCAGGATAATACAGAGTCACCAATGGTGTGCTCTGGACTACTACTTCACCATTGATGGGCAGACATAAAGACAGATCAGGGGTACAGCTATGGGAACCAGGATGGCTCCTTCCTATGTCAACCTTTTCATGGGTCACTTGGAGGGGGCTTTCCTGAGATCCACGTCGTCAGCCCCTGGTTTGGTTTAGTTGCATTGATGTCATCTTTACCATATGGACTCATGGTGTAGCTGACCTGCTAAAATTCCTTGAATCTCTGAATAACTTCTCCAAATTAAATTTCACATGGTCCTATTCAGAAACCCATGCCACTTTCCTTGATGTTGATCTCGTCCTCACCGAAGGCCAGCTTCACACTTCCGTCCACATTAAACCTACCAACAAACAACAGTACTTAAATTGCCATCTTTTCCATGTCAAACATTCCCTCCCATACAGCTTTGGTATCTGAGGCAAATGTATTTGTTCGGATGCAGACTCTTTACAGCAGTACACCACCATTCTCACCTCAGACTTCCCTGCATGTAATTACTCCACCAGCTTAGTTAAAAAGCAGATTTCCCGTGCCATCACATCCAATCCTGGTACTGCTGATCCCTTCACAAAACAACTTTGGATCACACCATTGGTGACTCTGTATTATCCTGGTCTGGAATGTGTTATCATCTACTCCGACAGGGCCATGACTTCCTAAAATCGTGCCCTGAAATGAGATCCAGTCTGTGTGAAATTTTGCCCACCACACCTAGAATAGCTTTCCGCCGCCCTCCCAATCTTGGCAATATTCTTGTCAGACCCTACGCTTCTTATGCACCAATCTCCTACACTATGGCTGCTACCCCTGTGACAGTCCCCAGTGCAAGACTTCACCTATGCACCCTACTACCACCACCTAAAACAGTCCTGTAACTGGCAGAATGTATGCTATCAAAGGGAGAGCCACCTGTGAAACAACACGTCATATACCAGCTGTTATGTAAACACTGTCTGGCCTTCGACATCAGCATGACTACCACCAAATTATCAATTAGGATGAATTGGACCTAGGCAGAGGGTGTATAATGGCAATTCTCAATATCCTGTTGCAGAGCATACTGTACAACATGACATTTGTGACCATGGCGCCCGTTTCACCACACACACCATCTGGACTCTTCCCCCAAACAAACATCTGGATTCTTCGCCTCAGCATTTCTTCACTGGAACTGCTATTTGCTTTACTCTCTTTTTAGTTTTCTACAACTTTCATTGTCTTTCCCATCTATTTTTCACCCCCCACCCCCCCTCCCACATCTGTTGCGTACAATGCACTCAGCTTTTCACTCTTATTAACTCATACATGATGTTGAATCAGTAATCTCTGTCTGCATATTACCTTGTCTTCAACCTTTAAGCTCTCAGGTTTTCAAATGTTATCCAATGCAGTCCCACCCCATACAGTAAGTCTCGCCTGACCCACAGCTCTGGGTGACTTTCCTGAAATCTACCCCTTTTCCTAGACCTCTCCATTCCTTTTCCTTCACCCCTCTTCCTTTCCCTTCAACCCTTCTGTCTGAAGGACGAGCCACTGGCTCCGAAAGCTTGCAATTACAAGTGTTTTTTATGTGTGTGTTCTGCCACTACTTGGTGAGTAGATTTTTTATTTATCCAATTAAATAAACTTGCCAGTGATAATACCTCAGAATTGTGGGTTTCAAAGTTTTCTTCACAGTTTCTGTATTACAGATTGGAGGAGGCTCGGAAAAAGCATGAATGTCTACCATGGCAAACTTAATTTTTCACAAAGTAGTTACTATTTCAATATCAGTGCTTTATTGTATAGAATCTTAATTATCACAGGAGCTGTATCAGTATAGGGTATCACATAGTTGTTCTCATGAGCGTGTTAGCTTAGCTTGAATGCAACAGAATTGGACCAACAGTAGTATCGTACAATTGATAACTTTCTCATCACATATACTTTACTGTATGTTCCACATATGAACTACCACGTTTGCTGCCTCTGTTGCGTTTGCAGGGCAGATATTAACTTTTTCTCATGTTTTACTCTGAAGTTTAGAAAAAACACATTCTCTCTTACTAGCCAAACTACCAATATCGGATCCATAATCCAGCCTACTTAGAGATAGAATGTTGATATGTGTTTCAGAAATTTATCTTCTTTTTCACAAAATTCTTGATTCCTGACACAATGTCTGCTAGTCACAGTGCATCTTCAAGAATGTATTTCTGACATTTTGAATGCTTCTTACTCATGTTTACATTGATTCTTCTTCTTCTTCTTCTTCTTCTTCTTCTTATGATGATGATGATGATGATGATGATGATGATGATGATTAAATGAATGGAAAATAAAGAAATAACTTCTGAACAGAAAAAAACTCTGTTGAGTTTGATCTGCATTGCCAAACTAACTGAATGGTAATGTTATCCATGGTATAAATAACTAGGGAGTAAACTGGTGTCATAAAATGCATTACTTGAATTTATATCATAGTTAGCCTATTCCACAAATATCTGTTTCTGGTGTTTTAACATGGTTTGTCAGTGACCTTAGATACAAAAGATAAGGGAATGCAGATGTCAGTTGTACATTGAAGACCTCTGTGATTGTAAAGAGAGTCCAGAAGTACTGTCTGTAATGACCTCAATGTTGATGTGACGGTAAACCCAATCTTCCTTCCTTCCTTCCTGCCAAAGGGAATGCTGTATGAGAAATATTGACCAATGAAGGAAATGGGAAAACTTAGAACACGCATAAAAAAACGAGAGAAATAAATACGAGAGTTAGTTTCGTGGGTTGACATAGTTGAAAGTAAGGAAGACTTCATAACTGTTAATTGAAATATCCTCCCTGATCTGCTCTTGACACTCTTTCGGTTCAGATTAAATAGAACAAAGATGGAAGGGATAAAAATAGTATAAAGGAGAACAGTTATCAGCGTAACTCTCTCTCTCTCTCTCTCTCTCTCTCTCTCTCTCTCTCTCTGTGTGTGTGTGTGTGTGTGTGTGTGTGTGTGTGTGTGTGTGGGGGGGGGGGGGGGTAAAGGGAGGGGGGGGTAGTGCAGGGGGTTAAAAATCGCAAGTGGACATGTAAAGTATGAATTAAAGATGTTCTTTAAAGAAAGAGTAGAGAATAAAGGTTAAGGAACTGCCCAGATAAATGCAGAACTTCTTCTGAAGTTAATTTTACTCTGAAAGAAACCATATAATGAGGACATAGTAAATATAGAATATTTGAAACAGCTGTTCAAAGTATGTTTATATAGTAGGGGTGGGAATCCCAAATAATTGTTTTAGAACATGGAAATACATTCAACTTTTTTAGATGGCCCTTATTACTTTGCCAGCATTCTTCAACAAATCTTTTATATAAACCAACATCGCGCTAAGACATATAATAAAAGTAATCCAGTACACCATCAAAGATTTATATAAAAATATTTGATGAAAATCATTTACAGTGTAATGTGGGCTTAAGTGCCAAATTAGCTGTTTCTAAGGCAACTGGTATTGTTTGCTAGAATAATGCAGTACTTGCTTTTTGAAATGAAATGTGCTAATGGATTGTTTGCAAAAGTGAAGTAAAACAAGGATAGTTGTAATTTAATTGCACTTGTGAGCATGTTGGCTTACCCAGAGACACCATAGAGGAAATAAAGTGTGTTAACAATAATTTTGTGTGTGTGTGACTGCATTCCTCTTGTGTTCCAGTATGAAGTTCACGAATCCCCGTGTTCTGTCATGCCTGCACGTCTTCTGTGAATCGTGTATCGATAAGTTACTTATTGATGAGTCTGGAGATTCTGGAAAACGGGACAGTATTGTTACATGTCCGAAGTGCAAGCAGGAAACAAAAATAGTAAGTTATAATGTTATTTATTAAGGAGAGTACTTCTTTTTTAAATCACATGTTCCTATAAATTAAACATATTTATATGAAACAATGGAAATTCAAGGCTGCAATAATACTATGAAAAGGATAGATTGCTACTCATATATAGTGGACATGTTGAGTCGTAGACAGGCAAAACAGAGAAACTGTTAAACAAGTCACTTTCTGACTTACACACACACACACACACACACACACACACACACACACAGAGAGAGAGAGAGAGAGAGAGAGAGAGAGAGAGAGAGAGAGAGAGAGAAACTGTTAAACAAGTCACCTTCTGACTTACACACACACACACACATATATGCAAATGATGCAACTAACATACACATGGCCACTGTCACAGGCTGCTGAAGACAGTCTGGCCTCCGCAGCCTGAGACAGTGATCATGTGTGTGTGTGTGTGTGTGTGTGTGTGTGTGTGTGTGTGTGTGTTGCATTTTCGCCGCGCGGACTGTGCGGCTGGTCCCGGTGGAGGTTCGAGTCCTTCCTCGGGCGTGCGCGCGCGTGTGTGTGTGTGTGTCTCCTTAGGATAATTTAGGTTAAATAGTGTGTAAGTTTAGGGACTGGTGACTCTCGTAGTTAAGTCCCATAAGATTTCACACACATTTGAACATTTGTTGTCTTTCCTTTACACCAACCTCATCTAATCATTCCAAAAATGTGCCTTTTTAGTGTGTGTAGTTGTTGCAACTCTATAATGTCGGGTTTGAACAGGAAAGTCTTCAAAATATGCTATCGCAAAACTCTTGTTCTATTTCCATGTGAAATATCTGCCATAGTGCATTATCTGGATGAAAAGTATTATTTCAGCACTCCACAAAATGCTTTCACCTCTGCCTGCACTCCCATCATTGTAGGGCTGTTCTCCCTCTCCACACATCCCGTAGGTGTGCTCATTTTACATGTGGTAGTGTGGTGTGATGGCTGCACTGGCTATTGGGTAACTTAACAAGTCTCTAGTCAAAAAGAGTTCGGTAGCTGGAAATGGGCGATGTTTTCTCGATTACGACTGAGCATATGCTTTGATACTCGATGTTTGAATTTAAAAGGTTGATGATTGATATTGTCGCTGAATACAGTACATTGGGAATACATTCAAAAGGATGAGGCAGTTAAGAGTGGCACAAGAAAAGGTGATGGCTGGGCCCCTTCGTCATGTATTGGCTCGGTCCGGAACACTTCGCGTTGACTGTCTTGTTTTTCCATTACTGCTGCTACCTGGCAGTAGTTGTACCATAATTGCGCAGTGAAGCCAAATGTGAGTTGTGTTGGCAACAGTTCGTGGATTACATCAGCATTTCCTCTCTCACGTGCCCCCTCTCCACAGTTGCCTAAAAAATTCCCTTAACTCTGCCACCACCTGTGGTGGGAACCATCTGTCTTTTGTCACTTACAACTTGTTCAGTTACATTGAATGTCAATAGGAAGAAAACGGGACAGAGTCAAGCGAGACATCGAGTAATATATAAGAATCAAGGTAAACCTTACAAGGAAGAAATGTAAAATCAGGGAATTTTTAGCATTGATCACAAGGGTTTTTCACAGGGGCTATGCATGTATGGTGTAGAATTGCGAAAAACGTAATATGGAGGTTCCACGTTAATTGGATGGAGGTTTTAATGTGATTTTTAGTGGGTGGCTCATCTTTTTAGTTCTGTGATCAACCAGCTCTCTTACTGACTTTCCCTGTTTTATTTATTCTTTTAACATGTGACAATGGTATGACTAGATCTGGTGGCCCTTGTATGTGGCATTTTCTATTGCCGTGGCTGTCATTATATTGCCTTCAGTTACTGTTTTAGCAAGAATACACTTCATTCACTACCATCATGATCTTGTGAAAGAGCACTGATGATAAAGTTGTTTAGCACCCAACAATTTTAAATCTTTCCATCCATTCAAGCTTCAGAAGAATTATACTTTAATTTGTGGGGACATAACTCTGTGGAGTCACCTTGAATGAACCTCTCTGGACCTGCAGTTAATTCACTCTGATCAGTGTTCGTGACAGTATGCTTTGTATCTTGTATGACCATAAAACATATTTGTAGGGAATCGTGTGACCTATTAGTTGGTGTTAACTACGATTCCAAGTACTGTACTTACTACAGATTTTTGACTTGTGCCTGCTTATGGCTGAAAAAACAGCACTCGAAGATATTACTTTTCATGCACAGTGTATATGCTCGAATGTGACAGTGGGTAAACAGAAAGTAAAATTACCTTTTATGTCAATAAAATACAAGTGTAATTATGAAGAAATCAATTTCTAAGGAATAAGCTCTAATGAAACAAATATAAATCCATGCCTACTTACGGATGAAATTACTCCAGAAAGGTTTTTTTAATTTATTCCTGAAGAAATATCAGTCATTGTCATTTAGGACATTATTGGAAATATTGTTGAATATGCTGCCAAGACATTGTTAGACCATGGTTTTAAATCTTGCACTGTCTGGAACGAATGTCCTTAAAGCTTCAGGATCTATATAGTCAAATTTTAGACTTGTGTGTACTTAGGGTTGAAATGACCCTCCAAAAGCTTTTATAAATGTATTACTGATTTCTTTTTTCTTAATTGTTATTGAAAACAATAATGAAAATACGGCCAAAAATGTTTTTACACCATTGTTGAAGGAATATATTTGCCTTTGAACGGTCAGTTCCTTTTTAACTGCATAGTGGGTTAGCTTGCTCTTTGACAGTTTTGTGACTGACGTAATTTGTGTTTTATGTGTTTTGTGAAGCAAACCAAGAAGTTGTGGTCGAGGTTGCACTGACTGTCATAAGTCTTCACCATTTTACTGTGGTGAAGTCAGCTTAAGCCAGTGAAAAAAAAGTAATTGTTAGACAGAGCTTGTAAAACTTAAATCTCCACATCACGTTGCAGGAGATGAACAAATTTGTTCATACCATAATGCTCTGCTGGTGGTAAAATTCCAATCTCTGCAAAATATCTGCTCTAATCCATTTGGTAAGAAGAAATCTAAAGTTAAAATGGGTTTATATCCAGTTAGCATTGCTCATGTTGAAAAGTTGAAATTGTTGACTAATAGTTTTCAAGTCTGGCAGTACATTTTGTCTCAGATATAGACAAGGATTTGCTCATAAGAAATTATAGCCCCAGGATGAGTAAGAATCAACATCTAGGTGTTATATGGATGCAGTTGATGCCTGCTTGACAGTGAATGCTTCACTACCAACTCCTGAAGATTCGCCTTTAAAGCTTCAATAAATTAGCAAACGTGATGCAATGTATTAACATAAGGCAGAAATTTCAGAAAGTACAGGGTGCAGTCACAAAGTCTATAGCAGCAGCTGCTGGTGTGGACTCTGCTGATGAGAAAACACATGGTAAAGCAATGCCAGAAATGTAAAGATACGGTTATTTTAATTAATGAACTAAAAATTAAAGTATATCATTCAAGTCATTCTGGTAAAGTTCAAATTTTGACCCTGACTTCTGGCAGCTGGAGTATAGATGAAACAGAAAAGGTATTTAGTATTTCCGCAAGAGTGGTGAATCAGGGCATCTTGGCAGTACCTGCAAAATGGTATGGACAAAGTCTCTCTGATAAAATCAAACATTAAGTTCTCAGCTGTGCCTGGCAAAAATGATTGCATTCAGTAACATTGGGTGGTGAAAAAGTTCATACACAGAAACACCTCCTACCTTGATATTTGAAAGAAATGTTCGTCTTCAGTTGTAAGCAACATGGCAGTGATTGGGCTTCTTGCAGTTTCGCCATTGCAGACCAAAATGGGATATTGCAGTTGGTGCTGATGCTGCACACTATTTGTGCGTGTGTGTGTTGTACGAGGTCTGTTCAAAAAAATTCCCGAATCCACAAAATTTTTCTACTCTTACCTTTTACTTATTGTGCATGGTCTCCATGGAAATACTCTCCTCCAAAATTGATACACCACCCCCAATGCCGTTTCCACATCCAGAAGCAGTTTTGGTACGCCTCTTGCTGGATTGCGTGAAGTGCCATCTGCGAATTCTCTTTTATTTCGTCTACTGTTGCAAATCTTCATCCTTTCAATGAGGCTTTTAACTTTGGAACTAAAAAAAAGTTGGCAGCGGGCTAGGTCTGGAGAATACAGAGGATGAGGCAACACAGTGATTTCAGTTTTTGTGCAATAGTCATACACCAACCAGGGATGAATGTACGGGTGTTTTCCTTTGATGCAAGAGCCATGAATTGTCTCACCACATTCCAGGCTGTTTACTTCTCACATTTTCTCGCAGGCGTCGCAACGCATCCTGATAGTACTATCACTTAACAGTTTGTCTCTGTGGCACAAATTCATGATGGTGAACTAATCCTTCACCTCAGAGGAAACTATCAGCATGGCTTTGATATTTGACCCGACCTGATGAGCTTTTTTTGGTCTTGGAGAATCTTTCCCAACCCTTTGTAAAGACTGAAACTTGGTCTCAACATCATAACTGTAGACCGCATTTCACCACCAGTCAACTATTTCTCTTAAGGAGCATCTCATTCTCATTTGCAAGATCCTAAAGCTCTTCAAAGATTGTGAGGCAAAGATCTTTCTGGTCTTGACTCATTAGCCGTGGGATGAACTTTGGTGGCAACACGATGCATTTCAAGAAGCTATGTCAAGATTTCATGACATGATTCAACTGAAATGTTACATTCTTCAGCAGTCTCTTGGACAGTCAGTCTTGGATTGGCATGCATAATTGCGTTGATGTTTGACACGAGCATCGTTGGTAGATATCAAAAGGTGTCTTGAATTGGGGTCACCTTTAACTTGGGTCTGGCCATTTGTAACCATGTGTACCATTTGTAACACTGATTACAGCTTAAGCAGTTATCACCATGGGCTTCCTGAATCATGTGGTGTGTCTCACCCAAGGTTTTATTGAGTTTCATGCAAAATTTAATGCAGACACATTGCTCCTCTAACTCTGCCATCTCAAATTCGCAAACTGTGCGACACAGCATTCTACTCGAACAGCACTGAACAATAGCTAACAGACATACAACAGTGAAACTTCCAGCAGTTACACACAAACACAGGTGTGTGTAGGGATGCCAACTGCATTTCACTCCAACACACCATTGGCATGGAATTTTTTGAACAGACCTTGTGCATCAAAATGCCAAAATTATGTGTGCTGCAATATTGGTCAAGGAGGATGCTGACTGAAAGGAACTAGGCTCATCAAGAAAATGTTCTGTTTGAAATGAAAAGACTTTATGCTGCAGTGCTGTGGACTGTGTCCTCAAAAACTTGAGAGGGAAGCTTATTTGGTGGCTGTTTTCAAAGACTGTGACCCAGAAACGATAGAATACTAACAGTGGGTTCATACTGACAGGGATACACTGGACACATCACACAACACTAGACAAGTTTGTAGAAGAACTGATTCTATAAACTCATATTCTGACTAGCCACCATTTCATTTCAGAATACAAAAGTTCATATCTGAGGCACCTGAAGAAATAAAATCTTGCAGATTATTTTGGTGGGAACTTCACTTGTCATTCAAGCTACTGTTAAAGGGTTTCATTGGAGAAGAGCTAAGCCATATTGCATCAATTTTTGGTTTACTTTGGTGGAAAAAAACTACACAGTATCTGCGTCTGTATTATTAGTGACGGCCTTCATCATTATACCATTGCAGTTAATGCGTTCGTAATGAGGCTGATTAAATATTTGAAGATAGAAGAAATCGAGCAGCAAGCATATTCACTGCTTTAGTGAGGGCTCTGCTGTCCAGTACAAGAATTTTAACAGTTTATGTCTCCATAAAAAGGATTTGGTTTCTCTGCTGAGTGGAATTTCTTTGCAACCAGCCATGGAAAATCTCCTTGTGATGGAACTGAAGGAATAGTTAGAGAGACTGGCTGCTCATACTAGTTTGCAGAGGCCTTTAGATAACCAGATTTTGGCACCTCTTGAACTGTTTCAGTTCTGCACTGATATTTTAGTCATAATTTTTTAAAAAATAGTTACACAGAAAGAAACTGAGCAAATTCAGTTTGATCAGGAAAGGTTTGCTAAAGGCCACATAGTTGTGACTGGAGGAAATCACCTGTTGATGTCCATTGGTTTAAACAGGATCAGAGTTAGCAGAGTTTCCAATGACGCTGCAGCAGTCACAGTTAAAACAATTGACAAAATCCAGCTTTTTCAACAACAGTGTTAAAACCTGAGCAGGATGTCACTTGCATGTATGGAAATGCTTGGTGAGTGTGAAATGTATGTAAACAGGGTGGTGATTCTTATGGAAAACATGGAATTCTCAGGGAATTACATTTTACTTGCAAAAATCAGGGAGACCGGAGGCAGCTGCAGGAATTTCATAAAATCTTGGGGAATTCTGTATTTTTAACCTAGCATTAAAATTGAATTTTATTGTGTTCTATAAATCACAAATTTTAAAATGCTTAATATTTCATTAAATGTGTTAATTATATGAATATTATTCCACATAAAGTATCGGTTTAAAAACTGCGGTTAAACTCCTACTTATGGCTGAGAGGAAAGAAAAGTAATTATCGTGGTATGCTGCCACCCCCTCCTCACCATTAATTTCCATTAATTTATCAGGAGCTTAATGACACCATCTTCCTCCTCATACCTAGAATTCTCAGGAGTTGTTTTCCCCAAGTTTGAGTAGCCATCCTGGTAGATTCCATTGAGGGGAGGAGAACCTTGGTCAGCTTTATGCATCCCTGTGCTCTCCCCCATTTCTTCCAGTGATCACCTACTAAAGATATTTTCTGGGTTCCAAAGCAGCATATATCTAAAATCATGAAAGCACCGTAAAGGAGCTCAGGAAGGCAATATATTTACTCAGAATCTGAACAAGACAGTATTGGCAATTATTATTCCAGTTGCACAGTGCGTGTAAAAGTTGTAACTTTCTGGATTTTAATTTGGTTTATTGCTTGAAAAATAACTACACTTGTATTTTTAAAATTTGTTTCCACTGATTTTAGTTTCTGTTTGCTCTTCAATATCACAAAAAGTAACAACTTCAAGTACTGTTTTCCACCCATAAGCAGGCAGAGTTCAAAAATGAAACTATATAGCTTCTGAAGCTTAAAAGAACATTCTTTGTAGATATAGCAACATAAAAAATATTAAAGAACATACGATTACGATACAGACCACCAAAACTACCTGATTTATGCCAGTGAAAATGTTTACACCAAATTTGCAGGCGGATGTATTGCGATAGAGAAGGACAGAGGCTATTTACAAAAAGCACACAGCAGAGTGGATGTGTGTGATACTATAAATTCTAGGCTGAATTTGAAGGAGTGCAACTGTCACCAGATGTATGTAACTGTCTGTTTAGCACAAACAGTTGTTTTAAGTGTGCAAAAGCAGGGGCTTGGAAGGTAAAAGTATCTTTCATAAAATATATCCAAAGTTGGCGGCTTTGCCTCCATGAAATTCTATGAAATTAATAAGAAAGAGCCAGAATCTTTAAGAAAAAGAAAAGTGATTTTGTGTGTGTGTGTGTGTGTGTGTGTGTGTGTGTGTGTGTAGGTGGTGGACGCAAATAAGCAACCTTGAGCTTCACTGCCCATAATGCTGTCAACTTAGCTATGCCCTCAACGTGGCTTCCTGGCCACCAATAATGGGCTGTCTAAAGACTGTATCTACAATTTTCCGTATTTGATATTTTAACTGTAACAAATTTTATCAAAACGACACGCTTTTGAGAGATCATCATTGTGCTGTAGCGTTGAAACGGTGTACTTTCATAACACACACCTAACAATCATAAAAACATCAAATACAGGAGGCCATTATATGCCGATTTGTAGTTTCCTGTTATTTTCATAACAAATTGTAATGAAAACGATAAAATGGAGTGTTTTCAAGAGATCGTCACTTTCCTGATGTTTTGAAACAGCTTATATTGTGAAACAACTGTATATATACTCTGTTCATCATAAGAATAAACCTTATGTAAACATTACACCATGTATGCTTCTGCGTTTGCTTGAGTCTCATTGGATTTTGTTTCATTTGGAGTGGAAATCAAGCTGTGTCCTGTACAGTCAAGTACGATCATAGGGATACACTCTATGCTGTGTTACACGCACATAGACTGAGCGATTACGCTGGCCAACAGCTTTACTGGTGCATTAAACTTTGACAGCACTGGCCAGCCAGCAGTCCAACTAAACTGCAGTGGTGTGAGGAGTTGCAGTTCGGATGTAAAAGGAGACGATCAAAGAAACAATTTAGCTTCGAATGCCATTTTTAAAAAGAGTGAAACAATAATCGGCAAAATTCCAGCACTACCGCGTGGTTCTTAGTTGGCCAAACGGGAAACATAGAATGCTCTTGTGCTCCAACGAAGGTATTAATTACGGTCAGTCGTCAGGTAATCTCTTAGCTCCATCCTTACCCAAATCTGAGAAATATGTTTCAGTTCTGGAATTGTCATCTGCTACGTTGATAATGAGTCAGTCAACAACAGAATCCATGAAGCCAACTAGAAACTGCATTTTCTCCTCTTCTTTTATGACGTGCCATTCTGTATCCCGCCAGCATTTGACTGTGCCGTGAAAAAGCTGCGAGTGTCAGTTCCAGTGTGTCTGGCAGCTTAACAGTCTTGTTATTTCTTGTACCAAATCCCTTAATGTGGCTATCAGTTCTGTTTGGTTCATATTGTAATGGTACAGTGAAAAATGTAAAAATTATGCAGCATTTGTGTGCTGTGCTTGATGCTGTGAAAATAATTGTTTTTTGTTTCTACGACACTCGTCGACACCTGTGGTATAAAACAATGGACATAGTTCAAATAATGAGTATATTTGGTTTTTCATTTTTGCCTCACAAAATTAAATGGTTATGTTTTCTTAATTTAAGCAACCTTTATTAACAGTCTTCCATAAAATATCGATAATTAAGAATTTATATTTGAAATGAAAACAAGAATTTCGCGTGCAGTATGTAATTAGACACAAGACGACGTCCATTATTCATATAAAAATGATGACAAATTATACAGTTACGAGATGTAGGTATTTCAAATTGAAGAAGAAAAAAAATAATGATGTAGGTGAAACTTGAACCAGCAAATTAAGAACTGGTATGACCTATCTCTCTACTACACTACAGATTCCGCTGTAAATGAAATGTGAGCTTAGGTCACTACTGTATATAATACAGTCCCTTGGAAAATTTGAAAGCCGATTATCTCTCTAAATTTACAAATAACATTAAGAACAACATATTTCCTGGCACTTTTTAACCGTGTTCCATGCGCGTGTTTCAGTATGGAAGTGTAAGCAGCCTCAGCCATTTTCATATTGTGTATTAACGGCATGACAATCGGAGTACAACAGTGGATAGGCTGTGACTGTACACAATTTTTGAAATAAAAGCTACATAACTAAAGCGTGATTAGGAAATACGTTGATGGTTGTTAATATATTTGAATATCTTAAAGTGTCTTTTACCATAACTTAGTAATAATATATCTAGTACATAAGTAGAACCTACTTCTAAGAGCGTAACAAGACCACTGTAGGTGTGCTACGGCTTCTGACCAATCATCGCGTTTGTGTACATCAGGTTTATTCTTATGGTAAACAGAGTATAGTGTATTCTGTGACGAAGACCCACCAACTGTGTAGTTTAACTCAACACAATATGGCGGCTCCTCTGATCTGCTTGTCATGTAAAATGGTCATCTCATTGGCTACATTGCTTTCCACTAGGCAAAAATCTGACATGCCACATTCTTCCATTTGCACTCATGTCATGTGAGAGGATGGCTTTACTGTTGTATACCTTCAGATCATTTTATGCTATTTTTGACAAGTGTTTCTCCTTTCTTTGTACCTCCCATTTTCTAAATATATGTGCTGTTTCCCACTAAGGATATGTATTTATCATTCTCAAATTTTTGTCCATTCTGCCAGTTTTTTGTTGATCGATCTGATATTTGATTTGTTGTTTTGCGATAGTTGTGTATAATTGTATGTTTGTCCATCATGCTTACTCTGCTTTTCAGGAACCACGAAGCATGGTACTCAGTGGTTACGACACATACTTGCAATTGAGAAGACAGCAGCTTGATTCCCTCAGTGACCACCGAAATTTAGATTTTCTTTGGCTTCCATAAATTACTTAAAGCAAATGTTAAGATATATTTGGAAAGCACATAGTTGGTTTCCTTTATAAGTGTGCGCTTGTCGTCCATCTATAATAAACTCATCATTGACAGATATTAAACCTTAATTTTCCTTCTGGAATTGAGTGTGATGTTGCAGCGGCTAATACATAGAACCTATACACCCAATTTGATTAAGATTGTTTGTAGTTCCTTAAATCACTCCAGGAGAATTCTGGGCTTATTCTTTCATAAGTTGGCCATTAAATTTCATGCCTCATCCTTGTCCTGTCCAGGCTGTTCTTCACCCGTAATAAACATGACTTGAAGATGATGTTACACCTTGAAATTCCTTCAGTATTCTCTTAATACGAACATTTCTTAATTGTGTAAAAATTCCTCATTTCTTTTTTATAAACTAGATTTTAACTTTATGGAAGATCTCTTCAACTTTTATAGTCCTGTCTTCCTCAGTTGCGTGTAATATTACAGTATATTAATAATTTTTACTTATGGACCATCTGACAGCAACTGAATAAAACACAATTTTAGTGCCATACGCGTTTCGCCTTTATTTTCTGCAAGGCATCATCAGTGTCCTGGAATATGTACATATGTTAGCTATTTTATTTACATTTTTGTCATTGTGCCTATAGGTTATAAACAGTTCTGGTGGTTGGTATTTCCTATTAAGTAGTAATGTTTTGAACTGTACTTACAGGTTGCGTGGACAATTTCTACATATTACGCTCCTGTTGCACTTTTGGTGTTGTTCTTCTTCTTATGAATGCCAATTTGCGGTTTTTTTCCCAATTCCACAACACAATGCACTGAACGCTTGTTTTAAAGCAATGTTTTGGTTTCTGTTACCGACTGTCAAATGTTTTACCAAAGATCGAATGTTATTGCCAAACTTATGAGTGTAACTATTGAAGTATTGTGGTCTGTTCGTGTATGCATTTGTGTGTGCGTTTGTGTATGTGTGTGAGTGTTTTTTGGTGTGATATATATATATATATATCTCTATTATAACCAATAGAGGGAAACATTCCACGTGGGAAAAATATATCTAAAAACAAAGACAATGTGACTTAACGAAAGCGCTGGCAGGTCGATAGACACACAAACAAACACAAACACACACACAAAATTCAAGCTTTCGCAACAAACTGTTGCCTCATCAGGAAAGATGGAAGGAGAGGGAAAAACGAAAGGATGTGGGTTTTAAGGGAGAGTGTAAGGAGTCATTCCAGTACCGGGAGCGGAAAGACTTACCTTAGGGGGGAAAAAAGGACGGGTATACACTCGCACGCACACACACATCCATCCGCACATACACAGACACAAGCAGACATATTTGAAGTTGATAACAGCTCTTATTGGCATTCCGTCTTTATGTACTTTCGGTTGACTGCGGAGTGTTGGTGCTTGTGGGTTTTTCTGTGTTAAGTAGTATTTCTGTTTGTCTGTGAGTGTGTGTTCAATGTTTTTCAGTGTTCGTTTCACATTTGCCTGGAACCGTGTAGTTGGATCTGACTTCAGTTTTTGTATGGCGTTGGTGTTTATGTATTCCTTGGTTTTTGTGATGTATTGCTCTTTATCCATGAGTACTGTTACATTTCCCTTATATGCTCTTGTTATTAATACGTTATTGTCTGTTAACTTTTATTTTAACCTTTTCATAGTAGCTGCTTCTGTTTGGTTGTCCTTATTGTGTGTCTGCTGTGTTTGTTATATTATGCCTTTTATTTCTTCTTTTACTAGTTCTCTTGTCAGTCCTATGTTTATTTCACAATTATTTTGTTGTTCTTCACGTGTAAGGATGTGTTCGGTTTCTATTATGAGATTTTCTATGTATTGATTGTTCACTTTGCTATTGGTGCAGTGTTTCAAACCTTTTTCCAAGAGCATTTTTTCGTTTTCGTGTAGTTCTGTCTCTGTTAGGTTAACTAAACGTGGATGGAATGTGTGTTGGTGTTCATGTGGTTTCACATTTAAAATGTAAATGTGTTTTTGCGTCTTTTTTACTGTTAGTTTCATTATCTTCTGTTTACGTTTGGTTTGTAAATGTTTCGTTGCTGTATATGTGTTGTGTTCAGTTTTTTCTACTAGTGCCATGAAAACTGCGGCGTTTTCTACGTTTCTTGCCAATTCTAGATGAGTCTCATAGAGCATCATGTTTAGGTGCTGTTTTTTCGAATTGCTGGCTGGCTTAGGTGTGATTGAAGGGTTTGCCCAGGCTTATATGCTATTTTGAAGCCCTGTCTCTTTAGGATGTTTGCAACTCTGTGTGTTAGTTTATGTGGGTAGGTCATTGCTTTAAAACAAGCGTTCAGTGCATTGTGTTGTGGAATTGGGAAAAAAACCGCAAATTGGCGTTCATAAGAAGAAGAACACCACCAAAAGTGCAACAGGGGCGTAATATGTAGGAAATTGTCCACACAACCTGTAAGTACAGTTCAAAACATTACTACTTAATAGGAAATACCAACCACCAGAACTGTTTATAACCTATAGGCACAATGACAAAAATGTAAATAAAATAGCTAACATATGTACATATTCCAGGCCACTGATGATGCCTTGCAGAAAATAAAGGCGAAACGCGTATGGCACTAAAATTGTGTTTTATTTAGTTGCTGTCAGACGGTCCATAAGTAAAAATTATTAATATACCGTAAGGTTTATGGAAGATCGTCTAACATCTTCTGTAATAAGTAATCGTAGAATAATTTTTCAAACAAAATTAGAAACAATGATGTATACAATTTATGTCTTAAGGCAGGATCAAAGGGAGCTTCCTCTCTTCCATGTGACTATGTCCTTACAAATATATTGGACATGTCTGCTATTGAAAGCACTGCCGTATTATGCACGAGCTGTAAAGCAAAAGAGAAAGCTGTAGCTCGTTGCTCAGATTGTGCCCACTTCCTTTGCCCTAACTGCAACACAGCACATCAGGTAAGCAGGTTCATTGATTTAGGTCAAATATCATTAACTGGTACTTTCATTAATAATTTGCTATATTGTTGCATTGCTTTATGTTACAGTTTATGCGCTGCTTTGAAAATCATCAGGTAGTACCATTTGAGGATTTACGAAGCTCAAGAGAAGTTGTCCCCATACACAAACCAATATTTTGTGACACGCATCCAGCTGAAAGTCTGAAGTTCTATTGTTTTAAGTGTCAGGTAAGCTTTATGTACAGTATTGCCACTTAATTTTATGGTATAATGCTTGCTGGAAAATATGGAATGTTTGACAGAGGATGCTGTCCATGTGAGTTCTCTTGTGTGGTGTGCACATCAGCTGTGACACACCATTTAATTATGTGTATCTGGGGCGAGGGATGGTTACAGTTATAAAACTATGAACAACAGGAAGTGTTCTTTAATATGCACAATATTCCCCAACACAGTTGAATGGTCATTATTGATGATGATGATGATGATGATGATGATGATGATGATGATGATGATCAAATAACATTACAGTGCGTGCCTATAAAAAATCTGTAATTTTTGTTTACAGTAATCGTTGAACAGACCGCGTAGTATATACAAAATGCATTGGTGGCGGCTTCACAATTTTCCAATGTACAAATTGGTGAAGATGACTTAACCAATTTGGTTTTGGTGTCCTCCTTTTAGCAAAATCTCAAGTTCATTTTACATTACATTAATGGTTTGATGTGACTTCCAATGTGTCAAGATCTCTTGTGAAACCTTTTCCAAAGTTAGGGGTAATTTGTTTAGTTGTGATGCACATTTTTGTTATTCATTAGGGGAATGTGTCTAGTCAGAATGGTGTAAAAACAGGGTGTATACGACCCGGGACAACCGGGAGATCCGGGAAAAACCCGGGATATTTTTAGTTGTTTTAGTTTTCAGTTAAGTTTTTGTAATTTTGACTGGTAAGAACCGATACTGCAACAAAGGATATTACTGTATCCCACTACTGCAGAATAATACTTCAACAATAAAACATAAACGAGAGAAAAAAACGAAAATAAATTGCAAAGGAAATGTGCCATATACAACAACGACCCACAGTGATCGTGCAAGCATCTGTCAACTGAAAATGTCAATTGCTTTAGGAAGACTATGCAGTGCTTCATAACAACAAATTGCCTGCAATGAGCATGAAGTCGCAACTGTTTACATTCGATTTGCTTTAGCGGTTACGCGCGGGCTCATGCGCAGGCGCAGTTGAGTCACGTCTGAGTAATAGATTCTCCCGCTTCTGGCTACAGGAATGTGGCTGTTGGCTGTACAAGCAGTCGCAGCAAGCAGGTGGATGCTACCGCGAAATGGTGGCGCCAAATTCATATTCTCGAGGGAAAAAATTGTTTCACAAAGTGCCTAGCATCCAATGCCTGTTTGTCTATCGATTACTCACATGGTTCTGTTGGGTTTTGAACACATTTAAAGTTCATTTCTGAATGAATCATAAGTTGACTTTTGAATTGATGCATAGTGTACGTGATGTCTGTCAGGAGAATCCTCATCGCATCTAGAAATAAACTTTCCGCAGACCAAAGGGGAACAGGGCTATACGAGCTAAAGCCGAACGGATGCATGCCAATCGCTGTCTGATTATGTGGTTGATTGGGTTTGCGAATGATCAGCATTGTTATAACTACTAGCGAAATCCATAGATTCAGACTACCAGATGGAAATAAACGACTGACAGGAATAACAGGTGAGAAAGATTACGTATTATCTTCTCAGTGTATCCAAGAAAATGAAATTTTGAAAGAAAATTTTTGGCCAGATCGCTACACTAGTAAGGACCAGTAGTACAGTCCCCGGCTAGCAGCCGTGTAAGTTCTATTCTGGAAGTAACGCGGAAAATGTGTTGTTCGAACACGTATTAATGCCTAACCAGAAAATAATCGCGGGAAAACTATACCTGTGATTCTGACAGGGTTAGTGAAGTTAATCGGGCAACAAATTTTGACAATGGCAGCAATAGCTACAGAATTGGTGATGACAAGGTTACAAAATTGCTGCAGTATTAGGAAGGCCTATTTTGTTTTATCTAGCAGACAGTGACAAAATAGACGTAATCAGAACGAGAAACCACACCTGTCTTGGGTATTATTCGTATTAACAACATTTTCAGTATTAGATAACGTTTGACGAACTTTGATGAGGTAATAGATTCTTTCGCAGAAAGGAAAGCACGCCATGTAAAGCTGTAGCAAGATAGAGAGAAAAAAATACTAGGAGCTAAGGTTTGAAGAAATGTGTAATTTCTTGCATATGTCTTGTCAGTATTGGTTTTATATATCCTATATTTAATTTTATGTCACACAAAACAGCAAGTTATTAACTAATAGGCAATAAAGAGTTCAGATTTTCTGAAGAGTTCTTGTTCCCTCGATTACAGATAATCCCATCCGCTATTAATTGTGAGATTTTTTTAAAGCGGGGCAGGCTGTCAAACCGGCCAACTGGGAGCAGGACGGCTGGTCCCGGCGGAGGTTCGAGTCCTCCCTCGGGCATGGGTGTTTGTGTTTGTCGTTAGGGTAATTTAGGTTAAGTAGTGTGTAAGCTTAGGCACTGATGACCTTAGCAGTTAAGTCCCATAAGGTTTCACACACATTTTCCGCGCGACCACTACAGTCCCAGGTTCGAATTCTGCCTCGGGCATGGATGTGTGTGATGTCCTTAGGTTAGTTAGATTTAAGTAGTTCTAAGTTCTAGGGGACTGATGACCACAGATGTTAAGTCCCATAGTGCTCAGAGCCATTTGAACCATTTTGGGAGCAGGAGAGGCACCACAGGACATTTCAATTTCCACTCTCCTGAATGTGGTTTGGACGTGCGGTAGAAAAATGCTTTGTGAAGAGGCGTGGCACTGCAGTTTGGCATACTTAAGACCAAATAATATGTCTTACATTTCCTGGAATACATATGTTTTATGTTTCAGACTTTTCAGAAAGCTGTGCGCTACAAGATGAACATATTTTGAAAATTTGACTTGTAGTATTGACCCTGTTCGTGGGTAGTCTCCACGTGACGCGTGTTTACATTAACGATTTTGCTGTTTCCCCTTCGTTTACTCTCACGTCAAATGAAAACAAAACGGATATCTGTGGCCTGGAGCTATCGAGTGAATTAAAACACATTCACATAGTTACGGAAGGCTGAAATATGTCATTAGTTTCAGATTTTATTTTATTTCGACCTTTCTGACAGTGAAGCATTAATCGCACTGCGGAACAATGAAGTTATTTTTGTCTGTTTGCTAAAGAAATTTGACTTTTGTTAACCTTTTCCGCAGAGTCAGTCAATGTATTTGAAACGAAATGTTTAATTCCACAGTACTGGCTAGTTTCAAACAGTGCATGTTTTCATTTTGTAGCACGTATGGCATTATGCCATAATAAAGAACCAAACATGATATAATACAGTACTGGTGCTCCAAGAAAATTTACATCCCGAAAACCACAGTGAAAAGCTCAATATCAGGTCGCGGTCTACTTCATTTGGAATCTGTACTTACGAATGTGCGCTTTAAGTATGCACTTTAAATGTGCACATTTAATTATATGGTTTACGAAATTCCGATGCTCTTGCAGTATCCTCTGATGTCTTGTTTCTTTTATGACATAATGTATGATCTTTTAATGTTTTACACGTACGCACATATGGGCTTCCTATGCCATTGTAGCTGCGCAAGCGTGATGCCTGTTATCTGCGCTCTCTGGCAACTGCTGAAACAAACCTGTTTCTAACAGGTCATGGGAAAATATTGCGAATGGTAGTTTGAAAAGTGTTCCTTTCAAAGTAAATATTGCTTTACGTAAGGTGAACTATGTGCGAGAATGTACGATGAATTTCTTAAATTACAGAGCGTTTCACTTTCATTTGAAAAAAATCGACTGATGACGAGCCATTTAGAATAATTTCGAACCCTGAAGATCAGACATTTATGTCATTATTAAAAATTTTACCAGCACATTTCTGTGATATATCTTAAAGTGTAACATGCGCAAAAAAGATCAACAGCATATGCGAAAGCTTAGCTTCTCTTGCAGCTTGAGACCAATAATATATGTGAAAGCTTTGCTTTTCTTGTAGCAACACTATGTATATTAATGTAAACTATTAACTTTCCCTGTTTGTGAGTTCGTGCTACGTAACATTGATGGTGCTGTTGGCTGAATACATCACGTGTCCTATGCTCTGAATATCCGCTGTCATTGGCTGGCGAGATCACGTGACATGAGCTATGAACGGCTTACAAAAGCGCATCGAAATCTCGATTTCAACGATTCATAAAGCAACATGCGGTGTTTAGTGGAATTCCAATGTATACTTTCATAATACGAAAATACGCAGCGTACATGTTGCTGCACATCATAGATATTTCCAAAACGTGTCTTTTTCCCTGAGTTTCGTTTTCTAAAGTGCCGGGAAATTGTACACCCGCGTATAAAACCATAACCATTCAAAGGATTGATGAGGGATAATATACTGTCACCCGGGAGAAAGTGTATTTTTAACCGGGAAATCTGGGAAAAATCCGGGAATTTTTGTTACTTGTCCACGTATACACCCTGAAAAATTTCATCTCCCACAAATCCTCAGAATTAATAATAAGAGTATGAGAAAATATGAACAAGGTGAAAATGTCACAGAGGCAGTTATGAACTTCATTAACGTTGTGTGATAATGTGCCACCATTTTGGACGTGTATAACGTGTTTTTGTAGTATTTCATGTCTGCAATTTTGCATTTGCATTTACTTTTGCCACAAAAAAATTTTAAGTTTGCAGCTGTCTCAAATTTTTGCACATTGCCACTACTCCAAAGTTTGGTAGTTACGTGTGTTTACTTTGCTGTTTAAGTGTAATATTGTTTAATCGAATAAATTCAGTGTCCTGATTTCTGATGTACTCTTGACATAATTATTTTCAGGTTTCCAGTTGATTTACCCATTTCGGTGTTGCTCAAAAACATCATTCGTGTGTACTGTAAACTCATATTGTACCATAAAATTGCTTGTCTTCGTCCAGCTGGTTTAAGATAAGATGTTAGCACAGAACTTTTTGTGAGACCATTTTTCTGTGGGTCTTCATTCTTGATGTATTGTCAATGTTACTTTGACATGTGCAGACATTTTTGCAGTAAAAGCCATTTTAGGATGCTCATACATCCAGTTTTTTTTTTTTTCGCCCCACATTCTGGACCATTGAAAAGTGGCATGAGTCACTTCAAGTCAGCTCTTTATGTGCTTTATTAAAGAATAACATAGGAACCAGATATGCGAGTGCACAATAAATTTATATACCATTGCAAGTTGTAAAACATTCATCTTGGCATACTGTGTGGCTCAACAGTTTTATATAAATTTTTTGATTGCTTGCTAAATTCAATAGAATGAACACAGGTGCTTACTGTTGCTGATTCCAATGTCTTTGCTTTTTATAGATGCCTATATGTAACAATTGCATGGTGAGTGACCACAAAGCACCAGAACATCATTATGAGTGCCTAGCAGATGCAGAGGAGCAGCAGAAAGACGAATTAAAAAGTCTCATGGCAGAGAGCAAGTCAAAAATAGAGTTCTGTGAAAGTGCTTCAAACCATTTAGAAAGTGCTTTAGGTGAACTGCAGATACAGCATGATAATGCCAAAGATCTGATTCATGAAACATTTCATAGTTATAAGGCTGTGCTTGAGAAGTGCAGGGACAAAGCTTTAGAAGATTTGACTAAGATACATAAATCAAAAGAGTTGAAAATAATGGATACATATAACAGGTAAGGTTTGCATTATATTTGTATATGTTGTAAAGTAATATATGTCTTTGCTACTCAGACTGGTAATTTACACCTTTGATGACAAAATTTTCTTTAAAACTAATGTTGAGTACAAGGTACTAAAGTCTGGGCTTTTTGACAATATGAGCGTTATTAGCAGCCCCTGAATGAAGTCTATTCTGAACATTAGGAAAACTTTCAGTTATTAAAGATGTTTTAATGCTTGAGTAAAGAAATGGGTGATAGTAAGTTTATTGTCCTTGGCTAACCAAGTATGTCTTTTGAATTCATCAAGATGGGTCTAAAGTAAGTGCTGTGGTCTGGTTAATTGTTGTAATACAGAATTAATGATTACAAAGCAACAAGTTGATTTTTGTCATTTTTTTGTTCACTGTGTTTTGAAATGCTTCTGTGATAGTGTTGTAAAGAGAATTAATTGTAAATAATCAATGGAAGCAGTGTCATTTTTTTTTTTCCAAAATGAGTTGGCATTAGGGATTCTACCACTCATGTATAGCTGACTGATATGTGGCACATAGAAACACACAAAAGAAAACAGTATTAACAGTAGCTGGCTGAACCCTTGCCCTTTCTATAGTAGAAGTACACACATTCACGCCCACAACTACATATACCCAAATGTGCACAAGTATGGCTGCTGCAAGGGTGTCTGTCGATTATCAGTAGCGTTGGCAGATAGAAGTGTACTGCCTCCCCCCCCCCCCTCTCTTGCTCTACCTTCTATCCATCTTTCATGTAACACCCCCCCCCCCCCCCACACACACACACACCTTGGGCGTCCTTCTCTAACTCCTCCACACAGGGAACTGCTATCAATTGATTAACAACAACAACAGTCAGTTGGTGACCGCAGGTGTGTGTGTGTGTGTGTGCGCATCTGTCAGTTGTAGGTAAGTGGTTGCTTTTTCTTTGTCATTTACCGTATTTACTCGAATCTAAGCCGCACTTTTTTTCCGGTTTTTGTAATCCAAAAAACCGCCTGCGGCTTAGAATCGAGTGCAAAGCAAGTGGGAGTTCTGAAAAATGTTGGTGGGTGCTGCCACAACTAACTTCTGCCGTCGAATATATGTAGCGCCACACAGGCATGCTTTGTAGGCACAAAGATAAATACTGGCACCAAAATCTCTGCGTCAGTAAATAAATTAAAAAAAAAGGTGGAAGACGAGCCTTTTTCCTCCGCCCAGAGTTTCGACCACTGCATTTTGGTACATTATCCAACGAAGTAAATACAAATTCTGTATTGTTGTTCTTCGAATGTAGCAGCATTTCAATGTACTACGAAAATCCGACTGGCAAGACTGTTTGGGATGTTTGTCAATATGGCCAACTCTACGTTCTGAATTTTTTCCTACCTGTGAGAAGAGATGGTTGCTAATAGGAGCTTTTATGAATTGTAAATCACATGTAGTATTCTCTTCGCCATAAGATTAATACGAATATAAACATTTTGCCATGTATTGTTTCGTGTTTGCTACTATCTCATTTAAATCCTGTCTGCCTAATAAACTACGAAACTAGAGTGAGACGACAGCAAACGCGGAAGAATATACATATCATGTCATGTTTATATTCCTATTATTCTTATGCCTGATAGTGATACAGTCAGAAATGAAGCACGGCAACTGACTAGATTTTTAAATCTAAGATGAATCTAATTTCTGTGCAGAATGTAATGAACTAAAGAGGCGCCTGCAAAGATTTTGGAACGGAGAAAAATTTTCGCTAAAATTTCGTTCAGAACATCATCTATCATACACAGTCTGTTATTTGGTTCTTGTTGATCATTATCAAAGAAAGCAGTAGTGTAAGTAACAACAAATGTTTCGCTAATGAGACGACTCCTCTCTATTTTTTATTTGTAAGCGGCGGTAGCGTGCACAAAAGCAAGCCACGCCGCGAGCGGCGACAGGCCGTAAACACGCACTATCAGAAAGCGTCAAACAATGCATGACACAGTGCAGTAATGCATTTTCACCTTGGAGTGACGTAAACACCTATAACAAAGAGAACGGCACTTATCAGATCAAAGAAAAATAAGCAATCAATTCAAACCAGACGAAGCACGTGAAAAAGGGAGGATATCCGTATAAATACGGACGGAGCGCGTGACGCGTAGCAATGGCTACCTGGTAAACCGCTACTGCTAAGCTTACGACTCGAACCAAACTACTGCAGCTGTATCGTCATTCATTCGACCTAAATTGTGTCTCATATTACAACTAGGCGAACTTTGTTTCGATTTGGAGGTGCGACCTAAAACTTTTCTCTCCCCTTGAATTTCGAGTCTCAAATTTCAGGTGCGGCTTAGATTCGGGAAAAAATTTTTTCCTTGATTTCAAGTCTCATTTTTCAGGTGCGGCTTAGATTCGAGTGCGGCTTAGATTCGAGTAAATACGGTACCCACACAGAATGATAAAAAAGCTGCCACTAATAATACTTAAAATGTTCACTCGTAGAGGACTGTTTTTAACGATAGTGCATTAAGTGGATTTCCCATTACTAGTATGATGCCATCCAAATAAAAAAAATTGAAATGGTGTAAGGCAACTAGCAAGTGCTGGCTCCAGATTGGTGGGATCATCATCCTGTTATGGTTGCCTTAGGTACTTTCAGAAACAGCATTATGTCAAATTAGGGGACAAAATGCAAACTGTACCCAGAACTTTGGCAAGACTTTTACTAATCAAAGAGCAATATGTATTTTTTATTTAAAGTTAATGCTATTCTCTAAGAATAATCAGATGATTATCCTTCCTATTCGCAAAATTGTGTCCTCATTTTTGGAACTGTATCCAATTACTAAGGCTCTGTATCTTACAACATTATATCTCAATCTGTTCTGTATTTTTAGTTTTTGAAGAGATGCTGTTAAGAGTTCCTCAGGAAGGTGGTTCAGTATTCTGTTGCAAGCTACCTTTTCAAAAAGTTGTGGGAATGCAGGAGGCAGGTGTGTCTTTAATTGTAAGTGATTTGGTTCTCTCAGCTTTTATAAATCGGTCGGGCTACTGCATGAAAGTTTATGCTTTTCAGTGGCCTAATAGTTCTTGTAATTTCTTTGAGAGTTGTTTTGGCAAAACTGATGTTTGATGGTGGACTAATAAGTGCCTGTCTTAAGTTTGATGGATCTGCTTTTGGTGGTACATTTCGTTTCCCTATGTTTTCAATTCACTGGTAGGCAGAATTCATTGGAAAATATTGGAATTCAACAACTGTCACACTGTTATTTTTCATTGCTACTGGCTCTTGTTGACACTGCTGTATTCAGCAGCAAGGTCTTATAACTGCCATAAATGATTTTGTAAGGGTTCAATTAAGTGGTGCTATGGTCTCTGGTGTTGTAAGAACTGAGCCCATAGTGAATCTCTCTCTCTCTCTCTCTCTCTCTCTCTCTCTCACACACACACACACACACACACACACACACACACACACGCCAATGAATTGTGCAGCTGCTGAAGTAGGACTTCAGAATTCAGTCTGTAATGAATAGTCAGCTGTGTTAAAGCACCCAGCTTCTTATAATGAACAATAAAAAGGGTGGAAGTGGAAGGGCAAGGGAAGACACAGTACTGAGGAGGATACTTTCCTATAGGAATTTTGGAACTACTTTCACCAACTTTCAGCCCTATTACAATTACAAACTGTGGTGAAATGGCAAAGTGAGCACTTTGTTTGTGGTTGTTTAGTTTTAACTAGTTAGATTTGTAAAGTTGATAAGTTACACTCTGTTGAGTGTGAGCTTAACACAGACGTAAACGTTAGGTATGTACCTTTCTGCATTACCTTTTCTACAAAGTTGCATCCAACTCTGAGGTATAAATTAACCACTCTCCATTTTGCACAGTAACAAGTGATAACAGCAACACATCAAATAAATTTTATGTGCAACTTGTAAAAATGATGAAAGACATTACAAATAATTATTCTACAAATGCTTTATAGTATAATTCATAAAACGCAAGTAATGTGTAGTAAAACTTGGTCAGTAATCTTCCTACTGACCAGACGTGGAAGTATGTCTTAATTGAGAAAATGCAGAAAAGGAAAGCCTGTAACAAACACAATTCATAAGAGTGATCTCAGAGTACAGGAAGAATCTTACTGATTACCACCATATAACCAAACATTATTGTCCCTAAAGACATTACTGATGGCAAGTGACTCAGTAATATTATACTCCATCTATTTTGAATCTGAATATTTATGACCGTTTCGTGTATTAATTTTGGTACGTCTGGTATTCCTTGGTATGGTTGCAACCATGAAAATGCCTTGGATCCCACTAGCAGTGTACCACTCAATATTAGCACTGGTGTGCTCAAACCTCATGCTGGTATGCTGATATTATAAACATTGTAGAGTGATCTTGAAACAAATTTCATTTGTCAAAACAGTAGATATATTGTTTGATGCGTTGTCATAGCTTTGATGTGACCTTGCAGTATAATGCATTGAGAAAGCTTTTTTAATGCACATCCCAGAATGTATGTGATCAGTCAATTTCATACTTCCCCAAATTGTGATTTATTGACATTGTAGTCAAGGGAACTTTTTTATGTTCTGTGAAGTGCACAGTTTTGCATTTCAGAACATTTACAAAAAGCTTTCAGTCTTTACACTGTTTTGAAATCTTAAAGCAAAACGTGTGCTGACTATTTGTACAGGTTTTTCCAGATAATACTTAGTTACAGATACCGTATCATCTGCAAAACAAATCTGAAGTTACTATCATTGTTACCTCCCAGTGAACCTCGCATTGCTTCACAATTGCTAAATATGTATACACATAATCTCCTCCTCCTCCTCCTCCTCCTCCTCCTCCTCCATCTCTTCCACTCTCTCTCACTGTGCATTGCTTCCTCTCCTCTCGCTCAGCCCATCTCCTCATCCCTTCTATCCGTGTTTATTTCCTCCCCCTTCCTCTCTGTCCTCTTAATGCTCAAACTGACCTTGACCCATGTTTATTGTTGTTGCAATTTACAAAAGAAACCTTCATTGGGGTCATTCCATGGTAACTCACATTACTAAGGGATGTTTATATTATAAGTTATGGACAATTAACAGAAGGAAATATTTCTGTTAAATATTTTTTATACCTCAAAACATACTTTATACAGGATGCTCTATAAACCTATATCACAGTAATTGTTACATTTCTATATTTATAAAACCAAATCTTATAATTATTCTTAGTAACTCACGTTACATTTCCAAGAAATGGCTTTTGCATATGATAAAGAAAATGCGAAAGTCTGCTCTGTTTTATGTGAACTTTTCTTGTAAGTTTTACACACAATACCAGAAAATCTTATTAGTATTTTAACAAAGTTCCAAACATTTAATCCTTAATAAAATAAATATTAAAACCTTAATGAACACACAACTCACATTGCAACATACGATAACTCATATTGTCACAGATCACAGTCAGACTTGAAAAAACCATGGGAATTTACAACACTTGGAGGGTTCGCTTGTCTTCAGTGTAGTATATCTCTTTTTTTAATTTCAGGCCACTTCTAAAACTTCCCATCTTTTATCATAACATCAACTTTAAACTCACCATTTTCAATTTTAGTAACATTACCAGGAAGATATGAATTGTCATATTTTGCCACCACTCAGTCATCTACTTGTATATTTAGTGATTTTTCTGTTCTGTTAGTGTTTTCCTCTGCAGCTGATAAAGTGGTGTGTCCTACAACTTCATTATTATAGAGTTCCAAGTGATGAATTTTAGAAATGTTCAAGAAAGGCCTGCAGTTCTTGATTAAGGCCGAGAGATGTAGTTTTTGCTTCTTTGGCTAAAGTATTCTTCACCCATAAGAACTGCTGTCGCATTAGAAGAAGAATTCAACAATGCTTTTACAAAATCTGTTGCATTGTTCACAACACATTTCCTGGTTTTCACGTGAGACCAAACTTGGCACTTGACAGCTCCACCAATTCCATCCACTGGCCCCATCCCTTGAGAAGGTGCAAAGCACTTCCATGTAATTCTTTTGGCCTGACTCTTACTTAGAACTTTTATAGCCTCTGCAGTATATCTGTTTTTAAACTGGGAAGCAGGACCATCTGACCAGATTGTAACTTACCTAATATGTTTTCGTAGTTCTTCAAGAAGTTTATCAATACAGGGAATGACAGTGTTTTTTGTGTGATCCAGATTATCAGCTACCAACACGTAGGGGTGAGAAGTACCTGAATGAATGCCAAATCATGGCAGTAAAAATACTAATTTTATTCTGCTGCCAATGTGCACTTTGAATTTCGTCTTGACTTACACATGTAAAATTTTCAGAAAAATCGATTTGCATCATGGCAGTTAGCATTGCAGAAGGCATTGATTCCTTATCACTCTGATAGTTCTTTGATTGTTCTCTATTAAAGTAGCAGTGCTCTAAAAATTTAGGTCCCATGGTAAGAATATGATCAATAAGATTCTGTAATATACCTTCTTCCTCTACTTTCAAAATTCTGCCAACACTCTCCTGCCACACATACCACTTCACGCCATACTCTTGTACGCCAGTACATAAACCAAGAAGTTTAGCTGCCAATAAATCTTTACATTTCATGCACTGTCCCAACCAACAGTCGGCTGTAGGCTCTGCACATGCAAAAAATTCTGGCCAGTTACTGGTGTACTTAAGTATTTCAGAGACTGCTATGAAGAGAGTTAATGGCACAGATGAAATTCTCATAATATTTGCAGAGACACACGTTGGGAGGAAGTTTATTGGCAAGCATGACATGTTTGGGTCTTAATTCAGCAAATTTACTTTTACCATCACTTTGCCATTTTCTTCACAAAACATTGCATGGGTTTCTTTCAAAGGAAACATCAAGTGTTGTACTTGCAAATTACTCTTATCTTTCTCATCTTTTACAGTCACAACGTCTTTGCGTCCAGGGTCCTGTCTGCTAATGTCACCCCTTTCATAGAATTTTCTCACTGCACTTGTTATTTCATCACTTATTTTTTGTTTAGAGATTTCTTCTACTTCTAAAGGTTCAACAAATGTATGATACAACCTTCTAATAACACATTTTTGTTTTGTGGGTGATGCTGGAAGTACACGTTTCTCTTTCGATATGGCTTTTCCCAATGAAGACCATTTTTTTATATGGTGGAGAGGCAGAACTACTTGGTGTAGCTGAAGGTGATTCCTTTAGCCGCTTCCTGTACTTGGCAACTCTTTCTCTAACATTGTTTCCTGTCTGCAGCAATCCTTTCTTGTTCTCTTTTACTCAAACATTTTTCCTGTTCCTGCTTCTTTTTCCTGAATTTTTTCATAGTTTCCTTGTGTCTGATTTTATACTCTTCATATCTGCCTTCATCTTTCAATATCTTCTTCTTCTTCACAGCTGCACGTAAAGGCATTCTGCAAAAATTGCAAATTGTTGTAAAGTAGAAATAGCTAGTCCCTATTGGATTTTATGTGGCATATGGAGATAAATATACATTAAATATGTTGAAATATATTGTTAATTGTGTTGTAATTAATTCAGAACCAATCTGACTGCTCAAAATTATAATTAATCCTACAAAAATTATGGTAACTCATGTTACATAAATAAAGGTAACTCACGTTACGTGAATTAAATATCCTATACCAGGAGAAGGCTTCCAGGAGGAAATTTATTTGAGACACCAAATTATCAGGTACACTTATGTGAAGGACAGCATGGCATATAAGTTTCTACACTTTAATGTATTTTGTGAAAATCATAAAAAAATTGGCATTTGGTAACTCATGTTACACTTTTGGGTTAGGTTATATAAATGTTTTTGTATTTATCATGCGTAAATTCTTTGCTTCTAAAAATATATCAAAAAGAAGAAGTTATACACTTTAAAGTGATATATAAACCATAAAGAATTATTACAAATTTCATTATTTTTTTCTTTCCATGACATTGATCAAATCTTCTGCATGAATAAAACTCAACAATATAGTCTTCAAAACAATGGCTCCCACAAGTAAACAATAGGTTTTGGAGGGAAAAATCAATCTTGCCAAAAAAATTCAATGCCTAACCTACATACGTAACAGGGGGAGAATATTCCCACAGAAAAATTAATTTTTTGATAATGTTTCCTCATTTACGTGGAATGACCCATTGGGAGCTGAAGTTAGTTACAGTGAATGGGTAACTTACAGTGAATGGGTAACTCTGTTGGAATCATTGGTATAGAGGTATGAGAGGCACCTCTCCAGCTGGCGAATCTTTGAAGATAGTAGCTTCAGTGAGAGTGTTTCACATAATTATAATTTGCTAGTGGCTAGTATTACAAAGTTTTGGATGATTCAGATTCCATAGTAGTATTCTGATCACAAGTTGATAAGCCATAAATACGAATTTCCTGTTCTCTTTTAAAACTGACCGCAAGGAAGAAAAAAAAGCTGCACATTGTTGTATATATATTTTTGTCTGGAATGATACAGGGTGCTTGTCTAACTAGAAAAAAATAAACATTGTATGAAAAAAAGTTCCACTACTGCATGGGGTCAGCTTTTTATTTTCAAAGGGGAACTCCCCTATTTTTATTGCAGATTAACATTCAACACAAAAAAAGGTGGCAAGGATTAATCCAAAATAATTTTTTTCATTCATGGTAGATAGCGCTGTAATTGGTACAAAAGATACTACAATTGGAAGGAAGAACACACTGATATCAGTCCCCCTCTTAGAGAGATTTGAGGGCACTCAATGAAATCAATCATCCTGATGATGTGGAGACTCAAAGAGAATCAACTCGAAGGGAGCAGAAAACTGTTACATTGAAAGTAGCTTATTTGCAAGACTTTTAAATGTGTTAAGTGAAAAGTTTTACTGTGCAATCAAATTTGCAGAACTAAATTAAATCTTTAGCAATAATATCAACTGTTAAGATCAAAAAGTTTCCATCTTTATAATTTTTTAAAATTAAGGATCCAGCAAGTGGTTTTGAACATTTTCATTCGTTCATTACCTACATCAGAAGGTACAATGCTATTAACAAAACATCGATTATACATTACATTTTAATAAAAAATGTAAAGCAATGTAGAATCAAATGAGCCAGTTCTTAAATGTAAAAACTGGAAAAACTTAATTTTGTTAATTACAGTGCCATCTACCACAAATGAAGAAAAAAAAATAAATGTTTTGGGCTGACCCTAGGTACTTTTTGGCGTAGAATCAGTTATGCAATAAAAATGGGGAGTTCCTATTTGAGTGTAATATAGCAATTTCCTTTTCATGCGAAACAAATAGTGCAGCTCAAAGGAAAGACAGTTTTCCTCTTGTACTGTTTGGCATTGTGGATCAACCAGAATGCACATATGCTATTTGTTGTGAAAGGAAGACCATACCTAAGTTTATAACTTAGCTTGTTGGCCCATTCAGCACATGTCTGAGCCTTTTGTTGTCCTCAGATTCTTGAAGCACACCAGAATTTTGATATCAGATATGTACTTACATTCCTGAGAATCTTATGGGACATGCTTTAGGAGAAATACATAGAGAAGTTGTAGTTTTCACAGAGAACTAAACTGTGACAGTAAGTTTTAAAACTAATATTAGTCACTGTGCATGCATGGTCTGCAGTAGCAAAAGGCATTGGTGAAACTATTCGGTTTTGGGGCATTCGAGGTTTCACAACACACAACAGTCTGTTGTGTATTTTTAGGTAGATGAACTGAGGAAGTTGTTGGTTTTTGGGCAGTTAGAAATAGAAAATATAACATATATGAAGTGAAATGCTTGATCCCTGAAAGTTGGAGACAAGAAATTTCTGAAATAGGTGGAATCATAATTATTCCAAACAGATTTGGAAATTGTTGATTTCATAATGTGATAAGGGTACTGTTGGGATGAGGCATGAAAGTCTCCACTTGCCAAAAAAAAACTTTGTTCTCCTGTTTCAATTCTGACAATAATGCTTCATGCATTAATGTATCTTCTTTCACTACAGTATTTTGAACTATGCTACAATTTGTGAAAATTGTTCTGACATTTTGTCTTAGTTGTTGAAGTAGTTATTGTAGTGATATACAAAAATTTTGTTGCTGAGCACCTGAGCTGACGTTTTCTATTTATCCAGTCACAAAATGAAAAACTTGTGTGTTTTTAATGTAACTGGATAGATAAAAAATTTAATCACCAAGTGGCCGCAGAACACACACATAAAAGGAGGTTATAATTTGGTAAGCTTTCAGAACCAGTGGCTCCTTCTTCAGGCAGAAGGGTTGAAGGGGAAGGAAGAGGGGTGAAGGAAAAGAACTGGAGGGGTCTCGGAAAAGGGGTAGATTTCGGGAAAGTCACCCAGAACCACAGGTCAGGGGAGACTACCAGATGGGAGGAGAAGGAAGGACTGATTTTTGGGAACTGCGCTGGACGAGATTTGAAAATCTGAATCTTTTTTATCAAAAATGTATTGTTTTCATTGTTATACTTGTGTATTTTTGTACTGATTTTGGACAGACAAGCCCCAACTTCGTAACTACCAATGTAACTGCCACAGCTTTCATTTCAAAGACAAAATGATGCATTGATACTCATAAAATTTCTGAACTGAAATGAACATTGCTGCCATGTAGGCAGCTATTTATTAAAATAGTTATGCAATGATGATTTCAAGAGAAATTACGCAGCTTGGAGCGTCTGTCTAAATGAGGCTTAGTAATACCTGTACCAAACTGGAGGATGACGTTGAGGAGGTTGAAATTTTGAATTCTGCCTACCGAAAGAGTTTCACTGTGGATAATGGTACTGAGATAAAAGATTGGAGAATAGAAAATGGACTGAAATTGCTGTATAGAGGCAGGAAAACGATTTGACGGGGTATGTGCATCACTTGAAAGGAAAAGAAAAGAAAAGAAAAGAGAAGAGGTTCTGTAAATGATCTTGTGAAACCGGTTTCCTTTCTCTGTGAGATTCAGAAGGCATTGGTGCTGGTGTGCAGGTTGAGATAGTATTCTTTAACTTTTAGGTATCAGATACAGTTTCACAAAATCACCTAGTGCACAAAAATTTGACCTTATGGATTCTTGGACCAGCTTTGTAATTGCTTTTCAGCTGTGGTGCTGCACATAATTATTAATGAGAGAATGTGTCGGATGTGAAAGTAGCTCTTGATGTACCCCAGGGGAGAGTTACCATTAATGTTTCTGCTATCTCTAAGTGATGTACTGGAGAAAGTTTCAGGTCTGTAAGGTTATTCATGGATGGTACTATTCATAAAGAATAGGCCCAGTGCTATAAAATTTTAACAGACTGCAGGGAGATTTGCAGAGGATTGGTACATAGACTGGTAATTTGTAACATATCATTTCAGATTTTGCAGGGACAAGTGTTTGGGAGAATAATTCCCCAATTTCTTTTGTAAATGTGACAGTAATTTTACATTCTAGTCTCTGAGAAGGTAGGCAGTAGTCTCAGCTTAACCATCAGCAATGCAAGGGCCATTATATGTTGGATTTTCTGTAAGAGAATTCCAGGTTCTATGAGCTAGCAGTGCTCATGTTTGTATGCAGCTAGGAACTGTTTGGCTCTGGGACTTAAGAGTTTTCATGGGCTACGCGTACTACTACTCGAGAAATTTAAAAGTGGGAAAAATACAATGGAAGTATTCATGCCAGGATTTAAGTGTTTTATCAGAGTAGCTCTTTTTCTCGAGAAAAGAAGTGATCAGTGGGAATGTTGGCATTGGGGTCAAAATCCAATTGTTCTGAAAGGCCTCAATGTTGAAACAATTTGGGATCTGCTTGCAGCTTGTCAGATATGTTGATCAAGCAGTCCACCTTGGTGTAGGCAGTATATTGGCCCTGTGGGGTGGAGGTGTAGTTTTCGAATGTTAGATGTTTTTGAAGTCAGAAGTTACTTTTTGACGATATTGTTTTTCAACTATTGAAGAATCACAAGAATTTACTAAGATTTTTATTTTTTTTCTGGTTTTTACAAGCAGGTATTGTGACTCTCTCTCTCTCTCTCTCTCTCTCTCTCTCTCTCTCTCTCTCTGTGTGTGTGTGTGTGTGTGTGTGTGTGTGTGTGTGTGTGTGTGTGTGTGTGTGTGTGTGTTTAGTCAATGGCAGCCTTAGATTAAATTGTAAAGTTATTATACAGGGCACATGAAAAAGAATCATCTGATAAAAAATAAATAAAAAAATCCTAACTGTTATGTTATCTGAGACGTGCCTCAACAACATACTGTTGGAAAGAGCAAACACTCAAGTTTACATTGTTCCCACTAGGTAGCAGCAGTGTGCACCCACTTCAGTTCTAGTAAAAATGGTATCTGGACAACTGAAGTGGTTTTTTGTTCTACGTTTTGCACAGTGGAAGTCAGTAATAACTGTTCAGCGTGACTTTCGTACTCGGTATGTTGTGGATACTCCTACAGCACAGGGCATTATACGATGGCATGAACAATTCTGAGAAACAGGTTGTTTGCATAAAGGCAAATTGCCGGCCGTCCCAAGTGTCTGACATAGACGTCGAACGCATCCGCCATAGTTTTGCAAGACAGAAATCTGTTCGCCGTGCAGCTTGACACCTCAACATGCCCCTGGTGTCCATCTGGCATGTGTTGCGTCGACACTAACATGTGGAACCATACAAAATTCAACTACTGCAAGCTCTTTGTGAAGATGGCAAACAACAATGTTTGGAGGTCTGTAATTTCATTCGTGGGAAGATGGAGGATGATAGTTTTCTTCCATGCTTAATGTTTAGTGATGAGGCAACATTCCACTTAAATGAAAAGGTGAAACATCGTAATATGAGAATATGGGGTTCGGAACAACCACATGAAGTTGTACCACATGGGAGAGACTCTCCAAAATGTAATGTGTTTTGTGCAGTTTCACAGGAAAAGGTATTTTGCTTAGTCGAGAACATTGCTACAGGAAGCACGTATCTCGATATGCTTGAGAACTTTCTTTTCCTACAGTTGTAGACTGATTCAAATGACTTCATTTACCAACAGGGTGGGGCACCGCCACACTGGCATGTGGAAGTGCAGATATTTTTAAATCGAAGGATTACTGAACAATGGATCGGTTGCACTGAACCAGATGATTCAGCCTTACATTACAGGCCTCCAAGGTCAATGGACCTGACTCTTATGTGATTATTTCTCGTGGGGGTTTATAAAAGACTCCGTTTATGTGCCTCCATTACTAACAAAAATGAATGACCTGAGACACTGCATAACAACAGCTATGGATCTGTAACTCGCAGCTGTGTGGGAACAATTTGAATATCACATTGGCATATGCCATGCATCTAAAGGAGGGTATGTTGATGAACACTTATAAAAAGATATGAGACACACTTTTTGAGTTTCCCATTCATCAATGAACAAAATTCGTTGTGTATGTTTATTAATTTCAGAATTATAGACATGCCAAATTGGATGATTCCGTTTGATACACCCTGTATAGCTGGAGGAGATATTGATTAGTGAGGCATAGTGAAAATGAATAAATTTAATTTGTTTATATCAAAACATTGAGTGCTATGGTTGTGGTGTGGTTTTTAATTCTCGTAGTTGTGAACTGTTCATCCATTTTGGTTTTGTGGAGATTTGTGTGGAATTTGCAAGAAGCCAATTAGAGGCAGTGTGTTGACTGTTCACAGTATACATTTTTCGATCTAGTACTGGGCTTTGGTATCTTCCCAAGGGTAATTAAATTGTTGTATCTCTTAACGCTGTTGATGTAGGAGCCATGTCTATTTTAACCTTGTCTTCTATGTGATGAAGGCAACTTTTATCAAGCCTGTTCTAAAAATATTATGTTGACAGGCTTGATGAGGGATTACCAACAAAATTTTTGTCAACTACTCTGCAATGTGATATGTCACATATTTTGACTTGTGTGCAGAAATCCAAAGATATAAAGAACAGTAGCATGTTACATGAGGTATGTTTAATAACTGTGTGCCCATTCAATTTCGGTGGCTTTGTGCAAACAAAGGGGTTATCTGTGTGAGAACCAGGCATGATTTGTGAATATAACAGGAAAGAGAATTACATTATTGATATGTGAAACAGACTGTACCTCCATTCTCCTCACTGTGAGTTGGCTTTTGGATCATAGATGTAGGTGCACTTGGGCATCTGAAGTCTGCCAAACCAGAAGTGTTAATACAACCACACTTGAATTTCCTTTATACAGTAATTGCTCGCAGTCTTGGTACTATCTCCCAACATATTTCACCAAGTTTACTTAGCATAACAGAGGTACTCTTCACATTGCTACATGTTACTCCTTTTAGGCACTTTCATGAAGCATTTGATATTAATGACTTGGTGTAGCTGTCAAGAAACGTGTTACTCTAGTTTTGTTCAAACTGTGACAGATATGTGAATGATGCCCACTGAAATTTTCTGCCATTTTAGAGAAATTGACTGGGAGTACTGGTCTAATTTAGCACAATAATGAGATACCTGTGCTTTGTCATTTTAAACATAAAAGGAACTATTGTGTTATTTTCTGTCATTTCATGCCATATTGTGGTAGCCACAAGAAGAGGTCCCTGATAATGGGATCGACTTTTTGAAATCATCTGTGTGATGATGTAGGTTAATTCTCAGTAGAGCCCAGGTAATTGGGGGTGAGACTACCTCGAATTAAAAAAAAAAAAAAAACAACTTGGATTATATGGAAATACCACTAAATCAATAGGTCAATCGTGAATAAATGTTGAATGAGCACAAGATAAATAATAAAAAAAAAAAACAGTGTAGTACGTACCTGTGTTTTATGTGCATATATGGGCACACATTTTCAAGTTGAAAAATGTGTTATATTTTAAAGAAATTATCCATAGCCCTTTGTTTTAAAATAAGATTGCTGCTTTTAAAAAAATAAAAAAAAGTCCTGCAATCTTCCAAGAAGCAGTTAGTGAAGGGTCGAGAAAGAAAGAAAGTAACCACACTCCTCGAAACCTAATGATACCTGCCCACCTGTAATAGGAATGCATTAGCAGTCTCGGGCAAACGTTATTTCTGTGCATTATGAATTAAAACTCTGAAGTGAAGTGGGTCAGTTTTAACCTGTCTTGTACACGGAAAATTGAAAGTGAGTTCAAAATGTAACACATTAAAAAGTATTTTAAACGTAGCTGCACAACAGCAACGGTTCCACGTAATAAAATTATAAACAGCCAACCAGTTGCAATGGTTGCGAGCTCTGCAAGACCCATGTACTAATTTATATTTACGTGACAAACCCTATTTCTAGGGCTATATTTTAATTTTGACAAATGGATCTATGCCGACATTTGTAAAAACGGCGATGGTACATTAGTCCTTACTAATGTAAAATTGCCACCTTCTGAAGAAGACAAATTTAAATTTGTTGAAACCTAGGTAAAGAATTCTTTATCCATTGCAACTGGTCGGCTGTTTATAATTTTATTAAATTAAAAAGTGTATAAAACATATGTGGACAACACATGAAAACTGGCCTTTACTCTAGTTTTACATAAAAGTTTAATTTTCTTAAAACCACTTACTGAGAGGGGGGGGGGGGGGATCGGAGCTTTGTGTGATGATGTACAGCTGCGAAAAGTAATATATCAGTTGCACAGTGTAGTGGTTAAGGTTTTGGCTTCCCGTGCAAAAGGTTGTTGGTTCGAAACTCATCAGATGCTGTCTAAATTTTGATTTTTAAATCTTTATCAAAATGTCTTTGGTCATAATTTTCATCCAGCTAAATGGGTTAAATGTAATTCTTTTTATTTCTGTTGCTTTGTCATTTCATTTTAATCACTGTATTTACTTTTTCATTTGCTCTCATTTTTGTTCCTAACATTTTTTTCCACTTGATGTCTTTGTTCATGTAATTATTATTATTTTTATATATTAACTTTGATTTAATATCTACCATTTTATCATCCTCTTTTTTTTTCTCATGTTTTTGCATTCGTGCTTTCCATTTCTCATTTTCCGCTTAAAGCTTCATCTGCATTACTTTGTCTGCAGTGCAGTAAGCATTTGTTTTCAGTGTTTGATGATTACCATAAAAATGTACGTATTGTTAGGAAAATACATTTTCAACACATTGTGTGGTTAATATAAGTAGAGTATTTCATCTTTCATTATTTAACTGTCCGCCCCCGGTAGCTGAGTGGTCAGCGCGACAGTGTGTCAGTCCCAAGGGCCCAGGTGTGATTCCTGGCTGGGTCGGAGATTTTCTACGCTCAGGGACTGGGTGTTGTGTTGTCCTAATCATCATCACTTCATCCCCATCGACTTACAAGTCGCTGAAGTGGCATCAAATCGAAAGACTTGCACATGGCGAACGATCTTTCCGACGGGAGGCCCTGGTCACACGACATTTACAATATTTAACTAATACATTTGCAGTTTCAAATGTTTAAATATTATTATAGATAAATAAGAAAGAATTATATTCAGTTGAGAAAATATTTTAAGTGGAAAATGAATGATGATATGAAAAAATTAGAGCATCTGAAGAAGTTAATACAGTGATTGAAATTATGTGACAAAGAAGAAGAAATAAAATAATTGCATTTAACCAAATTAACTGAATAAAAAATGACCAAAGTCTTTTTGTTAAAGATTTAAAAATAAAATTTAAATAGCACCTGATGAGTTTTGAACTGACAGTCTTTTGCCTGGGAAGCCAAAACCTTAACCATTATGCTGTGCAACTGATCTGCTATACATCACTTCTTCACAGCTGTAGAACGTGATGCAAAATTCCAATTCTTCTTCTTCTTCTTCTTCTTCTTCTTTTAATTACTTGCAAATGATGGCCCTACAGGGTGAATGGCTGCAGGGTATGATACCTGAGACCTTAATCTACATCATTGTATAGAAGATTTCAAAAGTTGATCCCACCACTGGGAACCTCTCCTTGTTAGTGGTAAAGGTCAGACTACAAATCCAGAGGTTCTGCATTCGATCCGTGGTCAAACATAGGATTTTTATCTGTTTGTGTATGACTCTTTCACCTCTGACAATGTTTAGTGCTGTGAAAAATGCCAAGTAATCTGTGGTAAGTTAGTTAAAAGGCTGGAGGAAGACAGTGCCATACCATCTCCAACAGGACCATGCCTAGCAAAGCACTGTATTGTTCAAAACAATCTTCAGAGTGATGACGGCTTTTCTTACTTGTAAGAAATTACTGAATACATGCTCTTGTACTACCTATGGAGATCCTCTAGTCCTTTCCTTCGTATCCTTTCCTGCATAGTCTCACTTATTTGGGTCTGCCCTACCCAGCCCTCGATCATTCTGGTTCTGACATCTTTGACCACGCATGCAGCTTACATCCAAACATATGCAGTATCACCATTGTGAATTGTCATTACACAATTAGTTAAAGATTTTTTTCTTGTCTGTGTGTTTTTTTTACATTGAAGAGCCAAAGAAACTGGTACATATCATGTAGGGCTCCTGCAAGCAGACAGAAGTGCCACAACACGACGTGGCATGGACTCGACTAATGTCTGAAGTAGTGCTGTGCATCCTGCAGGAGTGTCCATAAATCCGTAAGTGTACGAGGGAGTGGAGATCCCTTTTGAACAGCGCACTGCAAGGCACCCCAGATACAATAATGTTCATGTCTGGGCAGTTTGGTGGCCAGCAGAAGTGTTTATACTTGGAAGATTGTTCCCAAAGCCACTGTGTAGCAATTGTGGACGTATGGGGTCTCGCATCATCCTGCTGGAATTGACCAAGACCGTTGGAATGCATAATGGACATGAATCAATGTAGGCAATTGGACAGGATGCTTACATACGTGCAACCTGTCAGTCGTATCTAGACATATCAAGGGTCCCACATCGCTCTACTTACACATGCCCCACACCATTACAGAGCCTCCACCAGCTTGAACAATCCCCAGCTGACATGCGGGGTCCATGGATTCATGAGGTTGTCTCCATACCCATACATGTTGAACTGGTCGATACAATTTGAAATGAGACTCTTCCAACCAGGCATCATGTTTCCAGTCATCAACAGTTCAATGTTGCTGTTGACGGGCCCAAGCGAGTTGTAAAGTTTGAGTCGTGAGGTTATCAAGAGTACACGAGTGGGCGTTCTGCTCCAAAAGCCCATATCGATGATATTTTGTTGAATGGTTCACACACTGACTCTAGTTGATGGCCCAACATTGAAATCTGCAGCAGTTTGCAGAATGGTTGCACTTCTGTCACATTGAATGATTCTCGTCAGTTGTTGTTGACACTGTTCTTGCAGGATCTTTTTCCAGCTGCAGGGATGATGATTTACTGGATTCCTGATATCCACGGTGTGTTGTGTTCTTCAGTCCAGAGACTGGTTTGATGCAGCTCTCCATGGTGCTCTATCCTGGGCAAGCTTCTTCATCTCCAAGTAACTACCGCACCCTACACCCTTCCTAATCTGCTTAGTGTATTCATCTCTTGGTCTCCCTCTACGATTTTTACCCCCCACTGTTGGTGATCCCTTGATGCCTCAGAACATGTCCTACCAACCGATCCCTTCTTATAGTCAAGTTGTGCCACAAGCTCCTCTTCTCTTCTATTCAATACCTCCTCATTAGCTATGTGATCTACCCATCTAATCTTCAGCATTCTTCTGTAGCACTATATTTCGAAAGCTTCTATTCTCTTCTTGTCTAAACTATTTATCGTCCCATGTTTCACTTCCATACGTGGCTACAGTCCATAGAAATACTTTCAGAAACGACTTCCTGACACTTAAATCTATACTCAATGTTAACAAATTTCTCTTCTTCAGAAACACTTTCCTTGCCATTGCCAGTCTACATTTTATATCCTCTCTACTTCGACCGTTGTCAGTTATTTTGCTCCTCAAATAGCAAAACTCATTTACTACTTTAAGCATCTCATTTCCTAATCTAATTCCCTCAACATCATCTGATTTAATTAGACTGCATTCCATTATCCTCATTTTGCTTTTGGTGATGTTCATCTTACATCCTCCTTTCAAGACGTTCCGTTCCATTCCATTCAACTCTTCTTCCAGGTCCATTGCTGTCTCTGACAGAATTACAATGTCATCGGACAAACCTCAAAGTTTTTATTTCTTCTCTATGGGTTTTAATTCCTGCTCCAAACTTTTCTTTTGTTTCCTTCACTGCTTGCTCACTACACAGATTGAATAACATCAGGGATAGTCTACAACCCTGTCTCACTCCCTTCCCAACCACTGCTTCCCAACTGCTGCTTCCCTTTCGTGCCCCTCGACTCTTATAACTGCCAAGTGGTTTCTGTACAAATTGTAAATAGCCTTTCGCTCCCTGTATTTGACCCCTTCCACCTTCAGAATTTGAGAGTATTCCATTCAACATTGTCAAAAGCTTTCTCTATGTCTACATGTGGTAGAAATGTACCAGGTGTACCGGTATGAAATAAGCGTTTTTTTGCGAAAATGAAACACTAATTTTGAATTGAAAAGTAAAAACATTTTATTCAAAGTACTGACCATTGCTTTCTATACATTTTGACCATCTTTCTGGCAATTTGTGGACTCCACACCAATAGAAACAGTCGTCTTTTGAAGCAGACCAATGAGACACCCAATTTTCGACTTCTTCATAGGAATCGAAGTGTTCCTCAGCCAGTGCGTGTCCCATTGATGAAAAAAAAAATGGTAGTCAGAAGGGGCCAAGTCTGGTGAATACAGCGGGTGGGGTAGCAGCTCCAAGCCAAATGTTTTGATTGTATCCTGAACCAGTTTTGCTTTGTGTGCAGGTGCATTGTCATGTAAAAAAAATTATTTTGCTGTGTCTTCTGGCCCATTCTGGTCTTTTTTTGATCAATGCATAGTTCAAATTGATCATTTGTTGTCTGTAGCAATTAGTATTCACAGTTTCACCGGGTTTTAGAAGCTCATGATACACCACACCTTTCTGAGCCCACCAAACACAGAGTATTATTGTCTTCTTGCCGAATCGATCTGGTTTTGCAGTCGATGTTGATGGTTGTCCCGGATTAACCCATGATTTTTCCCATTTAGGATTCTTAAAATAAACCCATTTTTCATGGCCAGTAACAATTCACTTCAAAATTGATTTTCTTTCATGTCTTTGAAGCAAAATTTGACAAATAGTTTTTCGGTTTTCCATCTCTCTTTCATTCAATTCCTGTGGCACCCATTTCCACACTTTTGGATCTTTCCCATAGCTTTCAAACAGTCAGAAATTTTGTTGTGCAACATTTAGCATTGCTGCCATTTGCTTCTGACTCAAAGTATCATCTTCATCCAATATTGCTTGCAATTCGGCGTCTTTGAACTTTTTTGGTGGTCTGCCACATTCTTCATTTCTTACATCAAAATCATTATTTCTGAACTGTTGAAACCATCTTTTGCATGTTGCTTCTGATAAAGCATGATCACCATATGCCTCGACAAGCATTCGATGCGACTCTGCAGCACTTTTTTTTTTTCCAAATGAAAACAAAAAATTAATTCTTTCCCCAAATCATATCTTTCTGGTACAAAATTCGACATTGTTAACACGATGAAAACATATGATGTTGTTTGTTCCATGACTTGATGTATACTAAATATCTTTGACAGATGTCATACTAACCAAACAAAAAATAATTAAGGCTCGTTCACAACAAATGTTCCCTATCGACACATTTGTATCTTAACGCTCATTTCATACCCTTACACCTGGTAGGTTTGCTTTCCATAACCTATCTTCTAAGGTAAGTTGTAGGGTCAGTATTGCCTCATGTGTTCCAACATTTCTATGGAATCCGAACTGATCTTCCCCAAGGTCGGCTTCTACCAGTTTTTCCATTCGTCTGTAAAGAATTCGCGTTGGTATTTTGCAGCCGTGACTTATTAAACCGATTGTTCGGTAATTTTCACACCTTTCAACACCTGCTTTCTTTGGGATTGGAATTATTATATTTTTCTTGAAGTCTGAGGGTATTTCGCCTGTCTCGTACATCTAGAGTTTTTGTCATAGCTGGCTCTGTCATATTCTTTACAAGTATCATATCTCCCATTCCATCTTCACTTACGTCCTCTTCCATTTCCATAATATTGTCCTCACGTACATCACCCTTGTATAGACCTTCTATATACTCCTTCCATCTTTCTGCTTTCCATTCTTTGCTTAGTACTGGTTTTCCATATGAGCTCTTGATATTCATACAAGTGGTTCTCTTTTTCTCCAAAGGTCTCTCTAATTTTCCGGTAAGTAGTATCTTATCTTACCCCCTTGGCAATAAATGCCTCTACATCATTACATTTGGCCTCTAGCCATCCTTTCTTAGCCGTTTTACATTTCCTGTCAATCTCATTGTAGAGACGTTTGTATTCCTTTTTGCCTGCTTCATTTATTACGTTTTTATGTTTCCTCCCTTCATCAATTAAATTCAGTATCTCTTCTGTTACCCAAGGATTTCTACTAGCCCTCGGCTTTTTATGTACTTGATCCTGTGCTACCATCACTATTTCATCTCTCAAAGCTACCCTGTCTTCTTCTACTGCATTTCTTTCCCTTATTCCTGTTAGTCATTCCCTAATGCTCTCTCTGAAACGCACTACAACCTCTGGTTCTGTCAGTTTATCAAGATCCCATCTCCTTAAATTCCAACCTTTTTGCAGTTTCTTCAGTTTTAATCTACAATTCATAACCGATAGATTGTGGTCAGAGTCCACATCTGCCCCTGCAAATGTCTTTCAATTTAAAACCTGGTTCCTAAATCTCTGTTCTACCATTATATAATCTATATGAAACCTTCCATTGTCTCCACGCCTCTTCCACATATACAGCTTTCTTTCATGATTCTTAAACCAAATGTTAGCTGTGATCAAGTAATTCTCTGTGCAAAATTCTACAATGTTCCTCCGTCTTTCATCCCTTACCCCATTCCATATTCACTTACTACTTTTCCTTCTCTTCCTTTTCCTACTATCGATTTCCAGTCCCCAATGACTATTAAATTTCTGTCTCCTGTCACTATCTGAATAATTTCTTTTATCTCATCATAACATTTCTTCATTGTCTTCATCATCTGTTGAGCTAATTGGCATATAAACTTGTACTACTGTGGTAGGTGTGGGCTTCGTGTCTATTTTTGCTACAATAATGCGTTCACTATGCTGTTTGTAGTAGCTTACCCGCACTCCTATTTTTTTTATTCATTATTAAACCTACTCCTGCATTACTTACCCCTATTTGATTTTGTATTTACAACCCTGCATTCTCCTGACCAGAACTCTTGTTCCTCCTGCCACCGAACTTCACTAATTCCCACTATAACTTTAACCTATCCATTTCCCTTTTTATTCCTTTTCCGTGGATTTTAATTCCTACTCCAAACTTTTCTTTTGTTTCCTTTATTGCTTGTTCACTACACAGATTGAATAACATCGGGGATAGGCTACAAACTACCTGCCTGATTAAGGGACCTGACATTCCATGCTCCGATCCGTAGAACGCCAATTTTCTTTCTCCTGGTAACGACATCCTCCTGAGTAGTCCCTGCCCGGAGATCTGAATGGGGGACTTTTTACCTCTGGAATATTTTACTCAAGAAGATGCCATCATCATTTAACCATACAGTAAAGCTGCATACCCTCGGGAAAAATTAACTTCTGTAGTTTCCCCTTGCTTTTAACCGTTCGCAGTACCAACACAGCAGGGCCGTTTTGGTTAATGTTACCGGGCCAGATAAGTCAATCATCCTGAGTGTTGACCCTGCAACTACTGAAAAGGCTGCTGCACCTCTTCAGGAACCACGTGTTTGTCTGGCCTCTCAACAGATAGCCTTCCATTGTGGTCGCACCTACAGTACGGCTATCTGTATCGCAAGGTCCATGGGTCATTGGGGGGTGGTGGTGGGGGGGGGGTGTATTCATGGTACACTCATGGAAATGGTCACACGGGAAAATCCCCTCTTCATTGCTACCTCAGAGATGCTGCATCCCATCACTCATGCGCCAGCTGTAACACCACATTCAAACTCATTTAAATCATGATAACCTGCCATTTTGGCAGCAATAACTGATCTAACAGCTGTGCCAGACGTATGGTGTTGTTTATAGCCGTTGCTGACCACAGTGCCGTTTTCTGCCTGTTTACTTCTATTCTGGATAATTGCATATATTTCTGAAACAGTAGTGAGTGATTTGGAAGAGGGAACACCATTTCTTCTGAGTCTAGCGATTCATATGAGCCTGCTAATGGGGAAGAAATCACTTTCAGCAAAGGCTTTATAAACACGAATAACTTTTCCCATTGGGATGATATTGAAAAGGTTTGAAATCTAGTGTTGAGAAAGATAAGGAAATGATGGATGGTTTGTGGCAAGACATGCAAAACCGTAAGTGTGAAAGATAAATTTTGATATGTTACTAACAGTTATTGTATGTGTAAATACCAATGTTTTGGTACATTTACTGAATATTAAAAAATGTGCATACTAGTTACTTGAAGTAAACTGGAGAGATGATAAGAATGAGTTTGTGGGAAAGAATTTTAATCAATTCATGACACGCAATATTAAGGTTGCAGGTAGTATTTATGAAATCTGTTTCTTAGTAGACAGACCGTCTCATCTGCTTTGTAGCAAAAGGAGAGGGCTGCATCCATGAGACATATACCACAAGATGTGTAAGGTACATTTATTAATTAAAATACCCTCTAAATAAGAAGCATTAAGGAACTTATAAGCTTAGAGAGAGAGAGAGATTTTCGTGTAATGTAGAATTTCAATTTGGTAAATTCAAGCTACCTCTTTTTTTTTTTTTTTTTTTTTTTTTTTTTCCCCCCATCTCAGCATGTTGCTCAATTTTTTTTTAAAGGCTTGCTTTCTTGCTGTACATCTTAATTTGAGATTGAGCAAATCAGCTATACATTTGTCTACACTGAAATTTAAAACACATTTGGGACATGTCTTCTGCTTTGTTGAAATTGTGCCGTGTTTCATTGATGATACGTTAGACGTAGAGTGTGTACAAAATAACTTGGCTCCCTACCTGTGCAAATGGAATGGCAGTGGATAGCTGTAGAGGTGGAGGTCCACTTGTGAATGGACACTGAATGTAGGGAAAAGGCTGTTTGACAGCTGAGGTCTTCACACAAATGTCTATCTTGCAGAACTTAAAGGTGCCGGTAGGAAGTCTCAAGCAGTCATATTAACTAATGATTGTAAACTAATAGTTTGATGAATAGAGACTTTCAAAATCAATAGTCTGTCTCAATTGGTGTGTGTGTGTGTGTGTGTGTGTGTGTGTGTGTGTGAGTGAGTGAGTGAGAGAGAGAGAGAGAGAGAGAGAGAAGGGGCAGACATGCCCACTTCTCAGAACAAGAATGTTTTCTGTGCATGATTGAAGTTACTTTGCACAAGCTCTACTTCAAAATCTGTGTTCCCTGTGATATTAATGCATAATAATGTTTTTTCCGATGGTGAAGGGAGTGAGGCGACTCTGCCTTTAAGTTCAATTCTGTAATGTTGGAGACTTGAAAGAATGAAATATATTTATGATATGGAAAGCTAAATGTGTGTTTTTTTTTAATTTTTTTTCAGCATTGAAAAGACAATGGAAAAAATAAATGATGCTTGCAAATTTACTTCTCGGCTCTTGGAGCATGGAAATATTGTAGAAATTCTGTCACTAAAGAAGCTTGTTGGAGCTCAGTTGCTTTATTTAATCAATAACACACCAAAACCAGATGTAACCACCACAATTGAGTTCAACACAGATATTAATAAATTTGAAGATGCTATCAAGGTGAGTTGATCTTTGTTTTTATATTAGGTTTATGCATTAGTTCATAGTGTTTTTGTTCTGCATGTTGGTATTTTGGTTGCTATAGTATTATTTATCAGTTTTTTTTTTTGTTAACTTTCGCCATCTGAGTTTACATATTGCTGTTTTGTCATTTGGAGATAGTGAGGGGGAGCTGTGGATGTCAAAAATAGGAGTGCCAAGTGGATAAACCTAAACCTTTTGACATAATCATCTTTTTGAATTCAGTAGAAGGGTGACAGCAGCAGCCGCAGCCAAAAACATTCGTTCCATGTGTGGGGATAATGCATTCGGACAGAGTACGGCAATAAAATGGTTTTTTAATTTTGAGAAGGAGTGTTTCGACAAAAGTGACTCAGGAAGACCTCAGAGGTTTGAAGAAGATCCACTGTGATCCATGACACTGTACTTCAGAACTGGCAAATGTGATGCCCTGGGATCATTCTACTATCATGCAATGTTTGCAAGCAATGGGGAAGGTTCGAAAGTTAGATGTATGGGTACCGCATCCTCTAAGCCAAAAATCACAAAAATCAGCGGGTGGCCGAATGCTTGCTTGTCGTCAACTGACTCGTTAATTGATGACCAGAAATGTTGTCTTTATTCTAACATAAGGAAAAGAAAGGTATGGTTGAGCCCAAACAAAGCAGGAATTTCTAGTACAAAGGCCTGCGTGCATCTGCATAATATGATGTTATGTATCTGGTTGAACAGTGAAGGTGGTGTATATCACAAGTTGATTCCCCGAGGTGCAACTAATGCTGACATTTTTTGTTAGCAACTTTGATGTCTTCGAGACTCGGTCCAAGAATGATGACCAAGAAGACTGCGTGAGATGATGCTACTCCATGAGAACACCTGTCTGCATTCTGCTAGACTGACAGAAAGCCCCATACAAGAGTTGGGTTGGGAAGTCATTCTGCACTCACCCTGTTCACCTGATCTTGTGCCCTCAAATTTTCATATTTTCCTCTTTGTACGAGCAACCTTCAAGGAACCTGCCTTCTGAATGGAAATGTGCTCCAAACATTGCTCGATGATCTTCACCTCAAAGCGATGTTATTTCTACAGTTGCAAAATCGAAAAGCTACTCCAGCACTGGCAGACTGTTGTAAACAATGGAGACAGTATTATTGATGACTAAAGTCTGTTATGTGTATATGTTGAGTTTTAGTATTGGGCACAATTTTCTGCGAACCGGTTGAAGTTCAGATATTGTTGGTTTCTACCCAATACAGGGTGGCATTTTTATTTCTCTCATTGCATCAAAAGGTATATTAGGGATTTACATGTTGAAGTTTCAAATTTTTGGATGCTATTTTGGTTGTATGTCAGAGTATAGTTTGCTTTCTCGGTGCTTGTGGCAGGCCATCTAATTTTCTCGAGTTGCCACATCACATGCAGAATTCTGTTAGAGCTGGAAAGAGGATGTACAGAAAAAAAGATTATTTAACTGTCAAGAAATATCATTCAATTTTAAAAGTTTACTATATGAAACTACTAAGTTTTGCAATTTTTTTTCTTTCTTTCTGTAATTATGATTGCTTAGAGAAAATGAATCTAGAAATGGTAGGATTACAGAGATTGCATTATGTGACAGTTGATTCTTATTTCATGTTCTCTGATAGGTACTCTGTGTTTAAAGAGAAGCCCCACAACTCACAGTCCTGTGCTAGAGACAGAATCATTTTATCTTTATGGGTTAAAAACTTTTCACACAGCTGCTCCAGAAATAGTCAGTGTTTCTGTGCGATAGGTTCACAGTGCATCGGTTATCCATGGCTATGTTAAAAGTTTGTGGCTTTATCATATTAAGTCATCAGCTAGAGAACCTCAGTCAATATCTAAACATATTAAAAGAAATGTTTTCAGTTGTTATTTGTTCATATCAGAAGTAGTTTGAATTAGACTGAGACAGTGACACCTTGCAGCTTTTATCAACAGTTAAATCATCTGAGTATGTTGCAAACTTAAATCTTTACACTCATTATTGAAACAAAAGCAATACTGCTGTATCAGTGTTTTTAACTACATTCAGTCCCTAGAGTATACCAAGAAAACAAGCTATGTAGGTAGTAATTATCAAAATTTTTAAGTGTTGTGGCAGGTTACCAGTGCTGCATTGAAAATCCATGCTTCGTAAACCATCCCATCTAACTTTTAAAATCGAAAGTCTGGTATTGTGTATAAATGTAACTAATGGAACAGTTTACTGAAATTCTCAGCAGCCTAGTTTCACATCATATGTTAACAAAAAATAATGTGAATTTAGCATTTAATAGACAACATAGGTGCAAGTTTCTTTTGTTGCCTCCATGATGTATTTCTTGATGTGCAGAGTGACTGCAATCGCCCTTTGTGCAACACTTGAATCCTCCAACCCATTGCCAGAATGAATAGTAACTGAAATATAATGATCAGAGCTTTTCACACAGCTATGCCTTTGAATACATTGTGAAGGGTTCTAAAGTAAAAAACCTGCATTTCAAAAAACAAAGAGAAATGATTTTAAATTATGTTGCAGAAAAAAAAAGTCATGAAATAATGTAGAGTCTGCGCCTAATCATGCAGGAAGAATTTTTAATTCTCATTAATTAAATCCCTACCTGAGAGAATAATCTGTAGTAGTGTAGCCAAACACCAGAATGAAAAAACCAGACATTAGTTTATACATTAACAACAACAGTTCTTCAAATTATATTCTCCCGGTGTGTTTATGTCATTGTTCTGTATCTCTCGAGATCAGTTTTGTATTGGTACAGGCATTTTTCATCCTGTTCCCATGGTTTGCTTGAAGCAAGGTGTACAGTAAAATCAGAAAAGTACCAGTTTCTATTGTAGTTAGTAAAAAGAAGAAGAAGAAGAAGAAGAAGAAGAAGACTGAGTATTCATTGCTTATCAGTGAAACATGTATATTAAAAAAGTCTTTATTAGTTTTAAAAAATAATAATAATTCCACTCTTGCTTTTGTGTGAATAAGGAACTAAGAAACCACAGCACAGTTTAAATCTGATGTGCAGGTTACTTTCACAAATGAACAATCTAAAAAACGCACCTGCCTGCCAGAGAACAACTCCCACATTTAGTGAGCACCTTGGAGACATCTGTGTAAAAACCCTACCAACTCAAATCAGTACTGTGCCTCCCGTCATTTACCAACTCCACCACTTATTGATCTCCAAAAAAAAAATCGCATAGTATATTACCCTTTTTTCTCACATTTGTTTCCGCCAAAGAATAATTTGAATCCCCACTGAGTCTTTGACTTCTTAAAGGCTTGGAAATGCTGGTAGGGCTTTTAAGATTCACTTTTAGTTCCCTGAGCTTCAGAAGTAAAACCAGACTCTGGGAATTTTTGGTGATAAGTTTTAGCCTGTGAGCATTAATTTTGTGATTGGAATTCATGGCAAATGAAAATATGCCTACTTAAATATCAAATAATGCCAGTATTATTACAGTTGGACTTCAATACAAATTAAGTGCAGAATGCAGTCATTGTAAAACAGGGTTGTAAAATGATATTTCTATTTGAAGATGAATGGCTACATTTAGCCTGAGAATTATCTCATATCTCAATTATCGCTCTGTGTATTGAACATTGACATGTTTTGTGACAAGTTATTTATTACCTTTTAAATGAAAACAAAAATAATCAATTTTTGAAAATATAAGTAATTGGAAATTAAATGAAAATATGTTGTAAGATTTTTTGACTTATCCCACATCTGTAAGGACCGTTTCATGTGGCATGTATGGAAGGCACATTAGCATATTTGTTTTCTTTATAAACATTTATTATACATTCTTGTTTTTCTTACCTTTTATACATCCTGGAGGATTCCTGACTATGGATTTATTGGAACTAAAAGTACACCTAATCTAACCTAAATTTCTCCCATGTCGGGAATTTTTCTAGAAGGAAGGGAAGTCTAATGTTTTAACTTCAGTCAATAAGGGTCTTCAATTTGGGTTTATATTTGATAGAAGAAGACAGAAAAGGGGGGGGGGGTTGGGGGTATGGACCTGCTTGGACATGTCCATGTCCACTAATGAAGTGCTCCTACTGAACTTCATTTTACCCCATTCCAGCACTAGACATTTAACAGTGCATGTTCTGAAAACTGAGATATTAGGAGTGGTGTTTTCATTATTATTGATTGAGTTTATTCAGTTATTGTATGACGGTTGCCCAGAAAGTAATGCACCACTTTTTTTTCCATTCCCTTCAGCCGAAAACATTGCTATGAATGCAAAATGTTACGTATGTATTATTTGAAATTTCCTGAGTGAGCATGCCAAGTTTCCATCATTTCAGACAGATAGCGTAGCTGCAGGACAGTTTCAAAATGGCGTCTGTAGGTGATGTGCGTTACAAGCAATGTTCCGTCATTGAATTTCTCTCTGCAGAGAAAGAAACTGTGGGGAATATTGGCCGGCCGGTGTGGCCGTGCGGTTCTAGGCGCTTCAGTCTGGAACCGCGTGACCGCTACGGTCGCAGGTTCAAATCCTGCCTCGGGCATGGATGTGTGTGATGACCTTAAGTTAGTTAGGTTTAAGTAGTTCTAAGTTCTAGGGGACTGATGGCCACAGATGTTAAGTCTCATAGTGCTCAGAGCCATTTGAACCATTTTTGGGGAATATTCACAAACACTTTTGCAAACTCTATGGAGCATCAGCTGTCTACAGAAGTACAGTTAGTCGCTGGACACGGAGGGTGAGGTCATCAGAAGGTGGTTTGGCGGAGCTCGACAATTTGCAGCGGTCGAGGACACCATCCACAGCTGTCACATATGACACACCTGATCTAGCCCCCTCAGACTTGCACTTGTTTGGACCATTGAAGGATGCCATTCGTAGACGTCAGTTTGGGGAAGATGAGGTGGTGATACACACATTAAAGCACTGACTCCGCCACCAGGACAAGGATTGGTGCCGCCAGGGTATACTCGCCCTTGTTTCACATTGGAGGAAGGCCATAGAATGGGATGGAGATTATATGGAAAAATAGAGTGTTCAGATAAAACACCATTCTTTTCTTTCATGTATGTAATTCTCATTATGTTCAATAAAGAATTGTTGAAGAAAAAAATACAGTGCATTACTTTCTGTGCAACCGTCGTATTTGCTTGATAATGTTTCTAACAATTCGACATTAACAGTGACAAATATGGAATTCTTTTCAGGCTACTTTTGGAACATTTACTACAGAGGTTGTATCCACATCAAAGGAACTATCGCCGCCAGCGACCTTGCCAGCACCAGTGCCATTGACTCTAAATAATGTGATGGCAGCAGCAGGAATGGGCTTGGTGACAGGTTGCCCAACAACAGTTACCACTACAAGTAGCCCTGTTTCAATTCATTCATCATTTGATGGTGAATTGGCAACTAACTTCACAATGGCCACAAATGTTCTCAACCAAGATGTTGCCCCAGTTGTGCCTCCAAGTACATTACATGGATTTACAAGTATTCAGGAATACAATCTGCAACAGTTAGCAAGCCTTGCAGAGAAGGAGGTTTGTACAATTAATTACGGTCTCAAATTTTCTGGTCTGTGTATGTAAATTGCAAACTGTGTTAACATCTGTGTGTTGCCAGTTTCTGTGTGCTTGAATTTTCTTGGAAAGCATTTGTGGCAATTGCCCTACTGCTCTGTTAAACAGTTCTGTTTGAAGGGCATTTAGAGGAGTGAGTGAGTGAGTGAGGGGGGGGGGGGAGATATATGCGGAGTATTATATTACCGTGTGATTCCTTTCTGTATACTTAAGTGGTGGTGGCAAGTGTCTGAAAGTGTTTGTCTGGAGTGTAACCATGTATGGAAGTAAAACATGAATGCTAAATAGTTTAGACAATAAGATAATAGAAGCTTTTGAAATGTCGTGCTATGGAAGAATGTTGCAGATGAAGTGGGTAGATAATGTAGCTAATGAGGAGGTATTGAATAAAATTGGGGAGACAAGAAATTTGTGGCACAACTTGACTAAAAGAAGGTATTGGTTGCATTCTGAGACATCAAGGGACACCAGTTTAGTGCTGGAGGGAAGTGTGGCGGGTAAAATTCGTAGAGGGAGACAGAGTTGAATACAGTAAGCAGATTCAGACGGATGTGTAGGTTGCAGTAGTTATTCGGAGATGAAGAGGCTTGTACAGGATAGAGTAGCATGAAGAGGAAAACAATCTTCGAACTGAAGACTATCCCTACCACCACCACCAGCATGATTACTTTCACAACAAATTTGCATGTGTAAAGTCTTCTCAGCAAAATAATAGTATGATTTTACAGTTTTAAACACTTCTGTGAGCCAGCAACAGTTCAACAAAAAGATTTGTATTACACAGCCAACTGTTTGGCTGTATTTACGAATCGTATACATGAGTTTTAGTAAAGAATGGCCATTAAACATTTTGTTTTTGTCGTAACTGTTAGCAGGGTATTCTCTACTCCGGGGGGAGGGGGGGGGGCGCTCTAAAAGTGCTTCTTATTTTTAGTTAACATACACTGAGAAAAGAAAGTACTATTAAGATGGTCTAATGTGAAGGCGACTTACGAAACATGTACATTGTTTCACAACAAGATAGTGTCTGCAACCGAGAGGAATTTCACAAATATTGACTTTGGTCACACAAATCTATTATCATCAGTTTTCCTTTATATGTGCTTCTGAACTGAAGAGTAGTTGCCACATTTTTTTAGTAATGCAGTCTGAAAACAGGGCTCATTCCTTTCAAATTTTTCGGCTTACTCTTTCAGTACTAAAAGATTTTTTGATTACTATAAACAAAAGGAGGCTCTTTCTTTCATTCAAAGGTTAATTCCAGCAAGGCTTCCTGGTTTTGTCATTGTTAGATCAATGGCTACATTGACTGGTTCAGTAAACAACCTATACAATTTCAGTATATGTCACTTTCCACATAATTGTCATGTGATTATTAATCATTGTCCAGCATTCATTTATTTTTAAAGGAGTGTTTAATGCTCAAGAATTATGACTTTTTTTGAGAACAAAAATCTACTCTCAAAAAATCCACATGAATTCTGCAGACATATATCTTGTGAAACTCTACTCACTTAGTTCGTCTGAGATCCATAGCACTGTAGGCATTGGCGTTCAGGGTGATGCTGTTTTCCCACACTCCTGTTTAATGTAAAAAATGAGCTTATTGAGTATCAGACCGGATTTGTGATTGGATGAAAGACTTCTTTTCATATATAACTCAACATGTCACTCATAATGGAAGAAAATTATCAGATGTAAAGGTAATTTCCTATGTACCTCAAGAAAGTGTGATAAGACCATTATTGTTTACAAGTATATAAATGATTTAGTTGAAAGTGCTGGATGCTCTTTATAACTGTTCACAGATCAAGAGTTTCTACATAAGAATGTAGCAATGCCGGAAGGCAGTATCAGTTTGCAGAATAACCTGCATTGGTTTGACGAATGATTGTAGGCCCTGGCCGTGGATCATGACTGTAAATAAACGTAACGTATTGAACGTACATGGGAAAAGAAAGTCACCAGTGTAGAACTACACTGTTAATGGGGAAACTGCTGGAAACACTATCAAATGTAAAATGTCTAGGCGTAATTATTCAGAGCAAGTGGAATAAATTAATGCCTCCTGATAGCATCCGAATAATTTACATTCTAGTGTGGTCACCAGTAGTCACCTACACCCCGTACAATCATGTACTATTTGACGATGTAGATTATATTGATGTTTTACCGTACGTGGTAAGTGTCACTTGTGTGTGTTTATTTATTAGTATCTTATTTATTTATTATGAGTACTTCCCATTTTGTGAGTTACAGAAATAATCTGCAGAGAACTGAGAGATGGTTCAGTACACAATCTTCACAATTTCAGTAGATGGCACGTACCATGTAATTATCATGTGATTATTAATCATTGTTCTTCATTCATTTATTTTGCCTCAGGGCAGATCTGTTCATGGCAGTTAGCCAAAACATGTAATCGGTATTAGAAATAATAGTGTGTGGTCAGGACGGAAAAATTACATGTTTGCTCTAGTGGAATAACAGGAAAAGAAGCAGCTAGATTGAGATTCATAGGAAGAATCTTACGCAAATGTAACTCATTCACAAATGAAGTGACTTATAAAGTGCTTGTTCAACCAGTTCTTGAATATTGTTCATAAATATGGGGTCCTTACCAGGTAGTACTGATAGAAGAGGTAGAGAAGATCAAATGAAGACTGGTGTGTTTCATCACTGGATTATCTAGTCGGAGTGAGAGCATTACCGAGATGCTCAACAAACTCCATTGACAGACATTACAAGAGGCATTGTGCATAGCAGAGGTTTACTATTGAAATTTCAAGAGAGTGCTTTCAGGATGAGTTGACAACATATTACGTCCTCCCACATACATCTCACGTAATGGCCACAATGGGAAAATTCAAGAAATTAGAACCAATATAGAGGCTTACCAACAATCATACTTTCCATGCACCATTTGCATGTGAAATGGGGCAGGGGGGAATCGGTCAGTGGTACTAGAAGTATCCTCCACAACACACCATTAGGTGGCCTGTGGAGTATGATGTAGATGTAGATGATATTGACGTAAAGGAATTAGAAGACTGTAATATCTAAAGCAGAGGATGATACAACTGCATCCTGTTCTTTGTTCTGTAGGCAGCTGTGGCAATACTATTAACATACAAACTCTTGCAATTCGTATCCACATACATTAAAATTTTGTAGATCACATTAATCTATTCGATAGCTGGAACTTTGATGAACATACATATTCCCTGCCTGAATTATCCTCTAATGAAGTCAGACCTTGCAATTCACATTCTATTGACTATGAACTTAGAGGCTGCATTTTAATACAATTTAGCATGTCATAATGTGATACATTCACTTTGTTACAGCTTTCTATTGTAATTAGTGAAATCAATTGTTAATGTGGTCCTCAATGTAATAAACTTTACTTTGTGTACTTACAAATATATTGAAGAGAAATATTGGGAGATTCACTTATTTTATGTTATAAGTGAAACACAAAACAGGAGTCAGAACATACAGAGGAAGTCCAAATGATGGAATGTCCTTGAATAGGCTTTATGTAACTTAGTTAAAGCTTCTGGTAATAGCGTAAGTGGCAGCTGTTAATGTAAGTGAGACAGTGAATGACTTGGACATAAGGCAGCTACCTGTACAGTGGAAATAGATCATATCTGTATTTGTATGGGAAAACCCTCTTCAGGCCGTACAGATATCGGCAATGCAGCTATCCTTTCTTCCTACACACTGTGTTCTAGTTAGCAAAGTGGCATTCTGTCCTTATTGAGTAATAACAGTGGCTTGTAACAATTGAGTCTAGTGTTCTTGTGTAATCCAAATAGAGGAAAGTAATAACATTGACACAGTCCGTAAAGTGTTAACCGCAAAATAATTATTATTGTAGATACCGACATACATAGCTGTGGAAATCTGCATTAGTATGGGCTTTTATATGAAAAACATGTATTTCTGCAGGTATGAGGGTATGTTGAATGTGTGTAGGATGTGCTATCTACAGTGTCATTGTCTATAGAATGTTCAGTCATAAATGATTTGTGCAAAACGTTTCTTCTCTCTTGAACATTTACTGGTAAATGGGAGATGGTCTATGTAGGAAGAGTTTTGTGTACTATTCTTTTTAAAATTTTGTATTGTTGTTGTAGTATTATTTCATAACAGGATGTAGCAAGTGATAAAGTCTCAGTTGCTTTCCTTGCTCTCCTCAAATTAAATTTGAAGTTATGATTAAGAAATCTGGGTAGGAGGAGGAGGAGGAGGAGGAAGAGGAAGAGGAAGAGGACAGCAGATGTTATGTGTGGTTGATATATGATTGGTTTGAGTCCTGTTTAAAAATTGACACAACAGTGAAGATGTGAAGAGAGAGAACTGTGATTTAGACCGGGCAATGTGATGCAGTGGAGTCTCATTTGGGAGGAATGAGATTAAAAGTTGAGCTATTACACAGCTATAGCCTTTTGGTTTCTTACATGCCCTTTGTTGCTCATTGAAGTACTATTGGGTTTAAACTGGCTGCAAAGTAATTTATAGTAGCTTTACTTCATGAAACACACATTTTAAGCCAAGATCTTGTTTTAGAATCGGAAGGTGCATGCCTGTTCAAGATGGTGTTCACTATGTGTGTGTATGGCTGTGCATGCTTGGAATTGCATTTCACTTTATTCCAAAAGAAAAATTAAGATTTTTGTAATAGATCTTAGCATAGCTCTGGTTTATTTGAAATATTTTAATTACACCAATGTTCATAAATTCATCTGTTGAGTGTACTGTGGGGGTTTGGTAAGATTATCCATTGTAGTACTGCAGTTTTGCGAAGAACTGCTGTACTATACTATTCCACCCCTATATGTCCACCCTTTCACATATTCTCATCCAGAAGTTTCATTGCACTTCACCAAAGTTTGTGCTATTGTCTCTGCATAATGACATGGTTTTACTTACAAGAAAATTTTCCTTGATGAAGGAGAAAGGAGTATGATATAATTCCCTGCATTTGATGGTAAGAGACTAACTGTAATGAGATTTGAATGTTGAGATTTGTCAGTGTTTGAAGACAAGGAGGAGGTGGGGGGGGGGGGGTGTATGTATGTATATTAAGGTTCAACATACCATTGACAACAAGGTCATTAAGAGACAGAACAGAAGCTCAGATTTTGGAAGAAAATTGTTTGTGCTCATTTCAAAGGAACCATCCTATTATCCACACGAAGAATGTTATGGAAACAACAGAAAATGTAAATCTGAGTGGCTGGAAGGGAATTTAGCTGCTTTCCTCCTGAGTACAGTGCCTTGCCACTAAACTACTTTGCTCAGTTCAGTGATTGGGTTGTGAAACGTGTTTTCAAAATGTGAGAAAGACAAAACCACCATTTGACATACTTGTGCTTGTGTGGTATTATAGTTAGAAACTACACGGTGTTTACAGTTTAGGTATCTTCTCTTTCTTGGAGTTATGCATTGCAATATCGACATGTGCATTTTTGTTAAATAGGAAGGCTGTGCATGAAATCATGTTTGACTGTTCTGTTTTGTTGGTCTATCAAACTGTTTGTATTAAAGAAGATGCTAATTTTTCAGGTTGCAGTCGGTGCCTCTGCAGTAAATGTAACTAGTACTCATCCGCCTGCTAGCTCAAATCCAAGCCCTACTCCATCATTCACATTAGCAGATCTGTTCTCTGGTGATTTCAGTTCAACAAACAATGCAATCAATAATCTTCAAGCGCTTGCAAAGTTGGGGAGTGTCACACTCAACAACCAAGGTAGGTTTTCTCAAGTGTTCATGTTCAGTAAATTTGAAGTGGAAATAACCAGAGGGATGTTACAGAACTGTTCGGAGGTGTAGCTACTACTCCACTTCCACAAATTACATTGTATAGTTATAGGCAAAGCTTGTTTTTATTTCTGTGTTTTTTGCCTCATCAATTGAAAGAAATGCACGCTTCATTTCATCATCATATCCCATCAATGCAACTATCTTAGGCAATAAATTTGCAACAAAAGGTATTAATTATCCAAGGTAAAGCAATACATCTCCGTAGAACTAACATTAGCAATAGGCTCTATGACACTAGTTAAACAAGCTGAGCTACCTCCCCCTCCCCCCCTTCCTCCCCCCTGCTCCACCCTTACTTGCCATGAGCCCGCCAGTTGCTCACTGCTTGGACGTGCATATGAGTGAGCAAACTTGCACAAGCAGATCAGTGAACAGGCTGGTCTTAGAGAATGTGGAAGGTAAGTGGCTAGGTTGATGTTAAATCTAGCCGGGATTAATGAAGTGTGCTGGCAGGAAGAACAGTATTTTTCTCAGGTGAATACTTGATTTTAAACTCTAAATCAAATAGCGATACTGCAGGAGAGCGTCTAATGATGATCAAGAAAATTTTAATGTGGGCGATCTACAAAAAAAGTAGTGAAGAGATTCTCATAGCCAAAATATGCATTAAGTCACAACCCATCAAACTTGTAAAATTTTGTATGCCTGCTCACAAGATGGAAAAACATATTTGATGAAATAATAATTCTGACATTGTTATATGATGAAATAAGTTATTCAGTATAATCAAACAATGGCAAATCCAAGATGGAATAACAGCAATATGGAAAGGGTGGATTACTACTCACCACATAGGGGAGGCATTGAGTCACAGAAGACACGATGATGAAGACTAACTTTCTCTCTTTCTTTCTTGCACATGTGTTTTAGTTCTGAAATATATTATCTTTACTACAGGGTGAGTAGTTACTTTTATTCCTTCTATTATTTGAATTCCACCTAGGATTTCCATTATGTTTGTGTACTGTCTTATTTATTATATTGAGACTTTTAAATATGTGTACAGAGCATTTAATTAAAGTTTGTTCTTCATTGGTATCAAAACACTAAATGAGGCGAAGTGATAGCATATTAGTGTAACTCCCTCTCTTGTTAATATGCAGTATGCAGAAGGTATTTTGTTTGTTGCGACATGCTCTGTACTTTAGATTAGATTAGATTAGATTTACTTTCATTCCAATTGATCCGTAGTGAGGAGGTCCTCCAGGATATGGAACATGTCAGAAAAACAACAATACATGACAAATATTTACAACTAAAACAAATAAGCTAATGTACCATTCCACAGGTCCCAAGTGGAATGATCGTCATTTTTAATGAACACTAAGAGTCATTTACAAATACTAATGCACTGAATTTAAAATAAAAAAGTTTTTTATTTATTTATAAAGTAATACAACTACTGTAATACTTATTTACAATGAACACATTACTGCATTGAAATGGTGCAGAAGTTAGATTATACTAGCACACACACACACACACACACACACACACACACACACACACACACATTTTCAATGAACACACTACTGCACTGAAATTGTGCAGAAGTTACGTTGTACTTATGTACAAATCAGTTGGTTTTACTAAGAAATTCATCAATGGAGTAGAAGGAGTTGGCCACCAATAAATCCTTTAGGCTTCTCTTAAACTGAATTTCATTGGTTGTTAAGCTTTTTATGGCTGCTGGCAAGTTATTGAAAATGTGTGTTCCTGAATAATGCACACCTTTTTGTACAAGACTAAGTGACTTTAAATCCTTGTGAAGATGGTTCTTATTTCTAGTATTGCTTCCATGAATTGAGCTGTTGGTTTGAAAAAGTGATATATTCTGTTGAGCTAGGTCACTGTTGACTACTGCATAAATAAATTAGTCCAAACAAAGTAACTCTTATTTATTATAACTCACAAAGTGCCTTGGACATGAACACTGGTGCACAATATTCCATACAGACACGAGATTAGTCGTGACAAGTTATCACTTCCATTAGTAATGTCCTCCTAAGACTAAGTTCACGTAGGCACTGCATCATTAGTGCTGTAGTGTCTGTCTATTGTCCACTACATTCCCAGGTAACTTCATAATTGCGATGGTAGTCTGTAGAACATGACTGTTGACTGCAGAATGAGACACTCGAAATTTAGCTGTGTTATAACTTGATGTAGGTGGCAGTATGGGAGCTGCGTGATTGGCTGCGTTGTCTGTGATAACGAGTTCATTGCCTCTGGCTCTCCTGGCCGGATGGTTTCATCATTGTCCTTTGTTAATGTCTGTGGGAGATGTGACAAAGAAGTTCCTTTGTCGATGGCGACCTCTGTTGATCAGTCGCCGTGACTTGTTTTGTGATATGGGAAGGAATGTACCCAGTAGGAGGTGCCAGAGAATTCAACATCCCCTCCCCATTCAAGAGAGAGGAGGTGAAGCTTCTATGTCAGCCATTAGGGTTGTGGACGATGTCCATCTGCATCTTGGGCCTCTTTGTTGTCACTGATGAGGTCTGTGTCTGTTACTCAGGAACTAGCAGGGTGTCTTGAGGTGGTAAATTGTGTGCCACTATCTGCCATGATGGTGAGGGGAAGTACTTCCACTGTGAAAATATGGTTAGGTGCTCTGACAGTTTGGGACGTCCCTGTACTGTGCATTTATCAACACAAGAATAACTTGTGGAAGTTTCTACCAGAATGAGCCAATAACTTTTGGGAGGCTTGTACCAGAATGAGCGAATTAGTCCCAAGAAAGGGACAGCACATCATCTACATCTACGTGATTACTCTGCTTTCACAATTAAGTGCCTGGCAGAGGGTTCAATGAACCACCTTCAAGCTGTCTCTCTACTGTTCCACTCTCGTACAGAGCGCTGGGAGAAATGAGCACTTAAATTTTTCTGTGCGAGCCCTAATTTCTCTTATTTTATCATGATGATCATATTTCCATATGTAGGTGGGTGCCAGCAGAATGTTTTCCCAATTGGAGGTGAATACTGGTGATTGAAATTTCATTAGAAGATTCTGTCGCAACGAAAAATGCCTTTGGTTTAATGATTGCCACTCCAATTCACGTATCATGTCTGTGACACCGTCTCCCCTATTTTGCGATAGTACAAACAAGCTACCCTTCTTTGAACTTTTTTGATGTCATCCGTCAGTTCCACCTGCTGCAGATCCCATACTGCACAGCAATACTCCAGAATAGGGCGGACAAGTGTAGTGTAAGCAGTCTCTTTAGTAGATCTGTTGCACCTCTAAGTGTTCTGCCAATGAATCGCAGTCTTTGGTTTGCTCTACCCACAACATTACCTACGTGATCGTTCCAATTTAGCTTATTTGTAATTGTAGTCCCTAAGAATTAGTTGAATTTACAGCCTTCAGATTTGTGTGACTTACCGCGTAATCGAAATTTAGTAATTTCTTTTAGTACTCAGGTGAATAACTCACACTTTTCTTTATTCAGGGTCAGTTGCCACTTTTTGCACCATACAGATATCTTATCTAAATCATTTTGCAATTCGTTTTGATCATCTGATGACTTTACAAGATGATAAATGACAGCATCATCTACAAATAATCTAAGAGGGCTACTCAGATTGTCTCCTGTGTTGTTAATATAGATCAGGAACAATATAGGGCCTATAACACTTGCTTGGGGAACGCCGGATATTACTTCTGTTTTACTCGATGACTTTCCGTTTATTACTACGAACTGTGATCTTTGACAGGAAATCATGAATCTAGTCGCACCACTGAGGTGATATTCCATAGGCATATGGTTAGAAGATGCTTGAAAGGAATGATGTCGAAAGCCTTCTGGAAATCTAAAAATATGGAATCAATTTGACATCTCCTGTCGATAGCACTCATTACTTCAGGAGTATAAAGAGCTAGTTGTGTTTCGCAAGAACGATATTTTCTGATTCTGTGCTGACTGTATGTCAATAAATCATTTTCTACAAGGTACTTCATAATGTTAGAATACAGTATATGTTCCAAAACCTTACTGCAAATCGACATTAGTGTTATGGGCCTGTAATTCAGTGGATTACTTCTACTTCCCTTTTTCGATATTGGTATGACTCGGGCAATTTTCCAGTCTTTAGGTATGAATCTTTCTGTGAGCGGGCGGTTGTATGTAATTGCTAAATATGGAGCTATTGTATCAGCATACACTGAGAGGAACCTGACTGGTATGCAGTCTGGATCAGATTTATTAAGTGATTTAATCTGCTTTGCTACACCAAGGATATCTACTCATGTGGTTCTCATCTTGGCAGTTGTTCTTGATTGGAATTCAGGAATATTTACTTTGTCTTGTTTAGTGAAGGAGTTTCGGAAGACCGTGTTTAATAACTCTGCTTTAGTGGCACTGTTGTAAGTGACTTCACCATTGTTATCGGACAGAATCTCTTTGGGTTTCCTGCCAGATTCCGAGACAGACGTTCATAGTGGAAATCATTAAAAGCATCGCACATTGAAGCATGGGCTATATTTGGAACTTCTGCAAACTTTGCCAATCTTGAGGATTTTGCGTTCTTTTAAAATTTGGCATGCTTTTTTAGTTGCTTCTGCAACAGCGATCTGACCAGTTTCGTGTACCATGGTGGATCAGTACCATCTCTTATTAATTTATGTGATATATATCTCTCTGTTGGTGTCAATACTATCTCTTTGAAATAATTCCACATCTTTTCTATGCTTATGTTATCAGATCGGAAGTCTAGATGTACCAATTCCAAGACTCCATTGGCCTAGACCAGGGGAAATGTACTCTTGAGGGCATTGCCTGGTACTTGCAGTGGTGTGTGCAGGCCTTTCGGTACGTGTGTTGTTGAGCCATATGTTTGGCCATTAAAATGCCAGTGTCAGTGGTGCAGTAGCTTGAGGACATCTGCTCTGAAAGCTGCTGCAACAACCACCCACAAATCGTCTCCCATGGAAGATGTTGACTCTAGTAAAGTGATAGAACTGCTAGGATATTCAAAAAATGTGTGAACTTGGAGTGGGTCAAGGTTGTCCTTGACATAGGCCACAGAATTTGCAAGAAGTGTTTGACTCACGAGAGGACTGTGTTGTTCGTAACAGCATTGGCAATGACCCTGGCATTGAGCAGAAGGCAGGTCAGAGCCTGGCTGGAGAAGGCGTTGACACTGGGACAAACATCAAGACATGCGTTAAATGAATCATTCCCTCCCACCAGCATGGTGTTTCTATGGTTGGATGATGTCCGGAACTTATCTCATAATCATAGGTTGATGGAAAGGAGAATAAAAAGCATGACCAGTGGTTTATGGTCTGTCTGCAGTAGGAATTTTCTCCCATAGATGTCGTTATGAAATTTTTGATGAGAAAAGTGAAGGGCAGGGCTTCTCTGTCAACTTCAGAGTAGCTGCACAGAGCCGTGTCAGCATTTTGGACATGAACACTATTGGCTTATTTGCCATCCCTGTCCTGTGCGACAACACTGTCCCGATCTCCATGTCGCAAGGATCCACAACCACAATCAGAGGCTTGTGAGGGTTGTAGTACACCAAATGTTTGGAGTCCAGGACTCACTCAAATGCCCGTTGACCTTCAGAAGACCAGTCCCTGCATTTGTCTTTCAGTAGTAATTTGTGAAGGGGCTGTGTGATTGTGGCCACCACTGATAGGAACTTCTGGTAATATTCGACTTGCTGTAAGACAGAATGGAGTTGATTCTTGTTAGTGGGATCTGGGAGTTGGGCAATGGCCTGGAAGCATTTGGTTATGGGGCAGGTACTTGATTTCGTTGTGGAAAAAAGAGCACTTGTCTGATGTAAGTTGTATAGCAGTGGATCCAAGCTGTCTAGGGGCTCATCAAACTGTAATTACAGACTCTCTCTTAGCAAAATGCAGAACACAAAAACTTTATGCCCAAGAGTCATCATTTTGTGTATGTGGTGCTGCATCAGGGAAAACAACATAACAGTTCTCATGCATGCCCTTATCTAAAATTGTTTGAGGTACTCTTTGTGAGCTTGAACCAACACTACAGTCAGGGTGCATATGCCCCTGGACAATGGGAAAAACCCATAAATTTTTTTGTCCAGAAAAACTGAAATTCTTTAGAATTTGGGAATTTTTGGTTGCTTTAGTTTTCAGTTAAATTTTTATAATTTTGACTGATAAGAAATGAGATTCTAACAAAGACTTTTACTTCAGCTGACTACTGCAGAATAATACTACAGCAATAAAATATAAACGAGAGAATACACCAAAATAAAACTTGAATTGCAAAGAAAATGCGCCATTTACAACAAAAAAACACAGTGTACACACAAGCACCTGCAAACAGCAAAATGCATCAAGGGCTATAGGACAGAGACTATGCAATACTTCATAACAACGAACTGCTCTCAAGGAGTGTGACTTCACAACTGTTTACATTTCTATCAGGTCACGAGAAAATATGTGAATGGTGGATTGAGAAGTGTTACTTTCAAAGTAAATTTCCTTTTAAGCAAGGTGAATTAATATTGTGTGTGAGAATGTGCGATGAATTTCTGAAATAACAAAGTTTTTTTAACTCTCGTTTGAAACTTAAAGAGAACCAACCATTTGGAAAAATCTTGGGCTCAGAAGACCAGCCATTTATGCCATTATTCAAAATTTTATTGGCGTTGCTGGAATTTGTTTCCTGAAGTGCCGGGAAGTTGTAAAGCTCTGATTGAAAGTATATTATCGCTGAACTTGGAAAACATGTATTTTCACCCAGGAAAAAACCGCTACAATGCTTACAGTTGTTGCTATTAACATTTATAACAGGGACATTCTTTTATGGACACCACGTATTCTGCTACATAAATGGCGGTGGAAAGGCAAGAATTCCTACGTGTTAGCACTGGAAATGTCTTTAGACCTCCATTCTTCTCCTCGAAAAACTGCAGATATAAATCCTATCTGTTCCTAGTAGTCAAGAAAAACTCCTTTTACTTAGTTGCTGCAGAGATGAATTTTTGGAAAGTTCTTCTGAAAATACTTTTGTAACCATGTTCTGCTTATGTGCCCAGCAATGAAAAAGGCTTAAATGGTTTCCTATAACTGTTTTCAGAGAGATGACATGTTCCTTCATGTACCTAGCACCATCATTTATAATATGCTTTACATTGCCATATTAATTATTATAGTCTTGTAAAGCATGAGCACGTGTTGACTTCACTTTGTCGAGAACCTGTACACGTGCAACAAAAAGTTTTTGTTCTTTTCATGCCCAAACTGTCTCCAGCAACACAGTAAAAATATGACAGTCTCTTTTTGTCAGTGATCTCATTAGCGAACACAACATCGTTGCCAGTTAGTTGCTGCATCACTTCGTCCTTTCATTGTTTCTGTATTGAAGGGATAACCGTTACCTTCATTATTTTGACCCATGGAATGTCACCAGCAATGTTAAGAAAAACCACTGCTAGCATACTTGAACTGAATCTGTATTTTTTAAAATAAAAACTTCATTAAATGTGCAGTGGCAAATTGAAAACTATAATTTGATTATCATACTGTTTACTGTCAGTAACCGCAACTTAACTTCAATGAATTTGTTCATCCTGTGACGAAAAATCTTCGTTTTCTAGTTTGTGCAATGGGTTATAGTCTTTCAAAGATATTTCCATGGTGCTTTGAGCCAGATATTCACAGTTGCTTATCTACTTCTTGGGCAGTTTAAAGCTGCTGCTAATTGAAGATCACTGCTTTATCCGCGATGCAGCCCTTTGATCTGATACTCCGTCGCCACCAAACTATTACAAAATGTGTGGACATATAAATGAGTCATCTTATCATAAGTTGTGAACATGAATTAAAAATTGGGATTAAAGCTAACTTTATGCACGACAGTCATACTTTTTGATCATACTGTGGTGTGGCAATTCTGGCCAACACAGTACTGTGGTAAGCACAAACCACTAAACTTGAATTCACTTTTAGATGTGGTTTGTGCTTGCCACATTAATGTGAAATCTTCCTGTCCTTGCGTATATCACAAAACCGACAATATTTCTGTATAAATGCATGTCTTCATGGCTGATATATACTGGTTAACTTTCCTTGAGCTTCCAACCATGTAAAGTGATTAAAAACCCAGATGAAATTAAATTTGAAAATGCTTTGTGTGCATACTTATTTGAGAATCATAGTTTTGTTGTACAGTAGAAAAAGTAATCTTAAGTGAAAGTGTAAATTTTAATCAGTTTTTGTGTCCCATTTAATTTCTGTGAAGAAATCTGTGTCATGGGAATAAGATAATGTATAAGGACCATAATGACCACTTTAACAATAAAATAAAATGCTGCCCAACAACATGAAGATTTAGTAAAACTTAATATGAAATTAAAAGAGTAATTTGACCTTATTTTTAATTTAGATTGCCCTTTCCGATAGGTTTCTGAACTTAATTATTCTCGTACTTCTTTCTGCATTTTGGGAGCTGTAACAAAAACTGTGAGCATTCATTCTGATTTTCAAAACACGTGAATGACTGCATGTCGACTGTTTGTACAGAGTACCCATCAGTGCACTGACGTATCAGTATTACTGTCAGCTGATCATTGTACCATTTTCTGGTAGTAGAGCAGTCAAAATATGATAAATGCAGTTTCATGGACTGTTTAACAGTTAGACTAAAAGTTATCTGTTCATTCCTCGTATAACATTCAGTCTCTGTGCATGGCGTATCCTGGAAGGTGATTTGTCAATTAGCATTGGACGTAGCTTGACAAAAATTACATCCGTCTTTGAACAGTTGAAGGGATTACATTGTTAAACTGCCCAAATATTCATGAACTAGTACACTTCTTTTAGCTTGTAGGGAAAAGGTCAGTGCTCTGCATTATTGCAGATAATTTGCTTTTAATAACTTTATTTGTTTAAAAGACAAAACAAGGAAAACAGCCAATGTTGCAACCCCATTTTCAGTATATGGGAACACATTTACTTTGCTTAGAAAAGATCATATACATAAATATCATTCTGACATACTATCATGCATATTTTCAGGGCAGATAGTGGTTACAGGAGACCCTGCAGTAAGCCTGGTGGATCCACTAACCACAGCAACAGCTGCAGCTGCTGCAGCAACTCACAGCTCTACCCCTACACCACCACCAGCAACTCTCGGAGCTCTGCTTAATGGTAGGTTGCATTGGTTACGTTCTGATTTCATGACACAGTGTCTGAAGAGAACTAGCTGTGCATTACTAGTACATTTACAGTTGAGTTATCTGTTCCAGAATATAATCAGGACTGTGATATGAGATGTTGGAAAAGAAACCCCAGCTGTATCAGAATGTGGTCGTATTTTTCTTACTAATGAAAATTTACACACATTTTGTGACTAGCATTGATAATTTAGTCTGCAGCTGTAAACATTGAAGCAAGCCAAAGTCAGTGTTCTGAGGTTGCTTTTTGTCCGCTTTGCTCAGGGCTTCCTTTCTGACCTCCCCCCACCCCAGTGGCTCACCACTCTTTGGTGAGTTTGTGCTTGGCTACCATGGGGCCCCAGCCTTTGCAGCATCTCTTCAGTTTCTATGCTGCATATCTATCCTGCTGTCATTTTTCCCCTCCCTAGGGGAACATGTATGGGATATGTTTGGAAATGTATTCTGAAGGTTCGATAGCTTGGCATCAGAACAGTACATTGTCTGTTTTTTCCTTCTTTCTTCATTCTCCATCTCATACCCTTCCTCTGCCTAGGAGTTGAGGTTCCTCTGTGTTTTTTCTTCCTCCCTGTGCACTCCTGAAAGCTGGCCCACATGTGTGACACATAACAGGTGACTGGGTAACTCATAATTCCCAGTGTTTGGTTGACAGAGTTTGCATGTATCCCCTGGTATAGGCCAGGTCCAGGGAGGGGTTATTTCCTCAGCTGTGACCTTCCCCAGTTTGCCAATTGGTCCCTGAGGTGTGAACAGTCACCTTAAGCGGGTGAGTCCCATTCTGAGGGGGGGCTCAGTTGGAAGAAGCGTGTCATCAGAGGCACTGGCAATCCTCTACTTCTCTCTCTCTCTCTCTCTCTCTCTCTCTCTCTCTCTCTCTCTCTCTCCCCCCCCCCTCTCCTCCCCCCTCTCCTCCCCCCCTCTCCCTAGTAAGCCACACACCTCCATCTCAGTCTCTGTCTATTAAATGTGAACAGAATGAGGTTAAAAATTCACCGACTCTTGCCGGTCACACCTTGGTTCCTCATGGTATTATGTACTGAAGTAGGTCAGTTCTTTGCTACAGTTAATCTCTTTATTATTCAGAACGGTGTAGATGCAGTTGCTGGCACAGTGAAATCTTACTCCCGTCTACGAATGGGACTTTTGTTTTGGAAACCAATGGTGATTTTCAAGCCCAACAAGTGCTTACAGCTTCTGTCCTCCACGGCAATCCTTTTCTTGTCGAGACCCATTGAATGCTGAATTCCTCACGTGTTATTATTTACTCTTGGCTGCTTGCTGGTATTGAGTGATGGAGAAATCCAAACTTTCCTCCCTGATCAGGGAGTCACTGCAGTACATTTGGTAATGAAAATACCTTAATCCCGATGCACACACTGTTTCTCACTTTTGATCGAATAGTGCTTCCATCGAAGATCAAAGCAGGCTATGAAGTCATCACAGTCCAACTGTACATTCCCAACTCGAAGTGTTGCTATCAGTGTCAACGTTACAACCGCACTCAAATATCGTGTAAAAGTACCGCAATATGTTAATTGTGGTAGGGATGCTAATGAGGGCGATTGCCTGCCTCCTCCTCCTAGCTGTATCAGTTGTTATGGACAGCATGCTGCCTCATCCCGAGAATGTTCTGTGTATCTCTGAGCGGACCACTCAGGAGATCCATGTGAAGGAAAAAGGTTCGTAATCATATCGCTCTCAAGTTGTTGGCTAGTCGAAAGACCTGTGTTTTACCAATTGGCACTTACAGTACTGTTCTTGCTATGCCTCTCTCCACGAACGACATGGCCACACAGACTTGAAACCTCAAATTCAGCACTGCAGTTATGAAATAGCTAAGTTTCATGGTAGCATCCCCATCTCCTTCTCTTCCAGCTGTGCACCAAGCCACCAAATCTTCACCCCCGGTGGCGAAATCCCCCACTTCACAATCGGTAGGCCAAAAAGACAAAAGGAACAATCCCATGAAGCCTCCTTACGTCCCTCCAGCCAACAAGCATCTGATTCTTCACCTGCCAGTCACAAAGGCTCTAAAAAATTGAACAAAGACAAATGGTCTTCTCCTTTGCAGACTTGGATGTCCTCTTCAGTGGAGTCGCCGTGTGATACCCAAGCCAACCAACCTCCGTTTCACCATTGTGCACCGCCAACTGTTTTTCTGCCATGGAACCTGAAGGCTGACCCAGGGAGAATGTCGATGACTCCTTAGATGTGAGTGTTCGAAGGTTAGCACTCAGCAGCCGCTGAGGTGGCAACTTATTTTTTTTTCCTCCTCTCCTTGCCCTGTCATGTCTCCCCTCAAGTGGAACATCACAGCTTTAAATCCTACAAGGAGGAATTACGATTACTCTTGGAATCACAGTGTCCGCTTGTTTTCTTCCTCCAGGAAACAAAATTGTGTCCTTGCAACCGCTTTGACTTCTCGCATTCCTTTCCAGTCTGCTTTGACCCCCCCCCCCCTCCCCTGCGAGAATGGCATTCCATCTCAAGGGGGCGTTGTGCTGCTCATCCACCATGATGTTCATAGTCAAACCATCTCACTGAATACCTGGCTATGAGCCACTGCAGTCTGCATTTTCCTTCCTCGCTTGAAATTTTGTCTTTGCCCTCTTTGCTGACCTCAATCAACTCAACCTCATCTGTTTAACACTGGAGCACCTACGTTGCTTTCAGACTCAACACATGTCTGTTCCTGTTTGGACTTCTCATTGCGCACTGCCCAGCTTGCTGTCATCTTGAGTGGTTCGTTCTCTCAGACACGTACTCGTGCGACCATTTCCTGTGTGCTGTCCTTTTGCTGACCTACCCCATCTTCATGTAACCCATCTGGCAGCTTTCTAAGGCCAACTGGAGGCTGTACTCCTCCATGGTGATCGTTGTTGAACAAAATTTCCCCAGTTGTGATGACCAAGTAGAATACCTTACAAACTTTATTCTTACTGCATCAGAACGTTCCATTCCTCGCATTTCATCTTTATCGTGCAAGTGTCCTGGACCCTTATGTAGACTAGGGCATGCCGCAATGCAATTTGTGTGCAGAGATGTGCTCTCCATGTTTTTAACTGCCATCCTACAATGGGGAGCTGTATTTATTACAAACAGTTGCTTGTGCAGTGTCATCACATTCTTCAGGATAGCAAGAAAGCTCACTGGATTTCATTTACTAGTTATTCTAACAGTTCCATTCCCTCTCCATCATGTGGACCAACCTCCAGTGGCTCTCTGGGACCAAGGTTCATTCCCCAATATCCGGTCTGACCATTGCAGATGATATACCGTGGAACCCCATTGCTATCTCCAATGCCTTAGGCTGCTATTTTGTGGAGATTTTGAGCTCTACCCACTATCACTCGAGCTTCCTCCATCAGAAACAAGGGGAGGTGGTTCGGGTGATAGACTTCTCCTTTATGAATCGTGAAAGCTACAATTCTGCTTTTACTCTGAGGGAGCTAGAGCATGCTCTCACTTCATCCTGGTCTTCCGCCCCAAGGCCGGACGATGTTCACAGTCAGATGTTGCAGCACTTTCTCTTTCATACGTAAAGTTGCATCTGGGCATATGGCACGCTTCCCAGATGCTGGCTTGTAGCCACTGTCATACCCATACCGAAGCCCGGTAAGGACAAACACTTTTCGTATAGCCACCTCTCCGTTTTTCTTGCCAGATGTTTTTGTAAGGTGATGGAATGTGTGATTTCATGCCCAGCTGGTATTGTGGCTCGAGTCTCACAGTTTACTAACCACTGCACAATGTGAATTTCGAGCAAGCATGCTGCTCAGCAGTTGACCATCTCGTCACTTTGTCAACCCATGTCATGAACAGTTTTCTGTGGAAATGCCAGACTGTGGCAGTGTTTTTTGATTTGGAGAAACCCTATGACACCTGCTGGAGAACTGGTATCCTTTGTTCACTATGCACATAGGGCTTCCGAGGCCACCTGCCCCATTTCTTTCAGGCATTTTTAAAAGGCAGAGTTTTCAAGGTACATGTTGGTTGTGCTTTGTGGGACACCTTTATCCAGGAAAACGGGGTGCCTTAGGGCTCCTTCCTGAGCGTCGTCTTCGTTGCTGTAGCCATTAACCTTATTATGGCATGTCTGCTGCCGGGTAACTCCAGCTCCCTTGCTGCTGACGATTTTGCGATCTATTGCAGTTCTCCAAAGACTTGTCAATATGAGCCATGTCTTCAGTTATGTCGTGATCACATTTGCTTGTGAAGCATCAACAGTGGCTTTTGTTTTTCCACTGACAAAACCATTAGAGTAAATTTATAGCAGCGCAGTGTATTTCTTGCACTGTTTTTACATCTTGCGCCTGTTGCTCACTGAAACTACAAAATTCCTGCGGCTCATGCCAGATAGGAAAATTTCTTGGTCCTCCTGCGTGTCTTACCTGACCTCCTGCTGTACCTGCTCCCTCAATGTTCTACGTGTCCTAAGTGGTACTTCCTGGGCAGTGGACGGACCACCCTCCTCCATGTGTGCCGATCCCTTGACGGTTCAAAACGATATTATGGGTGTTTAGTCTATGCATCTGGACGTCCTTCCATCTTACGCCTTCTAAATACAATCCATCATCGTGGAATTAGTTAGATGACAGGTACCTTTATATAGTATCTCAGTTCAAATTCTCTGTGGAGAAGCTGCTGAACTACCACTGTCATAGCAGCGTGATGTTCTACTCAGCAGATATACATCCGTTTGTCTGCATGCCCTGCAACCCTTCGTATGCCTCCTCCTTCAATGACTCCTTTTATTGCCAGTATTGGGCACGTCCCTCTTCTCTGTTATCTCCTGCAGTTCGCTTTTGGCTATTGCTCCAGCAGCTTAACCTCACGCTGCCTCCCACTTTCCCTATGGGTGTGAACCCTTCATCACCTTGGTTTTGTGCAGTGGTCCATGTTCATCTTGGACTTCATTTGCTTCCTAAGGAAACAGCTTAAGAATTGATCTATCACTGTAAGTTCTCGATCTTCGTGTGGACTTAGCGATAGTACATCTATGAACACTGATGGCTCTCAGACTGACCATGGTGTCGGGTGTGCCTTCTTCAGTGCCAAAGATGATTTTTTGATATCAGCATCCAGAACACTGCTCAGTATTTACAGCAGAGCTCTTTGTCATCAGGCCACGCAATACATCCACTCCAATTCTCTCTGTGCCCTTCAGGGTCTTTGTGTGCTGTACACAGTCCCTCACTTATTGCAATGGGTCCAGGAAGCTTCCACTTACTCACTCTTGAGGGAGCCACTGTGATGTTTGTGAGTTGCTGGTCGAGTTGGTCTGACAGGAAACGAGGCTGCTGACGCTGCTGCCAAGCTGCTGTCCTCCTACCTTGGCTCTTTTGTTCTTTCCTTACTTCTGGTGATCTCTGTGTTGCCATCTGTTAGGAGGTGATGTCGCTTTGGTGTTACCACTGATCTTCCTTTCATGGGAACAAGTTCTGGTGAATTAAACATCTCCCAGGGGCTTGACCGGTCTCATCTTGGCCCTCTTGCTGCGAGGAGATCATTTTAGCTCGGTTGTGGATTGGGCTCTGTTGTTTTAGCCATTGCCATTTGTTACGTGGTGATCCCCCTCCACTTTGTGCTTATTGTCATAAACGTTATATGGCTTGCAGTTTCCTGAACAAATGCCCTTTTTTAACTACTTACGTTTTAATGTATGTTTGCTGTCTGAGTTATCGGCTGTTTTAACGAACAACGAGTGGGCTGTCGACCGCGTTTTACTTTTTATGTATCGTAGCAATATGGTGAAGGTCATTTAATTATAGTTTGGAAGCTCTGTTGCCTTTGCAGTATACCTTGTGGACCTTTACCCAAGAGGAAGTCATTGCATTTACCTGTATTTCCTTGCATTGATTGGGCTTAACGTATAGTCGTTTTAACTCCTTTTCTGTATTGGTATTCTAAGGGTGTGACGTGGACGCATATGACCTTGCTTTTGTGCCCTAAAACAAATCAAGTCTTTCGGTTATTTAGTTGACTAGTATTCCAGGTCAGGATTTTGTCTGTTCAAGAGTAACAAGGAAACCATATGGATTGGCCCTCCATGTTTATTTTCTTTGTTCTAATTGGATTTGTAGGTCACTGCCCAGACAGAAATTTCTTAAAGCAGTATAAGATGCTTCTTAAAAATGCCCAACTAATTGAGTTCAAAGATTTTTAGGTGCTCTGAAGAGTGTGTGTGTGTGTGTGTGTGTGTGTGTGTGTGTGTGTGTGTGTGTGTTAAAATAAAAAACTGAGCTTATCAGTGGATCCACCTGTATCTACAGCCATAGTGTTCTAGCCTTGTAATCGCGAAGTTTTTGGTTTGGTTCTTGCTAGGTACAACAATGTTCTTTCACTTTTGAGTGCTGTATTTATCAAAGTAAAATGTTATGTAACAAACAATGAACCATAATTCTGTAACAAGAATGTTAATTACTGATCACACTAAAATACAGAAATTCTTTATAAATTAAAATTTGATACAAAAATGCGGAACTTCAAATTGAACTAAGACTATCTTATTTCTAGAGATAATGAACAGAATACATCTTTTTCACTTAACAATAACACATTCCCGAATTTTTAGTTTATTATGAAAATTAAAAATGTATCATTGTTAAGAAATAATTACTTACATTGTGTCAATCAACATTAAGTTTTATATTAATCTGGGAAAAAAAAAAAAGGTTGCACTTAGCAAGAATCAAGATAAGTGATAGGTGCATGGTACTGATTTAGGAAATTGATGTCTATACACTGACCTTCAAATCATATACACTATGTGATCAAGAGTATCCAGGCACCCCCAAAAACATACATTTTTCATATTAGGTGCATTGTGCTGCCACCTACTGCCAGGTACTCCATATCAGTGACCTCAGTAGTCATTAGACATTGCTAGAGAGCAGAATGGGGCACTCCACAGAACTCATGGACTTCGAATGTGGGGGTGTCATTTGTGTCATACATTTGTATGCGAGATTCTCACACTTCTAAACATCCCTAGGTCCACTGTTTCTGGTGTGATAGTGAAGTGGAAATGTGAAGATACATGTACAGCACAAAAGCGTACAGGCCCACCTCATCTGTTGACCGACAGGGACTGCCGACCGTTGAAGATGATTGTAATGTGTAATAGGCAGACATCTATCCAGACCATCACGCAGCAATTCCAAACTGCATCAGGATCCACAGCAAGTACTGTGACAGTCTGGTGGGAGGTGAGGAAACTTGGATTTCATGGTTGAGCGGCTGCTCACAAGCCAAACATCACGCCGGTAAATGCCAAACGATGCCTTGCTTGGTGTAAGGAGCTAAACATTGGACAATTGAACAGTGGGAAAACCTTGTGTGGGGGTGGCAAATCACGGTACACAATGTGGCGATCCAATGGCAGGGTGTGGGTATGGCAAATGCGCGGTGAATGTCATCTGCCAGCGTGTGTAGTGTCATCAGTAAAATTTGGAGATAGTGATGTTACGGTGTGGTTGTGTTTTCTTTGGAGGGGGCTTGCATCCCTTGATTGTTTTGTGTGGCACTATCTCAGCACAGACCTACATTAATGTTTTAAGCATCTTCTTGCTTCCCACTGTTGAAGAGCAATTCAGGGATGGGGCGATTGCATCTTTCAACATGAGCGAGCACCTGTTCGTAACACACGGCTTATGGTGAAGTGATTACACGACAATAACATCCCTGGAATGGACTGGCCTGCAGAGAGTCCTGACTTGAATCCTATACAACGCCTTTGGGATGTTTTGGAATGCCAACTTCGTGCCAGGTTTCACCGACAGGCATCGATACCTCTCCTCAGTGCAGCACTCTGTGAAGAATAGACTGCCATTCCACAAGAACCTTCCAGCACGCCATTGAACGTATGCCTGGAGAGTGGAAGCTGTCATCAAGGCTACCTTGACATTTTTTAGTTCAGCTGTTGGAATGCAGTGTACCATTTGCTCGTGCTGCGGGTCTTATTTGTTCACTACAAGCAAAACAGAACATAGATTTTCATGACACTGCCAACCAAAGTGTAATTCTAGGGATTGTGCCATGTTGTGGTTTAGAGTTAGAAGAGGGAGCTTTTTAATCCTAACAAAGTAGGGAATGAAGTACCAAGTCCCTTCATGTTACATAAATTGTTTGAAGTATTGAAACAAGGTTATTAGCAGGAAAAATGATAATTGGCAAAAGTCTACATGAATGTAGCCAAAAGCATTGGACGTAGAGAAAAACTATAATGAACTAATTTAAATAAAATCCTATTTTTTTGTGTGGAAATTGCTTATCAAATAACAAAATGAGCAAAAGTGTATCTTGGTTGCTGTTACTGTTAAGCAGCACATAACTAACATATATACATACTGGGCTGAGTTACTTGCAAATAGTGAAAAAAACTAGCACTGCATTCCATCTGACCTGAGATACTGTCATTATTGTTCTCATTACAAATGGATAGGGACTGGAAAATTTTGCATTTTGTGAGAAAATTTGAAATAGGTGCAAATTCTGCCATAAAAATGTGAAAACATGAAATTACCTAATAGGCACTATTTCAATGCGAATTCTATCCAGACAAAATATTTTATCAGAGATAGTTTGAAATTCTTTATTTTCTGCTTATAAATAAGTTTTCAGTTACTGGTATTGTACACCATCTAGCGAAGCCCAATTTGGAAAGATAATGTGTGTAAGAACTTGTTTGCAAAATAAAAAAAGTGCACGAATGCGATAATGTATCAGTGCACGTGGTGATCTGGTGCCGTGACAGTTGAGAATGGTTTAATGATTTATTTAAGATACATGATGCTAATGCAACTTAGTACTCAGCTGTGTGACCTAGCATTTTATAACAAAGAAATGTGTATGTTTGTTTGTTAATTTACTTGAGTTCAAAAGTTGTTATAATGCATACACTTTAATGTGGCCAGGTAGGTGGTTGTGTCAAACACAGCAAGAATTTGGGCCTGAACTATGTCATTAACAATATGCTGCCAACATCAACAAGCAGTTACGTGGTTACTGTTCCCAAACGCTTTGTGCTGTGCGTTGTTCGTTGTTTTCTTATTTTGAAGTCCATTAGCAACTAATCCTTGTCCAAAACGGATTTATAGTATGACCCTTGCGACATCACAAGAGATCGGTGATCCTTGTGTCAGTTCTGCTTTTGGAGAATGTGGGTATAGGCTGCTGCCCTGCAAGAGGGAGGTGGAGCTTCCTTCCCACCCTGCACTCTCCATTGTAAATTGATGCATCGATTCATGACGCCTCTCTTTAAATTGCAGTTTTGCTCGTTCCTACAAAACTGACATTCACTAAGTTATTTTAATCAAAGTGCTGCAAAAGTAACCTTGAGATTTGGGAAAAGAATGTTACATGAAAAGTAACTATTTCACACTTGACTTCAGAGGATGGCTAGGACGACTTATGTGTAGTTAGGAAAGGAGAGTAAAGGGAAGAAACATCTTGAGGAATGGTGGGGAGCCGTTCATAGAATGCACTCTTTAAGTAGTTGAGCCACAATGGCCATCAGTTTTGTGGTTAAATAAACTGCACTTGCAGGCATTGTGACACTGTGTGTAAAAATTGAATCCTCTCCCTCTCCACAACGTTATTGGAGATGAAACATAAAGAGAACGAAGTCACCTTATGTGGGGGAAATTGCTTGATTATTCCTCTTTTGTTGTTATTTAATAACATTTGAATTGGTCTCTGCTCTGTGCTGTATTTACTTTTCAGTACTCTGAAGTGTTGTAAGTGCACATACTAATGAACTTCTCCAGTGGCACAGAAGTCTGCTTTGAAGTGCCTTATATGGCAAGACTACATCTCCTAAAAGTCACCAGTTCCTAAACATTAAACTAATTGCAAGTAGTTGACTATTTAATAAATTTAACCTATAATGTATCCCATTTAGAAGCTGTTGAAGATAATTATTGTTTTGAAAATTGGGTTTCACTGAGAGTGGCTTTTAACAATATACTTGGCCATTAACAGTTTGTGTGTGTGTGTGTGTGTGTGTGTGTGTGTGTGTGTGTGTTTTTGTGTAAAGATTGCACTTCAACTATTTTTTTTATTTTTTTATTTTTTTTTTAGATCTGACAAATGGATCCCTTAACACAGGTCCTCCAGTTAGTTCTTCTTTGGTTTTGGGACGTGGAGCTTCGCCAAGTCTAGAAATAAACACTACTATTGCGTCAGTAAATGGTGGACCTTACCAGTCACTTTCAGGATCGCCATCTCCTATTTTATCTCAACCTGGTAATGTAACAACCCTAATGTTTTCTCCTAATTTTATTGATTCACAATATATTAATTTATAGTTTGCATTGATTGTGTATTTCCTACAATATACAGATGAAATAGTTAATGACCCAATTCATAACATGCCTTTGCTGGTTGGAACGGGCACAGCTCCTCCACCACCGCCACCCCCGAATAATTTTCACCATCCTCGTGCAACTCCGGGAAAACTGCCTGCCATGCACATCAGACTGAAGTATGGACAGCTGGGACCTGGAAAGGGGCAGTTCAACTCTCCTCATGGCTTTTGTTTAGGCACAGAAGAGGATATAATAGTGGCAGACACAAACAATCACCGTATACAGGTAAGAAAAGGTGAAATAAAATTACAATTCACATAAAATAAATGCAAATGCAAATAAATTGGTGTTAAAGGGTCATAGACTTGTATTTGTTCCCTGAATTCCATTGATAAATTATTAACATAACATATTAAGAGTTGTTAAAACATTGGGGCTATTGGACATAATTAATAATTCTCCATGTTTTGGCTTTTAAATACGAATAACATACGTCACACATCAGCTCAGCGAACCATGGAATAGAGCATAGCATTGGGGTATGCTCCCTTGTACCAGTTATTAGACTTTTTTCTCAATCCATTCATGTATGGAGTGAGGGAAGAATAATTGCTTTGAAGCCGTTGTTTGCACCGTAGTCAATCTTTCCTTCTTAATCCCTATGGGAGTGATGTGTAGGGGGCTATAATATTGTGTCTTCCTATGTTTATAACTTAAAGTTGGTTCTAGCAACTTTTTAAGTAGGGTTTTATGGGGTACTGTGTGTCTATCTTCAAGTGTCCACCAGTTTGGTTCTTTAAGCCCCCCCCCCCTCCCCACACACACACTACTTTGGGTCAAACCAACCTTTGACCATGTTGTCCTACTTTGTATCCATTTGATATGCCCTGTTAGTCCTGTTTGCTATGGGTCCCACATACTTGAACAATATTCTACAATAGGTTACACTAGTGTTCTGTATGCAGTTTTCGTTGTAGTCGGATTGAATTTTCCTAATATTCTGGCAGTGAACCACAGCCTGCCACCTACATCACATATGATTGACACTATTTGGCCATTCCACTTAACTTCCATCTTATTTAGTAACCACTTGAATGCTTGTATTATATTCATAGGTTGCAAAATTAGTTGTTTGGCTGGTTGTAATTGCACTGATCATTGCTAGGACCTAGCAAGAGTTCTTTATTTGATATTTTTGTTTGATGCCCCCCAGTATCTTGTGAACTGTGGCAGTATTTTGTGGATCACCAATATGCTAAGGGCATTCGCCATTTCATTCTTCCATCAGCAGTTGTATAGGTATGCATTACTTTGTCCATAATAGTGCAAAAACATGGAAGCTAATGCATAAGTTGTGATGACAGTGTTTGTCGTTCACGGAAAAACTGTCGAAAGGTACTGACATAAGGTACGAGATGATGCTGTAGGTAATGTGACTGTCCTTTTGTGTTTTGGAGTGCTTCGAAAAATCTCATGCCAGAATAAGGCCATTTAATTTTTAAAAATTTCATAATGAAACATACACGGTGTTTATAACTGAAGTTAAGCTTTCGAACCACTGTAGAAATAATACCATTGGTCAAAATGATGTCAAATTGCAATGGAATATTATTGGAGAAGGGGTGAAAATGTACGGTGGAAGAAAAATAAATAGTTACAAAATGTAGCAATAGATGGAACTCTAAGCATCATAATTTAATAGTGGTAGACCACAAATGACAAATGAATCATACAACAACGCCTATGGTGTATGTTTAATGTTAAACAAACTGCACTACTCAGTGTGTGTGGTTGTACAGTTGTGATACTGTTAGTTACGTAAGCCCATCTACCATGGCAAGGTCATATCACATTAGATGGGAAAAATAGATTTTTAATTGTGCTGAGGCCAAAAACCGCATAAAAAGCATCACTCGCATCGGTTTGTAAGTGTACCGAAGCAAAAAACTGCATAAAAAGCATTAATCACAATGGTTTTTAATTGTCGTGAGACCAAAAGCAGCATAAAAAGCATCAATCAAAATCAGATTGGATTATTAATTTCCGTGTGACTGCCGCAAAACATGTTCAATATGCTATCCACAATTTTCTGCAACAAGTTGAAATTGAGAAACAGCATGTTCCACAAATGATCAAAATGTTTCCAGGGTCACGTTCAGAATATTTTGCGCAACGTGTGCCTTAAGTGCAGTTAAGTTTGCAGTTGGAACACTGAACACAACATCTTTCTGATAGCCCCACAGCCAGAAGTCACACGGATTAAGATCAGGTGATCAGGACAGCTGATAATTCTAGAATTTCGGAAATGGTGCTTCAACAGCTGCTTAACTGGATTTGCAATGTGCGGAGGTGTGCCATCTTGCATAAAAATGATCCCATCCACGCTGTTGGAGAGCTGGAATGATGTGGTTGGGTAAAAGGCACTCATAGCGCTTATCAGTGACGGTACAGGCAACAGGACTGGAAGCACCCGTCTCTTGGAAAAAATATGGCCCTATGATAAATGGTGCCGTAAATCTGCACCACAGAGTGACCTCTTTCAGGATGAAGTGGCACTGGTTGACATGGGTGTCGATTTTCCATTGCCCATGTTCGACAATTTTGTGTATTGACATATCCTGTCAGCTGGAAGTGGGCTTCGTCTGTCCACAAAATTTTCTACAGCGATTCATTGTCCAATTCCATGTGAGCAAGAAATTCTAAAGCAAAGGTCTCGCTTGCTGTCAGGTCAACAGGAAGTACCGTATTTACTCGAATCTAAGCCGCACTTTTTTTCCGGTTTTTGTAATCCAAAAAACCGCCTGCGGCTTAGAATCGAGTGCAAAGTAAGTGGAAGTTCTGAAAAATGTTGGTAGGTGCCGCCACAACTAAGTTCTGCTGTCGAATATATGTAGCGCTACACAGACATGCTTTGTAGGCACAAAGATAAATACTGGCGCCGAAACCTCTGCGTCAGTAAGTAAATAAAAAAAAAAAGAAAAAAAAAAGTAGAAGACGAGCTTTTGTCTCCACCCCAAGTTTCGACCACTGCATTTACAGACATTATCCAACGAAGTAAATAGAAATTTCGTATTGTTCATCTTCGAATGTAGCGGCCTTTCAAAATACTCGTAGCAACGAAAATAAATTTCTTAACACAAAAATACCAACAATGCACAAGACTTTAGGATTGTAGCACGAGTTGATACGCTGGGGCTCATTAAGATTTCACGTAGTGCACCTATTGTTTCGTGGAATTTTGTGAAGTGCTTGTTGGTGTTAGTGAACCATAATGAAGCGCTTTCATTATTGTGCCAAATTCAAGGGGGAAGTTATTTCTTTTGCGGAACAAAGTTCTAATCGTGCTGCAGGTCTGCGATACAGGATTGATGAGAGCAACGTCAGGCGATGGCGACTACAGAGAGACAAATTATTTGAATGTTTAAGTAGCAGGAAAGCATTTAGTGGGCCAAAGTGTGGCCAATATCATGCACTAGAAGTGATTTTAAATGAATTTGTTAAGGAACAGCGTCAGAAATTCCTGCCTGTGAATGCCGAAATTTTAAAAATTAAGGCACATGAAATTGCTAGAGAGCAAAAAATCGAAAATTTTAAGGCTAGTCGCAACTGGATTAATCTGTTTATGAAGTGCTGGGGTTTTTCACTTCGGAGGCGAACTTCAGTTGCTCAGAAGCCGCCGAAAAATTATGAACAAAAACTTGTGGAATTTCAGCGCTTCATAATTAGGCGGTGCACAGAAAAGCAATACCTCCTTGGTCAGATAGGAAATGCTGACCAAACTCCCGTATATTTTGACATGCCGTCAAATTATACGGTTGACGCCAAAGGAAAGAAAGACATAAGTGTTCTTACATCAGGGGGTGAAAAACAGCGGATGTCTGTTATGCTTGCTTGCACAGCAGATGGACATAAATTACCCCATTCATAGTTTTCAAGCGAAAGACTTTACCAAAATCGGAAGTGTTTCCAAAAACTGTAATTGTACGAGCAAACGAAACTGGGTGGTTTTCGGAGGACATGGTGTTGGAATGGGTTAGGTGTGTGTGGAATCGTCGTCCTGGCACAATGCTTGGGTTACGCAGTCTGTTGGTATTAGATGCGTACGCTGGCCATACAACACCTGCAGTTACACGAAAATTAGAGGAAAGCAAAACGGACTTGGCAGTAATTCCTGGCGGGACGACGTCAATTCTGCAACCACTTGACGTCTGTTTGAATAAACCATTTAAGGACAAGATTAAACGCATGTACACAGACTGGCTTTCGAAAAGCGACAGACAACTGACACCAACAGGACGTGTAAAACGCGCAAGTTTGTCGCAAGTGTGCCAGTGGATTTGTGATGCATGGAAGTGTGTTCCAAATCAGACTGTGCAACAAGCATTTAAAAAGTGTTCGATATCCAATGCACTAGATGGTACGGAGGACGATGCTCTGTATGAAGAAATGAGCAACAAAGAATCGAGTGATAGTGATTCAGAATCATGACATAGTTTAAACATATCGTATAAGATGTATTACAAACCTAATAAAATTTTGTTTTAAATTTCAGCGTTTAATTTCTAAGTTATTTTCATTCTTATTTTATAAGTGTTGCTACTCTGCATTGCACTGGATAGAAAAGCGTGGAGAGCGGCATCAAACCAGCCTACGGACTGAAGACAACAACACACTCTGCAGTTGAAGTCATCACTAAAAATCTACTACGAAAATCCGGCTGGCAAGACTGTTTGGGATGTATGTCAATATGGCCAACTCTACATTCTGAATTTTTTCCTACCTGTGACAAGAGATGGTTGCTAATGGGAACTTTTATGAATCGTGAATCACATGCAGTATTCTCTTCACCATAAGAATAATACGAATGTAAGCATTATGCCATGTATTCTTTCGTGTTTGCTGCTATTTCATTTAAATCCTGTCTGCCTAATACACAGCGAAACTAGAGTGAGACAACAGCAAACGCGAAAGAATGTACATATCATATCATGTCATATTTATATTCATATTATTCTCATGCGGAATAGTGATACAGTCAGAAATGAAGCACGGCAACTGACTAGATTTTTGAATCTAAGATGACTAATTTCTGTGCAGAATGTAATGTACTAAAGAGGCGTCTGCAAAGATTTTCAAACGGAGAATAATTTTGGCTAAATTCTCGTTCACAACATTTTCTATCATACGCAGTCTATTATTTGGTTCTTTTTGTTCTTTATCAAAGAAAGCAGTAGTGTAAGTAACAACAAGTAGCAGTCTCTTGCCATTGTTTCGCTAATGAGAGAATTCCTCTCCTTTTTTTATTGTAAGCGGCGGTAGCGCGCACAAGAGCAAGCCATGCCGCGAGCGGCGACTGGTCGTAAACACTCATCGTCAGAATGCAACAAACTGCCCGACAGTACAATAAGGCATTTTTAGCTTAGAGTGACGTTAACACCTATAACAAAGAAAACGGCACTTATCAGATCAAAGCAAAATAAGTAATCAATTTAAACCACACGAAGCACGTGAAAAGGGAAGGGTACCAGTATAAATATGGACGGAGCGCCTGACGCATAGCAATGGCTACCTGGTAAAGCTTAACTGCTAAGCTTACGACTCGAACCAAACTACTGTAGCTGTATCGTCATTCATTCGACCTAAATTGTGTCTCATATTACAATGGACCAACATTGTTTCGATTTGGAGGTGCGGCCTAAAACTTTTCTCCCCCTTGAATTTCGAGTCTCAAATTTCAGGTGCGGCTTAGATTCGGGAAATTTTTTTTTCCTTGATTTAGAGTCTCATTTTTCAGGTGCGGCTTAGATTCGAGTGCGGCTTAGATTCGAGTAAATACAGTAACTCGTGAACATGGGTAATTTTGAATGGATCGCAAAGAAGGATTTTTCGTAGGATTTTGTGCACCATGCTCATGGGTATGTCCAATGTTTGGGCAATTCTCCATGCACTTCATGTTTGCACATCACCACTCATCTCCTCCTGCATTGCTGTTGCCACTGCTTTCACTGACGTCGAATCAATTTGTTTACTCCCTCTACCAGGTTGCACACCAAAAGAAGTCATCTTTTCGAATTTCTGAATAATGTTCTCCAAACCCATGGCAGTCATCGGACCAACACCTTTTTTCAAACCCTTCAGTGTCCCGAACGTCTGCAAAGCAACATGTGCGCAGCCATCATTCTTGTAATACAGCTTTACAAGCAGAGCGCTATCCTGCATTGAGACAGTCATGGCGAACACTGTGGTGCGAAAGAAGGAAAAGCCTTGTACCCGACGTGTTTATACCAACTTCAGTGGGTCGCGGTGGCGCGCATGACAGGTGTTTTCATTTATGTATTCTTGACACACAGTGCCATCTATTGATCAGTTTTCACATTTTTTCCCCCTTCTGACATACTTTTTCTCCCTTCTCTGATAATATTCTGTTGCAATTTGAAGTCATTCTGACGAGTGATGTTATTTCTAGAATGTTTTGAAAGTTTAACTTTAATTATTATCGCCCTGTATTGTTCATAAGTAGTGTGTTTAGTAGTGTCTCATGAGTAATTTCAATCAAATAACTTACCACACCTTATGTATGAGAGAGTGTTATTTTGTGCAACATGTTTCCTGTTCTTGTCATTGGACACCAATAACTATTTTATAAGTTCACAAACAACTGTCTCTGGCTGCTGAGACTATACTGGCCTCTCGGCAGGCAGAGACAGTGGCGATAAGTGAAAGAATGTAACCTATGTGATGATATCTCTTCAGTTCGGTAAACAGTTGAGATTCATTAGTGTTGTGAAGTCGCATATTTCATTCAAAAGAATCCTTTTTTTCCCTTTCTTTTTCTTTTTTTTAATTTAAATACTGATTTTGTTCTTATTTTCAATTTCTTTAGGGGACAGGCAGAATAATACCATCTTATCGCTGTAACCAGATGATAAAATACATTTTTGAAGATTCAGTACTTCATATTCTACATTTTGGCTTTGTAAAAATATTGGTTTTGATACTGTCAGTGTATGTTTTTTGCCTTTAAAACTCACTGGCCCCAGGCCCAAATTCCTTCCATCAGATAACATGTTCACACAGTAAAAGACATAAGCCCCTTTATACTGTCTTTTCTGTGTTACGTTTTTTTTAATATTTTGTGCAATTAGCTGCTTCTGGTTCACTACAGGGGCCATAAAAGTTACCTTTTTGGGAATGATGTTTTAACCTTCGAAATATGATACATTTCATCAGTTGATAATTCCTAAACAAAACACTGGTCCCAGTTTCCATTTATCTGGAAAAAAGGGATTTAGTGTTTAATATTGTTATTTGCTGTCAAGTCAAAGCCAGTATTCTGTAATGGAGTTTAGGAATGCCAAACATCTGAGGATGCACAGTGTAGATTTTTGAATTACTTTTTCAGCATACATACAAAACTCAGGATAAGAGGAGTGCAGTTAATTTTTTTTTAAAAGGGAAGATGCTTATGTAGGGAAAACTAGCAATGGAAACAAAAAGTGGAAGTATTTGATTTTAATGATTTGAAGTTATTCAGAACTGTTGAAGCCGGAGTCAGTAATGCAGATTTGTTCTTTGTAAACCAGACTGAAATACCAGAGAGAAAACTATATATCTAAAAACAAAGATGATGTGACTTACCAAATGAAAGTGCTGGCAGGTCGACAGACACACAAACAAACACAAACATACACACAAAATTCAAGCTTTCGCAACAAACTGTTGCCTCATCAGGAAAGAGGGAAGGAGAGGGAAAGACGAAAGGATGTGGGTTTTAAGGGAGAGGGTAAGGAGTCATTCCAATCCCGGGAGCGGAAAGACTTACCTTAGGGGGAAAAAAGGACGGGTATACACTCGCACACACACCCATATCCAACAGCACATACACACACACAAGCAGACATTTGTAAAGGCAAAGAGTTTGGGCAGAGATGTCAGTCAAGGCGGAAGTACAGAGGCAAAGATGTTGTTGAAAGACAGGTGAGGTATGAGCGGCGGCAAATTGAAATTAGCGGAGATTGAGGCCTGGAGGATAACGAGAAGAGAGGATATACTGAAGGGCAAGTTACCATCTCCGGAGTTCTGACAGGTTGGTGTTAGTGGGAAGTATCCAGATAACCCGGACGGTGTAACACTGTGCCAAGATGTGCTGGCCGTGCACCAAGGCATGTTTAGCCACAGGGTGATCCTCATTACCAACAAACACTGTCTGCCTGTGTCCATTCATGCGAATGGACAGTTTGTTGCTGGTCATTCCCACATAGAAAGCTTCACAGTGTAGGCAGGTCAGTTGGTAAATCACGTGGGTTACAGGACTGGAGTAGGTGGTGGTGGGAGGATGCATGGGACAAGTTCTACACCGGGGGCAGTTACAAGGGTAGGAGCCAGAGGGTAGGGAAGGTGGTTTGGGGATTTCATAGGGATGAACTAAGAGGTTACGAAGGTTACGTGGATGGCGGAAAGACACTCTTGGTGGAGTGGGGAGGATTTCATGAAGGATGGATCTCATTTCAGGGCAGGATTTGAGGAAGTCGTATCCCTGCTGGAGAGCCACATTCAGAGTCTGATCCAGTCCCGGAAAGTATCGTGTCACAAGTGGGGCACTTTTGGGGTTCTTCTGTGGGAGGTTCTGGGTTTGAGGAGATGAGGAAGTGGCTCTGGTTATTTGCTTCTGTACCAGGTCGGGAGGTTAGTTGCGGGATGCGAAAGCTGTTTTCAGGTTGTTGGTGTAATGGTTCAGGGATTCCGGACTGGAGCAGATTCGTTTGCCACGAAGACCTGGGCTGTAGGGAAGGGACCGTTTGATGTGGAATGGGTGGCAGCTGTCATAATGGAGGTACTGTTGCTTGTTGGTGGGTTTGATGTGGACGGACGTGTGAAGCTGGCCATTGGACAGGTGGAGGTCAACGTCAAGGAAAGTGGCATGGGATTTAGAGTAGGACCAGGTGAATCTGATGGAACCAAAGGAGTTAAGGTTGGAGAGGAAATTTTGGAGTTCTTCTTCACTGTGAGTCCAGATCATGAAGATGTCATCAATAAATCTGTACCAAACTTTGGGTTGGCAGGCCTGGGTAACCAAGAAGGTTTCCTCTAAGCGACCCATGAATAGGTTGGCGTACGAGGGGGCCATCCTGGTACCCATGGCTGTTCCCTTTAATTGTAGGTATGTCTGGCCTTCGAAAGTGAAGAAGTTGTGGGTCAGGATGAAGCTGGCTAAGGTAATGAGGAAAGAGGTTTTAGGTAGGGTGGCAGGTGATCGGCATGAAAGGAAGTGCTCCATCGCAGCGAGGCCCTGGACGTGCGGAATCAATGGTTACAAGGATGGTTTCTGGGGGGTAACAGACTGGGTAAGGATTCCAGGCATTCGAGAAAGTGGTTGGTGTCTTTGATGAAGGATGGGAGACTGCATGTAATGGGTTGAAGGTGTTGATCTACGTAGGCAGAGATACGTTCTGTGGGGGCTTGGTAACCAGCTACAATGGGGCGGCCGGGATGATTGGGTTTGTGAATTTTAGGAAGAAGGTAGAAGGTAGGGGTGCGGGGTGTTGGTGGGGTCAGGAGGTTGATGGAGTCAGGTGAAAGGTTTTGTAGGGGTCCTAAGGTTCTGAGGATTCCTTGAAGCTCCGCCTGGACATCAGGAATGGGATTACCTTGGCAAACTTTGTATGTAGTGAGTGCATATAAAGAAAGAGCAGATTTAAATCTAAAGACTTAGGTTTTGTGAATAAAACTAGCTATATAGCTTAATTTACATGGATTGGATAAAAAGTCGTGGCAACACTTAAAATTCATACCAGACTTATTTACCTATATTCGCCGTATTACGTACCCTCAACATAATGCCCCACATCTTGATCACCTTCCCCCACATAGATGGAAGGAGTCATACGCTGTCAATGTGTCCTCTGTTCATGTCTTGACCACCCTATGGCACAGATGATGTCTTCTCTTGCGTTGTAGTGCATGCCATGAAGAAGTTTGTTCACCTTGGTGAACAGATCGTAATCACATGGACTTGTGAGCGGCATTTGAAAAGTCCGTGCAAAGGCCAAGAGATGGCACCACCGGCGCATATCGAGGTCATGTTTAGTCAGTAGCATCTTTGGAAAGAACGCACACAAATTTTCAGCCATATTGGTCTATTTCTTTGTGTTTGGCATTCGTGTGAATCAAGGAAGCCAAGTGATTTTCAAAAAATGGATAAAGAAGAATTTCGCGTGGTGTGCCAAATGCCTCGGGAGACTAAAGAGAAGCTTGATAAACATTACGGTGACTCTCCACCTTCGATCAGAAAAGTTTATAATTGTTTTCAAAATTTTCGGAGTGGCCATATGGGCACAAGTGATGCTGAATGTTCTGGATGCCCTGCGGAGGTTACAACTCCAGAAATCATTGGTAAAATCCATGATATGGTGATGGATGACAAAAGAGTTAAGGTGTGTGAGATTGCTAGTGCTGTGGGCATCTCGAATGAACGAGTACATAATATTTTGCATAAACATTTGAACATGAGAAAGCTATCTGCAAGATGGATTTCACGATTGCTCACGCTTGACCAAAAACTGAATCGTGTGAAGTGTTGCAAGGATGGTTTGCAGCTGTTCATGAAGGATCCGCAGGACTTTGTGTCATTTCATCACTGTGGATGAAACATGCATACATTACTATACTCCTGAGACCAAACAACAATCTAAACAATGAGTTACCAAGGGAGAATATGCACCAAAAAAGGCGAAGACCATTCCTTCAGCCGGAAAGGTTACGGCGACTGTCTTTTGGGATTCGAAACAGATAATCCTCATTGACTATCTGGAAAAGGATAAAACTATTACAGGTGCATATTATTCATCATTATTGGACCATTTGAAAACTGGACTGGAAGAAAAATGCCGGCGAATGGACCGCAAAAAAGTCCTTTTCCATCACAACAATGGATCAGCACACACCTCAGCAGTTGTGTTCGCAAAATTTAATGGAGATAGGATTCCAACTCGTTTCACATCCCCCCTATTCTCCAGACTTGGCTCCCTCGGACTACTATTTGTTCCCCAATTTGAAGAAATTGCTGGCAGGCCGAAAATTTTATTCAAACGAGGTGGTGATTGCAGCAACTAATAGCTATTTTCCAGACTTGGACAATTCTTATTATTTGGAAGGGATCAACAAATTAGATCATTGTTCAGAGTGTATACGACCCGGGAGATCCGGGAAAAACCCAGGAATCTTATTGTCCGGGAAAAACCCGGGAATTTTTTAGAATTCCGGGAATTTTTCATTGTTTTAGGTACCAGTTAAATTTTTGTGATTTTGACTGGTAAGAACCAATACTCTAACGAAGGATATTACTGTATCCCGCCTCTGCAGAATAATACTGCAGCAACAAAACATGAATGAGAGAAAAAAAAAGTAATAAAACTTAAGTCGCAAAGGAAATGCGCCATATACAACAACAAAATAAAGTGCTCATACAAGCGTCTGCCAACCAAAGTGTGTCAAAGGCTTTAGGAAGAATATGCAGTGCTTCCTAACAACAAATTGCCTCTGATGAGCGTGACGTGACAGCTGTTTACATTAGATTCATTTGAGCAGTTGCGATTGGGCTCTTGTGCATGCGCAGTTGAGTCGCGTATGAGTAGTACCTTCTCCCGCTTCTGGCTGCAGATGTGTGGCTGGCCGCCACTATCTAAACTGCGGAAATATTGTAGATCCGGACCTGATGCACAGAGCAGTCTGAGTTGTAGTGGGGAGGTGGGTAGTCTCCAATGATTTTGCTGTTTCCTCTTCGTTTATGCTCTCACATTAAATGAAAACAAAACGGATTTCTGTGGCCGGTATCTACCAAATGAATTAAAATATGTTCACATAATTATGGAAGGCTAAAACATGTTGTAAGTTTCAGGTTTTATTTCCACCTTTGTGACAGTCAGTCATTAATCGCCTTGCAGAACAATGAAGTTATTTTTGTCGGTTTGCTAAAGAGATTTGGCTTTTATTAATTTTCTGGGCTTAAGCAGTCAATTTATTTGAAACGAAGTGTTTAATTTCACACTGTTGGTTAGTCTCAACTGTTCGCTGCATTTCATGTGCACGTTTTCCATCTTCTAGTTCGTATGGCATTATGCCATAATAAATAACCAAACGTGAAATACAGTACTGGTACTCAAGAGAATTTACATCCGAATCTGGACATAGGATTGTGCACTTTAAGCCAAATTATGCATTTTAGTATGGTTCACAAAATTCCGATGCTCTTGAAGTGTCCTTTGATGTCTTGTTTCTTTTATGACATAATACTAGATCTTTTTATGTATTACATATACGAACATGCGGGCTTCCTGCCTCATCGTAGCTGCGCAGGCGCAGTGGCGCCTGTTATCTGGCGCGCTCTGTCAACTGCTGAAATGAACCAATTTCTAACAGGTCATGGGAAAATATTTTGAATGGAGGTTTGAAAAGTGTTACTTTCAAAGTAAATTTCCTTTTACGCAAGATGAACTACCATATGTGCGAGAATGTACGATGAATTTCTTAAATCACAGAGCGCTTGACTCTCATTTAAAAATCAACTCTTTGAGGACAACCATCTAGAAGAATTTCGAGCCCAGAAGATCAGACATTTACGTTGTTATTAAAAATTTGACTGGCACATTTGTGTGTTGTATCTTAAAGTGTAACACGCGCAAAAAGATCAGCATTATATGTGGAAGCTTAGCTTCTCTTGCAGCTTATTAATCTTCGAGACCAATATTATTTGTGAAAGCTTTGTTTTTCTTGTAGCAACACTATGTATATTAATTTAAACCATTAACTTTTCTTTTTTGTGCGTTCGTGCTACTTAAGAGTAATCTTGCTATTGGTTGAGTACATCACATGTCCTATGCTGTCATCAGTTGGCGAGATCACGTGACATGAGCTATGACTGCCTTACAAAAGCGCGTCGCAGTCTCGATTTCATTGCTTCAGAAAGTAATATGCAGTGTTTGGTGGAAATCGAATTTATACCTCCGTAACATGAAAAAATGCAGCGTACATGTTGCTACACATCAAAGATCTTTCCAAAACTTGCCCCCCACTCCACCCACCAGCCCGGGTTTTGTTTTCTAAAGTGCCGGCAAATTCTACGTCTGTGTAGAAAACCGTAAACATTCTAAAGATTGATAAGTTTTACAGCACCGAGGAAAAGTATATTGTCACTTAAGACGGAAAAACTGTATTTTCACCCGGGAGAAAGTGCATTTTCAACCGGGAAAAATCCAGAAATTTTTTTTCCTTGTCCATGTATACACCCTGTTGTTGGACGAAGTGTTTAAGTCTAAAAGGAGACCATGTCGAAAAATAAAAAAGGTTTACCCCAAACATGTAAGTAGTTTTTATTTTTGCACAGGCTTTTCAAACACCCCTCGTGTATCGGCTGAATATGGTGGATGTACCAGTATCATCTTCCCCCATATATGCAGGAGCACCTGCACTGGGTTCACTGTGTGGCATCGTGCCATTGTCATGAAGGATGATGGGATGCAGTGCCAAGAGGTGTTGTCGCTTTCTTTTCAGTGTGGTATGAAGGTGATGTCGCAAGAAATGGCAGTGCCAGTCTGTTACATTATTCTACCAATAAACTGAATCCTGCCAAATGTTTTACCCACAACTAACTCTATGTGAACATTCCATTTCGTATCCCCATAAAGTACTACAGCCAGGTATTTATATGAATCGGCTGATTCCATATGTGTCTAATTGATATTTTAGTCATACAGTACTAAGTTCTTTTGTTGTTGCATTTCTGGGCATTTAAACAAGTTGCCTATCTTTGCACCACTTTGAAATCTTATCAAGATCTGACTGAATATTTATGTAGCTTCTTTCTGACAGTAGTTCACTACATGTAAATGCGTCATCTGCTGAAAGCCTTAGGTTACTATTAATATTGTCTGCAAGATCCTCAATGTACAACATAAACAACAGGGGTCCCAACACCCTTCCCTGGGTACACCTGAAGCTACTTTTGCATCTGACAATGACTCTCCATCCAAGATAACATGCTGCATCCTCTCTATCAAAAAGTCTTCAATCGAGTCACAAATTTTGCTTGATACCCCATATGATCATACTTCGACAGTAAGCTTAGGTGTGGTACTCAGTCAAATGCAGCTACTTGAGTGCCTTGATCCAAAGCTTTCAGTAGGTCATGTGAGAAAAGAGTGAATTTTGGTTTGATGTGATCGATGTTTTCAGAATCCATGCTGGTTAGCGTGGAGGTAATTCATTTTGAGATACCTCATTATGTTTGAGCTCAGATATGGTCTAAGATGCTACAACAAATTGATGTTGGGAATATTGGATGGTAGTTTTGAGGATCACTTTTACCATCATTCTTGTAGATGAGTGTGACCTGCTCTGTCTTCCAAATAATGACCACAGTTGTTTGTTCGAGGGATCTACGATAGATTATACACTGAAGCACCAAAGAAACTGGTATAGGTATGCATATTCAAATACAGCGATATGTTATCAGGATTTAAGTTGGTTTGAACGTAGTGTAATAGTCGATGCGTGAGCGGTGGGACACAGCATCTTTGAGGTAGCGATGAAGTGGGAATTTTCTTGTATGACCATTCCAGGAGTGTACCGTGAATGTCAGGAATCTGGTAAAACATCAAATCTCAGACATCGCTGCAGCCGGAAAAAGATCCTGCAAGAACAGGACCGACGACGAGTAAAGAGAATCGTTCAATGCGACACATGTGCAATGCTTCTGCAGATAGTTGCAGGTTTCGGTGCAGGGCCATCAACAAGTATCAGCATGCGAACCATTCAACAAGATATCATTGACATGGGCTTTTGGAATGGAAGGCCCACTCGTGTAACCTTGATGACTGCACAACACACAGCTTTACACCTTGCCTGCGTCCATCAACACTGATGTAGGACTGTTGATGACTGGAAACATGTTGCCTGGTCGGATGAGTCTCATTTCAAATTCTATTGACCGGATGGACATGCTTGGGTATGGAGACAACCTCATGAATCCATGGACCCTGCATGTCAGCAGGGGACTGTTCAAGCTGGTGGAGGCTCTGTAATGGTGTGGGACATGTGCAGTTGGAGTGATATTGGACCCTTGATATGTCTAGATATGACTGACAGGTGACACATACGTAAGCATCCTCTCTTGATCACCTGCATCCATTTATGTCCATTGTGTATTTGACAGACTTTGGCAATTCCAGCAGGACAGTGCTTTGCACTACATGTCCAGAATAGCTACAGAGTGGCTCCAGGAACACTCTCCTGAGTTTAAAAACTTCTGCTGGCCACCAAACTCCCCATACATAAACATTATTGACCATATCTGCGATGCCTTGCGACATGCTGTTCAGAAGAATCTCCACCCCCTCATACTCTTATGGACAGTCCTGCAGGATTCATGGTGTCAGTTCTCTCCAGCACTACTTCAGACATTAGTAAAGTCCATGCCACATCGTGTTATGGCACTTCTGTGTGTTCATGGGGTCCCTACACGATATTAGGCAGGTGTACCAGTTTCTTTGGCTCTTCAGTGTAGTTAGAAGAGGGGCTAACTCAGCTGCCAATTCAATATAGAAACTGATAAAGATTCCATCAGGTCCTGTAGCTTTGTTCAGTTTTAATGGTTTCCGCTGTTTGCAACACCAGTAACACTAATACTAATTTTCTTCAGCTTTTTAGTGGTTCAGGGATTAAATTGGGGCAGTTTTTCTGGGTTTTCCTTTGTAAAGGAACATTTGAAAACAGAATTAAGCATTTTAGCTGTAGCTTTGCCACTCTCAATTTCAGTTTCTGTCATTCACTAGGGACTGGACACGAATTTTGGTGCCACCAACGGCCTTTGCAAGTGACAAGAATTTCCGTGTGTTTTGTGAAAGTTGGTTCAACACTATTCTGCTACAGTCATTGAAGGCTTCACAAATTGCTTGCTTGACAATCAAATGCATTTCATTCACATCTCTCTGTCTGTAGTCCTATTCTTTGTTTTACACTTTATGTAGTAATTCCTGTTTCTTTAGAAGTTACTTTACAGTGGCTGAATACTATAGAGGGTCCCTTCCATTATGAACTATTGTACTGGGTACATATCTATCCAGTGCATGTTCAAGAATTCTTTTAAACTTGAGCCATTATTCATCTGTATGTTTCTTCCCTTTGCTGAAAGTTTAAAGTTCGTCATTGAAATATGAAACTACTGATTATTTGTGTAATTTACTGAACATATGTATCTTTTTGCTTGTTTTAATTATCTTACTTTGGTAGTCATTGTTGCCACAACCACACTGCGTCATGGTCGGTGATAACAGTTTCAATGTGGATGTCCTTGAAAGAGGTCAAGTCCACTTGTTGCCATTAGATCCAATATATTTCCATTCTGAGTGGGGTTCTGAACTATCTGTTCTAGGTAGTTTTCAGAGAAGGCATTTAGTAATGTTTCAGAGGATGTCTTTATAAAGCCCACCACTGAAGAAACTGTAATTTTCCCATTTGTTTGTTGCATGATTAAAAGTCTCCTCTGATGATTGTAGTTATCATTGGGAAACGTTCAAAGAAGCGAACTGATATTTGCTCTAAGGTTTTCAGTTACATCAGGAGATGAGTGGGGCAATAGAAGAATCCGTTTATCATTTTGTGCCCACCTCTGATACTAAGTCTTGTCCAGTCAATCTCACATGCAGCTTCAATTTCTATCTCAGTGGATTTGAGTTTCTTGTGTACTGCTACAAATACACTATTACCACTACCCATTAGCCTATCCTTTCGATATACACTTAAATTTTCCCAAAAATATCACAGCTATCAATTTCGGGTTTCAACCAGCTTCCTCTACAAAGTTTCATTTGAGCTTCACTGCTTTCATGTGGCACTTTGAAAATCGGCACTTTGCTGTGAATGCTTTGGCAGTTAACAATTAGGATTTTAATACTCCCACCCGTGCGAGCTCCCCACACACACAGTGTGTAGCAGCCTCCGATGTCTAGGGCGCACCAGAGCCATTTAGGGGAACCCTATTTTTCTCAACCCTATTGTGCAAGTCCGGGAAGTTACAGTATAGTTTGTCACAGAATCTTCGAAATCTCTAGTTCAGTCTTGCCACCTGACTGAGAACCAAGGGACTATGATCAGTTCTGATGACAAGGCTGCAAATCGTGAGCTTCATTGAAACTACATGTGCAGGGCTGATCTTCTCAACCATCTGTGCCAGTTGCTGGGATGACCCAAGTATGACATCGGAGCCCAGATGACAGGCATTGTTTGTTCAAACGTGTGCCACAATCCGCAGTTGGTTTTATCCTGTTCCCACAGTGGCTGCCAAAACAGCCTCTTTAACTTGTTGAGTGAGATCCCCAGACGTACACACTGAGTGCACATGGTGTCCCTTGCTGCCATTTCCGTAAAGGGGTACCATCATTCTCTGTACATTTGAACTGTCAATGATTAATAGACCCTACCCTTTCTCATCCTACCATCATTCTCTGTACATTTGAACTGTCAATGATTAATAGACCCTACCCTTTCTCATCCCCAAACAGGTGAAGTGAGTCCCACTGGTTCAATTTCAGTGAAAGACAGCACCTCGAATTTGTTGGCTATGGGCATTTGTATAACACCCTGAGCCCTCCCTCCTTCCCATCCACTCTGTACGGGACACACAGATTTACCATGGAAATGCCACTCGCAGTCAAGTGGATGAGTAATGACAGATCCCATACTTTTTGCAGAGGAGACAGGATCCACAGTAGAGGATAGTACTAGAGGTACTTTTACGAGGTGCATTCAAGTTCTAAGGCCTCCGATTTTTTCCCCGGGACTGGAAAGAGATAGAAACATGCGCATTGTTTTAGAATGAGGCCGCGTTCATTGTCAATACGTCCCAGAGATGGCAGCATTGTACGGCAGATGGAATTTTACCGCCAGCGGCGAGAATGAGAACTGTTTTAAATACTTAAAATGGCGACGTTTTCCTTACTTCAACAGTGTGTAATCATTCGTTTTCTGAATTTGCGTGGTGTGAAACCAATTGAAATTCATCGACAGTTGAAGGAGACATGTGGTGATGGAGTTATGGATGTGTCGAAAGTGCGTTCGTGGGTGCGACAGTTTAATGAAGGCAGAACATCGTGTGACAACAAACCGAAACAACCTCGGGCTCGCACAAGCCGGTCTGACAACATGATCGAGAAAGTGGAGAGAATTGTTTTGGGGGATTGCCGAATGACTGTTGAACAGATCGCCTTCAGAGTTGGCATTTCTGTGGGTTCTGTGCACACAATCCTGCATGATGACCTGAAAATGCGAAAAGTGTCATCCAGGTGGGTGCCACGAATGCCGACGGAATGGGACTTTCTTTTCGTCTGTTGTGACATGGATGAGACGTGGATGCCATTTTTCAATCCAGAAACAAACCGCCAGTCAGCTCAATGGAAGCACACAGATTCACCGCCACCAAAAAACTTTCGAGTAACCGCCAGTGCTGAAAAAATGATGGTGTCCATGTTCTGGGACAGTGAGGGCGTAATCCTTACCCATTGTGTTCCAAAGGGCACTACGGTAACAGGTGCATCCTACGAAAATGTTCTGAAGAACAAATTCCTTCCTGCACTGCAACAAAAACGTCTTCCTGCACTGCAACAAAAACGTCCGGGAAGGGCTGCGCGTGTGCTGTTTCACCAAGAGAACGCACCCACACATCGAGCTGACATTACGCAACAGTTTCTTCATGATAACAATTTTGAAGTGATTCCTCATGCTCCCTACTCACCTGACCTGGCTCCTAGTGCCTTTTGGCTTTTTCCAACAATGAAAGACACTCTCTGTGGCCGCACATTCACCAGCCGTGCTGCTATTGCCTCAGCGATTTTCCAGTGGTCAAAACAGACTCCTAAAGAAGCCTTCGCCGCTGCCATGGAATCATGGCGTCAGCGTTGTGAAAAATGTGTACGTCTGCAGGGCGATTATGTCGAGAAGTAACGCCAGTTTCATCGATTTCAGGTGAGTAGTTAATTAGAAGAAAAAATCGGAGGCCTTAGAACTTGAATGCACCTCGTAGTATCAGTACCACAGATACGCGACTCTCAAAAGCTCTTCCAACACACCCATTTGCAGCAGCTGTCAGTAATATGAAAATAGTCAGAGCTATTTCCCGTTGCTTACAAACGTCAACCAACTCAACCCGTCTTCGAGAAAAGCATTTACAGTGGGGCTGCATTTTGGCTGGTGCCCTGTATTACAGGCCAGTAACAAATAATTTTAAACCAAGCCTGCTGGCGAGACTACCAGCTGTGTCGGTGACGTGTAGCGCCCTCTGAAAGCCAATCTTTTACTCTGTTGAGCTAAAAAAAATTACTAATTCCGTATAAGAATTAAAGTAAATAACCTAAATAGAGATGTCTATTAAGTCAACAGAAAAATAATGGTAAAAATTACTAGTTTTTGTGGTCGATTATAGATGTTAGCAAAGTAGAAAATAGACTTAATTTATGGTAAATGTAGATAATGTATATTCCTCTTTAAGGGAAAAGCTAGGTGTAACCAATATAATATCTGCTATAGAACTCAAATCACAAACACCTGTTTACTATAAATTAGAATATGCACAGGACAATAGTAACTTCCAAAAATTCCCAGAAATGCATGTTGATTTGTGTTGATACACTGAAAATCGGGGTGCTCTGTTCTTTGGCAGTAACTGTGAATCACAAATGCTGATTTGTTACGAAATAAGTTATCTAAAATACTTGTGTTGTGAAGCGTTCAAAAATTCTCAAAAGTAACTTATTTCTCAAGTAATTCTGCAATGAAATTAGAGAATTATTTTGAATGAGCATAGGCCTACTGTTCTCAAATATTTTAAAAGCACAAATAAGTTCAAATATACAGTTGACTATAATGGCGCAAGTTTATTGCAGAACTCATGAATGTTTGAAATTTCACAAGAAATCACAGTGCAAACAGGTATTGACACAATCAGTGAAAAACAATGTAGAAGCAACGTGAACAGTAAAAACGCGAATCTGTGGAGTTTGTCAACACATGAATCTTGCACATGTGATCTCATACTGTGGAAATTCTGAAGTCTGCTTTTACATATAAACAAAAAAAGGGAATTTCACAAATTTTTTACGTAACTGTTTCTGTCCCAACTTCTGCTCTGCATGCCGAAGAACACTGCAGTGTGAGTTCATCTCAATCAAAATCGTGAAGATGTGGAGGGCGAACAAGGCATGTCTTCTGCCTGTTGCAGCTATCAGTGCATAACACTCATTCTTCCCGCACTCCATATGTGAGTGACTGGGAAGAAGCCCTAATAACTGGTACAATAGGACGTACCTTCTTGCATGCAGTTCACGGTGGTTTGAAAAGTATAGATGTAGGTGTAGAACTTTTGGTTTTCGCTTATAAATTTTTTCACAACTGTTGCTGTTTATTATGTACTTTCTTAGTCACATTTTTTGTAATGCTGATGAAATAAAAGAAGTCACTAGGAAGCTGACAACAATTTACCCTAAAATTAACTTCATAGTTAACTACAAAAGAAAAAAAACATAATTCTGAACTTTCTAATATTAATAATGATGTGAAGCAAGAAATAATTAACACTAGAAACCACCCAACACTGATGTGATCATTAATGAAATCATGTTGCCCCTAAAACAGAAGTACGGATTCTTCAGATCTGTGATACACAGAACCTTTAAGTTTACCTTTGGATGAGGGTGATATCAAGAAAGACATTCAAATTGTGCTAAGACCTTGCAGAGGGATACATGAGTACCCATATCATCAAAATGTAGAAGAAAATTGAAGATACAAAATGTATATGGCCAGGCGTGCATCAGAATAATAGAAGTTTTTACATATAGTAGCTCACATTCTGAAAGCATCACTCACAGCATCAAGAAAGCTAATGTATCTATAGGCCTTCACGCCAAGTAGCCTAGGAAATTTGTTACCCCACAAAAGTTGATGAAAACGTGACAAATGCAGTGAGTCTGGATTGTATAAAATAAACTATAATGACAGTGGAAAAAATTTATACAGGTAAAACCTGGAAAAAGTTCATGACAGGGCATAGGGTGCACTCCTACAATGGGAGGGGTAGTACATTGACAACACAATTAAAAACACAGAACATGTATCAAGAATTGCTAGACTGATATGTGCTGAATGTAGCATACTCTCCTTCTGTTTGCTGGGCCAACCACACCTCACCTTGCGTCTACTGTGCACTGGACATTCTGTTGGTTGTGCAGTAACCTACCTGTGTCATGGGACCGAGCGAGGTGGCGCAGTGGTTAGCACACTGGACTCGCATTCGGGAGGACGACGGTTCAATCCCGTCTCCGGCCATCCTGATTTAGGTTTTCCATGATTTCCCTAAATCGCTTCAGGCAAATGCCGGGATGGTTCCTTTGAAAGGGCATGGCCGATGTCGTTCCCCATCCTTCCCTCACCCGAGCTTGCGCTCCGTCTCTAATGACCTCGTTGTCGACGGGACGTTAAACACTAATCTCCTCCTCCTCCTCCTCTTGTGTCATGGAGAAAGTTACTGGTTCTTCTGCACGATCGAGCTGACTTCCAAAATATTTTAAGTTAAAAATTAAGTTTGCTTTGTTCTTTATAATCTTTTTTAGTTCATAGACCATAGATTTTTATTTATTGGAAGGGGATGTTTATAGTGGCCAATGGAACTTTTGTAGTATCATCATCATATTAATGCAACATTTATTTAATGCTTTAGTTTCTGTGTCTGTCATGTAGATATCATTGTGTTGCAGATTCAATGTGTACGTGGAAACTTCAGGTGAAGTACATATGGAGTAATTGTAAATCCCCCCCCCCGATTTCCTGATAGTACATACCTGCCTACTTACCTTTGATCTTTCTCAATGCCTTTGTCAATCCTATATGGTAAGGATCCCTATATTGTGCTATACCACTGCAGAACAGGAAGGACAACCATAATGTAGGCAGTAACTTCAGTATATTGGTTCTGTGGCAAAATTATGAAAAGAATATTTGCTACTCACCATATAGTAGAGATCCTGTAGAGGTGATGTTGAGTTTCGGATAGGCACAACAAAAAAGACTATTCGCACGCGCGTGCACACAGAGTCTCTGGCTGCTGAGGCCAGACTGTGAGCGGCAGTGCGTGTTGGGAGAAGCTACTGGGTGGTGGAGGTAAGGAGGAGGCTGGAGCAGTGAGGGGGAGGAGTGGCAGGGTAGGGGTGGTGTATAGTAAAGTGCTACATGTGGGAGCATACAGGGATGAGGTGGAGAGACATAAGGGCAGCTAGGTGTAGTCACTGTTAGACGGGGGGTGGGGTTGTGGAAAAGGAGAAAAGTAAAGAGACTGGATGTTTTGGTGGAATAGAGGGTTGTGTAGTGTTGGAATGGCAACAGGGAAGGGGCAAGATAAGGAAAATGACTAACAAAGGTTGAGGCCAGGAGAGTTAACTGGAATGTAGGATATATTGCAGGTAACTTCCCACTGACACAGTTCAGGAAAGCTGGTGTTGGTGGAAAGGATCCAGATGTTATGGGTCCTGAAGCACTCATTGAAATGTTGGGCAGCATGCTTAGCAACGGGATGGTCCAGCTGTGTCTTAGCCGCAGTTGGTGGTCATTCATGCACACAGACAGCTTGTTGGTTGTCATGCCCACATACAATGCAGCACAGCGCTTGCAGCTTAGCTCGTAGGTCACATGACTGGTGCTTGTAGGTCGCATGAGTGGTTTCCGCAAGTAGCCCTGCCTTTGGTGGGATAGGTGATGCTTGTGACCGGACTGGAGTAGGTGGTGGTGAGAGAATGAATGGGACAGGTCTTGCATCTATATCTGTTACAGGGACACGATCCATGAGGCAAGGGGTTAGGAGCAGAGGTTGTGTAGGGATGGACAATTTTATGTAGGTTCTGTGGGCACCAGAATATCACTGTGGGAGGGGTGAGAAGGATAGTGGGTAGGACAGTGTTAAACCCTGCCTGACTCAGTTCACTCCTCCATCCATCTGTGATTCACGCCCACTGACCCAGATCACCCCATTAACTTTCCAGACTTTCTTGACCTCTAACCTTATCTCACCATAACTCCTCAACATGCAAACTAATCTTACATTCACGGAAAGAAACACAATGTACTACCTAGAAACTGATCCCTACATTATCATCCTACCTGCTGACAAAGCAAAACTGTTGTTTTGGACTGCAAGGATTACCTGACAGAGAGACTTTGCCAGATTCATCTACCTGCCACAGTGACCCCATTCCAGAAGTCCAGCATTATCTCCAATCTCTCCTCATATCTTCTGCCCACCCCAGAACCTCTGCCCGGAATCAATCCCCCCCCCCAATCACCTGTACTACTACCTGCCCTCCTACCTTCTACATGATTCCTTAGTCCATAAACCCAAACAGCTAGGATGGCCAATTGTGGCCGGTTATTGCACCCCCACTGAAAGAGTCTCTGCTCCCGTAGACCAATACCTTCAGTCTATTACCTGCAACATACCGTCCTGTATAAAAATACCAGCCATTCACTCCACCGACTCCCCATAGTTCCTGTTCCTTTACAACATGGTGCCTTGCTCGTCACCATTGATGCCATCTCCCTTTACACTAACATCTCTAATGCGCATGAGCTTACCGCTGTTAAACAGTACCTTTCCCAATGCCCAACGGATTCAAACCTACAACCTCCTTCCTAGTTGCCATGGCCAACTATATCCTCACCCACAATGACTTCTCCTTTGAAGGCATCAACTGCAAACAAATCTGGGGTATGGCTATGGGCACCCACATGACACAATCCTATGCCAGCCTGTTCACTGGCCATTTAGAGGAATCTTTCTTCAACACACACAATTCCAAACACATCAAGTGGTTCAGATCCATTGATGACATCTCCTTGATCTGGTGGAGGGTGAGGACATACTATCCAAATTCATCCAGAACCTCAACATCTTTTCCCCATTCAGTTTACCTGGTCCTACTCAACCCAACAAGCCAGTTTCCTCGATGTTGACCTCCACCCCAAAGGTGGCTACATCAGTATCTCCATCCATATCAAACCTACTACCCCCAGCAATATCTCCACTTCACAGCTGCCACCCATTCTGTACCAAGAAATCCCTTGCATACAGTCTAACCACCTGTGGCTGTTGCATCTTTAGTGACAAGCAGCCCCACTCAAAATACACCAAGGGTCTCACTGAGGCCTTCACAGACTGTAAATACCATCCCAACATTGTACAAAAACAGATCCCCCTTGGCTTATCCAGTCACACACCATATCCCAAAGTCCCACCATCTGGCCCAGAGGAACATTCCACTCGTGACTCACAAAGGATTGCAGCAACTAAATCATCTTCTCTGCCATGGTTTTAACTACCTCTCGTCATGCCCTAAAATGAGCATGAACCTGCACAATATCCTTATCCATCCCTACACAACCTCTGCTCCCAACTCCTTGCCTCATAAATCATATATCTGTAATAGACCTAGATGCAAGACCTGTCCCATCCATTCTCCCACCACCAACCACTAGAGTCCAGTCAGAAGCCATCACCTATACCATCAAGCACAGGGCTACCTGTGAAACCAGTCATATGATCTACAAGCTAAGCTGCAGCCATTGTGTTCCAGTGATGTGATCTACAATACCTGTGAAACCAGTCATATGATCTACAAGCTAAGCTGCAGCCATTGTGTTCCAGTGATGTGATCTACAAGCTAAGCTGCAACTGTGTTACATTCTACGTGGACATGACAACCAACCAGCTGTCTGTCCACCTGGGTAGATACCGACAAACTGTGGCCTAGAAACACTGGATCACTCTGTTCCTGAGCACGTTGGCCAACACGGCATTCTTCATTTCAATGACTGCTTCACAGCCCATGTCACCTTGACCCCACCAACACCAGCCTTTCTGAATTTTGCGTGTGGGAATTCCATCCTACACCCCCGTAACCCTTCTGGCATCAACCTTCGTTATTCATTGCCCATACCTATCTAGCCTCATTCTCATTCCACCACTACACTGCCCTCTATTCCACCAACATACTCAGTCTTTTTACTTCTCTCCTTTTCCACTACCCCCTCCCCTCCATCTAACCTCCAGGACCTTACCTAGCTGCTCTACCCCCTCCCCTCCCCTCCATCTAACCTCCAGGACCTTACCTAGCTGCTCTACCCCCTCTACACCTCATACCTGTATGCTCCCACAAGCAGCACTTCACCATCTCCCACCACTAACCTGCTACCACTCCCTCTCCCCGCCCCCAGCCTCCTCTTTACCCTCACCGATATTTTTGTTGTGCCTGTCTGTGTCTCAGCATCTCTACCATATTGTGAGTAACAGCTATTCTTTTCATAATTCTGTCATATTCTATGGATTTTTTCATTGTACATTTGTTCTATGTCTTCTGCGAGTAAAATGTTGTCATTCACATGTGATGGCTCCAACTTTCTACCAGTAAAATGCAGTCTTTGGTTTGCTTTCTACACAACATTTTCCCTGTGATGGCTTCAATTTGAGTTATCCGTAATTTAATTCCTAAGTGGAACTGGGCTGTTGTCTTTTCATGAAAACAGAATTGTTAAAACATACATTTTTATTGCTCAGAAAACTTTAACAGCTGTGAGAATGCATGGAGAAGCAAACGCCCCCCAAAGCGTAAGCTGTACACGAAAGGTGAGAAGTTGCTGCAGTCAGTGAGCAGCTTGTCATCTCTGCTGACCCGTGGTGTTGCTTGGCCATTGAAGTGATGATGGCAGGGCACTGATGTCATTAGTGTTTGGCATCCTGCGACACTGCTTTTGCACAGGATGGTGGCAGCCACGCAGTTCATGTCAGGGCATTTGGAACACAGAATCACACCTTAGATCCAGCATGGAGGTGGGTGGCTCTTAGCAACAGCGCATGCCCATGCAAGTACAGGTGGACAGCAAGGAGTTTGATCACACAGACAGTGGTGACTGCACGGTCCCAGACTCGAACAGTAGACCATCAGGGCAGGAGGTCAGCAGCTGCTGAAATAGGCTCACAAGTGGGCTACCGCTTGGAGGGCACTAAGTCAACAGCATTGACTCAGTGCAAACAGTAGGGTCACAGCTAGCAGCAACAGCATACGGTGGAGGCAGCTTTTTTACTCATGTCATTGAAGTCCGTTGTGATCCTCCCCTTGTAGCTGGTAGCTGTCAGGCTGCATGCTTCTGTTGAGAAATGAAAAGTGTTTATAAAAGCTTGGCCCATCCTTGTTTTGCATTGGCACCAATTTCCATCATATAAGCCCCAGCAGAGTAATGGCTCAGATGTGAAGCAATCAGGTCGCCAACACCTCAGCAGCTCATGCATTTCTGTTGCATTGATAATATTACAGTTGTGGTCCCTCTGCTTGGCTGGACTGTCTGGTAACTGCTCCATGCTGTGGTGGCAGTACTTGTATCAGCAGGTCGCTCCTGATGTGAGAGCCTAGCTAGCCCACGTCTCACCCATTTCCATGAGAATCGAGAATTAACTCTCGTCTCCAGTTTATTCAGCTGTGCCAAGTAAATTAGTTGAATTGCAACAGGAATCAACATGAATATTTTTAGTAATTTTTAGTAATTAATAATGTTGAGGACTTCATTCTTTTTATTGTTCCACTGTTGAAGTTTTTGCAAAAGTCCAGTCAAAAAGTGCACTGTAAACACTGAAATTTTCACTCTGTAGTGGAGTGTGGGCTGATATGAAACTTCCTGGCAGATGAAAACTGTGTGCCGGACCCAGACTAGAACTCAGGACCTTTGTTTTTGTGGGAAAGTGCTGTGGCAGTCATGTCTCTGCAATTTCCTATCTTCCAGAAGTGCTAGTTCTGCAAGTTTTGCTGGAGAGCTTCTGTGAAGTTTGGACGGTAGTAGATGATGTACTGGCAGAACTAAAGCTGTGAGGACCGGTCATGAGTCGTGTTTGGTAGAGCACTTGCCTGCAAAAGGCAAAGGTCCCAAGTTCGAGTCTTGGTCCAGCACACAGTTTTAATCTGCCAGTAAGCTTCACTGTTTTAACAGTCAGTTTCAAAGAATTAAGACTTTGTTTGTCGTCACTCATGTAGAGTGACATTTTAAATTTGTGCATCTAATCATTTACAGACAATTTCACAAAAATGATTTTTGACAAAAATATATTCTGCATTTTGCAGTCTCTAGTAATTTGTATCATTAATCTGGAAAGTTTACTAGACAGTAAACATCATCTTCATCTGCAAACAGTCCAAGAAGGCTGCTCAGATGTCTTTGTAAATTGTTATGCAGGTCACAAACAGCAGATGGCCTGTAATGCTTACTCAAACACAATATATGTTCCATATTCTGCCTGCAAATTGATGTCAGTGATAAGAGTCAATAATTCAACAGATGAGTTCAGTTTCCTTGGTATGGCCTGTGCAATGTTCCAGTCCTCAGGTACAGGTTTATTGTCAAATGAGCAGTTACATATTATTTCTAAATATGTGGCTATCTCAAAAGCATGATGTAAAATGTGCTCATTCAATGAGAAGTAGAGATTTGAACATAACTACATTATGGACAAGGTTTAACCTTTCACTTTACAATCCCTCTCCAATCGTAGGTGCAACATTTTGATGGGTATTAAGCACCCACATATGAAATGCATAAACTGTTATGATATTGAGGCCTTAGGAATGTGTCTCTCCTTAGTAAAAAAAGAAAAAGATGATCTAATGTACAGAATAAATTGGATGACAAAACTAAAATGCTTGTTGTAGCAGTAGACTGTGACATTGTTGTAGGTACAACTGTAAACATCATAACTTTTATTGTTCTCTTATTAACAAATATAATCTTTAATCTTATCTGTGTGAAGCCATTCTTAATAGTATTTTTTTCTGTAGGTGTTTGAGAAAACTGGAACATTCAAATTTCAGTTTGGTATACCAGGAAGAGAGGAGGGCCAACTGTGGTATCCACGCAAAGTGGCTGTAATGAGAAATAGTGGAAAATTTGTGGTTTGTGATCGTGGCAATGAAAGGTCTCGAATGCAAATTTTTACAAAAAGTGGCCATTTTGTGAAGAAAATAGCAATCAGGTTAGACAATCTACAAAAATGTTAGACATTACCATTTAAATTAGTTATGGTAATTCAGTGTAATACAAATAATTAAATACTTAATACTTTGTCTTTACTGTTGTGAGTGATAACTGGAAACTTTCTGTTTCAGGTACATAGATATTGTTGCTGGACTGGCAGTTACATCACAGAGTCATATTGTTGCAGTGGATAGTGTGTCCCCAACTGTCTTTGTTATATCAGAAGGTGGTGAACTCATTCATTGGTTTGACTGCAGTGAATATATGAGAGAACCATCAGATATTGCAATCAGTGGTAAGTAATTTCTCACTGTTGCTGCTTCCATAAAAAATAATTAATGCAAAAAGCAGCAACATGTAAAAATGTACACAGCATGGAAAGGCAAAGCAATTGCAGAAATGTGAGAAATATTGTTAGTATTCACATACAGAAAATGTTTTATGCACTTGCATGAATTACACTTCTGTGTGCCACCAACAGGAATTTGAGTTGCGCTCATGTGATCCTCTCTATTTTCAGCACTCGTACGAATTGACCGTGTTCTTGAAAGTATTGCTTCTTAACAGGGCAGTGAGCAACACATAGACTTAAGCATTTAAAATTTTTATGGCTGTATTACCAATATGGCTTATGGACCTGCAACACACTTGATGAATTTCATGTTTATTTTCTTTCCGCATCATTTGTTCTGCTGATATAACACAAACACTCATTTCAAACGATGAAAAATAGTGTTACTTAATATTTGATTTCAGTGGCATGTATTAAACATAATCCTTGACCAGCTGGCTGCCAGTGATCATGCTGAGACTAATGTGATCAGCGTCTTTTCCACATTCAGTCTCGTAAAACATCACCAAGCAGATCTCCCATTTTTTTTGGAACAATGGATTCCTTCATCAGAAGGCAAACCTCAGAAGAAAAAAGAAAGAATTATGCACATTAGTTGTATACACAAACGGTTAATTGGCCACTTGTTTCGAAAGATATATGTGATACAAAGCGTGAAAGCAAAATTGAAATTCCCTATCAACTAGTGCAATTTTGATGTCATTTCTGGCATCCTGCCCCCCCTCTGCCATTTAAACATGGCCGTAGCTATTAACCCCCCCCCCCTTCTTCGTTTTTGGCCATCTGAGCTAGAGTTCCATCCATAAAGGTCTATATCAACGGGATATTAATCTCTGAGCTTCTCTCGTGCAATATTCCTCCATTCATGTTGCTAATCAATAATGAAGTTACTTTTGGTGATTGGTTGTGTTTAATTTTTAAAGTAAAGTTTTATTACAAAAAGTTACTTTAGTTCTACTTCTTTTTCAGGTAAAGAGTACTTTGTGTGTGATTTTAAAGGACATTGTGTTGTGGTATTCAATGAAGAAGGCCAGTTTTTGCGTCGCATTGGATATGAAAACATTACAAATTTTCCCAATGGAATAGACATATCAGATGCCGGTGATGTTTTAGTTGGTGATTCCCATGGAAATCGCTTTCATGTGGCTGTGTTCTCAAGAGATGGTGTTTTGCTATCAGAATTTGAATGCCCCCATGTCAAGGTACGTTAAAGATAGAAATACTTTTTTTTACATAGTATTAAGACTGGTAATTTTGGAACTATTTCAGTTTGTGTAATATGTGTATAAATTACACAATTATAGTGGTTGGTTGAGTGAGGCTCAGTAAACCAAAATTTTACTATGTTTCTCTACCATTTTAATTACTCTGTCTGTGTGACATAGAAGTGCCTTTTAAAATACTGCACAGAGTGCATGGAGGGTAGCATTGTTGCCAGCATGTGTCTGAGGGGCCACACCTGTTTTCGGCACACGATTGTTCTGGCTGTCTTTGAAGCATTTTAAAGTAATAAACAAATAACAATTCCCAACAGGGCATTTACATTACTGAATACTTTCTAAATAGTTGCAGTCTTGGTGTAAATTGCACAATTTTTCTTCCTTTGACCAAGAACTGGTATTGGAACCAACGGAAATAATTATTTTTTCTATATTCTAGCAATCCTTCACAGATTCGTGTTCACTATCTTCGTGGTGTGGCTCACAACCCGAGACTAGTCCTGTTGGGTAACAATCACAGTAGTTTCTTTGTCAGAATATTCATCTCACTGGGAATAAACTTTTTATAGTTTGCTGCCAAATTACGTTTCACTTAGGGTAGTATGCAGGAAGCCTGATTAGTGTATATGTTTTCACTGCAGTCAGTTTGTCAATTAGACAAGTGTGGTTTTTTTGTTTTTGTTTTTGTTTGTGCAGCCTATAAAGGTCCATCAGCTCCACTCTATTCATGCCAGGTTCAGTTTTCTATGTGGTACATTTATATCCATCCAGAACAAAATACCCGTTCTCATCCACTGCATTTCTAGAATTTTTATCTAACAGAGCAGAGTGGAAAGCCACATTGTCCGTTACTATTGTTGAATTTGAGGAATATTTTAGAGCAGATAATAGGAAAACATAGCTGAAAGTCGTAGGTGTTCACTCCAAGTAAGATATCATTGATATCCTTTCACAATGTATTTTAATTTCACCCTTGAACCTTTCTTTTATTTCCACAATTGCATCTTCAGTGTACAGATTGAGCAGTAGGGGTGAAAGACTACACCCCTGTCTTACTCCCTTTTTAATCCGAGCACATAATTCTTGGTTGTTCACTGTTACTATTCCCTCTTGGTTCTTGTAGATAATGTATGAGGGCCGTTCAATAAGTAATGCCCAAAATTTTTTTTCCACACAACATTTTTATTGTTAAGTGTCAGAATTTGGTGACAATATACACCAACATGTCTTGTCCATGTCCTATTTTTCTATGATGTCTCCATTGCATTCTGTGGCTGTACGCCAACATTGTGGAAGAGCATTTATTTCTTGCTGGTGAAATCTCTTGTCCTGTAGGTGTACCCATGTTTTCACTGCATGACTGACATTCTCGTCATGTTCAAAGTGTGTAGAGCCAGTTGTCAAGTTGTGGTGCGCTGGTCGGCACGAATAATGGCATCTGCACGATTCAGCATGTTTGGAGCATTGGGTGTGACAGGACGTCCTGAACGTGGATGATCATGGAGCTCTGTTTTTCCATTTCCTGAGGCAGTAATTTTCTTTACCCGTCACCCAACTGTACTCCTATCAACTGCAGCATCGCCATACACTGCACACAAATTTTTATGGATGTTCATTGTGGTTTGTTTTTCTGCACACTAGAATCAAATAACATCATGCTGCTTGTAATGCAAGCCGTATGTAGATGCTGTTTTGATGCTGTGCTATGGATGTGGCACCTGCCAGAACAGTTTGAAACTTCTGGTGGCACACACAAAAAATACCACATGTGAAGCACCAACAAGGGCGTTTCATATATTACCCGTCTCTCCTTACAACTTACTCCTGTTTTTCTCAGAATTTCAAACATCTTGCACCATTTTACATTGTTGAACGCTTTTTCGAGGTAGACAGATCCAATGAACGTGTCTTGATTTTTCTTTAGTCTCGTTTCCATTATCAACCGCAATGTCAAAATTGCCTCTCTGGTGCCTTTAGCTTTCTGAAAACCAACTGATCCTCATCTAACACCACCTCAGTTTTCTTCTCCATTCTTATGTATATTATTCTTGGCAGCAACTTGGATGCATGAGCCGTTAAGCTGATTGTGCGACGATTCTCGCACTTTTCAGCTCATGCAGTCTTTGGAATTTTGTGGATGATATTTTTCCGAAAGTCAGATGGTATTTCGCCAGACTCGTACATTCTTCACACCAACGTGAATAACGGTTTTGTTGCCACTCTCCCCAATGATTTTAGAAATTCTGATGGAATGTTATCTATCTCTTTTGCCTCATTTGATTGGAAGTCCTCCAAAGCTCTCTTACATTCTGATTCTAATACTGAATCCTCTCTCTCTTGCCTAAATTGACGCCTGTTCCATCAGAGAAATCTTCCTCCTTGTAGAGGCTCTTTCCACCTATTCACACTCTCATCTGCATTAAGCAGTGGAATTTCCATTACGCTCTTAATGTTACCACCCTTGCTTTTAACTTCACCGAAGGTTCTTTTGACTTTCCTGCATGCGGAATTGGTCCTTCTGACAATCATTACCTCCAGATGTCAGACACTCAGATCGGTACCAAATGTTGTGTGTCGATAGAGTATCACCCAAAAGGCTGGATTAGTTCATGCTGTGCGCTGTCGTCCAGTAGAAGATGCGTAAATGGTAATTAAGAGTAACACCAGAACTACGGAGTATAGGAAAAGCATATATGTAAGCTCCGAATGTAAAGTTCTCTGGTAGGTGAATTGGCAGAGCACCAAATCATTGTACCAATGGTTCAGAGTTCGAAACTCACTAAAGGTGACTTTTTTTTTTTTTTTTTTTTAACAGTTTATGAGTGAAATTGTTATTTGTGATAACATTTTTCTGACATGTGAACACACATTTCAGAGTTTGTAGCAGTGTTCTTTTGGCAGTATGCTTTCACTTCATGTGTTGGGACTACAATGTTGTAACATTCGCTACTCAATTTCTGTTTCCTTTTCATATTCCATAAAAGTTGTAGATAACCTTTTGCACAATACATTTTCTCCCTGATAACTTCAGAATTTCAGAGAATTCATTCTATCAACATTGTAAGAAGTTTTAAAATCTTCAAATGTTGTAAAATGTGGGTTGTCCTTTGTAACTCTCACTCCATCCTTCTGTTGATAGTGCATATTATTATTTTATGGATGTGACTTAAAACTGACGTTTTGGTAAACTTTACAATTCTCCATTTGTGTTATGAGGAAGTACTCTGTATTTTGGACTTGAAGAGTTATCGTTTTAGCAGAACTACAGAACATTGGATTGTATGTGTTGTCCAATTCTAGAGCTCTTTTCCATGGGAATTTGACTGTTTTGAATGCTATCTGGAGTACACCAAAGATATTGCATATTCTGGTATGAGAGTGAAAAAGTTATCTAAAATCACAAATTCCAAAGCATGAAAAAGTGTGAAAACAATTAAGACTTTCTTTGTGCAACAGAGAAACCTTGTGTCAAGCTACACTGAACTGCAACTATGTTTTATGAAACTGATAAGTTAATCTCATATATAGAGGGAAACATTCCACGGGGGAAAAATATATCTAAAAACAAAGATGATGTGACTTACCAAACGAATGCGCTGGCACGTCGATAGACCCACAAACAAATACAAACATACCATATATATATATATATCTAAAAACAAAGATGATGTGACTTACCAAATGAAAGTGCTGGCAGGTCGACAGACACACAAACATACACACAAAATTCAAGCTTTCGCAACAAACTGTTGCCTCATCAGGAAAGAGGGAAGGAGAGGGAAAGACGAAAGGATGTGGGTTTTAAGGGAGAGGGTAAGGAGTCATTCCAATCCCGGGAGCGGAAACTCTTTGTCTTTAAATATGTCTGCTTGTGTCTGTATGTATGCATGTGTGTGTGTGTGTGTGTGTGTGTGTGTGTGTGTGTGGGCGCGCGCGCGAGTGTATACCCGTCCTTTTTTCCCCCTAAGGTAAGTCTTTCCGCTCCCGGGATTGGAATGACTCCTTACCCTCTCCCTTAAAACCTACATCCTTTCGTCTTTCCCTCTCCTTCCCTCTTTCCTGATGAGGCAACAGTTTGTTGCGAAAGCTTGAATTTTGTGTGTATGTTTGTGTTTGTTTGTGTGTCTGTCGACCTGCCAGCACTTTCATTTGGTAAGTCACATCATCTTTGTTTTTAGATGTATTTTTCCTACGTGGAATGTTTCCCTCTATTATATACGAGGGCCGTTCAGAAAGTAACCTCCGGTTGATTTAAAAAATACACCAAGTTAAATAAAAATATTTTAATATATACATCTTACAACTACATCTTTGTACTATTTTTCTACATAGTCTCCATAGCGATTGAGGCACTTATCGTATCTCTTCACAAGCTTTGAAATTCCTTCTGCATAAAAATCACCCGCTTGTGCCTGGAGCCAGCCTGTGACCGCATCTTTGAGCTCTTCGTCATCATCAAACCGTACAAGAGAGTCTTAGAAATCTGTGGAAAACCAGTAGGCAACTCCGACATTGAGAAACGTCGATTTTCACGAACTTTTGCATCAACTGTCTGAACGAGTTCGTCAGTCACCAATGATGGTCTACCACTCCTCTCTTCATCATGAACGTTTTCTCGTCCACTTTTAAATAAACGTACCCATTCACAGACAACTCCTTCACTCATAACTCTTGGTCCGTACACGGCACAAAGCTCACGATGAATAGCTGCTGCAGAATATCCTTTGGCTGTAAAAAACCTTATGACAGCACGCACTTCACATTTGGCGGGGTTTTCTATTGCAGCACACATTTCAAACTGCCACAAAAACTAAACTAGCGCAGGTACGACGTTCACTCGACCACGGCTTGATGCCGACTGACCTGTTGAGTGCGTGAACGCACAGATGGCGTCCCTACTCCCCCCACAACCCGCACTGTGACCAATCGGAGGTTACTTTCTGAACCGCCCTCGTATATATAATTTCTTGTCATTCATACCAAATAAAAGTAATGAAAATAAATAAAATAGTCAACCCTGTGGTATTAATTTAAACAATTCCTTATCATGTTCTCTTCTTATGTACATGCATTTGGTTCAGACAATTCGACATCACACACGTTAAAGCAGTAAAAGGGCAGTTTTAATGGCATCTCAAAGGAGGCCTTGGGGATGTCTGAATAAAAAAGAGATCATTCTTTGGAGAAGATTCTCGGAGCAAAAGAACATTCACTGAGAAAGTTCTCTGTTTCATATGAATAAAAAAATTCAAAGCATGTTCTCTGATGGATGAGTGCTGTGAGAAAATGCGATGATGAGACATATAAAAATGTCTGACACTGGCGTCTGGAGTCACACACTAGTCTGAAAACTCGGGTCTGTTAAATAGCACAAAAATGTTTTCATTTCTGCTTTATTTGATAGGCCGCCCCTCTCTACTTTCATAATTTTTGGGAAGGAAGTTTGTCAGCCAAATAATGTTTTTATTGTTTAACCTGTATAAACTTAGACAGTTTCTCTCTTTAGTATTTCTTTTAGCTGTATATTTTTTTACCTTTCAACCAACATAAATTCTGCTATTTTCACTTAAAAACCAGGTAAAACTTAAACCTCAACAGAACTTACTCAGCTCGAAGTATGCAAAAGAGCTCAATTCAATAAATGGAGGATGTTCTCTCTTGTGAGAAGCATATCTAATTTTATTCATGCAAAATCAACGAATGTTCTTCACATTGAGTGATTTCCCTCACCCATTTACTCAAACTGAGAACATTCTCAGTTAAGTATATTCTCTGACTCGCTTTATTCATGTGAACATGAGAATATTCTCCAAAATTCCAAGAATAAAGTTACATTCTATGTTTTATTCACATCCAGCACGGAAGAAATATTTCATTCAACTCGCTACAGCAGGCTAACTGTTCAGTGTGCAAACATGGAACTGGCATCATTGTATTGTGCAAAAGATACACAACGCTTCAGTTTTGTCATATTTGTTACCAAGATGAGACAGTCGTAGATTACAGTTGTTTTCATAGGTTACAACTGTTGGTATTAATTGGTATAGACAAATAATTAATGAAACCTCCTTCAATTAAGATTGCTAGAAGCTTTGTGCCAAAAAACACTTGCTATTACTGCCAGAGTTCCTGATGTCATCTTATCACTGTTTCCTTTCAGTTGTTGAGTAGTTACGAATATTAGTTCTATAATAAATAGCACTTCATTTACAAGAGGAAAAATATACTTATCCACAATCTGATGTAGTTTAGCTGGTTTTTGATCAGTAACTGTCATACACTGTTTTTACTGCTTTAGCAATTTTTGAAATAGTTGAGTGGCTTCATTTTCAGTAATTCCTTCTTCTTCTTCTTCCCATACAACTTTCACATATTGCTTATGTCAGTTTCCATCTATAGTCCTTAAGGGAAGCATTGAACACAGCAGTATTTCCAAAAGGTTTTCAGTTGTGATGACGTTGACATAGATGTATAATAAACTGTTTTACATGCCTCAGACTTATTCTGTTTGTAATGAGAGTTAAAACTGGTGACTTTTTAACTACACATTCACATTTTTGATCTGTGTCTATTTGCCTGCTGTCATCTGTACTTGCCTAGATTCAGACTTCGGTTTGATGCTTTGTTACATCTTACAGGGCATTATAAATTCTGTTATAAGATATTATTATTGAATTAATTTAGCTCGCAATGAAAATAAAATTAGCATTAGTATACTTACTACACTATTTTCTGCAGGTGTCTCGTTGCTGTGGCCTAAAGATCACGTCAGAGGGTTATGTGGTCACTCTAGCTAAGAACAATCACCATGTGTTGGTTCTCAATACACTTTATATAATGTAGAAAATCATTAGTGATTGAAAAATGAAAGGACAATAGCTGTTGTGAGTAAGCCACAAATTAGATTTTAGTTAATTCGAATTACAGGGAGTTAGAGATGATCTCGCATTAAAATGCTAATGATTATCAATAGCCAGTCAGGTAAAGAACAATAGATCTTTATTGTGAACACTATTGCCTGTTTAGGCTGTAAATTGTTTCAGATGAATGTGGGGGGGAATATATTTAGTATAGGCAGAAGTCTATTTTAAAACTGATTGATAAACTGTATTATTGTGGAAGTGCATTTAGCAAATTATCCAAATAGACAAATACTGGAGTTAAATATTTACACTAATTATTATTTTATATTTGTTGACTTTTACGAACTAAATTATTATAATTATTTAGTAGCAGCAGTAATATGGTTCCTAATTGTAAAGGCTTCAAGAAGCACTTTTTGTTTCTAAGTGTATGTGAGTGTGTTATAATATGGCTGTGTGTCTGCATATGTGTGTGTTGAATATTTTTGTGTAACTAATAATTACAATACTTACTCAGGACATTTTATTTTCATCTTATTATGCTACATATATAACTTTTTTAATATGTGTGGTTGAAATTTTGATTTTATCTTAAAAAGAGAATTGTATTTAAAATGTTTGCTGTGACTTATTCAGCTGATAGGCTACTAAGCAAGAAGGAACTTGATCCTGATAATGTTTGGTCAGACAGTGCCATTTTTTACTCAACTGTTGACAGCAAATACTTTCTGTGTTTCCTACCCTTTGGCTCTGTGTGTGTGTGTGTGTGTGTGTGTGTTTTTGAAGGTCATGCATACATGCTTGTACATTGTATGTCTGTGCAGTTCCCACTTTTCACATCTATCCCTCCTTTCACTTGGAGACCCAAACATCCCATCCTCATTTTAATTGCCACTTATGTCCCATTCTTCTCTTAATGGATATATTTTATTGTAGGATATACTTGTAGAATGTGAAAAAGAATGAGGTGTTTTATGCCTGCATTAATGTGCTAGTGTGGCAGACAATTTCCAAGGAGACAAATGTTGTTCTTGCAAATCCCATGTATTACTCTAAAGTGCTGTTTTACTGCACAACAGTTTTCCATTTTGTGTTTTGAGGAGTATGTTTTTAAATAATTCACTGATATTTTAAGTGCCTGTATGGTTAGGTGAAATATGTCCATCACATAGCCAGACTCCATAATTTGGTTTTCTATTGTATAAAGAATCAAAGAAAATTGGAAGTGAAATTATTTACACAAAAGGTGTAATTGGTTTCCTAACCTACGTCTTTTATGTATCATAGATGGTATGTTGAAGTTTTATTAGTGGTACCTAAATGACAAGGTTAATGGTCTCCTAAGGAAACCTCACCTCTACTTCAAAAATTTCATAAATTTATGTGGTTGACTACCATAAATTGAATGTGTTTAAGTGTCCTTAGTGTTCTACAGTTAAGTTATTGTAAATAACTGTTAGTCAGTTTATGTATTGCATATTGAATATATTCGAGTCTGTGAATTGCTTATTTACACGCACATAGAACCATCTATTAACATAGTAATGACGTATTGCTGGTTTTTGTCATATCTTCATTTGAAAATAATTTCTGTGATAAAATTATAAACTTAAAATTATGAAAACTAGTGCAGAGCAATTGAAGTATTTTGTTACTAATTGTGATTCGTCCTTCCGTCTGATATTATCTACTGATTCTTTTGAAAACAACGAATTTTTCTATATAATTACATACAACATAGAATACTATTACTATGTGCGTAGATGGGCAATAAGACAAACACCTGTTTTGTGTTTCTGGCAAATCTAGAAGTCACAACCTCTTTATCAATCTGAGTTTAGCTTTCTAAAATGCTATTAAACTTTATTCTTATTTACCCAATTTTGTTTGTCCTAAGAAGCTGTTTTAAAAGTAACAATTCAAAATCACTTTTTAAAAATGCCTGTGATAATAGTATCTTCAGGATGAGTTGTGACCTTAGTATCTCGTTGTTTTATTATGCGCTGCCTGTATTTACTAGTGCGAAAACTTAGCAAGTAAGGTTTAAAAAAAAATAGCCATAATGTTTCTATGAAACTGTATGTCTACAAAATTTTAAAAAAATCAAAGCTTAAATGTCTGTTTAGGACATATTTATGTGTATAATGTAGCTTCTCCTTCCTTTGAGGAAAGCAAACTGAAATGTTAAAGGGGTGCTTGTTTCCTTTCAAACCATTATGTCATGTTGACAGTGTCTTCTCTGTATAAATAAGGGACAAGTTCAAAATTATTAGTGAAGAAGTTTATTCTTCAATTTCAGTTTGTAAGGGGGTATCCATTGTTAATACAAATATCAGTATATTTTTGTTATTTGACTTAATTGAAGCAACAAAATTTTACACATACATACTCTCTCTTTAAAGATATACATATATACATTATATATATATTAAACCTGCTCAGAAACTTATACATGTTTTGGGTATATAAATATATTTACGAAACTTTTTGACCTTAATAGGTTGGGCATACCTTCTGAACCTTGCTGTACCACAGTGATTAATCAAAGAAGTTGTGCCTAACCTCCATTTTGATCCCCCTATGATTTACCTCAATAATGAGAAAATATATAAAAAAAATATTGTGGTAATTGTGATAGAATTTTTGATGGTTTTTACAAATCACAAGTCTTTTTCAATGTGTACAAAATGTGTTATTACTTTTTAGATAGCCACTCTGTATTGAGTAATTTTTCCACCCTAACTGCTAAACAAGTGAAATGAATATTGAAACAATAACACAGAATTCTTTAAATTGAAGCGAAGTTGCTTCAGGGGTGAGTTTGTACGTATGTTTCCCCACCAAATTCACTAGCAATAAATGTTGTTAGTTTTGTCAGTATTGAAATTATAAGAAAACAGTTGTAATTATCTACACTAATATTTGTATAGACCTTTGTTGTGTATCATTCCATCCATAATGGAACCAGTAGCCACGTGATTTCCTTCAAAGTTTTGATGCACAGAAGGAAATATGCCTTCAAAGGCTTATTTGGCATCCCTCAGATAAGTGTGCAGAAAAGTAGTGTGAACATTTAAATCCATTATCCCTGGTTCCATCTTTGAAATTAGTCAGTGACTCACCAGTCATTGAGGCAGCTTAAACAGTGGCATAAAATCAGTATATTGATGTGCACTGCCCTTCGTGCTTTTCTGCCACAACCATTTGCACAGTCTAGATGGCTTGTTGGAAGGCAAAGATTATAATTCCAATACTCAGAAAATTGGATTAACATTTTGAGCTTCACTTAAACTGTATGAAGTACAGTTGTGTATACTTTAATTACTAGTGATGTGTGTGTGTGTGTGTGTGTGTGTGTGTGTGTGTGTGTGTGTTTGAGAGAGAGAGAGAGAGAGAGAGAGAGAGAGAGAGATATGTGTCTTGATTTGACAGAATAACTTATACTGTCACAATTGGGAGTATAATGAAGCTGTGCAGGTGGTTGTCTTTCTCTTCCCTTAATTTAGTACGCTTAACATGTCATAGTCCAAGGTGGAATACCAACCACCAATGGAGTTTGTGCTATTGCACATATAATGTCAGTTGGGATGTTCAACAAGTTCATCCTGCTACATATTTTAGCACTGTGGTTGTTAAATTTGAAGCAACCTAATTTTGTCTTCCTAGTTGCTAAGGAAAGTAATTTAGTAGTTAATTATAAAGAAGAATTTTTTTAAATCTCAGAAAAAGTCTGTTATTTTTCATTATAGTTGCAGTTAAGTGAGTTTTATGGTTTCTGTTGTTCACTTATAGTTAACCACTCAAATTTCCAATATAATTTAGAACTTTTAATTGTTTTTCAATTTTATCATTTGTGTTATATGTCAAAGGCTTTTTTTATTGTCAAGTTTTTCATATACATCTTATTTAATATTTGAAAATTAGTTTTATAAAATTTTATGTAAAATATTGCGTTTTCAGTGGTCAAATGGCTGTTTAAAAATGCAAATGAAGGAGGAAATCAGTACTTCCCAAAAACGTTATTCAGAGCCTTTTTCACACTACCCCTTATTTCAGACTGGATCAGGCTGTTCCATAAGTTTTGTGGCATTTCATGGTGTTTGTTACTGGTTTCCTTTTTCAGTTGTTGCATTCTATATTATTATGACATGTGTCATAATGTTATTTCATCAAAATATATAAAAATGAAAAATATACAAATTATAAAAGTATTTTATGGAATTGACACTTTTGTTTCGGTGGATAAAATAACAGGAACTGCTTTATGAAGAAAACTTGTTACCTTGAGTAGTTCAGCCCTATTTCAGCAACAGTTTTCTGCACTGAGCAGTGACCATAAAGTGCTATGACTTGCACCATTGAGAGTTCAACTCAGCCTGCCAACTGAAATGTAAATGTGTATGCATAAACTCTTAAATTTGTTTATTCTGTTACAGTGATGATAGAAATAACAAAAAGGAGATACATATGTTTAGGAAGCACTGTTCGGAAGTATTATTTGTATAATATTTATGGGGAAAATTTTGTGTGTATTGCCACTGTACCTATTTTTGTTCCACTGATGTTGAATGTTATTCGCCCTATTCATTCGATATGTGTACACATTGTAGTCTGACATTGGATTTCATTCCTCTGCATTTGGATAAGGTGCTATCTATCAAGTGCTCAGAATAGCAATGTTGAAATGTCAACTTGGTGATAAGTAATTTAAAACATTTCGGTTGGCAGAATTAGTGATACAGTAGGCCCAGTATGTTAAAAATGGTTGTGAGATTTTATGTTGTACTTTTTCGTGTTTGGAGAGTTCTGTCATTTCTATGCAGTTGTGCAATAATACCCGATTGTAATTGTAAAAAGGAAAAAAAAAATTAAAAGTAAACCAGTGATAGGAAAAGAAACATAAAATTATACATTTTTACTTTTTGTTGTACACATTTGTAAATAATGCCAAAAGGTGATAATTTTTTAATGTTGAGCAATTGCATTCCAAGCCTTAAAATATAACTTTACCCATATGTTGAAAAGATGTTTCATTATCAGAGTCACAGGGTTCAGTGACTGAGGGGCCATCTGTGATCGTATTTAAGAAGTCTATTAATATAAATTCGAGCAAAAAGATTTTAAAATCTAATAATAATCTCAAAACTGCAGTTCCTCAAATTTTCATATTTTTCTTGAAGTAAGATCTGTGTTTTTGTTTGAGTTGACTTCAATATTGAAATTAGTAAGGTTTTCTCTGATGTACTTAGGTAAGATGTTTACAACTTTGCCCATCTTCATGGCTGTTGATTGCAGGTACACTCATACTTCATTCGCTTTCTAATAAAATGTACATTTGTTTGAAAGGGCGCTGGCAAGAGTAGGTTACAAGTTACATGTTTAGCCCCCACCCCCTTCTTGCATTATTGCACGTCACATTTAAGATTTAAATTTCTTGGTCGTCTTAATTATTTTAAAATGCAGGGTACTTTTTGGGATCATAAAATTTTACAACTAATTTATGAAGCACATATTTCCAAAATTTTTGTCTTTGTGTCGGTATTCTCTGTACTTTCATTTATGTTGTTAACGTGCATTTAGACTTTGTATGCACTTGCTGAGAAAAGCCGCCTCATTTTCTTTGTGGTATTGCCTGCTCCTATGTGATGTGTAGTTTGATATTTTTATGAAACTATGCAGCACTATTAATAAACAACTGTAAACAGTATTGTGGTGCTTCATATTTTCCAGTAATCTAGTTATCATTGATTTTTTTTTTTTTTTACTCATGCAACTGATTCATTGATCATACAATAGCACAAGATTTGCACTTTCCCCTAAATGTAAAGGGGGAAAACAGAAAACAGTATTATCTCATTTTTAGAAAAAAAGGAAAGATAAATTCGTGTTTAGAAATATTCGCACAGGCATGTTTGAAGTATTCTTTCCCTAATATCGTTACATTGCTTTCAAAAGAATGGAGTTGTTTTGGTAACTATGTCATGTACATAAATGACATGCATAAATGAACCAGAACTTTTTTAAAGGGGAAAAATTTGGATAATTCGCTGGTCTATACTTTTATGAATGAAGTTTAATGGAACAGACAAAGATTTTTAATAACTGGAGTTCATTAATATGTAGTATGAATGTACCTGCAGTTTTGCACAGCTGTATGTAGATAGCAGAGAAAATATTGGTTCTTATGACATTGTACTTAATAATGCACTGTCGTGGAGAGGTCCTGGGTTAGTTATTTGGAACCAATGTTGCTTTTTAAGCAAAATTTTATGTAAGTGCCAAATAATTAAGTGAGGTTCAGGTCCTATGGTTGCCGACAAATTGTTGAAGATGGCCCCTAAATAGATTGATTCATTGTTTAATTGGGCTCCTGAGAGTTATTGATTTACTGACTGATGATAATATGTATTGTTCACAATATTTTTTATTCAACTGTAAATTTATCACTTGTTATAGTCAGCTCAAGTACAAATTTTTGAAATAATTTACTGATAATCTGTAGATTATTTGAACTTTTTACATAGTTTTTTTTCTTATTGTTTATTTTATTGCAAAGAATTGCTGTTTTATGTCTGTTCAATATTGTATGACAGTGAGTCATGGCATTATCAACCTTTTTTTCTTTTATTTGCTGTGCTTAATAGCATTTGCAGATCAGACAGACAGAGGGACACTGACTTTAGTCCTAAATTATTTTTTCTTCCTTGATGGAAAAATGGTATTTTTGTCCTAGGCATGCTCTGAGCACAGCTTTTAAACTGAGATTCAAGCTTTAACTCTTAAAATATTAATAATTACATTTTGTCTGATGTCACCCTTTTCAAAATTGTTTGTATTTTGTGTGCTGTTCAAGTCAGACAGTGCTGTTTTGCAAATAGATAATTCTACATCTGTACATAATCTTCATTTTGTTGCTGTATTCTGAGCATTAAGAAGGGTAATGAGTTAACAGAAATATTTATATTTTAATGTCATGACTCATGGATTCTTCCATTTGTCACTTGTGCTGTAGTTTATATTTTTCCCTGAGTCATGATTAACATATCAATTTATCAGTCCTGTCTCTATTGCTTTTGTGCTTGGAGTTCAAAAATCTAAAAATAAAAAAAAAATAAAAGCTCTAAATTTATAGGTGCACCAAATTATTATTTTCTCATGTAGATTGCTTTATATATTTTAAGAGTAGCAAAATGTTACGTAAAAGTATATATATATAGTTTGTACAATATATATATACATACACGCATCTAAAATTACATTATGTGTGTTTGTAACTGAATGTAGCATCAGAAAGGTACATTTACAGCGCTCACATAAATTTTTTGTTACTAGTTCCTTACGGGAAAGTGGAAGTTTTTAGTTTTTAATGCAGACATGCTTTGCAGTTTTTTCTAGACCATATCTTCTTTATTGTGATACCTAGAATTTCATTGTTGGTAAATGGGATTTAACACATGTTCTAACAGAAGCTTCCAAAGGATATTACAGAAAAAAACTAGTCTGTTACTTCATTGTCTTTCTCCACACTTCAATTTTTGCATAAATGTAAAGAACATGAAGTACATTATTTTTGTGTAATATATCTAATTATTTTAATGTTGTCACTATTTGACGAATTATATGTTTTTTTTATATAAATACATTGTAATATTTGATGATATACACAATATCATTCATAGGATTATACAAAATAAAAAAAAAAAATTGTAAGACATCTTGCATATTCATTGCCTTTATAAACAGTGATGTAAGATAAATATTGAAAGTCCTTACTTTATTACTTTTAAAAAAACCATCAGGGCCTAATCTAAATTTTAAAGTGAACCAGCATTTAAGAAAATTGGTTTTGTGTTATATATTGACACTTATTTTCCACTGTTATGTCATTGATTGGTCAGGGTTCCTCTGTAAATTAATAGCTTTCATTACTATTTTTGGAATGAAAATTCTCATAAATATTGCCAAAATGTAATTATTTGTTTTGGAAATAAAGTCACCTATAATAGAGCACTATCGTCTCTTTAGTCTTGATAATACCCTGCTCCCTACAAAATATCAATGAATGCTGCAAGAAATAACAAGTTTATCTGTGAACATTTAACTTATTTGCATCGTGAATTTCAGAAATGGATAAAGTGTAACCCCGCCCCCCCCCCCCCCAGATGCATGTACCAAATATTGTTTGGTATTAGCTTCTCAAGACTACTTCATAGGATATGAAAAAATGCTGTCTCAGTTTTAAAATGAAGTGGACATATTATCAGAATCATTGCAGACTCAGTCTGTTGCATGATATGGTGTCCAGTGGGTATTAACAAAATCAAGTGTGTGCGTGGGTGCACGCGCGCGCGCGCGCGCGCGCGCGCACACACACACACACACACACACACACACACACACACACACACACACACACACACACAGAATAGGACTAGCAAATACTAATATAAAAATCCATCTCCCATGCATTGCAGGTTCTTATGGAATATATATATTGATGTAGGTTGCACTGATAGGAAATTTATGGTAAATTCCTATGGGACCAAACTCCTGAGGTCATCGATCCCTAGGCTTACCCACTATTTAATATAACTTATGCTAAGGACACACACACCCATGCCTGAGGGAGGACTCAATCCTCCGACAGGGAAAGCCGCATGGACTGTGGAAAGGTGCCCCAGACCGCGTGGCTACCCCGTGTGGCTGCGCTGATAGCTTTGCAACCATAAGTGATCAATGCAAACATTTGATATTGTTGCTTCCAAATAAATAATTCAGTTTAATCTGTAACAAACAAAACAATTTGCAATGTTTGCTGGTTCTTGCAGAGAATGTCATTTGGTGAAAATAATTACCATGAAGTGTAACACTTCAGTTACATCACATAAAATATTTGGAACCAGTAATCCCCACCCCACCACCACTACCACCACAGATTCTTTAGGGAATCAAACTCTTATGTATAAAACAGCTTCAGATGTCTGATTATGAATGGGTCAACATTGACATTAAGCATGTAAAACCTTTACAGCTGAAGAACCTGTAACTTTTCAAGCGTCTCAGTGTTTATGATGTCATATTCCTGAACAATGTGTACGACAATATTATTACCTTGTAGATACATTCAGTCTGATATGTGGATGCTGTCTGCAAAATGTGTTGTGAATAGTGTTAGTATTAAGGAAGAAATAAATTAAAATGTCGTGTCTGATGCTAAAGTTTTACTCTGTGAACAGTGAAAATGTAAATGATAAACTTTTTCCTTTCATTATTTTATGAAGTGTATCTGCAAAAAAGTTCTGAAATACGTGTGAAGTTTGTTGGAAGTCTCAAAATTCCCTCTCAAATATTGGAGGAATATAATCGAGGTAATTTTGTACAATACAAGTTAAGCTACCTCAAGACAAATCCGCAGTTTCTAACATGAATATTTGTCTTATCTGTGTTCCCCCTTTAATGTTCTTAACCCTTAACCTGAAACATCGGTGTCTCAGACCCCTCGTTTATTTTAAATGTCGAATGTGGCAGCACAAAAAAAAAAAGCGCGGCTTCATTTTCCCAGTACCTTCACCACGATACTTGCCGTGTCTAAAGCAGCAGTCAACAATCAGTTTTATTTCGTCAGTGAAGACGTACAGAGTATTGTTTAGAGGAGCGCGCCTGGGATACCACACGTTTCGTATTACGTACAAGAATTTGGTAGGTCCAATAGACCACATTTTTCTAATCATGACATATTCTGCTTTCAGTGGCTGTTATTTTATAGCATCTTCTTCTATGCATGAATTTGTCATATTTTAGGTATAACGTGGATCGAGTTTCTAAGAAGAGTAACATATCTGCAGCTAATCCAGATTTGGAAGCTCTGGTGCAAGCGCAGTTATGGGATTTAGATGAAGAGGAAAATGGGATTGATGACGACACGTTTAATGATTCTGAAAATGGGATTGATGACGACACGTTTAACGATTCTGATGATGATCCATATTTTGTGGTAGGTGATAGTCACCATGAAACAGAAAAAGATACTAGTGAACAAAATGTTTTATTGGAAGAAGAGCCTGGAGCGGTCTGTACTGCAGATGGTATCTCACAGCAAAAACAGTACTTTTTGGTAATAATAATTTCCAATGGGAACATTCTGAGCCTGCTAGAACGAGAACAACACAAGAGCACAACATTCTGAAAGGAGGAATGCCTGGCCTAACAGCCAAAAGTTGAAGTTTGGGACGAAGTCCTACTAAATCTCAAATATGGGAGAATTTGATGATGGTGAGATGATAGATGAAATAGTTTTTCATACAAATGTGAAACTGAATACAATAATGGCAAAGTTGCAGGAAACAACTAATCCATCCAATAATAGAGATCCTGACAACATTGAAATGGAAGCTTTCATAGACCTTCTAATGGTGGCATCAGTATTCAAATCGTCTCATGAAGATATGTTGTCTCTTTTTCGAAAAGGATCTGACAGGTCGTCCTATATTTGTGGTGACAATGTCGGCAAAGCACTTTGAAATGCTTCTAAGTAGCCTGAGACTTGATGGTGCAACTACCAGAGACGAAAGAAAGAAAGATCGTGCAGTTGCAATATCGAACATTTTTGAGAAATTTATTTTTAATTCTCAGCAATTATACTATGTAAAAGGCACCATTGCAGTGGATGAAATGTTAGTACCATTCAGGGGAAAATGTCCTCTCTGCATTTATATGCCTAGCAACCAGCCAAATACGGCATAAAAACTGTGTCGGGCAGACTTTGGAAGTGCTTACCTCTTCAATACCTACATATATTCAGGGACAGATAGTGATGGACGTGGCCTGACAGAAGAAGAGAGAAAGCTTGCCAAACCCATTCGGGCTGTTTTACGTCTGTGAAAACCAATTGAAGGAAGTAACAGAAACTTTACCGTTGACAACTGGTTTACATCTATAGAACTCATACGTGAGCTGAGAAAAAGAGGACTAACATATGTAGGAACACTCGGGGGGGGGGGGGGGGGGGAACACATGAAATTCCTCAAGCGTTTTTGGCTGTTGAAAGTAGGCCAGTTGGGTCAGCATTATATGAATTCTCTGAGAATACAACACTGGTTTCATTTGTTACTAAGAGAATCAAGACAGTAATTCTCATGTCTTCATTGCATCACTCCATTGAAAATGATACCATAAAAAATAAGCCAGAAATTATTTGTTACTACTATATAACGAAATCAGGAGTAGATTTGCTTGACATGAAATGCACCAATTATTTGTCAAACAGATGTACAAGGCACTGGGCAATGGCAGTCTTTTATACATTTGTAAACACTAGTTGTGTGAACAATTTTGTTCTGTAACTGTGCTACAGAGGAAACCTCATGCTAACTCATCTCAAATTCACCAAAAGTCTTGCCATGGAGCTGATGGAGCCACATCTAAATTTATCTAGAAATATCAAGGAAATGATCCACAAAGTTTGGGAGACACTCAGCAATCAAGTGAAGGCATACCAAGTGATAGAATGGACAAAAGGAAGACGTGTATGAAGTGCCCTGCGTCCAAGAAGAGGTAAACGGCGTATAAGTGCATCAAATGTGGTCGCCCAGTTTGCCTGGAATGCAGCAGAAAGATGGATATCGACTGTGCAAAAGAGATGTGATTTAATATTTCAGTTCAGCTGATTATTATCCTTTTTTACATTTTCTACAATATTTTATTTATATTTAGGAAAATATTGTCTGGTATAACAGTGATGAAAATCGTATGAAATCTGACACTGAATGATTGCACGTACTTGTGATATTTTGTGTTTATTTTATATAATTTAAACAACAAAGTGTTTATATGGGCTGAAAGTTTTAAATTTACTTGTAACATGAATTAACTGATTATTTACTTGATTTCTGTCAACTTATGTGGAATTCTTTGATAGAAAATATTAGTTGGTCTGAGAGACTGCATGTTTCTAGTTACGTACATTTCATAGATGTTTCTGGTTAAGGGTTAATGAATAGATTGACAGCATTTTGAATTCAATCATTATAGGAAATACTTCAAATTAAATTTTTGTAGCCCTTGGAAGGCATTAGATGGGCAACCTGTGACTGAGCCTAGGTAACCATTTCAGCATGTAGTAATATAGACGTGTTGCACCTTAATCCGTATGTCCATAATAGTTCATTTGGTTGGAAAGTCTGCAGATATCATACTGATGAAATGCGTTTGAGAATACAACCATTAAAATCCAAAATGTCATTCACAAACATAACAAATTGACTATTTAGTGGTCATCCTAGGTTGGTGGGTTCTGTGCAGACTGCTGGAAGAACTTGGTGATTGGTTAGTATGTAGTAAATAAGTTGCGCCACTGACCAACATTTGCAGTGAACATTGAAATTGAAAGTTTTTTATTTTTCTCTCCTTGATTCAGATTTTTCTCTCTCTACCCAGACACCACGCAAATTCAGTAATTGAAAAGTGTAGATATTGGTGGTACTGCGTGGAAGATGGATACATTGTTTGAATATTAGTGTGAGAAAGTGTAATATTCCATTAAAGAATGTATTCAGTACTGGAACATTTACATTCATAGATCTACTTACGGCACCCTTTTTTCAAGGATATTGGCGACTGAAATGTGGTATGATATGTGTACGGGAAAAACAATGCAGCTGCAAACTTCTCTAGATTCCATGCACTGTTCAAATTAGTATGTGAAGAATGATTTCTCGACTTCAATACACCTAATGAAAATAAATGGATAAGAATGGGTATTAAAAACCACCTCAGCTCAATACAGAACACTGTATTAATTCAGAGCTACTAAATTATCATAGTTATAAAAGAGTATATGGGAAGAAACTGCTTCAGAAATATACAATGCAAAAACTAAAAGTAAAGTAGTATGAAATATTTCACAAGTCCAAGGCTTTTGACATTGACCATAAAGTATATCGAAGCCATAGAATCGTTATGAATAGTTGATGAATGCAGGAAATATGAGATGAAAGGTAGAAATAGCCCACACTTCAGAAGATAGTAAATTATTTGTGAAACAGTTATGAGACTCAAAACTATTAATATAGGTGGTACTCAGGGTGGCGTATTAGTACCCTGTCAGTTCTTAGATATAGTTAATTACTTTTCAGGCAGTGTAAAGCATGGAGAGAAAAATCCTCTTCTTTTCCTGTGATACTAACATTATATTAGTTAATAAAAACACCAGAGCTCTTAGTTGGGAAGGTAAACTGATGTTCTCAAGGATGTTTACAATTGGACAGCATTGAACATAAGAAAACTAAGACCATTAATGTAAATTTAAAGAGAGAAAAAAACTTAAGTCCCATTAAAGGTAAATGATAAATATTACATAGTTGTATCTAGTGAGCATTTAACCAAATTTATGAATGTTACTGTTGTGTTGACTACAAACTTCATTCTGTTCCATCTACATTTAGTTCATAGCTGTGGGATTTTTTCATGGAATCAACACAAACCATAAAAACTATTTTCAAACTGCAAAAAGCTCTGTACCGTTTAAAATTAGTAGTCAGATTCATTGGAAGGAAATATTTCAAAAATGGGTCTCCACAAAAAATGGTTCAAATGACTCTGAGCACTACGGGACTTAACATCTGAGGTCATCAGTCCCCTAGAACTTAGAACTACTTAAACCTAACTAACCTAAGGACATCACACACATCCATGTCCAAGGCAGGATTCGAACCTGTGACCGTAGCGATGGCGTGGTTCCAGACTGAAGTGCCTAGAACCGCTCGGCCACTCCGGCCGGCGGGTCTCCACATAGTGCAAAGTTAGTTCAGCTAGCAATCTGTTGTGTGCATCAGGAAAGAAGAAGAAGAAGAAAAAGAAGAGAAAAAAAAGGAAAAAAAAATTGTAAGCATTTCACAAACATTTATGTCCATCATCATGGAACAAGTCAGTTTATTTCCATTTGCAAAGGAAAATGATGAAATAGCATTTTCTCAACCATTAAAATAGGGTAATAATTTCCCCAAGCAAACTAAAGAAGTATAAAAAATGCATTTTTGAGGAAGTCAGTCAAAACCTACGTTTTAAATAATGCGTGCTACTCAGGGGAGAGGTTAATATAAAAACGTGACAACTAAAGCACCTGTCACAGTAAAATGCAAGGGGTTCTCAGTAAGTAATGCAACACCTTCCCCCCCCCCCCTCCCCCCTTCCTCGGCTCACTTCAAACGGGAAACAAGACAGTGAACTGTGGAGTGTGGCTACAACAGCTCTCCTCCCAAGAAAAAGTGCAAAGCCGCACGGTCCGCCGGTAAAGTCATGGAGGCGGCCTTCTGGGACTCTGAAGGAGTTATTCCATTTGATTTCTTCTGTCATGATACAACAATCAACTGTCCGGCGTGTTGTAGTACCTGCAGAAAATTGAAGAAACAAATTCAGCCTGTTCATCGCCACAAAAATGCAAACTTTTCCTTCTCTATAACAACACAAGGCCTCACAAGCCTGTGTCACCAAGTTCATTCGGGATTCTAATACGTCGTATGTTATATCGACGACCCCAAGTACAGGGTTATTACAAATGATTGAAGCGATTTCACAGCTCTACAATAACTTTATTATTTGAGATATTTTCACAATGCTTTGCACACACATACAAAAACTCAAAAAGTTTTTTTAGGCATTCACAAATGTTCGATATGTGCCCCTTTAGTGATTCGGCAAACATCAAGCCGATAATCAAGTTCCTCCCACACTCGGCGCAGCATGTCCCCATAAATGAGTTCGAAAGCATCGTTGATGCGAGCTCGCAGTTCTGGCACGTTTCTTGGTAGAGGAGGTTTAAACACTGAATCTTTCACATAACCCCACAGAAAGAAATCGCATGGGGTTAGGTCGGGAGAGCGTGGAGGCCATGACATGAATTGCTGATCATGATCTCCACAACGACCGATCCATCGGTTTTCCAATCTCCTGTTTAAGAAACGCCGAACATCATGATGGAAGTGCGGTGGAGCACCATCCTGTTGAAAGATGAAGTCGGCGCTGTCGGTCTCCAGTTGTGGCATGAGACTATTTTCCAGCATGTCCAGATACACGTGTCCTGTAACGTTTTTTTCGCAGAAGAAAAAGGGCCGTAAACTTTAAACCGTGAGATTGCACAAAACACGTTAACTTTTGGTGAATTGCGAATTTGCTGCACGAATGCGTGAGGATTCTCTACCGCCCAGATTCGCACATTGTGTCTGTTCACTTCACCATTAAGAAAAAATGTTGCTTCATCACTGAAAACAAGTTTCGCACTGAACGCATCCTCTTCCATGAGCTGTTGCAACCGCGCCGAAAATTCAAAGCGTTTGACTTTGTCATCGGGTGTCAGGGCTTGTAGCAATTGTAAACAGTAAGGCTTCTGCTTTAGCCTTTTCCGTAAGATTTTCCAAACCGTCGGCTGTGGTACGCTTAGCTCCCTGATTGCTTTATTCGTCGACTTCCGCGGACTACGCGTGAAACTTGCACGCACGCGTTCAACCGTTTCTTCGCTCACTGCAGGCCGACCCGTTGATTTCCCCTTACAGAGGTATCCAGAAGCTTTAAACTGCGCATACCATCGCCGAATGGAGTTAGCAGTTGGTGGATCATTGTTGAACTTCATCCTGAAGTGTCGTTGCACTGTTATGACTGACTGATGTGAGTGCATTTCAAGCACGACATATGCTTTCTCGGCTCCTGTCGCCATTTTGTCTCACTGCGCTCTCGAGCGCTCTGGCGGCAGAAACTTGAAGTGCGGCTTCAGCCGAACAAAACTTTATGAGTTTTTCTACGTATCTGTAGTGTGTCGTGACCATATGTCAATGAATGGAGCTACAGTGAATTCATGAAATCGCTTCAATCATTTGTAATAGCCCTGTATTAACATCGTAACTCAAAATTGTCAATTTTACAGGAGAAGCAAAAGAAAGTTTAAGCAAACATTGTAAATCAGAATTTATTTAAATTGTAATGAAACTTCACAGGTAAACAGCTATAAATGAAGAGATTTAAATGTACTAATGTGCTCCACCCTTTTCCAAAAGTATAGTTTTCGGACTTACGATGTTTTTCTCTGGAAAAATATACAGAACATTTCTATCTAAGTTCCGTTACAATTGCTTTATGATAACAAAAACGGACTAAATAAGGTATTAAATTTTTTTGAGCACTTTTGACAATAGGTCATCATTCATCTGCCCTTGACACATCATTGTCATGTTCTGGTGTACCAGTTTGTGTTGAAACCAGGCTTTGATAAAATGGATGACAAACACGTGGGATGCACTTGCTGTCACGTAAGGACAAGAGATCCTTCAACTTCAGTTCACTTATCGGTAAGATTCCGTGATATGCCTGTTCAAGGATGTCGCAGGATAATAACTGTCGACCTCTAGAACGCTTCTGGACAAAGATACACTTTGCTTATTCCTGGTAAGTGTACTTAAAAAGTACACTTCATATAGTTGGCCTTCAAAGACAGCAATTTCCCGTACTTTACATCACCTTATTTTGATTAGTGTCATACATGTACTGTTGCTTCTGCACTGCTTTCTTGAAGTCATAAATTAAGTCCTCACTCATTTCATTACCTGTGTATGGCTTTCCAGTGATCTCACTCATTCTAATCAAAGTGACCCATTGATCCGGAACGTACACTGATTGCTTCTTCTTTCGATCAGAGTGTGCATTGGGTCACCTTCATTCTGGGAGTGACCCCGTTCTGGAAATCGATGTGTGATTGAAATTCCAAACTTAACAGAAGCAATGACGAACATTCAAAATAGGAATCTGTTCCTATTTTGGTCTCCACAGCTATCAGAGTACAGGTTGACTGTTTTTCCACCTTTGCAAGCTTTCATCTGCAAGAAATGGTAAAGACAGCTAGCTATTTCATTTGGACCACGGCGGGCAGTGGCCTCATGCCAAACATAGAAATACCCTTCCTTGTTTCCCATGTCGTGTACTGTAAAATTCTAGGTGGACTATTTCAGTTTGTAGTAGTAAAGGCTCACATCAGACTGAGGAGTAGCCAACACTTTCTGCAGATCTAAACATGCACTAATAATGGACTGGTCAGAGATTGAACTCATTTTGTCTTTTTCTTTCAGATCCCTGACAATAGTTTTATTGGCAATGTGAGACATGTATTTGTCTTCCAACTTTGCTTTCTCCTCTCCAGAGGAACTTTCGTAAAGCTCACATAGTTGACACTTATCCTTTTTAGGACGAAAGAATGACAAATTATATTCTTGGTTGAATATATCAGTGTATTGCCTTAATGGGGCAGGATATATGGTGGCATATTTTCTTTCCTTGATCCATTCCTGGTACATTCTGTGCATTTTTGCGATGCTCAGTTCTGCATCGAGGTATTTTCTGCTTGTTTCTTTTCTTGTGTAATGTGACTCTACACAAGGAAAGCTGTTTATATGCTCTCGCACTGACTACTTTATTTGAGGCCCTATTGTATTTCCCCTTCTGGAATGCTTTCCTCTCATTTCAGGTGACAGAATTCGTGACAGAATTCCATCTGTTCTCAGTTTTTGCATGGCAGTTCTCACCCACATATCCGTAATAGAGAGAGTGTGCTGAAACATTTTCTGACACACCTTAATGATATTCCCATCGACTGTTAGAGAATACTGTCTTCAAAATTTTCTTCTTGATTCTGCCACATTTCGAATCTGTTTCCTGCTTACATTTTTCACATGTCGACATATGGACTCTCGTTGTCTGCTATGATCCCCCATCTGCCAGAACTGTTCAAAAATATCCTGCCTGATTTTTTTAGCTAACTTGTTAAGACATTTTAGTCTGCATAAGCTAGGGTCTCATCCAGGCTTCATTACTCTTGCTTTTATTTCGACCAATGTGTGCATAACCTCTATTGAGAGATTCTTTTGCTCTATTTACTATCCATGAGGCTGGATTCCTACTCCTTTTACAGGTCTTTTTATCCTTATCTTCGCATTGTCGTGCGCTAATGTTTCGCTGTGGATATGGGTGGAGAAAGATTTAAGCGTTACCCAGTAGTTTGTAAGGAGATCTCTTCTGCAATAAAAATGCGTAATTTTAAAATAAAATGCCTATATTATATTGCTTTGCGAAATGTACTCTGCTACAGAAACCATTATTATTTACCTTGGTCTTCGTTATGTTTCCCTTTGAACTTTCTTCTCTTTTGCTCCTTCTCGTCATTGCTGCTCGATGAATCATCAGCTGTTGTGCCAACGAAGTCAGGATCAGCAACAGAGTCATCACTATTATCCAAACACGATGTATCAATTAATTTGGAACTATTTCCTGTTGTCATCACTTAAGCTGTGCCATTATTGGGACGGACATTAGAAAACCACGAACTGAGCACCCAGCATCAGTGAGAAGTGGTTCCTTTTTATTTGCACTTCTGTCTCCTGTAGAAATACGCGAATGGCGTCTAACAATAATTATTCCTGCGACAACACAAATTATTTGTAGCGTTAAATAGAACTGCAGCCAAAAATTTATGAAAAATATTCTTAATTTGTATATAAAACGAGAAAGTGTGATTATTTTTGTTGTCTATAGTATTTCGGGGTTTTTCAGGTTTTCAATTGTATATACGAAATTACGTTCTTTATCATTGTTACAATAAAAGAAAATGAGCACTTACGTTCATCATCTTTCGTTGGGTTGAGAACCATGTCAATTATTTTTAATGCTCTACTTGAGTACATAATTATCCAAAAACGTAATAAATAAAACTAATTACAAAAGCAGCACACCCTGAACCCGTTCACACAGATGTTTATCAATTAATGTGCTAAGCGAAGTAACCATGTGCTAAGCGAAGTAACTGGTTATACTCGTACTGATGACCGCATCTACAATGAACATACTGCTGGCTACATACAACCCGGGACGACAATGCTACCAACTTAATGGGCGAGTGAAAAACATCGCATGCATCTACACAGTAAAATTTCCCTGTACAAACATTGTAACTACGCATACGATATTTGTTCCACTACAATTCTCCCGGGAAAAACATCGTAACATAACTTGCGATCATTATCATTGGTGAAAGAGCCCCTTAGCTGACTTACGATATTCTGAAGATTGCTATTACTGCATAAGTTGCGGCGCTAGAGATACAAGGGAAAAGTATGGAGGCAACAATTCTGCCGAGCACCATAACTCAATTTAGCCATTTTTGGACTTACGATGTTAATACTTGGAGCCGTCGATATATATTACTTATTGAATGCCTCCCGTGTATGTTCTCAATATAATCCTTTTTACAGGAAATTCATACATCAAAAATTTGTAGAGATTAATACTAATATCTCACCGTATTTTGGAGCTCTGATAAATCACTCATCATATGGGCAAGCAGCCTCGTTTTTTCAGACTGACAGGGGAGAATATATGGAAATAAAAACAGGTGTAGCAGCACGGTCCTGAAGTCATACGTGTGTCCAGTGTTCGTAATAATAAGGGTTGATACATAGTAAGCAGTCTGTATTCACACCTGATTAATTGTTCCAAATATGGAACAATGTTTTAGCTAATAATTTTGTGAAGTTTTGTTTATATTGGTATTAGGTGTGGTGTAGTAGTATTAATGCAAGTAATTGCTTTCTTAGTAGACAGAGAATTTCGAGGTCACTATTGTTAGTTCTGTAAATAGTTCTACTGGTGTAACTGAACTTAGGTAATGTAGATGTATAGTTTTTTTTTTTTCAGACTGGAGGCTTAGGTCCGTTGCAAAGTCTAACAGAAAGAAGAAGGTTCTGCTGCTAGGTAGTTCGCATGGTAGAGGTGTGGGCCAGCAGTTACAAGAAGTGTTGGAGAGTGACTACCAGGTCACCAGTGTTGTGAAGCCTAGTGCAGGGTTGGCTCAGGTGGCTGACAGCATAAGGGAGTTATGTAGGAATTTTACGGGGTATCAGGTAGTGATAGTGGGTGGAGCAGGGAACAGTCTTGAAAGGGTGGGGAATATGATGTAGGCAGTGACCAGGTATTGATAGTTACTGAAACTGGTGGCACTAATGTGCATTTCATGCAACTGTTTCAGCATCATGATTGGCCTCATCTTAATTAATGCGGCTATTAGGCGCGTTGACATGGGGCTGGGGAGGGTGCTGTTGGCAGAGGGCATGGGTCACATTTCAGTGGTGCCAGTTGGGTCTTATCAGTAGATCGAGTTTCGCTAGGCATGGCCTGCTTCTCAATAGGTATGGGAAGGGGAGGCTGGCAAAGTTTATAGGTGACAGTGTAGTGGGTGGTAGTGGGATCACTCATGGTAAAATTCCTGTAGTAGTTGGTCTTACAAGGGAACCTCCCCATCGCACCCCCCTCAGATTTAGTTATAAATTGGCACAGTGGATAGGCCTTGAAAAACTGAACACAGATCATTCGAGAAAACAGGAAGAAGTTGTGTGGAACTATGAAAAAAATAAGCAAAATATACAAACTGAGTAGTCCATGTGCAAGATAGGCAACATTAAGGAGTACGTGAGCTTAGGAGCGCCGTCGTCCCGTGGTTAGCATGAGCAACTGCGGAGCGACAGGTCCTTGGTTCAAGTCTTCGCTCGTGTGAAAATTTGCTTCCTTTATTTTCGCAAAGTTATGATCTGTCCGTTTGTTCATTGACGTCTCTGTTCACTATAATAAGCTTAGTGTCTATGTTTTGCGACCGCACCGCAAACTTACAGTTCGGAAAATATTCATTGACCTTGTTATTGAAGTCGCGAGCTATATTTGCTGGATTCATATTGCCCACGGAATACATCTCACGTATTTAATGCACTCGCGTCCAAAGTAGCGAACAGTCAACTGCCAGCTAGGGAGCCTCGTTAGCAGGAATACTCTCTCTTCCGTGCGCTGTTGTCGACTGACGTCGTGTGTTTCGATGTTTGTTTAGGTGTAGCATCCTCATGCTACGGCGCAGGTACCTCGCATCGGATGGACGGACGGACAGATAATAATTGTCTGAAAATAAAAAAATAAACTTTTCACTTGAGGGAAGACTTGAACCAAGGACCTCTTGTTCCGCAGATGCTCACGCTAACCACGGGACCACGACGCTCCTGAGCTCACGTTATCCTTGATGTTGCCTATCTTGCACATGGACTACTCAGTTTGTATATTTTGCTGTTTTTTTCGTAGTTCCACACAAATTCTTCCTGTTTTCTCTATTGATCTGTGTTCAGTTTTACAAGGCCTATCCACTGTGCCAACTTATAACTAAATCTGAGGGGGGTGCGATTGGGAGGTCCCCTTGTTAGAGCTACGCCTTTTTTAGATTGAAGTCAGCTGATAGGTATATCTGCTTAAAGGAAGTCCCTCTAACTAAGGGCTCATCTACAGATGATGTCATGTTTCCAAGTAGAGAAGGAATTAACATATTTCATCAAAATCTAAGAGGTATTAGAGATAAAGTTAGTAAACTGCCTATAGATGTTGAGTCTGATATTATTGGTATGTCGGAGCACCACATAAATAATTTGACAATTCAGAGGCTTCCTTTAGCAAGATACAGATTAGCTGGCTGTTTTTCAAGGAGTTCCTTGCGGGGTGGGGAAGTGGCTAGGTACGTAAAAAAACAGTATTCCATTTGAGCCCATAGATGTATCACGACACTGCACTGAACAGATATTTGAATGTTGTGCAGGGGCATTTGAATTTAGTGAAACTAAACTTCTAATTGAAAACAACTCTGCTGTAGAGCGAAAATTTCATTCTATAAACTGCTAATTGCTGTTGTTTATAGGTACCCTAACTCTGACGTAGAGCATTTCTACTCGAGCTGGAGAGGGTTTTTGAATCACTTTGTAGGAAGTACCAGAAATTAGCTATATGTGGTGATTTCAATATAAATTTTGTGTATGATGGTGCAAGAAAAAGGATGTTGGTACATCTCCTAAATTCATCTAGATGGGCATTCTGGTAGTAAAAGGGTGAATGGCCTTTCAGTCCATGATGCCCAAATTTTAACACTAAAAGGCTTTTGTACTCAAATGTCACATATAATTACAGACTATGTAGGAAAGTTAAGACAACAGCAATAGAGAGTTTTTTTAAAGTTTGTCAGGATGTTTATAGTGCCAATAACATAGATGATAAATATAATGCTTTCCTCAACACATTTCTGATGCTCTTTGAGAGTTACTTTCCATTAGAACGTTCTAAATGGGGTATTAGCAGTAATAGGCAGCCTGGCTGGCTGACTAGTGGGACAAGTATATCATGTAGAACGAAGCGGGAATTATATCAAAATGTAAGAAGCAGTTGCAGTCAAGCTACAGTATCCTATTACAAACAGTATTGTAAGGTGCTTAAAAACGTTATTAGGTAGGCAAAGAGTATGTGGTATGCAAATACAATAGCTAATTCAAAGGATAAAATTAAAACCATATGGTCAGTTGTGAAGAAAGTGTCTGGTCAGCAGCACAAAGTCGATGATATAAAGTCAGCTCATAGTAAAAATATTTCTTTTGCTGATAAATCAGATATATGTACAGTATTTAACAATCACTTTCTGAGCATTGCTGGTGAATTAAATAAAAATTTAGTTTCTACAGGGAATCGTATAACTTTCTTTGCAAGTGCCTTTCCGAGATTGATGTCTTAAATACTCCTCTGTGATACAGCCAAGGGGGAGACTGAGTCAATAATTAAATCACTGAAGACTAAGGACTCTCATTGTTTTGATGGAGTGCCTAGCAGAATATTAAAGTACTGTTCTGCACATGTTAGCCCTGTATTTAGCCATATTTGTAATTTTTCCTTTAGGAATGGTCAGTTTCCTGAATGATTAAAGTACTCAGTAGTAAAGCTGCTCTGTAAAAAGGGGGAAAGTGATAATGTAGGCAATTTTAGACCTATTTCTATGCCATCACTTTTTGCAAAAGTTATTGAAATGGCTGTGGGCTCACCTCTTTCTTTAGCAACAGACATCAAAAAGTCATCATTCACAATGTTGAGAATGGTTGTGATGTGGAGTATGAGTGGAGTACGGTCAAGTGGGGTGTGCCCCAGGGATCAGTGTTGGGGCTACTCCTCTTCCTTATTTATATAAATGATATGCCCTCTAGTATTATGGGTAACTCTAAAATATTTCTGTTTGCCGATGAAACTAGCTTGGTAGTAAAGGATGTTGTTTGCAACATTGGCTTGGGTTCAAATAGTGCAGTTCATGACCTAAGTTCATGGGTTGTGGAAAATAAACTAACGCTAAATTGGAGTAAGACTAAGTTTTTAGTTTCTAACACACAATTTAACAAAACCTGACATTTTAATTTTACAGAATGGGCATATGATTAGTGAAATTGAACAGTTAAGATTTCTAGGTGTTCAGATAGATAGTAAACTGTCGTGGAAATCCGATGTTCAGGATAGTGTTCAAAGGCTTGATGCTGCCATTTTTACTATTCGAATGGTATCTGAAGTGAGTGATCGTTCAACACGAAAATTAGTCTACTTTGCTTATTTTCATTCACTTATGTCTTATGGAATTATATTTTGGGGTAACTCTTCCCATTCTACAAGGATATTTTTGGCTCAGAAACGGGCGGTTTGGGCAATAAGTTGTGTAAGTTCACGAACCTCTTGTCTACCTCTGTTCACGAGTCTGGGTATTTTGACGTTGCCCTCTCCATATGTATATTCCTTGTTGTCGTTTCTTGTTACCAATATTTGTTTATTCCCAAGAATAAACAGCTTTCACTTCGTTAATACTCGGCAGAAATCAAACCTGCATTTGGATCGGACTTCCTTAACTCTTGTGCAGAAAGGTGTGCAGCATAATTCTGCATCCATTTTCAATAAGCTACCACTCCAATTCAAAAATCTTAGCAGTAATCCATGCACTTTCAAATCGAAACTGAAGAGTTTCCCCACGGGTGACTCCTATTCTGTCGAGGAGTTCCTTGAAAACTTAAGCTGACTCTTGTTGTTTTGCTGATTGTGTTTACTTAAGCTCTCAACAAGGGAGGTGTCCAGGCAACTCGGAATGAAGCAAAGCGATGCTGTTCGGACATTGAGCAGATACAGAGAGACAGGAACTGTCGATGACATGCCTCGCTCAGGCCGCCCAAGGGCTACTATTGCAGTGGATGACCGCTACCTGACGATTATGGCTCGGAGGAACCCAGACAGCAACGCCACCATGTTGAATAATGCTTTCTGTGCAGCCACAGGATGTCGTGTTACTACTCAAACTGTGTGCAATAGATGGCATGATGCACAGCTTCACTCCCGACATCCATGGTGAGATCCATCTTTGCAACCACGACACCATGCAGCGCGGTACAGGTGGGCCCAACAACATTCCGAATGGACTGCTCAAGATTGGCATCATGATCTTTTCACTGATGAGTGTCACATATGCCTTCAGCCAGACAAGTGTCAGAGACGTGTTTGGAGGCAACCTGGTCAGGTCGAACGCATGAGACACACTGTCCAGCGAGTGCAGCAAGGCGGAGGTTCCCTGAATGTTTTGGGGTGGCATTATGTGGGGCTGACATACGCCTCTGTTGGTCATGGAGGGCGGCCTAACGGGTGTACGATAGTGATTGCCTTCCTCTGACCGATAGCGCAATCATATCGGTAACATATTGGCGAGGCAGTCGTCTTCATCAATGACAATTCACGCCCCCATCGTGCACATCTTGTGAATGACGTCCTTAAGGATAATGACATTGCTCGACTAGAGTGTCCAGCATGTTCTCTAGACATGTACCCTATCGAAAATGCCTGGGATAGATTGAAAAGTGCTGTTTATGGATGACGTGACCCACCAACCACTCTGAGGGATCTACGCCGAATTGCTGTTGTGGAGTGGGACAATTGGACCAACAGTGTCTTGATGAACTTGTGGATAGTATGCCATGACGAATACAGGCATGCATCAATGCAAGAGGAAGTGCTACTGGGTATTAGAGGTACCGGTGTGTACAGCAGTCTGCACCACCACCTCTGAAGGTCTCCCTGTATGGTGGTACAACATGCAATGTGTGGTTTTCATGAGCAATAAAGATGGCGGAAATGATGTTTATGTTTATCTCTATGCCAATTTTCTGCTCATTTTCTGGAACTCTCGGAACCGAGGTGATGCAAAACTTTTTATGATGTGTGTATTTTTGCTTGCTGATGACGCTGGCTTGGTGGTGAAGGATGTTGTATGCAACATTGGCATTGTTTCAAATGGTGCAGTTCATGACATGAGTTCATGGCTTGCAGAAAATAAACTATCGCTACATCAGAGTAAGTCTCAGTTTTTACAGTGCCTAACACAATTCAACAAAACCTAACGTTTTAATTTCACAGAATGGACATATGATTATTGAAACTGAACAGTTAAAATTTCTAGTTGTTCAGATAGAGTAAACTGTTGCGGAAAGCCCAGTTTCAGGATCTTGTTCAAAGACTTAATGCTGCCATTTTTACTATTCGAACGGTATCTAAAGTAAGAGAGAGCGCCACACGAAAAGTAGTGTACTTTGCTTATTTTTATTCGATTATGATGTACGGTATTATATTTTGGGGTAACTCTTCTTATTCTCAAAGGATATTTTTGACTTAGAAACTGGCGGGAAAGCGCTGGTAGATAGACACAATAAAAAAACACACACACAAAATTTCAAGCTTTCGCAACCAACGGTTGCTTCGTCAGGAAAGAGGGAAGGAGAGGGAAAGACGAAAGGATGTGGGTTTTAAGGGAGAGGGTCAGGAGTCATTCCAATCCCGGGAGCGGAAAGACTTACCTTAGGGGGGAAAAAGGACAGGTATACACTCACACACACACACACACACATATCCATCCACACATATACAGACACAAGCAGACATATTTAAAGGCAAAGAGTTTGGGCAGAGATGTCAGTCGAGGCGGAAGTGCAGAGGCAAAGATGTTGTTGAATGACAGGTGAGGTATGAGCGGCGGCAAATTGAAATTAGCGGAGGTTGAGGCCTGGTGGATAACGGGTAGAGAGGATATATTGAAGGGCAAGTTCCCATCTCCGGAGTTCTGATAGGTTGGTGTTAGTGGGAAGTATCCAGATAACTCGAATGGTGTAACACTGTGCCAAGATGTTCTGGCTGTGCACCAAGGCATGTTTAGCTACAGGGTGATCCTCATTATCAACAAACACTGTCTGCCTGTGTCCATTCATGCGAATGGACAGTTTGTTGCTGGTCATTCCCACATAGAAAGCATCACAGTGTAGGCAGGTCAGTTGGTAAACCACGTGGGTGCTTTCACAGGTGGCTTTGCCTTTGATCGTGTACACCTTCCGTGTTTCAGGACTGGAGTAGGTGGTGGTGGGAGGGTGCATGGGAAAGGTTTTACACCGGGGGCGGTTACAAGGGTAGTAGCCAGAGGGTAGAGAAGGTGGTCTGGAGATTTCATAGGGATGAACCAAGAGGTTACCTGGTTTCAGTTTTCTAGATGATGATGATTTTTTTTAAAAATAAGCTAAGCGAATCAACAGAAAAGCTTCTGCTTTTAAATCGAGAATATTAACTTATGATATTAATAAAGTTGATAATATTGTTGAACCACACTATTATTTTAATCAGATAAAGGGGAAATAATCACTGATGTTAAGAATGTTTTAATACAAAGAAGAGCAATTATAGCTAATACGAAATTTTATAGTAATTTTAAAAGACAAGACGATATACATGAATTTACCTTTAAAACAAATAACGAAGTTTTATTAAGAACAACTGATTTAGAAGCTTATTATCAAAAACCAAAAAACAAACTATTAACTTGAATGGAATAAATGAAAAGAAATTTTTTTGTATAAATAACTACAAATTAAGTGTCATATACAATCCAATTGCTGGTTCTTTTTATATCGATTTGCCAAAAGAAATTAAAGATAAAAAATCTGTAATGTAAAAAATATAATCAAAATCGTCGTCTTTATTCAATAAAATCAGATTACATCCAGCAAATGATCATGTCAAAACAGTTAAAAATTATAAAAATATTGGATTAGCATTAGATTAAATTTTTGAAAAAGGGAAAATTAATTTTTCTGTTCCTTTAACAGATATTCTAAAATTTGCGAAAAAGTCAAATATTTCACTTAATGTTTACACTTATAATGAAAACTTTATCGTATATTCTCTTAAAAAAACAAGAGAACATATTAATCTTATTTTAATTTGAGATAAAGATAACTCACAATATTGTTAGGTAAAAAATTTATCTAGATTGATTAGTTCACAAACAAGGGAACACAATGGAAACGTTTATCTGTGTGATGTTTAACATATTTTTATTTTCAAGAAAAATTAGACAAGCACGAAAACGATTGCAAAGAACATATGCAGTAAAAATAGATATTTCTCTGGAAGGTGACAAATTAAATTTAAAAATTATAATAACTCATTAGGAGTACCTTTTGAAATTTATGCACATTACAGATGTCTTTTAAAAGATGTAAACACTTATCAACCAAATCCTGAAAAAGCTTATATTAATACACAGCAAAAAAATTATGGATTTTATTTAGTCAGAATGTTAAATATTCTAGAGTGAATGTAAAAATCCTGTTATGTATACTGGTAAAGATGCAGCAAGAAAATTAATTGAAGAGTTGAAATAAGAATCTTGAGAAATTGCTAAAATATATTATCTAAATGTACCAATGATAATGACAACTGAAGATAAAATAATTTTAAAAATTCAAAATCTGTTTTATTAGTCTAAAATGATTTAAAGTTGGCAAAAAAGTAAGAGATCATTGTTATTTAAAAAGAAAATATCGAAGTGCTCATGAAGATAGTAATCTTAGTTTTCGAAATCGTAAATTTATTCCAGTTCACATACATAATTCAACAAATTATGATGTTCATTTATCTATTAAAGAATTAGCAATAGATCAAGAAGATATTACTGCTATTCCAAATAACAAACAAAAATATATTTCTTTTGGTAGAGGGGTTGAAGATGGATTAGCAATGAGATTTTTGGATACATTTAAATGTATGGCTTCAAGTATAGATAAATTATGTTCTAATCTTACAAAAGTACGATTTAGAGAAACACAAAAATATTTTAATTGTGAACAATTAGATTCTATATTTAAAAGGGAGTCTGTCCTGATGAGTATATGGATTCTGAAGAAAAATTACAAGAGATAAAATTTCCTATAAAATAAATGTATTTATTCGAGACTTAATAGAGAAAACATTTTTGCTGAACATTATAACTGTGCAAAAACAGTTTGGAAAAAATTCCATATAAAAATTTAGATGAATATACAAAATAATATAATAAATCTGATTTTTTAATTTTAGCAGATATTTTGGAACATCTTAGAGTTAGATATATTAAATATTATAAACTCGATCCATCTTGGTATTTTACAGCACGTGGTCTATAGTGGGATCCTCTATTAAAACTGACAAATATAAAAAAATTACATGATTTAAAGAAAGATTTACCATGAGCACTGCAAGAAGAAAATAGATCAAATAATATAGAAAAATATGTTTTACACTATCGAAATCGTAAACAATTTTTAAATGTAGGTTTAAAGTTAACGAAAATTCATGGAATTTTATCATTTGAACAATCAAATTGATTGAAAAAGTGTATTGGTTTTAATACAGAAAGAGAACTGAAGCCACAAATGAATTTCAAAAAGATTTGTGTAAGTTGAGGAACAGTTCGGTATTTCATAAGACAATTAAAAATATTAAAAATAGAGAAAATTAAAATACCAGCAGATAAAGAAAAATATATGAAATATACTTTAAAACCAAATTGTTATGTACTGCTATATCTAGTTGCAGTTCATATGAAAAAAACATTAGTAAAATTATATAAACGAATTTATATTGGAATGGGTAATCTAGGTATTACAAAAATAAAAATTTAGGATTTTTATTACAAAGTTATGAAACCAAAATATGGTTAAGATATAGATTTATCTTATATGGATACAGATTCTTTTATTTCTGATATAAGAACTGAAGATTTTTATCAAGATATGTAAACTATGATAAACGAATTTGGCACAAATGATCATTCGAAAGCTAATATTTATTGAATATCACAATTAAACAAGAAACCTTGAGGACAAATGAAAGGTGAATATTGAAGAAAAATTATGTTGTAGCACATTATTAAGATTGTAAATGTATGCGTATAAAGTTGGTGATAAAGAAAAGAAAAAATGTGAAATCTATTTCAAAACGGAATTACCTTTGATAATTATAAAAGTTGTTTACATGGCACAATAAATCATATGAAAATGAATTAAACTAGATTGTTTGAACACAGTTATATTCAGTTGAATGTAATAAAATTGTTTTAAGGTCTGATGATGATAAATGTATTATATTACCAGATGAAATTAATGGTTCACCTATGATAATTATAAATTAAACTTATGGAAAATAATAGATAATAACAATGATTTCTTACATGAACGAAACAGTTGTATAGAAGATTAACCAAAAACAAAAAATAAAGTAAAAAAGTTATCACTTTTTAACAGTTTTCACGATATGATAATTTTTTATCTTTTTTCAGATACACTTTACAATTTTTCCACAAAAAATTCAACTTTTTGATAATATATTTCCTTGTATGTTTGTATATAGCTACAGCTATGAATATATTTACACGAATTTTACTTTCTTTCTTACAGTTATCACGAATACATGTTTTTTATTCCAGTTATCAATAAGTTCTTTTATATGTTCATATCTATTTTCTCTATACTTTTTATATCTTTTTTATCCAATCAATATAATCTGTTTTGAAGGCGTATTCTTATTTGTAGTGTTTATTTCTTTATGAGAATTCTAAAGTTGAATAAATGTTGTTATATATAAATGTAGTCGTTTGTTGACCTAAAAAATACCAAGCTTCCATATAATGATGAAAAAGTAATAATAATTATTGATGAAAATAATAATCTGTGGTTTAAAACCAAAGATGTGCTAAACTTTTAGGATATAAAGAAATAAACAAAACCTTCAAACATTTTGGTGAGGTATTGAAAAGAAATGAAAAATGAACTATTTTTATCAATAAAAGGAGGTCTTTATTCAACATTATACAATCAGAAAAAGAACAAATAAAATAATTTAAAAATGGCTTAATCATGATGTTTTACCTTCAGTAAGAGAAATCGGAGATTATAAAATAAAGATTAATGTAAAACTACTCTGTGAAGGTCAAATAAATTATAAAAAAGTTTGAATAAAATCAAAGATAATGGATGAAATAGAGAACTGTAGAAATTTTACATGAAAGAAATGAACAAATAACTACAATGAAGCACCAAAGAAATTGGCATAGGCATGCCCATTGAAATACAGAGATATGTAAACAGGCAGAATAAAGCACTGTCACCATCAATGCCTAAATAAGGCAACAAGAGTCTGGTTCAGTTGTGAGATCGGTTAGTGCTGCTACAATGACAGGTTTACAAAATTTAAGTGCGTTTGAACATGGTGTTGTAGCTAGCACACAAGTGGTGGGACACAACATCTCCAAGGTAACAATGCAGTAGGGATTTTTCTGTATGACCATTTCATGACTGTACCATGAATATCAGGAACCCAGAAAAACATCAAATCTCAGACATCGCTGCAGCCAGAAAAAGATCCTGCAAGAATAGGACCAATGATGACTGAAGAGAATCGTTCAACATGGCAGAAGTGCAACCCTTCCTCAAATTCCTGTAGATTTCAATGCTGGGCCATCAGGAAGTATCAGCATACAAACCCTTCTACGAAAGATCATTGATATGGGCTTTTGGAGCCGAAAGCCCAATTGTGTAACCTTGACAGCTGCATGACAATGCTTTATGCCTCACCTGGACTGATAAACACAGACATTAGTCTGTTGATGACTGAACATACGTTGCCTGGTTGGACGAGTCTCATTTCAAATTGTATTGAATGTATGGATGTGTATGGGTAGGGGGGACAACCTCATGAATTGATGGTTCCTGAATGTCATCATGGGACTATTCAAGATGGTGGAGGCTCTGTGATGGTGTGGGATGTGCGCAGTTGGAGTGATACATCTAGATATGCCTCTGCCCAGCAGGACAATGTGACACCCCACACGTCCTTCACTCCTACAGCGTGGCTCCAGGAACACTCTTCTGAGTTTAAACAGTTACACTGGTCACCAAACTCCCCACATATGAAAATTATTGAGCATATTTGGGATTCCTTGTGACATAGCATTCAGACGAGATCTCCATCCCCTTGTACTCCTACGGATTTATGGACATCCCTTCAGGGTTCATGGTGTCAAATCTCTGCAGCAGTATTTCAGAAATTAGTTGAGTCTATAAAAGTAGTTGAGTCATAAAATTTCCTTTTATTTGTTAACCAGTTACATCCTTTCATTTTAACATATCCAGTTTAAGAAATGTCATCATACGAATTTGCTGTATATCCTTTCTTGTATATTCCTTTTAATTTACTAATTCTACCCTTATCTGTAATTATAAATTTAGCATTAGCATCTAACATATCTCTTACATAAAAAGTTTTCAACTTATTTTTTCATGTTTATTGTTTACATCTTTTAGTTTAATTTTTATTGTTGAATGTTTTATGTTATTATATTCATCAACAAGCTTTTATGTAATTCAACCAATTTATAATTTCCTTTTAATTAAAATTTTATGTGCCTTTTTCTCTTAATATTCTGTTAAATCTTTTAACAATATATTCTTTTAATTTACTAAAAGTTGAATAATGTTTAAAATTAAATTGTTTGATTAATTATTGAAATACCTTATGATAAACTTCTTTTCCATCATCTGCTTGTAAATTTTTCAGTTTTCTCAGCTCAAATACTTTTTCAAAGGGATCAGCTGTACTTTTATGTATTTTATCTTTATCTGGAATAGAACAAGCAAATCTTGGAGAAAAATATCTATAACAGTTAAATAAATTTTTTATATCTTTGATTTATTTTCGAAATTTAATTTAGTTATCCAGTATCCATTTCGACTAAACCAGTCATAATCCTGTATTCCAAAAGAACTACATTAAATTTTTTTTCCAATTCTTTATGTAATTCATTAACAATTTCTTTACTGATATTTAATCCATTACCTTCATTTTTTTATAAATTTGCTTTTTTTAGGTTTACAAATAGAACAAATATCTACAAATCTTCATTGTCCATTTTTAGTTGTTCCTCTATTAGAATTTGTGTTCCAGTAAATTTTTACATTTCAAACAGTAAATGTTGTTATGATTCTCCATTTATATAGAATCAAAAAATTAAATTATTTCATCAAATATAATTAACCTAACTTCTACAGAAAGAATTTTAAAAGAATCTTTTAATCGTATTATTAGAAAATTTAATTATTACTGTTTTTTTGTCATGAGTTCTTTTGTTAAGTTTGTCAAACACACTCATCAAGAGATGACAATCATTAATTGTTGAGTCACTGTTTACAGATATACCAAAAAGAACAACTTTTTAAGACTAAAATCATAATCATTGTTATTGTGCATGTTTTGTGAACCTCCAGTCATAAAAGTAAATTCCATTATTATATTATCATATACTTTATCTTTAAGATTGCTTAAATCATTTAAGTATTGAGTTTTTCAGAATAGTCTGGAAAATCTTTTTCTGATCGTTTTTTTGTAAAATAATTTGATACATTAGTTTTTTTGAAATATTTATTCAGCTGCATTAATATATTTGTACTTTCAGCTTCAGTAACAACATTAGCACTGTCCTTTTCTAAATATTGTTTGTTCACTACTTGCTTTTTAGCAATTGGATCATTTACATTCATTAATCTTCTACCTTTAGAATCAGTATTATTATTTTTAATTAAAAAATTGGTTAGTTCGTTTTGAGATTGCTTCATTAGACAATTTATTATCGGATTTACTGATGACTGAAATCTTTGGACATCTTTAAATTTTTCATGTGGCTCTAGTGATTGTTTTTTTCATATATTGATGACTGAATATTTTTAATTTTTGTTTCCGACAACTCTAACGAAATTTTCATTTATCTATCTATTAATGATGGCACATTTTTAATTTATGATTTAAAATATTTGAATTTTACTTGATAATCTTCAAATTTTGGAGTTTTTAATTTCTGGTTATAATAGTTGAAAATCTTTACTTTCTTCTAAATCGTTAATGTGTTGAACATACAATTTCCAAAAATGTCCATCAATTAAATTTAAGATATCATTAAAATTTTAATTTATCCATAACAATTTTAAAACAGATAAAAATGACCACAAATAAATTCGTTAATATTTTGCCTCCTTTCGATCTTATAATATAAATCATTTTTTCATAAATAATTTACTACTTTTGGTGTATTTCCCCCATGCAAATGAAAAACAAATTTAGTATCTTAATTCTTATAATAACAAATCAAATGAGTAGCATTATAATCAGATGTATCTTAATTTAGTATCAACAGTCTAAATTTTTTGGTTCATCAGGGAATTCATCAACCAAAAAACGCCAGAAAGATATTTAATTTTTAATGGTTTAACCAGTTCTTCAATGTCAAAAATTAGACAAAGTCATGTTGTATTTTTTATTATTTATCAGAATTTTTTTCAACATCCATTTCCTTTCCTTGCCATTGCTATATTCTAAAACTTTATCAGCTTTTTAACTACATTCACAATTGCTGCAAATCCGCCAGGGAATGAACCAGCAGTTGCTAGTTATGGTATTGAAGCTAATAATAATGGTATAAATCCACTTTCGTGTTTTGTTTTTTTCTTCATTAGATATTCAATAATTTTTTTACAACAGGAGTAACCAATGTAATAATCAAATTTCCACCAACTTTTATCTGTTTCTCTTTTTTCTGTTTCAGTTAAAATTGCTCAGTACTATTCAATTCTTCATGATTGAATTTAACTTTAATTGATTTTTGTTTTATTTTGCCATTTGGGAGTTCAGTATAATCGACACTAAAGTTATTCAATTATATAGATTAAAACTTAATAAGGAATTTTTTTAATCCCTATTCATTTCAACAACATATAATCAAATTCCTAATATTCGTTTCACATATATTGGAGCTAATTTTTCATTAATGAGATTTTCACTCTGCAGCGGAGTGTGCGCTGATATGAAACTTCCTGGCAGATTAAAACTGTGTGCCCGACCGAGACTCGAATTCGGGACCTTTGCCTTTCGCGGGCAAGTGCTCCACCAACTGAGCTACCGAAGCACGACTCACGCCCGGTACTCACAGCTTTACCTCTGCCAGTACCTCGTCTCCTACCTTCCAAACTTTACAGAAGCTCTCCTGCGAACCTTGCAGAATTAGCACTCCTGAAAGAAAGGATATTGCGGAGACATGGCTTAGCCACAGCCTGGGGGATGTTTCCAGAATGAGATTTTCACTCTGCAGCGGAGTGTGCGCTGATATGAAACTTCCTGGCAGATTAAAACTGTGTGCCCGACCGAGACTCGAACTCGGGACCTTTGCCTTTCGCGGGCAAGTGCTCTACCAACTGAGCTACCGAAGCACGACTCACGCCCGGTACTCACAGCTTTACCTCTGCCTGTACCTCGTCTCCTACCTTCCAAACTTTACAGAAGCTCTCCTGCGAACCTTGCAGAACTAGCACTCGTGAAAGAAAGGATGTTGCAGAGACATGGCTTAGCCACAGCCTGGGGGATGTTTCCAGAATGATATTTTCACTCTGCAGCGGAGTGTCCGCTGATATGAAACTTCCTGGCAGATTAAAACTGTGTGCCCGGCCGAGACTCGAACTCGGGACCTTTGCCTTTCACGGGCAAGTGCTCTACCAACTGAGCTACCGAAGCACGACTCACGCCCGGTACTCACAGCTTTACCTCTGCCAGTACCTCGTCTCCTACCTTCCAAACTTTACAGAAGCTCTCCTGCGAACCTTGCAGAACTAGCACTCCTGAAAGAAAGGATGTTGCGGAGACATGGCTTACCCACAGCCTGGGGGATGTTTCCACAATGAGATTTTCACTCTGCAGCGGAGTGTGCGCTGATATGAAACTTCCTGGCAGATTAAAACTGTGTGCCCGACCGAGACTCGAACTCGGGACCTTTGCCTTTCGCGCGCAAGTGCTCTACCAACTGAGCTACCGAAGCACGACTCACGCCCGGTACTCACAGCTTTACCTCTGCCAGTACCTCGCCTCCTACCTTCGAAACTTTACAGAAGCTCTCCTGCGAACCTTGCAGAACTAGCACTCCTGAAAGAAAGGATGTTGCGGAGACATGGCTTACCCACAGCCTGGGGGATGTTTCCACAATGAGATTTTCACTCTGCAGCGGAGTGTGCGCTGATATGAAACTTCCTGGCAGATTAAAACTGTGTGCCCGACCGAGACTCGAACTCGGGACCTTTGCCTTTCGCGCGCAAGTGCTCTACCAACTGAGCTACCGAAGCACGACTCACGCCCGGTACTCACAGCTTTACCTCTGCCAGTACCTCGCCTCCTACCTTCGAAACTTTACAGAAGCTCTCCTGCGAACCCTCAGAACTAGCACTCCTGAAAGAAAGGATATTGCGGAGACATGGCTTAGCCACAGCCTGGGGGATGTTTCCAGAACGAGATTTTCACTCTGCAGCGGAGTGTGCGCTGATAGGAAACTTCCTGGCAGATTAAAACTGTGTGCCCGACCGAGACTCGAACTCGGGAGCTTTGCCTTTTGCGGGCAAGTGCTCTACCAACTGAGCTACCGAAGCACGACTCACGCCCGGTACTCACAGCTTTACCTCTGCCAGTACCTCGTCTCCTACCTTCCAAACTTTACAGAAGCTCTCCTGCGAACCTTGCAGAACTAGCACTCCTGAAAGAAAGGATGTTGCAGAGACACGGCTTAGCCACAGCCTGGGGGATGTTTCCAGAATGAGATTTTCACTCTGCAGCGGAGTGTACGCTGATATGAAACTTCCTGGCAGATTAAAACTGTGTGCCCGACCGAGACTCGAACTCGGGACCTTTGCCTTTTGCGGGCAAGTGCTCTACCAACTGAGCTACCGAAGCACGTCTCACGCCCGGTACTCACAGCTTTACCTCTGCCAGTACCTCGTGTCCTACCTTCCAAACTTTACAGAAGCTCTCCTGCGAACCTTGCAGAACTAGCACTCCTGAAAGAAAGGATGTTGCGGAGACATGGCTTAGCCACAGCCTGGGGGATGTTTCCAGAATGAGATTTTCACTCTGCAGCGGACTGTGCGCTGATATGAAACTTCTTGGCTGATTAAAACTGTGTGCCCGACCGAGACTCGAGCTCGGGAGCTTTGCCTTTCGCGGGCAAGTGCTCTACCAACTGAGCTACCGAAGCATGACTCACGCCCGGTACTCACAGATTTACCTCTGCCAGTACCTCGTCTCCTACCTTCCAAACTTTCAGGAGTGCTAGTTCTGCAAGGTTCGCAGGAGAGCTTCTGTAAAGTTTGGAAGATAGGAGACGAGGTACTGTCAGAGGTAAAGCTGTGAGTACCGGGCGTGAGTCGTGCTTCGGTAGCTCAGTTGGTAAAGCACTTGCCCGCGAAAGGCAAAGGTCCCGAGTTCGAGTCTCGGTCGGGCACACAGTTTTAATCTGCCAGGAAGTTTCATATCAGCGCACACTCCGCTGCAGAGTGAAAATCTCATTCTGGAAACATCCCCCAGGCTGTGGCTAAGCCATGTCTCCGCAATATCCTTTCTTTCAGGAGTGCTAGTTCTGCAAGGTTCGCAGGAGAGCTTCTGTAAAGTTTGGAAGGTAGGTGACGAGGTACTGGCAGAGGTAAAGCTGTGAGTACCGGGCGTGAGTCGTGCTTCGGTAGCTCAGTTGGTAGAGCACTTGCCCGCGAAAGGCAAAGGTCCCGAGTTCGAGTCTCGGTCGGGCACACAGTTTTAATCTGCCAGGAAGTTTAATTTTTCATTAGTTGAAGCATCTCAAGCATGCATTCTTTCTTTTACCACTAACTGAAGCTTTTAATCAGCTTCATGTCTTTTTCCTATATTATCTCTATAAATATGGCAAGCTGGTTACAGGGTTTGCAGAGGAGCAGTTCAGATGTAGAAGATGAAAAACAGGTGCTATTGACCTGTTAATAACTATAGGCGAAAGATATATGGAAAAGGGTAGAGAAAGCTTTGCTGCTGTTATAGATTTAGAAAAGGCTTTTGAGAGAGATCAGCAGAACAGGCCGATGGAGATTTTGAAGAGGAATGGAGTGGATTGGAAAGAGATATGACTGATACAGAATCTATATTTACACCAGAAAGTAAGGATAAGGATTGGAAATGAAATGTTAGAACGAAGCATCTTTGGATGAGGTGTTAGACAAGGTTGTTGCCTTTCCCCACTGTTGTTCAACGCATACCTAGAAGAGATTATTACAAAAGGCTTAAATAAGAAGAGATGAATATGTATTGCTGGAAAGAGAATAGAATGTATAAAATTTGCTGAAGACATGGTATTAATGGAAGAAATTGACCGGACAGTGAATGACATGCTGAAAGATCTGAATGAAGCTTGTGTGGAATATGGGATACAAATAAACAAAGCAGAAACAAAGAGTATGGTCATCAGTACAAGACGCAGACTGTCCAATTATTAAAATAGGACAATTTACCGTTAGCCAAGTAAGTGCATTTAAATATCTTAGAAGCACAATAACTGGAGACTTGAGATGTCACCAGGAGATGGAAACTCGAATTGCCATAGCGAAGGAGGCATTCAATAGAAAGAAGAGACTCTTATATGGCAATTTAGACATAGGTCTAAGAAAAAGGCTTGGCAAATGTTTTGTCTGGAACGTGGGGCAGAAACATGGATGTTGATATGAGAAGGTGGAAAAAAGGTTAGAAGCATTTAAGATGTAGATGTGGAGGATAATGGAGAGAATAAGCTGGATGGAAAGAGTGAGTAATGAAAGAGTATTGGAAAGGGTTGGTGAGAGAAGATGTCTGCTGCAGGTTGTAAGAGCAAGGAAAAAGAACTGGTTGGGACATTTACTGAGAAGGGAGTGCCTGCTAGCAGATACTTTGGAAGGATTGGTTTGTGGGAGAAGACTGAGAGGAAGGAGGAGATACAAGATGATAGATAACATGAAGGGAAGAGGAAATTATGCAGAACTGAAGAGGATGACAGTAGACCAGACAGCCTGGAGAACTACCATGTGAAAACCTGCCTTTTGGCAGAACACTGATGATTATCTCTATAAAAATTTCATTTTCTTTAGATGCTCCATGTAATCGATTTCATCTTCGCATGGTAATTTTTCGTTTACTTTAGTCTCAGTGCCACACCAATTATAAACATGTATATGCATTGCAAATGGTAAATTAATAATTACTTTATTAACTAATCCTGTTCTATATTCACTTTCCCAAAGTGAATATGGAATTCCTTTTCGATTGTTAATTATAAAATCAATAAATTTATTAAGAAACATTATTGTTATTTCGTTTTTTGATTATAATAATTTTCGTTTCGAGCTAATACTTCAACATGGGTTACTGGTAATCTATCAATTAATTGATGAACTTTATTCACCCAAGTATATTCAACTTGTTTTTCTGAATATTTTATACTAAACCTTTACCCTCCTTTTGAAATGAATGATTAATACTTACCTCTGAAAAACTAGGAAAATATTCTTCAACACTTATTTTTATCAAAATATTGTATTTATTTCTTTTAATTGATTTAATTTTATTTGGATTATTATCAGAATATACATCATGCGAGTCAAATAAAATTCTTGCATAATTTTGTAATTCAAAGAATAAAGTTCTTTACCAAATTCAAGCATAGTAATTTGATTTTTTGTTAAAAGATTCACTATATGATGAGTACCTTTGTATTCTTTTTCACCAATTTTTAATTATCATCATTGAGTTCACCTAGATATTTATCGAAATATTTAAAAGTACCAACAGGTCTTAATACAAATACAGTACCTTCAATATGATTAGTAAATTTTAACATTCTTTCACTTATATTTATTTTACTAACATTCATAAATTGCTCTTCTTTTTAATTTTCTTTCTTTCTCAAAATTTTTTGAAAACTTATTTATTTCTGAATCACTTAATGTATCAACTTTGATATCAATTTCATACTGTTTAATTGTTGGAATATCATTCAGTTCTTCCAAATAATATCGATTATAAGGAACCATTTGTTTTTCAGCTTCCCTGTTTTCTTTTATAGCTTTCAAAGGCTTATCACCCAACCTTCAATTCCTTGTTTAATTCGTTAAATTGTATCAACAACCGGTTGATCATTTTTTTAAAAGTTTTCATATTCTGTTTCTTGGTTGTCCTTTTTCGTTTTAAGTTCTTCTTCTATTTGTTCTTCTACTTTTCTGTTTCGTTTAGCTTTTTTAACACCTTGTGGGCTGTATTTTGCCAACATTTCTTTATGATAAAATACAATAACTACGCTTGTTATCCATCCATCGTTCATGTTTTACATTGTATGTTTTTATGTTATTATGCTCAAAATTTTTATGTTCAATGTTTACATTCAACATTTACATTCTACGTTTTTATGTTCAAAGTTTATGTTCAACATTTCTATGTTAAACGATTTGATGTTCAACATTTCTATGTTAAACGATTTGATGTTCAACATTTATGTTTAATGTTTGAAAACTTCTTATTCTTTTCTCTTTATATATGATTATTAACTTTTGTTGTCATATCTACTGTAATAAAACTAAATTCATCTTAATTCCAACATTTACTACATATTTCTCTAAAATTGCCATATTTTATATCAGCACCAACAAATATATCATAAATATGTTTTAAATTTATATAATATTGTCTGAAAATATTTAAAAAATTTAGATGATCTCTAACTAATAATGTTGGTATTTTTGAATAAGTTTGAGCTAAGTGAAAACAATTTGTTCCATTATGTTCACCTCTAGTGAAATATTCTATGACTATATCATGATATTCAAGAATAAATAATCAAAAATAACAACCTAATTATATTCACATTTTCTAATAGGATCATTTCATCATTACTTTGAATAAAAGTAGAAATTTTTGTGTTAATTATATCTTCAATTTTTTCACATCTTACTATAAATTTCAAGTATTTTGATTGATCTAAATTTTTTCCAGTTTAACCATCCTGGAGCCAGAATATAGTCATTAATAATTAATGTGGTTTTGCTGCCCAATCTGTCATTATTTAAATAATTTTTTATTAATATAAATGTATAGATTATTGTAATTGGGTGATAATTTATCTATACTGGGGAAATAGAATTACTGTTCCAATAAATGCAACTTATAAAAATGTTTCACTAGTTGTTTTTTATTCAACTTTTGAACTGCAAAAATTACAATGAAAAACAATAAATCGTACACTGACGAGGAAACGATATAAATTCCTGTTGGTCTGTAAGTTTATTCAATCATAAAAACCTAAAACATTTGAAACAGAGCTTTATCGAAATTGATATTAAATTATTTATGTACAAAACCATTATATAAGCCAAATTTTAGAATTAATAATGAAATTATTGCAGCTAATGAAAACTCAATTGCTAATAATGTTCCCGGATTTATTATATTTGGATTGATAAATATAAATTTTAATCTTGCTGACAGAATATTTGTTAAAGTGAATGAACATTTTCATTGAAATACTAATATTTTTTACATTTGAACCAAATGCTGATTTTGGAGAACCAGTAATTTATGAATCAAATTATCCTATAAATATACCAATTTCTAATACTATTCAGAATGTAATAGTTACTATCACTGATGAAAATGATAATTTGGCCACATTCAATAGTTGTTGTTTAAAAGTGATTTTAAAAATGAATTAACAAATTATTTCCTTGATAAATCATGAACAAAACACAGAGTTAACAATTTTACTTATTTCCCATTAATGAGGCAACAAAAAATGTTTTAAATATTCCAAACAAAGGAACAGAAATATAATTGGCAAGGGATTGATACATTGTAATTGTTCAGAACTTTATATGACATTTAATGTTATTGACACAGGTGGAATGGATTTTGCAGCATACAGTGGTAAATCGGATATTAAACTGATTGATAATTGTGTGTTACAATTGTTCAATGTTATTGCAATTAAAAAATAAAACAATATTTTATTTAGAGTAGAATATCCATTTATTTGTTAATCAATTGTTATGTGATTTACTTCATCTCTATCAAATGAATTAACTATGGAAAGATAAAATTAAAAACAAACAAAAGGAAGTAATTTATCTGTTTGAATTATTTGATAGGTTTTTCATGGGTTTCAAAGAAATAATTTGAGAACATGATTTAACAGTAATATTCACTTGGAGTTCAAGAAAAGACCAGGAAGGTTCTATTTTCAATGGACTACTAATAATAATAACAGCACTCTTCCAAAAGAGGCATGTTCCTGTTGTTAAATATGAAACAGAATATTTGCTTGAACTACAACAAGGAAAACTGGAAAATCCAAATATTTCAATTTCCTCCATTATAATACAAACAGTTGAATTTGCTGGTTTAAATAGAAAAAAATTTGAATCAGATATTACTAATTATTACAATCCAGCTGAATTTGATGTCTGTCTTTATTTTCGTTTCTCCTAGCTAATAAAAAATCAGTTAATTGATTCTTTGTTATGTGATCATGTTGAATTACAAAATATTTATGTAAAAATGGAGGAAATGAAGTTTTTTCTCAAGAATTATCGAATAGTGATTTAAAGAATAACTTTTGAATGGCTTGCACTGCTTTTACAAATTTTAAAAGAACAACAACATTAAATAACAGTGTAAATGCGATTACATTCAATTTTATTCCAAATTATGCTATGTATGTCATAAGTCAGAGAGAAGAATGAATGTTTTAACTATTCAGAACACAACAATATAGTTATATGCATTTTTTAATGAATATATACCTAATGATACAATTCCATATATAATTATATTTGGTAAAAAGAATTTAACCTATTATTCAAACATGGAATTGTAACTAAAATTTTTAATTACTTAAATGAATAAAAAGTTTAAAAAGTTATAAATGTCTCATCTTCATTTTTACATTTCCTTTGGAATACATTCAGAAAGATAGAGGACAATTAAACTGAACATAATTCGATTATAAAAAATTGAAAAGTTCATCAAACATTTTAAATTTTTAAAATCAAAGTTTTTCAGTTTTTAAGATTTTCAATTTCAAAAATATTATACTTTCAAATTTTTAATATTCTCAATTTCAAAAAATTAGAAAATCTTACCTTTTTCATTATAAATAAAAGCAAAACAAGATGAACATGAATGGTAGCATTGAAAATCAAGGAAGTGAACTTTACAGTTATAGTAATGGTTATGGAGAAGGTTTCACTAAATTATCAGAGGTGAAAAAATAAGTCTTACAATATTTCAAATGTTGAAATTTTTATAACTATGGGCAAAAAGTTTTATTACTTTTAACATGATGAATTTAAAATTGCTCTTCCAGATCGTTATATTAAATGTTTTCAGAAGTCGATAAATTGGAGGAATTTTTTGGATTAAAATTTATTTATTGAACTAAAAAGCAAAATAAAGATAAATCGATCCATATTGTTGAGTTTGGATTAATTTTAGGTTCTATTGTATTTTTTACTTTTTAATTAAATAAAAATTTCGTTTCTCATCATAGATAAATATTTGAACGTGGAATACAGTACAACTAAAATCTTTGTTTTGTATTGAGAGATTTTTAAAAAATCTTCTCTTTGGTCCAGAACTCTCATAAATATATTACTAACATGTTGCTTCAATTCACTTAGTTGCTTCTCATTGGCATGAGACAGAAGCACATTTTTTACTACCACCTCACTTTTAGCTCGGCCATGTCTTAGTGTATTACACAATTTTGAGAATTGTAAGAATGGTGGTGTTTCACATCTTGATAATCTAAAGTTAATTCCATTGCAGAGAATTTGTCATCTTTTGCAGAAAACTATTCTTGCATTAATTTAAAAACAGACTGATTTTCGATTTTTGTGATATTTGGTTTGTGTCTTTCTGGTTATAAATGTTTATTCAGTGCCTTCACACTGGAATATTTAACACTAAATGAGATACTGCCAAAAATATTACGAATTATAAAACTACAGTGCAATTAAAATGAGTTGATAGCTGGTGTCTGTCATTTGCTGCTACAGTGTTGCCACATGTGATACTGGCTACCTGATGGTTATAGGCGATACATAAACACTGCGGACCACTTCACAATTGCTGTTAATCTGTAAAGCAGGGCAAACCTTGGCAGCATACACTGCGAAGTATGACGGAAATATAAGATCATCTGTCATGAACTGATTTTAATTGAGCAATGACAGCTGTGGCAGTCTACCAGTTTTGTCGCCCTGATTTTAAGCTCTTGTCCTACCATAACCACAGTCTCGTGATGTGCAATGTATTCTAGAAAATGGCGACCAAGAATCTGCAGCATAACTAAAATCACGATCAATTCGTTCATCGTGCTTAAGACTAACTTCTAAGAGTAAACTGAAAACGGAGAAATTTCGTATGTTTGATGCATCAGTTCTAGTGACAAAAGCAAACTAATTTCTCGCTGGCATTGGTTACCTGAAACTAAACTGACTCTAGCTGCACGTGATTCCACGTTACCAACAGAGATGCCCTATGGCAACTACGTTAACTCGGTCACTATTTCCACAGTGGTCAGAACACTGAGAGGTTCCCATCAAGATAAAATCAGGTTTGTCAATTCCTGGCTTCTATTAAGTCTGGAAACAACGACATATTACTGACAATTTCTATCTTTCATACAATTAAATTATTATTATAACTTACGATGAAATGTCATTCTTACAGTGCATAATACCCTTGTTTATGATGATCTCAGTTACAGTCTTCCAAGTCCACAAAAGATGAAAGCGCGAATGACAGAGTACAAGCAGATAATGCCACTGAAGAAGCATATAAAGCTATTTAGTGTGTGACACAAAAGAAGAACAGTGCAGAAACTTTAGTCGTTGGTTTGAAAAAAAAAGGCTATGTATTTCAGTTTATGATACACTGAAGCACCAAAGAAAGTGGCATAGGCATGTGTATTCGAACAGAGAGATATGTAATCAGGCAGAATACGACTCTGCGGTCGGCAGCGTCTATATAAAACAAGTGCCAGGTGCAGTTGTTAGATCTGTTACTACTCCTAAAATGACAGGTTATCAAGATTTGAGTGAGTTTGAGCATGGTGCTACAGGGTGATGGCACACAGCGTCTCCGAGGTAGAGATAAAGTTGGGATTTTCTCATATGACCATTTGATGGCTGTACCGTGAATATCAGGAATCCGGTAAAACATCAAATCTCCGACATTGAGCGACCTGGAAAAGATCCTGCAAGAACAGGACCAACGACGACTTAAGAGAATCGTTCATTGTGACAGAGTGCAACCTTTCCGCAAATTGCTACATATTTCAACGTTGGGCCATCGACAAGTGTCACTGTGCGAAACATTCGACAAAACATCATCGATATAGGCATTCGGAGGTGAAGGCCCACTCGTGTACCCTTGGTGACTGCACAACACAAAGCTTTATGCCATGCGTGGGCCCGCCAACATGACTGGAAACATGTTGCATGGTCGGACGTGTCTCGTTTCAAACTGTATCAAGCAGATGGACGTGTATGGGTATATAGACAACCTCATGAATCCATGGTCCCTGCATGTCAGGAGGGGACTATTCGAGGTGGTGGAGGGTCTGTAATGGTGTGGTGCAATTGCAGTTGGAGTGATATGTTTAGAAACAACTCTGAGAGGTGACACATGTGTAAGCATACTGTGTGACTCCTGCATCCATTCACGTCCAAAGTGCATTCTGGCGGACTTGGGAAATATCCAGCAGGACAATGCGACACCCCACACGTCCATAATTCCTACAGAGTGGCTCGAGGAACACTCTTCTGAGTTTAACACTTCCGCTGGTCACCAAACTACCCAGACATGAACATTATTGAGCATATCGGGGATGTCTCCATCCCCTCGTACTCTTAAGGATTTATGGACAGCCCTGCAGGCTTCATGGTGTCAGTTCCCTCCAGCACTATTTCAAGTCATTAGTCGAGTCCATGCCACGTCGCGTTGCGGCACATCTTTGTGTTTGCGGGGGCCTTACACTATATTGAGCTGCTATACCAGTTTCTTTTGCTCTTGAGTGTATGTTACATAGTGAAAACATAACCGATCTGTTGAATAACCTTTAGGAATTTCAGTCTAGTGGTAAGGATCACAATATACTCAGCAACCTAGTAGATAGTGTCGGAAGTTCCATGCGGCTTTTCCCAGATGATGCTGTAGTATACAGAGAATTATACAATTAGAAAATTCTAGCGCCATGCAGGAAGATCTGCAGCGGATAGGCACTTGGTGCAGGGAGTGGCAACTGACCCTTAACATAGACAAATGTAATGTATTGCGAATACATAGAAAGATGGATCCTTTATTGTATGATTATATGATAGCGGAACAAACACTGGTAGCAGTTACTTCTGTAAAATATCTGGGAGTATGCGTGCGGAACAATTTGAAGTGGAATGATCATATAAAATTAATTGTTGGTGAGGCGGGTACCAGGTTGAGATTCATTAGGAGAGTCCGTAGAAAATGTAGTCCATCAACAAACGAGGTGGTTTACAAAACACTCGTTTGACCTATACTTGAGTATTGCTCATCAGTGTGGGGTCCGTACTAGATCAGGTTGACAGAGGAGATAGAGAAGATCCAAAGAAGAGCGGCGCGTTTCGTCACAGGGTTATTTGGTAAGCGTGATAGCGTTACGGAGATGTTTAGCAAACTCAAGTGGCAGACTCTGGAAGAGAGGCGCTCTGCATCGCGGTGTAGCTAGCTGTCCAGGTTTCGAGAGGGTGCGTTTCTGGATGAGGTGTCGAATATATTGCTCCCCCCTACTTATACCTCCCGAGGAGATCACGAATGTAAAATTAGAGAGATTCGAGCGCGCACGGAGGCTTTCCGGCAGTCGTTCTTCCCGCGAACCATACGCGACTGGAACAGAAAAGGGAGATAATGACAGTGGCACGTAAAGTGCCCTCCGCCACACACCGTTGGGTGGCTTGACCCCACAGGTTTACGGAAGTCTGTGCAATTATCTCATGCAACAACAATTTACTGCAATTTCTGAGAAGCTTCTTATTTATAAACAGTACTCATCTTTTTACAGCAACTGAATTTGGGGAATGAAAGGATAATGCAAAACATAAATCTGCAACTCAAACATTACTTTATATGCAGAATAGGTCATTTATGTGAAGCCACATCACTTGAGCCGACAGGTAAAGTCAAAAGACAACTGTATACCAAACTTGTTTTATTTAAAGGCCAGTGAAAACAGAAACAGAATCTCAGTGAAAAAACTGAAAAAATGAAATGCCAATAAAAACACTGTAGAAATGAAATGTCAAGAAACGTTGTAAAAAGGAAATGGCAATAACTTATGCTATCGTCTTGCAAGTCATCACTATTACTATTGAATAACCGTTACTTGTGTTAATTACTTGTGCCACTTTTTTAAAAATATTGTCGTTCAAAGCGGACTGATTTTTGAGGCTGTGACTGTGTGATTAAAATACAATCTAAAATAAAGAATTTCTACGCCAGTTACCGCTTCTATTAGCTATCCATAAAACTTTTAGCAGTTTACTCCATAATTTTCAAGTGGTACCTAATGAAACTGCATTGATTTACGTTCAGATTGCGAGTAACTGTTGATGACTGGAAACATGTTGCCTGGTCGGACGAGTCTCGTTTCAAACTGCATCGAGCGGATGGTCGTGTATGGGTATGGAGACATCCTCATGAATCCATGGGCTCTGCATGTCAACAGGGGACTATTCAAGCTGGTGGTGGCTCTGTAATGGTGTGGGGTGTGTGCAGTTGGGAGTGACATGGGACCCCTGATACGTCTAGATACAACTCTGACATATAACATGTATGTAAGCATCCTATCTGATTACCTGCATCCATTCATGTCCATTGTGCATTCCTACGGACTTGGGAAATTCCAGTACGACAATGCAACACCTCACACTTCCAGAGTTGCTACAGAGTGCCTTGAGGAACACTCTCTGAGTTTAAAAATTTGTGCTGGCCACCAAACTCCCGAGACATGAACATTATTGAACATATCTGGGATGCCTTGCAATGTGCTGTTCAGAAGAGGTCTCCTCCCCTGCAGGAATCATGGTTTCAGTTCCCTCAAGCACTACTTCAGTCATTGGTCGAGTCCATGTCACGTCGTGTTGCGGAACTTCTGCGTGCCCGCGGGGCCCCTACACGAATTAGGCAGGCGTACTAGTTTCTTTGCCTCTTCAAAGTATATTTTTTCGTAACTGTCGCGACTTTATCCTTCTGGCTGTTGCCACGGCCTCGTCCTCTTTGAACACTTCCGCCCCACTCTGTATGTCGTGTTTGGCTTCTTCTGGCAGTCGAAACTCCTAGTGTTCTTGTCTCATTTTCGCATTTCGTGTTTGTAAGTCCTGGTCTTTATTCTAAAAGAATAATTTCTTAAGAGAGAAATCCGCCTCATCAAACCATATACTTCATCCAAAGTTTCGTATTCGGTAAACCTATCAAGGTGTGCATAACTGCTTGCTTTTCTATTAATTCTACGTCGGAACGACGTAGTTTGAACAGCAGTGCGTTGTGCCTCGCAAGGTGATCTAACATCGATTCGTCGGATTTCTTTTTGATTTTCGCATATTCCTTTAATGCAAGCGTTCCGTCCCACAAATCTTATGTATGAAAATCTTTCAACGAATCACATATTTCTTTTGATGACTTGTATATCATACAGATAATTATCACCTACTGTTGTTATAGCGGCCATCACAAAAACAGGCACTTCAAGGTCATCTCACAGTCTTGCAGTAATGCCAATTAGTGATAATTGCAAATGTTAGAAAATTTCAAAAAAATATTAGACATCTCTATTTTTAGTCTAGAATATGATGATGTACTTTCCAAAAGACAAGTGTTACTAGTTGCTACGAAGAAAAATAACTAACGCTGCATTATATTTTGAAGAAAAATAATTTTTACTTCAACAAACCAGAACCACTTGACATACTTGGACTGGAAAAAATATATGAACATTCTGAAAGTTTATAGGTGCATGTGATACATATTTAATCGCTAAAACAAAAGTATACCGAGATAAATTGAATATTATAAATGGTTGACGGCGGAGGGGGGGGGGGGGAGAGGGGGGAGTGAACCCGGGGGCGCTCTCCAATGGGTGTTTAAAAAGGAGATGAACAATGTTGGGTCTAAAATTAAACAGAATACTTCGATGAATTTAGCATTTAAAAATATTCGTTTAATAAAATTTTTGGACTTTTGAAAATGCCTAAAAATGTTATTGTAAAAAGCTCTGACTTAGTAGATGCTCGCAGCGCCAAGACATTTGCGACCATAAAAGGAATGGGTATCGAGAAAGAATGAATGAATCAATTCTTAATCCAAGGGCGCCCATGCGATACTTTATGGGTGGAAGGGCAAAGTGTAATGGGAGAGGGATGTTACCTACCATCTCTCTCTCTCTCTCTCTCTGTCTATATATAAATGATAGATTAAAGTCCAACGAACTGTGATAACGATGCCATCGCCATCTGGTGGAACTCCTTGGAAGTACACAGCGCGGCGTAGCCCTTTCTAACTGCGGAATGATTTACGGAGCAGTCCCAACTAATATTTTTTTGAACTGTGGTGATTGTGGAGTTATTAACGAATGGCTGAAACGAAATAATAGTCCGTTTCATTACACTTATTTCTAAACATTGGCTGGAACGGCTCAATACTTAGTGAGTCGTGAATATTGTTATAATTGGTTAGAGTTTAGGCTAAAATAAATAGGGTATTTTATTATTTTTCAAAAAATATAATGTATACTACTGAGCCACGAAAACCTGGCCCCTTGCCGCGAAGCACGCAGGGAGCAGTCAAGTCAGGGCATGGACTACTGCGCAGGCGCAAAGGTGGGGTTGGTGGGCTGTTGTCAATGCCGGCAACTCACTCTCAAGAAGTGAGCAAATATGACTCGTGATAATAATTACAACAACAGTTGTCATTTCATGAAGTTAAATAATTGAAATAATTATGTAGTTATGATAACGTGCCACCTGCTTAGTTTGGTGTCAGAACACTGAACATTAATATGTAATTTGTACTATGGAGGACGCTATGAGTCATAGTGGGCTGTCGTGGAATAAACGATCTTCTTTTCCTCCCAGGAGTACTGGGGTTTGTTGTTGTTGTTGTGGTCTTCAGTCCTAAGACTGGTTTGATGCAGCTCTCCATGCTACTCTATCCTGTGCAAGCTTCTTCATCTCCCAGTAACTACTGCAACTTACATCCTTCTGAATCTGTTTAGTGTATTCATCTCTTGGTCTCCCTCTACGATTTTTACCCTCCACGCTGCCCTCCAATACTAAATTGGTGATCCCTTGATGCCTCAAAACATGTCCTACCAACCGATCCCTTCTTCTGGACAAGTTGTGCCACAAATTTCTCTTCTCCCCAATCCTATTCAATACATCCTCATTCGTTATGTGATCTACCCATCTAATAATCAGCATTCTTCTGTAGCACCACACTTCAAAAGCTTCTATTCTCTTCTTGTCTAAACTATTTATCGTCTATGTTTCACTTCCATAAATGGCTACACTCCATACAAATACTTTCAGAAACGACTTCCTGACACTTAAAATCTACACTCGATGTTAACAAATTTCTCTTCTTCAGAAACGCTTTCCTTGCCTTTGCCCATCTACATTTTATATCCTCTCTTCTTCGACCATCATCAGTTATTTTGCTCCCCAAATAGCAAAACTCCTTTACTACTTTAAGTGTCACCATGAAATCAGATACTGATGGCGATTTGTTGTGCGACGAAATTTTAGGCCTGTAATATTATCTCGAGGACAGTCAGGCAACACCTATTGAAGCCTTTAATTTGATCAAAAAACAATCTTCTAAGCGAGGTGGCGCAGTGATTAACTCATTGGATTCGCATTCAGGAGGACGGCAGTTCAAACCAGCGTCCGGCCATCCTGATTTAGATTTCCGTGGTTTCCCTAAATCGCTTCAGGTAAATGCCGGGATGGTTCCTGCGAAAGGGCAAGGCCGACTTCCTTCCCTATCTTTCCCTAATCCGATGGGATCGATGACCTCGCTGTTTCGTCCTCTCCCCCGAATCAACCAACCATAATCTTCACCGGGACAACGTTGCGTATTCTGTTAACAATATCAGTGCAAATGGCGAACTGAGTTTTTACGAACTGAAATTGTTAAAAACATACTTGCGGTCCGCAGTGTCTCAAACAAGATTGACCAGTTTGGCCTCACAGTCCGTTGAAAATGAACTGCAGAAAACCTAGATTTTGCTAATCTTATCAGAAAGTTTGCTGACAAAAAAGCTAGAGAAGTAAAGTTTTAGATGTTTCTTTATATTTGATTTTCATTAAATCTTTTGCGTTCAGACGATTGACAGACAAAGTAGGCTCGCTGCTTAGAGTTATATTAAATTGGATAAAAAATACGATACCCAACTCAAAATTAGTTTTTTTCTATTATATATTATTATATAATAAATGGCGCCAAATGAATGACTCGCCCGGGACATCTGGATGGTTAAGGCCGGCCCTGCACGTCACCTATTTCATTAGCGAGTGACTCAGTGCGCCCTAGCACGCAAGTACTTGTATGCCGGCGACAGGATTTTTTATTTGCAGTTCTTTCTGACCCCTCGTCACTGCACACATCACCCGTATCGCCGATATAAGCTACACAACAGTAACACTAGATACTTTCAGGCCATTATTTCTGTTGTATGTACTGTTTTGTGAAACATTACAAGAATATTGACCTCAGCACGCAAAAAGTGCATCGTACACAAAACTTCGTCTTGGCGCTGCAGTGTCTCTGCATTCCATTAAAAATTTTGATTTATCATTACAATTTCTGAATCAAAAACAAAGTGACTAGAGAAGATAATGAACGGAGGTCTCTGAGACAGAATACTTAATTTTTTCAATGAGGTCATCCTTGTACTTTTCTAGCCTTTACATACTCTCTTCTGTTGTAGTATCTAAGTACAGTTCTAAGACTAACTTTTTATCACCATCGTCCAATTCCGTATATTTCCGTTTTTGTTTATATCCCTTTCTCGGAGAATCGAAACACATCTGACATCTAGAGAGTCTGGCGATGTTATTGCACTGTTGATACGGAACACAGTCGATTCCTAAACAGCACCAAGTTTTCTAGTGATTTAATGAACATCCGCAAAATTTATATTATTTCTGATGTCTTCACCGTTGGCCATATGATTTAAAAAACTTCCATGTATTCGATATGACTATTTTAAATTGTTTTCGATTGTCTTTTCTCCCATTACTCACACCAACTGGATTAGTAGTACACGTAGATCTTTGCTTCAGCATTTAACTCACTATAAAACACACATCAATGCATCGTTCTACAGAAGAGTGCTGCCACACTTGAAACACAGAAACACGGAATGTTGAGTTGGCGTTGACTCTAGTCTATGGTGCTGACTTACTGCACAGTTAACAGTATGTATGTGGCAACAAAGCTATGAGGCGGGCGAATCACAGCGCTGAACGTCTGTGCACTGCAGGCAGCGAGAGTGACCTTGGGGTGTCTAATTTCGTGACGGTCACTCTAGTAGTATTCCTATTGCCCTTTCATTTGCATTTCGTTCTTCCACTGTGGGTGTATTTCCCATGCCAATATCGATCGCACAACAACGCTGTTTATTTATGAGAATTCCTTTTTTAATGGCTTGTAATCAGTGGCGGTAACTACCGTTATTCAAGAGTTCGATTTCCCGCTCGTCAGCCAGGTTTGATCGTTTACCTAGGTGCTGTGCATATACGAGGGCAGTTCAATAAGTAATGCAACACATTTTTTTTTCTGAAACAGGGGTTGTTTTATTCAGCATTGAAATACACCAGGTTATTCCCCAATCTTTTAGCTACACAACACTATTTCTCAACGTAATCTCCATTCAATGCTACGGCCTTACGCCACCTTGAAATGAGGGCCTGTATGCCTGCACGGTACCATTCCACTGGTCGATATCGGAGCCAACGTCGTACTGCATCAATAACTTCTTCCTCATCCGCGTAGTGCGTCCCACGAATTGCGTCCTTCATTGGGCCAAACATATGGAAATCCGACGGTGCGAGATCGGGGCTGTAGGGTGCATGAGGAAGAACAGTCCACTGAAGTTTTGTGAGCTCCTCTCGGGTGCGAAGACTTGTGTGAGGTCTTGCGTTGTCATGAAGAAGGAGAAGTTCGTTCTGATTTTTGTGCCTACGAACACGCTGAAGTCGTTTCTTCAATTTCTGAAGAGTAGCACAATACACTTCAGAGTTGATCGTTTGACCATGGGGAAGGACATCGAACAGAATAACCCCTTCAGCGTCCCAGAAGACTGTAACCATGACTTTACCGGCTGAGGGTATGGCTTTAAACTTTTTCTTGGTAGGGGAGTGGGTGTGGCGCCACTCCATTGATTGCCGTTTTGTTTCAGGTTCGAAGTGATGAACCAATGTTTCATCGGCTGTAACAATCTTTGACAAGAAATTGTCACCCTCAGCCACATGACGAGCAAGCAATTCCGCACAGATGGTTCTCCTTTGCTCTTTATGGTTTTCGGTTAGACAACGAGGGACCCAGCGGGAACAAACCTTTGTATATCCCAACTGGTGAACAATTGTGACAGCACTACCAACAGAGATGTCAAGTTGAGCACTGAGTTGTTTGATGGTGATCCGTCGATCATCTCGAACGAGTGTGTTCGCACGCTCCGCCATTGCAGGAGTCACAGCTGTGCACGGCTGGCCCGCACGCGGGAGATCAGACAGTCTTGCTTGACCTTGCGGCGATGATGACACACGCTTTGCCCAACGACTCACCGTGCTTTTGTCCACTGCCAGATCACCGTAGACATTCTGCAAGCGCCTATGAATATCTGAGATGCCCTGGTTTTCCGCCAAAAGAAACTCGATCACTGCCCGTTGTTTGCAACGCACATCCGTTACAGACGCCATTTTAACAGCTCCGTACAGGGCTGCCACCTGTCGGAAGTCAATGAAACTATACGAGACGAAGCGGGAATGTTTGAAAATATTCCACAAGAAATTTCCGGTTTTTTCAACCAAAATTGGCCGAGAAAAAAAATGTGTTGCATTACTTATTGAACTGCCCTCGTATCACGCAGTAAGATAATTTTCCCTACTTATTTCTGTCGAATTCTGTCGCATCTATCACTTTCACAAAAAAGTAAAATATACAGTTCTCACAGTTCCTTAGCGTTTCAAACGATCTTCCAGCCTGTTCTGTTGTTTGGGTGATACTCTCATTTCCTTTCGCTTTCGATCGGCGATCCTGGGGCCATAACCTGTGAATCTTCTTTATAGAAACGGTAGGGAACACAAGAAATGCACAGTACATCACGAATGTAAGATCCCATTTATTTTAACATGGGGTTTTACAAAATATCATACGAAGATGACAATGGGTACTTCGAAGTTAACGGTATAGATAGTTCACATCACTGATATTTTTCCAGAGAGTCTAAAATATGCCAATGCTAAAACCTGGTTTAAGAAAGGTGGTAGGAGAGATGTCAATAACTACCGATCTGCTTCAGTACTGACATTATTTTCCAAAAATTTTGAGTAAGTGAGATATTCTGTAATAGTATCTCACTTGGTAAATCACAGTTTGGATTTCAGAAGAGTTGCTGAACAGAGAATGCATTTACAGGTTCACTCACCAAACTTTCTAAGCATTTAATAACAAAATGGCACTGGGTGATATTTTCTGTGACCTATCTAAAGCATGTGACTGTGCAAATCACAATACCACTCTAGATAGAATGCAATTTTTGTGCAACTGATGGTATAGTCAGTCAATGGATGTCACCTCTTACCAAAGGAATGCAGAAAGTAGCACTTAGTAATTCAATCAATGTAATCAGGGGAGATTCTTCTGACTGGGGAGAAATGATGTTTGGGATTCCCCAAAGCTCAATCTTAGGTCTGCTATTGTTCTCATATGTGTAAACAATCTTGCATCTAAATGCAATTAATTCTTTTTGTAGATGACACTAGTAATGTTATCAATCCATAGCAAGCGAAGAAATGGTAAACAATGTTCTTAAAAGTATCCCTGACAAGTTTTCTGTAATGGTCTCGCTCTCAGTTTAAAAAAGGCATAACATATTGAAACGTCCCCTTAGAAAAATTATAAATGACTGTGCTGAAACTGACACACAATATTTTTAGCGCAACGCAATCTGCCTTTCAAAAATCCCTACAAAAGACTGGCCCTGACTAACAATAACCTATACCTTTCATGAATCACTTACCTCACAAAAATCTTCGTTACTCAGACTACTGCAATACAGTGTGCGCCAATACTGCGAGCTGAATAAAAGATTCTAACTACTGAAGGCACTAACTACTAATAGGCATGGTTAGCAAATGAAAGATTTTGGTAGAGAACAAACAATGTATTTACCTTAATAGTGCTCAAAAGTCATAATATATAACAGTTCATGACATCCGCTCTTACAAATTTACTCTCTCTGATGGACACACGTCCAGATCATCCGCTCTCAAAATTCCGCCATCTCACTCCTCACATCCACCACTGCTAGCGGCTCAACTCCAACTGCGAACGCTACGCGCTATTAACAGCCAACTGCCCAACACTACAATAGCAAATTCCAACAATGCAAACCAGCTACAGACTGCACACAGCACAGTCAGTAATTTTCATATAGAACGCTACAGGGCGTTACCAACATAAAAACCTAAACAGTCTATTACATAGCCCCCATGCTCCCCACAAAAAAATTTACAAATTGTTTTGGGCAGTGGCCAATACAGATTTGAAAAAATTTTTCATAATTACAATAACAAAGGTATCAAATGCACACACTTATTGATACACTGTTAGTCAAAAGCAAAAATTATTCTCATAAAGACAATCCTGATCATTTATCACAATAGGAATTACAGTTTTTTCCACAAAGTCTCATTAGTAAAAGAAAATGCACAAGGAAGTAGTGGATTTCCATGCAGTCTTGAAGAAGTAGTGTTGTCCTTCTAATGAAAAGACAGTGCTGATTCTTGACATGCAGACAGGTAATGGGTCACAACAGAGCAAACCCACAGCAGAGTTAGTCGAAGTTTTGAAGAATATTGGTAGGTAGGTCATCACAGACCAGACCCACTGTAGTCCTGGTAGAGAGTATGGTATTGGTGGGCCACCAGAGGTGCAGACTCACTGCAGTCCTTGTAGAAATAATGGTATTGGTGGGCCACCAAAGATGCAGACCCACTGCAGTCCTTGTAGAGACGGTCAGCAGCCATCTGTTGCGACTCTGCAGGTGCACAATCACCATTGAAGACTCTTGCGGACAATATAGCAAGTCCATGAACCACCCCACCTGTGCACTCACAAAATTTTTTTTGAAATGTCCTTAGAACCAGCAATGCTGTTAACCAGTCCCTTGCTGAATTATTAACGCATGTGCTAACACTAACAGTCCCAACTTCTCACATATTGTGCATATACTAAGACCAACAGAAACGTGTGCAGTGAAATGTATGCTTACAAGTTACTTAATTTGATGAACTGGTGTCCATTACAATTTTATAACATGAGAATACAATCACAAAGGTACAGAAAACATTATTAAAACATAATAATACAGATAACATTTGTAGTAGTACAGGCTTTACAAAAGAATAGAAATAAACATATAAATTAGTGCTACAGGAATTATGAGATAAGTAAATATATAAAATAATGAGAATAGTTTTCGAAACATTAATTTCACACATGAGTATTGAAACAACAGAATTAATAACGTCTAAACATCTTTACAAAGAAAATAACATATCATTAGAAAAATTCTACAACATAACTCGTATCAGCTAAACACATAAAGACAGGAAAAACACAGATACACAAGAGTATACAAACACATAGCGGAATAACACAAAAGGAAAGGACTGGGTTTGTTTTCAGTGAGACGTCTGGTACTGCAGTCCAACCCAAAACTTCATTCCATAGATCTTTCCTCTTATTTCAACATTCATTCCTGCAAAAAAAAAAATCCTATCTAAGCCTGTTGTCCTTAAACCCTACTGTTTTGTTCGTATCCTCTTTCAAAATAAATATTTCTCATTCTATAATACTCATTTTTTGCCCAAATCTTTTTCATATGACTTCTCAATGCATTCTTTCCCTATTCTTCATAGTTAGTTTCTTATATAATATACCCCCTCTTAAGCTAACTTAAATTTACTGAGCTCAGATATATATACCAAGGGACGAGGCAATGCAGCAACACACAACAAATTAACACAAACAGCAATGACAAAAAATGCAAATTGGCAAAGCAAGCAGCAGTATATCTAAATTAGCAAAGCAAATGCCACATTACAACTAATATAAGGCACTGTGCAGCAAACAAGAAAAATAAATCAGTAGTAAAACTGGCTTAACAGAGTAATACAAAGTGAAATTTAGTAGCACTATGTCTGGCAAACATAGCAGCAAATGACATAACTTATACCTAAACATGACAAAGCTCAAGCAGAAAAAATATTACAGTAAAGATGGCCATGTCTAATACCGATGTCACATCTTAACACTAGAGTGATGCATCACGATAACTTACTCTAGCAGACAAGTTACCAAATCGTTAAAAAATTATTTATACAGTTCCTGTGAAGGGAAATGTCTATTTGTGTTCCCCCTTCTTTCTTTTTCTTTTTTTTTTAAGAAAGTAGATCATAAAATTATTGTTTAATGGATCTGTAGACAGAAAATATTTACATTAGTACATCTATTAAATTTTATTTTAACCAATGCTGCAGTGCAGCTAGAAAATAGATATTAAACAAAATGAGCAAATAAATACATAAACCAAGGTGTGAAACGTCATTCACTAGCCATATGGCATTTAATAAGACAGTAAAAAATCTCTCAACTAGCAAGACAATAGCTGTGAAATGTTTCTCATCGTTTCATTAGTCATTTCAGTAAATATCAGAAAGTGTCGTATTTGCGATGCTTTCTACAAAGGGATGTCAATATCGAGGTTAATGGCCATTTGTTTTCTCCACCTAATGGCTTTTTCTCCAGTCGTCTGGCACAGCTGGGCATCCACAATGCATTACATCAAGGTCACTTAGCTTTCTTACCGAAATATTTACGACAGCAGTTTGCACTACAGTGACAGTCTCATAAAAAAATTTCACAGGTCGAGAATCCTATAAATGTAACAGTGTCCAAAAAGTTTTCGCCGGCATTGTGATACATTCACGCATGTACACACATTTCATAATTCTTAAAGTATGATTCTTGGTTTCCAACATCCTTTTCCACAAATCAGAGTCCTTAACCTCTACTCATTAGTCCTTACCTTATTGCACATATACATATTCGTAGACACTTCTTCAATATTTCATCATCATAAATATGTAGCATAATCAAATTCCTCATATAGCATCAGCTTATTGATCATAAACATACCTCAACAACATAATACACATCGTAGTTGTAATAATAACATCATAACATCTCAGCCAAATCTCAAAAACGTCGTATCTTTCTGCAATAATTTCAAAACCTAAAAAAAATTCTCTGCTCATTTCAATAGTGTCATCTAGCTCAAACGTATTTTAAAAATCGTGATCTCATACCAAATACATCATTCAAAGCTCTCAATATCACAATGGTTCCGAAAAAAATATGATAATTTCACAAAGTACAGACAAATTACAATTTCAGAAGTGTGAAGTTATCCACCAGTGTAATTACCTAAACATGTGTCACTGACATAATAAAAAAATGTTTGTCTCTCTCAGTTAAATGATCAGATAGCTGTGTAATTTATGTGTTAGAGAAACATGGTGCCGACGTGTAAAGTTGTATAAACAAATACCATATTAGCTAGGGCTCCTTGTGCTAGCCAAACACATGGTACACAAAGTAGGCGTTACCCCCCTGAGGGTTAATGTAATAATACCCTCAGGTGTTACAGATTACAGCAATGGAATGAAATGTATCACGGAAAACCTTTCTATCCTTGTAATTCAAAAATCTTTAAAAGTAAGTGTTTTAAGTACAAAATTAATCACTCAAATACGTGTCCTTTAGCGGTAAATGTGCGTCTTGGTGTAAGGTAATTCTGTGGAAGTGTCGTAGTTAATGTCCTCCGAAAGCTAAGTTCTACAGAAGTCAATGTACTTACCTAATCATAAACAAAAGTGAAATGCTATGCGTAGAGATAATGTAGGTATTACGTACATTACCGTGATCAAGAAAGTACTATATTGTAACGTATTGTTGTGCTACGAAAAAGGCTGTCTCATTGTAGCTATACCACAAAAGTTACTACTAAAACATGTTTTACTTTCCAGAAGAATTCAGAAAAACTGTGCAGATATAAAACAGATACAGCACAAAAGCAACAATGTAAATTGTATCACACATTAGTAGCGTCGTGATATAATCGTGTAGCTATCAAAGAAACCAAATACTAAGTCATCTTTAATCTCACACAATGTACTTCAAATAAAGAATGTCTTTTCAAGTAAACCAAAATGTTGCATTAAAATCTCATTAGCAGTATATGCTCTATGTAAGCCTTATAGTCGTTACGTAATCGTGCAACTAACAAGCAAGAATGTACATACACAATAACACTGTGTCCTCTGTTCACTATAACAATGCATTTGTAATTACTTGTCTAAATAAGTTCCCTAGTTTCTTGACTGGGTAGTTAACTTTAAAACACAGTTGCATGTAAACAGTTTCTAAGTGTGACAAAGAGTACTAGTAACGTGAAGTGAAAATTTTTATACCAAAGACTAACTTAAAAAACAGATTATCTCTCAGTAAACGGTTTTACATGTGAAATGTGGTGCACTCCTTTACTCTTCCTAGTACGCAGAGCTTCAACTTCATCGCAATTATCATGTGGTATACGTCGGATTCTGTAAGGACCATTGTAAATCAGAAAGAATTTGTGACTCGAGTGTTTCTTCTTATGTGACAATGAATGAGCTTTAATGAGAACTTTCTGAGCAATATATAATTTCTTTGCATTTGCTTTACCGTGTAGTTTTCTCCTTTTGTCTGCTGCAGATTTTATATTTTTAATAGCCAAATCAATTATGTCTTTGTGTCGAAGTTTACGTGTATTCGGAAAAGGTACAATCTCTCTGATTCTGTTCGGTGGTTCTTTATTCTTCAACACAAGAATAGGTGGTAAAGCAGTGGAGTCATGAGGCCTTTTTTTCAGCACGTTTTGAAATAAGTGTAAATATCTTTCCCAATACTGATGCTTTCTGTGACAAAGTCTGCAAAGCTTATTGATTTCTTTCATAATCCGTTCAGACGGGTTACAACGTGGTGAGTAAAATGAAATAAAAACAGGTTTGTTTTTATGATTCCGAAGCATGCGTACCAAACATCAGACCTGAATTGCGGTCCGTTTTCTGAAATGACTTTACTAACGTGTCCAACTTCATGTAAGAAATTTTTAACAAAGGCGTTGGATACAGACCGTCCAGTGGCTTTACGTAACGGGGTGAAAGAAACAAATTTTGAAGTAAGTTCAACAGCGACTAGAACGTACGAAAATCCATTAGATGTTCTGACAAGGGGTCCCAAGAGATTAACAGCAGCAAATTCTTTTAATTTAGAAGGAATGATAGGAAACAACGGTGCACGATGTGAGATAGTAGATGGTATAGCCTTTTGACAAAGTTTACAAACAGACAAGACTCTTCGAATTCTCTTTTCCATATTGTTAAAATAACAAGTCGTCCGAAGAATATGGTAACATTTTCTTGGACCAAAATGTGCGTAGCTGAAATGAATGTACCAAATGAGCTTATTAACAAAATCGTCAGGAAGGCAAAGCTTGTTATCAACAGTGCAGCGTTTGAAGAGTATGTTGTTTCTAATCAGATAATAATGCCGGATTTGTGTGTCTCTTTTCATGCCATTTTCTTTTGATGTCTTTCCAAATCGGATCTTTATCTTGTTCATGAGCTATGTCCTTTAAAGATGTGGTGATGAAGTTTGCAAAGGCGACTTTCTGAATGTAAAGAATACTGATATTTTTCTCAAGGTTGCCTTCTGTTTTACTTTTCTCAAGCCCAGCCGGTGCGCGTGACAGTGGGTCCGCAACAATGTTCTGCTTGCCGAGAATGTAGACTATTGTGAAGTGGAATTCTTGCAGAAACAATGCCCAACGTTTTAACCTGTCATGACTTAATTTTGAAGTCATAAGAAACTGTAATGCACGATGATCACTGTATACTTTTACGTGCTTACCAGAAAGAAAGAAACGGAAATTGTTAAATGCCCAAACGATAGCTAAAGCTTCTAATACAGTAACGGAATAATTATTTTCAGATTTTGTTAGCACTCGGCTAGCAAAAGCAATGGTTTTCTGAACAGTAGTGTCATTTTCTATTACTTCTTGAAATAAATGGGCACCAAGACCGACTTTAGAAAAATCCGTGCTAAGGCAGAAATCTTGTGACAGATCTGGATGAGCGCGTTAAGTAGCGCTTCTTTCAAAGAACTGAATTCCAACTGTGCTTGTTCGTCCCAGTTCCAAATAGTATTTTTTCCAGTGAGAGAACAAAGTTTTGGTGTAACTAGAATTTGCATATTCAGAAAACGACGGTAAAAATTTACGAGACCTAGAAAACAGCGGACTTGTTTTTTTGTGGATGGAACTGGAAATCCTCTGATTGCTTATAACTTTTCAGGATCCGGCTGAAAGCCTTCAGATGAAATAATATGTCCCAAAAACCTCACCGTTGACTTACCGAATTCAAACTTTTCCAAGTTAACTGTAATTCCAGATTCTGCAAAAATACGTAACACACTGCTGAGGATGCGATTATGTTGTTCCCATGAAGCTTCTGCTATTAGAATATGAGTCACATATAAGGTGATGTGATGTTTTAAGAATTCAGATAATATGGAATTTAGCCCGCGAATGAATGCTGCCGAAGAAATGTTCAAACCAAAAGGAAGTTTTCGAAACTGATAACAAACGCCGAAACAAAGGAAAGCTGTGTATTTTCTACATTCTGGATGAAGTTCGATCTGATAAAAGCTGGATCTGAGATCAATGGAAGAAAACACTTTTACACTATTAAAGTTTAGATGAAGTTCTTCCAACGTTTGCGGCCTATTTGTTTCAGGAATGATGATAGTACTGTTTTGCCTCGTATCTAAGACAAGCCTGATCGAGCCATTTTTCTTCTCAACAACATGTAATGGATTGTTGTATGAGCTTACTGCAGGCTCAATAATGCCCTCATCAAGCATAGGTTGTATTTCTGTTCTAACACGGTCCCTATAATGTGCCGGAATTACGTATGGTCTAACACAAAATTTAGTATGCTCACGAACACGAAATTGGTATTGAAATCCATTGAGTGTTCCTGTTTTGTGAGTAAAAACTGTGGAATGTGCGTGTAAAATCTCAAAAAGGTCCTGCCTATCAGTGTCATTACAATTCTCAATTGTTTGAATTTTATTCTGAATTAACTCATTAGTATCAAATAAGCCGTCGATATCATACCTGTCAGTACTTGCAGAGTGATTGTTAGTGTCAAGTTCCGTCGAAAATTCCGAACTGTTGTCTAACAAGAGGTAAAGCCGATTAATTTCATCGTCGTGGTTTGAGAGCCAATCTTCAAATTTCAAAGCTATTGACTTACCTTCCTTCTATAAACATTTTTCAGCATCGTGAAAATTTAAGATTGCTATGTATTCATTCAAAAAGTCTATTCCCAATATAATTTCTGTTGACGATAAAGTTCATAAGCTGTGGCTTTGACAAAAGAATTCTAAGTTGGTTTGTTGGCGTACATCTACACTTTTCCAACGACTGCACCTTGTAATTTAATCTTACGTAACGGAAGTGTGGGGCAATCGTTCGATTTGTTGCATTTGCTGAAGGATATTTAACTAATTACTGAAATGGGACTGCCAAAGTCAAGTACTGCCGTAAATTTTACTTCATTTACTGTAATGTCAATTACAGGATATGCAATGTTGTTATGTTTTACGTCGTGTTCCTGGAAGAAGATGTCCCTAATGTGAGGACGCAAAACCTGAATCTACAGTATTTGCGAGATTGTGTCCTGTCATTTCGGATTCCTGAGGCGAGCTGTTGCCGACCGATCGATCGATAATGCTTCCCTGTTCACTAATGGTTTCACTGTCTACACCATTATTTGCCGCCCACTCCAATTCCCTATGCACAATTACCAAATTACTGCTTTGAATGTCCGTTAATTCATTACACGGTGTTGCTGATAAGCAACGCTCGTCGTCACTATCATTTCTCAATTTACTTTGGAGCCTAGTGTTACGTTTTTCACACGCCAAAATTATCACGTATTTCACACGATAACAAGAAAAGCACAATTTGAAGAGCAAAAATAAGAAAACACATTAACATAGCTCTGAAAATAATATCTAGTTAATTGCAAGCGCAGCTGCGAAATACTTGGTGCAAATCTACATGCATGTCACAACTGTTTTACTGTACAACAATGAAAAACTACAACTACAAAGGAAATTCTCTCTATAATTACGCGCTAGCAATAAACAATAGCTACACTAATTACACAAACTACAAGAAAAAATCAGAAGTTCCAGTGAGGTATCCTCGGCTACGGGTCGAAATATGAAACGTCCCCTTAGAAAAATTATAAATGACTGTGCTAAAACTGACACACAATATTTTTAGCGCAACGCAATCTGACTTTCAAAAATCTCTACAAAAGAATGGCCCTGACTAACATTAACCTATACGTTTCACAAATCACTTACCTCACAAAAATCTTGGTTACTCGAACTACTGCAATACAGCAAGCGCCACTACTGCCAGCTAAATAAAAGATTCAAACTACTGAAGGCACTAACTACTGATAGGCATAGTTAGCAAATGAAAGATTTTGATAAAGAACAAACAATGTATTTACCTTAATAGTGTTCAAAAGTATATATATATATATATATATATATATATATATATATATATATATATATATATATATAAAGTTCATGACATCCACTCTTACAAATTTACTGTCTCTGATGGACACATGTCCAGATCATCCGCTCTCAAAACTCCGCCATCTCACTCCCCACATCCACCACTGCTGGCGGCTCACCTCCAACTGCGCAACGGTATGCGCTGTTAACAGCCAACTGCCCAACACTACAATAGCAAATTCCCACAATGCAAACCAGCTACAGACTGCACACAGCACAGTCAGTGATTTCATATAGAGCGCTACATGGCGTTACCAACATAAAAACCTAAACAGCCTGCTTACAATATTTAGTTTCCTATACCTAAAGGTTCTACACCAATGATACGTGTGAGGAAATAATAAACAGGATGAAAACTTCAAAATTTATAGGTGTTCATATTGATGCGAATTTAAACTGAAAAAAAATGCGTTTTAGAACTCCTAAAATAACTTATATCAGCCACACTGCAAATCTGGGAGAGAGAAGTCATAAGTTGACATATTTTGAACATTTTTATTCAATAATGTCATGTGAAGTAATGTTCTGGCATCATCCTTTTAAGGGTTTAGGAATTTTGACTTCTGCTTCACAATACATTTATTCCAACATGAAGTTTGTTGTAAATATTCCACTACAGTTCAAAAGAAACAATGACATACATATTACAATAGCAGAAGAAAAAATTATATTCATTATTTATTTTATTTATTCATTTTTTGCTTATGTAGCCTGACCAGCTTAAAGATTTAAAGCCCTCTCTTACATCCGACCAGAACAACACACACAATAAAATACAGTGTTATGTGGCAATCACAATAATAATAATTCGCATTATTAATAAAATAATACTTGGCAATAATAATAACAATAGCATACTAACAATAATAATAATAATAAGAATAATAATAATAATACTGTATATACAACTACAGAAATCTGTAAATATCGATACATGTTCAATTACCCGAAAGTTCCTAAATGCAATGTGACATATAACGTACAGTTGAAAGGAAGTCACGCTTGATCAAGGTCCGTGTTACTTTCCATTTTTAACCGGACGGAACGTCTAAGAAAGGAAAGAAATAATAATAATAATAATAATGAAATAATAAAGGCATTAAGGATGATACTGATTAGTTTAGTGCATGAGAAACCTTGTTCGGTGTAATAAGAAGTGGAAGGGATAATGAAAGAGGAGTACATTGAAATGAAAGTGACAGTGGCTGTTGGGAAAGAACAGAATTTCAGTAGATGACTCTGTCGTAAATGGGGCAGTAAAAGTGGTGGTTGGGGGGAGAGGGTGGGTTGACGAGACCGAGCTGTAGACAAGCATATGGAAGAGATAGCTATTGTGATAGAAAGTGGGTCAATAGTTTCTATTTGAAGTTTGAAAACGTTTTAATAGCTGCCTTCCGAAGTCTGAAAACATTTTAATTTCTCTAATATTCCGACGAAGGTCGTTCCAAACTCGGGTTTCTGCTACAGAAAATGACTGAGAGAACATGGCAGTGTTGTGGAGTGGTACAGAGAGGATTTTACTTTGTTGAGAACAGTAGAGTCTTGTACTGCAAGGAAGCAAGGAAGAGGATGTTATGGGTGGCCAGTATCATCTTTCTACAACACAGATCCACACGTGGATTAATACAGTTGTTTGTTTACAAGAACTAGAAACGTAACTTGAATAGAGTCCATGTGTTGTGATACAAACTCATCAGTAATAGTCCTCTTGCAGACAATATTGGTAATCTTGCTATTACAAACTTTAGTCTCACAACTGTTAAAGTACAAGTCCCACTCTAGTTACTAATCTGTTTGCTATATACTGTCATAGCCTATGATGTGACTTAGGCTTGCTCAGTGAATATACTGACAGGAATGAGTGATTCAGTGAGTCGCTCCGGTCAGCGACGGCGGCCTAAATGCATACTGTCAAGAGGGCGTTGGTGGACTGTTGCTTGCGGTGTGTCTCTGGCCTCTCTTGTGATTGGCGCCCATGGTGCAGCTCCTGCTATCGATCTTCGCGGTTCATCTTTGCCGACCAGTGTTCTGGCCACAGCTTACACAAGCACATTCCTCCCCCTGAAATGCCGCACCGTTGTCATGCAGGGAAGATGTGAACGACAACGGGGGAGAGGGAGGCAGGACACTGGACACAGAGGTGAGCTGGGAGCCGTGATTGGAAGACGGCGTGCTCCCGACTGTACCCCGCCATCTGGTTTACGAGGCAACAGGGACATCTTCCTGCAAACTGCTGCCTGAAGTAGTGTCCTGAGATGCCGGCGACGGCGATGGCGACGACGGGTTCACGTCCATCGGGTCGGCGAGCGGGGACGGCGGAGACGAGGGCGCATCGTCTATCAGCTCCTCCTAGGGTGCCCTAGTGGCACCAGCGGGCGGTTGCGAAGAAAAGCAGGAGAACCACGGGGCAAATGACACACACGAATTTGGTTCTGGTTCCGGCGCTACAAACCATCGGGACACAAAAGAGCCAATGCGTTCCTGGATCATACCTCTTTCCCAGCGTCCACGGTTGCCATAAATCCTGAGAAGATCAAGATCGCGCGGCACAAAGCGATAGTGGCGGACCATTGGCGGCGCTGATGCTGCGGTGCAGCAGCGTCCGTTGGCGGCACCCATACAGAAGTTCTGCCGATGATCGTCTGGTGGGTGGGAGCGACAGGAGTCGAGAAAGAGTTGGAGCGCCTGTTCCCGTGTGTGGGTGGTGCGAACCTTGGCCATCTGTTCAAAATCACATTAAGTGACGCGATGGATCCGCGATCTGTGCGGCATTCTGTATGAACCGAATGCAGTGTGTCATCTTGCCTGGTACCGACCGCAGTTCAGACACATTGCGAGGAACAGGCAGGTCACGGATTGCAAGTAAATGAGATTGGAGGGGGTGAACACCCTGACTGTTTTTCGCATGATGTAAGTACTGTAGTTCTGTTTGAAAAAAGTCACTTTTCGAGGCCACACTTGAGTTCTGCTTTTTGATAACACTCGAAAAAAGAGTACGCAAATTGGCAATATGTTCCTCTAGTGTACGACCTGAGACGACAATATCGTCAAGGTAGTTGGAACAAAATGGCACTTTTGCAATCGACTGTTCCAAGTAACAATGAAAAATGGCGGTTGCTGAAGTACTACCGAAGGGCAAATGTAAATACTTGAACTGGTCTAAGAGTGTATTTACAACAAACACTTTCTGTGATTCTTCATCCAATGGAATTTACAAGTAGGCGTCACGCAAATCTACCTTAGAAAAGTAACGTGCTGCACCAAGCCTGTCGCCGGCTGAAGTGGCCGAGTGGTTCTAGGCGCTACAGTCTGGGACCGCGCGACCACTACGGTCACAGGTTCGAATCCTGCCTCGGGCATGGATGTGTGTGATGTCCTTAGGTTAGTTAGGTTTAAGTAGTTCTAAGTTCTAGGGGACTGATGACCTCAGCAGTTAAGTCCCATAGTGCTCAGAGCCATTTGAACCAAGCCTGTCTTATGAATTCCTCAGGGTGAGGTAACGGACAAGTGTCAACTACTGTCTGTAGATTGACTGTAGACTTGAAGTCAACACAAATGCGAATGCGACCAGAAGGCTTAGGCAACAAAACGAGAGGACTTAGCCATTGACTAGCTTGAATGGGAGCAATTACACCTTATCTTGTAATTCTTTCAATTTACTTTCTTCTTTGTCTCTTAAAGCAATTGGAACGGGGCGGGCCCGAAAAAAACATATGCTGTGTATTGTCTTTCAATGTAACATGCGCTACAAAGTTATTAGCTATTCCCATTCCTTCTGAAAATAGTTCAGCAGACACTGAAAGTATATCGTCTTGGATGCTAAGTCCAAAGAAATCAAATGCATCTAAATCGAATACGTTCTCACAGTTTCTTGATTTCAACGCAGTACAAGTCACTGTCTTAGTGTGAGATTTGTAAGTGGCAGTCAAACTACTCTGTCCAAGCACGGGAATTTCCTGTCCGTTGTAAGCAGTGAGGTTATTGCTAGATTTAAAAGGCGTTATCAGCCTAACTGTTCGTATGTGGCACGATTAAGCAATGTTACTGAGGTACCTGTGTCTAACTGGAATTCGCACCACGGCCATCAATTCCTTCTGAAACAAATAGTTTGTCAGAACGTCGTTGCACAGCACTAGAGCGAGAAGGACGCACAACCATAATCTTACTTTCGTCAGAACCTGTTGTAGGTAATACGTCGCGTTACCTGATGGGCAATCCTGGATTTTGTGGCGAACAAAACATCTAGTGCAAGACTTCACTAAATTCCCCGGCCTGTTTACATGTCTACGTAGCTGTCCGCGTGGCTGTGTACGCGCTCGTTGTTGTGCCTGCATCGGGTGGTCGCGAACACGGGGGGAGTCGACCAGAAAAATCGGGGCATGGTCAGACTTATCGGTCGCTACGGCACCCGACTCATTTTGCTCTAAGATTTGCAATACTTGGGGAAGTGATGTATGTGAGTACTTTAAGATCTGTTCCCGTATTCTACTATCTGGGATACTGACTGTTATTGCATTCTGTATCATTAAATCGCTGCAAAAGTTGCCACAACTACACTTAAATTTATACTTCCTTGTCATGCCCGTTAATTCTGTGTACCACTGGCGATAAGTCTGTTCCGGCTTTTTCTGCAAGCGAAAGAACTGAAATCTAGCTGCAGCTACTTGGATTTGCTGGTCATAGTATTTAGTTAATGCAACGATTATATGGTCATTGCTAAGTTTTTGGTGTCACCGCCAGACACCACACTTGCTAGGTGGTAGCCTTTAAATCGGCCGCGGTCCGGTAGTATACGTCGGACAGTGTCGCCACTATCAGTGATTGCAGACCGAGCGCCGCCATACGGCAGGTCTAGAGAGACTTCCTAGCACTCGCCCCAGTTATACAACCGACTTTGCTAGCGATGGTTCACTGACAAAATACGCTCTCATTTGCCGAGACGATAGTTTAGCATAGCCTTCAGCTACGTCAATTGCTACGACCTAGCAAGGCGCCATATTCAGTTACTATTGATATTGTGAATTATGTACCATCAAGAGCAACGTTCATCATTAATGGATTAAAGTTAAGTATTCCACCAGCTACGTCCGTTTTTCTAAATTCTAATTTCCTTGTCCTGTTCCAGACCTCACGCCAGCCTGCGTGAGCTGAAACGCGTGCCTTTCGTCCTCCTCTAGTAACACGGTGTTGGCTCTCCTGCCAACCACAACAGAGTTCGTCGGGAGATGCGGTTGAGATTAGTTTTTCTATTAATCTGATCACTGGGGACCCCGCAATAGAAAGGAAGTATTGTAACTTTACAGTACCTTGAACACGATGTAGTTGACAATGTGCTTGGAACTGAATCAGGTATTCAAGCCATTCTTCTTCTGTTTCCTTAAATTGCCGGAACGTTGGTATACTGGTCGGCAGCACTTGTTGGGTTGGTTGGTTCGTCGGTTGTAGTTGTGCGGCCGACGCAGTTTGAGCAGCCAGTAGTTGTACCGCCATCAGTAACGTACCCTACTGGCCATTAAAATCGCTACACCACGAAGACGACGTGCTACAGACGCGAAATTTAACCGACAGGAAGAAGATGCTGTGATATGCAAATGATTAGCTTTTCAGAGCATTCACACAAGGTTGGCGGCGGTGGTGACACCTACAACGTGGTGACATGAGAAAAGTTTCCAACCAATTTCTCATACACAAACAGCAGTTGACCGGCGTTGACTGGTGAAACATTGTTGTGATGCCTCGTGTAAGGAGGAGAAATGCGTACCATCACGTTTCCGATTTTGATAAAGGTCGGATTGTAGCCTAATACGATTGCGGTTTATCGTATCGCGACATTGTTGCTCGCGTTGGTCGAGATCCAATGTCTGTTTGCAGAATATGGAATCGGTGGGTTCAGGAGGGTAATACGGAACGCCGTGCTGGATCCCAACGGCCTCGTATCACTAGCAGTCGAGATGACAGGCATCTTGTCCACATGGCTGTAACGGATCGTGCAGCCACGTCTCGATCCTTGAGTCAACAGATGGGGACATTTGCAAGACAACAACCATCTGCACGAACAGTTCGACGACGTTTGCAGCAGCATGGACTATCAGCTCGGAGACCATGGCTGCGGTTACCCTTGACCCTGCATCATAGACAGGAGTACCTGCGATGGTGTACTCAACGACGAACCTGGGTGCACGAATGGAAAAACGTCATTTTTTCGGACGAATCCTGGATCTGTTTACAGCATCATGATGGTCGCATCCGTGTTTGGCGACATCGCGGTGAACGCACATTGGAAGCGTGTATTCGTCATCGCCACACTGGCGTATCACCCGGCGTCATGGTATGGGGTGCCATTGGTTACACTTCTTGGTCACCTCTTGTTCGCATTGACGGCACTGTGAACAGACGCCGTTACATTTCAGATGTGTTACGACCCGTGGCTCTACCCTTCATTCGATCCCTGCGAAACCCTACATTTCAGAAGGATAATGCACGAGCGCATGTTGCAGGTCCTGTACGGGCCTTTCTGGATACAGAAAATGTTCGACTGCTGCCCTGGCCGGCACATTCTCCAGATCTGTCACGAATTGAAAACGTCTGGTCAATGGTGGCCGAACAACTGGCTCGTCACAATACGCCAGTCACTACTTGTGATGAACTGTGGAATCGTGTTGAAGCTGCATGGGAAGCTGCACCTGTACACGCCATCCAAGCTCCATTTGACTCAATGCCCAGGCGTATCAAGGCCGTTATTACCGCCAGAGGTGGTTGTTCTGGGTAGTGATTTCTCAGGATCTATGCACCCAAATTGCGTGAAAATGTAATCACATGTCAGTTCTAGTATAATATATTTGTCCAATGAATACCCGTTTATCATCCTCATTTCTTCTTGGCGTAGCAATTTTAATGGCCAGTAGTGTAGCAATTTGTTGGTTCTGAAACTGAAAAGCTTGTTTGAGATCCATCCCATTGGCCGTCTGCGGCCGAGGCGCGTGGGAAGGAGGTGGAGGAGGCGGGGAATTCATGGAGTACACAAATAGGTTATATGAAAAAGCAAGCAAAGCCTCTGAAAAGAGTAATTTGATAGTTCTGCTGCCCCCGTTCTGGTTTACATGCAAGGACACAACAACAAATTAGCAAACAGAAACACTTGAACACGATCACACGTGCAGCCTAAAATACAAGAGAAGCAAGCAAAATCTTCAGCCAAGTTGATTACCTTCGATCGCCACTGAATTATCCTCATTCGCCACTGCAGTCTACTCGTCGCCACTGTAGAGCCTTGAGCCGCAAGGGAGAGGATGTTGTTATGGATGGCCAGTATCCTCTTTCTTCAAACAACTTGAACAGAGTCCATGTGTTGTGGTACAAGCTCATAAATAATAGTCCTCTTGCAAACAATATCGGTAATCTTGCTATTACGAACTTTGCTCTCACAGCTGGTAAAGTACAAGTCTCACCATAGTCACTAATCTGTTCGATATGTGCTGTTGTAGTGATGTGAACTGAGCTTGCTCGGTGAATATACTGACGGACGCCAACTGGAATGAGTGCGTCAGTGTGTTCCTCCAGTCAGCGTCGGCGGCTTAAATGCATGCTGTCAAGAGGCTGTTGGCGGCGTGTTGTTCGCGGGTGTGTCTCTGGCCTCTCTCGTGATAGGCGCGCTTGATCGAGCACCTACTATCGATCTTCGCCCTTCAGCTTTGCCGACCAGTGTGCTGGCGATAGCTTACGCCAGCACAAGAACAAATATTTCTGCTGTGCTGTGCAGACAATAGTGAAAGAGTTGAAGATGAGGAAGAGGGAGTACAATGATTGAGAAGATGATAGAGGAAACACAGTACAGACTGCCAAGTAGTCTGTATAGCTGTCTTGTTCAACGTTTTGTAACATACATGTCTGGGCTTCACCCATAAGCCATAAATTAGCCACCTGCAGAGTAGTTTCATCTGGACAGTTACTCATTCCAGCTGTAGCCAATACATAATTAATGAATACCATTACATCCTCTGTCGCTTTGCTGCAGAAAGGTGCGATTAGGTTAGCTACTGAAGGATCTACTGAAATGTGGGGCATTGCTACTGGCGACTTCAATTCACTCGAATCCGACTGAGGGCCTTCGCAGCCTGCAAAGACTGTACGTGGACCATCAATTCATCGCTCTATCAGAGTGGTTATACTATCACTGGTGGTAGCTGACCTTGTTCCTAGCGTTTTTGTGCATTTTACCACTAACTTATATTTGTGCTACAAGTACATGCTTCTAACAGAACATCATATATCAAAAAAGAAAAAAATTAACTTACATTCTACGAAACTAGACTCAGTTACTTTTTTTGCCTGATCATCACCCAGCGCCATCAACTACACATGTGAGCTGCAAGACCATGCCATCTATAAGTAGAGTTATTTACTGGTACGAACTTAGTGCATGGTTCACTGTAATCCACTAAATTACAAATGATGTTGTTGTTGTTGTTGTTGTGGTCTTCAGTCCTGAGACAGGTTTGATGCAGCTCTCCATGCTACTCTATCCTGTGCAAGCTTCTTCATCTCCCAGTACCTACTGCAACCTACATCCTTCTGAATCTGCTTAGTGTATTCATCTCTTGGTCTTCCTCTACGATTTTTACCGTCCACGCTGCGCTCCAATGCTAAATTTGTGATCCCCTGGTGCATCAGAACATGTACTACCAACTGGTCCCTTCTTCTTGTCAAGTTGTGCCACAAATTCCTCCCTAATTCTATTCAATACCTCCTCATTAGTTATGTGATCTACCCAAATTACAAATAGTGCATCTAAACGCTACAAGACATGTCTCTGTAGAATTTCCACTGCATTCTGATAAATCAACAGGTCCCATAAGTTTAACAAAAGGTACTTTCAACGTAGCACACACATCGATAAGAGTAAAATTTGCCACATCACTGCCAAAGAAAGAGAAAAAAGTCTGTTGTGCTTACCACATCGTGGCTTCTGCTACGAAGTGTGAATTTCGTAGACACAGACCACTACTGCCGAATTCCAGGTGTTGGATTCGAACACTTCTGATGCCAAATCCTCTGACGACGGCATATGAGTGCACACTTCTGGGACCAATTTACAGAGGGCTGACCAGAGACACCTCTGCGTGAAGTCATTATAGCTGTTGGGAACCTGTGAACCGTCAATGAAGCTAATAAAACTTTAACAGTTCAGTTATTTATTTACAATGTTAACAAGTTTTCATTCTTTCGCACCAGTCCCAGTTGTTGCTCATTCATCTGTTTGTTGGGTTCTAGCTGACATCAGTCAGGTCAACTCAGTGGTTGCACTCCCGGAGAAGATGTCAGCAGCCCTGGCGCTGCAACACGTTTCCAGCTGGCACGCGCAACCTTTTCCCAGCACGAAGTAATTTTTTCAGTGGCTGCTGCAGTGTCCTCAGTCCCACTCTGAATTCTTCGATGACCCTTGATGAACTATCTTTGATGCAACTGGTGTTGGCAGCCGAGTCGTCGGTTTATCTGCTGTCTATGCATGATGACTTTAACAGTTGGAGGCGCCTGAGAGTTGAACAGTAACGTGGGCCCCAAGAGACCCTGTTGTCACCTTCTGCATTGAAGTTCCGTGCTGGCAGCACCCTGCAATGTGGTATTCTCAGGAGACAGTCAATTCATCCATCAGTAGATGGTAAGGGTTGAGCTGTATGAAGTACACTACTGGCCATTAAAATTGCTGCACCAAGTAGAAATGCAGATTGGACATATATTATACTAGAACTGACATGTGATTACATTTTCACGCAATTTGGGTGCATAGATCTTGAGAAATCAGTACCCAGAACAACCACCTCAGGCCGTAATAACGGCCTTGATACGCCTGGGCATTGAGTCAAACAGAGCTTGGATGGCGTGTACAGGTACAGCTGCCCATGCAGCTAAAACGCGATACCACAGTTCATCAAGAGTAGTGACTGGCGTATTGTGATGAGCCGGTTGCTCGGCCACCATAGACCAGACGTTTTCAATTCGTGACAGATCTGGAGAATGTGCACGTCAGGGCAGCAGGAACATTTTCTGTATCCAGAAAGGCCAGTGCAGGACCTGCAACATGCGGTCGTGCATTATGCATGGGGGCTTAATTAAAATATGATGAAAATAATTTTAATTTTTTGCTTTAGTAGCTGTCTGTCCGATTACGAAGTCTCGTAAACGGTTGGCCCTGACTAGTATTATTACGCTATCTGACTGCATAGAACAATAACAAAGAATGAAATGGAAATTTTCATTAACACAATTAATTAATTAAGTCCCCAGCAACTATAAAACCTACGAAACCAAAGCACAAGTGTAACTGTTCTGTGTGTGGAAGTATGACTCAACGTACGCATCTGGTACGGTTCTTCTTCAACAACACAAGAAATTTTAAATATCATTTATACTGAATTAATTAAAGAAAATAGAAATACCATAATTACTCAAGAAAACCAGAATTACACTCTAATACAAGAACACAAGCCAGATGCTTTGTTGACTGAACCTGTAATGACGCATTATTCAGGACATTGAAATAATGAGAAAGAAAAGAAAAGTAGTTTGTTACCTTAATTTATATTGATGAAAAGCACTCTAGACATTACAATCTCTCCACACCGACTCGCTACTATCACATCTCAACAAGAACTTTTCAGTATCACATCTCAGCAAGCACTGCCTACTAGCTCATCTCAACAAACACTCCTCACTACGACATCTCAGCACTGACTACCACGAGTTCTCCCAAGGCACTGCCCACTACGAGTTCTCAATAATCACTGCCAGTGGAGGCGGCGGAACAATACTCTCTAGCGCGATCTCTGGCGCTGTGGCTCAGTGTAGCCACCTTTCATATGCCCTTCCTCCACAGGCTAGAATTTGATGGTATTTTTGCCAGCATTGGTGGTGAAAATACCACCAAATTCGTCAAAAAAATACAGACAAAAATAAAAGATAAAATTAATACGTAAATATCATATAACTAGATAAAATTTTGGCTTTGCACTGACCTTTCAATAACCTAATATATAAAATACAGTAAGCAATACAAATTCTTTCATACATGTGACTTTACATAACAGTTTACACAAGTATTATGTGGTTAAACAGTTCAATTAATAGCGTCAGCAATGACGAATATGTGCAGGTAAGAGTCTCATAACTTTTCACCAACAGTAATACACAAAAAATCAGTTTATACAAATATTCACATAAACGCTTTCCATAGCCCAAGAAGCAAGTAGTTCACAGTTCCAGCAGTAGCACCCAGCAATGGTCAACAGGTGCAAATACCAACAAGTGACATTTTTTCAGTAGAAACAGTCCATCAGTGGCACCCAGTAATGTTGAATAGGTGCAGACACCAACAAGAAACACCATTTCAGTATGAGCAGTTCCATTAGTGGCACCAGCAATGTTGAGCAGGTGCCGACACCAACAAGTAACACCATTTCAGTATAAGCAGTTCCATCAGTGGCACTAGCAATGTTGAACAGGTGCAGATATCAACAGGTGACATCTTTTCAGTAGAAGCAGTCCATCAGTGGCACCCAGCAGTGTTAAATAGGTGCAGACACCAACAAGTAACACCATTTCAGTATAAGCAGTTCCATTAGTGGCACCCAGCAATGTTGAGCAGGTGCAGACATCAACAGGTGACATCTTTCCAGTAGAAGCAGTCCATCAGTGGCACCCAGCAATGTTGAGCAGGTGCAGACATCAACAAGTAACACCATTTCAGTATGAGCAGTTCCATTAGTGGCACCAGCAATGTTGAGCAGGTGCACACAGCAACAGGTGACATCTTTTCAGTAGAAACAGTCCACCAGTGGCACCCAGCAATGTTGAACAGGTGCTGACCGCAGTCCATAATATTCACTTTCACTAATCACACTGTTCATCAGCAGAAATTAAACATGTCCTAGTGGCACCAATCATGTAGAAAAAGTGCAAATAACAGTCCATACTATTCCCTATCACTAATCACACAGTTCATCAGCAGAAATTAAACATGTCCTAGTGGCACCAATCATGTAGAAAAAGTGCAAATAACAGTCCAAAATATTCCCTATCACTAATTAGACAGTTCATCATACAAATAATAATAAACACACAAATGATATCAGATAATTGTCATATTAACTATTACAACACACAAATAGCAGTAAACCTATAATATTTATGGGTGTCAGTGCAAGCCACAACAAACAAGTAAAATAATATTTAGGAGATAGGTTGGGATCACTTCTCTGGGATTATAAAAGGAAAACACACAAAACACACTCACTCATCTTTCATCCACATTAGTGCTACTGTGTAATTGAATAGTGTTAACTGTGTAAATGCAATTCTGTCAAAATTTTATGTTCATCATGTGTATCAAGTAGTAGTGGCAGCAATGTATAACAATCAATAATAGTTAGTCAGCGTCATAGTCATCATGTCAAGACCAATGTTTGCCAAGCCAGATCAAATTGTACGGTTGCTGAACAACTGTCAGTGAGCCAAGATATGCAATTACTTCCTCTCTCCAAAAAAAAAAAGTATATACTGCTTAGTGATTTAACAAAGTGTGTGTGTAGACAATCTTCCTGCTACTTTAGTGTTCTAGTCTGCCATCTTTATCCTCCTTGTTCCATATAGACCAACGAAAAAAAAAAAAAAATGCTCCTCACTTACTTCACCTCTTATCCACCAAAACTCCAATAATCATCAGCATCACATAATCTCAATACTTCAATAATACCTCTTCAATACGTCGATCATCAATATCATTTACCTTACCTCTTGTCCACGAAAACTCCAATAATCATCAACTTCACATAATCTCAATACCTCAATCATACCTCTTCAATACGTCGATATATATAAACCTCAGCACCAATATCATTTCACTTCCATAACAACTCTTTCCTCTAGTCAGTCTCCTCGAACAAGTACAGACAAAATCCTAGTGCAAACTTCAATTCAGCATCCCATACAATCCGAAGACACAGTGTCCACACACAACCTCTGTGTAATCCATCTGACCCAAATTTTCTACTCATTATAAATTATAAGATACATTTTGGTTCCTTGTCCATCATTAAATAAAAGAAATGCATACATGACCTCTAACAGCCTTTAGTTTGAATAACTTTCAGTAAGTAAGTACGATTACGAAGTGTTAATGATCATAACATTTCACAGTGTGTACACCACTTCAAGAATTATGGCAAAAAGAAGCAAACATATGGAGTATTTCTTGTGTCAAGTGTCACTTCCTATTTCAATTACTCACGAAAAATGCAGTGTAATAACTGTCAATGGTCTAACCTAGTGTTGGTATGTCATGTCGTTATCTTCCTTCCTAAATTTATACAGCTTGCATAAAACCTCCAGCTCATGTGACTTCTATGAAGTTTCTCGTATTAATGTCGTTCGTCGAATTATAGCAGTTCATTTTCTTATCTCAAAAATATAAAGCACTGAGCGTAAGCAAAACATGCAATAGCGAGTAAATATACCAGTAGAGAACAGAATGTCAACAAGTGGATGCAGCACAATCCCTACAACGAGGCTCTGTCAAGCAAACAATCTATAATTAATACCACAGTGTAACCTAAACTCTATGTTCGTACACAGTATATCAGCATTTCTATATTCTAAATTAAAGAGTAGTTATGACAACAAAACAGAAGTGTGTAAATATGCAATCCATACGCACAGCAGCAAACATATATCTTACGTAATAAACAAGTCATTAGCATCATTCAGCATAAGCAAATAAATGTTCATATGTAATCTTAATAAGTAAACATGAAGGCGCAAGCAGATAAATCACAAAGTGTAACCTACATACCTAACTACAGTCAGCACAATTAATCAGGTGACAATTATAATTTAAATAAATAAGCACAGCAGGCACATAATAGAAAAATATGACATCAGTGAAAAAGCAGTGCAGCCAAGCGATGCATAATATATACAAATAACAAGCCTGTTCATTAATCAATCATCGTCAAAATCAGTAAATGTACACAAGCACGTCGCTTCACAAGTAAATTCATAGAACATGAAATTTAGCACAAAGTATGAGTCACGTAATCGCAAGCAGCAAATTACGTCTAAAGTACGTACCTAAGTGGAAATATGTTACCTGAAAAATAAACTCAATTAATAGTTACCCTTTTTAGTTTATTACTTTTTTTTCTTCCAAATTACATTCTTCCTGAAATTTTCTCCATAGCAGGTCATCTTAACGTCGGACACGCACAGAATTTACCTGAAGGTCTTAAATATTTTACACAACCGTATCCTGAAAAATACTGAACGTTAATAACATAATTTATAAAGTCACCATAGCTTTATACAGAATTTAGTCGGAGAAATTAGACTGTGTATTTGTTTACGGCTGTCAGCGCGTTCACACTGAGCGCTCGATCAGCTGTAGGCGCGTGACGTAGAAAGTGATTGTTTGCGGTCAACGACTGCTTTGTGCAGCGCGCAGACTTCACTGTTGCTTTGAGTATCTGCCGCCGCCGGAACACGGCGCGGTATCCTTGTATTCTCCGCATGTTTACGTATAACTGTTGGTTTCTCAAAAGTATGTCATTCCACAAAAATTTTAACGTTAGATATGTGATGTATTCCCTTAGAGCGCCGAGATTTAAGAGTTTCTACTTCAACTGTATTATCATGTATAATTTTGCGAATCCTATATGGACCGTTATAAAGCAGAAAAAATTTGCGACATAAGCCTTTTCCTTTATGAGACAAACGATGAGACTTAATTAACACCTTCTGACCAACTGACAAGATTTTTAAACGACCAGGACGTTTCGCTGATTTCTCTCTTCTAGCAGCCGCAGATGCAATATTTCGTAGAGCCAGGTTGACAACTTCAGAATGCCGCAGTTTCCGTGAAGGCGGAAAAGGAACGATTTCAGAAATGCGATTTGTTGGCACTTTATTTTTTAATATCAATAGAGGCGGTAAAGAAGTTGAGTCATTAGGAAGTTCATTCAGAATGTTTTGAATAATATGAAGATACTGATCCCAAGTTCTGTGATTCTGATGACAATAAAGACGGGACAATTTATTGATTTCCTTCATCCAACTCTCTGAAGCATTAGATTGAGGGTGAAAAAGTGAAATAAAAATTGGTTTAATCTTACGACGCCATAGAGTACGAAGCCAAATTTTAGAGCGAAACTGTGATCCATTATCTGATATAACCTTATCAACATGACCCACTTCTTTAAGAAAATGTTTGATGAAAGCATTAGATACTGAACGAGCTGTTGCTTTGCGTAAAGGTGTAAAACACACGTATTTTGATGTCAATTCCACTGCTACGAAAATGTACGCAAAACCATTAGTAGAACGAACCACTGGACCGAACAAATCGACTGCAGCCATGTCCTTTAATTTCGCTGGAATGATAGGAAACAACGGTGCTCTGTGAGAAACAGTTGGCGGCTTAGCCTGTTGACATAATTTGCATTTGGCAAGAACAGATCGAATACGTTTTTCCATATTACTGAAGTAGCAATTTTCTCGTAATTTATGAAAGCATTTTCTCGGACCAAAGTGCGCATAACTGAAATGTGTGTACCAAATCAATTTATTGACCCACTCATCAGGAATACAAACTAACCAAACAGAGTTGTCGACCGATTTTCGTTTGAAAAGAATGTCATTGCGAACTAAATAATGCTGTCTAATCGCTACGCGTTCCTTTCTCCTCCACTTCTCCTTAATGTCCTTCCAGATTGGATCCTTATTTTGCTCCTTAGCGATGTCCTGGAGCGAAGACGAAATAAAGTTCTCAAACGCAACACCTTGAATGTACATCAAACAATAATGGTTTTCTTTGCAGTCCTCTTCAGCAGTTTGTTTCAAACCCATAGGTGCACGTGATAAAGCATCAGCAACAATATTTGAAGATCCCTGTATGCAAACAATACTAAAATCAAATTCCTGTAGGTACAACGCCCATCGTGACAATCTGCCATGAGTTAATTTTGTCGACATAAGAAATTCCAAAGCTCGATGATCAGTGTAAACCTTAGTATGTCTACCAAACAAAAATGTGCGAAATTTTGTGAAAGCCCAAACAACAGCCAAAGCTTCAAGTTCCGAAATCGAATAATTCTTTTCGGATTTAGAGAGAACACGACTTCCAAATGCAATAGTCTTCTGTACTACAACGCCGTTTTCTTCTATCTCTTGAAATAAATGTGCACCTAGGCCTTTGTATGATGAGTCCGTCGCCAAACAAAAATCTTTAGATAAATCCGGGTGTGAAAGAAGTGGAGCAGCAACTAAAGCATCACGAAGTTGTTGAAATTCTGACTGAGCTTCCTCATCCCAACACCAATTTGAATTTTTTCCAGATAGTTCACATAAACGAGGTGTGGCCAAATTGTCCAATCTAACAAAGCGTCTAAGAAAATTACAGACACCAAGGAAATTACGAACATCACGTTTTGTAGTAGGAACAGCATAATTACGAATTGCGTCTAGCTTTTCTGGATCAGGAAGAATACCTTCTGTAGAAATAGTGTGACCGAGAAATTTCACCTGAGATCGACCAAATTCAGATTTTTCTAAGTTCACTGTCATGCCAACTCGTGCAAAAATACGTAATAATGAATCCAAAATTTTGTTATGCTCACTCCAAGAACGTTTAGCAATAAGAATATCGTCAACATATGAAGTAATATTGTCACGAAGATAAACAGGTAAAATTTCGTTTAAACTACGAATGAATGCTGCAGAAGATATAGTAAGTCCAAACGGTATTTTCCGAAATTGATAACAGTTACCAAAGGCTAAAAAGGCAGTGTATTTTCTACAATAAGGGTGGAGTTCTATTTGCCAAAAACTTGTGCGCAAATCAGTTGTGGATAAAACTTTAATTCCATGGAAATGTTGAATAAGTACATCTAAATTTTGTGGACGGTCAGTTTCAGGAATGATGATATTATTTATCTGTCTGGAATCCAGAACCAAACGGACTGACCCATCCTTTTTAAGAACGACGTGTAATGGGCTGGTATAAGGAGTGACTGCTGGCTCAATAATGCCTTGATGTAACATGTATTGAAGTTCATTCTTAACCTTGTCTCTGTAAGCCAAAGGAATAGCGTACGTTTTTCCGCGAAATGGTGTGTGTTCTTTTACTTTAAATAAATATTGTGAGCCTTGTATAGTTCCTGTGTGATGACTAAACACTGTAGCATGTGAAGTCAAAATATGGTGCAGCTCTTCTCTTGCAACGTCATCTGGCACTTCAGCTTTCTTAACCTTTTCATTAATTAATTCTTCGCTACTAATTATATTCTCCATCGCGTCTCTGTATCTATTGTCATTGTCATGAATAAACACACTGTCGTCATAATGCTCAACGAAAACATCAGAAGTAAGAAACCTTAAACATTTTGTATCTGATTCAGATCTTGCTAAGCACTCGAAAAATTTCAAAGATTTCGGCATTCCGGCAACAGTCAAATTCACATTTCCTTCTTTAAAGTTCAAAATTGCCTTATGTGTGTTAAGAAACTCCATACCTAATATAATTTGTGTGTTGAGTAATGGAACAATTATAAAATTAGCAGACAATTCGTATCCCTGACAAATGAAATTTAGGTTGGTCTGTTGTTTAACTTCCACACCTTTTCCAGAAATCGCTCCTCGAATTGTAGTTTTAGAAATAGGTAACACAGGACAGGCAATAGTTCTTTCACATATACGAAAAACTGATTCACTAACGACGTTCAATGGGCTCCCAGAATCTAAAACTGCAGTGAACTTATTCTTACCCACACATACTTCAATAACAGGATGTAAAAATGCGTCTACATTATTTTCCTTTTCGTCTAGCAAAATGTCTCTCATGTCTTCCAGGCGTACGTAGTGTAAAGTCGTAGTGTCATTACTTTCTGAACCGTCTATATTGCTGCCAGAAGCCGAAGCTGCAAGTCATGGTCGATTGTTTGCGTCACGTCTTTGATTATTCCCGTCATTTCGCGGATCAATTTCTACTATTTCCACTTGTCTCTCTGACTTTCTGTCACGCGGAGGATGCCAATTAGGTCCTTCCTGTCTGTTAGATGCAAATTCTTGGTTGTGTCTGTTATTAAAATTTCTGTTTTCCTGTCTGTCTGCATAACTACTTCTTGTATAATTTCGACTGTCACTTCTGAAATTATTGTTGTATCTACTACCCTGGTTATTTCTGTAGTAAGAATTTCTATTATTGTATGAATAATTTCTGTCTTGATGATACCGATTACTGTTTCCGTATGATTGATCATTCCGGTACGAATTACCGTTATTATAATTGTCTGTGTAATCTCTGTTAGAACGTCTGTTATTGTCATAAGGCTGGTATCTATTGTCCTGTCTGTTACGTCTGTCATTCTCAAAATTACCCATATAACGCCCGTTCCGATCACTATCCCTTTTCTCTGAAAATCTATCGTAATTACTGTTACTGAAAAAGTTACAAGAAGTCCCGTCGTCGTTGTCATACTCAAGTTCTTGTAACAAAGTCTTAAAAGTCTCAATGTCGTCTTTACATCTTCCAGCTAAAGCAATTTGTCTTATGGATTGTGGCAGCTTAGTTAAACAAATGCGAATTAATTCATTCGGGCTATAAGGGTTGGAAAGGAACTGATTCTTTCGAATCATGTCTTCAAAGTATTCTGCCGGTGTGCGGAACTCAGACTGTTTAAAATTACGCTGCATAATCAGACTATGTTTGACTCTGTCTTGTGTGTTTTCGGACCAATATGCCGATAGAAATGCATGATAAAAATCATTCAGATTATTACAATCTCTAATGAGTGCGCGCATCCGCGTCGCCGGTTCGTTTTCTAAATATCCACACATAAATTCCAGTTTGTGACTTAGTGGCCAATTTGGTGGGAGTGCATACATAAATTGATCTAACCATGAACATGGATGTATGTCATTCTTAGAATTGCGGAAGATCTTAAATTTCCGAACAGTCAAAAAGTGTTTATAGTCGAAGTTTTCGCCTCGTGGCGACAAAAGACCTACCGCGTCTGTCCCAGTTTGAATGTCGATTATTGTCAAGTTCGCGCGCCTGGCGCTCTCTTGTTGCATCCCGTAAATGAAACAAATTATTTTCTTCAAACCCCTCTGCTATCTGTGATTCCAAATTTCTTTTGCTGTCTTTTCCTACAATTTCCCCTTCAATTTGTTCGACTTGCTTTCGTAATGCCTCAGCTTCCCTTTTAACACGTTCATTAAATTTTCCCTGATTTTCAACATGCTTATTTATGTTCTGGTACTCTTCGGTTTCTGCAAATGGTAATGGAGCTGTATCATCCGACTCTCTGTCCCCATGTAAACTAAGATTTGTCAATTTATCTGAAATCTCCTCAACTCTTTCCGATAAGTCACCTATTTTTTCTTTCTGTTTATTGACGTCTTCCGTAAGTGTCGCGACTCGGGTTTCAGTATTAACACATTTGGTAGTTAACTGTTCATATTGTTGTGTTAGGTTATTTATTCTGTCATTTGGTACGGATTCCTCGATTCTCTCAAATATTTCTTCCTTATCGTGTGCACGTTGTAAATTTAACTCTGAAAATTTTTGTACTATCACGCGATCTCTTTCTTCCTGTTCTCTATCTTGTTCCCTTTGTCTAATCTCTACTGCAATTAATCTATTATTGTGAGAATTCAAAATCGGTTGTACTTCTTCTCTAATTTCTTTCTTTAATTCATCTTTCATTTTTTTGAAACATGTCCCTATTCGTGAATCTAACCGTGTTTCCATTGTTTCCATCTCTGTTTTAATTGTTCCTATTTGTGATCCCAACTGTGATCCCAGTGAGTCTAACCGTGTTTCCATTGTTCCCATATCAGTTCTTAATTCAGATCCTAAAGTTCCCATCTCTGTTTTTAATTCAGATCTCAAAGTTCCCATCTCAGTTTTAATTGTTCCTATTTGTGATCCCAAATTTCCCATCTGTGATCCCAAATGTAATATAGCACCCATCAACTGCTCCATATTACCCGGTTCGAAATTCTTTTCGCCCCTAACATTTCCCGCAAAACTAACTTCCTTCTGCATAGCTGTAAAGCTATCTGAGTTCGATACTATTGCAGAATCTTCTGTCGTTAATCTCGGATTCTGAAAATTTTTTGATTGTGAAAAATTTTGAAATGGTTCCGGACTATTTTCCCGACTTATTAAATTGTTTTCCACTTCATTATCCATCATACTGTTTTCCCCTGTTGGCGAGTTCGCCATGTTAACAATTTCGTCATTCTCACTATTCATCATTTTTGCCTTTTTCATTGATCGCGTAATCATTTACAAAACATACAAAGCTCGTCACTGTACGAAAATTACACACAATGACTCTTTATCATCAACAATACCATTCACTCGAAATGTTTCCCTCAAACACGATTAACGAACAATTGAAATAATTGCACTAAATCGTCAAACGCGTATACAAGACAACAAATCAAATTCTGAGAAAAAAATACCATTAGAAGAATGACAATTACCAAATCTACACATGCAAAATAGACTACAATTACTAAACTACAAATTACTACAACAATACTACTGTCTACTATTTTTACAGTCAGAAGATTCCAAGGGACGATCCGAAGCAGCGGTCGCCACGTGCATGGGGGCTTAATTAAAATATATTGCAATTAATTTTAATTTTTTGCTTTAGTAGCTGTCTGTCCGATTACGAAGTCTCGTAAACGGTTGGCCCTGACTAGTATTATTACGCTATCTGACTGCATAGAACAATAACAAAGAATGAAATGGAAATTTTCATTAACACAATTAATTAATTAAGTCCCCAGCAACTATAAAACCTACGAAACCAAAGCACAAGTGTAACTGTTCTGTGTGTGGAAGTATGACTCAACGTACGCATCTGGTACGGTTCTTCTTCAACAACACAAGAAATTTTAAATATCATTTATAATGAATTAATTAAAGAAAATAGAAATACCATAATTACTCAAGAAAACCAGAATTACACTCTAATACAAGAACACAAGCCAGATGCTTTGTTGACTGAACCTGTAATGACGCATTATTCAGGACATTGAAATAATGAGAAAGAAAAGAAAAGTAGTTTGTTACCTTAATTTATATTGATGAAAAGCACTCTAGACATTACAATCTCTCCACACCGACTCGCTACTATCACATCTCAACAAGAACTTTTCAGTATCACATCTCAGCAAGCACTGCCTACTAGCTCATCTCAACAAACACTCCTCACTACGACATCTCAGCACTGACTACCACGAGTTCTCCCAAGGCACTGCCCACTACGAGTTCTCAATAATCACTGCCAGTGGAGGCGGCGGAACAATACTCTCTAGCGCGATCTCTGGCGCTGTGGCTCAGTGTAGCCACCTTTCAATTATCCTTCTGAAATGTAGGGCTTCGCAGGGATCGAATGAAGGGTAGAGCCACGGGTCATAACACATCCGAAATGTAACATCCACTGTTCAAAGTGCCGTCACTGCGAACAAGAGGTGACCGAGACGTGTAACCAATGGCACCCCATACCATCACGCCGGGCGATACGCCAGTATGGCGATGACGAATACACGCTTCCAATGTGCGTTCCCCGCGATGTCGCCAAACACGGATGCGACCATCATGATGCTGTAAACACAACCTAGATTCATCCGAAAAAATGACGTTTTTCCATTCGTGCACCCAGGTTCGTCGTTGAGTACACCATCGCTGGCGCTTCTGTCTGTGATGCAGCGTCAAGGTTAACCGTAGCCATGGTCTCCGAGCTGATAGTCCATGCTGCTGCAAACGTCGTTGAACTGTTCGTGCAGATGGTTGTTGTCTTGCAAACGTCCCCATCTGTTGACTCAGGGATCGAGACGTGGCTTCACGATCCGTTACAGCCAGGCGGATAAGATGCCTGTCATCTCGACTTCTAGTGATACGAGGCCGTTGTAATCTAACACGGCGTTCCGTACTACCCTCCTGAACCCATCGATTCCATATTCTGCTATCAGTCATTGGATCTAGACCAACGCGAGCAACAATGTCGCGATACGATAAACCGCAATCGCGATAGGCTACTATCCGACCTTTATCAAAGTCGGAAACGTGATGGTACGCATTTATCCTTACACGAGGCATGACAACAACGTTTCACCAGGCAACGCCGGTCAACTGCTGTCTGTGTATGAGAAATCGGTTGGAAATTTCCCTCATGTTAGCACGTTATAGGTGTCGCCACCGGGGCCAACCTTGTGTGAATGCCCTGAAAAGCTAATCATTTGCATATCACAGCATCTTCTTCCTGTCGGTTAAATTTCGCGTCTGTAACACGTCATCTTCGTGGTATAGCAATTTTAATAGCCAGTAGTGTACATCAGGTGGAGGACATGTACGAAAGAATAAACACCACACATTCATATAACTGAGTCAGTTCGATGGGCTGTGAATACACCACCTTCAGCGCGACTTCGGAATCAAGTTCGACGCCCTACTGGAACCTCAAAGTAGCGAGCATGGAGGACATGGATTGGGGCTGTTGATATGTGGAGCAAGGTGGGAATGTGATTCAGTCAAGGGGCATACCGAGATAGTCCACGCAACTGCACTAATCTCTCTGTCTGTGTGGCGCAGTGGTTAATGCAGCTACCTGGTAAGCGGGCGATCCTGGGATCGAATCCTGGGGTGGCATACATTTTCACTCAGTGCTGCTGATTCCGCATGAAGTTCTGATGCAGTTGACATTTTGAGTTCCTTCCCTTTCTCTCTTCTCCACATCCAGTTTGCATATTATATATCATAGCTGTGGATTCCGTATGGTGTCTGTTCTTTCAGCCATGTCCAAAAGAACGGATACCACGCATACATATACAAAAAATATCTTCTCTAGTATAGTCCTTTAAATCTGCTACAGACATAATGACATGAGCATCTATCTGTCTAGAAACTGATAATACTTTGTGCCACTTTGCAATTGTGCTGTTAAAATTATTGATATTTTCATTATCTGCTATTCCATACAAATTTTTAACAGTTTTCCTCCCGCTTCTAATCAACCTCGTTTCTTACATATTAGTGTCTGTGACCATATCTGTTAACTGTTACAACTTAGTCTTCAATTTCTCATGAGAGAGTTTTAAGTCCTGGGAGAAAGGGAAGTACCGTCAATCCACTCCATCCTTTAAGCAAGTAATTAAATGCAGAAGATGACAAGTAAAGTAAATTAACATAACAAATCAATAAGAACCAATTGTGCATTTCACATGAAATTTGCGTTATTTCCTAGATCTAAGTGCATGAAGTACATTTCTCTGATGTTCCTTTGTCCTTGGTAACTCCACTTTTTTCGCAACAGTTGAAGGAGTCTATGACTATAAAAGCTCTAGTTGCCAACTAGAGCCTTTATAGTCCATGTAAGTAATGCCAAACCGTTAGGAGGTGACATTGATGCTTTGCCACAGATTCCTTCAACCGTTGTGAAAAAAGTGGAATTACTTATGTGTAGGAAACAGGACAAATTTTATGTGAAATGCACATACGGTATTTGTTGGTTTGTTAGTTTAGTCTTAATTTTCTTCACTTGTCATGTTCTGTGTCTAATTACTTGCATCAAGGAGGGAGGGGATTGACGGAACTTCGTTTCTTCCCAGGACTTAAAACTCTCGCATGAGAAACTAAGGACTAAATTGCAACAGTTAACAGAAAAAGTCACAAACGCTAATATATAAAAACAAGGTTGGTTAGAAGCAGGAGGGAAATACTTAAAAATTTTGTTTGGAATAATAGGTAATGAAAATATCAAAAATTTGAACAGCACAATTGCAAAATGGCACAAAGTACTATTTGTTTCTAGACGGATAGATGCTCATGTCGTTTTACGTTGACTGGCGAAGTCATTTCGATAACTTGATAAGGTCCATGATATTTAATTAAAATTTTTGTCCTTTGGAACATACAGATTAGCTAGTAATATCCTCGGTCCTGTATTGTGGTAGTTTACTTGTCTGCTGTCCAGTACGTTTTTGTTTCTCTAAAGCTTTAGCATGGACTATGCTACTGTACTCGCCACCTTATCTGGGATGGCTACCAAAACTAATTATCGTGAACAATGATCAAACATGTTGTATATGTATGTCTCACTCCTGGCCTATGAACTACTTCATAATCGAACTCAATTGTAACGTCCATCTCGTTAATCGACTTGATGGATCTTTCAACCCCAATAACCATTTTAAAGAAACATGGTCTGTAGGCACTTTGAATTTACAATCGTACAAATAGCAAAGACGATCAGAGTTCCCTTAAATAACTGCTAACATTTCTTTTTTAATTGTAAAATAATTAATTTCAGTCTTATTCAATGTCCCAAAAATTCTTTCTTATCAACATTCTGATTTAGAATACGGCCCCCAGCATTGTTGAAGGTCAACAAATATGAATTCTGTTCAAAGTCAGAGAATATTAACATATCGCCTTCAGTTTCTCGAATGCTTCTTGACACTGTGTTGTCCATTTAAAGACCTTTTCACAGCAACTTAATTAACTGATGTGCAATTTCAGTAAATCACTTTACGATTTTACGATAATGCCTCCAGAATCCAATAGACAACTGTAACTGTTCAATAGTTAGTGGCGTTGGAGGAAGTAAGTCGAGGATCCGTCCTCACTCTTTCTTGATTGATAATATGTGCAAGATAAACTTAGTTATGTATGAGCACAATAGCCTTTCCAGGCAGTAAGTGTAAGGTGTTCTGTCCTCAATCTGCTAAATACTTCATCCAGAGATTTAACATGATCTTCTGTAGTTCTCGATTAGACGATGATATTGTCGAGATGTATCATACAGATGCTTGGTTTTAATACATGAAGTACCCCATCTGATATGCGTTGGAAAGTAGCTGGAGCATTTATGTACCCAAACGGCTTTCTTCGATATTGGTAATGACCTGAAGGTGTTGTGAAAGTTGTTTTTGGTCTGTCTTTGGGAGACACTTCCAGTTGGTGATGACCTCTTCTAAGACCAATTGTTGAAAAATATTTACTTCTTCCTAGGTTGTCTAATTTGTCCATGATGTTTAGGATCGAATATGCATCCGTTGTGGATTGTGCGTTTAAGTAACGGTGGTCACAACAAAATCGATAGTTTCGAGCGCCGTCAACTGACTTTTGGGTGCAATAACAATATTTGGTCACCACAAGCTATCGCTATGCTCGATAAAAACCTAAAGTATTTGTTGATCTATAAATTTGGCTATTAGTGGCTGTAGGTGTTTCGCTGTTCAGTATGGTTTCTTATAGACTGGTGGATTACCGCCTGTTGGTATGTGGTGTTCTGTGGTATGAGTTGCTGGTAGTGGGCCATCTGAAGCGAATATCCTAACGGCAAAGTTTCCATGGCTTCCTGTTCACTGTCTTTCAAGTGACGAACCTTGGTGCATGGTACAGACGATTTGGCAGTGCTTTTATGCTTCGGTCCCTCGTGATCCGTCGATATCCTCGTCCTCGAGCATCTCTAAACCTGCTAAATTTATCCTTTTGGGAGATTCACTTCATCTGCCTTAAAGTTATCAAAGTTCACTGAAATCATCAGTTTCTCATTAACGTTGGACATGCACGCAGTGCTTCTTCATACAAAACAATGCTTTCATCTAACGTTTCATCCTTCTACACTGGCTCAACCGCACATAATCTCTGCTGTGGCACATCGGCACCTACAGATACCAAAACCAACTTCCCTGCACCAGCAGATACTTTGCCATGCGTAATTATCTTTAATGAACGTGTACACAGAACAGTTGGTGACACCTTAGCAATTGGTGTACCGTCCGACACTGAAAGACTTACAACTGTTAGACTCATCAGAAACAAGGTCATATCAAGTTCAACTGTGCGCTGTGCAAGATTAGTTTTTACATCATGCCTATCCAGGACGTCAACTCGCAGAATCGTAGAATATCCTTGTCCCACAGTTGGCAGCACTTCCATATGCTCACGAAACTCTATTGTTCCAATCCTAAAGGCGAACTGTGTTGCCCCCAATGGTACCAAATCATTGTTTCCCACTCCACATAATTTGTACCTTGGAGTCCCTAGCCTTCTCCTACTCATGAGGTCTAGACTAACCGTAGATACATGTGCACCGGTATCGACTAAAAATTTACATTTACGAAACCTATCAGACAACATTCCATCTCTTCAATAGTGTCTGCAGTGCTCTGACTCTCTCGAAATACTTTCCGACGGAAGAGACACTCCAGTTTTAGTTTAACGTTTTCCGTTGCCTATTTGGGCTATACTGCTTTCGGTTCCCTCACTCATTTGTCTTGTGACCAAAACGTCCACATCTGTAACATTGTGGTTGATTGCGCTGCGTCTTCAAATGCCCTATCTTCCCACAACGACAATAGTTCTTTTCAGAAACAAAAATTAGTTTCCCATTGTGTATCTTCCCAGCAATTGTGTGGCAACAAGTAGTACTGCAACCAAATCCTCTGGATCCTTTGGACGTAGCAGACCCATCAATAAGCTAAACTTTGCCATTTTACAACCAAAGAAAGAGAAAAAAGTCTTCTGTGCTTACTGCATTGCGGTTACTGCTATGAAGTGTGAATGTCGTAGATGCAGGCCATTGCTTCCGAAGTCCAGATGTTGGAGTCGAACACTTCTGATGCCAAATTCTCTGATGACATCGTCAGAGTGCACACTTCTGGCGCCAATTTAGAGAGGGCTGACCTGAGACATTTCTGCGTGAAGTTCACAATGTTCAAATGTGTGTGAATTCCTGTGTGTAAGTCCCTAGACTTACACACTACTTGATCTAACTTAAACTAACTTATTCTAAGAACAACACACACACCCATGCCCGAGGGAGGACTCGAACCTCTGGTGGGAGGGGCTGCGCAATCCGTGACAGGGCGCCTACGACCGCACGGCCACTCCGCGCGGCTCTGTGTGAACTCAGTGTAGCTGTTGGGAACCTGTGAAACGTCAATGAAGCTAGTAAAACATTAACAGTTCAGTCATTTATTCACTATATTTACGAGCTTTCTTACTTTTACGCCAGCCTCAGCTGTTGCTCATTCAGCTGTGTGTTGGATTCTAGCTGACATCAATCGAGTCAGCTCAGTGGTTGCACTCCCAGGAGAAGATGTCAGCAACCTTGGATGTTACAGCAGGTTTACAGCTGGCAGGCATAGCCGTTGCCCAGAAAGAAGTGATTCTTGCACTTGCTGCTGGAGCGTCCTCGTTCCAACGCTGAACGCTATGATAACTTTTAATGAACTATCTGTGATGTACCTGGTGTTGGTAATCATATGGTCAGTTTATCTCCTTCCTATGCCTAGTAGGTTTCAGCAATTGGAGGCATCTGAGAGTTGAACAGTAACATGGACCCCAAGAGACCCTGTCACCGGCTTCTGCATTGAAGTTCAATGCTGGCAGCACCCTGCAATGGTGGTGTTGTCAGAGGACATTCAGTTCTCCCATCAATAGATGGTAGGCAACGAGCAGCATGAAGTTTATCAGGTCAAGGCCATCATGTCAGGTACATCTTTGGCTATGTCATAGATTGTGCTGGAGAATCTAGAACATATATTCCCTACAGTATCATAATCGTGAAATTGAATACCAGTACTTTCAATGCCATTGATCCTAGTGATCAACTCGTGATGAGAAATGGAGAGCTGAGTTATTCCGTGCCATAACAACAAGATATGATAATCCCTACTGAAATAGGACTGGTGTTTTCTTTGGTGTCAGCAGGTAAGGCTGAGGCGCAGCTGATGTCACCAGCAGTGCAGCGACCGTGACTCATTGTGGAAGCTCTGTGGCTGGGTCATTGTGCGCTAGGGCTCAGCTGTTCCATGACATTGGAGGGTCTGCATCTCACGTCTCAGGGCAGGCTGTCCTGACATGAGGTCCAACTATGGATTCTGTACAGCATTCTGGATAGTGTTACCTATTTAGAAGCATTGTGGCTGGCGCACTATGTACCAGGGCTTGGATGGCTACGTGGTGACGGCGGCTCCGCATCTCATGTCTCAGGGCAGGCTGCCCTGATGTGAGACTGAACTGTGGATGGCACCCCCGGTTTCACAGCCTCGTGGTGGTAGTGCTGTGACACTAACCCAATATGATTTCAGTACAAAAGTGGCTAGGTATTTATACACTCACAGCTCTGTTTGCTTGAGCTTTACTATGTCTTGTGGCATGATACTAAACACTTCTGCAGTTTGTGGTGTGGGAAGGATTCTGCCTCCTTCCACTTAAGTGCTGCTGTGTCAACTATCTCCACACCTCTCCTGGTTTGCTCGCCTTGCAACATGCGGTGACGGTATTGTGTTTTGTGGCTGGCTCTGCTGTAATCTACTTCCTACTTTGAATGTTTCTGACGGAATATGGTCATTGTGGTACACGACATTTACCGAAACGTAGCTATGAAATTGTTTGTAGGCAGGAGTGATATGGTCGAAATAGTATACATGACAAATGTGTCACACACAAGCACTTACCGCCAGTTCCAGTCAGTATGAGCTGGGCTGGGTTGGGTTGGGTTTTTTTGTGGGAGGAGACCAGACAACGAGGTGATCGGTCTCATCGGATTAGGGAAGGACGGGGAAGGAAGTCGGCTGTGCCTTTTCAAAGGAACCATCCCGGCATTTGCCTTGAGTGATTTAGGGAAATCACGGAAAACCTAAATCGGGATGGCCGGACACGGGATTGAACCGTCGCCCTCCCGCATGCGAGTCCAGTGCAGTGTGAGATTTCATACATAAGTCCTCGGGAAGTATGATCAGTATAGTCAAGAATGGGGAGTATAAGTGACTATGATTTTCTTTTTAAGCTGGAGAAGAAATACTTTGTTTATGTTCCTGTAATGAATGAAGTGATGCTGACACCTTACAGACTGCAACTGCGTGTTCAGTTCAGTCTAAGAGATGGTCCAAAATTATCCCCAAGTTCTATACAGAAGAAGGAAACGTTACTTCTGTGCTGTTTAGGCTTAAGGATGATAGAGAGATTCTTTGAACTGAGGGGTATTTTGTGAGCCCTAAGATTGCTTGCATTTTAGACGGGGTAAGTTTCAAACCTATGTTCTCTGCCCGCTCTGAAAAGCAAGAAAGTCAGCATTGACATGCTGAAAGGCTGTGTGCAGCTTTGTTGTACTTGGACTTAGGTATAACTGAAGGTCGTCAGCGTATAAATATTTGCAATGGGAGAAGTGGTCCACACATCATTAACGTACAATGAGAGACGTGGGCCCAGTACTGATTCTTGTGGACCCCTGATAGTACATTCCTCCATTGTGACCATTACAAACTTTTGACGGGATGTAAGATATGAGTGGAACCATTGTACAGCACCCGAAGGAAAATTTCCGCTTTTGAGTTTAGCAAGTAGAATATCAAAGACGACAGTGTCGAAAATTTTGCTGAAATCCAAAAAGTACATAATAGTAGCTTCTTGTTTGTCCATAGCTTCGTGAGTCACTTTGGTAAGAGCAGTCACCACGCTCTGGTTTTTTTGGAAACCAGACTAGCATACATCTAGAACGTTTTAAGTAATTTGTAAGCTGATCATGAACTATATATTCTAAACCTTAGATAATCCTGGTAGAAAGCAAAGGGCCTGTATAGGCAGAGGTTTCTTTTCAAGATTCCCTTTTGTGTAGAGGTTTTATGAGTCCCTACTACCAGGCTATTCATAAGACGCTGGAGTTCAGAGAATGGTTAAAGTGTTCATTATTTTGGGCAGTATTGGATCGTCGAGGAAATTAATTGCACTGTCATATTGTTGAGTCCATTATTTTGACCACTACTGGATCAACAAGGAAATTAATGCACTGCAGTATTGTTGTGTCCTGCAACTGCCGAAAGATTTCATGCAATTGACTGCCTGGCAATATGAAAGCTCATCAAATGCAGAAAAAAAATCATTTTGTATCAACTATAGATTCTTTAAGGGAATCGATGGTTTGGGCTCTTGTCGCTTGGTCAAGTGAAGAGATCAGCTTGGCGAAATACTCATTTAGATCCTCAATAGGAACGAGAGCTTCAGCTGTTGATTCAGGTTTGCCTTTTCCTGTATCTTGCAAATTTTGCCACAAGATGGAGATCCTGTGGAAGTCCTCTGTTAATGAGTGCGTGTACTTGTGTTTTGCATTTTGCACAGACTGACTAACTCGGTTGCGTAGTTAGTTGTAGATGACATGATTCGCAAAAGTCGGGTGCCGTTTCTATTTCCAGTGTGCTGCATCTCGGATACTCATAAGGTGTTTGAGTTGATTGGTGAGCTATGGCGCAGGTTTCCTCCTTACTCTTACAGTTTTTATAGGAGTGTGTTTACGGTACAAATTATTACTACACTTTTATTTTTTAAGTTTGTCTTTAGCACAACAACAGGTGTACAGTACTATAACCAAAACTTTTGTTACTTACCCATGATATAAAATGCCTGACAGACAGCAAAGTAAAATTAGAAACAAACTGAAAAATTTTTGCCTTAAGAACTCCTTCTGTTCCATAGAAGAATTTTTATTATTGTGCTTTGTAAAGGAGCTGGGTAGGAATTACTAATTCATATTTGAATTAATAAAAAAGAGCATGTACTCATATTTACAAATTAATTTCTTTTTTGAATGTAAAATGACTCATTCCACATCACTGCAATTATCTTTCAAATGAACCATGGGACATGAAACCAAGTTTCTTGTGAAATACGTGACTCTACTCTGAACTATAGATTTTGTGTACTGGCACAGTGGCAAGGGCACACGGAATATAAAGTTTCCCAGCTTTGTATCCATAATAGTTCATTGCATAACCGACAATAATGAGGCATTTGGTAAGACAATAGAAATTGCTCCTCTAGGTCTGTCAGGAAACCGGCATGATGCTGTGCTGTGGGCGCAGCTAGCAGCCAGTTAAATGCTGCGATATGGGCGTGGCTCCGCCCGGTCAGACAATGTGGCAAGGGTGCGCTTGATGAGGTGTCGCAACAAAGGGTGCGGTTGGTGGGTTGCGTGACGATGCAGCAAGAGGGCAGCTGGCATCTGGCGAGACGATGCAGCAAGAGCTCGGCTAGCATTTGGCGAGAGCGGAAGCGCCAGTGATGTCAGTGAAGATGGCGACGATATCAACAGGTTTTGGCAGAAGGTGAGAGGTGGCATTCAACCACTGGCAGTCTCAGGATGCGATAGTGCCTACAGGCCGGCAAGGTGCAATGTGGCTCTGACTAATGGGCCATGGGATATAGCCCCATAATTGGCCAGAATGGGGTGTGAGTTAGCTCTGATTGATGGGCCACAGAATGGACCTGGCATAATTTCCCAGAGTGGGACACATCTGCCTGCTGATGGTCGTGCCATGGAGTCCCACTATCAGTGGTGCATGCGCAACTTAGTGGAGAGCTAGACGGCCGGCCGCGGTTCTAGGCACTCAGTCCGGAGCCGCGCGACCGCTACGGTCGCAGGTTCGAATCCTGCCTCGGGCATGGCTGTGTGTGATGTCCTTAGGTTAGGTTGGTTTAAGTAGTTCTAAGTTCTAGGGGACTAATGACCACAGATGTTAAGTTCCATAGTGCTCAGAGCCATTTGAACCATTTTTGGAGAGCTAGACAACCTGCAGGGCAGGAGTGTAATGTTGGTGCTTGTGCTGGCCAGGAGATGTGGTCTGGTATAATACACTTCCTCCCTAGGAGAAGAAGACAGAAAAATCTCAGCCAAATGTGAAAGAGGCAAAAAGGGGAGAGGAGACATATGGAGGGTGAAGATGGGGCACTGGGCAGAGGGGACACTGTGACCACCAAAATGCGTGATAAGGAAGGATGCAGTGGGAGTGAAGGCTCGACCAACAGCGGCCACCTGAGATGTAATGGCGGTCCAGAATGTAAGCATATAGAGAAACGTGTGGAAATCAAAGGTAGGCCCGAGAGGGAGACTCAAAGTGGCAGAGAAGATGTCGCTGGGTGTGCAACATGTGGAGGAGCACGGCAAGTGGAAAAAAAATGGGAAAGACCATACCAAGAGGAAGACACCCAGTAGAGAGGCATGGGCAAAAACATACAGTGCACCTGGTAGGGTAGGTAACAGTTATGGGGCGTGGAAGGGCCGCAGATGTCATGGAAGAGCACAAGAAGGATGGAATGGGGTCTGGGGTGGTAGGGCATCAGTGGGTATTCTGCCCAACCTTGAAATGAACTTTGCTATCATATTACAGCTGACACAATTGGTATGCCATATTCAAGGTCACCCACGCCCCTCCCCTCCCTTTCCTTCTGCTATCTCCCTCCCTGTCTCCCTCCCCCACTTCATAAAACTGGCAGGAAGGTGGTGGAATTGGCTGTGAAAATGTTAAATTGATAGTAAAGTTGGCAATTTGGTATGAAATTGTTGAATTGGCTGTGAAAATTGGTAAATTAGCACGTGATTGTTAATCTGACAAACTGGCTGTAAAATTGGCAGGAAATTGGTAGAATAAATAAAAAAATGCAGGTATGTGTAAATAATTAGCTGCCTGATGTTAAGACAGTTAATTAAGTCAAACATCTCCATTTGGTCAATTGCATTTGTACTCTGTAGCGAAGGAATCAGCAGTGTTTGTATATAATACTTTGGCATTATAATTTAATGAACTCGTAGCATATTCTGCAAAATGGCTAACTTTAATGCTATTAGGACCCTGGTAAACGTCTTGCACTGCCTCCATAATTTCAGAACTATAATGTACTCTAGAAAGTATGGTTGAGAAAACAAACTGTTACTCCTTACCATAGAGTCAGTGCAGTTGTCAATGTGCTATGGAGATCAAATGCTGATGTACTTGCCTACTGTAAGCTCTCAGCACTTCTCAGTGCAAGACAGCCACCATGCGAGTATTGGGAATGTATTCGAATATATATATATTTCCCTACCCCCATGAACCATGGACCTTGCCGTTGGTGGGGAGGCTTGCGTGCCTCAGCGATACAGATGGCCGTACCGTAGGTGCAACCACAACGGAGGGGTACCTGTTGAAAGGCCAGACAAACGTGTGGTTCCTGAAGAGGGGCAGAAGCCTTTTCAGTAGTTGCAGGGGCAGCAGTCTGGATGATTGACTGATCTGGCCTTGCAACACTAACCAAAACGGCCTTGCTGTGCTGGTACTGCGAACGGCTGAAAGCAAGGGGAAACTACAGCCGTAATTTTTTCCGAGGGCACGCAGCTTTACTATATGGTTAAATGATGATGGCGTCCTTTTGGGTAAAATATTTCGGAGGTAAAATAGTCCCCCATTCGGATCTCCGGGCGGGGACTACTCAGGAGGACGTCGTTATCAAGAGAAAGAAAACTGGCGTTCTACGGATCGGAGCGTGGAATGTCAGATCACTTAATCGAGCAGGTAGGTCAGAAAATTTAAAAAGGGAAATGGATAGGTTTAAGTTTGATATAGTGGGAATTAGTGAAGTTCGGTGGCAGGAGGAACAAGACTTCTGGTCAGGTGAATACAGGGTTATAAATACAAAGTGAAGGAGGGGTAATGCAGGAGTTGGTTTAATAATGAATAAAAAAAATAGGAGTGCGGGTAAGCTACTACAAACAGCATAGTGAACGCATTATTGTGGCCAAGATAGACACGAAGTCCATGCCTACTACAGTAGTACAAGTTTATATGCCAACTGGGTCTGCAGATGATGAAGAAATTGATGAAATGTATGATGAGATAAAAGAAATTATTCAGGTAGTGAAGGGAGACGAAAATTTAATAGTCATGGGTGACTGGAATTCGAGAGTAGGAAAAGGGAGAGAAGGAAACATAGTGGGTGAATATGGATTGGGGGAGAGAAATGAAAGAGGAAGCCTTCTGGTAGAATTTTGCACAGAGCATAACTTAATCATATCTAACACTTGGCTCAAGAATCATAAAAGAAGGTTGTATACATGGAAGAATCCTGGAGATACTAGAAGGTATCAGATAGATTATATAATGGTAAGACAGAGATTTAGGAACCAGGTTTTAAACTGTAAGACATTTCCAGGGGCAGATGTGGACTCTGACCACAATCTATTGGTTATGAACTGTAGATTAAAACTGAAGAAACTGCAAAAAGGTGGGAATTTAAGGAGATGGGACCTGGATAAACTGACTAAACCAGAGGTTGTACAGAGTTTCAGGGAGAGGATAAGGGAACAATTGACAGGAATGGGGGAAATAAATACAGTAGAAGAAGAATGGGTAGCTCTGAGGGATGAAGTAGTGAAGGCGGCAGAGGACCAAGTAGGTAAAAAGAGAAGAACTAGTAGAAATCCTTGGGTAACAGAAGAAATATTAAATTTAATTGATGAAAGAAGAAAATACAAAAATGCAGTAAATGAAGCAGGCAAAAAGGAATACAAACGTCTCAAAAATGAGATGGACAGGAAGTGCAAAATTGCTAAGCAGGCATGGCTAAAGGACAAATGTAAGGGTGTAGAGGCTTATCTCACTAGGGGTAAGATAGATACTGCCTACAGGAAAATTAAAGAGACCTTTGGAGAAAAGAGAGCTACTTGTATGAATATCAAGAGCTCAGATGGAAACCCAGTTCTAAGCAAAGAAGGGAAAGCAGAAAGGTGGAAGGAGTATATAGAGCGTCTATAAAAGGGTGATGTACTTGAGGACAATATTATGGAAATGGAAGAGGATGTAGATGAAGATGAAATGGGAGACACGATACTGCGTGAAGAGTTTGACAGAGCACTGAAAGACCTAAGTCGAAACAAGGCCCCAGGAGTAGACAACATTCCATTGGAACTACTAACGGCCTTGGGAGAGCCAGTCCTGACAAAACTCTACCATCTGGTGAGCACGATGTATGAGACAGGTGAAATACCCTCAGAGTTCAAGAAGAATATAAGCAGGTGCTGACAGATGTGAAAATTAACGGACTATCAGTTTAATAAGTCACAGCTGCAAAATAATAACGCGAATTCTTTACAGACGAATGGAAAAACTGGTAGAAGACGACCTCGGGGAAGATCAGTTTGGATTCCGCAGAAATGTTGGAACACGTGAGGCAATACTGACCCTACGACTTATCTTAGAAAATAGATTAAGGAAAGGCAAACCTACGTTTCTAGCATTTGTAGACTTAGAGAAAGCTTTTAACAATGTTGACTGGAATACTCTCTTTCAAATTCTGAAGGTGGCAGGGGTAAAATATAGGGAGCGAAAGGCTATTTACAATTTGTACAGAAACTAGATGGCAGTTATAAGAGTCGAGGGGCATGAAAGGGAAGCAGCGGTTGGGAAGGGAGTGAGACAGGGTTGTACCCACTCCCCGATGTTATTCAATCTGTATATTGAGCAAGCAGTAAAGGAAACAAAAGAGAAATTCGGAGTAGGTATTAAAATCCATGGAGAAGAAAAAAAAAACGTTGAGATTCGCCGATGACATTGTAATTCTGTCAGAGACAGCAAAGGACTTGGAAGAGCAGCTGAACAGAATGGACAGTGTCTTGAAGGAGGATATAATATGAACATCAACAAAAGCAAAACGAGGATAATGGAATGTAGTCGAATTAAGTTGGGTGATGCTGAGGGAATTATATTAGGAAATGAGACACTTAAAGTAGTAAAGGAGTTTTGCTATTTAGGGAGCAAAATAACTGATGATGGTCGAATTAGAGAGGATATAAAATGTAGACTGGTAATGGCAAGGAAAGTGTTTCTGAAGAAGAGAAATTTGTTAACATCGAGTATAGATTTAAGCGTCAGGAAGTCGTTTCTGAAAGTATTTGTATGGAGTGTAGCCATGTATGGAAGTGAAACATGGACGATAACTAGTTTGGACAAGAAGAGAATTGAAGCTTTCGAAATGTGGTGCTACAGAAGAATGCTGAAGATTAGATGGGTAGATCACATAACTAATGAGGAGGTATTGAATAGAATTGGGGAGAAGAGAAGTTTGTGGCACAACTTGACGAGAAGAAGGGATCGGTTGGTAGGACATGTTCTGAGGCATCAAGGGATCACAAATTTAGCATTGGAGGGCAGCGTGGAGGGTAAAAATCGTAGGAGAGAAAGAGATGAATACACTAAGCAGATTCAGAAGGATGTAGGATGCAGTAAGTACTGGGAGATGAAGAAGCTTGCACAGGATAGAGTAGCATGGAGAGCTGCATCAAACCAGTCTTAGGACTGAAGACGACAACAACAACATACACTCCTGGAAATGGAAAAAAGAACACATTGACACCGGTGTGTCAGACCCACCATACTTGCTCCGGACACTGCGAGAGGGCTGTACAAGCAATGATCACACGCACGGCACAGCGGACACACCAGGAACCGCGGTGTTGGCCGTCGAATGGCGCTAGCTGCGCAGCATTTGTGCACCGCCGCCGTCAGTGTCAGCCAGTTTGCCGTGGCATACGGAGCTCCATCGCAGTCTTTAACACTGGTAGCATGCCGCGACAGCGTGGACGTGAACCGTATGTGCAGTTGACGGACTTTGAGCGAGGGCGTATAGTGGGCATGCGGGAGGCCGGGTGGACGTACCGCCGAATTGCTCAACACGTGGGGCGTGAGGTCTCCACAGTACATCGATGTTGTCGCCAGTGGTCGGCGGAAGGTGCACGTGCCCGTCGACCTGGGACCGGACCGCAGCGACGCACGGATGCACGCCAAGACCGTAGGATCCTACGCAGTGCCGTAGGAGACCGCACCGCCACTTCCCAGCAAATTAGGGACACTGTTGCTCCTGGGGTATCGGCGAGGACCATTCGCAACCGTCTCCATGAAGCTGGGCTACGGTCCCGAGCACCGTTAGGCCGTCTTCCGCTCACGCCCCAACATCGTGCAGCCCGCGTCCAGTGGTGTCGCGACAGGCGTGAATGGAGGGACGAATGGAGACGTGTCGGCTTCAGCGATGAGAGTCGCTTCTGCCTTGGTGCCAATTATGGTCGTATGCGTGTTTGGCGCCGTGCAGGTGAGCGCCACAATCAGGACTGCATACGACCGAGGCACACAGGGCCAACACCCGGCATCATGGTGTGGGGAGCGATCTCCTACACTGGCCGTACACCACTGGTGATCGTCGAGGGGACACTGAATAGTGCACGGTACATCCAAACCGTCATCGAACCCATCGTTCTACCATTCCTAGACCGGCAAGGGAACTTGCTGTTCCAACAGGACAATGCACGTCCGCATGTATCCCGTGCCACCCAACGTGCTCTAGAAGGTGTAAGTCAACTACCCTGGCCAGCAAGATCTCCGGATCTGTCCCCCATTGAGCATGTTTGGGACTGGATGAAGCGTCGTCTCACGCGGTCTGCACGTCCAGCACGAACGCTGGTCCAACTGAGGCGCCAGGTGGAAATGGCATGGCAAGCCGTTCCACAGGACTACATCCAGCATCTCTACGATCGTCTCCATGGGAGAATAGCAGCCTGCATTGCTGCGAAAGGTGGATATACACTGTACTAGTGCCGACATTGTGCATGCTCTGTTGCCTGTGTCTATGTGCCTGTGGTTCTGTCAGTGTGATCATGTGATGTATCTGACCCCAGGAATGTGTCAATAAAGTTTCCCCTTCCTGGGACAATGAATTCACGGTGTTCTTATTTAAATTTCCAGGAGTGTATATATATTGAGCCGTGGCACGGCTCTCGGACACAAGACGCTATCGATGACTCCTCTGGTTGAGGTTGGCACTATGTGCGATCGCGAGCGCCTCCTGTCGGAGCGGGTCCTAACGGGGAGTGAGTACGAGTAGGAGGAGTCTGGAGCGGACATTGCGGCCGCACTCTGAGGCGACAAGAGAAGAGTTGTTGTGCACGGCCGAGAAGGGAGCGTTGACCAAGGCGGCAGTCAGCATCGCTTTCCGGGGGGGAGAGAGTTGCGGCAGTCCAGCGAGCAGACACCAGCTCCGGGAGCAGTGCTCCGGTTGTGGACGTGACGTGGGTCGTATTTTGGCGCAGTATAGTTTGCTTGGTACGCATCTGCTGCTCCCTTTATGCCCACGTGCGTTGTTCTGTCCGTATGTACATTGAAAAGGTTACGCTCCGGCTGGAACAGTGGCTTGTGTTTTACGTTCATGCACCCTGACTCATTTGTTTTGCTGCAGGCAGCAATAATTTCAGAGATTTTTTTTTCGTCGCTATTATCGTAGCCCGGTGGTGCCTAGTATCCGAGAACAAGACAGCTAATGTGTGACCTGTTTTGGGTTTTGGAGTCCTGTTTGGGCAACCTAGTTATCATGCACACAAATGTATTGCTGCCGTGTGAGGTTAGCCCTAATCTTGTGAAAATGAGCTTTCAGTGACTGGCTCGTCTGAAAATTAATTAATTTAACCATTGTGGTGTGTTTTTTGCTTTCAATGGTGAATTTCTTGTCATTCATTTGTGTATGTTTCACCGTTAATGATAACTGTAAGATAGCAAGGTCTTGAAGGGCTTGCGTATCGTAACTGCATTTTGGCTACTGTTTAATTTGATTTCTTGTTTATCGGCCTGGTGAAAACTTATGCCAAGTTTACTATTTTCCGCCTGTGGTCCGGAAGTTGGTTTGAAGGTAAATCTGTGGGTAAATCTTTACTGGACCTAACTGTTAACTGATCTTGCGTTGAAGTAATGCCATCATTAAATCGTTTCTTATGTGCTATAAATTGTATTACCATAGACAAGGAGACAGGGCACATTCTGTGGTCGTGGGGTAGGCACGGTTGCTGCTTTGCGCGTGGCGTCTTGTCGCCTGCTATCATTTCCCGCGTTAGTACGGGCGGCGTGAGATTTGTTTGCTCGCGGTTGTACGGCCGCTAGTCAGCTGTGCCTGCTCCCGTTTAAGGGTGTGCCGTGTTAAAATTGCTACACGAAGAAGACGACGTGCTACAGACGCGAAATTTAACCGACAGGAAGAAGATGCTGTGATATGCAAATGATTAGCTTTTCAGAGCATTCACACAAGGTTGGCGCCGGTGGCGACACCTACAACGTGCTTACATGAGGAAAGTTTCCAACCGATTTCTCACACACAAACAGCAGTTGACCGGCGTTGCCTGGTAAAACGTTGTTGCGATGCCTCGTGTAAGGAGGAGAAATGCGTACCATCACGTTTGTGACTTTGATAAAGGTCGGATTGTAGCCTATCACGATTGCGGTTTATCGTATCGCGACATTGCTGCTCGCGTTGGTCGAGATCCAATGACTGTTAGCAGAATATGGAATCGGTGGGTTCAGGAGGGTAATACGAAACGCCGTGCTGGATCCCAATGGCCTCGTATCAGTAGCAGTCGAGATGACAGGCATCTTATCCGCATGGCTGTAACGGATCGTGAAGCCACGTCTCGATCCCTGAGTCAACAGATGGGGACGTTTGCAAGACAACAACCATCTGCACGAACAGTTCGACGACGTTTGCAGCAGCATGGACTATCAGCTCGGAGACCATGGCTACGGTTACCCTTGACGCTGCATCACAGACAAGAGCGCCTGGTATGGTGTTCTCAACGACAAACCTGGGAGCACGAATGGCAAAACGTGATTTTTTCGGATGAATCCAGGTTCTGTTTACAGCAACATGATGGTCGCATTCGTGTTTGGCGACATCGCGGTGAACGCACATTGGAAGCGTGTGTTCGTCATCGCCATACTGACGTATCACCCGGCGTGACGGTATGGGGTGCCATTGGTTACACGTCTCGGTCACCTTGCATGGGGGCTTAATTATTTTTAAATGAAAATATTTTTAATAGCTGTATGTCCGGTTACGAAGTCTCGTAACCAGTTGGCCCTGAGTAGTATTAGTACGCAATCTGACTGCTGAGAATAACAATAAAGAATGAAAGGAAATTTGCGTTAACACAATTGATTAATTAAGTCCCCAGCAACTATAAAAGCTACGAAACAACAAAGCACAAGAGTACCTGTTCTGTGTGTGGAAGTGTGATTCATCGCACACATGTGGCACGATTCTTCCTTAATACGACAAGATATTTTAAACAGCATTTACAATGAAGTAATGAAAAAACCAGAACTACTATAATTGCATATAGAAACCAGAATTACAGTCTAATAATGAACACCAGCCAGATGCTTTGTTGACTGAACCTGTGACCTAGAGGCATTGTTATTTAGGAAATTTGAAATAAAATATTTTTTGTTACCTTCATATATATTGACGAAAAATTCACTGTGATCATTGCAACATCCCCAATCAAACAACATCTGCTGTCTCACCCAACAGAACAACTGCATACGAAATGGCCTCAACTAGTACAGCTATCGACATTCTCTCAACAAGTACTGCCCACGGCAACCTCTGAACTACTACTGCCCACGGCAACTTCTCAACTACTTCTGCCCCAGTGGAGGCGGCGGAAAAATACTCTTTGGCGCAATCTCTGGCGCTGTGACTCAGTGTAACCACCTTTCATATGCCCCTCCTCCACGGGCTAGAATTTGATGGTATTTTTGCCAGCATTGGTGGTGAAAATACCACCAAATTCGTCAAAAAAAAAATACATACAAAAATAAAAGATAATACTAATAAGTAAATATCACATAACTAAATAAATTTTGGCTTTGCACTGACCCTTCAATAACCTAATATACAGTGTGATTCAAAAAGAATACCACAACTTTAAAAATGTGTATTTAATGAAAGAAACATAATATAACCTTCTGTTATACATCGTTACAAAGAGTATTTAAGAAGGTTTTTTTTCACTCAAAAACAAGTTCAGAGATGTTCAATATGGCCCCCTCCAGACACTCGAGCAATATCAACCCGATACTCCAACTCGTTCCACACTCTCTGTAGCATATCAGGCGTAACAGTTAGGATAGCTGCTGTTATTTCTCGTTTCAAATCATCAATGGTGGCTGTGAGAGGTAGCCGAAACACCATATCCTTAACATACCCCCATAAGAAAAAATCGCAGGGGGTAAGATCAGGGCCAGTGATGAAGTGCTCTGTCACGGGCTGCCTGGCGGCCGATCCATCGCCTCGGGTAGTTGACGTTCAGGTAGTTACGGACAGATAAGTGCCAATGTGGTGGCGCTCCATCCTGCTGAAATATGAATTGTTGTGCTTCTTGTTCGAGCTGAGGGAACAGCCAATTCTCTAACATCTCCAGATACTGTAGTCCAGTTACAGTAGCACCTTCGAAGAAAAAGGGACCAAAAACTTTATTGGCTGAAATGGCACAGAAAACTTTCACCTTAGGCGAGTCACGTTCATACTGAGTTGTTTCCCGCGGATTCTCAGTGCCCCATATACAGACATTGTGATGTTTGACTTTCCCGTTAGTGTGGAAAGTTGCTTCATCACTAAACACAATCTTTGAAACGAAAGATTCATCTGTTTCCATTTGAGCCTAGTCAACAGCGCCTCAAGCGAACAAATGTACAACTAAATGAAACTTTATAGCTCCCTTAATTCGCCGACAGATAGTGCTTAGCTCTGCCTTTTGTCGTTGCAGAGTTTTAAATTCCTAAAGTTGTGGTATTCTTTTTGAATCACCCTGTATAAAATACAGTAAGGAATACAAATGCTTGCACACATGTGATTTTACATAACAGTTTACACAAGTATCATTCAATCAATGGCACCAGCAATGACGAATAGGTGTAGGTAAGAGTCTCATAAATACACAAAAAATCACTTTATACAAATATTCACATAAAATCTTTTCAATGGTTCAATAAACAAGTAGCACTCCTCAGAGTAGTTGACAGTTCCAACAGTAGCACCCAGCAATGGTCAACAGGCGCAAATAGCAGTCTCATAACATTTCATCAGCAGTATTTAAACAGTTCCAACAGTGGCACCCAGAAATGGCGAGTAGGTGCAGACGCCGACAAGTGATCGTTTCAGTAGAAGCAGTTCCATCAGTGGCACCCAGCAATGTTGAACAGGTGCAGACAGCAACAAGTGACATCATTTCAGTAGAAGCAGTTCCATCAGTGGCACCCAGCAATGTTGAACAGATGCAGACAGCAACAAGTGACATTATTTCAGTAGAAGCAGTCCCATCAGTGGCACCCAGCAATGTTGAGCAGGTGCAGGTAACAGTCCATAATATTCACTATCACTAATCAGACAGTTCACCAGAGTTTATCAGCAGAAATTAAACATTTCCAAGTGGCACCCATCATGTTGAACAAGTGCAGGTAACAGTCCATAATATTCACTATCACTAATCAGACAGTTCATCAGAGTCTACCAGCAGAAATTAAACATCTCCAAGTGGCACCCATCAATGATGATAAGTGCAAGCACGAACAACAGTTCGGATGCACACACAAATGCTTTTACAAAATCATTATCAATGCTCTTACACTAAACATACAAATTATAACAAACACACAAATGATATCAGATAATTGTCATATTAACCATTACAAATACACAAATATCAGTAAACCTATAATATTTATGGGTGTCAGTGCAAGCCACAACAAACAAGTAAAATAATATTTAGGAGGTAGGTCGGTACCAATTATTTGGGATTAGGAAAGGAAAACACACAAAACACACTCACTCATCTTTCTAATTGAATAGTGTTAACTGTGTAAATGCAATTCTGTCAAAAATTTGATGTTCAACATGTGTATCAAGCAGTAGTGGCAGCAGTGTATAACAGTCAATATTTGTTAGTCAACGTCATAGTCATCATGTCAAGACCAATGTTTGCCAAGCCAAATCAAATGTACAGTTGCTGAACAACTGTCAGTGTGCCAAGATATGCAAATACTTCCTCTCTCTCAAAAAAAAAGTATATACTGCTTATTGATTTAATAAAGTGTGTGTGTAGACAATCTTCCTTCCACTTGAGTGTTCTAGTCTGCCATCTTCATCCTCCTTGTTCCATATAGACCAACAACAAAAAATGCTCCTCACTTACTTTACCTCTTATCCACCAAAACTCCAATAATCATCAGCATAACATAATCTTAATACTTCAATAATACCTATTACGTCGACACATATAAATCTTATCATCAATATCATTTACCTTACCTCTTGTCCACCAAAACTCCAATAATCATCAACTTCACACAATCTCAATAGCTCAATTATACCTCTTCAATACGTCGATACATATAAACCTTATCGCCAATATCATTTCACTTCCATAACAACTCTTTCCTCTAGGCAGTCTCCTCGAACAAGTACAGATAGAATCCTAGTGCAAACTTCAATTCATCATCCCATGCAATCCGAAGACACAATGTCGACACACAACCTCTGTGTAATCCATCTGACCCAAATCTTCTACTCATTATGAATTATAAAATACATTTTGGTTACCTTGTCCATCATTAAATAAAAGAAATGCATACATGACCTCTAACAGCCTTTAGTTTGAATAAGTTTCAGTAAGTGAGTACAAGTACGGAGTGTGAATGATGGTAATATTTCACAGTGTGTACACCACTTCAAGAATCACGGCAAAACAGAAGCAAATATGTGGAGTATTTCTTGTGTCAAGTGTCACTTGCTATTTCAATTTCTCACGAAGAATGCAGTGTAATAACTGTCAATGGTCTAAACCTAGTGTTGCTATGTCATGTCGTTAGCTTCCTTCCTATTAGCATAAATTTATACAGCTTGCATAAAACCTCCAGCTCATGTGACTTCAATGAAGTTTCTTGTACCAATGTAGTTCGTAGGATTATAGCAGTTCATTTTCTTATCTTAAAATATAAGGCACTGAGCGTAAGCAAAACATGCAATAGCGAGTAAATATACCAGTAGAGAACAGAATGCTAACAAGTGGATGTAGCACAATCCCTATAACGAGGCTCTGCCAAGCGAACAATCTATAATTAATACCATAGTGTGACCTAAACTCCATGTTCGTACACCGTATATCAGCATTTCTATATACCAAATTAAACAGTAGTTATGACAACAAAACAGAAATGTGTAAATATGCAATCCATACGCAAAGCAGCAAATATATACCTTACATAATAAACAGGTCATTAGCATCATATCAGCATAAGCAAATAAATGTTCATATGTTATCTTAATAAGTAAACATGAAGGCGCAAGCAGATAAATCACAAAGTATAACTTACATACATAACCATATCAGCACAACTAATCAGGTGACAATTATAATTTAAATAAATAAGCACAGCAGGCACATAATAAAAAAAATGTGACATCAGTGAAGAAGCAGTGCAGCCAAGCGATGCATAATATACATAAGTGACAACCCTGTTCATTAATCAATCATTGTCAAAATCAGTTGACACAAAGTATAAATCACGTAATCGCGAGCAGCAATTTACGTCTAAAGTACGTACCTAAGTGGAAATATGTTACCTGAAAAATAAACTCAATTAATAGTTACCTTTTTAGTTTATTACTTTCTTCTTCGAAATTACATTCTTCCTGAAATTTTCTCGATAGGAAGTCCTCTTAACGTCGGACACACACAGAATTTACCTGAAGTTCTTAAATATTTTACACAACTGTATCCTGAAAAAAAACTGAACGTTAATAATATAATTTATCAAGTCACTATAGCTTTATACTGAATTTAATCAGAGAAATTAGACTGTGTATTTGTTTACGGCTGTCAGTGCATTCGCACTGAGCGCTCGATCAGCTGTAGGTGCGCGTGACGTAGGAAGTAATTGCTTGCGGTCAACGACTGCCTTGTGCGGCGCGCAGACTTGGCTGTTGCTTTGTGCCGCCGCCAGAACACGGCGCGGTATCCTTGTATTCTCTGCGTGTTTACGTATAACTGTTAGTTTCTCAAAAGTATGTCATTCCACAAAAATTTTAACGTTCGATATATGATGTATTCCCTTAGAGCGCCGAGATTTAAGAGTTTCTACTTCGACAGTGTTATCATGAATAATTTTGCGAACTCTATATGGACGGTTATAAAGCAGAAAAATTTGCGACACAAGCCTTTTCCTTTGTGAGACAAACGATGAGACTTAATTAACACCTGTTGACCAACTGACAAGGTTGTTAAACGACCAGGACGTTTATCTGATTTCTCCCTTCTAGCAGCCGCAGATGCAATATTTTGTAGAGCCAAGTTGAAAACTTCAGAATGCCGCAGTTTCCGTGAAGGCGGAAAAGGAACGATTACAGAAATGCGATTTGTCGGTGCTTTATTTTTTAATATCAATATAGGCGGTAAAGAAGTTGAATCATTAGGGAGTTCATTCAGAATGTTTTGAAAAATATGAAGATACTTATCCCACGTTCTGTGATTCTGATGACAATAAAGTCGACACAATATATTGATTTCCTTCATCCATCTCTCTGAAGCGTTAGATTGAGGGTGAAAAAGTGAAATGAAAATTGTTTTAATCTTACGACGCCGTAGAGTATGAAGCCAAATTTTAGAGCGAAACTGTGATCCATTATCTGATATAACTTTATCAACATGACCCACTTCTTTAAGAAAATGTTTGATGAAAGCATTAGATACTGAACGAGCTGTTGCTTTGCGTAAAGGTGTAAAACACACATATTTTGATGTCAATTCCACTGCTACCAAAATGTACGCAAAATCTTTAGTAGAACGAATCACTGAACCGAACAAATCGACTGCAGCCATCGCCTTTAATTTCGCTGGAATGATAGGAAAGAACGGTGCTCTGTGAGAAATAGTTGGCGGCTTAGCCTTTTTACGTAATTTGCATTTGGCAAGAACAGATCGAATACGTTTTTCCATATTACTGAAGTAGCAATTTTCTCGTAATTTATGAAAGCATTTTCTCGGGCCAAAGTGTGCATAACTGAAATGTGTATATCAAATCAATTTATTAACCCACTCATCAGGAATGCAAACTAACCAAACAGAGTTGTCGACCGATTTTAGTTCAAAAAGAATATCATTGCGAACTAAATAATACTGTCTAATCGCTACGCTTTCCTTTCTCCTCCACTTCTCCTTAATGTCCTTCCAGATTGGATCCTTATTTTGCTCCTTAACGATGTCCTGGAGCGAAGACGAAATAAAATTTTCAAACGCAACACCTTGAATATACATCAAACAATAATTGTTTTCTTTGCAGTCCTCCTCAGCACTTTGTTTCAAACCCATAGGTGCACGTGATAAAGCATCAGCAATAATATTTGAAGAACCCTGTATGTAAACAATACTAAAATCAAATTCCTGTAGATACAGCGCCAATCGTGACAGTCTTCCATGTGTTAATTTTGTTGACATAAGAAATTCCAGAGCTCGATGATCGGTGTAAACCTTAGTATGTCTGCCATACAAAAATATGCGAAATTTTGTGAAAGCCCAAACAACAGCCAAGGCTTCAAGTTCCGTAATCGAATAATTCTTTTCTGACTTAGAGAGAACATGACTTCCAAATACAATAGTTTTCTGTACTACAACGCCGTTTTCTTCTATCTCTTGAAATAAATGTGCACCTAGGCCTTTGTATGATGATTCCGTCACCAAACAAAAATCTTTAGATAAATCCGGATGTGAAAGAAGTGGAGCAGCAACTAAAGCATCACGAAGTTGTTCAAATTCTGATTGAGCTTCCTCATCCCAACACCAATTAGAATTCTTTCCAGATAGTTCACATAAACGAGGTGTGGCCAAATTGTCCAATCTAACAAAGCGTCTAAGAAAATTACAGACACCAAGGAAACTACTAACATCACGTTTTGTAGTAGGAACAGCATAATTACGAATAGCGTCTAGCTTCTCTGGATCAGGAAGAATACCTTCTGTAGAAATAATATGACCCAGAAATTTCACCTGAGAACGACCAAATTCAGATTTTTCCAAGTTCACTGTAATGCCAACTCTTGCAAAAATACGTAATAATGAATCCAAAATTTTGTTATGCTCACTCCAAGAACGTTTAGCAATAAGAATATCGTCAACATATGAAGTAATATTGTCACGAAGATAAACAGGTAAAATTTCGTTTAAACTACGAATGAATGCTGCAGAAGATATAGTAAGTCCAAACGGTATTTCCCGAAATTGATAACAGTTACCAAAGGCTAAAAAGGCAGTGTATTTTCTACAATCAGGGTGGAGTTCTATTTGCCAAAAACTTGTGCGCAAATCAATTGTGGATAAAACTTTAATTCCATGGAAATGTTGAATAAGTACATCTAAATTTTGTGGACGGTCAGTTTCAGGAAAGATGATATTATTTATCTGTCTGGAATCCAGAACCAAACGGACTGACCCATCCTTTTTAAGAACGACGTGTAATGGGCTGGTATAAGGAGTGACTGCTGGCTCAATAATGCCTTGATGTAACATGTATTGAAGTTCACTCTTAACCTTGTCTCTGTAAGCCAAAGGAATAGAGTACGTTTTCCCCCGAAATGGTGTGTGTTCTTTTACTTTAAATAAATATTGTAAGCCTTGTATAGTTCCTGTGTGATGACTAAATACTGTAGCATATGAATGAAAATTTGGTGCAATTCTTCTCTTGCAACGTCATCTGGCACTTCAGCTTTCTTAACCTTTCCATTAATTAATTCTTCACTATTAATTATATCATCCATCGCGTCTCTGTATCTGTTGTCGTTGTCATGAATGAACACATTGTCGTCATAATGCTCAGCGTAAACATCAGAAGTAAGAAACCTTAAACATTTTGTGTCTGATTCAGATTTCATTAAACACTCGAAAAATTTCAAACATCTCGGCATTCCGGCAACAGTCAAGTTCACACTTCCTTCTTTAAAGCTTAAAATTGCCTTATGTGTGTTAAGAAACTCCATACCTAATATAATTTGTGTTCTGAGTAATGGAACAATAATAAAATTAGCAGAAAATTCATATCCTTGACAAATGAAATTTAAGTTTGTCTGTTGTTTGACTTCCACACATTTTTCCAGAAATAGCTCCTCGAATTGTAGTTTTAGAAACAGGTAACACAGGACAAGCAATAGTTCTTACACATATACGAAAAACTGATTCACTAATAACATTCAATGGGCTCCCAGAATCTAAAACCGCAGTGAACTTATTCTTACCCACACATACGAGGGCAGTTCAATAAGTAATGCAACACATTTTTTTTCTCGGCCAATTTTGGTTGAAAAAACCGGAAATTTCTTGTGGAATATTTTCAAACATTCCCGCTTCGTCTCGTATAGTTTCATTGACTTCCGACAGGTGGCAGCGCTGTACAGAGCTGTTAAAATGGCGTCTGTAACGGATGTGCGTTGCAAACAACGGGCAGTGATCGAGTTTCTTTTGGCGGAAAACCAGGGCATCTCAGATATTGATAGGCGCTTGCAGAATGTCTACGGTGATCTGGCAGTGGACAAAAGCACGGTGAGTCGTTGGGCAAAGCGTGTGTCATCATAGCCGCAAGGTCAAGCAAGACTGTCTGATCTCCCGCGTGCGGGCCGGCCGTGCACAGCTGTGACTCCTGCAATGGCGGAGCGTGCGAACACACTCGTTCGAGATGATCGACGGATCACCATCAAACAACTCAGTGCTCAACTTGACATCTCTGTTGGTAGTGCTGTCACAATTGTTCACCAGTTGGGATATTCAAAGGTTTGTTCCCGCTGGGTCCCTCGTTGTCTAATCGAACACCATAGAGAGCAAAGGAGAACCATCTGTGCGGAATTGCTTGCTCGTCATGTGGCTGAGAGTGACAATTTCTTGTCAAAGATTGTTACAGGCGATGAAACATTGGTTCATCGCTTCGAACCTGAAACAAAACGGCAATCAATGAAGTGGCGCCACACCCACTCCCCTCCCAAGAAAAAGTTTAAAGCCATACCCTCAGCCGGTAAAGTCATGGTTACAGTCTTCTGGGACGCTGAAGGGGTTATTCTGTTCGATGTCCTTCCCCATGGTCAAACGATCAACTCTGAAGTGTATTGTGCTACTCTTCAGAAATTGAAGAAACGACTTCAGCGTGTTCGTAGGCACAAAAATCTGAACGAACTCTCCTTCTTCATGACAACGCAAGACCTCACACAAGTCTTCGCACCCAAGAGGAGCTCACAAAACTTCAGTGGACTGTTCTTCCTCATGCACCCTACAGCCCCGATCTCGCACCGTCGGATATCCATATGTTTGGCCCAATGAAGGACGCAGTCCGTGGGAGGCACTACGCAGATGATGAAGTTATTAATGCAGTACGACGTTGGCTCGACGACCAGTGGAATGGTACCGTGCAGGCATACAGGCCCTCATTTCAAGGTGGCGAAAGGCTGTAGCATTGAATGGAGATTACGTTGAAAAATAGTGTTGTGTAGCTAAAAGATTGGGGAATAACCTGGTGTATTTCAATGCTGAATAAAACAACCCCTGTTTCAGAAAAAAAATGTGTTGCATTACTTATTGAACTGCCCTCGTACTTCAATAACAGGATGTAAAAATGCGTCTACATTATTTTCCTTTTCGTCTAGCAAATTGTCTCTCATGTCTTCCAGGCGTACGTAGTGTAAAGTCGTAGTGTCATTACTTTCTGAACCGTGTATATTGCTGCCAGAAGCCGAAGCTACAAGTCATTGTCGATTGTTTGCGTCACGTCTTTGATTATTCGCGTCATTTCGCGGATCAATTTCTGCGATTTGCACTTGTCTCTCTGAATTTCTGTCACGCAGAGGATGCCAATTAGGTCTCTCTTGTCTGTTACTTGTAAATTCTTGGTTGTGTCTGTTATTAAAAAAATGGAAATGCTGTGTGGCTAGGGCCTCCCGTCGGGTAGACCGTTCGCCTGGTGCAAGTCTTTCGAGTTGACGCCACTTCGGCGACTTGCGTGTCGCTGGGGATGAAATGATGATGAAAGACACACAACACCCAGTCATCACGAGGCAGAGAAAAATCCCTGGCCCCGCCGGGAACCGAACCCGGGACCCCGTGCGCGGGAAGCAATAACGCTACCGCAAGACCACGGGCTGCGGACTGTTATTAAAATTTCTATTTTCCTGGCTATCTGCATGACTACTTCTTGTGTAATTTCGACTGTCACTTCTGAAATTACTGTTAGATCTACTACCCTGATTATTTCTGTAGTAAGAATTTCTATTATTGTATGAATAATTTCTGTCTTGATGATACCGATTACTGTTTCCGTATGATTGATCATTCCGGTAGGAATTTCCGTTATTATAATTGTCTGTGTAATTTCTGTTAGACCGTCTGTTATTGTCATAAGGCTGGAATCTACACTCCTGGAAATGGAAAAAAGAACACATTGACACCGGTGTGTCAGACTCACCATACTTGCTCCGGACACTGCGAGAGGGCTGTACAAGCAATGATCACACGCACGGCACAGCGGACACACCAGGAACCGCGGTGTTGGCCGTCGAATGGCGCTAGCTGCGCAGCATTTGTGCACCGCCGCCGTCAGTGTCAGCCAGTTTGCCGTGGCATACGGAGCTCCATCGCAGTCTTTAACACTGGTAGCATGCCGCGACAGCGTGGACGTGAACCGTATGTGCAGTTGACGGACTTTGAGCGAGGGCGTATAGTGGGCATGCGGGAGGCCGGGTGGACGTACCGCCGAATTGCTCAACACGTGGGGCGTGAGGTCTCCACAGTACATCGATGTTGTCGCCAGTGGTCGGCGGAAGGTGCACGTGCCCGTCGACCTGGGACCGGACCGCAGCGACGCACGGATGCACGCCAAGACCGTAGGATCCTACGCAGTGCCATAGGGGACCGCACCGCCACTTCCCAGCAAATTAGGGACACTGTTGCTCCTGGGGTATCGGCGAGGACCATTCGCAACCGTCTCCATGAAGCTGGGCTACGGTCCCGTACACCGTTAGGCCGTCTTCCGCTCACGCCCCAACATCGTGCAGCCCGCCTCCAGTGGTGTCGCGACAGGCGTGAATGGAGGGACGAATGGAGACGTGTCGTCTTCAGCGATGAGAGTCGTTTCTGCCTTGGTGCCAATTATGGTCGTATGCGTGTTTGGCGCCGTGCAGGTGAGCGCCACAATCAGGACTGCATACGACTGAGGCACACAGGGCCAACACCCGGCATCATGGTGTGGGGAGCGATCTCCTACACTGGCCGTACACCACTGGTGATCGTCGAGGGGACACTGAATAGTGCACGGTACATCCAAACCGTCATCGAACCCATCGTTCTACCATTCCTAGACCGGCAAGGGAACTTGCTGTTCCAACAGGACAATGCACGTCCGCATGTATCCCGTGCCACCCAACGTGCTCTAGAAGATCTCCGGATCTGTCCCCCATTGAGCATGTTTGGGACTGGATGAAGCGTCGTCTCACGCGGTCTGCACGTCCAGCACGAACGCTGGTCCAACTGAGGCGCCAGGTGGAAATGGCATGGCAAGCTGTTCCACAGGACTACATCCAGCATCTCTACGATCGTCTCCATGGGAGAATAGCAGCCTGCATTGCTGCGAAAGGTGGATATACACTGTACTAGTGCCGACATTGTGCATGCTCTGTTGCCTGTGTCTATGTGCCTGTGGTTCTGTCAGTGTGATCATGTGATGTATCTGACCCCAGGAATGTGTCAATAAAGTTTCCCCTTCCTGGGACAATGAATTAACGGTGTTCTTATTTCAATTTCCAGGAGTGTATTGTCCCGTCTGTTTCGTCTGTCATTCTCAAAATTACCGCTATAACGTCCGTTCCGATCATTATCCCTTTTCTCTGAAAATCTATTGTGATTACCGTTACTGAAAAAATTACAAGAAGTCCCGTCGTCGTTGTCATACTCAAGTTCTTGTAGCAAAGACTTAAAAGTCTCAATGTCGTCTTTACATCTTCCGGCTAAAGCAATTTGTCTTATCGATTGTGGCAGCTTAGTTAAGCAAATGCGAATTAATTCAGTCGGGCTATAAGGGTTGGAAAGGAACTGATTCTTTCGAATCATGTCTTCAAAGTATTCTGCCGGCGTGCGGAACTCAGACTGTTTAAAATTACGCTGCATAATAAGACTATGTTTGACTCTGTCTTGCGTGTTTTCGGACCAATATGCCGATAGAAATGCATCATAAAAATCATTTAAATTATTACAATCTCTAATAAGTGCGCGCATCCGCGTCGCCGGTTCGTTTTCTAAATATCCACACATAAATTCCAGTTTGCGACTTACTGGCCAATTTGGTGGAAGTGCGTACATAAATTGATCTAACCATGCACATGGATGTATGTCATTCTTAGAATTGCGGAAGATCTTAAATTTCCGAACAGTTAAAAAGTGTTTATAGTCAAAGTTTTCGCCTCTTGGCGACAAAGACCTACTGCGTCTGTCCCAGTCCGAATGTCGATTATTGTCGAGTTCGCGCGCCTGGCGCTCTCTTGTTGCATCTCGTAAATGAAATAAATTATTTTCTTCAAAACCCGCTGCTACCTGTGATTCTAAATTTCTTCTACTGTCCTTTCCTACGATTTCGCTTTCAATTTGTTTGACCTGCTTTCGTAACGCCTCAAATTCCCTTTTAACGCGTTCATTAAATTTTCCCTAATTTTCAACATGTTTATTTATGTTCTGGTACTCTTCGGTTTCTGCAAATGGCAATGGAGCTGTATCATCTGAATCTCTGTCCCCATGTAAACTAAGATTTGTCAATTTATCTGAAATCTCCTCAACTCTTTCCGATAAGTCACCTATTTGTTCTTTCTGTTTATTTACGTCTTCCGTACGTGTCACGACTCTGGTTTTAGTATTGACACATTTAGTAGTTATCTGTTCATATTGTTGTGTTAGGTTATTTATTCTTTCATTTGGTACGGATCCCTCGATTCTTTCAAATACACTCCTGGAAATTGAAATAAGAACACCGTTAATTCATTGTCCCAGGAAGGGGGAACTTTATTGACACATTCCTGGGGTCAGATACATCACATGATCACACTGACAGAACCACAGGCACATAGACACAGGCAACAGAGCATGCACAATGTCGGCACTAGTACAGTGTATATCCACCTTTCGCAGCAATAGGCTGCTATTCTCCCATGGAGACGATCGTAGAGATGCTGGATATAGTCCTGTGGAACGGCTTGCCATGCCATTTCCACCTGGCGCCTCAGTTGGACCAGCGTTCGTGCTGGACGTGCAGACCGCATGAGACGACGCTTCATCCAGTCCCAAACATGCTCAATGGGGGACAGATCCGGAGATCTTGCTGGCCAGGGTAGTTGATTTACACCTTCTAGAGCACGTTGGGTGGCACGGGATACATGCGGACGTGCATTGTCCTGTTGGAACAGCAAGTTCCCTTGCCGGTCTAGGAATGGTAGAACGATGGGTTCGATGACGGTTTGGATGTACCGTGCACTATTCAGTGTCCCCTCGACGATCACCAGTGGTGTACGGCCAGTGTAGGAGATCGCTCCCCACACCATGATGCCGGGTGTTGGCCCTGTGTGCCTCGGTCGTATGCAGTCCTGATTGTGGCGCTCACCTGCACGACGCCAAACACGCATACGACCATAATTGGCACCAAGGCAGAAACGACTCTCATCGCTGAAGACGACACGTCTCCATTCGTCCCTCCATTCACGCCTGTCGCGACACCACTGGAGGCGGGCTGCACGATGTTGGGGCGTGAGCGGAAGACGGCCTAACGGTGTGCGGGACCGTAGCCCAGCTTCATGGAGACGGTTGCGAATGGTCCTCGCCGATACCCCAGGAGCAACAGTGTCCCTAATTTGCTGGTAAGTGGCGGTGCGGTCCCCTACGGCACTGCGTAGGATCCTACGGTCTTGGCGTGCATCCGTGCGTCGCTGCGGTCCGGTCCCAGGTCGACGGGCACGTGCACCTTCCGCCGACCACTGGCGACAACATCGATGTACTGTGGAGACCTCACGCCCCACGTGTTGAGCAATTCGGCGGTACGTCCACCCGGCCTCCCTCATGCCCACTATACGCCCTCGCTCAAAGTCCGTCAACTGCACATACGGTTCACGTCCACGCTGTCACGGCATGCTACCAGTGTTAAAGACTGCGATGGAGCTCCGTATGCCACGGCAAACTGGCTGACACTGACGGCGGCGGTGCACAAATGCTGTGCAGCTAGCGCCATTCGACGGCCAACACCGCGGTTCCTGGTGTGCCCGCTGTGCCGTGCGTGTGATCATTGCTTGTACAGCCCTCTCGCAGTGTCCGGAGCAAGTATGGTGGGTCTGACACACCGGTGTCAATGTGTTCTTTTTTCCATTTCCAGGAGTGTATTTCTTCCTTATCGTGTGCACGTTGTAAATTTAACTCAGAATTTTTGTACTATCACGCGATCTCTTTCTTCCTGTTCTGTATACTGTTCCTTTTGTCTAATTTCTATTGAAATTAATCTATTATTGTGAGAGTTCAGAATCGCTTGTACTTCTTCTCTAATTTCTTTCTTTAATTCATCTTTCATGTTTTAAAAACATCTCCCTATTCGTGAGTCTAACCGTGTTTCCATTGTTCCCATATCAGTTTCTAAAAGTGTTGCCAAAGTTCCCATATCAGTTTTAATTGTTCCTATTTGTGATCCCTGTATTTAATTCAGATCCCAAATTTAATATTGCACTCATCAACTGCTCCATATTAGCTGGTTCGAAATTCTTTTCGCCCCTAACATTTCCCGCAAAACCAGCTTCCTTCGTCATAGCTGTAAAGCTATCTGTATTCGATACTATTCCAGAATCTTCTGTCGTTAATCTCGAATTCTGAAAATTTTTTGATTTTGAAAAATTTTGAACTGGTTCCAGACTATTTTCCCTGCTTATTAAATTATTTTCTACTTCATTATTCATCATACTGTTCTCCTGTGTTGGCGAGTTCGCCATGTTAACAATTTCGTCATTCTGACTATCCATCATTTTTGCCTTTTTCACCGATCGCGTAATCATGTACAAAACTCGTCACTATACGACAATTACACACAATATGACACTTTATCACCAACAATACCATTCACACGACATGCTTCCCGACAAACACGCCTAAAGAACAATTAAAACCTTCACAATTGCACAAAATTGTCAAACCCGTATACGACTCATCAGAAATTAAATTCCACAAAAATACCGTCAGAAGAATGACAAGACAACTACAAATGTTCAATTACAAAATCTGTACATGCAATATAGACTACAATTACTAAACTACAAATCACTACAACAGTCCTACTGTCTGCTATTTTTACTATCAAAAGAATTCCAAGGGGCGATCCGAAGCAGCTGTCGCCACGTGCATGGGGGCTTAATTACAATGCGTGCATGGGGGCTTAATTATATAAAAATGCAAATAATTTTAGTCGCTGTATGTCCGGTTACGAAGTCTCGTAACCGGTTGGCCCTGAGTAGTATTAGTACGCAATCTGACTGCTGAGAATAACAATAAAGAATGAAAGGAAATTTGCGTTAACACAATTGATTAATTAAGTCCCCAGCAACTATAAAAGCTACGAAACAACAAAGCACAAGAGTACCTGTTCTGTGTGTGGAAGTGTGATTCAACGCACACATGTGGCACGATTCTTCCTTAATACGACAAGATATTTTAAACAGCATTTACAATGAAGTAATTAAAAAACCAGAAATACTATAATTGCATATAGAAACCAGAATTACAGTCTAATACATGAACACCAGCCAGATGCTTTGTTGACTGAACCTGTGACCAAGAGGCATTGTTATTTAGGAAATTTGAAATAAAATATATTTTGTCACCTTTTATATATTGACGAAAAATACACTGTGTTCACTGCAACATTCCCAATTAAACAACATCTGCTGTCTCACCCAACAGAACAACTGCATACGAAATGGCCTCAACTAGTACAGCTATCGACATCTTCTCAACAAGCACTGCCCACGGCAACCTCTGAACTACTACTGTGCTGTGACCCATTGTAACCACCTTTCAACCTCTTGTTCGCACTGACGGCACTTTGAACAGTGGACGTTACATTTCAGATGTGTTACGACCCGTGGCTCTACCCTTCATTCGATCCCTGCGAAACCCTACATTTCAGCAGGATAATGCACGATCGCATGTTGCAGGTCCTGTACGGGCCTTTCTGGATGCAGAAAATGTTCGACTGCTGCCCTGGCGAGCACATTCTCCAGATCTCTCACCCACTGAAAACGTCTGGTCAATGGTGGTCGAGCAACTGGCTCGTCACAGTACGCCAGTCACTACTCTTGATGAACTGTGGTATCGCGTTGAAGCTGCATGGGCAGCTGTACCTGTACACGCCATCCAAGGTCTGTTTGACTCAATGCCCAGGCGTATCAAGGCCGTTATTACGGCCTGAGGTGGTTGTTCTGGGTACTGATTTCTCGGGATCTATTAATCCAAATTGCGTGAAAATGTAATCACATGTCAGTTCTAGTAAAATATATTTGTCCAATGAATACTCGTTTATCATCTGCATTTCTTCTTGGTGTAGCAATTTTAACGGCCATTAGTGTATATATGAACAACGAGAGCCAGCACTGATGACGGCATTGTGCGAAAAATAATTTGACTACCTGCTGTCACGCAAACTCCTTAAACTATGTGACTATAGCAGCTTGAAGTACACTATCCACCTCTGTCAAAGTGGAGGTTTCGATAACAATATTAAGTCTACAACTTAGTTTCCGGCGGTTTTTCTCGAAGTTCGAGGCTTTGTTGTGAAACACTTACAAAACGTTTACGATTCGATGTACTGGTCATCACTGGCCACTATTTTCTTTCTTCTTTTGGGCAGCAAACAAATCCTGTAGTGGAAAAACTGGACGTCTTTTGAGGAGATGCATGAATCGGTCCAATATTACACTCGTTCATGTGACAGGAAGTGCTGGTCACCCAGGCCGTGTGCAATCGATTGAAAAATGTGGTATTCGGATGGGGCAATGTCTGGAGAATACGGTGGGTAGAGCAGGACTTTTCATTTCAACGTTTTTCAAATATGTTTTGACAGGTTTTGCGATATGTGGTCCAAAACTGTCACGCTGAAGAATCACCTTTTACATTTTTACCACTGTATTGTTGCCGTTTGTCTTTCAATCCTCGGCTCAAACGCATCAGTTGCATTCGATAACGATCTCCTGTGATTGTTTCCGTCGATTTCAGTAGCTTCGAAAAATCTTGGCTCTTACACCGCCATGCCGGTATTCGACGTCAAGATCAACGTTCTTGAAGCGTTGAAACCATTCTCTGCTCGTTCTTTCACTAAAAGGTGACTCACTACAGGTTTTAGACAACATTTTAAGGGTTTAGACGCAGAGTTCATGTCAAAGCAGAAAATTAAAATTTCCCGCAAATGACGAGGCTTGGGCTTGTAAGCTGACATATTCAATCGAGAAACACTTTATGATGCAATCAATAATCGCCTAATATTTTAATGGCGTTATGTTTTCAAATACCTAAGCTTGTTGATGACACTTAGACCTACCACTTGCCGCTACTGCCTTCTATTGCAAAACGGCGGGAGCGAAGTTGTAGCCCTAATAACTGCTGAAGCAACGTAATTGTATTCCATAACTCAGAACTTGAAAGAAATGCTAAATTAGATGTCAACTGTGATGTTTAACATTTTTCTCCCACAAATCACTGGAAACTTTGTCATACACCCTCTGCTGCTTCTGGCTATCTGCACAGCGCCATTTGTTACATAATCATCATTCAACGGGCTTTAATTACAATAGAAATATACATTGGAACCTGCTTTTGTTGCTGGTACATTCATTTGCTCTTCTTCTTTTATGCTGACTGTCTCTTATTTGCATCCCAGCGGCATAAACAGGGTGTCCCGAAATTCCATTAGAAACTTCTAGCACTTGTGTAGCGGAATGAGTACATGATATTTTGAATAGGAACCCATGTCCGAAAACGTACCGTTTATATTCTACGACGGTTTCAGTTCAGATGCTTAACTCATTCACTTCAGCTTGAGGAATTGAGTTAGTCGTGACGCAGAACCGTTATAAGGTAACAATTCGACAGGGAACATAACGAAACATCTATTTATCACTTAAACACGTTTGTTTGTCTTAACACTTAAAAATTACGTGTTTATATTATTCCAAAACAAAAAGAGCCCAGCATACTATACGTACAGAACAATACTGACAAATTACAACAGCGGTTCGATGTGGCGACCACCATCGTTGATACAGACATTATGCCTACGAATCATGTTCTGGAACTCACTCTCCATTCCACCTGGTGTCTCTTCAGTTTCTGGCGCAACGGTCGGAACCCGTGCCAGCAGATCTCCCTCCCTCCCTCTCTCTCTCTGTCTCTGCAGGAGCCTCGGAAATTAAGCTTTGTCTATGACCCCACAAGTAGCAGCTTATAGAATATAAATGCAGCTATCATGGCGGCTACGCGGTTAGACCACCTCGGCCTACATGTATCTTTCACCATATCGTCTGTTGAGATGTCTCAGAACAGCTCTGAGAACTGAGGCGATGCAGTATCATGCTGAAACCACATTTCGCGACTGGCATTCAGTGGCACAGCTTCCAAGAACGGGTCCAATAAGTTTTTTAGGAAGATCAAGTATGCAGGACTAATTAGCTTGACTGGAAGAAGGTATGGCTCAATCACATGACTGTCCAGAATAGCTGCCCACACGTTAATAACAAACCAGTGCTGAAAACCCTGATTTTCGTCCGCCCAGACAGGGCTGTTTCGCTAATTCAGAGCACAGTGCCTAGTGAACCTACATTCATTTGTGAACGTAACTCGACAGGGGCATTGGATGCGTCGACACAACGGTGCAGGAACTACGAGCACTAGGCAACGCGTTGTGGAAAATCGGATGGAAACATTGTGTTATTGGTACAGATGTAAATGTTGCTCACGATGAACGTTCCAGACAATGCTGTGGCTAATAGCCATTACGCCCACAATTGTTCGAGTATTCGTTGAGAGGTTCTCTTCAACGCGATGCAGTACATCTTCAAATCTGAGAGTGCAGCGTTGACGTGGAGCACTTCAGCTCTGTCTCCTCACGGTGAAGGCAACTGTTTCTGGTAGCCGCTGCGTAGCTTGGGCAGAAAGTTTGTGCGATGACGTTCCATGTTGCGAAAAACATTCATGATACAGCCAACTAGCAGTTCTTCCGTTACTTCGAGCTTCGCCATACACATGGAGCATTTCTGTGTGTCCCAAAACACGTACTGAACCATATTTACTGTATCGAAGACGCACAGGCATTGAATAGGTCTCGCAGCAAGGCAGACGTTAAGTGACATCAGGTCACCGTGTGACATAGTATATGTCAATCTTCTACCCTGTTGCATACTAGGACAAGCAACTATGAGACTTTTCTCTATTCCTCGGTAGACGTGGATGCATTACGCATCTGAATTGAAACCGTCGTAGAACGGATAGGATACGTTTCCAGACGTGGGTTCCTGTTCAGAATAGTACACTACTGGCCATTAAAATTGCTACACCAAGAAGAAATGCAGATGATAAACGGGTATTCATTGGACAAATATATTATACTACAACTGACATGTGATTACATTTTCACGCAATTCGGGTGCATAGATCCTGAGAAATAAGTACCCAGAACAACCACCTCTGGCCATAATAACGGCCTTGATACGCCTGGGCATTGAGTCAAACAGACCTTGGATGGCGTGTACAAGGCACAGCTGCCCATGCAGCTTCAACACGATACCACAGTTCATCAAGAGTGGTTACTGGCGTATTGTGACGAGCCAGTTGCTCGGCCACCATTGACCAGACGTTTTCAATTGGTGAGAGATCTAGAGAATGTGCTGGCCAGGGCAGCAGTCGAACATTTTCTGTACCCAGAAAGGCCCGTACAGGACCTGCAACATGCGGTCGTGCATTATCCTGCTGAAATGTAGGGTTTCGCAGGGATCGAATGAAGGGTAGAGCCACGGGTCGTAACCCATCTGAAATGTAACGTCCACTGTTCAAAGTGCCGTCAATGCGAACAAGAGGTGACCGAGACGTGTAACCAATGGAACCCCAGACCATCACGCCGGGTGATACGCCAGTATGGCGCTGACGAATACACGCTTCCAATGTGCATTCACCGCGATGTCGCCAAACACGTATGCGACCATCATGATGCTGGAAACAGAACCTGGATTCATCCGAAAAAATGACGTTTTGCCATTCGTGCTCCCAGGTTCGTCCTTGAGTACACCGTCGCAGGCGTTCCTGTCTGTGAAGCAGCGTCAAGGGTAACCGCAGCCATGGTCTCCGAGCTGATAATACATGCTGCTGCAAACGTCGTCGAACTGTTCGTGCAGATGGTTGTTGTCTTGCAAACTTCCCCATCTGTTGACTCAGGGATCGAGACGTGGCTTCACGATCCGTTACAGCCATGCAGATAAGATGGCTGTCATCTCTACTGCTAGTGATACGAGGCCGTTGGGATCCAGCACGGCGTTCCGTATTATCCTCCTGAATCAACCGGTACCATATTCTGCCAGCAGTCATTGGATCTCGACCAACGCGAGCAGCAATGTCGCGATACGATAAACCGCAATCGCGATAGGCTACAATCCGACCTTTATCAAAGTCGCAAACGTGATGGTACGCATTTCTCCTCCTTACACGAGGCATCACAATAACGTTTCACCAGGCAACGCCGGTCAACTGCTGTTTGTGTATGAGAAATCGGTTGGAAACTTTCCTCATGTCAGCACGTTGCAGGTGTCGCGACCGGCACTAACCTTGTGTGAATGCTCTGTAAAGATAATCATTTGCATATCACAGCATCTTCTTCCTGCCGGTTAAATTTCGCGTCTGTAGCACGTCATCTTCGTGGTGTAGCAATTTTAATGGCCAGTAGTGTATGTACTCATTCCCCTCTACAAGTGCTAGCAGTATGTGACGGGAATTTCCGAACATCCTGTAACTCTCTGAAAAAGATTTCCAGATACATATTGTGTACTCAAATGTATTGCTACACTGAGCTGCTCCTGCAGCGACAGCAACTGGATTCCTCGCTGTCAGAAACATCCGATACGGAATAGAATGCCTTATACGCTATTGGCGTTACAAGTAGTCGGTCAGTTGCACGAGGTCCGAACACAACCAAAAAACAATTTTTGGCCAATAGTCTTCCCTTGTTAAGTGGAGTTTTTCAAATTGGTATTTATCTAAGACAAATTCCTTCACACACTTCATTCTCACTCTCCTCCTTCAAACAGGGCCTAGTATTCCCACTACAATGTAGCTTTATCTAGGCTGTGCTAAAATAAATACATCAAAGAATTAGTAACGTCACGGCATATTCTGCGAAATGACAATAAATACTAACTGCCGCCACAGTCCCAGTAATTATACATCTCAGCTAAGTGCCAAATCGGATCAGATATGTAATACAGACGCCATCCAGTCCATTAAAAAATGTTCCTCTTTCCCAATTCGATCTGCCTTATACACTGAAGAGCCAAAGAAATTGGTACACCAGCCGAATATCGTGTAGGGACCTCGCGAGCACGCAGAAGTGCCGTAAAACGACGTGGCATGGACTCGACTAATGTCTGAAGTAGTGCTGGAGGGAACTGCACCATGAATCCTGCAGGGCTGTCCATAAAACCGTAAGAGTACGAGGCGGTGCAAATCACTTCTGAACTGCATGTTGCAAGGCATCACAGATAAAGATAACGCTCAATAATGTTCATCTCTGGGGAGTTTGATGGCCAGCACAAGTGTTTAAACCCAGAAGCTTGTTCCTCGAGCCACTCTGTAGCAATTTTGGACGTGTGGAGTGTCGCATTGTCTGCTGGAATTCCCAAAGTCCGTTGAAATGCACAATGGACATGAATGGATGCAGGTGGTCAGACAGGTTGCTTACGTACGTGTCACCTGTCAGAGTCGTATCTAGACGTATCACGGATCCCTTATCACTCCAAATGCACACGCCCCACACCATTACAGAGCTTCCACCAGCTTGAAAAATTCCCTGCTAACAAGTATGATCCGTGGATTCATGAGGTTATCTCCATACCCGTACTCGCCCATCCGATCGATACAATTTGAAACAAGACTCGGCCGACCAGGCAACGTATTGTCAGTATTCATCATTCCAATGTCGGTGTTGACGAGTCCAGGTGAGGCGTATTGGCCGGCCGCGGTGGTCTCGCGGTTCTAGGCGCGCAGTCCGGAGCCGTGCGACTGATACGGTCGCAGGTTCGAATCCTGCCTCGGGCATGGATGTGTGTGATGTCCTTAGGTTAGTTAGGTTTAAGTAGTTCTAAGTTCTAGGGGACTGATGACCACAGCAGTTGAGTCCCATAGTGCTCAGAGCCATTTGAACCACTTGAAGTGTATTTCTTCGTGTCATGCAGTCGTCAAAGGTACACGAGTGGACCTTCGGCTCCGAAAGCCCATATCGATGATGTTTCGTTGAATGGTTCGCACGCTGAAGGTTGTTAATGGCCCTGCACTGAAATCTTCAGCAATTTGCCGAAGGGTTGCACTTTTGTCACGTTGAACGATTCTCTTCAGTCGTTGTTGGTCCCGTTCTTGGAGGATCTTTTTCCGGTCGCAGCGATGTCGAAGAATTGATGTTTTACCAGATTCCTGATATTCACGGTACACTCTTGAAATGGTCGTACAGGAAAATCCTCACTTCATCGCTACCTCGGAGATGCTGTGTCCCATCGCTCGTGCGCTGCCTATAACACCATGTTCAAACTCAGTTAAATCTTGATAACTTGCCATTGTAGCAGCAGTAACCGATCTAACAACTGCGCCAGATCCCCCCCCCCCTTTTTTATATAGGCTTTGCCGGCCGCAGCGCCGTATTCTGTCTGTTTACATGCTGTATCTCTGAATTTGAATGCGCATGCCTATACTAGTTTCTTTGGTGCTTCATGGTAATACGCCATAATGAAATCTTTAAATGTGCCCTGTGAAGTTTCTGAGGTCGCAGAAAGGTGGTTGTATCTAGAGTCAAAGTTCTGTGTTGCAGGCAACGGATGATGAGAATTAAAGAAGTCGTAGCGATCATACATTTATATTCACACTGGTATATACACTCCTGGAAATTGAAATAAGAACACCGTGAATTCATTGTCCCAGGAAGGGGGAACTTTATTGACACATTCCTGGGGTCAGATACATCACATGATCACACTGACAGAACCACAGGCACATAGACACAGGCAACAGAGCATGCACAATGTCGGCACTAGTACAGTGTATATCCACCTTTCGCAGCAATGCAGGCTGCTATTCTCCCATGGAGACGATCGTAGAGATGCTGGATGTAGTCCTGTGGAACGGCTTGCCATGCCATTTCCACCTGGCGCCTCAGTTGGACCAGCGTTGGTGCTGGACGTGCAGACTGCGTGAGACGACGCTTCATCCAGTCCCAAACATGCTCAATGGGGGACAGATCCGGAGATCTTGCTGGCCAGGGTAGTTGACATACACCTTCTAGATCACGTTGGGTGGCACGGGATACATGCGGACGTGCATTGTCCTGTTGGAACAGCAAGTTCCCTTGCCGGTCTAGGAATGGTAGAACGATGGGTTCGATGACGGTTTGGATGTACCGTGCACTATTCAGTGTCCCCTCGACGATCACCAGTGGTGTACGGCCAGTGTAGGAGATCGCTCCCCACACCATGATGCCGGGTGTTGGCCCTGTGTGCCTCGGTCGTATGCAGTCCTGATTGTGGCGCTCACCTGCACGGCGCCAAACACGCATACGACCATAATTGGCACCAAGGCAGAAGCGACTCTCATCGCTGAAGACGACACGTCTCCATTCGTCCCTCCATTCACGCCTGTCGCGACACCACTGGAGGCGGGCTGCACGATGTTGGGGCGTGAGCGGAAGACGGCCTAACGGTGTGCGGGACCGTAGCCCAGCTTCATGGAGACGGTTGCGAATGGTCCTCGCCGATACCCCAGGAGCAACAGTGTCCCTAATTTGCTGGGAAGTGGCGGTGCGGTCCCCTACGGCACTGCGTAGGATCCTACGGTCTTGGCGTGCATCCGTGCGTCGCTGCGGTCCGGTCCCAGGTCGACGGGCACGTGCACCTTCCGCCGACCACTGGCGACAACATCGATGTACTGTGGAGACCTCACGCCCCACGTGTTGAGCAATTCGGCGGTACGTCCACCCGGCCTCCCGCATGCCCACTATACGCCCTCGCTCAAAGTCCGTCAACTGCACATACGGTTCACGTCCACGCTGTCGCGGCATGCTACCAGTGTTAAAGACTGCGATGGAGCTCCGTATGCCACGGCAAACTGGCTGACACTGACGGCGGCGGTGCACAAATGCTGCGCAGCTAGCGCCATTCGACGGCCAACACCGCGGTTCCTGGTGTGTCCGCTGTGCCGTGCGTGTGATCATTGCTTGTACAGCCCTCTCGCAGTGTCCGGAGCAAGTATGGTGGGTCTGACACACCGGTGTCAATGTGTTCTTTTTTCCATTTTCAGGAGTGTATGTGTATTTGATACAGCCGTATTGACTTGTGAATATATTTCCACGCCAACAGTCTTTCACACGTCAAATTTGCGCTAGAACATCTATAAGTACTTGTAGTGATGTACGCGAATGATTTTAAAGTTGGTAACATCTCACATAATTCATACCATGTTGCGACATACTGAGCTTTACACTCGACTGATGTTACTATATTTCTACAGTGAAAAGGCCTATTTTTGACGATGGCATGTTACATTTCGGAGGATTTTAAAGCATGACATGTGCTGCAGCAAAATCCTTTGAGCAATGCTTGAAAATGACCCAGAGGCCGAAGTTGCAATAGTGAAAAAAATAATATCTACAGTCAACGGGCGAATTTGACGTCCTTTAAGAAATTCTACATGTCTGTGAACCCGACCAAGGAGAGTTAATCACTTTGGAAGTGTCTTCAAGAGTCTGTGTGGCGTCCGTAAAATTCACTAGGTACTATAAGTATTTCAGACAAGAGTAATGCAGTAACAACTATGACCGTTCCTTTCTCGTCGTTACGCTCAGTGAGGTAAGAAATATTAACCTAATGCATTCTCACTTTGTCGTTAATGAAAAACGCCGACGCAGATTGAGCCTGCACTACCTTAAAAAACACTTATAGAACAATGTGTAACATTAAATAACGTCGGCTGAATAGATATAATAATGTGAAATAAATTAAGAGAAATATTTACCTTAAAGTACGTAACTGAACTTCAATATTTCTCTAGAGAAAAACTACATTAGACACATGCCACTGAGCTCATATGCACATATCGAAATGTTGCTATATACTACTTAAAACGAGATCTGTGTGTAATAGTTATATACAGTAGTTATTAGAGCAGTCACACTCACGTCCTAACTCTAACGATGTTAATACCCAACGGACAGAAGAGGACAGAGATAATTTGCCTTCTCTTACCTTAAATAAATGATAAACATAACTGCATTCAACGATTTGAATCTGAGTCTCAAGCAGGTACTGTGGGTGCAGAGATTAATTAATCGTAGTTTGTGTATACTAGCATTAAAAATAAGGTGGAATATTACATTGTGCTAGTAATTAGGTAATGGGGGAGCTGGGACGCATTTTGGGACGTATATACGCAGCTAAGGTTAGCTGCGGTACCGTACCCAAGCTGCCGTCGCTTGTCATCTGTTCATTACGTCACACTTGGCAGCCTTCCAGCTGGTGGGCTACACAGGCACGCACGCACACACATACACACACACACACACACACACACACACACACACACACACGCACACCTAAACCAACATATGTAAGATGTAATTCAACATTTATTATACATACTATTTTTGCAAATTAATCCAGCTGTTGTGTGCATTGCTGAATCCAAGCCACTTTACCAGTACCTTATTTCCTTTCTTACGTATGATTTTCTCAACAATGTACGTTGATGGATATTTTGTTTTTTGTAGCTCTTCTGCATAGAAAGCTCCAGCTATGGGCTGAGATTTGTAATCTTCAAGGAGATATGTTCTCGGATTGGTTTCTTGCACTTTACGTATTTTGAAAATTTCCTTGGACCAGTTGGCAGTGTATCCTTTGTCAAAGACTGTTTTCTGTTTACTAATTCTGACATAATCACCAGTTTTGAGTTTTGAGCGACGTGGATCAATCATTTTGATTTTGTTATACACAGTAGATAGAAGGCTATTATCTTTTACGTCCACCGGCCTCATTTGAATTGTTCTGTGTTTCGTGTAATTATACTGTGTGACCAGATCTTGTACAGTCTTAATCCATTTGTATGAGCCCTGAGCAGTAAATTTTCTGAACATAAGACCCTTGAGAGTTCTATTAAAGCGTTCGACTACAGAAGCTTTCATATTTGAAAAAGTGGAATAATGATTAATTCTGAGTTGTTGCATTAACTTTTTAAAACTAGTATTGTAGAATTCCTTCCCAAGATCAGTTTGTAAATGTACTGGGATTCGCTTGCTTTTTGTGTATATATTTTTAATCGCAATAGCAACTGCAACACCAGATTTAGTCTTTAGAGCAGCAACCCATGCGTATTTGGAGTAAACATCAATTACTATTAATAAATATTTATATACAGAATTCCATTTTGAATATGCAATCATGTCAACTAAGTCTGCCTGATGGAGATCATCAAGTCCTATTGTGATAACCGGTCTCCTAGGATACGTTCGACGAGCAGGACGATGAAGCTCATGAGCAATTGCAGCTTGCATCATGCTCTCTCCTTAATGCGTGTTCCTTATGGAAGACAATATATCTTTGTAATGACAGAATTTTGATGAAATGATTGCTTATATGGACTGGAGTGCGGGAAGAAAAAGAAGGGAGGGAAATAAAAATAAAAACGAGAGAACACACATATATTCTAAGAAGAATTTTTATTATTCTCAAAGTACCATCTCATAATAAGTCTTGCATTAGTCTTTGCTAACAATCGATCTTTAGGAATATTAAAAGATCTTCTCAGAGTTTTCAATGAAGGACACTCGAAAGATTGCATGTTGACTACTCTACCATGATGCACACCCAGTAAAGCAGATGTCCATTCTACTTCTTCTTGTCCCATTACCATAATATAATCACAGCATTTACACAACTCCCACAAAGTATTCCTTGCAGTAAGTAATGACACGCCGTCCATTCCCCAGTGCTCGTGGTGATGATTACGTGTCAGCCACGAGTTTATCTTCTGAGTCTTATCTTCTGAGTCTTTAGCCTGTTAAAGGCTACAACTTGAGCGATAGTGACATATTCCTCTGCAATAACATGCATTCCATCTACTATGATAGCAGCTGCTTGTTTAGGCACAAAATTATTTGCATCATCTTTGAATCCTTGCAGATCTATGAATGCTATCTTCATTCTGTGAGAGGAAGAGGAAAGAAGAAAAAAAAGGAAGAAAAGTCAGCGGTGGCATACTACTGCTGTGACTGAAATCGTTGTATGTGCGTATGTGACAAGAAATTTCTGTTGCCTGAAGCACGACAAGATGATGATTGATTCTACAGAAACTACAATAGCGTAAACCTGCTCAGTGGAACAATATCGACTGATAGTATTTCTCTAAAAGCATCTCGTTGTATGTGTTATGTGTACGAGCACCCTTATTTTTTATTATTATTCCCCCTCCTCTCATCATATCACAGTCTTCCTGCTAGCACTGCTAAACTATTAACATCTATAGTTGAAAGAAGAAGAAGAAAACGAAAGGAAATTCTTTATTATTTTCGGAAGACGTGCTGTAAAATGTAGAAAACAGTATCGTTCTTCCTCCAGAAGCTAAACTGTATGTGTAAGCACGTGATGTGCACGCAGGGAGCCAGCAGATATCAACAATAATAATAACAGCGATGAGAACACGGGCAGGAGGTTTGGCATCTGTTTCGGAACATCTGAAATAACATCAGCTCTCCAGCACGTGGCGAGGAGTAGCTGTCGCAGCGTTTTTTGTTGTGCACACGCGGAGGAGGTCAATGTCATGTCCTCCTCCATACCATGCCACACGTGTGTTACGTAATACTGCTATTACCATCATCACGATGGAGGCTGCGTGGAGGAGGACAAAAAAAAAAAAAAAAAAAAAAAAAAAAACGTAAACATTTGTACACATGCCAGAGACTGTTCGTATGACCTATTTTTGGTCTTCAGCGTGTACCTCAGTGCCTGAGGAGGGCAGAGATCGTTGCCAAAGTTTACTTTAAAAGCCATACGCAGATCTGTAGGAGGTGGTTTCATAATTAGCAGTAGCAGCAGTAGCACCTGATTGTTTCTTTTATAGCAACAACAACATTAAGCATAACAGCAGTAGGGGGTGGCATTAGTTTGCCCATCTCTCTCTCCTTTTTTTTTCCCTCTCACTACCTCCGCGAATGTTCTGGAAAAGGATATTCTGATTTTGGTTTTGGCATCGGTACAATATCAGTGGGAGGCGGCGTCAGTTTGTCCCTCTCTCTCTTTCTTTCGCTCTCACTCCCTCTGCGAATGCTCTGGAAGCGAATATTCTGTTTTGTTTTTTTTTCCTTTTTCACCTGCTCGCTCGGCATATAACCAGGAGACAAGCGCCTAACATTTGCTGCCATTCTGAACATCACCTTTGCTGCAGGAGACTACGACTGTCGTGGTCGGCACTGTCGTCATCAACTGACACTTTGTGTTTTCTTCTTCTTTTGGAGAAAGATACAGACAACTCTCTAGAAAATGTAAGTTCAACATATATTACTTACTACTAATTGTCACATTTTTTTTCTATCTGTAGTGACTGATTGCTGTGTAACTAAAGAGAATAGGGATGCTCCTCTTTTACAGAGCTTGAAACAGCTAGGCGAGGGCGGAAACGCAAAACCTACTCAGCGGCTGTCGGCGCTGGAACAGGGAGAGAAGTACCTGAATCTCAGCGCCAGGCGTACAACTACAAAATTTGGAGCAGCAGTTGTCGTATACGTCAAGGACAGCAAAATATATCTGCCAGCGCGCTTCTCTGCCCTCAGCAATGAAGAACTGGAATTTTTAAACTCCGGGCAAGTGCTTATGATTTATCGTGGTAGAGTCAATAGTATGGATGTAGCTGATTTCGAAACAGTTTCATAAATGATAGCCTTTCTGTTTTTCATAGTATTAGCATTTATGTAAATATTTAGTTGTGTGTGTGTGTGTGTGTGTGTGTGTGTGTGTGTGTTATTTCACTAACAATGTCCATTACAATTAGGAAAGTGTCAAGGCATGGAAATATTAAAGAAATTAACTTGCGTTCATTAAAAGAAGATAACTGTGGCTCAGATTTTGTCTCGCGAGATACTTTAGTGTTTACAATAAAAGTAGCCGGCATTGGTGAAAATGCGAATGCATTTTCTGAATTGAATGCAAAAATAGTGCAGCTACTTCAGAAGGACTGTTTTAAGGAGGGGGAACATTTTGCTGCCTTCGAAATGTATGATAAGTACGGATGCATCTACTACACAGACGTATTCGTTAGCAAGTATAATAACCTAGTTGACTACTATATCAAAGAAATCCTGTTTGTTCTATACACAGTCTGCTCTCATAATACATTTCAGTGCCAGTTTGATTTCTTTAATGGCGCTGCTTGTCTCAAATCGTAGGTAGAGGCTGGGGACGTTTCTTTTATTTATTCAAATTGTAAAAATCTGTTGCTTGCAATAGATGATATTTTGACAAGTGCAGAAAGTGAACAATGAGTCAACCATCTCCAAAGCGCATTAAATTAAACCAAGATCAGCGGGAAACCAATGATCTGGAATGGGTTTCTGTAGAGCGTGCTTTCAAGAGTCGAATATGTACGGGTGAAATATTTAATCGGCCTGGTTTCAAGGATCCTCTGTACTTCTTGGATGCATGTTTTCCTGTCATTAACAATAGAGTGCGAAATGTCAACCGGCCTCTTAAAATTAATTTTGTACTTATCTGCAATTTTGTATTGCCTAAGTCAGGAGAAGTACAAGAAATGGGCATAAACACAAAGAATGTTGAAATATTACCTTCCGAAATTGACAGTGATTGGTATTCAACTAAGATTGAAAAGAAGTTGTTAAAGAAACTGGAGGCTTTCCAACAGAGAGATTCCGGTTGGGCACTAAGAGACATAGTTAAACTGCGTGTTAATGTTAACGAAAATCGAGGGTTTCATGGAGGGCGTTACAGAAAACTGCCAAAAGTTATAGCAAATAAACATGCAGTAATTAATGTTCGCTCAAAAGATAATGCCTGTTTCAAGTGGGCAATTTTAGCCGGTTTATACCCCGTAAATATTCATCCAGAACGTGCTTCTGCATATGTATCACATCCAAACAAACTGAACTTTGATAACATACCTTTTCCTACAGAACTGAAACATGTGCACATATTCGAAAAACAAAATGAAAACGTCTCTGTTAACGCGTATGGTATCCAGTATTCTGATTATCAGTGGATGGTAGTTAGTGATGGAGATGAAGATGATGATGAGGAGGAGGAGGAGGAGGAGGAGAAGGAGAGGAAAAAGCAAAGGGAAAGGTGGGAGAGAAATAAAAAAGGAAAAAATTTTCAAGTTGTCCCCCTGCATGTTACGAAGTACCATCGTGAGAAACATGTAAATCTATTAATGTTACAGGTCAAAAACACAGATATTTACCATTTCTATTACATAAAAAACTTGTCAAAGCTGGCGCATTATAGCATTACTAGTCATAATAAATCTATAGTGGTCTGTCATCGCTGCCTGTGTTATTTTCATTCCAAAGAAAAGTTAGATGTACACTTGACTGACTGCGTACAATTTAAGCCAGTTAGCAGTGTTATGCCTAGTGGTGAGAAACAGTATGTAAAATTTAGCAACTTCAGAAACAAGCTAAAGCTGCCTTTTATAATTTATGCCGATACGGAATGCATGCTAGAACCAGTTGATACTTGTAGTCGTAGTATTAATTCAAATCAAGTACATTTACATACTCCATTCAGTATAGCCTATTATATTCACTGTACCTACAATGATGAATATTCAGAGTTTAAACTGTACAGAGGTCGTGATTGCATGGATTGGTTTACTCAACAGCTCTATGCAGTCGCTGGCATTGTGAATGGCTTTTTAGCGCGAAATATGTGGTGTCACCGCTAGACACCACACTTGCTAGGTGGTAACTTAAATCGGCCGCGGTCCTGTAGTACATGTCGGACCCGCGTGTCGCCACTGTGTACTCGCAATCCTAGCGCCACCACATGGCAGGTCACAAGACACGGACATGACCTCGCCCCAGTTGTACGGACGACATAGCTTGCGACCTGACGTATCAAGTCATTCTCTCATTTGCCGAGAGACAGATTAAATAGCCTTCAGCTAGTCCATCGCTACTACCTAGCAAGGCGCCATGTGTATCATTGCTAATTGCTTACTACTATGCAAGAGATGTATTTCAACAAGAACAAGACTACATTAAAGTTAAGTATATTAAAATCTCTCTTCTTTTCTTTATAGTTTTCATCCAGTCTCCTGTTTCAGAATTTACGCCCGTCTGCGTTAGTTTCGCGTGCACCTAGCCACTCATTGTGTCGAGACCTTAGGGAATCGACACAACAATATTTTGGCGACGAGGATGGGATGCCGCGCCCACGTTGCAGTCTTTGTGTTATACTTGCTCTAATTTGCTTGTGTCATGGCTTCGCCGCATTCTCCAGATGTACTGTCCGAATTTTTTCGCTTGCAGAATCAGCAGACGCAGGCGTTATTGGAAGCCCTTGGACAGCTCGTCCAGGGTCAACGTGCGCTGCAAACCGATGCGGCGGCAGCCGCTTCTTCGCTACCGCAGCCACACAACGCTGTCGCACCGCCATTTAGGCCCTTTGAGGCCACAACCGAAAGCTGGACTGAGTGGGCCGATCAGTTCAACTTCCACCTCACTGCTTATGGAATTCAAGGTAAAGAGCGGCAGCCGTTTTTGCTTTCTTGTGTCGGTGTGTCTACCTACCGGGTGATAGTGAAATTGTTTCCCCGACGCGACGTAGCAACTCTGTCCTACGAGGAAATTTTGTCGGCTTTAGATGCCTATTTCAAAGAAACAGTAAATGTAGTTGCAAAACGGTATACGTTTTTTCGTACAAAACGTACGGCCGGTCAGACTAATAGGGAGTGGGTAGCAACTTTGCAAGGACTTACTAGAGACTGCGCGTTTGCCTGTGAATGTGGCCTCCCATATTCAGATACTATGGTGCGTGATGCAATTGCACAGAACGTTTCTGATGTTCGCATAAGGGAACAGATTTTGAAGCTAGTTAATCCCTCCCTGCAACAAGTGATAGACATATTGGACAGGCAAGACACACTTGACTTTGCTCAGGAATCATTTGAAACTTCGCCAGCAGTGTGTCACATTAATCGGCCCGCCGGGCCCGCTGCACGGGACGCTAAGCGGCCCTCGCGCCCGACTTCGCAGCGGCAGCCTAGCTTGCAACCACGTGCGCCGCGTAAGCAAGCAAATGCAGTGAAATCTTGCCCGCGGTGTGCAACTAGACATTCGCGTGAAAATTGCCCGTCACGCCAAGCTATTTGCTTTTACTGTCAAAAGAAAGGACATGTACAAAGTGTTTGCCAGAAAAAGCTTAGATCAGACACTCGCAATAATTCCAGGCCTTTTGCTTCGCGCCGGAATCGAACCCAGGACAATCAGGCTCGTGGACCTTCGCCCATGGACATTCATGTAGTTCATTCCCACCCGTCCAGTGACACTTTAGCTAACAGTGACTGTGTTCGTCCCACCCAACGTGTGCGTCGACGTCGCCGGAAATCCCGTAAAGTTGCACGTGCTTCTGGACCTGTATCAGTTCAAAGTGCACGAGACAGTCGCTCTTGTCGTCAACAAGACAATAAACTTTTTGTGGACTTAGACTTTGCAGGAACAGTGATCCCATTCCAGCTCGATACCGGAGCTGCTGTTTCCTTGCTCAATCACGACACGTACAAACAACTGGGCGCCCCGCCATTGCGTGCCGCAAATGTTACGTTAACTAGTTACTCAGGACAGCATATACCTGTGTTCGGACAGTGCAGCCTTCTTGCAACATACAAGGGACAGACAAAACTTGTGTCATTTTATGTTCTTCGTTCCTCTAGTGCAGTGAACTTGTTTGGTTTAGATTTGTTTCAATTGTTTAATATGTCTATTGTAAATCAGGTCCTATCAGTGAATCAGACTGTGCCTTCCGCCAGTGTTTCTAGTCTTTGTGAAGAATTTGCGGACATTTTTGCACCGGGCCTTGGTTGCGCTAAGAACTATGAAGCGCATTTGGAACTGAAAGACAACGCGCACCCGAAATTTTTCAGAGCGCGCAATGTTCCCCACGCTTTGCGTGATGAGGTCGCAAAAACATTAGCCGAATTAGAATCTCAAGGTGTCATTGAACGTGTGCAGGCTTCTCTCTGGGCCTCACCCTTAGTCATTTTGCCAAAACCTTCCGGAAAATTGAGACTTTGCGTGGACTTCAAGGCAACTGTGAATCCACAACTTGTGACTGCTACTTTTCCTTTGCCCCGCCCGGACGATCTTTTTGACAAACTGTGCCCGGGAAAATATTTTTCAAAATTGGACCTAGCAGATGCGTACTTGCAAATACCTGTGGACGAAGAATCCCAGCGCGTCTTAGTGGTTAACACGCATCTTGGCTTGTATCGCTTCAAAAGACTGCCATTCGGGTGTGCATCCGCCCCTGCTTTATTTCAGCAATATTTACAAACTATTTGTGCGTCGGTCCCTACGGCTGCGAACTATCTGGACGATATTGTGATCTCAGGAAAGACAGAAGCCGAACATTTGCAGAATCTCCGGACATTATTTCAGGTATTGCGTCAGAATGGTCTTCGCTTGAGGAAGGACAAATGTGTGTTTTTTGCTCGTGACTTACCGTACCTGGGCCATGTCCTTAACGCCCAAGGTATACATCCGAGTCCAGAGCACCTTCGTGCCATTCAGGACTTGCCGTCACCGCAGAACTTAAAACAGCTACAGAGTGTGCTGGGTAAGGTAAATTATTATCATCGGTTTGTGCGCAATGCTTCTTCCATTTCAGCTCCGCTTCATCGCTTACGCCGTAAAGGTGTTCCGTTCGTCTGGACGACGGAATGCGAACGCGCCTTTCGCCAGTTGAAGTCGGCGTTACTTTCCAATACTTGCCTTACGCCATTCGATCCCCGAAACCCCATTTTGTTGATGGTTGATGCATCGGATTTCGGGATCGGTGCTGTGCTTGCGCACAAGGATGGCTCGCATGATCGCCCTATTGCCTTTGCGTCCAAATTGCTCTCCTCTGCGCAAAGAAATTATTCACAAATAGAGAAAGAAGCTTTAGCTCTCGTGTTTGGTGTTACCAAGTTCCATGACTTCTTGTATGGTCGTCACTTTACAATCATCACGGACCACAAGCCTTTGACATCACTTTTTCATCCGAACAAGCCTGTACCTCCACGTACAGCGCAGAAATTCATTCGCTGGTCTCTTTTTCTCTCGCAGTACCGCTACGATATCTTGTATCGGTCCACTGCTAAGCACGGAAACGCTGATGCGTTGTCCCGTTTGCCTGTTGCTGAGGATAACGCATTCGATTCTTCCGAACTTGCTTGCATGTTCATTGATTCGGAAGCCGATGACGTGGTCGCATCGTTTCCGGTTGATTTTCGTCGTGTAGCTACTGCCACAGCTGCTGACCCTGTCCTTGCTTCCGTTTTGCGTTTTGTTGCTACGCAATGGCCCTTGTCAAAGTCACGGATCGAGGATCCTTTGGTTCGCCGTTTTTTTGCTCACAAGGAGAGACTTTTTGTACGACGTGGTGTTTTGTTGTTGCGTTCCGCTAATGATCAATCCCGAGTCGTGGTCCCACGTTCGTTACAGTCCTCTGTCTTAAAGCTTCTTCACCAAGGCCATTGGGGTATAGTGCGAACGAAACAACTTGCTCGGCAGCACTGTACTTGGTTCGGAATCGATGCTGCGATTACGAATATGTGCTCCTCTTGCGTGGCGTGTGCCGAACAACCATCCGCACCGCCGCGGAAATTCTTTGCATGGCCGAAAGCCACTTCCCCTTGGCAACGCTTGCACATCGATTTTGCTGGTCCATTCTGGAATGCTCGATGGTTGGTTGTGGTCGATGCTTTCAGTAATTTTCCTTTTGTTGTCCGGATGTCTTCCACGACGTCTTCTGCCACAATCCAAGCCTTGTCTGCTATCTTTTGCATTGAGGGTCTTCCGCAGACTATTGTTTCCGACAATGGCCCACAATTCATGTCCGCAGAATTTCAGTCGTTCTGCAAGGCCAATGGTATTCAACATCTGACATCCGCGCCGTTTTCGCCTCAGTCAAACGGTGCCGCGGAACGATTGGTCCGGACTTTCAAGTCACAGATGTTGAAATTGAAAGAATCGCATTCTCGGGAGGACGCTTTGTTGCTCTTTTTGTCTTCGTATCGCTCTCAGCCCCGCGATGGTCGCTCGCCGGCTGAATTGCTCCATGGTCGTCCTCATCGAACTCTGATGTCTTTGCTGCATCCGCCACATCCGGTTCCTGTGCAGCGGCAGACTCCTGCTTTTGCTCCTGGCGACGTTGTCTATTATCGCAACTATCGCGGTTCACAGCGTTGGCTCGCAGGGCGCATTCTTCGCTGCCTCGGCCGCGCGATGTATTTGGTTTTGGGGGCCTCTGGTGAGGTGCGTCGGCATCTCAATCAGCTGCGCCTCTGTCGTCGCCTGGGTTCTGCCGCTCCCCGTCTGCTTTCAGCGACGGAGCCGTCAGGTCAGCGCCCTGGGGACCCATCTACTGGCTCGCCTCATCCCCAGGTGTTACCGACGATGCCTTCCATTTTGCCTCATGGCGTCGCGCCGCCGCAGCCGCCGCCGGCGCCGCCCGCAGAGGACGCTTCGCTGCAACCGCATGGCGCCTCCCTGGGTCACGCGCCGCCGCTCGCTTCCCGTGACCAGCCGTCCTCCGCCATGGACTTCTTGCCCGCTCCGGACCAGATGTCGTCTTCGCCCGTCGGGTGCTCCGACCACATGGAGGTCGACCCTTCTATATCATTCCGTGCGCAAACACCGCATGTTGACGTGCACCCTGGACTAGGTTTGCAGGCGTTTCCTAGCTCCCCTCGGACCGAATGGCCGGGTGCGGGTGGCACAGCCTCGCCTGTTGTTAGGCTCCCCACCTCATCGCATACGTCAACATGGGGTCCTCCCCACGGCGGGCGGAAGCCTTATCTCACGACCGTTCGCCGATTTGCGGGGGAGGAATGTGGTGTCACCGCTAGACACCACACTTGCTAGGTGGTAACTTAAATCGGCCGCGGTCCTGTAGTACATGTCGGACCCGCGTGTCGCCACTGTGTACTCGCAATCCTAGCGCCACCACATGGCAGGTCACAAGACACGGACATGACCTCGCCCCAGTTGTACGGACGACATAGCTTGCGACCTGACGTATCAAGTCATTCTCTCATTTGCCGAGAGACAGATTAAATAGCCTTCAGCTAGTCCATCGCTACTACCTAGCAAGGCGCCATGTGTATCATTGCTAATTGCTTACTACTATGCAAGAGATGTATTTCAACAAGAACAAGACTACATTAAAGTTAAGTATATTAAAATCTCTCTTCTTTTCTTTATAGTTTTCATCCAGTCTCCTGTTTCAGAATTTACGCCCGTCTGCGTTAGTTTCGCGTGCACCTAGCCACTCATTGTGTCGAGACCTTAGGGAATCGACACAACAAAATAAAGAGATGATTATCAGCGCTGAGGAAGAATTAGCTTTTCGCTCTGCGAAGAATTGTCACATTTGTGAGAAACCCTTTCAGGAGGATGACGTGAAGCATCGTGACCATTGTCATTTCACAGGCGTTTACAGAGGCGTGGCTCATGCCTGCTGCAACGTAAACTACAGACCTCGTTTTACAGTACCTGTAGTGTTTCATAATCTGACAAACTACGACGGGCATTTCTTGATGACAAGCATTTGCGAAAAAACTGTGCCTGTTGATGATAATGATAACGATGACGATGAAAAAATTACATTAAATCCAGGCCCTGTTTCCATTCTACCATCAAACATGGAAAAGTATAAATCATTTACGAAAAGCATTCCAGTAATGCACCGAGGTAGGAGATGTAGCATAAACTTTCGATTCATAGATTCCTTAAATTTTCTGACATGCTCGCTTGAAAAGTGTGCCTCATACTTGAAACCAGAGGAACTCAAGATAATTAGGAAATACTTTCCCAATGATCAAGAGTTTAATTTAGTCAATCAAAAAGGTATATTCCCATATGAGTATGTGAGCAATGAATCTGTTTTACGAGAGGACCACTTACCTCCAATTGATAATTTTAAAAGTTTATTGACAGACGGTAGAACTGTCTCGGAATCCGATTACCAAAGAGCATGTTATGTATGGCATTTATTCAAATGTAAAACACTAGGAAAGTATTCTGACTTGTATTTGAAAATTGATGTATTGCTGTTGTCTGACGTTTTTGAGAATTTCCGCAACCTGTGCATTAAAATATATGAGTTAGACCCTGCTCATTACGTTACTTCTCCTGGCTTGGCATGGGATGCTTTACTTAAAACTAGCAAAATAGAACTACAGCTTATTACTGACATTGAGCAACTTCAGTTTATTGAGCGAGGTATTAGAGGTGGGATTGTTCATTGCTCTTGTCGGCATGCTGTTGCAAACAACAGATTTATGTCTAATTATAATGCAAATATTGATGAATCTTACATGATCTATCTCGATGTTAATAGCCTTTACAGCTGGGCAATGATGCAACACCTTCCTGTGTCAGACTTTACTTGGTTTGACTCAAAAACATTATTAGATACTTTTGATGTGACAACAGTGCCAGATGATTCTGATGTAGGATATATTTTAGAAGTAGATCTTGAATATCCTGAAAATATCCATGATCTGCATTCCGATCTACCACTGTGTCCTGAGAAGATCCTACCACCACCACCAACAACAACAACTGACTGTAACAGCACCAAATCTAGAGCTCCAAAAAAGTTAATTTCTACTTTGTATTATAAGAAAAATTATGTAATACATTATAGGAATTTAAAACAGTGCTTACAACATAAGTTACAATTAAGAAAGATTCACAGAATACTATCATTCAAGCAAGCGCCATGGATGAAACCATACATTGTCATTAATACAGAGAAACGTATGAGAGCAAGTAATGACTTTGAAAAAAATTTCTTCAAACTTATGAATAACAGTGTTTTCGGCAAAACCATGCAAAATGTAAGAAAAATGGTAGATATAAAACTAGCAACACGCTGGGGTGGTAGATATGGAGCAGCTGCACTGATTGCTAAACCTAATTTCAAAAGGAGTGTAATTTTCAATGAAAATTTAGTTGGTATTGAACTAAATAAAGTTAATGTTGTGTTTGATAAACCAATAGCAGTAGGTATGGGTATTTTAGATATATCAAAGACTCTTCCCATAGTCTTCGCCCGGTACCGGGCGTGAGTCATGCTTCGGTAGCTCAGTTGGTAGAGCACTTGCCCGCGAAAGGCAAAGGTCCCGAGTTCGAGTCTCGGTCGGGCACACAGTTTTAATCTGCCAGGAAGTTTCATTCCACAGTGATATTTGTTGCTTTTCAGAAACTAGGACATGTGGCATTTCCCAGTGCATGTTCTCCAACACAATTTTCGATTTGGTATCTGCTGTTTCTGAGACAATACAGTTAATATCTTGTCTACTACGAATCAGTACCAATTCATGACGAGCATTTAAAATTATCTTTTTGTAATCCTCTGCAAAGCCTAAGATCATTTTAAGCGGAATGCAAAAATTGAAACGTCCACCGTTATCGACTAACTCTTTCAATTCACCTCTTGTCCCCCATCCGGCATTTTGTAATGAGTTTGCTTCACCTGGGGTAAAAGATGCATATCCTTTCATTAATGCTACAATTCCAGGATTACGCACATGGTCGATAATTTGGTTATTGAGACGGTACTGAATTTCTGAAAACAGATGAAGCGCGCAGTTTTTTGTTAACTCAATATCAGTAGCTTTTCTCTTTCCCTCTGCATTGACAAGTCGTCCTTCTATATACAGCAGACTCTCAGAGGGCAGCAGGTAAGTGTTTTCATTTTGTATAACGATTGATATGGAATCGTTCTGAGCAAAAGCTGGTTGACCAAAAGGTTTATACTTATGATACTGAAGGCGAGTAACCGAGTCGTCGACGAGAATTTTTTCTCTAACATTTTCTTTTCCTCCTTAACCTCCTTCTGTTTGATCAGTGAAAGTCGGAAGACTCGAATGAGAGGTTACAGAGAAATGTATCAGTATTTATAGCACTCTATATCCCAGTGATGACAGTATTTGTCTATTGTACGGAGTTAAAACGTTTTTCACTTTCCTCTTCTTTGTTTTCTTTTCTTCTTATTATTCTTGTTGTTGTTATTGTGGCTCACATTGTCAAGACATCTAGTGTCTTTGCTTATGCAGGCATCCTGTTGGTATATGATACCCATTCCTTTCTCTCTTTTTTTTAACGTATTTTCCTCAAATGCAATCGAACAGCTATCTCTTCCCCGTCAAAACCCACAAGATTCCCGTCTTGATCTCTAATTGCCACACTTAATTCTGAAACGTATCTTGCAACTACTGGCATGTAAATGGGTGAATTCGGCGTTTCCACAATCTTATATCCTGGTGGGACAGTAGGCCAGAACTGATGTAATGTATGTGTAGGTTCTCCATTGTGAAACGACCCTCCTGAGATATTACAGTCAACACATAAGACGTTAACACTTTGAATGTTAACTGCATATTCAGCCGTCTTCGTGACTCTTTTGTCAACTACAGTATTTGCAAAACCTAAAACTGAACCTACGTTGTTAGAGATATTAAAATCAATAGTAACATTACTCTTAATCTGACATCGATTCAGTGTTTTATTGAAGGAAATATTTAACTGTACTTCATATTTTTTCTTGTTGGTTGAGTTATCGTTGGCAATCTTCAAGTTGTATGCTTCAATTTCTATCATTAACGCTGAAAAAATGTCATGCAGTTCATATGTTCCATGTGGCAGACTAACTTTGTCCAACATTTCTACATCGTTTAAGTAGTTGTAGAAGTAGAAATTATTGTTTGCTGATGTAATATTTGGGATGGAATTATACGTAAAAAGGTTTAGCAGATCAATTTCGTAAACATGAGAGGATAAATTTAGTGCAGGATTGAAGACAGCAGTTAGAAGTGACTCTTTACCCGTCAGACTTAATGTTATACCGTGTTCAATGTCCATTGTTAGACTGAAACAGTGACCTGCAAAGCTGACTGTTTTATTTGGAATTCAGAAACTTTAAACATAAATGACCACATCTCTGGCTGTTAAGTGACTGAAACGTATTGTAATTATATTTTATGGTACAATTTTTCAGATATCTTACTATTTCTGGAGGAGGTGGTAAATTTCCAAAGCTGTCGAAATAGTACACAATATTACCTTTCTTTTTGTAAGCTACCCAATGTGAACCTGGTTCATCTTCGGTATTAAGATTAATAATTGCACTCTCACGAGTGTTAGACTTTGAAGGTAAAGTATCTCTCATAAAGACACCTCGAAAGTGTGGTATCTGCAGCTTTTTAGCATAGTGCTGTAAGTCAATGTTGGAAAGTGGTCTTGTAGGAAGGCTATTTATGGAGAAATTTTTTTTTTCCTCATTACATTTATACCAGTTAGATACAGACCGAATCCATTTTTCCTGTATGGACCTAAGTACAGTCCTTTTCTATCGCGCAGAGCAATTGCCTCAAGTACACGATGATGCCTTTGCATTTCAGCTAACTGCTTTCGAGCACTCTTTGCATCATTAACTGTCTTAGCAATTCCAGCAGCACCTCCGGCTAGTCCTCCGAGTGCCGATAAAGCAGCAAATATTGGAATTAGAGGTATTATTCCACCTGTTTTGGGAATAGGTATTATTCGTTCTTTGTCGAGCAATTTCCCCCTGGCTTTTGTCGGTGCAACTTGTGAAGCAATTTTACGAGCTACTTTCACAACTGTCATCAGATTACTGCCTGGCTTCACATATTTTAGACCACTTCGAACTCTTTTAATTATGTTTTCAGTACTGCACCAGCTGCTTTCGACCTTTTCTTCACACCCATCCCCATTTTAAGTTTAGCTTTCATTGCACCGGTCACAGCTAAAGCAGCCAACTTTTCCTTCAAATTGGCATCTTTTGCCTTTACTCTGCCCCAAGCTTTTCTAGCCAGAATTCGATCTGCTCGATGTCTGTCAGGCAAACTGTCTGGGTGAGTTGCGTACGCTATGTCATGTTCTTTACACGCTTCATCTAGTGGATTGATACCAGTGTCACCTCTTTTGAGTCGTTCCTCTAACATTGTCCCTGGACCGCAGTACGAGTAACCAGGCAAATGAAGTTCGACAGGTAACTTATTAATCATGCGATTAAGAAGAGAACCACCATGCTTCTTCTTTCTTTTCTTTTTCTTCTGTTTATTGTTGTTACTGTGACACATCTTCACTGCTCGAGTGTTAACTAAAGACTGGTCTTTTACAGTTTAGAATGTTCTCTTATATTAGCAATTGTAATATGAGAAGACTTCTTAGTGTGCCTGAAGATGCATTTCAAGAAACATGTACTTCAGCTTCCCATCAGTCCTATTACTGAACACAGAGATGGAGTGCTAATGCAAGATCGAAGACATGGTGATCTATTTCCTGATACGATTAGATGTATAGTAGCAGGTCCCCCCAACTGTGGAAAAACAAATGTGGTTGTTAATCTCCTAATTCACGAAAATGGTCTCAAATTTAAGAACGTTTATGTGTTTTCCAAATCGCTGCAACAATACAAGTACAAATTTCTAGAAGAAGTTTTAAAGAACCTAAATGATGTTGGGTATTTTACATTTTCCAGTAAGGAAGATGTTATACCACCAGATCAAGCACGTCCGCTTTCAGTTTTTATATTTGATGACATTGCTTGTGACAAACAAGATCACATGAAAGCTTACTTTTCCATGGGACGTCATTATGGTATAGACAGCTTCTATTTATGTCAAACATACAGTAAAATCCCGAAGCAATTAATCAGAGATAATGCTAATGTTATTGTGCTCTTCAAGCAAGATGAGCGTAATTTGAAGCATGTCTTCAGTGATCATGTCAATCCTGATATGACATTCAATGAATTCCTTGAAATGTGTAAGCGAGCATGGAGTGGGAACACCTATGACTTTCTCGTTATTAGCAAAGATGATAATTTAAACAATGGACGTTATCGAGTAAATTTTGACAATTATATTTGTATTTAAGTCGAGTCTTGGAGCAACACAGATTATTAACGCCATGGCTTCTGCAAAGGCATCATCATCATCATCATCATCATCATCATCATCATCATCATCATCATCATCAAGCATGAGCTGCAGCAACAATAACAACAACAGCAGCAGCAACGCTCTGCTGCTGGTGCTAGATCCTCAGTACAGTAATGACATTGCTAATAATAAGTATGTGAATTCAAAATTGCAGTCATACTCCAACGTTATAACAGATCTTATCGATAAAGTACATCAGTTATTTCAGAAACACGTAACAGGCACGAATAGTGAAGGTTTATCTACGAAAGCAAAAGTAAAAGAAAATGCTGAAACAAAATCTTATACTGATACTCTCTTGGCAAAATTATTGCCGCAGATGGCTTCTTTCTTTTCTACCATATATGCTACTGACACAGCAGTGTATTTCAATAATAAACGTTTAAGTGGTTTGCATGAACCTGCTGAGAATTATGACGCTTGCACGAAAGCCTATGTAGATAACGCAATGGAAAAAAGACACGCATTCGATGTAACTGAAAGCTCACTTAAGCTCAAGAATCGCACAACTATCGGTAATTTAGCTGATCTCTCAACTGATCATGATGCAGCTACGAAAAAATATGTTGACGATACTCGAAGAAGAATTGAAAATTCTGTGAGACGTGTGAAGGAAAAAGTCGATTCTGAGATGGCAAAGCCACAGAGGAGTGATGTAGCAAGTAAACTGTATGTTGATCTGTTGTTCCATAAGCTGCAAAATCAGCTTAATAGCTTGAATGAGCTAAAAAACAATGTACGTGTAAATATGGCTGCAAAAGTTGAAGAGTTTTTTGACCAGATTAATGTAACTGAACGCGTGTTAGACGTTCAGAAAAAACGTATTACAAATGTACGTCAACCGATTTTGGATTCAGATGTGATAACGAAAGGATATTTTGAAAAGCAAGCAAACTTGAAGTTTTCTTTCATTCTTAGAATTGACGGCATTCCTTCGGGAGATCCCAACGAATTGGCTTACGTTTTACACAATGGTCAGTATGAATATATATTACCCTATGATGGCGAAGTTACTTTGCGCTCTATTAGCCCAGATAACGAAACAGTTGTCTTTGAACTGAATGGCGACATCCGCCAACTTTCGATGAACACAGAGATTGCTGTACGCAAGGGAGACAGATTCAAGTTCACCAGAACCGATCGCTTAGTAATCGGAAATAAATCACTTCATGCCGAATTTGACTATCATGTTATATAAATTAAAGGAATCACTTAAATTATGTTCAGATGGTGACTTGTCAGTTGGCAATGACAATATGCTTCGGAATTCTTCTTCTTCGTCTATCGAAAGAAACATTAATCTTAAAAAACAGATCATCAAAGCTCGACAGAACATTCGAAGAAAGCTGTTAGCTCTTCACAAAAGAGAAGCTCAAACCAAGTCTGCGCTAGAGAAGACATTTAGACCCCTTTCACAGCCGCTAAAAGAACTGGTTTCCATTAATAAAGAACGATTTCCGAAACAAGAAAAGGATAGCACTACGGCTGCTGCTGCTGCTGGTGCTGCTGATGATAATAATGCTGCTGCATATGATGGCGATATCAATATCTGTGATGTTAAAGAAAGAAAAAGTGAAAAAACGTCAAATACACGTGTAGCAGAGACTGCAGCAGCTCGACTGCCAGCCTCATACTTTAATAAACCAATAGACAGAACCCGTGACACCGTGTATGGTATCAGATTCGACCCGTCAGGAGCTGGATGGATGATTGGAAATTCACCAGTGGACGTCGATGAAAATGATTTAATAATTCACAATGTAAGATATCCGGGAACTAGAGGTTTATACAATTTACTGTTCAAAATCAGGCCTACGAATTACACCACACGTGATCTTCAAAATTACGCCAAAATTCTCAAAGCAACCAATGCCTTTAGACAGCATTACCTGTCCTTCAAACCTGTAAATGCAAACAGAGGGTATAAGTATACACGCATCATAAAGCCATGGATTAAAATACTTGAGTCTCCAAAACATCACACTGTTGGTGCAGAGGGAACGTCAACTTCTTCCCTAGCATACTCTGCAGTAAAAGATGACGACGATGATGATGAAGAAGAAGAAAAAGACACTAGTGACAATGATGATGATGAAGAAGATGATGATTACAAAAGTGACAAAGCGGTGAAAATCAAAAGTAAAAAACGTGCAGGAAAAGGAATCTACTATGAACCTGCCAAAGAAGAAGATAAAAAAGACGAAGAAAAAGAAAAAATTGACATTAAAGACTGGAAGAGGTACTCCACTAAATCATGTACGGACTACATTCACTGGAATAACCCTAACGAACTTGTCGAACGTTTAGTTTTCCTGCTTGCTTCAAAAACAGCCGGCAACAACTCGCATGACAATGAAATTATTTCAATAGAGGAAGAACTTTGAGAAGCTGCTATTATTGATTAATATATGAAATTATGTAGTCTATTAATTCATCATTCTATGTATGTTTATAGAAAAATTATTTGTAAGCTAATCCTGCAATAAACATTTTCTCACTTAAAATAGCCTTGCTTTAATATTTTTTTATTTGTTTTCCTTTTCCCTTTCGTTTAAAGAGATGAGTCCAAGGAATGTCCTTCATAAAAAAAACACACATCTGCAACATCTGGTGTATTCTAATATGTGCGTGTGTATGTGTGTGCGTTTGTGTGTGTGTGTGTGTGTGTGCGTGCGTGCCTGTGTGTGTGTGTGTGTGTGTGTGTGTGTGTGTGTGTGTGTGTGTATGTGTGTGCGTGCGTGCCTGTGTAGCCCACCAGCTGGAAGGCTGCCAAGTGTGACGTAATGAACAGATGACAAGCGACGGCAGCTTGGGTACGGTACCGCAGCTAACCTTAGCTGCGTATATACGTCCCAAAATGTGTCCCAGCTCCCCCATTACCTAACTACTTGTGCTTGATGTAGAAATACCTATAATTGAGAATATCATATTGAAACATCAGGCTCATCTAAAACTTATTTTTCTGAAACTTGTCTATCAAGGAATGTTCATGAGATGTTCGAGAGTTTATAAGTTTTTTTTAGCAGGTTGCAGTTCATAAAAGGTTATCATAGTGCTAACACAACATCACTTGACCTGTAAAATAATATTTGCAGCAAGTGTATGGTGTACAGGGTCCCTCTCTGGATCATAGGATAAACATGTAGTCTCATCATTCATACACTTAACAGTAATTGTCCACAGTAATAAGCCTTCATATAGGGTGAGTCACTAACTATTGCCACCTAGAATAAATCCGGAAGTATGATCGTACCTGAAAAGTTTGTTGAATAAATGTTGCAAGCGACAACGGGGGCCATAATGACATTGGTTTTTTTTTGCTAGGTGGGGTCGCGTCAGAGATATGTTAAAGTTCCAGTTGTTCTCAGTTTGTCATACAGATATTTAAATGTACGACGTGTAGGGTGAGTACGTTGAGGATATATTCCAGCGTATAAGTCTCTAGCTCATTGCGAAATCGTCGAATGATGTTTGCATGTCAATGGCATGTTAGATGGATACGCCATATTCAGCGAATATGTACTATTTGCGCAATATACGAGAGATAATTGTCAGACCATGTGCTTCGATAAGTGCCGAAGTGATAATCAGTCCATGATGAGAAGATTGCAGCACTGCATTGATACTAATGGTCATCACTTCGAACACCTTGCGTAAATGGACGTTCATGGCACATTTGTGGCCTTCGATTACCTTAAAAGACCTTACTGTTACACATCATTGGAGTCTTCTCGATAACCGCTATCAGAAAATAAGTACCAAACTATAGCATCCCATTTAAAAACAAAGTTGACCTTCATGTCTCTGAAGCGACCCCACCTAGCAACAAAAAACCAACGTCATATTATGGCCCCCGTTGTCCCATGCAACATTTATTCCACAAGCTTTTCAGGTACTATCATACTTCCAGAGTTATTCTAGGTGGCAATAGTTAGTGACTCACCCTGTATATTTCGAGGCATTACACAGTGCAGGAAGAACGCAAGTAGATTGGTAATCAGAGGGTCCTGTGGCATCGCCCTTCTTAGGTAGTAGCTTAACTAGTCCCTGTTTCCAGCCCTCAGGGAAAACATACAGCTGACTAATATTCACATTTCATTGGTGGAGTATTTTCAGGTTTTGTTGGTAGCGGTAGAGCCCCTTCACCCTACCAGATTCAGGACAGACCTGAAAAGATGTGGTATACTAGTCATTTCATACGGTTTTATTGTTGTAGCTAGACGTAAACGTATAGATAGTGTGAACTGTACATTACTGTTATTTTCCTGCGCCAACGCTAGTCGCTTGGTTTCAGTGAACGCTGTGGGGAGCATGATTAGATTAGATTAGATTAATACTAGTTCCATGGATCATGAATACTATATTTTGTAATGATGTGGAACGAGTCAAATTTTCCAATACATGACATAAATAAGTTAATTTAACAACATAATTAAGTTAATATAACAACTTTTTTATTTTATTTATTTTTTTAAATTTTTTATAATTTTCGTTTGGTTTTTTCTTTTTTTCTTAATTTATATCTAAAAATTCCTCTATGGAGTAGAAGGAGTTGTCATTCAGAAATTATTTTAATTTCTTCTTAAATACTTGTTGGTTACCTATCAGACTTTTGATACTATTTGGTAAGTGACCAAAGACTTTGGTGGCAGTATAATTCACCCCTTTCTGTGCCAAAGTTAGATTTAATCCTGAATAGTGAAGATCATCCTTTCTCCTAGTATTGTAGTTATGTACACTGCTATTACTTTTGAATTGGTTTTGGTTGTTAACAACAAATTTCATAAGAGAGTATATATACTGAGAAGCTACTGTAAATATCCCTAGATCCTTAAATAAATGTTTGCAGGATGATCTTGGGTGGTCCAGCTATTATTCTGATTACACGCTTTTGTGCAATAAATATTTTATTCCTCAGTGATGAATTACCCCAAAATATATGCAATAAATGAGTGAAAATAGGCTTAGTAAGCTAATTTACTAAGATGTTTATCACCAAAATTTGCATAAGTAGCTGAACTCAAACGTTTCAGCAGATCATCAATGTGTTTCTTCCAATTTAATCTCTCATCAATGGACACACCTAAAAATTTTGAATATTCTACCTTAGCTATATGCTTCTGATTAAGGTCTATATTTATTAATGGCATCATACCATTTACTGTACGGAACTGTACGTACTGTGTCTTATCAAAATTCAGTGAGAGTCTGTTTACAAGGAACCACTTAGTAATTTTCCAAAAGACATTATTGACAATTTCATCAGTTAATTCTTGTTTGTCAGGTGTGATTACTATACTTGTATCATCAGCAAAGAGAACTAACTTTGCCTCTTCATATATATAGAATGGCAAGTCATTAATATATATTAAGAACAACAAAGGACCCAAGACCGACCCTTGTGGAACCCCATTCTTGATAGTTCCCCAGTTTGAGGAATGTGCTGATCTTTGCATATTATGAGAACTGCTTATTTCAACTTTCTGCACTCTTCCAGTTAGGTACGAATTAAACCATTTGTGCACTGTCCCACTCACGCCACAATACTTGAGCTTGTCTAGCAGAATTTCGTGATTTACACAATCAAAAGCCTTTGAGAGATCACAAAAAATCCCAATGGGTGGTGTTTGGTTATTCAGATCATTCAAAATTTGATTGGTAAAAGCATATATAGCATTTTCTGTTGAAAAACCTTTCTGGAAACCAAACTGACATTTTGTTAGTACTTCATTTTTACAGATATGTGAAGCTACTCTTGAATACATTACTTTTTCAAAAATTTTGGATAAAGCTGTTAGAAGGGAGATTGGACGGTAATTGTTGACATCAGATCTATTCCCTTTTTTATGCAAAGGTATAACAATAGCATATTTCAGTCTATCAGGGAAAATGCCCTGTTCCAGAGAGCTATTACACAGGTGGCTGAGAATCTTACTTATCTGTTGAGAACAAGCTTTTAGTATTTTGCTGGTAATGCCATCAATTCCATGTGAGTTTTTGCTTTTAAGCAAGTTTATTATTTTCCTAATTTCAGAGGGAGAATTGGGTGAGATTTCAATTGTATCAAATTGCATAGGTATATCCTCTTCCATTAACAGCCTAGCATCTTCTAATGAACACCTGGCTCCTACTATATCCACAACATTTAGAAAATGATTATTAAAAATATTTTCAACTTCTGACTTTTTGTTCGTAAAGTTTTCATTCAATTTGATGGTAATACTGTCTTCCTGTGCTCTTGTTTGACCTGTTTCTCTTTTAATAATATTCCAAATTGTTTTAATTTTATTATCAGAGTTGCTGATTTCAGATGCGATACACATACTTCTGGATTTTTTAATAACTTTTCTTAATATAGCACAGTAGTTTTTATGATGTTTGATAGTTTCTGGGTCACTACTCTTTCTTGTTGTCAGATACATTTCCCTTTTCCGGTTACAAGATATTTTTATACTCTTAGTAAGCCATGGTTTGTTACATGGTTTCTTACGAGTATATTTAACTATTTTCTTGGGGAAGCAGTTTTCAAATGCATTTACAAAAGTGTCATGAAATAAATTATATTTTAAATTGGCATCAGGTTCACGGTACACCTCATCCCAGTCTAACTGCTGTAGGCTTTCCCTTAAATTTGCAGTTGTTAAATCGTTGACTGAACGTACTACTTTGGAGGACTGTTTAGTACTGCTGAATGGAGCTATGTCATATATTGTAACTAACTGTGCACCACGATCAGAAAGACCATTCTCAACAGGGTGAGCATTTATCTGGTTAAACTTATCTTGGTCTATAAAGAAGTTATCTATCAGTGAGCTGTTATCCTTTACCACCCAAGTAGGAAAATCAATAACGGGTGTCAAATTGAAATAATGTATTGTACAGATACACGTCGAGTTTGCTTTTGGACTGGCAGATAAAACCAGGTCGTTCTTCAGTAATAGTGATGTAGGCATTTAAAAGTTGCTCTAAGTCGGCTCGGTGTGGTTTTTGGAGACAAGTGGATTCCTGGACCTTTCCACGGACGACACTGTGTAGATCAGCACTCAGATTTTCTTCGTATGGTAGCTCTACATCGCTCGTCACTCTGACGACTCATAACTTAACTCCTGCCAAAACTTTCTTCTGCTTATTGTAGCAGTGATTAAATCAACGGTGATATCGTGACTACCAGTCTCAAGTGCAGCTTGCTGGCTGAAATCATAGCAGCCCCTCGTTCCTAGGGTCAATGTCCATGATAGTGCAGAACGAGTACAAGACATTCAATTCCCCAAATTTAATATGTAGCAAGACCCGTTTTCTTATGGGTTTAGACTTGGAGTCAATTACTAGCATTATCTTGCATCCGTTTACAGGAAATGGAACATCTTTTAGTGCCGTAATGCGGTTGTAGAGAGCGGCGGATATTACACATAATTGTGCCCTCATGCCTGAAACTGCTGTTACTGGTAATCCATGGACCGTAGTTTTATCGTGGATTGCACACTTCATTCCGTATCTTGGGCGCATTCAACAGGTTCTTTGCACAAAAAAAAATGGTTCAAATGGCTCTGAGCACTATGGACTCAACTGCTGTGGTCATAAGTCCCCTAGAACTTAGAACTACTTAAACCTAACTAACCTAAGGACAGCACACAACACCCAGCCATCACGAGGCAGAGAAAATCCCTGACCCCGCCGGGAATCGAACCCGGGAACCCGGGCGTGGGAAGCGAGAACACTACCGCACGACCACGAGATGCGGGCGGTTCTTTGCACAGTTCATGTCGTAGATCCATTACATCACTGTTCCTTCTGAGGCGTATATCTTGGTGCATGTTCCAGTGTCTCTAGGACCGGATTAATGAGGCTTCTTCCGGTCTTGATTAGTCTGACGTCCTATAGAATTCTGTTGGCGGTTCGAATCACTGTATTTCGAATTTCGATCACCTCTGTCATTGCGACTGCGGTTGTTAAATCGATTGTCAGGCCTCTCGAGATGAGGGCTATGATTGTGCAAGCATGATCGATTGTTTGAAACGCGCCGCTCGCCACGGCGGCATCGACTCTGGATGCGCCCCTCATTCGTATTGGTTTGGTCTTGCGACCATGCTTTTCTGTTTTTGTTCGTTGAAGGTTCGCTTTCGAAAGCTCTCACGTCTTCGTTTATCAAGTCGACAATATCATCTAGCGCGTAGTTGGTGTGATGAATGGCAGGTAGCTCTAGTTGTAAAAAAATGTAAGTTAATGGGGATGTGTAGGAGACACAAACCCATAACGTTCGGATACAGCATTAGTAGTCCTACGTGACACAGTCACGTCTCAATCTAGCATTTTAATCAGTTTCCGTCATACTTGTAGGGGCAGCTTTTTTTAAAAAATGCCCAGTGCATCATGGTTCATGATGGCTTCATTTCAGTATTTCGATTTTTTATGTTTTTTACGGAATAGTACAGGTATCTGCAGCTTTGGTTGCCTAAAGGGTAGCGCCCTCTGTGTAAAACTGCTGACAATTTTTTTTTAAGCTCGTTCCTCGATCGAAGAAAAATTCCTGAAGGGAACGAACAAAGATCGTGGCTTATGTCGATAGTTTTGTCGATTATTATTCTGCTGGCGGTTCGAATCACTGTATTTCGAATTTCGATCACCTCTGTCGTTGCGACTGCGGTTGTTAAATCGATTTCAGGCCTCTCGAGATGAGGGCTATGATTGCGCAAGTATGATCGATTGTTTGAAACGCGCCGCTCGCCACATGTGTACTTTTATCATCACTTGTGAAAGGATTAAAACTGAAGGTAGTGATCATATTTTTCTCAATTATCGCAGTGGCGATCAATGACGATGTGGTCCTCGACGGCATGTGTTCATCAGAGGCAAGAGTTTCCTCAGGAGTGGCCCAGGGAAGGTGATAGGACCGCTGTCGTTATCTATATACGTAAATGATTTGACGGACAGGGTGGACAGCAGTCTGCGGTTGTTTGCTGACTATGTCGTGGTGTACGGTAAGTTGTCGAAGTTGAGTGACTGTAGAAGGATACAAGATGATTTAGACAAAATTCCTAGTTGGTGTGATGAATGGCAGGTAGCTCTAGATGTAGAAAAATGTAAGTTAATGGGGATGTGTAGGAGACACAAACCCATAACGTTCGGATACAGCATTAGTAGTCCTACTTGACACAGTCACTTCTTTTAAATTTCTAGCCGTAACGTTGCGGAGCGATATGAAATGCAACGAGCATGTGAGGATTGTGGTAGGAAAGGCGAATGGTCGACTTCGGTTTATTGGCAGAATTCTAGGGAAGTGTGGTTCATCTGTAAAGGATATCACATATGGGACGCTAGTGCGACCTATTCTTCAGTGTTTGAGATCCGTACCGTGTCGGGAAGATATCGAAGCAATTCAGGCGCAGGCTACTACGTTTGTTACTGGTAGCTTCGAACGACACCCATATGTTACGGAGATGCTTCGGGAACTCAAATTGGAATCCGTGAAGGGTGGCGACGTTCTTTACGAGGGACGCTATTGAGAAAATTTAGAGAATCGGCATTTGAAGCTGACTGCGGAACGGTTCTGTTGCCTTCAACATACATAGCGCGTAAGGGCCACGAGGACGAGATACGAGAAATTAGGGCTCATATTTAGGCATCAGGTCAGCTTCTACCAGATTTTCCATTCGTCTGCAAAGAATACGCGTTAGTATTTTGCATCCGTGACTTATTAAACTGATTGTTCGATAATTTTCACATCTGTCAGCACCTGCTTTCTTTGGGATCGGAATTATTATGTTCTTCTTAGAGTCTGAGTCTATTTCGCCTGTCTCATACATCTTGCTCACCAGATGGTCGAGTTTTGTCAGGACTGGCTCTCCCAAGGCCGTCAGTAGTTCTAATGGAATGTTGTCTACTCCCGGGACCTTGTTTCGATTCAAGTCATTCAGTGCTCTGTCAAACTCTTCACGCAGTATCGTAACTCCCATTTCATCTTCATCTACATCCTCTTCCATTTCCATAATATTGTCCTCAGGTGCATTGCCCTTGTATAGGCCCTCTATATACTCCCTCCACCTTTCTGCTTTCCCTTCTTTGCTTAGAACTGGGTTTCCATCTGAGATCTTGATATTCATACAAGTGGTTCTCTTTTCTCCAAAGGTCTCTTTAATTTTCCTGTAGGCAGTATCTATCTTACCCCTAGTAAGATAACCCTCTACATCCTTACATTTGTCCTCTAGCCATCCCTGCTTAGCCATTTTGCACTTCCTGTCGATCTCGTTTTTGAGACGTTTGTATTCCTCTTTGCCTGCTTCATTTACTGCATTTTTATATTTTCTCCTTTCATCAATTAAATTCAATATTTCTTCTGTTACCCAAGGATTTCTACTAGCCCTCGTCTTTTTACCTACTAGGTCCTCTGCTACTTTCACTACTTCATCTCTCAAAGCTACCCATTCTTCTTCTACTGTATTTCTTTCCCCCATTCTTGTCAATTGTTCCCTTATGCTCTCCCGGAAACTCTGTACAACCTCTGGTTCTGGTAGGCAAACCTACGTTTCTAGCATTTGTAGACTTAGAGAAAGCTTTTGACAATGTTGACTGGAATACTCTCTTTCAAATTCTGAAGGTGGCAGGGGTAAAATACAGGGAGCGAAAGGCTATTTACAATTTGTACAGAAACCAGATGACAGTTGTAAGAGTCGAGGGGCATGAAAGGGAAGCAGTGGTTGAGAAGGGAGTGAGACAGGGTTGTAGCCTATCCCCGATGTTATTCGATCTGTATATTGAGCAAGCAGTGAAGGAAACAAAAGAAAAATTTGGAGTAGGTATTAAAATCTATGGAGAAGAAATAAAAACTTTGAGGTTCGCCGGTGACATCGTAATTCTGTCAGAGACAGCAAAGGACCTGGAAGAGCAGTTGAACGGAATGGACATTGTCTTGAAAGGAGGGTATAAGATGAACATCAACAAAAGCAAAACGAGGATAATGGAATGTAGTCGAATTAAGTCTGATGATGGTGAGGGAATTAGATTAGGAAACGAAACACTTAAAGTAGTAAAGGAGTTTTGCTATTTGGGGAGCAAAATAACTGATGATGGTCGAAGTAGAGAGGATATAAAATGTAGACTGGCAATGGCAAGGAAAGAGAAGAGAAAATTGTTAACATCGAGTATTGATTTAAGTGTCAGGAAGTCGTTTCTGAAAGTATTTGTATGGAGCGTAGCCATGTATGGAAGTTAAACATGGACGATAACTAGTTTGGACAAGAAGAGAATAGAAGCTTTCGAAATGTGGTGCTACAGAAGAATGCTGAAGATTAGATGGGTAGATCATATAGCTAATGAGGAGGTTTGAATAGGATTGGGGAGAAGAGACGTTTGTGGCACAACTTGACTATAAGAAGGGATCGGTTGGTAGGACATGTTCTGAGGCATCAACGGATCACCAATTTATTATTGGAGGGCAGCGTGGAGGGTAAAAATCGTAGAGGGAGACCAAGAGATGAATACTCTAAACAGATTCAGAAGGATGTAGGTTGCAGTAAGTACTGGGAGATGAAGAAGCGCCCGCATCTCGTGGTCGTGCGGTAGTGTTCTCGCTTCCCACGCCCGGGTTCCCGGGTTCGATTCCCGGCGGGGTCAGGGATTTTCTCTGCCTCGTGATGGCTGGGTGTTGTGTGCTGTCCTTAGGTTAGTTAGGTTTAAGTAGTTCTAAGTTCTAGGGGACTTATGACCACAGCAGTTGAGTCCCATAGTGCTCAGAGCCATTTGAACCATTTGATGAAGAAGCTTGCACAGGATAGAGTAGCATGGAGAGCTGCATCAAACCAGTCTCAGGACTGAAGACCACCACAACAACAACAACAACATTTAGGCATACGGACAGTCATTTTCCATCGTTCTGTTTGCAAGTGGAACAGGAAAGAAAATGATTAGTAATGGTACGGGGTACCCTCCGCCATGCGCCGTCAAATGGATTGCGGAATATCGATATAGATTGATTCAGGATTCGTAGTGATACGTCCTTGGGTCTGTGAACTAGGTTCAGCTTGCGGCACAAATCTGCCGTTTGGACCAGTCAAGTGCGTGTCAGAACTCTCAGGCGAGCTACTGTATCTGTTTCAGTAATCTGATAAATCCGACCTGGGTCTTGTTTTACGTTATCCCTCACTATCAATTTGTGCCACTCTTTTATTTCCTAAGTGACGGAGCCCTTTGAAATTCTTTATTTCCTTATCAGTGATCTTTACGTGAGTCTCGTGTTCTTTCTTTAAAAGGCTAACCTGGTTGGCCACTATCTCAGCAAAACATTCATCTGTTTCTCTCTTGTAATCTTGCAGAGCTGCCTTGCTGTTACTTTGTTGTTTACTCTACCAAGAGTTGAAATTCTTAATGACTGCGGTGATCTGAGTATCTTTCCCGAGGAACCACCGAGTAAGTCCTCAGTGCACAGCAATATGATAGCGATCGAACTGCTCAGATATTATTTTCTTCTGGTTCACTGTTAAATTCTCTCTTTGCTTACCAAGACCTGATTTACCTTGCTCTCGTGCGCGGGCGGATTATTGCTAGGCGTGGCAGATTCTTCCTGCACACGTGAAATCTCTGGAATATAATTTAATAATTCTGCTTTGGTTTTCTGTGTCGTCAGTGTTCTGCGTGGCCAATGCGAAAGCTGGTAATTTCTTTAGCACCTTATCTATCTGGCTAATAGGGACTGCTACGGTACTTTCTTTTTTTGACATATTCATAAGTGTAATTAATGTTACCCAAAAAATCGCGCTAATACTAATACAAGAGCTAAAAAAGTGAATAACTCAATATTAGACCCCTTGCTGTTCAGAAGGCACATAATGGCTGTGGGAATGATGCAAAAACAAAATTGTGAGTCTAGTAGCTTGGCGCACAGAATTCCGCCATTAGGCGTGAAGCAGCAGATGGTTTCAACAGTGGTATTACTGAGTATATAATTATGATACTTCCTGCACAGAAAGAAATTACAATGATATATAACTCTGTGCAGGCTTCTATCTTTTAATAAAAAGGAACATCTACATCTACATCTACATGATTACTCTGCAATTCACATTTAAGTGCTTGGCAGAGGGTTCATCGAACCACAATCATACTATCTCTCTACCATTCCACTCCAGAACACCACGCGGGAAAAACGAACACCTAAACCTTTCTGTTCGAGCTCTGATTTATCTTATTTTATTTTGATGATCATTCCTACCTATGTAGGTTGGGCTCAACAAAATATTTTCGCATTCGGAAGAGAAAGTTGGTGACTGAAATTTCGTAAATAGATCTCGCCGCGACGAAAAACGTCTTTGCTTTAATGACTTCCATCCTAACTCGTGTATCATATCTGCCACTCTCTCTCCCCTAATACGTGATAATACAAAACGAGCTGCCCTTTTTTGTACCCTTTCGATGTCCTCCGTCAATCCCACCTGGTGATGGAAAAACGTTGTCATCGTCTGTAATTTCTGTGGATTCTTTTTTTTTCTTAGTATAGGCACTACGTTATCACTTGCAAACACACAATTAAGTGGTTCTGAACATGAAACTTACAGAAAACGCTTATATTAATATACAACAATACAATATAAGTCAGGGTCACCAGCGTAGCATCCGCAGATCGTTTTTTATATAGGGTGTTTCACAATTCATGGCATACACTTCTAGAGATTGCAGAGGGGACTTAGTAGATCAAGTTTTACTTAGGAACCCACGTCCGGAAACGGTTCGTTTCCAAGTTACAGGGAAACCAAGAGCTATTCAGTCGCGCGCTAGATGTTTCTTACGCCACATTCATGAATGGTACGATGATGCTATTACACGCTATGTCCTTTGTTTCCATCTGCCTTGTTTTCATGTTTCCTGGTGATGCGTCACTTGAGATTACAGTGACTCGTACTGCAGTAACAGGATGCCTGATTAAACGTTCGACGAGTACACCGATATTTTGTTAATTTACGATGACGCTCGCAGTGATGGAAGGCTAACTCAATGCCTGTCCCACGAGTGCTTTCCAAATCGTGTGACTCCAGCTGATTCCATGTTTGCCAGAGAAGAATAACGGCTACGGGAAAGTGCACAAGCGATAGAGCAAAGTGTGGTGCTCCGTTTAAAGTGTCAATTTCTGTACTTGGTTTTTACACTGTTGTGTGGGTTTTCGTGTTGTCAAGACCAATTTTTTTCACCGACGAAGGTATTTCAACAGGGAAAGTGTTCTGAACTCTCGAAATAGCCACATTTTGGATCAAGGAAACCGTAAGGTCAGGTGTACTCGAAGATTTCAGCACACGTTCGACATCAGTGTCCGGGCAGGTATCCGCTGTGGTCGTGTGATTGGGCCGTACATCCTTCCTCCCTACCTAACGGGTGCCAGATACTTGATATTCCTGCAGTAAGTGCTGGCGGAGTTTTGGAAGATGTCCCACCGGACGTTCGGCACCCATTGTGGTTCCAGCATGATGGCGCGGCAGTACATTTTGCAATTCGCGTTCGGAACCATCCGAACGTAGTCTACTAGATCGGTCGAGGTGGACCACATCCTTGGCCACCAAGCTCCCCAGATTTAACCCTTTCGGACTTTTTCTTGTGAGGTCACATGAAGAGTATTGTTTAGGAGGCCACTGTCGAGTCGGAGGAAGATCTTATTGCACGCATCATGGTTGCGGTAGAAGTGATTAACCATACATCACGCGGGTTCGACAGAGTTTATGCAAACTTACTGCGTCGTTACAGCGTGTGCACCGAACTTGGTGAACGGCTGTTGTAATATCATGGTAAATAGGAATGAAATCTGTTCAATTTGTTTTCCTTGTAACATGAAAACAGACATGGGTTTCTATGTAAAACTCGATCTACTAAATCCCCTCTTCAACCTCTAGAAGAGTGTAATACGAATTGTGAAGAGATTCGTAATGTATTGTAAGTAGTTCAGACAAAAGTAATGTAGTAATGTCTAATGATCGTCTCTAGGTCTCTTTGTAATGGTTATCGAGGTAAGAAATATTTACCTCATAATATTCTCAATTCGTCATTAACGAAAAGCGGAACGCCAACAAAAAATGGACTCTGCACTACATAAACACACACAGAGCAGTGTTCAACAGCGAATAATGTGGACTTTATGGGTATAACAATGTGAAGTTTTGAATTCAGAGAAATATTTACTTTAATGTACATAACTGTTTATCCACAGAAAAATTACATTAGATGCACGCCACTGAAAACATATAGACGTATCAAAATGTTATTAAGTACTTCTTAAAACACTATCCACGTGACATAATAACGAGAACGATGCCCAACAGATAGAAAAAGATGGAGCTAATCCGTCCTTTCTTATCTTCAATAAATGAAAAGCAGACCTGCATCCAACGAGGTGATCCTGACTCTTAAGCAGCTACTGTCGCTGCAGGGATTAATTAACCCTAGCAGACATATACTAACAGAAGAATATGTTTGGAATACGACACCTGACACATAAGTGATCTGTATGTAGTCTCCTTTGCAGAGTGGTCCCCAGTATTCTACCAAAAAATCTGTCTGCCACCAGCTTTACCGGCGACTGTCAGTATGTGATCATTCCATTTCATATCTCTACAAGATGCACCCAGGTGTTTGCATGAGTTGAGCAATTCCATCTGTGAATCATTGATACAGGATACCACGTTTTTTCGCTTTTCGAAGTGCACAGTTTCACATTTCTGAGCATTTACGGCAAGTTGCTAACCTTTGCACCACTTTGAAGTCCTATCATGACCTGACTGAATATTTGTGCAGTTTCTTTCAGACAGTGTGTCAGTTCATCTGCGGATAGGCTGAGGTTATTATTAATATTGTCTGCAAGTTCATTAATACACAAAATTAACAGAAAGAGTCGCAACGCACTTCCATGGTACCCACCTGAATTTCCTTCTACATATATTGTTGACTCTCCGTCCAAGATAAAGTGCAGCGTCCTCCCTACCAAAAAATTCTCATTCCAGTCACAAATTTCTCTTGATAGCCCAAACGACCCTACTTTTGATTAAAAACTTAGATGTGGTACTGAGTCAAATGCTTTCCGGAAATCGAGAAATACTGCATCTACCTGGATGTCTTGATCCAAAGCTTTCAGTATGTCAGGAGAGAAAAGTGAGAGTTGGGTTTCACATGATCGATATGTTTGGAATCCATGCTGGTTGGCATGGAGGGGTTCATTCTGTTCGAGATACTACATTACGTCTGAGCTGAGAATACGTGCTAAGATTGTATAACAAATCAATGTCAAGGATACTGGACGCCAGTTTTGTGAATCATTTCTACTACCTACCCTTCTTGTAGACGGGTATTTTCTTCCAACTACTTGGCGTGGTTTTTTGTTCGAGGACTCTACGATAGAGTATAGATAAAAGAGGAGATAACTCACTCTCAGACTTAGTGTAGAATCTGACAGGGATTGCATTGGCGCCTGGAGCCTTGTTTCAATCCCACTCAAGTTTTGGCCACAGTTCCTCCAGTCACTTCATATCTCACAGTGGGGATTAATTAGTACGGAGGGTCTGATGTCGTTGCATATCTACTGACTGGGTATTGATGATGCCATAGAGTATATGGTCCATTGTCGTCATGACTGTGATCAAAACTAGTTGGCTTGGCATAGTTGTGTCGTTGTTGATTGTACCCACTCTAAAACTTCCTGCACAACCATAGGCACCACTGATCAACAATAGTGCAACATCAATGCCTTGGCACAGTATTTACCATTGAAGGAGCTCCCCATACAACTGTCCCCGACAACGACCTCGAGAACATCCCGAGTAATAGATCTGAGTACCCGACAATTATCCCTTTCTCCCTACATCTAATTAATTGTTGGAGCAAATGGTCAGGATCTTTGAAGCATGTGTGAGCAAGACAATACTATCAGCATTATCCAGCGAAGGACTGACCAGCTATGACATATTTGTTTAACCCATCAGCATATGCAGTCTGACTGAAATACCGTATGAACACAGACTACACATTTTATCCGAGTTACTACGTCAGGCACAGCAAGCTCAGAGCCCATGTACAAAAGCCATGTGATGAAGTGGGGTTCTTCTGCCCCGGCTTTGTGGTGGAACATAATATCTTTACCGAAAACAGGTGAGCTGGCAACATAATTAAATTTAATGTACATAAAGACAATTGATTTATATACTTATTTGTATATTATTACAATTGTTTATTGCAGGAATGTTCATTTTATTAGTCTCATGTCGAGAGCAAGGGCAACGCAGTACGGTGACTGTAGAGTCTTTGCTGTGGCTGCCAGAGAACCTGAACCGTCTATTGCAACAACCACGGAGATAATAAAGGGAGACGCCGTTAAGTCACAGCTGCGAAGCTGTGTGAAGCCGAGGAAAGCCATCTTACTCCGACCAAAACATTGTACTGTAAACTTGTGTACATAGGCTTGTCGCTCGTATTTGGAAGGATTTTGCTCTGTTATGGTGACTTGTGTGGTGTTCAGGTGTAAGAATCGTTCTGATTGTGCCGCGAAATCGAAGGAAATAACTTTTCATGTGTAAGTTGTCTCGCTAAGTGTGATTTTACGTCTTCATTGTGAACGAACGTATACTACATTTTTACTAATGCTATAGCGTGTTTTTCTCTTTTATGATTTTAGATTCCCTAAAGATGAAATCCAGAAAGCTCTATGGGAGAATGCCGTGAGAAGGAAGAACTGGGGTGCGTGTAAATGGAGCACTATATGTTCTCACCATTTTGGAGAAGAGGACATTGACCGAACTTCTCTTTGAACAGTATGGCTCCGAGTAATGCTGTACCATCAGTTTTTCCTACACACCCAAAACATTTGCAAAAGGGATGTTAATTCAAAGATTTAAATTCTTAGATTTCAAGTTCACTTTTCTGTATTATATGTACGTATCGCCGATAATCGAGAAGTGATGAGTAACTGAATTTCTGTCTCCATCATGCACCAAATTAAAAGCTAACACTAATTTAACTGGCGTAAAGTATAGGCCTAAACCGGACACTGTGTAGATTTACCATTCTAGGTATTTCTGTAATTACTGGTGTTATTGAACAGTGTTTTAGATTAGTGCAAATGTTACTGTACATATCACAAACAAGATGTATTTATGGGGCCTTGGAGGGAGGGTATAGCTAACTTAGTTTTCAATTTCTATTATTCAGCCATAACTCTGAAAGTAATTGAATACACATATGAGGTAAATGTTATCAGTTATGTGCATATTTAAGGCAGTAATTTGTGAATATCTCGCTTTGTCTGATTTACTATGTTGTACAACATTTTTATTGCACTGTCTTTGCTAGTTAATGGTAGTTATGTTGTAGGGGTGATTGATACAGCACGAGTTTTACTTATCTATGTTGATTTTGGGAGTTTTCCTTCAGGTCATTTGAATAAATTAGTTTCACTTTCCACCTCTTTAGCTCCTTACACATAACTTTTACCTGGGAATGATGTTATGCTGTGTGCAGAATTTAAGAGAGGAGGTGCTCGAACACTGAAGTGTTTCTGCATCTACACAGCATGTTATAAAGAGAATATCTGGTTCTTCACATTGTCATCTAGAAACAAACTCCTTTTTGATGAGCATCAGCCTTTGCACACAAGAGAATATTTAGAAGAAAAGTCAGGTTCACTGTTTAGATTATGGAACTACTTATGCTGAACATGTTTGTCTGGTATAATTATTTAGTGAAGTCACAGAAATTAACATTTGGGCCGTGTGAAATACAACTGTGTGTGTGGGATAAGCACAGCAAATGAACATTCCTTTGGTTTGATGCACTATTAATTGACATTCTCCATTTAAAAATATCATTATTGATTAAAAAGCTTTGGCACTACATTTTTGTTAACATTATTCACTACTGTGGAGCATTGAATATGCACCAACCACTAGCGCAAAATTAGATATAACACACAATTTTATATCATTATCTGTTGGACCAGTTGCATTAAGAGCTTATTAACTGACAGTTCCCATAGCGATACAGTGTGATAGTTAAACAAGACACACCAGCAGAAATATTTTTTTACATGTTCAGAGTTTACATTTTTTCATTAAGTGTGTATTAACTGTAGCTTCGCACATGGGAGGAATCTCAAATTGTCTGCTGAACACAACAATGATTTTTGTTAGAGTAATGAGTATTTTCTGAAAATGATAAATAGTCGCTGAAAAACAGAATTTATATTTCTGAAAAGGACTAAGAGTAGGAGTATTTAGTGGGCTGTAACATGATGTTCACGACAAAGACTGTAACACCTTCAACCATCTGTTTAAAAAGAATCAAAGTTCTTAATATTTTCCATCTATTTATTTTCTTTAGGGGGACAAGAAGGGAAAGCCACCAGTGCAGAGCTCTTCCTTTCCATCTTCAGTTTTGGCTACCGTCTGCTGAGTGCAGGATGAAGTAGTTCCTGCTCCTGTTCCTGAGTACACTGCAGGACCACCAGAACTTAGTCAGGCATCCTGCTGAACTGAAGAGGAACTGTGAACACCTCTTAAAAAAACTGGACAGTGCAAAAAACAAATTAAAATTCTTCGGCAGTCTATGCGACGACTTAAGAAGAAAGTGGTTTCTTTGAGTGCTGTCATTAAGGCACTGAAAAACAAGCACCTTGTGGATGAAAGTTCACTAAACATACTAGAAAGCATACTTGGACTGCAGAGAGATTTGCTGCAGCGGCAAACTGCGAAAGCTGGGGCACAGGATTTACCTAGGACATACAGTCCAGAACTGCGCTCCTTTGCCTTAACGCTGCATTTTTATTTCCACAGGGCGTATAATTATGTTAGGCGCTGTTCTAATACATGTTTGCCACACCCAGAACGTTATCGAAGTGGTACCCGTGTGTGCGGGTGGAGCGCCTGGATTCACGTCCGAGGCGTTTAAGTTAATTAAGGCACCCTGAAACAAAGTTTCCGACTCTATGTAGCTTGGTAGTTGATGAAATTCCCATCAGGCAACATGTAGAATTTGATGGTACATGCTATTACGGTTATGTTGACATGGGGTCATCTGTAGACACAGATAAATTGCCCATTTCCAGAGAACCATTTGTGCTTACGCTTGTGGCTATTAATGCTTCTTGGAATGTCCCAGTTGGATACTTCTTGACTGCTGGTATAACTGGTGAGCAAAAAGCCGAGGTAGTTAGATAGTACATTGATCTTGCCAATTCAAGTGGTGTGAAAATTGTTTCACTCTCATGTGATGGTTCAGGTAGCAATTTGTCAATGGCTAGATGTTTAGGCTGTAATGTCAATTGTGAAACTTTGAGAAGTACTTTTTCAGTTGAAGGAATGATCATGAATTGCCATTTTTTCTAGACTCTCCACATATGTTGAAACTTGTGTGCAACACTTTAGGAGATAAAAAATTTCTTTGGAATGAGTAAGGTGGTGTCATCTCTGGGCATTTTTTGGAACTGTTACATAAATTGCGGTAAAGGAAGGGCTCCACCTAGGAAACTAGATTACTGCCAATCACCAACTTTTTTAAAAATAAAATGAAGGTGAAACTGGCTACTCAGGTGCTTAGTAATTCTGTGGCAGATGTCATACGGTACTGTTGTGATTTGAAACTCCCTGGTTTTGAACAGGCATTTGCAACAGTAAAATTTATATGTGTTTTCAACTGTCTCTTTGATGTGTGCAATTCCAGAACATTTTTACAAAATGGTTTCAAGCAGGCGTTAAATACAGCAAATTTTAGTGCTGTAGAGGGATTTCTTTTAAAGGCACAGAGGTACATCGAGGAACTCACTGTCAGTCCAAATCCTCAAGCAATAAGAGTTGTTGACTCAAAGAGAAATGGAGGAATTAATGGATTTCTGGTGTATAATCCAGTGTTTTACATATCTATAGCAAATTAGTGGGGACACAAATTCATGCTTCTGTACTGAAGATCCTACCTCTGTACAAATGTTCTCAGGACCACTTGGAAATGCTTTTTAGTGCATCCAAAGTCGTGGTTGTTGGAATAACAACACCACTGATCGCCAGTTTGTTGCAGCATACGAGAGGTTACTGTTCATAGGGACACCGTGGATCAGAAAAATGGAATTGTATACCTTTGGAAGAAATTCCCATTCTCACTTTCAGCAGTTCCAGTGTTGAAGATCACATAAATCACACTTTGGAACTGTGGCAGTTACTAAGCACAGAAAATAGTGCAGCGACACCTGACCACGATTACTTTGCTACTGGAACTTATCTATCTGAAGTGGCCATCCATACTACACTCCTGGAAATGGAAAAAAGAACACATTGACACCGGTGTGTCAGACCCACCATACTTGCTCCGGACACTGCGAGAGGGCTGTACAAGCAATGATCACACGCACGGCACAGCGGACACACCAGGAACCGCGGTGTTGGCCGTCGAATGGCGCTAGCTGCGCAGCATTTGTGCACCGCCGCCGTCAGTGTCAGCCAGTTTGCCGTGGCATACGGAGCTCCATCGCAGTCTTTAACACTGGTAGCATGCCGCGACAGCGTGGACGTGAACCGTATGTGCAGTTGACGGACTTTGAGCGAGGGCGTATAGTGGGCATGCGGGAGGCCGGGTGGACGTACCGCCGAATTGCTCAACACGTGGGGCGTGAGGTCTCCACAGTACATCGATGTTGTCGCCAGTGGTCGGCGGAAGGTGCACGTGCCCGTCGACCTGGGCCGGACCGCAGCGACGCACGGATGCACGCCAAGACCGTAGGATCCTACGCAGTGCCGTAGGGGACCGCACCGCCACTTCCCAGCAAATTAGGGACACTGTTGCTCCTGGGGTATCGGCGAGGACCATTCGCAACCGTCTCCATGAAGCTGGGCTACGGTCCCGCACACCGTTAGGCCGTCTTCCGCTCACGCCCCAACATCGTGCAGCCCGCCTCCAGTGGTGTCGCGACAGGCGTGAATGGAGGGACGAATGGAGACGTGTCGTCTTCAGCGATGAGAGTCGCTTCTGCCTTGGTGCCAATGATGGTCGTATGCGTATTTGGCGCCGTGCAGGTGAGCGCCACAATCAGGACTGCATACGACCGAGGCACACAGGGCCAACACCCGGCATCATGGTGTGGGGAGCGATCTCCTACACTGGCCGTACACCACTGGTGATCGTCGAGGGGACACTGAATAGTGCACGGTACATCCAAACCGTCATCGAACCCATCGTTCTACCATTCCTAGGCCGGCAAGGGAACTTGCTGTTCCAACAGGACAATGCACGTCCGCATGTATCCCGTGCCACCCAACGTGCTCCAGAAGGTGTAAGTCAACTACCCTGGCCAGCAAGATCTCCGGATCTGTCCCCCATTGAGCATGTTTGGGACTGGATGAAGCGTCGTCTCATGCGGTCTGCACGTCCAGCACGAACGCTGGTCCAACTGAGGCGCCAGGTGGAAATGGCATGGCAAGCCGTTCCACAGGACTATATCCAGCATCTCTACGATCGTCTCCATGGGAGAATAGCAGCCTATTGCTGCGAAAGGTGGATATACACTGTACTAGTGCCGACATTGTGCATGCTCTGTTGCCTGTGTCTATGTGCCTGTGGTTCTGTCAGTGTGATCATGTGATGTATCTGACCCCAGGAATGTGTCAATAAAGTTTCCCCTTCCTGGGACAATGAATTCACGGTGTTCTTATTTCAATTTCCAGGAGTGTATATATCTAGCTGGATTTGTGGTGTGACACTTAGAAAAAAACCTTAACCTGTGAACCATATTTATCTGTGTTGCAAGGGGATGGTAGCTATGTTGCTTATTCTCTCGTTCATAGAAAGAGTAGGGTGTGGTTGGTTTTATCATCGAATGATGTTGTTGACATCTGTGTGTGTGTGTGCAGGAAAAGTGTTCAGATGCTACACTACAGGTAATTAAAAAATTCCATTGAAAAATATCTTTTCCAAATCTGTGTCTGAGGTGCTTAGTGAATTCATATTCAAGCTAGTGTTCAAGGAGTTAGCAGACCACATGAAAAATCAGCATTCCTTGAACAATCATGTGATACTGCTGATTACAGCAATTGTCACACGATACCTCCTGACAGGGCAAAAACTTGCCACCAAGGAAATAAGAGATACACTGCATGAAAATAAAATTAGGACAACTTATACAAAACTGGTACTCTTTAAAGGTCAGTAACTGATATTTGCACACAGAGGTCTCGTGTGTGAGGCATCTAGTATCAAGCAGTCATTATATTGAGACAAACCGAGAATGTGACCTTATTGTATTTAATAAATGATGCACATTCTTCCTTTTCCGTTATGTCTATGTTATTATAATCAGCTACAAAAAGTTTGTGCCCTCTGTATCTTCAAACTAATAGTACTAGCGTATTCAGTTTATCTAAGAAAGTTTGTTCTCTGTGTTTCGATGGAGTCAGACAATTTTCATTTTATATGTGTGTAATACCTTTCAAATATACCTTCCACACACAAACATTTATAACTACTTTAGATGTAGAGTGTTTCCAACCGATTGATAGTCCACCATAGCAGTATGCAGTACTAGTTCTGCAATAACTTGTGATCTGTGTGCTTCAAAATGGGACACACATTTCTTTTTGAACTATTTGGCCATTGTCTGGCAGACTATGCTGTAGTTTGTTCTAACCAATGTTGTTAATTAAGTTTCCACTATGAGTGACAACTTATTAATGAGAAATAGAATTGTCTCATTTTTGGCACATTGAAATACATTCCCATCATTGTGCAGTATGTTATGGTTTTTGCTTGTGTCTCACTACAAATTATATTTTTTTTGTGATCTAGTCTGGCAGTGGTTTATCTTCAAAAAATGAAAGAGAGATAGTAGTGTTCACAGGTGTGCTTTATTGGTTTTTTGCTGCTTCACTGAACACTAAATTTGCTAGCATTCTCTTCCCTAATCCATTAAAATGTAACCCATGTGTTGTAACTACTTTCCTGGTTTATGCAGGACCACTGTGGTAAATCATATCTATGTGGAATGGTAAATAGTGTTCCACTTGTATGAGTAATGAGACTGAGACATTTCTTTCATTCTCAACAAGCAATAGACGTTTCATTTTTGTAAGTGTCATTTGAGCCACCATACACCATTATACAATCCACAGGAGGTACCGACTTGTGATAACTTTGTCAATTCACAATCTTTGGTGAAGATTGATCAATCTTGATGCATTCACAGTAGAGTCTTCAAGTGAATGCAGGCTGCAACTGTGGCTACCTGCGAGAACTGAATTTTTTCTGTGCTTCTGATATCGAAATTAAGTAGTGTTGTTTTGCAGAAGTGTTGAAACATCATGTTTTGTGTGTCTTTGTTAGTAGCCTAATTACTTTTCCACTATCTCTCTGAAGGTGATTTGATTAACCTTGTTTTTGTGGCACTGTACTGCTAAGAACATTAACGGTTTTTGGAGGTATATCAGATAAGCACGGTCTAATTTTCAGCGTCTAAATAGGGTCTTGTGTAGCAGTGCTCATGCTTCTGGATTTTTGATGCTTGGTTTCACTAATACTGTTTTCAGTTAGGATGGAAAAACTCCTAGGTTCAAGACAGTGTTGGTCACAAATGTTTTAGTCACATGGTTCTATCTGTAATGGTTTCAGTTCTGTTGTTTGGTGAAATATCCTTCATAATGAACACACATTTTTCAGTACATTTAAGTTTTGATGTGCACCTTTATGTTGCAATTTTATATAATAATATTTTTTTACACAGAAGTGTGTTAATTTTAAATTCCATAATTTTGTGAAAAAGGCAGTTAACTGAAAACAGTCACATTGTAATAATTTTTCTGTATACCAATAACAAGCAATTCAACATAAAGTGGATAACAACAGATCAAGAAAAGCTTTTTTTGCTGGAATAAAATTCTGAATATAGTACCTAATGTTTATGCTTTATTCCATTCCTCTCAGTTACCATACTTTTTATGAATGAATAATGAATATACAGCCTATATTTTTATTAGGACAATGATTTCAAAAGCAAAACCTAATTTCAATGTTAATAAAACTTAGTCATTGGCAAGTAATGAAGCTTCTGCTTATTTATTGGGACATTCCTCACTTCTCAAACTTTGATATAAGGTTTTGGTCCATGATCTCTGTCTTAATTCCTTCATAATTTCATTTTATAGCACAGTAAATACCTGTCAGCTTGATGGGAAAGGATTGGATTTAAAACACTGAAAATTATAAAATAAGGAATGAAGTAAAAAAAGCTCAGTATAAAGTGGTTTATATCTAAGTTACCTAAAACCATAGGACGCTGTTGCCCTGTTAATAAATCTCTTTCATAGCAAAATAAGAAATTGGAACCTAAGGTAAGTAAGCGATAACTAAAACTCCTTACTAATATTAAAATGACTCCCATAACAGATGAAAATTGGAACACTGCTATACTGCCATGGCAAACAGACATGTCATGTAGCAAGTGCTGCTGCCGCAATTGATTTGTAAGTTACCGAAAAAAGTGCACTAGTCTCATACTAGAGCTGCTGCAGACCACTTAAGAGACGAAACGTGGGTATTTGTTGATATGTGTATGAATTGTATGGCAAAGAGTTTTATTTTCTTCCTCAGGGTCAATGTTATCCAAACTGAAAGTAGCTTTTTTTGTGGATAATGAACTCCTGATTTATATTTCTTGGGATTCTCCACAGTTCTATTCCATTTAAAAAAAGAATGAAGTTGTGCACAATGTGACAGGTTGTTGGCTAAACATTAACCCACATAGACTTATTTATCTGCGCCTGCCGGGGTGGCCCAGCGGTTCTAGGCGTTACAGTCTGTAACCGCGCGACCACTACGGTTGCAGATTCTAATCCTGCCTCGGGCATGCATGTGTGTGATGTCCTTAGGTTAGTTAGGTTGAAGTAGTTCAAAGTTCTAGGGGACTCATGACCTCAGAAGTTAAGTCTCACAGTGCTCATAGCCATTTTTTTTATTTATGTGCTTCTTCATCGTTTCAATAATTAACAACAAAGATCACTTGGTTACCTCTTCAGATATATGTGGTGGCCAGAACTGCAATCAATGTGTTACACATTAGTAAATAGCTGCAACAATACATCATTCTGAAGAAAAACAACTGAAAAGTATTGGTTTGTATGTCACGAAAATCGGGAAAGACATCGTCACTTCTCGTAAATCTGGCATTGGTTCGTCCAATCGGATTATTGTAGCAGAATATCGTAAAATAACTAAAGAAAAAACCCAAGTTTGTGATACAAGTTTATTACTAAATCAACTGTATCATTTACACTGAAGACTGGCATATACTAGGCACGCGTAATATTGCAATAAAAACTGTTTTTACGCAGAAGAAACGCGAGATTTCGCCTTTACGAGATTGTATTTAAAAAAAAAAAACTTTGAAACAACCAATTTGATGACGTTACATGCAGATATGGTGCAATAAGCGACTGTAAATACACACAGCGCTATAGCACACTGGCAATGTTTTGGTCAGAATGTCATGGCGGCGAGCCACGCCCCCATGGCTTCAAAACGTAGTACGGCTGGGATACATAGCGCCATGTCCATTTATTCTTACCTCCATGGGAACAACTGAAGTGATGGCCATAGATTATTTGTATTCTGTGGCGACGGCCAGCGATAGCGAGAAGATACTGCCAGAGACTGCTGCGAAACTTCGGTTCTCTTGGACACCAATCAATGCTACTGTATTTAGAATTTAAAAAATAAATCTAACAGCAAGTGTAACGAAATTATAATGATGTAGTAGTGACTCTTCTGTTCTCTGCTATTAACGACGTGTATGAACTTGTACAGAGATGGAAGTTAATTTTGTGCCATACTTATGAAGTAAGGAAGTTACTTTGATTACAGAGAAGGATTAAACAACACTTTATACGTTGTTTATATACTGAAGTAGTAGAATAATTTTTCAGTTATACAAATAACGTAAGATTGTGATCACAGTCCGAGATAACTGACAAAACCTGAAAACAAAGAATTACTGGTCTATTGAGTGTTAATGTGACTGACGAACTTGGAAAAACCTTTATCTGTTGGTAAGACTGCGAACCTAAAATTTTTTAAGGGTATTGACTTGCGTAAATTGAACGTGGAGGGAAACGCTAATAAACGATCTTGGATGATGAGGTAATAACGACTGAATGGTTGCTGGCATTTGACAAAGGAATGGAAAGACAAAGAAAGAAATTAATTTTGTTTACTGATGATGCCACTTCCCACTAAGACGCTTCGCTAAAAACGTGTGAAAATAATCCTTCTGCCACCAAATTCAACTCCACACTGCTAAAATCTGGATCAGGGTATTACTCAAAACTTCAAAGTGTTTTACAGGAAAAAAGTGTAGGACATATTTTGCTGCGAATGTACAATGAATGTTGAATCTGTAGTGAACCTGGAAAATCTGCCAGTGTATCTGACGCAATTTTATGGATTTTTCAGCCTTAAAACAAGCAACATGCACTATAACCGGCAACTTTTTCAAGAAGGCAGGGTTCATTTTCAATGACTATGCTTCACCGAATGACGACGCTGTCGAAGAAGACATCAAGGAACACGAGCATGAACCTCAGACTTTAGTAGAGGAAGCTGAGGGATCAGAGGGACGGTGACGCGCTGTTCACAGGAAGTACGTCAACTGGCGTAAGTTAATTAATACAAGTGCTTCACCAAGAAGATCGTGGGGACAATGTCGAGAATGGACAACAGGATGAAGATGACTTAACTGAACCGGCTTTTACTCCACTTTCAAGTTAGCAGGCAGCTGAAGCTAAAGAGGTAAGGAAATTGAAACACTACGTTTTTGTGAAAAGTGATGAAGGGGGACCCAGTTTAACGTTAACAGTTGAGGAGACGTTTGTACGTGAATATCTGGTTCAGAGAAGAATACGTATTTATTTGAAAACCAACCTTCCAGAATGCACGAAAGCAATTTTATTACTGTATTATACTAGTTTATGGGGATTTGTTAATGTGGTACTATACTTAACTGAAGATAAATTTTCGCTATTTTACTTGTACTCTATACAGTAGTACAGTACTCTTCTATCTATAGTACACTGTATGTCCTGTGTTATATATTGTACACTGCTGGCCATTAAAATTGCTACACCACGAAGATGGCGTGCTACAGACGCGAAATTTAACCGACAGGAAGAAGATGCTGTGATATAGAAATGATTAGCTTTTCAGAGCATTCACAGAAGTTTGGCGCCGGTGGCGACAGCTACAACGTGCTGACATGAGGAAAGTTTCCAACCGATTTCTCATACACAAACAGCAGTTGACCGGCGTTGCCTGGTGAAAAATTGTTGTGATGCCTCGTGTAAGGAGGATAAATGCGTACCATCACGTTTCCGACTTTGATAAAGATCGGATTGCGGTTTATCGTATCGCTACATTGCTGCTCGAGTTTGTCGAGATCCAATGACTGTTGGCAGAATATGGAATCGGTGGGTTCAGGAGGGTAATACGGAACGCCGTGCTGGATCCCAAAGGCCTCGTATCACTAGCAGTCGAGATGACAGGCATCTTATCCGCATGGCTGTAACGGATCGTGCAGCCACGTCTCGATCCCTGAGTCAACAGATGGTGACGTTTGCAAGGCAAGAGCCATCTGCACGAACAGTTCGACGACGTTTGCAGCAGCATGGACTATCAGCTCGGAGACCATGGCTGCGGTTACCCTTGACACAGCATCACAGACAGGAGCGCCTGCGATGGTGTACTCAATTACGAACCTGGGTGCACGAATGGCGAAACGTCATTTTTTTCGGATGAATCCAGGTTGTGTTTACAGCATCGTGATGGTCGCACCCGTGTTTGGCGACATCGCGGTGAATGCACATTGGAAGTGTGTATTCGTCATCGCCATACAGGCGTATCACCCGGCGTGATGGTATGGGGTGCCATTGGTTACACGTCTCGGTCACCTCCTGTTCGCATTGACGGCACTTTGAACAGTGGACGTTGCGTTTCAGATGTGTTACGACCCGTGGCTGTACCCTTCATTTGATCCCTGCGAAACCCTACATTTCAGCAGGATAATGCACGACCGCATGTTGCAGGTCCTGTACGGGCCTTTCTGGATACCGTACAGAAAATGTTCGACTGCTGCCCTGGCCAGCACATTCTCCAGATCTCTCACCAATAAAAAACGTCTGATCATTGGTGGCCGAGCAACTGGCTCGTCACAATACGCCAGTCACTACTATTGATGAACTGTGGTATCGTGTTGAAGCTGCATTGGCAGCTGTACCTGTACACGCCATCCAAGGTCTGTTTGACTCAATGACCAGGCGTATCAAGGCCGTTAATACGGCCAGAGGTGGTTGTTCTGGGTACTGATTTCTCAGGATCTATGCACCCAAATTGCATGAATATGTAATCACATGTCAGTTCTAGTATAATATATTTGTCCAATGAATACTCGTTTATCATCTGCATTTCTTCTTGGTGTAGCAATTTTAATGGCCAGTAGTGTTCAAATGGTTCAAATGGCTCTGAGCACTATGGGACTTAACATCTGAGGTCATCAGTCCCTTAGAACTTTGAACTGCTTAAACATAACTAACCTGACTTCACACATATCCATGCCCGAGGCAGGATTCGAACCTGCGACCATAGCGGTCACGCGGTTCCAAACTGAAGCGCCTAGATCCGCTCGGCCACTCCGGCCGGCGCCAGTAGTGTATTTTTATCCTTTTCTAAATAGCGGACGCTCTTAAAAGCGAAAATTTTTATGTCCCAATATATGTCCGTTATTCAGAAGTTATATTGTGTTTTACTATTATACGTCAAGAATTTGTTACATGAAATCAGGGCGTGGTTGGATCGATTCACTATTACTCAACAAGCCTAAACACATTTCTTCGGATCAGAAGAGTAGCGCCGCTGCTTCCACATTGACAGGTGTGAACCCAGAGCAGCACAGTCAGACACAGTGGGCATCAACTCTGTGATGTGGCAAGTCAAAGTTTGTTGATTCACCTTGGAACAAGCTAAGCTTTTGACACCAGTTACAAACAACACTCCTACTTCAGCTGACTTAGTGTCACAGTACCTGCAACCATAACCACAGCTCTCAGCCTGTCAGCTATGCCACCACAGCCCAACCTAAGCTTAGACCACAATGGCACTATGGCCTCCAATCCCACTGCAAGCTGCAGAGTTTCAATAATCTCTTATGACATTATGGGAAGAAAGTAAGCTGAACATGCTTTTTATAGCACCTATGTCCGACAACAGTCGCGGGCATCAACATACAAGTTCTGAACTGCATGTAGTGTGTTTTTTCAAAGCTTGCCGACAAAGAATTAAGTAGGAATAGTTCATTAATGTACATGAAAATTTCATAAACTGATCTTTCTAAGACTACACTTGATTTGCTACAGCAAAGACGCAAAGACTGTAATTTGCCTTGGTGTTCCAGAACTGTCAAATCCAGAAAGAGGTGAAAGAAAACTGTGGACATTGAAACAGCTTCTCCAAACGACAGAACTCCCGCATGCTTTATTACTGAAGGAACTGGAATCCGACGAATTCCAGAATGATTTAAAAACGGACGGGTAACACATATGTACGAAAATTACAATTAAATTAATACCAACCCGAGTTTGAGTCCCGGTCAGGGCACACATTTTCAACTGTCCCCGTTAATATATGTCAACACTCGTCAGCAGCTAATGGTATTAATTTAATCGTAATTTCTTTCTAGAGAGCTGCACTGTCACCCATGGCATCTCTTCTTTCGGACATCTCCATTTTCGTATGTACGAAAAGGCCGCGCACGCAATCGCAGTTTGGGAGTCTCGGTGCTTGGTTTCTATTTGAACTAGGAATATGAGGTGAAAAGCTTTTCATTTAGCCCAGACCAGTGGACAATTGTATAGCCATTCGAACGTCTGTCTGCTGTGGCTATGTTACGGTATATTAAACAACATTTAAACAACTCACAGCAGTTGGCTTCAAGACAAATTTTGCGAATCGATTAATACATTTTTGAAAAGTTTTTAATCGGGCTGAAATTAATGCTCAGCTGATGGTTGTGTTTGTATATGCACCGTTCGGATTTTACGTACAAAGTCACCATCGTTCGGATTTTACATGCAAAAACACTCACCCTTAAATAAGTCCGAACTGGAGCGAGACTGATGTTCAGTTTGGTCCACCGGTGTATTGGACCTTGGTCTAAGATAAGTTTTAAGCGTCTGAAAAAGATCTTGGTTCGTTTGGATTTATGTGCAAAAAAGCACATTTTTCTGGGAGGTTTTCGAAGCGCGCCACTTCTGTATTTTAAACTTGACGAATCAGTCACCGAGCTAGGTGGCGCAATGCTTAGCACACTGGACTCGTGTTCGGGGGAGGATGACGGTTCAAACCCGCGTCCGGCCGTCCTGATTTAGGTTTTCCGTGATTTCCCTAAATAGCTTCAGCAAATGCGCCGGAATGTTTCCTTTGAAAGGGCACGGCCGACTTCCTTCCCCATCCTTCCCTAATCTGATGAGACCGATGAGCTCGTTGTTTGTTCCTCTCCCCTAAATGAACCAACCAACCTATCAATCAGTTCAAACTCTGTATGAAGATAGATAAATGGATACAAGTCAAAACGAAATTTTTTATGTAATAACCTTGCCAGTTGTCGAGGTACGATGGTTTACAGTCGATCTAAATGTAGCTTTAAAAATCGCTTTAAAACATCTAGCTTAATTCGGATGTTACCTGCGAAAAACGCATTTTTCTGAGGAGTCTTCTTTTTTGTAATAACGTAGATAAATAGAGTTAGTTAGTGGGCATCCTGTTGTTTTGTGAAAGCTTTATCCGCTGTCACGATATAGCAGTCTAAAGTTGCACATAAAATGCACGTAAAATCCTATTTCTCGCGAATCGCACGTGCTCAGAATATTTAAAGATATACAGCTGATAATGAAAACTATATTCTTACGGTAATTATAAGAAGAGTTTGCAAAAATCTTACATCGTTATGGCTTTACTTGCGAAAAATCACGTGTTTGTTTCGTAGAAGACGCGTTTTAAGCGCTGCATTTGGATATAATTAAAGAAACTAATCACTACAGTCGATTACCGTTTCGTTGTTTATACGTTAAAGACTTCATTCATCAGTGGCTTAAAATCATCGAAAAATCTTTGGACTTGCAAAGCAGTGAATGTACCAAGTCAGAATAATGCCCAGCGCAGTACAGAATTATGTAGTGGAGAGTAGTACCCACTGAAATGTAGTATGCAGTGAAACACTCCATTTCAGCTTTTTCTAGTTATATTTTTTCTTCACGTTGATATCACTATATGTTAAGTGACATTGTCGGCTGTAATGGTGGAAAATTTGGTGAGCTGTATTCATCTTTATAACTTACTGCACCTTTCTTCTAGTCACAAATTACAGTTACCATCTACTTATAAGTTAAATATTTCCCATAGTACATACAGCTAAGAATACGTTGGTATCTTGTGATGAAGCATCCGCTTTTACCTATACGCTGACCATTTTTAGGTATGGTAGATATTTAGATTATGAATTAATTTTTTTAGTTGATGGTGTGCTTCGTACACAGTGAAACACTTGTACACACTACACGGTGAAATAGTGTAGACTCATGGATGCCGAGGCATTCAAGTCTATGCCAATGTATCAACTTGTACAATGTGCTGCTGAATGTTTTCTTGTCGCACGGACCCCAACAAATATAACTTCTGGGTTCAGAAAAGTGGAATTTATCTACTTAATGTCAAAGTCTTTGATGAGTCGAATTTTCTCATGTCTGCAGTTTCAAACCGCATTGTAAATTCTGATGGTATGCCTAATCCAGCAGAGCTCCTCCAAACACATTGGAAGATAACATGCAAAATGCTGACACAGCCAGGTGCAGTTTTTACAGTGATATACAGTGATAACAGTGGCACCAGTGAATCATATTCCACACCGAAGGAGTTTTATGAGTACACAGTAAGCTATACTGGACAGGTTCAACCACACCAGGCAGGTAACCATAGAGGAGCCAGGCTAACGATCCCCAACCAAGCATAATGATTCGGAAGACAACAACAAAAAAGAAAAAAAAAACCTATACCAGGTCAGTCGTCGCTCGTCCAAGAGAGTTATACATCGGTTGCCAAGTATTATGAAAATCATGGTATCGTCTATGTTGGGAAACAGAAATGATGAACGCTCCCATCATAGCACAAAAAAGGTGAATATATCCCAGACAGTGTTAGGTATGTAAAAGAAGGGGACTAGCTTTCCCACTTATCTGGCAGCTTTAACATCATCTTGACATAGGAGTAATTGCGTTTCTTTTACGGGTTAACCCCACTTCCACAGCGCAGTGACCTCTCTTAGCTGCAAGGTCTTGGCACACCTGCATCTTACATTTTTAGGGTGATACCATGCCCAAAACCCAGAAGATCCGGCAACCATGGTAACTAACATATAATATCATGTGGTTGAAGAGCATTCATGTAACAGCTACAAAAGTTCTTGTGGGAGGATAACATTTCTTGGAGTGGATTTTTGCCAGGAGAAAGAAAAACAATCTTTTGGTTTCTAGGTGGGAGGAAGATTTTGTTCCCTGAGGAAATAATTTCTCCCCCAAACCCATCCTCTTCTGCATGTGTAGTGAAGGGTTTAAGAACAAACGGGCACAAATTTGTGTGCTTTTAGAGAGCGGATCAGCATCTCCTAAAAAAAAGTCTGTGCATGTACTGCGTGACATCACAACATGGCGTTGTATGTAGGCAACAGAGCAACATTCGCATTTCACTCTGTTTATCCTAATTGAGCTCGTTCATGAATGTAATTAATACATGATTGAAAGTAAATTGTTTTACTTTACTTTGTGTGCGTTACTCTACGGTCGCAGGTTCGAATCCTGCCTCGGGCATGGATATATGTGGTGTCCTTAGGTTAGTTAGGTTTCAGTAGTTCTAAGTTCTAGGGGACTGATGACCTCAGAAGTTAAGTCCCATAGTGCTCAGAGCCATTTGAACCATTTTTTGTGTGCATTAGATTGGACGCTTTATGTGTGTTCGGCCAAAATGCATTTCGTTATTCTGTGCTGAGTTACAACAGAACTTACGATGAACACCCCAAAATTACTGTACTTAAATTTCTGGAGTATGGAACAACGAGGTGGAAATGGCTACAAAGAACTCCCAGAAAGAACTTTATTTCTTATTTAACTTTAAAGGTGAATTTACTTCTAAGTTCTTGAAAGAGGTTAATTTTAATGACGAAGGGTACAGTTTATCGTGATTGTAATTGAATGTACATGTAGAACGTTAGCTCCATCACATTCACATGGCACTACATCCACTCTTTAGTATTCGTTGGTAATAATACACATTGGTTAGGCTGTGGTATGCAGTTCTGTTTTCCGCTACAAAAAGTCTCAGTAAGCTGCCTGTTGAAAAACGACAAGAAATTTCGTATAGGTCTACCGAGTAACGAAAACTAAATTAAGAGTAGCTACCATATCAGCACATCTCCCACACATTAGGCTATCTGTACCAATCTAATATTCAGAATCCATAACAGCAATTCAGTGCATAATGCTCTGAGCGAAAAATTCTTCTGACCTTGTAATGCATAAATTATCGATAGAGTGCCACTAAATGTGAAAATGCATGCGTGGGTGAATGTAGCAAATGGAAAGGCAGGAACTGTTTTTAAATTTTCAAGGATTTGTAGTCCATCAGCAGAGACAAATATAAAAAAATCTGTGAACACATGTGTGAAATGTTACAAGAGTATTTTATGAGTTTTTTGTGCTAATTGTCTTAATTCCTGGGTCTGAAGTTCAGATACATGTAAGTTCCCTACACTACCTTCGTAAGTACACATTAAATTGTTTGTAAAAAGTTGTGTGCATGTGTTTCTTCTATTATGCAACAAGTAACTGGCTGTGTTTGAGCTTTCTTTACAATGTCAATTTTTGTGGCTGAATTAATACATCGACTTTGAAACAATAATTGAAACACAGAGATGCAAAAGGGCCTCATTGATATTCCGTAAATCACTGACACTTAAAATACTGTAGTTCGTGTTAAACAGGATACACAAACGTTCTTGATAACTACATAAATCCACTACTTGCAGTAATTACATTTGTAAGTGGACTGTTTAGGTTTTTATGTTGGTAACGCCACGTAGCGCTCTGTATGAAAATCACTGACTGTGCTGTGTGCAGTCTGTGGCTGGTTTGCATTGTTAGAATATTTGCTATTGTAGTGTTGGGCTATTGGATGTGAACAGCGCGTAGCGTTGTACAGTTAGAGATGAGCCGTCAGCAGTGGTGGATGTGGGGAGAGAGATGGCGGAGTTTAGAAAGCGGATGATCTTGACGTGTGTCCATCAGAAAGAGTAAATTTGTAAGACTGGATGTCATGAAGTGATATATATATATATATATATATATATATATATATATATATATATATATATATATATATATATATAATGACTTTTGAACACTATTAAGGTAAATACATTGTTTGTTCTCTATCAAAATCTTTCATTTGCTAAGTATGCCTGTCAGTAGTTAGTGCCTTCAGTAGTTAGAATTTCTTATTTAGCTAGCAGTATTGGCGCTCGCTGTATTGCAGTAGTTTGAGAGTAACGAAGATTTTTGTGAGGTAAGTGATTCATGAAAGGTATAGGTTATTGTTAGTCAGGGCCATTCTTCTGTAGGGATTATTGAAAGTCAGATTGCGTTGCGCTTAAAAAAATATTGTGTGTCAGTTTACTGTTGATCAGAATAAGTATAGAGAGAAATGTCTGAGTATGTTCAGTTTCGCTCATCTGTTTGAAAATCAAATAACGTAAGAGGTTTATCAGCACAGTCATAATTTTTCTAAGGGGACGTTACACATTACTTTGTTTCACAATAGCTTTCTTGGAGCAGTACTGTATGTTTCTACTCTCAGGGTTTGTGTGTGTGTGTGTGTGTGTGTGTGTGTGTGTGTGTGTGTGCGTGTGAGTGTGTGCCATGCCTCACTAGTGTGTGTTTGTGTGTGTGTGTTTGCCTGGTGTGTGTGTCTTCCGCATGTTTCATATTTGAGTATCTCTCCAGCTTTAAACTGGGAATGTTGTTGGTTCTTACAGCAGGATAGTAACTTTATATATGTAGAACAATTACACGACATAATACTAACACTAGATGGTGAAGGCCCTCTTGATTGTTCTTGGGTATCCTTTGCAGTGTTCTGATAAATTTGTTAAGACATATATAAAAACCTTCCTTAAAATATCAGATTGTGCAATTCCCACTATACAGTATATTCATTTTTATTTATGCCATACCCACTTTCAGAAGGATATCGTCCTTTGGGAGCACAAATCTGTGATGAAATGACAATTAGTAACTTCCCGGCTCCAAAAGCCACTTTTGAAGCCAGGTGCAGTTCCACTGCCGTTCTCAAACTGTCCTTCCTACTTCTCAAAAGAAGGGCCAGAGGAGAAATTGTACGGGCTTGAGAATGCACACCTAGCAACACTATTACAGTATAGTCTATCTACTCAAAAAGATTATGATGACGTGTTCAGCTTCAGTTCTGCGATGAAACATATTCTATTTAGAAATATTTTCCATGTGTAATTGGTTCAGGTAAATAAATCATTAATTTGGAATGTAATGTTTCCTGTCTACATATCTTTCAACATACAGGCCTTCATTTTGCTTTGTGTCACTGTGTTTAACAGCTTTGAATGATATTTTCTAGTTAAAGAAATTTACACTATTTCTTTTATTTTACCTTGCAGTTTTAAATAACAGGATATAAATGGTTATGATATAAATTACATTTTGACATTGTGTAAGTACCATACAAAAATGAATATTTAGCTCACAAATTTACTGAGAAAAGTTACTCATACATGAAACACAATTGCGACGGAAATGGAGCTCCTTGTTTTCGCTGTATGTATCCTGTCCCATGAGCTGGGTTTTCAGAGTCCCTAGACATTTCCTTCCTACGTTTCTTTTGTACTTCTTTCATGGTTTGTTTGGCTAGTCTCTTACATTTCACAACATGCACTTTTATATTGATGCCATTTTCAACAATAGAGACACCTCTGTCAAAGGTTTCTGTCAGACAGTTTTCTGACAACTGGCTTAAGAAGTCCAGAGTAGCTTATGGCAGCCTATGGTGTTGTTTATGAACTTCACTGAAATGAATATGATTTCTCCACATACTGCATTGTTATTTTTATGCTCCATTTGCCTAAACAAATGCGCAGTAAAAATTCCATGGGCGTGTGCCTAGCATTTTCAAGAAAAACAACTTCAGTTTTTCAGTATTCATGATTTCGGCAGTTACTGCCCTCGATTAGGAATTAAACAACACCGCCAACAATCACAATTTGAACTTAATTTTTAGAATGGAGCTCACTTCAGGGCCTGTAAGGTATTCTTCAGGAGTTACATGTGTTTACATCTTGGGTGAATTTTTGGTCACTGCAGTCCAAATTAGATGTCAGATGTAGGTAAGTATTCGTTTGTTCACCATCATCTAGTTAACGTTGCTGTGCTGGGGTTTCATACACACACCAGTCGATGTTTTTCTCAATATTGTCATAGGATGGTGCACAATTCGTACTTGGGCACTATAGAAGCTTACTTTTATAAGCTGTAGATGGCATTACTGTTGTTAACATCGGTTTAGCTTCGTTTCTGGGGGAAAACAGATATATTACGTTTCTCGTCACCCACTGTCTAATAATTGTTTTCTGATTTATCTAGCAGTTTCAGTTTTTTGGTGTAAAGTGCTTTTAAAAATGGTACGAACATAAATATTACAGTATGCTATAGATCAGTTTGTGACCACAACCTTTATTTGACATGCAGTTTCATTGACTTGACCAACTCTCAATCGAATTATCACATTCCAACGTAACACAGACTTCGGGCTATGTTACACAACCAAGTGTGTGTGTGTGTGTATGTGAGGGGGCTGGCGGTGTGTCCAATATAACACTTCATACTGTAGCCCATCTTATCAGTTCTGCTGCCAGGTGAAACATCAACCTAAAACTTTTCGCAGAACGAATTAGCTTCTTGATTCATTTCTTCGACCATAGGAAGGTTATATATTTGCAGCCTTGAAATACAAAGTTCTTAGAACGAAGTACAAAGTCAGTCAACAGATGGCACACAGCATTGAATATTGTAATGCTTAAATGCTATTCTTACGGGTCTGCCGAGTGCTGTTGGCAAGTGGGTGCACTTGGCCCTTGGGAGGCCAGTTAGAAGCTACCTGATTGAAAAGTAGCGGCACCGGTCACGAAAACTAACAAAAGCCGGGAGAGTGGTGTGCTGACCATATGCCACCCCGTATCAGCATCCGGTGACGCCTATGGTCTGAGGATGACATGGCGGCCGGTCGTACCGTTGGGTCTTCGAGGCCTGTTCGGGCGGTGTTTGTGTTTCTAAACGCTACTTCTAGTTGCTACCTTTGACCCAGCTGTGACTGCAATCGCAGCCAGATGCTGTGAAGTTGCCACTGTGAAAACTGCAACTTCTCAAACACTGATTTGTATCAAATGTGTGATCCCTTTCCTATACCTAGTGTTGAAGGTGTATCAGTAATGAAGAATATTTTGAATAAAGAGTTTTTGCTCCAAATGCTACCTGTAAGCAAACTACACATTACAACTAAAGTTAAGACAATATAAGTCTAATCATTATTTCTCTCTCTGTCTTTCTCTCTCTCTGTTTTTTTATTTATTTATTAATTTTTTTTACAATGTGAGCGTTAAGAAAAAACAAACAATATCTCTTCCTAATATTTGAGCTAGAGCAGCCAAATTTTTATTGATAAGCCATAATTTCATCGATGATAACAGTTGAAGATATTGACTGAAATACAGCTTACAGACAAAATCGAACTCCACAAAACTTATGAAGTGGGCTGCTGTAAGTTTCTGGCAACAACGGACACACTCATCTTTAACAAGTCGGACATTTGAATGGAGAGGCTATATGAACTGTGAAAAACAATAATTTCATCATTTGAAATTATGTTGTGTTTTCCCGTGAAACGCTTACGTTTCATAGGCAGCGATGGTGAGGCATAAAAGAATCTCTGACCAGAGAGCGCGAGAGTTCAGTTGCGAGCTAGCAGTCGCGAGTTAGCTTTTAGAGAGAGTGCAGTCGCGGTCTAGATGCGACAGAGTTTAGTTGTGTGTGAGCGGTCGGCGGGCGTCGACATGGCACTCTGGTCAAGATTCAGGATGAGGTATATTATTTTTAAATAAGCAGCATTGCGCTAAGCTAGTAATGTAAATTAACTGTTACTAATTTGTGCAAGAATCGCCCTAATAATAATTTTGTTTTCAATGCATTCTGATAAAGAACCATTTAATTGAACAAACAAATTCCTTACATTTCCTTTAAAGAAAAGTTTCAGTTAGATTAAAAAAAAAAGTACTTGCAATGCATTTCCTGCAAGCCGCGGCCAACAATAAGAGCAGAACTTTGACATGCAGTTATACTGAGGTAAGAAATTAATTCCGATTTTTGTACAGGGCCTAAGATCGACATTTCGGTCTATTTTGTTTTCATTGTCACTGAGATTTTATTATCGCTGAATTGTTACATTTTTTTGTGTGCAAGTTATATTTGGGTCAGATTGCTAGTTCAGATTTATTGCCATTTCTATTAATATATTTCTGGCGTGCTTACACTTAGCTCTAGGTCCATTTGCATTTCAGTAATATCTTTTCATTTTCTGCGGGGAGGTTACACTTGGCGACACCCGGTCCAGGATCGTATTTCGTTGAGAATCTTTTGAAAAACAGTCAGATATCTGCTCTTATTTGCTTAGATATAATTAGAATTTGGCGCAACGCTTTTACTAATTTTGTGACTTTCTTTCCTCAGATCATCGGCAATTCGTTGCTCTGTTGTATTTGTGTGTTGTTTTTGCATTGTGCTTATTTCTTTTTGAATAATTGTGACTATTGTGAAAATGCCGCGAAAGACTGTGAATAGTGTATCGCGAGGTATTATGAATGAATTTACCGACTTAAACACTGTGACTGATAGTAATTGTGACAATCCTGCGTTCACTGACAATCAGTGCGTTCCAACCACTAGTGATAATTATTATCTTACTGATGAACAAACGAACTCGGTTATGTCCTCTGTTGATTTGACGACAATCGATGACGCGGGACGCTCTATTGTAATGAGCGCTGCCCAGCTTAACACACCCGGTTTGGAAAATTCAAGTAACGCACAGACAAATTTTTTGAATGAAAATGGTCAGTGTACTGAAAGTACGACGGATTTATTTAATTCCGAAATAGTGTCTGACAATGTACATCTGACTGATAAACCTTTTTGTAAATCACGGAATGACCAAATGGTCACACAAAATGCGACAATTCCAGATCCATCATTAAACAGCACAGTGAATGGAGTAGATAATGTTACATTGGGTCAAATTATGGCAATATTGCTACAAAATAAGGAAGAGTCCAAACAACAGAACGAACAGTTAAATGAAAAATTAGACAACAATTCCAAACAGTTAAATGAAAAATTAGACCACAATTCCAGACAGCTTAGTGAACAGATTAGAGCTGTTGCTGCACAATGTCATGATACTAAGGAACAGTTACGCGAGGAAATTGAGGCGTGTTCAAAAAAAAGTAGCGAAGAAATTAAGTCTGTTGCTCAGGAATTAAGGGAATTGCAAACAGCTGCGACAGAAACACTTAGAGCGGAAATCAGTACAGTCGCTAAACAATGCTCCGAAAAAGCTACACAATTACGTGACGAGTTTAAAGCAATGACGGTAGAACTTTCGCGCACATTGGATGAAAAGATAGACGCGAAATTCGAACAACAGAACACTCAGATTAGCGAACGTCTTAGTCTTCACATACAAAACAGTGATACGCGTTTCCGTAAATTTATTCAGGATCAAAATAAAGTCAAACGTCAAGTCATGGAAACAATCACTGCTCAGAGACAGGAAGACAAACATAAAATGTTTGCGAAGGCGAAAACATATGTAGACAACAATATTGCCACAGTGTCCGACGAAATTAATACCATCAAACAGTCGAACACAGAATTACGTGACGAAATTTCTGATCTGAAATCGAAAACAGACACATACACAACAGATTTTCAAACAGTGACCGATAGACTCGAACAATTAGAACTAACACAGGATTCCGATGTCGTCAAAGCTGACGTTAGAAAACTGAACGAAACTACACGTAAATTGCAAAACCAGATTAATGCCACTGACACTAAAACCGATGATCAGGTAAAAATACTGACTGAAAAATGTGATGAATTGGCCAGTCGTATTGATGCTATCGAAAATACTAATGACAATAAATCAGATGATATTTCACCGGTTTCATTTAATCAAACACCGGAATTTCAAAATCTACAGCAGACTATTAATGAGATAGATTCATCTAATAACACATTGCGTCGAAAACTGTCAAGTTTACAGCAAGAAGTAACAGAGATGAAAAGTATTTCAGTTAATAACACGTCACAGCAGACGCCACCTTGCGAACATTTGTCAGACTCGCGCAACGCGTATAATTTGGGTAATCTACAGAGAGTACGGGACTTAGATTCCGAAAAACCACAGTTCAATAGATTCTCTTACAATCCTGAACCTGTCCCATCACACAGAGACGATAATTTCGATTACAAACATTTTCTGTCAGTGAGAAAGTTTAAAGTGTTTAAAAACGACAGAACACAGATTCACCCACTGGATTGGATACAACAATTTAGCTTTGCTTTTCCACCGACTTGGCCCGTTACGCATAAACTTGAATTTATTTGCAGCTTTTTGGAAGGCGAACCGGCAACTCGTATGAGGCCGATCGCGAGACAATGTTATTCAGTAGAAGAATTTCAGAATGCCTTTCTATCAGCGTATTGGTCGAAGACGACACAGCGCGGAATTAAAGATCAGTTAATTAGCTTACCAAATTATGAGAACTCCAATTTTGCCAGTGTGACGCAATTTTTCGAGCACATGGTGCAACAGAACCAGTATTTAAGTGAACCCTATAGTGAATCTGCACTCATTCAATTATGTATCTCTAAATTACCACGATCATTAAGAGTTTCACTTCTAACGGGTCAACAAAAAGAAAATATTTCAGCATTCAGAGATCTGTTACAGCTTTTAGAAGTGCAGCAATCTGATTATTCTTTTGTAAACAAAAACTTTTCGTATAATAACCAAGGTCAACAAACGTATAGTAACTACGATCAGGCACGTAATTTCAATAGTAAAAGTAACAGACGCTTTAGGAACGACAACCACCAGAACTTTGGTAGCAGACAAAATTCTAATTATCGGTATCGGCAAAATTATGAGCAACAGGAACCACATTTTAGTAACAATAGACGTTTTCCACCACAACAGCATGAAAGTCAGCCGGTTAGCATACCTAACCAACAATGGAATGCACAAGGTCAACCAGGCTTTAATGTTTCGGCGCGTGCACGTATAGTGCCTGATACAACAAATAGTAACGCACGGCAGCAGAGGAACAACTACGTACAGAAGACGCAGTATTTCAATTCCTATCGCAATGCACCGTATAGGAATAACTATTACGACAGACGTAAAAATAATGACGACAATTTTCAGCGTACATCTAACAACAGTCGGTCATACCAACAGCAGAATTATCCACAAGAACCTATTCTCATGAATGAACCCGACAGTAGGTATCATCCAGAGCGTAATACGTCTGGAAGAAGTAATAGAACTGTTCAAATAGTAGAAATGCCACATCATCCTCCTGATAATAGTAACACGTCGGATAGAATCTGACTAGATACTGCACAGGACGCATCTTCCAATAACACAAGCACTACTTTTGACACGCAAAATGTTGTTCACGAGAATGTTATTACTTTCGACGACATCCGAGACACTCTTTTACAGGAAAGACCAGTTGTTCAGAAAACCATTTCACATCCTGTCATCGAAATTAAAATTGGTTCATCGAAATTTTCGGCAGTAATCGATTCCGGATCACCTATGTCAGTTATAAATGACGAAACTTTTAACGAGTGCAACAAAGAGAACGCCTATCCCACATTACCTTTAGGCAAAACGAAGGTAAAAGGAGCAGTATCGAGTAAAGGAGTAGACGTTAAATTACAGACGCATTTATCATTTTGTATTGCAGGTCACACATTTCACTCAAATTTTTGGATTGTTCCCTTATTGACAACAGACGTAATTTTAGGTACTAATTTTCTCGTACAACACGACGCAGTGGTCGATTTTCAAAATTCTTATTTAATGTTGAAGGACGAAAATGTACAATTAGCTTTAGAATTTCAGCATTCCTTATCTGCGGAAGAACAAACAATTCATCGCACAGAGGTTATTTCCGCAACACGTAACATAGACTGTAATCCCACTTTGTTCACGGATACGTACGTACATAACTATAATACTCCAGATGAAGCTGACTACGACGTAATGCAAATGATTTCTGGCAAAGTTAAACAAAGCAGTGCAAATACAGACGATGAACGAACGCAATTACACAAAATTCTTTTACAGCAAGCTCCAGTTTTCGACAACATTCCTGGTACTATGTCCGGATTTATGTATGAATTTCAAGTGAAACAGCACGATACATTTAAAGCTAAACATTATCCCATTCCGTATATCCATAGAGAACAGGTTAAAAAAGAATTGCAGGATATGCTTGACCAAGGAATTATTGAACCAGCAGTTAGTCCGTACATAAACCCGCTGCATATTGTTAAGAAAAAAGATGGCTCACTTCGCCTTGTACTTGATTCACGTCACATTAATGACATTATTATTAATGAAACAGATCGACCACAGACATTAGAAGAATTACTACAGAAATTTCACGGTACAGCTATTTATTCTACACTAGATTTGAAATCGGGATTTTGGCAAATTCAACTTCATCCGAATTGCAGAAAGTACACAGCTTTTCTCTGTTTTGGTGACTGTTATCAATTTTGTAAATTACCGTTCGGCTTAACTATTTCCTCTGCAGCTTTTATTCGCGGTTTGAACACAATACTTCCGACAGAACTTAAAGACAGAATTACGACGTACGTAGACGACATTCTTATTGCAGAAGCTAATTGGACTGAACACAATCTGATTCTTGAACGACTGTTGCAAACTTTTCGTACACAAGGACTTACAGTTAACCTCAGTAAATCGCATTTTGGCAAAACTTCTATAAAATTTCTTGGACACGTAATTTCAGCAGAAGGCATTGCGCCTGATGCGGAAAAACTTCAAGCTCTACGTGACATTACTGTTCCTACGACGAAGAAACAATTACGCAGCTTTTTGGGCTTAATTAACTTTTTTCGTAAATTTATTCATCACTCTGCTTTAGATACACCTAGATTATGCCAATTAACAGGTAAAAACACTATTTGGTCATGGGATAAGCAAGCACACTCTGAATTCGTGAATCTGAAACATGCTTTGTTGAATGCTCCACTTTTATCGCACCCAGATATTACCAGAAATTTTTCCATTGCCACCGACAGTTCTAGCACAGCTTTAGGCGTACACATTTTTCAGGAAATTGAAGAAGATGGATCTATAGTAATTAAAAGCATCGCATTTGCAAGCCGTATTCTGTCACCTGCTGAGTGAAATTATTCCGTCACAGAACTTGAAACGTTATGTGTTGTATGGGCATTTACGAGATTTCGACACTTTTTTTATGGCAGACACACGACCGTTTACACAGATCACAGAGCGATACAGTTTTTACTTTCCGCAAAATTTACACACGACAGGTTAAGTAGATGGAAACTTTATTTACAGGAATTTAATTTTACAATAGTTCACATTCCCGGCACACAAAATGTAATAGCAGATGCACTATCGCGTTCTCTCAGCAACAATCAGCAAGACGTAGCAACCAACTTCTGCAAAGCAAATTTCAGTGTCATGTACATTCAACAAGTTGCATTTGAAAATTTTATTTCATCGTCATTACAGGACATAGCACGAGAGCAAAGCGAAGACAATGTGTGGAAAGAAATTAAACACCTTTGGAAAGATAAGAATAATGTTACGATTAGGAACCACTACACTGTACGCAATGACATTCTGTTTCGCCGCTCTCATCCTGACAGCAATAATTGGTTATTATGCATTCCTGACGAACTGGTTAATAAATTAATTTGGTACACGCATTTAAGCTACGCACATTACGGAGCCAGAAAATGTTTTCTTATACTGAGACAGAACTGTTATTTTACAAACATGGAAAAACGTATACGACGAGTTTTAGCGTCATGTAAAATTTGCCAGAAAGCTAAGTCTGACACCACTTCACATATTCCTCCATTATACCCCATTGTACCTGTTAAATTAAGACATATGGCCGCAGTAGACATTTTTGGTCCAATTCCGAGAACTAATAGAGGTTTTTGCTACATCTTTGTCGCTGTTGAACTCACTTCAAAATTTGTTACTTTCACTCCGTTACGCAAAGCTACTGCTAAAACTGTTTCGAAAGCTTTTGTAAAACATTTTCTATTTCATGTAGGGCATGTGTTGAAAGTAATTTCTGACAATGGATCACAATTTCGTTCTGCTATATGGACACGCATGTTACGAGCTAGAAACATTTCTCCGATCTATATATCCAAGTACCATGCTTCTTCGAACCCTTGTGAACGATTAATGAAAGAAATTGGTAAACTGTGTAGAATATACTGCCACAAAAGACATATTGATTGGGACACACACATTTTCTCATTCCAAGATGTAATTAATTCCATTCCAAATGAATCCACTATGCTATCTCTGTCTGTTATACTGAAAAACGTTGAACCACCAAACAAAATCACAGAATTAGTAAACTTCCCTACATCTCGTCGATTACGACACCACGAAATAATTGACATTGCGCTGAACAACATCAAACGTGCCGCAGAGCGCCGGAGAAGACAACAAAAACAGGTTTGTACACGCCGAGACTTTCACATTGGACAGAAGATATTAATACGAACACACTATTTATCCAGCAAATTAAAAGGTAAGTGCAGTAAATTTGAACTTCTATACGCAGGTCCATATCGGATTCGCAGTATTCCTCATCCCAATGTGGTACACGTCGAAACTTTGAGAACCAGAAAATCGAAAGGCAACTACCATTGGTCAAACATAAAACCCTTTATTGAGTGAACATACTTTACGATTTATCACACTGTAATGCTATTTTTTATGAACATTTATGCAATTATATTCACATGACTAATTATTGATGATTATCGTATTTTTTCTTGGCAAATGCCCGACAAGGTGAGGTTAGCAGGTCGCTTTTCTTGTCGTTACACATCAGACCGTGCATATTTTCCAGATGAACTTACACATTTTATGACCACTTATGCAATTATATTTATGTGACTAATTATTGATGACTATCGTATTTTTTCTTGGCAAGTGCTCGCCAAAGTAAGGTTAGCAGGTCGCTTTACTTGTCGTTACACATCAGACCGTGCACATTTTTCATTTTTTTTGTATATATGATTGTTTTCCTGTTTTGTTTGTATACATTATGAACTAGTTAAGGTATAACACACACCAGTTGACTTTGACATTTTTTGCCCTATGATATCTCAACATCGTGACTGTTTTACATTTTCCTTTTTTTTTTGCTGCTGCATTATGATATTCTCTGTACACTTTTTGCCTTTGAACACTGTCTATGCTTTTGACATATTACGTTTTCTGTCATGTTATGCTATATGCTTAATTGTGTCACCATTAACCAGTCATTATCTAATGGGTATATGATTTAAATACAAGACATTAATCTTTAAGAAATGATGCGTAAAGGAAATAAATTAAACAGAAATGGGAATTCCAACTATGGAATAGATGAAAGAAAATACAAAACCTTATGAGGACGAGTAAATGGATTAGGATTAACAAGCATTAACAAGAATATACTATACACATCGTAGAATAGCAGTCTTAACTAATTTTTTCTTTCAGAATACAAGGCGATTGATGCAAGCTGTCAGACAGAACTACACATCTTAGTTTTAAGTGATGAAATATGCTAGAGATAAGGAATAGTTGTGTGATGAATAATGAAGTGATTTTTGCAGATGATAATGAATGCTGATGATGAATAATGATGAAGAATATACTAATATGGATAATGAAGTTTTTCTTTACAGGTGATGACGATAATGAAGTTATGATAATATGGATAATGAAGTTTTTTTCTTTACAGATGAGGATGATGTTGAAGTTTATGTATTTATGCTATGTAGTTATTTAAGTATTTGTTGCAGTTTGCTTGACAGCAGGTGTTATATTGCATAGTAGGATGACTGAAGATTTTGGAAAGGACAGCTATGGAACACGTTTTTTATACACATTTCACTACCTGTTAATTCGAAGTTCACTACTTTTCAGCATAGTCTGCGTTTCTTCTTTCAGCTCAATAATCCATTTTGTATTTTGTCCAGGAGAAGCTTTTCATGATACTTACTAAACTTGTTACTTATTATACCTGTTCTAATACTTGCAATTTTTTTACCCATTTGTGTATATCATTTACACATGTGATCACATATACTACCTTGTGTCACAACCTTGGTACAGCTGACGAATGACATTACACATTTTTCATTTATAGGAACAACCCAGAAGCAATTTTTTCTCTTATTTCTTCTTGCTTTCCCTTATAATTACCCAAAGCAATGCATTGCTAGCACAAAAAAAAAAAAAACAAAATGTATTACCAGTCTCATATAATGTCACTAGTTTATGATAATTCTGAATAATACTGATCAGCTCTGAATAGTATGTCACTTGAATAATGACTTCTTAATGATACAAAAATATATATATATATATATAAAAATATATATATAATGCCCATGATTATTAATGCTATGATTGTAATTTTGTAACTGGCTAATAACTGCCACTGTTTATTGTAATGAGACTACTTATAATGCCCATGATTATTAATGCTATGATTGTAATTTTGTAACTGGCTAATAACTGCCACTGTTTATTGTAATGAGACTACTTATAATGCCCATGATTATTAATGCTATGATTATAATTTTGTAACTGGCTAATAATTGCCACTGTTTATTGTAATGAGACTACTTATAATGCCCGTGATTATTAATACTATGATTGTAATTTTGTAACTGGCTAATAATTGCCACTGTTTATTGTAATGAGACTATTTATAATACCCATGATTATTAATGCTATGATTGTAATTAACTGATTTTTTATAATGACTTCTTAATGATCTGAATAACACTGAATGATGAACAATGTTTTATACTATTCAATACTTGCTGGCCACTGAGTGCCAATAATTAATGTAACTATATAAATTATGTTATTAATTATGCCATTAATTAGCTCTTGTTTTCAATAATGATTTTAGTAAATGGCCACTGAGTGCCAATAATTAATGTAATTAAGACTTCTGATGAACATTATTCTGTCATACTAAACATGGTTTGTAACTGGACAAAGATTGCCGCTGTTTATTGTAATACGACTACCCATGATGGCAATAATTTAATTTTATGAACATTATTCTGTAATATGGTTTGTAACTGGCCCAAGACTGCCGCTGTTTATTGTAATACGACTACCCATGATGGCAATAATTTAATTTTATGAACATTATTCTGTAATACTAAAATACATGGTACAGAAATGTTCAATAACTAGACTATGGATGCCGCAAACTACTTATGTAATCACTAATCAAGACTTGTGTGTTAGTTAATGTCCTTCACCTTCTGACCTAACTACCTGAAATTATTGTAACATCCATTGTCTTGTCCATCCTCATTATCATGGAGCACTATATTTGGTTTTTGCACTAATTCTACGTTGGTGTGCCTCTTAAGAGCGTGGTGTTGACACGACATGCTGTCCACCACCGTAAGCGATGAAGACGTTATTATGGTCCCACTGTTTGGTGTACCTGGTGTACTGCCAAATGATAGCATGGAATATTACTACGACGTTTCAGTGTCTTGATACGTTGATAAATGCTTCTGAACTGCAGATTGTATCACTTGGTGTTGTGATTCTGTGGAAAGATATGGACTTTCAGTGCAGCTGTGTGCAAATTAAAGTGCTACAACCATGATGCAATCCTTTCCTTTCCTATCCTAATAATGAAAATCATTTTAGCTAACATCATTTATGTTCATGGCCTATACATTTCTTTTCGATTTGTTGAACTCCAGTGCAAGTACACTTATGTCACCTGTCGACATGATTTTTTGCCATTATGTTTATTTATTGTGAAAATGCTAAAGACATTTTTTTCGATTTGTTCTGAAGTGCAGTATGTGTGCACTCTTGTCATCTATATTGTATATACTTTTTGTGATTTGATGATTTTTTTTAACACTTGCGTTTATTTGTTATGAAAATGTTCAAAAGATTTCAGTGCATGTGCACTTATGTGTCAATATGTTTTCTACTGAACTTCAGTGCCTGTGCACTTTTCTCATTTTTCAATATGATTTGTGCTTATTCTGTATACCTTTTATGATTTCGTGATATGTTTTATGTCATTTGTTACTCATTGTATATACATTTCGCCATATGCTGATATGTTCTGAACTTCAGTGCATGAGCACTTATGTCACTTGTCAACATGATTTTTTTGCCATTATGTTTATTTGTTGTGTAAATGCTAAAGACATTTTTTCGATTTGTTCTGAAGTACAGTATATGTGTACTGTTGTCTTTTATATTGTATATACATTTTTCTGATTTGCTGATACGCTCTGTACTCATTGTATACATTTTTGGTCTTTGTCTGAAATGTTTTGTACTTGGTGCATGTGCACCGCATTTCACTCATGTATTACTTCTGAATATTTTGTAAATTGTAAAAGTCAATTAATTAAAAAAAAATTAGCTGCGATTGGCAAGTCCAAATGACTCACCATCGCTGCCAAATTTTTGCCCCCCCCCCCCCAGTGGAGGGTTATGAAACGCGTACGTTTCATAGGCAGCGATGGTGAGGCATAAAAGAATCTCTGACCAGAGAGCGCGAGAGTTCAGTTGCGAGCTAGCAGTCGCGAGTTAGCTTTTAGAGAGAGTGCAGTCGCGGTCTAGATGCGACAGAGTTTAGTTGTGTGTGAGCGGTCGGCGGGCGTCGACATGGCACTCTGGTCAAGATTCAGGATGAGGTATATTATTTTTAAATAAGCAGCATTGCGCTCAGCTAGTAATGTAAATTAACTGTAACTAATTTGTGCAAGAATCGCCCTAATAATAATTTTGTTTTCAATGCATTCTGATAAAGAACCATTTAATTGAACAAACAAATTCCTTACATTTCCTTTAAAGAAAAGTTTCAGTTAGATTAAAAAAAAAAAGTACTTGCAATGCATTTCCTGCAAGCCGCGGCCAACAATAAGAGCAGAACTTTGACATGCAGTTATACTGAGGTAAGAAATTAATTCCGATTTTTGTACAGGGCCTAAGATCGACATTTCGGTCTATTTTGTTTTCATTGTCACTGAGATTTTATTATCGCTGAATTGTTACATTTTTTTGTGTGCAAGTTATATTTGGGTCAGATTGCTAGTTCAGATTTATTGCCATTTCTATTAATATATTTCTGGCGTGCTTACACTTAGCTCTAGGTCCATTTGCATTTCAGTAATATCTTTTCATTTTCTGCGGGGAGGTTACACCCGTTTTAGGCTTACTGCAGTTTAAAAGAAGTTTATATTTACAAAGCATCTCCTGTGTTCTCAGGGGTATCTTCCTCTTTTTTACATGTTTTGAAGTCCACTGCTTTTTCCTGTATTGTTCAAATAGTTCAAATGGCTCTGAGCACTATGGGACTTAACTTCTGACGTCATCAGTCCCCTAGAACTTAGAACTATTTAAACCTAACTAATCTAAGGACATCACACACATCCATGCCCAAGGCAGGATTCGAACCTGCGACCGTAGCGGTCGCGCGGTTCCAGACTGTAGTGCCTAGAACCGCTCGGCCACACCGGCCGGCTCCTGTGATGTTAGCGGAGGTCGAAGTCGAGAAAAACAGGATTGCACGTTTACATTTCGAGATTTCTACGCTTTCAGAAACTCGCTATTTATTTTGTGGCGTTTGCGAATATTTGCATTGTACTTCACATTTGTAAACTTCATAAAAGTTGTTTTCATAGAAATCGATCTGTAGTTTCACCTGTTCCACGCTGAGCTCTTATGCAAACGTCTTTTTTCCGACGCCAACCTCCGCTAACAACGAAGACTAACAGTGGACTACAAAACATACAAACGCGAGGAACGGACACTAGTAACCACAGAAGATAATTATATGCGAAGTGCTTCTGGTAAAAAACTTCTTAAGCTTAAAATGAGAAAAAACAGTAAAAGTAAATTCGTAAGTAACAGCAAAACTCGTCTGGTGAAATCCTTCTCTTAAATTGTTCTAAGCTTAAGACGGGGAAAAACAATAGCAGTTGATATGTGACATCTGCTGCGGAAGATGGTTATGCAAATAAACACACTACATCATTTTGTTTGCAAACCATTTAAAAATAATGAGTAATAAGTTACAATTAAAATAATTATGGCAAAAAGGAAATGTTGGGGTTCCCTAAGGCAACACAGAGTTCAAACTGATTTCTTCACGAGATTTTGACTTCCTCGTAGCTTCACCAAACGGACTGTGCTGCGACCAATTGCACGACATGAGAAAAGCCATGTTGGATGGCAAGATGACGTGTGTCATGTTATGCGACATGACATCACTGTCATGTTACTTTACCTGACACGGTGCATTACATTACGTGACATGGGTACTAATATTAACAAGTATAAAATCTTGACACATTCGCTCTGATTTGATTCAAATGTCTTTGAAGCTGCCAGAAAGTCGAAAAACTAGTTTCTTTCTTTTAAATCCCTAACTCTGCCCAGGGCATATTCACCTTTTTTTGTGTTACGATAGGAACATTTTTGATTCTGGTGCTGTTCTGAGCTGCTCAAGGTCATCATGCCACATTTGACGACAAATAATATTAGCACTGTGATAAGAGAAGCTGTAAGCTGTGACGAGAGGCTCTTAACTACGTTAACGTTTCTAGCTACTGGCAGAACTTTAGGATGGCTTCTGGTTTAGAGTAGTTCAACTTCCACTGCTGCTATGTAAAATTGTTTCTGACACCTGCAACGTCATTTACACGTTTCTGATGAAATACACCGTGGTAAAGCAAAACAAATATAAAATGACGTTCATGTAAATTTGTGTGTAGTGTAAAAAAATGTAAAAAAAGTTTAAGAAACTTATTTCAGATTAGATTAAAAAAGAACGTAAATGGTTGTGTCACACGTAATGTAGAAAATACACCAATAAATAAACCAGAAATGAAGCATTTAGAAACATTTAGAACTGTAAAAAAATCAATCTTAAGCTTTTCTCATCATAGCAGATGGCATGGGCGTTCGCTAGCTATTTTTAAACTCTTCTACAGTGAAACTATTTCAGATTATAGAAAAAGTCCGTCGACTGTGCGTATTTCGGTTTTCAGATTTTATTTCCATTATGTTACAGACACAAAACTGAAAAACAAACAGTCGACGGACATCATACACAAAATGAGTATCATTCACTGCCACTGTGTGCCACATGACCTCTTTTCCTACTCACCGACTCAGGTGTACAGGCTCTAAAATTTCCAGAGGTAACAGCAGTTTTAGGAGAGCTATATCTGCAGCAGAAAGATTAATTCTCAGTCTAAGATGTTTAGCTACTGCAGATTCACGTGATAGCTTAATACTCACCTTAAATATATCAAAACAGCTCAGGTGCAAGATCAAACTTAAAGTATTTTTCAGCTATATTTCAAGGTCCACAGGAATATGTTACGTTAAGTTCACGGTTCAAAGATGTCAATAAAGACTCCATTACCAGAAATATTTTGTGTAGGTGGCGCTGAATGGCTTTTAGGAAGTTTAAAATTGTATTATAACATACGCAGCTCTACCACTGTTTTTGTTACTGAAGACAATCGATATCGGTCCGACATCAGACCATCTTCGTGTCTCAACCTGAGCTGCTTTTGAGACCCGAAGATGATTTGATATTGGGCCGAAATCGATTGTCTTCAATAAATAAAAAAGTAGTGATACGGCTGGCTTTTTTTAATACAATTTTTAAATTCCATTTTATTTTTCACATTTTGCGCATCGCTCTCTAATAGCCCACTTTATTTCCCTCGAAGCGCAGTTCATAAGGTCCCATAAATATTCCCGTCCACGGTAAAACACTGTCAGCTATAATTCCGTCTCTGTATTCCATTCCCAATGCCAGCACTTTTAAACACAACAAATACACACTCTTTCAACAAAGTAAGAGCCTACGGAATATCAGACCAGCTGTGTGGCTGGATTGAAGAGTTTTTAGCAAACAGGACACAGCATGTTGTTCTCAATGGAGAGACGTCTACAGACGTAAAAGTAACCTCTGGCGTTATGGGACCATTGCTTTTCACAATATATATAAATGACCTAGTAGATAGTGTCGGAAGTTCCATGCGGCATTTCGCGGATACAGAGAAGTTGCAGCATTAGAAAATTGCAGCGAAATGCAGGAAGATCTGCAGCGGATAGGCACTTGGTGCAGGGAGTGGCAACTGACCATTAACATAGACAAATATAATGTATTGCAAATACGTAGAAAGAAGGATCCTTTATTGTATGATTATATGCTAGCAGAACAAACACTGGTAGAAGTTACTTCTTTAAAATATCTGGGCGTATGCGTACGGAACGATTTGAAGTGGAATGATCACATAAAATTAATTGTTGGTAAGGCGGGTGGCAGGCTGAGATTAATTGCGAGAGTCCTTAGAAAATGTAGTCCAACAACAAACGAGGTGGCTTACAAAACACTCTTTGGACCTATACTTGAGTATTGCTCATCAGTGTGGGATCCGTACCAGGTCGGGTTCACAGAGTAGGTAGAGAAGATCCAAAGAAGAGCGGCGCGTTTCATCACAGGGTTATTTGGTAAGCGTGATAGCTTCACGGAGATGTTTAGCAAACTCAAGTGGCAGACTCTACAAGAGAGGCGCTCTGCATCGCGGTGTAGCTTGCTGTCCAAGTTTCGAGAGGGTGCGTTTCTGGATGAGTTATCGAATATATTGCTTCCCCCTACTTAGACCTCCCGAAAAGATCACGAATGTAAAATTAGAGAGATTCGAGCGCGCACGGAGGCTTTCCGGTAGTCGTTCTTTCCGCGAACCTTACGCGACTGGAACAGAAAAGGGAGATAATGACAGTGGCACGTAAAGTGCCCTCCGCCTCACACCGTTGGGTGGCTTGCGGAGTATAAATGTAGATGTAGATGTAGATCAGGAAAGTAAGAAGAAGGAACGATGCTTTTAAAAAGAATGGAGCAGTGTGGAGAGACAAAATTAAAATCTACTTTAAAGCTGAATCGGAATATGAGCTATTTAGTAATTCTTTCCCTGATGAAAGCTACAGATTTCCGATTGTTATTGAACTGGGTAGGCGGTAAAATTTCCAAAGATAACAACTCTTTTACAGGAGCTGGACCTGAGGCAGAAAGTTACTTGTCGTTCCAGTTTTGTTTGTTTGTCTTTGTCGTTCACGGCGAAGAGATGTCAATACAGACACAATTTTCTTTTTCAAGTAGTGCATATTACATTCTAATAGCTAACTCCCACCTAGCGTCTAGTCTTTCCATTTAGTTTTTGTAATCGCATTTCGTAGGGGCACATAAACATTCCCGTTAACGATAATACTCCATCACCTTTAATACAAATACTCTCTCCATATTCCACTCTATATTCCAGTATTTTTAAACACAATAAATACACATCCTTAGCGAGAGCAGTCATTGCCTGCAGGGGAAACAGCGACTATTGACATGAAGGTTTCAGAACAGCCACAAGTCTCACACAGTATGTTTCATTGACTGGTTTCGCTCTTTAATTTAGCAGCCAACAACTTTACTTGAAACTGTTAATTCCAGAGTTTCTGATTATGCTCTTGTTAAATTAAAGATCGAATTCAGTCAAAAAAACGTACAAACTGTGACTTGTGGTTGTCCTAGAGACACAACAAATCGCTACTGAACCAACGAACATTCGACAGGGTGTCCACACTAGGAGAGGAGTTCCGACGCCACCAACCGCAAACACTTTGATGTTATCGCCATTAGACTGAACCGCAACCAAAGCCAACCACTTCACTGGCTCCGATTTACCGCCCGTGCACACCAAGCAAAAAACTGCCAACGAAGCAGTTGGCTGTCGTTCGTTGACCTCCTTTGGCCTATTGTGTATGCATTTTAAAGTAACGACGCCCTGAAAGTCGATATTTGATCTGGCTTTGAAAATTAGTTCTGGCCTTACATGCTAACACGACAGCAAAAATCGGTTTACGAAATGTGGCTTTCCTCTTTCGCAAGTTGCGTTGCATGCAAACGAGGCAACTGACACCTTCTGACATAGCATGAAACTATGTTTGGAGGATATAGTTGCTATATGTTTCGCGGCGCTATCGTTTTCACAAACGTTAGATATATCACGTAACTTGTGGAGTTTTCTTACGGCAGTTAGGCGACTTCCGAAACGGTTTCTCCCCGGTAACGGTGTTCAGCGAAGAGCTGCCGGCGACGTGCGCTCCTTAATAAGATGCTGCGTCCAAACGACGCCCAGGGGTGGCGCGGCGTGCCTGCGTCCCCAGGGGACGCCACCCGCAACAAGTGAGCGGCGAAATTAAATACGCCGCGCAGTCTGCAATGCAGATGAGTGGAGCCGCCTCCGCGCAGGCGTGCTGGGGTAACACACAACATTGTGGCCACCCGCCCAATGTGGCATAGGAAATGGGCCTGAGTTCACCTGCTATTGTACATCTATAGTCTGCAAATCACTATAAAGTGCACGGCAGAGGGTATGTGGAATGGTACAACACAGTGTCCAAAGGTTGACGAAGGCCCGAGCATACGGGCTAAATTTCCAGGTTTGTGAGTAGCTCGAAGAGTTTTTGAGCAATAGAACCCAGTAAGTTGTCCTCGGCGGCGAGACAAGGAACACAGTCAGGAGTGTCCCAGGGGAGTGTCATGAGACCGCTCTTATTCTGTATAAGGGGTGAATCACCTAAAATGTCACCGCAAATATTGCAGAAATGGAAAGTCCTATTGTTGTGGGATTTTCACGGACTGGATTGGTAGTCAGGCTCTCGTATTGATAGCCAATGAACAGGTTGTAATAATACACTCATGCTCATAAATTAAGGATAATGCTGATGCATGGTGAAACAACGCTCTGGTGGGCGGTTTGCGGGTATAAATCACCTCGGGGCACGACCATGCGGTGCATTTGACCTGCGGTCGTCGCACGGTGGCGCTGGCAGCAGTGCATATACACAGAGGTGTGTTGGTGTATGTCAGAGTACGGTGCAGCGAGTACGTGTGCAGACGTTTTTAGACGTGCTAATGGTGACTGTGTGTTGAAAATGGCTCAAAGAACACATATTGATGACGTTATGAGGGATAGAATACTAGGGCGACTGAAGGCTGGTCAAACACTGCAGGTCGTAGCACCGGCCCTCCGTGTGCCACAAAGTGTGATCTCAAGATTATGGCAACGATTCCAGTAGACAGGAAACGCGTCCAGGTGCTAGAGTATGGGACGTCCACAGTGTACAACACCACAAGAAGACCGATATCTCACCATCAGTGCCCGCAGACGGCCACGGAGCACTGGTTGGTTGTTTGTTTGGGGGAAGAGACCAAACAGCGAGGTCATCGGTCTCACCGGATGAGGGAAGGACGGGAAAGGAAGTCGGCCGTGCCCTTTCAAAGGAACCATCCCGACATTTGCCTGGAGCGATTTAGGGAAATCACGGAAAACCTAAATCAGGATGGCCGGACGCGGGATTGAACCGTCGTCCTCCCGAATGCGAGTCCAGTGTGCTAACCACTGCACGGAGTACTGCAGGTAGCCTTGCTCGGGACTATCGCAGCCACTGGAACAATTGTCTACAGACAAACAGTCTAAAGACGATTGAGAAGACATGGTTTATTCGCCCAGAGACCTACAAGGTGCATTCCACTGACCCTGGTCTCAGGAGAGCCCATAAAGCCTGGTGTCATGAACACAGAACATGGTCATTGGAACAGTGGTCCCAGGTTATGTTCACGGACGAGTCCAGGTATAGTCTGAACAGTGATTTTCGCCGGGTTTCCGTCTGGCGTAAACCAGGAACCAGATACCAACCCCTTAATGTCCTTGAAAGGGACCTGTATGGATGGTGTGGGGTGGGATTATGATTGGTGCACGTACACCCATGCATGTCTTTGACAGAGGAACTGTACCAGGTCAGGTGAATCGGGACGTCATTTTGCACCAGTATGTCCGCCATTTGAGGGGTGCAGTAGGTTCCACCTTCCTCCTGATGGACGGTAACGCACGGCCCCACCGAGCTGCCATCGTGGAGGGGTACCATGAAACAGAAGATACCAGGCGAATGGAGTGGCCTGCCTGTTCTCCAGACCTAAACCCCATCGAGCACGTCTGGGATGCTCTCGGTCGACGTATCGCTGCACGTCTTCAAACCCTACGACACTTCAGGAGCTCCGACAGGCACTGGTGCAAGAACGGGAGGCTATACCCCAGAAACTGCTCGACCACCTGATCCAGAGTAAGCCAACCCGTTGTGCGGCCTGTGTACGTGTGCATGGTGATCACATCCCATACTGATGTCGGGGTACTTGCGCAGGAAACAGTGGCGTTTTGTAGTACATGTGTTTCGGGACGGTTTTGTCGACTTATCGCCTATTCCGTGGACTTACAGATCTGAGTCGCTTGTGTTCCCTATGTGCCTATGCTATTAGCGCCAGTTTTGTGTAGTGACACGTTGTGTGGCACCACATTCTGCAATTATTCGTAATTTATGAGCATGAGTGAATTTAGAAAGCGTGTTTTTTTGTGGAAACATACACTTTTTAAGTGGAACAATGTCTATCGACATTAACATACTGAAAGTAGGGTAAATTAGAATATCAGTGATGTTTGTTGCACGTTTCTAGTGCGAGTCGTTTACGAGATATCGTATTCTGATTAGTTCTCCCACCGACACTTGTACCATACGTGTGGTAGCACATGTTAAAGAACAGCACAAGTGCGTAAAGTAGTTATGTGGATTCGGACCAGTAACGAACCAACTGACTACCACATGTTGCATTCAAACTGACCATCGGCAGCGGAAATACGCGCTTCCAGTCTGACATGGAGCGACTGCTGCTCACGTGCTAGCATTTCAGCGGATATGTCCGAGCACGCTCCAGTAACACGTTGTCGCACATCGTAGGGTGTAGTTGGTATGTCCTCGTAGACATCGTTATTCAGCTTTCCCCAAAGAAAAAACTCTTCAGGTGTCAAGTGCAGGGAAACGGCCGGCCAAGGTTCAGGTCCTCTGCGTCCACTCCAACACTCGTAGTCAGCAGAGGAGCGTCTTTTAGCATCCGTAGACTAAGCTCTGTTAGGAGGCTACGATACTTGTCCGCGTTCAGTGCTCCGCCTACGAAAACTGGGCTTTTGATCTTGTGGTTCACTATCCCACACCTCATGTTTACACTCCATCGACGCTGACATTCCACCTCGCGAAGCCGCCGGGGATATTCTACAGACCAACAGTGTATGTTTCGGCGGTTTACCTGGCCATGAGTGATATATGTGACTTCATCACTAAACGAGACACGTTATGCATCTGGAATATCCTTTCTTAAATCCCATGTATAGAAGTTAACACGATTCTCATAATCATTTCCATGCAGCTCTTGAAGAAGAGGGATGTGATAGGGATGGAACCTATGTCGATGGAGAATGCTTAGGACACTTGCCTGACTTACGCCACTTCCTCGTGCGATTGTGCGGGAGCTAACGTGCGGATCAGCTGCAACATCGCAAACATTTAAAAAAGAGTATGTCTGGACATAAAATATACTTTCTATCGTTACAAACTATTTATTGGCTAACAGTAGGAGTCCCTGACCAACAATCCACTCTGTGAAAACAGCACACCAGGAACATTCCATTTCTGCATTATTTGCGTTGCAAGTATTAGGTGATTAACCCTGTATACATAAATGATCTGAAGGATAGGGTGAGCAGCAATTTACGGCTGTTTGTTAATGACGCTGTGGCGTATGGTAACGTCTCGTCGCTGAGTTACTGTAGCAGGATACAAGATGACTTAGGATTTCTAGTTCGTTTGATGAACAACAAGGGGAGGTTTGACATGTGGGTCACCGATTGTGATTGAGTTTTACAAGGACGTTCTATACTGAAAACAAAGAGACATGTGTTCCGGCTTTTTGCTGGATACTCCCTAGTTTTTGAAAAAAGTCTAGGTCAAAGATGATTACGGAGAATCGTATTTTCAATGCTCTACGTCGAAAGATCGTCTGAAAGCAAACATTTATATTGATGTACTATGGAGTCCGGGACTAATAATGGCCGGCCGGGGTGACCGAGCGGTTCTAGGTGCTACAGTCTGGAACCGCGTGACCGCTACGGTCGCAGGTTCGAAACCTGCCTCGGGCATGGATGTGTGTGATGTCCTTAGGTTAGTTAGGTTTAAGTAGTTCTAAGTTCTAGGGGACTGATGACCTCAGAAGTTAAGTCCCATAGTGCTCAGAGCCATTTGAACCATTTTGAACTAATAATGTTCGAGTTATTAACGTTTTTGTATTTTCATGATATAGCTTGGGTATCCGTCATTCAGTTTGTCTAATAGAGCAAGTCGCCAGTCGAGCAGTTCATTCACTATTTTTTCGGTGTATCTAAAAATATGATGATGGTAAAACATCAGGAGGTGTGATTAATAATAATCAAAAAAGTACGTATAATCTATTGACGATTATTTTCATCCTGATACATACGCGCTAGATGGGACTTCCGTAGATCATGATGCTCAATCGACCTGCACCGTTGAAGTGATACAACTGAACTATACATCTCTTTGTTAACCATGTGACGTTTACTTTTTCCGACAGCTAAAGAATTACATCTCGAGATTCCTTAATCATACGAAGTCACAAATGGCTCTGAGCACTATGGGACTTAACAGCTGAGGTCATCAGTCCCCTAGAACTTAGAACTACTTAAACCTAACTAACCTAAGGACATCACACACATCCACGCCCGTGGCAGGATTCGAATCTGCGACCGTAGCGGTCGCGCGGTTCCAGACTGTAGTGCCTAGAACCGCTCGGCCACACCGGCCGGCCATGTCACAGCAGAGCAGAGAATTCCAATGTAGGGCAGATGTTATCAAAATTCATGCATTGGTACGTAACTAGTTGACCAAGCCTGTCTTTCAAAATAGACTTTTGTACGCTTGGCACTCATCCGAAATGGTATCTGATAGATTTGTTTTTAGCAACGTGAATCAGATAATTACTTTTTTACACGAACAATGTACTAGAAAACATGTCATTGCGGCGAGACTTCGTTGATATTTCACGCATGGTGCGAGAAATATTTATGTTTTACCTCTTACTGTGATAAGCTTCACCTCACGAATAGACGATCAGTTAGGGTTACTCAATAATATTCATTAGATTTATTTTTGTATTATGTACTGCGATGAAAATAACTGTCAACACTTGTTCGATTATTAATCATACTTCCCGATGTTTTACTTGAAAAAACGTAATCTGATTATCAGAGTATTATCAGCTACATCGAAAAAACTATCGAATTAAAAAAAAGGCCACTATCAAGAATCGTGGATGGCGCAGGGGCATGGTAGCCTAATGACTTGACTGCTCGATCGCAGACCTCACTCTGCTGGACGAACTGAATGACGGGCACTAAACATAGAGCGCGAAAAAACAAAACCATTAATAGTTCGAACATCATCAACTTCGGACACCACGTTATATTAAGAAAAACATTAGTTTTCAGACGATCTTTAGGTGTATAACACTGGAAATACGATTTTCCGTCATCATCTTTGACCTCGATTTTTCAAAAACTAGTGAGTGTCTAGCAAAAAGCCGAAACACTTGTCTCTTTATTTTCAGTTCAGAACACTCTTGCAAAACTTTATCAAAATCGCCGACCCACACGCCGGACCATTCACTTGAAAATGTAGAGAAACATAAATTAATGCCGATGGTCAGGAAAAACATTCCTGTAACGTTCGAATGCAGCATTAGTTGTGTGCTGCTTGACACAGTCACATCGGTTAAATATCTAAGCGTAACGTTGCAAAGCGATATGAAATGAAATCAGCACGTTAGGTTGGAAGTAAGGAAGCCGAATGGTCGACTTCTTGTTTTGGGAGAATTTTGGGATGAAGTAGCTGATCTATAGAGGAGATGTCGCGTCCAATGCTAGGGCTAGTCCTAGTACCGCTCGAGTATTTAGGATGCCCACCAGGTCGGATGAAAGGAAAACATCGAAGCAATTCACAAGTGTGTTGCTACACTACTGGCCATTAAAATTGCTACACCACGAAGATGACGTGCTACAGACGCGAAATTTAACCGACAGGAAGAAGATGCTGCGATATGCAAATGATTAGCTTTTCAGAGCATTCACACAAGGTTGGCACCGGTGGCGAAACCTACAACGTGCTGAGATGAGGAAAGTTTCCAACCGATTTCTCATATTCAAACAGCAGTTGACCGGCGTTGCCAGTGAAACGTTGTTGTGATGCGTCGTGTAAGGAGGAGAAATGCGTACCATCACGTTTCCGATTTTGATAAAGATCGGATTGCGGTTTATCGTATCGCGACATTGCTGCTCGCGTTTGTCGAGATCCAATGACTGTTGGCAGAATATGGAATCGGTGGGTTCAGGAGGGTAATACGGAACGCCGTGCTGGATCCCAAAGGCCTCGTATCACTAGCAGTCGAGATGACAGGCATCTTATCCGCATGGCTGTAACGGATCGTGCAGCCACGTCTCGATCCTTGAGCCCACAGTTGGGGACGTTTGCAAGGCAAGAACCATCTGCACGAACAGTTCGACGACGTTTGCAGCAGCATGGACTATCATCTCGGAGACCGTGGCTGCGGTTACCCTTGACGCTGCATCACAAATAGGAGCGCGTACGATGGTGTACTCAACGACGATCCTGGGTGCATGAATGGAAAAACATCATTTTTTCGGATGAATCCAGGTTCTGTTTATAGCATCATGATAGTCGCATCCGTGTTTGGCGACATCGCGGTGAACGCACATTGGAAGCGTGTATTCGTCATCGGCATACTGGCGTATCACCCGGCGTGATGGTATGGGGTGCCATTGGTTACACGTCTCGGTCACCTCTTGTTCACATTGACGGCACTTTGAACAGTGGACGTTACATTTCAGATGTGTTACGACACATGGCTCTACCCTTAATTCGATCCCTGCGAAACCCTACATTTCAGCAGGATAATGCACGACCGCATGTTGCAGGTCCTATACGAATGTCGTACTTAATACCCTACTCAGTGGCGCCGAAAATGCGGGATGTGTGAACATTGTTGTAGTATTCTGCGTGTAGCGGGAAAACGGTACGTTCCCGGACTTGAATTCCTATGCTAAACTTCACCATCTTGGTCTCCACTACAAATCCCCAACGTCTGAAAAGGGAATTTAGGTACGCCTAGTACGGTGGAGTTGTTTCGTTGTAACAATGGAAAATTGTACTGAAATGCAGGAGGATCTGCAGCGAATTGACGCATGGTGCAGGGAATGGCAATTGAATCTCAAGTGTAATGTGCTGCGAATACATAGAAAGATAGATCCCTTATCATTTAGCTACAAAATAGCAAGTCAGCGACTGGAAGCAGTTAATTCCATAAATTAACTGGGAGTACGCATTAGGAGTGATTTAAAATGGAATGATCATATAAAGTTGATCGTCGGTAAAGCAGATGCCAGACTGAGATTCATTGGAAGAGTCCTAAGGAAATGCAATTCGAAAACAAAGGAAGTAGGTTACAGTACGCTTGTTCGCCCACTGCTTGAATGCTGCTCAGCAGTGTGGGATCCGTACCAGATAGGGTTGATAGAAGAGAGAGAGAAGATCCAACGGAGAGCAGCGCGCTTCGTACAGGATCATTTAATAATCGCGAAAGCGTTACGGAGATGATGGATAAACTCCAGTGGAAGACTCTGCAGGAGAGACGCTCAGTAGCTCGGTACGGGCTTTTGTTAAGGTTTCGAGAACATACCTCCATCGAAGAGTCAAGCAGTATATTGCTCCCTCCTACGTATATCTCGCGAAGAGACCATGAGGATAAAATCAGAGAGATTAGAGCCCACACAGAAGCATACAGACAATACTTTCCACGAACAATACGAGACTGGAATAGAAGGGAGAACCGATAGAGGTACTCAGGGTACCCTCCGCCACACACCGTCAGGTGGTTTGCGGAGTATGGATGTAGATGTAGATGTAGATTAAGTGAGTATTTATTTGCAGTTGTTAGATGAACTATTATGTAAAAAAATCTCGTAGCTAGAGCTGTCAAGTTTCTACTGCAGTAAAGAGCCTGCTACGTATGTAACAAGTCAATATATATTGGACAATGTCAATTTCGTTGTCTCCGCTGTCAAAGGCTGGAATATATATAAAATGCATCATCCCAGCCTCAGCTCTCTCAACATCTGAAGAGGCCTGGAGGATTAAATTTGCTTCATCTGTAACAGAAGTAGGTCACAATTCAGGCATTACACACAAATCAAGCGATGCATTACACCAAATTACTGTTCTAGGTATAAACATGATCAGATCTGTTGCAACAGTGGACGTTACATTTCAGATGTGTTACGACACGTGGCTCTACCCTTCATTCGATCCCTGAGAAACCCTACATTTCAGCAGGATAATGCACACCTTGAGAGATGTACTGTGGATGTGTGGTAAGTGTCTCTACTCAGTGCAGCCCACTCTACAAGTGCCAGCAGTTCATAAATGGAAAAGATTTGTGCAGTCTATCAGTAACACAATGAATGGTGAGAGAAGGGCAGTAACTTTCTGGTCATTCATTAATTCAGCACCAAATGACTACATCCCGGTTACACAGCTTTTCAATATGCTGTCAACGACAGCAGTAGGATGCAACATTTACCAATCCAGTCCCCGTCTCCCAACTCTACACAGGTCACTGACATCACACTTACATCTCAGCCATTGTTTATATGAATACATTTCACATAAAAGCTAATAATCAATTCTAATTACAAAATGCGAAAAGTGGCGATTGGCACTGAACAAAGAAAAGTGCGAGGTCATCCACATGGGTACTAAAAGAAAACCGATAAATTTGGGGTATACGATAAATAACACAAATCTAAGAGCTGTCAATTTAACTAAATACCTAGGAATTACAACTACGAGCAACTTAAATTGGGAAGACCATATAGATAATATTGTGGGGAAGGTGAAACAAACACTGCACTTTGTTGGCAGAACACTTAGAAGATGCGACAAACCCACTAAAGAGATAGCCTACAGTACACTTGTCTGTCCTCTGCTGGAATATTGCTACGCGGTGTTGGATCCTTACCAGGTAGAATTGACGGAGGACATCGAAAAAGTGCAATGAAGGGCAGCCCGTTTCGTGTTATCACGCAATAGGGGTGAGAGTGTCACTGATATGATACGCGAAATGGGGTGGCAGTCACTGAAACAAAGGCGGTCTTCTTTGCGGCGAGATCTATTTACGAAATTTCAGTCACCAACTTTTTCTTCCGAACGCGAAAATATTTTGTTGACACCCACCTACTTAGGGAGAAACGATCATCATGATAAAATAAGAGAAATCAGAGCTCGAAAGGAAAGATTTAAGTGTTCCTTTTTCCCACGCGCCATTCGAGAGTGCAATGGTAGAGAAGTAGTATGAAAATGGTTCGATGAACCCTCTGCCAGGAACTTAAGTGTGAATTGCAGAGCAACCATGTAGATGTAGATGTAGAACGACCACGGATAAGTGCAGACTTAATAAAATGAAGATAACTGCACTATATTAATATGAGGTCACTGAAGCTATTTTGTCTATTTACAAAGGAGAGAAAGTCCTTGGGAGATATAACGTGTCTGTAAACTGAAAAGCGAGCATCGCTCGTGGAGGAGGAAGTCACCTTTCTCGGAATCCATACCGGATGACTAAGAATCAATTTTACCTGCAGCAGCGTAAAAAAGTCTGCAGAAATTTACGTAGAATTATCCCCATGCTTTTCTTGCTTTGGTGTTATTAGCAAAATAAAAAAAAAAATCAAATGGCTCTGAGCACTATGGGACTCACTTCTGAGGTCATCAGTCCCCTAGAACTTAGAAGTACTTAAACCTAACTAACCTAAGGACATCACATACATCTATGCCCGAGGCAGGATTCGAACCTGCGACCGTAGCGGTCGCGAGGTTCCAGACTGTAGCGCCTAGAACCGATCGGCCACTCCGGCCGGCTGTTATTAGCAGTTCATATCTGTATTCAATGTAGTGTCAACACACTTCGTGGAAAATAAAGTCGCATCATCTACGTCCACTGTCTCCAGTTTACAATCCACTGCACGAGTCGCGCTTGACGCACAAAAACCACTCGCACGTGTGAGCGCGCCGCCCCTATGTGGGTTCCACAGTTCTGAGCAGATGGCTCGGTATGTACTTCCGTCCGACTTTAGAACCAGCGGCAGATTCGTTGTGTTCAAGCAATCGCTACAACACGTGTATTCAGCTCCTGTTTTCTTTACATTATGATGTAGGTCTCCATTGTTATTTTCGTCACTCGTTTCCAGTCACCCCTGACTAGTGGCTTCGCTCGTCACACCACCTCAAGGGTCGTTTAGCACTGACTACAGAAATTTGTGGCTTATGTGGACCTGCTTTTTAGCTCCATATGTGCAGTCGTTTCATTAGCTGGCCTGTTGTTGGTACTTCGGAGCTCACGAGTGATTCCTTCCGCTGATTTCATGCGACTTTTTGCAACCACCATCCGCAATGCTCGACGCTCCCGTCTCTTAGTAGATGAGGTATTGGTTTAGCTGTGGTTGTTTCTTCGCGTTTCCGCTTCACATTCACGTAACCAGCAGCTGACTTGAGCAGCTTTAGATGGGTTGAAATGTCCCTGATGGATTTGTTATGAGCTGTGGTAAAAATTGCTGTTTTGAAGAGCGCGCCGCAGCGCGTTGTGTGAAGCAGTCGCCCTCCGTTTCTGGCGGTGGCGCCGCTGTGGCAATCGCAGCTTTGGTGTCTCCCTCTGGTGGGAAAGGGGAAAGGTTGGTTGCCTGTTCACGTGCATTTAAGGGGCGCTATGAACTCGCCAGCTTTTTTTTTTTCCTTTATTGAATTACAATTCCCCCCGAAGGGGGCGGGCTGGCAGCAGCTTAGTATGCCGCTCTTCAGCCGACAGATTTTGTGACAAAGATCAAGAGAACAAATAATAACAAAACAGGCGATAAAATCGGAGACTTAGAGAGTAACAAGGCGAAAAGAAATCATGGAACTTAAAACAACAACAGAGGGATGATGATGCTAGAGCTCGCCAGTTGGTCAGTCTGGGTGAGTCTGGAGTCAGTTTGGGGTCAGTCTCTCGTCCCCAGCTTGCTAGTCTGTCTCTCTCGTCCGAATTTGTGGCGCAGTGAGAGAACTCAACGAGTGGTCGCCCAGTCGGGGGCTTAGTTCCTGCATCTGAGTCTGCGCGTTAGGCCGCCAGTCTGCCCGAGTGGCTCAGGCAACGGTCATTGGCGGTTGGATCGATCGGTTGGTCGGTCGCGCACTGAGACAAAAGATAACTTGTCCGCCTTGAGCGTCGGCGCATGTGAGGTCGCCACGTGGGTTCAGTGGGTCGCGCCGCAGAGCGAGGGGTAGTGGCTTTGCGGCCGACACGAGAGCAACATGAGTCGACCCACGACATCGGTCTGGCCGGTGCGAGTTGCGACGCCGTGAGACGGGAGATCGGCGCGCCTTCCTCCGTCCATTGAAGCGGCTGGCAGCGGACGGTTCGGGAGAGCGTTTTGGGGGTGCTGCGCCAGGTCTTCGCCAGAAATCGCAGTTTATTAGAAGTTAAGTGACTGGCGATATGTTGTTTCATTTACTTGTTAAATTCGTCTTGTTTTCTTGGTGAGGTCACCAGCTACTTTATTTTGGGGTCGTCCCACCATTCTTCTCCGTATGCCCATCTGCGGGAAGGTGGTTATTTATGAATTGGGTGGTCCGTTTTTCCCTTGTGGAGTAGGGGCGGGTTAGAGCAACCTGCGGTTCGGGTTGTTCGGTAATCGCCCTACCAACTGCCGTACGTTAATAGCTGCCCCTGTCATGTTTGTCGGATTCGGGGTGATAACGAATTTATTGCTTGAAGTGTAACGGCCTAATTCTTGAAATATGTTTTTATCTTGCCTATCATATTGAGAGGCGGTATATATGTACTGTATAGCATGTTTGGCCAACCTTGTATAATTTTATGTAAGATTGCATTCCATGGGCTTTTATTTAAATGACCATTTTAGTATATAAAGTTGCCACCCTTCCACCGTAAGACTTTTCTTAGAAGTTAAAATCAAGTTGCACCTTCGGTGGCAAGTTAATCTTTTAATTTTAGTACTTTGTATCATTTCCATCCCTCCTACAGGGTGCATAGTTTGTGTGCTTGTGTGAATAGTTAAAACTTTTGCTTTAAGGTAATCTGGTGTGTTGCAGATTTGCACCTGTGTAGTTTTTCAGAGGTTGTTGTGAGCGATCGTGACTACGGCCGTGTCAAACGGGAGGGGCAAGGTTCTCAGACAGAAAGCTCGTACACTCAAAAATTTGTTTCTTTCTGCCTCTGAATAAATTGTAACTTGATATTTAGAGGGTGGTTTCTGCTTATAATTTAAATCTGTTTCTTAAAAAAAACGCTTTTAGGAATAAAATTCCCATTTGTTAAAAGCAATTTCATTTTGATTTCATCAGTTACTCCCTGGCAACTACTTCCACGCTCACATAGTGTGATTAAATGTGTTAATGTTCTTGATGAATCGCTAGTAAACAAAGTAAATTCTTAAGAAAAAGTTTTGAAAGTAAAATCACGGTTCATGTTACTTAGGTCACATTCAATGACTAATCCACGTTAGAAGTCGCTGAGCTCTCCCCGATGAATCATTCTGCTGTCACTGTTACTGCACTGACAACACAGTACTCTCCGCTTCCCTTTGTACTGGCTGGTCCGCCTCTCGTGGCATCTAGGGTCAATTCCTCATTACATATAGGTGTCTGGATAATTTTGATCAGATAACGTATTCGTACGAGCCATAAATTAAGTAGCAAACTACGGTTTTATGTTCCAGGGATGCCAAAACCAACTAAAGTGGTTCGTTGGTGAAGCACTTCCAAAAATATCTTTGCAAGTTTCTTTGCTCACACTGGACATGTCACGACCTGCGCTTTAGAGAACTGAAGTACAGTTAACGCTGAGTTGTACACAACACCTTGTTTGCTATAAATCGTCGATATTGACTCGAAAACGTTGTATAATACTTCATCATGACCATACCAGCTGTCACACATCAAATTAACGTCTCTTTGCCCTTTTTCGCTTAATTTATTGCCTAACGGATTATTTTTCTTCTCTTACGTCAAAAAGAAAAAAAGAAGACGAGTGAGCAGATTCTTTCACCATGTCGGGAAACAGCCAAATACTTCCAAAACCATGTTTATCAGTTACCAAAGTCAAAGGGAGAAATTTTTCCCAGAGTTGTTTCTAAGGTACGCCAACATGTACACAGGCTGAGTCGTAAACGAAGAAAACTATTGCGTGCAGAGTGTCACACAGTGGGCTACAAACATAAATTCGATTTCCCCCTGTTTCTGTGTCACTAAAGGGCAATGCAGTTGAATGCTATAAGATAGACAAATACACTACTGGCCATTAAAATTGCCACACCAAGAAGAAATGCAGATGATAAACGGGTATTCATTGGACAAATATATTACACTAGAACTGACATGTCATTGTGTTTTCACGCAATTTGGGTGCATAGATCCTGAGAAATCCGTACCCAGAACAACCACCTCTGGCCGTAATAAGGGCCTTGATACGCCTGGGCATTGAGTCAAACAGAGCCTGGATGCCGTGTACTGGTACAGCTGCCCATGCAGCTTCAACACGATACCACAGTTCATCAAGAATAGTGACTGGCGTATTCTGACGAGCCAGTTGCTCGGTCACCATTGACCAGACGCGTGCACTTGGTGAGAGATCTGGAGAATGTGCTGGCCAGGGCAGCAGTCGAACATTTTCTGTATCCAGAGAGGCCCGTACAGGACCTGCAACATGCGGTCATGCATTATCCTGCTGAAATGTAGGATTACGCAGGGATCGAACGAAGGTTAGAGCCAAGGTGACCGAGAGTGTAACCAATGGCACCCCATACCATCACGCCAGGTGATACGCCAGTATGGCGATGACGAATACACGCTTCCAATGTGCGTTCATCGCGATGTCGCCAGACACGGATGCGACCATCACGATGCTGCTAACAGAACCTGCATTCATCCGAAAAAATTACCTTTTCCAATCGTGCACCCAGGTTCGTCGCTGAGTACACTATCGCAGGCGCTCCTGTCTGTGATGCTGCGTCAAGGGTAACCGCAGCCATGGTCTCCGAGCTGGTAGTCCATGCTGCTGCAAACGTCGTCGAACTGTTCGTGTAGATGGTTGTTGTCTTACAAACGTTCCCATCTGTTGACTCAGGGATAGAGACGTGGCTGCACGATCCGTTACAGCCATGCGGATAAGATGCCTTTCATCTCGACTGCTAGTGATACGAGGCCGTTGGGATCCAGCACGGCGTTCCGTATTACCCTCCTGAACCCACCGATTCCATATTCTGCTAAGACTCATTGGATCTCGACCAACGCGAACAGCAATGTCGCGATGCGATAAACCGCAATCGCGATAGGCTACAATCCGACCTTTATCAAAGTCGGAAACGTGATGGTACACATTTATCCTCCTTACACGAGGCATCACAACAACGTTTCACCAGGCAACGCCGGTCAACTGCTGTTTGTGTATGAGAAATCGGTTGGAAACTTTCCTCATGTCAGCACGTTGTAGCTGTCGCAACCGGTGCCAACCTTCTGTGAATGCTGTGAAAAGCTAATCATTTGCATATCGCAGCATTTTCTTCCTGTCGGTTAAATTTCGCGTCTGTAGCATGTCATCTTCGTGGTGTAGCAATTATAATGGCCAGTAGTGTATGAAGCGTGCTCTCCGGTGTTCATGCGTACCGACATAGGCGAAGGAGAAAAACCAGCAACACCGCACACAACATGCGAGTGTTGTAGGTAGCCGACGCCGCTGACTAGAAGGCGAGGCATGAGGCGTCAAGCGACGGTCTGCGTGACAAAGCGAGCAATGACACATCCCACATCTATTTCGTTCCTTTTCACCAGCCAGTATTATGCATCGTCGCTAGTTGGCATAGGAAAGGGAGAGTGAGCAGGGACTGTATCAGTGCGTTTCTTAATCTGGTTTTTGTGTGCTGGATTTAGTCTTAAGGAACGAATACAAAGAATCAGAGTACAAAATACATTTACTCAGTTATGTCTCAGTTAATCCAAACGAATACAGTATAAATCCAAACTAACACAGAAACACATGACAAGAAAGTGCAGTGGCGTTTCATAAGTACTGTCCGAAATGACGGGCATCGCCTATGTGGCAATGTGCGACTCTTCGCAGAAAGGATTGCTGATGAGGATCAATCTGTCTGTATCTCTTCGCTTAGTATCACACACAAGTTATCTTCTGCATCGAAGGTTACTGACACCAACAACCCTTACTTCAGAAATCACAGATTTCAGGTAGCCCCACAAAAAGAAATCCAGTGGATATCTGGCTATTTAGCTGGTTATGCTGCAGGACCTCAACGACCAGTCTATTTGGAAGGGAAGGAATTGTACAGGTGGGGTCGCATTTTGCCGCTGAAGTGAGTCGGGGCTCCATCATGGATGTACCACAGGTTCATAGGAGACGCCAAACTAATGTCCTCCAACAATTGTGGTAACATAGCATCCAGGAATCGCTCTCGTGTCAGCCTTCGTGGTAGCACACGTGGCCCTATGAGATACCGATCGATAATACCACGCCAGATATTGACACCTCATCATTGTCGATCTCTTGTACATGTGATGTGGCGGATTTCTTCTGCCCACTCGTGCAAATTATGAGAGTTCAATATACCCTTCTCCGTTAACTAGGTTTCGTAGGTGAACAGTATTGTTCGTGAAAAATGCTGGTCGTGCCTCTGACGCCGCAGGAAGAATTTGCAGAAGTCCAGCCCCTTCTGGCAGTCTCTCGGCGACAATGGTTGTACCTTCTGCATGAGGAAGCGATGATAATGGTATCTGTGCAGTACTCGCGTAACAATAGATTGTGACAGTCCGATCGGAATGACGAGAGACCTAGCGCTTATTCTTCGGTCCTCTGCAACAGTCTGTAACAAATTATCTTCGTCATCCGCACTGCTCGTCGACAGTCGGTCTCGGGCACTAAATCCTGGAGGTGTTACACATGCACCACAGGCCCTCAAGCGCCTATGTACAGAGTAAAATGTTTTTGCGGGTGGAAGGCGCCAGTTAGGTTCAAATGGCTCTGAGCACTATGGGATTTAACTGCTGAGGTCATTAATCCCCTAGAAATTAGAACTACTTCAACCTAACTAACCTAAGGACATCACACACATCCATGCTCGAGGCAGGATTCGAAACTGCGACCGTAGCGGTCGCGAGGTTCCAGACTGTAGCGCCTAGAACCGCTCGGCCACTCCGGCCGGCGCCAGTTAGGAAACCTGTCGTGATAATCTTAAAATGTCAGGTGAGGTGAATGTCCGCATATTCCTCGTCTGTAAAACTTGCCACTAGCAACAATGCAAAGCGTCCTTTAGCAACTGTAGGTGTGGCGAGTATCGGCTAGAGCAAACAGTCCAGTGCTATTGTAAACACGTCATGCACGCCACGGTTTACCTTCTGCCAATGCCCGCTCTTAACGACTCAATGACAAACATTCCCTGACACGAGACTGTACTCTCTGTCACCGCCATCAACCTGTTATTCGTAAGTTCTGATCCAATTCCACATACACTGCGATAGTATTTGTTATGTTTTGTATCTTTCAAAAGCTGGCAGGTACAAATCAATTCATCGATGTGTAATGTGATGCATCTGTGGCTGAATAACACGTCGTGATCGTGGGTTCTGTCTGTTTCTCGTTAAATGATTAACCGTTTCTTTTGTTTTATGTACACAAAACATCAAGAAGGTCAAAATCAACAACGCTCCGTCACTTGTTGTACATAGCAGCATGCGGGCCTCGCTGTATTTTTCCTCAAACGACTCGCTCTGTATGTTGTAAAGACGAATATTTTGAGCAACAATAAAACTATTAGCACTGAAACAAAATTCTTCATTCAATATTTCTCCAATAACTTAAAAGCCAAGCCACTAATCGTGTTTCTTAAATCTGATTGCAAGAGTCAGTGTGTACAGCGCACTTGGCATGTTGTTCCTGTCCAACAGAGAGTACACACTTGTTTATTGACAAAGTGAAAGAGTTTTCAGTGATGGTTGCTGCAGCTAAACTCCTTCTCAAAACGTTGTTAGAGATTGGGTAAGTTATCAGTGTAAATTTAACAAACTTGCCGGTTACTATGCGAGATGCTGGGGTGAAGAAGAGTTTGTACCTCTTTAATTCTGGCGAATTTTACATGAGAAAGAGACATGCATTCGACCCCCTCCTTATCTACCACCTAATTAATTATGCGCACCTCGGTAACGGAAGGAAATGATGGTGGACCCTGCTAGTTGGTAAAATAAGGAGTTCACACTCACAATAATTTGATAAAAATCGTAATCTACTTAGATAGAAAAACAGAACTTTATCTTAATAAACAGCAGGAAATGGGATTCTGCATATACACTCCTGGAAATTGAAATAAGAACACCGTGAATTCATTGTCCCAGGAAGGGGAAACTTTATTGACACATTCCTGTGGTCAGATACATCACACGATCACACTGACAGAACCACAGGCACATAGACACAGGCAACAGAGCATGCACAATGTCGGCACTAGTACAGTGTATATCCACCTTTCGCAGCAATGCAGGCTGCTATTCTCCCATGGAGACGATCGTAGAGATGCTGGTTGTAGTCCTGTGGAACGGCTTGCCATGCCATTTCCACCTGGCGCCTCAGTTGGACCAGCGTTCGTGCTGGACGTGCAGACCGCGTGAGACGACGCTTCATCCAGTCCCAAACATGCTCAATGGGGCACAGATCCGGAGATCTTGCTGGCCAGGGTAGTTGACTTACACCTTCTAGAGCACGTTGGGTGGCACGGGATACATGCGGACGTGCATTGTCCTGTTGGAACAGCAAGTTCCCTTGCCGGTCTAGGAATGGTAGAACGATGGGTTCGATGACGGTTTGGATGTACCGTGCACTATTCAGTGTCCCCTCGACGATCACCAGTGGTGTACGGCCAGTGTAGGAGATCGCACCCCACACCATGATGCCGGGTGTTGGCCCTGTGTGCCTCGGTCGTATGCAGTCCTGATTGTGGCGCTCACCTGCACGGCGCCAAACACGCATACGACCATCATTGGCACCAAGGCAGAAGCGACTCTCATCGCTGAAGACGACACGTATCCATTCGTTCCTCCATTCACGCCTGTCGCGACACCACTGGAGGCGGGCTGCACGATGTTGGGGCGTGAGCGGAAGACGGCCTAACGGTGTGCGGGACCGTAGCCCAGCTTCATGGAGACGGTTGCGAATGGTCCTCGCCGATACCCCAGGAGCAACAGTGTCCCTAATTTGCTGGGAAGTGGCGGTGCGGTCCCCTACGGCACTGCGTAGGATCCTACGGTCTTGGCGTGCATCCGTGCGTCGCTGCGGTCCGGTCCCAGGTCGACGGGCACGTGCACCTTCCGCCGACCACTGGCGACAACATCGATGTACTGTGGAGACCTCACGCCCCACGTGTTGAGCAATTCGGCGGTACGTCCACCCGGCCTCCCGCATGCCCACTATACGCCCTCGCTCAAAGTCCGTCAACTGCACATACGGTTCACGTCCACGCTGTCGCGGCATGCTACCAGTGTTAAAGACTGCGATGGAGCTCCGTATGCCACGGCAAACTGGCTGACACTGACGGCGGCGGTGCACAAATGCTGCGCAGCTAGCGCCATTCGACGGCCAACACCGCGGTTCCTGGTGTGTCCGCTGTGCCGTGCGTGTGATCATTGCTTGTACAGCCCTCTCTCAGTGTCCGGAGCAAGTATGGTGGGTCTGACACACCGGTGTCAATGTGTTCTTTTATCCATTTCCAGGAGTGTATCTACGAAATGACATGCGGATTCAATATTACAGTGAGATTTATTATACATAAGAACATAAAGGCACAGGATTATTGACACAAACAGTAGGTTAAAGGACAGGGTATTCTGAATTACTATGCGAAAAAGAATTGGCTCGAGAACAAGGGCTCCTACTCTCTGTGATGCAATAGCTTGACGATAATGACTGGAAGTCCTAATCAATCAAATAATACTCTTTCGACTATATTGCAGTATCACGATTAATAGTGAGGGATCACATGAAGAAACAAGCAAGGTGGACTTGTGGCAAAGCGAGCGCACATGGTGCTGAGGGATTCAGTATAAAAATGATAGGTCCTACAATGCCGGAGCCGCAAAATACTATACCAATCCTGATATCTGTAGCAGGTCGTCGGTAGGCAGTGTTCTGATGATGTAGGCACCGACTTCTGCTATGCAGCAACTCTGTCTCAACCCCTGGCCTCGAAGGCTGTCCGAGAATTCTAAGTTTTGCCGAAAAAGAGCGACCAAGTCACAAGACCGCCCGACTCCGACGAAGATCAGATCCCGAATCTCCTGCTCCCGCGCAACGCAAGAGCGAAGCCAACATTGCTCAATTCCCTACTTTCCTAGAAAACCGCGAATCAGCATTCATTGCTGATTTCAAAATTCCCTTACCCTGTCTCAGAACATCTTTCGCGCCAATAGCGACCATTCCCTCCAATTTCGAGCAGGGTACTGTGACGTCAACTAGCCTCCTGGATCTGCAAGCTTCTCATTAAGCTAACATTTAAGAATTAGCTACTGGTGCCGAACTCAAAGACACACATACTTCTGTATGAAGCTAAAAAAAGACAAACAATATTTCTATGCTTCATGGTTGAAACATTTAACCACACTCACGGCGTTTCCCTGAACAGAAAGGATGATATTTTTTCACAGTGATTGATTGACTGATGGTCCATTCACCATTAACCAGAATTGTAACCGAAGATATCCCGCTCATGTACACAAACAAAAATACTCTCGTGTAAATGTAGCATAATATTATGTATAATATTTTGTAACTATTGACACATACACAAGAAATTTGTAGACGTCGTGACAATTGACAGGCATCAACATAAGTGAGATAGAGAGATACAGTGTATACAAAAAAGAAAGAAATTTTGTAAGTATACCTGTGTGATTGAAGATTATGTAACATACTGTGCACCATAAAAAAAAAATCGATCCAAACTGACATGATGATAGGGAACCAGAATATCTTTAACAGGAACATGTATACAGGGTGTTACAAAAAGGTACGGCCAAACTTTTAGGAAACATTCCTCACACACAAACAAAGAAAAGATGTTATGTGGACATGTGTCCGGAAACGCTTAATTTCCATGTTAGAGCTCATTTTAGTTTCGTCCACCTACGCTCAATGGAGCACGTTATCATGATTTCATACGGCATACTCTACCTGTGCTGCTAGAACATGTGCCTTTACAAGTACGACACAACATGTGGTTCATGCACGATGGAGCTCGTGCACATTTCAGTCGAAGTGTTCGTACGCTTCTCAACAACAGATTCGGTGACCGATGGATTGGTAGAGGCGGACCAATTCCATGGCCTCCACGCTCTCCTGACCTCAACCCTCTTGACTTTCATTTATGGGGGCATTTGAAAGCTCCTGTCTACGCACCCCGGTACCAAATGTAGAGACTCTTCGTGCTCGTATTGTGGACGGCTGTGACACAATACGCCATTCTCCAGGGCTGCATCAGCGCATCAGGGATTCCATGCGACGGAGGGTGGATGCGTGTATCCTCACATAACATATTTTCTTTCTTTGTGTGTGAGGAATGTTTCCTGAAAGTTTGGCCGTACCTATTTGTAACACCCTGTATGTAAAGAAAAGGAAAACTGAAAGCTATAAAAGAAAACAATATACATGTAGTTGACATTGTATTTCCATTATCTAGTCAAAGTTTGGGGGGCTAAAAAAAAATGTTTTCACTAGTGGCACGAATTTTACTGTGTTCACGCAGTTGTCTGAGCGAGGAAAAAAATAGACCATATCATCATTCACATGCTAACATCACACAACGAATCACTCAACACACGGATATTGCCGCACTCGTCAGTGGAGTGGGGTGGTGGTTCCTGGCGTGGAGAAAGGGGCGCCCCTACTGGGAGGAGAGCGACCAGGGGTGTGGGCCACCAATCTAATGTTTCTCTGAACCAGGCCCGTAAATGGTATCCGGAAGTGTCTCTAGTCATCCTTCCCTCTCTGTAGAGGCGTTGTCAGTCGACAGGAAGCTCATAGGGTGGTAGGACAGCCTATTGTTGATTTGCCGAACTGTGCGGTATGATGACAGGCACATGTACAGGCTGCAAGATTCGGGACGGATCCATAGGACAGGTAGCTGGCTGTCTGAAGACACTAACACTTGGCCTTATCTAAACCGAAACATTCCAATACAGGATACTACTCTTAGAGTGACTCCAAAACTCGTGGGGTCATCTGATGGAGGTTGAAACAAGGATAGCAGATCGATCAATGTGGCCGATTGCTCGCAGCTGCTCTCAGTAGGAGAGGAGATAATCGTGACAAACTGCAGTCAAGCCGTACCTAGCACAGAACTGCTTTGGGCATGCAGTCCGGCCTATTATTGTGAGTTATGCGAACTCGTGGAGGAACTGTAAACAGCGCCTTCTGCAGTGGAATCCCCATTTCTGCATCACCGCTGAGTGGCGCCGTGTTGTCTCCTTGGCCAGCCGCTAACGCGTTCGCCAGTCGCTGTCGGCTTCCGAGGGTTGTGTCCGCCCTCAGCTGACCCAGAGCTGTCTGCCAGGTGAGCAGCCGCCTTACTTTCACTGCGGTGAACAGGTATGCGGCACGCGCCTCTGAGCCGTCAGGGACAGGGGGGACGTGTCGTGACTGACAGCTACCTCCCTCAGGCGTCTCCCTGCGGCTCGGCCCCCATTTACTCCACACCGATCACCTCGCAGCGTCAGTTCTCGTCCAGCAATCAGTCGCTGTTCCCAGTAGCTGCACAATACTTAAATCCTTTTATAAAGTGTGCCTCCCCAAATCAGCATTCAGAATTCGTAAAAATCGTCTGATCGTATTTTGTACATTCAATAAAAAATTAATTGAAACGAATATTTACATGAATAGAACTGTTACACTAATACAATACAAAATTCTTATAATCTGCTGAGAGACTTTATAATTAGCACTATTGTAAAGAATAGTGACTTAACCTATGGGCCCATTGTTAATACCAGGGTATGAGTGAGTAATTACTGATTCATTAAGATAAAGAAAAGCTGAAGAACGCTACCCATAACTCTAAAATACTATATGTATTCCCAACGATGGCCTACCCCTCACTGGAGCATGCTCACAACTACTGGTGACTATTTAACTTCACTGACTACGCTATCTATAGGCGCCACAACACGTCCCTCGCCGTCTCTGATCCCAGAGGCATCGATGGATCCCTGAAACTGCTCAAGACCTGGCAGCCGCGCACAAATGCACAATGAACACATATTAGACGAGATAAAATTAGCTGCAATTGCCGTAGTAATGGAAATTAATAAAAATGCTATATGTAACTTATCGGCTACACCTGTTTACCATAAATGCGCTTCCGTCCTGCCCCCATGAGACAACTCGATGAATGTTGCTGTCTCTGGCGTGGCCGATACGCTGAGTTGGTCGCTACTCATCTGAGATGGAACTGGATGTACTGGAACTTACAGTGGAAAATTTACAAAAAAAAAAAAAAAAAAAAAAAAAAAATACACGGCAGACTTCGCAAGTTACAATGCAAAGACTCTACCTCTGTAAACAAGTTCTTATAAATATCATCCTGGACTTCTCTTGACTGCTAGGTCTGCCCGCATCTCGTGGTCGTGCGGTAGCGTTCTTGCTTCCCACGCCAGGGTTCCCGGGTTCGATTCCCGGCGGGGTCAGGGATTTTCTCTGCCTCGTGATGGCTGGGTGTTGTGTGCTGTCCTTAGGTTAGTTAGGTTTAAGTAGTTCTAAGTTCTAGGGGACTTATGACCACAGCAGTTGAGTCCCATAGTGCTCAGAGCCAATTTTTGCTAGGTCTGACACCAAGACACCAGTTCCCGGACTTGTTGAGGAATTCCATACCTTCTGCATCACACTCCTCATACAATAAATCCCGACGACCGCACACGTTCAGAGACGTGACGTACCATCGTACAAGAAACTCGCCACACTTCAGGAAGGTTACGCCCAGCAGCAGCGGCATGGGCGCGCACTATGGCCACCTTTGTATATCCCCTTCCAAACCCTAAGAGTATGGTGCAACGCGCTATGGCGTGCCCAGCGATCCGACGAAATAAAAAAGCTCACTGAAAATAATTGCAACACTACAATAGTGTGCCCATAACGCCTGCGACAAATACCGCGAACACAAACAAATGGTGCAACGCTGTAAGGCGTGCCCAGAGCACGGTCGATATGCATCCAGTAGCTCTTCCTCAACAAAGTCGCAGTAATAGGTATGGTGTAAAGACAAAACACACATGAAGATCAAGTCCGTATTACCACTTAATCGGAACAGTGGTGGCTCCACCATATGACGGGGAGTCCGGAAAAGTGAGTTAGACCGACACTTCATTTTCGGAGTTAACCAAGATTGCGCAAGGATCATATGTCGCTTCGTAGCCCCTACAAGTTACACATGTACATGTTAAAGAATATAAATGAAAACAAATTACCATACTTAATGTCTAATACGTACACAACAGAAAGACGATTTATAACCCAGTCTATTTTACAAATGTTTCCCTTTTGTTTCACACATAGGCAACACTTTTTTTTTCCCTATACGAAAACTAAGTTCTCGTGCTCCTTACATTTCAACGTATGTAAGCCGCCCTGTCCGAATATTTGTGCAGATTTTGCCGGCCGGAGTGGCCGAGCGGTTCTAGGCGCTTCAGTCTGGAACCGCGCGACCGCTACAGTCGCAGGTTCGAATTCTGCCTCGGGTATGGATGTGTGTGATGTCCTTAGGTTAGTTAGGTTTAAGTAGTTCTAAGTTATAGGGGACTGATGACCTCAGAAGTTAAGTCCCATAGGGATCAGAGCCATTTGAGCCATTTTGTGCGGATTTTCTCCGACCCGAATCCGCACGGTCATGGCTTCAATCTCGCCCGGCATTTCTGTTTCGGTGATTGGAACTCGTGTTAGGACCACGTATTTCGACTGACTCATCCCGCTGTTCATCTGAATCTCTGCGCCTTCAGGTCGTGTAGTACTGGTGGGTATAGTTTTGTCTTTGCAAGTTACTCTTCCTTGATTCCTATGCATGTTGGGTAACTTCCCTGTGTGGCCTGTGAGAGGCGAGCATCGGAGGACGCTGAACACTGCATTTCCGGTTGGGGGCTGCACTTCCCTGAATTCTGAGGGGTTCGTACAATAGACTTAAGTGCCTGGCGGAACGACTGATGTCGATCGAGTTTCGCCTACTGTATGCTGGACGAAACGACCTGCAAGACGTCTGAGTGTCGCCACAGTTTATGTGTTTATCATTCCGACGCGTCCGTGACGAAGACTCCTGGCACCGACTGACTGTTCCCTGCTGTGTGCAATTGTCTGGCGCCAGATGGCCGGTGGTCTAGGCAGGTTGTTTTCGTAGCCGGTCAAACGGCAAGTTCAGTGCCCTCAGCTGAATAGCAGAGGCATGGCAGGTTAACTTAAACTGAGGCTAGCTGACGCCATAATGCCGTGCTCGAAATTGGAGGGAATGGTCGCTATTGGCGCGAATGATGTTCTGAGACAGTGTAGGGGAATTTTGAAATCAGAAATGAATGCTGATTCACGGTTTTCGAGGAGAGTAGGGAATTGAGCAATGTTGGCTTCGCTCTTGCGTTGCGCGGGAGCAGGAGATTCGGGATCTGATCTTCGTCGGAGTCGGGCGGTCTTGTGACTTGGTCGCTCTTTTTCGGCAAAACTTAGAATTCTCGGACAGCCTTCGAGGCCAGGGGTTGAGACAGAGTTGCTGCATAGCAGAAGTCGGTGCCTACATCATCAGAACACTGCCTACCGACGACCTGCTACAGATATCAGGATTGGTATAGTATTTTGCGGCTCCGGCATTGTAGGACCTATCATTTTTATACTGAATCCCTCAGCACCATGTGCGCTCGCTTTGCCACAAGTCCACCTTGCTTGTTTCTTCATGTGATCCCTCACTATTAATCGTGATACTGCAATATAGTCGAAAGAGTATTATTTGATTGATTAGGACTTCCAGTCATTATCGTCAAGCTATTGCATCACAGAGAGTAGGAGCCCTTGTTCTCGAGCCAATTCTTTTTCGCATAGTAATTCAGAATACCCTGTCCTTTTTAACTTACTGTTTGTGTCGATAATCCTGTGCCTTTATGTTCTGATGTATAATAAATTAATAAATCTCATTGTAATATTTAATTCGCATATCATTTCGTAAATATATGCAGAATCCCATTTCCTGTTGTTTATTATGATAAAGTTCTCTTTTTTTATCTGAGTAGATTATAATTTTTACTAAATTATTGAATTTGGTCTCCGATAGTCCTGCCTCCCGGATGTTCCATTCCGCTCATTCCTCCTGTAATTGTTGTTGTTACTGCGCGGTGCTCCACAGAAGTCGCCTTTCCTTCGATCATGCGCTGCTTCTTTTTCAGAATTTAACTCCAACCCTCGCAGAAGAATTTAGAATGTTTCGATATTCGATCCGTAGTTTCCTAAAAGCGCTTGCTGGTAGCTGCTTGGCAGCTTCGCAAAACAGAACTTAATTATTTCACCATCACTATGCGGCACATCAAGAAACTGATTCTTTTTAATTAAAGCCTCGAATAGCTTCGTGGGGCTTTTGTATCAGGACGCCTCCAGATCTGGAAACAAAATGATTTCTTGTTTTATTCAGTCTTGCATTTCGCGCGACCAATATGTTCCGAGAAACGAGTCGGCAAATTCTTGGTACATTCGGCATGTACCCGCAACACCGTGCATTTTCTCAGCTGCCGTGACTTCGATGTGCCCGCAGATAAATTCTAATTTTGCTCTTAATGGCTAAGTTATTGGTAGTGTGCTAAAACATTGTGACAGCCAAAGTATTGGGTGAAGTGAGCCTCTATTTTCCCGGAAATTTTTGAATTTGAGGACCGATAAAAAGTGTTTCTAAGCAAACTCTACTTCCTCTTGCACATTTCTATTGGTTCTAGTATCAAATGCACCCATCAGTTCGATGCGAGCTGACATCTCCTGGTGTGTGCTCTAACCACATAGTTCTGCCCCATAATGATACTGGAACTGAGCGTTAGTTGTTGCGGTCGGGCTGTAATTTTGCATCCGTTCGCTCCCTGGGCTGCTGTGCGCGCTTCGTAGTCCACTACCTTGCGCCGAGCTGGTGCACGGTGGGCCGCCGTCCGGTGCCACACTTCCATCTCCGCCGGTCGTCGCCTCTGGACGCGATGTACCAATTTGTACTTGGCGTTCCAGGCCTGCTACACGTTCTTCTACGCTTCGTCATATGGCGAGAGCTAATGCACCGTAGAAAATTATTGAACGTGATCGTTTTGATGGTCCAGGTGCTATGGCATGGGGAGACATAATATTGCATGAGCATACTGCCCTCCAAATCTTTGAACGTGGTCGTCTGACCGGACAACGTTATTTTGACACTGCACTCCTTCGCCATGTTTCTGAGCGGTGCATTTGTCAATTGCTTCATTTTTATGGATGACAATGCACGACCGCAGGTTCAAACATGGCTCTGAGCACTATGGGACTCAACTGCTGAGGTCATTAGTCCCCTAGAACTTAGAACTAGTTAAACCTAACTAACCTAAGGACATCACACACATCCATGCCCGAGGCAGGATTCGAACCTGCGACCGTAGCGGTCTCGCGGTTCCAGACTGCAGCGCCAGAACCGCGCGGCCACTTCGGCCGGCGCACGACCGCAGGTGGAGGAGCTATTGGAACGAGAGGAAATTATGGGAATGGACTGGCCTGCCCGTTCCCCCGATTTAAATCCCGTGGAAGACTTGTTGGGTGCGTTGGGGCTATTTATTGCAGCACTTCCACATGCACCAGCGACCATCTACCAGTTGTCAACATCGCTGGTGGAGGAATGGAACTCCAACCACATGAACTTCTTACCAACCTCGTGGCCAGCATAGGAATACGTTGCAAAACATGTATTACCGTCCATGGCGATTACACGCCCTATTGAAAATCACGTTCCGCCTTTTTTTAATGTCCAGGAGACCATCATAAATCGCAGCGACTTCAGTATAGCTATTGTCTTTGAATAAAAGTGCCATTTCTGTTCGTCTCGCTACCTATGTCCTTCAGTTACCTTTTGTACTACAATGTATCAATATGGTCCAAGTTCCATCGAGCTACGTTACTTGGCAATAATAGGTCATACGAATGTTATTTATGTCCTTAAGCTTCGCACACCAGCATACAAACTACTCGTTGAACTTTCTTTCTCCTGAGGCAGACAAACTTGCACGTTTTAGTCATCAACTCAAAATATAGCGTTACACAATTAATTTTGTGTTTGTTTGCAACTGCGTGTCTGCAGTCCTAGTTTATAATGAAGTAGCCACTCGACAGTGCCGTAGCACGCCGCTAGGAAGCAAATGGCGCAGCCTGTTGGTAAAATGGCGTATCGCGCGGTAATTCGTTATCTGCAATAACCGTGATGGGTTGGTGGAAGCTTACAGCAACAATGCACCAGACGGCGGTCAGGGCGCAAACGCTTCTAGTGTGGTCAAAGAAGTGTGAATGATTAAGAACGAGCTTCGCAGAGAAGTAGAGGTATTGGTGCTTGAAGCCCGGCGTGTCACGAGCGACGCAAGAGTGAAAAAAGTGAAAATCAGTCGTCGATTAGTTTTCGACAAGTTGCATCATATTTTGAATCTGACAGAGGTCGCCGCACGCTGGATTCCGCAACTGCTCATATCGCCGAATCAGAGCAGCAGCGGAAATGTTGCAGCTGCGGCAGGCCAACCGACAAGATTTTTTAAGCTCCTTATCACCACGGACGTGTGCTGCGTGTATCACCATGAACCTGAAATTAAGGAGTATACCAAGTAGTGGAAACACTTGAGTTCACCACCATCGAAAACGGCGAACACGCAAGCACCGTCGGACAGAGTGATACTGACTGGCCTGATGTGCTGGTAACAGATTATGCTATTAATGGTCAAACCGGCAAACCGTCACAGGAGCATATTATTGAAACTTCCTGACGAGGTTGCGGGAAGCTGTCAAGTTAAAGTCTCGTGGGAAACTGTTCATGGGGGTGTATTTGCCCCACTACGACGCTCAGACTCATTTTACTCAGAGCACACTCACACACGCTAAAACTTCGGGCTATCAAATTTTGCCATTCCTCTCGTCCCGTACTCTCCTGCATGGAGCCTAGTGACTTCTAAAATCAAGGTCACCACGACGTCATAAATCCTTGAGCAAATATATTGCACTGATGGGTGAATGTGTAGAGACGTTCCAACACTGACGCTAAGTTTCATGCTCATAGTTTGATTTTTAGAAACTATAGTTAAAACTTTATGACCAGCCCTCATAGTTTAGCTGGTGAGGTATATATTTTGTTTATTCCTGAGTTTGCTGAAATCAAACGCACTTTGTATACATGGTGATTCAGCATCCCCCACTGCTGTGTTTTATGCAATCCGCAACACCTTCACCATTAAGATTTTCATACTCTCTCACAGGCTACATGTAAACCACTAGTCCTACATAAAAACGAATGAGACCTTTTTCTAAGAAATTTAATGTAGTTAAATTTTGTACTCGGATGCGTTTTCTCTAGAGGCTGTAGCTTTCGAATTATTCAAGAAAAACGTACAAAAGTGACCTTTAACCGCATTTTTCTTGAATAACTCGAAAACCATGGCCCCTACTGAAAAAGTATCCGCGTAAAAATGTAACTACATTAAATTTACTACAAAAATGTCATGTTCATTTGTTCTGTAGGATTAATGGTTTGCACGTAGCGAGCGAGAGAGTGTGAAAATCTTGCATATGGTATCTGAAAGTGTTGCGAGCTGCATAAAATCCAGCAGTAGGGGCAGGTGAGTCACCTATACTTACCAGCTATCTGCGAGTTGTAGGGACAGTGTGAATGGACTGGAGTCCGTTTAGGTCGCATTCTAACAACCAGAAATAGGACTCGGTCGTTGATTACAAACATAGTATGGACATGCCCGTTTTTTTCCCCTTCCTTTGACCAACGGATTCGCACTAAGTTCAGGAGTCCCAGGTAGCGTACCGTTCGCTACTTACAAACCGGCATGCTAGTTTTATGGATCAACTCAATGAAAAACTACGCAAAAGAATCCCCATCCAATATAGCTTTTCTCAAGTACGAATTGAACTATGAATTATTCAAACATCCTCCATATTCACTAGATGTGGTACCCTATGAGGTGCATTTATTCCTAGATCCAAATTAATCGATTGAAATGGTTTTTAGTGTAAAGTATAGGGTGTGTTATCTTGCAGAGGTCCCAGAAATGTACTTTAGAATGGAGTTCAGTCAATGGTAATGTTGTGTAAGAGGCGGAACTATGGGCCTCATGGATAAAGAGTGACCCTGCTGAGTCACGCAATTTTAGTCTGATCACGTGGTGTGGCCATTGCACGCGTTGATCACGTAGGCTGACGTGAGGATCATTGAACTATACTTGACGGTATGTATATGGCACGTCTTAGGTGATTACGAAGTTAGTAGACAGGAATGCAATTAAATACTTAGCTTTAATTCAGCAAGAGCGGTGAACGTGATCTTGACTTTGTACAATAATATTTACAAGTGCAGTTATAGACTGAACTGCGAATACTTCTTTACAATTATGATTGCTTCACGCATATAGATCAATTGTCAATGCATAAACTGTATGTGGCGCCTGGCTAGGTCGTAGCTACTGACTTAGCTGAAGGCTATGCTAAATAGCGTCTCTGCAAATGAGATCTCTGAAACTATATAAAGTCGGTTGTAAAACTGGGCCAGTGCACTAGCTTGTCTCGTAAGGCCAGCCGAGTGGCGGCGCTCGGTCTGCTAACGTCGACAGTGACGACTCGCGGGTCCGATGTGTGCTGATGGACCGCGGCCGATTTGACACCACAGGTAAAATGTTAGATTTGTGTACCGTGTATTGTGTATCGAACTGGGGACCTAGAAACGACTGAGAGGCTTCGTGGTTCACAACCCCACAACAGGCCACAGCAGTCCACTCGCCCCACCGCTGCCCCACACCGAACCCCCAGGGTTATTGTGCGGTACGGCCCTCAGTGGACCCCCTCCCCCCCCTCCCCCCTGGAAACGTCTCATACCAGACGAGTGTAGCCCTGTAACTCCGAATGTTTGCGAAGTAGAGTAATTATGGTGTACGCATACGTGGAGACAGTGTTTGTGCAGCAATCGCCGAAATAGCGTAACTGACGCGGAATAAGGGGAACCAGACCGCTTTCGCCGAGGCAGATGGAAAACCGCCTTAAAAACCAGGCTGGCCGGCATACCGGACCTCGACACTAGTCCCCCGTGCGAATTCGTGCCAGGGACCGACACGCCTTCCCGCTCGGGAAGCAGCGCGTTAGACTGCGCGGCTAGCCGAGCGGGCAAAATGCTTGATAGTGTGCAGACTTGTTAGAAAAAAAGTCTTTTACTTGTACAACGAGAAATGTTCTCCATGCCCTAGCAGTGACAGCTCATAGACTAACTGGACTACGAGCGGAATGTAACTGAATAAAATAAACATGTACCGGTGGTAAGGCTGTGTGTTTGCTAAACGTCGTGACTTTACTTTGAGGCGGTGACTCTACTATCCTGCCCCTGTTCCCCTGCTTACTTCCTCCACGTCCTTCTGCTCTCTCTGCCTCTCTCCCTCTCTCACGCACATACACACAAGTTGCTGGAGCCGGCTGTGGCGCCGTGCCGCTGTTTACACGGCTTCTCTAATTGATTCCGGCCTCCTCCGGCGCCCCTAAAACTGAGCGCGGGACTTGGCTGGCGGGCCCGCAGGCAGCAGGTGCCCGCACTCCACCTCCACTCTTAACATTTTCTTAAACTTCTCCTCCTCTTGGTCTCCTCCTACGACTGCGCAGCAGCTGAGTTCCCCTGCCGTTTTTCCGAACGTCTCCAACAGTGCAGGGAAGCTGCAAGGGACAGCTTTCTACATCTATTTTGATAGATCTGGTAAATTTCCATGGAAAAATGGAACATTTTTGTTGTGCCTTCACAGTCGATAAGCTTGTTTATTCCGAGGCTCGTGTACAGAATTTCAGCAATGTACAAAGTACAGTTCATTGTTTACATTCGTCTGAATTGGCCAGTGTGTCGACTGCGATTGAAAATGAAGAAAACCTTGTTCCGGACTTACATTTGAGGGGATGGACTGCCGCACAAATCAAAACAGAACTTCGTGAAGTTCACGCGGACTCTGCTCCATCATCGAAGACCATTTACTTTTGGATTAATGAATTTAAGCGTGGTCGGACAAGCACCGAAGACGAAGCGCGTTACAAACGAAACCATTGGTAAAATCCATAATATGGTAATGCAGTACTGGCAAATAAAAATTTTGAGATTACTGAGGTTGTAGGTATCTCAACTGAGGGAATACGTAACATCGTGCATGGCTATGAAGAATCTGTGTACAAGGTGGGTACCGCGAATGCTCACCGTCGACCAAATGCGTATCTAACATAACATTTCAGTACAATGTTTGACGATATTTAATCGCAATCCGCGAGAATTTTTGCCCCAATTTGTGACTCTTGATGAAACCTGGATTCATTATAACACACCAGAGTCAAAACGGCAGTAAAAACTAATACGAGGGTCACGCCAAAAGAAATGCACTCTATTTTTTTAAGATCTATCTTTTATTCTACATGTCTGAAAGTTTTACAGTGTGTAGATACATCCTTTAGGAACAATATTTTCATTTCTCCACATAATTTCCCTCCCTCTCAACTACCTTACGCCATCTTGTAACCAGCGCCTGTATGCCCGCACGGTAAAATTCTGGACCAACCCTGTTGGAGCCACTGTTTGGTAGCGTGCACAAGGGAGTCATCGTCTTCAAACCTTGTTCCACGAAGAGAGTCTTTTAGTTTCCCAAAGTCACATGGAGCCAGGTCAGGACTGTAAGGCGGGTGTTTCAGTCCGAGTTCTGTGATCGCTTCCATGGTTTTTTGTCTGACATGTGGCCGTGCATTGTGGTGCAACAGCAAAACATCCTGCTTTTGCCGATGTGGTCGAACACGACTCAGTCGAGCTTGAAGTTTCTTCAGTGCCGTCACATATGCATCAGAATTTATGGTGGTTCCAATTGGCATGATGTCCACAAGCAAGAGTCCTTCGGAATCGAAAAACACCATAGCCATAACTTTTCCAGCAGAAGGTATGGTTTAGAATTTTTTTTCTTCGGTGAATTTGCATAAAACCACTCCATAGATTGCCTCTACGTCTCTGGTGAAAAATGATGGAGCCATGTTTCATCACCTGTCACAATTGTTCCAAGAAATTCATCTCCACCATTCTCGTACTATTCCAAAAGTTCTCTGCATACGGTTTTTCTTGTTTCTTTCTGAGCCACTGTCAACGTCCTGGGAGCCCACTGGCAAAACCTTTTGTAACGTCAACACTTTCAGTATTCTGCAAACACTTGCTGCCCCTATCCCAACGTAGCGTAACAATTCGTTCACTGTGATGTGTCTGTCAGCAGTCACCAATTCTTTAACTCTCTGGAGTGTGTGCAGTACGAGGCCTGCCGCTGCGAGGACAATCCTAAATATTGCCGTGCCCGCTTTCATCACGTAACCTGCTTGCCCACCGACTAACTGTACTGCGATCGACAGCAGAATCTCCATACACATTTTTCAACCTCTTGTGGATGTTTCCCATTGTCTCGTTTTCACAGCACAGGAATTCTATGAGAGCACGTTGCTTCTGACGAACGTCAAGTGTAGCAGCCATCTTGAAGACATGCTGTGACGGCGCCACTCACGGGAACAGGTTGAACCAAGTTTGAAAACAAGCGGGAAGGATGTATCTACACACTGTAAAACTTTCACACATGCAGAATGAAAACTGTATTTTTACAAAAATAGTGTGCATTTCTTTTGGAGTGACCCTCGTATAATGGAGCGGGTTGCCTACATACCACGCAACCGCTTTGGCCGAAAAGACAGTTTTGCAGCAGTTGCACTAGATCCGCCCTAGCATCGCCACGAGGGGTCACGGACCAAGAGGTGGTGGTTGCTATTTGTATCACGTGACCTAAAATAATTCCTGCGATAACTTGCCGCGCGACGTTATTTAGGCCCATGCACAGCCGTGCAGGGGCAATTCACGTCGAGCCAGAGCTGCAGACTGACATCTGCTCCACTACGAGGCCGCTGCCTGCTGCCGATCAGCTGCCATCTCGACGGACACCGCGTGCCTTCTGCAGCTCCGCCGACGGTCCAGTCTCCGTAGCTGGATGTCGTAACCTGGTTCCCGAATTCCAAGGATCTACATCGCTGTGCACTTACTCCCAGTAAACTCTTGTGGAACTTGTTTTCCGTGTGCAGCAGTAGAACTTCGTGAGTATTAGTTTTGGAGACTCTACCAAGTTCGAGACTTCGTGTTATTGAACAAAGGCCTTCAGCCTGTCAGTCATTTTTGAATGTTAATCGTTTTGTTTCGTCGGAGCAGACGAGCATACTAGTTTTTCCTAAACTGCATTTGTGGAAAATTAGTGACTTTAGTTCGGCCTATGGTGAATTCTTTAAAAACAATGGACGAAGGTTACTGAAAGTGCACCGAAGAAAAAAACGTTCAAATGTGTGTGAAATCTTATGGGACTTAACTGCGAAGGTCATCAGTCCCTAAGCTTACACACTACTTAACCTAAATTATCCTAAGGACAAACACACACACCTATGCCCGAGGGAGGATTCGAACCTCCGCCGGGACCAGCCGAACAGTTCATGACTGCAGCGCCTCAGACCGCTCGGCTAATCCCGCGCGGCGCACCGAAGAAGGCAGAGGCCATTTTGTCAGCTGGTAATATGATGGCCACTGCTTTTTAGATTCGCAAAGAAACGCTCCTAGATGATTTGCAAAAAGGCAGAAGCATAACTGGCCCCTATTATGCTTCATTGTTTGATAGTTTGAAACTTGTATTGGCTGCAAAAAGAAGAAAATTGGCTCGCAAAAAGGTGCTATTTCACCAGGATAACGCCCCATCCCACACATCAGCCATAACAATGACGAATGTGCAAGAACTAGGCTTTGAACTTGTTCCTCATCCAATCTGTCCGCCAGACATAGCCCGAAGTGACTTCTTCATTTTCCCTAACTTGAAACTTTGGCTTACTGGGAAGAAATTTTTATCAAATGAGGAAGCAATAGTTACAGTCAACGAGTATTTCGTAGAGTTTGGCAGAATCTATTTTTCCGATGGGGTGAAGGAACGCAGGCCCAAGAGTATATCCGTCAAAGGAGACTATGTCGAGAAGTAAGGAGAGCTATTCACGAAACAAACCCTTTTGCTTGCCTTTTTAACAGACTTATCAAACTACACTCGTGTATCTATACATTGCAAGTCACAGTATATTGGGAGGAAAAAGTAATACCTTATTGTCTCGAATAAAAACCACACCTTTAATTTTAAGGGAGAAAAAGACACGCAGAAGCTCAGTGGAGAAAAATGTATATCACATTGCCCATTTACGAGAGCGACATTTTTTCATCGTGTGATAGTCCGAAAAATTAAAACTGCAGTGAAAATCCGATGGAGCTCTGTGCAGTTGTTCTGCACAGTGTCTGTAGTATGCCCGTCGATCGAGTCACGTCGCTCTTTTCAGTTCTAAGCACACGGTCAGCACGTAAAGACGGATAGAGCAGTGGAGTCTCCCGCCAAGTGTGATGTGCATGCTCTGCCATTCGACGTCCTCATGCTGTGGGGTTCCGCCTGCTTTCATGCAGCTCATAGACTGTAACTGATAAGCGTGACAGCAAAGTCCTTCTGCTGCACACTGCAGCCGCAGTAAAGACGCTCCCGCAGCGTTTTCGACGTGAAATGATTGATAACCCACCATACAACCCAGACTTCGCTCTCTCTGATTTTCATCTCTTTCCTCACATGAATCACTGGCTATGAGGACAACATTTTGGCACAGAAAATGAGCTGCAGACCAGCGTTAAGAATTGGCGAAAAGCACAGGCAGCTGCCTTCCATGGGAAGAACATTGGAAAGTAGATACAACACTACGATAGGTGTCTAACTGTGACCAGATACTATGTAAAGAACTAGCTGGAAGGTGAAGCTAAATGTTGCAAATAAAATATTTTTAATGTTCGTTGTCGTTTCCATTTTGCCACCTGACGGACCAAAAAAAGACGCTCATACGAATAGACCCGCCAAGACAGCATCACGCACCGCTTCCGGAATTCGGGTATTCGAGGATGGATGATGAGGGCTGGTGAGTCGCCCAGTCTGGATGTGGTTTTAGGTGGTTTCCCACAGCCAGCTAGGTAAATACCGGACTGGTAACCACGTCTCGCCTCAGATACACGCTAAGCAAACATTTAGAAAAGTACAGATTTGGGGTGGGTGGGAGGGGGGGGGGGGGTGAGTGGGTGGGCCTCAGGAACGGCATCCGGTCGCTAATTGCCCACAGGCGTCACTGGATGGGGATGTGGGGGGGCATGCTGTCAGCACACCGCTCTCCCGGCCATATGTAAGTTTCCGAGGTCGGAGCCGCTACTTCTCACAAGGGCTGAGTGCTCCCCGCTTGTTAATAACAGCGCTCGGCAGACCGGATCGTCATCCATCCAAGTGCTAGCACAGTTCGACACCGCTTAACTTCGGTGATCTGACGGGAACCGGTGTTACCACTGTGCCACGCCTTTGGTACCAATTACCAGTAACATAGTCAAAATCCAGATATAAATGCAGATCCCATAGAGAAACGGGAAAAGACAAGAAAAAAGAAAGAGAAGGTTATCCATTTAAAAGTACAGAAAAGTCTCACCAATTTGGACTTCACTTATGTGAAATCCTTAATAATTAGGTATTCTTTGTTTGTGAAGTGAAACATTGCCTTTCTGTATCGAACATCGGTTATGGCATACTACGAGGGTGAGTCAAATGAAAACCTTAAATTTGTAATAACGACGGAGTCGCTAGGAACTGTCTTACCTGCCTTCCGAGCATGCGCCACTCTGCCCCTCTCTGGAAGGTTCCAGACGCTTCCATTACATCTGTATCAGCAGAGCACCGTGCCAACCTCGGCGGTCAGTGATTTCAACTCTTGATGACAATGGCTGAGACAGCTAGGACTGCCAACTTCTGCAACACATACAGGATTCCAACGATCACTCTAAATTTTTACACCAGTCGGTTGTTATTTTGTTAAGGGAAGGACAAGCCTAATGTAGAAAAACAAAGTATGTCCTATGTTAATCAGTTTAGTGAAAAAAACTGTATTAATGACCTTGAATGTAAATACCATAGAGCTTATTTACGTAGTTATAAAAGATTCAAAATGGTGAACATTGAACACTTACATGTATCATTCTATTATGAGGCTTATCTCTAACATTATGCGTTTCCTGCAACGTATATCTTTTCTCTCCTTTCTAGATATACCCTTAACCGTTCAACTCTCTTACAAGGTGAATTTGTGATTATTACTTCGATGTTAATTGTTTTCATACAAAATAATGTCGAATGTCGACCGTTGGCGACTGACGTCTTTCGTCTAGTTCCCGTTGGTTCTGAGCTGCTGTTACATTGGGTCGTCCTACACAGATCATTCATTCTTGTTGCAAGTTTCAAACTTCAAAGTATTGTTTGATAATACATCAATTGTATTATTTAAATTACTTTGATAATTTACTTTGTTTATAGTTTAAATAAGCAAATTCAAATTTAAATACTTTGTCTAACATATGTATTAACTACGTAAAAATTAATACAAAAATAGGTAATATACAATTTTAGCGTACTGTACAAGAACCATAGTTGATAATGTTTGTAAATTTCAACAACAACACCAAGCTCATTTATTGTAAAACGTTAACGGGTTTTCTCACTTTCCAAACCCTTCGCTGATGACCGACGATGAGCACCTTATCTATAATTGTTGGCCAGAATCAGGTAACCAAGACAAATCCTCTTCACATCGCTTGTTGAAGCCCATATGGCAAGTACGAGGTGTGGCTAGAAAAAACCGGACTAGTACTAGTGAAACAATAAAACGAATGCAATAAGGCTGAAAGTCGCGTGGCCTGTCACGTGACTCTCGCTCCGCCTACTGCTCGAGTTTCATCTGCCTCCTGCACTCAGTCTGCCCGTGGCGTCTGTTTTAAGTAGTTGACGTTTTGTCTGTGCGTCGGAAAATGTTGAGTGTACAGAAAGAACAGCGTGTTAACATCAAATTTTGTTTCAAACTAGGAAAATCTGCAAGTGAAACGTTTGTAATGTTACAACAAGTGTACGGCGATGATTGATAATCGCGAACACAAGTGTTTGAGTGGTTTAAACGATTTAAAGATGGCCGCGAAGACACCAGTGATGACACTCGCACTGGCAGACCATTGTCAGCAAAAACAGATGCAAACATTGAAAAAATAGGTAAACTTGTTCAACACTTTCCTTGTCAACTCCTGTTAACTCAGACACTGCTCTGATTGTTAAACGGCGATCTTGTCGAACAAGTTTACCGATTTTTTCAATGTTTGCATCAGTTTTTGCTGACAATGGTCTGCCAGTGCGAGTGTCATCACTGGTGTCTTCGCGGCCATCTTTAAATCGTTTAAACCACTCAAACACTTGTGTTCGCGATTATCAATCATCGCCGTACACTTGTTGTAACATTACAAACGTTTCACTTGCAGATTTTCCTAGTTTGAAACAAAATTTGATGTTAACACGCTGTTCTTTCTGTACACTCAACATTTTCCGACGCACAGACAAAACGTCAACTACTTAAAACAGACGCCACGGGCAGACTGAGTGCAGGAGGCAGATGAAACTCGAGCAGTAGGCGGAGCGAGAGTCACGTGACAGGCCACGCGACTTTCAGCCTTATTGCATTCGTTTTATTGTTTCACCAGTACTAGTCCGGTTTTTTCTAGCCACACCTCGTAGTTTTGAATTCCATCTTTGTGGCCGCTCAAGAGTGTATTAAAATGCAGTACAGTACAATACATAAGGGGAAATCAAAAAGTTTCCGTTCGAAGGCCGTATTGTCCCGAATCGGTACGTCAGTCAACAAAATTACCGTGAGAATCCTGGCAATCATCCCAGCGATTCACCAGGCTGAAGAAACTCATTTGCGTGAACACCGTATCCTGCTCCGTGAAGAAGTCCGTAATTGCCTGCTGCACATATTTGTCCGACAAGTAATAGCTGACGCTTCAAGGCCTTTTTTAAGAGACCAAAGGCGTAATATTCGCATGGGGAAAAATTAAGCTATAGGGTGGGTGCTCGGATGTCTAACAACTTGTTGCTGTCCGTAATAGATGAGGCTGGTATCCCAGATTGATCGGTGCCTTGTGTCGAATCGCAACCATTCCACAACGGTGGGTTTTGACAGGCAAGCTGCCCCAAAGGCCCAAACACATACTTCATTATCTCATGGCTGTCTACCGGTGTTTTTTCTCTGGTACAGGAAAAGAATAACAACGCCTTGGTCCTGTTTGGACACATTTGGTAATATCGTCGCCTAGTCCACGTTTCCGCATTCACTACACGCACGTTGGAAAGACACGAATCCCACACTAATCACTAGTCTGCAGGTCTGTGCTTATGCAGCGTGATTCAGCTGCCTCTGTCTATGCGATTTATTCAACCCGCAGCGCCTTCAATTAACATGCACAAATTTTGATATTCTGTCACTCCCTACATGCAAACTGTATGAACAGAACCTTTTTATAGGAAAATTCATGTGGTTAAATTTTGTACTGGTATAGTTTTGTTAGGAGCCATGATTTTGGAATTATTCAAAAGCGTTTTTCTTGAATAACTTGAAAACTGTGGCCTCCAATGAAAACATATCCAAGTATAAAATTTATATACATTAAATTTACGTCAGAAACGTCGTGTTTATTAGCGAGAGGATATGAACATCTCGCACGTGGTTTTTGATGGTATTGCGGGCTGCATAAAACCTATAGGAAGGAGCAGCTGAATGACTGTGTATACCCATATACACTATGTGATCAAAAGTATTCGGACAAAAAATGGCTCTGAGCACTATGGGACTTAACATCTATGGTCATCAGTCCCCTAGAACTTAGAACTACTTAAACCTAACTAACCTAAGGACAGCACATAACACACAGTCAGCACGAGGCAGAGAAAATCCCTGACCCCGCCGGGAATCGAACCCGGGAACCCGGGCGTGTGAAGCGAGAACGCTACCGCACGACCACGAGCCACGGACAGTATTCGGACACCTAGCTGAAAATTATTTACAACTTCGTGACGCCCTCCATCGGTAATGCTGGAAATCAATATGGTGTTGGCCCACCTTTAGCCTTGATGACAGCTTCCAATCTCGCAGGCATACATCCAGTCAGGTGCTGGAAGGTTTCTTGGGGAATGGCAGCCCATTCTTCACGGAGTGCTGCTCTGAGGAGAGGTATAGATGTCGGTCGGTGGGGCCTGGTACGGAGTCGGCGTTCCAAAACATCCCAAAGGTGCTCTGTAGGATTCAAGTCAGAACTCTGTGCAGGCCAGTCCATTACAAGGATGTTATTGTCGTGTAACCGCTCCGCCACAGGCCGCGTATTATAAACAGGTTTCCATCGTGTTGAAAGATGCAGTCGGCATCCCCGAGTTGCTCTTCAACAGTGGGAAGCAAGAACGTGCTTAAAACATCAATAGGCCTGTTCTGTGATAGTGCCACGCCAAACAACAAGGGTTGCAAGCGCCCCCTCCCCTCCCACCCCTCATGAAAAACACGTCCTCACCACAACACCACCGCCTCCGAATTTTACTGTCGGCACTACACACGCTGGCAGATGACGTTCACCAGGCATTCACCATACCCACATCCTGCCATAGGATCATCACAATGCGTACCTCGATTCGTCACTCCACACAACGTTCTTCCCCTGTTCAATCGTCCAATGTTAACGCTCCTTACACCAAGCGAGGCGTCGTTTGGCATTTACCGGAGTGATGTGTGGCTTATGAGCAGCAGCTCGGCAATGCAATCCAAGTTTTCTTACATCCCGCCTAACTGCCATAGTACTTGCAGTGGATCGTGATGCAGTTGAATTCCTGTGTGGTGGTCTGAATAGATGTCTGCCTATTACACACTACTACCCTCTTCAACTGTCGACGACCTCTGTCAGATAACAGACGAGGTCGGCCTATACGCTTTTGTGCTGTGCGTGGCTCCTCACGTTTTCACTTCACTCTCAGATCGGAAACAGTGGACCTAGGGATGTTAAGGAGAGTGAAAATCTGGCGTACAGACGTATGACACAAATGACACACGATCACCTCATCACGTTTGAAGTCTGTGAGTTACACGGAGGGCCCCATTCTGCTCTCTCACGGTGTCTAATGACTACTGAGTTCGCTGATATGGAGAACCTGGCAGTAGGTGGCAGAACAATGCACCTAATACGATAAACGTATGTTTTTTGGGATGTCTGGATACTTTTGGTTCAAATGGTTCAAATGGCTCTGAGCACTATGCGACTTAACTTCTGAGGTCATCAGTCGCCTAGAACTTAGAACTAATTAAACCTAACTAACCTAAGGACATCACACATACATGCCTGAGGCAGGATTCGAACATGCGACCGTAGCGGTCGCTCGGTTCCAGAATGCAGCGCCTAGAACCGCACGGCCACTCCGGATACTTTTGATCACATAGTGTAGGTGTTTCGCAATGTTGCGTATACGCTGCAGCAAAGTCTTCAAACGGAAACTTTTTGATCGTCTCTTTTTCGGGACATTTTGTCTTTGGTATCCTATGAATCCGTTTCACAATGTCGCAGCAGCCGGAGACTCGGCAATACGAAGAAACTCTGTACTAGATCTAAAAACACCACTGACTTTCTCTTCCCTGATATAAAAATAAACAGCGTACGTTTTACGACACTTGTCACGAACAATTGAAATGACCTTGTGCTACTAACAAGGGAACCTCCCCATCGCACCCCCCTCAGATTTAGTTATAAATTGGCACAGTGGATAGGCCTTGAAAAACTGAACACAGATCATTCGAGAAAACAGGAAGAAGTTGTGTGGGACTATGAAAAAAATAAGCAAAATATACAAACTGAGTAGTCCATGTGCAAGATAGGCAACATTATGGAGTACGTGATCTTAGGAGCGCCGTGGTCCCGTGGTTAGCGTGAGCAACTGCAGAGTGAGAGGTCGTTGGTTCAAGTCTTCGCTCGTGTGAAAATTTTTCTTCCTTTATTTTCGCAAAGTTATGATCTGTCCGTTTGTTCATTGACGTCTCTGTTCCCTATAATAAGTTTAGTGTCTATGTTTTGCGACCGCACCGCAAACTTACAGTTCGGAAAATATTCATTGACCTTGTTATTGAAGTCGCGAGCTACATTTGCTGCATTCATATTGCCCACGGAATACATCTCACGTATTTAATGCACTCCGGTCCAAAGTAGCGAACAGTCAACTGCCAACTAGGGAGCCTCGTTAACAGGAATACTCTCTCTTCCGTGCGCTGTTGTCGACTGACGTCGTGTGTTTCGATGTTTGTTTAGGTGTAGCATCCTCATGCTACGGCGCAGGTACCTCGCATCGGACGGACGGACGGACAGATAATAATTGTCTGAAAATAAAAAAAAATAGACTTTTCACTTGAGGGAAGACTTGAACCAAGGACCTCTTATTCCGCAGATGCTCACGCTAACCACGGGACCACGACGCTCCTGAGCTCACGTTATCCTTGATGTTGCCTATCTTGCACATGGACTACTCAGATTGTATATTTTGTTATTTTTTTCATAATTCCACACAACTTCTTCCTGTTTTCTCGATTGATCTGTGTTCAGTTTTACAAGGCCTATCCACTGTGCCAACTTATAACTAAATCTGAGGGGGGTGCGATGGGGAGGTTCCCTTGTAAGCTCAAAGCGTTAAGGCAAGTTCTTGCCTGATCTCGGCTGCGAAGTATTGAGATGCCTACGGCGAGTGTACAAAATCCAAAGCACTTTTGAACAGGATGTCACTACGAGCGTTGTAACGACATTAAAAATAGGCAGAGCGCTTACGGACAACTCTTACGCAGCAGTATAATCACGTGACTTTTGGAGTCTACAAATGTTAATAACAAAAATTCTTTTCTGCGCATCTGAATGCTCACTCTTTCGATATTCCTAACGCTTAATTATGCAGCACGATCTTTGTTTTAAAACATTAACAATAAATTTGTGTCGCTGATAATGTTGGCAGTTGACTCCGCTATTGTGACAAAAACAAATTTATTTGATATCCAAACCATCTTTGTGCCACTTTACCTTCGCAGTTTCCTGGTCCATGCCAATCTTCTGCATTTGACACTGGCACAGGTCCACAGGGTTCATGGGGATCAACGTTGCTAGTGATTGAAAAAATGCGCAAGTCATTCTAGTTTTCGAGAACGGTCGTTCAACAGACGCACTGAAATGAAACGATCGTACGGCACTGATGGCCGGAAGGTCTCATCTGGGGTAATTCGGCCGCCGACTCGCAAGTCTTTCCAGTTGACGCCACATTGGGCGACCAGCGTGTTGATGATGATGATCACACAACACCTACTCTCGGAATGGAGAAAATCTCCGACGCGGCTGGGAATCGAACCCAGCCCTACGTTATGACAGTCAAACGCGCTGAATCAGCTAAGGAGGCGCACCAGAGAGGCACTACGCTATAGGCTTATGTCTCGGAGGTTGGTCTTTTGCAGAAATCTGAATGTTTATAGTGCCGATAACATAAATGACGAATATAATGCTTTCCTCAACACAGTGCACCTTTATGGAATATGGGGAGTAGTCCACAATTGGTTCATCTCTTACTTTAACAACAGACAGCAAAAAGTCATTATTCGTAGTGTTCAGAATGGCTGTGATGAGGGGTCTGAGAGGGGCATGGTCAAATGGAAGGGGGGGGGGGCTTCCTCAGAGATCAGTACTGGGACCAGTCAAATTCCTTATTTATATAAGTGATATGCTCTCTAGTATTACAGGTGATTCTAAAATACACGCATCACAAAAAGTTATGCATCACCCCGGTTCCTAGAAATCCTGATGATAGACGTTGACTGTGGATATTCTATCACAGACATAGTCCCTTTGACCGTTCAGAGATGTCACTAAACCCGCCCAAAGGTGGAAACAACCATGCATGAGAAGCAGCTGTGAGACGGAGGGAGTCCGACAGCGGATTAATTCGTCATTCCACCAGGAAGGAGATACATGGGTCGTGTTGTCTGCAGTGTAACCGTGCCTAGACGGTCAATAACGCGGTTCGATCGCGTCCGCATTGTTACTGTGTGCCAGAAATGGCTCTCAACAAGGGAAGTGTCCAGGCGTCTCGGAGTGAACCAAAGCGATGTTGTTGGGACATGGAACAGATACAGAGAGACAGGAACTGTCGATGACATGCCTCGCTCAGACCGCCCACGGGCTACTACTGCAGTGGATGACCGCTACCTACGGATTATGGCTCGGAGGAACCATGACAGCAACGACATCATGCTGAATAATGCTTTTCTTGCAGCCACAAGACGTCGTGTTACGACTCAAACTGAGCGCAATGGGCTGCATGAAGCGCAACTTCACTCCCGACGTCCATCGTTATATCTAGCTTTGCAACCACGACACCATGCAGCGCGGTACAGATGGGCCCAACAACATGCCGAATGGACCGCTCAGGATTGGCATCACGGCCTCTTCACCGATAATTCTCACATATGCCTTCAACCAGACAATCGTCGGAGACGTGTTTGGGTGCAACCCGGTCAGGCTCAACGCCGTAGACAGTGTCCAGCGAGTGCAGCAAGGTGGAGCTTCCCTGCTGTTTTGTGGTGGTATTATGTGGGGCCGACGTACTCCGCTGGTGGTCATGGAAGGCGCCGTAACAGCTATACATCCTCCGACCGATAGTGCAACCATATCGGCAGCATATTGGCGAGTCATTCGTCTTCATGAACGACAATTCGCGCCCCCATCGTGCACACCTTTTGAATGATTTCCTTCAGGATATCGAAATCGCTCGACTAGAGTGGCCAGCATATTCTCCAGACATCAACCCTATCGAAAACTCTTGGGATAGATTGAAAACGGCTGTTTATGGGCGACGTGACCCACAAACCACTCTGAGGGATCTACCCCGAATCGCTGTTGAGGAGTGGGGCAATCTGGACCAACAGTGCCTTTATGAACTTGTGAATAATATGCCACGACGAATACAGGCGTGCATCAATGCAAGAGGACGTGCTACTGGTTATTAGAGGTACCGGTGTGTACAGCAATCTGGATCACCACCTCTGAAAGTCTCGCTGTATGGTGGTACAACATGCAACGCCACATCACAGTAAGACTCTTTTTTTACAATGTCTAACAAACAATTCAACAAAACCTGATGTTTTGATTTCACAGAATGGGCATATGAGTAGTGAACCTGAACAGTTAAAATTTGCCGGCCGCTGTGGCCGAGCGGTTCTAGGCGCTTCAGTCCGGAACCGCGTGACTGCTACGGTCGCAGGTTCAAATCCTGCCTCGGACATGAATATGTGTGATATCCCTAGGTTAGTAAGGTTTAAGTAGTTCTAAGTTCTAGGGGACTGATGACCTCAGATGTTAAGTTCCATAGTGCTCAGAGCCACTTGAACCAGTTAAAACTTCTACGTGTTCAGACAGATAGTAAACCGTCGTGGATAGCCCACGTTCACGATCTTGTTCAAAGACTTAATACTGCCATTTTTACTATTCGAACGGTATCTAACGTAAGTGATAATTCGACACGAAAAGTAGTCTACTTTGCTTATTTTCATTCGCTTATGACTTACAGTATTATATTTTGGGGTAACTCTTCTTATTCTCAAAGGATATTTTTGGCTCAGAAACTGGCGGTTCGGACAGTAAGTGGTGTAAGTTCGCGAATCTCTTGTCGACCCTGGCCTCTCAATATATATATATTTTTTATTGTCCTTTCTTGTTAACAATATCAGTTTACTCCCAAGAATTAGCAGCTTTCACTCAGTTCACACCAGGCAGAAATCCAAACTGCATTTGGATCGCACTTCCTTGACTTTTATGCAGAAATGTGTGCAGAATACAAAAATCTTAGCGCTTTAAAATCGAAGCTGAAGAGTTTCCTCATCTGTTTCTATACTGTCGAGGAGTTCCTTGAAAAATTCAGCTGATTCTTGTGTTATATTGTTGATTGCGTTTACATAAACCTATGGTTTGCCGTTTTTTGGGTAAATAAACATTTCATGTACTGACACGTTCCATGACCTTGGAGATTTGCTCCTTAGTTTGGTCTTACGGAACTAGACGTGTAGATTAAAACAAAATAAATGTACTACGATCATGTATTGTAATACTAGTAATTCTGGTGATCGAAAACAACGATCGTGTGAAAGTCACGTAGTTTATTTGACCCACGAGACCCAGAAGGCGGAGATACCGGCGCTGAGTTTGCCGTGTTCTTTGACTTCTGGAAGATGATCGATACAGCTCTACAATACCACCTAATGGCCAAAATAAGAGCGTACGGAATATGAGACCAGCTACGTAATCAGGCTGAATAGTTTCTAGCGAACAGAACACGGCTTGCTCGGGAAAGCTTCAAGGGAGTGTTATAAGGCCAATACTCTTCACAATATATATAAGTGATCTAGTGGATAACATCAGATGTTCCATGAGGCTTCTCGCGGATGATGTTGTCGTGAACAGAGAAGTCGCTTCTCTAGGAAATTATAACGAAATGCGGAGGATTGACGCTTGGTGCACTGACTGGTATTAGACCCTGAAGTTGAAAGTATTGCGCATAAATAGCAGAAAGACCAATTTTCCTATGATTATACGAATGAAAAACGATCGCTGGGAGCAATCACATCCACAAAATATCCAGCAAAGTACGTGCGAAGCGATTGGAAGACTTGTCAGGAAGCGTAATACACCCGAAAATGAGATAACTTGCAAAGCCCTCGCTCGTGCAATACTTGAATATAACTCATCCGGCTGTTGGCCGTCTTTGAGGGGGTTAATCGATAAGACAGAGGAGATTTAAGGTTTATTCAGTAAGAGTGTTAGCGTCGTGGAGGTGTCAGTCAAGTCCAACGGCAAGCGCTCCACGGTGTGGCTTACTTTTAAAATTCTGTGGGAGTACGTTGCCAGAAGACTCAACCAATACAGGATGTCCTAGGAGGAGTGGGCTATATTCAGGGATGCGACAGGAATGATCAGTCGAAGTAAAAATGTGCCGCTAACATAGGCTTTAAAATACATTAAGACCTATGAGGACTTTTTCATTTTCGATACTTTGAAATAATCCCTTCTATAGCAAGCTCTTTACTTTTGATGGAGGTAGTGTGGACCAAAACAGAAAAAATGTCTAGTAAACATGGGCTGGAAAACGCATACCTTAAGAGTTATGAGCATTTTTTTCAGTTGAAGAGATGTATTTCACAGTAGCGAAGATGAACAAATGCTCATTGCTTCATAGGTAAGCATTTTGCAGCCCATGTTTAGTACACTTTTTTGCTTCGAATGACCTTGGCTGACATATAGCAGAACATTGACCATTCCTCATGCGGCACCCTGTGTACTGTTTCCTCCTACGTATAACTTGCAAAAAAGGCCACGAAATTGCATACATTCGAGCTCACACGAGTGCTTACCAAAACCGTACTGTCTGACAACCATTCGCTACTGGAGAAGAAAAGGGCGAAATTGAGAGTCGTACAGGAAGTACCCTATGCCACAGACCGTAAGGTGGCTAGTGGAGTCTAGATGTAGAAGATGAAATAGATTTTGTTTAAATGCTATACATTTGCGGTAGTGAAAGTTGTGTTGACAGCAAGTTATACATTGCCTAATACGCAAATTGAGCAACCCAGAAGACGGTCGGATGCCGATGTAACTACATACACGTACACATGACTGGCGGGTATGCAAATGATTGGAGCTGCAATTCTCTGTGGCAGGATAATCGCCACCAGAGTGCATTAGTGTTGTTTGTGTTTAGTAGTGTTACCAGGTCTGGTAGAACGTGAACACTGTCGAAAGCTGATTGACCATTGCGAAGGACATGGCGCGTACTCCTTGGAAAGCATTATCATCACCTGCCACAATTCACTGTGGGTCTTCATTTGGCCATCTAGTCGAATCGTGCAGTACCCAGATTTGTGGGACTTTTGGATGTGAAAGCGGCCAGGTGTTGGACTCCATGGGAACGTGGCGGCAAGCATACTCATCTTCAAGGTTCCAGTTCGGCATGTGTGACCATCAGGAGAAAGGATCGCCGTATCGTGCACCAAGCACATCGTAACCCATTCACATGTACGCTTGCCATCCGGGAACAAGTAATGGACTCCCTTCAACATTCTGTCAACCCGCACCATTCGAATTTGAGTGGTCTCCGATACGTACAAGAGGCCGTACATACGATTTTAAGGCCTTACAGACGTGAAGTAGGTGACAACTTCATCCTAGTCGATGACAATGCAAGACCTCATCTTCCTTTAGCAGTGTCTCCGTATCCTCAAAGATGCGATCGACTGCATTTCCCAACACAGTCCCCGTACATGAATGCAACTAAGCATGCACGGGACCTGTTGAAGGTGGCCATTGCAGAATTCCGAACCCACCTGACCATCTTCAGGACCTCACTGAAGCTCCACTCAGGAGTGGGACCTCATACCCCAAGGTAAACTAGACGGTCTCATGTAGAGCGTGTCTCGCAGAGTGGGGAAACATGCGTGTGTGGGGAAGACATATTCTCTACTAGCGACTGACTATCAGCAACATGAGATAAAGATTTTCACTGTTTTTGTTTTCAAGATGTACACTTAGGAGATTTTTTTGTAACTAATCAAAATCGTTCTTGTTTTCAGAAGGAATAATGTTTATATTGTTAATAATGTTTTGTACAAACCGCAGTGGATGTATGTCACGGACATTATGCATCCTCATGTATTACCTGTCATACAGCAGTACCACAATAACATTTTTCAACAGGACAATGCTCGTCCTTACATGGTGTTACGATACGAGTCGGTAACTGGAGCTGCTAGTGATAAATGGATAGAAGATGTCCGTAGGAATGTGGGCATGACAGCAAAAGTACACTTTAAATACACTGCTGGCCACAGTAAATGCAACACCAAGAAAGACAAGAGGTAGCACAACAAAATTTATTTTGTAGATAACATGTTGACCAAGTATCAAATGATTACGTTTACAGACGTCTGTGACATGTGGTTCCTGCCAGGATCAGTAGCCAGAGTAGCCGCCATTGTTGGAGATCACCGCTGCCACACGTCTCGGCATTGAGTCAAAGAGATGTTGGATGTGTTCCTGGGGTACAGCAGCCCAAGCAGCTTCCACACGTTGCCAAAGATCATCTGGTGTGGCAGCTGGGGATGTAATCTGGGTCACTCGTTGAGCAACCATGGACCACATGTTTTCTATCGGCGAAAGATCCGGAGAGCGAGCCGGCCAGGGAAGCAATTCAATCTGGTTATTGACGAAGAACCTTTGGACAATGCGTGCCACGTGTGGTCGCGCATTATCCTGTTGAAATATGGCTGTGGTAAGGAAGGACAACTGGCTCCAGCACCTCGGATATGTAGCGCCGGCTATTTAAAGTACTGGCAATGCGTACTAGAGGCGTGCGAGAGTAATATCCAATACCGCCCCTTACCATAATATCCGGTGCAAGACCAGTGTGACGGTGCATAATGCAGCTGTCCAGCATCCTCTCTCCACGGTGTCTCCACACTCGAATCCGACCATCGTGGTGCTGCAGACAGAAGCGTGCCTCGTCAGTAAAGACAACGTCATTCCATTCTGCCGTCCACATCCGTCTGTCATCACACCATTGGAGACGGAGACGTCTGTGGTTCTGCGTAGACGAAGCAATGGACGTCTTGCGGACAGACCACTCTGCTGTAAACGGCGTCGAATGGTACGCGCAGACACTGGATGATGCGTTACAGACGCAATGTGCTGTGCTATGGTTCGGGATGTCACTGAGCGATCCGTCACTGCCATGGGCACAATTTGCCTATCAGCACGTGCAGTGGTGCACCGAGGTGAATGCGATCGACCACGTCGGTCCGTCGTACCCTCCTGCATCCAACGGTCACATATCCGCATTACAGTTGTTTGGTTTCGTCCAACACGACTAGCGATTTCTCTGTATGATAATCCACAATCTCGGTAAGCCACTATCCTTCCTCTGTCGAACTCGGATACTTGATCAAAAGATGTTCGCTGTTGTCTACGAGGCATAACTGATCGTCTTGTGAAACAACCACAAGGTAAACACACGTGCCGAACGTACACTCGTCGAAATCGCCAAGCCTTAAATGGCGCTATGAGGTGGCGCCACAGGCGCGCGTGATGTGCGTCTGCGTTGAAATTCTAATCAGTTGCATATCTCATCGCTGCAAACTCATGGTGTAAATTTCACTTGATTCGGATGCTTCCTTCAGGGTGTTGCATTTACGGTGGCCAGCAGTGTAAATATAATTCACTCAACTTGTGCCAAAAAGCTGCTACACTGTTGACAACTTGTGGCAGCCGTGGCTAGCTGCAAGCAGAGCCCCGTCACAGATGTGCGTCTCTGCACTGTGGATGTTTGACGACAGAGCAACTGGAAGTAATCTCGACTAGAACACTGATGTCCAGGTGCCCGCCGCTTATAACACCGCCCTCACGGTCTCTACTGGTCAGCGGTCTGGAGGTTCTTCATTGGTGCGTCGCCCACAGGTATATTCGAGACGCTGGCACTGGCAGTGTAGATAAGCTCTGATGCTACAGATGGCACATATCTCATTGAACTTGTAGGTAGGCTGTTTTTGTGGGGAGCATGGGGGCTATGTAAGTAGGCTGTTTAGGTTTTTTTATTGGTAACGCCACGTAGCGCTTTGTATGAAATTCACTGGCTGTGCTGTGTGCAGTCTGTGGCTCGTTTGCATTGTTGTTTGCTATTGTAGTGTTGGCAGCTGGATGTTAACAGCGCGCATCGTTGCACAGTTGGAGGTGAGCCAACAGCAGTGGTGGATGTGGGGAGAGAGATGCGGAGTTTTGAGAGCGCATGATCTGGACGTGTGTCCATCAGAGACAGTAAATTTGTAAGACTGGATGTCATGAATTGATATATACAGGATGTTACAAAAAGGTACGGCCAAACTTTCAGGAAACATTCCTCACACACAAATAAAGAAAATATGTTATGTGGACATGTGTCCGGAAACGCTTAATTTCCATGTTAGAGCTCATTTTAGTTTCGTCAGTATGTACTGTACTTCCTCGATTCACCGCCAATTGGCCCAATTGAAGGAAGGTAATGTTGACTTCGGTGCTTGTGTTGACATGCAACTCATTGCTCTACAGTACTAGCATCAAGCACATCATTGCGTAGCATCAACAGGTTAGTGTTCATCACGAACGTGGTTTTGCAGTCAGTGCAATGTTTACAAATGTGGAGTTGGCAGATGCCCATTTGATGTATGGATTAGCACGGGGCAATAGCCGTGGCGCGGTACGTTTGTATCGAGACAGATTTCCAGAACGAAGGTGTCCCGACAGGAAGACGTTCGAAGCAATTGATCGGCGTCTTAGGGAGCACGGAACATTCCAGCCTATGACCCGCGACTGGGGAAGACCTAGAACGGCGAGGACACCTGCAATGAACGAGGCAATTCTTCGTGCAGTTGATGATAACCCTAATGTCAGCGTCAGATGGCTCTGAGCACTATGGGACTTAACATCTCTGGTCATCAGTCCCCTAGAACTTAGAACTACTTAAACCTAACTAACCTAAGGACATCACACACATCCATGCCCGAGGCAGGATTCGAACCTGCGACCGTAGCAGTCGCGCGGTTCCGGACTGAGCGCCTAGAACCGCTAGACCACCGCGGCCGGCTCAGCGTCAGAGAAGTTGCTGCTGTACAAGGTAACGTTGACCACGTCACTGTATGGAGAGTGCTACGGGAGAACCAGCTGTTTCCGTACCATGTACAGCGTGCGCAGGCACTATCAGCAGCTGATTGGCCTCCACGGGTACACTTCTGCGAATGGTTCATCCAACAATGTGTCAATCCTCATTTCAGTGCAAATGTTCTCTTTACGGATGAAGCTTCATTCCAACGTGATCAAATTGTAAATTTTACCAATCAACATGTGTGGGGTGATGAGAATCCGCACGCAATTGTGCAATCACGTCATCAACACAGATTTTCTGTGAACGTTTGGGTAGGCATTGTTGGTGATGTCTTGATTGGGCCCCATGTTCTTCCACCTACGCTCAATGGAGCACGTTATCATGATTTCATACGGGATACTCTACCTGTGCTGCTAGAACATGTGCCTTTACAAGTACGACACAAGATGTGGTTCATGCACGATGGAGGTCCTGCACATTTCAGTCGAAGTGTTCGTACGCTTCTCAACAACAGATTCGGTGACCGATGGATTGGTAGAGGCGGACCAATTCCATGGCCTCCACGCTCTCCTGACCTCAACCCTCTTGACTTTCATTTATGGGGGCATTTGAAAGCTGTTGTCTACGCAACCCCGGTACCAAATGTAGAGAGTCTTCGTGCTCGTATTGTGGACGGCTGTGACACAATACGCCAATCTCCAGGGCTGCATCAGCGCATCAGGGATTCCATGCGACGGAGGGTGGATGCATGTATCCTCGCTAACGGAGGACATTTTGAACATTTCCTGTAACGAAGTGTTTGAAGTCACGCTGGTACGTTCTGTTGCTGTGTGTTTCCATTCCATGATTAATGTGATTTGAAGAGAAGTAATAAAATGAGCTCTAACATGGAAAGTAAGCGTTTCCGGACACATGTCCACATTACATATTTTCTTTCTTTGTGTGTGAGGAATGTTTCCTGAAAGTTTGGCCATACCTTTTTGTAACACCCTATATATATATATATATATATATATATATATATATATATATATATATATATATATATATATATACTCCTGGAAATGGAAAAAAGAACACATTGAAACCGGTGTGTCAGACCCTCCATACTTGCTCCGGACACTGCGAGAGGGCTGTACAAGCAATGATCACACGCACGGCACAGCGGACACACCAGGAACCGCGGTGTTGGCCGTCGAATGGCGCTAGCTGCGCAGCATTTGTGCACCGCCGCCGTCAGTGTCAGCCAGTTTGCCGTGGCATACGGAGCTCCATCGCAGTCTTTAACACTGGTAGCATGCCGCGACAGCGTGGACGTGAACCGTATGCGCAGTTGACGGACTTTGAGCGAGGGCGTATAGTGGGCATGCGGGAGGCCGAGTGGACGTACCGCCGAATTGCTCAACACGTGGGGCGTGAGGTCTCCACAGTACATCGATGTTGTCGCCAGTGGTCGGCGGAAGGTGCACGTGCCCGTCGACCTGGGACCGGACCGCAGCGACGCACGGATGCACGCCAAGACCGTAGGATCCTACGCAGTGCCGTAGGGGACCGCACCGCCACTTCCCAGCAAATTAGGGACACTGTTGCTCCTGGGGTATCGGCGAGGACCATTCGCAACCGTCTCCATGAAGCTGGGCTACGGTCCCGCACACCGTTAGGCCGTCTTCCGCTCACGCCCCAACATCGTGCAGCCCGCCTCCAGTGGTGTCGCGACAGGCTTGAATGGAGGGACGAATGGAGACGTGTCGTCTTCAGCGATGAGAGTCGCTTCTGCCTTGGTGCCAATGATGGTCGTATGCGTGTTTGGCGCCGTGCAGGTGAGCGCCACAATCAGGACTGCATACGACCGAGGCACACAGGGCCAACACCCGGCATCATGGTGTGGGGAGCGATCTCCTACACTGGCCGTACACCACTGGTGATCGTCGAGGGGACACTGAATAGTGCACGGTACATCCAAACCGTCATCGAACCCATCGTTCTACCATTCCTAGACCGGCAGGGGAACTTGCTGTTCCAACAGGACAATGCACGTCCACATGTATCCCGTGCCACCCAACGTGCTCTAGAAGGTGTAAGTCAACTACCCTGGCCAGCAAGATCTCCGGATCTGTCCCCCATTGAGCATGTTTGGGACTGGATGAAGCGTCGTCTCACGCGGTCTGCACGTCCAGCACGAACGCTGGTCCAACTGAGGCGCCAGGTGGAAATGGTATGGCAAGCCGTTCCACAGGACTACATCCAGCATCTCTACGATCGTCTCCATGGGAGTATAGCAGCCTGAATTGCTGTGAAAGGTGGATATACACTGTACTAGTGCCGACATTGTGCATGCTCTGTTGCCTGTGTCTATGTGCCTGTGGTTCTGTCAGTGTGATCATGTGATGTATCTGACCCCAGGAATGTGTCAATAAAGTTTCCCCTTCCTGGGACAATGAATTCACGGTGTTCTTATTTCAATTTCCAGGAGTGTATATATATATATATAATTGGTGTTTTGCCCTTAAAGAACGCATTTGGACTAAACTACATGGCCAGTTCCTTTTGCTGCCTTCCTTGCTGCCCAAACTTACCTCATTCGCTCGCTGTTTTTCTGTTTCCGGTCCTCTGTTCATGCTTCTTGTCGGCTTTGCGTCTTCGGCTTCATCTTGATTGCCTTTTTGGTTGCCCATATTTCTTTCATCTTCTGGCTGTGATCTTGCTTGCGTTCTTCGGTCCATTTTATGCCTGTTCGTTTGTCACATTGTATCTCATGTAGTTTACTTTTCGTAATGATGTTTCTGAATTTTGTTCTGTCGTTTATTGTTTCTGCTGTTATGTTGAGTTGGTTCAGGTCGTTTTCTACCTCTGCCACCCATTTGTTGTTTCTAGTGGTTACCCAGTCAAAGATCTGTTTGGTCAGCCTGTGTGATGGCATTCTGTATAGGTGTCCACAGAATTGTAGTCTGCGTTTTCTAATCTTTTCTGTGATTGTCTCCGTATGTTTGTACAGTTCCTCTGTAGGTTTCTTGATCCATATTCCATTGTTGTTAGTTGCACCAAATATTTTCCTAAGTATTTTCCGTTCTACTTTTTCTAATTGTCTGATACGTGTATGCCCTAGGATTACTGTGGTCTCTGCTCCATATAGTGCCTCGGGGAGCACCGCCGTGTCGTAATGTCAGTTTAGTCTTTCTTTCTTCGTTTGAGTCTCTGTTATGTCCACTCATTTGTAGTGTTTCACCGAGGTATTTGAAGTTTGCCGCTTTGTAAATCGTGCCATACTTTGTGTTCAGAGATGAGAGGTTCTTTGTGCTCATAAACTGTGTCTTTTCGTAAGAGATCTGTAGTCCAGTTTTGGAAGCGATTTCGTGCAGTTTTTCAATAGCGTCTTTTGTTTCCTTTATACCTTTCGTGACAATCGCCAAATCGTCTGCAAAAGCCAGGCATTTAATCTGTAGGTTTCCTAAGGTTATCCCCTGTTGTGATGTTTCCCATTCTTCTATGACCTTATCTAACACCAGATTGAAAAGTGAGAGGCCATCGCCTTGTCTGACACCTGTGCGAATTTCAAAGAGCTCTGATAGTTCCCCACAGAACTTTACTTTGGAGGTCGTGTTGGTTAAGGTTTGCTCTATGATAGCCCGTGTTTTGTTGTCTAGTTTGTATTCTGCTAGAAATTTGAAGAGAGTTTTCCGGTCGATAGAGTCGTACGCCCTTTTGAAGTCAACAAAGGTAACGATCAGGTTCTTTTTGTGTTGTAAAATCATTTTCAGGTTTCAAATTTGTTCCGCACAAGGCCGCCCTTTACGGAAGCCTGCTTGGTATTCCCCAATCAAGTGGTCGGTCTGGCACTCTAGTCTGTTTAGTAAAGCTTTAGAGAGGATCTTGTATGTGACCGGTAGTAGGGATATTCCTCTGTAGTTGTTCGGGTCAGTCTTGTCACCTTTTTTGTGTAGTGGGTGTATCAGGGCAGTATTCTAGTCGTCAGGAATTTTCACGGTCTTCCAGATGTCTTCCAAGATCCTGTGGATGTCTTTGGTGAGTTCTGGGTCTTGTAACTTCCAGATTTCCGCGATGATGCCATCTTCTCCTGGTGCTCTACGATTCTTGAGTAACTTGATTATTTCTTTAACTTCTTCTAGAGTTGGAGGTTCACTATCTGGATTGTATGTGCTCGTTTCTGTCATCATTTCTTCCATAGGGGGGTCCGTGTTGAGCAGTTTTTCAAGGTACTTTGCCAGAATGTCACAATTGCTTTTGGTATTGGTTTCTAGGGTTCCATCCGGTCTTCTGAAGCACAAGTTGGGTGGTTGATATCCAGTCACATTTTCTCTGAACGTTCTGTAGAAGTTTCTTGTATTGTTCTTCATGAAGTCCGATTCGATCTCTGTCAGTCGCCGTTTGTCATACTGTCGTTTTTCACTGCGAATGATTTTGCTTGATTGCTTCTGTGTTTTCAAGAAGTTCATCCAATTCTCTTGGGATTTATGGCTAGTAAATTTTTTCCATGCACTGATTGGTTGGTCAATAGCTTGGTCACATGTGTGGTTCCACCAACGGTGTTTCCGTGTGCGTTGTGCTTGTGCTAGTTTCATGGCCTCTCAGATTCTTCGTGAAAGTTGTGTCCAGTCTGTCGTTTTCTCCATTGTAATTTTGTGTAATATTTGTGTCTGGTTTAAAGTAACGTATTCTGGATCTGGTCTAACAATTTTGTTCTTCTGGAGCTTTTTCTTGGGCAAAAGACGAATCCTGATCTGTAGTAGGTGGTGGTCTAAGTAGCCTTTACGGGTGTCTATGTTCTAATTTCTTTTTGTGAGTCTTTCTGGACTATTACGTGGTCGATTTGTAGTTCTTGCTTTCCGCTAGGGAATTTCCATGTGGTAAGTTTTCGTGTTGGTTTCTTGAATTTTGTTGACATAATGGCGAGGTCGTAGCTTTTGCAAAAGTCTATCAGATGTTTTCCGTTTTTGTTGGTGTCCTTGTGTGGAGTAAGTTTTCCTGTGATATGTCTGTATATCTTTTCTTTTCCGAGTTTAGCGTTGAAGTCTCCCAGTATTATTTTGACTCTATGTGCAGGAATTTTTCTGATAGTTTCTTCCATTGTCGTCCAGAAGTCATCAATTTCGTCCGGGTTTTTCCTGTTGTAGTCATTAGTCGGTGCATGTGCGTTGATTATTGTGTAGGATTTATTGGCTGATTTCACTGTGATGGTGCTGATTCTTTCGTTTGGTGACGAAAAGTCGATTACGCTGTCCGTGATGGACCTGTGTACTGCAAATCCTGTGCCAAAAAGCCTTAGGTTTTTCAGTTGTCTCGATGGTTTTCCTTTGTATATTCTGAAATTCTCCGTGTTGAAATGGTCTTCGTCTGTGAATCGTGTTTCTTGCAGTGCACATATTTTGATTTGAAATTTTTCGAGAGTGTCTGTCAGTTGTTTCATCTTTCTTGTCTTCATCAGTGTGTTCACGTTGAGTGTGCCGATGTAGTGTTTGCGTTTGGTCTTGAGGGAGTTTGAGAAGCTCCGATTCTTCTCATGATGTCCGTGAGCCCCGGAATCCGATGCTCACGACGATCCCAGTCTATTGACTGGGGCCCGGGGTAATGAGATTTTTCTCGTTGTACCATCATGATGTTTAGTAGTTGGATGTATGGCATGCTGCCGACTACAACCTGACTTTCCAGATCAGGAGGTTGGTTGAGGCCGCCACTGACATGTGGAGCAGACGCCTTTTATAGCCGCCCACTGTGGGAACAGACGCTACTAGTAGTTTTGGTCCGCCCCGAGTATTTCATTTCCTCGGTACCATCTATATCTAGGAGGCATTCCCCTATCCGCCACCTGGGGAGGCGCTTGTTTGCGGGTCTACTAACCGCCCCGAGATATATATATAATGAGTTTTGAACACTATTAAGGTAAATACATTGTTTGTTCTCTATCAAAGTCTTTCATTTGCTAACTATGCCTATTAGTAGTTAGTGTCTTCAGTAGTTAGAATCTTTTATTTAGCTGGCAGTAGTGGCGCTCGCTGTATTGCAGTAGTTTGAGTAACGAAGATTTTTGTGAGGTAAGTGATTTGTGAAAGCTATAGGTTAATGTTAGTCAGTGCCATTCTTTTATAGGAATTATTGAAAGTCAGATTGCGTTGCGCTAAAAATATCGTGTGTCAGTTTAGTGTTGATCAGAATAAGTAAAGAGAGAAATGTCTGAGTACGTTCAGTTCTGCTCAGCTGTTTGAAGATCAAATAATGTAGAGGTTTATCAGCACAGTCATTCATAAATTTTTCTAAGGGGACGTTTCAAACTATCTGCGTGATGCTGAGGTACCCCAATAACCAGGAAGATTCCCAGATATAGAACTTGTGTGGTACCAGCTCGGACGTCGGCTCCATCCCACTGCCAGTGTCCAGGATATCATGGTCCATTTAGAACAGGTGTGGGCCAGCTCGTCTAAGGAGAGGATTCACAGCTTGTTGACACTCTTCCTAACCGCAACAGTGCCTCCGCCTCCATCGAGGCCAGAGGGGGTGAAACGTTATACTGATATGTAGGTTCATACTGCCAAGATCTTGCTAGTCATGATTCGAATTTATAATTATTGACCAACGTCATAAAGCCTCTCAACACGTGGAAGTTTATTTCAGTTCCTCCTCTTCTTGTGGGTGCTTCACATTTTTTGTTAGGCAGTGGAGGAGGAGGAGGAGACAGAGGCTGTAACAAGTTGTGATTTTCCTGCTCCCCCTCCCCTGCCACCCCCCCTCCCCCTGCCCCCCTGATCTAACCTAGATTCGCATCAGATTCGATATAATTTTGTAATTGCTGTGTTTTGACGACAGAGAGGAGGACCTAACACGTTCTGTCGTCGGGGGAGCTTGCGGCTCGGCGTCGTCTATTCAGGAAGTCGCACAGGCAAAGTGTGAAGCGCAGACCGCTGGCGGCTGGCAGATGTAGATGCGAGCGCCGTCTGCAAAGAGATGTCGGCCGGCCGGGTCCCGCAAGCGAAAACGGCGGCGCGGGTCCGGGGCCGCCATCTGTGTGATTGGACGGGGCCCACTTGCGGCCTTCCTTTCCATTAGAGTAATGGCGCCGGCCTGTGATCTGCCCCGCAAAGTGGCCGACGCCAAAGTACTCGAGCTGCACAGCGTCGCACTCGCCCGCGCGCCTCTGTCCACCTCCTCCACTGACGGTTTCAGAATACGGCTGCGAAGCCAGTGTCATGACGTAGGTGGGTTGTGGGTGGGAGAGCCGCCTCCTCCCCTTCCCCCTCCCCCCGTCCCTCCGATACCAGCGAGGCACCTCCGCAACACCTAGTCTGCAGACGCAAGCCTCGCGCCACAGTTACTTTTGTTTTGGGTCTTAAGACATTGTGGAAGGAGCCCGAGTAGGACTCGACCAGCGGCAGTCAGTCAAGTAGACGGCGCCCCAAGTTTTGCTCGTGCTGCGCGCCAAAAATCGTAGGTAACGTGCGCCTCCTGCTTTCTGTTGGTAACGTCCGCCTCCGTAGCCGACCACCATGCAGAGAACCCGGGTGCAGTTCCAGGCCGGGTCGGAGATTTTATCCGCTCGGCGACTGCGTGTTGCGTTGTCATCATCATTGCATCATAATCGACGCGCAAGTCGCTGAAGTGGCGTCAAATAAAAAGACTTGCTCTTGGTGACTGAACAACCCCAGATGGCGTCTCCCAGCCAATAATGCCACACGATCATTTCATTTCAATCTATTGTTGGGGCCATGTAGACTGCACAGGAGAGGCATTGTAAAATGTAGACTTTCAAGGCCGGAAGTATCACACTTATTAAAATATTCAGGGCTCTTACGTCGTGGTCGCATGAACTTCATATGTTTTGTTTCCACTTGCGGAGGACATCGTAAAGGTTGGATTTAGTTTCTTCGAAGATCTGACGCACACCCTGGCTTGCTACGAACTGAAGTCAAATTCCGTTTCCGTGTGCTCCCACGCTTAGGCGTGACGTCACGTGTTTTGAATATTGTACCGCAGTTGGCCGTTGTCAGTTACTGTAGTTCGCTGTTGCTATCACCTCATGAAGGAAGACTGGTACACATGTTCTTCAGCACCGGAGTCCAGACGTCATTCAGTTTTACGCCATCCTCCTTCCGATCAAAGTTACTGGGGTATTTAGCACCTCCTTTGGCCTCTCTGTATAAATATTTTTAGGATGTCCGCTTGTGGCTGCAGTATCTGAGTTTTATCGGAAAGAATCCGATGGTCTCCTGTGTGCAATGCAAGTTCCGCAACAGCTGGTCTGTTTCTCTTTATCTGTAATTGCTCTTGTGTTCTTCTAATTGTTTTCGGACCGTTCTTTTGGTAGTAGCCACGAATGCACCCTCACGACAACGCGGAATTATGTAAATTCCCGCTTCTTTTGGGCTGAAAGCCCACATACGTAATAAATAAATCAAAATAACGTAGCGAAGCATTTGAATTATTGTATCCCTAAACTGACCTTCATAAAACAAGTGTAGTAGCAAAAGTTACCCTAAAAAGTGGCACCCAAGATGTGTCTGCAAAGCGTATTCCGTAGTCAGTAAGAGCCAGAAGGAAAAAACGTGCCGAAAAAATAAAAACAGAAAAAATCATCCTGGCGGCGTTCAAATCGTTATGCAGCTCTTTGTATGTCTGAATGATACAAAATGCACCACACTCAGGCAAATCGCGTGCAGAACGGTGCTTAGAGTTATTTATTCGAAATAAAAACCCGATTCACTAAAACATTTCGTATGCGTGTTTATTGTTACATTTCGTAATAAGATTTTGAAGATCAGGTAAACTAAGTTTTATCATTTAAAATGAAACATCGTGCACATTAATGCATTTACCGTTTCAAAGCAATGATTTTCGGAAAATGTGTTAAAAGCAGCTGTCCATATAGGGCGACTGTGGCCAGTCTCGGACGTGTTAAGTCTTGTGACTGGTTTGATGCAGCCCGCCACGGCTTCGTCCCCTGTGCCAACCTCCTCATATTAGACTAGCACTTGCACTAAACGTCCTCAATGACTCGTTAGATATGTGCTAATCTCTGACTTCCATTACAGATTATACTGTCTGCAGTCCCTTCTGATATAGGGGGGCAGTCAAATGAACACGAGATAGACGCAAGAAAGTAAATAAACTGTGTATTATTTCAAAAGTAATCGCCATAACTGTTCATACATTTATTCCACTGTGAGACAAGACGGTCAGTGCCTCCATCGAAAATTTTTTGCGGTTGTCTACGGAACCATGATTGTACCTGGGCATGCAGCTCTTTGTCTGAAACAAATCGCTGGCCAGTAACCTCTTTCTGCAGGGACCCAAAAATTTGTAAATAGCATGGGGGAACGGGACTGTATGGAGGATATGCAAGGGCCTCCCATCTTAACTTCTACAGCGTAGTCGAGACAATCTTCTCGACATATGGCTCCTGTACATCCTCCATAAAGTCCTGATATCTCCCCATTCTATTTCCTTATTTCTGGTGTGCTGAAGAAAGACATTCGTGGCCGTCTATTCGCTTCGGACGAAGAGGTGCTTGACTGGGTGCAATAATGGTTCCGCACGCAACCACAATCATTGAAGGTGACCCGTGGCGGCTAGCTCAGAGTCGATCTTCCACCGAAAGCAGTATCTTTGGTCGGCCTTATCAGGAAGGGAGGTGGCACTCGGAAATCGAGGCGTGATGACTCTCGAGAAGCAAGTTAGGCTGGAGCGTAGGAGTGGAGCAGGGGTCTGGCGAGATAGTTCGTGAAGGCCTGTACCGCGACATCCAGCTCTGCGGTTGCGGTACTTGTTGTTCTAGCCTGGTGGTGTATGCCGTTGTCATAATTCTTAAACTGGAGCCGTGGATCAGCCGCACGTCGACTTGTATGCAAGATTTTATTTTCTTCGGCCTTTTCTCTTGGTATGAATATGAAGATGGCATCTGTTCTTTCGGCCATGTCTGGCAATACTGGTCTTGACCTTCTGCGCAGATGCACACATATTTCCCGAACTCTTACGGGACTTGGTAAGAATGTCTTCCAAGAGTAATCAGTGTGTTGGGGTGCGACACTGGGAATGTAGTGTGTGGACATACAAGGTGAGAATGAGCGTCTCGCGGGAGGCGTGCTCGAGATAGGCCCTGCAGTCGCGCTATCTTCTGTGCACTCGGTGGCTCAGATGGATAGAGCGTCTGTCATGTAAGCAGGAGATCCAGATTTCGAGTCCCGGTTGGGGCACACATTTTCACTTGTCCCCGTTGATATATATCAACGCCCTTCAGTAGCTGGAGGTATTAATATAATTCTGATTTTATTCTAGGCGGCTGCAGGTCATCAATGGTCTGTTCAATGGTCTGTTGACCATCTCCCCGTTGATGTATATCAACGCCCGTCAGCAGCTAATGGTATTGATTTGACTGTAATTTTTTTCTCTTGGTGTATCGAACTTAACTTGAAAGGAATGAAGATTATTATTTCGGAGGCTGAGATATTACACGTCCTTGCACTCTCAGTCTATGCTCTGTGACCGCCTTCTCCTTGTCTTTCATTTCTTGGTGGTGCGAGAGAAAAATAGCCTCTCATTTACGAATGGAGCCTTGCTATCTCGCCGAAACTGTAATAATTACGTGTATGATGTACTATTATTGGTAAGACCGCTTGTAAGCGGCTTGATTTAATCCTTAGAGCGCTTTACTTGCTTAAGGAATTGATGAGTATTTACTATGTTTTAGTGCTGTCCACGGAGCGCGCTTAGTCTAAGTAGTCCTAGCTCACTGTGCGATTCATGTCCAGGACGTGATCTATTTACCTGTCTGCTTGCCGGCGGGAGAGACGCAAACTGTAAGCTAGTAGAGTTCTTCACTTCTCCCACTTTCTAAATTTTACTGAATGCTAATCAGTGCAGGATGCACCCTCAGAACCCTGCGTTGCTTGTAGAATTTAATTTAATTTAGATGACTTAATATTTTCATTGTAATAGAATGCCCTTTGTATTTGCCTGTAATTGTTGTGTCGACTACGGCGAAAATTGTTTAAAGGGCCTTGCTGCCTTTTATTTGTTAGTCGGCACTTGCTGCTAACGTGACTGAATTGGAGGAGCCCTTGTTTTACGGCCGATACTTTTCGACTTTGGCAGTCTTAAATGTAAATATTAAGCACGAGAACTGCTTAACATTATGCACCCAGGCTGTACTTCAGTATCTTGTTTATTCGCTCTGTTCGGGTCATGTGAAGATCTGCTACTTGTATCTTAACTAAGAAAATATTCTGTATCTCAGGTGCGCCTGCCATATTTGTTGTTTAAGTTCGGCTGACCCCTTTCAGCCGCGGGAGCAAGCTCGGTTCCCTTCGGAGTATTCGGTCGGTCCATCGGCTTCCCAGTTTCCGCAAATGCACCACAGAGATGGGATATGTTAGCCGGTGTCTTGATGGCATCAAGGGGTTTCCTGAGCTTGCCTCTCTATGTGCGGAGCCCGTAGACAAGATTATTGTCAACAATTATTGTGTACACTTTGGCTTTCAGCTTGGATCTAATAGATTATTTGCTGTCTTGTCAGACTCTGACACGTCTCGTGATAGTGTATCAGCGAAAGAAGCTGTTCAAATTGTCAGTTTTTTTAAAAGTAAAATTTTAATCTCGAATTTTTTCTTATAGCCTCTTTGCATTTTCTCTTATTAATTACTTGTTTGTTTTCCAGTGGTACACTTATTTGCTGAAGTAATATTGAATACTTCAGAAATTGTGGAATTAAATGCTTGCAATGTTAGTGCCCTGATGAAGGCATAATTTCATGAGTATTTTACTACTTATTGGTTTTAGTCTCTTTTGAGGCATGTTGTGCTAGTTATGGAAAATTATTTATCTTGTATCTTGACGGTTTTATGGAACAATATTGTGTGGCTCTAAATTTGTTCCTTGTTTTTAGATGTGGGTCAGTTAACAATTTCAGGGGCTCTTTCAGTTTTCTTGTTAACCAGTTACTTTGTTAATTGCTGACACTTGTTATTTCTGTTTGTTATTTATACTTGTATTTTTATCAAACCTTGAATGTTGTTGAATAGAATGACCCTTGGGGCTCAGTCATTCTACACCGAAGAGTCAAAGACATTGGTACACCTGCCTAATATCGTGTAGGGCCCCCAGGAGCACGCAGAAGTGCCGCAACACGACGCGGCATGGACTCGACTAATGTCCGAAGTAGTGCTGGAAGGAACTGACATCATGAATCCTGTAGGGCTGTCTATAAAACCGTAAAAATACGAGGGGATGGAGATCTCTTCTGAACAGCACGTTGCAAGGTATTCCAGTTATGCTCAACAATGTTCATGCCTGGTGAGTTTGGTGGCCAGCGGAAGTGTTTAAACTCAGAAAAGTGTTCCTGGAGCCACTCTGTAGCAATTCGGGACGTGTGGGGTGTCGCATTGTCCTGCTGGAATTGCCCAAGTCCGTGAGAATGCACCATGGACATGAATGGATGCAGGTGATCAGACAGGGTGCTTACATACGTGGCACCTGCCAGGAGTCGTCTGCAGACTATCAGGGGTCCCATATCATTCCAAGTGCACAAGCCTCACACCATTACAGAGCCTCCACCAACTTGGACAGACCCCTGCTGACATGCAGTGTCAGTGAATTCATGACGTTGTCTCCATACCCGTACACGTCCATCCGCTCGATACAATTTGAAACGAGATTCGTCCGACCAGCCAACATGTTTCCAGTCATCAACAGTCCAATGTCGCTCCGAAAGCCCATATTGATGATGTTTCGTTGAATGGTTCGCACGCTGACACTTGCTGATCGTCCAGTACTGAAATATGCAGCAATTTGCGGAAGGGTTGCACTTTTGTCACAATGAACGATTCTCTTCAGTTGTTTTAACGGATTCCTGATATTCACGGTACACTTGTGAAATGGTCGTACGGGAAAATTCGTACTTCATCGCTACCTCGGAGATGCTGTATCCCATCGCTCGTGCGCCGACTATAACACCACGTTCAAATTCACTTAAATCTTGATAACCTGCCATTGTAGCAGCAGTAACCGTTCTAACAACTGCCCCAGACACTTGTTGTTTTATATAGGCCTTGCCGACCGCAGCGGCATATTCTGCTTGTTTACATATCTCTGTATTTGAATACGCATGCCTCTACCAGTTTCTTTGGCGCATAATACCCAGTTTACTTAGTTTTGCCATTTGTCTTCATACTAAGGCAATGCTGTATGTCTTAACACATGCCCTATTTTCCTGTTCCTTCTTTTTGTCAGTGTTCTACATCTATGCATTGCCTCATCAACTATGCAGAGAACCACCTGATTTCTTGCGTTACCGGTCCGCCTAATTTTCAACATCCTCCTGTATCAGCGTTCCTTAAGCAGTATTCTGAGGACCCCTGAGGGTCCTTGGAGATCGCTCAAGGGTTCGACAAAACTTTAAGTACTTTTTTTTCGTAAGTTTCAGGAAAGTAACTTTGAATGGCCGTACTTCTTTGCAAGACGATCCGAACCTGAAAATGTAATGAAAATATCGAGAAATTGTGCAGTAGGTTATTGGCTGATCGACAGTTAAAGGCATTTTAGAAGAAGCTACGAGAAGGCTTTGTACAAGATGGATACCACGTATGTTGTACGCTGTGCATCTCTGATAAACAATCCAGTGATTTTGATAGTGTTAAGAAATAAGACCACTCAAAGCAGAAAATACACTCCTGGAAATGGAAAAAAGAATACATTGACACCGGTGTGTCAGACCCACCACACTTTCTCCGGACACTGCGAGAGGGCTGTACAAGCAATGATCACACGCACGGCACAGCGGACACACCAGGAACCGCGGTGTTGGCCGTCGAATGGCGCTAGCTGCGCAGCATTTGTGCACCGCCGCCGTCAGTGTCAGCCAGTTTGCCGTGGCATACGGAGCTCCATCGCAGTCTTTAACACTGGTAGCATGCCGCGACAGCGTGGACGTGACCCGTATGTGCAGTTGACGGACTTTGAGCGAGGGCGTACAGTGGGCATGCGGGAGGCCGGGTGGACGTACCGCCGAATTGCTCAACACGTGGGGCGTGAGGTCTCCACAGTACATCGATGTTGTCGCCAGTGGTCGGCGGAAGGTGCACGTGCCCGTCGACCTGGGACCGGACCGCAGCGACGCACGGATGCACGCCAAGACCGTAGGATCCTACGCAGTGCCGTAGGGGACCGCACCGCCACTTCCCAGCAAATTAGGGACACTGTTGCTCCTGGGGTATCGGCGAGGACCATTCGCAACCGTCTCCATGAAGCTGGGCTACGGTCCCGCACACCGTTAGGCCGTCTTCCGCTCACGCCCCAACATCGTGCAGCCCGCCTCCAGTGGTGTCGCGACAGGCGTGAATGGAGGGACGAATGGAGACGTGTCGTCTTCAGCGATGAGAGTCGCTTCTGCCTTGGTGCCAATGATGGTCGTATGCGTGTTTGGCGCCGTGCAGGTGAGCGCCACAATCAGGACTGCATACGACCGAGGAACACAGGGCCAACACCCGGCATCATGGTGTGGGGAGCGATCTCCTACACTGGCCGTACACCACTGGTGATCGTCGAGGGGACACTGAATAGTGCACGGTACATCCAAACCGTCATCGAACCCATCGTTCTACCATTCCTAGACCGGCAAGGGAACTTGCTGTTCCAACAGGACAATGCACGTCCGCATGTATCCCGTGCCACCCAACGTGCTGTAGAAGGTGTAAGTCAACTACCCTGGCCAGCAAGATCTCCGGATCTGTCCCCCACCATTGAGCATGTTTGGGACTGGATGAAGCGTCGTCTCACGCGGTCTGCACGTCCAGCACGAACGCTGGTCCAACTGAGGCGCCAGGTGGAAATGGCATGGCAAGCCGTTCCACAGGACGACATCCAGCATCTCTACGATCGTCTCCATGGGAGAATAGCAGCCTGCATTGCTGCGAAAGGTGGATATACACTGTACTAGTGCCGACATTGTGCATGCTCTGTTGCCTGTGTCTATGTGCCTGTGGTTCTGTCAGTGTGATCATGTGATGTATCTGACCCCAGGAATGTGTCAATAAAGTTTCCCCTTCCTGGGACAATGAATTCACGGTGTTCTTATTTCAATTTCCAGGAGTGTACATACCCATTCGCTGACAAGATACAGTAAAGTTGAAACCAATTCCGTCTAAAGCGGCTAACATCGAAGTCTCCATTAAATGTGAGAAAGTACGAAAAACGGATCCGAACTAAAATAAAGCAGAATTAGAGCAACACATTTAAATCAAACAGTGGATTCGTTAACAGGAACAAATGTACGTGAGTCCACAGAACCCTATGTGACGAAATAGCTTCTGTGAAACGAAAACAAATATGAAATCGTTTACTCCAAGCAATATAACGGATGCCAGAAAAAATAAACACGAGCTACATATTCGCAATGCAATGCGACGACTGCGATTGACGTAAGAAGTCGTAATCAGGAGCATAATGCGATGAAACCAGTGTTTTGTCATATCAGATGATTTTTGGTTTTGACATGTGCTAAGGCGCAATTATTTCAATTTGATAACGTTAACAAGGTCTAAACTGCAATAATGGGATTTATAAATATATAATTTTTTCAATCATAAGGTGACCACAACTTCATTCACAAAAGTTTACCTGACTGTGCACGTAATCATAGTTTTTGATGAGATTTCTCGAATACATTACTTTGCAAGGTCACAAAAAAATCTTTTGTGCTCTTGCAAAGTAATATATTCGAGTAATCTTACCTTCTTTAGTCTTTTAGCTTCCAGGCATGCATTTTACGACACAAATTAGAAATGAAAAATGTTGTCATCTAAAACGCATATTCCGAATAAAAAATACGAATTTTTGCGCCATATTTTTCTTTTATTCATAGTTCATTGCCAGGAAACTAAGAGCGCTGCCTCCATTCTCTACTTCTGTTTCGTAACAGCAGAATTTGGTGTTCTGTGATTTATGCCTTGAAAATGACTGGATGTTCACCTGTCGAAATATCGGCAGTTTTCGAATACGTCACTGAACTGCATACACGGAAGTTGTTTGAATACTTTAATGTCACGTGTTTGGCTTAGTACAATTTGGTATGGGCTTCACCCTTAAGTTGTTGTATGTACTTGGTTTAATTGGTGTGAGTTGCACATAGTAGAGCGATCTTAGTGAAACAGTGTTCATGATTAAGTGCACATATGCACAGTGTACACGATCAGGTCTGAACAGACACATGCATGTTGCGCATGGCCAGCCAGTAATAGAAAAGAATTAACAGATAGGATTGATACGAACCCGCCTCACTGCAGTGTCAGTTACATGGTGGCTCTGCTCCAGGAAAGATTAAACGTATATGGCTCTTGGAGCTATTGCTTTGTTCCCACAAATTCCATCTTAATTAAGGGAAATATATTCAGATATAGTCGAAAAGCCGGCCGGAGTGGCCAAGCGGTTCTAAGCGCTGCAGTCTGGAACCGCGCGACCGCTACGGTCGCAGGTTCGAATCCCGCCTCGGGCATGGATGTATGTGATGTCCTTAGGTTAGTTAGGTTTATGTAGTTCTAAGTTCTAGGGGACTGATGACTTCAGAAATTAAGTCCCATAGTGCTCAGAGCCATATAGTCGAAAATATCATGAAAATATCATGGGAGACTGTCTCAGTACCGTACTACAATGACTCAATTAGAACATCATTTTAAGGTCAACTTGAGGCAAACAGTTGCTGAAGAGACGCGAATCACTTCGTGCTTCTTCGGCTATGTTATGTATGACTGCGCAGCGAAGTGGTACTCGTCAGGCTAGTCAGTTTTAAGTATGAGCTCATGGCGCCAGGAAGAGCGCGGTTAAGCTCGATCATGTAGGAGCTAAACGGATTGTATTATAAGTTCAAGAATGTGTGATTTGTCTTATGATTGTTAAAACCAATGTTCTCCAATTCGAAAGAGATAAAGGATTGTATTTTGACTAATAAAGGTGACTGATGATTTCCGCAAGTGGTCTTGACATGCGTTTATATGAATACACGACAGTGGAGTACAATTTGCTATTTTATCTGAAGAAAAGTTTTACTAAAAATAGCTTGCATAATTATAAACTACCGATTTCAATATTTAGATGAGCTAAAAGCTTTAAACTCTTTCACTGTATTCCTTAAAGCCCTCTCACAAAAGCAAAGGACTCAAGACTTACGCGTTAGTTGTGTGCTGGGACAACGACACTGCGTGAAGACGTCAGCTTGGTGGAACCACTAGAAGTTTAATGTCTCCTACTGATGTACACATGCTGCTACTGTAGTAAAAACAGAGACAGTTACATGCCTTTTGTGGTAACACAGGGAAGTTTCATTAACCTCGTGTAGCTGGTATTGACTTCGAAGGGACGATGGATGCTGTGTGTTGTGCTTGTTCGTGTACCATCAGATTTAAATTACCTCACCTGATAATCTCCTGCTTCTCGGACCGTTATGACATTAGCTCCTTCACGTCTAGTAGAGATTTCAGTTGCCGATTAAAATAAACTGATTTATGAAAGGAACAGCGGGAGACTACAGACCAATAACAGTCAGTTCGAGTAAAACTGAATATATTCTTGAAATCACATAAAAATGAATGGAATTCTCGTTACAGAGAAAGGTGGGAGCTTCCCAGTCCACAAATTTGGGCTACATAGGCAATCCGCAGGCTTGCTATAGGCCAAGTCAAAAGTACATGGAAACGTCGCTAAAGAGAGTATTGGTGCAGTAAATTAGATATGAATCTTCGGATTCGAATCACAAACTGAGATAATTAGCAATGAGTAAACATGCTTTGCGAGCACTTAGAAAAGGGCAGCGCGACAACCATTAGCACTTTAGAGCATTGTAGATATAGTGAAGCTCATTCTTCGCGGTGCAAACCGTGTCTTTCTTGCTAATCAGAGACGGACATGCATTCTACAGGGAATGTCTCGGCCAAATTTGAATATAACATTTGATGGATGCTTCCAAGACGATGGAAACACACACATCGCGATAATGGCGGCAAGTACCGCACTGCTGCTCTCACGAAGTAAACTCTACCAAGAAATGCAACGAACGGAGTCGAGAGGGCACATCTCATCAGTTTCGTAAGTTCGGATCCTCGCACTCTGTGGACTTCCTCTGTTGTTGTTGTTGTGGTCTTCAGTCCAGAGACTGGTTTGATGCAGCTCTTCATGCTACTCTACCCTGTGCAAGCTGCTTCATCTCCCAGTACCTACTGCAACCTACATCCTTCTGCGTCTGTTTAGTGTATTCATGTCTTGGTCTCCCTCTACGATTTTTACCCTCCACGCTGCCCTCCAATACTAAATTGGTGATCTCTTGATGCCTCAGAACATGTCCTACCAACCGATCCCTTCTTCTAGTCAAGTTGAGCCACAGATTTCTCTTCTCTCCAGTTCTATTCAGTACCTCCTCATTAGTTATGTGATCTACCCATCTACTCTTCAGCATTCTTCTATAGCACCAAATTTCGAAAGCTTCTATTCTCTTCTTGTCTAAACTATTTATCGTCCACGTTTCACTTTCATACATGGCTACACTCCATACAAATACCTTCAGAAAATACTTCCTGACACCTAAATGTATACTCGATGTTAACAAATTTCTCTTCTTCGGAAACGCTTTCCTTTCCATTGCCAGTCTACATTTTATATCCTCTCTACTTCGAGCATCATCAGTTATTTTGCTCCCCAAATAGCAAAACTCATTTACTACTTTAAGCGTCTCATTTCCTAATCTAATAACCTCAGCATCACCCGATTTAATTCGACTACATTCCATTATCCTCGTTTTGCTTTTGTTGATGTTCATCTTATATCCTCCTTTCAAGACACTGTCCATTCCGTTCAGCTGCTCTTCCAGGTCCTTTGCTGTCTCTGACATAATTACAATGTCATCGGCGAACCTCAAAGTTTTAATTTCCTCTCCATGGATTTTAATTCCTACTCCGAATTTTTCTTTTGTTTCCTTTACTGCTTGCTCAATATACAGATTGAATAACATTGGTGATAGGCTACAACCCTGTCTCACTCCCTTCCCAACTACTGCTTCCGTTTCATGTCCCTCGGACTTCCTCTGAGAGCAGGAAATTCCCTACAGCCAACTTAACTCGAGGCGGGTATGTCGTTAGTCACTTAGCCTTTTGCTCAGGGGAAGTTCGGCCCGCTCAAGCACATGTTGGCGTTCATGTGGGCGGCGCCTACTCTGTGTCCCGGTCGTTGTCCCTCTGCACAGCCGTTGCCTCAGGCTGAATCTAAAGTAACGGCCACTGGAATGTCTGTAGATTCACGTCATCTTGTGTGTGTTAAGCATTAAATGTTAGGTGACTGCTGGGCCGTGTCGGCACTGGTGCCTCTTGCGGCTCGCGACTTCACCTCTGGTAGGCATCGGGTTCGTGTTCGACACTGACGGAGGACGCGGCCATTCGCTGGCAGGAGTCTCACAGGCGCGCGCGACGTGGCGGTGAGGCGGTGCGCCTCGACCTCAGTTAGTGACGCCTCGGACAAATTCGGACTGTTCATGTTCGACAGCAACTGGGTTGGAACATGCATTGTGGATTATGTACCCAAGCTGTGACTATGGCCAAGGGGATAGGCTATGCCGCCGAGGATGTTAAGTGTCTCTGATATCGGAGAGTGGCATTTGTTACGGTGTCATCATAGACCACTTATAGTGCTTATAGTGCTTCCAACGAAGTGGCCTTGTGGATAACTGTCGAACTGACTACCTTTTAACGTTGTTCCTGCAAGTTATTAACTCAGGATTGTTACAGGTGGCTTTTTATTGCACGTGTTGTTCCGCAAGCACTAAATCGGGTGTGTATGAGAATGTTATTATTGGCGGGAGAACCAAGAACCAAGAGGAAAGATTGACGCCATTGACTCCGCAGCAATACACTGATAGAAGGGAAGACATGTTCCTTTATTTCATTAATAGCTGTAGCATACTGTTTTTTTTTTATAGTTGCGTATTTGCAAGATTTCTTTAGTTCAATGCTAATGATACTGCCTCTCTTGAAGAACTGGTTTTGATACACCAGAATTAAAAGATGTTCTGACTTTTATGTGGCTCTGTTAATGGATCATTGAACAGACATACAGAGCGGGTGAATCTAGCATAGGGGAGCTTGTCTCAGTCACGTTTTGTGCTGTTATTACGTTTGATTATACCGAAGTCGCCAAGTCATTTTAGGGAGGACTTTGTGTAAATTTTCATATTGCGAACTGTCGATCTTTCATGAAATTCCATTTTATACTTCAATAGTTGGAATATTTTTTTATTTAACATTTGCGTATGTTGAGGAGCATGAGGGCTGAATTGGGGTGTGACGCGTTGGGGACGCAACGTGCCCCAACACCATGTCGCGCGACGTTGTGGTTTTGGTACAGTTTCTCTCACAACACACCACTGTTGTGTTTATCTAAAATTATGGGTACGTTTTGTTAATGAATGTTTTCAGACGCTATTGTTGAATTTTTTCATTCTTGGAGTGTCTATGTTTTATTAAATAAATGTATATGAAAAGTACAAGATCCCTAACGCTCAATCCATCGTTCTGCCCCTTGACTTCCAGCTTTCTGTTACACTGCTGTGACCGGCCAAAACTACTTTCGTCCATCCATAGCTGTGGTTATTTTAATTACTCTGAGAGAAGTATCGTCACATTGGAACATATGAAATATTAGCTACCTTATTACATAGATAAATAACAGATCTGCTTAGCTTTGACACTGTTCTTTGCCACAGGACTGGCTGATAAGTTACAACTCTTATTGACTATTAAAGCATCACTTGCAGTATAATTTTAAACACGTGACTGAACAAGTCCATCACAAACTTTAACTCTCACGTTTGTCCTATACTATGATGATGACTCCTTCAAAGGAGCTCATGAACTGTTTGAGCTCTTGCTAGCTCGACGCTATACTGATCTCAGTGTGAGGGCGCTGCTACGCTGAGAAGGGAGGCATGGTCTTCAAGAGCGTCTGCCATAAATCGCTGCGGATTGTAGCGAGCTATTGCTAATGTTTGTGGTATCGATTCACGTTGCCAACTTTGGTAATGCCTATACGATAACACAGTGATCATGAAGGTTGCTCCACCTACGCCATTCGATAGTCTTCTGCTTACGCATGCTACCTGTAGCTTCGTTCGGCTTGGAAAAATTTACTTTAATGCATAAATAAGAAGATTAATTTCGTCGTCTTTTTAATTATTTCGTGTACAACCCTGTGCCTCCTAGCATTGAAGTCATAATTACATAAGCAGCCCAAATCTGTGGTTTAAATTTTATTTGAGTCTCTCTCTCTCTCTCTCTCTCCACAATGGGAGTGGGGTGAACAGCTATATATATTTCATTACATGCTCTATTGATTACCAGTTAGTTGCTGCATATTAAAATCAATGGTGAAAAGGCGTGCTATTTGATTTGGCATCGATGTTGGGGAGATGAACGATAGTGATTACGTAGTAAACGGGTACAATAATACTGCTCTTTATCACTGATTTTTTTGCATTTACCTGTACATTCGAGAAGGACAAAGAAAACATTTACAGCTACTTTTGAAAATAGAATAAATAGCGACAGTTCAGATGGGACCGCGCAAATTGGGGTGTGACGCGTTGGGGACGCAACGTGCCCCAACACCATGTCGCGCGGCGTTGTGGTTTTGGTACAGTTTCTCTCACAACACACCACGCGAGTACTATGTGAGGGGTGAGGCAGGGAGCAGGAAGGCATTCCTGCCATATGTTCACTTCGGAACAACACATATGAGCATTGGAAGTATTGCACATCTGAAAAAACAGCCTTACAGCATACTGAATTTTTTTGTCACTGAGTAATATTTCATTATTCGCCGTTTAAGTGCTCCACCTCTTTAATTTATAGAGAAGAAGAATACAAAAGGAGATTTGACAGTTATGAGGACACTGATATAGAAACATGGTGAGAAATAAAGATCTCAAATTCTCTCTTTTTATGACTGTAAAATAGTGAATTATCAATTTTATCATTACAATTTTCCAATAAATACTTTACCAAAGATATTAAAAGACTATACTTGTGTTTACTTGTATATATTATTTTTAAAAGTTTCTCGCTCAGTAACCAAAAAATCTAAATATCTAGATTTAGAAATCAGACAATACAATACAAAGCAGCTAATAAATTTGTTCATTTGTTATAAAGGAATACATGATACAGATTTTATTTTTATTTGATATTTTATTTTATATCATAATTTTTTAGAACTAATCTTTTACCATATTTAAATAAGAATTCTTTCTTAACAGACTAGTTTATTAAATGTTTAGTATTTACACCTCTAGTTATATGATGTACTCTAATAGTATGTTTTCTTTCACTTCACTCTCAATTCTAATTTTATTATAAATTCACTATTCAACTTTTGAATATTCTTATAGTTTTAAGTGAAGCCCTTTACCATCATCACTGTGATTTTATCATTTTTCTCAAAATGGTAGCTCTTAGGTTCAGTTGAAGACCAGTTTGCAATGTATTTATTATTTTCTAACTCATCGGTCGATTCACATTACATAAAAGTTTTTCTACAGTATTTTTATCATCTTCGATTTATATTACGCTGTCTGTCAGAAATTTTGTAATATTTTTCCTAGCTTATCAAGCATATCATTCAGAATAAGCCTAAGACTTGCATTTGACGTGGTGAATGTTGCTATAAAAATATTTGTAGATGTGGTATTTTCTACATAATAATCCTTGGAATCGTGCTTCATATGTACCATATTCACATTAATAAAATTTATAACAATAAAATAATAAATATAATAAAAATTTTAATAATATAGATAAGAATATTATGAATTTAATTTCAGTTTTTATGTTTCTGGCTGAATAAATTGGGTTTATGAAGAACAAATTTATCTGCTTAACTAATAAAACTATAATTAGTCTTAGTAAAGAATAAATAATAAAGTGTAGTTCTCAAGTGTTTTCTCTAAGGTTAAAGGTCTAATTATTCAACCTAAGTGTCTAATTGATCTAATCAGTCATCCAGTAATGTGTCATAATATTGTTGTAAATCTTTAACATACTCTATTTTGTCATTGTCCAGATTTTCCCCATAGTGAATTCAGAGATATCTTAGCAACAGCATGTTTTCCTGGATTTTCTTTTATTCTATCAGAATCTAAATCAATATCCGATTTTTTCGGAACTATTTTGATATACATTACATTAGTTTCAAAATCATAAGGACTGTTTTCTAATTTTATTTTCATAAAGTCTTTTACATAGCTCTTAAACAACATGTTGCTCTTATTTCTAAAATCCCATATTTCATAGACTTCTAAGATCTTATATACTTTTTCTACAGCTTTATTTACTTCATCAGTTGTTATCATGACACTTGTTCGAGGGCACTCAACTGCACAGCCATCAGCATCTGACTATACAGTTGTCCAAGTTCCAATAAAAATTCTTTCACCATTGTTGTGATTGCATTTATTTATTTTCTCTTCTACACATTTGACAAACAAAAGAAACAACAGTTTTTCATTTACTATCGATCTTTATATGAGCTGGCAAAACTATATGATACAATGATTTAGGAGTCAATGCTTTATATTTGATGAAAGTATACCATTTTTTTTAGAATATCTTGGTCTATGTATTTTTATAAGATGTTGCTCAGGATGATAATTATAATATTGCACATTTAGGTAAAGACTACACACAGATTTATTTATAGCCATACAGACTCCCACAATTGTTAGATAATAGAAAGGATCGATATTATCTATTGAAAGAAATTATTTTCTAAATTCTTAAGAGCCTCTTCTCAATGTTTCTACATCAAAATTACAGCATTCATTAATTTGTTTCTTCATATTGAACACATAATTTTATTTTACTTTTTGAATATGCCGTTTGAGAAACCTTTCCCTTTCTTTTTCGTAGTGCCAACACAATAATATTTGACATCTGAAATAGGTTCTGTGTAATTTTCTTTTTCTTTTTTATAGAATAAATGTGGGAAACAACCTTTTCTTAACTCCTTCAAATCAAATGTTTTTTGGAAGCTAGTAAGAGGACCTTGTACAAAATTGGTGCTATCTACAGTTTTAAACCTAATTATTTTATATCCAATAATATCAATCTAGTCCCTGTGTAGATAGTATATGGCCTTATAGTATTTTAAACACAGTACAACAAAATGAATTGTGAATCATAAACTTTGGTGTAATGAGCTATGAATGTATGATTCCTATTTTCTTCAGATATCATCCACCTACAGAATTCATCATTTGTTTTAAATTTATAAACAGAATCACCATTAAAATTGTTAGCTATTATGAGGTTTGAAATGTGAATAACAGTTTCCAGTTGAAGTGCATAATCAAACCAGATGTACCTCTAAGTATAGGTACAAGGAATTCTCATTAGTACTCTTTTTTTACAACGTTTAAACTGTTTTCCTGTAACTTTTTGTAGCATTCCCTGCATTAGAAAACATAACAATTCTGATATTCTTCACCTTCACTAGAATTCTGGCAACCTTTGACTATGCATTCTTGACTAAAATGTCCTTCACAATCACCAAATGTTTGTGTTCTGTATTGTAACACTTAAGATTTTTAATGTTTACTATTTGTTGGGAATTTCTTCATATTTCAAAGCCACATTCATGTACTTCAGATCTCAAACAAATTCGTTTACGTTCAGAATATTTATAAACTATATCACAAACTTCTTGGTGATTGTTTAATCATTCTTCATTGTAACAATACCTATTCCAGTTTTCACAATAAATCTTAATTTCCTTAGTATTGTGTTATTTAGCATAATGTACAGACTTTTCTCTCTGCATCACAGTTATGCTTATTCTTGGTGTTATATGGTTTGTTACATTTATTACAGAAAGATACTGGAACTAAAAAGCTTTCATACTAATAATTACATCAAAATGGTAGTGATTTTTATACAAATATATCTGTATTGCTTTCTCACGAACTTGACAGATAACTGAATCGAAATTTTCAACATATACCAAATTTATTTTGATATTTAGTGGTTTTTCAATATTTTTAATATTGTCTAGAATAAAACTTTCTTCATTGTACTCTCCTAATTGGTTACATAATATGTTGGTTAATTGTTTTCATAATTTGTATTTATCTGCTACTTTAATCTTCTTAATTTCATTCTCAGTTAGTTCTCTTCCTAAGACATTACATGTGTGATATGTTAATGCCTCAATTATAGCTCTAGGACAACACAGATTATCATCATTATCAATTCTTCTGATACACATTTTAATCTTTCTGTCATCAGCCAGATTTATCATTTCTTTTGCATTCGCTGCCTGTCCAAATCGCTAACATCTGAATATGAAATGTAGTATTTGCTATTGCAGTAGACTCATCAGATGATAATATATCTCCCATTTTATTGAATGAAATGTGAACAGATTCTTGAGTATAATCTGTTACTTTATATTCTGTAGTGATCAGTAAAACATTTTTGGATTTGTGGCTATTGAGGCATACATCCAGATTCTGAAGTAATGTTAAGAATTACTTATGGTCTGAACTCAATGAACTCAATGAGAGAAAATTTACTCATTGTTTGCTCTTGTAATTATTTCAATATTTTGAATGATTTCACACAAGAGGAATTGATTAATGATAAAATTATTCCTCATCAGATTGCATTAATGTCAACAGTTCTACACATGGGACAGTAAGAATGTTCTGTTAACCATTTATCAACACTTTCTTTATGAAATAAATGAGATATCGCAGGGGATGCCACGGTAGAGAAGGGGCATCATGTACGCATTGTGTGGTACTGGCAATCACAAGCGCAAGACGGCATTGACCAGTACTGTGATGACTCAGAGTTGTCGGCAAAAGCGGACAATCGGTGTCCCCTCATTGAAATAACTGTGGACAGAATTAAGACGACAGCATGTCTGGATTCTGGGTCGGAGGTGACAGCACTTTCGACGTCATTTTACGAAAAACTGGTAGAAAGTTGTAGTAAATAAGCTGAGATACCAGTAAAAGGAATCTCACTAATTCCCGCTTTTGGGGCGAAAAGAAAGAAGGTAGAGAAACAGGTCTTGGTGTCGTTAAGCGACGGAAGATGTAGCTTCCAGGTGAATGCATTTGTCACCTGTGGATTGTCGCTCGATTTTATAAGCGGGAATGACATACTCTCGAGTAGAGCGCTGGTCATGGATTGTACCACCAAAACCGCGGTCAGTTTGTTCGAAGATCCGATCGCATGGGGTGCAGAGAGCACAAGCAGCACAGTTAATTTAGTAAAATGTAGGGAGAACTACGAAATGTTCACAGATGGGCCACGGGAGCTAAAAGGTGATTTATTAGAGGGAACAGGGGTTCCAGATGAAGTCAGTTTGTCGTCCGCAGGTCGTGATGATAGTTTTACGAACACAGCCGACGAAAGTGAAAGTGAGGGACATGATGCGACTGGTCGTGGGTTGAAGACTCTCGCACATGTACTTTTAGGATTTAGAGGGCTAGAGGCTGTTAATGAGTGCGCTCCCGTGACACCACAAGGCGCCAATGCGAGTATGGAAGGCATGCTCCAAATGGAGCATAATAATACTCAGAGAGACACCACAGTCAAATGCCATGACAAGAGCGCCGAGACAATGAAAATCGTCGAAGGTGAAGCACCCACAGCAACAGGAAAGCTCATGTAGGGTATAAAATGCCAAAGCAATTGCGGAGCGGCAGAGAAGCACTGTCAAGCGCGCCACAGAAATATTAACGCTCATTCGCCAGTAGTAGAAGACAATGTTGTTCCCTCTACGGTCGCAGTGTTTGCAAAAGTGAGAGGTTTTCCTAGGATCGCAGGTGTTTCCATGCTTCCAAGTAGCGAGAAAAACTGACATCTCACTCGGAAGCAGGGGAGACTGCATACAACGACGATTTTTTTTATGGTGTTTATGATGTTTGAGAGCGAGGTTGAGATATTTAACTCCCGCAGCCTGAGAGCGTACGTGGTTCAATAGAGTATTTATGGCAGTAGTGGTGTAGAAAATTGTAGATGTCTGTTGACAGACCGCTGTATCTTATGAACAGACTTTCTGTTGTGATAATTAATATGTAGTTTCTGTGCTTAGGTAGCCATTTTTGAGTGTATCTGGACTGTGAGCCACTTGGTGTGAATATGGAGTGATGGTATAACAACTGGATGTGTCTGTGCCTGGGTTCCGTGTGCCGTCGCGACGCGCATCTCAAGGCTGAGAGGAGCAGCTCGCATTTGTCGGAACGTCATTCCGCATAGCGCGGGATTATCATGCAGCTCAAGCAAGCGCATTGTCATTTCTATGTCATTCAATTTTTGTTTGTTTATTTGACGTTTATATTTAATTGTAATACAGTGCGATGGATTCATGTTTTATTGTATTACAATGCGAGATGTTGAGTGTAATGACTCTAGCGTGAAAGGTGAAAACATGACACGCACTAACATTTGATGTGATTTCTCTTGCAGCATACAGAGGATACCAAAGGTATGAAGAAGATATTTTACCTTTGCGAAATAGTGCATGAAACGTTGAAGCACGTTAGGATTATTTTGCATGTTAGAATTTAAGGGTTGGGTAAAATATCGCGAGTGAACAAAGTAACGTACGCAAAAGATGTGTTTTTAGGTTATTGACATTCTAGGCGTCGACACGGCTTCCACTGCTGACACTATTGAATTTAGTTAAAAAAATTGCTTGCTTGAGTTAAGGGAATACAAAGTTAAGTACAGGAACAATTTTATATTCTGACATTTGACTCCGTCTATTCAGCACGCACAACTGACACTATGCATTCTAGTAAATCAGAAGGCCTCCCAAAGATCAGCGCTGAGTACTTTATACATATTGATTGTGGGTCCTGTGGAAGAAGAAAAGGTATGTTTGAAATGGCTCTGAGCCCTATGGGACGTAACACCTGAGGTCATCAGTCCCCAAGAACTTAGAACTACTTAAACCTAACTAACCTAAAGACACCACACACATCCATGCCCGAGGTAGGATTCGATCTTGCGACCGTAGCGGTCGTGCGGTTCCTGACCGAAATGCCTAGAACCGCTCGGCCACACCGGAAGGCCGAGAAAAGGTATAAATCTTATTTTTGTGCATCTTATACGGTAACAAAACTCGTGCACGGCTGACGAAAACGTGCAGGTGCTACCCGTCCCATACTATCTATCGTATCCTTATCAGTACAACAAAGTGCGTCATTGGAAAATTTATTGTTTTGTGTCACCAGATGTTTGAACTGACATCTATACTGTATCGATGTTATAGAGCCCTTCGATGAACAATGCAACTTGAGGTCAACTCTTATGTCACTTGCCTTAATTCTGCCTTATGTATTTTCCATGTTGGCATTTCTAACAAATAATCCTTTAATAAACGTTATTGCTGTGTATAGTGCATTTTTGTTCCACATGTCTTAACTATATGTGTCGTATAGATGTATAGTGTTCCCATCTGCGTTGTAATTGAACACTATAATTGTGAGCGGTTTATTTTGATTTACAGTCGTCTTGAATACGTTTATTTTGCATACATGTTGCCTACGTCTGTGACGTTATCATCACATTCATTGTGTTAAATGTTACTTGTGTTACTCATGTACTGTTTACTCATTTTGATCTTCATATATTTGTGCATGTCTTGTCTAATGTACATACGTGACATTATCATAATGTTCATTGGATTCAATGTTACTTGTGTTTCTCATGTAATGGTTACTTGTGTTGATCTTCATTCAGTTGTGCATGTCTTGTCTTGTGTACATATAGGACGTTATCGTCAAGTTCCATGTAACGGCGTTCTTCATGAACAGTTTATTTGTAAGGAAATTTATTTATTTGTACATGTCTTGTACCTCTTTACTAAAGGCAACCAATTATGTAAATGGTCGACTGGGTTTCACATGCTAGGGCTCGACTGAAAACGTAATATCCCTACAGTATCCCACATCAGTGAATGAAGTGTTAGTGTAACTGTTAGGGAGTGAAGATTTTTGTTTTGTTTTGAAGCGCCAAGAGAATATACGTAGATGGGCTACTTTGATATGACTTTCAACCTTATGTATCAGAAACTTAATTGTCACGACAAGGAACTGTGTGATACCGCAGCTACTTTCGCAAAGTCACCGCGAGTGGCCGTGGAGGAGGAAGGCGCCGGACTCCCTGGGGCGAGCCCCCGGGTGCAGTCATTCTGCAAGCACACAGCGTGAAGCCGGGCCGACGTCCTCGCCTCGCTCAAGAAGTGACACGATGGAAAGGGCCCATCTGACGACGAGAAGTGTGCTGTGTGCTGAGAGCTGATGGACACCTGCAGGCATTAGGACGGAACGCAAGCATCTGAGTTCTTCTGGCCTGGCGGCAGTCCTTCTACTTGCCTTAGAACGCAGGGATGTGCCGACAATTGCAGCACCCCACGGGCACAGAGAGGGGCGTGCAAAAGCGCGGGGAATAGGCTTAGGGAGGCGTGTGAAAGAAGCGAGCATTCTTAAGGAGATGTTTTCCTCGACAGTGAGGACATTCCTTGTAAATGACGGACGCCGGCAGATTTTGAGACGTAGCCCAAACATGAGTCTGTCCGCGGCTCACGCAGAGAGAGCGGTTATAAAGAAGTGTTGTGTAACTGACCTCCCAACAGTATCGGAATGCAAGAAAACATCTTAAGAACGTGACATCGTGAGAAAGATGCCAATTCACGAGGCACACGCCAGTCCACGCCAGATAAAAAATTTCCACCCTGCACGAAGAGGCGTGCCAATGAAACGGCGATCAGTCATTGAGCTACATTGAAAATTTCGTCCGGCAATGACAACGCCGGAAGAAAGAATATTTCGATGAGGGGTTGAGCTGGGAGATGGATGAGAAGAGAGAGGAGGAAGTCGTGGAGACGCAGCGGAAGCGAGAGGAGGTGGGTCTCTTCCACCCATAGCCAACAGCCGCCTTCCGATGCCGTGATAGCACAGCTTCGGCCACTCAACCGACGACGGGCAGACAACGCGGAGATGGTACCTGGGACCCGCCGCAAAGCCGCGATTGCTGATGAGGGCAGCCAACCCGTGCAACACAGCTCTGAGGCGACGTGCCGCACCGTCGCAGAGGCCACGGCCGCCAGCAGTATGCGACGAACGATAACAAGAATGGTGAGACGATTCGTTCCCTCCTCTTTCCCCTTAGTAACTGAGTCGTGTCCACGCCCGGTCAAATCGGCCCTGAGGTTTATAGTTTTGTTTTGTGCAAACAGCACGAAAATATATACATTGTTTCATGTTCTTTTATATTCGTACATGAACCTCTCAATTTTGTACCCTTTGTGTTTGATTTCATTTAATTTCTCGAATTCACTACAGTTCTGGCGCCCAACATGTGGCGACCTGGACTCGCATTCGGGAGGACGACGGTTTAATCCCGCGTCCGCCCATCCTGATTTAGGTTTTCCGTGATTTCCCTAAACCGCTCCAGGCAAATGCCGGGATGGTTCCTTTGAAAGGGCACGGCCGACTTCCTTCCTCATCCTTCCCTAATCCGATGAGACCGATGACGTCACTGTCTGGTCTCCTTCCCCAAACAGCCCAACCCAACCCAACCAACCAACCAACCAACCATGGGGCGACCGCTATCTGATGTAACAAAATAATTTCACGAGTTCACTACAGTAGAGATAAAAGCGATAGGATAGGTTTAAAATGGTCACGGTATGTAATTTACCAGTAGAGTAAAATAAAATGTAATAAATGGTTACTCCTGCAGCTATGTAATACGTTACATAACAACCATAGTAATAATAATAATAATAACAATACTCTGCACAACTCTTCTCTTCCTCGATGTCTATATGGGCTGTCTATTATCATCACATTATCTTGTTATCCTATTCACCTACTACGGGACAATAGGATGATATGATAACAGGATGATAGGGCGACCGTATAGACTACAAGGAAGAGAAGAATTGTACAGAGATCATGAATGGCTGATGAGGCAATAAGGAAACGACGACTGAAGTTCTACTGACACCTATTCAGGGCGCACGCAACCCGACTAACAACGCAGCTTTCTTACATATTGTATAACGGACCCAATGTCTCTGATAAATGGTTGACGTACATAAGGAAGAACATGAAAAAAAAACTGAAGGGAATCAGGAGGCCATCTTCAACTAAACAAAATATATACCGCTGGTCAGCAACTTTATGGGTTTCCACGATGAGCAAAAGTGGAACAGCGGCTATGCAGAAAAAGGCGGCCAAAGAAAAAGTGCCACGCTTTTGGGCTACAAAAAAGAATTCTAGAAATGTTAGATAGCTCTCATTTATTGTTCCGTCTCAACTGCACATTTTTTATTAGATTACATGTTTCGAACATTCTGAATCATCATCAGATCTAATGCAAAGTAAAATTAAATGTGTACCATCTAATATTTTACAATAAGTAGAAAAAGAAAAGAATTGTACGTAGATGCATAATTTACGTTAGCAGTTGCGTCAGCAACCCGTCTTGTCTATTCACAACCACAGTTGCCAAGCACAGTACTCGGATATGTTTCTGAGTAGAAAAGGCGGATTGCTGACGCAACTAATTAGGTAAATTCTACATTTACGTACAATTATTTTCTAGTCTATTTATTGTAAATTATTAACTCGTACCTATTGAGTTTTACTTTCTTTTAGATCTGAAGAGGATCCTGAATGATCGAAACATGTAATCTAATTAAAAATGTGGAGCTGAGACGAAACATTAAATCAGAATCATCTTAAATATCAATACAGTTTCTGAATCTATCAAGCCAATTATGTAGCCCATAGTCGTTCTAGAAATGCCCTATAGTAACCTTACGTGGTGTGCAGTGGCCCTAAACAATACGAGAGAAAGAAACCATCACAATTTACGATTCCCCCGTGTTGTCTGTTTATCACCATAACGACGACTATTCCTCCTGCGGTGTTGCAACGCCTCGACGTAGAAAAGGTGCAAAATTGTCCAGATATCCTGCATGTAGCAAGTCTTTTTGTTCATTCAGAGTTATATCAGATGGGTCCGTCGGATTGGCGTAGAGAGTGATTTTGCTAAATGGGGACGAACTACTGGAAATCATTCCTGACGGAGCAAAGAAGGGCATATGGGCATATGACCGGAAATGCGTTCCATGGGAGGTAAACCTACTTGAATGTGGAGATAAAAGATCTTCGACAGTCACCTATGTATCAGTACCACGCAGGTGGCATGCCGGCTTGGCGGAAGGCGGACGACCGCGTGGAAAATTCTCCACGATAGCTGCCACTATCTGTATCTCTTGCAGCCCTCATTACCTACGGACTCGCCAACAGTGTGACAATTTGGTCGCTCGTTCATCGCACAGGCCACCATGGTGATGAGATTTTTGTCATTCAGCCTATTCACAGACGAGACTGCCTTTAAAAGGAGTGGTATCATCAACCTCGACAACACCCACCTGTGAGCTGCGGAGAATCCGCTTTGTATGGTGGCAGCAAACCATCAGTATCGGTTCAGCCTCAGTGTGTGCGGGGGGATTATTGGACACCGGCTCGTGAGATGTCATCGTTGCACAGCGCCTCACAGGCGAGCAATGTCTGCACTTTTCGCGGCTGTCCCTGCCTCCTCTTTGGCGGTACGAAAGGTAATGTGGCTACTGTACGATGGTGCTCCCACTCACCACCAAGACGGAACATTCCTACTTGCCTTGTGTGTTTTCACTTGTGCTATAAATAACTGAAACGGACACTGTGAGAGACCTTTCGCCTCCACCTTCAACTGGGTGTAGCTCGCTTGGAACGCATTTACAGCCATATGTCCATTTGACCTCTTTTGCTTCTTATTATCTCAGAGATCGAGTTCAACAGTTTGCTCCTTTTAGGAAAAACGTCCTCTATCTTTCTATCCCCTTCATCACACCCATTATTATATTATTATTATTTTGAGTCATCGATCTTCTCAGTGCGGCTCACCACGAAATTCTCTCCTGTGCCAACCTCTACATTTCAAAGTACCACTTATACCCTAGATCCTCGACTATTTCCTGCATCTGTTCCAATCTCTGTCCTCCCTAGAGTTCCTTCTAATACCATAGAGATTCCCTGATGCCTTATCAGTGTTTTTGATGTGTTGTTTTCTAGGCCGATTTTGCAAAGAACATCATTCGTTATAAGTGCGCCTGATATTAAAAATTCTTCTGTAGCACCACATCTCACACGCTGCGATTGTCTTCTATTCCGGTTTTGCCACTGTCGTTGTGGCCGAGCGGTTCTAGGCGCTTCAGTCTGGAACCGCGCGACCGCTACGGTAGCAGGTTCGAATCCTGCCTCGGGCATGGATGTGTGTGATGTCCTTAGGTTAGTTAGGTTTAAGTAGTTCTAAATTCTAGGTGACTGGTGACCTCAGAAGTTAAGTCCCATAGTGCTCAGAGCCATTTGATTTTTTTGCCACTGTCCATGATTCAGTGCCATACAGTGCTGTGTCCCAAACGTACATTCATAGAAATTTCTTCCTCAGGGTATCTTGATTTTTCTTCAGTCTTGCTACCATTGTCATGTGGAAAGTCAGAACTGCGTCTCTGGTGCCTTACGTTTCCTAGAGCCAAACTGATCGTCATCTAAAAGATACTCAATTTTGTTTTCCATTATTATGGATATTAATCTTGTCAGCACCTTGGATTTATGACATGTTAGACTGACAGTGTTAAATCCAGTCAAGTCGTCCAATAATCTTTCTCGGGTCGCTAGCCAACATTCAGACAAATTGTATTAATGAATTTTATTACAAAATGAAAAAAATACAGTACTTAACTTACAGAGATGTGTCGCAAGCAAAGGGCGACATACAAAACAAGAATCTCTTCAGTGCAGCAATTCCCAAGTTCGTCCGCAGCTCGTGGTCGTGCGGTAGCGTTCTCGCTTCCCGCGTCCGGGTTCCCGGGTTCGATTCCCGGCGGGGTCAGGACTTTTCTCTACCTCGTGATGACTGGGTGTTGTGTGATGTCCTTAGGTTAGTTAGGTTTAAGTAGTTCTAAGTTCTAGGGGACTGATGACCATAGATGTTAAGTCCCATAGAGCTCAGAGCCATTTGAACCATTTCCCAAGTTCGTGTTACATAGATTGTACAAACAAAGTAACCAGTGTCGATGCTGCTATAGAACTTGCTAATCTTGAAGCTACTCTTCAACTGGGCCGCGACCAGTCGGGCGCGGCGCTTGTCTCCTCTTCGCATAGGAGCCGCTGCTGTCGCGTTGTCGTCCTGGAGGGAGGTCCCATTGGCTGACTTCTTCTCACAGCCTTCTCTGCCATGTGTTTCCCAAGTGGCGCGCCGGCGCTTGATTTTGGGCCATAACAGAAGGTGCGGTACTTTTCGCACCTATCTGCTCTGTGCTATCTGGTTCCATTACTTTTTAATGGAAATCTTTCATTAAGACAACGTACCTACCGATAAAGGCTTTGGCGCTGGAAATGCTGGTGGATGTGAAGTACACATTGCTGGAACATTCGTCGTTTTTCAAAGATTTCGCTCCCGCAGACGTCGAGCTGTTTCCACTTGTAAATAAGTTTTTGTTTGGAAAACATTTACAGCTGTGGTAACCCTCTAGAAACGTAGTTCAGGGTTGCAATCTGCTCACTGGAAAAAGTCTAACAAAAGGACATCGACCTGAATGTGGTCTACGCCAGAAAATAAGCTCAATTTTTACTTGACAAAACAGATTGTCACATCCGGGCTGAGAAATGCTTTGCTTGCCCTCGCGAACCGGCTCCGGCCGGAAAGTGGTCCACTGTCGCAGCGTTGCGGATGGGGAGGCGCGCCAGTACACACCACAACCTGTTCCTTCCTTCAGCGCTCCTGCGGTAATGGATCGCGAAACATATCGAGCACAGCTCGGCTGCGACAAACAGCTGGCTAATAATTACGCTTTAATGGCGACTGGGCCATTAGGTTTTACAGCGACGGCGGTCGCACGTCCTCAGTCGCTAAAAGCGGGCCCACATTAACGCCGCGCGCCGCACCGTGCTCCATGATCGATCGGTCAGAAGACCGCAGGCTGCATACGGGAGTAAGAGGGACGCGGCTTCGAGCACCGCTCGCACGCCCTGCCCTGTCGCAGCAGGTTCACACCTTCTGCCTCTCTTCCATTTAAGGGGATCGTATTGAATGATGGAACTTGTAGCGTGTCCATTGTAACGCGGTCGACGGGTTTTTCTACGTAAACATCTTTCCTGTTTAGGAATCCTGACCATAGGCTAATCAGACACATGACGTCGTGTACAGGAAAAAATTTCAAGCACATGACTGCACCTTCATGTGTGCATTTTTTAACTGAAATAATTCGAAATGATATATTACTGGATGGTCGGCCGCTGTGGACGAGCGGTTCTAGGCGCTTCAGTCCGGAACCGCGATGCTGCTCCGGTCGCAGGTTCGAATCCTGCCTCGGGCATGGATGTGTGTGATGTCCTTAGGTTATTTAGGTCTAAGTAGTTCTAAGTCTAGGGGACTGTTGACCTCAGAGGTTAAGTCCCATAGTGCTTAGAGCCAATACTGGGTGACTGAAAAAGAAAGAACAGCTTCCAGTTGCTTATTACAGGCAAAGTATAAGAGAAACACAATGCATGTGGATAGAGCAGGAGTGGACGAAAATTCGGTTCGCGAGTCGTGCCTTGGCTCACGTGCCACAATGATCAGTGAGACTGAGCATTTCCCCCACCCCCGCCACGCTACCTGGTTGGTAAGAGGGGTAAACGCCGAACGCGCCACATTTAAATGGCAATGCAGTTGTACTGCATACGGCTTGGTTTCGCATTTATCAGTAACGCAGATCACAAACGAAACAAACTTTCACTATTGTTAAAGTATTTTTGGCATACTGATGTCGTAATACAATTTTCATCTTATCCAGACTGTCAACATATACACAGACGGAGACAAATTCTCGGATTTTCGCAGTCAGGTTCCCAAATAATCGTGACTTATTTAGCCTTGCAATCGAAAGAAAGCCTTTCACGCCGGCCGGCAGAAGCTTCAGTCGGGAACCACGCTGCTGCTACGGTCGCAGGTCCGAATCCTGTCTCGGGCATGGATGTGTGTGATGTCCTTAGGTTAGTTAGGTTTAAGTAGTTCTATGTTCTAGGGTACTGATGACCTAAGATGTTAAGTCCCATAGTGCTCAGAGCCATTTGAACCAGAGCATTTCACACACACATTGCGGCCGAAATATTTTATCACCTTTGCAAACTCACTATGGATATGTGGAATCTCTCACTGTGGAAAAGAATGTAAACGTCTTGGACAGTTTTATTGTTAAAAGATTTGGCTTTGAAACGGGAAGTACATTCAATCAGTTACATCTGCACATGCACAGGGTTGCGCTCGACTGAAACGCCAAACGATCTCGAAAACAGTTCGAAAACAGATGTAAGAGCGGCAGCGTCCTCAACAAGTTTAGAAAACTATCCTTACAATTGTTTCAAGGACGTAACGAATTCTTCAAGCCTCGCATTTTCCTTAACGCCTGTGAGCACCGGGAAGCGGACTGCGTTTTTTTTTTCTTCAGAAATTGCGCCTTGCAACGCGATTTTCTTTTAAACGCATCAACATCAAACCAGAAATAAGTTGTTTCTCACCTTGCAGTGTATTATTATGAGCGGTGTGCAGCCAAGTTCGGTTAAAATGCGAGGTCTGCAGTCTATTCCGGATGTTCTAATTTTCGTTTCTGCACTCTTTTTCCTTCATAAATTCAACCATAGGGGGTTTTAAACCTTAGAATCGTCTGAGGCATGCCCCATGACTTAGCAACCTACTTCGCAGTAATCAGTAAAGTCTCCAAACTCTTCGTTCAGTTTCATCGAAAATTGTTACAAAGATAGTGGAACAATGCGTGCGAATTCAGAAATTCAATTTCTTCACGTGCTCCATAGCTGCAAATTTAGCAGAAAGTGCTTCTTGAAGTCAGAACAATGATCGCTACCTGTTGAGCGTTCTAATTTTTCGCTGTTTCGTTGTCAAATAGTCTTTAATTCTTTCCGCATGGTGCTGTAATACTGTTTCATAGCAGATGTTCAGTATGCGTAGATTATCCAAATGCATAGCACATATTGAGAATTTCCCTCTTTTCTGTCATTCACATTCATTTTTAAAGGTTTACGACCATAGATTGCTAGACTGCCTTTCTTTGTGGAACCAGCCGCTGGACTCGTGAACGTCCGTGATACCACGAACGAACAGCGGACGGTAAACAGCGCGTTTGGCACGCCGTGGCCGGCCCTAGGATAGGGGAAGGTTCGAAGTTTTGACACAGCTGCACTTTTGTTTGTTAGTGGCGACATGGCGACTACGCCTCAAGAGAAATCATTTTGTGTGCTGGAATTTGCGCGAAGTCAATCCATTGTCCAAGTGCAGCGTGAATTGAGCCGTCGATTCAGCAACAAGCAGCCTCTGCACAAGCGGATTTCTGACTGGCATTCAAAATTCTTGGAATCTAGTTGCATATCCAAAGGGAAAAGCACTGGTCGGCCACGCACTTCTGATGAAAATGTCGAGCGTATCCGAGATTCGTTCACACGGAGCCCTCGGAAGTCCGTCCATACCATGGACAAGCCAGGAAAATTAACTGTCTCAGACAACGTTGTGGCGTCTTCTGAAAGGATGCCTGTATATGAAGCCTTACAATTTGCAGTTACTGTAGCAATTGCTTCCCGGTAGGAAGCATTTAAGTTCTCCAGCATATGACAGAGGACGCTTTTTCCAACGACTCATCTTTTCGGAGGAATCGATGTTTCATCTGTCGGGTAAAGTAAACTACTGTAATGTAACAGTTTCGGGGTAACAAAATCCTGGCGTCGTCGTAAAACATGAAAGAGATTCACCCAATCTGAATGTGATTTTTGTGCTGTTTCAGTTCACAAAGTTTATGGACCTTCCTTTTTTCGGAGGAAACTGTGACAGGTATGAGGAATGTCATACCTGAAGATGCTGCAAAATTGTTGTTTACTCGATTTCACGAAGATTCCACTGATTTCAGTTGTATACATGACGACGCCCTGCCTCACTTTCACCTTAAGGTGCAGCATTGTCTTAACAACACCATCCCATAACGCTGGATTTGTAGAGGTGGACAACAAGATCTTGTTCATTGCTTTTTGTTCGCATGTTACCAGACCTTACAAACTGACGTTTTTTCTGTGGGGATACTTAAAAGATAGCGTCTTTTTGCCCATCTGCGGCAGCTAACCTTCAAATAGAATTACTGAAGCTGTCGAATCAATAAACAGGGACTTGTTGATTCGTGTGTGGAATGAAGCAGACTACCATTCTGATTTTACTCGAGGAAAGCATGGTGCTCATGATGAGCATACAGTATAGTATCTCTGTGAAGATAAGACTTTGAGCCTTACTCTATCCAGTGACATGCGTATTGTGTTTCTATCTTCCATAGTTTGTCTGTAATAAATAACTGAAATCTGTTTGTTGTTTTTGGATAACCCCGTATAATCAAGATTGATGAAGGCACTGCGTTTTCGTAACAAATAATTTGGCATACCCACAGAAAAGCACCCACACTCACACTCATGCACGCTACATTATTATTAAAGTGCACAAAAAGAACATTGCAAATGCTGAAACTATATAACTGTAGAAATTACTGAGTAACTAGTACAATACAGTGAAACAATTGTGATTATTTTTCAATATGTAATGCTATTCATGAATACTATTTCATGAAGCGAAATTATGGCACTTTCAAAAGAATTTTACTCCCATGTAGCATTAATGAACTACAGTGAAGTTAATTGTAATTATCATTTTCTATTAATGGAACAGCTAACTATTTGTAAGTTTTCATACATCATCGCGGATATAATTTTATCATGATCAGTAAAATAGTCATTAAAAACAGGAATAACTCAAACGGTTTGTTTTAAAAATTCAGGAAATGTCGAGAGTTGCACTTTGCAAATTTTATATGACTAGCCTTTGTTGCTGGACGTACACATTATCGAAATAATATCTTAATTTTCCTCCCCCTATGAACCATGGACCTTGCCGTTGGTGTGGAGGCTTGCTTGCCTCAGCGATACAGATGACCGTACCGTAGGTGCAACCTCAACGGAGGGGTATCTTTTGAGAGGCCAGGCAAACGTGTGGTTCCTGAAGAGGGGCAGCAGCCTTTTCAGTAGTTGCAGGGGCAACAGTCTGGATGATTGACTGTTCCGGCCTTGTAACACAAACCAAAACGGCCTTGCTGTGCTGGTACTGCGAACGACTGAAAGCAAGGGGAAACTACAGCTGTAATTTTTCCCGAGGGCATGCAGCTTTACTGTATGATTAAATGATGATGGCGTCCTCTTGGGTAAAATATTCCGGAGGTAAAATAGTCCCCCATTCGGATCTCCTGGCGGGGACTACTCAGGAGGACGTCGTTACCAGGAGAAAGAAAACGCGTTCTACGGATCGGAGCGTGGAATGTCAGATCCCTTAATCGCGCAGGTAGGTTAGAAAATTTAAAAAGGGAAATGCATAGGTTGAAGTTAGATATTGTGGGAATTAGTGAAGTTCGGTGGCAGGAGGAACAAGACTTTTGGTCAGGTGAATACAGGGTTATAAATACAAAATCAAATAGGGGTAATTCAGGAGTAGGTTTAATAATGAATAAAAAATAGGAGTGCGGGTAAGCTACTCAAAACAGCACAGAGAACGCATTATTGAGGCCAAGATAGACACGAAGCCCACGCCTACTACGGTAGTACAAGTTTACATGCCACTAGCTCTGCAGATGACGAAGAGATTGAACAAATGTATGATGAGATAAAAGAAACTATTCAGATAGTGACGGGAGACGAAAATTTAATAGTCATGGGTGACTGGAATTCGATAGTAGGAAAAGGAAGAGAAGGAAACGTAGTAGGTGAATATGGATTGGGGCTAAGAAATGAAAGAGGAAGCCGCCTGGTAGAATTTTGCACAGAGCATAGCTTAATCGTAGCTAACACTTGGTTCAAGAATCATAAAAGAAGGTTTTATACATGGAAGAAGCCTGGAGATACTGACAGGTTTCAGATAGATTAAATAACGGTAAGACAGAGATTTAGGAACCAGGTTTTAAATTGTAAGACATTTCCAGGGGCAGAAGTGGACTCTGACCACAATCTATTGGTTATGAAATGTAGATTAAAACTGAAGAAACTGGAAAAAGGTGGGAATTTAAGGAGATGGGACCTGGATAAACTGAAAGAACCAGAGGTTGTAGAGAGTTTCAGGGAGAGCATAAGGGAACAATTGACACGAATGGGGGAAAGAAATACAGTAGAAGAAGAATGGGTAGCTTTGAGGGATGAAGTAGTGAAGGCAACAGAGGATCAAGTAGGTAAAAAGACAAGGGCTAGCAGAAATCCTTGGGTAACAGAGGAAATATTGAATTTAATTGATGAAAGGAGAAAATATAAAAATGCAGTAAATGAAGCAGGCAAAAAGGAATACAAACGTCTCAAAAATGAGAGCGACAGGAAGTGCAAAATGGCTAAGCAGGGATGACTAGAGGACAAATGTAAGGATGTAGAGGCTTATCTCACTAGGGGTAAGATAGATACTGCCTACAGGAAAATTACTTTGGAGAAAAGAGTACCACTTGTATGAATATCAAGAGCTCAGATGGAAACCGAGTTCCAAGCAAAGAAAGGAAAGCAGAAAGGTGGAAGGAGTATATAGAGGGTCTATACAAGGGCGATGTACTGGAGGACAATATTATGGAAATGGAAGAGGATGTAGCTGAAGATGAAATGGGAGATACGATACTGCGTGAAGAGTATGACAGAGCACTCAAAGACCTGAGCCAAAACGAGGCCCCGGGATTAAACATCATTCTATTAGAACTACTGACAGCCTTGGGAGAGCGATTCCTGACGAAACTCTACCATCTGGTGAGCATGATGTATGAGACCGGCGAAGTACCGTCAGACTTCAACAAGAATATAATAATTCCAATCCCAAAAAAATGGCTCTGAGCACTATGCGACTTAAATTCTGAGGTCATCAGTCGCCTAGAACTTAGAACTAATTAAACCTAACTAACCTAAGGACATCACACGTCCATGCCCGAGGCAGGATTCGAACCTGCGACCGTAGCGGTCGCTCGGTTCCAGACTGCAGCGCCAGAACCGCACGGCCACTCCGGCCGGCTCCAATCCCAAAGAAAGCAGGTGTTGACAGATCCGAAAATTACCGAACTATCAGTAGAAATGTTGGAACACGTGAGGCAATACTGACCCTACGACTTCTTAGAAAATAGATTAAGGAAAGGCAAACCTACGTTCCTAGCGTTTGTAGACTTAGAGAATGCTTTTGACAATATTGAGTAGAATACTCACTTTCAAATTCTAAGGGTGGCAGGGGTAAAATACAGAGAGCGAAAGGCTATTTACAATTTGTACAGAAACCAGATGGCAGTTAGAAGAGTCGAGGGGCATGAAAGGGAAGCAGCGGTTGGGAAGGGTAGTGAGACAAGGTTGTAGCCTCTCCCCGATGTTATTCAATCTGTATACTGAGCAAGCAGTAAAGGAAACAAAAGAAAAATTCTGAGTAGGTATTAAAATCCGTGGAGAAGAAATCGGGTGATGCTGAGGGAATTAGATTAGGAAATGAGACACTTAAAGTAGTGAAGGAGTTTTGCTATTTGGGGAGCAAAATAACTGACGATGGTCGAAATAGAGAGGATATAAAATGTAGACTGGCAATGGCAAGGAAAGTATTTTTGAAGAAGAGGAATTTGTTAACATCGAGTATAGATTTAAGTGTCAGGAAGTCATTTCTGAAAGTATTTGTATGGAGTGTAGTCATGTATGGAACTTAAACGTGGGCGATAAATAGTTTAGACTAGAAGAGAATAGAAGCTTTCGAAATGTGGTGCTACCGAAGAATGCTGAAGATTAGATGGGTAAATCACATAGCTAATGAGGAGGTATTGAATAGGATTGGGGAGAAGAGGAGTTTGTGGCACAACTTGACTAGAAGAAGGGATCGGTTGGTAGGACATGTTCTGAGGCATCAAAGGATCACCAACTTAGTATTGGAGGGCAGGGTGGAGGGTAAAAATCGTAGAGGGAGACCAAGAGATGAATACACTAAACAGATTCAGAAGGATGTAGGTTGCAGTAGGTACTGGGAGATGAAGAAGCTTGCACAGGATAGAGTAGCATGGAGAGCTGCATCAAACCAGTCTCTGGACTGAAGACCACAACAACAACAACATCTTAATTTCGGTGGCGGACTATCATTTTGCTCACTCTAGAAGTAATTTTGTTTTCTATAGCATTAAACGGCTTCCTCCAGCTCTTCAGGCTATTGCCACTCGACTTCCATAGATCCACACTTGCTTAGCGCAGGCTACGATCACTACGCAGCACAGCTAATCGCCCACACAACCGGCCGCTGACTAGCTGACTACTCGTCTCTTCGTTCAACAAGTGATGGCCAGCAAATAACGTGCACTTTTCTCAAATATTAACCAAATGTTGGCAAATAAGTGATGTCTCATGCTATACACTCTACTATTTTCGTATCATTTAAAGCTTTAGCAAAACAATCGGAAAAGTATCAAATAAAAATTAAAATGAAATAAAGTCACGATTTTGCACAGACAGTACAAACACCTAAATATTTCACACGCCACTAACCATTGGCACTGGCTGTTATTTCATAACTCATCGACGCATATACCGAATTTGAGAAAGAAGAGAAAGAAAAAAGTACCTGCGTGTCAGTGCCTCGGATTTACTCTATCATTATACACTGCGTTGGAGTGCTTGCTTCATTCCGTCTCATTCCTCCTTTATGCTATTCGCAGCGCAATAGTGTGATTACGGGCACAAATCAGGGAAATGTAGGGTGATGTCCAGGGCAGGAAAAATAACACTGTCCCAGAAAAAATCTGCATGAAGACTGACGCGCGGCTGACCTTCGTTAAAGAACATACAGAGGAGTATTCGCTACAGAGCCTGTTTGGCGTCATTTTGAATTTTCGCATTGTCGACTTCGCTAGAGGTTTTGCCCATTAACGAGTCTTATGAATATTTTCTGGGCCATTCTTATTTTGCCCAACATTTAGTAGTACATTTTTATTGCATAATTCAGTGTCATGTAGCGCTTGTAGCAGCTGCTATGAGGTGAGATCTATGTATGCTGAAAAATATGCATAGGAACTGTAGGGGAAACAAAGGATGGAATACAACTAGCAAACCAATTGATGTTGAAGATGGCTGCACAGTATAGCAACCTGCAACCTCCTCAAGTAAATCTCCAATGCGCTAGCGCTTCGTGTCTTTGTTGTCTTGACGATAATCCGTAAATCAACGATGGCCACACGATCGCGATAAGTATCGTACCCCTGTAAGTGTTAAGATTTTTAACGACATTTTGTTAGTCTGAATTACAACAGGATGGAGATGATGTTTGTTAACATGTAAGACACGCATGGTCGAGCACTGGTAGAAAATCCTACTCTGCCGTAATAGTGATGGGAGAAGGGTGTCTGGGAAGCTACATGCTCGGCATTATTTAGGCCGGCTTAGCTCTCTTTGCTTTGGTGCTAGGCAAAGGTGTATTTGTAAAACCACTTTTTCTGTTATTCTAATTTTAGGAAGCAAATGTAATTTTTTTTGAAATATTAGAAATGTTCTAACATCCTTTCCTTTTATGTACTCGACGCCCCCTTGTGTCATGGAGACAGTGCTATGCGAGCGCATTTTGCAAGAGGGTAGACGCTCCAGCCCTCTCGTCTGGGGGGCGATACGATGTACTAAGCTAGGTGCGTTTAGGAGGTACTTTTATTGCACTAGCTAGCAATTAAAAGCCATAGCGAATGCTAATCAACCGTGGCTGTTTAAAAAAAAAATATGAAGAGGGTTCTGAGAGAGCGCTACCAGTCGCAAAATTTGTTGACTTACTTAAATTATTTAATGAAGCAACATGTTTCGAGGTATAAACATCACCTTCAGACTACAGTGGCAATACAGAAACATGTAACGAAAGTACACATAGATATTAAAATTTTTCTGTACACTCTTGGCATGTGCTGTGGTCATCTTGTCATCTTTATTCATATGAAATGGCTGTCTCCTTGTGGTGTGTTCAGCCATTTCATATGAACAAAGATGATCACAGCGCAAGCCAAGACTGTACAGAACAACATTGATATCTAGGTGTACTTTTGTTCTTGGCATCGGGACTTAATGTAGCTTGTAGAAACAGAAGTACACACTTTTTCAATTACATATTTACTGTCCACCAAACACTAATACAAATAAAATTGCTGGATTCTTGTATGCAGGAAAAATTAAAGTGTATAAGAAAATGAATTCGGCAGACGATGTAGTTGCCGCTGCTTAAGGAAGAAATGTTAAACCTGCGACGTCCAAGGGCTCCGCCGTCGATACATCTTCGTCTGTAGACGACATACATATAACGTAAACAAACAGAATAGATCCCTTTCTGAATAGATACAGCAATACAGGCACTGCATGTATATATTCTAATTTCCCTACCGTAGAATTTCTCTCAGTCGCAATTCGCTCTTTTCCAGGACCCTATGCGTTGCTGATCAGCGTTCATATATCATAAGAAGGTATGTAGTGGGCACTCTGGATCATTCCTCAGACTATGTCAGATGGAGTCTCATACTGTGCCAGGTGGAGCCCACACACCTCTGGAATCAGAGTCCAAGATGATGGCATGTTCCAGTGATGGCAGTGATGTCCCAATATTCTCCTCCTCCTCTCTCCAGCCAATCAAAATCCAAGATTGTAGAAATAGCCCAGCTGTGCTAGTGGGAAAATTGTAAAAACTCAATATGGCGGGTATAGCCCAATTGTGGTTTGTAACATTTCCTCTAATAAAATTTAATGACCATGTTGGGCTGCTAATGGAAGTGCACCCGGTCGAGAAATTTGAATCAGTAGGCAGCACCATCACAGGATGTGGTATGGCTCAACAGTTTCAGTGTTTTTCTGTCATAGAGAATAACAAAAGATGAATAAATTGTCGTCTTGCCCTACTGTACCAATACAGGATTTTGACTCTTTGTCAGCAGTGCTTGAATAAAGATGATAGAAACATTTCCTTTGGATGTAGGTGCTACCACAGCCTAGATCGTGCTCACCTTGTTATCGAGTATCACTGTTGCATCCTGTGACAGTGAACATCAGAATTTCAAGTGCTATTTCCTTGTACTTTGTGTAAGTAAATTCCTTTACAGACATTGAGGATTTGTAGTGGAGACTAAGACTGTTAACTTTAGCAGAGGAACTCATACTCAGAAATGTACCTTTTTTCTGCTACACACAAAATATCACAACATACACTCCAATCTTCAGCATTTTTGGCGATACTGATTGGATTATTACGTATGTTAATTACTAGTCACCTAATGACCCTTCCCATTATAGGTTTGTTTACATGCTATTCATTTGAGTTTGTGATCTGCCCAGATATGTTTGTACCTGCTGTACGGTAGTCATCATTCACTACAGTGCAGAATGAAAACTGTACATACATTTCATTTTCATTATGTAGATGCTGATCATGGTGAACTACACGTTTGCCAAATACGTTGACATGATATTATTATACTACAAAGCTTGGTGCTATTGGAAGGCTGCTTGTCAGTTATATGTGCAATGTTTTCACATCAGCATACACTTTCGCACTCCCCCTTTTCTATGGCGTGCCAGTGGGTCTCAGAGACTGGTACATTCACCACCATCAGGGCTGACTGTTCTGCTCCACAGCACTGATGCACACTTGAGTTTGAAGAGGCTGTACTCCATAGAACATGATGACGAGTACCAAAAAACATAGCAAGTAGATTGAATGTGGGTCACCAAACTGCGTGGCATGTTGTGCACGAACGGACCCCGACTTCCCATGGTGGATCCTTTTCATGGATGAAGCCAAGAGCACCAGAGAAGATGTTATCAATTTCCATTGCCTTAGTGGGCTAACGAAAACCCACATGCTAGCGCCCCTGTGGGTTTCAGAAACGCCTCCTCTTTCCCCCTCCCCACCAATTAGAGACTAGTATATTACAGACCATTAAAATGAAACAGGAATTCACAATGCTCCTATCTCAGTGCTGAAAAGTATCTGGAAATACTGAATTTTTTGCTCCAACTTCAAAAGTTTTTATTCAGAAATTATGTAAATCAGCACTTTTGTAAGCGCAAAGCTTTGTTACTACACTATAAATGGTTTAACGCACAATGAAGCCCATATTAATTATTTTCCAAATTCTAAGTGTTCTGTGATGCCTGTTTAGTATCACAACGCTGGCAGGCAGGCAGGCAGGCAGTAGCTGCCACTCAGTGGCAAGTACTTTAAATTGTACATAGTTTACAGAACAACTATCACATATAAAATTTCGGGAAAATATCCAGTTCAAAGACTGTACTTTACACTGTGTGACAGTGTGGTTCAACAATATTAGCAGACGATATCAAGCGTTTTTACTGCAAGTTAAAGTTAATACCCCGGCATGGGATAACTGCAATGTTTGACTGCATCGGCAATTGCATTTTGAGATGCAAGCTAGATCAGCAGTAGTGCCCATGTGTGTTTTGCAATGCAGCATTCATATCATCTTACACCAAACCAAGAGGGAAATGCACTCGATATCAGCAAGACAAGACTTGTAGGAACAAGCAAAACGCTCAGTCAGTGAGTTTCGTTCTTGTTGATGCCTACCTGGCTGCCTTTGACACTTGACAAGCACCATAAAATAATTTAGATATGGAAAATAATTAATTTAAGGCTCTGTTGTGCCTTGCACCATCTGTGGTACATAAATCAAGCTTTGCGTGTATAAAGCGCTCCTTGATGTATTTTTTGGATAAATAAATTTGAATATGGCACAAAGAATTGAGAGTGTTCGGTTACTTTTGAGCACTTTGTAACGCACTGTGACATACTGCTATTGACTCCTTTAATTAAATCTTTTGAACGTGTGGCACAAAATTCAGAGTGTTTAGATACTTTTAATCACAGCTGAAAATACTGCTAGTTATATCCTTTACGTAATTTGTTTGGATAAATGCTTTCGACCATGGCAAAAAAAAAAAGAAAAAAAAAAAAAGCAGAGCATGCAAATACTTTTGAGCACAGCCGAAAATAGCTACACCCGTCATGTAATTTTTTTTGAACAAAGCACCAAAAACTCAGAGTATTCAGAAATTTTTGGCATAGTCAAAAATACTGCAAGTTACACACTTCATGTAGTTGTTTGAATACAGCTAAAAAAAATCACGATGTTCAGATAGTTTTGAGAGCTATGTAGTATATTCTTTGCCTCGAACGTTGATATGAATAAACAATATCCAGTAGCGACCAAAGACGCTAATTAACATGTCACAAGTAAAGTGATAGAAACTCTGTTTTTTATCACGGCCCAATTTCATCTGTTTTCGACGCTGAGCTCGTTTCTTCTCTTGGTAGGGCACAGTGAGCGTATGTTATTTCTCTCGCACCTGTTTCAAGCATGATAGAGTGTAGACGTACGTTTATGGTTGTCTTTGGTTGTGTGTGTTAAATAATCTTTTTATTATATTGGATTCTAAAAGTGGCCATGGTTAGCAGCTTCTATATAAAGACTGATAATGCATTAAGCGAGAGTAAATTTTTCAATTAAAAATGGAAGTATAAAATTCAACACCTAGGACTCTTTGATATAACCTTTATTCAAAATCTTTTGCCAGATATTTTTGTATTGTTTATAAGTTTCTATCACTAAAAGAAAGCTACGATTTGAACCTGCATTATTAATGCGAGGTCTGTGCCAATTCCGGGAGAGCAGCCAAAATATTTAATTACATAAAAGTATCTACAAATGTAGTAAAAAATAAGATGCTAAATGGTGACCGAGCCATAGATATTGTTTTTCTTGTTGTAGGAAATTATTCTTTAATATTTTCAAATGTTGTATTACCGTAATTTTCATAAAACTAATGTTTTATTATTCTTCTGTTCATAAATAATTAGTGGTACAATCACATAAAAAAAGGAAAAAAAATTAGTTGGTGAGGAAGACCACAAGGAAATCGGAAACCAGATGTAGAATAAAAACATTTTTACAAAGATTAAGATGAGTTCCGAAGAACCTCAACAAAAAATTCAGTCCCTCCCTTACACCAATTCTTACTTATGCAAATGCTTGCATTGGTTTGAACACTCTTTACAACAAAGAAAATAGAAATGTTTTCACTATTAGACTGTCATGTTTCGGTTTATGCAATTCAGTCATTAAATATTAAAATAACTAGATTCATTACTGCGCTTTTTACTGATGTGACAAGTTCATAAACTCAGTAGATGGAAGTTTGTCTTGTGAAGCTCCACTCTCATTGTTGCATACTGTTTTCTGATCTTATACCCTTTGATTTATTGTTACAAAAATTTATATATACACTATGTGATCAAAATTATCCAGACACCCCAAAAAACATGCGTTTTTCATATTAGGTGCAATGTGCTACCAGCTACTGTCAGCTACTCCATGTCAGCGACCTCAGTAGACATCAGACATCGTGAGAAAGCATAATGGGCACTCCGCGGACTTCGAACGTGGTCAGGTGATTGGGTGTGACTTACGTCATACGTCTGTACGCGAGATTTCGACACTCCTAAACATCCCTAGGTCCACTGTTTCCGATGTGAGTGAAGTGGAAACGTGAAGCGATATTTACAGCACAAAAACGTACAGGGCGACCTCGTCTGTTGACCGACAGAGACCGCCGACCGTTGAAGAGGGTCGTAATGTGTAATAGGCAGACAACTAACCAGACCATCACACAGAAATTCAAAACTGCATCACGATCCACGGCAAGTACTATGACTAGGCGGGAGGTGAGGAAACTTGGATTTCATGGTCGAGCGGCTAGTCATAAGCCGTAAATGACGTTGGTAAATGCCAAACGACACCTCGCTTGGTGTAAGGAGCGTAAACATTGGTTTATTGAACAGTGGAAAAGCGTTGTGTGGAGTGACGAATCACGGTATACAATGTGGAGATCCGATGGCAGGGTGTGGGTATGGCGAATGCCCTGTGAACGTCACCTTCCAGCGGGTGTAGTGCCAACAGTAAAATTCGGAGGCGGTGGTGTTATGGTGTGGTGTTTTTCATGGAGGGGGCTTGCAACCCTTGTTGTTTTGCTTGGAACTATCACAGCAAAAGCGTACATTGATGTTTAAAGCACTTTCTTGTTTCCCACTATTGAAGAGCAATTCGGGGATGGCGACTGCATCTTTCAACACGATCGAGCACCTGTTCATAATGCACGGCCAGTGGCAGAGTGGTTACACGACAATAAAATCACTGTGATGGACTGGCCTGCACAGAGTCATGACCTGATCCCTACAGAACACCTTTGGGATGTTTTGGAACGCCGGATTCGTGCCAGGCCTCACCGACCGACATCGATACCTCTCCTCAGTGCAGTACTCCATGAAGAATGGGCTGTCATTCCCCTAGAAACCTTACAGCACCTGACTGAACGTATGCCTGCGAGAGTGGAAGCTGTCATCAAGGATAAGGCTGGGCCAACACCACACTGAATTTCAGCACTACCGATGGAGGTCACCACGAACTTGTATGCCATTTTCAGCCAAGTGTGCGATTTTGATCACATAGTGTAGTTACGCTATCTTTCTATGTGTGTAGGTTAAGCTCTTATTATCTCAAAATGTCTGTTAATACTCAGTCTTGTGCAAAGAGACACGCTAGGGAGGCAGACGCACAGCTCACTGAAGTTGAAGATGTCAGTGAAAACAACGATCGTAAATCTGATATTGAAACTGGGCAGTATGATATATTGGAACAGTAGCGTGCTTCTTGATCTCCTGAAAACGCTGCAGCTGCTAATCCAGTTAATCAAGTAGATTCGTTGTTACAAAAACTGCAGACTCTAATGCTCAGTATGATGGAAGTCGAAAAATCTCATAATGAAGCGAAAAAAATGGTTCAACAAATTGCTGATTCGAATGCGATCACTGCCGCAAATCAAGAAAAACTTTTTGATAGATCAAAATGAATTTTGCTTAAGAGAAGCTTTTCACCAATAATACTAAACAGCATTCCACAGTTACACGCAATACAGCAGCTCAATTTGAATCAAATATCGCTTTAGAACAAATGTTGAAAAGATAGATAGATTTCCATTAGGAACTGTCTAAAAGAATTAAACAGCAAATGAACAATAACAGTTGATCGCTCAACGAACCGCATCATACAGTGCAGCAGATAGCAAACAGCTCATGTAAAAGAATATAGAATCCTCGAGGATACAGAGGGAACATTCACGCTATCCGTGTGTTGATGAGATGGTGAACAACAAAATCAAAGCTTTAAAGCAAGATCATGATGATTTTACTGAGCATGTGGAGTGAAAGTTATCAGACGTCCAGAAATCGGAAAAGAAAGAAAGACACGATATGACTCAATAGTACAAGAAATTACTGCACTAAGCAGTATGTGCATAAAATCATTGATGAGTGACAATCACTCGATCTCATCATCGATTCATAGACGTAGAGTGAAGAATAGCACAAGCTGTGCAACAATGCCATAAGTTGGATAGCGCAGGCAGACAAAAAATGTGCCTTCCCCGACCAATAGTGAGGTGTATGGACTTGGTAGCCCGCCCGGTTAGCCACGCTGTCTAACGCGCTGCTACCCGAGTGGGAAGGCGTTCCTGTCCCCTAGCCAGCATGTGGATGGTTTTTAAGGCGGTTTTCCATCTGCCTCGACGAATGCAGGCTGGTTCCCCTTATTCCGCCTCATTTACACTATGTCGGCGATTGCTGAGCAAACACTGTCTCCACGTACGTACACGTACATCATAATTACCTTAGCATGCAAACATTTGAGGTTACGCTCGTCTGGTATGGGATGTTCCTGGGAGGGCCCACTGGGGGCTCAAACGCACAATAACCCTGGGTTCGTTGGGGGGGGGGGGGCGGTTGGGTGCGTGGGTTGCTGCAGCCTGTTGTGGGGTTATGAACCACTGAGGGCTACGGCAAGACGAAGCCTCTCCATTGTTTCTAGGTCCCCAGTTCGATATACATACACATACACTGACTTGGTACTCAGCCTGTACTAGTAAATTCGTTATTGGACTAGCATATTCTGTGGCTGATACGATTTCACATATTCACACCTGATAAAAAATAAATGCACCCTATTTTTTCGTGGCATACTGCCGCATCGTAGTAGACTTATCCAGGGAGGAGCAGCTTTATGGTCTACAGAAGCTGTAGAAAAATGTTATACCTATGCCGAATTCGGAAGATACTTTTTGGGTCAAGCACTGATTGCGAGACTAAGAAGAAAAGCTAAGAAAATAAGTTTTCCATCTTGAGACATAATAGCGATCCACATGATAGAATCAGGAAATATTTCGAAAAATGCTTAATTGAAACGAAACACTAGGATGAGGCGGTAGCTGACAGAGATATCATGAGAATAGTCAAGGCTAAACTTCCCATGCATATTACAGAAAAACTTCCTAATGATCCAGATTTCGTCTATCGTTATTAATATAAATCTACTTCAGGAGGACGCGCTAGCACAGTGAGTACATGCCCACTACATGATAATAATTCTATCTGCAGTTACGGATTGTGTAACAGCGCCCTTGAACACCATAGCAGATCTGACAGTGATGGTCACCGCCATGAGCAGCTTTTTTCAAGGATGCGATCGCACTCTTGTTCTAGTAGCCCACACCAGACGTTGTGTTCTAGCAACACTGTTCCCAACTGCAAGATGAAAACCAACCTCCTAGTTTGGACAATCATCCTTGGAGAAACAGATGTCGTCTTGTACCTTCCTGCTGTCACTCAATTTTGACACCTTACTGTACACCACGGCATCATCGAAAAACAATCGCAGAAAGCTGCCCACCCTGTCTGCCGAATCATTTATGTATATAGAGAACAACACTTTTCTGGGGCACTCCTGGCAATAACCTTGTCTCTCATGAACACTTGCCGTCGAAGACAACATAATAGGTTCTATTATTTAAGAAATTTTCGAGATCTTAGGAATGGTTATTCCCAAGATCGAAACGAATGAAGTGGCAGTCCTTGTTACGAATTTAAATGCAAGAAATGAAGTTAGAGCACTAATTTCTGGTAGTCAATAGTCTAATGATCGAAAGTTTGACAGAAATGGACGTATTAGACCAGAGGGACACTAGGATCGATCTTTGTGCTGGCCTCCTAGATTTGAGAGCAGGTCATGATAACATAGTCACTAAGTTGATTTGCAGTGATATGTGCAATGGGCGCTTTTGTCAAACAGTAAAAATGTAATATGTAGCCGAGCTCACTGATAATAAACAGCCAAATGCATCGGAACATCAAACCATTCAACACAAAGCTTTCGTGGCTGGTGTCATAGTGATTAAAATTCTTCTGGGTATTATGCAACATCATTGCTAAAAACTAACAACAATAATTATTATTGTTGTTAGTTTTTAGCAATGATGCAGCATAATCCCCAGAAGAATTTTAATAACTAAACTAATGAATCTGATTATCTCAATGCCTCAAGTGAGTATTTGAAGAACACCTGGAGTCACATGTGTATACAAATATAATACTGAATGTCTATCCTCATAAAATGTATGTACTATCATGTTTGCTATAACATCTGATGGACCAGGTGATCAGCTGTTAATAAGGAGAACAGGAAGATACTGTGTTGGGAAATTCTGGAAGCGTTCTGGAGTCCATATTGCTGTCTGTTATTAACAGTTTTTAAACTGGACAGAAATGTCAAACTTGTTCTACACACCACGGCAATAAATAAAGTTCTTTTTACCATACAAACTCAGCCAGAAAACATCGAAGAAAATATTCAGTGTTTTTATGGTGTCAAATTCTCAACCAGCATTGACTTGCGATCGTCATACTGGCCGGTTTCCTCAGAAAAGGAATCATGAAATTGCATGCTTCATTATTCGTCAGTTACACTTACCAATTCAAGAGGCTGCTATTTTGTTTAAATTTTAGTTGATGTGTTTTAATATGAGGTGTGTTTTTAAGTAAGTACCGTTTTGAAATTAAAAAAAAGATGTGCTAAGATATCTGAATAATTTTATTTTTACATGAAAGCCTGTACCTTAATCTACTTTTCTACATAATTTACGCCAATATTGAGGCATTTGTCATAACGTTGTACCAGGTTTTGAATACCCTCCTCATAGAAGTCTGCCACCTGACTTTTTAACCACTGCATCACCACTGTTTCGACTTCGTCATCATCTTGAAGATGCTGATCGCCCAGGTGTTTCTTCAAGTGCAGGAACAGATGGTAATCACCAGGTGAAAGACTGGGGCTGTACGGAGGATGATCTAGAGTTTCCCATCGAAAAGATGTGATGAGATCTTTGGTCTGATTCGCCACATGTGGACGGGCATTGTCTTGCAGCAAAACGATACCTTTGTTCAACTTGCCACATCTTTTGTTCAGAATTGAACAGCGCAGATTGTGCAATGTATTACAGTAAGTTACAACTTTGATTGTCCCATTATGAGGTAGAAATTCCACAAGCAATACTCCTTTTCTGTCCCAAAAAACTGTGCACATCATTTTCTGGGCAGAAATTGTTTGCTTAAACTTCACTTTTCTGGGTGAATCTGAATGCCGCCATTCCATGGACTGTTGCTTTGATTCTAGTGTGACATAGGCCACCCATGTTTCATCGCCCATAACAATTTGGCTAAAGAAATCATCACCGTCGTTGTGGTACTGCTCAGGGAAAGTCAGTGCACTGTCTAAACGTTTGGTTTTGTGCACATCCGTCAACATTTTCGGTACCCAATGTGCGCACAATTTTGGGTAATTCAAGTGCTCGGTCACAATGCCATACAAAACACTACGAGAAACATTAGGAAAGTCATCCCGCAAGGAGGAAATCGTAAAGCGTCTGTTTTCTCTCACCTCTCTCTCTCTCACTTCCTGCACCAAACTTTCATTAACGACCGAAGGACGCCCACTTCGTTGTTCATCATGCACATTTGTGCAGGCATCTTTAAATGCTCACACCCACTTTCTTACCATTCCATCACTCATAATGTTTTCTCCATAAACTGCACAGATCTCACGATGAATATCGATCGCTTTTAGGCCTTTAGCACTAACAAATCTTATAACAGCCCTTACTTCACAGTCGGCGGGAGTCACGATTATCGGAGGCATCTTAAACACTCAGTACACAACGTAAACAAGGAAGAATCAGACTGTAATGGCGTCAGTGTGTAGACAACAGATATAGGTACCCAGTGCGCATGCGCAGAACGCCGACTGCAGCGCTGCGGCCGCGGTGTGGTAAAACGGTACTTACTTAAAAAACACGCCTCGTAACTGCTTTGGATGGTATGCACGGTCTTGACTTGTTGAATCAAGCCATAGTTTTTGTAGATGATTTGCAACACCTACATGACGAGAACATTTCGCATTATTATGCAAGGTTTGATGTGATTCAACGACTCTGGAATTACTATCAACCTAAGAAGTCAAAATTTGCTGATGCAGTATCAGTTATCTGCAACATATTATTTCACTGAAGGGTACACAACCTGACCAAAGTAAACCAAATATTATTAAGAACATTCTGTTTCTGAGACTCAGAAGGAACTCATTTCTCGGTCTGATATCCTTTCATCAGCCATTTTTACTGGATGAACTACTCAACAGTGCAGCTCTGTCGAGTTTACTTAAGAAATATGCACACTGGTACTGGTTGGACGAGTGTCAGAAGGCCTTTGACTGCATAAAGCATGCTTTGTGTACTCTAAACATCCTTTGTCATCCTGGCATGAATGAAGGCTCTTATCTGAAGACAGAGGCATTGTATCTTGGTGGTAGTTTATTTTAGACTCCTAACATTGGAGGAAAACCAGTGACCCATACCACATGTTTCGCCAGTCTCTTACTAACCAGCTGCAAGCATTCATATAGTGCCAAGAAGTTAGAAGTGTTTGGCACTATGTGGATCTTTAAACTGTTCCACTATTACCTGTATGTACATCCTGTATGCACATATACAAAAATATACTACATGTAGCAAGCTTTAACATGTCTCTTAAATTGTAAACTGCTGCATGTGCATTTACCAGATTGGTCGTTAATATTATAGGAATATGGCTAAGATATTAGTCATGTTCCAAGCAAGTTCAACTTAGTAGTTAACACACTTTCATATCTGTCTGAGCACCTTGAGCACCAGTACTTGTCTACTGATCACAAAGATGACGCCAAAATACTTCTGATGAAAGATGAAATTAACTGGCAACATTTCCTGAACATGTGCAGGAATATGGCAGATATGTAAGATGCTGACAAGCATTGGCAGAGAATAAAGAAACAGTTGCGACAAAACATGACCAAATCCCTAAACATGCACAATCAAATACACAGGGCTGTATTATTCTTCTGGCATCACCTGGAATCAGATTCATGGTGTGTTTACATTCCGACTGAAGCTGAACATCATCTTTTCTGGCAAACTCACCATGCTTAGAGGCACTTTTACTTGGTACAATGTGTAAAGATACTAGGAGAGTGTGTTACTTTCCAAAGACAAGCATAAAGGTATAAAGACTTCTGTGCATGTGTCCCATGTGCCAGAAGGCCAAGCAATCGAATGTCTACATGAAAGGTGAGTTACACCTGATTATACCGAACAAGCCACTACAGCTTATATCATTTGATGTTTGTTCTCATTCGCCATAAATTAAAACACGTGTAAAATATGTAGTATTTCTTTATAACGTAGTTTCAAGTTGGTAAGGATGCATGGTACTCGTATGGCCACAATCAAGATAATTATCAAAGACATGCTGAAAGAATCTATACTCTGACTTCGTAAAACGGAATTCATTCTATCAGGCAATGAAAGTACATTTACAAACCATAAATGGAAACAACCCTTGCAAGATCAAGGTATTTAATCTGTAATAATTTCAATTTGTTATATCACCCAGAAAGCAATCCAGCTGGATGGACCACCGATGAATTCAATAGGTTCATTTGGACGTAATGTTATAATAGAGGCAGTTTGTGATTTTTATATCTGTCCAGTTCTGAGGAAGTTATGAAAAACTTACGTCACATGTGTGTTAATTGTTCACCACACAAACTCATGCTTGCAGTATCAGAAAAAAATGAATGGATATTATGTACCAAAGATTCCTAGGGAAATACTCCCATGGAAGAAAAAGTTCGACAAGCTGTAGTTACACTTTGCAACAAAGCGCAACAGTGCCAGTAGTTTTTAACTGCAAACTGTCTTTGACTTGCATCTCACAAGTAAGTAACCTCGTTTTCATATGTAGTCATGCAAAAGCTTTTTTATTAAGGGAAAGAAATCGTAAATAGCAATTACTTTACAATGGGTCACTTATAATAGCCAGAATACCGAACCCTGGATGCTTCCTGTTGGTCTATCCAGACTCGTGTAGAATTAAAGGACTATATCCTCATCAGGATGAGAAGATAATTTGCAATTGAAAATAAGCAGTGTGACGCAACGCAATACTTCATTTGTGTTCAATGAGATATTGTATGTTTTGATATAGATTTTTGATGTGCAGTATCTTACTTGAACGAAACAGCCATATCCCGTATATATTTATTAGGATTAGTTTATGTGCGCGCATTTTATTTATATTGGGGCACAGTTGTTTACACCACTTCATTATGTTTATAGACGAGAGACATTCATAAATAATGCACAGGTTGTTATTATTGTGGATTGTTTGGTGCAACAACAATGAAAATTACGCCAGATGTAGTTGGGAGCTTGAGGAGGAAGAAGGTGTTACTTTTTTTCGCTGTGTTCTCTAGAATAAAATGGCGAGAGGTAGAAATGGACCCTGTAGGGGTCTCGGGTGCTGTGACTGTTGAAAAGCAGAGGTTGTACATCAAGATCGAAGCTTTATGCGGCAAAAACCCGACATAAATCCAGAATGCGTTAAGTGTAGTTTGTGGTGAGTTTGCAGTGGACGATAATCGAAGACCCAGAAGGCCAAAAGCGCCAACAGATGAACAAAATGTGAAAACTGTGGCAGATGCTCTTGAAGAAGATAGCAGTGCGACTTTTGAGGAACTCCCTAAAGCTATAGGGGATTCCCAGGACATCAGTATTTCGTATTCTGACAAAAGATTTCAAGAAGAGAAAAATTTCTGCGAGTTGCGTGCCATACTGTTGACTGCTGAACATAAGCAGAAATGCCTGGACATTGGAACCTTGCTCAAACAATAACTTAACCGTGAAGGTTAAGGATTCTTCTGTCGAATTGTCGCTGTTGGTGTAATAAGGATTCGAGGCTTTGAACCGGAGTTGAAATCACAGTCCAATGAGTGGAGAGCTTCAGATTCTCCACGTTTAAAAAATTTTTCCACTCACTCAATCAAAGCTCAAGCAAACTATGATTTTTGCTTATGATCACAATGACAGCGAGAGTCCCATATCGAAAAAAGTCTTACAGAAGTGCATTAGCGTAGCTCCATGCAAATCTTGCGTAGAAAAATGCAGAAAACACAACCTCAGGTTCTCAAGGCTGGAACACATTCTCCACGACAATGCTCGACCACATATCGGCAATGTTATAGCCCAAAAACTGCGCGAATATCGATGGGAAGTTAAAAAACAAAAAACAAAAGAAACCTTTGCGCCGACTTCGTTAGCTTTCCTTGGAAGAGCTTTCCACCACTGTTACCCGAGCCAATCGACAGATGAAGAGAAGTGGTGTCCTGGATGGAATAATAGAGCTTCCGAGACATTGAGATTGAGTCATAGAGAAGCAGGAAGATTGTATTGAAGGTCTGTCAAGGGATATTGAAAATAATAAACGTGTTAGTAAAAAATATTAGTGTGCATTATTTATGTAATGTCCCTCATATGTATGTAAGTATATGCATCTTTATACCCTTCTAGGTGTGATGTTTCTTTTATTCATAGGTAAATGGAAATGCCGTGTGGCTACGGCCTCCCGTAGGGTAGACCGTTCGCCTGGTGCAAGTCTTTCGAGTTGACGCCACTTCGGCGACCTGCGTGACGATGGGGATGAAATGATGATGATAAGGACAACACAACACCCAGTCCCTGAGCGGAGATAATCTCCGACCCAGCCGGGAATCGAACCCGGGCCGTTAGGTATGACATTCCGTCGCGCTGACCACTCAGCTACCGGGGGCGGACTTATTCATAGGTTAACTTTTCAAACCATTCTTTAGCATCTATTCCTTAGGTACAGTCTACTGACAAGTTAGACTATAAATGAATTTCATCTTTTTGAGCACACTAGGCGAAGAAGAAATATCGCACTTGGTGTTCCCATCAAGGTTTAATAGAAATGAGATTTAAAAAAATGAGGCTCTGGCAACACTATAGCTGTGTGTTCAGTGTGGACAAGAAAAGGTAGAATGAACTCTGCACTGTGACGGAGCTGTCTCACTAGCTCAGTGAGATGAGGCAATGTTATTAGGGATGGATATACAGACTCGCCGATGATCGACTTCCTTTCACGCTAAACATTCTTTTTCAGTAAAAGTATCAAATTGTATCCAATTTCTACCTTCACCATGCAGTACCTTGTGCATTTCTTTCTGTTGCGGTTACCTGCATTTAAACACTGAGACATAACATGAACTTCTTACAGATGTAAATGACCTCTTCGTTTCATCCATGAGACAGATAAAGCCAATAGAATAGTGGATACAGTAATATCGTCTTTATCCAGTGAGGTACAAGAAACACAACAGGTGGGCTACACTAGACTGCACAATATGCTACGCACAGTAATTCCATTTTGTACGGCTGACGTCCACTCTTACCTTCACAGAGCCAGTGCATACATATAGGAGCAACGTTTTAGAGAAGATGTTCAAAGCGACCAACTTGCGTCTGCAAACGCCAGTTCGCCACTGCTGGATCATACTTTACTGGACCTTACATATCTGCATCCGCCGTTGTTGAAGCAGCATGCACACGAGCTATTAGGTCGTGTATATCCGTGAGTAGAGAATTATAAACTTGTTTCTTTAAGTGTCCCCACAAATAAAAATCTAGTGCATTAAGGTCCGGGGACCCTGGAGGCCAGAACATTAGACCTTCAAGACAAATCCTGTTCCCTGGGAACGCTTCATTTAAATAATCAGACACACTGCCATTAATGAAGCATTGTACTTCGTTGCTATGTCACTTCGTAAAAATATTTCCATGCTGGAATCAACGGTCGTCTGGCGACGACAGCGAGAAAATAGCGTATAGACCAGGTGGGGGCAAGTCGTGCACACTCCACGTACACGCCTGTCTCAAGCAACGACACACAGCAACAGGGACATTATTGCTTCAGCAATACTGTATCAGTTTTAATACCGGGCACTTGTTCGTCGTTCCTGTCGGCATTGTTACTGTAATAGCGCTGATCGCTTTTCCCATTTTCTATGATAACGCAATATTTGCAACCAATGCAAAAAATTACTCCTTTTTAATAAACGTTTACTTAAAAACGAAAAATTTTAGCACTGGTTTCACAGCTAACTGATATTTCGTTTTTTACTCTGTTATTAGTAAAAAATAAAAAGCACCCTTTATAACCGAGACCAAACAAAAGTGAAAAATACCGGTTATTAAGAACTAAAACACCGGTATAGGTTTTAACCGGCCAGTTTTTCCCATCCCTATAATGCTATGGGACACGTTTACTTCGGTTTCCATGGGACCTATGGTAGGAAAGCAGTATGAAAGCTGTGGATTAAGTGAACAAATTGCAACCGCCTGCACCTCTCCATGCCTGAAGTCATCCAGTTCGGTGATGGCGTCATCCAGAAGGTTAACTTGAAACTTTCTTACTGTTACTGGAGCAATAAAACTTTCCTTGCTTTCACTTGTTTGGTTGGTTTCTGACTGGTAATGAAATGACACTTTCGTACTTTTACTTGCTTCCGCTTCTACTCAACGTTAGTTTCTGACTGACACTCAGCAATTCATTTCACTGAGAAGCGACAGTGCCATTACTACTGGATGAGGCCCGTAGCTTGTGTGCATTAACAATCCATCTTGCAGCCCTGGTTTCATAGATCTGGAAGGTATCAAGTGTAAGAAATAATTTCCACAGTGGAATGTTTCTGTTCGCTGTACCACATCTCGTACACTCGTCTTGCGAAAAATCTACCACAGAGTCTGAAAGAGAAACCATTTGTGTACCTTTATACAATGGAAAAGATAGGCCGCAGTTCATGGAAGATTAAGCGCAGAATGTGTAAAGAGAATAACCATAATTTGAAATGAATCTGTACTGAGGCGAACACAAACGTAATGGAGGCTCAAATAACAATATGAGCATAAAGATGACCGAATACTAATGGCACACAATGCCCGACCATGTGTTACAAAAATGGTTCAAATGGCTCTGAGCAGTACGGGACTTAACATCTGAGGTCATCAGTCCCCTAGAACTTAGAACAAACCTAACTAACGCAAGGACATCACACAAATCCATGCCCGAGGCAGGATTCGAACCTGCGACCGTATTGGTCGCGCGGTTCCAGATTGAAGCGCCTAGAACCGCTCGGCTACAGTGGCCGGCCCATGTGTTACAGAAAATGCAAAAGTCGCGAACTCTTACGATGATTAAAATATTAAAAGGTGCTGGAAAACACATTGGAAAAAGATATAAGAAAAAATAAAGAACGAGCAGGGGAAACAACGGAAACAAGAAATTACATGTGGGCCAGAACACGTACATAAATACACGCTAAGATTCACGATATCGACTGATGTAAATTCTACGACTATAATACGTCCAGTGTGTGTCTCCAGTATTAACGGAGAACACAAACAATCGAAATGATTAAAAGCCTTACTCGAAATATGTATATTGCCAGAAAGAAATGCAACACTTTCAAGGACAACGCCATTTTATTTAGAAATGACGTGACAAATAGTTCATAATTATAGAGTGAATAACAAATTCTGACCAAATGAAATACACATGTCTCAGAGAAGGGTGGGTGCTCAAACAGTCGCATCTGTACACAATGTACTCCCCTTTGGCGGCAGCGCAGGCACATATCCTCGCATGCAAACGATAATAAAGATGCCGAACGTACTGAGGATCTTGAAAACCCTCTATTACAATTCGGCAATAGTCCTTGCAGGTTCTGTAGAACGAGTAATTTCCCACTTCACCATGTTCCATACATGTGCAATTGGCGAGAGATCTGGTGATGCCGCTGGGCGAGGCAGCTATCGTACGCCACGAAGAGCACATCGCATCGCAGCAGCCGTAAGGGACGTGCATTGTCCCGTTGAAACATCACATCACCGTGCAAATGGCTGTAGCAAGAGGATAACAACCCGTGAAATATAGCGGGTACAGATTACTTTAGCCTGCAAAAACACCAAGTTCGAGCCACACCATGAAGCCTGGTACGACAGCTGTGTCTCTTGGGCAAATACACTCCAGAAAAGGCCGCTCATAAAGTCAGGTAAAGATGGGAACTACTCTTATCACTACAGACGACAGAGCGCCATTCCATTCCCCAGTCAACTCTTTCACGACGCTAGAGTAGCCATCCATGGTGGTTCGTGACGTCAGCTGTGGCCTGGCCAGAGGCATTCGTGGTCTTAATACTTGGGTGCAAGGAGACCATCCTTGGTGAGACAGCAGGTGCAACATGGGTCCGGGTTTCATCCCTGGATGAAGTTCGATAGGCCGCACAATGCGTCGACCTTTACTTGCGTCTGTATTACACGAACATCACCGAGCGAGGTGGCGCAGTCGTTTGAACACTGGACTCGCATTCGGGAGGACGACGGTTCAGATCCGCGTCCGACCATCCTGATTCAGGTTTTCCGTGATTTCCCTAAATCACTTGAGGCAAATACCGGGGTGGTTCCTTTGAAAAGGCACGGCCAATTTCCTTCCCCATCCTTCCCTAATCCGATGGGACCGATGACCTTGCTGTTTGGTCCCCTCTCCCAAATCAACCAAACAACCAAAAGGAAGCTCCAGAACTTTGTGTATAGGTGTGGGAATGTTCCACAGAGAACTGCTGAAAGCAGCGACACAGCACCGATTCATTGTGCCCAATTTGGACAGCAGTCCGTTGATACGTCCATTCGGCCCCTCTGAGGCCCACAATGCGACGCCGTTCAAATGGCTGAAGTTCTTCAACTGGAGTATGCACTCGACGCCAGGGCATGGCTAGAATTTTCCTTGAGACGTACTGAGTCTTAACTTTATCTTCAATAAAGATAGAAGCAGGAGCAGATATAGACTCAGATCACAATATAGTAGTGATGAAGAGTAGGCTGAAGTTCAAGACATAAGTCAGGAAGAATCAATACGCAAAGAAGTGGGATACGGAAGTACTAAGGAATGACGAGATACGTTTGAAGTTCTCTAACGCTATAGATACAGCAATAAGGAATAGCGCAGTGGGCAGTACAGTTGAAGAGGAATGGACATCTCTAAAAAGGGCCATCACAGAAGTTGGGAAGGAGAACATAGGTACAAAGAAGATAGCTGCGAAGAAACCATGGGTAACAGAAGAAATACTTCAGTTGATTGATGAAAGGAGGAAGTACAAACATGTTCCGGGAAAATCAGGAATACAGAAATACAAGTCGCTGAGGAATGAAATAAATAGGAAGTGCAGGGAAGCTAAGACGAAATGGCTGCAGGAAAAATGTGAAGACATCGAAAAAGATATGATTGTCGGAAGGACAGACTCAGCATACAGGAAAGTCAAAACAACCTTTGGTGACATTAAAAGCAACGGTGGTAACATTAAGAGTGCAACGGGAATTCCACTATTAAATGCAGAGGAGAGAACAGATAGGTGGAAAGAATACATTGAAAGCCTCTATGAGGGTGAAGATTTGTCTGATGTGATAGAAGAAGAAACAGGAGTCGATTTAGAAGAGATAGGGGATCCAGTATTAGAATCGGAATTTAAAAGAGCTTTGGAGGACTTACGGTCAAATAAGGCAGAAGGGATAGATAACATTCCATCAGAATTTCTAAAATCATTGGTGGAAGTGGCAACAAAACGACTATTCACGTTGGTGTGCAGAATATATGAGTCTGGCGACATACCATCTGAATTTCGGAAAAGCATCATCCACACAATTCTGAAGACGGCAAGAGCTGACAAGTGCGAGAATTGTCGCACAATCAGCTTAACAGCTCATGCATCGAAGCTGCTTACAAGAATAATATACAGAAGAATGGAAAAGAAAATTGAGAATGCGCTAGGTGACGATCAGTTTCGCTTCAGGAAAAGTAAAGGGACGAGAGAGGCGATTCTGACGTTACGGCAATTAATGGAAGCAAGACTAAAGAAAAATCAAGACACTTTCATAGGATTTGTCGACCTGGAAAAAGCGTTCGACAGTATAAAATGGTGCAAGCTGTTCGAGATTCTGAAAAAAGTAGGGGTAAGCTATAGGGAGAGACGGGTCATATACAATATGTACAACAACCAAGAGGGAATAATAAGAGTGGACGATCAAGAACGAAGTGCTCGTATTAAGAAGGGTGTAAAACAAGGCTGTAGCCTTTCGCGCCTACTCTTCAATCTGTACATCGAGGAAGCAATGATGGAAATAAATAAAAGGTTCAGGAGTGGAATTAAAATACAAGGTGAAAGGATATCAATGATAAGATTCGCTGATGACATTGCTATTCTGAGTGAAAGTGAAGAAGAATTAAATGATCTGCTGAACGGAATGAACAGTCTAATGAGTACACAGTATGGTTTGAGAGTAAATCGGAGAAAGACGAAGGTAATGAGAAGTAGTAGAAATGAGAACAGCGAGAAACTTAACATCAGGATTCATGGTCACGAAGTCAATGAAGTTAAGGAATTCTGCTACCTAGGCAGTAAAATAACCAATGACGGACGGAGCAAGGAGGACATCAAAAGCAGACTCGCTATGGCAAAAAAGGCATTTCTGGCCAAGAGAAGTCTACTAATATCAAATACCGGCCTTAATTTGAGGAAGAAATTTCTGAGAATGTACGTCTGGAGTACAGCATTGTATGGTAGTGAAACATGGACTGTGGGAAAACCGGAACAGAAGAGAATCGAAGCATTTGAGATGTGGTGCTATAGACGAATGTTGAAAATTAGGTGGACTGATATGGTAAGGAATGAGGAGGTTCTACGCAGGATCGGAGAGGAAAGGAATATGTGGAAAACACTGATAAGGAGAAGGGACAGGATGATAGGACATCTGCTAAGACATGAGGGAATGACTTCCATGGTACTAGAGGGAGCTGTAGAGGGCAAAAACTGTAGAGGAAGACAGAGATTGGAATACGTCAAGCAAATAATTGAGGACGTAGGTTGCAAGTGCTACTCTGAGATGAAGAGGTTAGCACAGGACAGGAATTCGTGGCGGGCCGCATCAAACCAGTCAGTAGACAAAAAAAAAAAAAAAAAAAAAATAGATAGAAGGTGAATTAATGAATTAAAATTTGTACGAAGGCCGGGCCTTGAACCCAGTTCTACTGCTTACTAGGCAGATGTGCAATCCATGCCAGCCTGACCTTACCAATCAGCTGAACGGAATACCCTAGTAAGCAGGGGACCTGGGTTCAATTACTGGTCTTGTCACAACTTTTAATTCATTACTTCAGCTTCTATGCTTATCGTTGCAAATAATAGAAGGTGAATTGATGAATTAAAATTTGTAGAAAGACCGGGACCTGAACGCAGTTCTACTGCTTTCCAGGCAGATATGCTATTTGCTATATCATCCTGATATTATGGCTCAGGTACTTGCATAGGATACCCTAGTGAGCAGGAGACCTGGGTTCAATTACTGGTCTTTGAACAAATTTTAATGCATTACTTCATCTTCTATCCTTATCGTTGCAAATAACTGTGCACCTCTATATTCAGCGTAATTACTGACTGCAGAGTCAAAACAGAGCGCACAGAAGGCACACAGACCGGCTTCCTGAACGCCATCTGACTGACGATGACATTGATAAATGGGTGACAAACACTACAAGTCCTCAGTATGTACATCTTACATCCTTATGCCTCTGAACACAGTCATTGAGGATACTGAATTTTCTGTTTCTGGCAGTGTATAAGAATGATGGAGAATTCATTTTGCACACGTAGCAGCGCAGCTCATCAGCAGATCCTCTCTTCCGTACGGTCTCTCGGAAAGTGTTTGTCTACACAAAGCTATACCTGCATCTCTGTGGCGTCAGAAGTGATCGTTACATTCCATGCCCATCTAATAAAGACGCACGTGTTCCCGGCGCCCAAAGAGGGCCCTGGTCAAGGAATATCGGCACAGAGACAGTATCTTGGCTCAGCATCTATTCCGTCTGCTAAAGGATGACAAAGTACTAGAAATATGATGAAAGTTAGTGATGAACGTTTATTGCTCATACAGGTAACACAGCCAGTTTTATACCTATGCTGCTGTGGTTTGAGATACATGACAGTGAATTCACGATTATGCCTTGGGCACGAAATTTGCATGATCTGCACATAGTGGAATACACCTGGGACGCTGTCGGGCGCCAGTTCCGCTCTCGCAAACCATCGGCCGGTAAATTACGGGAAATGCGGAACCTGTGCCCATAAATTTGGTTCCAGAAAGTAGCAAGGACTTGTCGAATGTGTGTCACCGTGCCATACAGAATCGGCGCTAATTTTCATGTAAAAGGTGAACCCAAGCGCTACTAAACAGTTGTTCATAATATTCTGAGTCATCAGAGTGTGTGACTATTTAGACTGAGGTGGCAGGGGTAGCGATATGCACTTATACAGATGTTGGTAGTTGTTGTGGTCTTCAGTACTGAGATTGGTTTGATGCAACTCTCCATGCTACCCTATCCTGTGCAAGCTTCTTCATCTCCCAATACTTAGTGCAATCTACATCCTTCTGAATCTGCTTAGTGTATTCATCTCTTGGTCTCCCTCTACGATTTTTACCCTACACGCTGCCCTCCAATGCTAAATTTGTGATCCCTTGATGCCTCAGAACATGTCCTACCAACCGGTCCCTTCTTTTTGTCAAGTTGTGCCACAAACTCCTCTTCTCCCCCAATTCTATTCAATACTTCGTCATTAGTTATGTGATCTACCCATCTAATCTTCAGCATTCTTCTGTAGCACCACATTTCGAAAGCTTCTATTCTCTTTTTGTCCAAACTATTTATCGTCCATGTTTCACTTCCATACATGGCTACACTCCATTCAAATGCTTTCAGAAACGACTTCCTGACAATTAAATCTATACTCGATGTTAACAAATTTCTCTTCTTCAAAAACGCTTTCCTTGCCATTAGCAGTCTACATTTTGTATCTTCTCTACTTCGACCATCATCAGTTATTTTGCTCCCCAAATAGCAAAACTCCTTTATACTTTAAGTGTCTCATTTCCTAATTTAATTCCCTCAGCATCACCCGATTTAATTCGACTACATTCCATTATCCTCGTTTTGCTTTTGTTGATGTTCATCTTACATCCTCCCTTCAAGACACTGTCCATTCCGTTCAACTGCTCTTCCAAGTCCTTTGCTGTCTCTGACAGAATTACAATGTCATCGGCGAACCTCAAAGTTTTTATTTCTTCTCCATGGATTTTAATGTTGGTAGTACCGCGTACAAAATATATAAAAGGACAGTGCATTGGCGGGCCTGCCGTTTGTGCTCAGGTGATTAATGTGAAACGGTTTCCGATGATTATGGCCGCACGACGGGAAGTAAAAAACTTTGAACGCGGAATGGTAGTAGGAGCTAGATGCATGGACATTCCATTACGGAAATCGTCAGGGAATTCAATATTCCAAGATCCACAGTAACAAGAGTGTGCCGAGAATACCAAATTTCAGGTATGACTTTTAACCACGGATAACGCAGTGGTTGACGGCCTTCACTTAACGACCGAGAGCAGCGGCGTTCACCTAGAGTTGTCAGTGCTAATAGACAAGCACACAGCGCGAGTGGCTTTGCTAACATCACTACAATGCCTGCAGCACTTCTTCTGGGCTCGCGACCATGTCGGTTGGACCCTAGACGACTGGAAAACGGTGGCCAGGTCAGCCGAGTCCCGATTTCATTTCAGTTGGTATGAGATGGTAGTAGGGTTCAAGAGTGGCGCAGACCCCACAAAATCATGGACGCTTCAACAAGGCACTGTGCAAGCTATTGGTGGGTCCATAATGGCGTGGGTTGTGTTTACGTGGAATGTACTGGGCCCTCCCGTCCGACTGAACCGATCATTTACTGGAAATGTTTATGTTCGGCTACATGAAGTCACTTGCAACCAATCAAAGACTTAATGTTCCCAAACAACGATATTATGTCACCGGGCCACAACTGTTGGCGACTGGTTTGAAGAACATTCTGATTTGGCCACCCGGGTCGCCCGACATTAATCCTTCACGGGCAACACTTCCGAAATTTTGGACGGCTATAGAGGCACCTTGGCTCAATACTTCCTCAGAGGACTTCCAGCTACTTGTTGAGTCCATGCCACGTCGAGCCGCTGCACTACGCTGGCCAAACGGAGGTCCAACGCGGTATTAGGAGACATCCCATGACTTTTGTCACCTCCGTGTAAATCTCTGGGAAAGGTCCTGTTGTCAATATTTGGAGCAGTTTGCCTCTTTTAGCGCGATCAGAATCTTTAAAGAAATACATGAAGATTGTCTCCTTATTGCACGCTTTATGTAAAACACTACGGTTAAAATGTTGCTGAGTTGAGACCTTGGAATGGACCAGAATATCCTTCCCCAACTGCCTCGTTCCGAAACTCAGGTGAAACGCACACCCCAGGCGCTCGCCTTAAGCAGCGCCATTCCCGGCAGTGGCGTTTATTCCGGCGCGGCGCGTGCTCAGCCGTTTCTGCTTTTCTTCAGAGGCGCGCGGACCTCTGCCCGCGGACGCGTGAGGAGTTAGGCGTGACAGGCTAAGTGCGGCGGCTTAAGCGGCTCGATATAAACTCGCCCCGGGAGGAATAAGAGCCGGGACAAACAATATCCTTTGTGTGCGCCGCCCCTACTCGTATAAAGGGCTCCCGCGTCTCGTTTGCGATGCACAAGCGGCCGCTAAGCAGACCGGGGGCGTGCCCGGCATGTACCGAGAGATATTGGGCCCTGCAGCACCTCGGCGGGGGCGGAAGCGAAAGCGAAAGGCTCCACGTGGCGCTCTGGACGCCAGCAGCCGGCCTCAAACCACTCGTCGTGTCGTGACTCAGTTACAGGACTGGTGTTGTATTCTGTTTTGAATTTGTCCTACTTCCAGAGTCACCCTCCCACGTACTGCCAGCTGGGAGATAATTTTTTACTGGCGTACCAAATGGACCAGTATTGGATCCATTTTCTCCCGTGTCATATTTAAATGATTTACCGTTATCAAACCGAGAAACTGAAATAGTGCTCTTTACTGAAGATTCTGATCATTTTCACCGCATTCTTTCCAATAACTTTCGTCTTTTACTGAAGATTCTGCCCACTTTCATTGCGCTGTGGCCTTCTCCACCAGACATCACGGCGCCTAGGGTATCGGCAACCAAACTGACAGCCTGCAGCCGCGGGTTGCCCACTTCGCGGGCACACCGAAGCACTACACAACCGAAAGGCAATATTGATGAACGGCCACAGCAACAACTACAACACAGCAAAGACAACAGCGGCCACTATCGGCCCACATAAACATAAGGAAGAGGTCGTTGCAGATACCGGATCTATTTTCACACGTCAAACCACGTGATGGAAAATAGTTCCGAGGTACTCATCCGCCGAAGCGCTATGAAGGCCGGCGCTCGGCCGCCCATCGGCAGTTCATTGACCGCCAGCAGACTTGGATAGCTGCCGCCACGGCAGCCCGGCTTGGATCTTCTCGGTGATCTCTGGATTAGGCTTGGTATCTCGGAGAAGACTCTGGTGGAGACTAGTAGGAAATTATTTCAGTTATTTTCTATCTTATTCTTGTATGTAGTTGTGATTCGAGGACGGATCACTGTTTTGTGTTGGTGTTATACTTGGAAAATTTGTTTTGGTTAATTGAACAGTCCAATAAATTGTTTTCGGACTTTGATCGTTAGTTTCTTCTGCTTACGCAGACATATCACACTGCATTCTTTCCAATGATTTTGGACAATTCTGCTGGAATTCTAGCAATTTGTGAGATGTGCATGTCATCTTAGATATTACTTTCATAGATCAATATGCACATCTCTGAGAGCAAGGTATGTTGATTCACGATCTTAGTAACAGGACTGGTGTTGTATTCTGTTTTGAATTTGTCCTACTGCCAGAGTCACCCTCCCACGTACTGCCAGCTGGGAGATAATTTTTTACTGGCGTACCAAATGGACCAGTATTGGATCCATTTTCTCCCGTGTCATATTTAAATGATTTACCGTTATCAAACCGAGAAACTGAAATAGTGCTCTTAGACATGGATTATTATTAGTCGAGGTGAGTTGGGAACCAGACGTGGAACTGAACGGGCAGGAAATTTTTAGCTGGTATTAAGCTGCTAAGTATTGAACAGATTTGCTGGAAACGATTAAATAAGATGATGATGAGAGTATTTATGGATTTTTCGTGAAGACAGTGATTCAAGGTAAATTTGCCGCTTTGTATAGTTTCGCGTCGTTAGGACCCTGTTGTAAAATTAATTGTCGTACCGAGATTTGATTGAAACATTTATGTCACGGATTGCTCACAGCTAGAGAAGTAGTTCTCTTCCCATACATATACATTTTGTGAAAAAGCAGAGATCAATTTGGATAGTTTAATCTTTTGTGTAAAGTAAATTTTTGAATATTCAGAGTTCTTTCTAAAACCAGCCATCTTTGCATAAAGTCAATTTTGTTCATGATCTTGAAAGTGAGTTATAATGTAATTCATTTTTATAAAACTCTTTTAAAAAAAATAATTTGTACAACATTTGTACCAAAAATTGTTTCCATGCAAGATATTCATGTTGCTTCTGTACGCATTGCACCTGGCGATACACGCGCTTTTGAATGTCATCTTTAGTTTATCATTTTAATTTAGCTTAGCTGCGCTGCTGCTTGCTGTGCTCCACTTCGAGAGAAAATTTTTACTGTATCGAGATAAGTGCAAGAATAGTTCAGGCCTATAGCTATATAATTACACTATAGATACGGAGCAATGTCGTTACACGGTTAATCAGTGATTGGGGCAGATTGTTTGCTTTCAGTTTGGAAGTTATTTCTTATTTCGCAAAGCACATTTCAATGAGTAGTGTCATTTGTCATTGTGCGAAACATTTTTCGTATTCTGAGGTTTGTCTCGCCAGTTAGGTACGTATATCAGCAGTGGACATGATTAAAGTAATTTGGATAGTTTATTCAGACAAAAGTTCGTAGTTCATGTAATATCTAATTTACATTTTGTTTGTATTACTGAGATGCTGAAAACTGTCCACTGTGGCGTCAGGCAACACACCACTGTTCAGCCGAATGCGCAATACAGGGGTTAAGTAATCACAATTTTCAGTAATTAGTGTCGTGCACTTAGCTCTTTACACTACACACACGCGCACTGGGATATATAGTGAAGAGAAGTTACAAGTTTTCTTCAAAATTATTTATTGATTCCATATCTACATGCTTATTCTGCAGTTCACACTTAAGTGTTTGGCAGAGTGTTTATGGAACCACGTTTATACTATTTCTGCACCGTACCACTCACGAATAGCACGTGGTAAAAAGGAACACAAGCTTTCCGAGCGAGCACTTTTTTTTTGGTTATAATTGCTTTTGCATGTGTAGGTGGGAGTCAACAAAGTAATTTGGTATTCGGAGAAGATAGCGATTGTAATTTCGTGAAAATACCACGCAACAACGAAAAATACCTATGTTTTCTGACTGCCACTCCAACTCTCTTATATCTGTGACGCTCTCTCTCCTATTTCTTGATATTAGTCCAGTCGGCAGGTACAGTAGACGTTACAGAAGGGCTGAATGTAATGAATTTTTAACATATACCTATATTATGTACATAGTCTGTAGTCTAGAACACAATTTTCGGCCTCAAGAACCCTATCATGAAACGGGAAGAGCCAAAAACCAGCCAAATTTTGGCATTTTTCAGTTTTTCTGTAATTTAATCCTTAACATGCTGTAGACTGTTAAACTTCTTACGGTTCTGACTGCTTACATGTATTTTTACACCTCATACTTAGCAAGGTACAGAGCTCGAAAGGAACGCCAATATTCTTAAGTTATATAACGAAATTGCATAAAGGACACATTTCAGGTTTACAATTTTAATTGTACAAGTTTTTTTCAAAAACGACTACGGTTCTACCTTTTAATTGTTCAACATTTAACAAAATGGATAACCGCTACCCCACCCATATCCTCAATGGGACCTTTATTTTTGCTACAGGTGCTTCTGATTCTCTACATTTAGCAGTACATCACATCCTCCCTATGTCTTCAAGGGGATGTTAATTCAGTACAGGCACATAGGTGCAGAAAAACATAGTTTCTGATCTGTAGAGTGTAACGTTATAAAAATTGCCATTACATCGAGTACAAGATCATTTCTTACCAGCTAAAGGTATATTTAAAAACCGAAAATTGTTGCTAATGCTCACATGCCAAGAGCTTCTTCCTCTTCAGTGATGATATAATTAGTTAGGGTTTCGCCATCGGCTTAGTCACCGTCAGTATCCTCCGGTTTGAGGTACGGCTCGGGTGAATTCTATCATGTATGGCCACAATAATGTTTGAAAATGGCAGAGGACCGAGGTGTTGCCTTTTGCAGTGGTAGGCTCCTGTGCTGCACCCTATCGTACATTTGTGGGGAAATGATTTTCTGGAAAGTGCCTATTTGTAAATTCCTTTTTATGGTGTTATGGGATTCAACCCTCTCCTTGTTAGCATCCACTTTCAGACTGATAGAATGTCTTGGTTACCCAGCCAGGCTTGTAGGTAGATACGAAAACAGTGGTGCTGGCTGATGTGTCGAGTAATCTATAGTCTTACAAGTTGGATGGTGGGTTTTGCCGATGTTTTAGAAAATTGTCGTTTAGCGAAGATTATCCTGTGTGCCTCAGTTCATGTTTCTACCGAGTAATGTCTAAAGACACCTGCTTCAGAAATTTTGGGTGCTGTTGCGTCTGGGTTTATGACAATACATGAGTTTTTCTCATAAATGGTACTGACTTTTTTCTACCGTCTTCCCAAGGGGTTAAAGTAACGTCAAGCACGCTGGTTGAATGAAGAGAAACAACATCCTGTGCATTGAATTTGCGTGATGTTGACGAATACGGAAAGCTGGGGTTGTTACCAGTCGAACTATTCTGAAAATAGATGTTATCTTGGAAAGAGGTTAATACTGTCTTCACCTTTCAGGAAACACTATCAACGACAGCATTCTTGCATTAAGATGTGATCCGTGTCAAGTCGAGGTTCCTTTTGTTGGTGTCGTTGGATACAAAATTTTCTTTTAACTCTGTGGTGGCTATTGTTGTGCGGAGGATGAATTTTGTGCTATGTTCCAGAGATCGCGGTACCGCACCAAAGTCGGCAAAGCGGTCGATACCACTGACATTAGCGAGGGATCCCTGCAATCCGCAGCAACAAATGACACACTCCAGATGTCACGGCCTTCTTCTCAATATAGCAGCTCCCTCACACGGTGGTCAACATGCACTGATCAGCCATAATATTATGACCACTGACTTACTATCGATATAAACCGGTCCAGGCGATAGTAGCGTCACCTGTCCAGGAATGACTTCTAGTCAGACACATGCACGGTGCATGTAGCGAGCGCGCTACCCGTGTGTAGAATGAGGATGGCGAACGGTCTATCTGAGTTTCACCGAGGGCAGATTGTGATGACCCAGAGGCTCGGCACGAGCATTTCGGGACATCACGGAACAGCGGGTGTTCGAGGAGAAACAAAAGTGAAACCACGTCCAGACGTTGTGAAACTGGGTTGCCCCTCATTTCAGATGTCGGAAGTCGTAGGCCGGGCAGACTGGTAAAAGAGGACATGCGACGAACTGTGATGGAACTAAAATGAGACTTTAATGCAGGTCAGAGCGTATCTGAACACACACTGCCCCGAACACTCCCAACGATGGGACTCTGCAGCCGACGACCCACGCATGTACGAACGTTAACACCACGTCATCGGCAACTACGACTGAAATGGGCTGGTAACCATTGGCATGGGATGTTGGCGCAATGGCAGAGCGTTGTATAGTCTGATAAATCCCGGTACCTTTTTAAATCATGCCAATGGTAGGACGCGAATAGGTCATGTTCCAGGGAAGCAGCTCCTTATCACCTGTTCTGTGGGACGGAGACAAGCTGACGGCTGCTCCATTATACTCTGGGAAACATCCATGGGTCCAGTGGAACTTGTGCAAGGCACCATGACGCTCAAGGTATATTATACACTGGTTGCAGGCCACGTACACCCCTTCTCGACGATCATGTTTCGGGCGGAGCGGCATTTTTCAGCAAGATAATGCGTCATGTCACAAGTCCAGGGATGTGACGGAGTTCCAGTCGTTGTGCTGGTCTCCCATCTCGCCAGATCTGAATGCGATTCAATACATCTGGCACGTGACTGAACGCGACGTCGGAGTTCATCGCCCCCATCCTTGGAATTTATGTGAATTGGTGACTTGTGTGTGCAGATGTGGTGCCAGCTTCTGCCAACGACCTACCAAGGCCTCGCTGCTTCTATACCACGATATGTCGCCGCTGTTATTCGTGACAAAGGTGGACATATCGGCTATTAGATAGGTAGTTGTAATATTCTGGCTGATCAGTGCAGCGTCGAACATGCAAGAGCTGTGCCCTCGTTCGAGACCTCAGTTACAACAGTCAACACCATCGTGTAGGGCAGCGACAGTTAATAGTGTCTGATGAAATGTACTTCCATAAATATTGAGTTTCGTTCAACTCCAAGAGAACAGTTTATTAATAAGTGCATCAAGTGATACTTTCACAGTCAATGACGGTTGTAAATTATCAAGCAATCCTGTGGCAAAGAACTGTGTCAAAGTTAAGTAAATCTTATATTCATTTATGTAATAAAGTGAACTAATAGTTCACGTGGTTTAGTTTGATGAGCCTTCTTCCAGAGCAATCGAAAAACCCACAGCTATGGCCGGACAAAAGTAGTTTTGTCTGCTCACAGCAAACTTTATGGACGAACGCAGTAAATCCCGACGAAATCGTTCTGCTGTTTTGGTTCTTTGGCACTGAGCGTCACTAGGATGTGCGTTATAAACGACTACGGCATTACATCCTAATTGGTTTTGCACGTCATATAAATCACGCACACTAACTGAACTTGGCTGTTTTTTCTTTCATTGACCTAGGGAAAGTTTAAGTTATTAAAGTTGACGAAATAAAGATTTGCAAAAACCTGACCTACTACACTGGTGGCGTGAGAGGGTGAGACGATAATTACGCGGGGCGTTCGATAAGCTTTCAATAAGCAACACTTTTTTTTGTCGGCCAGTTTCGATTGAAAAAAAATGCGGAATTCGTTGTGGTGCATCGTGGAATATTCCTGCTTTAGCATCTATAGTTTCATGAAGTTCCGATCGGTGGCGACGCTATACGTAGCCTTCAAAATGGCGTTTTTAAAAAATGGTTCAAATGGCTCTGAGCTCTATGGGACTTAACATCTGAGCTCATCAGTCCCTTAGACTTAGAACTACTTAAACCTAACTAACCTTAGGACATCACACACATCCATGCCTGAGGGAGGATTCGAATCTGCGACCGAAGCAGCAGCGCTGTTCCGGACTGAAGTGCCTAGAACTGCTCGGCCACAGCGGCCAGCCATGGCGTTTATAACGCAGGTGCGTTCCAAGCAGAGAGCTGTCGTTGAATTCCTTTTGGGGGAAAATCAGAACACCGAGATATTCATAGACACTTGAAGAATGTCTACAGAGACGTGGCAGTGAGTAAAAGCACGGTGAGTCGGTGGGCGAGGCGTCTGTCATCATCGCAACAAGGGCGCGCAAACCTGTCCGATACCCCACGTGCCGGACGGCCGCTCACAGCTGCGACTCCCGCAACGTTGGAACGTGCGGACACTCTCATTCGAGGTGATCGACGGATCACAGTCAAACACCTCGCTGCACAACTGGACGTCTCTGTTTGTAGTGCTGACACAGTTGTCCACCAGTTGGGGTACTCAAAGGTGTCTAACCGATGGGTTGCCTGCCACCTAGCAGAAGACTATAAAGAGGAACAACGGGCGATCTGTGCGGAATCGCGTTCGCGTTAGGAGGCTGATCGTGACGAATTTCTGACGAACATCGAGCGATGAAACAGGGGTTTATCACTTCGAATCGGAAACAAGACGGCAATCCATGGAGTGGAGCAACGTCACCTCTTGTCCGAAGGAAAAGTTCAAAGCCCAACCGTCAGCCGGTAAAGTCATTACGACGGTCTTCTGGGACTCTGAAGAAGCTATTTTGATTGATGTCCTCCCTCATGGTGTAACGATCAATTTTGAAGTGTATTTTGCTACCCTCATGAAATTGAAGACTTCAGCGTGTCCATGGCCACAAAAATGCAAACGAACTTCTCCTTACCATGCCAACGCAAGGCTTCACGCAAGACTGCACACTCGAGAGGAGCTCACAAAATTTCATCGGATAGTGCTTCTTCATCCACCCTACAGCCCGGATCTCACACCTTCCGACTTCATTTGTTCTTATTAATGAAGGATGCACTCCGCGGGAAACAGGGCATGGATGTTGGGGGAGGTTATTGATGCAGCAAGAGATTGTCACCGACGTCGACCAATGGAGCCGTACCACGCATGCATACAGGCCTTCCCAGTAAGGTAGCGCAAGGCCGTCGCATTAAACGGAGATTACGTTGAAAAATATCGTTTTGTAGCCAAAAGAGTGGGCAATAATATGATGTATTGGAATCCTGAATAAAACCAACCTGCATACAGAAAAAAAGGGTGTTGCGTTACTTGTCGAACGCAACTCCTAATAACTCGAGCATGCACTGTAGCTTAGATGGTTATTGTAGGCCAATTTGAGGTTGATAATAACCTAAATAAATTTCACCTACTTGTCACCAGTGACTCCTGTGCTATGTGATACAATATACTTAGGCTCGAGAAATGGTAACCGTTTAGGGAACCGTGCTCCTTAGCGTATCTGTATCTAGATTATCCCTATAGTGTATCATAACTGCGTGTCGCTCAGATATTGCTGAACATAGTTCAGTGAACGTGTATAGCACCTCCAAAGCCCATCGAGACAGCACACATGCGTTATGCCGCGATCTTCAGACAGTCCTCCATAACTCTTCATCGCTTTCATAAGCGGCTGCTCTGCGGTCTTGTCTGGTCATATGCGTGAATACTGTTTTTCACAGTGACGAATAATGAAGTAGCCTTCAGCTGTGAACCTGTGAAATTCCTGAGATTACAATTTGTTTTTTTAGACATATCATGTCCTGGCAGTACAGATGTATACTCTTAGCGTAGTTCACATGATCTACTGCATGGAAATATGAATCATCTGATTGACACGCAGATTACAGTGCAGATTACAGTTCCCCATCAATGCCGAAATGTATGATGAGATAAATTATTCTGGTAGTGAAGGGAGACGAAAATTTAATAGTCATGGGTGACTGGAATTCGATAGTAGGAAAAGGGAGAGAAGGAAACTTAGTAGGTGAATATGGATTGGGGGGAAGAAATGAAAGAGGAAGCAGCCTGGTAGAATTTTGCACAGAGCATAACTTAATCATAGCTAACACTTGGTTCAAGAATCATAAAAGAAGGTTGTATACATGGAAGAAGCCTGGAGATACTGTAGGATTCAGATAGATTATATAATGGTAAGACAGAGATTTAGGAACCAGGTTTTAAATTGTAGGACATTTACAGGGGCAGATGTGGACTCTGACCACAATCTGTTGGTTATGAACTGTAGATCAAAACTGAAGAAACTGCCAAAAGGTGGGAATTTAAGGAGATGGAACCTGGATAAACTGACTAAACCAGAGGTTGTACAGGGTTTCAGGGAGAGCATAAGGGAACAATTGACACGAATGGGGGAAGGAAATACAGTAGAAGAAGAATAGGTAGCTTTGAGGGATGAAATAGTGAAGGCAGCAGAGGATCAAATAGGTAAAAAGACGACGGCTAGTAGAAACCCTTGGGTAACAGAAGAAATATTGAATTTAATTGATGAAAGAAGAAAATACAAAAATGCAGTAAATGAAGCAGGCAAAAAGGAATACAAACGTCTCAAAAATGAGATAGACAGGAAGTGCAAAATGGCTAAGCAGGCATGGCTAAAGGACAAATGTAAGGATGTAGAGGCTTATCTCACTAGGGGTAAGATAGATACTGCCTACAGGAAAATTAGAGAGACCTTTGGAGAAAAGAGAACCACTTGTGTGAATATCAAGAGCTCAGATGGAAACCCAGTTCTAAGTAAAGAAGGGAAAGCAGAAAGGTGGAAGGAGTATATAGAGGGTCTCTATATGGGCGATGTACTTGAGGGCAATGTTATAGAAAGGGAAGAGAATGTAGATGAAGATGAAATGGGAGATATGATACTGCGTGAAGAGTTTGACAGAGCACTGAAAGACCTGAGTCGAAACAAGGCTCCGGGAATAGCCAACATTCCATTAGAACTACTGACGGCCTTGGGAGAGCCTGTCCTGACAAAACTCTACCATCTGGTGAGCAAAATGTATGAGACAGGTGAAATACCCTCAGACTTCAAGAAGAATATAATAATTCCAATCCCAAAGAAAGCAGGCGTTGACAGATGTGAAAATTACCGAACTATCAGTTCAATAACTCACGGCTGCAAAATACTAACGCGAATTCTTTACAGACGAATGGAAAAACTGGTAGAAGCCGACCTCGGGGATGATCAGTTTGGATTCCGTAGAAATGTTGGAACACGTGAGGCAATACTGACCCTACGACTTATCATAGAAGCTAGACTAAGAAAAGGCAAACCTACGTTTCTAGCATTTGTAGACTTGGAGAAAGCTTTTGATAATGTAGACTGGAATACTCTCTTTCAAATTCTGAAGGTGGCAGGGGTAAAATACAGGGAGCGAATGGCAATTTACAATTTGTACAGAAACCAGATGGCAGTTATAAGAGTCGAGGGATATGAAAGGGAAGCAGTGGTTGGGAAGGGAGTGAGACAGGGTTTTAGCCTCTCCCCGATGTTATTCAATCTGTATATTGAGCAAGCAGTAAAGGAAACAAAAGAAAATTCGGAGTAGGTATTAAAATCCATGGAGAAGAAAAAAACTTTGAGGTTCGCCGATGACATTGTAATTCTGTCAGAGACAGCAAAGGACTTGGAAGAGCAGTTGAACGGAATGGACAGTGTCTTGAAAGGAGGATATAAGATGAACATCAACAAAAGCAAAACAAGGATAATGGAATGTAGTCGAATTACGTCGGGTGATTCTGAGGGTATTAGATTAGGAAATGAGACACTTAAAGTAGTAAAGGAGTTTTGCTATTTGGGGAGCAAAATAACTGATGATGGTCGAAGTAGAGAGGATATAAAATGTAGACTGGCAATGGCAAGGAAATCGTTTCTGAAGAAGAGAAATTTGTTAACATCGAGTATAGATTTAAGTGTCAGGAAGTCGTTTCTGAAAGTATCTGTATGGAAGTGAAACATGGACGATAAACAGTTTGGACAAGAAGAGAATAGAAGCTTTCGAAATGTGGTGCTACAGAAGAATTCTGAAGATTAGATGGGTAGATCACATAACTAATGAGGAGGTATTGAATAGGATAGGGGAGAAGAGGAGTTTGTGGTACAACTTGATTAGAAGGGATCGGTTGATAGGACACGTTCTGAGGCATCAAGGGATCAAAAATTTAGTATTGGAGGGCAGCGTGCCGGGTAAAAATCGTAGAGGGAGACCAAGAGATGAATCCATTAAGCAGATTCAGAAGGATGTAGGCTGCAGTAGGTACTGGGAGATGAAGAAGCTTGCACAGGATAGAGTAGCATGGAGAGCTGCTTCAAACCAGTCTCTGGACTGAAGACCACAACAACAACATCTATGCGGAAGTACTGAATGCGTATCTTAGCAGTATGACCATAATGCTATCTGAAGAAATCCTGTTTTCAACAACAGCTCAGGCAGATTTGGAGGGTAGTGGGGTAAGATTGAGGTTACCGGTCGCTTCAGGTTTCCTAAGGACATCAGCCCACTTTACCTCTCAATCCTCCAATACAAGAAGAAATAAACTTCCTATTTCCTGTGATTGGTAAACGTTGACCATTACGGGGACGTAGTATTATGATTTTAAAATGTTGTAAAATTATAGTCATAACGTTAAAACCTCCACTTTTTTGTACTTTTTTGATAATTTTAGAAATTTACCGTTCCCTTGAAACTATGTGTACTGGTAGATATGTAGTATGAAATATGTTCAACCAGCGAAAATTCAAGGAAGTGAAACGTTAGGCAATAAAATTCTACCTGGTTTTTGTCGTAGAACCGAAGGGGAAAAACGTAAGCAAAACAAATTGATAATAGTGCCACAATTTTGAGGTTTTTCTGTTCCTCCCCCAAGTTATCACAAGGTTTTCGAGGTTTCCGCATTACAGCCCACGTACGTTTAACATATCAAAAGTTCTGAAAAATCGGTGACTTCGTAAGGTAGCCCGCCTTTTCGAGTATCTACAAAAAGAACTACAATGAAAAACGAGCTGTCCTCTCCTTTCGACGTCCTCCGTCAATCTCATCTGGAAAAGATCCCATATTGCGCTACAGTAGTCCAGAAGAGGATGGACAAGCGCAGTGTAGGAAGTCTCTTTAGCAGATTTGTTACAATTTCTAAGTGTTCTAACATTAAAACGCCATCTTTAATTCGCTTTCGCCACAACATTTTCTACGTGATGGTTCCAGTTTAAGCTGGTCATGAGTGTAATCCCTAGGTATTGAACCAATAACATTTAAATTCGTGTGTTTTATCGTATGACTGAAATAGTATAGAAATTTTTTAGTGCTCATGTGGAGGATCTCACACTTTTTATTGTTTAGTTTCAATTGAAACTCTTCGTACCGTACGGATATCTTGTCTAACTCATTTTGCAACTCGTATTGATCTCCTGGTTACTTTATTAGACGGTAAACGAAAGCACAATCTGCAAACTATCTGAGAGGGCTGCTCAAGTTGGCTCTTAAATAATTTATAATTCATGATAGCAACAGAGGGGCCTATAAGCTTCCTTAGGGAATCCTAGACATGACTTCCGTTTCACTGGATGTCTTTCCGTCCATTACTACGATCTGTCATCTTTCTGGCGCAAAATCACGAATAAAGGCACACAGCTGACACGATGTTCCATAGGCTCGCTGTTTGATTGCTAGCCGATTATGAGGGACAGTGTCCGCCCCTGGAAGCTGAGTGGTCAGCGCGACGGAATGTCGTACCTAACGGCCCGGGTTCGATTCCCGCCTTGGTCGGAGATTTTCTACGCTCAGGAACTGGGTGTTGTGTTATTCTTAGCGTCATCATTTCATCCCCATCGACACGCATGTCGCCGAAGTGACGTCAACTCGAAAGACTTGCACCAGGTGGTCTACCCGACGGGAGGCCCTAGCTACACGACATTTCCATGAGGAACTGTGTCAAAAGCTTTCTGGGAATCTAGAAATACAGATGAGCCTTACCACGACCTATCGACAAATCGTAGTACGTCTTTGAGGCAAAGATTCTGGTCCTCGGTACGGGTCAGCGATAAGGCGTGCGTGTGCTGGAAAAGGGGAGGGGGGAGGGATTTGATAGTTGGGTGCGCGAGGTGGTGCGGAGGGAGCTGGGTGGCGGTTTTGGACTGAAGCGATGCGCTGTTAGCCCCTGGTCTGCTGGCTTCCAACGTTCCTGGGTCCGATAGAAGACGACGTGGTCACACGAGACGTAAGGGCGCAGAGTCTGATGCTGGTTGGACCATCTGGTTGGAACGGAGCAGAGCAGTCGGAAGGGTCCGGTCTATCTGCAATAGGATCAGCTGTTGAATGTGTGGCCTGTTGGAAATACGTCCGCTGACCAGCGCCACCCAGATCAGCTGTCTTCAACGCCGACTAAACATCCGGTGAGGATATACTCGGTATGGAACTATTCGAACTACGGTTCCGTTTCTCTGCTACATTAAGGTAGTGGTACATGCAGGTTAATTTGACGACTAGTTCAGGGCTCCGCAGTAACGATTCCCACCGGAATCGTAATGGCCGTTGGTTGTACTGTCGGTTGCCGATATTTGACCAAGTGCTATAGAGTTGTTCTGCTCAGCCTTCCCGCATTGTAAACGCTCCAGGACTATCGTTCACTCTGAGGTATTCTATGTATTACAGATCATAATGCCCGTCCGTCCCTGCGGGTCCCGGCCGTGTTAACGTTGCTAGTTATTTTCGATACAAGAGATTAGTGCTTTTTATATTGATTTTGTTGTATTTGTGCATCTTAAACTGTACAATCGAGAGGGCCTACTTGCTTGGGGCCGCTCTGTAGTGTAACTTGCTTCCTTTTCACGGGAAGATCACAGTGCAAATTAGCAGGTAGAATAGTAATGCATTCGTCCTGGGGTGTGCTTGATGAATTTTGAAAGCGTTGTTAGCGAGTCTTCTTAATTTTCCTGGCCCTTTCTGCTACTTTTCTTAGCTCTCTTCTCCCGTGTTAAATTTTGTCTTTAGTCTAACCTGACCTCTTTCTGGAGCTCCTCGCGAGTCGTTTACTGTTCCGGGGGAAGGAGAGGCAGATAACATCTTAACACTCACTATTCATTGCGTTCGTGGATCGTTCGCCTGAAGATTTTGTTTCATCGATCTGTCCTAAGCTGAACACACACCCGATACTGCGGTCGGGGACTTGTATTTCTAAGAGAGTATCTTGTGTGTTACACACATGTTCTGCTCCCGTGCTTAGGTTAAAGGTCAGTGCGGCGAGTCGTATTGACCAGTCGGCTAAGACGGTTTCTGCTAATTTTGATGTTACTTTATTTATGACACCGCTGTTCTTATGTAACTGCTTTTGTTGGTAAAATTTTATTTTAACTTTGGTACAGCTCTTGGAGCACTTGATATTCCTCTTTTGCGTTTCTGATTAGTAAAGTTAATTATCATTGCTGTTAAGTCTAAAAACTGCCTAGTAATACTTGTTAAATTACATTCAATTTGGTCATTAGTTTTCCATTAACACTTCAGAAATATTGTTCAATTGTTATTCCATAGCTCTAAAGAAGCCTAAAGCCTCTTGTTCTGTATTAATCGAAATATTGTTTCCACTACTGGAACTGTTTTAAATATTCTCTGAGGATAGCATTTCAATCTTGTTATGTAGTTTCAAATAAATTGTCTTATTATTTTGCGAATAGTGCTTAATCTTCATTTGAGTCCAACCCTTGAACAATAAATAAATCGCAGTAAGCGTACAAACAGAATCAAATTGACATTGTACATAAATTTTAATAATATTCAGTACAATCGTAATGGAACGAACACTGCTACTAACTCCGAATTATTCTGTTACTACAGCCTTGCTCCGGTTTATTTAAATAAAAATGACTGTATAGGAATGAACATGACACAGATAAAGAACCCTATAGTTGCACTATTAAAAGATTAGCTTTAAAATTCTTGAGCGTGTCTCATTGTACAAAGGGGCGTTACTACGAAGCCATATGAAGTGGAATAAAAACGTGAAATAAACGGTAGGAAAGGTGAAAGGAAGTCGATAATTATATCGTTAGAGTTCTTTGCGGCGCATTTGTAAAATAAATAGCATAGAACTGTTTTAGCATCCTCAGTCATTTGCATTTAGGCACGGTGTCAGATCTTGTGATACCCCATTGGCGCTATGTCGCACTAAGTTTAGTAGCCTTTGAGAACAACACATAAAATCAATGATAGCGAAAGCAGACTGTTTCAGAGATGTTATAATTTATAAACACATCGGAATTGTTATTCACTCTGCTACTGCTTATCATACACCAGCAAACAGCAAATAATTCTTAAGATAAACATGTGACCTCAGTTCAGGTAATAGAAATACAGTCCTGCGGGTTCTGGGTTTGTTATACGATGTGTCTTATGCACTGTAAAATGCGAAAAGTTAATCCTTCTCTACAGCTGACAAGATCAATGCTACAGTATTATCGACCTAAAGTTGCTATAAGCGTATATCTATCTCTTTCTAGTATTTTAGGCATAATACTTGCGGGGAAACGCGGCGTTGCCCAGGAATTTATTTACAGCTGCGTGCGCACGCCCTTACCACACAGCGTCTGGCCTTATGCTTAATGTTTATGACGTCATATCTCCTGATCTAAAAGTCGTACAATGACACAATCTTGTAGGTGCATTCAGCGGCATATGTGGGTACTGTCTGCGAGATTTACTGCGAAAAAAGTAGCAAAGAAATAAAAAATTAAAACGTCGTATGTGCTGCGGCAGTTTTTTCACGCATCTCATACTTTATGATGTCATATATCCTGAATTTTGTGTCGTACAATGATATAATTTTGCACTTACATTCAGTGGTTTATGTGCATATTGTCTGTAAAATATGTCGAGAATACAGTTAGTAGTAAAGGAGTAGTAAATTATAACGTCATACCTTACGAGGTTCTTTTATTTAATAAACAGCGGAGAAGTAGCAAGCCGAAAACACTTCTCCTTTAATCATTTTGAAGGGGTTGTCAGCGATAAAAAAATCATAAAGATTTGAAATTTTGTGCAAATTTTGTTGCAAGTAGGTAAGTTCTCTTATTCTCATATACTGGACGACTAAAGTCTGGGAATTCAAGCGCCGTGGACCACGCTGTGACAGTCACTTGACAGTAAGATATATGTGTGACAAGTGTGATTGAAATTCCACTGCTTTAGGAGAAGATGTGGAACATTCGTGCATACACACACGCACACGCACATCCATTTTTATAATACGTATTTATGGATAGCTTTTTATCACACAATCATATGTTGTGTGTCTACCAATGTCTTCTATTCAGTAATTGGTCCAAGAGACCCACTAAACATCTTTAGTGTGAGGTGAAATGGAAAACAAATCCACTTTCATTGCGTATTTGTTTTCCCCAAATCCACAATGAAAATTCCACGGTCGGGAGACGGTGTTTGTTTCGCCAACTCACGTAGGGCTGTGAAATAAAATTCGGAAGTCGCCCTTTTCCAGTGTGACTTATCTTGTCCATATCGTGTGAACGTTCTGCAGCCGGCCGCTGGTGGCCGAGCGGTTCTGGCGCTACAGTCTGGAACCGCGCGACCGCTACGGTCGCAGGTTCGAATCCTGCCTCGGGCATGGATGTTTGTGTTGTCCTTAGGTTAGTTAGGTTTAAGTAGTTCTAAGTTCTAGGGGACTTATGACCTCAGCAGTTGAGTCCCATAGTGCTCAGAACCATTTGAACCATTTTTGAACGTTCTGCATAAAGCCGGTTTGATGCAGCAGAGCCACCATTTAAGCACTGAATCGTACGAACGTTGCCGCCGTTGACATTGTCGCCACTTGACTTCAATCTCCCGTAAACAGTTTTCATCCTGCAGGTGGGTAACGTTGAGCTTCCACGGGCCTCTACTGTGCCATGTCTTCTGTCGTGGCAGAGCGATGGTGCAGATGTAAGCATGGTGGTCTGTAAAGGCTGTAGGATACACTTCGGCATCAGTCGACGCCTTGCGTAGCCCACGTGCCACATACACCCTGTCGAGTCGACTAGCTGAGTGGCTTATAAAGTACGCATATACGCTGCTGTCGCGGTGCGTCATTTCCAAGGTGTCGTGCAGTGCAAGATCCAGGACCAGCTTCTGTAACGCCGGGCAAGGAATGAAGTATGGCCGTTGGTCTTCGGGCCGCAGAACGCAGTTGAAGTCGTCGCCGACAATATAATTCTCCTGACGTCCTCGAAATAGCGGCGACAGTTCCTCTGTGTAAAAGGCTGTACATTCGTGTCTCTTGGTCGAGCCAGACGGTGCGTAGACATTCACCAAATGTACATCCCCCACAGTCAGGGCAACACCACGGGTCGATGGTAAGTATTCCACATCTTCCGCCACTATTCCTTCTCGTAACAGTATGGCTGTGTCACAGCTACCGTCGTAACCTGTTAAACGATAGACGTCATAACCGTAAAACTCAGCTGGGGCATCGTTTCGTACCTCCTGCAGAAAAACTGTGTCGACGTCCGTTGCTCGTAACATATCTTGCAGCAATTGTATCTTTACTGAGATGCTAATACCACTGATGTTAAATGTGCCAATACGGTAGACGTGTGACATCTTATCTGTTGTGCTACTGGGAATTTACGCATCTACTGATCGGCCGTCAACGGAGCGTTCTTCCTGGACCGCGACATCACGACACTTCCTCATTGGTCGCCATGGACAGGGTTCCCTCGCGACTCATTGTTGGTGGCCTCCTGCATCTCATCAGTTTGTTCCATTTCTTGTGCCCAATCTCCTAATGCATTGGTGAGGACTCTCGCTGTTGACGGGCGTTCATCTGCAGGTGGGACCTCATCGTATACGTACATATTTGTATCCATCGCGTCTCGTTGATGTGGCGGCTTCTTCACGGTTTGTAGCACCGACGCTGTGGATGTGACGTCGTCCTGGCCTGATGGTGGAAACGAATCTTAATCGTTCCCACTGTCTTGGTCGTCGTCTCGGTTGTGGTTCTCGTCTTCTGTGGACAGCTGTCTCTTCTTTCGTTTCTTCGATCTCTGTTTTCGTGGTGGGGTTTCCATGTCTGCTGAGGGATGCTGTTCAGTGCGAGCCTTTTGCTGATCCGCTTCCATATCTGAAGATGGGTTCGACTGGAGCGTGGTAGGACCATGGCTCTGCAGCTGTTGTGAGGCGTGTGGCTGGTGGTGTGACAAGGCCATTTGCCCCGTCAGTGACGTGGGATCTGGAAGATAATCGCAGATTCTACGGGGAACGGCTTGTTATGCGCTTCGCCCACGTCGTTTCGTAGCGCTGGCCACATTTGATAAGTGAATTCCTATCAGCTCCCAGGAATCTAATTATACCGCTTCGCGCATGAAACGTTCGATTTCATGTGATTTTGGTCCTGTGTAATGTGCGTCGAACGTGAATTTGATAGTCGCCTTCCGCTAAGAAAGAGCCATCGTGATCTGTATTAATCAATACACTGCTATGCGAAGCCTCACGGATGTAAACAAAGCTCGCGCTAAACGGGGCGCGGCCGGTGCGCTAGGCACGTCCGAGCCGCTACAAAGCCGAAGGCGAACTGCCACTAACCCACATTGCCACATAGGTTCACACACCCCGGCACACCTCCCTCTTTGATCCAAATTCTCACTGCCACTTTAAATTCCCCCTTACACACGACCAGAATTGCTGGAACTCTCCATGTTCGGGGATAGTATGTCGCAGCATTCGTGTGCGGTCAGGCATTGTCATGCTGAAGGACTGGTCCATGTGTGGATGAACTCTCTGAATTAGAAACTCGATTATGGCATGCTGTTTCTCACGCATCGACATAGTTAAAAGTTACACACTGCCATGTTACATGCTACAATTCGGAGTCCTCTAGTGTCAGAGGTCTCATATGTATACGTGAAGGATAAAGATGTAGAATGTTAACAACGCTTGTTTTATTTAAAAAGCCCAGAGAGTTCTCACAAAAGAAATTTGTAGGCATTACTTTCCAACATGCCCTCGTAAATCAATAGATGCCTTATGCTGATCTGAAGATAACCGTTTAAGCGTTTAAGTGACAGAAACTAGTAATCACTGTTTTCTACACTGCAATCTTGCCCATACAAAGGTTTCTATAAAATCTATGACATTCTAGTTGACAAATCGCTGTCTCTGTTTTGGTTGGCAGGAGAGCCAACACCGTGTTACTAGAGGAGGCCGAAAGGCACGCGTTTTAGCTCACGCAGGCTGGCGTGAGGTCTGGAACAGGACAAGGAAATTAGAATTTAGAAAAACGGACGTAGCTGGTGGAATACTTAACTTTAATCCGTTAATGAAGAACGTCGGTCTTGACGGTACATGAATCAATATCAATAGTAACTGATAATGGCGCCTTGCTAGGTCGTAGCAAATGACGTAGCTGAAGGCTAGGCTAAACTATCGTCTCGGCAAATGAGAGCGTATTTTGTCAGTGAACCATCGCTAGCAAGGTTTGTAACCTCCCCAGAGAAATTTGAAAGTTAATATTTTGAATGCAAATGGACCTAGAGCTAAGTGTAAGCTCCCCAGAGAAATTTTGGAACACAATAATTGAATGTTAACCAGAATAGAACCTAATGTAACGTCCCAGGAAATAAATTTAATGACAATGACAATTAAATAATAATTAGCAATCTGACCCAAGTATAAATTCCTCACAAAAATGTAAGTCAAATTAATGATAATGAATTCTCAGTCACAATGAAACTGCAAATAGACCGAAATGTCGATCTTTAGGCCCTGTTCACTAATTAAACTGAAATTCTTACCTTAGTAAAACTGCATCTGCTCTTATTTTTCGTCATAGCTTGGAGGAAATTCATTGCAAAAATTTTGAATTTAAGGGAAACTTTTCTTTAAGGAATAGCAAGGGAAATATTTCTTTCATTAAAGGATTCTTTGTTAAAAAATTGCTTTGAAAACAAAATTATTATTGGGGCGATTCTTGCACAAATTAGTTACAGTTAATTTACATTATTAGCTGAGCGCAATGCTGCTTCATTACCTTATTTAAAAATAATATACCTCGTCCTGAATCATGACCAGAGTGCGATGTCGACGCCCGCCGACTCCTCACACACAACTAAACTCTCTCGCAACTAGACCGCAACTACGTCATCTCGGACGCGCTACTACTCTCCAACCGCTAACTCGCAACTGAACTGAACTCTCGCGCTACTGCCTCGCAACAGAACTGTCTCTTAACTCGACTGCAACAGAACTGCCCTCTCGCGCGGTCAAGCGCAGAGTAGGAACTCTGGTTAAAGATTTTATCATGCCTCACCATCGCTGCTACCGAGTACATACACGTTTCAGGTTGTACAACTGGGGCGAGTGCTAGGAAGTCTCTCTAGACCTGCCGTGTGGCGGCGCTCGGTCTGCAATCACTGATAGTGGCGACACGCGGGTCCGACGTATTCTACGGGACCGCGGCCGATTTAAAGGCTACCACCTAGCAAGTGTGGTGTCTGACGGTGACACCACAGTCTCCATTCTATGTTCGGTAATTAGAAGATGCACCATATGTTGAAGACTAAATTTAACTTTATCTACTATCTCTCTAAATCTGTGGTCTAGGGCTGGCGTCATTGATAAGTAATCAAAATGGCCTCAGTCCCGTGTTTGAAAACCGCCACCGCTTAAATTTTTATTAATAACCAGCACTGTTGGCCAAAGACTTCCGGCATAAGAAGTCACCCTCATACTGACAACAGCCTTGTCAGTGAGGGCGGAGGAGCGGACAGAGGTTTAGGGCACCCTCTTGCCCCTGGGGTGGAAAAGTGCTCCTAAAGTTGGAAGAGTCAGCAATTATGAACGGCATGAGAATGCAGAAGGTAACCTCTGCATTAAAGACACATAGCGTGTATCCACAGGACATGTGGCCTGTAATCGAAAAAGTATCATGATGATCTTTCCATTGGCAAAAGATTCCCCCCTTTGGATCTCCTGAGAAAGGGGCAGGGGGACGGACTGCCAAGGGGGAGATGACCATGAGAAAAAGATTGAGTAAGCAACGAAAGGATAACGTTCTACTAGTTTGGGTGTGGAATGTCAGAAGCTTGAACGTGGCAGGGAAGCTAGAAAATCTGAAATGGGTAACGCAAAGGCTCAGTCTAGACATAGTAGGTGTCAGCGCAGTGAAATGGAAAGAAGACAAGGATTTCTGGTCAGATGAGTATATCAAGACCAGCAGAAAGTGGCTTTAACGGGCGTAGGATTCATTATTAATAGGGAGGTAGGACAGAGAGTGTGTTACTGTGAACAGTTCTGTTACAGGATTGTTCTTATCACAATCGACAGCAAACTCACAGTGACAACGTCGGTTCAGGTATACATGCCGACGTCGCAAGCTGAAGATGTAGAGATAGAGGAAGTATATGAGGATACTGAAAGGGTAATACAGTTCGTAAAGCGAGATGAAAATCTGATAGTCATGGGGAACTGGAATGTAGTTGTAGGGGAAGCTGTTGAAGTAAAGGTCAAAGGAGAATATGTTCTTGAGCAAGGAATGAGAGAGGAGAAAGACTAACTAAGTTCTGTAATAAATTTCAGCTATACACTCTGTTTAAGCATAACAAGAGGAGGAGGTACTCGAATATTTGGAAAAGGCCAGGTGATACTGGAAGATTTCACTTAGATTACATCATGGTCACACAGAGATCCCGAAATCAGATACTGGATTGTAAGGCGTACCCAGGAGCAGATATAGACTCAGTTCACAATGTAGTAATGGTGAAGAGCAGGCCGATGTTTAAGAAATTAGTCAGGAAGGATCAGAATACAAAGGAGTGAGAGATGGCAGTACTAAGGCATGATAAGATACGCTTGAAGTTCTCTGAGGATATAGATATGGCTTCAAGAAACAGGTCAGTAGACAGTACAGTTGAGGAGGAATGTACAGTCGTGGACAAAACGAGCGAGACCCCTCGCCTTTTCGTTATGCTGATCCGCACGGCTTTAAAGTCTGCTACACAGCATAACAGGCAAGGCGACGAAGTGCTACCAACATACTATGCGCAGGCGTGAAATTGACAAACTATCTGAACTTTTTTAGACTGTATTCCATAATTTCTAAGACTATATTAATGCTGATTAGTGTGTTAAATACAACACGTAAACATAAGACAGAACTGAAAGAAGAAACGCTAATTTGTATGAAACGGACGAATAAAAATGAATTTCAGCTTATCCAGATAACACACAAAGAACCCCAGACCGTTACGAATTAGCAAAATATTATCCGCATTCGCCCGCGAAACGGTCTGTGTCAACGTTCAGACCAGTCATACTGGATTACCATTGCTGACCTACCATGAAAGTGTGCAAATTTAGCAATGCGTGAAGATTCATAACGAAATTCACTTAAACATCATTCAGTGCCACACTTAAGTCAATTCCATTATTGACAGAAGCGGAAAAAGGAGGCAGTATCATGTATGAAATTCTACAAGAGTGTCATATTGACATCCACAGAGCGCCAGTACAGAATAAAGGTAGCGATAAATCGTATTGGGTGCGCGAGAATTTCTTAAAATTGCTTTACTGATATTCTACCTGCCTCCATAGAGATTAGAACCGAAAACAAACCAGACCTTCCTTTCACTATGCTAGCAGACAACCTAGGCAAACAGCCCTCTATTATTACCCCAGACATGAACAAGCCGGCAATTTCGCAATAAAAATCTGCAGTTTCTGTTGCATAGAGCTTTCTGGACTCAAAAACATGAATTTTCTTCCTTTATGTCACCACTTATGCGACAATCATTCGGGATGATTATCGAAATAACAAATTACTGTTATTAGAGAGTAAATTTTGTAGGATAATTCTGCACCACCCCAGGAAATAAACGGCTACATAGCTGCCAAACGTATTCTGCATTGTTTCGAATTCTCCACTAGACTCGCCACAGCCAGAAAACGTTCATTAGCAGAAGTGTTTCTTAAGCTAGCTAGCAATGAGAATGTTCGTACTTCTAAAACGCGGTGGCATTAATACTGGGATGTGAATTATCACGTGTATAGGCAAATACATTCTATTTGCATTCCTGTAAACGTGATTTGGATCGAAAACGTAGCTACGACTAATATGCTTATGTATCGACAGCAACTAGAACATTTCGAATAAAGAGTAGCGGGTGTTATTTATGCGGCCCTCATCTTCAGTGTTTTCGTTGTTAGGATTTCGTCACCTAAACCGGTAAAAACGGAACCCTACTAGTCTCACTTTCTTGACCGTCTATCGGTCTACCCAACCCTTAAAACCCGTTTACCTCCAGAACGGGTGGACATAATAAGCGGAAATGTATCGCACTTCTTGCTGTAACCGGTCCCTTGCTGGTGTAAAAAAGTGAGCTTCTATGTCAACGCAATCAAAAGATACGACGGTTTATGTAAAGAAAATTTACGCGAAAGGTCAAAAAATGGCTTCAAGAACTATGCGACCTAACTGCTTAGGTCATCAGCCCCTAGACCTAGAACTACTTAAACCTAGCTAGCCTAAGGGCATCACAGACATCTATGCCCGAGGTAGAATTCCAACCTGCGACTGAAGCAGCCGTGCGGTTCGTCACTGAAGCGCCTGGAACCGCTCGGCCACCGCAACGCGGCGAAACCCTACTCACCTCATGTATAATGATAATATATACTGTCTAGTGAGGATAAACTGTATTCTCCAGCAACTCAGATCGTTTGATCACGGAACTTTTACGAAGCTACATTCAAACTTTGTCGAAGTCGTCTGCAATATCCATTACAAACACCCTAGGAACTTCGTATGCGATATCCACTTCTGTATACGCTGGCAGATAATGCAGTACTATAACAAGTAGGTGGGAACTTATTGTTATTGGTCCATGCATGACACTTTATTTCAATATCACTTTAACGCACCTAGGTGTTCGTATATGGCTGAAATTAATGAACAAAAAGTAAATAAACAGTAAACAACTTCGATGTTCAGATCAAGTGAAAGTCACATGTCGTAATTACAACATAATTTCGTTGTTACATCTACATGACTACATCAACAGGATTTCTTTGCAATCCGGACTTACGTGCCTGGCAGAAGGTTCGGATTATTTCTCTACCGTCCCACTCATTAACAGTGTGCGGGAAAAGGGACTACTTAAATCTTTTCTTGCGAGCCTTGAATTACATTATTACTATGGTTTCTTCTTGTGTAAGTACCCTAGGAAATAATGTTTTGGCATTCAGAACATATGGTGGTGATTGAAATTTCGTGAAAAGATCTCGTGGCAACGAAAAACGCATATGTTTTCATGAATGTTACCCCAACTCGATTATCAAATCTGGGATCCTCTCTCCCCTATTTCGTGACATTACAAAGCGTGCTACCGTTCCTTGGACGTTTTTGCGTGCACAGTCAATCACGTCTGTCAAGGATATTATAGCAGTGGACGGACAAACGTAGTGTAGGCAGTGTTTTCAGTTGGCCTGTTGCGTATTCTTAGTGTGCGGCCAATAAAACGCAGTCATTCGTTTGCCTTCCCCACAAAAGTATGTTTTCGATCTTTCCAGTTTAAGTTTTACTGGGTACTGAGATGAACTGACAGTGCTTCGACTTGTGTTTTGTCATGTAACCGAAAGTTAATTATTGTTATTGGACGCAGCTTTCGTGTTTAATGTATTCCTCAGTCAACAACAGTAGACTCCTCGTACACCGCACATAACTGTTTCAAAGTATTAAATTGTTACTGATCTTACCATGTTGCAGTGGTCATCTTAACTTGCCGTTTTGAAAAAAAGGAAAATATTTTAGCGAAATGTAGCAACTAAGAAGCGGAGTATCCAAACAAACAAACGTTTCCGGTTTAAGTAGTTGCAGTAGGTCTACTACACAGTAACGTAAATTAGGAGCAAAGTCCATAAGTAGATCCTCATCAGGAAAACCAGCCCTCATAATGCAAAGTGTAACTACAACAAAGAAAGTTTCCAAACATGTCAATGAGTAGTCGAGGAAAGTGGACGCATTCTGTCTACTGAATCCCAACGCACGCAATTTACGAGGGGGCACGCCAAGTGTCAGACCCCGATCTTGCTTTTAACTACGCTCATTGAAAGAGGGGACAAAATAAGCTTAAACTCTACCGCTTCTGAGAAAACGACGGTCAAAGTGTTCAATGCGTTGTTGCTATAGTGTAGATACCGCTTAGCGGTTAAGGATTCAACTGAAGCGGTGGCTCTGCGGCTACCATAGCGACTTCGGAACTTTGCGCTGCGAGTTCGAAACCCGGTTTTTCCTTTTTTCCCCCCTCACTCTCTGAATTATCTACGAATGTTTATTCCAATTTATGATGAAACACTGTTGTCGTTATTCGTCAGTTAATTTACTGTGTAAAGAAATAAGTTAAAAAGGGAACACACAGAGCGTAGTGGGGCGATCACTCTGTTGTAGAAATAATTCAGAAGCCAAGATCGCTTAAATACTGTCTACTGGATAACCGGTTTCAACACACTAAAGGTGCCATTATCGGATCTAAATGTAGATTAACATTGATAAACCATTTGGATATAACGATACATGAGGCAGACGAGATGATTTTATATCAGCTTGTCTCATTCGTTTATTATTTTTTTAATTCATTAATTACACATAAAGTTAATTGTCGAGTAATGACAACATTATTTCAACATAAATTAGAAAAAAAACATTCGAAGATAATTCTGATAGAGAGGCAGGAAAATAAAATAATTAAAAAACCCAATATGGTCTCGAACACGGGAATCAATGCTAATAAGGAACGACGGTAGCCACTGAGCCACCGCTTCAATTGCGTTCTCGGCTGCAGAATGTATCTACACTAGAGCAACAGCGCGTTGATAACTTTGGCCGTCGTTTTCTCGGAAACGGTCGAGTGTCTGCAGATAAGCCGAAACACAAGTTCGCTTATTTTGTCCTCTCCTTCACTGACAAGGGGAGGCCGCCAATTGTGAAATTCAGATTCGATTCATACTGCGCATAATAAAAGCTCATGGCCAGAGGTGTAATGTGGCAAAGCACCAAGATGCACTTCTCAGCCGTTGTCGAGAAAATCGACAGTTAGAAGAAACCGCTGCGGTGAAATACTCTCTACGATTCATAATTTTCTACAGCGTCGTGGCGCAGCGGTAAGCGCTCGAGTTCGTAATCCGAAGGTCGGCGGATCGAATCTCGCTCCATGCAACTCTTTTTTTTTTAGTATTTGTTTTTTGTAATTCAAATGTGTGTATAAACACACACACACACACACACACACACACACACACACACACACACATATATATATATATATATATATATATATATATATATATATAATTCCCGGCAACAGGTTGCAACAATTATGCATATAATAAGTTGTTGAAAGTCGTTTGTCGTGGAAAAACTGGCGACTTCGAACATCATTATGTTTTCCGCAAACAAATTTGTATTTCACAAATGTTATTAATTGTCTTCATAATGTTAACCACGTATAGTTAGCGGAAGACGTAGAAACGATATTCCGAAACGAATACATATAGCGTAAGTCAAACGTTCGAATTAGAATAGAAACCCCACGAACACAAATTTGCTGTGGCAGGTATGAAATATAAACTCCGTTAATCGCTCGTTACACTTGAAGGACAGATGTTGAATGGGCCGAAACGAGCCGCCGCATAACAGCGTAGTTGCCTGCTAACTTCGAAAGAAGGTAGATGCGGTCCCTAGCACAACTTATAACACCGTCGAAAATCAGTGCGGACGTGAGAGCTTTGGTACACCCTGTTAAACAAACGGTAAAATGGAGGCGGTACAATTGGAGAGCGATCCGCCTTCACCAACATGCATAAGCAATTCATTAATAGTTTATATATATATATATATATATATATATATATATATATATATATATATATTTGAATTACAAAAAAATAATAATAATAAAAAAATGTTGCATGGCGTGAGATTCGATCCGGCGACCTTCGGATTACGAACTCGAGCGCTTACCGCTGCGCCACGACGCTGTAGAAAATTATTAATCGTAGAGAGTATTTCACCGCAACGGTTTCTTCTAACTGTCGATTTTCTCGACAACAGCTGAGAAGTGCATCTTGGTGCTTTGCCACATTACACCTCTGGCCATGAGCTTTTATTATGCGCAGTATGAATCGAATCTGAATTTCACATTTGGCGGCCTCCCCTTGTGAGCAAAGTTTCGGGACAATCAGCCTATGACACTTGGCGAGTTCCCCTCGCTCGTCGAGTCGCTTCTTACGCCCGGCGAGAATTATGTATGCCTCCGAGTAAACTGCGCCACCTGGAAACACGGCGAGCGGGGATAAACACGTTTTCCTTCTTATAAGGCAACCCTCTACAGATAAAATTCATGAAGTGTTCTTCAGGTTGCCTCAGATATTTCAGAAATGTTTCTTGCGTCAGGCCTGCCGCATATGCAAAACGTAAACATTTCATTTCATGTAATATTTATCAGGATAAGACATGACAAGAGTGGACCAGTCCCTTCTGAGAAAAATTAGAGATTTTAAGTTGCTCCACTATGTAATGACACGGGTATGGGCTTGCGATCTCTCTTTTATGCCATCGATTTCCGTGTTACACATACTTGGCCACTGCGTTGTGGCTGCCATCGTGGAGGAGGCAGTCTGTTTCCTGCCAGCGCTGTTTCCGCAGCCAGTATTAACCGCGACGAATCATTCAGTCAACGCTAAATGGCCCATCTGGCTGAGGCAGACAAGGGCGCTATAATAGAACTCCATGCAGAGGGATCTTCAAATGCCGGCATAGCAAGAACTATGGGTCTTCACAAGTCGACGGTAGCCAGGTGGATCAGACGAAAGGAAGAGAGTGGTAACTTGAATGGGAGGCCTCATGGCCGTCGCCGCAAAACAACAGCAGCTCAGGATCAGCAGATACGCCGTTTCAGTGAGAACCACCCATTTGTCAACGCACGACAAATTCAGCAAACTTTGGGTCTCAATGTTAGCAGTAAGACCGTCACTCCTCGTGTAAGGGAAGGTGGACTGAGAGCAAGAAGCGCTGCTGTGAAAGAGACATTGACTGTTTCCCAAAGAGAAGCTTGCCTTGCTTTTGCTACTGAAAATGGCGACAAACCTCTCCAGTTTTGGAGGCGAGTGATTTTCACGCACCAAAAAGTTTTCTCTACGGCATCATCCGGAAAAGTACTAGTTTACCGGCCTAAATGTGCTAGGTATAATCGAAAATATATTTACAGTTGCCGAAGGAGTGGCAGGTTGTCGGTGCCGGCCGGTGTGGCCGTGCGGTTCGAGGCGCTTCAGTCTGGAACCGCGTGACCGCTACGGTCGCAGGTTCGAATCCTGCCTCGCGCATGGATGTGTGTGATGTCCTTAGGTTAGTTAGGTTTAAGTAGTTCTACGTTCTAGGGGACTGATGACCACAGATGTTAAGTCCCACAGTGCTCAGAGCCATTTGTAGTCGGTAACGGTATGGGCGTGGATATCGGCCGAAGGGTGTGGGCTCCTGTGGGAAGTGGAAGGAAGATTCGATGCGCGCAATTAGATATCAATTCTGGAGAACGTGATGTTGCCTGCTGTGGCAGCAAGATTTGGCGATGATCAGATCATGTTCCAACAAGATCGCTCGTCTATTCATATGGCACGTGTGGTTAAGAGGCGGGTCGACGACCATAGTAATATTACTGTAACGGAATGGCCACCTAAAGGAGCTGACACGAATCCCATTGAGAATATCTGGGCAGAAATGGTCAGAGTAATACGAGAAAAGGGCAGTCACCGTCGACTCGCCGACAGCTTTCTGATGTGATTCATGACGCTTGGAATGAGTTACTTGAATCTCCTAGTTATGTGGCTCGAGTTGTGGGCTCAATGCCCAACAGACTTCGAGCTGTTGTGGAAGCCAAAGGAGGCTTCACCAATCAGCTGTTTCAAGCTTTGTTTCTTTCTTCTTCGTCTTTTTTTTTTTTACTTACAGACGTATATTTTATATAATTTCAAGGAAACGCAGTAAATGGAATGTGGACTGATTTTTGAGGCTTCATTTTGTGACGGCTAAACAGTGCTGCATCATGGGACCCGCTATTTATCCACATGTGGCTGAACATCAGAGGTGTAAAAAATTTTGAGGTGCCGAAGTTCTCTGGAAGAATAACGTCTTTTAGACAAGGAGATGATTTTTAGTTCATTTCATTTTAACCATTCACACTATGATTTGACATTCTAATCTTTGATTTCATTTTATTATTATGTATCTTTTCTCCAGTGAAAGTCAACGGTAGTAAGTTTCAAGATATGAAGAATAACTGGAAGTTTCTAATTTGTGGAAAGCGTATTTAACAGTTAATATTTTCGACAAATCTGTAGTTATAGGACATATTAAGAAGCGAGTCAAAAATGGCATTGTGGAATGATCAGGTTGGTCTCTAAAGGGTAACGACGATAAAATAGCAAATATGAAACTATGGGTAACAACTATTGTTGATGGTGAGGAGCCATAATCGATATGTCACTTTTCCGTAATTGTATTTCTGAAGTTTATCGTCAATCCTAGGACTGACACCGATACTCTGTTTTACGTAAAGAATACAACCTTCAAAATTTATTTAGCAGCGCAGAATATTAAATCACAGTTTATAGATCAGGAACCTAATCCAACTGCCTTTAATTTTATTTTCACGGATGACATTGAGACAGTAAATAACAAGAGAAATAAGAAAACTCTCAGAATCAATATAGAGAATTCAAGTATCATGTGAATTCAAAAGTTTGCTATAATAGCGATTAATTGCTTTTTACAGACCCCTTCATGCCTACGTTTTCCGTCAGACAGACAATGTTTGAAACTAGGACTAACGAGGTAAACAATTTTTCCACAAATTGTCAAATTGGAAGTCGGAGAGCCAGTTACATAAATTACGATGACAACAAACGTTTTTCAAGTAAACTGATCACAGGAGGCATCCAACGCATTTATTGTGAGTTACATGCACAGTATGTAAACTGGCAACGCCACCAACACACAATACCACTAACAAGGGAACATCCCCATCGCACCGCCCTCAGATTTAGTTATAAGTTGATACAGGGGATAGGCCTTGAAAAACTGAACACAGATCAATCGAGAAAACAGGAAGAAGTTGTGTGGAAGTATGAAAAAAATAAGCAAAATATACAAACTGAGTAGTCCATGCGCAAGATAGGCAACATCAAGGATAGGGTGAGCTCAGGAGCGCCGTGATCCCGTGGTTAGCGCACGCAGCTGCGGAACGAGAGGTCCTTCCGTCAAATTTTCCCAGGAGTGAAAAGTTTAATTTTTATTTTCAGACAATTATTATCTGTCCGTCCGTCCGTCCGATGCGAGGTAACCGCGCCGTAGTATGATGACGCTACACCTAAAAAACATCGAAAGACATGACGTCAGTCGACTATAGCGCACGGAAGAGAGAGTATTCCTGCTAATGAGGCTCCCTGGCTGGCAGTTAACTGTTCGCTACTTTGGACGAGAGTGCATTAAATACGTGCGATGCATTGCGTGGGCAATATGAATCCAGCAAATATAGCTCGTGACTCCAATAACAATGTCAATGAATATTTTCCGAACTGTAAGGCATCGGAAAGTTCCTTAAGGGATCGAACGATTGTCGAACATTTGTATGATTATTTCCTACATTTGTTGAATAACAGTACGTGTGGTGATGATTGTCTGAAAATAAAAAAAATCAAACAACTAACCCGAGGGAAGCCTTAAACCAACGACCTCTCGTTCTGCAGCTCCTCACGCTAACCACGCGACCACTGCGCTCCCGTGCTCAAGCTATCCTTGATGTTGCTTATCATGCACACGGACTACTCAGTTTGTTTGGTTTGAATATTTTTTTCATAGGTCCACACAACTTCTTCCTGTTTTTCGAATGATCTGTGTTCAGTTTTCAAGGCCTATCCACTGTGTCAACTTATAACTAAATCTGAGGAGGGTGCGATGGGGAGGTTCCCTTGTTAGCTATGAAACAACTGTAGCAAAACGGAGCTGGCTGGCTCTGAGCACTATGGGACTCAACTGCTGAGGTCATTAGTCCCCTAGAACTTAGAACTAGTTAAACCTAACTAACCTAAGGACATCACAAACATCCATGCCCGAGGCAGGATTCGAACCTGCGACCGTAGCGGTCTTGCGGTTCCAGACTGCAGCGCCTTTAACCGCACGGCCACTTCGGCCGGCAAAACGGAGCATCCTCGTTATCCATGTGATGGATAATCACAGTTTATAGATCAGGAACCTAATCCAACTGACTTTAATTTTATTTTCACGGATGACATTGAGACAGTAAATAACAAGAGAAATAAGAAAACTCTCAGAATCAATATAGAGAATTCAAGTATCATGTGAATTCAAAAGTTTGCTATAATAGCGATTAATTGCTTTTTACAGACCCCTTCATGCCTACGTTTTCCGTCAGACAGACAATGTTTGAAACTAGGACTAACGAGGTAAACAATTTTTCCACAAATTGTCAAATTGGAAGTCGGAGAGCCAGTTACATAAATTACGATGACAACAAACGTTTTTCAAGTAAACTGATCACAGGAGGCATCCAACGCATTTATTGTGAGTTACATGCACAGTATGTAAACTGGCAACGCCACCAACACACAATACCACTAACAAGGGAACATCCCCATCGCACCGCCCTCAGATTTAGTTATAAGTTGATACAGGGGATAGGCCTTGAAAAACTGAACACAGATCAATCGAGAAAACAGGAAGAAGTTGTGTGGAAGTATGAAAAAAATAAGCAAAATATACAAACTGAGTAGTCCATGCGCAAGATAGGCAACATCAAGGATAGGGTGAGCTCAGGAGCGCCGTGATCCCGTGGTTAGCGCACGCAGCTGCGGAACGAGAGGTCCTTCCGTCAAATTTTCCCAGGAGTGAAAAGTTTAATTTTTATTTTCAGACAATTATTATCTGTCCGTCCGTCCGTCCGATGCGAGGTAACCGCGCCGTAGTATGATGACGCTACACCTAAAAAACATCGAAAGACATGACGTCAGTCGACTATAGCGCACGGAAGAGAGAGTATTCCTGCTAATGAGGCTCCCTGGCTGGCAGTTAACTGTTCGCTACTTTGGACGAGAGTGCATTAAATACGTGCGATGCATTGCGTGGGCAATATGAATCCAGCAAATATAGCTCGTGACTCCAATAACAATGTCAATGAATATTTTCCGAACTGTAAGGCATCGGAAAGTTCCTTAAGGGATCGAACGATTGTCGAACATTTGTATGATTATTTCCTACATTTGTTGAATAACAGTACGTGTGGTGATGATTGTCTGAAAATAAAAAAAATCAAACAACTAACCCGAGGGAAGCCTTAAACCAACGACCTCTCGTTCTGCAGCTCCTCACGCTAACCACGCGACCACTGCGCTCCCGTGCTCAAGCTATCCTTGATGTTGCTTATCATGCACACGGACTACTCAGTTTGTTTGGTTTGAATATTTTTTTCATAGGTCCACACAACTTCTTCCTGTTTTTCGAATGATCTGTGTTCAGTTTTCAAGGCCTATCCACTGTGTCAACTTATAACTAAATCTGAGGAGGGTGCGATGGGGAGGTTCCCTTGTTAGCTATGAAACAACTGTAGCAAAACGGAGCATCCTCGTTATCCATGTGATGGATAAGACGACTAATTCGCAACATAAATGTCAATGTAAGCATCAGTTTCTGTTGGAACGTGCTTCCCGGACCAAATAACATACATTTCCTACGTCTTCAATGCGAATCATGTAGCAAATGTAATTTAAAGGACATAAAAATATCGAGTGAATTTACTAAAATAATTATGAACCACTTGAATTTGCATTCAACAGGCAATGTTCAGAAGTCTGGTGTAGGAGTACTGCATGCTCTAATTCGAAACAACAAAAATCAACAGAGTAACTATTATTGAACGTCATCAGGTCACTCATCGAGCATTCCTATGCAGTACTGTTACTGGTGACGTGTTATGATGCCTTTATCGTTAACTTCCTAAGAAGAAATGAAAGGCTGAGCCCCACCAAAAGACGTAAACTCGAGGAAAGAGTTGCGTGAACATATTATTTTACATCTGATAAATCCAAAAGTGTGTTTTGGGCTACGAATTCTGCCCCCAGGGTGTGTGCAACACAGCTGGAATTTGTTGCCAACAACTGAGACACCTTTCGGTCACAGTGTAAGAAAATCGAGCAACAAAACTACATCACCTGTGCTACTGCATGATAACGCACTATGTTGATTTGAGAAACAAAACTATCCAGGAGATTGATAGGAAAGTCGTCTCTCAGGCACATTTGTATTGATAGGGAAGTCCTCTCTCAAGCACTTGTCCCTCTCGTCATATATTTGTAAAATTTTACCTTTCCCACTCTAGATCGATCAACCGTCAAGGCAATTCATTTCTAGACGAAAATACTTTTAAAACTACTCTTGTTTATTGACATCGTTAGAACAAGTAGGTTTCTACAGGCGTAGAATTTGTAAACAACTTTAGCATTGTCATATCGTTTTAGATATCGTGAAAGAAAATTCTGCTGCTAATTAATTTCTCTTTGATAATTACTGTTGCGTTTAGTAAACTAATGGAAAATGCAATTAAAATATTCACTGTACTAATACAAACTAAAGTCAGCTTAATACAGAAACATCACGACGGCAGTCTATCTTAATAAAGCATTAAGTTTCTGTGAGACAATTGGGCTTATTTTAACACGAATTAGTAGGGTATTACAGACTTTACACTTAGAAAAGATCTGTATTTATTTCATTTCCTGTACCATTCGTAAGTGTTATGAAAATGGGGCTTTTCATAGATAAAATTATGTATTCACAACAACAAAAAAATGTCGGCAGAAAACAAAAGTGGCATTATGAATCTGGCAGTACCGTAAGGTTTTCACTCTGACACTAAGAGTTACTGAAAGTAGCAAGAAGAATTTTGCTCGAGCGTTGTCTTACGATTCCCTTATTAAGTTTTTATCTGCCTGCTTGTAGCTGTGCTACAAAAGAATTAAAAATCTGGCTTTCAGCAAGTCTCGAAAGGCGAACAAAAGCAGCTTGCACCTGGTTACTAAGCATGTTACCTGGGGACTGGTTTTTTCTTAAAGCGGGAAGACATCCTTTTGTGGTTCAATTGGCAAATGTCAGTCAGACGTGTGACGTTAGTCTAAGCGTTTCGGTGTGTTGAATTTGTACCAATGATTTTTCTACACGTTTTTTCTGTCCCAAATAGAGTTGAAGTCTCCCATTAGTATTTTCACGTCATCTTGGTGAATTTTGCTCATGGTATTTTCGAGTGTGTTCCAGAATTTTTCAACATTGTCGGTGTTTTTCTTATTTTCGATGTTGGTGGGTTCAAATGGTTCAAATGGCTCTGAGCACTATGGGACTTAACTGCTGTGGTCATCAGTCCCCTAGAACTTAGAACTAGTTAAACCTAACTAACCTAAGGACATCGCACACATCCATGCCCGAGGCAGGATGCGAACCTGCGACCGTAGCGGTCGCGCGGTTCCAGACTGTAGCGCCTAGAACCTCTCGAACACTCCGGCCGTCGATGTTGGTGGGGACACGTGCATTGATGAGTGTATATGTTTTACTGGGGCTCTGAATGACCATAGTCATAAGTCGCTTGTTGACGGGCCAGCCGCGGTGGCCGAGCGGTTCTTGGCTCTTCAGTCCGGAACCGCGCGACTGCTACGGTCGCAGGTTCGAATCCAGCCTTGGGCATGAATTTGTGTGATGTCCTTAGATTAGCTAGGTATAAGTAGTTCTAAGTTCTAGGAGACTGATGACCTCCACTGTTAAGTTCCATAGTGCTCAGAGCCATTGGAACCTTTTGATTGTCGATCGGTGTGAATTCTTTGGCAGAGTTGATAGATCGGTGTTCGAGAAATGCAATGCCGAAGATTGGTACGCCTTTCGTTACCTTTTGTTGTATTCTGCTCTTGAAGATGCAATGGTTTCCCTAATACACGGTTTCATTGTCAGTTAGTCGTGGTTCTTGAAGTGCAAGGATGAGAATTTTTTGTCGGTCCATTTCTTTTGTGAAATTATTTAGTTTTCGTGTTTGGATCAAGGTATCGATGTTTACTTTTAAATGCATGTTTTTTGCTTGTAGGGAAATTTACCAGAGATCTTCGATATTCTCTGTCGTGCTAACCTGGACTCCCCAGAATCCGAAAATCCAACTGCCGCCTGTCGACAGCCGGGTTGTGTACCACCTGGGATAAAGTTGACTTTGCTTGCATAGTTTACGTTTGCTTGTGTTTCATTGGTTGTGCTTGGGTGATACCAGGACCGGACAGGACCAGAGGGTGTTGAAGCCTTTGAAAGCAAATATTTTCAGCCAAGCTCATTGAGCTAACACGGTGACCAGAGTAACGGTGATTTTCACTCAGACGTGTCTGGATTTTGCGTTCAACGGATTGAGTAGCCGTTCAGGATTGTGTTAGTATTTGGTTCACCCCTAGTATTTGATTTCCTCGGTACCACCCATATGGGGGAGGGTTTCCACTATCCGCCACACGCGATTATTATTATTATTATTATTATTATTATTATTTATGAATTCTCCCAATAACGGAAGACATTAAGCAAATGACATTAAGCAAATGACAATCAACTTTTTTTCTGGTTCTTCTTGTTGCTCCAATAGATCTTCATTCTTTTTGAGAAGGCTTGCTTTCGCTCTTCTGACCACTTCGGTCTGTACTGTTTTTGTTTTGGTTGCTCTGGTAAAACTTTCCACTTCTCTACTTTGTGCTTAAAAGTATCTCTGTCTGAAATATCGGTTGCTGTTATATCCGCGTTGGTGAGGTCTTTTCTAACTTCGATCATCCAAGGTGTTGAAGCTTTAAGTGAGGTTACGTAATTTATTAGCTTTCTGGTCAAACGGTTTTCTGGTAATCTGCTAAGATGACCAAAGAATTTCAGTCGCCTTTTCTTAAAATCAATTTCTATGTTTGAAAACTTTTCTGTTGTTTTGATTGTTTGCAGTCTGTAGCCATCTTTAGTCTGTCTCGCTCCTAAAATTTTCCTAATGATTTTTCTCTCTTCTTTTTTGATGTCTTCGAGTTCTCGCTTTCTGTTCAGTACTAGTGTTTCACTTGCATAGAGGACTGTTGGTTTTATGACGGTATTGTAATGCCGAATTTTAGTTTGTCTTGACAAGGATTTCTTGTTGTAGAGGTTGTGGACTAACCAGAATGCTTTTTTGACTTTTTGTAAACGATTTTGCTGTGATACTATTTCTTGGCCTGTTGGTTCAATGTATTCTCCGAGGTACTTAAAATACGGGATTCTATTGATTTTGCCATATTTTGTTTTTAAGCTTGCAATTTCTACTTTTGAACATAGGAATTCAGTTTTTTCAAATGAGATTTGTAGCCCAACTTTCTCAGCACATTCTTTGAGTGTGTCAATCTGTTTAATGGCGGTCTGCTCATCCTCCGCTAGTATTGCTAGATCATCTGCAAAAGCGAGGTATGGAATGTAAAGATTGTTTTTGGAAAAGCCAAGTGAAATTGGTTTCCAACACTCATTTTTCCGTTGTTGTTTCTCCCATTCCTCCATAACTTTGTCAAGAACGATGTTGAACAAAAGAGGAGAGAGTCCATCGCCTTGTCTCACACCTGTCTGAATGCCGAAGGGCTCCGAAATTTCTCCCATGAATTTTATTTTAGACTTCGTGTCAGTTAGTGTTTGTTTTATTAGTTCTCGTGTCTTGTAATCTAATCCCCTTTCTTCTAAAATTTGAAATAATGAGGGTCTATCTATTGAATCGTATGCTTTCTTAAAGTCTACAAATGTGCATACTAATGGCTTTTGTCTGAGAGCTCGCATTTTGACTATGGTTTTGAGGTTAAAAATTTGTTCTGGGCATGACCTGTTTGTTCTAAATCCTGCTTGGTATTCAGATAATTTTGATTCTAGTTGTTCTTGTGTTCTCTTCAGGAGACAGGCTGACAAAATTTTATAGGTGACTGGTAAAAGCGAGATCCCTCTATAGTTGTTCACATCTGATTTGTCACCCTTTTTGTGTAGTGGGTGAATTAGTGCGATCTTCCAGTCATCTGGGATTTTTTCGGTTTGCCAAATATTTTGGATAATGTGTGTGATTTCTCTGAGTGAATTTGGACCTAAATTTTTCAGGAGTTCAGCTACAATTCCATCTTCACCTGATGCTTTGTTATTTTTAAGCTTCTGGATATGTGAATAAATTTCTTCTTTTGTTGGTGGTGCTGAGTTTTCTGATACGGTTTCTGGTTGTATTTTCGGAAACCTCTCCTTAGGTTCTGGACAGTTTAAAAGCTTTGAAAAATATTTCGCTAGTTCTTCACAATTTTCCTTATTTGTTAAGGCCAGTTTACCATTTGATTTTCGGAAGCAGAGGTTCTGTGGACAGTACCCTTTAATGTGGTTTGCAAAGGTTTTATAGAAATCGTGTGTGTTGTAATTTTTAAAGTTGTCTTCTATCGATTTTAGTTGGTCATTTACATATTTCCGTTTGTTTTGCCGTAAAATCTTGGATGCTTGTTTGCGGACTTCAAGGAATTTCTTGTGGGTTTCTTCTGATTTGTTGCAATTGTAATTTTGAAACGCTTTTTTTCTCTCTTCTAGAGCGTCTTCACATTCCTGGTTCCACCATGGGTGTTTTGGTTTTTTACGTAGTGGGATTAGTTCTTTCGCTGTTTTGAGGATTTTAGTTCGAAATTTTGGCCACTCTTCTGCAGGTTGGTCTTCCCATTTTTCTGTGATCCTCGAATCTTTAATTCTGTGTAGGTCGAACTTCGGGATCACGGGTGTTCTCCTGTTACATTTCCTTTTAGGTGTGAATTTAATTTTAATTCTAGTTAAGTAATGGTCTGAATCAACATTTGCGCCTCTGCGCACTTGTACATCATGAATTTCTTTTTGGTACTCATATGATATTGCAATGTGGTCAATCTGGAATTCTCCTAGATGATGGATGGGTGATCGCCATGTTTTTTGTTTTTTGGGTTTTTTTCGTAATGAGGTTGACATAATTTTGAGATTGTTTTGTTGGCATAACTCCACAAATCGTACACCATTTTTATTTGTAAATTTGTGTGCGGGGTAGTCCCCTACTGTCTTCTTATATATTATTATTATTATTATTATTATTATTATTATTGTCATTATGTCTCAGCAAATCCCATATGGTGTATCTTCCCACCACTGAAATAGATGTGTATTGTTCGATTCAGTATTTCCATCACATAAATGTGGTTTATAATTACGTTACATTGCTACTAGTAGACATATTTCTCACTTTTTCTTAGACAGTTGCTACCTGTTACTCCATCATAGGAATTTATGTGCGAAGCATTGTTGAAATACAGACGTTCAAATTATCCGATTTCTGTAATTTCATTTCGATACCAGATCGTTCTAATCGGATTCAGCCAGGTAGTCTTAATGTGGATATCCGACCACGACTGTCATCATATGATAGACTGTGTAAACCACATTCTTTATCGGACTGTTGAATATAGATCACTTATCTATGACAGGACCTGAATTCTTAAACACTGTGGAAAATAATAATCCGATGTGCTTATTACAAATACGTTATTCCAATATAAATATGTGAACTAACGAGATAACAGTTTATTTACAGGAGCAGAACTAATGTTCAAATGTTCAAATGTGTGTGAAATCGTATGGGACTTAACTGCTAAGGTCATCAGTACCTAAGCTTACACACTACTTAACCTAAATCATCCTAAGGACAAACACACACACCCATGCCCGAGGGAGGACTCGAACCTCCGCCGGGATCAGCCACGCAGCTCATGACTGCAGCGCCCCTGACCGCTCGGCTAATCCCGCGCGGCTACTAAAAGTATACTCGTCCACAAAACCCATGTGGACAATTATCTGATAATCGGTCAAGCTTTGCTTTGTCGCAGCTCTTTAGGACAAAAGAATGGACAGCTCTCTGCTTTTTGCGTTTCCGATAGCGCCTACGATAAGAATCTGGTGTCATATTATGTTTCAGAGCCGTAAACTGTTTATTTTTTCACCTCATACTAAAACAAAAGCTATGATATGAGACGAGGAAATGACTTATATGCTTCTCAGGAACTTAAGTTTTTCGCGTTAATTTTCTCACTTCATTCTAAAACAAGGACGTTAATATGAGAAGAGGAAATGAAATATACGCTTCCAAGACATATTATTTCCTTGTGTGCTACTACTGCATACATGAAAGCCCTGCAGTTAATTTTTGTATGTTGGATAAATTTTGATATCACCTCACATTCCTTTGTGAGAAGGTTCCTATTTTCTTAGGATTCAAATAGAGTGGACATTTCATCACTGGTTAATATTCTCATGACTAATGACATGATACCCGTTGCAATTGCTCCATGGCACCTGTGAGTAGAGTCTCACGTTGGTTACTATAAGAACACGCAGGCAGTGATATCCGCTCACTGCAGTCAGAGCCAAGGTGATTTCTTTCTGTTTATGGCGAAGAGTCTGCTGCAGTGTCCACGCTCAGCCAACATAAACAAATCGCGGCGGCATTGGGCAGTGCTGATCGCTGCGCTTGTCGCAGGCCTCGACAACAAGAGCGCACTCTCTGCTAACGATACTATGGAGTTAATACATCTTACTTAACGTAATATGCAGGACGTGGGTTAGGTGAAAATTCAGTTTGTAACTTCCCATCGCATTAACATACTTTACAGTCATATTTGATGCCCGGTTGTCTGTCTGATGTTAATAGTATTGATTCAGATTGTGCATTAACACGAAAACTCACTCACACACACACACACACACACACACACACACACACACACACACACACACACACACTCATTGATTCCAGTGAGGGTGACAACTACTGTGTGTTGAACAACACATGCACCAGTCAGTTCCTCAGTTGGCGTCGAGTGGATGAGTTTTTTCAATTACCTTGCATTGCAAGAATTGTATGTAAGAGCCTGAAAGTAAATGGACTTGTATCCTAAAGAGCTGCGACAAAGCAAAGCTTGACCGATTATCAGATAATTGTCCACATGGGTTTTGTGGACGAGTATACTTTTAGTAGCCGCGCGGGATTAGCCGAGCGGTCAGGGGCGCTGCAGTCATGAGCTGCGTGGCTGATCCCGGCGGAGGTTCGAGTCCTCCCTCGGGCATGGGTGTGTGTGTTTGTCCTTAGGATGATTTAGGTTAAGTAGTGTGTAAGCTTAGGTACTGATGACCTTAGCAGTTAAGTCCCATACGATTTCACACACATTTGAACATTTGAACATTAGTTCTGCTCCTGTAAATAAACTGTTATCTCGTTAGTTCACATATTTATATTGGAATAACGTATTTGTAATAAGCACATCGGATTATTATTTTCCACAGTGTTTAAGAATTCAGGTCCTGTCATAGATAAGTGATCTATATTCAACAGTCCGATAAAGAATGTGGTTTACACAGTCTATCATATGATGACAGTCGTGGTCGGATATCCACATTAAGACTACCTGGCTGAATCCGATTAGAACGATCTGGTATCGAAATGAAATTACAGAAATCGGATAATTTGAACGTCTGTATTTCAACAATGCTTCGCACATAAATTCCTATGATGGAGTAACAGGTAGCAACTGTCTAAGAAAAAGTGAGAAATATGTCTACTAGTAGCAATGTAACGTAATTATAAACCACATTTATGTGATGGAAATACTGAATCGAACAATACACATCTATTTCAGTGGTGGGAAGATACACCATATGGGATTTGCTGAGACATAATGACAATAATAATAATAATAATAATAATAATAATCGCGTGTGGCGGATAGTGGAAACCCTCCCCCATATGGGTGGTACCGAGGAAATCAAATACTAGGGGTGAACCAAATACTAACACAATCCTGAACGGCTACTCAATCCGTTGAACGCAAAATCCAGACACGTCTGAGTGAAAATCACCGTTACTCTGGTCACCGTGTTAGCTCAATGAGCTTGGCTGAAAATATTTGCTTTCAAAGGCTTCAACACCCTCTGGTCCTGTCCGGTCCTGGTATCACCCAAGCACAACCAATGAAACACAAGCAAACGTAAACTATGCAAGCAAAGTCAACTTTATCCCAGGTGGTACACAACCCGGCTGTCGACAGGCGGCAGTTGGATTTTCGGATTCTGGGGAGTCCAGGTTAGCACGACAGAGAATATCGAAGATCTCTGGTAAATTTCCCTACAAGCAAAAAACATGCATTTAAAAGTAAACATCGATACCTTGATCCAAACACGAAAACTAAATAATTTCACAAAAGAAATGGACCGACAAAAAATTCTCATCCTTGCACTTCAAGAACCACGACTAACTGACAATGAAACCGTGTATTAGGGAAACCATTGCATCTTCAAGAGCAGAATACAACAAAAGGTAACGAAAGGCGTACCAATCTTCGGCATTGCATTTCTCGAACACCGATCTATCAACTCTGCCAAAGAATTCACACCGATCGACAATCAAAAGGTTCCAATGGCTCTGAGCACTATGGAACTTAACAGTGGAGGTCATCAGTCTCCTAGAACTTAGAACTACTTATACCTAGCTAATCTAAGGACATCACACAAATTCATGCCCAAGGCTGGATTCGAACCTGCGACCGTAGCAGTCGCGCGGTTCCGGACTGAAGAGCCAAGAACCGCTCGGCCACCGCGGCTGGCCCGTCAACAAGCGACTTATGACTATGGTCATTCAGAGCCCCAGTAAAACATATACACTCATCAATGCACGTGTCCCCACCAACATCGACGGCCGGAGTGTTCGAGAGGTTCTAGGCGCTACAGTCTGGAACCGCGCGACCGCTACGGTCGCAGGTTCGCATCCTGCCTCGGGCATGGATGTGTGCGATGTCCTTAGGTTAGTTAGGTTTAACTAGTTCTAAGTTCTAGGGGACTGATGACCACAGCAGTTAAGTCCCATAGTGCTCAGAGCCATTTGAACCATTTGAACCCACCAACATCGAAAATAAGAAAAACACCGACAATGTTGAAAAATTCTGGAACACACTCGAAAATACCATGAGCAAAATTCACCAAGATGACGTGAAAATACTAATGGGAGACTTCAACTCTATTTGGGACAGAAAAAACGTGTAGAAAAATCATTGGTACAAATTCAACACACCGAAACGCTTAGACTAACGTCACACGTCTGACTGACATTTGCCAATTGAACCACAAAAGGATGTCTTCCCGCTTTAAGAAAAAACCAGTCCCCAGGTAACATGCTTAGTAACCAGGTGCAAGCTGCTTTTGTTCGCCTTTCGAGACTTGCTGAAAGCCAGATTTTTAATTCTTTTGTAGCACAGCTACAAGCAGGCAGATAAAAACTTAATAAGGGAATCGTAAGACAACGCTCGAGCAAAATTCTTCTTGCTACTTTCAGTAACTCTTAGTGTCAGAGTGAAAACCTTACGGTACTGCCAGATTCATAATGCCACTTTTGTTTTCTGCCGACATTTTTTTGTTGTTGTGAATACATAATTTTATCTATGAAAAGCCCCATTTTCATAACACTTACGAATGGTACAGGAAATGAAATAAATACAGATCTTTTCTAAGTGTAAAGTCTGTAATACCCTACTAATTCGTGTTAAAATAAGCCCAATTGTCTCACAGAAACTTAATGCTTTATTAAGATAGACTGCCGTCGTGATGTTTCTGTATTAAGCTGACTTTAGTTTGTATTAGTACAGTGAATATTTTAATTGCATTTTCCATTAGTTTACTAAACGCAACAGTAATTATCAAAGAGAAATTAATTAGCAGCAGAATTTTCTTTCACGATATCTAAAACGATATGACAATGCTAAAGTTGTTTACAAATTCTACGCCTGTAGAAACCTACTTGTTCTAACGATGTCAATAAACAAGAGTAGTTTTAAAAGTATTTTCGTCTAGAAATGAATTGCCTTGACGGTTGATCGATCTAGAGTGGGAAAGGTAAAATTTTACAAATATATGACGAGAGGGACAAGTGCTTGAGAGAGGACTTCCCTATCAATACAAATGTGCCTGAGAGACGACTTTCCTATCAATCTCCTGGATAGTTTTGTTTCTCAAATCAACATAGTGCGTTATCATGCAGTAGCACAGGTGATGTAGTTTTGTTGCTCGATTTTCTTACACTGTGACCGAAAGGTGTCTCAGTTGTTGGCAACAAATTCCAGCTGTGTTGCACACACCCTGGGGGCAGAATTCGTAGCCCAAAACACACTTTTGGATTTATCAGATGTAAAATAATATGTTCACGCAACTCTTTCCTCGAGTTTACGTCTTTTGGTGGGGCTCAGCCTTTCATTTCTTCTTAGGAAGTTAACGATAAAGGCATCATAACACGTCACCAGTAACAGTACTGCATAGGAATGCTCGATGAGTGACCTGATGACGTTCAATAATAGTTACTCTGTTGATTTTTGTTGTTTCGAATTAGAGCATGCAGTACTCCTACACCAGACTTCTGAACATTGCCTGTTGAATGCAAATTCAAGTGGTTCATAATTATTTTAGTAAATTCACTCGATATTTTTATGTCCTTTAAATTACATTTGCTACATGATTCGCATTGAAGACGTAGGAAATGTATGTTATTTGGTCCGGGAAGCACGTTCCAACAGAAACTGATGCTTACATTGACATTTATGTTGCGAATTAGTGTTGCGAATTAGTCGTCTTATCCATCACATGGATAACGAGGATGCTCCGTTTTGCTACAGTTGTTTCATAGCTAACAAGGGAACCTCCCCATCGCACCCTCCTCAGATTTAGTTATAAGTTGACACAGTGGATAGGCCTTGAAAACTGAACACAGATCATTCGAAAAACAGGAAGAAGTTGTGTGGACCTATGAAAAAAATATTCAAACCAAACAAACTGAGTAGTCCGTGTGCATGATAAGCAACATCAAGGATAGCTTGAGCACGGGAGCGCAGTGGTCGCGTGGTTAGCGTGAGGAGCTGCAGAACGAGAGGTCGTTGGTTTAAGGCTTCCCTCGGGTTAGTTGTTTGATTTTTTTTATTTTCAGACAATCATCACCACACGTACTGTTATTCAACAAATGTAGGAAATAATCATACAAATGTTCGACAATCGTTCGATCCCTTAAGGAACTTTCCGATGCCTTACAGTTCGGAAAATATTCATTGACATTGTTATTGGAGTCACGAGCTATATTTGCTGGATTCATATTGCCCACGCAATGCATCGCACGTATTTAATGCACTCTCGTCCAAAGTAGCGAACAGTTAACTGCCAGCCAGGGAGCCTCATTAGCAGGAATACTCTCTCTTCCGTGCGCTATAGTCGACTGACGTCATGTCTTTCGATGTTTTTTAGGTGTAGCGTCATCATACTACGGCGCGGTTACCTCGCATCGGACGGACGGACGGACAGATAATAATTGTCTGAAAATAAAAATTAAACTTTTCACTCCTGGGAAAATTTGACGGAAGGACCTCTCGTTCCGCAGCTGCGTGCGCTAACCACGGGATCACGGCGCTCCTGAGCTCACCCTATCCTTGATGTTGCCTATCTTGCGCATGGACTACTCAGTTTGTATATTTTGCTTATTTTTTTTTCATACTTCCACACAACTTCTTCCTGTTTTCTCGATTGATCTGTGTTCAGTTTTTCAAGGCCTATCCCCTGTATCAACTTATAACTAAATCTGAGGGCGGTGCGATGGGGATGTTCCCTTGTTAGTGGTATTGTGTGTTGGTGGCGTTGCCAGTTTACATACTGTGCATGTAACTCACAATAAATGCGTTGGATGCCTCCTGTGATCAGTTTACTTGAAAAACGTTTGTTGTCATCGTAATTTATGTAACTGGCTCTCCGACTTCCAATTTGACAATTTGTGGAAAAATTGTTTACCTCGTTAGTCCTAGTTTCAAACATTGTCTGTCTGACGGAAAACGTAGGCATGAAGGGGTCTGTAAAAAGCAATTAATCGCTATTATAGCAAACTTTTGAATTCACATGATACTTGAATTCTCTATATTGATTCTGAGAGCCCGCACCTCGTGGTCGTGCGGTAGCGTTCTTGCTTCCCACGCCCGGGTTTCCGGGTTCGATTCCCGGCGGGGTCAGGGATTTTCTCTGCCTCGTGATGGCTGGGTGTTGTGTGCTGTCCTTAGGTTAGTTAGGTTTAAGTAGTTCTAAGTTCTAGGGGACTTATGACCACAGCAGTTGAGTCCCATAGTGCTCAGAGCCATTTGATTCTGAGAGTTTTCTTATTTCTCTTGTTATTTACTGTCTCAATGTCATCCGTGAAAATAAAATTAAAGGCAGTTGGATTAGGTTCCTGATCTATAAACTGTGATTATCCATCACATGGATAACGAGGATGCTCCGTTTTGCTACAGTTGTTTCATAGCTAACAAGGGAACCTCCCCATCGCACCCTCCTCAGATTTAGTTATAAGTTGACACAGTGGATAGGCCTTGAAAACTGAACACAGATCATTCGAAAAACAGGAAGAAGTTGTGTGGACCTATGAAAAAAATATTCAAACCAAACAAACTGAGTAGTCCGTGTGCATGATAAGCAACATCAAGGATAGCTTGAGCACGGGAGCGCAGTGGTCGCGTGGTTAGCGTGAGGAGCTGCAGAACGAGAGGTCGTTGGTTTAAGGCTTCCCTCGGGTTAGTTGTTTGATTTTTTTTATTTTCAGACAATCATCACCACACGTACTGTTATTCAACAAATGTAGGAAATAATCATACAAATGTTCGACAATCGTTCGATCCCTTAAGGAACTTTCCGATGCCTTACAGTTCGGAAAATATTCATTGACATTGTTATTGGAGTCACGAGCTATATTTGCTGGATTCATATTGCCCACGCAATGCATCGCACGTATTTAATGCACTCTCGTCCAAAGTAGCGAACAGTTAACTGCCAGCCAGGGAGCCTCATTAGCAGGAATACTCTCTCTTCCGTGCGCTATAGTCGACTGACGTCATGTCTTTCGATGTTTTTTAGGTGTAGCGTCATCATACTACGGCGCGGTTACCTCGCATCGGACGGACGGACGGACAGATAATAATTGTCTGAAAATAAAAATTAAACTTTTCACTCCTGGGAAAATTTGACGGAAGGACCTCTCGTTCCGCAGCTGCGTGCGCTAACCACGGGATCACGGCGCTCCTGAGCTCACCCTATCCTTGATGTTGCCTATCTTGCGCATGGACTACTCAGTTTGTATATTTTGCTTATTTTTTTTTCATACTTCCACACAACTTCTTCCTGTTTTCTCGATTGATCTGTGTTCAGTTTTTCAAGGCCTATCCCCTGTATCAACTTATAACTAAATCTGAGGGCGGTGCGATGGGGATGTTCCCTTGTTAGTGGTATTGTGTGTTGGTGGCGTTGCCAGTTTACATACTGTGCATGTAACTCACAATAAATGCGTTGGATGCCTCCTGTGATCAGTTTACTTGAAAAACGTTTGTTGTCATCGTAATTTATGTAACTGGCTCTCCGACTTCCAATTTGACAATTTGTGGAAAAATTGTTTACCTCGTTAGTCCTAGTTTCAAACATTGTCTGTCTGACGGAACACGTAGGCATGAAGGGGTCTGTAAAAAGCAATTAATCGCTATTATAGCAAACTTTTGAATTCACATGATACTTGAATTCTCTATATTGATTCTGAGAGTTTTCTTATTTCTCTTGTTATTTACTGTCTCAATGTCATCCGTGAAAATAAAATTAAAGGCAGTTGGATTAGGTTCCTGATCTATAAACTGTAATTTAATATTCTGCGCTGCTAAATAAATTTTGAAGGTTGTATTCTTTACGTAAAACAGAGTATCGGTGTCAGTCCTAGGATTGACGATAAACTTCAGAAATACAATTACGGAAAAGTGACATATCGATTATGGCTCCTCACCATCAACAATAGTTGTTACCCATAGTTTCATATTTGCTATTTTATCGTCGTTACCCTTTAGAGACCAACCTGATCATTCCACAATGCCATTTTTGACTCGCTTCTTAATATGTCCTATAACTACAGATTTGTCGAAAATATTAACTGTTAAATACGCTTTCCACAAATTAGAAACTTCCAGTTATTCTTCATATCTTGAAACTTACTACCGTTGACTTTCACTGGAGAAAAGATACATAATAATAAAATGAAATCAAAGATTAGAATGTCAAATCATAGTGTGAATGGTTAAAATGAAATGAACTAAAAATCATCTCCTTGTCTAAAAGACGTTATTCTTCCAGAGAACTTCGGCACCTCAAAATTTTTTACACCTCTGATGTTCAGCCACATGTGGACAAATAGCGGGTCCCATGATGCAGCACTGTTTAGCCGTCACAAAATGAAGCCTCAAAAATCAGTCCACATTCCATTTACTGCGTTTCCTTGAAATTATATAAAATATACGTCTGTAAGTAAAAAAAAAAAAAAAAGACGAAGAAGAAAGAAACAAAGCTTGAAACAGCTGATTGGTGAAGCCTCCTTTGGCTTCCACAACAGCTCGAAGTCTGTTGGGCATTGAGCCCACAACTCGAGCCACATAACTAGGAGATTCAAGTAACTCATTCCAAGCGTCATGAATCACATCAGAAAGCTGTCGGCGAGTCGACGGTGACTGCCCTTTTCTCGTATTACTCTGACCATTTCTGCCCAGATATTCTCAATGGGATTCGTGTCAGCTCCTTTAGGTGGCCATTCCGTTACAGTAATATTACTATGGTCGTCGACCCGCCTCTTAACCACACGTGCCATATGAATAGACGAGCGATCTTGTTGGAACATGATCTGATCATCGCCAAATCTTGCTGCCACAGCAGGCAACATCACGTTCTCCAGAATTGATATGTAATTGCGCGCATCGAATCTTCCTTCCACTTCCCACAGGAGCCCACACCCTTCGGCCGATATCCACGCCCATACCGTTACCGACTACAAATGGCTCTGAGCACTGTGGGACTTAACATCTGTGGTCATCAGTCCCCTAGAACGTAGAACTACTTAAACCTAACTAACCTAAGGACATCACACACATCCATGCGCGAGGCAGGATTCGAACCTGCGACCGTAGCGGTCACGCGGTTCCAGACTGAAGCGCCTCGAACCGCACGGCCACACCGGCCGGCACCGACAACCTGCCACTCCTTCAGCAACTGTAAATATATTTTCGATTATACCTAGCACATTTAGGCCGGTAAACTAGTACTTTTCCGGATGATGCCGTAGAGAAAACTTTTTGGTGCGTGAAAATCACTCGCCTCCAAAACTGGAGAGGTTTGTCGCCATTTTCAGTAGCAAAAGCAAGGCAAGCTTCTCTTTGGGAAACAGTCAATGTCTCTTTCACAGCAGCGCTTCTTGCTCTCAGTCCACCTTCCCTTACACGAGGAGTGACGGTCTTACTGCTAACATTGAGACCCAAAGTTTGCTGAATTTGTCGTGCGTTGACAAATGGGTGGTTCTCACTGAAACGGCGTATCTGCTGATCCTGAGCTGCTGTTGTTTTGCGGCGACGGCCATGAGGCCTCCCATTCAAGTTACCACTCTCTTCCTTTCGTCTGATCCACCTGGCTACCGTCGACTTGTGAAGACCCATAGTTCTTGCTATGTCGGCATTTGAAGATCCCTCTGCATGGAGTTCTATTATAGCGCCCTTGTCTGCCTCAGCCAGATGGGCCATTTAGCGTTGACTGAATGATTCGTCGCGGTTAATATTGGCTGCGGAAACAGCGCTGGCAGGAAACAGACTGCCTCCTCCACGATGGCAGCCACAACGCAGTGGCCAAGTATGTGTAACACGGAAATCGATGGCATAAAAGAGAGATCGCAAGCCCATACCCGTGTCATTACATAGTGGAGCAACTTAAAATCTCTAATTTTTCTCAGAAGGGACTGGTCCACTCTTGTCATGTCTTATCCTGATAAATATTACATGAAATGAAATGTTTACGTTTTGCATATGCGGCAGGCCTGACGCAAGAAACATTTCTGAAATATCTGAGGCAACCTGAAGAACACTTCATGAATTTTATCTGTAGAGGGTTGCCTTATAAGAAGGAAAACGTGTTTATCCCCGCTCGCCGTGTTTCCAGGTGGCGCAGTTTACTCGGAGGCATACATAATTCTCGCCGGGCGTAAGAAGCGACTCGACGAGCGAGGGGAACTCGCCAAGTGTCATAGGCTGATTGTCCCGAAACTTTGCTCACAAGGGGAGGCCGCCAAATGTGAAATTCAGATTCGATTCATACTGCGCATAATAAAACCTCACGGCCAGAGGTGTAATGTGGCATAGGCAGCGTCGTGGTCCCGTGGTTAGCGAGAGCAGCTACGGAACGAGAGGTCCTAGGTTCAAGTCTTCCCTCGAGTGAAAAGTTTACAGCCGGCACGGTAGCTCAGCGTGTTCGGTCAGAGAGCCGCTTGGCCTCTGTAATAAAAAACTGAGTGGAAGGATCAACCACCGAACTTGAACAGGATGTCTTGCGACGTCCGCAACGACCTAACACAACGATCAACAAGGAACAAAATGAGAGAAAAAAAAAAAAAAAAAAAAAAAAAAAGTTCGTAATCCGAAGGTCGCCGGATCGAATCTCACGCCATGCAACATTTTTTTATTATTATTATTTTTTTGTAATTCAAATATATATATATATATATATAAACTATTAATGAATTGCTTATGCATGTTGGTGAAGGCGGATCGCTCTCCAATTGTACCGCCTCCATTTTACCGTTTGTTTAACAGGGTGTACCAAAGCTCTCACGTCCGCACTGATTTTCGACGGTGTTATAAGTTGTGCTAGGGACCGCATCTACCTTCTTTCGAAGTTAGCAGGCAACTACGCTGTTATGCGGCGGCTCGTTTCGGCCCATTCAACATCTGTCCTTCAAGTGTAACGAGCGATTAACGGAGTTTATATTTCATACCTGCCACAGCAAATTTGTGTTCGTGGGGTTTCTATTCTAATTCGAACGTTTGACTTACGCTATATGTATTCGTTTCGGAATATCGTTTCTACGTCTTCCGCTAACTATACGTGGTTAACATTATGAAGACAATTAATAACATTTGTGAAATACAAATTTGTTTGCGGAAAACATAATGATGTTCGAAGTCGCCAGTTTTTCCACGACAAACGACTTTCAACAACTTATTATATGCATAATTGTTGCAACCTGTTGCCGGGAATTATATATATATATATATATATATATATATATATATATATATATATATATGTGTGTGTGTGTGTGTGTGTGTGTGTGTGTGTGTTTATACACACATTTGAATTACAAAAAACAAATACTAAAAAAAAAAAGTTGCATGGAGCGAGATTCGATCCGCCGACCTTCGGATTACGAACTCGAGCGCTTACCGCTGCGCCACGACGCTGTAGAAAATTATGAATCGTAGAGAGTATTTCACCGCAGCGGTTTCTTCTAACTGTCGATTTTCTCGACAACGGCTGAGAAGTGCATCTTGGTGCTTTGCCACATTACACCTCTGGCCATGAGCTTTTATTATGCGCAGTATGAATCGAATCTGAATTTCACAATTGGCGGCCTCCCCTTGTCAGTGAAGGAGAGGACAAAATAAGCGAACTTGTGTTTCGGCTTATCTGCAGACACTCGACCGTTTCCGAGAAAACGACGGCCAAAGTTATCAACGCGCTGTTGCTCTAGTGTAGATACATTCTGCAGCCGAGAACGCAATTGAAGCGGTGGCTCAGTGGCTACCGTCGTTCCTTATTAGCATTGATTCCCGTGTTCGAGACCATATTGGGTTTTTTAATTATTTTATTTTCCTGCCTCTCTATCAGAATTATCTTCGAATGTTTTTTTTCTAATTTATGTTGAAATAATGTTGTCATTACTCGACAATTAACTTTATGTGTAATTAATGAATTAAAAAAATAATAAACGAATGAGACAAGCTGATATAAAATCATCTCGTCTGCCTCATGTATCGTTATATCCAAATGGTTTATCAATGTTAATCTACATTTAGATCCGATAATGGCACCTTTAGTGTGTTGAAACCGGTTATCCAGTAGACAGTATTTAAGCGATCTTGGCTTCTGAATTATTTCTACAACAGAGTGATCGCCCCACTACGCACTGTGTGTTCCCTTTTTAACTTATTTCTTTACACAGTAAATTAACTGACGAATAACGACAACAGTGTTTCATCATAAATTGGAATAAACATTCGTAGATAATTCAGAGAGTGAGGGGGGAAAAAAGGAAAAACCGGGTTTCGAACTCGCAGCGCAAAGTTCCGAAGTCGCTATGGTAGCCGCAGAGCCACCGCTTCAGTTGAATCCTTAACCGCTAAGCGGTATCTACACTATAGCAACAACGCATTGAACACTTTGACCGTCGTTTTCTCAGAAGCGGTAGAGTTTAAGCTTATTTTGTCCCCTCTTTCAATGAGCGTAGTTAAAAGCAAGATCGGGGTCTGACACTTGGCGTGCCCCCTCGTAAATTGCGTGCGTTGGGATTCAGTAGACAGAATGCGTCCACTTTCCTCGACTACTCATTGACATGTTTGGAAACTTTCTTTGTTGTAGTTACACTTTGCATTATGAGGGCTGGTTTTCCTGATGAGGATCTACTTATGGACTTTGCTCCTAATTTACGTTACTGTGTAGTAGACCTACTGCAACTACTTAAACCGGAAACTTTTGTTTGTTTGGATACTCCGCTTCTTAGTTGCTACATTTCGCTAAAATATTTTCCTTTTTTTCAAAACGGCAAGTTAAGATGACCACTGCAACATGGTAAGATCAGTAACAATTTAATACTTTGAAACAGTTATGTGCGGTGTACGAGGAGTCTACTGTTGTTGACTGAGGAATACATTAAACACGAAAGCTGCGTCCAATAACAATAATTAACTTTCGGTTACATGACAAAACACAAGTCGAAGCACTGTCAGTTCATCTCAGTACCCAGTAAAACTTAAACTGGAAAGATCGAAAACATACTTTTGTGGGGAAGGCAAACGAATGACTGCGTTTTATTGGCCGCACACTAAGAATACGCAACAGGCCAACTGAGAACACTGCCTACACTACGTTTGTCCGTCCACTGCTATAATATCCTTGACAGACGTGATTGACTGTGCACGCAAAAACGTCCAAGGAACGGTAGCACGCTTTGTAATGTCACGAAATAGGGGAGAGAGGATCCCAGATTTGATAATCGAGTTGGGGTAACATTCATGAAAACATATGCGTTTTTCGTTGCCACGAGATCTTTTCACGAAATTTCAATCACCACCATATGTTCTGAATGCCAAAACATTATTTCCTAGGGTACTTACACAAGAAGAAACCATAGTAATAATGTAATTCAAGGCTCGCAAGAAAAGATTTAAGTAGTCCCTTTTCCCGCACACTGTTAATGAGTGGGACGGTAGAGAAATAATCCGAACCTTCTGCCAGGCACGTAAGTCCGGATTGCAAAGAAATCCTGTTGATGTAGTCATGTAGATGTAACAACGAAATTATGTTGTAATTACGACATGTGACTTTCACTTGATCTGAACATCGAAGTTGTTTACTGTTTATTTACTTTTTGTTCATTAATTTCAGCCATATACGAACACCTAGGTGCGTTAAAGTGATATTGAAATAAAGTGTCATGCATGGACCAATAACAATAAGTTCCCACCTACTTGTTATAGTACTGCATTATCTGCCAGCGTATTCAGAAGTGGATATCGCATACGAAGTTCCTAGGGTGTTTGTAATGGATATTGCAGACGACTTCGACAAAGTTTGAATGTAGCTTCGTAAAAGTTCCGTGATCAAACGATCTGAGTTGCTGGAGAATACAGTTTATCCTCACTAGACAGTATATATTATCATTATACATGAGGTGAGTAGGGTTTCGCCGCGTTGCGGTGGCCGAGCGGTTCCAGGCGCTTCAGTGACGAACCGCACGGCTGCTTCAGTCGCAGGTTGGAATTCTACCTCGGGCATAGATGTCTGTGATGCCCTTAGGCTAGCTAGGTTTAAGTAGTTCTAGGTCTAGGGGCTGATGACCTAAGCAGTTAGGTCGCATAGTTCTTGAAGCCATTTTTTGACCTTTCGCGTAAATTTTCTTTACATAAACCGTCGTATCTTTTGATTGCGTTGACATAGAAGCTCACTTTTTTACACCAGCAAGGGACCGGTTACAGCAAGAAGTGCGATACATTTCCGCTTATTATGTCCACCCGTTCTGGAGGTAAACGGGTTTTAAGGGTTGGGTAGACCGATAGACGGTCAAGAAAGTGAGACTAGTAGGGTTCCGTTTTTACCGGTTTAGGTGACGAAATCCTAACAACGAAAACACTGAAGATGAGGGCCGCATAAATAACACCCGCTACTCTTTATTCGAAATGTTCTAGTTGCTGTCGATACATAAGCATATTAGTCGTAGCTACGTTTTCGATCCAAATCACGTTTACAGGAATGCAAATAGAATGTATTTGCCTATACACGTGGTAATTCACATCCCAGTATTAATGCCACCGCGTTTTAGAAGTACGAACATTCTCATTGCTAGCTAGCTTAAGAAACACTTCTGCTAATGAACGTTTTCTGGCTGTGGCGAGTCTAGTGGAGAATTCGAAACAATGCAGAATACGTTTGGCAGCTATGTAGCCGTTTATTTCCTGGGGTGGTGCAGAATTATCCTACAAAATTTACTCTCTAATAACAGTAATTTGTTATTTCGATAATCATCCCGAATGATTGTCGCATAAGTGGTGACATAAAGGAAGAAAATTCATGTTTTTGAGTCCAGAAAGCTCTATGCAACAGAAACTGCAGATTTTTATTGCGAAATTGCCGGCTTGTTCATGTCTGGGGTAATAATAGAGGGCTGTTTGCCTAGGTTGTCTGCTAGCATAGTGAAAGGAAGGTCTGGTTTGTTTTCGGTTCTAATCTCTATGGAGGCAGGTAGAATATCAGTAAAGCAATTTTAAGAAATTCTCGCGCACCCAATACGATTTATCGCTACCTTTATTCTGTACTGGCGCTCTGTGGATGTCAATATGACACTCTTGTAGAATTTCATACATGATACTGCCTCCTTTTTCCGCTTCTGTCAATAATGGAATTGACTTAAGTGTGGCACTGAATGATGTTTAAGTGAATTTCGTTATGAATCTTCACGCATTGCTAAATTTGCACACTTTCATGGTAGGTCAGCAATGGTAATCCAGTATGACTGGTCTGAACGTTGACACAGACCGTTTCGCGGGCGAATGCGGATAATATTTTGCTAATTCGTAACGGTCTGGGGTTCTTTGTCTGTTATCTGGATAAGCTGAAATTCATTTTTATTCGTCCGTTTCATACAAATTAGCGTTTCTTCTTTCAGTTCTGTCTTATGTTTACGTGTTGTATTTAACACACTAATCAGCATTAATATAGTCTTAGAAATTATGGAATACAGTCTAAAAAAGTTCAGATAGTTTGTCAATTTCACGCCTGCGCATAGTATGTTGGTAGCACTTCGTCGCCTTGCCTGTTATGCTGTGTAGCAGACTTTAAAGCCGTGCGGATCAGCATAACGAAAAGGCGAGGGGTCTCGCTCGTTTTGTCCACGACTGTACATCTCTAAAATGGGGGAATCACAGAAGTTGGAAAGAAAAATATAGGTACAATGAAGGTAAGTGCGAAGATACCATGGGTGACAGAGGAAATATTTCAGTTGATCGATTAAAGAAGGAAGCAAAAATAATGTTCAGGTACATTCAGGAATACAGAAATACAAGTCACTGAGGAATGAAATAAATAGGAAGTGCAGGGAAGCTAAGAGGAAATGACAGCATGAAAAATGTGAAGAAATCGAAAGAGGAATGATTGTCGGGAGGACTGACTCAATATACAGGAAAGTCAAAACAAGTGTACGTAAAATTAAAAACAAGGGTGGTAACACTAAGAGTACAATGGGAGAGAGCAGGCAGGTGGAAAGAGTACACTGAAGCCCTCTAAAAGAGCAAGATTTGTCCGTTTCTTATACAAGAAGACAGGAATCGATTTATAAGAGGTAGGGTATCCAGTATTAGAATCAGAATTTAAGCTTTGGAGGACTTAAAACCAAATAAGGCAGAAGGGATAGTTAACATTCCTTCAGAATCTCTAAAATAATTGGGGGAAGTGGTAACAAAACGGCTGTTCACGTTGGTATGTACAATAAATCACTCTGGCGACATACCATCTGACTTTCGGAAAAATAGTATCATCCATACAATACCGAAGACTGCAAGAGCTGACAAGTGCGATAATTTCGCTCAATCAGCTTAACAGCTTATGCATCCAAGTTGCTGACGAGAATAATATATCGAAGAATGGCAAAGAAAGTTGTGGATGTGTTAGATTACGATTACTTTAGCTTTAGGAAAGGTAAAGGAAATAAAGAAGCAATTCTGACGTTGCTGTTGATAATGGAAGTAAGACTAAAGTAAAATCAAGACACGCTCAAAGGGTTGTCGACCTGAAAAAAGCGCTCGACAATGTAAAATGGTGCAAGATGTTCGAAATTCTGCGAAAAACAAGGGTAACCTGTATGGAGAGGCTGGTAATAAACAGTATGTACCAAGAGGGAATAATAAGAGCAAACGACCAAGAACAAAGTGTTCGGATTAAAAAGGGTGTAAGACAGCAATGTAGTCTTTCGCCCTTGCTGTTCAATCTGAACATCCAAGAAGCAGTGACAGAAGTAAATGAAAGGTTCAGAGGAGGAATTGAAGTTCAAGATGGAAGAGTATCGATGATACGATTCGCTGATGACATTGCCATCAAAGTGAAGAAAAATTACATGATCTTTTGAGGGGAATGAACAGTTCAATGAGTACAGAACATGAATTGAGAGTAAATCGAAACCAAAGGAATGAGAAGTAGTAGAAATGAGAACAGCTAGAAACTTAACGTGAGGATTGATAGTCATGAAGTCGATGAAGTTAAGACGTCAAAATAACCAATGACGGACAGAGCAAGGAGGATGTCAAAAGAAGACTAGTAGTGGCAAAGAGAGCATTCCTGGCCAAGAGAAGTCTACTAGTATCAAAAAATAGGTCTTAATTTGAGGTAGAAATTTCTGAGAATGTACGTATGGAGCACGGCATTGTAAGTGTGAAGCATGGTCTATGGGCGCATTTGAGATGTAGTGCTACAGACGAATGTTGAAAATTAAATGTGCTGAAAAGCTAAGGAATGAGGAGGTTCTGTGGAGAATGGGAAAGCAAAGGAAATTGTGGGAAACACCAACAAGGAGAAGGGACAAGACGATAGGACATCTGTAAGACTTCAGGGAATGGCTACCATGTTACTAGAGGGAGTTGTAGATGGCAAAAACTGTAGAGGAAGACAGAGATTGGAATACATCCAGCAAATAATTGAGGATGTAGGCTGCAGGTAGTACTCTAAGACGGAAAGGTTGCCACAGGAGGGGAATTCGTGGTGGGCAGCATCAAACCGGTCAGAAGACTGATATGACTAAAAAAAATAAAATGCTAACGCTTCGATTGTGATGCCCCAGCTTTCGAACACTGGCCTCCACTTTTCTTGCAATTCGTGGTTTTTGAGAGAGTGATGCTGTGCCATTTTGGTCTTTATCATTCAGACATGTCGCATCACACTGGAAGTGTCTGTGCCATGTGTCATCTGGTGGTGGATTATTACCTTACACTTCCATCAACTCAGCATAGATTCTTGTAGCATTGTCCCCCTTCAAAATGTACGGAAGTCATTAGCGCACGATACTCCAGTTTATCAATGGGCTGCACAGTTCTGACTGGTGTGCGGCGTGGGTACTGCAGACATGTGCCTGAAAAGTCTGCTATTGTGTATCGAGATCACCCCACGGCATATCAAGGTTTGTAAGAGAATGGTATGTCTCCATCTGATACCGGTAACAGCCGCATAGGACCTGGCGGACGCAGTGGTACACGTCCACTAAGCCAACACCTGCCACCACAATATAGGACAGCCAGCGGCAGCTCACTTGGGCTTGGAGGCACTACGCTATGACTCCTTCGTTTGTGCTTCGTCCTTGTTGACACTGAGATAGCTGGAGTCTGTTTCTTACTGCAGTATTTGTAATGAATCTTTGTAGGCCTAGAGAAATACAAGTTAAGTAAATCTTCTGTTTGATGTGTTAACTTATTTGCTAATCATTTCTGCTTCTGTCCACCTTTCCTACAACGACAGTTGCCACTCCACTCTGTAGTCCACCTCTCCCTGCGTACGAAGTCGCACGCAACAGAAACAAACAAAAAATTAATCGTGTAACTTTACTTTTATGAGATGATAATTAAAGCTTAATGACCACCTGTCGTTTGTTTGTTACGCTCTGTAATTCCGCTACAGTATCTCCGTCTGAATTTCTGAGGAGATACGAGCGAAGAGCCATTGATTTTTCTCGACCGTTTTGCATGTAAATTAAGAAGCGCGGCTGTCGCTCATTTTAAGCAATCGTTGCGACAGCTCCCGCGCGAGTCCATTAACTCAATTATCTAGCGCGGAGCCGCTGGGCCGGCGCTCAAGTGGTGATAAACGATTAATCGAGGTCTACATCGGTGGCGGCGTCACTTAACACTTTTATCGGCCCTTCCGGCGCCTGTTTTACGGTGGCGCGGCCGCGATAGCGTCTTTTGTGTTCGCGGCCCTACAACTGCGGGCGCGCCGCTTTACGTCCTGTTTAAAGCATTTATTTGATGGCGGGGGCTAGAGCGGTAACGAAATTCAATTACCGCTGCCGCCGTGCGGGTTTGTCTTTATATTTCGATTATTACCGTTGTTAACGGCTGGCCGTCAGGCTCTGGCGGAAGTAAACTTGACGGTAGTTCGGCCGGAGAAACAAAGTGTTTCGCAGCCTTCTTTACGGCGCAGTGTTCCGGCAACATGATAACAGTGGTGACATTTTAGTGAGGCGGTGGGGCGTAGGCAGTTAACGTTTCAGCGTAGGGCGTCTTACAGCTTGCTCCCTGCACTACGTTGTAACACAGAAGGCAGCACCAGGCAAACGAAGAAAGAACCTAGAAAGGTCAGCAGCTTCACTGCTGAGATTTATTCAGATTCACTGTGGGACAATTGTAGATGAAAAGTGAGTTATAAGTTCTCAATGACATCCTTGTACAGGCTTCGAGGTTAAGGGATGGGAAAACCTTTGAGCAGGTAGGACTCGGTTATTTAACCCTTGAGTGGTAAGCCACTGACCACGTATTGTACAATTCATTTAACCGTCTATTAGACAATAACAAAGACAATTTCGACACTGATTCATGTACAATATTTTAACAAAAGCTGACACATCATGTACTAAAAGATACAACAAGGTAAACCACAGCTAAACAAATAATTACTTGTTCTATGTAAGCAGACCATGGACAATCCACTGGACCGTGACCTGTATACAGAATTATTCTCATCTGAGACCCGCTGACCGACGAGACTAATTTTACTAAAGCTTCATCAAATGTCCTTTAGTTATTCATAAATGATTCTCCTCACATGAGCAGTTAAATAAAATTAAAATAAATGCAGAGCTATACTACAAATTTATAGTTAAAATTTTTGGTTAGAAAATTATTGCACTTGATTAAACAGCAAATATATTAAAGAAACAGACACACAATTCAACTGCCATTTCTGTTGAGCTAGAATTTCAAGAAGGCAATATACACAAATGTCAGCTGTCAACACACAATATAGTCAAATGTCAACTGTCAACACACAGGAAAATGCAACAAGCTGAATCAAATATTGAAAACACATTCTTACATGTCAGCTAGCAGTACTTGACTGCCCAATCAAAAAGTTTTTCACGTTAAAGCTCTGAATACAGAACAGAGGCAGTTGTTTGCATTCACATCCAATTCAAATTACACAGAAGCGCACAAAATTTTAAATTTTAACCGTCAGATAAACGTCAAGCAGCCGAGCAAGGAAAGAGAGATAATTTGAATTATTCCTAACATAGTATAAATGACCAGTTCAAAATGGTTCAAATGGCTCTGAGCACTATGGGACTCAACTTCTGAGGTAATTACACCCCTAGAACTTAGAACCGTCCGCAGCTCGTGGTCGTGCGGTAGCGTTCTCGCTTCCCACGCCCGGGTTCCCGGGTTCGATTCCCGGCGGGGTCAGGGATTTTCTCTGCCTCGTGATGACTGGGTGTTGTGTGCCGTCCTTAGGTTAGTTAGGTTTAAGTAGTTCTAAGTTCTAGGGGACTGATGACCATAGATGTTAAGTCCCATAGTGCTCAGAGCCATTTGAACCATTTTTGAACTTAGAACTAGTTAAACCTAACTAACCTAAGGATATCACACACATCCATGCCCGAGGCAGGATTCGAAACTGCGACCGTAGCGGTCTCGCGATTCCAGACTGCACCGCCTAGAACAGCACGGCCACTTCGGCCAGCCTAAATGACCAGTATGCACAGCCAAAGCAACCAAAATCTTACAATTTACACTTCTAAGCGCCGCAGTAATTAAATATAACAGAAAACACTAGTAACATAATATCATTTTACGTATTCGACCCGCGCGCCTGTTCCGGGCCGCCAGAGTTGACAGTACATTCTGCCACGTACTGCAAAATAGCGATGCCTTAGCCGTTCGCGGACACACCAGATTTAAGTGACAGTTGATAAGGTTCTATACCAGGAAAAAACACAGGTATTAACACACGACAAACAAACATAAAAAAAACTTGTTCACCTCAGTTCCAAGAGTTCCGGAACCTGTACAGAAAATTGGAATAGAGAACAACATCAGCACCATTTCCGCCATTATTGCTCATGAAAACCACACAGTGCATGTTGTATCACCATACAGCGACACCTTCAGAGGTGGTGGTCCAGATTGCTATACACACCGGTACCTCTAATACCCAGTAGAACGTCCCCTTGCATTGATACATGCCTTTATTCGTCGTGGCATGCTATCCACAAGTTCATCAAGGCACTGTCGGTCCAAATTGTCCCACTTCTCAACGGCGATGCGGCGTGGATCCCTCTGAGTGGTTGGTGGATTACGTCGTCCATAAACAACCCTTTTCAATCTATCCCAGGCATGTTCGATAGGGTTCATGTCTGGAGAACATGCTGGCCACTCTAGTCCAGCGATGTCGTTATCCTGAAGGATGTCATTCGCAAGATGTGCATGATGAGGGCGCGAATTGTCGTCCATAAAGACGAGTGACTCGCCAATATGCTGCCGATATGGTTGCACTATCAGTATGAGGATGGCATTCACGTATTGTACAGCCGTTACGCACACTCCACTGCAGAGTGAAAATCTCATTCTGGTAACATCCCCCAGGCTGTGGCTAAGCCATGTCTCCGCAATATCCTTTCTTTTAGGAGTGCTAGTTCTGCAAGGTTCGCAGGAGAGCTTCTGTAAAGAAGGTAGGAGACGAGGTACTGGCAGAAGTAAAGCTGTGAGGAGAGAGCGTGAGTCGTGCTCGGGTAGCTCAGTTGGTAGAGCACTTGCCCACGAAAGGCAAAGGTCCCGAATTCGATCCTCGTTCCGGCACACAGTTTTAATCTGCCAGGAATAATATCGCTTTGGTTCACTCAGACACGCGTCCACACTTCCCTTGTTGAGAGCCCTTCCTGGCACAAAGTAACAATGCGGACGCGATCGAACCGCGGTATTGACCGTCTAGGCGTCGTTAAACTACAGACAACATGAGCTGTGGACCTCCTTCCTGGTGGAATGACTGGAAATGATCGGCTGTCGGATCGCCTCCGTCTTAGGCGCTGCTCGTGCATGGTTGTTTACATGTTTGGGTGGGTTTAGTGGCATCTCTGAACAATCAAAGGGACTGTGTCTGTGATACAGTATCCACAATCGACGTCTGTCTTCGGGAGTTGTGGGAACTGGGGTCATGTAAGACTTTTTGATGTGTACATTATTTAAGAACTCGCTTAGCAGCACGTCTCTCGCACAGTGGTCTCATAACCCCATTAAACCAATACGTTTTACAAGCTTGAAAATATAACTTGCGAACGTATGTTAGTAAAAACAGCTCTAATCTCAAGTATGACAGTCGCACTAATACTGCCGCACACTTGAACAACCCAAAGGAGTAAGTTTAACGTCAATATTAACATTAAATCGGATAGGGCGAGGTAACCAATGTCAGGAGGAGGTACGGCAAACGTAGCATACGATGTGGCCGTACAGTGCCAATGCAGCAGGCAGGCATAGTTCCTGCGGCAGGGTTCACACGTGTCACGTGACGGAGGCTTCCTCAGCACAAGCCGACAGCAGGCTACCGGCGCACAACCGCCCCGTGGGACACCGCTCCTACCACACACTACAGGCCCTACCGTACAGCTGCTCACACACCTCCGTCCGTTCCCCAACTCGGGCGCTGTTATTTGAAGACTCGTCAAGTCAGGGCCACACACGTCCATGACGCTACGCGGAACCTCTCTGAGGCAGCGATGGTGTTAGGGAATCGATGTGCACGTATCAACGCTGAATGCCATGGATCAAGGCAGCCACGTAGATGCAGTGTTTCTATAATTCTGAAACGCATTTGACTCTATACCACATCTGAGCTTACAGTACGGGATATCAAGCAAAATTTGCGACTGGACTGACGATTCCTTGGTAGGGAGGAACTAGCATGTTATCTTGATCGGAGAGTCGTCTACAGATGCAGAAGTAACTTCACGCATGATTCAGGATAGTGTACTGGGACACTTGGTGACCTAACACAAAATGTGAATAATAATTACAAAATTTTTTTGTATTAACTGGTCGACAAATTCTTTCGGAGTCTCATTTGCAGGAGATTTTTTTTACTAATTCTTAATGTTTTTGATCTGCTGAATCCAAATCTGCAATCGGTTTTGCTCTCCTTGTTCTGTTTTCAAGTAATTTGAAATTTACCGGTCGAGCCGTTTGTGGTTAGATTGATTACTTTCATTTTTATGTTATCGAAAATATTGTTGTATTGTATCTTTCTTTCAGATCTGATGTCATTTCCTCAGGGCTATGAAGAGACGTCAATGTAATAATGCAGACAGTTTCTGCTACATTTGTGGAAACTATATCCTTATTAGTCAAAGACACAGTATAACACCCTTTGTGAGCAAAGCTTTGGACTTAAGACAAGGTATAGGTCCTGCATACTGTATGTCACAACTGCGAGGAAACGTTGCGTGACTAGACGAAAGGATAGTGTAAGTGCTTATCTTCAGGAATCTACGTGTCCTGGCGAGAATCAGTGGATCACACAAGTGACTGCTATTTTTGTACCGTTACTACAAGAGAAAAGGTACGAAAAACGGACATAACATCTCACACGCACTCTGATGATCAACCACATCCTGTTTTTACAGCGTTCACTCCATTTTCAGGGGCTTATGGTGACCAAAACCCGGAGACAGGTGAAGGAAGTGACTTTGACATGTGTTCCTCTAATCCCTCACAGTCCTCGGTTGTCATCAGTTTAACAACTCTGAACTGAATGACCTTGCGAGTGATTTGTCCCTCCAGACTTGCAGCTGAAGTGTTAGCCCCTAGACTGAAAGAAAAATGTGAACTGAGTGCTAACATTGAGAGGTGGCATGAGCCCCCTCTCATATTTCTATCTTACGATTTTCGTCTCTAATTGCATGCAGTGAAATGTTGCTATTCCTTCACACGCGGACTTCCCACGCAGCGTCTCTCGTCACCCAGGTGGTCCGGTGACAGGCGGGCTCTGCCGATCTTGAAAGGGTAAGCCGACGGGTGTGAGGGAGTCGAGTGAATGCTTTCCAGACGCCGACATTGTCAAAAGACACGCCCGGAGGGGCATGAAGTAGCGGCTGGGCTAGAGGTTCCGTTACTTCGAAGAAACTTAGCGAAAACACTTTCTGATGGGCTACCAGCGAGGCGTGGGAATGACTTGTGTTCCCAAGCAGCCTTGGCGCGCAAATTCCCGCGTTTTCTGCCGTATAGTAACTGTGATTGGCTTTCTCAGGGCACAGCTCCGTGACGTAGCAAAAATCGGCGCAGAAATTGGCGCCAAGAATCTCCATTGGTGGAATGGTAGTGCTCCGGCAATAGAGTGGAATTTTCCGCCGGTTTTCGAGTTGCTGATTGGAACGTTTAACCACGGCCACTGTCGTGGGGGCGGGAATGTTCTGTGTTCGGTTTGTACAGGTGCTTTTGTGAGGGGTCGGCTCTCGCCTTTCGGTCGAAGTGGGTTACAAGACTGAGCTCTCGCTGCGCGGGTCAGCGTGCCTTCTGTTGGCTGTCTAATATACTTCTATTTAATTGTAACTGTTTGTCGAAGTTGCTGAAGTTTCGACTTCAACGTAACTTTCCGAGTACAGTTGGCAATTGAGCGTTCTGTGTACAAGAGGCCTATGTTGTCTGTCTTGAGCAGTTTTGGCTAATGTTGACTGTATCGGAGTTACTGGGTGACTTCGCTTGTTAAAACCAATCACTGTACCGTCAGTGATTGTGTGGCGAGCCTTCTTCGTCTCACTCAGAGGCGCATTTGTATTGCTAGGAAGTCTTTAGTCTGGAACAACCAGGCCAGGATAATTTGTTTCGGGCTATACTCGCGGCATTATCACCACCACGACGGGATGTCGAAGCAACCAGCCATCGCTTCCAGTACGCCAGATCGTGTCCTTGCAGCTAAGAAGACAGCTTGGTAATGTACGTCCGCAGCACCGGCAAAGTAGGAGATAATCAGAGCTCAGCAGAGCGCGCCTGTTCGTCTTTTCTAACTTTGTTCTATCTTGGGTGTTCATTGTCTGAGTTCTCACTAATGTAGCAGCAATTAATGTTGGGTTAGCGGTGTGTCTCTCTTAGGATTTGAGTGGCAAGGAATTGGTTCCACATACCACTTCGTCATAAAAGTCACAATCTACTTTAGGGACAACTTCACCTTCACAGCGTTTGTTTGAGTATCCAATTAAAGCCAATTTCATGTATTGTAAATGTTTCATGTGTTTTTGTTTATTATTTTGTGTTTAGTCTTAATAAATTATATTGTTATTTTGGACAGAACATTCATTCTGTTAATCGGTAGAGCAACCCTATCATTTCTCACTACGTTAATGAAACCTTCCTTTATTTAACTTATTTATCAAATTAAATTATTGCAGGTGCCAAACTCTTTTCTACTCCACTTGCAGGGTTGATTAGTCAGTTCGCGTATCTTTTTAATCCATGTGCAGCAGCAAAAGTCGGAGTTAGAATAGGGGGGGGGGGGGGGCTTAGAGCATCATTTACATATGTAGATTCTAGAAGAATTTTGTGTTAAATACACTGCTAGCCCCGGTACCTCGCAACATTAAAGTGTAATATCACAAAGTTGAAGGAGGTCTTTCTTTTATATTTTGTAGAGGAAAATAAATTTGCTTCTTACCATAATGTCTCAGGTCTTCTCCATGTATTGGAGATTTTGTTGTATAATCCAGATGGATCATTTGGAGGCACTTCAAAGCGAAGTCAGCAGTGTGCTACAACCCAATGGAAATGTCTATTCACCCGTTCCAGTTGCTCATACTGTGTATTTACGAAACGAACATAATAACATGAAGACTGTGATTAAGCTACCAAAATGCCAGGAGCAGAACTGGACGATATGCGTGGACTTCAAAACTGTTAATTTGCTGATAGTCTAACAGAGAGGATTTACAAAGTACCCCTGCTGTTTTTGCATGTGGAACAGCTGAGCACGAGATAGGCACTGGAACCTGGAGGAGTGGCCATAAGTGAGACTCTATAAGCCGGATTGCTAAATGTTGTCAACGATCCAACTGTCAGTCGATAAAAAATAATTTTTCCTCCATTCCATATCAAACTGCGTTTGATTAAACAGTTCGATAAATAGAGACGGTGATTGCTTCCAACATGCAGTCAATGCTCTTCCTGTTTTGTCCCTTGAGAAGATCAAGGCAGAAGTGTTTAACTGGACGCTACATTAGAGCACTTTTTAAGTGATAAAGAACTTGTCACAAAGATGAACGTCAAGGACGGGGGCTGCATGGATGTCTTTGCTGGCGGTAATGGAAAACTATATATGTTGTCAACATTTCAACTCCTGAGATGCAATACGAGTGTTAAACTCCGTTTATTATACAGTCATATTGATAAATTCTCTTGCAACTTCGGTGGTGTCAGTGATGACCAAGGGGATGAGTTCCAACCACAAGGCAGGAAGAACGCTATCAAGGGCGATGGCACATGACGGCAGACTACTGCTGGAGTATTAAACGAGATCTGTCTCAAGCAGTCCAAAAACGTAAGAGCTTGAAATGAATATTTGTGCCTTAATAGAATGTGCTAGTTTAAGTCACTTTTATCTAACCATAATCTTCTTCATAACGAAAGGTGTTTCAGTTTGTACCACTGGACAGAGTTAGACTGAGTTTACGTTTAATTTGTATTTAATTTAATTTAACTTCTATTACCCAGATAAGTTCAAGAGACTTAAGTATTTATCCACCTACATTATGATTTAGTGATAAAAAAACATGAAATATTGACGTTTGACGACTGCAGAAACCTGGTGCTTTCAGAGAAAAGCCGACCTCTTATCTGAAATCAATACCCCTAAATCAGGTAAGAACATCTGTTGGTAGAAGTGCAACAAAAATGTCCTTGACCAGGATAATGAAATACAATCCAAAAAATAGTTGCACAAATTTCAGTCAGACCTAAATAAGATTTCAAAGTGGTGTAAAGATTCGTAAATAGCCTTATATGTTCAAAAACGTAAAATTGTGCACTCCACAAAACGAAAAAAAAATGTATCCTAGCACTACACTATCAATGTCGCGGTTAGCATTAGTCAGCTGATACAAATATAAGGGGTTGTCAAATGAAATCGATACAGATGGAAGAAAAAGTAAGTAAAATGTTTATTACTGCAAAAGTAATCGCCGTAACTATTGGTACATTTATCCCACTGTGAGAGAAGACGGTCAATGCCTTCATAGAAAAATGTTTGCGGTTGCCTACAGAATAGTGATTATACCGAGACGTGTATCTCTTCGTGCGAAGCAAACCGACGGTCACGAATGTATTTATAACTCCCAAAACGTGGAAATCGCGTGGGGAGAGATTGGGACTGAATGGAAGATGTGTAAGGGCCTTCAAGGGGAACTTCCGAGAAAGCCTTGATGACCTTTTTCTTTCACTGAAAGGGCCACTGCTGATCGACTTTCTGGAACACTGCGCCACAATTCACCAAAGGCGCTACATTGACACTATGAAAAAATTCAAGAGCACCATCTAGTCGAAACGTCCAGTTAGGCTGATGGACTGCAACATTCTGTTGCAGGATAATTGCCGTCCACATGTGGCCAAGGTTGTGCTTGGAGCTCGTACGAAATTAGACTAATAAGATATATTAAACGTATTCAAAGAAGGGCAGCACAAATAGTGACAGGTTCGTTTGACACATGGCAGATAGTTACGGAGATTCTGAAAAACTGAAGTGGTAGATGCTTGCAGATAGAAGAAAACAGTCCCCTGAAAACCCGCCTTCAAAGTTTCAAAAACCAGCTTTTTGTGAAGAATCTAGGATTAACCTTTTCATGCCTGAGATGAAGAAGATTTCAAGAAGCTTTTCCTTTCATGTTTCCCAGCACACTATTAAACAAACATGACACAAATGTAAATGATATATTTTTTGATGATTCACTGAGGCATACTCGTAAATGGACGTCCACATATGTGGACCTCAGGTCTTACTCATCGTGAAAACATACTAGGCTTTTCTTGGTATATTTTTTCCGCTTTCTTCAATAAAAACATTTCATTCATATATATATTGACTTGTAAATAAATAGATTTCAACTATCAGTCGTCCTTTTTAAATTTTATTGGCACATCTATATTTCAGCTAGAAACTAGCCATTCTCAATGCACTATCATTTTTGATCAATGCATGTAATGCCTGTTGGTCGGGCTTCATCCACAGTTCATTGACTACTGAATACTGAAATCTAGAGAAAAAGTCCAGTAAATGTGCTCTAAAATGCATTCCTTAAGAGCTACGAGCACTTGTTCGTCTTTGCCATTTTGAAACACAACTCTTCTAATGATAAGTGCTCGTAACTTTTAAGGCAAGCGTTTTAGAGCAGATGTTTGGTGGACATTTTTTTCTTATTTTGGTCCATGCTACCACTTTCCAAAATATGGAAAGCAAAGAACTTGCAGTACAAGAGATTTGTTTCACAGTATCGAAGATGAAAAATTGCTCCTAGCATTTTCGACCCTATGTTTTCTGAGACTTTTTGGCTTCTAGTATCGTGTACTTTCAACTGTATGCCCGTACGCCATTAATTATGATACATCCTGTATATATAATTTGGAACGGTAAACTGCATATGCTAATGCACACAGAATATGGGATTCTTATTGCTAGTATTTTTGAAATCAGTAGTCGAATAGGGCAGCCTCTTTTCAACTAATCTCTCAAAGTATAGGCTCTCGTACGTTCATTGGTTGTCCGAATTCGAAGAGCCATCGCTGTTTCGTTAGTTCGCTTGCTTTTGATGTTTTGTTTAGGTTTACTCTCATTAATATTGAGCTATCGTTCAGGTTGTTATTTCGGTTATTGCTGTGGCTATTATTCTGGGTTTGTTTCTGGTTACTACAATGACTCGTTTTCTCTTACAGCTCGCAAGAATGTCGAAACAAAAAATACCGTAAACCGTATTTTCAGTGAGGAGTGGGAGAGGAACATTAAGTAGTTTTTTGTACACAATTATGATAAAAATGCGTAAAAAGTGCTGAAGTCGAAAGAAAGTCAGTAATCTTGGTCGACAGTTCTCTTCACTCCACGAAACAACATACGGATGTTACTCTCACGATGAATGTCGCGCTTTAATGGATAAGTTAAAGAAAGAGATTCAGGAGTTGCCTGAATGATCGGGTGTTACAGAAAAGAGTTAAACTGCGTCGTGTGTGGTATTTTTAAAATCAGCAAAAGATCAGAAATGCTTAAGCGATAACACACATTTGAAAGAAAATGGAACAGAAATGGCAAAATCATTTGGTTACGATGACGCTGCTGAGCACTTTCAACAGTTGCTTTGTCATATCACACAGTAAAAAGTCGAGTTACTGATATGGAACACATCGTAAAAAAGAAAGTAAACAACTTAACTGCAAACTGTCGGTATATTTGTGTGTGAACGAGAGTATTGATCGAACAGGTCTTAGTCAACTAGCAGTTTTTATTCGTCTAATGAAGGACGACTTTTCTACACGTGAAGAGTTACTCGCCTTAGTTTCGTTAATCAGAACAACAGGCCTGGATATTTTTAACACACTTAAAAAGTGTGTTTACAGAATTGGTGGTTTTAAAAAGTACTCTGCAATTTGCACCGATGATGCACCAGGTACTGTTGAAAGCGAAAATGGTTTCGTTGGTCAGTAAGGATAAACGGAACAAATTGTTTAACTTTTCATTTCATTGCACATCAGGTGGCACTAAGTGGGACAAGGGTTAGAATACTATCCACAGTGAGGAAATGAGACAAAAATTACGAATACAATACGAGGAGGAAATCGATAACTGTCTCATCGAAAATTTGAACAATTCTTGGAAGACGTAACACAGTAGAAGGTAGAGTTCTTGATATGAGACATAACATAAAAAAGAAAACGTAGATAACCTTCTTCAGTCCGAAATTCGTTGGTTGAGTGTAGGAAACTGCTGAGTTCGATATTTTGCACTCAACTTTTTGAATGAAGAAGTTACGGCGAATACCATAGAATCTAAAAATAAGATGAAGGATTCGCTTTTTTAATCAGAATTAGCATTTCTAACAGCTTTTACTAATCTTGCAAATAATCTGAACTTGCGTTTGCAAAGAAAGAAACAAACTATTTGTGATATGTCTTCGGATATTAATAAAGTACAATGTAAACGTACGTTGTTTATATTGTAACTAAACAAGGTAAATTTGTATCATTCCCAAAATTGGTGCCAACTGAAACAAAAATACATGAAAGTAAAATTTCCAAGATTTACATCCATTATTGATGAAGTCGCCAATGTGTTTCAGAGACGTTTTCAAGATTTTAAATCTCTATAGCCGGACATAATTTTCTTTACCAATTCAATGAAAATGTGTCTTGAAAGTGCTAGAAGTGATCTTCATGAAGAAGTTTACAGTTTGCAAAATGAGCCGTTCATGCTACTCACAACAGAGAGAGATCCAGAAATTTTTGAAGTCGCGAAAAACTTCGATCTTGAAATAAAACCTTGTTTTCGGATTATTATACATTCGTAAAAGTACATCTTCTTCAATGCAGTACATTAAATCTGTTCATCGTAATGCAGTAATCAATGATTCGCCGGAACGCCAGTTTCGTTTTCCTACAACGCAAATTGAAATCGATATTGCAGAACCTGTAAACATTAAGTTACATAAATATAACCTAAGTATTTAAATATCTCATTAATGTATGTAAAGTACGTGAGAAAAAATAAGTAAAAACCAAAGTTTTTAGTAATCTATGTATTACGACATTTACGTGCGGGGGCTAGGCGGGTCTAACGACTCGCGCCGGCTGTCAGCCGTTCCTGCAGTTGGCCGGCGTGGCTGTGGTGGGCCATGATGTCGCCGCTGGTGACGAGCTGGAAGGGGAAGCACTTGCTCGAGAGGAATTTCTCTTGATCCATGCTTTGCTAGGTTTGCTCTAAAACAACTTCATAAGCGCAAGAAAATGATAATCATACAATAATTTCTGGCAAGTACTAATTTGTTACTGCCAGTAAGTAAATCTTTACGTTTTATGATAAGCTTCAGAACAAGTATTTTTGAAATAAATAAATAAATTGCACCTTTGACGCATATGTCTCTTATCTCGGTAGCTGGCCAACACTGTGAAACATAATTTGTGAAACTGGTTGCCATGCCGTTCTTCTTAGCTTTTTATTCACATTTTGTACATCATGTAGGCCTACATCTTCACTGTCAGAGGACTTTACTGTACAAGGACACCCTTTCCTGCTAACAACTGGAACAGCATATTATCGTTCTTATTGTTTACCAGTCAGTTTCCTCAAGCTCAGTCAAAAAGGAGAATTCATCTTTCCGATCAGATAATTGTACATTGCTGTCATTAAGAAGAGCTACCAAATGCTTATCAATTAATACTTCATGCATTGCTGTAGAGAGTAGAAATAATGATTATTTCATTTTTCCGTTAATGAAGGCCAAACTGAAATCAGGAAATATGCATTATGAACTGAGGTTCACGTACGAGGACCTTCAAAAAAATGGTTCAAATGGCTCCGAGCACTATAGGACTTAACTGTTGAGGTCATCAGTCCCCTAGAACTTAGAACTACTTAAACCTAACTAACCTAAGGACATAACACACATCCATGCCCGAGGCAGGATTCGAACCTGCGACCGTAGCAGTCACGCGATTCCGGACTGAAGTGCATAGAACCGCACGGCCACCGCGGCCGGCGAGGACCTTCAGAAAATGTCTTTCTTCATGGGAAAGAATAAAATGCATGCAAATTTGAACTAATCATCAACATCTAGAATAGTTAGCGAACGTTGGGTAAGAAACAACGATTTTTAGTTCAATATTTAGTCATAATTAGTATTTACAGATCTTTTCGATTGGCAGAGGTAACATCTTCTGCGTATGAGGAGCTGTAAACTAAAACACAAATCCTTCCTTCCGAGCTGCTGAGCCCTGGTTTTAAAACTAACAAGGGAACCTCCCCATCGCACCCCCCTCAGATTTAGTTATAAGTTGGCACAGTGGATATAGGCCTTGAAAAACTGAACACAGATAAATGAAGAAAACAGGAAGAAGATGTGTGGAACTATGAAAAAAATAAGCAAAATATACAAACTGAGTAGTCCATGCTCAAGATAGGCAACATCAGGGATAGTCAGAGCTGAGGAGCGCCGTGGTCCCGTGGTTAGCGTGAGCAGCTGCGGAACGAGAGGTCCTTGGTTCAAGTCGTCCCTCGATTGAAATGTTTACATTCTTTATTTTCGCAAAGTTATGTCTGACCGTTCGTTCACTGACGTCTCTGTTCATTGTAATAAGTGTAGTGTCTGTGTTTTGCGACCGCACCGCAAAATCGTGCGATTATTAGACGAAAGGACGTGCCTCTCCAATGGGAACCGCAAACATTTGGTCGCAAGGTCATAGGTCAACCGATTCCTCCACAGGAAAACATGTCTGATATATTCTATACGACACTGGTGACGGCATGTGCGTCACTTGAGAGGAATCTGTTGTCGACCCACCTAACTTGTACACTTGGCGAATGGGTAAAAAGATTCTTCTACCTTTCCCGAGTTAGGTTTTCTTGTGGATGTGATAATCACTCCGAAAAAAGTGATGAAAACATAAGAGTTTGTCACATAAACTGCAACAAATGAATGCAACAGTTTCACAGTCTCACAGATTTCCCTGTGCTTTGTCAAAACATATGTTTTGTGTCAATGTTTGTTTAGGTGTAGCGTCCTCATACTACGGCGCAGTTACCTCGCATCGGACGGACAGATAATAATTGTCTGAAAATAAAAAATTAAACTTTTCACTCGAGGGAAAATTTGAACCAAGGATCTTTTATTCCGCAGCTGCTCACGCTAACCACGGGTCCACGGCGCTCCTGGCTGTGCACTAGCCTTGATGTTGCCTATGTTGCGCATGGACTACTCAGTTTGCATATTTTGCTTATTTTTTTTATAGTTCCACACAACTTCTTCCTGTTTTCTCGATTGATCTGTGCCAACTTATAACTAAATCTGACGGGCGTGTGATGGGGAGGTTCCCTTGTAAGAACTAGAAGAACCACACTTGTAGACCATCGATCTATAAGCAGAAAAATGATTTCTGCACATTTGCGGAGATAAAAGTAGTGAACGAAGGTCCATATGTGTGGGCCGAGGAAACGATATACTACAGCCCCAAGCATATAGCTCCCGTAGCGATCGCAAAAACTAGACTCATTACAACGTGCACACCGCGCAGTCATTCTTCACGGCTTTACACGCAAATGGAACAGGGAAAAGCCTTAATAACTGGTACAAAGGAAATATCCTGTGCCATGCACAACACAATGTAGATAGAGATTGCAAATATAAATGCAGCTGTAGTGCAGGATCCGGAAGAAAAATATGATTCACGCAGTCATTGCACAATAATGTGGAAGTATAAGCGGTTTTCTGTATGTAGGTAAAACGTATTTGAAGAAAAGTACTCTGCCCGCAATGTGATACATAAATTCTTTGGTTTTACGAAGTGTGCATTTGACATCTGCTGTGCAGCGCGATACCTAAGAGGTCTGTGGTGACGTCTGTTGGTTGCTCTTGAAGCTATTTATGCTTTAGCGAGTGATCAGTCAGTTGTTGTTCTTGCGGATTAGTTTGTTGCAGAGTGATGCTAGAACTGACGCGCCATTGGAGACGCCACCGAATATGGATGGACGTGTGTTTGAGTGCTTGGGGTTCACAATAAACAATATCAAGACGATAATCTATACACGTTAGATGCTCGTACCAGTGCTGGAGAACGCCTGAGACGACTAAGCATGTGAGCATTCGCTTATTGACGAAACTGAGAGAGAGTCAATGAAGGTTTCCGCGCCGTGCCAATTCAATAAAACCGTCACGGCTTTCTTGCTGCATAAAATCGCAGTGCGAGCGCAACTTTTCGGAAAGGCTACTCTTTTCTTCCAAACAGGCGCAACTTCGCCAGAAGATGCAAAGAAGCGGGAGACGTCTGCAGAATTTCCGTGACACAAAGCAACGGTACTACACCCCGTTCATCATAAGAGTGAATTTGACGTAAACATTGTATCATGTATACTTCCGCGTTTGCCGGAATCTCATTGTACTTCGTTTCACGTGAAGCGGAAGCCAAGTTGCCTCGAGTAGTCGAGTACGATAAGGAGGATACGTTTAATACGTAGGAGGATACATTGTGTTCGCCGGCCGTTGTGGCCAAGCGGTTCTAGGCGCTTCAGTCTGGAACCGCGCGACCGCTACGGTCGCAGGTTCGAATCCTGCCTCGGGCATGGATGTGTGTGATGTCCTTAGGTTAGTTAGGTTTAACTAGTTCTACGTTCTAGGGGACTGATGACCACAGATGTTAAGTCCCATAGTGCACAGAGCCATTTGAACCTTTTTTTTTTTTTTTTTTTTTGATACATTGTGTTCAGATTGCAGTTGTACTGCGGCAACTGTAAGAATGCATCATTTGTAGATGCCGTGAAAATTATTATTTTCCGCGTATCTAGGACGGATATCAGTTTGGTTCACGTGAGACCACATCTGTGGCATAGTCTAAATCAAGAGTATTTGATTTTTCACTTTTTGTCCCAAAAATTTGGTTTATAATGTTTTCATGGTTTAAATATTTATTAATAATCTTTTATAAAATATCGATAAGAATTTATATTTGTAATGAAAACTGGAATTTTGCGTAAGACAACCTGTCTCTCTCGCCATTTTCAACGGTCTTCCAGGCGTTTGATTCACCACGGAGCAGGAAGCAGCATCAGCCATTTTTCCAGTATCTGTTACCAGCGCGACAGTCAAAGCGCAAAACCGTTTACAGACTGCAGCTGTACACGATCTTTGAAACGGAAACTTCATAGCTAGAGTATGATTAAGAATAACTTTGATGGCTACTAATACATTAGAATATCTTAGTTTCATTTACAGTAGCTTAGTTATAGATATCTAATACAATAGTAGGACCTACTCCTAAGAGCATAACAACGTCAGTGTTCGTGTGCTACGGCTACTGACCAGGCATCACGTTGTTTGCGTTATTCTTATGATGGACGACATGCACTAGTGTCCAAAATTAAAGCAACAAATCGCTATTTCCCCGTCCTGTATCTAAGTCACGATATAATCATACCAGCTGTCAACAGACGTCCCTTCGCTCGTGTTCTGCACGGAAGACAGCATTCCGATCAACGGACTACCACGCTAGCGATGACGTCAGGGCACCCATCAAATGGAGTAGTATTTGTTGGGCAGTCCCATGTCCACAATCGCTGTGTACACACTCTCGCCTACCAGTTTCTCTGCAGTGGAGAGCCATAGGAAGACTGGAACCACGACAGTCGCAAACTGATGTGACTCTGTGGCTTGATGTGAATCGTTCCGTTGTTTCTTGGATATGGCGACAGTTTGTAGACAAATTGTATCCCAAAGACCATGGTAGGGCCGACTACGTGTGACATCAGAAAGAGAGGATCGTTATTTGGCTGTAAGGGTTCGACGGTACCTCCTTACAAGGGAACCTCCCCATCGCACCCCCCTCAGATTTAGTTATAAATTGACGCAGTGGATAGGCCTTGAAAAACTGAACACAGATCAATCGAGAAAACAGGAAGAAGTTGTGTGAAACTATGAAAAAATAAGCAAAATATACAAACTGAGTAGTCCATGTGCAAGATATGAAACATCAAGGACACCGTGAGCTGAGGAGTGCCGTTGTCCCGTGGTTAGAGTGAACAGCTGCGGAACGAGAGGTCCTTGGTTCCAGACCTCCCTCGAGTGAAAATTTTATTTTCTTTATTTTCGCAAAGTTATGATCTGTCCGTTCATTCATTGACGTCTCTGTTCACTGTAATAAGTTTAGTCTCTGTGTTTTGCGACCGCACAGGAAAACCGTGCGATTAGTAGACGAAAGGACGTGCCTCTCCAATAGCAACCGAAAACATTTGATCGCAAGGTCATAGGTCAACCGATCCCTCCACAGGAAAACACGTCTGATATATTCTATACGACACTGGTGACGGCATGTGCGTCACATGACAGGAATATGTTGTCGACCCACCTAACTTGCACACTTGGCGAATGGGTAAAAAGATTCTTCTACCTTGCCCGATTTAGGTTTTCTTGTGGATGTGATAATCACTCCCAAAAAAGTGATGAAAACATAAGAGTTTGTCACATAAACTGCAACAAATGAATGCAACAGTTTCACAGTGGCACAGTTTTCCCTGTGCTCTGTCAAAACATACGTTTTTTACGTTTTTAAATGTTTCCGTGTGTAGACCGTCAAATCCTGCATATGTCCAAGCAAATCTAAACATGTCCTGGAATTTTGGAGAGCGAAGTTGATTATGTGTGAGTGCCTGAACTTTAATAATTGTCTGAAAATAAAAAAATTAAACTTTTCACTCGAGAGAAGATTTGAACCAAAGACCTCTCGTTCCGCAGTTGCTCACGCTAACCACAGGACCATGGTGCTCGCAAGCTGACACTCTCCTAGATGTTGCTAACCTTGCGCATGGCCTACTCAGTTTGTATATTTTGCTTATTTTTTTCATAGTTCTACACAACTTCTTCCTGTTTTCTCGATTGATCTGTGTTCAGTTTTTCATGGCCTATCCCTGTGCCAACTTATAACTGAATGTAAGGGGGGTGAGATGGGGAGGTTCCCTTGTTAGTACTGCACGGCAGCTGGCATCTGACTTCGCAGCAACCACTGGACAGGCAAACGGTGTACAGAAGGCTTCGCAGAGTGGCCTTTATCGTCGGAGATTTGCTGTGTGTGTACCTCTGATGCGTCTTCACAGAACGGAACGTCTCGAGTGGAGTCGTCAATATATCACCTGGACGATCGAACACTGGGACAATGCTCTACTCACAGATCCTATCTGGTCTGGAGAGTGATTCTCGACGGATTGCATCTGGAGGGAACGTGTACCACAATTTCGGAACCCAGACATTGTGGAAAGAAACCGATATCGAGGAGGATCTCTGATGGTGTGGGCAGGGGTTATGCTGACCACCCGAACACCCGAACAGCTTTTCATGAAATTATACGGGTGAATCTGTTTTAACTGCTGTTAGGTATCGCGAAGAGATCTTGAGACCTCATGTGCGACTGTTGGGACGCGTTGTGGGCCCAGACTTTGTATTGATGAATAATAATGCTCGACCTCACAGAGCACGGGTAGCTGATGTTTTCTTGGAAGCGGAACATACTGCGCGCATAGCATTGCCTGCTCGCTCTTCCGATCTGAATACCACAGAGCATGTCTGGGATGCTCTGCGGAGATGGGTCGCACTCAGAAAGACTTTCGATCAGCTTTGCAGGAAGAATGGGCGTTATTGCCTCAACATGGGATTGAAACATCATTCATTGCATGTCCCTTCGTCGTCAGACCAGTGTTGCTGCCATAGGTTCAAATGGCTCTGAGCACTATGGGACTTAACATCTGAGGTCATCAGTCCCCTAGAACTTAGAACTACTTAAACCTAACCAAACTAAGGACATCACACACATCAATGCCCGAGGCAGGATTCGAACCTGCGACCGTAGCGGTCGCGCGGCTCCAGACTGTAGCGCCTAGAGGCGCTCGGCCACACGGGCTGGCTCTGCCGTAGGTGGTCACACCCATACTGAGTACATTAATCCATTATCGGAATGTGTATGCGAATCCGTTAAGTTGGAAAAAACTAGTTGCCTACCGCTATGCAAGTTGCAGTTGTTTACTTTCTGTATTCTTTATATTGTTTCTACTTTACTATAACCTGTCTATATTGTTTTGTGGCAAGAGAAATTATTGCTTCAATTTTGGACACCAGTGTATATGTCTGCGGACTACTGCAGTTCAGTTAGGGACTGATCAGTTTATAAGCTGACCATCCATTAACATCATACACGCTTCATCTTGGGATATAGTGATTGCAATGAACATTAACTCTGTGCGTCCGGGTGTGTTAATTTGTTCCCACCTGATTTATGTTCCTATGTCCTGAATAATAGTGAAAAGCATGAGACATTATTAATGTCATATTTAAAGCGCTTAGCTAAGGAAAGAGATATCACAAACTAGCGTGAGTGTTTGATGGTTTGAAAATATTAATCAGAGTCACGCTTCATTGTCCCTGCAGTTTGTGTTTGAAATTAGGATTTAATGTAGGCCAATACATTGCATTATACGGTAATCGTGTTGCTTATTCCCATTACCGTCTTACATGTGAATGAAGTATATTATTTTGTACTGACGCGATAGCATTAACGAATGTGTTTTGTTCTGCCTACTATGTCCTTTTGTAGAGATTTTGCTGCATCGTGTGGGAATCGGTGTTGCAAACCAGAGCTGCAAAAAATGTGTTCAGTGAATAATGTTTATGAGAAAGTGCTTCAGTAAATTTACGATTCCTTTTCTTCTATCTATATTTTTGTGTGACTATTTTACAGTGTATAATTTTATACAGTTTCTGTATCTTGGGCAATGTGTAACAATAATATCACGGTCTACAACAAGTCCTGGCAAAAGTTAACAACGAACAGTAGCTGTCTGCTAGAACGGGACTTTGCAGCAGAATGTGCGCTGATATGATACTTCCTGGCAGAGTAAAACTGTGTGCAGGACCGAAACTTGAACTCGGGACCTTTGCCCTGAGGAACCAAGGAAAGTGCAGGGAATGAGTAGTAGAAATACAAAGCATATTAATGAGAAGTTCGTTTTTTGTTTTAGCACCATCACACACAACAGGAAACCGACATCGTGAGGAGAAGGAAACAGCAATTCAAACACTCGATGTGACTGTCGTGGCATATTTTCTCACGGAAGAACATTACAAAGACTATAGAATAATGGTAATAATTTGAAGAACTTCGTTTCCCCACCAAACTGTGTGTAACGTTTTTCATTTTTCACACTACCGGATTCGGGAATTTCCCAGTCTCAGGTGTGTCTGAAAATATAGCACAACGCCATAGCAAAAAGAAGCTAAACACAAATCATGTAACTGCATTGGACGTACCATTACACAAAAATAATATTTATGTCTAGTAACATATATGGCTACATCGTAGTCATTAATTTAAAAATCGCGTGCCATGCGTAAGTGGGCGCAGCACAGTCGACACACATTTACTTTCTTTATTGTTTCATCCCCCCTCGCCACACGTGGGCGGGGAGGTTGGTGGAAGCGGTACAACCAACCCGCACCTCAGCCAGTAGACATTATTCTGAAACATAGTCACTAAAACAAAAAACAAGACGACATAGTAAACCATGAATTTTATATTATTTTAAAAGTTGATGCCAATGGGAGAATGTAAGAGATAATGCTGTCATCATGAATAGTTTAAAAAACGACGATAAAAATGTGGACAGATATCACAGTTAAAAACACCTAAAAACACTTGTAGAATACTAAACACTTGAAAAACAATTGAAAAACACTAAAATCGACAGAAGAGACATTGAACATTAAAAACAAAGCACCATGCACTTTCACTAAAACTGGAATATAACCTGCCCTAGGATGATTTTCAATGAAAAAAGGGGGAAATTTTTTCCCTTTATTTTTATTTTATCTCTCCCACCCCATACGGGCATAGGATGGACTGTCATCGGATAAAATTTGGCGCTCTTCAGCCACATGAGACTAAAATTTAAAAAAAAAGCACATAATATAAAAGTTAGACAAGCCCGTTGACAAAAATAAACGTTTTGCACAATAAGAAGATGGATCGTAAGTTACATAAGTTAAAACACAGATGAACAGAAAATGAATGTCACACACAAATATATAAAAACATGGAGCATAAAGTAAAACGCAAGTGCCGATGGATCAGGGCGGAGTTCCTATTGGTCATCACAAGAACCTCCCTGTTTGGCCACAGCCGGCCACTGTCGCCGAGCGGTTCTGGGCGCTTCAGTCTGGAACCGCGCGACCGCTACGGTCGCAGGTTCGAATCCTGCCTCGGGCATGGATGTGTGTGATGTCCTTAGGTTAGTTAGGTTTAAGTAGTTCTAAGTTCTAGGGGACTAATGACCTCAGATGTTAAGTCCCACAGTGCTCAGAGCCATTTGAACCATTTTTTTGTTTGGCCACAACCCTCTACAATACTCCTACTGAACACCTTATTCTCACTCTCTTCCTCAAAACCATAACTGTTTCTGTAAGACGATCTATATCTGACCATATACGACTTCTTCACCCAAATAGACCATTGTCTTCAACCTATGTCATTGCTGACCTTAACATCCATAGGTGATTCCATGCTGAACTCCAGTGGTGCCCGCCATTGCTTGACTGACTCCCTCCTCACTGCATATCCACACTGAAAGCAATTCCGCTCCTGAGATATCCTTACCTCTCCTAACCTCCTTGAACATATTACTGAAGCAGTCCTCTACCTCATCAGAAGCGACCATCTCCCTGTCCCCCCCCCCCCCCCCCCCACCATCTCCTACACCACACACCCTATCCATGCACTCAGTCTTCCAGTCTCTTCCAAACACATTCAGGGCTACTCCCGTACCAACTGGGATGCCTACAGGGAATTAATTGCTAGTAAAGTCGGGTGTCATTCATTATCCTTCCAGCAACCCAGTGAGTGTCACCATGCTGCTATCTTCCTATAACAGAGTTTGTCAAATGGCATCACACTACATTCACATGAAATGCACCTGTCCCATACTCCCTCCACATGCTCTCCGACTCTTCCATGAACACCATTGCCTTAACCTATCTTTCCTGCAGACCTGTGACTGGGGCACACTTACATGCCACTGACTACAACAACACATCCGAAATCTGCTGAAAGCACTTTCGGCGTCAAACATGCAGAAACCCACACGTCACACTACCCATAAACTCTTCCAGGTACAGGAATTCATTTCACCATCTTATGGGCAACAGCTCTGCCTCCTCCCATCCCTTCCTACATAATAATCACCTTCTCTCTGACAACCTAAGCAAAACCAACCACTTTGCATACTCTTACATCCTCACCATCCCAGACGTCCCCCAGTTTGGTTACTCATTATTCTCGACCCTTCAGTCTTAGCTTCCAGTATATTGACAACATCCAACAGACAGGACTCAGTAGTCCAATGACAACTCAAGATATTGAACAGAAAGGAAGACTAACAAAGATAGGAAAACTGTTTTACAAAACGAATTACACATTAGGCAACTGATTATCTAAAAAATATCGTTTCTAAAGAGTCGTCAGCATTTAGATCGCACTTTTTTGTTTAGGTGGCTGCACACTTCAGCCACTTCTATACATTTTACTTAGTTCTATACTTCGGCCGCTAAATGGCAATGACTACGCAAGGCTCTCACTGTCGCCTTGCTGCCTGCTAGATTTGAACATTTTCTGATGCCCGGCGAACGCTCGCTGATAAGTCACGGCCTAGAATTATCTGTTGGCTTGTAACGATACTTATATCCTTACAACTGCCCTTCACACGTACATTTCCTTTATCCACCCCATCCTTTGCTATGGAAATATTGCATGGATATCCGCCTCTCCCATGTTCCATTAGTCCCTCCAGATCCTTGAACGCCATGCGTTCCACCTTGCTTTCTACATATGCTTACCTTCCGCCTCAAGGATCCCTTACCAACTCATTAAATTCTCACCTATGATCACTCACACCGAACACCTCTCAATAATCTACATCATCTGTAAATTCGACTCCAACGATTCTACTGTGTCATCTCTCCTTTCCAATCCTAGTGTGCTGCCGCACGCCCTCTACATCCTCTCCCAAAGAACCGGCATACTTGCTTCCTATTGACTGTGAAGTTCCATGAAGACTCGATGTCAGTAGCAAGGTAAGGAGCGCACACCTATCGCCAGATGCTACTCTTATCGACCTAGGGATACTTTCCTTTAACAATATTCGGTGCCCTGCTGAAGAAAACCATAGATCGTCTTTAAGCGCGTTGGCAATAGCACATTACGAACGTCCTTAAATTCGAGGGAAAAAGAGCGGATTTAAAAGAAGGGCGGCTGGACGTCTGAAAGCTGGACAGGGACTGCGAGAGACATGAAGCAAGGGTCTCCAGTAACAGGCTGGTGAGGCTTGCGGGACAACGGCGTCACAGTACCATCTGAAAGCTGATGAAAAGGGCCATCGCTGTGTCAGCGATATGATACTGGCGTAAGGTGCCCCTGCACCGCCGGAGGGCGGAATTCTTGTACTGAATCTTGAACAGAAAGTCATGACAAACGTACGAACCCAATCCGCCAGCATGTGGCGGCCCTTGGATGGCAGCACAGGGAATGTCTATACCACATAGGGGACACGTGGTTCCAAATGTACATTAAAATTTGCTGTAGGAGCCCAGATCGTAATTACGCCAACAGTTGAGGGCAATCGTGCACTGCAGATCACCCGAGAAAGTCCTAAGCATTGGATAGTAGCAGCTTCAAGCAATGGAGCAGCGCTGTCCTCAGCAGTCCGTACGTATAGGCACAGCGCTCGATTTGCGGACGTCAAGCCAGCTACCACTATATTGGCCGTAAGTGGTAACCCATGCCAAGGACTCCTTGAGTTAGCACTACTTCGAGGAACGAGGACGAGATCGTCCGCACAAGCAGTGCAGCAAAAGATGTGGCCACTGAAAGACATCCCAGACAGGCGTCGACAGAGGCCGCGAGGCAATGGTTGTATGTTAAAAGCAAACAATAGTGTATATAGTGGGCAGCCTTGCCTTGACGCACTGAATGACGGATCAAGATGGAACATTGTAGAGTAAACGGAACGTCGCTCCAAGAAGGAGACGCATTACGACGTCGACGGTAGTATCAGGGTATCCCATATTGCGGAGCACCCCTCCCAGATATTCGTTATCGACCGACTGAAAGCCTGGCTGAAGAATGACCAAAAGCCCATGTACATGACGAGCTTGAGCAAGAGCGATTATGTCTCGCTAGTGACAGAGGGCAGTGCGGATGCTGTTAGCATTGCCCAAAGAAGTCTATCAGAGGAAATCATGTACCGGGCAGTCCGTTTGAGTTGGACAGCCAACAACAGAGCAAAGATTTTTGTTTCGCTGTTGGGCAACGTCAAAGGGCGATGATGTGGTTTTCATAGAATGGATTGAAGTAAGGGACTCGCCTTATTAGCCAATAAACAAATAGTAATGATATTTGGAAAGCGTATTTTTATGCAAACATACACTTTTTAAGTGGAATAATGCCTATTGACATCAACAAACTAAAAATAGCGTAAATTAGAAAGTTAGTGGTGTTTGTTGCAGGATTCTAGTACGAGTCGTTTGCGAGATATCGTATTTTGAAAAGTTCCCACACCGACACTTCTACAACATCTGTGGCAGCACACAATAAACAGCAACACAAGTGCACACAGATTGTGCTTAAAATGACCACCAGAAGCGCAAGACACTCTTCCAGTCCGGTATGGAGAGACTTCTGCGCACGTGTTAGCATTTCAGCAGAGATGTCTGAGCAGGCTGCAGTAATACGTCGTTGCATATCACGGGGTGTAGCTGGTATGTCCTTATGGATAGCGTCTTTCAGCTTACCCCACAGAAAAAAGTCTAGAGGCGTAGGCGTCAAATCTGAGAGCCTCTGCGTTCAGTCCAACGTTTTGGTGACAATTCGTGAAGACATACTTCGTGCAGTATGCGCTGGATCGCCATCGCGTTGGCACCACAGGTTCCTCCTAGTCTGTGGAGGAACGTATTCTAGTATCCATGAAACATCTTTCTTTTAGGAGGCTGCGATACTTGTGCGCGTTCTGCTTTCCACCTAAAAACAATCGGGCCTATAAGTTGATGGTTCACAACCTAAAACCACGCGTTTATACACCAAGGACGCAGACGGTCCACCTGACGAAACCGACGGAGATTGTCAACAGACCAACAATGCATGTTTCGCCGATTTATCTAGCCGTGATTGGTAAATGTGGCTTCATCTCTGAACAAGATACTTGGTACATTTGGAGTATCCTGTCTTAATGCCCATGTACAGAAGTTAACATGTTTGGCATAATCGTTTCCATGCACCTCTTGAAGGAGGGAGATGTGGTCGGGATGGAACATACGTCAATGGAGAATGCGTAGGACACTTGCCTGACTCGTGTCACTTCTTCATGAGATTGCACGGGAGCTAACGTGCGGCTGCAACAGCGGCAACAACATTAGTTCTCCCCTCTTCTGTCGTCACTTGTTTCCTTCTGTTCCGTTGTCTAGTTGTTTCACTACCACTACCACTTCCACATGACTGGTTGAAGAAATTGATAAATGACTGCTGAGATGGTTGACGTCCATTGGGATATCTTGCCCCATACGCCGTACAAGAACGAACTGCATTCTCCCTACACTCTCCATTCACCACGAGTTTGTCGGCCTTTTGTGCATTGGTAAATCCCATCGTTCACTCAACACCTACTGCTTGTACAGTCGAACAGTAACTGACCAGCAAGTCGCAGCGTGCTCAAGGAGCACTTAAGCACACATAAGAACATCGTACCTACCAACTGCGCAGGTTGAATGGCACAAAAAAGTGTCGGTGTGGAAGATTTTCAAAATACGGTACCTCCTAAACGACTCGCGCTAGAAACCTGCAACAAAAACCACTGACATTCTAATTTTTAAGGTCAATAGGCATCGTTCCATTTAAAAAATATGCGTTTGCTCTAAAAATACACTTTCTAACTATTATTAAAATACGTTTATTGGCCAAGAATACGAGCCCCCGACTACCAATCCGTTCGGTGAGAACGGCACATCAATAGCACTTCCCATTTCCGTAATTTTTGCTGCAAGTTGTAGATGGTTCATCCTGTATATGTATGAGGAAAAATGTAGTCCTTGTTTGACAGTCAATATATTTTTAAAATTGGAGCTACTGTTACAATTTCTGCACTAAGAGAGAGTTATTTGATATGTTCAAAATACCCACCAACAGCGTCTAAGCAACGCCCAAGGCAAGGGACTGCAGAGCGGTCGACTGGTGTCAGTTTATCTGGTTTAATGGCGGACACTACGCAGTGATTAATTTATGTAGCCCATTTTTCGATAAACGTCCCCTTCAGGTAGAAGTCAATAGGTCTACAATCAGGAGAGCGAAGTGGATACACCATAGGACCTGTTTTATCTACCCACAATTCGGTTGAAGTGTCATACACGTACAATCTAACACCTCGATGGTGGTGAGGCGAGGCTGCAACTTTTTGCAAGTAAAACATTTCATCTTCAGGTTTGAATAGGAGCCAAGTACATGACTGAAGCATACCTAGATAAGCCAGATCAGCTAAGGTGCCCTCGAAAAAGAGGGGACCAGCCAAATGATGCGACAGACTGCGCCACACAATAAGCTACAGTTGAGTCAGTCTTGTCCATATGAATTTGAGAATTTTCAGGAGCGGAATAGACACAATTCCGGCGATTCACAGTACCGATGAACATGAATTGTGTCTCGTCAGATGAAAACACTTTCCTGAAATTTACTCACCCCATGAACCACGTGCTCAAATCACTCACAGGATTCAATCCTTCGAACAAGGTCGCCCGCGTTCATAGCGCGTAGCGATCCTAAAAAGTACACGTTCCACTTTGCATCTCTTTGAATGATTATAACACTTTGCCAGTTTCGTGCGCTACTTGGCCACTGATTATTGCGGTGACTGGAATAATTATTGCAGGACTGCAGCGTTGAAAGCAGGATTTGTTGTTGTAACGCACAAAATACTAGCATTTGGAATACCAGACCAACTGGTAGTTGGGAGCTCCAACGTCAGGCGCGTAATGGGGCCCCTTAGGGATATGGCAGCAAGAGAGGGGAAGAAAAACAATGTGCACTCCGTGTGCATACCGGGGAGAGTCATTCCAGATGTGGAAAGGGTCCTACCGCATGCCATGAAGGGTACAGGGTGCACCCATCTGCAGGTGGTCGCTCATGTCGGCACCAATGATGTATGTCGCTATAGAGCGGAGGAAATCCTCTCTGGCTTCCGGCGGATATCTGATTTGGTGAAGACTGTCAGTCTCGCTAGCGGGATGAAAGCAGAGCTCACCATCTGCAGCATCGTCGACAGGACTGACTGCGGACCTTTGGTACAGAGCCGAGTGGAGGGTCTGAATCAGAGGCTGAGACGGTTCTGCGACCGTGTGGGCTGCAGATTCCTCGACTTGCGCCATAGGGTGGTGGGGTTTCGGGTTCCTCTGGATAGGTCAGGAGTCCACTACACGCAGCAAGAGGCTACACGGGTAGCAGGAGTTGTGTGGCGTGGACTGGGCGGTTTTTTAGGTTAGATGGCCTCGGGCAAGTACAGAAAGGGCAGCAGCCTCAAAGGGTGCGGGGCAAAGTCAGGACATGCGGGGGCCAAGCAGCAATCGGTATTGTAATTTTAAACTGTCGAAGCTGCATTGGTAAAGTACCGGAACTTCAAGCGCTGATAGAAAGCACCGAAGCTGAAATCGTTATAGGTACAGAAAGCTGGCTGAAGCCAGAGATAAATTCTGCCGAAATTTTTACAAAGGCACAGACGGTGTTTAGAAAGGATAGATTCCATGCAACCGGTGGTGGCGTGTTTGTCGTTGTTAGTAGTAGTTTATCCTGTAGTGAAGTAGAAGTGGATAGTTCCTGTGAATTATTATGGGTGGAGGTTACACTCAACAATCGAGCTAGGTTAATAGTTGGCTCCTTTTACCGACCTCCAGACTCAGCAGCATTAGTGGCAGAACAACTGAGAGAAAATTTGGAATACATTTCACATAAATTTTCTCAGCATGTTATAGTCTTAAGTGGAGATTTCAATTTACCAGATATAGACTGGGACACTCAGATGTTTAGGACGGGTGGTAGGGACAGAGCATCGAGTGACATTATACTGAGTGCAAGATCCGAAAATTACCTCGAGCAATTAAACAGAGAACCGACTCGTGGAGATAACATCTTGGACCTACTGATAACTAACAGACCCGAACTTTTCGACTCTGTAGGTGCAGAACAGGGAATCAGTGATCATAAGGCCGTTGCAGCATCCCTGAATATGGAAGTTAACAGGAATATAAAAAAAGGGAGGAAGGTTTATCTGTTTAGCAAGAGTAATAGAAGGCAGATTTCAGACTACCTAACAGATCAAAACGAAAATTTCTGTTCCGACACTGACAATGTTGAGTGTTTATAGAAAAAGTTCAAGGCAATCGTAAAATGCGTTTTAGACAGGTACGTGCCGAGTAAAACTGTGAGGGACGGGAAAAACCCACCGTGGTTCAACAACAAAGATAGGAAACCACTGCGAAAGCGAAGAGAGCTTCAATCCAAGTGTAAACGCAGCCAAAACCTCTCAGACAAACAGAAGCTAAACGATGTCAAAGTTAGCGTAAGGAGGGCTATGCGTGAAGCGTTCAGTGAATTCGAAAGTAAAATTCTATGTACCGACTTGACAGAAAATCCTAGGAAGTTCTGGTCTTACGTTAAATCAGTAAGTTGCTCGAAACAGCATAACCAGACACTCCGGGATGATGATGGCATTGAAACAGAGGATGGCACGCGGAAAGCTGAAATACTAAACACCTTTTTCCAAAGCTGTTTCACAGAGGAAGAGCGCACTGCAGTTCCTTCTATAAATCCTCGCACAAACGAAAGAATGGCTGACATCGAAATAAGTATCCAAGGAATAGAAAAGCAACTGGAATCACTCAACAGAGGAAAGTCCAATGCACCTGACGGGATACCAATTCGATTCTACACAGAGTACGCGAAAGAACTTGCCCCCCTTCTAACAGCCGTGTACCGCAAGTCTCTAGAGGAACGGAAGGTTCCAAATGATTGGAAAAGAGCACAGGTAGTCCCAGTCTTCAAGAAGGGTCGTCGAGCAGATGCGCGAAACTATAGACCTATATCTCTGACATCGATCTGTTGTAGAATTTTAGAACATGTTTTTGCTCGCGTATCATGTCGTTTTTGGAAACCCAGAATCTACTCTGAAGGAATCAACATGGATTCCGGAAACAGCGATCGTGTGAAACCCAACTCGCTTTATTTGTTCATGAGACCCAGAAAATATTACATACAGGCTCCCAGGTAGATGCTATTTTCCTTGACTTCCGAAAGGCGTTCGATACAGTTCCGCACTGTCGCCTGATAAACAACGTAAGAGCCTACGGAATATCAGACCAGCTGTGTGGCTGGATTGAAGAGTTTTTAGCAAACAGAACACAGCATGTTGTTATCAATGGAAAGACGTCTACAGACGTTAAAGTAACCTCTGGCGTGCCACAGCGGAGTGTTATGGGACCATTGCTTTTCACAATATATATAAATGACCTAGTGGATAGTGTCGGAAGTTCCATGCGGCTCTTCGCGGATGATGCTGTAGTATACAGAGAAGTTGCAGCATTAGAAAATTGTAACGAAATGCGGGAAGATCTGCAGCGGATAGGCACTTGGTGCAGGGAGTGGCAACTGTCCCTTAACATAGACAAATGTAATGTATTGCGAATACATAGAAAGAAGGATCCTTTATTGTATGATTATATGATAGCGGAACAAACACTGGTAGCAGTTACTTCTGTAAAATATCTGGGAGTATGCGTTCGGAACGATTTGAAGTGGAATGATCATATAAAATTAATTGTTGGTAAGGCGGGTACCAGGTTGAGATTCACTGGGAGAGTCCTTAGAAAATGTAGTCCATCAACAAAGGAGGTGGCTTACAAAACACTCGTTCGACCTATACTTGAGTATTGCTCATCAGTGTGGGATCCGTACCAGATCGGGTTGACGGAGGAGATAGAGAAGATCCAAAGAAGAGCGGCGCGTTTCGTCACAGGGTTATTTGGTAAGCGTGATAGCGTTACGGAGATGTTTAGCAAACTCAAGTAGCAGACTCTGCAAGAGAGGCGCTCTGCATCGCGGTGTAGCTTGCTGTCCAAGTTTCGAGAGGGTGCGTTTCTGGATGAGTTATCGAATATATTGCTTCCCCCTACTTAGACCTCCCGAAAAGATCACGAATGTAAAATTAGAGAGATTCGAGCGCGCACGGAGGCTTTCCGGTAGTCGTTCTTTCCGCGAACCTTACGCGACTGGAACAGGAATGGGAGGTAATGACAGTGGCACGTAAAGTGCCCTCCGCCACACACCGTTGGGTGGCTTGCGGAGTATAAATGTAGATGTGGGTGTGTGATGGGATTGAAAAGTTTCTAGCAAACAGAACACAACATGTCACTGTCAATGGGGAGAAATCTTCAGATGTAAAAGTAACTTCGAGCATACCCAGGACCATTACTTTTCACAATATACGGGGAGTTATAAGTGCACATATTTCTACTATGATCTGAGTACCGTGCACTGAACAACATTAAAACAGTATTTAATCCATTTGATGTCTAATAATTATAGGTATTAGGAGTAGTATGTTTCTAGGTTCGTTAGTAACTCCAAGTACATGTGGCAGGAACAAGCCATTAATAGTTATTTTCCCCTTGGCAGCAGTCGGGTGCTTAAGTGTAGAAGCGTGGATGCTAAATGGATAGTCTGTACTGACAGTGTAGTTCATTTAGTAGTGCAGTTCCGTCTGTTCAGAAAACATCAGGTGTTGAATTATGCTACGTGTTTGCGGAAAGATAGTTCGACACACAGGAAAAACAACCAACACACTGATTTGCGTACATATTAAGATACCACATGTAATATGTCTGCAATGTGCACGTTACACCCTCTATATAGTGGATAACGTTGAAAGTTCCATGAGATTTTTCGCAAGTGATGCTGTTGATACAGAGAAGTCGCGAAGCTAGAAAACTGTAGCGAAAACAGGAAGATCTGCAGTGGATCGACGCTTGCTGCAGGGATTAGTAGTTGGCCCTCAGCATAAAGAAAAGTAACTTATTGTGCATAAATATGAAGAAAGACCCATTACTGTATAATTATACAGTTGCAGAACATTCACCGGAAGAAGTCACGCACATAAAATATCTGGGAGTGGGCGTATGGATCGATTTAAAGAGGGACAACCACTCAAATTTCCGGAAGTGTAGACCACAACGAAGAAGGTAGCTTACAAAACATTAGTTCGACCATTACTTCTCGTCAGTCTGCAATCTATGCCAGATAGGATTGATAGAGGAAATAGAGAAGATCCAAAAAAGAATGGCGGGTTTGTCACAGCTTCATTTAGTAACCTTGAAAGAGTCGATGAGTTGCTCAGTCAACTCCAGTGGAAAAAGCTGCAAGACTAGTGTTCTGCATTATGGTGTGGTTTACTGTCAAAACTTCGAGAGCATTTGTCCATATAATAGTCACCAATATATCGTTTCCTCTTAACTACACAGGGTGTAACGGATATAAGTGCAGATTATTGGTGACTGATGGTGTTGTACTGAACAACATTACATCAGTACTTACGTCTTCTGCAGATTGGTTGGTTGGTTGGTTTGGGGAAGGAGACCAGACAGCGAGGTCATCGGTCTCATCAGATTAGGGAAGGACGGGGAAGGAAGTCGGCCGTGCCCTTTGAAAGGAACCATCCCGGCATTTGCCTGGAGCGATTTAGGGAAATCACGGAAAACCTAAATCAGGATGGCCGGACGCGGGATTGAACCGTCGTCCTCCCGAATGCGAGTCCAGTGTCTAACCACTGCGCCACCTCGCTCGGTACTCTGCAGATTGAATTACAGCTATTACAAGTCGTATGTTTTTAGGTTGGTAAGTAGCTCCAAGTAATGTTGCAAGAGCAAGCCATTAATGTTTATTTTTTTCTGGGCAGCAGGTCAGGTGTTGAAGTATGTACATGTGGACACAAAACGGTTAGTCTATACTGACAAGTGTAGTGTCCACTTAGTGTTGCAGTTACGACCATGCACAAAACATCAGCTCGTAAAGTATATGACATGTTTGTGGAATGACTGTGAAACGTCCCCTTTTAATAATAGTACACTACTGTGCTTAAACTGACGCACAATATTTTTAGCGCAACGCAATCTGACTTTCAATAATCTCTACAAGAGAATGGCCCTGACTAACATTAACCTGTACTTTTCACAAATCACTTACCTCCCAAAAATCTTGGTTACTCCCCCTACTGCAATACAGCAAGCGCCACTACTGCCAGCTAAATAAAAGATTCAAACTATGGAAGGCACTAACTACTGATAGGGATAGTTAGCAAATGAAAGATATTAATAGAGAACAAACAATGTATTTACCCTGATATCATCATACATACATACATACATATATATATATATATATATATATATATATATATATATATATATATATATATATATATATATATAGAGCAGTTCATGACAAATTGCAAAACTCCGCCATCTCTCTCCCCACATCCACCACTGCTGGCGGCTCACCTCCAACTGCGCAACGCTACGCGCTGTTCACAGCCAGCTGCCGCTGCCTAACACTACAATGGCAGACAACAATGCAAACCAGACTGCACACAGCACAGCCAGTGATTTTCATACAGAGGTGGCGTTACCAATAAAAAAGAACCTAAACAGCCTACTTACATAGCCCCCATGCTCCCCACAAAAAAATTTTACAAATCGGTTTGGGCAGTGGCCAATATAGATTTGAAAAATTTTTTCATAATTACAGTAACAAAGAAATCAAATGCACACACTTATTGATACAATATTGGTCAAAACCTAAAATTTTCTCCCAGTCCATAAAGATAGTCCTGATCATTCATCATAATAGTAATTACAGTTTTTTTTCACAAAGTCTCATTAGTAAAAGAAATTGCACACAGAAGTAGTGGATTTCCATGCAGTCTTGAAGAAGTAGTGTTGTCCTTCCAACGAAAAGACAGTGCTGGCTCTCGACATGCAGACAGGTAATGGGCCACAGCAGAGCAAACCCACAGCAGAGTCAGTCGAAGTTTTGAAGACTATTGGAAGGTAGGTCATCACAGAGCAGACCCACTGTAGTCCTGGTAGACATTACGGTATTGGTGGGCCACCAGAGGTGCAGACCCACTGCAGTCCTTGTAGAAATAATGGTATTGATGGATCATCAAAGATGCAGACCCACTGTAGTCCTTGTAGAGATGGCCAGCAGCCATCCGTTGTGACTGTGCAGGTGCACAATCACCATTGAAGAGTCTTGCGGATAATATAGCAAGTCCATAACCACCACTTGTGCACTCACAAAATTTTTGGAATTGTCCTTAGAACCAGCAATGCTGTTATCCAGTCCCTTGCTGAATTATTAACACGTTCGCTGCGGTCGCCAGTGCGAGCCGCTAACGCGCGAGGCGGACGCTTGTAAGCGCACGTGCGCTGAGAGCTGAAATCATAGCCCTGCGAAACCTGTAAGTTTGTGGCGAATAAACTAGATGCCGCCAGCTGATTCGTTTGGAGTTCGTACGCTGGCTACCAGAGGCGCAGCGTTCCACTCAGTCAAAACAGTTCGGGGCTAGCTGCCAGGAGCGCTGCAATCACTTCTCTTTGCAGCCGCACGGCCTTCTATGATTTTTATTTCGAGGAAATAACTTTACATAGTTACCGACTTAGCTCGCCACTGTATCTTTTCATAATTCTTATGGATGAATAAAACTTTGTTCTGCAAGGGAAGTCAGCAGTTTCAAGTTATAATAAGATACTGCTGGAATTTATATTTCGTAATCCATACCTGGCTGAATACAAATTATGAACACGCCTAAATTTTGATCGCAAGACTAATGTCTAGTTTTGCGACAAATTCATGTTGTGCACGAACGTAATATTGGCAACGAATATAACGTCTGCGGAAGAGGTGCTAGATATAGAAATACAAGTACACTTTAGCTGCATGCCGATCATGTGATAAATGCTGCCTGCTGTCTGTCGCTTATAAGCGTTACATGCATTTATTGCAAACAATTCTAACAAAGCCCCTTATTTATTTATTGTATTGCTAACTGGACAGAAAATGCAATTCACACAAGTGACAAATCCACTCCATTGAAAAAGAATTAGTCGGAAAACACCAAAAGATTTATAAAACGAAGAAAAAGAAACAGGACTCGTCTGCAATGTGGTGCTATGGAAACCCAATCACAAATATATACATATTATAAAAATGACTGTATGTGTATGTATGTATGTTCCACATCTCCTCCTACTGGACCGATTTCAACGAAACTTGGTACACATATTCCTATTATCGGAAAACTATCACTGTAGGGGTAAGAACCACATACGACACATACGTCAGGAGATATGACGTCATGAACAATGTAATTCGTCAAAAACGGCCGCATCATGTGACGATATTCCACATCTGCTCCTAAACTAGTACACCGATTTCAATCAAATTTGGTACAAATCTTCTCTAAGGTAATGAATCATTTGCTATGGTAGCAAAAACTACTTACGATATATAGTTCAGGAGATATGACGTCATAAACAATTCTGTTCTTGAATAACCGCAACATTAGGTTTGTGATTTCTATTTATTATGTCATTACTACTAAAGCTATTCGCGACGAATTTTGCAGAGGATATGCATATAGACCACTAAATGTAGCTTTGAAATTATATCATAGTATGACACGTAGTACAGGAGATATGACGTCAAAGCTATGAAACGCACGAAAATCCGTCCCACTATGCATGTGGTTGTAATGTATTACGTCTGTAATACCAACTCCATTCGCAACTCATTTTGCAGTTTCCTAATATTCTTCCCGGGGAACATGGAAAATTATATTCTTGTGGGACACATAGTACAGGAAATATTATGTCATGAAGATTGACCTGTGTGAAAACGGAACTGAGATGAATGGAAAATAGATAGCGATAGAACAGGAGGCGATGGACAGAGAGAGAAGAAGCAGATGGACTAAAATAAGACAGGAATGAATACACACCCGGGCAACGCCGGGCACTGCAGCTAGTAACAAATACGTTTTCAAGGTGTAGAGGTGATGTTTTTATAGCAAACCACAAATAAGTCCACATACGGTACTGTACAGAAACATCATATTCTGAGCAACCAATGTAACTATATTTACATGGCTATCAAATAAAACAAACACTTTACAAATCAAACACAAACAGATCTTCCTCTGTAGATACGACGTCCCATTACATTATGGATGTGTAATTGTGCAGCAGTTCAAACAGAATCCAGGTTGGTTTGGACATGTTATACACACGTATGGTGTATCCGTACGCTTGCCCCGTGCCGCGCACGTTTTACATCGCTTCCGCATAACTTGCTTCGTCCCTTCCGTTGCGTCCCGCTTTTGCACAACATGTGTGTCTTTACATTTGTTACGCACACCTTTTGTAACGTCCATTGGTGGAAGTAGTCCCTTTATTACTTGTATTCTATAATCATACAAAGTCATATTATGCCCTGAGTATTTATTATATAGGTAATGTGCATTGAACATTAGCATGTCAACTACATGGAAGAATAGTTTCTTTGGCCAACGGATTGTCTTTCGTTCACATAAATAATAAGACAACATCTGGTCCTGCCTATCGGTCCCAGACATACAACTATTATATCTGATAATTGGCAGTGGTTTCGCGACTATTTGCTGGCGTGCATTCTGCACACGTTCCATTGTATTGGGGTATTCTGTGGAAATATAGGAGACCTCTCGTCTATCCTTCCATTTGCCGATCATTACCCCGTCCGAATATCGTGCTATGGTGTCCCCTTTCCCCAGCTTGGCGCATACCACGTCTTTAGGGGTATTTTTCCTATTTACCCTTAGTGTCCCGGTGCAATGTGTTTTTGCATTCAACAGGGTTTTAGCTAAGGCAAAGCTGTTGTAAAAATTGTCCATGTAAATGTGATGGCCAACATTCACCTTCTCTTCTAACAAATGCAATACTATCTTTTCAGCATGCCCTTTTCCCCCCATATCACCACGCATCCCCGTGTACACAGCGCATTTATTGATGAAGCCGTCTGGGTTATTTAGCATGTACAATTTGATGCCATACTTATTTCTTTTGTTTTTTATGTATTGTCTAAATGACAATCGTCCCCTCCAAAGAATCATTGATTCATCTAAAGAGAGATCCCTACCTGGATAATACACATTACACATTTTGTTGTTGAAATAATTCAATATAGGGCGTATCTTATACAGTCGATCATTTGGTTTCGGTTCTCCTGACTCTGGATTTTTTGCAAAATGCAATGCGCGTAAGATCAGCAAATATCTGTCTCTGCTCATACTCATCGTTATTCCTTTATTTTCGAACAGCGGATCCCTCTTCCAGTAGTCTTGTAGTCGGGCACATTTGACATTACCCATATGTAATGAAATCCCCAGGAAGACAAGTATTTCTTCTATACTTACGGGTTTCCAATTACTAATTCTAGAGCCCTCTTGTGTATTTGCGCTCGCAAATATATTCCGTGCGTTATCATTTGTTTCGTCAACTATGAGCTGCAGTATGTCATCTGTAACCAGTAGCCTAAAGAAATCCATTGGCGTATTGCCAGCAGGCTTCATCAGCAAACATTCTGCTTTCGTAAACGGGTGATACTGCATCCCATGTGGTTCTTCATGCCACGTAACACCTGGTTTGCTTACCTCTGCGAGCGCTGGTTCTTTATCGTCGGCGATTTCCTCATCATCGTCGCCCGTATCGTCCGATTCCGAACTGTCACGAAACATACTGGACAGTTCTGCTTCCACACTGTCATCACTGTGGTCTGTTTCTGCAGTCTCCAAATGCCAGTCACCCTCATCTGGTTCGTCCTCTCTGAACTCTACATCACTATCTTCTAACACACGTAGTAACTCATGGTCAGTATATTGGTCACTCTTCCTACACTTTTTCGCGTTCGAAGGCCCCGGTGTCGGTTCAGTCGCCGCCATTGCAAACAATGCACAACACAGACGACAAAAAACGAAAACACACAACTGCAGACAGGAACACGTTACGTGATATGTCGTTGGTTACTTGAACTAACACGAGTGCACAGCCGAACAAACTAAACTGAGAACTCTGCTAGTGAACGCGCCGCTTATATGCGTCAGCCGCAGCGAACATGTTGACGGCGTAGCGTAATGGTCAAGCGCATTGCTCACGAAACAGTCGACCTGGAATCAATCCCAGGTGCTTCCTAATTTTTTTCAATTGTTTTCATTCTTATTTTCCTTGGTTTCGTCAGATTTTTCAACTATTTACCGTAGAATTTAAATACATTCAAGTAGTATATTTATATAACTAGGCGAAAGTTTTAATGAAAATAAAGATTTTAAAGATTCTTGTGATTACGTGCGCTACTTTTTATTCATTACGACAGTAGAAGTTTTGCCATTTTTATGGTGACATATCATAGAAACATGTGAAACATATATGTTTCACTCTAGGCACATTTTATGAAGGCATTGTTTGAGCAGTTACATTTCTCTGCAACATGCTTCATTGGAAAGCACACTTAATTCAAGTTTTAAAACTAAGGTGTTTCCTCTAATAGTTTGGATGCAAACCAAGCGTACTAGATCATAGGGGTGTCCACAAGAGCACTGAATTGATGCAGCACGGTCGAATGTATTTTAATTGCATCTTCTCTTGATGATACCTCTCGCTGTTGTTGGAGTTATTCAGGGGCACTTTGTAATCTTTTAATTAGATTTTTGACTTGACGATAGAAATATACATCTACCGTAAATAACCGAACACTCTGAAGATACGAAGTAAAATAAAAATGAGAAAAAAAATCAGGACGGACCTGGGATTGATCCCAAGTCGCCCGTTTCGTGAGCAATGCGCTTGACCATTACTCTACGTCAATAACGACGAACAGAGCGCTAAATAGGGTATAGCCTCCTATAGTGCTATCGGAACAACTTTCGAGAGCATGTTCTCCTTTCCTATGGCCAACTCAGGCGAAATATTTCGGGCACGTTATGTGGAGTCCCACCTCTTTCTAGAAACAATTCGGACGAAATCGGCGTGTCCCAGTTGGCGACCTCCCCTAGTGAGAACTCAGCTAGCGAGCGCACCGCTTATAAGTGTTACCCGCACTGGCTTGCTGATCGCGGCAACGCTTATGAGCGTCAGCCGCTCTGGCGTGTTGATCGCGGAAACGCTTATGAGCGTCAGCCGCTCTGGCGTGTTGATCGCGGAAACGCTTATAAGCGTCAGCCGCAGCGAACGTGTTAACACACATACAAACACTAACAGTCCCTACTTCTCACATATTGTCCATTTACTATGACCAACAGAAACGTGTGCAGTGAAATGTAACTTACAAGTTACTTAATTTGATGAACTGGTGTCAATTACAATTTTATAACATGAGAATACAATTACAAAGGTACAAAATACATCATTAAAGAACATAACAATACAGATAACATTTGTAGTACAGGTTTTACAATAGAATAGAAATAAACATATACATCAATGTTACAGGAATTATGAGATAAGTAGATACATAAAAGATCAGAATAACTTTCGAAACATCAACTTCACACATGAGCATTAAAACAAAACAGAATAAATAATATCTAAGCATATTTACAAGTTAAATAACATATTATTAATACCAATTATATTTGAGGATAACAGTATTCCTCATCATAGTGAATAGTATTAGAAAAAAATTCTATGAAACTACACAGAGACAGGAAGAAAACAAATACACAAGGGTACACAAACACATAGGGGGATAACACAATGGAAAGGACAGGGTTCGTTTTGAGTGTAACTTTTGGTACTGCAGTATTTTGCGAACAAAACCTTTTTTGTTCTTGGAGATCTCCCTTCGTTCATCATTATTCCCAAAAAGTCCTATCTGTACCTCTTTTCTGTATTCTAACCATATTTCTTTCAAAATAAATATGGCTCATTGTACAATACTCATTTAGGCCCAAATCGTTTTCATATAACTTTCAAAGCATTCTTTCCCTATTCTCCATAGTTAGGTTCTTATATAGTCTACCCCCTCTTAAGCTAACTTAAATCTACTGAGCTCAGATATTAAACTAAGGGACGAGGCAATGCAGCTGCACATAAAACAATTAACACAAACAGCAATGACAAAAAAGTGCAGATTTGCAAAGGAAGCAGCATTTTAGAAATTAGCGAAGCAATTGCAATATTACAACTAATGTAAGGCAATGTGCAGCAAACAAGAAAAATAAATCTGGCTTAGCAGAGTAACACAAATTAAAATTCAGTAGCACTATGCCTGGCAAACAGCATAACTTATACCTAAACATGACAAAGTTCAAGCAGAAAAAGTATTACACTAAAAATGGTCATGCCTAATACCTATGTCACATCTTAACACTAGAGTGATGCATCACAAGAACTTACACTAGCAGATAAGTTACCAAATCGTAAAGAAATTATTTATGCAATTCCTGTGAAGGGAAATGTCTATTTATGTGCCCTCGTTTTCTTGGAAGTAGATCATAAATTTCTTATTGACTCGATCTGTAGGCATAAAATAACTATATTAGTACATATATTAAATTTTATTTTAACCAATGCTGCAGTGCAGCTACAAACTAGATATTAAACAAAATGAGTAAATATGTACAAAGGAAGGCATGAAACATCATTCATTAGCCGTAGGGCATTTCATAAGGTAGTACAGAAAATCTCTCAACTCTCGTAGAAAGACGCTTGTCATAATCAGGTGTGCAGATGTAAAAATGTTTCCAAGTTATTATTAGCGTGTCGTATTTACGATGCTTTCTACAAAGGAATGTCAATAGCGAGGATAATGGCCTCCCCTTTTTTTTCTACCACCTAATGGCTTTTTCTCAAGGCGGCTGGCACACCTGGCCGCTCACAATGAATTAAGTCACGGTCACTTACCTTTCATACCGAAATATTGACGACAGCAGTTTTCGCTACAGTGACAGTCTCATATAAAAAAATTCACAGGTTGAGAATTTGGTTACAAATGTGTAGAAACAATATCTTATGAATATAACAGTGTCCAGAAAATTTTCGCCGGCATTGTGATACATTCACGCATTTACACACATTTCCTACCTCTTAAAGTACGATTCTTGGTTTCCAACATCCTTTTTTACAAGTCAGAGTCCCTAATTCATTACTCCTTACCTTATTACACATATACAAATTCGTCGACGCTTCTTCAATATTTCCTGACAATAAATACGTAGCATAATCAAATAACTCATATAGCATCAGCTTACTGATCATAAACATACCGCAACAGCATAATACACATAGTCATCGTAATAATAACATCATAACACCTCAGTCAATTCTCAAAATCGTCGTAGCTTCCTCCAATAATTTCAAAACCTAAAAAAAATTCTCTGCTCATGTCAGTAGTGTCATTTACCTCAAACGTACTTTAAAAATCATGCTCCCTTACCAAATACATCATTCAAAGCTCTCATAGTATCACAATGGTTCCAGAAAAATATGAGCATTTCACAAAGTACAGACAAAATACAATTTCGTAAGTGTGAAGTTATCCAACGGTACAATTACGTAAACGTCTGTCACTGAGGTAGTAAAAAAATGTTTGTTTCTTTGTTAAATAATCAGATAGCTGTGTAATTTATGTGTTAGAGAAATATGGTACCGATGTGTAAAGTTGTATAAGCAAATACCATATTAGCTAGGGCCCCTTGTGCTTGCCAAACACATGGTACACAAAGTAGGCGTGTACCCCCCTGAGGATTAATGTAATTATACCCTCAAGTGTTACAGATTACAGCAATGGGATGAAATGTATCACGGAAAATTTTCTTTGTAATTCAAAAATCTTTAAAAATAAATGTTTTAAGTACAAAATTAATTACTCAAATGCATCTCCTGTAGTGCTAAATGTGCGTCTTGCTTAAGATAATTCTGTGGAAGTGTCGCAGTTATCGTCCTCCGAAAGCTAAGTTCTGCAGAAGCAGATGTACTTACCTCATGATACACCAAAAGTGAAATGCTTTGCGTATAGATATCGTAGTTATTACGCTTATTGCTGTGATGAGGAAAGTACTGTGCTGTAACGTATTGTTGTGCTACGGAAAAGGCAGTCTCATTGTAGCTATACCACAAAAGTTACTACTAAAACTTGTTTTACTTTCCAGAAGAATTCAGAAAAACTGTGCAGATATAAAACAGATACACCGCAAAAGCAACATTGTAAATTGTCACTCATTAGTAGTGTCGTGATATAGTCGTGTAGCTGTCAACTAAACTAACCACTGTGTCACCTGGTATCTCTCAGAAAGCACCTTGAATCCATAATGTATTTGCAAGTAAACCAAAATGTTGCATTAAAATCTCATTAGCAGTACTGGTAAATGTTCTAAGTATGTAAGCCTTATAGTCATTACGTAAACGTGCAACTAACAAGCAAGAATGTACGCACACAATAACACTGTGTCGTCTGTTCACAATAACAATGCATTCGTAATTTCTGTTTAAATAAGTTCTCTTGGTTCTTGACTGGATATTTAACTTCAAACATTGTTGCATGGTAACAGTTTCTAAGTCTGACAATGCATACTAGAAATGTGAAGTGAAACGTTTTATGGCAAAGACAAAGTTAAAAAGCAGATTATCTTTCAATAAACGGTTTTACATGTGAAATGTGGTGTAAACCTTTACTCTTCCTAGTGCACTGAGTTTCAACTTCAAAGCAATTATCATGTTGTATACATCGGTAAAGAATGCTAAAATTTTTCTCAAGGCTAGCGTCTTATGTTATTTTTCTCGGAGCCAGCGGGCGCACGCGGCTGCCTGCTTGTGCGAGTCATTGTCTGTCTCTTTGTTGGCGCGCGCCGTTATTGGGATTAGGAGACCTAACTTCTACAAAATCACCTTGACGAGAAGGCCCTGCCCTGTTTGAATCCCGCCAGTTCTGATGCAATTGTCTGTCGTTACGAATATATCGTCTGTCGTCATGTCGGTAGATTCCGTAGTTTCTTCCTTGTCCGTCACGTGGTGGAGAATTTCTCCCTGAATCGTAACTGTGCGCCGAACTGTTGCGTCTGAAGTTATTCTGCCTCCCTTGATAATAATTGTTTTGGTTCCCATATTGTCTGTTTCTCTGATTGTCTCTGTAATAGTCATTACCGCGGAGAGGTGATCTTTCCCTGTAATTATTACTACTCTGCCAACGGTTGTCATACGGGTGGTGTCTGTTTTGGTCACGATTTGTGTTGTGAGAATAGCCTTGTCGCGTCCAGTTATTATTTCTTTCATCGCGGAATTGCGACGGATGTGACCTGTAATTGTTGTGTTCCTGTTTTCGCATCCCGCGACTGTCTGTGTCAATTTCTAGTTCTTGTAAGAGTCCCTGAAAAGCTTCAATGTCGTCTTTGCAACGTCCTGCTAAAATAATATGCCGTAAATGTTCAGGTAATTTGATTAAGCAAATTCGGATGAGTTCTGAGGGGCTGTATGCGTTTGACAGATACTGATTCTTATGCAACATGTCTTCAAAATATTTCATAATACTGGAAAATTCAGATTGTTCGAAACGTTTCATCATTATGATGCTATGTTTTACTCGGTCTTGTGTAGCTTGAGACCAATACGCTGAGAGGAAGGCATGATAAAATTCTCCTTCACTGTGACAATCGTGAATGACCGATCGCATTCTTACAGCTGGTTCATTCTCCAAGTAGCCACACATAAATTCTAACCTGTGCTCCAATGACCAGTTGGGAGGAAAACAATGAGAGAATTGATGGAGCCACGCTTGTGGATGAATGTCGTTGGCAGAATTCTTAAATGTTTTGAATTTACGTGTAGTAATAAACAGCTTATAGTCAAAATCATCGTGTCGGCGAGTAGCATATCTGTCATTGTTACGTCGTGTCGGCGGTTCCATCTCAAAATTTGGTGCACCTTGCCAATTTCTTTCATAATTTCCGAAGTGTCCTGTGTTATTATCTTGTGGGTGTTCCGTATTTCTAAGTCCCTCTTCCCGTACTGGAGCGCGAGTGTCCTCTGAAATATGTAATTCTTGTATTACTTGTGCCAAATGATCTTGTACTTCCCGGATTTCTCTTTTGTCCTGTGTATTGATTTGATTTTGATTTTGTTTGAATTTTCTAATTTGTTCATACTCTTCTGTGTCAGTGAAGGCTACAGGTCTTGTGTCATTCAGATCATCATCTACCTTTGTAGATAAGTTAGTGACCTGATCCGAAAGTTCGGCTACTTTCTCCGATAGTGAACACATTTCCTCAGTGTGTTTTTCTGAACCAAGTTTCAAAGTGTCCATTTGTGTTGAAATCGAATCTACTGTGTCCTTTAAGTTTTCTTGAGTTTTTGCAAGTTGCGTAACCGAATCGGTAGATGCAACTGAGTCAATTTTAGCCGACAAGGTCTCATGATTTTCATGAACAATGGTTTGCAGTTCTTTTATGGCTGCTTCGTGATTCTGTAATGCATTTTCACGACGCGAAAAAATAGGTTGGAAATGCTCACAAATTTGTGTTTTTACGTCATTACAGACTTTTTGACATTTCGATTCAATGTGATGTAACTCAGTAGTTAAATCCTCACGTGTTTGTTCAAGAGTTTGCTCCAATGAGTCTAATTTTTGAAGCTTTTGCTGTGTTTGTCTCTGATTTTGTTCCATTGTGTCTAACTGTTGGTGTGTTTGTCTCTGGTGTTGTTCCATTGTGTCTAACTGTTGCTGTGTTTGTCTCTGGTGTTGTTCCATTGTGTCTAACTTTTTAAGATTTTGTTCCACTGTGTCTAACTTTTGAAGATTTTGTCCCATTTGTTGCATTAATTGCAATAATAATGTATTAGTGTCTGGAATCTGTTTCTCTATGCTTTTTTGCAGTGAATTCGCACCGGCAACATTCACATTTTGACAAGTGGAAAATGTGTCTTGACTCATTTGAGAAAACGGTGAGAACCCAAAACCGGAGTCTACAGTATTTGCAATATTGTGTTCTGTCATTCCCGATTCCTGAGTCGAGCTGTTGCCGACCGATCGATCGATAATGCTTCCCTCTTCACTACTTGTTTCACTGTCCACGCCATTATTTGCCGCCCGCTCCATTTCCCTATGCACAATTACCAAATTACTACTTTGAACATTAGTTAATTCATTACTCTACGGCGCTAACACACTGCTTTCGTCTTCACTGTCATTTCTCAGTTTACTTTGGAGCCTAGTGTTACGTTTTTCACACGCCATTATTGTCACAGTATTTCACACGACAACACAGAAAAACACAATTTGAAGAGCAAAAATAGGGGAACACATTAACATAGCACTGAAAATAATATCTAGTTAATTGCAGCTGCGAAATACTTGGTGCAAATCTACATGCGTGCCACACCTGTTTTACTGTACAACAATGAAAGACTGCAACTACAAAGGAGATTCTCTCTACAATTACGCGCTAGCAATAAACAAAATCTACATTAATTACACAAACTACAAGAAAAAATCAGAAGATTCCAGTGAGGTATCCTAGGCTAAGGGTCGACATATGAAACGTCCCCTTTTAATAATAGTACACTACTGTGCTTAAACTGACGCACAATATTTTTAGCGCAACGCAATCTGACTTTCAATAATCTCTACAAGAGAATGGCCCTGACTAACATTAACCTGTACTTTTTACAAATCACTTACCTCCCAAAAATCTTGGTTACTCCCCCTACTGCAATACAGCAAGCGCCACTACTGCCAGCTAAATAAAAGATTCAAACTATGGAAGGCACTAACTACTGATAGGGATAGTTAGCAAATGAAAGATATTAATAGAGAACAAACAATGTATTTACCTTGATATCATATATATATATATATATATATATATATATATATATATATATATATATATATAGAGAGAGAGAGAGAGAGAGAGCAGTTCATGACATATTTCAAAACTCCGCCATCTCTCTCCCCACATCCACCACTGCTGGCGGCTCACCTCCAACTGCGCAACGCTACGTGCTGTTCACAGCCAGCTGCCGCTGCCTAACACTACAATGGCAGACAACAATGCAAACCAGACTGCACACAGCACAGCCAGTGATTTTCATACAGAGGTGGCGTTACCAATAAAAAAAAACCTAAACAGCCTACTTACAACTGTTCGACGCAGACAAAAAGTAACCAACTCACTGATGTGTGTGCATGTTAAGGCACTACAAATAAAAATACCTGTACTTATGCTCATTACACCTTGTATATCTCGAAAAGACTATGAAAGTAAAATTAGAGGTGGTAGAGTTCAAGTAGAAGCTTGCTAACAATCATTCTTCCCGCGAAAATTTCACAACAGGATTAGGAATGTGGGGAGGTGATAGTGGTACACAATACACCCTCCACCACACACGGTAAGGTGGGTTGCGGACTGTATATGCAGACTAGATGCGTTCGTGACGGTCAGATCATGCCTTTTGCACATATTTAACAGTTCCATCGACCTCGAACTTAACATAAATACGGACATTGGTTCAACGTGTTAGAAGGCCATGCCGCAATGTCTTACTGCCGGTCTCTTTATTCTCCGTGTATGTTCCCGTTCTTCCGGTACCACTTCAATACAGCCTGCTTTCCAGAAACGATAACCTCAGCCTCTGCTACTACTCGACCGCTTTCTGCTTTATTGGCTCGCCAGGCTATCCCAATCACCAGCGCACGAGCATTACAAATCACCAGCGCCACCTACCCCCGATAAATTTTATGATTACACTACACTTTATGCTTGAAGTCAGTACATATCGTTGCACCCTTTCGTATACATAACGAACAGGAGGATCTAACAGGAAAAACGGTTTCATGGAGCTTTTGACGCTACACTGTCTGGTGCAAGTCTTTTCATATCGCCATAACTACTGCACTGCACACCCGTTAGAACTTCTATAGCCGGCCAGTGTGGCCGAGCGGTTCTAGGCGCTTCAGTCTGGAACCGCGCGACCGCTACACCTGCTTTGGGCATGGATGTGTGTGATGTCCTTTTGTTAGTTAGGTTTAGGTAGTTCTAAGTTCTAGGTCACTGATGACCTCAGATGTTAAGTCCCATAGTGTTCAGAGCCATATGAGCCATTTTGTAGAATTTCTATCGTAGTAAAAAAAAAAAAAAAAGGTACAAATGGTTCTGAGCACTATGGGACTTAACACCTGAGGTTATCAGTCCCCTAGAACTTAGAACTACTTAAAGCTAACTAACCTAAGGACATCACACACATCCATGCCCGAGGCAGGATTCGAACCTGCGACCGTAGCGGTCGCACGGTTCCAGACTGAAGGGCCTAGAACCTCTCGGCCACACCACCCGGCTATCGTGGTCAAGCTTGGCAATTCTCTACAATTTTTTACCCCTCAGACTTCTCTGTATTTACAGTAAACTGTTTCTTGATGTCTTAGGAGGTGCTTCTTACCTATACGTTCTTTTAGACACTTCTTGCCGGAAAGATATTTTCTCCTCGACTTGATTCATGACCGCTTCATTACCTATCCAATATGCGCAAAGTATCTTCACCACTCTTAACATCAGATGTTAAAAGCCTCGTTTCTCTTCTTGTCTCTTCTGTTTATTGTCCATGGTTCAAATGGCTCTGCGCACTATGCGACTTAACTTCTGAGGTCATCAGTCGCCTAGAACTTAGAACTAATTAAACCTAACTAACCTAAGGACATCACACACATCCATGCCCGAGGCAGGATTCGAACCTGCGACCGTAGCGGGCGCTCGGTTCCAGACTGTAGCGCCTAGACTCGCACGGTCATTCCGGCCGGCTATTGTCCATGTTTCATTTACATATACGAGGTCGTGCTGAGAATTAATGCCTCCTAATTATTTATGTGAAAACTCTTAAAGCTTTTTAAATAAAACAAACGTTATTAATATTCTACATCTTTATTCTTGATATCTACGGATTTATTTCTCAACATAGTCACCCTGATTTCGAACATATTTCTCCGAACGAGGACCCAGTTTGTTGATACTGTCTCTGTGGAAGGTTTGACTGTTGACGGAGAGCCAAAACTTCACTTCTGCTTTCATCACTGTTAGAAGGAAGTCCTTGAAAGTTTCTTTAAATTTTGGAAAGAGATGAATATCGGATGGGGCTATATCGAGACTGTATGGAGGATGATTGGTGACAGCGAATCCAAGGCGCTGGATTTTTGCACATGTCGTAGCGCTCGTGCAAGACCCACGAGAATGACAGGCCAAGGTGCGTACGCCACTGCACGTGACACAGCAGGTCTGACGAGTGCCAACAGCCGCGGAGGGCGTGTAACTGTTTCAGACGAGTTTAGTAATTCTTGTCTGCGTGTTTAATGCATGCAAGCTGTCGATATCGCACGACAAAATTAAGACCTTTAACAGGTACCATTTCGATTAAACGTTTCCGACGTGTGGCGGACAATCCGACTACGTCACAAGTTAGTTGCACGGTCCGTATATCTCGTTGACCCCTGCTCTGCGTGGTCTGGCATTGTCGAAGAAGAGGGGGCAAACTCTTCGAAGTCCACTCGATTCCAGCAAGCTGTTTCTCACGCACAGACATTGTTATGTTACACACCATCGTGTTACACGCTACAATTCAGGGCCCTGTCAGCGGCAGAGGGTTGTAAATACGTAGGCGTGAAGAAAAAAAAAGATGTAAAATATTAATAGAATTTGTTTTATTTAAAAAGTTTTAAGAGTTTTCACATAAAAAAATTAGGAGGCATTACTTTTCAGCACGTCGTCATAAGACTACACTCCAGACAAATACTTCCAAGAAAAGAATTCCTAACGTATTTAGATGCTCCGTTAACGTATGGCTGTGTTTAAGAAACTCTTTTCTAGCTATTGACCGTCTGTATTTTATACTGACTTTACTTCTGCCGTAACCGCTTACTTTGCTGCCCAAAGAACAAAACTCGTTCACCACTTGCACTGCTATCATCGCCTTAAGAGGCGTGTTGGAGTGTCGTTCATAAACGCTGTATGGCAGTGTTGGCTGAGATACCCCATGGCGAGGATTGAGCCGCCTGTCGGAAAAGGTGTTCTTATTCCGCCCATAATGGTCCCTTTCCTTGCGGTAATGTGAGAGGTGTGTCGTAGGTGTATTTGTAGAGTTGTTGTTGTTGTTGTGGTCTTCAGTCCTGAGACTGGTTTGATGCAGCTCTCCATGCTACTCTATCCTGTGCAAGCTTCTTCATCTCCCAGTACCTACTGCAGCCTACATGCTTCTGAATCTGCTTAGTGTATTCATCTCTTGGTCTCCCACTACGATTTTTGCCCTCCACGCTGCCCTCCAATACTAAATTGGTGATCCCTTGATGCCTCAGAACATGTCCTACCAACCGATCCCTTCTTCTAGTCAAGTTGTGCCACAAACTTTTCTCCCCAATCCTATTCAATACCTCCTAATTAGTTATGTGATCTACCCATCTAATCTTCATTTGTAGAGTATAGGTAAGTGAAATGAATGCATTTATAATGTACGGTCACGTTTGCGTTGTATGATGGTGATGAAAGAAGAGAGAGGGTGAAGCCTGGTGACAACACACAACTTCCTTCCCTGATATACACTCCTGGAAATTGAAATAAGAACACCGTGAATTCATTGTCCCAGGAAGGGGAAACTTTATTGACACATTCCTGGGGTCAGATACATCTTATGATCACACTGACAGAACCACAGGCACATAGACACAGGCAACAGAGCATGCACAATGTCGGCACTAGTACAGTGTATATCCACCTTTCGCAGCAATGCAGGCTGCTATTCTCCCATGGAGACGATCGTAGAGGTGCTAGATGTAGTCCTGTGGAACGGCTTGCCATGCCATTTCCACCTGGCGCCTCAGTTGGACCAGCGTTCGTGCCGGACGTGCAGACCGCGTGAGACGACGCTTCATCCAGTCCCAAACATGCTCAATGGGGGACAGATCCGGAGATCTTGCTGGCCAGGGTAGGTGACTTACACCTTCTAGAGCACGTTGGGTGGCACGGGATACATGTGGACGTGCATTGTCCTGTCGGAACAGCAAGTTCCCTTGCCGGTCTAGGAATGGTAGAACGATGGGTTCGATGACGGTTTGGATGTACCGTGCACTATTCAGTGTCCCCTCGACGATCACCAGTGGTGTACGGCCAGTGTAGGAGATCGCTCCCCACACCATGATGCCGGGTGTTGGCCCTGTGTGCCTCGGTCGTATGCAGTCCTGATTGTGGCGCTCACCTGCACGGCGCCAAACACGCATACGACCATCATTGGCACCAAGGCAGAAGCGACTCTCATCGCTGAAGACGACACGTCTCCATTCGTCCCTCCATTCACGCCTGTCGCGACACCACTGGAGGCGGGCTGCACGATGTTGGGGCGTGAGCGGAAGGCGGCCTAACGGTGTGCGGGACCGTAGCCCAGCTTCATGGAGACGGTTGCGAATGGTCCTCGCCGATACCCCAGGAGCAACAGTGTCCCTAATTTGCTGGGAAGTGGCGGTGCGGTCCCCTACGGCACTGCGTAGGATCCTACGGTCTTGGCGTGCATCCGTGCGTCGCTGCGGTCCGGTCCCAGGTCGACGGGCACGTGCACCTTCCGCCGACCACTGGCGACAACATCGATGTACTGTGGAGACCTCACGCCCCACGTGTTGAGCAATTCGGCGGTACGTCCACCCGGCCTCCCGCATGCCCACTATGCGCCCTCGCTCAAAGTCCGTCAACTGCACATACGGTTCACGTCCACGCTGTCGCGGCATGCTACCAGTGTTAAAGACTGCGATGGAGCTCCGTATGCCACGGCAAACTGGCTGACACTGACGCCATTCGACGGCCAACACCGCGGTTCCTGGTGTGTCCGCTGTGTCGTGCGTGTGATCATTGCTTCTACAGCCCTCTCGCAGTGTCCGGAGCAAGTATGGTGGGTCTGACACACCGGTGTCAATGTGTTCTTTTTTCCATTTCCAGGAGTGTAGTACCAACGGCGCCGCCGAAATAAACCGACAGATGGATCACCATCAACAGGGTCACATGCCGTCACTTCATGAGACGCAGCGGAGAAGTTTGGAATTTAATCCAGGACACGGGCGCAAAGGCTAGTGATCGGGAACATTACACCACCACCTCTGCTCCCTTTGTTGGCCAATACTGGCAGTGAAAATGTCATCCGACACCAGGATTTGGACCGTCGGGCCTCAGAGTCAAGTGCTTCGACAAATGTGTACATTAGCCAAGTCGGATACGAGGGCGCGGTAAATGGCAGAGAGATAGGGACACCACGATGTGGATCGCTCGACATCCTCATCCTCAGTAACAAATACGACTGCTGTACACAGAGTGACAAAAATAATCGAATACCTCTTAATATCGTGTCGGACCTGCTTTTGCCCGGCGCATGGATTCAACAAGCGTTGGACGTCCCTCTATAGCCGCCCATAATTGCGAAAATGTTGCCGGTACAGAATTTTGTGCACGAACTGACCTCACGATTATGTCCGATACATGTTCGATGGGACTCATTTGGGCCATCTGGGTGATCAAATCATTCGTTCGACCTGTCCAAAATGTTCTCCAACCCAATCGCGAACAACTGTGGCCCAGTCATAGTGCGCACTGTCATCCAAAAAAAAGTCATCGTTGTTTGGGAATGTGAAGACCAGTTGGACCAGAAGACCCAGTCCATTTCGTGTGAACACAGTCCACACCATTATGCAGCAGCCCCCACGAGCTTGCACAGTGTCTTGTTGACAACTTGGGTTCATGAATTCGTGGGGACTGCGCAGCACTCGAAACCTGCCATCAGCTCATACCAACTAAAATCGGGATTCATCTGCACAGGCCTCGATTTTTCAGTCGCTGCAAGTGTTGTCGTGCTGTTACCGAAGGCACTCACGTCGGTCGTCTGCTGCCATAGCCCATTGAAACCTGGTAGTCAAGGGAAGGCAGGATTCGGTTACGATTGTGGACGGGGTCGTAATCAGTTACTATTGGTTGCCTTCTACCGTTACACATTTATTTTTTAAAACAGTAATTCCAGACTCAACAATAAATAAAAAAATACCACAAGTTATAAATGAAGGAATAAACACCTGTGTAAATAATAGTGTTTTCAGTGCGTTACAGTTTAGCAAATCACCATAAAATACAGATACAGATAATGACAAAAAACAAGCCACTGTGATCACGGCTGAAGGCCTTACACGCCAAGAACGGCAATAATTTAAGAATGTTTAAGAACTGGCTGAATTACATCTTACAGGTATTGAAATATTAAAAGGTAAGTGGCCAAGGTATCGGACGTCAGGAATGGCAGTAAATAATGTTTTAAGGCCTACTACTAAAATACAAATATCGATTTATTTTTCCAAAGTAAATGACCACAATCACGGTTGAAGGCCATGCACGCCAGGCACGGGAATTATATAAATAAACTAGCGGACCCGACAGACGTTGTCCTGCATGATATTTCAAGCGATTAGGATATTAAACAAAGTATGAAATGAAAGACAAATAATAATTTCATTATTCTTTATTTTGAAATAACATCAATTTTTCTAAAAACAATTCTTTATAATCAATAATGTTTACTTAATTTTATCTTAACGCGAGTTGATGAACAATATTTTTAGTCAATTCCTGAGGAGTATAAATGAATAAACTTGACGGTTTTCCAACGCGAGAACAAACCACATACAATTGGCCATGTGAAAAGACCGCATTTTCTTGATACAACCCACAAATCGACATTGATTGACCTTGTGACTTATTAATAGTTATGGAAAATGCCAAACGAATTGGAAATTGTAGACGTCTTAATGGAATGGGTGAGTCTGAAGGGATCATTGGGATTCATGGCAGGAGAACAACTTCACCTTCAAATTTGCCGTTCAAAATTGTAGCTTCAAGAACATTGCCCATAATTTTTTTCATGACTAATCTTTACCGTTGTTTAGCTTAGGTGCATTTAAATTGCGCAGCAAAATGATAGGTGAGCCAGTTTTTAATCGCAAGTTATGTGGTGGAATTCCTGGTAAATCCAGCGAATTCAAAAATTCAACAGGGTTGTTGACTGCTTCGTCAGGATCGTTAACAGCGTCGATCGATTTGAACAATATCTCATTGCCAGGCAATGACTGTTGTATTTTGAAGTTAATAGCCTCGATATTTTTTGCTGCTAAAATAGTTCTTTCACGAAGCCACGCATGATTAATATAATTAGCTTGTAAATCTGGAAATATGCTTTCAATCAAAGCATCTTTCGTATTTACCATGTTGCAGAAATTGTCTGGCAATTTGATGCATTGTGTGTCTCCATGCAATGGTATTGTTCCATTTCCAATGTTTAGCAATTGCTCGTAGAATGATAGTGCCGATGGATCGTTTTGCAGTTGGACACGTATATTTGTGTTAAGACGTAATGTACTGTCATTTCGCCATAGATAAGATTGTTTTATACATGCGCTAATTTCATCCGCATATGTAGCGCGTGGAATGACCGGCAATGTCTGTCTAAAATCACCGGACAGCAGCCGTAAGGTACCACCGAAGAGCCTGGTGTTATTATTTAGATCTTTCGTCATTCTATCGAGAGCTTCAAGTGAATGCTTGTGGACCATAGTGCATTCATCCCAGATAATAATTTTGCATTTTTGCAAAACTTTAGCCATACCGGAATGCTTTTTTATGTTGCACACTGCATCTGGATTCGTGCGAATGTTCAACGGTAACTTGCGTGCTGAATGTGCAGTCCGTCCGCCATCAAACAAAGTGGCTGCAATACCTGATGAAGCAATTGCTAATGCAATATGATTTTGTAATCGAATGCGTGCAAGTATTAGTGAGATGAGAAACGTTTTTCCATTGCCACCTAGTGCATAAAAAAAAGTCCAACTTGTTCCGCTGCAATTGACAAATTAATTCGATCGTATACATTCTTTTGTTCATCAGTGAGTAGTTGCTCATTATTTGCAACGAAAGTAGTTAAAGAGACCGGGTTGAACTGTTGTTCGCGCTGTATCTCGGTGTTAATGATGTCTGTTGCTGGGCGGTTAGGTGAGGGCATACCAGAATGAATGAGTGGCATATTAGAAATCAGAATGCAAATATATCTTCAATCTTCTTAGCGCCTCGTTATATATTTCCGGCGAAAAATCGCTATTGGGATCTTGATCAGCGATCCGAATGCGATGCAGAATGTCGTCGCTCATGGAATCTTTATATTTGTCCCAGAGGACAGAAGGTTGAGATGGAAACCATGTCGTCAATAATATGGCGAACAATTGGCGAATTTGACGAGGAGAGGAACTCAATGCTGCATCTGCAAGTGGAATATCCCAATGGTTGTCATCTTCCAGCAAATGTAATTCGCGACAGGCATCATGATATGTATTGTACAAAATACCATTGACTGTTCGCAAGCATTTGAAGGATTTCGGTCCAGGAACATAAACCAACAATAAACGGAAGAAGAAACATTCGCGTTGCTGTGGATGGACTGTGTACAATCGGCCTAATGTATTTCCCATAAATATGCCGTTGTATCCTTCAATCGGAACACCTCGCTTTCGTGGTTCCCACTTTTTTGACTGTTTGTTCCATATGAAATATCGTGGCACATCAGTATACATTGTCATATCGTGGTATATCAGTATTCATTAATGTCTTTGCGAATCGACCGGGAATACCTGGTCGGTTGCATAGTTCGATAAACTCAGTTAATGTGGTTTTTGGGGCAACTGATGCACGTTGTAGAGCAGTCTATTCCGTGAAATAAACACGTTGTCCATTTTCAAGGTGCACGGTCAAATGTATAACAGCAGGGTCTCTTTCGTGTATCGGAAAACCCAAAATACGCCAAACTGCTTCATCGCTGCTGATGTATCGGCCCATTTGGTAAAGTGTTATTTCATCGTTTTCGTTAACAGTAAATACAGCCGTATCATTGCCCTTATGGAGATATTTGCATATATATTTTATGGACTTCACCGAACTGCAGAGCTCAATGTTTGTGTGTGCTTTGTAGATTTTACACAACAATGGTGAATACGGGACCACTCAGTGATTGGCAGTGCAACTGTTGAACCGTTTGACATGTGTAATTGATGTGATTGACCACTATGGTCAGTGTCCCTACGACGATACAATGGATAACCATCGATATTAGTGGTTGTAGCATTTATACAATTTTTTGGAAAAAGTTTCGTACATTTTCCATTGTCCATGCATGGCGCCGTAATGTTTATAGCACCGCATGGACCATGGATCATGTTAGCGGTAACAATCACATACAATTCTTGATCAGTTTTCCGATCCGGAATTTCTACTGAGATAATTTTATCAATTTCTACAGACTATATTTTGTCGACCAACCAAATCAGAATATGTGCGTGTGGCAAACCTCGTTTTTGCCATTCAACAGAATACAGCCAGCAACGTGTTTTGCCAAATTCAGAGGAATGTATAATCAAGTTCATCAAGGATTTTTTGTCTGAAGGCACGTGCAGTGATATCTGCCGATCTATTGCAGTTTGACCTGGCAATAACGCAATTTTATTTTCATCCCATTTTGGTTTAAACGTAAATGTAATGAATGGTCGTCCGTACGCGCGCACAAAAGTCGTGGCGTCTTGAATATATTCTTGCATATGCAGTGGGCTTCCAATATATGATGGAAGAATATATGAAGTACAGATGACGTTGATATTAGTTATTCCATCTTCGTTACCAACAATAGCATCACGTAAATGAATGTATTCCTCAGCTCGAAGTTTCGCTTGATTATACACGATGTATCGTAATCGCTCGCTTTCAATTTTCGCACACACATCAACGATATATTGATGAAACATCTGGCGGTATCGGAGAATATTATTGTATTCATTGGCACGAATCATCAACCGATATGCGTAGAAGTTCATCGCGCTCACTTTCTTGCTGGTTTCTGCACCTGAAAAGTAAAAATATAATTAAGACAAAAAGAAATTAATCGTGCACAAAAACAAAATATTAGGTAATGACATGTATAGATTGTACCTGTTGCTGGATTTCTTGGTTTGATATTTAAATGATATCCATCTTCTCCTTCCCAAAATATCAATGGATATTGCAAAGCGTCGTAAGAGCGATGACTGTCTTCAATCGTATGCACTGAGTTATCTCTGCGCTAGATTCGTGTATCTCGACGTTCAAATGCGTCGCCAACCATAACAACTGAAACTTCATTAATGGTCGGTGCATTATATCGGCCGGCGTGCTGCGCAGGTGGTACTTTGTCTGCTTTGATGATGATCGTATAGTTGTTTTGCAGTCTGTTTGAAACGGTATTGAACAACTGGACCAAGTGGTTGTGATTCTGTAAAAAGGGTTCTAAAACACCCACAATTTCTCGCTCCTACATCTGCTCGATATAGTTGCACTGGCAGCGTGCGTTTATTTGCTGCTCCTCATCACCCATGAAGTAGATTTGCAGAAATTTTGAATCGGTATCGGGCTTCGGCATTAAAGAACCAATTTGATGATACACTTAGTCCTGAATCTTAAACGTTGATTGAAAATTGCGACCATCCTCATTCTGAACGATTTTTGTTGCTCCAAATGGTGTCATTTGAAAGCACGAATTGAATTTGCGAATTTTACGCAAAAACGATTTAGATTGAGATGTAGCTCCAGCCAATAGTGTTTCCAATGGTTCTGTCGGCGAATTCAATGGTGGAAATACAACTTTTCCAGACGCGCAGCAGAAACCGGCCGATTCACCTTTGTATTTGAGTGCATGGCAGTGTTGGCATTGATTCTTCATAGCACCGATTACAATTTGTGAATGTGACGGATAGTCGATGTCCGACTCATATTCAAACGCAAGGCGAAGAAGTGATGCACGTGTCAATGCGCGATACACTTGCAAACGCTGTTGTTCACGTGTTCTGAATGTGTTGGTGACTCGTTGACGGGCCAGTCTGTCTCAATGCATTAGCTCGAAAGCGTTCGTTGCATTGCCATTGACTTTCATTAGCACGTCTGATTGCAGCCCGGTTTCTTAAATTTTCACTGTCCGTCAATTGATCTTCTACCAATCTATTTAACCGACGGTTCTGGACTAATTGCGAATTCCGAGTCCGTCGACCACTATTTCCTCCTCGTCTACGAAGACGTGGCATTGCTTTATGTACGTAACTTATACGTGAATATAATACACTTAATATTCACTGAAATGCAACACCTGAAATATCAAGACACCGCACAAAAATAAAAAAAAAAAAAAAAAAACGTTCTAATGGCTCTAAGCACTATGGAACTTAACTTCTGAGGTCATCAGTCCCCTAGAATTTAGAACTACGTAAACATAACTAACCTAAGGACATCACACACATCCATGCCCGAGGCAGGATTCGAGCCTGCGACCGTAGCAGTCGCGCGGTTCCGGACTGCTCGCCTAGAACCGCTAGACCACCGCGGCCGGCCCGCACAAAAAAATTAAAATGTCAAAATAACGAAAAACACATAATATAATACACTCAAATTAAAATGTCCAAAAATAAACGAAATCCTATGCACGTAACTTTCTATCTGAATATAATACGCTCAATATTGCACACAAAAATGCAACGCCACCTACCGTGCTGGTTGAAGAATGTAAATTTTCCAGACCCCCACTTGAATGCATTCACAAAAATTCATTCAAATTGATCCAGCCGTTTAGTTGCAGTATAGATAAGTAACCTAGATACCGACTGCAGCGCCATCTGCCGGGCTGATATGTGAATCTAAACCACCCAGGGCGCCATCCAAACGCATACAAAAAAATTCATTCAAATCGGTCCAGCCATTTAGGAGGAGTTCAGTGACATACACACGTACAGTAGAATTATATATATAAAGACTTAGAAAACTGTTGTAAAACAGCAAATACAATCAAAGGTTAATTAAAAGAAACGAACAACTGACCACCAAACGGGTGAAATATGATGATGGTAACCTTGTAACACAACCCTTACACTGCTAGATTTATTCCAGAAGGCGACCGGAACTATTAACTAGACACACATAACCTTTATGTAGGCATTACAAGGTATAGTAATAAATAATACAACAATAATACACAAGGACAAGTCACAGACGATGTTCCAGGAATCGACGTCTGAGAAGGTCCAGCAACAAACACTTTCGCGACCGATGAGATAGGCAGCCAAGGGTTGCATTCACTTCACAAGACGGTAACTCAGACTAGTGATAGTCTAATTAATGATTAATAATAATCTTGCTAAAGCAACCTGACGTCCAGTAAACCAAAAGCAAAAATGGAACAACACGACAAGCCGGAACCGGTAGTCTGCACAACGTCCGCTGAATACTGTGTTTAGAGCGCCCAGAACGAGAAAGTAACCACTACCACCAGAGTAGAAGAATCACCAACCGGCCTACAATCAAGAAAGTTGTCAAAACTACACGCCTTACCGGACAGCAGCGGCAAGGCGAGGAAACGTACACTGCCGTTACATACACAAACCCCCAGGGCAGGTAACTGGGGCGTTAGCGGCCACCAGGCAAGAAAAATACCGCTGGTTGAACTTAACAAATTGTAACAACGCAGTAAATAGTGATAAGAAGTCGAGGAAAGCCAATCGGATCAGCCTTCCCCAAGCACTCCACTGGCTGCTCTTCGCCTCGGCGACACTATGAGCAGCAACACCAACCCAAGTCACTTGAGAATCGCGAGATGTGACAATGGTGGAGGTTCCTCTACTTGGATCGAAGTGCACTCATATTAAAGCCTGCACGATCCGGTTTAAGACGAGATCGTGCACCCTCGTGACCACAGCCCTTCTATCCGGCAACCCATGTTCGCCGCCAGCGGTCCCGACGTGTTTACGCACTACGTGGACCTGGCTCCTCCTGAGTCCCCAAACGAACTGCCACACTCACGCGACCCGGAAGAACAACAACGTCGCCCCAAAGATAGGGCAACAGTTACTACATATCGATAACCGCCGCTGCTGCCACTAGCGGACAGGCAACGCTTGCGAAACCGAGTGGCGTCAGTCAACACTAGAAGAAGACATACAACCACAACCATTCCAACTAAACGATACGTCTAGCCTGCAACAGAGGGCGGAAACCTACAAACAGCACCGACGCGAGCCGCAGCACGGCTCACCTATTAATCCTGACAGATACGTGACTCGTACGTCTCACATTGATTTCCGCGGTTATTTCACGCATTGCTACTTGTCTTCAGCACTGTCAACTCTACGTGAACGCCGTTGCCCTCGGTCGTTTAGTGAAGGTCGTCGGCCACTGCGTTGCCTGTGGTGAGAGGTAATGCCTGAAATTTGGTATGCTCGGCACACTCTTGACAGTTTGGATCTTGGAATATTGAATTCCGCAAGGGTTTTCGAAATATGTCCCATGCGTCTAGCTCCAGTTGCCATTCCGCAATCAAGGTCTCTTAATTCCTATTGTGCGGCCATAATCACGTCGGACACCTTCGCACACGGATCACCTGAGTATAAATGACAGCTCCGCCAGCGCTCTGCCTTTTTATGCCTTGTGTACGCGATACTACCGCTATCTCATGATTTTTGTTACCTCAGTATACGCCGGAAGTACATTCACTATCTATGTTTTCTTCCTCTCATGGTGCAAATTGTTCGTGCAGCAATATTGTAGAAGAAATGTTGCCGCGGGCGTACTAGAAGATATAGCTCTATATTCAGGGGAAGACACACCTGCCCGAGTGTCTGAAGAGTGCGGCAAGTGTAAGGCGACGCAAGCCACACGGGGAAGTTGCGGGATTAAAACAGTTAGCGAGCGAACTGCGTCAATTAATTAGCACCTCGGGCGGCGCTCGCTGGCCTAGGCTAAGAAACAGGCGTCCAATTAGTCGGCGCTGGCTGCGAGGTCAATTAGCGTCTAGCGCTGACTTCCGCAGCCGCGAGGTGAGCCGAGCCTAATTGACAAACGCCCTGGGCGCAGCGCTGTCTCAGCTACGTCTACGCTCTACGCAGCTGACGTCCGGCGAACCGAGAATCGCTGGTCGCCGCCCAGGAGCACAATCGCTGTGATGTGGACTGGAGAGTGGTGGGGCTCAGTCTCAAAAACTTAGAGGAGTACTGTGTTAAAATCCAATACTGTATCACGGGATAACGAGAAATAATGAGTAATAGGCCGATACACTCTCAAACAGGGTAAGATATAAAGAGTTTCGACAACGCTGCGGCTGTGATGAATAACGGTTCCTAGAAATTAATGCAACCAGTCGCGTTTTGTCTTATTCTTCGCTTTTCATTTTCCATTACAGGTTTCGAATCACCTAGCGATTCATCATCAAATGGTACATACACTCCTGGAAATGGAAAAAAGAACACATAGACACCGGTGTGTCAGACCCACCATACTTGCTCCGGACACTGCGAGAGGGCTGTACAAGCAATGATCACACGCGCGGCACAGCGGACACACCAGGAACCGCGGTGTTGGCCGTCGAATGGCGCTAGCTGCGCAGCATTTGTGCACCGCCGCCGTCAGTGTCAGCCAGTTTGCCGTGGCATACGGAGCTCCATCGCAGTCTTTAACACTGGTAGCATGCCGCGACAGCGTGGACGTGAACCGTATGTGCAGTTGACGGACTTTGAGCGAGGGCGTATAGTGGGCATGCGGGAGGCCGGGTGGACGTACCGCCGAATTGCTCAACACGTGGGGCGTGAGGTCTCCACAGTACATCGATGTTGTCGCCAGTGGTCGGCGGAAGGTGAACGTGCCCGTCGACCTGGGACCGGACCGCAGCGACGCACGGATGCACGCCAAGACCGTAGGATCCTACGCAGTGCTGTAGGGGACCGCACCGCCACTTCCCAGCAAATTAGGGACACTGTTGCTCCTGAGGTATCGGCGAGGACCATTCGCAACCGTCTCCATGAAGCTGGGCTACGGTCCCGCACACCGTTAGGCCGTCTTCCGTTCACGCCCCAACATCGTGCAGCCCGCCTCCAGTGGTGTCGCGACAGGCGTGAATGGAGGGACGAATGGAGACGTGTCGTCTTCAGCGATGAGAGTCGCTTCTGCCTTGGTGCCAATGATGGTCGTATGCGTGTTTGGCGCCGTGCAGGTGAGCGCCACAATCAGGACTGCATATGACCGAGGCACACAGGGCCAACATCCGGCATCATGGTGTGGGGAGCGATCTCCTACACTGGCCGTACACCACTGGTGATCGTCGAGGGGACACTGAATAGTGCACGGTATATCCAAACCGTCATCGAACCCATCGTTCTACCATCCCTAGACCGGCAAGGGAACTTGCTGTTCCAACAGGACAATGCACGTCCGCATGTATCCCGTGCCACCCAACGTGCTCTAGAAGGTGTAAGTCAACTACCCTGGCCAGCAAGATCTCCGGATCTGTCCCCCATTGAGCATGTTTGGGACTGGATGAAGCGTCGTCTCACGCGGTCTGCACGTCCGGCACGAACGCTGGTCCAACTGAGGCGCCAGGTGGAAATGGCGTGGCAAGCCGTTCCACAGGACTACATCCAGCATCTCTACGATCGTCTCCATGGGAGAATAGCAGCCTGCATTGTTGCGAAAGGTGGATATACACTGTACTAGTGCCGACATTGTGCATGCTCTGTTGCCTGTGTCTATGTGCCTGTGGTTGTGTCAGTGTGATCATGTGATGTATCTGACCCCAGGAATGTGCCAATAAAGTTTCCCCTTCCTGAGACAATGAATTCACGGTGTTCTTATTTCAATTTCCAGGAGTGTATTTACGGCATTTTTGTAGCACTGCGGGCGTCCTGTAGCTGTGGTAAGAGGTAGAAATAAAATTGGCCAGGACTGGCACACTGTGGGTCCCTTACAGACTTAATTATCTATAGAGACAGTTCATCCATTCCGGGAATGCCTGTTATCGACATTGATGCTGACATATTGCAAGACTTTCGAGAATATTTACACTACTGGCCATTAAAATTGCTACACCATGACGATGACGTGCTACAGACGCGAAATTTAGCCGACAAGAAGAAGATGCTGTGATACGCAAATGATTAGCTTTTCAGAGCATTCACACAAGGTTGTCGACGGTGGCGACACCTACAACGTGCTGTCGTGAGGAAAGTTTCCAACCGGTTTCTCATACACAAACAGCAGCTGACAGCGTTGCCTGGTGAAACGTTGTTGTGATGCCTCGTGTAAGGAGTAGAAATGCTACCATCACGTTTCCGACTTTGATAAAGGTCAGATTGTAGCCTATCGCGATTGCGGTTTATCGTATCGTGACATGGCTGCTGGAGTTGGTCGAGATCCAATGACTGTTAGCAGAATACGGAATCGGTGGGTTCAGGAGGGTAATTCGGAACGCCGTGCTGGATCCCAACGGCCACGTATCACTGGCAGGCGATATGACAGGCATCTTATCCGCAAGGCTGTAACGGATCGTGCAGCCGCTTCTCGATACCTGAGTCAACAGATGGGGACGTTTGCAAGATAACAACCATCTGCACGAACAGTTCTACGACGTTTGCAGCAGCATGGACTATCAGCTATGAGACCATGGCTGCGGTTACCCTTGACGCTGCATCACAAATAGGAGCGCCTGCGATGGTGTACTCAACGACGAACCTGGGTGCACGAATGGCAAAACATAATTTTTTCGGATGAATCCAGGTTCTGTTTACAGCATCATGATGGTCGCATGGGTGTTTGGCGACATTGCACTGAACGCACATTGGAAGAGTGTATTCGTCATCGCCATACTGGGGTATCACCCTGTGTGATGGTATGAGGTGCCATTGGTTACACGTCTCGGTCACCTCTTGTTCGCATTGACGGCATTTTGAACAGTGGACGTTACATTTCAGATGTGTTACGACCTGTGGCTCTACCCTTCATTCGATTCCTGCGAAACCCTACATTTCAGCAGAATAATGCACGACCGCATGTTGCAGGTCCTGTACGGGCCTTTCTGGATACAGAAAATGTTGGACTGCTGCCCTGGCCAGAACATTCCCCAGATCTCTCACCTATTGAAAACGTCAATGGTGGCCGAGCAACTGGTTCGTCACAATACGCCAGTCACTACTCTTGATGAACTGTGGTATCGTGTTGAAGCTGCATGGGCAGCTGTACCTGTACACGCCATCCAAGCTCTGTTTGACTCAATGCCCAGGCGTATCAAGGCCTTTTTTACGGGCATAGGTGATTGTTCTGGGTACTGATTTCTCAGGATCTATGCACCCAAATTGCGTGAAACTGTAATCACATGTCAGTTCTAGTATAATATATTTGTCCAATGAATACCCGTTGAATCTGCATTTCTCCTTGGTGTGGCAATTTTAATGGCCAGTAGTGTAATTTCAAATGTGAAATAGCAGAACAAATGAAAAAAGAAACATTTTTTCGTATGTTAAATTACAAGTTAACAATTCTCAAATTTTTTTCTTTACCTGTATTAAGAAACCTTTCTTCCTGCCAAATATCACGGGACTGCGTCAAGGGGAATTACACTACAGGTTTTAATGAGTGAGTTTACTAGTATCAAAATATATGACATAAATGTCCTTGTCTTTTGATTGCATTGACTTAGGACCAAAAGACTGTAGCCTCAGTGCGTCTACCAGTTCACTAGAAAAAAGATCTTAAAAGACGGAGGGACATGTCATTTTTATAACAAATGACCAAAAAATGTTTCTCGTGTGAGATAATTACAAATTAACAATGTTTGGATTTTTTTCCTATGGTTGTAATGTGGATTCTTGTTTTTTTTTTTGGCAAATTTCATGATTGTAGGTCAACGGGATTCTAGGTCAACGGGAAGCACCTTGTAGGTTTTCGTGCTTGAGTTTGTGAGTATCAAAATATGAGACATAACTGGCGGTATCGTTTAACTGCATGACCTAGAGGTTTCACTTTTTACATCAAGGGACTCTAGATCTTAATATGAGACATAATTTTCGACTACCCGTTCCTGAGAAAAAGAGGTCTTAACAGGCGGACAGACAGACAGTCAGATAACAAATGAAAAAAAAAAATCGTGTGACATATTTACAAATTCACAATTTTCGGATTTTCATGTGAGGTGAGAAATTGCTTTTTGGAAAATTTCATGATTCTAGGTCAACGGGAAGTACTATGTAGTTTTTGAAGAGCGAATATCTAAATACGTGACATGAATGGCCGTATCTTTTTGACTGCATTGACTTAGAAGCTTCAGTTCTTTGCATCGCCAGTGGACTGTAGTCCTTAATATGTGACATCAGCTTCAACATGATACGTGTACCCGTTCCTCAGAAAAAGGGTTCTGATCGGTCGGACAGACAAACAACAAAATGTCGAATCAAAAACACCTTCAGCCTCTAAATTTCCAGTTATTTTATTTGTGCAACCAGTTTCAGCGCTACATTACGCCATCTTCAAGCCCTCTGACCGACGTGTAGGAAGAATTCCGTCTCTGTTCTAGTCAAAACAGGGCCAGCATTCAGTGACTGGTATCCGCAGCTTTTTTTTCTTAACATATCGATCACTTCGATCGTCACTTGGCAACAAGATGGCGTAATGGAGCGCTGAACCTGGTTGCACAAATAAAGTAACAACTGGAAATTTAGACGGCTGCTGATGTTTCGATTCGATTTTTTATACTGAAGAGCCGAGGTTCCGCAATGGTCTGTATAGAGATGGACTTACAAGAGACAGACCCATATGGGTTTCGTTTTTACTGATTGTGGTACGGAACCCTAAGAACGAAACATGTATGCACTGAATGTGCCGATAGTTATTTACATTATGATATAAATTTAGAAGCATTACTTACAGTTATTAGTATGTTTTTCACTGACGTTAATTTTACAGCAGTTCACAAACTTTGCCAAAGGTAGTAACTTCCATGTGCTTTACAAAACATAAATAGAGCAAAGAGCATGACTAAGTTTATGGAGAGTTTGTGTTAGAGATTTGAAACCGATAATCGAAAATAAAAACTCAAGTATGAAACATAAACTGACTGCTAGCAGTTATTTATGGAAGCCTAGATACAAAAATCATTACAATAAACTATTTATTTTTCAGAATCGGGTAACAGTCTCCAAGGATACCAAGCATAATATTAAACCAAATAGCGTAATAAAATTTTACTGCGCAACCCTATAAATAAGTGTAATTTAAAAATTTAAACACGCATACCACATTCAAAATAAACTTACTACACCCCGCTCATAGTACCACGTAAATCGTACTATAACCGTGAGAACTCATATATGAAAGCTTGAGCCAAATAAAGGCGCCACAGTCTGTCAGGTAACACAGAAACAAGAAATAAGAAGAACAAGAGGAAAGCTATTTGCTTTGAAGAGCGACAGTATAATTGATTTTGAAGAGAAAACGTCATATGAACATATGTCAGTTTCTTAACAGTTTCCGAGGAAACTAAAGACAACTATGGGAAACAAGACTGACACAGGTGATAGTAAACTAAAGTTTGTGATCTAATATTTTGTTTAATTGTGTACAATTTCTCACAAAACATGTTGAGAAAGTTCACCGTCAACTGCAGTGCATTTTGCAGCCTTTGAAGACAGCTGTTGGTTGCTGATTTATGCTCGTTCACACGGTCCTTTACTGGAGCTCACGTGCGTCAGTCCCACGTCTCTCTTCACCAGCCCTCACAGGCCTGTGTAACGGAATACACGTTAGCCTGCGTAGCGCTGCCTTTACTGGCCATTTCACTGCTCACCTCTATAGGGTATTTGACTGTTTTCGGAAATGAAATTCAAATAATTTAAAAGCCCGCTAAAACGCTGCATTCGAATCATTGATGCCTGTGACGTCACTGGGTAAGTAGCTGCTCCTACTGTCATAGTGATAATCCACAGTGATGTCTTGTTTTGCAATTTACGTTCGGAAAACGGGTTACAAATGGGCTGTAGTAACATAGATGTACAAATTCATCTATGAAAACTCCTGAAAAGCTGTTTTTGAGAGTTCCAGAGAATGAGAAGATGCTCAAGATGTGGTTGCACTGTACCGGCAAATTGCCGTCACGTCTACGCTCTAGTTCACTAACTTAACTAAAAATATTTGTCTGTGTCATTAAAATTCACCAACCGCCGTGTAACGTAAGATATTGTATTTTACTGCGAAGGCTACCAGTTTCAGCATTTCATTATGCCATCTTCAGGCCCATACGCATACATCCACATAAACGAACATGTCGTATAGAGCCATAAATCTCTGGATATCGTGAGTTCAATCGTTACCTATTGCTTCATTCGAAGACGTGATAGCAACTTTTTAACTTATTTCAACTTCTCTGTAAAACGACTCGACAGTTCTTACGGATCAGGAACAGAGTATTACTGTGTTTTCCTTGCTGTTTACATGCACTTACATTTGCAATCGTGGTTCAAATAGGTCACGTTCAAAAAGATGATTCGTAGTTAATGTGACCACACACTTTTTGCTTTATTAGAAACAATGCTCTTGTCTTCATCCTGTCCAGCTAGGATCCTTATTGTTTAACCTTTTGCAGTTTTATCATCATCTTACATAAAGATGAAGTAAGTCTGCCTCAGACGCTCACGATAGTTTACACTCACAAACATCACAGCCCTTACGTTTATGTCACTTGCGTGTTGTGCACACTTTACATCTCTACGTATAACCTCATACCTCGTTGTAGTGTCGGCGCACGGTGATGTCTTCACTACTAGCAATGCTTTCCAAAAAAGTGAATTCTCTGTTCGCAAAGTAAATGCATCTAAACTCTGTTGTCCATTTCTCAGACTAGTACTAATGTGAAACTATATATAATACACGAAACACTCGGAAGAACAATCAGTTCTTGCTAACTCTATTTTCTTATTTCGTGTAAAACTTTTAAAAATATATGATCTTTATAGGATTCGAAAAAGTGACCTCTTTGTCTGTAATCTTGTAAATTATCCGTTACGCCACTGAAGATGTGCTTGGACAGCTTCTCTGCTGGGTGTCTTCTATATATGAAAACAGCACTAAGTTTCGCCAAGAATAATTTTATTGTGCTTTAGGCAGTAGTTCATAACTGATAGCCGACAATCTAGTTATAATATACGGACCCATTCGCAAAGGTTCTACAGTTCCTTAGTTTTGAGCGAGTTTTATGATGTTGCAGGAAGCAGGGAAAAGAATGTCCGTCGTTGCACATATCGCTGTTCTAAGTTGGTGGGGAATAAGAGCACCAACTTTCGCAACGCTTCAACTATCAGCGTTTACAAAATTCCTTTCTATTCTTACTTAAATATTATAATTACGTTTTCCATCACTAAATAACTGAACTGCTTGCAGAAAGAGTACCTCGCAACTTCGTCTAACACTCCTATAACATACACTATTTGATCAAAAGTATCCGAACACCTGGGTGAAAATTACTTACAAGTTCGTGGCGCCCTCCATCGGTAATGCTGGAACTCAGATGGCACACCCTTAGTCTTGATGACAGCTTCCACTATCGCAGGCATACGTTCAATCAGGTACTGGAAGATTTCTTGGGGAATGGCAGCCCATTCTTCACGGCATGCTGCACTGAGAAGAGGTGTCGATGTCGGTCAGTGAGGCCTGGCACGGTGTCGGCGTTCCAAAACATCCCAAAGGTTTTCTATTGGACTCAGATCAGGACTCTGTGCAGGCCAATCCATTACAGAGATGTTATTGTCGAATAACCACTTCGCCACAGGCCGTGCGTTATGAAAAGGTGCTCTATCGTGTTGAAAGATGCAATCGCCAAGGAAGCAAGAAGGTGCTTAAAACATCAATGTAGGCCTGTGCTGTGGTAGTGCCACGTAAAACAGCAAGGGGTGCAAGTTCCCACAACATAACACCACAGCCTCCTAACTTCACTGTTGGCACTACACACGTTGGCAGATGACGTTCACCTGTCATTCGCCATATCCACATCCTGCCATCGGATCGCCACATTGCGTATCCTGATTCGTCACTCCACACAAGGTTTATCAATCGTCCTTACACCAAGCGAGGCGTCGTTTGGCATTTACCGGCGTGATGTGTGCCTTATGAGCAGCTTGACCATGAAATCCAAGTTTTCTCACCTCTCGCCCAACTGTCATAGTAATTGCAGTGGATCCTGATGCAGTTTGGAATTCCTGTGTGGTGGTCTGGACAGACATCTGCCTATTTCATACTACGACCCTCTTCAACTGTCGGCGCTCTCTGTCAATCAAAAGACAAGGTCGGCTTTTGTGCTGTACGTCTCCCTGTACGTTTCCACTTCACTATCACATCGGAAACAGTGGACCTAGGGATGTTTAGGAGTGTGGAAATCTTGCGTACAGACATATGGCAGAAGTGACAGCCAATCCCCTGACCACGTTCGAAATCCGTCAGTTCCGCGGAGCGCCCCATTCTGTTCTCTCATGATGCCTAAAGACTGCTGAGGTCGCTGATATGGAGTACCTGGCAGTAGGTGGCAGCGTAATGCACCTAATATGAAAAACGTGTGTTTTGGGGGCTGTCCGGATACTTTTGATCACATAGCGTATGTATAGCTTCGTCTTACTCCTAGTCTATGACGTCACCAGAGCGTCAGACAATAACAGCGTTTTCGATCACGTGATCAAACTTTGAGATTTAATCATTTGTGGGCTCAAAAGATATTTTGTGAGAGTATTGACCGTAGATGCTATTGAAATGTCATAATCAATCAGAATAACAACAATCTGAACTGTAATTTTAACATAGGAAAATAGCCTATTGATTGAGCATGGGAAGACGAAGCACATAAAATAGGAGCGAGACAATTCTCCTTTGTGTCCATTCTGCGCTTGTAGATTTCGCCCTTAAGCCACAAATAGTAATGTAATGGAGCTAGATCGGGTGACATCGGTGGCCAAGAAATGACTCTGCGGCAACCGATCCAACATCCGGGATACGTTTCAGTGGGGCACTGTATCACGGACCGCACGGATTTTCAAACAGTTAAATGTCGGATACTGTTAAGCGAAGGGGATTTGATCATTTGAAGTTTTTTGTTCGTATCCACAAATACTACCACCCCTCAAAAATGTACCTTCCCTCCTGACTTAGCCTACATAACAAGACGTAACAAATGTAGTGACAGTTCAAAATTACAAGATTGAGATACGTTTACGAATATTTCTCGGAATAGTTTTAGGCCATCTACACTCCTGGAAATGGAAAAAAGAACACATTGACACCGGTGTGTCAGACCCACCATACTTGCTCCGGACACTGCGAGAGGGCTGTACAAGCAATGATCACACGCACGGCACAGCGGACACACCAGGAACCGCGGTGTTGGCCGTCGAATGGCGCTAGCTGCGCAGCATTTGTGCACCGCCGCCGTCAGTGTCAGCCAGTTTGCCGTGGCATACGGAGCTCCATCGCAGTCTTTAACACTGGTAGCATGCCGCGACAGCGTGGACGTGAACCGTATGTGCAGTTGACGGACTTTGAGCGAGGGCGTATAGTGGGCATGCGGGAGGCCGGGTGGACGTACCGCCGAATTGCTCAACACGTGGGGCGTGAGGTCTCCACAGTACATCGATGTTGTCGCCAGTGGTCGGCGGAAGGTGCACGTGCCCGTCGACCTGGGACCGGACCGCAGCGACGCACGGATGCACGCCAAGACCGTAGGATCCTACGCAGTGCCGTAGGGGACCGCACCGCCACTTCCCAGCAAATTAGGGACACTGTTGCTCCTGGGGTATCGGCGAGGACCATTCGCAACCGTCTCCATGAAGCTGGGCTACGGTCCCGCACACCGTTAGGCCGTCTTCCGCTCACGCCCCAACATCGTGCAGCCCGCCTCCAATGGTGTCGCGACAGGCGTGAATGGAGGGACGAATGGAGACGTGTCGTCTTCAGCGATGAGAGTCGCTTCTGCCTTGGTGCCAATGATGGTCGTATGCGTGTTTGGTGCCGTGCAGGTGAGCGCCACAATCAGGACTGCATACGACCGAGGTACACAGGGCCAACACCCGGCATCATGGTGTGGGGAGCGATCTCCTACACTGGCCGTACACCACTGGTGATCGTCGAGGGGACACTGAATAGTGCACGGTACATCCAAACCGTCATCGAACCCATCGTTCTACCATTCCTAGACCGGCAAGGGAACTTGCTGTTCCAACAGGACAATGCACGTCCGCATGTATCCCGTGCCACCCAACGTGCTCTAGAAGGTGTAAGTCAACTACCCTGGCCAGCAAGATCTCCGGATCTGTCCCCCATTGAGCATGTTTGGGACTGGATGAAGCGTCGTCTCACGCGGTCTGCACGTCCAGCACGAACGCTGGTCCAACTGAGGCGCCAGGTGGAAATGGCATGGCAAGCCGTTCCACAGGACTACATCCAGCATCTCTACGATCGTCTCCATGGGAGAATAGCAGCCTGCATTGCTGCGAAAGGTGGATATACACTGTACTAGTGACGACATTGTGCATGCTCTGTTGCCTGTGTCTATGTGCCTGTGCTTCTGTCAGTGTGATCATGTGATGTATCTGACCCCAGGAATGTGTCAATAAAGTTTCCCCTTCCTGGGACAATGAATTCACGGTGTTCTTATTTCAATTTCCAGGAGTGTATTCAAAGCGGGGTTATAACAACATCAACAAGAATACACAAGATACATAAATAACTCACTGGCATAGGAAGCAGGGCGGTAATTACAAGAACACTAAATCAAAGTCACCCAGTATATGTCAAGGGTTTGCTTTAGTTAGACGCTCTTATAACGTCTGGCAACAGGTACAGTAACGTAACTCACTGGTTCTTTATGTACTACTGCACAACTGCACTAAATGACTACAGTCACTTTCTCAGAAACAGGAGTAATTTAAAATACAATGCTTAGCAACCACGCAGTAATAAATAATCACCCTATTCTCTATTGACGTCTAGACTGAGTGCTACTTCACTGGCCGCGTATAGCAGCTCTAGGTGAAACCAAGTTAATTGTTGAACGTTTTTACCGGCCATCCGGTTCCACTGTGACAGTTTTAGAGTGATTCAAAGAAAATCTACAGTCAGTAGCGCCTAAATACCCAAATCATGCAATACTAGTTGCAGGCGACTTTAACATGCCGAGTAATAAACGGGGACGTCATGGATTCATTGCAGAGGATACAGACAGTCTTGTGAAGTACTTTTGAACACGATTTCCGAATACTGTCTTGAGCAGCTAGTTCGGCAGCTCACACGTGACAGAAGTATCTTAGTCGTTGTACCTGCAGTTATCGACTACGTCAGTATAGACACGGGGATTATTGATCGTGATGTGATCATAGCGAAAGTTGCATTTATCGCAAATCTACAGGAGAATGTTTTTCCTAGAGACTTAACATCACTAAGTTTCAGTATGATGGATATAGAGGAATTATGGACAAAGGTTAAACAGATTATAAATTGTGGACAGGAGAAAGACGTGACTATTACTGGACCAATGACGGAAAATACCCATCGTGGCTTAACAACGAAATTCAGAAAATGCTAAGGAAGCAAAGGCTGTTGCACTCCGGATCGAAAGAGAACGCGCAAAGGACAGGCAAAGATTAGATATTCGTGCGTCAGTGGAAAGCTCTATGTGCGAAGCATACACCTACTAGCACTGTCATGCCTTAGCAAAAGACCTGGACGAGAACACGAGATAATTCTGGTCCTGTGTAAAATCACTAAGCGGATCTAAGGTTTCTGTTCAGTCACTCGTTGAGCAGTCTTGTGTGGCAGGCTGTTGAAGATAGCAAAACGAAAGCCGAACAATTAAATTTCGCGTTTAAGAAATTGTTCACAAAGGAGATACGAGCAAATATACCGTCGTTTGACCATCGAACAGACTACCGCATGGAAAACACTAATAAGCATCCCTGGCGCAGAGAAACGAACTGAAGAGTTGATAACATGTAAGTTAACATGTCCGGATGCAGTCACAATTCGGTTTTTCAGATTACTCTAAGGCATTGGCCCGTTACTCAGCTTGCATTTATCGCAAATCTCTAGCCTAACGCAAAGTTCCAAGCTACTGGAAAAAAGCGTAAGTAAATCCTCTATATAAGAAGGGTAAAAGAAGGGAACCTGCAAAATTACATATCAATATCCTTAATATCGGTTAGCTGCAGTATTCTTAAACATAGTCTCAGTTCAACCATAATAAATTTCCTTGCAACCGAGAAGCTTATGTCCACGAATCAGCACAGTTTTAGAAAACATCACTCACGATATACTGCGAACTATGTATGAAGTGCAACAACTAGACTCCATGTTCCTAGATGTCCGAAAAGCATTTGACACGGTGCCCCACTGCAGACTGATAACGAAGGTACGAGCATATGGAATAGGTTCCCAGATATGTAAGTGGCTCGAAGACTTCTAAGATAATAGAACCCAGCACGTTTCCTCGGTTGTGAATGTTTATCAGAGACAAGGGTATCGTCAGGACTGCCCCAGGGAGTGTCACAGGACAGCTATTACTTTCTGTGTACGTAAATGATCCGGCAGATAGTTGGGGCAGCAATCTGTGTATGTTTGCTGATGGTGCTGTGGTGTAAGGGAAGGTGTCGAAGTTGAGTGACTAAAGGAGGATGCAACATGACTTAGACGAATTTTGTAGTTGGTGTTAAAAATGGCAACTAGCTCCAAATGAAGGAAATTGGAAGTTAATGTGGATGCGTAGGAAATACAACATGTAATGTACGGGTGCAGCATTAGTAGTTTCTTCCTTGATACAGTCAAATCGTTTACATTTCTCGGCGTAACGTTGCAAAACGATATGAAATGGAACGAGCATGTAAGGATTGTGGTACGGAGGGCGAGTGGTCAACTTCGGTTTATTGGGAGAATTTTGGGAAATTATGGTTCATCTGGAAAGGAGCCCGCATATACGAGGTGTGGCTAGAAAAAAACCGGACTAGTACTGGTGAAACAATAAAACGAATGCAATAAGGCTGAAAGTCGCGTGGCCTGTCACGTGACTCTCGCTCCGCCTACTGCTCGAGTTTCATCTGCCTCCTGCACTCAGTCTGCCCGTGGCGTCTGTTTTAAGTAGTTGACGTTTTGTCTGTGCGTCGGAAAATGTTGAGTGTACAGAAAGAACAGCGTGTTAACATCAAATTTTGTTTCAAACTAGGAAAATCTGCAAGTGAAACGTTTGTAATGTTACAACAAGTGTACGGCGATGATTGTTTATCGCGAACACAAGTGTTCGAGTGATTTAAACGATTTAAAGATGGCCGCGAAGACACCAGTGATGACACTCGCATTGGCAGACCATTGTCAGCAAAAACTGATGCAAACATTGAATAAATCGGTAAACTTGTTCGACAAGATCGCCGTTTAACAATCAGAGCAGTGTCTGAGTTAACAGGAGTTGACAAGGAAAGTGTCTAAAAAGTTTACCGATTTTTTCAATGTTTGCATCAGTTTTTGCTGACAATGGTTTGCCAGTGCGAGTGTCATCACTGGTGTCTTCGCGGCCATCTTTAAATCGTTTAAACCACTCAAACACTTGTGTTCGCGATAAACAATCATCGCCGTACACTTGTTGTAACATTACAAACGTTTCACTTGCAGATTTTCCTAGTTTGAAACAAAATTTGATGTTAACACGCTGTTCTTTCTGTACACTCAACATTTTCCGACGCACAGACAAAACGTCAACTACTTAAAACAGACGCCACGGGCAGACTGAGTGCAGGAGGCAGATGAAACTCGAGCAGTAGGCGGAGCGAGAGTCACGTGACAGGCCACGCGACTTTCAGCCTTATTGCATTCGTTTTATTGTTTCACCAGTACTAGTCCGGTTTTTTTCTAGCCACACCTCGTACAGGATGTATCAAAAAAGATGGCGCAAACTTACACGACTGAAAGTACACGATAATAGTAGCACAAATGTCCCAGTAAACACGAGTCCGCAAACGAGCCGCTTGTGAGATAATCACGACTGAATGGTTCCACGACGCCACTGACGTCATTATTTGTAACTTCGTCCGGTTTCCCCCTTGCGCACTTGAGGCCGTCCTATGTTCGCTGTTTGCACAACGGAACATTGCCGAAAGGTGGAGGTGGAATCACATCATACACGCAGAACGTGCAGGACGGATTCAGTACACAGTCTCAAAGGGTATCAGTCGCAACTGAGGAGTGCCACGTGTGCTGTGTTGTAGTTACAATGGGATCGTACAGTAACGAAGAGTTTACTGATACGTATTTCATGTACGGTAGGGCTAATGGCAATGCACAGGAGGATACACGCTTGTACCAAGATACATATCCTGATCGAAGACACCCCGAAAGTCGTACATTTTCAAGGGTCCATCAGCGCCTGGGAGAACACTGGGGTTTTGCACATGGCAGAGCAGCAGACAGGCCTGCTCGCATTGCGCCTGAGGTTGAGGATATGGTGTTGGAAGCAGTACAACGCTCTCCAGGAGCCTCGACGAGAAGAATTGCCACACAAGTGCCTGTACTAAGCCACAGTAGTGTATGGAGAATTTTACGTCGAAACTCACTGTACTCTTATCACTTCCAAAGAGTTCAAAGTCTCAATGATGCGGACTTTGTTCCTAGAGTGACGTCTTGTCAGTGGCTGCAACAGCAGGCTGTAGTCGACCCTCGTTTCGCATGTAACATTTTATTTACATACGAAGCACGATTCACATGCGATAGTGTATTTAACTATCATAATACACATTTGTGGTGTGGAATAAATCCACATGCTGTTCATGAGTCATCACATCAGCAACGTTTCTCACTGAGTGTGTGGTTAGGGATACTAAGCGATCAACTCATTGGGCCACACGTTCTTCCACCACAACTTAATGGACGGGGTCACCTTAGCTTTCCGCAGCGTCATCTTCCAGGATTGCTTGATGATGTTCCCCTTCAGCAATGTCAGAGTATGTGGTACATTCATGATGGAGCTCCGGTACATTTTGCTGCTCATGTGAGACGGCATCTAACGCGCATATGCGTGCAAAGATGTATAGGTCGAGGCAGACCTGTACCCTGGCCTCCAAGATCACCTGTTTTAAATCCTTTGGAGTTTAGTGTCTGGGGTCACCTGAAAAGCAAAGTGTACAGCACACCCGTTAATACGGTTGAAGAATTGGAGCAGAGAGTTGTCAAGAATTCCGGAATTATCCAGGTGTTTTCGAAAGGATTCGAAATTCATTGCAGAGACGAGCACAGTATTGCATCCAGATGCAAGGAAAACACTTCGAACACCTTTAACAGGTAACCCATACGTGAAATGTGAACTAATTGCGATGCACAACCCAGTAGTAAAGTCTAAATTTCAAATTAATGTGTACTAACTGGGACGATGTTTACAATGACGTTCAGTGGCGGCTTGGAACCATAGAATCGTGGTTATCTCGCAAGCGGCTCGTTTGCGGACCCGTGTTTACTCGGACATTTGTGCTTTTATTATCGTGTACTTTCAGCTGTGTAAGTTTGTGCCATCCTTTTTGGTACACCCTGTAGAACACTAGTGCGACTTATTCTTGAGTACTGGTCAAGTGTTTGGGATTCACACGAAATCGGATTAAAGGAAGACATCGATGGAATACAGAGGCGCGCTACTAGATTTGTTGCCAGTAGGTTCGAACACGACGTTCTTTTCGAGGAACACTGATGACAAAATTTAGGGAACCGGCATTTGAAGCTGACTGCTGGCTGATTCTACTGCCACCAACATACATTTCGCGTAATGACCACGAAGATACGGAGGCATATAGACAGCAGTTTTTCCCTCGCACTATTTGGTAATATCGTACAGTGGCTTGCAGGGTATGTATATAGATGTTGATGTAGGTTTAGCACATACCAAGAAGCTATGTACACACAGGTAACAGTGAGTGCTATACACAATAAGTACACTCGACCAGAAATGAAGGAAGCGCTGTATGACACAGACACACACACACACACACACACACACACACACACACACACACACAGCTACAGACGAAGGTCCAATTCGTGCTGGAACAGACAGATATAGCAAACAGCACCGGATATGCTGTCTGGACAGCACACCCTTCTAGTGAGCTACCGGTCAAACCATGGCAACCCAGGAATGCCGTTAAATCCGTCCTGTGCGACTGCTCCATGGTACTCTGGGCTCCTTCCGACGTTACTCGGTCTACCGTCCTCGCAGTCCTCTGCGTCTGTGGTACACAGCGTTCTACGGTACTCTGCGTGTTGCATGGATGGCGCTAATGTCTCGTCGCGCCCACTGCGAGCACCCTTGCTTTACAAGCCGCAACTCTAGTCGGGGCCTTTTAATCCGACGGGGCGGTGACATCTGGTGACGGCACACGTCTCTTTGTGGTAATTAGAGATAATTGGTGTCAGAATTTCGCATCGCTAATTTCCTCACAGTCTATAACCGTCGCCCTCACGTTTTTCCCTATTTTATACTCCGGCTGGACAAGAAATGGAAGCAACAAAAATATAGGAAATTATCATTCCTAATATGGAGTAGGAAACCGGAGACCACAAAGGTTCAATAATGTTGTGATCTCGTGACTGCGGTGGCCAGGTGAGACGTGACAATCCATCAGCTTTCTCACAAAACCAGCTGTGTGAACAGGGGCCCTGTCGCCTTGTGACGTAGCATCACCATTGAAGAGCAAATATTATACCATGGGATGTGCCTGATCAGGCAGAATGTTTGCATAATCCTTGGCAATAATGCTGCCTCGCAGAGTAAGCATGGTACTCACGGAATACCACGACATGGCTACTCAAATCATCACCCAATCCCCGCCATGATTCACTGTTGGGACGTCGACTCGGCCAGACGTTGGAAACAGTGTGAAACAAGACTCATCCAACCAAACGAGATTCTTCCATTGCTCCACAGTCCAGATTTAATGGCTTTGGCACCACAAGACTCATGCAGCCAAACGAGATTCTTCCATTGCTCCACAGTCCAGGTTTTATGGCTTCGGCCCCCTATTTTCCAATGCGAGGTGGGAGGTGACGTCACATGAGCAGTGTGACTGCTATTAGGCTGGCTAGAATTGTAATTCAGCGCTGCATTTTGGCCCTGCCATTTTGACTTAAAGACTCGTCTATGTGGTGCTTCAAGTAAGCAGGAGAAAGTGTCTGGGCTGTCGTCACTACGTATGGTACACGAGCTGGCAGTAAATTATAGAATCTGCGTTGTTACCATACTTATATGACTTGCTGCAGCAGGACTGGCGTAATAATACTTTATGAACTATAGGTGGGGTACTCTGAAACATGCCTCTCAATATAGACAATTCCTGTTGTTCGTTCGCAAGTTGCGCACCACTTAGATTTGACTTAATTCTGATTTTGTAGATTTGCAGGAATTATCCCGCTCGGACACAGACGCACTGGTTTTTTCACCTACGACATTCTTTGATTCTGAACCTAGTTTGTTATTTACTTCTACGACCTTTGGCGAAAGGCATTGAGAGACAATAGTAGCCAATTTTTTGTATGTGACTACATCATTTTTGAAATTCTTTGAATAGGTTTTGTATTGCTTTGAATTATTTTTCAAATTGCGTGGTCATGTCGTCCCTCATTGCCCTAAACTCGTACAACAATAAAACAATGGGATCAGGTGGTATTCGTGTGCATATTTCACGCCCATTGGAACATTTGTTTCACGTGGGACATAATCATCAGGGTGATGAATCGTACTACGTGCGATATCATCTAAATGGTCATCATTTTCACACAGTAAGTTATCTGTCATAATATCTGCTTCAGTTTCAGAGCGCTGTTCCAGATCGGATTCTAAAACTCGTGCATCTTCAACCTGCAAATTAGCATACTCATTCTGTTGAGCGTTAAGCTCTGTGTTATTATCTTCCTGTTGAGTCATTTTGGAATTCTTACCTGTTTTCACCGTAACATTAATGTAAATTAAATTTTTTTTTGCAAAAATTTTGAATAAATAACGATATCTACTCAGGAATGCTGGTACAACAATGTAAGGTAGCACACGACATTACTGATGAACGTTATAGAGGTACAGTAGTTAGCCATCTTGTGACTTACATTCATAATGCCCAAAATTTAACAACGATAATATTGTTATTGATGGCATGGACAAAAATTTCAATAGTAAACGTTTTATGCAACACAAGAGGCTGAAATTACGCGTTGCAAATTGTCGTTACCTTTGTAGGATTAGGGTAATGAACACAATGTTCATGATGTGTAACGACTGTCAACGTTACCGCTTCACATACACAACATTTATTTACACACATTACACGGACAGATACAACTTAAACACTTGGCGTCTTAGAACACACTGCCTAAGGTCCAGAGATACTGTTCTTACAGCGATATTTTTGGGGACAGGAGTCCATAGAGCTTGTGTCCCTAGAGGACTCCCCTCCTCAAAAAAATGGTTCAAATGGCTCTGAGCACTATGGGACTAAACTTCTGAGGTCATTAGTCCCCTAGACCTTAGAACTAGTTAAACCTAACTAACCTAAGGACATCACACACATCCATGCCCGATTCGAACCTGCGACCGTAGCGGTCTCGCGGTTCCAGACTGCAGCGCCTAGAACCGCACGGCCACTTCGGCCGGCCTCCCCTCCTCCCCCCTCCACTCCCCCCAAAGGCATGGAGTGCTGAAGTTGTGTTGCAGTGTGGTGGAGGTCGTCTCTGAAGATGCTTCTAACTCGTACTCGTCTAGATGTCTTGGTCGGCGCAGCGGTCTGCCTCTTCGTGACATCGGTACTGGCTGAGTGGGTGGTACTGGAGGTGCCATCGTTAAGTCGTCCGCCGGTGGTTGTACGTGATCCTGTGGTGGGGGTGTAGCCTGATCCTGAGTACGGTTTTTCGTATTGTGATCTGGGGCTGACAAATTGGAAATTTGTGGTAAGGTCTCATGGGACCAAACTACTGAGGTCATCATCAATCTAACTTAAACTAATTTACGCTAAGGACGACACACACACTCATTAACGAGGAAGGACTCGAACTTCCGACGAGCGCAAACTCTAGGGTTGACACATGTAAGATGACGTCCGTGGATTAGATGACGACGGTATCGGTGTGGAGTGGTACAATGATCCTGTGGTGGGGTTGTAGGCTGATCCTGAGTTTGGTTTTCCGCGTTGTGGTCTGGGGCTGACACACGTAAGATGCCGTCCCTGGATAGAGTAGATAACAGTGAAGCTGTATCGGCTGACTGTGGTGTTGGTGTGGAGTAATACAATGATCGCGAAACTGTGCTGCTGCCGACCTGTCGGTATTCGTACGTGGCAGGTACCACGATCGTCGTGTCATGTAGAGACACTGTGATATCTTCTGGAAGGTAGCGCTTGACATCGACTGTGACGGGCTTGTGTCATGGCGTGAGGTCAAAGGGATGTCATCGCCAAAGTCCATGCTGGCTTCAGTCTATTGACAGACACAGTGGTTAGTTTGCTGACTAACATGATTTCGAATATATTGGGTCCCCGTCTTAGTACTTAATACGGTCCACTGTACGCTGGCTTGATGGCGTCTGTGCGTAGCATGACGTGAGTGCAAGTCTGTAGGTTTTTGTGGACAAATACAGTGGGGGTTGGGTAGCGCAACGGCGGTCGGATTCTGTTGCTACGTAACCGTTCTCTGACCCACCATACGAGGTCTGGAGGGTCCTCGTTGCCTTCGCTCGTTGTCTGTGTGACAAATTCCGGCGAGAGGCTAATCGCATCGCCCTAAAGGATCTCCGCTAGCGAGGCGTCGAGGCCCTCTCGTTTTGATACCCAGCAGCACCCAGGGTAGGGCCTCTATTCGCTATCGTGGCACACCAGTGCTGTTTTCAGCGTGCGGTGCCCCCGTTCCACTAGCCCTCTTGACTGTGGATGGCTGTGGTATGGAATCGGTGGCAGCCGCAGAGGCGGCACAGTTCGTGAACAGGGTCAGTTCGAACTGTCTGCCCTGATCGGTGGTTAGCGACTCATGGCAGCCAAATCTCGCTATCCATGGGTCGATGAACGATCTCGCCACTGTCTCCACTGGTATGTCCCTGAGCGGCGCGGCGTCCACTCACCGAGTCGATGACCGACAGGATATAACGAAATCCGTTAGATTCAGGTAGTGGCCCCACTAAATCTCTATGCGCGTGGCAAAACAGCCCTTCAGGACAGGGAAGCATCCTAACGGCGGCTGGTTGTCTTCTCCCTCTGGCAAGGAATGTCTAAGTGCCACAATCCCTCTTCATATTCGTCCACACATAACGCTCCAAAAATAGTTTCGTCATGGGGCGCACTCCGGGGTGAGCTAAGTCAAGGAGCAAGTCGAAAATTGTCGGAGACAGTTGGCAGGGACGAAAGATAGTTGCTTCCCCGTTGACACGTCGCACCAAACTAGTTTATTGGTTCCGGGCACTGGGCATCGTCGTAGTTGTAATTCCGCGTTGCCGTCTGACATGAATCGTTCCAGGTCCGCATCTGTTGCCTGTGCCTCCGTGAGCCTATCGAAATCCAGTTGAGTGGCCACGGCTGCTGGGCGGGACAGGTAGTCCGCGACCGTATTGTCCGCTCCGCACACGTGACGAACGTCTTTTGTGAACTGTGAGATGTGGCCCACGTGCCTCAACCTGCGCGGTGTGGCGTTGGAAGAGGGGTTCCTTACTGCGTCAGCTAATGGTCGATGGTCTCTATAGATAGTAAGTGGTCTCCATTCAGTATCGTCAAGGAACTAGCGCACCGCTTCGTACATGGCCAGTAGTTAGAGGTCAAAGGTTGACCACTTCTTTGAGAGTCTCTCAGTTTCCTTGAGAAAAAAAGGAGTGGTTAGTGTCCACATAATCACTCGTAGCACTATTTTCAGTGTTCGTTAAAGGCACTGTGGTCGATGGAAGCTCAATGTCGTAGTCCTTATGAGTTCAGTGATGTGGCAGTGGTTATTGTGCGGGTATTAAACGCAGAATTATTGCAATTTCCGTCTTGTTGCAGTGAAAAGTCGTTAGATAAACACTCGCAACAATTGCTGTCGTTGACTGTAACTGACTGACCGTCGGTTTGTGTAGGATTCAAAACGGTAAGGTGTTGGATTCTCACGTCGATTGGAGGTGGAGCAACGCGTCACACGAAAATGACGTCCCAATCTATTGTAATCCAGGTCTACACAAAATTTCCTATAAAGACTGCAATAGTTTTTAATTGGTCAAACAGGACGAAGCTTTAGTATAAGATTTAAAGAACACACGAGAGAGTTCAAAAGCAATCAATCAAGTTTTTACCTCCACTTAATAAATAAAAAACACAGAGTAAAGACAATCGAAAACGCTTTTAAAATTCTGTTTAGTATATCAAAAGACCAAACCATGAACATTTTTGGAAGAAATAGAAATTTATACACACACACAGATAGCCGAGTGACATCCTAAACGAGCAAATGGACCTCCAACATAAAAATTATCTCGAAAACCTTATTAATATTATAGAAAAGAAAAGTGATTTACGCAACACAATAGATGAGAAATAATAGACAACATTAAATATCGGACATCTACATAATGTAAATTATGTCTGGCAAATAATATCTCCGATAACGTAAGACATAATTTACTTGTAAAGATAGTTGCTCAGTGTAACAATCAGTCATTTGACAACTGACAAAAAATAACACGAAATTTCTGTACAAGGTTAATATGTGACTTATATTAACAACGCAATGAATAAAAGAAAATACGTTCCAAGATGTTTTATCGACATCACTCCATCTAGAGGTAAGTATAATTTAAAATAAAAATCTCATAGTATTGTTGCATAGACGCAGAATAAAATGCTTTATGAATGTAATATGAAAAGGAACACTTGAAAATGGCACAAATGCCGAAACGAGCTTGTCGCGTACCTCTGTAAAAACAGGAAGAAATAAACTATTTGCAGCTAATTTAGTAAAATTTGTATAAAGATGTCATATTATGACCTTTCGCAAGATGCAGGTCCAGAAGAGAAGAACTTTAGATGATTATAAATCCTTTCGCAGTGTCGTCATTTATAATCGCTCATTCCGTGTAATACGCTGTTAATATTGTTTCAAGTAAAAATAAAAGTCGGAAGAGAGAAAGCGTGATTACAATGATGAGATGAATAAGGAAAGTCGACGAAACCTCTGATATAGGCCTATCTTTACTCCGATGATAAGGGACTGTGGAAAGATGATTAATCTGTTTTGTGCGTCGGAATTAACTTTGCATTATCATGACGCTTATAAATCGGCATTGGGCTTCGTACTCACGTAACTGAGTGAAGATAGGTTCGTTTTCTGGAGCACGCAGTGCTGTAACAATGACGGGCAATCCATTGTATCATCGTATTAAGACGACCAACAACGAATATTTTCTTAAAAACATTAAAAATTATGAAATGAGGACGAGGTGTAAACTAAATAGTACGGAGGAATAAAGTAAATATTCATGTTATTCCAATCCAACTTATCTACACCTTTTGTTACATTCGTTCACTGAAACGCTACATAGGAGACAGACAGTACAAGATCGTATTGAGACACTAGAATTTTTCATAAAACGAAATTATGTCGTAAATATCTCACAAAGCGTCTCTGAGATCGGGGAGCTGTGATAATAACAGCAATTTTGCGGCACTCATATTAATAACTGTGGGCTTACATGATGCAGTAAGACCTCTTCCAATTCATCTACATCTACATCTACATTTATACTCCGCAAGCCACCCAACGGTGTGTGGCGGAAGGCACTTTACGTGCCACTGTCATTACCTCCCTTTTCTGTTCCAGTCGCGTATGGTTCGCGGGAAGAACGACTGTCTGAAAGCCTCCGTGCGCGCTCGAATCTCTCTAATTTTACATTCGTGATCTCCTCGGGAGGTATAAGTAGGGGGAAGCAATATATTCGATACCTCATCCAGAAACGCACCCTCTCGAAACCTGGCGAGCAAGCTACACCGCGATGCAGAGCGCCTCTCTTGCAGAGTCTGCCACTTGAGTTTGCTAAACATCTCGGTAACGCTATCACGGTTACCAAATAACCCTGTGACGAAACGCGCCGCTCTTCTTTGGATCTTCTTTATCTCCTCCGTCAACCCGATCTGGTACGGATCCCACACTGATGAGCAATACTCAAGTATAGGTCGAACGAGTGTTTTGTAAACCACCTCCTTTGTTGATGGACTACATTTTCTAAGGACTCTCCAAATGAATCTCAATCTGGTACCCGCCTTACCAACAATTAATTTTTTATGATCATTCCACTTCAAATCGTTCCGCACGCATACTCCCAGATATTTTACAGAAGTAACTGCTACCAGTGTTTGTTCCGTTATCATATAATCAATAAAGGATCCTTCTTTCTATGTATTCGCAATACATTACATTTGTCTATGTTAAGGGTCAGTTGCCACTCCCTGCACCAAGTGTCTATCCGCTGCAGATCTTCCTGCATTTCGCTACAATTTTATAATGCTGCAACTTATCTGTATACTACATCATCCGCGAAAAGCCGCATGGAACTTCCGACACTATCTACGAGGTCATTTCGGGTGTATAGCGTCCACTAGGAGCACCACAGTCACGCTTTTTGACTGTGAAGGTACTCTTTCTCGAAGCCGTTGCGTAATTGTGACGAAAAGGATATGCGACGGTGTCTGACGTTATGGAGGAAGATCTTGGAAAAGGCGGCGAGCAACTCTTCCATTACAGTGAGGTACACCATTCAGAAGGATCATGTCGGTTTATTTTGTAAACATATACTCAACGATGTTGCTCTAATATTCACAGACACGTGAATGAAGCTGGAATCAAGTCAGAAAGGTACGACAGACGTCAAATGACATCAGCCGATCCGATGTAGCCCCGCTCCCCCCCTCCCGAAAAATGACTATCTTGTTGCATACGTATCTAAAAAACATGCTTTCAAACAGCTGTAGCATGGAAACGATACGTTTGCGGGCAGGGTACAAGTGCTAGAATTTATAATGAGAATTTTCGAAGAACACCCTGTATATCGGGATATGGAAGTAACTATTGTTTTATTCAGTTAATCGATGTACTTTAACGACGTTGAATAAAACTACGTCTGAAAAAGCCATGAAGGCCCAACGTACAGACCGGCCGCCAAGTCATCCTCAGGCCACAGGCGTCACTGGATATGGGAAAGCGGTCAGCACACCGCTCTCCCGGCCGTATGTCAGTTTATGGGACCAGAGCCGCTACTTCTCAATCAAGTAGCTCCTCAGTTTGCCTCACAAGGGCTGAGTGTACACCGTTTGCCAACAGCGCTCGAGGACTAGATGGTCACCGATCCAAGTGCTTGCCCAGCCTGACAGCGCTTAACTTCGATGATATGGTGGGTACAGTAAAGAAAGCAAAACCGGATGCGGCACAGAGAAAGCATCAGCCTGGGTTTGTAACCTGACCAACAACCATAAGGTCATCTGCACCTGGGAAGGCCCATCAATCGATAATTCTGATATACCTCGAGAAACTTCTATAATCGGATTTGGTAACTTCGAAAAATAATGAGACCAATCCATACGCACTGGTGCCTGTATGTGTTCTGCTTTCTCAGATGCAAAACCTCCCCATTCTAAGCTCAACGCTATCGCACGTGAACTCAAAACCTGTTCCTCACGCATAAGCTGAGAACAAATAACAGCAGCTGACTCAGGAACAGTACGAGAGGCTATGTCAGATAAACAGTATAATGCGTGAGTTGGGCCTGTACACGACCAATCTGATAGGAAGTGGGTTGAGTTGATTCTAAAAAGGCGACAGTATTAGCAGTGTCTTTGATGGAAGAAGAAATGCGTGATAAAAACTCACCGATGTCGCCGTAGATATCAGCCGAGCATGAAAGAGGTATTATACGAGGGGCGTTCAGAAAGTAAGCTCCGATCGGTCGCGAAATGGAAACGACTATGAAAATCCGATAAAGCTTTGCACAGATGTGTTGGGTAGTGTCTCTAGTATAACCCCAGTTAGCATCACGTCGCTCTTCTCATTTCTGAGCTCGCAGTGAGTGCGTAAAGATGTCTAGAAAATAGTGTCTGCCGCCAAGTACGAGGGCCTGGTGAGAAATTTCGCCTGAAGCTATGCAGCTAACATTACATAACTGTCGTGCTGTTTCTTCTTCAAGACAATTCTCAGCCGCATTCTGCAGGGGCAATGAAGATGCTCCTGCATCGTTTTCAAATGGAAATGTGAGATTACCCACAATACAGTCCGCAATTGTCTCCCCCTGAGTTTCATCTCTGGTCACATGAACCGCTGTTTTTGAAGACAACATTTTGACACAGACAACGAGGTGTAGGCCAGCGTGGAGAATTGGCGGAAAGCACTGGCGGCTGCCTTCTATGATGAGGCTATTGAAAAGTTGGTACAACGCTATGACAAAAGTCTAAGTCAGAACGGCGACTACGTAGAGAAGTAGCTGAAAGGTGTAGCTAATTGTTACAAGTAAAACATTTCTGATGTTCACTGTGGTTTCAATTTGGCAATCAATCGGAGCTTACTTTCTGAACAGGCCTCGTAGTTGCTGTACGGAGAAGGCTGGCAAGTTCAGTCGCGGTTCCGTCCGTAGGTAAGTTGTGTATTTGCAAGTCATAAACCAGATGTTCACGCCGAAGATGGCTGATACCAGGGCACGTCCGCACGGAAATGGCGATAATTGTTCCTAAAACCCAAAAGAAATATGAAACTCAGAAAAAAAAACAGACAAATACAGTATACAGAAGGCACGAGGGAATGCTATTTCCCGCCCCGCCCCTCCCCCCCCCCCCTTTCGAATCGTGAAAGTGTGCGGCACACAACCGACCTTATATCTCCAATTTAGTATAATCAGAATAAACAATTTTGTTTATAATAATTACTTACAGTACCATGGCAACCTCCGCGTAATACTTATTACTCAAGGTAGGTGCTGGTACGGAATGGCACCTTTAGTAATACAGAGTTCGAGTGTATTCACTTACTGGAAGGGTTTCAACTTCACATCCCTCTCCACATAGCTCTCTGTTTACATATTTCTATAATTTCTGCAACTAAAGAAGGGCATATAAATGCACATATAACTGACACAGATTCAAGCAGAATAAAACAGTACCTCAGTATGGCGCAGATGGCTTCATTTGCTTTACACGTGGAATATCTTCATGATTCAGTAATTCCGAAATATATTCAACAACGCATGAGAGCAAGACGTCGCCATGGTATCAGCTATTTACTTCACATAATTTTCTGCACAGACACAAGGCAGACGAAGCGTTTTCACATGCAACAGCAGCGAGCATCACACATTTCCTCCGTCACGGCATAGAGACATCTCAATTTCAGTGCCCTGTAACAAGAACCTATACATACCCTCGCAGCAGAAAAGCCCCCCCCCCCAAAAAAAAACACAATAGTGCACCACCGCGATACCAAACCCGAGGTCCCGTCAAGTCATTGCCTGGATCTCTCGCTGACCCTGCCCATAGCGTACAGGCGTCGTACCAAAGGCCTCACGGCAAACGTCAACAAACCACCCTCGGCCCTGCGAATATCCACTCCGCTCTCTCTCCGTTAACCACCCGACCACCGGCCTGAATCGCGGAAGGCAAAGATGGTGACCCTATAATCGATGGCAGCGATACCGTTGCAAGTGCGAGAACACTGGCGCCAGCCGCGCCAAGGCTCACTATCTTCGGGTTACACATGGACAGAAACTGGTCATACTAGAGGGACCACTGAGGAAAGTATGTGTATTTTCCACAGAGCGCAAATCGGCTGTGCTCTCCATTTATTGGAGGAGTTAGAAATTTATAAAGCCAAAAAGCAGGAGCGACAAAAGTATGTTCCCACTACCGCCATTTATCCGCAACGTCCCACCTTACCCCCATAGGCCGTCCTTCTCCTGCGTAATCCCGTCGTCTTCACCGTGTTTTCCCCCACCCACGAGACCAGGTCACACTCCAACGCCACCTGCAACTCCAGAGACACATACGGAATTTGTTCACGGCCAAAAAACGCCGGGACTGGCGCCAGACCTGCACTCGCCTAAATGCTACTCTATCTATAAACTCGTCTAAATAATGGTCAACCTTCCACCGCCTTACTGGTTCTAAACCCACTCCGCAGTAATGACCAACCAGAGCCGTGCGTGGCTCGTGTTCCCGCCATCATCTGTTTTACACACTGTTTTTAATGTACTTCCACCCCGCTTCGTTAATTTAAATTTCTAATGTCACTGAGTTGCTGCTTTGCCTGACCGTGAGCGGCGTTAGCAGCACGTAACGATATATGCCCTCTCGTAGTATCTCTGCTCGACTGCTATTACTTCCCGGTCGTTGTCTGTCGTAAGGACAGTTCGGGTCGCGAGTTCGGGTCTGGCAGTCAATTGGAACGCATCTGGAGCGCAGTCCGGACCTGCCAGTCGGGGAGTTGCAATGCGGCACTAGTGCAGTCGGGTTGGAGCAATGAGGTGTGCGTCGACATGGCTCGCCCGACTATCGCCGCCACGCATCACTAGAGCCGGGCCACGATCTTCGTGGATCATCGGTCGGTCGTCCTACCGGACGACGCTTTTTGGCTCTCCGATCGTTCATGAGTCGGCTATGTGTGTGTGTGTGTGTGTGTGTGTGTGTGTGTGTGTGTGTGTGTGTGTGTCTCTCTCTCTCTCTCTCTCTCTCTCTCTCTCTCTGTGTGTGTGTGTGTGTGTGTGTGTGTGCGCGCATCGACTCCCGATTTGTCTTCGTGCGTGTTTAGTGACTGTTGGGTATCGTTCAGGTCTTCGTGCAAGTGTTTGTCAGGTTGTGTGCGTAGTTGGCGTTATTTCCATTGAGGACTATTTTAGGTGTTGTCGTCGTTCTGAGGGCAGTGCTCCGTCTCCTCGGGCGACGTGTAACTGGTTCTCTGAGCGCTTCTGGTGTCCTTCAATTACCATCTTGTGGAACTTGAGTCGGTCCTTTCCTGGTGCAGGGATGTCGTTTAGCCAGTGGGCGTGTTTCCTCTGTATGGTTGGATCCGAGCCATTATTTCCGCCGTCGTGTGTCTGGAAGTGAGTGGGAGACGCACCAGCAATGCAGTCGCGATGGAGCAGCAGTCGCGGACGGACCTGCAGGCAGTCGGTTGGTTGCTGCGGACCAGGGAAGATATCTCCGCGCGCTGCAGTCGGCTGGGTCCGCTGCCGGTGCCTGCGTAGTGTCGGAGCGTGTGTGGAGCTGTCCGATCGCAAATAGCTTCGTGGGTCACCGACCCAGGACGTCAAAATTGAGTGGTTTTTTTAAGTACCCAAGCCTCGTCCATTCATGTTGTGGTTCGTTTCGGTGGTTCGCTGTTGGGGAGGTTTTCCTGTGAGCAACACCGAGTGTTTGTACATATCTGATTGTGGATTATCGCTTTCGTAAACTTTTGTGATTGAGTTCTCATGTACTGATTGATGGCAAGCAATTCGTTGTGTCGGTCGGTCCGTGGCTGTCCCCTAGTTGGGTTCCGACGGATCAAGTGTAGTTGGGCTACCACCTGTCTCACCTAAGTGAACGAGGGCGGACCGACCTCCGTGGAGGCTTCTGAGTGCCGTTGTCTTTGTCTTTGCCACCGGTGTTAAAGTATCTGTTCTCAGCTACTTAAAATTAAAGGCTTATGTTTTTTTTTAATTTTGGAAAATTAATTGTGGGCTTTCAGCCTAATTATCTTTCAGGCTTAAACATGCGGCCTTCTGGCTTTAAAAGATTATCGTAATATATTTTTAAAATTTTGAAATTTAATTCAGCCATTTGTATTGCACGTTGCATATATTTGTTCTATCTACTTGGCCTTGAGGCTTTCCACCTAGCTGTGATATATGTTTAATTATTTTATTTGCTATTTTAACTGCATTTTTATCTTGTTGATTTTTAAGATTTCTTGTTTGGAGGCCTTCAGCCGTGAAAGAGTTACATTTGCTAAAGGTTTGGCTATGTGCCCCTTTGGTTGTAAATATGTTATTAAATTACGATTAGAAGGTGAAACTGACCCCAACCTTATTTGGCCCTTTCCTCAGTCCTAATTACATGTTTTGCCCAGCAGGTGTATCACAACCCTTTCGCGACAACCTCAGTAAGGCCAGTCATTTCGCTTCCTACCTTGCCGATATCCTAAAAATCCCTGATGATCTTCTATTCGATTACTCTTTCTTCCCAGATGTCTGTGACTGGACTGACACCTCTAGCCCTCCACTCACTCCTAGCTTCCAGTACTTGGACAACATCCCACTCACACATCTCAACAACCCATCACCGCTCAGCACATCGTAACTACTGTTGTGGCGTAACAAGCTAGCTACGCCACACTGAGAAGTAGCCGAAAGGGCACGCGTCAACTCAAGCCGTCTTGCGTTAAGTCTGGAACAGGATACGTAATGAATGTGATAAAGAAAAGAACGTAGCTACTAGAACACTTAACTTTTATATCGTCCTTTGGTATACAGCATTCTTGATGATACAAGTGAGACTATCTTGAGATACATGCAATGGTACTAATGGCGCCTTGCTAGGTCGTAGCCATTAACTTAGCTGAAGGCTATTCTAACTGTCTCTCGGCAAATGAGAGAAGGCTTCGTCAGTGTAGTCGCTAGCAACGTCGTCGTACAACTGGGGCGAGTGCTAGTACGTCTCTCGAGACCTGCCTTGTGGTGGCGCTCGGTCTGCGATCCTGACAGTGGCGACAAGAGGGTCCGACATGTACTAATGGACCGCGGCCGATTTAAGCTACCACCTAGCAAGTGTGGTGTCTGGCGGTGACACCACAACTACACTTCGCACGAAATGCAACACCGCTACCAGTCATGACCATGTCATCTACCGCCATCTTCGCGAAACTCCCGTTTCCTTCCTCACCATCCTGTCCACACTTTATATCTATAATGTGGTCCTGTCCACCGACTACTACCCCAACCTGTGGAAAACCTCCCAGATCCTAATGTTCCCCAAGCCCACCAAACCATCCTCTGACATCTCCTACCATCCTATCAGCGTCACCTCAGTCTTTAGCAAGGTCTTGGTCCATCCTCACCCGATGAATTCTCCAGCACCTCCACCTGCACCACCTCCTCTTCTTTACCCAATCTGGTTTCATACCCTCCTCCTTTACTGATGACTTTCTCCTTCATCTCACTCACCTCTCTGGCCAACTCAATTCCCAATGATCCTCTCTCACGACCTCGAATACGTTTGCGACCATGTATGGCATTCTGGTCTCCTCTTCCAGCTCCAAACCTTCGCCCTTCCTATCAATTACGTCTGTCTGATCACCTCCTTCCTCTCTCATCGCCCTTCCTATGTTACTGTCCACAACACCGATTCCTATACTTTCTAACCCTCCACCAGTGTGCCCCAAGGTTCCGTCCTCTCCCCTCTTCTCTACCTTCTCTATATGGCAGACATGCCATCACCCCAACCCTGCATCCATCTCCTCCAATATGCCGATGCCACCGCCTTCCTTGCCCTCGCCCCCACCCTTAAACGCTCCCAAAGTCTTATCCAATCCCATCTTGACCTGTTCACCGCTTGGTGCAACCAGTGGCTGTCCAACGTCAATCCTTTCAAAACTCAGGTAATCATCATAGGCAACACCACCCTTTCCTTCTATCTCCTGGATTCTTACATCACCATCTATGGCTGTCCCATTGCCCTCACCCTCACCCTCAAGTACCTTGGCGTCACCCTCAACCGCCACCTTTCACGGACCCCCCATCTCCAGACAGTCCAAGCCATGGCACGAACCTGTCTCTGCCTTCTCAAACTCCTATCCAGCTGAACGTGGGGTTTCGATCCCTCCTCTATCCTCCACATTTATAAGTACCTCATCCGCCCCATCCCTTGTTATGCTCACCCCACCTGCATATCTGCCCCTCCCACCTACTATAAATCCCTTCAAATCCTTGAATGCCATGCACTCCACCTTGGCTATCGCATCTGTCTCCCATCCCCCATGCGGATCCTTTATGTCTTGATTCCTATCCCACACCACATCCTTTTCCTTGAATGGATACGGATCCTTTACACCTCCCACAAGCTTAATCCTCTCCACCCACTTGTCTCTCTCATCCTCTCCCACTCCAACCCACTACTTCACCTGCACTCTTGTGTCCCACCTGCTCTCCATCTTCACACACTTCGTACCCATGCCCAAGGTGGCTTCCACCAACTCCCCCTTCCTGATGACGTCCTTGTTCTCTCCATATACTCTTCCTATCAGATCTAATCCTCTGCTTCTCTTCCTTCCTCCTTTTCCTTCTAGGGCTCCCTCTCTCCTTCCTCACCTTCCTTTCTCCCTCCCCCTCCTCTCTCCCAGTTTCCCACTCCCTCCCCCTCCTCCCTCCCCCTCCTCCCTCCCCGGGCTTCCACACCTAACCCTATCGTCCCCCCTACCCTTACCCTCCCTTTCTACCATTGGCTTCCTCCCCCCTCCTCCCCCCTGCCTGTCCCCTCCCCCCAGTGGCAGCCTCCCCCTTGTGTTCAGTGTTCTTAGCGCCAAAGATCGTCGCCAGTGTTTTGTGCAACAGTGTTTTTTGTCATTACTGTGCGTCAGTGTTCTCTTTGGTGTGCTCCTTCGTTTGGTGGGCTACTGACTGCCTTCGTTTGTGTGCTCTGTCGACCTTGCTTTATGTCATGTGCCATCCACTGAACGCCTCCATCACATTCTTATGTATACCAACTGTTTTTAACATTCATGTCTATCTGTATTTATGTCTTCCTGTACGATTTCTGTTATACTATTGGCCGAAGAGCGGCGTCTGTAAGCCGCTGCCGCCCCCCCCCCCCCTCTTTTGTATCAAAGGGATTTACAATAAAGGAAAAAAAAAGCGGCAAAAGTACTCAGGAGACAACGCGATCTTGTAACGAGTGCCTTCTCCGCTTTATTTGATAGTGCTTTGCATTAATTATTGAACGCCTCTCGTAAGTACATCTTGCCTTGTCATTGCACAGCATGGAGTGCATCACATATTTGCTCTATTTTCTTAAGTTTTTCGTTTTACTCTCGATGTTTGATTATCCTTTCTCTGTTTACGTAATACAACGAGGTGACAAAAGTCATGGGATACCTTATTAATATCGTGTCGGACGTCTTCTTGCCCAGCTTAGTGCAACAACTCGACGTGGCATAGACTAAACAAGTCGTTGAAGTCCCCTATAGGCACACTTCCTCTACAGCCATTCACAACTGCGAAAGTCTTGCAGGTGCAGGCTTTTGTGCACGCATTAACCTCTCGATTGTGTCCCATAAATGTACGATGGTATTCATGTCGGGTGATCTAGGTGGCAAATTATTCGCTCGAATTGTCCAGAATGGACGGCCGGGGTGGCCGAGCGGTTCTAGGCGCTACAGTTTGGAACCGCGCGACCGCTACAATTGCAGGTTCGAATCCTACCTCGGCATGGATGTGTGTGATGTCCTTAGGTTAGTTAGGTTTAAGTAGTTCTAAGTTCTAAGGGACTGATGACCTCAGAAGTTAAGTCCCATAATGCTCAGAGCCATTTTTGAACAGTAGCGTTATTGACAGTGTAACTCCGCCGTCACTACGGTCTAGTCATATTTTAAATATGTGCATGTATAGTAGGACGATGCCACTATGGCTTTATTACATTAAGACGTGTTATGAACTAGGTATGCTTCGCCATATTTTAAGTGCGTATTTCCTCATCCAAAAGAATAATGGAGTACACAATGAAAATTATGAATATGCTTTTGGCATTGGGTGCATCTGGTCTAAGGATCAAATTTTTTTTACCATTGATGGAAATAAGAGAATTTATTCTACACTTCCTGGATCACTGTTTTAATCCGCGACCATATTGCCTCCTGTGAACAAAATTACCGCACTTGGAGGTCGGCATGCAATTCCTCATCCAGGTTCATGACAAAACTTTATCTGGAAAAAGCGTATCGAGTGCATTTTGAAAACACATGTATGAAAACGAGTACGTGGCGACACTATCACATCGTGCAGCGCATCGAAATCAACAGAGGAAACTGTATCACGCCGCATTACCTTCCAAGCCGTCGTATGCTGTTAGGACATCAGACCAACATCCACCCTGGAGCTATGCGAATCATTGGGAGGCTCCTTTTTTTATTTTCTGGACGTCCATCTCTAGTTGTCGTCGTTTATAAGCGGAACATCATTTTGTCACATGGCAGTCGTCTATCACACGACAATAGGATCCATTAACTGCATGCATGTGTCTGCTAACCATGCAGTGCACAACCATAACTCGTCCTGTCAGTTTCAGGTAAGGCAGCTTTCTGATGAAATATGCAAATCATAAATGATAACGATTTTGCTGCTGGGTGCATCCGGTAACCAAGATACTGCTGCTGCTTGTACATATGCTTCTCGGTACCCTCTAAGGCCCGATTCCGATAAGAATGTTTTTCGTCGTCTGGAACAACACCTTCGGGAAACTGGTAAAGTTCGTTCACAAGTAATGGACAAATGTCATCCAATGACGTGCTACACAGATAGAGGGCACGATTCTTGAAACCGTTCACCAGTCACCTCGGTGAAGTACCCATGATACTGCAAAACATTTGCAGACATCTATGACTGGTGGTCGAAGAGTTACACGATGAAGAACTGCATCCTTATCGTTACAGGTTAACTCAACATCAGCCGCCAAGAGACCAGATTTGAAGAGTAGAGTTTTTTGAATGGCTTTTGCAACAGATAGAAGTTAACGAACATTGTGCAAATAGCGTGATGTTTGTTTTGTTTTGGTTTTAGGGCGCAAAACTGCTATGGTCATTAGCGCCCGGTCCGTGACGTAGGAAACAGTAAAACCCGAAATTGGAAACCAGCAGAAATGGGAACGAAACTCAAAAAATGGGAGAAACAAAAAGCAGAAGGAAGGCTTAAAAATCCACTACAGAAAGGGGTTGGTTGTCCCCAAAAAAAGCTTCAAATGACTGACGTCATTTCACTGGCACCAATAAACTCGAGAACGCGATCGGCTGGGCGCGTGTCATCTGCTAAAATCGACGATATATCAGGCAACAGCTGTAGACGGGAGAGTAACGGATTAAAATAGGGGCACTCAATTAAAAGGTGTCTTACCGTCCACAGCTGAGAGCAACGGGGACAGAGTGGGGGAGGATCGCCGCTTAAAAGATGTCGATGGCTAAAAAGACAGTGCCCTATCCGGAGTCTAGTTAAAATTACCTCCTCCCGACGACGCGTTCGGGAGGAAGAGGTCCAAGCACAAGGAAGAGCTTTCACGTCCCTCAATTTATTATGGGGAAGTGTCGACCAATGTGCGTGCCATAAAAGAACAACACGACGACATAAAACGCTCCGTAGATCGGCGAAGGGAATCGCTTGAATAGCTGGCCGAAGAAGAGAGACTGCAGCCTTGGCTGCTATATCGGCCGCCTCATTTCCACAGATACCAACGTGTCCCGGGAGCCAGAGGAACGCCACCGAGACGCCCCCCCAGGTGGAGCAAGCGCAGACAGTCCTGAATCCGGTGGACCAGAGGGTGCACAGGGTAAAGAGCTTGGAGACTGAGGAGAGAGCTGAGAGAATCTGAGCAGATAACGTACTGTATCCGCTGATGGCGGCGGGTGTAGTGGACAGTCTGGAGAACAGTGTAAAGCTCCGCAGTATAAACCGAACACTAGTCGGGAAGCCGAAATTGATTTGGGGTGTCGCCAACAATATAGGCACTCCCTACACCTAATGATGTTTTCGAGCCATCGGTGTAAATAAATGTGGCTTCCGTCATTTCTGCACATAGAGCAGCAACTGCCCGACGATAAACAAGTGAAGGGGTACCATCCTTGAGAAATCGACAGAGGTCACAGAGCAGGCAGATCCGGGGACGGAGCCAAGGCGGTGCTGTACCCCAAGTTGTCAAGAAGGTTTTAGGAAAGCGGAAGGAAAGAGAATGGAGCAGTTGACGGAAGCGGACTCCCGGTGGTAGTAGGGAGGAGGGGCGGCCTGCATACCCCACATCAAAGGAGGCGTCGAAAAAAATGTCATGGGCAGGATTAGCAGGCATGGAAGACAGATGGCTAGCATAACGACTCAGAAGGACTGCTCGCCGATTGGACAGCGGAGGTTCAGCAGTCTCAGCATAAAGGCTTTCCACAGGGCTGGTGTAAAAAGCTCCAGACACTAAACGTAACCCACGGTGGTGGATACAGTCGAGACGCCGAAGAATAGACGGCCGAGCAGAGGAGTAGACTATGCTTCCGTAGTCCAATTTCGAGCGCACTAAGGCGTGATAGAGGCGGAGAAGGACCACGCGGTCAGGCTCCTCAGGAGGTACCATTCAGGACACGGAAGGTGTTGAGGGATCGCAGACAGCGAGCCGAAAGATAGGAAACGTGGGAGGACCAGCACAGTTTTCTGTCAAACATAAGACCCAAGAATTTAGCGACATCTGAAAATGGAAGGTTGACAGGTCCTAGATGTAAGGAGGGTGGAAGAAACTCCTTACGTCGCCAAAAATTAACACAAACGGTCTTACTGGGAGAAAAACGGAAGCCGGTTTCGATGCTCCAAGAGTGGAGGCGATCGAGACATCCTTGAAGACGTCGTTCAAGAAGGCTGGTCCGTTGAGAGCTGTAGTAGATCGCAAAATCGTCCACAAAGAGGGAGCCCGAGACATCAGGAAGGAGACAATCCATAATTGGATTTATGGCAATGGCAAACAGTACAACACTCAGCACGGAGCCCTGGGGTACCCCGTTTTCTTGGGAGAAAGTGCGGGAGAGAGTAGTGTTCACCCGCACCCTAAATGTGCTCTCTGCCATAAATTCGCGAAGGGGCAGCCGACCTCGAAAGCCCCAAGAGAACAGTGTGCGGAGGATACCTGTCCTCCAACAGGTATCGTATACTCTCTCCAGATCAAAAAATATTGCTACTGTTTGGCGTTTCCGGAGAAAATTGTTCATGATGTAAGTGGAGAGAGTAACAAGATGGTCAACTGCAGAACGATGCTTTCGGAAACCGCATTGGGCAGGTGTTAAAAGACTGCGGGACTCCAGCCACCAAGCAAAACGGCAATTCACCATACGCTCCAAAACCTTACATACACTACTCGTGAGAGAAATGGGGCGATAGCTGGAGGATAGATGTTTATCCTTTTCAGGTTTCGGAACAGGAACGACGATAGCTTCCCGTCATCGTCTGGGAAAAGTACTGTCACTCCAAATTCGATTATAAAGGCGAAGGAGGTAACGCAGACTATGGGTTGATAAATGCAGCAACATTTGGATGTGGATACCATCCGGTCCTGGGGCGGAGGAGCGAGAAGAATAGAGAGTATGTTGGAGTTCCCGCATGGAGAAAACAGTATTATAGCTTTCGCGATTTTGAGAGAAGAAAGCGAGAGGTTTCACTTCCGCTGCACGTTTCTTCGTGAGAAACGCTGGCGGGTAATTTGAAGAGCTCAAAATCGCAGCAAAGTGTTTACCCAAGGAGTTAGAAATTGCGACGGGGTCCACTAACGTATCACGCGCGACAGTGAGCCCAGAGACCGGGAAGAAACTAGGCGCGCCAGATAACCGTCGAATTCGACTCCAAACTTCCGAGGAGGGAGTGATGTTGTTAAATGAGCTAGTAAAGAATTTCCAGCTTGCCTTCTTGCTATCGCGGATGACGCGACGGCATCGCGCACGGAACTCCTTATAGCGGATACAGTTGGCCAAAGTAGGATGGTGGCGGAAAACGCGAAGAGCACGTCGCCGCTCACGTGTTGAGTCACGGCATGCCTCGTTCCACCAAGGAACTGGGGGGCGCCGGGGCAATTCGGAAGTGCGTGGTATTGAACGTTCCGCAGCTGTAAGATTAGCGTCAGTAAGATGTGTGACCTCATCGTCGACGCTAGGAAAGTGACGGTCATCGAATGTCGCTAGAGACGAAAAAAGTGTCGGCTTGGGCAAACTTCCAGCGTCGCAGGCGCATATATGGCAGTTGAGGCTGCAGTCTAAGGACACATGGAAAGTGGTCACTCGAGTGTGTATCATCAAGGGCGAACCATTCGAAGCGCCGAGCTAGCGGAACGGTACCGACCGAAAGCTCCAAATGAGAGAAATTTGTCGTGGAGGCAGACAAAAATGTAGGAACCCCAGTGTTGAGGCAAACTAGATCCGCTTGATGGAAGACGTCTAGCAATTGTGAGCCACGTGGACACGGATGTGGAGATCCCCAAAGCGGGTGGTGGGCATTGAAGTCCCCAACCAGAAAATAGGGGGGTGGAAGCTGACCAAGAAGATGAAGGAGATCAGCTCGTGCCATTGGTGTGGACGATGGAACGTATACAGTACAAAGAGAAAAGGTATATCCAGAAAGTGAAAGACGGACAGCGACAGCTTGGAAGGATGTGTTTAAGTGGATTGGGTGATAATGGAGAGTATCATGAAGAAGAATCATGAGTCCTCCATGGGCTGGAGTTCCTTCAACAGAGGGGAGATCAAATCGGATGGACTGAAAATGGGGGAGAACAAAGCGGTCACGGGGACGCAGCTTTGTTTCCTGAAGACAGAAGATGACCGGCGAGTAGGATCGTAAGAGGATCGACAATTCGTCCCGATTGGCTCGAATGCCGCGGATATTCCAGTGGATAATGGACATAGGGTGAACAGAAAAGGGAGGAATGTGACCAAGGTTGCTGTCAACTCAACGACTGCTCAGAGCTTGCGACCGACAGAATGGAATGGCATTCAGCCGAAGGCAGAAGATCCTGATCCATAGGTTGGTCAGGAGCAGCTCGTGCCACTAGCGATCGGCCGGTTGATCGGCCGCCAGCAGTGCGCCTCGGCGACACAGAAGACGGCCGAGGGCGATTTCCGCCAGGTGGTCCTGTAGATGGGACACGCCTTGGCGGAGAAGGAGATGAACTGGGTTTCTTTGTAGCCTTCTTGGAAATATGATGTTTAGTAGAAGGAGGAACCGATGGTTGTGAAGTTGGGGTACGTAAAAAATCTTCACGAGTATCCTCTTTTTTCGAAGTCTTGGTGTCTGACTTTTGGGCTCGAGATTTAGTAGAACCAGATGAAGGGTGAGCCATAGAGTGGGCAGGCGAAAGTGGTGAGGTTGAACGGGCGATCTTTGCACTGGCCGATCTGACGACCGTGGTACTAAAGGTGAGGTCGCAAGTCTGCGTGGCCGCCTCCTTTGTTGGCCGAGGAGAAGCAAGGACAGTGCTGTATTTTCCTTTCTGAGGCACGGTGGGCTGTCGACTGGCGAATAATTTTCGAGCAGCAAAGGTCGACATCTTTTCCTTCTCTCTGATTTCCTGGATGAGCTTTTCGTCTTTAAAAATGGGGCAATCTCGAGAGGAAGCAGCGTGGTCACCCGTACAGTTGATGCAGCGAGGGGATGGAGGTGGACAAGCACCCTCATGGGCATCCTTGCGACATGTAACACATTTGGCCGGATTGGAACAGGACTGACTGGTGTGATTGAACCGCTGACACCGATAGCAACGCGTAGGGTTTGGGACGTAAGGGCGAACGGAAATTATAGCCTGCTTTGATTTTCGATGGGAGTTGAACTTTGTCAAATGTCAAGAAGACAGTGCGGGTTGGAATGATGTTCGTGTCAACCCTTTTCATAACTCTATGAACAGCCGTTACGCCCTGATCAGACAGGTAGTGCTGAATTTCTTCGTCAGACAATCCATCGAGGGAGCGTGTATAAACGACTCCACGTGAGGAATTTAAAGTGCGGTGCGCTTCAACCCGGACAGGGAAGGTGTGGAACAGTGAAGTACTCAGCAATTTTTGTGCCTGGAGGGCACTGACTGTTTCTAACAACAAGGTGCCATTCCGTAGCCTGGAACAAGACTTCACAGGACCTGCAATTGCGTCGACACCTTTCTGAATAATGAAAGGGTTGACCGTGGAGAAGTCGTGACCTTCGTCAGACCGAGAAACTACAAGGAACTGTGGCAACAATGGAAGAACTGTGGCTGAGACTCAGTGAACTTACGCTTGTGAGCAGAGATAGTGGAAGGTGAGGAAACCATTGCGGAAAAATCGCCCATGATTACTGGCGTCTCAGTTGGCGCGCTCCTCCCTTGTGGAGGCCCTCTCTGAAGACACTCCCGCCTTAGGTGATTGTTTACACCTCAGGTCACACCTCCCGACAAACGGACGCAGGGACCAATCAGCACTTTCGGAAGGTATCAGCTCGGGTAATCACCCCTCCCTGGGCCCGGCCGTTACCAGGGGGTACGTACGTGTCCTACCTGTCTACCCGGGGCGGGGAATTACGCGTTACCCCGTCACCGGCTATGCATGGAAATGCGTGGGTCGGCCTTCAGACACGCACAGGGAGGAAAAAAGAGAAAGGGAAAGGAAAGAAGAGGGGTCTCAAACGCCGCAGCGGAGAAAAGGGCAAAGAGAAGAGGTAAGGAAAAGAGAAGGACAGAGGAAGGATGAAGACTTGCAAGTGGAGAAAGCAAAGAATTTGTAACAGATTCGAGCGTCCGTCTCCGGACGTAGGCACAAACCATACTCCCAGAGGGGGTGAATGGGAAGGAAAAAGCCAGAGGTGAGGGGGGGGGGGGCAAAGATGGGGGATGGGGAAGGATGCGGAAAGGGAAGGTATGCAGCCTGGAAAGGAAGGAGGGCCACATTAGCTCGGGGTCCCATGCTCGCTACGCACGTATCCACAAAAGAGTTGTGGACCCCCTGGGGGGATATCGTGATGTGAACTAACGTATCTCGCTTCACTCGTGAGGGTATTTTCAACCTCCACAACAGCCATTATTGTTTAGAACACAACTGATATGTCACCCGGGAAATGGATTTGTCGTGGAGGTCCAATGTTCTAATTTCCACGTTCCCTGGATCTTAATCCACTAGATTTTTATTCTGTGGGGATATTTAACGGAACAAATTTATAGTACTCCATCCACGGATGTACACGTCTTTATAGCTCATGTGCATGTCAGTAACGTAACGGTGGATGCAGGTGTGTTGCGTAGGGTCCGGCAAAGAATAGTTCATCGAGTGACGAAATGTTTGCAAATGCAAGATGAACGTCTTCTCTAAAGTGAACGTTGGTCGTGCGTGTGCATACCAGCTCTGTGAAGAGCTGGACGTTAAACGTACAGAAGGAATTATTGTGCGTAGCGCAATGTGTAATCTACTGTAGGCTACCTATTTCTTTCTTTGTACTTCATTGGATACAAATGATATTACTATGTCCACTACTATTTTCTATTGGCTTTATTTGTATCATGGACAAAACAAAGTGGTCGCTTACGTTTGTAAGATGTTCATGTTATGTCTTAATGTTTAAATAAAGGTAACAGTAACAGTAAGAAACACACAAGATACCACAATGTGAAGGCGTAAACTGGACACAATTTGACGCCTTAAGTAAGAAAAAAAAAGTTTGGCCCTAACGCGGCAGATCCATTCCCCAGGTATTTACCTAAGCTCACTGAGCTAATGTGACAGCTCCAAGGCATTTCAGAGTTCGTGTTACCTGATCTTGGCCATACCGCACACACTTACAGCGTTGCCAGAGCCTTGTTTATTGAAACGCATTCCTAATGAACCTATTGGCGGGACTGGATTTTGGTAGATACACTTCTTCCTTCACCCTGTATTTGCTATCGATGACACCCACACAGTTTGAAAACTCTTAGTACATCAGAAAGTCATGAATAATGCGTAGAATGTCGTTGGTTGTTGGCTCATGAAGGAACTGGTGATGTCTTAAGGAAAATGCCACAAACTGCAAAGAGGCCAACATAGTAAGTCAACATTATCATGAGCAGACAGTCCTCATAAAAAAGTGCATTACGAGTTGAAACTTTTTCTTAATATTACGCTGTCTGCAGTCAGTAATAGAGATGTAAATACAAATGCATCACTAGTGATATGTGCTAGGGGCTATATTAAACAATATTCTGGGAATAAATACACAAGTGGCCTAGCTAATCAAAGGTACTGATAGTAGCTGCTGATATACGTTATATAGAAAGACAATTAATCTCACTAATTGTTTGTTGCGGTCTTCAACTTGAAAACTGTGTTGCTACAGAGCTCCACAATCCTATGTAATTCTCTTCATTTCTACTTAACTACAGCATCCTACATCCGTTTAAACCTGCTTGTTGTTTTCAAGCCTTGGTCTCCCTCTAAAATTTTTCCTTCGTTACCAAACTGACGATTCCTTTATGCCTCAGAATTTGACCTATCAACCAACCCTTTCTTTTAGCCAAGATGTGCCATGATTTCCTTTTCCTCTCCAGTCTGATTCAATATCACTTCATTAGTTACATGATTTGCCTAATCTTCACCATTATTCTGTAGCATCATATTTCGAAAGCTTCAATTGCCTATTGACAGAGCTTTTTATCGTGAGCGTTTCACTGACATACAAGGCTACACATCACGCAAATTTCTCTTTTCCAGAAAAGCTTTTCTTGCTATTGCCAGATGCTATAAATATCGGTTTGTCTTATTTCATTCTAAGATAAGTGGTAAGATCAGTATTGCCTCACGTGTTCAGACATTTCGCAGGAATTTAACACTGTGTTCAGGTTCATTTGTAGATTCCCCCATTCCCCTCTACACATTCCTTCCATTTTCCAACCTTCCCTTCTTTTGTATAAGAAACTATCAGCCTCTACTAAGGCTTTACAGAAGCTCTCCTGCGAACCTTGCAGAACTAGCACTCCTGAAAGAAAGGATACTGCGGAGACATGGCTTAGCCACAGCCTGGGGGAGGTTTCCAGAATGAGATTTTCACTCTGCAGCGGAGTGTGCGCTGATATGAAACTTCCCAGGCTGTGGCTAAGCCATTTCTCCGCAGTATCTTTTCTTTCAGGAGTGCTAGTTCTGCAAGGTTCGCAGGAGAGCTTGTGTAAAGTTCGGAAGGTAGGAGACGGGATACTGGCAGAAGTAAAGCTGTGAGTACCGGGCGTGAGTCGTGCTTCGGTAGCTCAGTCTGCTTTCCGCAGCGCTGCGGCGAGGACGTCTTGTTTACGTCCCGTCCGCGCGGTCGCGAGAGCCCGTAGTTGTTTACTACTGCGTTGTCGCTAGTTTAGAGTCTATCACTACCGACGCAACATGGCACATTCATACAGACAAACCACCATAAAGATCAGTTTTCAACCCTATCATGCACGACCGCGAGCTTTTGAAGTGGAACGTTTTCTACGTGACGACGTTAAAATTGACCCGCGAGACATAATTGGTATCCATCTCTCTATCACGAGCAGTGTTGTCTACGTCAAGCTAGTAAGTGACGAGGTGTGCAACAGAATCGTGAGCGCACATGCGAACGATGTTAAATTCAAACATTCTGATGGCCATATTGGGGCGGTCTCTATCGATCACGCGGGGCTTGGCCTCTGTACGATACGCGTCTTCGAACTCCCTTTCGAAGTACCACTGGACGTAGTCACCGCAGCTTTCCAGCCCTACGGCAGAGTGATCAGCCATATGGCCGAAAAATGGACCACCTTTACAACGTACCCAGTTCTTAACGGGGTACGGCAGATTAAAATTGAACTGACCAAACATGTTCCGTCATATCTTGTCATCGGCGAATGTAGGGCGATCATTATGTATGACGGTCAGCAACGCACTTGCTCTGGTTGTGGCCAAGTAGGGCACGTCCGGTCGGATTGTCTCCGACGACGGCTTACTCAAATCCCGACAGGTGAATCTATGACTCCTTCTACGGTGACGACCCTTCCTCTCAATTACGCCGAAGTTACACGGGCAGCAACCTTTTCCGATGCTGACGACATTAGTCCGATAGCCGCCCCCGATGGCGAGACCATAATGGCTTCTGCAGTACAGGATCCGGCCTCTACAACGGCGCCCCCACCTGAAGATAATCACCGACCGACCTTGCAAGAAGGCGTGGATGTCAGGATGGACATTGACCCACGGGTTGTGCCGACAGCGGCTTTTCTTCCAGACACCGGAGCAGCTGAAGAAATCCACCCACATTCAGATACTGAAACACACGTCCGTGAACAGCGTTCCCCGCGAAACCACAAGAGACGGCGGCGTGCTCCATCGGACGAGTGCTTGCAGCGATCGTCTGACATGGACTGTGGAAATTCCGACGACGGTACCGGCGGAACAGAGGCCGCTGTAACTTCAAACTCAACAGATCGCCGTGGTGACGGCTTCAGCCCCTCCGACCCCGCAGAACAGCAGGATCACAAGCAGACATCCGCTGCCGATTCCCAGCCAGCAGAGCCGATGGAGTCAGCGCCGAGTGCCGCAGCAGCCACTAACAGCCACCAACAGCCGATGGTATTTCATGGCGACTGGGCGGTCGACTGTGAGGAACACTCCTTGCCCATCGTGTCGGACGACACGGGGGGAAATTTACCCCACCAGTGTTGATCCTTTCCCGCCATCAGTTACAGTGACGAGACAGCCTTACAAGGGTACTGATGGCCAACACGCATGCTGTGGATAGACCAAAAACTTATCGCGTTGCAACTATAAACATCAACACTATACGGACGCGCGCTAAGTTATCCTTGCTTCAGGATATGTTGAACTCTGCTTCCATCGACATAGCCCTTCTCCAGGAAGTGTACGTCGACGACTTCCCAGGCATGTACGGTTACGATGCTTGCGTCTCTCCGGCTTCCCCAACAGGCAGCGGTGTCGCTGTACTTCTTCGGGAAGGGATAGTGGCGGACGATGTCCTGTTTCTACCTGGGGCAAGAGGAATGGCACTCGCAGTACTGGGTGTCCGCCTTATCAATATCTACACACCTTCCGGGACGGACAAACGTCGCGAACGTTCACGATTCTTTGCGGAAGACGTCGCCCCGCTCTTCCAAGGCCGCCACGACCATCTGGTGTTTGGAGGTGACTACAATTGCGTACTGGCGCCCAGAGACCAACTCCCATGACATAATCCGTGCCCGGAACTCGAGACGCTAATTCGAGACCTGCAGATGGTTGACACTTGGGAACATCTTCACGGCCACCGACCGGGATTCACGCATTTCACGAGTGACTCTTCCAGTCGTATCGACCGGATTTATGTCTCACGCTCTCTCGCCGCTGGAACACAGGATGCGGAACTGTGGCCTGCAGCATTCTCGGACCACTCAGCTTACATTTGTGCCGTCACCCTGCGGCGGCAACAAGTGTGGAGAAGCCGCAGTCCGTGGAAATTAAACATCGCTCACCTGTCGTACCCGGATTGCCGCCAAGCCGTTGAGGATACGTGGCATTCGTGTGAAAATCGCCTCCGTGCATATCCCACAACGGTCCGCTGGTGGTTGGACTGCGCCAAACCGGCACTGAGGCGAACGTTGATAACCTACGGTCGCGACCACGCTACTTGGCGAAGACATACACTCGACTTTTACTTCCGGGTCCTGCGCGACTGCGATGCTATGGCGCCGTCTCCGGAACGACAAACGGCGGTCCACCGTGCTAAGGCTCAGATCCTCGCTCATATGCGACGCCAGCTAGAGGGGGTAGTCATCCGCTCGAGGACGCAGGATCGGAAACCGAGCGAACGCCCGTCAATGTTCCACGTCCTTCGTGAACGTAAACGACGCCAACGAGCGCCGATACGCTTCATCGACACGGAGGACGGTCATCGCCTCACCACGCAACAAGACATAAACACAGCGTTCTACAATCATTATTCCCAACTCTATTCCGCTCAGACCCCTGATCCGACAGCACTGGAGGACGTCTCTCAGACGATTTACGGCACCGTCACCCCGGCAATGGATGCGGCCTTGATGGAAGAAATTACAGAAGAAGTGATCGACGCCATTAGAAAAGGAGCTGTCAACAAGTCTGCGGGTCCTGGTGGCCTCCCCTTGGAATTTTACCGGACTTTTCAATATTTATTAGCCTCCCGATGGACGGACATCTGTCGCGAACTCCTATCCGCGGACGTGCCGCTCCCTGCTGCCCTTGTGGAAGGGATGATTATTCCTATTCACAAACCGTCCGGTGGCTCACGACTGCAGGACAACCGCCCGTTGACGCTATTGAACTGCGACTTTAAGATCTTTTCTCGACTGTTGGCGGCGCGGATACGCCAGACCCTACGAAATGTTCTCACCCGATCAAACGTCATTAGGAGGCGACAATAATATTCAAACAGCACTTAGTGAATATCGTGACTTGATCTCACTGGCGAGGGCATGTCGTCTGAAGGGTGCACTGGCGGCAATCGATTTTAGTCAAGCTTTCGACCGAGTGGACCACGACTATTTGGAAGCGGCCCTCCAACATATGCGGTACCCACAGCCATTCGTCACTGTCGTCATGCGACGTCATGCGACGTCATGCGACGTCCAAGGCGATCGTCAACGGCCGACCTTCGCAGCCCCTCACCATTTCTCGATCGATGCGCCAAGGCTGCCCTCTGTCCACTTTACTTTACGCTGTGGCCATGGAATCTCTCCTCTGCGGCCTGCGCCAACGACTAACGGGTATGACGTTACGAGGCCACACTTTCCGATGTAAAGCGTACGCTGACGACCTGGTGATTGTCATCCGCAACGGTGACGACACCGCTAGCGCACTAAATTGGATAACGAAATATGGCATGGCCACTGGTAGTCGTATCAACGTCGCAAAATCGGTGGCGATGAACATCGGGGTCGGATTGTCTGAGAACAGTGTCACCCCCTTACAGCTCAGAGATAGTTTGAAATGTCTCGGCATTGATTTTACAGACGATATACGACGGACCGCTTCTCACAACTTTCGGCGGCTTTTACGAAATGTTCGGACTGGAATTGCCAACAACCGCCTACGAGCCCTGAACATCGTCCAACGGACCCAGTATGTTAACACACATTTAGCGTCACGCATTCCGCACATCGCCCAGATATTACCCATACCGGTGATGTTAGCTCGCCGTATACTTGCGACTTTTGGGTCATTCGTGAGTTCTGGAATGCTTTTCAACATCAAATATGAGACTCTCACCCTTCCCCCGGATCGGGGAGGGCTTGGCCTTTATCACGTTTATGACAGAGCGGTCGCCCTATTTGTGAGCACATTAGTCAAACTATGGCACCGCCGTCCGGACAGTCTGACCAGTTTGTTAATAGAAGAATTAGCACCGCCCTCCCTGTTGCACCTGTGCCGATACACCACGTCCCCTCCTCGCTCTTCTACATCGGTGTCTTTTAGCTCGAACTCAGTTACGTTCGACTTGCCTTACCAGCGACTCAACTGGCGACGGCAAAGACGGTTTATAGGGTCCTGCAACGAGGACGACCCGATAACGTCGTGGAGAGGAAGCACCCGAACGTCAACTGGCGAGTAGTGTGGAGGACAATTCACCACATAACACTCGACACTGACGTCACGGCGATGTGGTATATCACTGCCAACGGTAAGCAGGTGACCAGATCAAGGCTACATGCGATCCACATGGTAGACTCACCCACGTGCGCGAGCCGTGGCGTTCAAGACAACGACGAACACCGTCTTAGCTGTGGCGAGTGTACGGCTGTGCGGCACTTAGTGAGGCAAATGTCAGCATACTTCCTTCGGGTAACGCCGAATCATATCGACCCCAAGACTATCTTATTCCCGGATGAAACGTATTACCCACGCACTAAAACTAATGCAATGACGTGGCTTCGTGGGCATGCAGTGCGTTATTTGTTTCAAGACGGCACTAAGGACACTTTAGCCTTTTGGAACTATTTGCAGGAACGACATTGCAAGATCCTCCGTAACCCAAAGTATCGACAATATTTTTCCAGTTTTTTGTGGAGTGCGTTAAACGACCCTCCACGTAGCTGGAACATCACGGTTAAGAGAAGCTAAAATTACAATACGATGATAGAACACTACACGGTACAACGTGGGATCTACTTTCATCATTACGAGAAGTCATACCTGGATGATACAGCAGATGGAGAGTTTCGTTGTGAACCCTCACACTTTGTAGCAGTATTTGCCCCATTTCCTCTTCTTGTCCCGGGTGCGAAAAGGTCTTCGCAGTTTTAGTTTTCCCATCCGGTGCAAGATGTAGCACTGGTTAATGGTGGTATGGATTCCACCCTTCAGTTTTGTTTCATGGTTTCCTTCGCCCCGCACTTTGCTCTCTTTCTTTATGCCTGTTTCTACAACTACACTCCTGGAAATTGAAATAAGAACACCGTGAATTCATTGTCCCAGGAAGGGGAAACTTTATTGACACATTCCTGGGGTCAGATACATCACATGATCACACTGACAGAACCACAGGCACATAGACACAGGCAACAGAGCATGCACAATGTCGGCACTAGTACAGTGTATATCCACTTTTCGCAGCAATGCAGGCTGCTATTCTCCCATGGAGACGATCGTAGAGATGCTGGATGTAGTCCTGTGGAACGGCTTGCCATGCCATTTCCACCTGGCGCCTCAGTTGGACCAGCGTTCGTGCTGGACGTGCAGACCGCGTGAGACGACGCTTCATCCAGTCCCAAACATGCTCAATGGGGGACAGATCCGGAGATCTTGCTGGCCAGGGTAGTTGACTTTGTAAGTAGGCTGTTTATGTTTTCTTATTGGTAACGCCAAGTAGCGCTCTAAATGAAAAATCACTGGCTGTGCTGTGTGCAGTCTGTGGGCAGTTTGCATTGTTGTCAACCATTGTAGTGTTGGACAGAGGCAGCTGGCTGTGAACAGCGCGTAGCGTTGGGCAGTTGGAGGTGAGCCGCCAGCAGTGGTGGATGAGGGGAGAGAGATGGCGGAGTTTTGAAATTTGTCATGAACTGCTATATTTATATATGATGATATCAAGGTAAATACATTGTTTGTTCTCTATTAATATCTTTCATTTGCTAACTATCCCTATCAGTAGTTAGTGCCTTCCATAGTTTGTATCTTTTATTTAGCTGGCAGTAGTGGCGCTCGCTGTATTGCAGTAGCTTGAGCAGCGAAGATTTTTGTGAGGTAAGTGATTTGTGAAAGGTATAGTTTAATGTTAGTCAGGGCCATTCTTTTGTAGGGAATTTTGAAAGTCAGATTGCGTTGCGCTAAAAATATTGTGCGTCAGGTTAAGCACAGTCTAGTAAAATTGATAAAAGGGGACGTTACATATGGGTAAGTAGGCTGTTTATGTTTTCTTATTGGTAACGCCAAGTAGCGCTCTATATGAAAAATCACTGGCTGTGCTGTGTGCAGTCTGTGGGCAGTTTGCATTGTTGTCAACCATTGTAGTGTTGGGCAGAGGCAGCTGGCTGTGAACAGCGCGTAGCGTTGGGCAGTTGGAGGTGAGCCGCCAGCAGTGGTGGATGAGGGGAGAGAGATGGCGGAGTTTTGAAATTTGTCATGAACTGCTATATTTATATATGATGATATCAAGGTAAATACATTGTTTGTTCTCTATTAATATCTTTCATTTGCTAACTATCCCTATCAGTAGTTAGTGCCTTCCATAGTTTGAATCTTTTATTTAGCTGGCAGTAGTGGCGCTCGCTGTATTGCAGTAGCTTGAGCAGCGAAGATTTTTGTGAGGTAAGTGATTTGTGAAAGGTATAGTTTAATGTTAGTCAGGGCCATTCTTTTGTAGGGAATTTTGAAAGTCAGATTGCGTTGCGCTAAAAAATATTGTGCGTCAGGTTAAGCACAGTCTAGTAAAATTGATAAAAGGGGACGTTACAACTTACACCTTCTAGAGCACGTTGGGTGGCACGGGATACATGCGGACGTGCATTGTCCTGTTGGAACAGCAAGTTCCCTTGCCGGTCTAGGAATGGTAGAACGATGGGTTCGATGACGGTTTGGATGTACCGTGCACTATTCAGTGTCCCCTCGACGATCACCAGTGGTGTACGGCCAGTGTAGGAGATCGCTCCCCACACCATGATGCCGGGTGTTGGCCCTGTGTGCCTCGGTCGTATGCAGTCCTGATTGTGGCGTTCACCTGCACGGCGCCAAACACGCATACGACCATCATTGGCACCAAGGCAGAAGCGACTCTCATCGCTGAAGACGACACGTCTCCATTCGTCCCTCCATTCACGCCTGTCGCGACACCACTGGAGGCGGGCTGCACGATGTTGGGGCGTGAGCGGAAGACGGCCTAACGGTGTGCGGGACCGTAGCCCAGCTTCATGGAGACGGTTGCGAATGGTCCTCGCCGATACCCCAGGAGCAACAGTGTCCCTAATTTGCTGGGAAGTGGCGGTGCGGTCCCCTACGGCACTGCGTAGGATCCTACGGTCTTGGCGTGCATCCGTGCGTCGCTGCGGTCCGGTCCCAGGTCGACGGGCACGTGCACCTTCCGCCGACCACTGGCGACAACATCGATGTACTGTGGAGACCTCACGCCCCACGTGTTGAGCAATTCGGCGGTACGTCCACCCGGCCTCCCGCATGCCCACTATACGCCCTCGCTCAAAGTCCGTCAACTGCACATACAGTTCACGTCCACGCTGTCGCGGCATGCTACCAGTGTTAAAGACTGCGATGGAGCTCCGTATGCCACGGCAAACTGGCTGACACTGACGGCGGCGGTGCACAAATGCTGCGCAGCTAGCGCCATTGGACGGCCAACACCGCGGTTCCTGGTGTGTCCGCTGTGCCGTGCGTGTGATCATTGCTTGTACAGCCCTCTCGCAGTGTCCGGAGCAAGTATGGTGGGTCTGACACACCGGTGTCAATGTGTTCTTTTTTTCCATTTCCAGGAGTGTATTAGCATGGTTTTAGTTACGTGCGCCCCCAACTCGACGCAACGAGTGCACTTACTAGTTTTCAGTTCCTTACTGTTAAAAAAATAAAAAATACGTAAAAAGGGGGTAGCGTCTAAAAAAAAAAAAAGATGGTAGAGCACTTGCCCGCGAAAGGCAAAGGTCCCGAGTTCGAGTCTCGGTCGGGCACACAGTTTTAATCTGCCAGGAAGTTTCAATACTCATGTGTTAACCATGGATTTCTAATCTATTTCCCATTTTTATCCTGTGCTGCCTCCATTATTTCTGTTCTCAAAGGTGTCCATCTTATACTGTATCCCTTCCTCTGTTTAATCAATCGTCGCGTAATCATCCCTTTGAAATCGACAAAGTTTCCACCTTAATTTGCGACCTTTTGCTATCTCTTTAGTTGTAATATGGAGTTCATGACCAGTAAATAATTCTGCATCTGCGCGTGGAAGTGCCTGACAATATAAATCTTACCATTATCGACCCAGTCTGAAACCCACAAGTGTCTCCAGGATTCATACGTGCGACTTTTTTCATGGTTCTTAAAGAAGTGTTAGCGATCATTAAATTATGCTCTGTGTAAAATTGTACCATGTGGCTTCCCCTTTCATTCCTTCCCCCGAGTCCATGTTCTCCTACTATTATACTCTTCTCTTCCTTTTCCTAGTACGGAATTCCAGTCTATCACATTTAAAATTTTTCTCTCCCTTAATCACGTAAGTTTTTTTTGTCACATCACGCATTCTTTGAATTTATTGACCATCTGCAGTGTTGACAGGCATGTGACCTTGTACCAGTGACGTGGATGTTGGCTTTATGCTACGGTCGCAGGTTCGAATCCTGCCTCGGGCATGGATGTGTGTGATTTCCTTAGGTTAGTTAGGTTTAAGTAGTTCTAAGTTTTATGGGACTGATGACCTTAGAAGTTAAGTCCCATAGTGCTCCGAGCAATTTTTTTTGTTGGCTTTATAGCTGTCTTGGCTGTGATCGTGTTAGTGGTAGTTTAGGGACGGAGTTGAGTACTGTGATACTACTTCATTGATTGTTTCAGTAACTAATACTTCTAGATCATCGGTTGTTAAAATGCGTGATCTTAAGAGTAATATACAGGGTGGCGCACGAAATGTGTTACCGTTTTGTTTTTGAATATAAACTTTATTGTCAATACAATCTGAAAGGAACATACACTACAATGAAGAGCCGTCCATGGAGATTTTTTCTAACTCAGCACATGCTCAATATGTCCACCATTTCGTTTCCTAACTTCCTTCAAACGAACACTGAAGTTAGCGATTACCCTACGGCACATGTTTTCCGTAATTTCACTGCAAGCTTGAAGAATAAGTCTTCTGAGCTCCATTAAATCACGTGGACGTTTCGGGAAATTTTTTTCCTTTAGATACCCCCAAACAAAAAAGTCTCATGGATTGAGGTCTGGACTATTGGGGGACCAATTTTGTCCGTTATTGAAGCGACCTGGAAACCTGAGTGAAATGATCCGCATGTCGAAATGCTCGTGTAAAAACTCCAACACAGTGTTTGAAGAATGTGGCCTTGCTCCATCTTGCATGAACCACTGCGTGTTGAAGGGCAAGGCAGTAGCAAGAAGCTGTGGAATTTAATGGAGCTCAGAACACTTATTTTTCATCTTGCAGTGAAATTACGGAAGATATGTGCCGTAGGGTAATCACTAACGCCGGCCGCGGTGGTCTCGCGGTTCTAGGCGCGCAGTCCGGAACCGTGCGACTGCTGCGGTCGCAGGTTCGAATCCTGCCTCGGGCATGGATGTGTGTGATGTCCTTAGGTTAGTTAGGTTTAAGTAGTTCTAAGTTCTAGGGGACTGATGACCACAGCAGTTGTGTCCCATAGTGCTCAGAGCCATTTGAACCATTTGTAATCACTAACTTCAGTGTTCGTTTGAAGGAAGTTAGGAAACATAATGGTATTGTAGTATATGTTCCTTTCAGATTGTGTTGACAATAAAGTTTATTTTCAAAAACAAAATGGTAACACATTTCGTGCGCCACCCTGTAGCAAAGGCCGAAGATCTGCTGGCAGACATTTTCAGTTATAAATAAATGCCTGCCACAAAAAAGGATGTATTGCCGTTACAGTAAATTGCATTTAGGTGCTGCAAATTGCAATACCAAAATCTGTTGACGAGGAAATCAGAAAACGTGAATAATAAAATATCTCAGTGTATCATAAGAAAATAAAAGCCTGATATCTTTTCACCCAACTTCGTCTGTTTCTCGTATAGATTCATGGTATAGTTATATGCACAGTGTGTTTCAGTAGGTCCCCACCCAATCTGAGTGGCGGTCTGTCATTAGCTACCGCTAGCGTCTGCCATTTCCAGATGGGAACACCGACACCTCGTGATGCCACGCTTCCGTAGAGCACGACTGCCGTTGCCGCACTGCTGCTCTCTAGTGGGAACCGGCCGTAACAGATGACGTGACGTATGCGGCGCAGGGCAGAGCACGTGTACAGGCGAGCATAGCTCGCGAGGAGGTAGCGCGTGCGGAGCTGTCTGTCTGAACTGCAGGTGACACGTCAGCTCCTGCTATTGGCGGAGCTTGTGAGGGCACGAAGTAAGCTGGCTGTCACGAGGGTAGCAGATTATTTCGCGACCGCTACCTAAGTAAAATCCCTGTTAATAAAGATACAGAACTGGTAATGGCATGACGTGAAAGAGATAATCGAGGCAAGGAATCATCAATCCTATATACATAATCGTACTTCAAAAACTGATCATGAAACATATGAATGTACCTATTACTCTGAAAATGGGTAACTTCTAAACGCTTTAAGCTTTCTTAAAGAAAAATACATAGCTACCGAAAAATGTTCTCAGAATTTTTATTAAAGCAGTACAGTTTGAGCTGCGTTCCAGATTGTTGATTCCGAGGGTTAAAAACGTATTTTACTGCAAAATAAATTGTAAGACAATAAGTATAGCAGCAGTATTAGATAATACACTACACTAGCAATCTGTAGGCATTTAAGTTTCATTAGGTTTGCTATGGATAATTGCAGGTAACGCGAATTTTGACAATCTCATCGAATAAGAATGGTAGCGATAAGTATAATGTAATTTTCTTCCTTTATGTTTATGTCCACCAAACTAAAGACATTACGCTGGATTGTCTGATACAAAGACATTGAAACTGGTATTTTTTAACTGCTCAAAGGAATCAGCGCGAGTCAAAAGAACTGTAGATGTGAAGTTTTTACAGTAATATGTACAGTATGTGTAATTTTGGGGTTTTGAACGACAAATAGTCTACATAAGGGCAGTTCGCTCTGAGAGGTTGTCAAGTTCAGATGTGTGCTGAAAAACCGCCTGCCAGTCGCAATTAAAAGTGACTAAAATTTTTATGGGGACTAGTATACAGTATTGTAAAATTTATGCTGGAGTTCAGGAACTTGGGAGAAGTTTTAGACAGTTGCTCTCGTGGACTTTAACCCTGGGCATCAGAGCGGTTGAAGACTTGTGAAATTGGCACATATCTTCATGGACCTTAACTCTGACATGCAGCGTCGTGTCTAAAGACTTCTGAACTTTCTATACAGGTTCGCGGACTTTAGCTACAGTGTCGTGCTTAGACACCTGTGAAATTTCAACACAGGTTCGTGGACTTTGAAAAGTTATCCACAACCAATTTTCAAACTTCGTTTTGAATAGAAATGTTGTGTGCCAGATTTAGTGCACTCCTAACCGAACTAGTCTTTCAATCTGTCGTTGCTCTCACGATATTAAGACAGGTTTGAATACACATTTTAATATCAGAGCAGTACTCAGCTTCTCTTACGGACATTTATTTATTTCACCAACCGTAATGCTGCCTGCAGTTTAATCAAGTTACAGGAAATTAATGGAGCAATTACAGGGTAATGATGCAGCGTGTGTTGTCGTGTCCTAGACACAGACGAAGCCAATGTACTATAGAAGTCGGTCACGAACTTACCCCTTTGACATACAGAGACAGTGCGAGGAAACATAAATAGTACGCCACACAGTGCACCTACTCTCCTACTAACTCATCTTTCTACGAAAGTGTTGTACAAGAACATACACAGAGTGATTCAGCTGCCCTATCGATGTCGTTTTATCCAACCCACACACAATGTTATATCTGGCCTTCAGAACCGCGTGCGAGATTTTAATATTCTCTCGCTCGCTGCGCGCAAACTTTTAAACCCACAGAAAAAAGGAACACGATTTTTTTGTAGGAAATTTAATGTAATTAAATTCTGTAGTGGGATAAGTTTTCGCTGGAGGCCACGTTTTCCGAGTTATTCAAGAAAAACGTACAAAAGTGACCTTCAAACGCACCTCCACCCCCACACTCATCCCTCACCAGTCAGAATTTCTACTATGTTGTTCGTGGCACTCCCTCCTACCATCGTACAAAAATTTCCGACCATTCGAACTATTCCAGAAATTTAACCTTCTTTGGTCTACACTGACGGGGCTATTACGCCTCCAGCTTAGTCGACTATTTCTATAAAATTATTGATTTAAACGTGACCATGAGGGTAATGAAAGAAAAAAGAGTTTGGTAAACGTTACCCTAAAACTAATTACGTTGACAATTCGATCCAACCTTAACCCTTATAAGCACAGTAGTTCTGTAGTCAGAAGGCCTGACGAATACCGCGATGTAGTTGTTTACTTTATGCCGTTAAAATTCAGAAAATTATTAGATAAAATTTACAAAAAGTCAGTTTAACCATTTGTGACAGACTAAACCGGTGGCGTAATAAGTCCAGAAAACTACGTTATTAGTGGCTAATCACTGGCGCAAAATATTTTTGGATTAGGCATCTTTTCTTCCAGACAGTGGGCAAAGTACAGGGTGGTCCAAAAGTCCGGAAACACCCTGATAAAATCCAAATGGAGTAGCAAACAAGGAAACAGTCCTTACCTTCGACCATAGATACTAATAGACTGGGCAAGCAGTGCAGCGGCTGTACATCTGGCGTGGCTGCAACATAGAATCACGTGACTGTTGGCAGAACATCGGCAGGAGTTCAAGGCAGCATTCTGATTCGTGATTTCACTCCCAGTATTTCTCAGTGGAGTTCCTGTTAATTTCAGCACATTAAATGTAGCTTATGTAAACACAGCTAGAAGTGATAAATTATTGCGTAACCACTGTACAAATTTAGTTTTAAAGCCATTACTTCACAATGAACTTTGTGAACTGCTGAAACACTTTCGATGTTCGGCAATATATTCGCCGTGAATATTTCAGTGTTACCACTTATGAGATGCATTCTCTACTAACAATACGCGTTATGCACTGTTTAAAATGTAAATATTTCGTGTGTGTGTGTTTTAGTGCCTTGGTTGGAGAAAGTGTTATAGACTTCATAAATCGGCATAAACAACGAAACCTGTAACGTAAACACACGTGTTCACATCGAATGTAACGAACTCAATTGTGTCGTTCACCCACAAAACGTAAAGCAGTTTCATTTGAAAGCTCTTTTTTGGTTTAAACAGTTTGTTTCGTAGATGTATCAAATAAGATTTATATCTACAAAATCAGAACCTACTTACATGAATACTTGTTCCACAGATCATGAATGCGATACTTTGCAATGATGTGTCAGTTTAATGAAAGGTAGGCGTATCATTACATAACAATTCTTCCAATCACTTATTTATATCTAAAAAATCGTCTACTGAGTAGGAGCTGTCATTCATAGATTCTTTTAGTTTGACTTTAAATGCTGGTTGGCTATCTGTCAGGCTTTTAATGCTTTTTGGTAAATGACCAAAGATTTTTGTAGCAGCATATTTATCCCATACATTACAGCTTATTATCTGTAAACTAACATAGACCATACAATTACCTTTTTGCAAACGGCATTCAGTATCTGTTTTTGATATGTTTTGTAACTAGGTAGTACAAAATAAAACTAAACCCTGATGAGAAAGGAAACCCCTAACTTGTTTTTGCAAATTATTCATTATTATTTAAAATAATGGCAGCATAATTCACCCCTTTTTGTACCAAAGTCATATTTAATCCGGGATAGTAAAAATCATCCTTTCTTCTTGTGTAGTAGCAATGCACATTGCCATTTCTTTTGGAATGGGAAGGGTTATTGGTAATAAATAAATCTCTCTCTCTCTCTCTCTCTCTCACACACACACAAACACACACACACACACACACCACTATATATGTATATATATATATATTGTGGTACTGTGAATATCCCTAGCTCCTTGCAATTCGAGACACTAATATGAAATTCTAACTATCTGTTACTTAATTTTAAACTGGTGCAGCCCAAATAGCAAACAATTAAGTTATTCTTTCTCCTGCAAAGTATGTTAAAGAGTTTTATTCTTAACTGTCTATGGCAATGTGTTACTAGACTAGGAATATCATATCTTGAATGACAAAGGTAAGATCATAATATAATTCACATACATTTTTCATAAAACATTTATTTTGCAGCACAATACAGTATTTACAACAAACTCAGCACTGAAGAAATTTCTATTTTTTTAAAAAGTAGACCAACACTACACACGAACCATTTAGTGACCCTTAAATAATATTGTTTTTGTAAGCAAGCTCCTTACACATCCTTTCTGAAAGGTTTCTGTTACAGTCTTCCCCAAATGGTGATTTCTGATCTTGAAATACTCAAATAAAATGGATTTTATAAGAGTTGTACGATGGTTTTCTGTGGGGTCAGTGCTCATTATATGTTCATTGATAGATGTAAATACATTGCTGTCAATTTCTGCCATCGCAGATGACAAGAGCACAAGCATTACATTTTTTTTTGTCAGCGTACCCTTTGCCTGCTGCAAACGATAGGCTTGTTCTGCTACTTTACAGATTTGAACAACATCCCTGGAAGGTGTTACTAAACCTCCAATATTCTTTCTCGTGAGGAGCTCATTTTCGCTTTCTAATAAGCCATATAAAGAATTTGCACATTCAGTACAATATATGGTTTTCTTCAACTTACGTACTATAAATCCTGCAATGTACACAACAACATTTGTCACATACTTTGACTGTTTAAAACAAATAGAAGGGATACTGTAACAGTGATCATGAGACACTTTTTCAACATCAGGAATTTCAGCTCGGAAATTTATACATGAAACAAATGGGTTTGTTTGTACTTTACCCAGTGCTGAAGATACATTCAGAATAGAACACTCTTCAGTGTCTAAACAAGTTCCAAACTCTGAACCCCTTACTTGCTGATGTATAAGTAACCTTTTGTAAGCAGCTTTGAACTGAGTGGCTGTAGGGTTATTGTTATCACCACCATACCTCCTGATTGAGCTAAAAAATGTCTCAATGTGATCTTGTAACAACTTGTGTGTCAGTAAGAATTTAAGTTGCGGATTAGGACTGCTTATCAGAGAATTGTATAACCTTTTGAGACTTTGAATTGATACAATAAAACCTAGGAAACCAGTCTTTCTGTTTGTAAACACAACAGCGGGGCCATTTGCATCCAGTCTTAAATTCTTTATATATTCTTCAGCTTCATCCAGAAAAGACAAAATGTGGCTAGCAGTCTGCAATGACAGAGGTGCTTTATAACCTTTCGCTAACAGATTTCTACTGTTGAAGCAATCAAAAACATTGTTCATAATCCTTATGAACCTAACTGTTGGATCACAGTCTTTAAAATCGTCTAGCTGCAAATCTTTGCCAAGAAATTCAAGGGCATTTACTACACTATTACTCAATTTCTGTGCAGCGATTCTGACATTCATCTTACGGCGATACCACTCAACATGCTTCATTCTTACTTTTGTAGCAAGATGAAGTGTCTCCACACATTGCAAATCATGTAACTTGAGTACATAATCCCATTTAATAGGATTTCTATTGCCATCAAAAATTGTGCCCTTACCAGCTAAGGTATTACGTACTAACTTTAGCATGTGACATGGGTCAAGGAAAATACATATTTCATCATTACACAATGGGTGCTTAAAGAAAGATTTTATGTTAGATAAGGAAAAAGAAGCACCTAGCTTTTCTATCATTGCAGTATTTACATGTGTTCCATCAAAAGTTACTGATATCACCTCAACACCAGCATCAAAAGTAAACTTTAGAGCCTCATTCAATAGGTTAGATTTTTCTAGTGCAGTTAGTCCATTGACTAGAAAGTAACCAATTGGCAATTTCCAAGAACTGTTAACAGCAGTTACCATAAATGTTAGTGCCTCATTTGCAACAGGAAGGTTATCATCATCAAGCTCTGCCCCATAATCTACATATCCAACAAATTTATTTTGACGAAATTCAATGTGTTTTCTTATGGCAATTTCGTCAAATGACATAGCACACAGCAATTTCTTGCCGTTGTTCATAGGCTGTTGACTCCTTATTCTGAGAGCAACTGCTGCTTCTTTGCTAAAACCTGGATTTCCATCAATCACACTATACCACCTTCTCAGTGTCCGTGGATGTGGCAGAGATGTATTGAAACTTCTCCTTACGTAACTGTAAGCCTTGCTGCTGTAGAAATTAAGAGTTAAAGCAAAGGTCCGAAGAGCTGCTGGGTACTTTTCTCTTGTTTGACCTCTGCTGACACGCTTTAACAACTCTGATGTACCTATTGGCAGCATCTGAAAGCAATATGATACTCTTAGTAAAGAACTGCAAGAGCTAGGCTACAAACTTTCACTCAACATGTTCTGTATATCACATCATGCAGAAGACTCTACATTGATAAGGAAAGAGAAAACAACACATAATTAGCAGTTACAAACTAAATTTGTGCATAGAAGGAACAAAATATCATAACCGTTTCTACTATTTGTGCTCATGTATGGTAGATCTAACATAGTTAAGTTTCCAAGAGTGTCTCCACTTTAATAAAAGTTACTGCTTTCTCATTTATATTAAATTATGGTGCTTTCTCCTACTTTATTTTATCCATTGCGGTCATTGAACACCACAACTGTTTTTGTAAATTACACTGTAGGAAATAATGCAACCAGTCACAAGTTTCTTTTAGTAGTGATTTGTATTGTACCATTACTAGCTTTGAGTCTGAGCCCATTGTCAGATGGTAGCATTGATTTCTTGCAAGTTTCATGTATGTGTCCCAAAATATAACAAAGTTCTAAGAGAGGAAATGTAAAGGAGAGAATTTCATGAAGTAAGTGCAATGTGTACAGTCTATATACAATCTCATACCTTTCAAGAAATATGTAATTTCAAAATTTTAGGACACACACGTAAAACTGCAAGGAATTAGTGGTATTGCATGGCAATGGGTTCCAGGTCTGAAACTAGCAATGTTACAATAACAATCACTTCTAAAAAACTTGTGGCTAGTTGCAGTACTCTCCACAGTGTAATTTTATAATATTATTTACATGAACATGTTGATATTTTTCAAAACAATGACTACATTTGTGTGAATAGACACTTTCTTACAATCAACTATGTCACTTGTCATGGAACCATAAGACAGGTACAATACTAGAATCTACACCACCTGATTTTTATAATAAGAATGGCAATTTGGTATGTCTTTAATGTCATATGTCAAGAAATTATAAGTACTACTTGAAGTACATAGTTCTATCTTACCTTCAGCAAATTACCCATGGATTCACTTATAAGATTATTCTTTTGAAGGTCAATTATTAATGATTCCAAATTTAAAATTTTCTTCTTCATCCTGTGGGCTGATCGCTGCAAATTACTTAATTTTCTGGCTTTCTTCTTCAGCTGCTTTTTTGCAACACTTGCCATTTTACTAGCTATGCCAGGAACAGTCAAATCATCTTCCTTAAAATCTCCTATGTATCTAAAACATTTGCTTATCCCAGCTTTTACTTCAGTAGCTTGTATAGCGGCTGCGAACAAAATACCAGTCCACTGAACGAAAATGTTCATGAAAGAATTTCCCCTCAGTCTAAAGCATATTACGACAATGTTACTTTAAAAAACGCTGTTACATTTTTACAGCCACTGCTTAACACTCTCCTTCTTACGTTAACATATTAACACAAGGTAAATACAAAATTGTTGAGGCTTTCGTGGCCACTTGTTGACAAACTGCCTATTGGCTTCTGTCTCGGGTTCTTCGGCCGACGTTCATCTAATGATTTTTCTGACGTTTCGCCAGCACGAGTGGCTGGCATTGTCAAAGCTTCACCCTCCATTGCCGGTGGTGAACTGGAGCCGCATGCGGAAAAGTTTATGTCGGAATGACTGGACGATCCATTAACACCAGGATCAAAGAGCATAAGCGACATTGCAGGTTGGGGCAGGTGGAGAAATCGGCCGTGGCAGAGCACGCACTGAATGAGACCGACCATGTAATAAAATTCGCCGACACGGAAGTTCTGGCTGTAGAGAAGCACTATCACACGCGCTTGTTCAGAGAAGCTGTAGAAATACAAAAACACGCGAACAGTTTGAACAAGAAAGAGGAAAGCCTTAAGGTCAACGGATCCTGGCTTCCCGTACTGCAGCGAACGACCGTCGCAGGTAGCAAGAGGAGAACCGCACCGGAAATGACCGCGGAGAAGCCCTCGGACGTTGGCGCGCCAGGTACATATAGCCTGCGCCCGCGAGCTCGGCTCCAGTTCACCACCGGCAATGGAGGGTGAAGCTTTGACAATGCCAGCCACTCGTGCTGGCGAAACGTCAGAAAAATCATTAGATGAACGTCGGCCGAAGAACCCGAGACAGAAGCCAATAGGCAGTTTGTCAACAAGTGGCCACGAAAGCCTCAACAATTTTGTAATACGCCTCTACGGGGAGGAGATTTGCAGATTGTACCGACGCCTTGACCAACGACGGAAGAAGAAAGCGCGACTGATGTCCTCTCTCGCCTTTCTGTCACGTTGCCGAGATGAATGTGCTACACCGAAGTTCTTGAGATGTAAGCGCCTATTCACCACCGCCCAAGCACATCGTATCTACGACAGAATGGAACGAGCTTTTCTTCGTGAGCGAATACATACAACACGGAGAGACTTGGCAAGAACGGATCAGGAACTTCTTGACCTTTTCTATCAACTAAGTAGCAGAATGCATCGAGACGACTGGGACAAGATTGACAGCATCACTCACAGGAGTATGCAGAACGAACTCGAGCGCTGCACCGATCGACAGAAGAAAAAGTTTGAAAGATGCCGGAAGCACACCGACAAGGCGACCCCCGACATGTCACACACAGTGGTCAACCTCACTGAACGACAATTGACCGAAGAGGAAGTGTCTGTTCTTCAAAAAGGAGGGAATTTCGCTATCATCCCGAGAACTATACCTATGGAGGACATCATTGCCAACACCGAAGCAGCCATTCGTACCCTTCCTTGTGAAAGGGCAGAGGAAATACGCACGGAAACAGCCAGGATACTGCGCCGAGCAAAACCACCAGCTTGCAACCTGAAGAAAGAAGAGGTACAAGCCATTAAGAATCTCAACGCCGACAAGAGTATATTGGTACTGCCTGCCGATAAGGGGAATGCGACCGTCGTAATGAAGACCGAAGATTATGAGCAAAAGATCCGAGACCTATTAGATCCGACGACGTACCGAAAATTAAGCGCAGATCCGACGCAACGTATCACACGGAATACGAATCGATTAATCAAGGCGTCTTCTCTGCCGGCGGACATACAGAGAAACCTGCGCAACACAGAAGCCCTACCACCTCGGCTGTATGGATTACCCAAGATCCATAAGAACAACGTTCCACTGAGACCGATCGTTAGCGCTCCTGGATCACCGACATATAAACTGGCAAAACACTTGGCCTCTCTGCTCCAGCCACACGTGGGGAAGACCGACACATACATTAAGGACTCAGGACATTTCATTGAGAAGCTGAAGAAACTGAAACTTGCACCAAACGACATCCTGGTCAGCTTTGATGTTGTTTCGTTATTTACGAAAGTGCCACTCAGTGACGCTCTGGAGCACATCGGTTCCATTTTTCCGCTAGACATCAGAAAGCTCTTCCATGCATGTCTCACCACGAGCTATTTCACGTGGAATGGCGATTTCTACGAACAGCTGGAAGGCGTCGCCATGGGTAGTCCTCTCAGTCCAGTGGTGGCCAACTTCTTCATGGAACAATTCGAAGCACAGGCACTGGACTCGGCGACTTGCAAACCTAAGGTGTGGTACAGGTACGTCGATGATACTTTCGTGGTGTGGAGCCATGGTGAAGAACAGCTCAGTGACTTCCTAAGACACTTAAACAGCCTCCATGCCAACATAACATTTACCATGGAAGTAGAAAAGGACAAGAAACTGCCATTTCTAGATGTTCTGGTCACAAGGGACGGCGAAGATCTGGGACACAGCGTGTATCGAAAACCGACTCACACGGACCGATACCTGCACAAACTGTCAAACCACCACCCGAGCCAGAAAAGAGGCATGATTAGTACGCTCGTAACGAGAGCAGGACGAATATGTGAGCCGCAACACCTCAAACGAGAAATGCAACACCTGGAAACTGTCCTGAGGAGCAATGGTTACTCCACAAATTATATTAGAAGTGTAACAGAGCCCAACCCTCGGCGAAGTAAGGAACCGGAAAAAGAATTGTCGGGTACGGCCTTTCTGCCATACATTCCCAGAGTGACGGACAGAATCGGCCGTATATTGCGCAAACATGGCGTAAAGACGATTTTCAAACCGACAAGGAAGATCAAAGAGTGTCGTAGATCGGTGAAGGAGAAAAGAGACCCACTTGCAATGTCGGGAATATACCGCATACCATGCACATGTGGAAAAGTTTATGTCGGAATGACTGGACGATCCATTAACACCAGGATCAAAGAGCATAAGCGACATTGCAGGTTGGGGCAGGTGGAGAAATCGGCCGTGGCAGAGCACGCACTGAATGAGACCGACCATGTAATAAAATTCGCCGACACGGAAGTTCTGGCTGTAGAGAAGCACTATCACACGCGCTTGTTCAGAGAAGCTGTAGAAATACAAAAACACGCGAACAGTTTGAACAAGAAAGAGGAAAGCCTTAAGGTCAACGGATCCTGGCTTCCCGTACTGCAGCGAACGACCGTCGCAGGTAGCAAGAGGAGAACCGCACCGGAAATGACCGCGGAGAAGCCCTCGGACGTTGGCGCGCCAGGTACATATAGCCTGCGCCCGCGAGCTCGGCTCCAGTTCACCACCGGCAATGGAGGGTGAAGCTTTGACAATGCCAGCCACTCGTGCTGGCGAAACGTCAGAAAAATCATTAGATGAACGTCGGCCGAAGAACCCGAGACAGAAGCCAATAGGCAGTTTGTCAACAAGGTAAATATCTAGACTTACGAGAATTATGCGAAGTTCCTGCAAATGAAATTTCGTCTAATGAATCTCTCTTAGTCGGAGGTTTACGAAGCTTGGGTCTCTTTGCTTGAAGATGCTCAGGGAAACCGAATTTTGTTGGCACGGCGTCACTGTGAAGCCAATTCCCACCAGTCTTTTCTTTGTCGAAACAATTTTCTTCAAAGTGCTTCGAACAGATGCGTGTGTGCGCAGTAGGCTTGAAATCTTTTCGTTTCACTGCCTGTATCCACATCTGCCTGCGCCCTTCATCCTTTGGAAACCTATACGAAAGAGAAAAAGCAGCTTTGTGGCTTACCATTTCAAGAAATATATACGATTGCAATGTGCGCCTGGAAATACACACAGCACTTCAAACCGCCAATTTACGTAACTGTGACGTTCTGGGTCAGGATATGATATACACAATAGTTTATCAGTATTCAAGAAATGCCGCTAAATTAAACTAATAATACTTACACGTGAAATTTAATGTTACTTCCCTTCACAAAACGCTCGGTACAACCATAAGAACAACAGGAAACCACCATTGTTTTGCCAATAGTCACGTGGTATAGCAGTAGAGATGTTGGTGCCACGAAATTTACATGACCAGTCTACCAATATCTATGGTCGAAGGTCCTTACACGCTACCGCTGCCACATGTAACTGGCTACAACCCGAGAATGAATAAAGCTATGTTAAAAATAACAACGGCATTGTTTTTCTGGTGAAATTCTCTATCTGGTCACATGACCACATTCCCATTTGAAATTTTGGAACTGAATCCAAGATGGCGGCTTTCAAGATGGCCGCCATGTTGGTGGCATATCCTATAAAGTTTCCCCCTTCCCGTTCCTCGCGTGTAGGGACTCTGTTTCCTTGTTTGCTAAATGGCTTTCAGCACTATGGGACTTAACATCTGAGGTCATCAGTCCCCTAGAACTTAGAACTACTTAAACGTAACTAACCTAAGGACACCACACGCATCCATGCCCGAAGCAGGATTCGAACCTGCGACCGTAGCGGTCGCGCGGTTCCAGACTGAAGCGCCTAGAACCTCTCGGCCACACCGGCCTGCCTTGTTTGCTACTCCATTTGAATTTTATGAGGACCACCTTGTATATTTAGTGTGTCAGTCGGTCCCCTTTCAAGATTTTAGGTCTTTATTAGGACTTACGACCTGCTGTTTGAGAGTGCCTTGGATTAGACAGAAAATTTCGAGACAAGCGCCTCCAATAAGCTGTCAGCAATACCTAAATTTTGTCTCTCCCACCCCATTCCAATCAACATGCATCGCAAGGTCAAGGCCGAGTTGTACCATTGGCAGGACCTCAGCGTCGGTTGTCCTATTTCGTCCAGCCAATGGGACACCCCTTTGGTGGCGACTCAGAAGCGAGACAGAGATGTGTGCTTACTGAGATTTTAAACAAGTGAGCGTCACGCAATGTCTCGTGGGCACGTATCCAATTCCGTGGCTGGAGCAGTTACTGGGGAAGTTGTCTGGGGACCAGTTTTTTCACATATTTGCTTGCACGGTGCTTACCTGCAGTTCTTGTTAGATACTTTTTCTTGTTGGAGTTTGTTGGTGCTCAACATACTCTTTCGAATACAACTGAGACATGAAATCTAGTAGAGGACAAGCAACCATGGTTACATTATGCTGTTTGGTGTTTCGCCTGTGCCAGGAATCTATTAATGATATTTGTAACAGTCGATTCAGGACATTCCTTGTTGCATCAACTACCTCGTTGTCGTCTGGATCACGGGTTCCATGCGAGAGAAGCATTTACAAAATCTGCAGGCAGTTTTCCAGCGCTTTCGGGATAATGGTCTTTGTAAATTGGAAAAATGTAGTTTCATCTCTAGGGTGAATTTTTTGGGCCATAAGCATAGCAAAGATGGCCTTGTCCGTACAGGTGGACACATCGAGGCATTGTCTTTCCGACAGCGCCCAAGAACCTAAGAAGCTGCAGTCCTTTTTGGGCAAGATTTCATCCCCCAGGCTTCGCACACCTGCTGCCTTCTTAAGTGGCTTCTCTTTTAGGTCAAATGTGTGTGGTCTACAGTTTGCCAGCAGGCTTTTCAGTCTCTCAAGCAGTGCCTATGCTCCGCTGCTTTTTGTTTTCTTTTATGCTTGGAAAACCGTCAACACTGGCCGCTGATACCGCCCAGCACGGCATAGGTGCTTTCCTGTCACGTCAGAACCCAGATGGCACCGAGCAGCCTATCGCTTATGCATCGCAGATACTTTCAGTGGCGGGACATAATTATTCACAGGTAGAAAAGGATACAATGGCTACCACTTTCGGCATTACAAAGTTTCGTATTTTCTTGTATGGAGCAAAGTGCTCACACATCACCGATCATAAGCTGCTGGTTTCCGTGGTCCACCGGAACATCATGCTTGCCACAGAGGAGCAAAGCTGTCGCGCGGTCGTCCCTGTGGTGTTACACTCTCGCACGCTTCAGCTGCTGCGTGCGTCGCGCTAGGGTATGTCTCGTATGAAGAGTCTGGCACGTTATCACATCTGTAGACCGGCGATCGACCATGATGCTGAACATTTTGGGTGGCCTTGTGCAGCCTGTGCACAGAGCCAGGCTACTCCGCCACGCCAGTTTTCCTCTTCGCCGCTCCTGAAGCACGGATAGGGTAGGCATCAGCTTTGCGGGTGTCGTTTTGGGAAGCGTGTTGTTGTTTCTAGCGAATGGGTTACCAAACTATCATCCTCGATGACGACAGCAACTGTTCGTGCACACTCTGTCATTTTTCTGAGAGGGCTTCCATACCCCCCCCCCCCCCCCCCCCCGCTCTCGCCGCCGCTCAGATCCTTAAATCCGATAATGGTCGTCAATTTTAAGATCTGTGCAACGGTAACGGCAACGATATGCAGAATGTGACTCCCGGCCCATTTCGCCCGGTTTCTAACGCAAAGGTGGAACACTTCCTGTGGATATTAAAGACCTAAATGAAGAAGTCCGTGTTTGCCTCGTCCTGTGACGATGCATTATTTAATTCTCTCGCCATGTACTGGGCGACGTCTGTTAATGGGTGCAGCCCAACGGAGCATTTACTAGGCCTTTTGGATTTGTTGCACCCCAGTGCGCATGACGCCGGGCGTCTCCACTTGCTGTGACTTCCTCACAGGGCTGCTGTTCGGTCCCAGTCTTTCGGATGGCAGCCGAGTGTAGTGGTGGGTCACAAAGGCCAGCAGTTGTTTGTGGTGGATGTCAGAAGTAGCTGACCTATCATTCCAGTCAGTCTGATTTGTTATCTGTTGGGCCTGTGATGCCACCGTCTCTCCGCCACCTGAGTGGCAGGATCAGTCCCGGCGTTTGGGCGCTAGTAGGCTCCCAATTGAAGCAGTTGACGGGGTGCACGATCAGCACCATCCCTACAGTTACCTTTGAAGTGCGCAAAATAAGCAACACAGTATTTGTGTGTCTGAGACTAAAAATGGTTCAAATGGCTCTGAACACTATGGGACTTGACATCTGAGGTCATCAGCCGCCCAGACTTAGAACTACTTAAACCTAACTAACCTAAGCACACACATCCATGCCCAAAGCAGGATTCGAATGTGCGACCGTAGCAGTCGCGCTGTTTCAGACCGAAGCGCCTGGAACCGCTCGACCACAGCGGCCGGCCTGAGACTACAAATGGTAAATGTAAACTTATATTTAAGTTGACTGTGGAAATTTTAAAGTATGAGAACTGTTGAAAATATGCACATTGCAGACACACACACACACACACACACACACACACACACACGAGTCTCCTATACCGACAGAAAATAGTACTGTTTAAACTGGGAACAATTCTGTAAACGTATTTCTGGAAACAATTACTCTTTCAATATGGGCTACTCTCCACTATTACAGCCATCCTGTTGCCACTAAATGAGTTGCCCAACATGAGTGCCAGTCAGTCTTTTAAGTCGTACATCTCTGCTTCTCAAAGGGTCACAAACTCGTGTCAGCACACCTGGCTACACTCGGATATGGTCACAGGCGTCAGACACGCAGCCCTGTAATGTGTGTACGTTCTCGATGGGTGTGGCATACACCGGTACCACTAGAAACCCTCTTCCCTCCTCCCCCTCCCAAGACTACAAATACAAGGGATTAAGTTCACTTGAGTCGGGAAGCCGTGGGATTAGACCTTCTCGATCAGTCCATTGCCTACTGAACATATTTTGAGTTAGGTACTATCATACGAGGATTATAAAATGGAATGGTGCCTTTCCGTAGGACACAGTTGTGGTATCGCTAACAACAGCTTCATAGCCACAAATACAAGAATATAACAAATAATAAATGAGTAATGAACATCACAAGGTACACAATATTCGCCATTGAAGGCTGATCATTCTCGATACAAGTGAGATGGCCCAAATTAAAACAAATATTTATTTCCAGACATCTGACTGGGGAACTTCTTTGGTTTTTTAAGTTGTACTATCTTCTATGAGAGTATGGAAAAATAAATGTAACTGAACTGAAGAATATGTAATGAATCCTGGAGCAAGAGAGAAGGTATTTTTCTATGTTAAACATACTTCTTCTATTGACAGATGCTGGTTAGAAACAGATCTATTGCTTGAAGAAAATACGTCCTCAAATAAAAACGCCGATAGTCTGACTGTTGCCCAATGGATGACTTTCTGAAACCGTCTATAAAAGGATCGTATCTAATAATCAAGTCCGAGTGACAATCGTGTGTTTGTATCCCTTATAGCAGGATGCTTCATACATAGATAATTAGTCACTCACTGGAGATACTGCGCTAATACCATTCACCACCACCTATAGCCTTGATAGTGCCTTACCTCAAAGAGGACGAATCCACAAGTTTCTTCAGGCATGTCATACCCAGGTGAACCTTGTACGGATGTAGACCGATACGTTTCACCCGGTCTTACAAATAGCATATGTTTTGTGTAGGATTAACACCAGGTGATTTAGCTGGTCTGTCGAGTTACGACAGTGTTAATCAAACCAGAAACATGCATGCAGCCCTGTGAAGAGGCTTTTTGTCATCTTGGATTCATGATGAATATGGAGCAGAAAGGTGATTCATGGTCACAGAAAGTAATAAAATAAACGTAGCATAAACGAGTGAACCCAAGTCATGACACGAAAACATCACAGTAAACCACCTGCGACGTGGACTGTATCCTCCACACACTGCGGGTTAATCGTCTCATCTGGCTATTAGTGCACTGGAGCCTCGCGTCATTTGAAAAGAGATAAAATCGTGACTCACATATCGGTTAAGATAGACCTGCATTCGCTTACAGTAGCATTTCCTGTTGGGTATGAAACAGATTCTCATTGAATGTGCATGACACCCGTCTCTGGCGGCTAGGGCGTTTTTTTTTCATCCTTCGTTCTCCCTTCTGATGAGTATAATGGGCTGCCGATCCAGTCCATTGGAAGTCGTTGTTCGTTTCAGCTTGGTACTAGAGCAGAGGGGGAATAAATTGTAGGGCATTACCAGTCCTCGCATTTACCTGACAAGCAAGGGAAACCTCCCAAAACATTGGTCAGAACCAGGAGACTGAAGCTATTTGATTTTATTACTGGGGAAATGTTCTCCACTGTCCCAGACAGAAATTAAAGTTTTGCGTTTGTGTGTTGTACATGTGCATGTGTTCTAGTCTTGCAAGAACAACAATTATTGGTAAGCCTCCATGTGATTTCAAATCGCTGTAATTATACCTTCATGTTCTTTATTCGAAATGTACGTAAGGGAAGAAATACAAAAGGTGTCCCATTGACCTTGACCGCCCAAAATTTTTGGTGTAGGATCTTTGTGTACCCATTGCTATTAAACTGCTATACATGTTACGTGACTGAGTGGTGCACCATTCCCGGTAGACAGGTTGAACAGTCAGTGTTGGTCAGCAAAATATTGGGCAGCTACATTAAGCCGCGCGGGGTAGGCGTCTTGCCACGGTCGGTGCTGCTGCCCCCGTCAGAGGTTGGAGTCCTCCCTCGGGCATGGGTGTGTGTGTCCTCTTTAGCGTAAGATATTAAATAGTGTGCCAGCTTAGGGACCCATGACCTCATCAATTTGGTCCCATAAGGCCTTACCAGAAATTTCCAAATTCCAACTACATTAATGGCGTGCTTATGGGCACGTCCAAACAATGTAGATCCATTCTGTAACGTCTCTATGCCGACTCTTCTCATTGCGCTGGTTAGATACACCAGAAGGGTGCACACACATTATTTCACTGACAGAGGTGGAGCGTGAGGTGACCTCGAGATAGCACTACTATATCTACAGCGCACCGACGTGACCAACCAGCGTGCTCTCTCTAGGGGGTGAGTGCTATTTTGTATGGTGAGCTTGTTTGTCAGTTTGGTACTACTGCGTTTCACAAGATTGCTAGTGGGTGCGTCTACGTGTGTGGCGGCAGAGTTAAAACGCGGTTCGGCCGGTGTTTAGAGTGTTTGCGAGTGTGTTTACGGCCGGCGGACAAAGGCGGTCATTACGCGGAGTCGAGTAAAATAAGTTCCGGGGCAAAGGAACTGGCCGGCAGGAATAATAAGCGGCGGGCCGGCCGAGGAGAAAAGCTCGCCCGCGATGAGCTTTAAACATTAAAGAGCGCCGGCTTAGCAGCGCGCCGCCGGCCGCCGTGTTTACTGCCGGATTACTGGGCGCCGGCGGGCGGCGAATCACGCCGCCACCCACCCCCACCCCAACCCCCGCACTGGCCGGCCGCGCCCGCACAGCTCCAGCCGCCAGCTGGTCAGTCAGGCGGGCAAACAAGCTCTCGCGTAACCGCTTGCGACGTCTCTCACCGCGCCGGACAGCATACCTATTGCTACTTGCACCTGAATGAGAAAGATCGCAGTGCAATTCTGAACTCAAACAGCAGTGTCCAGAAAACTTCCTAACTCCCTGAGACCCAGGGCGAACTTCGTGGAGAAAATTTCCTAAATATTACAAAAACTAGATTAAAATGGCATAAATTTTATTATTAAACTGTATTTTTCACCACATCCAACTTTCACAGCATGTCCGTTTCAGTGGACGTTGGTTCGTCGTGCCTACAAATAACACTTACATGTTTCTGTTCCAGATGCAAGTTAGTTAGCTTGAAACGTCCCCTTCGAAAAATTTATGAATGACTGTGCTGATAAACCTCTTACATTTGATTTTCAAACAGCTGAGCACAACTGAACGTACTCAGACATTTCGCTCTTTACCTATTCTCATCAACACTAAACTGACACACAATATTTTTAGCGCAACACAATCTGACTTTCAAAAATCCCTACAAAAGAATGGCCCTGACTAACAATAACCTATACCTTTCATGAATCGCTTACCTCACAAATATCTTAGTTACTCAAACTACTGCAATATAGCGTGCGCCAATACTGTCAGCTGAATAAAAGATTCTAACTACTGAAGGCACTAACTACTGATAGCCGTAGTTAGCAAATGAAAGATTTTGATAGAGGACAAACAATGTATTTACCTTAATAATGTTCCAAAGTCATCATATATATATATATATATATATATATATATATATATATATATATATATATAGTTCATGATATCCATTCTTACAAATTTACTCTCTCTGACGGACACACGTCCAGATCATCCGTTGTCAAAATTCTGCCATTTCTCTCCCCAAATCCACCACTGCTGGCGGCTCACCTCCAACTGCGCAACGCTACGCACTGTTCACACCCAACAGCGCAACACTACAATAGTAAATATTCCATCAATGCAAACCAGCCATAGACTGCACACAGCACAGTTAGTGATTTTCATACAGAGCTCTACGTGGCGTTACCAACATAAAAACCTAAACAGCCTACTTACAAGCTGTACAGGGGAAAAAAAGCTCACAGAATGTTTCCATGCTTTCCCTTTTGCTAAAAGTCGGTAAAATTACAAAATGAATGAAAAAATAAGAAATCATAGTGATAAAATTAAACATTTACACGCAACCAATTCAATATTTTCTTCAGCACAGAAATTTCCGACATAAAAGAGAAACTAGTTTGAAATAGTTTGAAACACAAACGATTTACAATAGAGGAGAAATCTACTTACCTTAGATTCAGAACCAAAGTCATTTTGCATGATACTTTGGAAAAGCGTTCTTTTCTGTTCTAAGGCAAAAATACTTCATACAAGCGTGAAATTACTTTTTTTTCATACAACCAATGTTTTTGCGTCTTGCAGTGTTTTTGATAGTTATCGTTGCTGGTAAATGCATTTTTGTCTGACAAAGATTTTTCTGACCAGACACTGCCTCATATTGTTTTCTTTGTAGGAACATCGTCCTCACTATCTGAGACTTTTTTGGTTGTATGTCTGTCTGGGAAAAAACACTCAACAATACTAACTTTAAATCTAAGAACTGCATTATGTTCTTCCTTTGCTCTTTGAAATTAACTTTTTCCTGAATCAGACTATTGGCATTTACAAGATCTAGGAAGTGGAAAATTGTTCTGACTGTCCATTTTTTCGTCCTGCTACAAACTCCATAATAACTGATCATTCTATCAATCAAATCAATTCGCCGCATTTGCTTATTGTATTCAGCAGTTATTCTTGTACAAGGTACATTAATGTACTGTTTATCTTTTTTTGACCATCTTCGACGGATGTGCTCTGGATGTACTCCTAATTCGGTGAAGGAAAGCAAAATTCATTTTTGGTCAAACTATTCAACAACGCTTTTTGCACCATCCTGACGCACAGATTGATCTGATGACCGTCTTCCAAGTCTCCTCATAAATTTATCGTCCAGCATGTGCACACTTACTGGAATCCTCGATTTCATTGTTATTCCACTGGCTGCTATTTTTTATCTGCAGGTGTTTCCAAATGGGCCAAGGTTGTAAAATGACGGTCAAAAAGTACAGGAGTTCCCTCACAAAAAGATGCACACAGTCTTGAGGTGGGAGATCCCCCAACACCTAGGCCTTTGCGTTTCTCACTATATCCTGGAAACGGTTCTTTCCTTTTATACATTTCAAAATCGAGCACTAGTCTTGGAGAAAGAGCAAGTCAAAAATTTCTAAGCTCCTCTGGATTGAACTTGTCACTAACAAAGTCTTTCACAACATATACACCTGTAAATGCCCACGCCTTGCCGCAGTGGTAACACCGGTGCCTGTCAAATCACCCAAATTAAGCGTTGTTGGGCTTGGCTAACCCTTGGATGGGTTAGCGTCCGAGTCTGCCGAGTGCTGTTGAGAAATGGGCAGCATTCATTCCCTGGGGGATAATTGAGGAGCTACTTGATTGAGAAAAAAGGTACCGTTCGGCCTTTAAGGCCTGTTCAGATGGTGTCGGACACCAGTAAACGGTATAATTTTTTCATCAATTGTAAGTAAGCTGTTTAGGTTTTTATGCTGGTAACGCCACGTAGCGCTCCGTATGAAAATCGCTGACTGCTCTGTGTGCAGTCTATAGCTTGTTGGACTCATTGTTGGAATATTCGCTTGTGTAGTGTTGGGCAGTTGGATGTGAACAGCGCGTAGCGTTGGACAGTTGGAGGTGAGCCGCCAGCAGTGGTGGATGTGGGGAGAGAGATGGCAGAGTTTTGAGAGGTTACTATGAGCGGACGATCTGGACGTGTGTCCGTCAGTAAAAGGAAATTTGTTTAATTGGATGTCACAAAATTATATATATATATATATATATATATATATATATATATATATATATATATATATATATATATATATATATAAGGAGTTTTGAACGCTATTAAGGTAAATACATTGTTTGTTCTCTAACAAAATCTTTCATTTGATAACTATATCTATCAGTAGTTAGTGCCTTCAGTAGATAGAATTTTTTATTTAGCTAGCAGTATTGGCGCTCGCTGTATTGCAATAGTTCGAGAGTAACGAAGGTTTTTGTGAGGTAGGTGATTCATGAAAGGTATAAGTTATTGTTAGTCACGGCCATTCTTTTGTAGGGATTATTGAAAGTCAGATTGCGTTGCGCTAGTGATGATCAGAATAAGTAAAGAGAAAACTGTCTGAGTACGTTGAGTTTTGCTCAGCTGTTTGAGAAACTAATAACGTAGGAGTTTTCCCAGCACTGTCATTCTTTACATACAAAGGGGATGTTTCACAATATCTGCAGTAGTGCCCCTTGACAATTTCAGACATCCGTTTTGTATTATTTTAATATTGGCGTAACTTTTCACAACTTATCCCTCTTCGCACTACTTCAGAGATAGAATTATCATCTTAACTTTTAAATTATTTCAAATGGTTAAATATCTGTCGCTACTAATTCTGTCAGCTATAGCTGGGACACCGTTAGTTTTCGATCATTACATTGTAATCCTTGGTTATCCTAGACAAGATATCACAACTGAAGCACCAATAAAAATACTCATTTAAGTGGGGCAAACACTGAGTGATTTTCCTTCTTCTTGAATGTATCTCATATTTGTAAATTGAGCCATATTTATAACATGTTCAACATCAAAGTGTTGGTGTAGGTAATCTTGCACCTTCCAGTCTCTGTGCTGGTCTGAAGAGACAGATAAACAATGTTCAGCAGAATTCAGTTCATTAAATCTGAAGTTACAAACATAATTTGTAGTACAACATATCTGAAGCGTTTTATCCAATATTCACCAAAAGTTTAAAGATCATTTTTAAAAGCTTACTTACAAGTTACATTTATTCCAAAATTGTTTCCAGCAATGCGTCGATTTCTCACCTCAGCCTCCAAACTGGCATTGTCGTCAATTTGCTCGTAATTCTCTCCTTCTGTAACCACACTGTTGTTTGCACACTCATTTGAAGTTTCTGTTGCTGTGGTTTCTACCTCCTCATATTCAATGAACTCAAAATCAGAGACCTCTCCATTTTCAAGTATTTCCCTGATTTACTTCTCTGTCCCTTAGCACCTATAGATCACAGAATAGTTGCATTTAAACTGATGACAATGTAAATAAATTATAAACAAGACAATATAGGCTTTTACGAGTGTAAAATAACCCGAAGATCATACGTAACATGAAGTAAACATTTTAAGCTATTAGGTACTCATGTCCGTTAGAATGGTCACGAAACTTTTTGACTGCAAGCTACAAAAATATGCACTTTGCACACACATATTGTTGTTCAGCATTGTCTTTACACAGTTGTCCACGATAATTTCACACAAAATGCCAAATTTAATCTTATTTGCTAATAATAAATAGAAAAAGAAGGATGCAACAGCTTAACAGCCTTAGCTGGTTTCCACAATGCGCGCTTACAGCAACTATAGCACTATGAAGTTGGACATCGCCACACCAGATGGCACCACCAAAGTGTCCAGTTGGAAGTGCAGTGAGTTGGGTTCCTACCTTCGTCCATAGATACTAGTAGACTGGCCTTGCTGTGCAGAAGCTATAGGGCTGGTGTGGCTCCAACATAAACCACGTAACTGTTTGCAAAACGTGGCGGGATTTCAAATCAGCGGTCTGTCATCCTATGTTTGTACCGTATTTTACCCACGTTTCTCAATTGACTGCCAAGCGCTTCCAACAAAAATTACTTTTTTATTTGCGAAAAATTATGTCAGAACTACATTTGACCTGGATTTGTTCACAGTGCAATTTATAAAATCTAACAAATCCGTCGAACGACCCTCTGGTGGGCAGCGGGACGAAATTACTATAAAATATAAATAAAAGTAAAATGTCGTTAAAATTCTTTTAAACAGTAGGAGTGGGCTCGTGTCAAAACTTTAAACATTGGATTCGCCGCGTTTTGAACTCTAGCCACTTATAAAAGAAAATGGGATGTGGGAATTTTGTCAGCTATAGATGCCAAAATTGTCAACTTTAGGACCAGGTCCATTTTAGACTATCAATTTTAGGTGCCTTTCAGAGGTTCAGTTCCTACTATTTTTACAAAAGTTTAAACTATCATTTAAAAAAAAATGATATTTTAGATGAAAGGTGAGACTTTGAAGTCTCAGAAAATAATTTTGGAGCCTACATTTATTTATTAGTATTAGAAATTAGAAAAAAATTCTCTGCATGTGTCGACTATAGGTGCTCTTACCTTATTATAATCTCACTTGTATATACAAAAAGGCGCGTATGTGCAGATGGCTTTAAGTTTTTCAGTTTCAGGGCCTATATCCAAAGCTGCCTTCGGTTTTCATCCTTAGGGAACCTATGAGTAGGAACGAGAAACAGTTATACTTACTTCTGTAACCGAATTATCACAGATACTTTCCAAAATGTAATATGAGTGACTTTACAGGCATCACTTTCAACACTTTAATTTACGTCATACTCTATTTCAAGTGTAAAAAATATATAAAAGTCACTCCAGCAGATCTCAATAAATACATCTGCACTATCATAGAAACACCAACACGTGAAATGTAATGCCATTTCCCTCGACAAAACGCTGAGTACAGCCATAAGCGCAACACGAAACAACCATGTTTTGCCAACATTCACATGACTTTAACCCAGAGATGTTGTAGCCAGAAAATGAAGTCAGCGCCAGTATATTATATTTATGGTCGAAGGTTCCTACAGGAGCTATATCTACTACGCTGGTCTGGAAAATTTCTGTGTCCATTTAAATGGACATTAGGTCTCAGGAGCGTGGCCAGTAGCGTCTACTACAGCTAAATCTGCATTTACAACTAAGACTACTGCTAATTCAGTACTCCCCAAGCCATCTTGTAACGTGCGTAGGAGGTACTTTCTATTGTACTACTTATTAGGGTTTCTTCCCATTCCATTAACGAATGGAGCGCAGGTTGAATGACTACTTAAAACGTCTGTGTGCAATGTAGTTAGTCTTGTCTTATCTTTGAAATCAATACAGAAGTGATTTGTAAGGGTTATAGTATACTAGTAGATCCACTAATTACAGTTTTTTGTTGAAACTTGGTAAGTAGGGCTTCGCGGAGATGTTTGCTTCTGACATCAAGCGTCTGCCAGTTCAGTTCTTTCAGCATATCAGTCATTCTGTCCAAAGGGCCCAACATACCTGTGACCATTCGCGCTGCCATGCTTTATATAATTTCAGTATCCCCCCGCTGGTGACACACACTTGAGAAGTATTCTAGGATGGGTCGCACGAATGTTTTGATCTGAGGCAGAAGGGTCTTTTAGAAAATTTTGATTATTTAAACAGGTAGCCTTACCCCTATAGCTTACTTGTTAATAGGTTCTGTTCTATATATGTTTATGCGCAATCCGGGCCTTACGCATTCAGAACCACCACATTCGTTATTCTTATGGTTTTAACTAACTGACATGTTTTATATTGGCCACCTAGTATGGTATCAGACTTAAAAAAAAATAGACATAAGGAATTGTTTATCATATGTTCAGCACCCCCCACTCTTCACACCTTGTACACGTCATCCGGCCTCTTGGCGATCCTCGCGCCACTGCGTGAGCGCTTTCCGGGTTTCGGCCAGTCAGTCAGGCCGTGTCCGCTGCCGCGAGGCTCCTCTCAGCTTGCACGGTAAGTTCAGATGTGTTTACATGTCCCTAATTCCGCTGTTTGTTCATGCTAATGTTTGCGCTCTTCGTCGTTCGTATTTAGGGGAGTTTTATCAGCATCGTATTTTATTTTTATTTTCTAGGCCATTGCTGCTCCCATCATTTAAAAAATTAAAAAAAAAGATTTTAAATTTTAACTACCGCTTTTACCAGATGACGGTATATTGGACGTGAATGGTGGGGAGTAGCTACAAGACAATGTTCAACGTTACCATCTTATAAATAGCGTATGTGAGTACTTTTTTGTCTCATTCAAAAAACTGGTTGTTTGAAAGTTTCGTTTATACCTCAAAATTGGGAGATCGAATAGTTTATATGAGCTCTTATTATATTATATTATTTTGTGTACAGATTGCCTGAGGATGCACCGATATGTGGTGCGAAACCGGTCGCAGATTTAATAAAAATCATTGTTACAGCCAGTGCGGAATTTTCTTTGGAAAAATGTCGAAGCTTGGCTGTGGCAGCCCGCCCTACAAAACAATATGTTACAGACTGCCTAGCACAGCTAAGCGGGCCTTTTATAGGTATTTTAATTTAAGGAAGTGTATAGTTAGAATATGTGCCAATATCCAATTTGACAGCGTTTAGCAGCAAAGGTCATTCCAAATTATGTCTGGTGTTTGTTTCGAAAAAATGCTCATAGCACTGGAAAATACTTAAGAAATATTATTCTGCCTGCGCAATGAGATTCGTTCCTTGTATATTAAGAAAGCCTCCGTAAATAAGGAGCTATATATGGATCTATGTTTAGCTGCCGTGTTAAAGGGACAAGAATTAAGGGTTTCGGATCACATCAATGCGTACCTGGATTCGTATAAGCAAAGTCTCACTGAAAATCAGGATAAAAAATTGCAAAAACTTCAAAATGTGAAGTAACGGTATTGCAATCCTCCAGTCACTGAATGCGATTTTAAATTTTTTCCAAAGACGTGTAACTTAACCGACATTATCTTCGATCGGAAAGAGAAACGGTTATTGGATAAGGGTTTATCCTACAATACATCACACAAAATATCGCAGCAGCAACTGGATCGGTTGGTCTCCCATACTGTTTCTGCTTTGGATGGAAAACTGATGACGACGGCTCTGCGTAATGAAGTGGCTATAGGGGTAAACAAAATAGTAGAGAATTACTCTACCAGCTTAAGTCATCCTAGTCGTAGTGCTCTTGTAGGGTCGGAGGAGAATATTACAGTACGTAGGATCAATGAAAAGCTCTGGGATAATGGTGCGATTGCAGTGCAAGCGGATAAGTCTAAATCGGTCGTAGTTATTTCGGAGGAACAGTACGTTGAAAATGTCGAGTATTTCATTGACACCAACCACATCGAGAAAAGTAGGTATGACCTAACTGCTAAAAACGTAGCGAGTATTAAAACCTGACTAGAAATACAAGCATCTTTTTCAGACTTTTTAATAACATCTACATCTACATCTACATCCATACTCCGCAAGCCACCTGACGGTGTGCGGTGCAGGGTACCCTGAGTACCTCTATCGGTTCTCCCTTCTATTCCAGTCTCGTATTATTCGTGGAAAGGAGGATTGTCTATATGCTTCTGTGTGGGCTCTAATCTCTCTCATTTTATCCTCACGGTCTGTTCGCGAGATATACGTAGGAGGGAGCAATATACTGCTGGACTCTTCGGTGAAGGTATGTTCTCAAAACTTTAACAAAAGCCCGTACCGAGCTACTGAGCGTCTCTCTTGTAGAGTCTTCCACTGGAGTTTATCATTTCCGTAACGCTTTCGCGATTACTAAATGATCCTGTAACGAAGCGCGCTGCTCTCCGTTGGATCTTCTCTATCTCTTCTATCAACCCTATCTGGTACGGATCCCACACCGCTGAGCAGTATTCAAGCAGTGGGCGAACGAGTGTACTGTAACCTACTTCCTTTGTTTTCGGATTGCATTTCCTTAGGATTCTTCCAATGAATCTGTCTGGCATCTGCTTTACCGACAATCAACTTTATATGATCATTCCATTTTAAATCACTCCTAATGCGTACTCCCAGATAATTTATGGAATTAACTGCTTCCAGTTGCTGACCTATTTTGTAGCTAAATGATAAGGGTTCGCCGATGACATTGTAATTCTGTCAGAGACAGCAAAGGACTTGGAAGAGCAGTTGAACGGAATGGACAGTGTCTTGAAAGGAGGATATAAGATGAACATCAACAAAAGCAAAACGAGGATAATGGAATGTAGTCGAATTAAGTCAGGTGATGCTGAGGGTATTAGATTAGGAAATGAGACACTTAAAGTAGTAAAGGAGTTTTGCTATTTGGGGAGCAAAATAACTGATGATGGTCGAAGTAGACAGGATATGAAATGTAGACTGGCAATGGCAAGGAAAGCGTTTCTGAAGAATAGAAATTTGTTAACATCGAGTATAGATTTAAGTGTCAGGAAGTCGTTTCTGAAAGAATTTGTGTGGAGTGTAGCCATCTATGGAAGTGAAACATGGACGATAAACAGTTTGGACAGGAAGAGAATAGAAGATTTCGAAATGTGGTGCTACAGAAGAATGCTGAAGATTAGATGGGTAGATCACATAACTAATGAGGAGGTATTGAATAGAATTGGGGAGAAGAGGAGTCTGGCAGAACTTGACGAGAAGAAGAGACCGGTTGGTAGGACATGTTCTGAGGCATCAAGGGATCACAAATATAGCATTGGAGGGCAGCGTGGAGGGTAAAATCGTAGAGGGAGACCAAGAGATGAATACACTAAGCAGATTCAGAAGGATGTAGGTTGCAGCAGGTACTGGGAGATGAAGAATCTTGCACAGGATAGGGTAGCATGGAGAGCTGCATCAAACCAGTCTCAGGACTGAAGACCACAACAACAACAATAACATGATAAGGGATCTATCTTTCTATGTATTCGCAGCACATTACACTTGTCTACATTGAGATTCAATTGCCATTCCCTGCACCATGCGTCAATTCGCTGCAGATCCTCCTGCATTTCAGTACAATTTTCCATTGTTACAACCTCTCGATCCACCACAGCATCATCTGCAAAAGGCCTCAGTGAGCTTCCGCTGTCATCCACAAGGTCATTTATGTATATTGTGAATAGCAACGGTCCGAAGACACTCCCCTGCGGCACACCTGAATTCACACTTACTTCGGAAGACTTCTCTCCATTGAGAATGACATGCTGCGTTCTGTTATCTAGGAACTCCTCAATCCAATCACACAATTGGTCTGATAGTCCATATGCTCTTACTTTGTTCATTAAACGACTGTGGGGAACTGTATCGAACGCCTTGCGGAAGTCAAGAAACACGGCATCTACCTGGGAACCTGTGTCTATGGCCCTCTGAGTCTCGTGGACGAATAGCGCGAGCTGGGTTTCACACGACCGTCTTTTTCGAAACCCATGCTGATTCCTACAGAGTAGATTTCTAGTCTCCAGACAGAGTGAACACTGGCCTTCTTCCCCGAACTTTTCGCTATTTCCCTAAGGGGCTCCATCACCCACCTAACGTTGGAGCTCCCAATAACTAATAAACCCCTCCCCCCGTGTGCCTGCTCGGACCTTGCTGAAGGAGCAGCCACATGTCCACCCACAGGCAGAGCGGGCAATGCTACACGGCCAGCCTCCACATTTACCCTCCGCCTCGTGCGCCGCGAACGCCGCTGAACCCGCCACTCCCCTTGGGGAGAGGGTGGCCCAACCGCGCCCGGTACCCGCGAAGATGTCTCGACAGCAGGGACAGTGGGTGAAGCATGTAACACCTGGGGTGTACCTTGCGACGCACCAGACTCCCCACTGCCGCTACACTCCGAGGCAGCAGCCTGAAGACGGCTGACCGCGGCCATCAACACGTTCAGCTGTTCGCGAACAGTGGCCAGCTCCTACTGCGTCCGTACACAGCAGTCACACATCCTATCCATCCTAAGGAATCAATTTACTGAAGAGAGTTAATCAACTTTTAACTAGAATGCTAATTCATTAAAGGCGGCTGACTATTGACTAAACTGTGATTGCTAGTCACTTCTTGTAGAAAACAAAGAAAATAGCACTACCTGTCTCTGGACTGTATTGAAAACAAACACTAGCACTACTAGCACTATGGTTGACTAAAGGGACTCTCTCTGACTGTGTTCAAAACAAACACGAAATCTATGGAACAATATTAAAAGCACTCGACAAATACGGCTTCCTAAAAGCAAATACACACGGAAGAAGTGACAAGTAAGAAAAATATAGTTAATACTTAAATTAAGGTAGCTCGCTGCACAGCAGACGTGAAGCAGATGGCGGTTAGAACGACACTGAGGTCAATTATTCCGATGAACCCATCGGCTCCTAGACTTCGTGGTGTAATAAAGCTCCATAAGGAAGGTTTTCCTATCCGACATATCATTAACTGCAGGAATGGCCCAGGAGTTCAACTTGAGAAACATTTGGCTGATTATTTGAATAGGAATTTCAAGCATCTGGTAAATTTCAGTATCGCAAATAGAAAGGAATTGATTAGCAAACTTTTAGCCTTGACAATCCCAAAGGGCACTTCCCTGGTTTCATTTGATGTAGAAAATATGCATGCAAGTATCCAAACCGATCAGCTCCACGAAATAATTAATGAAAATTTAAAGAAAAATAGTGACAGACCATTAGAAGAAATAGAAGAGGTATTGCATCTTCTCAAATTAGTATTAGGTTTTAACTACACTCCTGGAAATGGAAAAAAGAACACATTGACACCGGTGTGTCAGACCCACCATACTTGCTCCGGACACTGCGAGAGGGCTGTACAAGCAATGATCACACGCACGGCACAGCGGACACACCAGGAACCGCGGTGTTGGCCGTCGAATGGCGCTAGCTGCGCAGCATTTGTGCACCGCCGCCGTCAGTGTCAGCCAGTTTGCCGTGGCATACGGAGCTCCATCGCAGTCTTTAACACTGGTAGCATGCCGCGACAGCGTGGACGTGAACCGTATGTGCAGTTGACGGACTTTGAGCGAGGGCGTATAGTGGGCATGCGGGAGGCCGGGTGGACGTACCGCCGAATTGCTCAACACGTGGGGCGTGAGGTCTCCACAGTACATCGATGTTGTCGCCAGTGGTCGGCGGAAGTTGCACGTGCCCGTCGACCTGGGACCGGACCGCAGCGACGCACGGATGCACGCCAAGACCGTAGGATCCTACGCAGTGCCGTAGGGGACCGCACCGCCACTTCCCAGCAAATTAGGGACACTGTTGCTCCTGGGGTATCGGCGAGGACCATTCGCAACCGTCTCCATGAAGCTGGGCTACGGTCCCGCACACCGTTAGGCCGTCTTCCGCTCACGCCCCAACATCGTGCAGCCCGCCTCCAGTGGTGTCGCGACAGGCGTGAATGGAGGGACGAATGGAAACGTGTCGTCTTCAGCGATGAGAGTCGCTTCTGCCTTGGTGCCAATGATGGTCGTATGCGTGTTTGGCGCCGTGCAGGTGAGCGCCACAATCATGACTGCATACGACCGAGGCACACAGGGCCAACACCCGGCATCATGGTGTGGGGAGCGATCTCCTACACTGGCCGTACACCACTGGTGATCGTCGAGGGGACACTGAATAGTGCACGGTACATCCAAACCGTCATCGAACCCATCGTTCTACCATTCCTAGACCGGCAAGGGAACTTGCTGCTCCAACAGGACAATGCACGTCCGCATGTATCCCGTGCCACCCAACGTGCTCTAGAAGGTGTAAGTCAACTACCCTGGCCAGCAAGATCTCCGGATCTGTCCCCCATTGAGCATGTTTGGGACTGGATGAAGCGTCGTCTCACGCGGTCTGCACGTCCAGCACGAACGCTGGTCCAACTGAGGCGCCAGGTGGAAATGGCATGGCAAGCCGTTCCACAGGACTACATCCAGCATCTCTACGATCGTCTCCATGGGAGAATAGCAGCCTGCATTGCTGCGAAAGGTGGATATACACTGTACTAGTGCCGACATTGTGCATGCTCTGTTGCCTGTGTCTATGTGCCTGTGGTTCTGTCAGTGTGATCATGTGATGTATCTGACCCCAGGAATGTGTCAATAAAGTTTCCCCTTCCTGGGACAATGAATTCACGGTGTTCTTATTTCAATTTCCAGGAGTGTATTTTAAATTTGGGGATAGTACATATATCCAAAAACAGGGCTTAGCAATGGGATCTCCACTGTCTTATTGCCTTGCTAACATTTTTATGACATTTTTTGAGCATAATATGATGGTCGACTTAAGCAGGTACTCTGATACTTTTTTGGGCTAGATATGTGGATGACACAATTTTGCTGTATAACGGCTCTTTCCTGGATTGTAACGCTTTCCTAGGTGAACTAAACAAAATACACGAGGATCCAATTTACTATGGAACAGAGCATTAATGACACCCTTCCCTTCTTAGATCTATTGGTCAAAATCAGTGGGAACTCGGTTAATTTTGATATTTTCAGAAAGCCCACCACTTCTGACGTCGCGATACATAGATCGTCTAATCATCCTTTGCAATTCAAAAATGCCACATTCAGGGCTTTACTACACAGGATGCATACGGTCCCATTCGGTCAAGAAGCCAGGGATCAGGAATTTAAAGTAATACAGTTTATCGCCTTTTCGAATGGATACGACGCGGATTTTGTTGAAAAGATTAACAGGGATGTATTACGGAAGATAAACATGAAGCGTAACACTGCTCGCACCCCACTCACACCCTACAGACAGCTAGTAGCAGATTAGCTATTGGGCGTGAATTCCACAGGATACCTTTTTATGGTAACATTTCAAGCAGAATCGGTAAATGCTTAAGTTCTACGGGAATAAATCCGGCTTTTTATATTCCTAAAAACAATGGACAGAAGTTCAGCACAAGGAGGCTGCAAAATGGAATAGTTTAGTCGTCGTGGGTATATAGTATCGCCTGTGATGATTGTGATGCGGAGTACATAGGCCAGACAGGAAGAAGTTTTGAGACCCGCTTTAAGGAGCACATCAGCGACCAAGGCTAAAAATAGGCCGTAGGTGCGTATTTGCGGGAAACGGGTCACCAAAGATCCGGTATCCACAAAAACATGCGGGTGTTACAATTGGTTGGAAGAGGTTGAAATCTTCAGAGTTCTGAAGAAATCCCCTCGCTTCTCATTTAGTGCCCAGACCGATCTGAGGCAGAAGGGTCTTTCAGAAAATTTTGATTATTTGAACAGGTAGCCTTACCCCTATAGCTTACCTGTTAGTAGGTTCTGTCCTATATATTTTTATGCGTACTCCGGGCCTTACGCATTCAGAACCACCACATTTATTGTTCTTATGGTTTTAACTAACTGGCATGTTTTATATTGGCCACCTAGTATGGTATCAGACTTAAAAAGAAATAGACATAAGGAATTGTTTATCAAATGTTCAGCACCCCCACTCTTCACACCTTGTACACGTCATCCGAACTCCGGCGATCCTCGCGCCGCAGCGTGAGTGCTTTCCGGGTTTCGGCCAGTCAGTCGGGTCGTGTCCGCTGCCGCGCGTGTCCTCTCTGCTTGCACGGTAAGTTCTGTATGTTTACATGTCCCTAATTCCGCTGTTAGTTCATGCCAATGTTTGCGCTCTTCGTCGTTCGTGTTTAGGCGAGTTTTATCAGCATCGTATTTTTATTTTCTAGTCATTGCCGCTCCCATCATTAAAAAAATTAAAAAAAAAAGATTTTAAATTTTAACTACCGCTTTTACCAGATGACGGTATATTGGACGTGAATGGTGGGGAGTGCCTACAAGACAAGGTTCAACGTTACCAAGATATAAATAGCGTATTTGAGTACTTTCTTGTCTCATTCAAAAAACTGGTTGTTTAAAAGTTTAGTTTATATCTCAGAATTGGGAGATCGAGTAGTTTATATGAGCTCTTATTATATTATTTTGTGTACAGATTGCCTGAGGATGCACCGATAAGTGGTGAGAAACCGGTCGCAGATTTAATAAAAATCATTGGTACAGCCAGTGCGAAATTTTCTTTGGAAAATTTTTGTAAAAGATCTTCTCCATAAACTGATAGCAGTTCGCTAGCATTTTACCTACGATCCGAAGTCTACCATCTGGTTTACCAACGACTTAAATTATGCTATCGTTAAATTAAAAATCCCCACAGGTTTTTGCAGTAGGATATCTGTGAATGTTAAGTGAATAAAACTGACTAATTGATGTTATAGTCATAGGTTTCTACGGCTTTTCGATTTGAGAAGCGCGCATTTTTACATACCTGAATGTCTTAAGTAAGTTGCTAATCGTTGCACCACTTTTAATTCTTATCGAGGACTGAATTGGTGTACATTTTTCAGACGGTACTTCATTATAGATAACTACATCATGTGCAAAAAGTCTGAGGTTAATACTAACACTGCCTGTAAAGACATTAACACACATCATGTAGCAAAGATCATGTAACACACCCAGAGTGACTTCTACATCTGTCGATGACTCCAACGTAACTCCTCTCAGAATAAGTCTCAATACGGTCACAAATTTCGTTTGACATACGATAGGACTTTCGGTGATAACATGTGTGTTGCTGAGTTAAATGTTTTTGCAAGTAAAGAAAATACTGCATCTACCCGACTGCCGTGGTCCATGGCTTTCAGGATGTTATATGAAAAAGCTAGAGTTGGGTTTGACATGACAGATGTTTCGGAGCCCATTCTCGCTGGCAAGCAGGTGATCATTGTGTTCGATAAACGTCATTACATACACTATCTGATTAAAAGTATCCGGACACCCCCAAAAACATAAGTTTTTTATATTAGGTGCATTATACTGCCATCCACTGCCAGGTACTCCATATCAGCGACCTCAGTAGTCATTAGACATCGTGAGAGAGCAGAATGGGGCGCTCCTCGGAACTCACGGACTTCGAACGTGGTCAGGTGATCGGGTGTCACTTGTCATACGTCTGTACGCGAGATTTCCAAACTCCTAAACATCCCTAGGTCCACTGCTTCCCATGTGATAGTGAAGTGGAAACGTGAAGTGACGCGTACAGTACCAAAGCGTACAGGTCGACCGCGTCTGTTGACTGACAGACCGCCGACAGTTGAAGAGGATCGAAATGTGAAATAGGCAGACATCTATCCAGACTATCACACAGGAATTCCATGCTGCATCAGGATCCACTGCAAGTACTATCTCATTTTGGTGGGAGATGAGAAAACATGGATTTCATTGTCGAGCGGCTGCTCATAAGCCACACATCACGCCACTAAATGCCAGACGACGCCTTGTTTGGTGTAAAGAGCATAAACATTGGACGATTGAAAAGGGGAAAAACGTTATGTAGAGTGACAAATCACGGTACACAATGTGGCGATCCGATGTCAGGGTGTGGGTATGGCCAATGCACTGTGAACGTCATCTGTCAGGGTGTGTAGTGGCAACAGTAAAATTCGAAGGCCGTGGTGTTATGGTGTGGTCGTATTTTTCATGGAGGAGGCTTGCAACCCATGTTATTTTGCGTGGCACTATCACAGCACAGGCCTACATTGATGTTTTAAGCACCTTCTTGCTTCCCACTGTTGAAGAGCTATACAGGGATGGCGACTACATCTTTCAACACGATCGAGCACCTGTTCATAAATCACGGCCTGTGGTGTATTGGTTACACGACAACAACATCCCTGTAATCTACTGGCCTGCACAGAGTCCTGACGTGAATCCTATAGAACACCTGAGGGATATTTTGGAAGCCGACCCCGTGCCAGACCTCACCGACCGTCATCGATACCTCTCCTCACTGCAGCCATTTCCGAAGGAACCTTCCAGCATCTGATTGAACATGTGCTTGTGAGATTGTAAGCTGTCATCAAGGCTAATGTTGGGCCAACACCATATTGAAGTCCAGCATTATCGATGGAGGGCGCCGCGAACTTGTAACTCATTTTCAGCCAGGTGTCCGGATACTTTCGATCACATAGTGTATGACGCAAAATATCTTCTAAAATTCTGCAACATGTGGATGTCAAGCATATTGGCCGGTAGTTTTACGAATCACTTCCGTTGCCCTTCTTGTAGACGGATGTGAGTTGCACTTCTTTCAGGCAAATGGATCCGACTCTTTGTTGGAGGGATCTATGGCGTAGTACAGTTAAAAGGAAGGCTAACTCATTAGTAAATTCATACTGGCCTGCAACACCTTCCTTTCCCTTTTTTTGCATGGTGAGCGAGAAGAATGATCGTTGGGACGCCTCAGTATAACCAAAAAACTCCCCAATTTACGCTTCACGTCTTTTCACGAAATGTGGATAGGAGAAGGAATATATTCCAGGAAATTACGGTCTTGGAATTTTAATAGCAAGCTGTAGCTTGTATCTCTGGCGTAGATCTGTGTGGCACTTTCGTGCTCAATAAACTAACCTGTACCGAAACACCCTGTTCTTGTTTGCATCATCTCCATTTCCCCGTTCAGTCCTGTCTGGTGAGAGTCCGAAATTGACGAGCAAAACGGAACTATTTGTCGAACGAGGATTTTGCAAGCTACCTCCTTCTTGGAGGCAAAACATTCCTGGCGCACTTTTCCAGTGAATCTAACTGCTGTCCCTAGTTTCGCCGGGTTATCCAACTTTAGATTGCTCTGTGCGCAAATTCTCAGATAGTCGAAGAATGTGAGTGCTACAGGTGATAGTTCATCAGTCTTAAAATCACTTAATGAGAGGCCTTTTCGTCTATCTGTGGGCAAAATGTTATATCCGTCTACAATGGACAGCTGCCAGTCCCTGCACCAAGCCACGATCCTCTACAGGCCTTCCCACATTTCGCTACAATATGATCTACATACAACAGCATCATTTGTTAACAGCCTCATGCAAGTTCCTACGTTATACATTACGTCATTTATTGTATTGTAAGCAGTAACCGAGCGAGGTGGCGCAGTGGTTAGCACACTGGACTCGCATTCGGGAGGACGACGGTTCAATCCCGTCTCCGGCCATCCTGATTTAGGTTTTCCGTGATTTCCCTAAATCGCTTCAGGCAAATGCCGGGATGGTTCCTTTGAAAGGGCACGGCCGATTTCCTTCCCAATCCTTCCCTAACCCGAGCATGAGCTCCGTCTTTAATGACCTCGTTGTCGACGGGACGTTAAACACTAACCACCACCACCACCATGTAAGCAGTAATCGTCTTATAATACTTTCTTGGGATATGCCCAAACACTTACCTATTAAGATCCCGTTAAGAAGGCCTTGGTATGCTCTGTTCACCAGGAACCTTTCTACCCAATCACAAGGCTGGTCCGATATTGCGTACGCTCGTATTTATTAGGCGACTGTGGGTGATTGTCAAACGCCTTCCGAAAGTCAAGGAGTACAAAATTAACCTGGGCACCGGTATCAACTACGTTTTCCGTCTTACAGACGAAAAGAGCGCTCTGAATTTCACATGGTTGCTGTCTGCAGAATCCATGTTTCTTACAGAAGAGATTTTCACTGTACAGAAACGTCACAATACTACGTATAAAATGTCCCGTAATTCTACAACACTCATGTCTGCGACGAGGACCTACAATTCTGTGTGTCTCTCTGACGTTCCTTCTTGAAAACTCGGAAAACGAGCGCATTTTTCAATCTTTTGGGTTGTTTAGTTTCCCTAGCGACTCCGTTTACGACTTTAGACTACGGAATGTCAGTCGTCAATCGACGGTCCAAGCGAAGGACAAAGAGAGCGGTGACAATCGCGGCTGATAAAGCTGCCTCCTCCTTGTATGATGTGCGGCGTCTAATGTCTCAGGGTAGACTGAGCTGACTTCCACCTCGCGGTATGATGATTTTCCACTCTCTGCCGCTTGTACACACCACTGCCGTGAACAATACACTCCTTAAAGTCTACAAAGGAATTATTTCTTTTCCTGGCGATTTTGAGAAAACCATTCGGTAATCTACCGCATCTTAGTCCCAGCCGGCCGCTGTGGGAGAGCGGTTCTAGGCGCTACAGTCTGGAACCGCGCGACCGCTGCGGTCGCAGGTTCGAATCCTGCCTCGGGCATGGATGTGTGTGATGTCCTTAGGTTAGTTAGGTTGAAGTAGTTCTAAGTTCTAGGGGACTGATGACCTCAGAAGTTAGTCCCATAGTGCTCAGAGCCATTTGAACCATTTTGAACTATTATCTAGTAAATATTTTTTTAGCTTCTGACTAAAGGTGGGGATCATTTACATCTTTTTATTTCCAGTGATAGTCTGTTGTACAATTTAATACCATGATATAATACACAATTTTGAGTTTTTGACTTATTTCTTCTATTGTAAAAAGTGTCTGGATTGTGTGCAGTTTGTGGTATACAGATTATTTTTTCTCATATGCGTTGTTTTGATAAATATATTCACACGGAACTGTCAGAATTCCTAACTTTTTGAACAACTTTACAGGGTGCCCTGTTACTGCTATTTATTATTAGAGGAGCTCTTTTCTGTATCTTGAAAATAGTATGTTGCCAGCACTTACCCCCAAAACATTATCCCATAACTGTGGACTGAACGCATATATCCAACGTAGGCTACTTTGAGGGATGAAATATTACACACTGGTGCAAGGATTCGCAGGGCGTAACATGCTGAAGATAGCCTCTTTGCTAAAATTCTCACACGCCCTGTCCATTTTACTGTCAGTCTACATTCATCCCCAAGAATTTGCTGTATGTTACACAATCAAGTACCTCATCGTTTACTTTCAGTGTAATGTCAATAGTTTTTTTTATTTAGTCGGAAGTTCATATAGTTTGTCTTTCTGACATTTAGAGTTACTTTATTCTTTAGTGACCAGTTGTGGATGTCTCTGAGAGCTTCGTTGGATTTTTCTATTAACAGTGTTGAGCTTTTGTCTGTAATCACTACAGTGCTGTCATCAGCAAATAGTATTTTTTTCCCCATGCCTGACACTCAGTGGGAAATTGTATAAGGAAGAGGATTGTCCCCGGCACACTTCCCTGGGGGGTACATATATTAATATATATTGGGTCACAATGCTGGTGCACGCATAAGTGTTTCGGAGCACATCGTTCATCGTACATTGTTGGGGTTCCACAGCGGACGACCCCTACAGTTTCACTTGTTGACCCAACGAAATCGTCAGTTACGATTGCGGTGGCCGCGGGGTCGTCGAGATTGGACTGTGAATTAATGGAAACGTATCACCTCGTCGGATAAATCACGTTTTTGATACACCAGGTCAATGGTCGTCTCCATAGCCGGAGAGATCCTCTTTCTGCACCGGGGTTGGAGAAAATGATTCGGAAGATCAAATTAACTGGAGATTTGGGAACTGCTGATGGAGCGGTTCTAGGCGCTACAGTCTGGAACCGCGTCACCGCTATCGTCGCAGGTTCGAATCCTGCCTCGGGCATGGATGTGTGTGATGTCCTTAGGTTAGTTAGGTTTAAGTAGTTCTAAGTTCTAGGGGACTGATGACCTCAGCAGTTAAATCCCATAGTGCTCAGAGCCTTTTGAACCATTTTTACTGTCCCACATCGCTACTTTATAATATGCTGGTTGTAAACTTCCTGGAAAAGTCTTTAGTCTAAATACCAGCACGTAAAAGAAAAACGTCAAACACCTACTTCATAATGTGAGCTCTGGACAAATAAGATAGTATTTGTATTCAGATTGTGTCTTTACCAATAATCCTAACAGATGAAGCCTTCTGAAGAGTTGGTGCATAAATCCTGCTATTCGTCATATTAAAATCAATATGGACACTAAAAAAATACGACTAACTTCACCAATACCAGAAAAACAAACAGAAGACAATGTTTATACAAACACATCATTTAACAGCCCTTAAATATGTAAACTGATAGTGATAAGTTGAGAATTGCATTAGAACGAAAACTAATTTCACTAAGCAGGATGCAATAAAAGTGACTCTACCAAGTTTCCACTTTCGTAACAAGACGTGTATAACTTTTAGATGCCCTTGAGTTGCACCAAACCTCTGTGCAGATTAAGCTTTCGCTTATAATTATAAACATGTGAAGTACACATATTTGTGGGTTCTATCATTATTAAGCTTTCGTGGCTTAACTCGCCTGTGGCGCATCATCGGACTATACCGTGAAAGACAGAAAATTAACTAAGTGTGTATGAGACTTGCGACTGCACGCACGTTCACCGTCTTACTTCTGACCTAAAGAAAAAGTTTATTCTGAGAAAAAAAGAGGCGATTGCTGTAGAAAACGAATACAGTACAGCGGAAGTACGTTAGTTTCGAGCACAAAATGGTTCAAATGGCTCTAAGCACTATGGGACAACATCTGAGGTTATCAGTCCCTTAGAACTACTTCAACCTAACTGACCTAAGGACATCACACACATCCATGCTGAGGCAGTATTCGAACCTGCGACGGTAGTAGCAGCGTGGGTCCGGACTGAAGAGCTTAGAATTCTCGGCCACAGCGGCCGGCTGGTATGGAGCACACTCGATTAAGTTTTACTAGTGGTGGATAACGAGGAATGGGGCCATAGTTTCTAACAAAAGCTCCACTTCGGAAGATACGGGGAGATTTCAGATTACATCATCGTCAGGCAGAGAATCCAAAATAAGATACTAGACCGTAAGGCATATACCCAGCAGCAGATATAGATCAGATCACAATTTAGTAGTGATGAAGAGTAGGTTGACGATTAAGAGACTAATCAGGAAGAATCTATGCGTAAAGTACTACTACGGAATGAAGAGCTACGTTTGACAGTATCAGGCTATAGATGGTGAGATAATTAATAACTCAGTAGGCAGTTCAGTTGAAGAGGAATGAACTATCAACAAAACCATCACACAAGCTGGAAAGAAAAACGCAAGTGTAAAGAAGGTAACTGCGAAGAAACCACGGGTAAAAGAACGGAATAACAGAAAAGCTTCCGTTAATCGGTAAGAGAAGGACGCACAAAAATGATCAGGGAAATTCAGGAATTCAGAAATACAGTTCACTTAGAAATAAAATAAACAGTAATTGCAGGGAAGCTAACGCGAAATGGCTACATGAAAAATCGAAAAAGAAATGACTGTCGGGGGGGACAGACTCAGCATATAAAAAAGTCAAGACAACCTTCGGTGAAATTAAAAGCAAAGGCGGTAACATTAAGAGTGCAATAGAAATTCTACAGTTAAAGGCGTAGGAGAGCGGATCGGTGAAAAAAGAGCCTTGAAGGCCTCTATGAGGGGGAAAACTTGTCTTATGACGTGATTGAAGAAGAAACAGGAGGTTACAGTATTAGAATCAGAATTTAAAAGAGCTTTGAAGATCGAATAAGGCAGAAGGAATAGATATAATTTCAACACAATTTCTAAAATTATTGGGGGGAGCGGCAACAAAACGACTGTGAGTCTGGCGATATAACATCTGACTTTCGGAAGATCATCATCCACACATCGCCCCTACAGTTCAATCTATGGATCGAAGAAGAAATGACGGAAATAAAAGAAAGGTTCAAGAATGGAATTAAACTTCGGGGTGAAAGGATATCAATGACAAGATTCGCTGATGACAGTGCTGTCCTCAGTGAAAGGGAAGAAGAATTACAATCTTTGCTGAATGGAATGCATAGTTAAATGAGTACAGAACATGGACTGAGAGTAAATCGAAGAAAGAGGAAAATAATGAGAAGTAGCGGAAAAGAGAACAGCGAGAAACTGAACATCAGAATCGCTGATCACGAAGTAAATGAAGTTAAGGAATTTTGCCATCTAGGGAGCAAAATAACTCATGATGGAGGAGCAAGGAGATAAAAGTCAGACTAGCACTGGCAACTGGCCAAGAGCAATCTACTAGTATCGAACATAGGTCTTAAGTAGGGGGGAAACTTCTGAGAATGTACGTTTGGAGCACAGCATTGTAAGGCAGTGACACATGGACTGTGGGAAAACCGGAAAAGAGTACCGAAGCATCTGAGATGTGATGCTACAGAAGAACATTACATAGCAGCTCCCATTCTCTCCCAATGTAGCTTTCCCTCCGACTGCACTTGAAATTCGAATCATTTTCTGTGTTTCCTACTCAAGAATGATACACTTCTTCTGCTGCCAACTTGTCGCTCCGTGTTAACACGTTATTGGCTGGAATAAGCGCACTTTCTTATTTTTTAAATAGTTTTTGAGGTTAGACATGTCCCTGATGGTAAGAGAGCTATTTCCATCGACAGTCCGGTGTTGTGGATTAGTGGCTCCCATGTCGGAAAGGCTGCCTCAAATTTTATTCCTGTCGTGAAGAATTTTAAAATTCACACTAATTCTAGTAACTGTGTCCCAATTAAGTTCATAAACCAAGATTCGGCAGAACCATCTGCAGAACACTGAATCGACCTTGGTGATAGGAAAATGTCTCTTGAAGACCCTTACTGCATTAAGCCAAATCAGATTGGTAGCTTTATTATTTCACCAAATGGATTTCGCCAATTCTTTCATCAGGTTGAGTTTATGAAATTCTGCCAAATGAATCGAGCTCACAGGTCTCAGATTAAACCCTTTACATTGTCGTAGATTGTGGGAGCGAAGTCGTGTCATTGGTGCAGTTATAATTAAATCAGCGAACCACACAATGCTTCGCAGTTCCTGATAACGTATGGGAATTGGGTAAACATATCCTAAACTTCTTTCCACTCCCCGTTCTCTCTGTCCATCTCCTCCTTCCCCCCCCACCACTCTCTCTCTCTCTCTCTCTCTCTCTCTCTCTCTCTCTCTGTCTGTGTGTGTGTGTGTGTGTGTGTGTGTGTGTGTGTGTGTGTGTGTGCGCGCCCCATGTCTGTTCATCTCTGTCCATTTTCTTAGACCTCCTCTCTGCCCTCCTGCCCCTCTATTTGATCGTCATTGTGGTTTATCGTTATTGCAGACGAAACCTCGATTGGATATTGAAGTCGCTCATAATGAAGGTGTGAACCATTTGGGATCAGTGGTATACGGGGTATGAGAGACATCTCTCCACCCGCCGGATCTGTGAGAACAGTAGCTTCAGTGACAGTATTTCGTATAATTCTCATCCTCAATTTGTCCACTGACTTACATCCCCTCCTATCGTCGCTGAAACTGACTGCGAGAAAGAAACTGAAACCGCATATTTCGCAGCACAGCGTGTTCGTTCTCGTATTCGCTTTTAACAGAAAATCTGCACACTGTCGGTTTAAAAAAATAGGTAAAAAATATATAGCCCGTGACAATCTTAAGGTTTATGAGAGTGTGGTGTGAAAATTTGATTCGATCGAGAACTTTATCGTGTTCTTGGTGAAATGAATGTATAAAGCGGAAACATTGTTTTTAAAAATCTTGCGACGTTCTTGACCGGTCTACTTCCTATTTTTAAGCTGTATAAATTGTATACCGGTAACCTATATCCGTCTGAATGCTCATTAGAGTATTGTGAAAATTTTGAAGTAAAACGGTCAACAACTTTTCGACATTTTTGCCACCAACGTTTCTCCTATATATTACGTATATGTTCACATATTACACACATCAAAACAAGTTTTGCATCACCTCGGTTCCCGGAACTCCTGAAGATAGACGTTGACTGTGCATGTTGTATCACAGAACCCGCCCAAAGATATAAACAACCACGCATGAGCAGAGCCTATTAGACGGAAGGGATCAGACATCCGATCAGTTCCAGTCATTCCACCAGAAAGGAGGTACACGGCTCGTGTTGACTGTAGTTCAACTATGCCTAGAAGGTCAATACTGCGGTTCGCTGGCGTCCGCATTGTTCCTTTGTGCCAGGAAGGGCTCTCAACAAGGGAAGTGTCCATGCGTATCCGAGTGAACAAAAGAGATGTTGTTCGAAGATGGAGGAGGTACAGAGAGACAGGAACTGCCAATGACATGCCTCGCTCAGGCCGCCCAAGGGATACTACTGCAGTGGATGACCGCTACCTACGGTTTATGGCTCGGAGGAATCCTGACAGCAACGCCACCATGTTGAACAATGCTTTTCGTGCAGCCACAGGACGTCGTGTCACGACTTAAACTTTGCACAATAGGCTGCATGATGCGCAACTTCACTTCCGACCTCCATGGCGAGGCCAATCTTTGCAACCAAGACACCATGCAGCGTGGTACGGATGAGTCCAACAACATGCCGAATGGACCGCTCTGGATTGGAATCACGTTCTCTTCTGCGATGAGTGTCGCATATGCCTTCAACCAGACAACTGTAGTAGACGTGTTTGGAGGCAACCCGGTAAGGCTGAACGCCTTAGACACACGCGAGTGCAGCAAGGTGGAGGTTCCCTGAATGCTTTGGGTTTGGATTATGTAGGGCCGACGTACGCCGCTGGTGGTCATGGAAAGCGCCGCAACGGCTGTATGATACGTGAATCCATCCTCCGACCGATAGTGCAACCAAATTGGACGAAAATTCGCGGCCCCACCATGCACATCTTGTGAATGACTTCCTTCAGTAGAACGACTAGAGTTGCTCGACTAGAGTGGCCTGCATGTTTTCCAGACATGAACCCTATCGACCATGCCTGGGATAGATGGAAATGGGCTGTTTACGGACGACGTGACCCACCAACAACTCTTATGCCGAATCGCCTTTGAGGAGTTCAAATAGTTCAAATGGCCTTAAGCGCTATGGGACTTGACATCTGAGGTCATCAGTCACCTAGACTTAGAACTACTTAAACCTAACTAACCTAAGGGCATCACACACACGTGATGTGGGCAGGATACGAACATGCGACCGTAGCAGCCGCGTGGTTTCGGACTGAAGCGGCTAGAACCGCTCGACACACAACGGCCGGTCTTTGAGGAGTGGGACAATCTGATGAACTTGCGGATAGTATGCCACGACGAATACAGGCGTGTTACTGGGACGTGCTACTGGACATCAGAGGTGCCGGAGTGTACAGCAGTCCGGACCACCACCTCTGAAGGTTTCGCTGTGTGGTGGTACAACATAAAATCTGTGGTTTCCATGAGCAATAAAAAGGGCGGAAATGATGTTTATGTTGGTCTCTATTCCAATTTTCTGTACAGGTTCTGGAACTTTCGGAAGCGAGGTGGTGCACTATTTACAATAGTCTGCGAACGGTGAGAACTGTTCGATTGATTTTGAGGTGAAGAACTCGTGGAGCCGTGTTCGGAGCGCATTTTCATCCCAAAAGGAAGTTCCTCGAAGGATTTTCTATAGAAGGCGGAGAAGGTGAAAATCAGAGGGCGAAAGATCATGTGAACAATGTGGGTGTCGAATTGTTTCCCATACACCTCGGGGAAGTAATTCATAGTACACTATGTCGTCACTGTTCCACCAGATGCATAACAGTATCTTTTGTGGATACGCACAGTTCTTGGTAGGGGAGTTGTTGCTTTGTTTGGGCTCAACCATTCCTTTCTTTTCCTTACGTTAGCAAAAGACACCTCTTCTCGTCACTAGGAACAGTATAGGAAAGGAAAGGTCCGTGCTGTTCACGAGCCAATTAATGATGAGCGAGCAGAGACGTAATATGGCCACCTGATCATTTTTATTTTGGATCAGAGCATCCGGTACCCATACACCCGATTTTTGAACCTTTGCACTGGATGCAAATGTCGCACGATGGTGGAATGATCATTGTTGATCACATCTGCATGTTCTCGAGTACACTGACATGGATCTTTGTGGATTAATGTATTTAAATGATCTTCATCAAGCCCTTGAAGGTCTTTCTGAACATGGAAAGTCACTAATATCAAAACAATCCACCTTAAAACGCGAAAATCATTTTGTTGCCACACTCTGTCCAATGACATTAACCTATACACGGCGCAAATGTTTGTGACTGCCTCCGTTGTTGTCAACCTTGTTGACTCAAACGCAAGAATATGCCGGGAATGTTCCGTTTTCTCCACTGTGCAGTCCCTTTTCTAGCGTCCAGCTAAACCCGCGTGACAGGACAAGCAGTAGGAATTGTAGAAGGGGGCCAGAATAAGCGGCTGTAAGTTGTACTCCAAACGTAACACTTTATTTAGTGGTCCAAACATTACAGCGTAACTTCTAAGCTTGACTATTAACAGAAAACGTCTTTAATTCTAAAGCGGCTGAAAGCCCATGAATTAAATACTACTTCTATAATATTTTTTTTTAGACAGAAAGCTCTAGGCTTTAACCTTAAATAGTATTTAAGGCCAAGCGATGTAAGACGTGACTAGTCTGATAGATTAAGTTTTTAAAAGCGGCTGAAGCCCATAAATTTAAAACAACATATCTACAATAACCTTTCAATAGGCACAAGGCCCAAGCTTTATGACCAATAAGAAACCTTACTTCAAACGGCTGAAGGTCTTTGTTTGAAAAAACTGCAACCAATTTTCCAAGGCAGTAGGCCCAAAGCTTTTAACCTGAAATAGTATTCAAGCCCAAGTGATGTAAGACCTGATAAGTAAGAATCCAAAATTTTAAAGCAGCGCCGGCCGGTGTGGCCGTGCGGTCTAGGCGCTTCAGTCTGGAACTGCGTGACCGCTCCGGTCGCAGGTTCGAATCCTGCCTCGGGCATGGATGTGTGATGTCCTTAGGTTAGTTAGGTTTAATTAGTTCTAAGTTCAAGGCGACTGATGAACTCAGAAGTTAAGTCGCATAGTGCTCAGAGCCATTTGAACCATTTAAAGCAGCTGATGGCCCATATTTTTAAGAACACAACTAAAGTAAATTTTCAACAGGCAGAACTCCCACAGCTTTACCCTGAAAGAATGTAATACTTGATAAATAAGAACCTTGAAACTTAAAGCGGCTGAAGGCAGATGCTTTAAAAACAATACAATAAATTTTCAACAGGCAGAAGGCGCAAGCTTTATCTTCAGACAACGTAAGACTTGCCGAATTTAGAAAAACTTATTTTAAAACGGCTGAAGGCCTTTGTTTTTAAAACTCAATTACAAGCATACAAATTCCAACTATCGGCTATGAGTCATTAAAAATAAGCAATTAAAAGCTAGTAAGAAGATAGTATGGAAATTTCCTGGGGGATCAGTCTGCCCTTGAAATCTTAGCGTTCGCTTAGGTGAGACAAGAAGTCGGCCCAACTATACTCGATCCGCCGGCAACACAACCAAGAGACAGTCAGGGACCCACCGACAAGACAACTTGCTAACCACGGACCAGTATACGATAATTCCAAAGCCAAAACGTTACAGACATAGCTGCCCACAACCAAAAATACATTAAGCTGTCAACCATATTGGACAGCGACAACAGGCGAGGAAAGGACACTGCCTGAATTTACGTCAGCGACCAGGGCAGGTAACCGGAACACTAATGGCCACAAGGCAGAAAATTCCGCTGGTGCACTTAAATTTCAAACCGTCAAATGTAGGTAATTCCTCCATATGGCGGCTAAATCTTCACCAACTCCAACACTCGCTGTTTCTCCCACGAATACCGCCAACAGCGAACCAACAACCAAGGGGACAACATGAACAGACGTGGCTTTGGTAATAAAATCACCACTCAACTTTCATGTCCTGGGTCGGTGAGCCTCGTAGCACTAGGAACAGCCCCCTTATGCTGAGACACTGCTTAGAGACCGTCAACAGGCCCAGCCGACTGCACTGCGATGAGACTTGCTTACTGATCCGCTCCAACCGACCGAATGGCTGCACACCGCTAAGCCGGAACAATAAGCACCAGACCAAAGATAGTATACAGTATACAGTATAAAGAGGAAGATCCAGCGCATAACCGCAATAACCGCAGGGAACCAAATGCAGAGTAACAGCCAAGTTTTAAATCAACACATAAGATGGGGTCAGTATGGCTCATTACTATCTACAAATGACAAAATGGCGATATCGAAGTTCAAACAGCAACAGTGAACTACAAATAAAAATGACAATTGATAAACAAAACCATAGCAACCGGAATATCAAAATCCAAAACAAAAACTCTAACAACTTCCGCAACAACCTAATATTAAGTGAACGTAGTGTAACTTATTAATGTGTTACTGTTTTGTACATATCTGTATTTGTTGGCATCCTGAATTATTCATACAACAAAGTTTTTAAGACAGTGTGATCTATGAATTTAGCCTTGTAGAGATTTATACCTAGATCTACACCCATATCTACACCTACATCCATACTTCAGAAGCCACCATAGTGTATATACGAGGTGAATTAAAGTTCTAAGGCCTCCGATTTTTTTCTCCGGACTGGAAAGAGATAGAAACATGCGCATTGTTTTAAAATGAGGCCGCATTCATTGTCAATACGTCCCACCCCCCTGCGGGTTCGGGGGTAAGAATAGGCCCGCGGTATTCCTGCCTGTCGTAAGAGGCGACTAAAAGGAGTCTCAAACGTTTCGGCCTTCTGTGATGGTCCCCTCTTGGGTTTGACCTCCTGTTTTTTCCAAATTTCCGTTGTTAGTGCGTGCCATTTGGGGAAGGACACCTTACGTGGTGTTTTTCTATTGGTCCATCATGCACCACCATCTTGCATGTTACCTCTTGTCGTGTGGCGGGATTTACGCCCAACGTCTCCTGGGTTGCCTCCTTCTCGCCTTGTGCGCAATTCCGTTCTTAGCACCCACGACCACTGTGGACCCTTTAGACACCTAAAATCCAGCACGGTAGCCAGTCCGTTGTGGTGGGGTCGTCATGTACCCTCTTGGTGGTAGCCCCCTGACCACGCAGGGATCGCACTACAGATGCCAGAGCTGTTTCCTCCCCATGCATGCCAAGGAGTATGTGCCCATCTTGCCTGGGGCACGGGGACTCCGGGCAACGGGATATCGTCGCTTTGGCTGGGTGGCGCCCTTGGGGAGAGCCCTCGTTCGGAGTAGGTGGCATCTGGGCGGATGTGGCGCAATGAAGCGCAATAAATCACACCAAGCTGGTGGTCGCACGGCCACCAGCGTCTCTAAGCGAGGTAGAGTAGAATTTGATGCTGCGCAGTATGACCCTCAGACGTTCCCGTCGTTGGCTGCGCCATGGGAGGGCCGTAGATCTAGTGCCAAGCGGGAGCCTTACGTACCGCAATACCTTGTCTGCAGCAGGACTGATGGTGACTCCTTTCTTATGACGAAGCCTCTGTTTTTTGTGGAACACCTGGAGGATAAGTTTGGGGAAGTGGCGGGGTTGTCTAAAATGAGGAATGGGTCCATCCTCCTCAAGACGTCCTCCCCAGCCCAGTCACGAGCGTTGCTCTTGTGTGATAAGCTGGGTGACGTCCCTGTAACCGTCACTCCCCACAGTAGCTTAAATATGGTCCAGGGGATTATTTACCATCGTGACTTACTGTTACAATCCGATGACGAGCTGAGAGCCGACTTAGAACGACGTGGAGTGCATTTTGTCCGTCGTGTCCATCGAGGACCCAAAACTAACAGGGTGGCCACCGGTGCCTTTATCTTGGCCTTCGAGGGTGATGTCTTGCCTGAGAAGGTCAAGGTGATGGTTTACCGTTGCGACGTCAAACCATACGTCCCTCCCCCGATGCGGTGCTTCCAGTGCTGGAAGTTTGGGCATATGTCCTCCCGTTGCCCATCCAGCGCTACATGTCGAGATTGCGGACGCCCCTCTGACCTCGATTCTCCATGTGCGCCTCCGCCTGTATGTGTCAACTGTGGGGAGCACCACTCTCCATGCTCGCCGGATTGCCCCGTTCTTCATAAGGAGCGGAAGATCATGGAATTTAAGACCCTGGACCGGCTTACTTATCGAGAGGCAAAAGTGAAATATGAAAGGTTGTATCCTGCTTCCATTCGAACATCTTATGCTGCAGCCACGTTATCGTCGCCCACGCGAGCGACGGTTGTCGCCTCATCTGTGCCGCCTTCAGTGGGCCCTCGGGGCCGTGCATCTCTGTCTGCCCCCCTCATGTCTGGGGGCAAGCCTTCCTCTGTTGCCCCCTTAGCCGTTGGGGGTACACCCTCTTCTGTCGCTCCTCCCTCGCTTACTTCGGGAGTGACATCTCCTCCACAACCGGGGGGCTCGATCCCTCCCCCTCCTCCTCCACCGGCGTTGCCTCTGCCGGTTCCTCTCCAGCGGAAGGGGTCCCTCGGGGCTCTCCGTTTCTTGTCCTACCCAGCCGGATGTCAGCCAGTGGCTGAAGGTTCCGCCACCTGCTGGTCGTAGGGCTTCTGCGTCGTCGTCAGCCTCTGATGCTCCTTCAGAGAAGCTCTCCCAGCCCTCTCACCCTAAGGGCCGACGCGAGAAGAAGGAACGGCATGTGTCAAAGAAGAAGGATGTTCCGGCGGTTTCAGTACCGCCTGCTGTACATAGTCCTGGCTCCGGGGATGAGGTGGAGATCCTCGCCTCTGCCGCGGATCTCGCCCTCACGGAACCCTTGGGGGCCTTTCCTATGGACGCAGCTGACTCTCCCCCGGTGGCGGCAGTAGACTCTGAGGCGCCGTCTGCCTCATAGTCGCCTTCACGCCCTCCCAGTCCCTTCCTGCTTCCATTCTCCAGTGGAACTGCGGCGGTTATTTCCGCCACCTGCCTGAGCTCCGGATGCTTCTGAGTGAGTCCCCTGTTCTCTGCATTGCTCTGCAGGAAACTTGGTTTCCTGCAATGCGGTCCCCCGCCCTTCGCGGTTATCGGGGATACTATAAGAACCGTGTTGCCTGTCACCGAGCATCAGGTGGAGTTTGCCTCTTTGTTCACCACTCTGTCTGTAGCTCGCCAGTACCCCTTCAGACGCCTTTAGAGGCTGTCGCTGCCAGGGTTCAGCTCTCGCCGGCTATTACAGTTTGCTCTGTTTACGTTCCTCCGGATGGGGAGCTCCCCCGGCATGTCTTGGCTGCACTGCTGGCTCAACTCCCGCCACCTTTGCTGCTTCTGGGCGATTTCAATGCCCACAACCCTCTATGGGGTGGGACTGTCTCCGATGACCGCGGTCGGGCCGTGGAGCATGTGCTGGCTCAGCTCGACCTTAGCCTCTTGAATACCGGTGCTCCCACGCATTTTAGTGTGGCCCATGGCTCTTTCTCGGCCATCGATCTCTCTCTTTGCAGCCCCAGACTTGTCCCATCCCTCCACTGGAGAGTGCATCCTGACCTGTGTGGTAGTGACCATTTTCCCATCTATTTGTCACTGCCCCAGTGTCATTCTTCTGGGCGCCTGCCCCGCTGGGCTCTCCGCAGGGCTGACTGGCCGGCTTTTACTTCTGCTGCAACCATTGAGTCTCCCCCACAGGGTGACATTGACGGGGTGGTCCGTGTCATAACCACATCCATCATTTCGGCGGCCGAGGCTGCCATCCCTCGCTCTTCTGGACTCCCTCAGAGGAAGGCTGTACCTTGGTGGTCGCCACAGATTGCTGAGGCTATTCGCGACCGTAGGCGGGCTCTCCAGCGTCATAGGCGGCACCCGTCTCTGGAGACCCTCATCGCCTTTAAGAGGCTCCGTGCCTTGGCCCGTCGTCTCATTGCACAGCGTAAGCAGGAGTGCTGGGAGAGGTATGTCTCATCCTTGGGCTCCCATGTCTCCCCCTCGCTCGTGTGGTCCCGGATCCGGCTGATTTATGGATACCAGACCCCTATAGGTGTTCCTGGGCTCTCCTTGGACGGCGCTGTCTGCACGGACGCTGCCGTCATTGCTGAACAGCTTGCCGCGCACTTTGCTAAGAGCTCTGCGACTGCATCTTATCCCCCCGCCTTTCGCTCTCTAAAGGGGCGAGCCGAGCGGACGCCGTTATCCTTCCACACGCGTCGATCTGAAAAATACAATGCTCCTTTCAGCGAGAAGGAATTCCTCGCTGCCCTCGCCGATTGCCCTGATACAGCACCAGGACCAGACTGCATCCACGCGCAGATGCTGAAGCATCTCTCCAGGGACTGCCAGAGACACATTCTCGCGGTATTTAACCGCATTTGGAGCGAAGGCGTGTTCCCGTCGCAATGGCGGGAGGGTGTTATTGTCCCCATCTTGAAGCCCGGTGCGGACCCACTGGCGGTGGACAGCTATCGTCCCATTACCCTCACCAACGTTTTGTGCAAATTGCTCGAACGTCTGGTGGGGCGGCGTTTGTGTTGGCTCCTAGAATCGCGCGGTCTCCTCGCTCCATCCCAGGGTGGCTTCCGTCGGGACCGGTCTGCAGCGGACAATTTGGTGCGGCTGGAATCTGCTATCCATACGGAATTTGCCCGACGTCAGCATCTCGTTGCTGTATTTTTTGATCTGCGGAAGGCGTATGACACCACATGGAGGCATCACATTCTTGCCACGCTGCATGCGTGGGGTCTTCGTGGTCGGCTCCCGGCTTTTCTTCAAACCTTTCTATTGCACCGCTCTTTCCGGGTGCAAGTCGGGGCCGCCTCTAGTTCATCTTATACACAGGAAAATGGGGTCCCGCAGGGCTCGGTGTTGAGCGTATCCTTATTTCTAGTGGCCATTAATGGTCTGGCTGCAGCCGTGGGGTCGTCGGTGTCTCCTTCTTTGTATGCCGACGACTTCTGCATCTCATTTAGCTCCACTACTACGGGAGTCGCCGAACGCAGGCTGCAGGTAGCCGTTCGGAAGGCAGCATCATGGGCTCTGACTCACGGTTTTCAGTTCTCTGCAGCCAAGACTCGAGTTATGCATTTCTGCAGGCGTCGGACGGTCCACCCTCCTCCTGACCTTTACCTCGACGGCCACCTGCTTGAAGTGGTGGACACTTGCCGCTTCTTGGGACTCGTGTTTGATGCTCGGCTCACATGGGTTCCTCATATTACTCAGCTGAAGCAAAAATGCTGGCGGCACCTCAACGCCCTCCGCTGCCTTAGCCACACGTCTTGGGGTGCAGATCGCTGCACGCTGCTGCGATTGTACAGAGCCCTTGTGCAGTCTCGGCTTGATTATGGGAGCCTGGCCTATGGGTCTGCATCACCCTCAGTGTTGAAGTTGTTAGACCCCATACACCACTGTGGGGTCCGGCTTGCAACTGGCGCTTTTCGTACGAGCCCCGTGGATAGTCTACTGGTGGAGGCCGGGGTTCCCCCGCTGTGGATTCGCCGCCATAGACTGCTCGCCGACTATGCTGTCCACGTTCATTGCTCGCCAGGCCATCCCAATCGTCGCCTGCTTTTCCCTGCCATGGTCCTCCATCTGCCCGAACGGCGACCTAGGTCTGGGCTCTCCGTCGCTGTCCGCGTTCAGTCCCTGCTGTCGGAATTGGGTTCATTCCCTCTTCCGCCTCCCTTCCGGGTCCGTGCACCTACGCCTCCCTGGTGTTTGTCCCGGCCGTCCGTCCGTCTGGACTTGGCACAGGGACCCAAGGACTCGGTTCCGCCTGTGGCCCTCCGTCGCCGTTTTCTTGCGCTCCGGCTGTGAGCCTGTCTACACCGATGGTTCCCTGGTTGATGGTCGCACTGCCTACGCTTTTGCTCATGCTGCCCATGTTGAACAGCGCTCCTTGCCAGCTGCCTGTAGTGTTTTTACTGCAGAGCTGGTGGCCATCTTGCGCGCTCTTGAGCATATGCGTTCCTGCTCAGGTATGTCCATCGTCATCTGCAGTGACTCCCTGAGCAGCCTCCAGGCCATCGACCGCTGCTATCCCTCTTCTCCTCTGGTGTCCTCTATTCGGGAGTCTGTTTCCACCATTACCCGCTCTGGTCGTTCGGTGGTTTTTGTTTGGACGCCAGGTCACGTTGGCATCCCGGGGAACGAACGTGTAGACAGGCTGGCCAAAGGGGCGATAGACGCCCAAACTTTGGACATCGGCCTTACGGCTCGCGACCTGCAGCTGGTGTTGCGCCGTAAGGTGCTTGGGATGTGGGCTGCTGAGTGGCGTGGCATGACAGCCCCGAATAAACTGCGGGCTGTCAAGGAGACGACCGATGTGTGGCGTTCCTCCCTGCGGGCTTCTCGCAGGGACTCGGTGGTCCTGTGTCGGCTGCGCATTGGCCATACATATCTGACGCACGGCCATCTGTTGCGTCAGGAGGATCCCCCCCTGTGTCGGTGTGGGTCCCGGCTGACGGTCGGCCACATTTTGCTGGAGTGTCCTCGACTGCGCACACTTCGGCAATCTTTTAATCTCCCGGACACTTTGGCTTTGGTTTTATCCGACGATGCCTCCATGGCTGACACTGTTTTACATTTTATCCGTGGTAGTCCTTTTTATGGTTCGATTTAGGGAGGTCCTGCACCTTTCCCTTTCTGTGTCTTTTGTCCTCGTGTCTCTCAATATTTGTTGCTGTTTTGTTGTGTCGTCGGATGGTTGACTCTTTCCCTTTTTTTGTTCTTGTGGTCAGTCAACCAGTCTCCGGCCATTTTCTTTTCTTCTGTTTCTTTCTGTTTGGTGTTCGTCTTTACTCTTCTTTTCTGTAGTGTTCGTTGGCTAATTTGTGTTTTTTTTAGTGCCTGGTGGGGGGAGTCTCCTTCCCCTTGGGGTTTTATCTGCTCTGCGCCTTTATCTCGCCTGTTTTTTGGAATGGGGGACTGATGACCTTAGCTGTTTAGCCCCCCTTAAACATCCCAACAACCACCACCACCAATACGTCCCAGAGATGGCAGCACCGTACGGCAGATGGAATTTTACCGCCAGCGGCGAGAATGAGAATTGTTTTAAATAATGGCGACGTTTTCCTTACTTGAACAGCGTGCAATCATTCGTTTTCTGAATTTGCATGATGTGAAACCAATTGAAATTCGACAGTTGAAGGAGACAAGTGGTGACATAGTTATGGATGTGTCGAAAGTGCGTTCGTGGGTGCGACAGTTTAATGAAGGCAGAACATCGTGTGACAACAAACCGAAACAACCTCGGGCTCGCACAAGCCGGTCTGACGACATGATCGAGAAAGTGGAGAGAATTGTTTTGGGGATCGCCGAATGACTGTTGAACAGATCGCCTCCAGAGTTGGCATTTCTGTGGGTTCTGTGCACACAATCCTGCATGACGAACTGAAAATGCGAAAAGTGTCATCCAAGTGGGTGCCACGAATGCTGACGGACGACCACACGGCTGCCCGTGTGGCATGTTGCCAAGCAATGTTGACGCGCAACGACGGCATGAATGGGACTTTCTTTTCGTCGGTTGTGAGAATGGATGAGACGTGGATGCCATTTTTCAATCCAGAAACAAAGCGCCAGTCAGCTCAATGGAAGCACACAGATTCACCGTCACCATCTAAATGTCGGGTAACCGCCAGTGCTGAAAAAATGGTGTCCATGTTCTGGGACAGCGAGGGCGTAATCCTTACCCATTGCGTTCCAAAGGGCACTACGGTAACAGGTGCATCCTACGAAAATGTTTTGAAGAACAAATTCCTTCCTTCCTGCACTGCAACAAAAACGTCCGGGAAGGGCTGCACGTGTGCTGTTTCACCAAGACAACGCACCCGTACATCGAGCTAACGTTACGCAACAGCGTGATAACAACTTTGAAGTGATTCCTCATGCTCCCTACTCACCTGACCTAGCTCCTAGTGACTTTTGGCTTTTTCCAACAATGTGCGGCCACGGAGAGTGTCTTTCATTCACCAGCCGTGCTGCTATTGCCTCAGCGATTTTCCATTGGTCAAAAAAGACTCCTAAAGAAGCCTTCGCCGCTGCCATGGAATCATGGCGTCAGCGTTGTGAAAAATGTGTACGTCTGCAGGGCGATTACGTCGAGAAGTAACGCCAGTTTCATCGATTTCGGGTGAGTAGTTAATTAGAAAAAAAATCGGAGGCCTTAGAACTTGAATGCACCTCGTATGTGGTGTCTGTCCTTTCGGACATGTCGAGAATATCGGACACCATTTTGATCCACAAGCCACTATGAGTTAAGACATATAGGAGTTACATTGGCTGTGAGTGGGCATTGACTTAAATCGGAGGGGAAAGTTGAGTGTGTGCCTGTTCGTAGTGGCAGAGGGTGACGTGCACCACTACCAGTCATTTCCTTTCCTGTTCCACTCCCAAAAAAAGCGAGGGAAAGGCGGCTGTCTGTATGCCTCCGTACGAGTCCTAATTTCTCTTATCTTCATGACACTTACAAGAAACATACTTAGGCGGCAGTAGGATCGTTCTGCAGTCAGATTCAGATACCATTTCTCCAAATTTTCTCAAGAGTGTTCCTCGAAAAGAACGTCGCCTTCCCTCCAGGGATTCCCATTTGAGTTCCCGAAGCATCTCCATAACACTTGGGTGTTGTTAGAACCCACCGGTAACAAATCTAGCGTCCGACCTCTGAATTGCTTCGATGCCTTCCTTTGAGTCGGACTGGAATTCATCCCAAACAATCGAGCAGTATTCTAGATTAGGTCGCACTAGCGTCCTGTATGTGGGCTCCTTTATATGTGAACCGCACTTTCCCAAATTCTCCCAATAAGTCGAAATCGACCATTCGCCTTCCCTACCATAATTCCCGCATGCTCGTTCCATTTCGTATCGCTTTGCAACGTTACACGGAGATATACAACGACGTGACTGTGTAAGCAGGACACTACTAATTCTGTATCCGAACATTACGGGCTGGCTTTCCCTACTCATCCGCATTAACTTAAATTTTTCTGCATTAAGGTTCCAAGAGCTTTTTGGAAAATCGTTTATAATGTAGCCTTCATCGCAAAGCACTAAAGTGAAACGACGAACCGTCGTTACGAGCAGTTAAAAGAAGTCGTCCCGGAATGACTTTGATGTTTATTTGTTAGTTTTTCAGGATGGTCGTGGCAGACCTCACGTACAGTGTTGCAAACGGTAGCCCTTTTCATCCACGAAATTAGCATCCATCTCATTCTTGTAACGCCTGGTGCTGGAATAACGCTTAGTTGTCGGAACTTCGGTAAAGGCACACCGAGCGACATGGTGTTGCGGTCAGCACATGTGACTCGCATTCGGGAGGATAGTGGTTCAGATCCACGTGCAGCCATCCTGCTTTAGATTTCCCGTGATTCCCCTAAATCACTTCGGAGAAATGCCTGGACGGATCCATGGAAGAGGCACGGTCCATTCCCTTCACTTTCTTTCAATACGGGCTTGTGCCCCGTCCCTAATGTTTGCTGTCGACTGGACGTTTCTTCCTCCTTTCGGAGAAAACAGCCTGGAGCGTCGGCGTCTGCGAGCAGTCTTCGCGCAACAGCTGTTGCATGCGGTCCTGCTCAGCTTCACCAGCGAGGTCATCGTCCTGTTGGTACCTCCTGTAGCTACATGTCACGTTCTGCCCACTATCTACCATCTGCCTTCTCACAAAGACAGCCTCGGCAGCATAAGTTCCATCACTCTGCTCCACCTGAGAAAAGTTCCGATTACTGGCATTGCACGCTGCTCTTTTCCTTTAAGAAATTAATTCATCAAGTAATTCATATCCTTGCATACATTATTATTTGAATTATTTATGAAAATATATCACCTATTTGTAATTACAAATATTGTAATTGTTTAATACGATAAAGACACGTTCGCAGTTTGAAATTGTCCTCCTTTTTAAGACGAGTACATAATTGGTATGATCTTATTGTTTGTTCTGAAAATATTCCCCTTCGTATACAATATTTTGACCATTGAACGAATAGTAACATGATATGACTTCTATTTATGAGATAACAGGAAAGACTTCCGTAGCACAACGATAAATATAGGTGATCTTGAACTTGTGTTTAAGTAATACATAATTATGACGAATATAACCAGACATGTTAACGCATACTACATTCTCGTACAAGAGATGCGTGCTGTGGAGATGTGGACCCCACGCCGCCTAACGTCTATATACGAGAAGCATTTATCACAGTAGTCACTCTCAACATATTCAGGATCAACTTGTGGCTCGAAGTTACCTGCAGCTCAGATCTAATTTATACATGGCGTGCTTAAGTGAGGTCCATTTTGTTGTAGACACTAGTAGTTCGATTGCATACCGGAACGAGCGCGTGTATCGTGTACCTTCATGCCTCGGGAACAACTGTGCTCAGTTTTAGCTCTGTAGCTAACCTGTACGGTTCTGTTCCGTGCTTTCAAAGTGTTTAAGACTATCTACTCGCCCGCCGCGTGTGAGATTCGCTCAGTGATACGGTTTTTGTCAGCAAGGAACCTGTCTGCTGCAGAAATTCATCAACAGATTTGCGAAGTGTACGGTGATACTGTTATGAGTGAAAGCAAAGTGCGTAAGTGGGTGCGAGAATTCAACGATGGCCGTGTCAACGTCCGTGATGACCGCTCCGGTCGCCCTTCTTTGATTACAGACGATTTGGTGGCTTCAGTCGAAGCAAGGATTCGTGAGAGCAGGCGCTTCGCAATAACAAGTCTTTCAAACGTATTTCCTGATGTGTCGATATCACTGCTTTACAACATTGTTTCTGAACACCTAAAGTTTAGGAAACTGTGCTCCCATTGGGTCCCGAAACTCCGAACAGAGGACCACAAAAACCAAAGATTTGAGTGTGTGATGAAGTTCTTGACTCGTTATCACGAAGAAGGTGACGGCTTCTTGAGTGAGATCGTAACTGGAGACGAAACATGGGTTTCGCATATCACGTGCAAATCGAAGCAACAGAGCACGGAATCGAGACACACACACTCGCCTGTAAAGGTAAAGGCCAAACACTCTGTTCCAGCGCAAAATAATGGCGTCGGTGGTTTGGGATATGCATGCTGTTTTGTTGGTCGACTTCATGCAAGCATGCATAAGCATACTGCCAAACCCTGAGAAAGCTACGCAGAGCGATTCAAAACAAAAGACGCTGCATTGTGACAAAGGGAGTTGTCCTCCATGACAATGCAAGACCTCACACTGTAGGTCAGAACTGCGATTTATTGGTCAGTTTTGGCTGGCAAGTTTTAGACTATCCACCCTACAGTCATGATCTTGCGCCGAGAGATTACCATCTGTTATTCCACCTCAAACGCCACCTCAGTGGCAACCATTACAATGATGATGACGTGAAAACGGCAGTGAACTCTTGGTTATCGAAGCAGGCGGCAAGTTTTTGAGGATATTTTGAAATCGGTTGAGAGGTATGCTATTGAGAGGTATGATACGCGTTTGAACAAACTTGGCAACTATGTCGAAAAATAGTGAAGTATCTACTTTCTGAAAATAAATTTACTTTTTTTAAATACTAGTAACCTTTTGTTATGTACTTATGTTCAAACGGACCTTACTTAAAAAAAAAAAAAAAGCACACCTCGTACTTGCTCCAATACGCATGCACAGAAATAAGTATATCATCTGCCGATGGAAGCCTGTCTAAATTAGTCCACTGAAGGTAGAACGTATTCATTTGGGTCTGCTCATATGAGACACGACTTTGGACAAAGCATATGTGAGCTCATGGGATCCGACCATTGGAACGTGATAAGTTACAAGGAGCTTCAGAGTGATAAATAACTGGTGATAATTCACACTCACTTTCGATTATTATTCAAGAAATAAACTAAAATGTATGCAATGAAACTACATACAACCTCCATGGGACCGGTGGAATACAAGACCACAAACGATCAAAACATAGAATAAAAGGGAAAACCATATAATCTCTGATCCCCATAGCAATCTTAAATAATTGTAATAGTACCGTCAGCCATAACCTCCATTCACGGGCGAGTTAAAGAAAGATCGATATTAATCTTTGTACATGGAACAAAGACACTGGCTCAAAATTACAGGTTTAACATTGGTCATAAAGAAACGACATTTAGAAAATCTGCGAATTTGAACCAATAGAACCATGAAATTGAAGGCAGTATCCACGCGATGTGACTACGCCAGTGATCGGAAGAAACACAGGTATGCTCTCTCTCTCTCTCTCTCTCTCTCTCTCTCTCTCTCTCTCTCTCTCTCTCTCTCTCTGTGTGTGTTCATGTGGGCACACAAACTCAACCGCCCTGTTCCCGCATTTGTCAGTAAGGTATCGCTCCAAAGTACCGCGTACAGATGTGCATCAGCTATGCAGCCAAAGAATATGACTTCCTAAGCAGACTAAAGCTGTGCTTGGACAGTCTTTGAATCTCGCCAGCGACTCGCGTAAACATAAATGATAATTTTTCCAAAACACGACTTTCAAGTGTACCTCTCAACGCTTCCCCGAAGGCTCGCCGCACTATACCTGCGTGTGTTGCTTTGAAGGCTTGAGCACATACATCATGGTACTCTTAACGAAGTTGTGTAATATTATGCAATGAATAGTTCTGAAAATGTTTGAGTTCTTGGCATAACAGAAGTGATACATGAAGTGTGGATTAATAAAAGAATGATGCAATTTAAGCGAGTTGCATTAGTTAATGCGTACTTTCAATAGTCAACTAACGACACTGGAACAGGGTAGGTACGAGGGGCGTTTCATAAGTAGTGCAAAATTTTTTGTGAAAGGAGCTTGGTTTTGTTCATGATTCCAATATACCACGTTATTCCCCACTATTTTGGCCACAAAACCCTATTTTTCAACGTAACCTCCATTCAATGTGGCCTTGTTACGCCACGTTACCGCGAGGAGAGGGCGTGTATGACTGCATGGTACTGGTCGACGTCTGAACCAATGTCTTGCTACACCAGTAACCTCCCCAACACCCATGAAATGCTTCCCGCGGAGTGCACCCTTCATTGGTCCAAACACATGGAAGTCAGAGGGTGCGAGATCAGAGCTGAAGGTGGACAAGGAAGAAGAGTCCAGTGAAGTTTCGTGAGATATTGTCGGGTGAGCAGACCTGATGAGGCTTTGCGTTGTCACGGAGCAGGTGAAGTTAGTTTGCATTTTTGTGGCGGCGAACACACTGAAGTCGTTTCTTGAATTTCCTCATGGTAGCAGAATGCACCTCAGAGTTGATCAATGCACCATGATAGAGGATATCAGAATAACTCCTTCAGACTTCCAGAAAACCATCTCCATAACTTCACCGGTTGAGGATGTGGCTCTGAAGTTTTCCTTCGGAGGAGACGTGGTGTTGCGGCACTCCATGGATTACCGTTTTGTTTCCGGTTCGAAGTGATGAACCATTTTTCATCGCCTGTGCTGATGTTTGACAAAAAATTGTGACGATCAGCCTCGTGACGCGCAATCAATTCTGCAGAGATGGTCCTTTGTCGTTCTTCTGCTGGGCGGTGTGGAACCCAGCGGGTACACTCTTTCGAGTACCCCAACTGGTGGAGGAGTGCGTCAGCTCTACCAACAGAGACGCCCAGCTGTGCAGCGAGGTGTTTGATTGTGATCCGTCGATTACCTCGAATTAAGTGTCCGCACGTTGCAACGGCATTGCGCCTTCAGTTGAGCGCCTAGGTCAAGAATTTAATTACGTGACACACTAAAGCGTTTTATATGGTATGTGAGATCCGGCACGCGGGAGATCGGAAAGGTTTGTGCGATTTTCTTGCGATGATGAGACTCCTCGAGCAGCAACTCACCGTGCTTTTCCTTAGTGCTAAGTCTCCGCAGATATTCTGCAAGTGCCTATGAATATCTGCAATGCTTTGGTTTTCCGCCTAAAGAAATCTCTGTGCTTGGAAGGCACAAACGACATTTTGGACACTACGTGCAGCGCCACCACCTATCGGAACTTCAATGAAACTATAGGGGGTGAAGTGGGAATATTTCACGGTGTATACTTACATGAAATTACAATTAAATCAATACCATTAGCTGCTGACGGGCGTTGATATACAGAAACGTGGACAGGTGAAAATGTGTGCCCCAATCGGGACTCAAACCCGAGATCTCCTGCTTACATGGCAGACGCTCTATCCATCTCAGCCACCGAGAGCACAGACGATAGTGCGACTGCAGGTACTATCTCGCGCACGCCTCCCGCGTGACCCAAATTCTTTCCGAAAGAACAGGCACCACTGATGACCTGCAGCCGTGTAGAACGAAATTAGAATTATATATTAATACCTTCAGCTGCTGACGGGCGTTGATACATATCAACGGGGACACGTGAAAATGTGTGCCCCAAGCGGGACTCGCACCCGGGATCTCCTGCTTACATGGCAGACGCACTGTCCATCTGAGCCACCGAGAGCACAGAGGGTACTGCGACTGCAGGGACTATCTTGCGCACGCCTCCAGCGATACCCACATTCTCACCATGTATGTCCACACACTACATTCGTAGTGTCCCTACCCAACATACCCATTACTCGTGGAAGGCATTCTTACCAAGTTTCGTAAGAGTTCGGGTAATATGTGCGCATCCGCACAGAACAGGAAGGTCATGGCCTGTATACTTACATGGATATAGTGTCTGTTGTTTTGGACAGGTCCGAAGCCGGCACCATTGCTCAACGTGTTCGGTCAGAGGGTTCGCTGCCCTCTGTATTAAAGAAAACTGAGTTCATGGATCAACGACGAACTGAAACTGGTGTCTTGTGACGTCCCCCCCGAACAGATGCAACGAACTAAAACGAACAAAATGAGATTAAAAGAAATGGATAGAGCGTCTGCCATGTAAGCAGGAGATCACGGGTTCGAGTCCCGGTTGCGGCACACATTTTCACCTGTCCCGTTGATACACAGGGTGTTTCAAAAAGGTACGGCCAAACTTTCAGGAAACATTCCTCTCACACAAATAAAGAAAAGATGTTATGTGGACATGTGTCCAGAAACGCTTAATTTCCATGTTAGAGCTCATTTTAGTTTCGTCAGTATGTACTGTACTTCCTCGATTCACCGCCAGTTGGCCCAATTGAAGGAAGATAATGTTGACTTCGGTGCTTGTGTTTACATGCGACTCATTGCTCTACAGTACTAGCATCAAGCACATTAGTACGTAGCATCAACAGGTTAGTGTTCATCACGAACGTGGTTTTGCAGTCAGTGCAATGTTTACAAATGTGGAGCTGTCCCGACAGGAAGACGTTCGAAGCAATTGATCGGCGTCTTAGGGAGCACGGAACATTCCAGCCTATGACTCGCGACTGGGGAAGACCTAGAACGATGAGGGCACCTGCAATGGACGAGGCAATTCTTCGTGCAGTTGACGATAACCCTAATGTCAGCGTCAGAGAAGTTGCTGCTGTACAAGGTAACGTTGACCACGTCACTGTATGGAGAGTGCTACGGGAGAACCAATTGTTTCCGTACCTTGTACAGCGTGTGCAGGCACTATCAGCAGCTGATTGGCCTCCACAGGTACACTTCTGCGAATGGTTCATCCAACGATGTGTAAATCCTCATTTCAGTACAAATGTTCTCTTTACGGATGATGCTTCATTCCAACGTGATCAAATTGTAAATTTTACCAATCAACATGTGTGGGGTGATGAGAATCCGCACGCAGTTGTGCAATCACGTCATCAACACAGATTTTCTGTGAACGTTTGGGCAGGCATTGTTGGTGATGTCTTGGTTGGGCCCCATGTTCTTCCACCTACGCTCAATGGAGCACGTTATCATGATTTCATACGGGATACTCTACCTGTGCTGCTAGAACATGTGCCTTTACAAGTACAACATGTGGTTCATGCACGATGGAGCTCCTGCGCATTTCAGTCGAAGTGTTCGTACGCTTCTCAACAACAGATTCGGTGACCGATGGATTGGTAGAGGCGGACCAATTCCATGGCCGCCTCGCTCTCCTGACCTCAACCCTCTTGACTTGCATTTATGGGGGCATTTGAAAGCTCTTGTCTACGCAACCCCGGTACCAAATGTAGAGACTCTTCGTGCTCGTATTGTGGACGGCCATTCTCCAGGGCTGCATCAGCGCATCAGGGATTCCATGCGACGGAGGGTGGATGCATGTATCCTCGCTAACGGAGGACATTTTGAACTTTTCTTGTAACAAAGTGTTTGAAGTCACGCTGGTACGTTCTGTTGCTGTGTTTTCCATTCCACGATTAATGTGATTTGAAGAGAAGTAATAAAATGAGCTCTAGCACGGAAAGTGAGCGTTTCCACACACATGCCCACATAACATATTTTCTTTCTTTGTGTGTGAGGAATGTTTCCTGAAAGTTTGGCCGTACCTTTTTGTAACACCCTGTATATCAACGCCCGTCAGCAGCCGAAGGTATTAATATATAATTCTAATTTAATTATTTCACGGTGTGTCCTACAGAAAACTTCGATTTTTTTCAACCAAAATTGATCGTGTAAAAAAAACGTTTCTCTTTACTTGCTGAACGCGTGGAGATGGGTGGGAGTGGTTTGACAGTTGACTGCCGGGGTGAGATGGACCGGACCTGGCAGACACAAGGCAAGTAACAAGCGACGTACTGGGCTTCCCAAATGACAATTTCCACACTGCAAGGGGCTAAACTATTAATTTCAGAAGGATTAAAATTTTGATTATTGTAAGAAAGCTGCGGAAAATCTGAGTAAATCGAACTATCCACCTCAATGAGACGAAGTTATTGAGAGTGTTCAGCTGGTACTGCAAGAAAATCTGTATAATTTATGAATATTTATCTGTTATCACGATATTAACTAAGACGTGTCATGTTAGCCATAGTGGCCGTTCTTCGAGCCAGTGAAATAAATATTAATCTTAATAATAATTATTTCTGACTCACAACTTCATCATCAGGGCTTTCTGTTGCTGTGTTAAGACCTGTACTGGAGTGTTAACAGGCCAAAAAGCACGTACCTGGAGGAGTCATAATGCACTCATAACTGAAATTTGTGAAATTGTGGTGGAATATCGATATTTCATTATGACAAAGGTAACAGTAACTTAAATATTATACCGCCAAATTAAAGGTAATTTTGAAGCTATAAACAGTGAACAACATTTGTTTGTAAGTCAGATGGCTACGATGTGATGACAAATATTGATCTCACCTGAGATGATAATACATCAAAACCGCAACAAACACAGAGACGTATCATGAGGACAGCACATTGTAATCTACGCGGCTGCTACGGTCGCAGGTTCGAATCCTGCCTCGGCATGGGTGTGTGTGATGTCCTTAGGTAAGTTAGGTTTAAGTGACTGATAACCTCAGATGTTAAGTCCCATAGAAAGTAGAGCCATTTGAACCACATTGTAATACCATGATATCATCAAACATTCTACATGCCTGCTTTTAGATGTTATCTTGTTTTTAGGGTTCCATACCTCACTCGATAAAAACGGAACCCTTGTAGGTTGACTTCGTTGACCATCTGTCTGTCTGTCTGTCCGACTGTTAAGAACCCTTTTTCTCATATCAAGTTGAATTTTATGTGACATCCTAAGGTCTATGATCCCTTGGCGGCGTAAAAAATTTAATCTTGTAAGTCAATGCAGTCAAAAGATACGGCTATTTATGTCACATATTTTGATACTTGCAAAGTGACTCATCAAAACCTATAGGGTACTTCTCATTAACCTAGAATCACGAAATTTGGCAAGAAGCAAGGCTCCACAGTACAAGTATCTGTTATGAGTCCGCTTGTCTGTCTGTTAAGACCTCTTTTCCTCAGGAACGGAACGGGTGGACGTACGGACTTAAAATGTATGTCACTAAGGTCTACGGTCTCTTTGCCATGTATTAAACTTGTGAGTCACTGCAATCAAAAGACGTGGTCATTTACGTCAGATATTTTGATAATCGCGAACTTGGTCATTGAAACACACAGGGTACTGCCCGTTGTCCTAGATTCATGAAATTTGGCAAGAAGCAAAGTTTCAGAATACAAGTAAGGGAAAATATCATAAAATTGATAATTTGTAATTATAACAGACGAAAAAACACTTTTTTGGGATGGTATCCTACTGTCTATCCTTCTGTTAGGACCCCTTTTTGTCAGGAACGGATAGACGTGTCAATTTGAAATTTGTCACATACTAAAATCCACGGTCCCTCGCTGGTGTGAAAAATTTATCAACACTATCAAAGGATACAGACATTTATGTCAAAATTTTGATGACTTGCCAGTATCGACATTGGTAACAACCGGCGAAATTGGTAAAATCGTCGAAATTTTCGATTCCGGGATGTATGAACTACCTGTGTACACAATTAACTTTGTACTGAACTTTCGGTGCGCAAGTCCTACTCGCGCTTTTATTTTACAATATGAACAGTTAAAAATTTCAGATGCCTTTTGTATTTACCCTCGTCCTCTAAACAGCCTCCGTAGCGTACCCTCCTCCGAGCTACGACAATCGAAAAGGAGTGACGCAATGGGAGCCTATCGGATTACGTGTTCGGATGAAGCACACGAGCAGTTTGGCGCCAGAGAAGAAAGCAATCTCATCTGAGAGGAGGCGCCATTAGAAGGCGCCCACGGCGCGCGCGTGTTTCTGCTTCATTTCCCGGTCGGCGGCGCCGCAGCTCGAGCCGAGCCGAGCCCGCGGGCGTCGCCGTCGCCGAGGTAAGCGACGCTGCCCCATCTGGCGCCTCGCGATTGGCTGCGGGCGGTGGGGGGTGGGGGCGGCCTCGGCGCGTTTATATAGAGCAGCAGGGCGAGGCGAGGCGCGCCGCGGCACATATTGAAATCAATTCGCCCCGCGCTGCGGCATCACCTGCCCCGAGACGCGACCTGTGGCGCATATCCACCACCTGTCGTGGCCGCCGCTCCTCTGCCAGTCTCTCTCCTAATTTACTCTACTGTTCTTTCCTTCTGCGGCCACTTCTAACGCACCGAACCGCACTTCTGGTGTGTCCCAGGGATCTGTGTTCGGGCCATTGCTGTTTACGTTGTATGTTAATGTCCAGTCAGACTGTACTAATAGGTACCTCAGACTTTTTTTTCTGATGAATCAGTTCTGTATAGGTGAAGCCAAACTCAGCCGGCAAAAATTTTTGAGTATTTTGATAAAAAGGAGGCTTGGTCTCGTGTGGCTCCTATACGGTACTTTTGATTTCTTATCCCCTTATGCAACGGTGCAAATGTCGACGGTATGCGCTGCGTGCCGTCTTTGGGAACAAACTTGTTCCGCATTGTTTAAGTTTTCTTTATTTTTTCTTTTGGTTTAAAAACATCGCAACTTTCGCGAAATATTTGTTTCGAGAATAAACGGAAAACTTTACTCAATTTTCGCAGTTTAGTCAAATCATTGCTTGCTCTTAGAGACATATGGCGTCTCATATGACGTTGCACAAAGTGAAATGAAGAGATAAAGAGCTGAATCTTCTTTTTCTTATTAAGAGGACAATATAACGGAGTCAAAAACTCGCTATAAAAAGACATAACTGAGCCGTTTTTTCTTTGCTCTTCTTTGCTCTTCTTTGCTCTTCTTTTACCTTCTGTCAGTTGCTTGCATTCTTTTTCACTATAGCAATGTTGATTGAAAACCAACTTATCACACTGTCAAATAGACGCTACAGAAATAAACTTACTTCACATGACTGCTACAATCTTGTGCCTCAGACCGTTCTCAAAAGAAACTGTTTAAGTCATGCAGTGGGTCAGTCTGAAATATAGTCGTGAACTTTAGCCTAACACTTAAAACTACAAAGATATGCAGCTTTCTAGCACTACGTTGTAAAAGTTACAGACCCAAATAAGTGCGTTAGTCCAACAGTAGCCCTGTGTACTGTACTAGGGTTAAAGACCATTTTTTTTGTCATCACCTTGTTTGCAAGAGTTTTTCCGTTTCGTTTATCCAGTTCTCTTCATACTATTTTCTTCCCAATATATACATCCACATGCACACTCCGCGAGCCATCGTACTGTGCAAGACGGATGATACCACTTACCACTGCTAGTCATTTCGTATCCTGTTCCATTCGAAAACAGAGCGAGGGAAAAAAGACCGTCTATAAACCTCCGTAGGGCAGTAATTTCTCTCATGACCTCTTCGTGGTCCTTAGGCGAAATTTATAGGATGGTTACAATTAAACTTTCGCTACTTGCGCCAGTGTAGACGGAAAACTATTTACGTATGGGTACACAACTTTATAGGAATGATGTTCAGACTGTGCGCTGCAGGATTTGCTTTGTTAGCAGTGTTAGTATCCTTACTTGCAGGTAGGTGCCGGCACTGGTACGACGACGCAGGGATGAAACATAAGCGCAAGAAACATTACAGTCACAGGCAATCAACATCACGACAACAGCAATAGTACAAAATTGTTGAGGCTTTCGTGGCCACTTGTTGACAAACTGCCTATTGGCTTCTGTCTCGGGTTCTTCGGCCGACGTTCATCTAATGATTTTTCTGACGTTTCGCCAGCACGAGTGGCTGGCATTGTCAAAGCTTCACCCTCCATTGCCGGTGGTGAACTGGAGCCGAGCTCGCGGGCGCAGGCTATATGTACCTGGCGCGCCAACGTCCGAGGGCTTCTCCGCGGTCATTTCCGGTGCGGTTCTCCTCTTGCTACCTGCGACGGTCGTTCGCTGCAGTACGGGAAGCCAGGATCCGTTGACCTTAAGGCTTTCCTCTTTCTTGTTCAAACTGTTCGCGTGTTTTTGTATTTCTACAGCTTCCCTGAACAAGCGCGTGTTCAGGGAAGCTGTAGAAATACAAAAACACGCGAACAGTTTGAACAAGAAAGAGGAAAGCCTTAAGGTCAACGGATCCTGGCTTCCCGTACTGCAGCGAACGACCGTCGCAGGTAGCAAGAGGAGAACCGCACCGGAAATGACCGCGGAGAAGCCCTCGGACGTTGGCGCGCCAGGTACATATAGCCTGCGCCCGCGAGCTCGGCTCCAGTTCACCACCGGCAATGGAGGGTGAAGCTTTGACAATGCCAGCCACTCGTGCTGGCGAAACGTCAGAAAAATCATTAGATGAACGTCGGCCGAAGAACCCGAGACAGAAGCCAATAGGCAGTTTGTCAACAGCAATAGTGCCGGAGGTCTTCGCGGGTCTCGACGCATTAAAGAAATACGGAGAGGTCCTCTTCCTGCACCGGGGTTGGAGCACATGATTCGGAAGCTGGACTTAACTGGCGATTTGGGAACTGCACACGGGAGAGATCAACGGGCAGTTGTGACACAAATTGTTGAAGAAATTACAATTGGCATGGCTGGGAATGCTGGACGCAGTGTGCGATCTTCAAGCAGCTGAACATTTCATGTTCGACTCTTCGTATAGTACTGCGAGCGATTCTGAAATGGTATCCGTACAAACATCCAGGCTGTCATGGATGCATATGTTCGTCACACTGAGCAACGTTTGTAACCTGAAACGTAAGCATGGTACGAAATTAACGAATGCCACCTATCATGTGCAAATTAAAATGTTTCTTTCAATGATTTATTCGTTACTTCTCTTCCGCATGTCCTTACAAAAGTTTCCACTGTCATTGCCCTACGATCATTCGTTTTTAAAGGGGCCAAGCGACGAAAGTTTAGTTATAAACTATCAGGACGTTGACGGCAGTAGAATCGTTCTGCAGTCGGCCGAAAATTCCGGTTTTCTAAATTTCCGCAATAGTACCTCGCGAAAAAAAAGCGTCGTCTTACCTCCAGGGATTCCCCTTTTGGGTCGTGAAGCGTCTCCGTGATACTTGCGTGCTGACCGAACCTGCCGGTAACAATTCTAGCAGCACGACTCTGAATTGTTTGGATGTTTCCCTTTAATCTGACCTGGTGGGGATTCCAAACGCTCGATCAGTACTATAGAATGAGTCGCATTAGCTTTTAGTATGCCGACACCATTATAGTTGAGCTTCACTTTCCCAAGATTCTCCCAATAAAACGAGAAATCGCCTTCCTTACTACAAACACATCCCTCTTCATTACTACAAACATATCATGCTCGTTCCATTTCATAACGCTTCGCAACGTCACGCCTAGATATATAATCGGTGTGACTGTATGAAGCAGCACATTGCTAATGCTGTGTTCAACCTTACTGGATTATTTTCCTACTCATCCACATTAACTCATATTTATGAACCTTTTGAGTAAGCTGCCAATCATCCCATCAATAAGAAATTTCTTCTAAGTCATCTTGTATGCTCCTACAGTCACTCAAAGTTTACTGCTTGCCGTGTACCACAAAGTCGTCAGCAAAAAGTAGTAATTTGCTGTTCTACATGTTTTTGCACTCTATGAAACACGAGATTTACTTTCATGCTAACGAACTCAACGCTTCAGTAAATTTTGTTTCTGTCCCATTATTGTACTCGCAGAGGATGTTTACATTTTTCAGCTAATTATAGTGTCGTGACATTGGATTCACTCACTTTGGATCCACCCTTCTAAATTTGCGACGCGGCAACTGACGAACTGTCCATGCTGGAAGTTCGCTAGTAAAATCCGCTGCACGAAATTACAACGATCACAAAATAAATGGAGGCGCAGAAGGATTCTCACATGTTATTTTGTTAAAGGAAAACAAGAACGTCAGCGCGTTGCATGTAATTGAGAAAGAAAGCTCCAGACAGTTGATGGTACCGTAGGTTGGTATGCGGTGAGGTCAGGGAGGGGGGGGAAAGGCTTCGGCTTTCATTAAATTGTGCTCGTCTAGCCCCTGAAGTAATCATTCTTTCACTCTTCAGAATATGGCTCCATAAGGAAAGTATTTCCTTTCCCTCTGACGCACGACGCATAGTGCGCTACTTCATTTCGGATAATGAGCTACGGTATTAACTGTTTATCGTAGTGTTGTTTCGTGCAACCCGTGTACGCTGCCAGTTAAAGCAACTAAATGAGCCGCACTGAAAGAAGAAAAACGTCACCCGAGTTAAGTAAATGGAACACACCAAAATAATTTAACAGTCTTTGCTTCACTTCAACAACATGCGCACTAAACGAGTAAATGAAATGACATATCCTGTACAAATGAAAACAAGCAGGCCCTTTTAGCGAAACTCCTGAAACGGCAAATAATGGAATGTGTGCAGAATGAGAGAGACTAGAAGGTAGGGAGGTGTTTGGTCAGATTTTCTCGCATTTGTGCACGAAAACTACAGGAAAAGCCGTCTTACAGATTCCACCTACATGTACTACATAGGTACTCTGCAAAGCACATTTCAGTGCCTGGCAGAGCCTTCATCGAACCACCTTAACAATAATTCTCTATTATTCCACTCTCGAACAGCGGAAAAAACGAACGCCTTTACCTTTCTTTGCGAGCTCTGAATTCCCTTATTTTATTATGATGATCGTTCGTACCTTTGTAGGTCGGCGTCAACAAAATATTTTCGCATTCGGAGGAGAAAATTGGTGATCGAAATTTTGTGAGAAAATCCAGTTTTTTTAACCATGTCCACCCCAAATCCTGTATCATGTTCGTGGCACTCTCCTGTTTCTCGATGGTACAAAACTTTCTGCCCTTCATTAAAATACGTTAATTCTGTCTGGTATAGATCCCAAACACCACATCAGTACTCCAAAAGAGTACGGACAAGCGAAGTGCAGGTAGTCTCTTTAGGAGATCTGTTCCATCTTCTAGGTGTTCTGCCAATAATATACAGTGTTTGGTTCGGCTTCCCCACAACATTTTTCCATGTGTTCTTTCCAATTCATGTTGTTCGTAATTGTAATTCCTAGGTATTTAGTTGAGTTTACTGCCTTTAGATTTGTCTGATTTATCGTATAATCATAGTTCAACTGATTTCTTTTAACACTTACGGGAATGACGTTACATTTTCATTATTTAAGATCAACTTCCAATTTTCGCACCATGCACATATCTTTTCTAAACCGTTTTGCAATTTGTTTTGATGTTCTGAAGAATTTACAGGACGATAAACGACAGCATCATCTACAGACAACCTAAGACGGCTTCTCAGATTGTCTCCTAAATTGTTTATATAGATAAGGAACAGCAGAGGACCCATAACACTACCTTGGGGAACGCCAGAAATCAATGTTTTACTCGGCGACTTTCCTTCAGTTACTACGAACTGTGACCCCTCTGACAGGAAATCACGGACGCAGTCGCATAACTGAGACAATATTCCATAAGCAAGCAATTTGATTGCAAGCCACTTGTGAAATACAGTGCCAAAAGCCTTCTGAGAATCTAGAAATGGAGTAAATTTGAAATCCGTTGTCGATACCACTCGACACTTCGTCTGAGTAAAGAGCTAGTTGTGTTTCACAAGAACGGCGTTTTGTAAATCCGTATGTGTCAGTAAACCGTTCTCTTCGAGGTAATTCATAATGTACAAGCACAGTACATGTTCCGAAATAGTGCTGCATATCGACGCTAATCATATGAGTATGTAATTTAGTGGGTTACTCCTGTTGCTTTCCTTGAATATTGATGTGACCTATGCAACTTCCCAGTATTTGGGTACGAATCTTTCTTCGAGCGAGCGGTTGTATGTGATTAAGTATGGAGCTATTGCATCAGCATACTCTGAAAGGAACCTATTGGTATACTGTCTGGACCAGAAGACATGTTTTTATTAAGTGATTTAAAGTGATTCACTATTCCGAGGATATCTAGTTCTAAGTTACTCCCGTTGGTACCTGTTATTGATTCTAATTCTGGAACATTTACTTAATCTTCTTGGTGAAAGAATTTCGAAAGGCTGTCTTTAATAATTCTGCTTTAGCAGCACTGTCGTCCGTAATACTTCCATAACTATCGGTCAGAAAAACAATAGATTATGTCTTGCCGATAGCATATATTACCCACGACCAAAATCTCTTTGCATTTTCTGCCAGGTTTCGAGACAAAGTTTCATCGTGGAAACTATTGCAAGCATCTCGCATTGACGCCCGCGTTAAATTTAGAGCTTCCGGGAAAGATCGCCAGTCTTGGGGATCTTGCATTTGTTCATATTTGCCTTGCTTTTTTCGTTATTTTTACCTACTTTGCGTGCCAAGGGGAATCAGTTTCGACGTTTCTTGATTTGGTATAAATCTCTGAACTGCTGTCGATACTATTTTTCTGAATTTAACTCACACCTTATGTTGTTGGACGTTGTCTCTCAGGAAGGCGTCAACCGAATTTTTATCTTTTTTGAATAGGTATGTTTTCATTTATTTTTGGAGGATTTGGTACTTACGGAACTCAGTCTCGCTACGACAAACGTGTCTTCACTAATCCCTGTATCCGTTTTGATGCTCATTATTAGCCCAGGACTATTTGCTGCTGAGTGGTCAAGTGTGTTTTCACAACAGTTTACTATTCAAGTGGGCTTATGAACTAATTGCTCGAAATAATTTTAGAGAATGCCTTTAGCACTATTTCGGATGATGTTTTATGCGTACCTCCGGATTTAAAGATGTATTTTCGCCAACATAACGAGGGTAAATTGAAGTCACCACCAACTGTAATTGTATGAGTTCAACCTGCTCCATTTGAGGCTGAAACCCTTTGTGTTTCTCTCAGAGCCTCTGATCTAAACACCACCCAGTCCACGCCACACGGCCCCTGGTACCCGTGTAGCCCCTCCTGTGTGTAATGGACTCCAAACCTGTTTAGTGGAACCTGAAACCCCACCACGCTATGGTGCATGTTGGGAAATCAGCAGCCCACACGCTCGCTGAACCTTCTGAGCCTCTGATTCAGACCCTCCACTCGGCTCTGTCAGAGGTCCACCGTCGGTCCTGTCGACTATGCTGGAAATGGTGAGGTCTGCTTTCATCTCACAAGCAAGACTGGCAGCCTTTATCACTTCTGACAGCCGCTCGAAACCAGAGAGAATTTCTTCCGATCCAAAGCGACACACATCATTGGCACCGACGTGTGCCTTCACTTGCAGTTGGCTGCACCCTGAGCTCTTCATGGCGTCCAGAAGAACACATTCCATGTCTGGAATGACTCCACCCAGTATGCTCACGGAGGGCACAGTGGCTTTCTTCCCCTGTTCCTAAGGGGCCCCATTACACGCCTAACGTTGGAGCTCCCAACTACCAGTAATCCCAGGCTGTGTGACTGCCTAGATCTTTCAGGCTGGGAGGTTTCCTCTAAAATAGGACAAATGACTGCATCTGGGAGAAGGACAGTGTCAGCCACAGAGCAGAACCTGGAACCTGTTTGTCAGACTGACTTCGGCCCCCTGGGAAGTCTCACACCCTCCCACGCCCTGAAGCAGACTCCCACTAGACTACGGGTGATGGGTTAACCTCAAAGCGAACAATAACTGGGCTGGCCAGCGGTGCGGACCGATCGCCCGACTCTTGGGTCATGTTGGACGCCTATTGGATCCTCACGGCCGGCCCACAACGATGATGCCCATCCACTGCATCCTCAAGCTGTGTAACCGAAGCCATCACAGCCTGAAGCTGAGAGCAAAGGGTCACCAACCCAGCTCTCATCCACAAGCAGTAATAACAGTTCCTATCCCTATTAAAGACCGTAAGAAACTATACTAGAGTGACGAACAAAGGACTATGGATACGCGCTATGAAACTCTAAAACGAAAACGCAAGAAATGTGTCTAATAAATTAGTTTTGCACGCAGAGATTCGAAAACTAATCTACCGAAGCACACGGGTGAGACTAAGTAATTAGCTCTTGGTTATGAACTTATAATATGTCACAAAATCTGATTACTTCCTGACACAAACGAAAACGCGAGAGCTGTGCCTATTAATAGTGTGGACATGTATCCGGAAACGCAAAACTTTCCATGTTAGAGCTCATTAATTACTTCTCTTCAAATCACATTAATCATGGAATGGAAACACACAGCAACAGAACGTACCAGCGTCACTTCAAACACTTTGTTACAGGAAATGTTCAAAATGTCCTCCGTTAGCGAGGATACATGCATCCACCCTCCGTCGCATGGAATCCCTGATGCGCTGATACAGCCCTGGAGAATGGCGTATTGTATCACAGCCGTCCACAATACGAGCACGAAGAGACTCTACATTTGGTACCGGGGTGGCGTAGACAAGAGCTTTCAAATGGCCCCATTACTGAAAGTCAAGAGGGTTGAGGTCAGGAGAGCGTGGAGGCCATGGAATTGGTCCGCCTCTACCAATCCATCGGTCACCGAATCTGTTGTTGAGAAGCGTACGAACACTTCGACTGAAATGTGCAGGAGCTCCATCGTGCATGAACCACATGTTGTGTCGTACTTGTAAAGGCACATGTTCTAGCAGCACAGGTAGAGTATCCTGCATGAAATCATGGCGGTGAATCGAGGAAGTACAGTACATACTGACGAAACTAAAATGAGCTCTAACATGGAAATTAAGCGTTTCCGGACACATGTCCACATAACATCTTTTCTTTGTGTGTGAGGGATGTTTCCTGAAAGTTTGGCCATACCTTTTTGTAACACCCTGTATATGCTGCTCAACTAGTACTAAAGGTAAGTGGTATTTTTTAAATACATGTAGCGCCATTGGAAACATAGAAGTGCTCTCTATTCGTCCCAATTAAAAACAAAAGATAATTGTTACGAAAAAATGCTACTGAAAGTCCACTATGGAAAATACCTCTGCGTAACTAATTACTTATTCCAGCAGCGTATCTTGTAATTTAGACACACACGGACAACCACGGTTTACTATTGACTATTGCGTACGCTCGTTGAGAGTACAAAGCGAATCTTCCGAATCAAAGTGGAGTCGGTGTACTTTAAAGATACTTATCTGTAAATTTTGAAGAAAGCCTGGTACTACAATGTCTGCTGTAATTATTGTTGTTCATCGGCATGAAATTAACAACACGTGTACCTAATATTTTCCAAAAAGGTGAGCATAAAAACGGTACTTTCCGTTGTTCGTTCCACGGGTTCTAATTGTGTTAAACCGTAGGCTTAAGTTCGTGGAATAACCATTGGGCAGGGGGCCATTTGCATGTCCAGCAGAAGGATCGTCTTAGGGTCACTATCCTTCAGCACAGGGTCAGAGTATGAATATCACACACTTCCTCCTGCTTAGGCAATTGAAACAATTCGGTTGGTGTCTTGTATTTGATGTGGTCTACGATAGGCTTGATAGGACTTACGGAGAACCCCACGAAAAAAGTTCTTTGTTTTACTAGATTTTCGCCGTCACTTTCCAAGACGACTAGGTACAGCAAATGGCTGAAATTTGGACGATGTCTTCCTAAGATCCCGGTCTGGAACAACATCGAAAATGTTCTTCATATCTATATCCGTTTACGATAGAGAGAGATTGAAAGCTACCCTACCTGTACACGTAAAACACGCATGTAAATGTAGTTTGTAAAGTGACGGAATACCTACAAATGAGCTGTAAACTGTCTCCGTAATCGTCTGGGAACCCAATGTTATAGTACTGAAGCGTACGTCAAATGTTTTCGGACGTAAAATTCTGTCTGAGGTGTAAAATTAGTTTTGCGTTGTTCCCCATTTCACATAAGTAAACAATGTAAATTTTACTGACCAATGCATTTCTTTTTATACGGGTTTCATGCCGTGTTGCAGCAGCGAAAAGAAGGAATCCAGCGGAAAAAGCTACTATCGCGGCACAAAAAATGCGAACAAGTTCCTGATTATTTAAAAGACTGACTGAAAAGTGGGGTTCAAGCTGCCTCATTCTACCTACCTCAGCACCTTTAAAAATGTAAATAAGTTACACAAAACTGCAACCAGTCACTTTTTTGAATAATTGTTTTATTTCATGAACCGGTTTTCGAACCTTTTCAGGTTCATTTTCAGATGGTTTCAGGAAGTTACATCACTATTGCTGGCATAATGCTGGGTACTGGCTCTATGACAAAAAGATGAAAGAAGCTTTAATGTATCGCCATGACTATTGCTTATGTGTCGATGTGGAAGTAAGTTTAGTTTTTTACTTACTGCGACAGTATAGGTGGCTTTTTTCGGTTAGTGTCCACCTGTCTGCTTCCATTTTGATGTCCAGTTGTTATATCACTACACACACTTCCACACAAACTATATTAATTTACACTCTGACAGCGAGACTTTTCCAGAATCCAGTATGCGCTCTACAACTGTTGCTTGTAACAAAGATCTTGACAAAAAGTTATGGCATAGGACTGCTTTGCACAGAGATGTAATTTGCTCTTTTTTTACAGGTATTAAAGTCGATATAAGGGCAAAAATTTTAATCAGACTGGCGATAACACGAGAGCACAAAATTAAATAAATAAATAAATAAATAACTACAAGAATAAACTACAGGCGATCTGATATCTTATTTCTATTTGTATATAAATATATAATACAGGCAGTTTATAGCAAATATTTAATCATGACTGGCTTCAACATGAATGCCCAAGAATCACACACAGAGTTATTGTATTTGCGATGAGATACAGCTGTCTCTCTGACTAGGACCTTTATATCTACATTTAAATTTTTAAATTAATAACAAACCTTCAGATGAATTTTTGACTTGTTTCTGTTGTTTCGTTAACATGATCTGGGATATTAGCAAGAGTGGATTCTGTTTATTTTAGCTAAAGGTATATGCATAAAAGTTACAGTGTTTGTAATAGACTAAAGCTGTTTGTATGAGCGTACACTTTATATTTAAATTTGAAAACCAGGAAGAAAAGTTAAAATGAACTGTTGACTTATTTCTGTTCTTACATTAAAGTGATATGGAATATTGGTAAAGGTAGATTCTGTTCGTTCCAGCTAGAAGTAATATGTATAGAAGTACTGATTTATGTTAACAGTAGAGGGCTTTACCATTTAGAAATATAGTACAGGTTTTATTCTGTGGTAGGATATTACATTGACACCAGTGTAGTTAGGATGTAAGGAGAGGGAATAACCTGAATACATCCAGCTTTGCCTCACATATTGTCCAACACAATCATTCTGCAAACAAAATAGAACAGAATCTCCACATACTCCACTTTTCCAACAGCGGCACGATACTTGACCTTCTTGAAAAAATTGAAATATTTATCTACACAAATACAGCACCTGACGACCTACTCAATGACAAATTGAACTGAGAAAGAAATTTTTCCTTCAGAAGTTTGAAGATCTACTAGTTCAAAACAAGTTACCACACAACCAACCCTAAAGCGCCTCCCCACGCCCCCCCCCCTCCCCTCCATAATGACACCCCCATCCCTCTCCTTACATCATGACACCCCCATCCCTCTCCTTACATCCTAAGTAGACTGGTGTCAATGTACATTATGGATAAGCATAACCTTTAAACATGTTCCCAAAAGTTTTGGCGCACGAACATATTACTACTTTTTTATGCTGATAGAGAAGACACAGTAAGTGGCAAAGAGATGGAGAAATAATAAATACTGGAAGATAGTAGACAATGGTTGTTATAGAAATAGCGGAGACAACGGCAGGGTGAGAGAAAGAGAGGGGTATAATGGCAGTGGAAGATAGTTGAGAATGCTAGGAAAAGAGTGAAGAAGTGCCCAGGGAGGAGAGGGGGGCAGGGGCGCAATGGAAGAATAAAAAGGAGAAAGTGGAAGGGGATGAGAGCCAGTGATAGTGGAACCCAGAGTATATGATAATAACAAAAAGGAACGGAGAGACAGCAACAGTGAGAAGAGACAGCAGCAGTAGGAAAGAAGAAACGAGATATTAGCAGTGAGGGAGAGCAAGAGGAAGACTGTGATTGTGAGAGGAGACCATAGTGGTAGGACAGAACGAAGGGGACTGTGGCTGTGAGACAGGAGACAATGACAGAGAGACACAAAGAGATAATGACGATGAGTTGGGCTGAATGAATGAGTGAAAAGGGCAGCAGGGAGTGGATGTGTATGAGCGACTTACAGCTATGAATTAATGGGTGTGAGTGAGTTACAGTTAGGGGAACTTGTGGGTGTCTGAGGTGAGCTATATGTTAAAAAAAGTGCAAATATATTGGCATGCCAAAATTTTTGGGAACATTTTTAAAGATGCTGTGGAAGGCAGAATGAGGCAGCTGATACCTCACTTCTTACACTGGTGTAACACATACATGGCAATGGAAACGTGTCACCACGCAGTAACGTATACCAGTACAGGTTTGCACTGTCTAATGTGACTGAAACTATTAAAATAACTTTTGTAAATAACAGGTGAAACGATTTTGCACTCAGAATGATAATTCACTACCGGAATGCTGCATTCCAAGCCACAACAAGGTCATTTCACGGACACATTAAGTAAGGAAAATGTCAAAAATTTATATTAGATTAATTGTCAAAAACTCAGTAATTTGATTTAATGGTTTAAAGTACTTTTCAAATTCAAAGAATTACGGTATTTAGGAAAACGTTTAATTGCTGTGCCCGTTCAACCAGCAAGAAAGTTAATTTTAAATTACTATTAAGAACAAATTTAGTGGTTATTAATGTAAAATACATATACGGTTTATTTCAGTAACCCGTTGATACTCAGTTTTACCTAGGATTGGGTACAGGATGTTATCCCAGGTAAATATAAATTTAGTTGTCGTATGACACTGCCGGCTGGGATCCGAATCAGCGTTGAAAGGTGGCTACACAGAGCCACAGCGCCAGAGATCGCGCTAGAGAGTATTGTTCCGCCGCCTCCACTGGCAGTGATTATTGAGATGTCGTAGTGGGCAGTGCTTGTCGAGGACCCGTAGTAGTCAGTGTGTGTTGAGATGTGCTAGTGGGCAGTGTTTGTCGAGATGTTGTTCCATGTTTTATGCAGTTGTTTGATGGGCTAGACAGCAGATGGTTCGAATGGAAATACTGTAATGATCAGAGTGCTTTTCGTCAATATATATGAAGGTAAAATATTCCGTGCTTTTTTTCATTATTTCAGTGTCTTAAATAATGCGTCATTACAGGTTCAGTCAACAAAGCATCTGGCTTGTGTTCTTGGATTAGAGTGTAATTCTGGTTCTCTTGAGTAATTATGGTATTTTTATTTTCTTTAATTAATTCAGTATAAATGATATTTAAAATTTCTTGTGTTATTGAAGAAGAACCGTGCCAGATGCGTACGTTGAGTCATACTTCCACACACAGAACAGTTACACTTGTGCTTTGGTTTCGTAGGTTTTATAGTTGCTGGGGACTTAATTAATTAATTGTGTTAATGAAAATTTCCATTTCAGTCTTTGTTGTTGTTCTATGCAGTCAGATTGCGTAATAATACTAGTCAGGGCCAACCGGTACGAGACATCGTAATCGGACATACAGCTACTAAATCAGAAAATTAAAATTGTTTGCATTTTATTATAATTAAGCCCCCATGCACGTGGCGACCGCTGCTTCGGATCGTCCCTTGGAATTCTTCTGATTGTAGAAATAGTAGACAGTAGTATTGTTGTAGTAATTTGTAGTTTAGTAATTGTAGTCTATATTGCATGTGTAGATTTGGTAATTGGCATTCTTCTAATGGTTTTCTTTCAAAATTTAATTTTTGTTGCCTTGTCTACGGGTTTGACAATTTAGTGCAATTATTTCAATTGTTCGTTTATCGTGTTTGAGGGAAACATTTCGTGTGAATGGTATTGTTGGTGATAACGTGTTATATTCTCTGTAATTTTCATATAGTGACGAGTTTTGTATGTTTTGTAAATGATTACGCGATCGATGAAAAAGGCAAAAATGATGGATAGTCAGAATGACGAAATTGTTGACATGGCGAACTCGCCAACACAGGAGAAAAGGATGATGAATAATGGAGTTGAAAACAATTTAATAAGTCGGGAAAGTAGTCCGGAAACAGTTCAAAATTTTTCACAATCAAAAAATTCTCAGATTGCGTGGTTAACGACAGAAGAAATGGAGCAGTTAATGAGTGCAATATTAAATTTGGGATCACAGTTACGATCTGAATTAAAAACATATAGGGAATCAATGGAAACACGGTTAGACTCACTGGGATCACTGTTACAATCTGAATTAAAAACAGAAATAGGAACAATTAAAACCGAGATGAAAGCAGTGGGATCACAGTTACGATCTGAATTAGAAACTGATATGGGAACAATGGAAACAGTTAGGCTCACGAACAGGGACAGGTTTCAAAAACAGGGAAGATGAATCAAAGAAAGAAATTAGAGAAGTACAACCGATTTTGAAGGCTCACAATAATAGCTTAATTTCAACAGAAATCAGAAAACAGGAACAGGACAGAGAACGGGAAGAAAAAGATCGCGTGATAGTACAAAATTTTTCAGAGTTAAATTTACAACGTGCACACGATAAGGAAGAAATATTTGAAAGAATCGAGGAATCTGTAACAAATGACTCAACGCAACAGTATGAACAGTTAACTACTAAATGTGACAATACCGAAACCCGAGTCGCGACACTTACGGAAGACGTAAATAAACAGAAAGAAAAAATAGGTGATTTATCGGAAGGAGTTGAGATTTCAGATAAATTGACAAATCTTAGTTTAAATGGGGACAGAGATTCAGATGATACAGCACCATTGCTATTTGCAGAAACTGAAGAGTACCAGAACATAAATAAGCATGTTGAAAATCCGGCAAAATTTAATGAACGCGTTAAAAAGGAATTTGAGGCATTACGAATGCAAGTCAAACAAACTGAAGGCGAAATCGTGGGAAAAGACAGTAGAAGAAATTTAGAATCACAGATAGCAGAGGGGTTTCAAGAAAGTAATTTGTTTCATTTACGGGATGCAACAAGAGAGCGCCAGGCGCGCGAACTTGACAATAATCGACATTGGGACAGGGACAGACGCGGTAGGTCTTTGTCGCCACGAGGCGAAAACTTTGACTATAAACACTTTTTGACTGTTCGGAAATTTAAGATCTTCCGCAATTCTAAGAATGACATACATCCATGTGCATGGTTAGATCAATTTACGTACGCACTTACGCCAAATTTGCCACTAAGTCACAAACTGAAAATTATGTGCAGCTATTAAAGTCCTCAGGGGATTCACTATACTAAGTGAATATGTGCCGTAGCGTTCACAGGGCCCCGAGCTGTAGTGGTGCTATTTCCCTTTTAGTTTTCTGCACCGCTACCTACTCTTTCACTATTCTTTGCATCTATAAAAAATAACTCTTCTACTATCAATCTATCTAGACAGTAGGTAAAGAATAACCGGATTTGACTGTTTTACCCAAAAGTGACTTTGGAAATTACTGTTTGGACTTAATATATTTTCTGCAGCATTCATTCGTAGTTTAAAGGAAATTTTACCTGTTTATCTTCGTGACAATATTACTTCATATGTTGACGATATTCTTATTGCTAAACGTTCTTGGAGTGAGCACAACAAAGTTTTGGATTCATTATTACGTATCTTTGCAAGAGATGGCATTACAGCGAACTTGGAAAAATCTGAATTTGGTCGTTCTCAGGTGAAATTTCTCGGTCACATTATTTCTACAGAAGGTATTCTTCCCGATCCAGAGAAGCTAGACGCAATTCGTAATTATGCTGTTCCTACCACAAAACGTGATGTTTGTAGTTTCCTTGGTGTCTGTAATTTTCTTAGACGCTTTGTTAAATTGGACGATTTGGCCACACCTCATTTACGCATTTCAGTTATGCGCACTTTGGTCCCAGAAAATGCTTTCATAAATTACGAGAAAATTTCTACTTCAGTAATATGGAAAAACGTATTCGATCTGTTCTTGCCAAATGCAAATTATGTCAAAAGGCTAAGCCGCCAACTGTTTCTCACAAAGCACCGTTGTTTCCTATCATTCCAGCGAAATTAAAGGACATGGCTGCAGTCGATTTGTTCGGTCCAGTGGTTCGTTCTACTAATGGTTTTGCGTACATTTTTGTAGCAGTGGAATTAACATCAAAATATGTGTGTTTTACACCTTTATGCAAAGCAACAGCTCGTTCAGTATCTAATGCTTTCATCAAACATTTTCTTAAAGAAGTGGGTCATGTTGATAAGGTTATATCAGATAATGGATCACAGTTTCGCTCTAAAATTTGGCTTCGTACTCTACGGCGTCGTAAGATTAAACCAATTTTCATTTCACTTTGTCACCCTCAATCTAACGCTCAGAGAGATGGATGAAGGAAATCAATAAATTGTGCCGTCTTTATTGTCACCAGAATCACAGAACGTGGGATCAGTATCTTCATATTTTTCAAAACATTCTGTATGAACTTCCTAATGACTCAACTTCTTTACTGCCTCTATTGATATTAAAAAATAAAGTACCAACAAATCGCATTTCTGAAATCGTTCCTTTTCCGCCTTCACGGAAACTGCGGTATTCTGAAGTTGTGAACCTGGCTCTGCAAAATATTGCATCAGCGGCTGCTAGAAGAGAGAAATCAGCTAAACGTCCTGGTCGTTTAAAAATTTTGTCAGTTGGTCAAAAGGTGTTAATTAAGTCTCATCGTTTGTCTCATAAAGGAAAAGGCTTATGTCGTAAATTTTTTCTGCTTTATAACGGTCCATATAGAATTCGCAAAATTATTCATGATAACACTGTTGAAGTAGAAACTCTTAAATCTCGACGCTCTAAAGGAATACATCATATATCAAACGTTAAAATTTTTGTGGAATGACATACTTTTGAGAAACCAACAGTTATACGTAAACATGCGGAGAATGCAAGGATACCGCGCTGTGTTCTGGTGGCGGCGCGTACTCAAAGCAACAGCGAAGTCTGCGCGCCGCACAAGGCTGTCGTTGACCGCAAACAATCACCTTCTACGTCACGCGTCTACAGCCGATCGAGCGCTCAGTGCGAATGCACTGACAGACGTAAACAAATACACAGTCTAATTTCTCCGACTAAATTTTGTATAAAGCTATGGTGACTTTATAAATTATGTTATTAACGTTCAGTATTTTTCAGGATACGGTTGTATAAAGTATTTAAGACCTTCAGGTAAATTGTGTGTGTCCGACGTTAAGAGGACTTGCTATGGAGAAAATTTCAGGAAGAATGTAATTTCGAAAAAAAAGAAGTAAAAAACCAAAAAGGTAACGATTAATTGAGTTTATTTTCAGGTAACATATTTCCACTTACGTACGTACTTTAGACGTAATTTGCTGCTCCCGATTACGTGACTCACACTTTGTGCTGATTTCATGTTCTATGAATTTACTTGTGAAGCGACGTGCTTGTGTACATTTGCTGATTGTGACAATTATTGATTAATGAACAGGGTTGTTACTTGTGTATATTATGCATCGCTTCGCTGCACTGCTTTTTCACTGATGCTATATTTTTTTATTATGTGCCTGCTGTGCTTATTTATTCAAATTGTAATTGTCAACTGATTAATTGTGCTGACTGTGGTTATGTATGTAAGTTATATTTTGTGATTTATCTGCTTGCGCCTTCATGTTTACTTATTAAGGTCACATATGAACATTTATTTGCTTATGCTGATATGATGATAATGACCTGTTTATTATGTAAGATACATATTTGCTGCTTTGCGTATGGCTTGCATATTTATACACATTTCTGCTTTGTTGTCGTAACTACTCTTCAATTTAGAATATAGCAATGCTGATGCACAGTGTACGAACATGGAGTTTAGGTTACACTATGGTATTAATTATAGATTGTTCGCTTGGCAGAGCCTCGTTGTAGGAATTGTGTTGCATCCACTTGTTGACATTCTGTTCTCTACTGGTATATTTACTCGCTATTGCATGTTTTGCTTACGCTCAGTGCCTTATATTTTAAGATAAGAAAATGAACTGCAGTAATTCGACGAACGACATTAGTACAAGAAACTTCATAGAAGTCACATGAGTTGGAGGTTTTATGAAAGCTGTATAAATTTATGCTAATAGGAAGGAAGCTAACGACATGACATACCAACACTAGGTTAGACCATTGACAGTTATTACACTGCATTCTTCGTGAGCAATTGAAATAGGAAGTGACACTTGACACAAGAAATACTCCACATGTTTGCTTCTGTTTGCCATAATTTTTGAAGTGGTGTACACACTGAAATATGACGATCATTAACACTTCGTAATCGTACTTAATTACTGAGAGTTATTCGAACTAAGTCTGTTAGAGGTCATGTATGCATTTCTTTTATTTGATGATGGACAAGGAACCAAAATGTATCTTATAATTTATAATGAGTAGAAAATTTGGGTCAGATGGATTACACAGAGGTTGTGTGTGGACACTGTGTCTTCGGATTGTATGGGATGATGAATTGAAGTTGCACTAGGATTTTGTCTGTACTTGTTCGAGGAGACTGACTAGAGGAAAGAGTTGTTATGGAAGTCAAACGATATTGGAAATGAGGTTTATATGTATCGACGTATTGAAGAGGTATTATTGATGATATTGATGATAAGGTTTATATGTAGATGTAAGAGGTATTATTGAAGTATTGAGATAATGTGGTGATGATGATGATGATGATTATTGGAGTTTTGGTGGATAAGAGGTAAAGTGAGGAGCATTTTTTTTTGTTGGTCTATATGGAACAAGGAGGATGAAGATAGCAGACTAGAACACTCAAGTAGAAGGAAGATTGTCTACACACACACTTTGTTAAATCACTAAGTAGTACATACTTTTTTGAGAGAGAGGAAGCATTTGCATATCTTGGCTCACTGACAGTTGTTCAGCAACCGTACAATTTGATCTGGCTTGGCAAACATTGGTCTTGACATGATGACTATGACGTTGACTAACTATTATTGACTGTTATACATTGCTGCCACTACTACTTGATACACATGATGAACATAAAATTTTGACAGAATTGCATTTACACAGTTAACACTATTCAATTACACAGTAGCACTAATGTGGATGAAAGATGAGTGAGTGTGTTTTGTGTGTTTTCCTTTTTCCTATCCCAAATTGGTACCAACCTATCTCCTAAATATTATTTTACTTGTTTGTTGTGGCTTGCACTGACACCCATAAATATTATAGGTTTACTGCTATTTGTGTATTGTAATAGTTAATATGACAATTATCTGATGTCATTTGTGTGTTTATTGGTTGTATGATGAACTGTCTAATTAGTGATAGTGAATATTATGAACTGTTACGTGCACTTTTCAACATAATGGTTGCCACTTAGGAATGATTAATTTCTGCTGATGAACTGTGTGATCAGTGATAGTGAATATTATGGCTTGTTACTTGCACTTTTTCTATATGATTGGTGCCACTAGGACATGTTTAATGTCTGCTGATGAACAGTGTGATTAGTGATAGTGAATGTTATGGACTGCGGTCAGCACCTGGTCAACATTACTGGGTGCCACTGATGGACTGCTTCTACTGAAATGTCACTTGTTGGTGTCTGCACCTGTTTAACATTGCTGGGTGCCACTGATGGATTGCTTCTACTGAAAAGATGTCACCTGTTGATATCTGCACCTGTTCAACATTGCTGGGTGCAACTGATGGGACTGCTTCTAGTGAAGATGTCACTTGTTGGTATTTGCACCTGTTGACCATTGCTGGGTGCTGCTGCTGGAACTGTCAACTACTTGTTTCTTGGGCTATGGAAAGCGTTTATGTGAATATTTGTATAAACTGATTTTTTGTGTATTACTGTTGTGAAAAGTAATGAGACTCTTACCTGCACATATTCGTCATTGCTGACGCTATTGATTGAACTGTTTAACCACATAATACTTGTGTAAACTATTATGTAAAGTCACATGTATGAAAGAATTTGTATTGCTTACTGTATTTTATATATTAGGTTATTGAAAGTTCAGTGCAAAGCCAAAATTTTATCTAGTTATATGATATTTGAGCATTAAAATTATCTTTTATTTTTGTCTGTATTTTTTTGACGAATTTGGTGGTATTTTCACCACCAATGCTGGCAAAAATACCATCAAATTCTAGCCCGTGGAGGAAGGGCATATGAAAGGTGGCTACACTGAGACACAGCGCCAGAGATCGCGCTAGAGAGTATTGTTCCGCCGCCTCCACTGGCAGTGATTATTGAGATGTCGTAGTGGGCAGTGCTTGTCGAGGACCCGTAGTAGTCGGTGTGTGTTGAGATGTGCTAGTGGGCAGTGTTTGTCGAGATGTTGTTCCATGTTTTATGCAGTTGTTTGATGGGCTATACAGCAGATGGTTCGAATGGAAATACTGTAATGATCAGAGTGCTTTTCGTCAATATATATGAAGGTAAAATATTCCGTGCTTTTTTTCATTATTTCAGTGTCTTAAATAATGCGTCATTACAGGTTCAGTCAACAAAGCATCTGGCTTGTGTTCTTGGATTAGAGTGTAATTCTGGTTCTCTTGAGTAATTATGGTATTTTTATTTTCTTTAATTAATTCAGTATAAATGATATTTAAAATTTCTTGTGTTATTGAAGAAGAACCGTGCCAGATGCGTACGTTGAGTCATACTTCCACACACAGAACAGTTACACTTGTGCTTTGGTTTCGTAGGTTTTATAGTTGCTGGGGACTTAATTAATTAATTGTGTTAATGAAAATTTCCATTTCAGTCTTTGTTGTTGTTCTATGCAGTCAGATTGCGTAATAATACTAGTCAGGGCCAACCGGTACGAGACATCGTAATCGGACATACAGCTGCTAAATCAGAAAATTAAAATTGTTTGCATTTTATTATAATTAAGCCCCCATGCAGCGTACCTCCCAGTCGAGTGCCACAACACAGGCGTGCATTAGCGATCTCGGCTGCGGAGGTCTTGTCTCAAATAATAAACATAGAGGATAATACAGACAATAACTAAAAAATTACAGTTGCAATAAGTCTTACCTAACCGAAACACGTAGTGAGACTGCTTTTTACATGCTAAACGGTCTAAAAGATGGTCCCGACACCTTTACAGTACATGTCCCGGTGTATACACATTTATATACAGCTCACAAATTTTAATAGATCACAAATTCGATTTAATAATCAGTTTTATAACATTTGTGCAGAAACATTGTTTACATGCACCACATATTTGAGAAAACTGCAAAAAAGTTATTATTTGTAGTCATTCGAGAAGGTCTGTGGCTAAGTAAGCCACATCTCTGAAATTTCCTTCCTTCCAGTGGTATTAGTACTGCAAGTTTCCCAGGTGAACTTCTGTGAAGTTTGATAGGTGATGAGGCCCTGACAGAGGTAAAGCTGTGAAGAAAAGCCTTTTTCTTGGGTAGTTAAGTCGACAGAGCACTTGCCTGCAGACAGAGGTCCCGGGTTCGAGTCCCTGTCCAGCACACAGTTCTAATCTGCCAAGAATTTTTACATCGAAGCACACTCCACTGCATAGCGAAAAATTCATTTAAGACTTTAAATTTTGTCGGATAGTGTTTATCAAAATCCAATTAGACGTGTATAATGATCCGAAAGAGATAAGTAGGCACCAAATTGGAAGAGCTTCTGATAGACAGGACAAGTGTAGAATATGGTTTTCCAGCGGTAATTGTAGTTCTTTTCTCCGTAATTTCCAAGGAAAATAGAAGTCAGTAATTTCGGTGGTCTGTGAGAATGAAAATACACATGCTTAATTGCCTTACTGAAAATAGAATTTAATTTGAGAAAATGACTATGTTCTGATTTGACATTGTTTTTAATTTACCTGAATGACACTATCATGACTGGAAATGATTTTGAATGTGTAGAAAAAGGGAATGTATTGGTTGATAGAGTGCACTAATAGACAGATGCATTCTGACTGAAGTAAGTCCTCAGTTACGCTAGGAAGTATCAGAACTTGTTTCTCACGGCGCCTGAGGAGTAGATCAGTGACAATAAGACCATTATGGAGCTGGCTATTGCGTATTGAGTATTACGAAAATTCTCTGTGCACTGACTTGGGACCCCTTTTAGGGAAGACGACGTTCTTTTTGCTAAAAGCTATTGAGAAAGCTTAGAAAACAGACATTTGCGGTTGACCTCTAAACGATTCTACTGCCACTAACGGACACTGTGATCAAAAGTATCCGGACACCTGGCTGAAAATGCCTTAAAAATTCGTGCCGCTCTCCATCGGTAATGATCAAATTCAATATGGTGTTGGCTCACCTTAAGTCTTGATGATAGCTTATACTTTTGCAGACCTACGTTCAGTCAGGTGCTGGAACATTTCTTGGGAATGGCAGCCCATTCTTCATGGGCTGCTGCACTGAGGAGAGGTATCGATACTGGTCGGTGAGGCCTGGCACAAAGTCGGTGCTATAGAATTCAGGCCACGACTCTTTGCAGATAAGTCCATTACAGGGATGTTATTGTCATGTAACCACTCTGACACAGGCTGTGCATTATGAACAGGTGCTCGATCCCCCCCCCCCCCCAGGGGGTCCACAACTCTTTTGTGGATATGTGCGTAGCGAGCACGGGACCCCGAGCTAATGTGGCCCTCCTTCCTTTCTGGGCTGCATACCTTCCTTTCCCGCATCCTTCCCTATCCCCCAGGCCACGACTCTTTGCAGATAAGTCCATTACAGGGATGTTATTGTCATGTAACCACTCTGACACAGGCTGTGCATTATGAACAGGTGCTCGATCCCCCCCCCCCCCCCCCCCAGGGGGTCCACAACTCTTTTGTGGATATGTGCGTAGCGAGCACGGGACCCCGAGCTAATGTGGCCCTCCTTCCTTTCTGGGCTGCATACCTTCCTTTCCCGCATCCTTCCCTATCCCCCACCTTCAGCCCCCCCCCCTCCCCTCACCTCTGGCTCTTTCCTTCCCCTTCTCCCCCTCTGGGAGTATGGTTTGTGCCTACGTCCGAAGACGGACGCTCGTAAATGTAACACGTTCTTCGCCTTCTCTGCTTGTATGTCTTTAGCCTTCCTTCGTCCTTCTCTTTCCCTTACCTCTTCTCTTTACCCTTTTCTCTGCTGTGTCGTTCTCTCTTCTTTCCCTTCCCTTTCTTTGTTTTTTCCTTTCTCTTTCTTCCTCCCTGTGCGTGTCTGAAGGCCGACCCACGCATTTTCGTGCGTAGCCGGTGACGGGTTAACGCGTAATTCCCCGCCCCAGGTAGACAGGTAAGACACGTACGTACCCCATGGTAATGGCCAGACCCAGGGAGGGGTCATTACCCAAGCTAATACCTTCCGAAAGTGCCGATTGGTCCCTCCGTCCGTTTGTCGGGAGGTGTGACCTGATGTGTGAACAATCACCTAAGGCGGGAGTGCCCTCAGAGAGGGCCCCCAAAAGGGAGGAGCGCGCCATCGGAGCCGCCGGTAAGGTCACGACTTCTCCACGGTCAACCCTTTCATTATTCAGAAAGGTGTCGACGCAATTGCAGGTCCTGTAAAGTCTTGTTCCGGATTACGGAATGGCACCTTGTTGTTAGAAACAGTCAGTGCCCTCCAGGCACAAAATTTGCTGCATACTTCACTGCTCCACACCTTCCCTGTCCAGGTTGAAGCGCACCGCACTTTAAATTCCTCACGTGGAGTCGTTTATGCACGCTCCCTCGACGGATTGTCTGACGAGGAAATTCAGCACTACCTGCCTGACCAGGGCGTAACGGTTGTTCATAGAGTTATGAAAAGGGTTGACACGAACATTGTTCCAACCCATACTGTCTTCTTGACGTTTGACAGAGTTAAACTCCCATCGAAAATCAAAGCAGGCTATGAGATAATTTCCGTTCGTCCTTACGTCCCAAACCCTGCGCGTTGCTATCGGTGTCAGCGGTTCAATCACACCAGCCAGTCCTGTTCCAATCCGGCCAAATGTGTTACATGGCGCAATGATGCCCATAAGGGTGCTTGTCCACCTCCATCCCCTACCTGCATCAACTGTATGGGTGACCACGCTGCTTCCTCTCGAGATTGCCCCATTTTTAAAGACGAAAAACTCATTCAGGAAATCAGAGTGAAGGAAAAGGTGTCGACCTTTGCTGCTCGAAAATTATTCGCAAGTCGAAAGCACACTGTGCCTCAGACAGTAAAATACAGCACTGTCCTTGCCTCTTCTCGGCCAACAAAGGAGACGGCCACGCAGACTTGTGATCTCACCTGTAGTGACACGGTCGTCGGATCGGCCAGCGCAAAGATCGCCCGTTCAACCTCCCCACTTTCGCCTGCTCAATCTATGGCTCACCCTTCATCGGGTTCTGCTAAATCTCGATCCCAAAAGTCAGACATCCGGACTTCTAAAAAAGAGCATACCCGTGAAGATTTTTTACGTACCCCTTCACAATCATCGGTTTCTCCTCCATCTAAACATCATGTTTCCAAGAAAGCTAATAAGAAACAGAGTTCCTCTCCTTCTCCGCCACGTCGTGTCTCATCTACAGCACCACCTGGCGGTAACCGCCCTCGGCCGTCTTCTGTGTCGCCGAGGCGCACTGCTGGCGGCTGATCAACCGGCCGATCGCTGGTGGCAGGAGCTGCTCCTGAACAACCTATGGATCAGGATCTTTTGCTTTCGGCTGAGTGCCGTTCCATGCTGTCGGTCGCAAGCTCTGAGCAGTCGTTGAGTTGACGGCAACCTTGGTCGCATTCTTCTATTTTCTGTACACCCTATGTCCATTATCAATTGGAATATCCGCGGCATTCGAGCCAATCAGGATGAATTGACGATCCTCCTACGATCCTACTCGCCGGTCATCTTCTGTCTTCAGGAAACTAAGCTGCGTCCCCACGACCGCTTTGTCTTCCCCCATTTTCATTCAGTCCGATCTGATCTCCCCTCTGTTGAAGGCACTCCAGCACATGGAGGACTCAAGATTCTTCTCCATAATACTCTCCATTATCACCCAATCCCCTTAAACACTTCCTTCCAAGCAGTCGCTGTCCGTCTTTCCCTTTCTGGATACACCTTCTCTCCATTCCGTCGTCCACGCCAATGGCAAGAGCTGATCTTCATCTTCTTGGTCAGCTTCCGCCCCCTATTTGCTGGTTGGGGACTTCAATGCCCACCACCCGCTTTGGGGATCTCCACATCCTTGTCCACGTGGCTCACTATTGCTAGACGTCTTCCACCAAATGGATCTTGTTTGCCTCAACACTGGGGACCCTACATTTTTGTCTGCCTCCACGACAAATTTCTCTCATTTGGACCTTTCGGTCGGTACTGTTCCACTAGTTCGGCGCTTCGAATGGTTCGCCCTTGCTGATACACACTCGAGTGACCACTTTCCATGTGTCCTTAGATTGCAGCCACAACTGCCATATATGCGCCTGCGACGCTGGAAGTTTGCCCAAGCCGATTGGACACTTTTTTCGTCTCTAGCGACATTCGATGATCGTCACTTTCCTAGCGTCGACGATGAGGTCACTCATATTACAGACGTTATTCTTAAAGTTGCGGAACGTTCAATACCACGCACCTCCGAATTGCCCCGGCGCCTCCCAGTTCCTTGGTGGAACGAGGCATGCCGTGACGCAATTCGTGAGCGGCGACGTGCTCTTCGCGTTTTCCGCCACCATCCTACTTTGGCCAACTGTATCCGCTATAAGCAGTCCCGTGCGCAATTCCGTCGCGTCATCCGCGATAGCAAGAAGGCAAGCTGGAAATTCTTTACTAGCTCATTTAACACCTTCACTCCCTCCTCGGAAGTTTGGAGTCGAATTCGACGGTTATCTGGCGCGCCTAGTGTCTCCCGGTCTCTGGGCTCACTGTCGCGCATGATACGTTAGTGGACCCCGTCGCAATTTCTAACTCATTGGGTCAACACTTTGCTGAGATTTCGAGCTCTTCAGATTACCCGCCAGCGTTTCTCCGGAAGAAACGTGCAGCGGAAGTGCAACCTCTTGCTTTCTCCTCTCAAAATCGCGAAAGCTTGCATGGGGGCTTAATTATATAGAATGCAAATAATTTTAATTTTAGTCGCTGTCTGTCCAGTTACGCAGTCTCGTAACCGGTTTGCCCTGAGTAGTATTAGTACGCAATCTGACTGCATAGAATAACAACAAGGAATGAAACAAAACTTCCGTTAACACAATTAAGTCCTCAGCAACTATAAAACCTGCGAAATTACAAAACACAAGTGTAACTGTTCTGTGTGTGGAAGTGTGATTCAACGTACACATCTGGTACGGTTCTTCCTCAAAAAGACAAGATATTTTAAATACCATTTACACTGAATTAATTAAATAAAACTGAAATACTATACTTGCACATAGAAACCAGAATTACACTCTAATACATGAACACAAGCCAGATGCTTTGTTGACTGAACCAGTGACCAAGAGGCATTATTGTTTAAGACATTTGAAATAAAAATAAAAAAATTTATTACCTTCATATATATTGACGAAACATACACTCTGATAATTACAACATCCGCAATCGAATAGCATCGGCTGTCTAGCCCATCAGAACTGCATACAACATGCTCACAACTAGTCACGGCTACATCAGAACTCCTACTGCCCACTTCTCAATAAGCACTGCCAGTGGAGGCGGCTGAATAATACTCCTTGGCGCAATCTCTGGCGCTGTGACTCAGTGTAGCCACCTTTCAAGCTATAATACTGTTTTCTCCATGCGGGAACTCCAACATGCACTCTCTTATTCTCGCTCCTCCGCCCCAGGACCGGATGGTATCCACATCCAAATGTTGCTGCATTTATCAACTCATAGTCTGCGTTACCTCCTTCGCCTTTATAATCGAATTTGGACAGTACTTTTCCCAGACGATGGCGGGAAGCTATCGTCGTTCCTGTTCCGAAACCTGGAAAGGACAAACATCTCCCCTCTAGCTATCGCCCCATTTCTCTCACGAGTAGTGTATGTAAGGTTTTGGAGCGTATGGTGAATTGCCGTTTAGCTTGGCGGCTGGAGTCCCGCAGTCTTTTAACACCTGCCCAGTGCGGATTCCGAAAGCATCGTTCTGCAGTTGACCATCTTGTTGCTCTCTCCACTTATATCATGAACAATTTTCTCCGGAAACGCCAAACAGTAGCAATAATTTTTGATCTGGAGAGAGCATACGATACCTGTTGGAGGACAGGCATCCTCCGCACACAGTTCTCTTGGGGCTGTCGAGGTCGGCTGCCTCTTTTTCTTCGCGAATTTATGGCAGAGCGCACATTTAGAGTGCGGGTGAACTCTATCATCTCCCGTACTTTCTCCTAAGTAAACTGAGTACCCCAGGGCTCCGTGCTAAGTGTTGTACTGTTTGCCATTGCCAGAAATCCAATTCTGGACTGTCTCCTTCCCGATGTCTCAGGCTCCCTCTCTGTGGACGATTTTGCGATCTACTACAGCTCTCAACGGACCAGCCTTCTTGAACGACGTCTTCAAGGCAGTTTCGATCGCCTCCACTCTTGGAGCATCGAAACAGACTTCCGTTTTTCTCCCAGTAAGACCGTTTGTGTTAATTTTTGGCGTCGTACGGAGTTTCTTCCACCGTCCTTACATCTAGGACCTGTCAACCTTCCGTCTTCGGACGTCGCTAAATTCTTGGGTCTTATGTTTGACAGAAAACTGTGATGGTCCTCCCACGTTTCCTACCTTTCGGCTCGCTGTCTGCGATCCCTCAACACCCTCTGTGTCCTGAATGGTACCTCCTGAGGAGCCTGACCGAGTGGTCCTTCTCCGTCTCTATCACGCCTTAGTGCGATCGAAATTGGACTATGGAAGCATAGTTTACTCATCTGCTCGGCCGTCTATTCTTCGGCGTCTCGACTCTATCCACCACCGTGGATTACGTTTAGTGTCTGGAGCTTTTTACACCAGCCCTGTGGAAAGCCTTTATGCTGAGACTGCTGAACCTCCGGTGTCCAATCGGCGAGCAGTCCTTCTGAGTCGTTATGATAGCCATCTGTCTTCCATGCCTGCTAATCCGGCCCATGACACTTTCTTCGACGCCTCCTTGGATTTAAGGTATGCAGGCCGCCCTTCCTCCCTACTACCACCGGGAGTCCGCTTCCGTCAACTGCTCCATTCTCTTTCCTTCCGCTTTCCTAAAACCTTCTTGACAACTTGGGGTACAGCACCGCCTTGGCTCCGTCCCCGGATCTGCCTGCTCTGTGACCTTTGTCGATTTCTCAAGGATGGTACCCCTTCACTTGTTTATCGTCGGGCATTTGCTGCTCTATGTGCACAAATGAAGGAAGCCACATTTATTTACACTGTCAGTTAGACCGTCAGCGAGAGCGCATCGCTAGCTCCTGCTACTACTAAGGCGAGTACACCGTTTGCTTCTTACATATTTTACAAACAGCAGCGACTTATTTTCAGTTATCTGTGTAATTACTAGTTTATTTTTGTAATTTCTTGCGTGTTCGAGTGCTTACTAGGTAGAACCTTTTATTTCAATAACAGTGTTTTTGTACTTATTTGCTGCGCTTAGCTTTTAAATAGTTTTTCTGGGAAAACCTAGCGTAGTTTTCGCGTCTCGTATTTCAGTGAGTGTTTCTTGATTATCAGAGTAGCTCATCAGAAGATTATCTTGGGAATTTGTCACCGTATAGAGTAGGGTAAACATAGTCATGTGTAGGGACTGTGGTTGTTGTGAGCGGACGCAAGGAGAATTGGCCACTCTTCGGGGACAGGTGGAGGCTTTGTCTGTTAGGCTCATCGAGCTCGAGGCGCAGGCGTCGGCTCGTAGTGGCGTTGGGGCAACTGTGGTGAGACCTATGCCTACTTCGGTGGCCTTGGAATCACATGGAACCCCTGATGTCGCTGCGTCTTCCGGCAGTGAGCATCTTACCGGTCAGCCATCACTCCAGGGTGAATGGCGGACAGTGGTGGGCTCGCGCGTGCCTGGCCGAAAGGCGAAGGTGGGATCTGGCCGCGTGGCGGCTGCCTTACCCCTTTCCAACAGGTACGGGGTGCTTCCTAGTGGTGATGACATCGTTTCCGAGCCACCACAGGATGCCTCGCCTGTTGGGCCAGTGGCCGATTCTCCGGCAAGGTCCCGACAGTCACAGAGGGCGGGCCTATTAGTTATAGGGAGCTCCAACGTTAGGCGGGTTATGGAGCCCCTCAGGAAAATAGCGGGTAGGTCGGGGAAGAATGCCAGTGTGCACTCGGTGTGCTTGCCGGGGGGTCTCGTCCGTAATGTGGAGGAGGCCCTTCCGGCAGCTATTGAACGCACTGGGTGTGACCGGCTGCAGATAGTAGCACATGTCGGAACGAATGACGCCTGCCGCTTGGGTTCTGAGGCCATCCTTGGTTCCTTCCGGCGGCTGGCTGATTTGGTGAAGACAACCAGCATCGCACGCGGAGTGCAAGCTGAGCTTAATATCTGCAGCATAGTGCCCAGAGTCGATCGCGGTCCTCTGGTTTGGAGCCGTGTGGAGGGTCTAAACCAGAGGCTCAGACGACTCTGCGACTATAATGGTTGCAAATTCATCGACCTCCGTTATTGGGTGGAGAACTGTAGGGCCCCCCTAGACAGGTCAGGCGTGCACTACACACCGGAAGCAGCTACTAGGGTAGCAGAGTACGTGTGGCGTGCACACGGGGGTTTTTTAGGTTAGAGGGACCCCCCCTTGGGCGAAACGATAAAATACCTGACGGCTTACCAGAGAGAACATTATCATCGTTGATAAAGAACGTCCGTCCTCAGAGACCAAAAACAGGAAAAGTTAACGTAATATTGGTAAACTGCAGGAGTATCCAGGGCAAGGTTCCTGAATTAGTATCTCTTATTGAAGGAAATAGTGCGCATATAGTATTAGGAACGGAAAGTTGGTTAAAACCGGAAGTGAACAGTAACGAAATCCTAGACACAGAATGGAATATATACCGCAAGGATAGGATAAACGCCAATGGTGGAGGAGTATTTATAGCAGTAAAGAATTCAATAATATCCAGTGAAGTTATTAGCGAATGCGAATGTGAAATAATCTGGGTTAAGTTAAGTATCAAAGGTGGGTCAGATATGATAGTCGGATGCTTCTATAGGCCACCTGCATCAGCAACCGTAGTAGTTGAGCGCCTCAGAGAGAACCTGCAGAACGTCGTGAAGAAGTTTCGTGATCATACTATTGTAATAGGGGGAGACTTCAATCTACCAGGTATAGAATGGGATAGTCACACAATCAGAACTGGAGCCAGGGACAGAGACTCTTGTGACATTATCCTGACTGCCTTGTCCGAGAATTACTTCGAGCAGATAGTTAGAGAACCAACTCGTGAAGCTAACGTTTTAGACCTCATAGCAACAAATAGACCGGAACTTTTCGACTCCGTGAATGTAGAAGAGGGTATCAGTGATCATAAGTCAGTGGTTGCATCAATGACTACAAGTGTAATAAGAAATGCCAAGAAAGGAAGGAAAATCTATTTGCTTAACAAGAGTGATAGGGCACAAATCGCAGAATATCTGAGTGACCACCATCAAACGTTCATTTCTGAGGAAGAGGATGTGGAACAAAAATGGAAAAAATTCAGAAACATCGTCCAGTACGCCTTAGATAAGTTCGTACCGACTAAGGTCCAAAGCGAGGGGAAAGATCCACCGTGGTATAACAATCATGTACGAAAGGTACTACGGAAACAAAGAAAGCTTCACCATAGGTTTAAGAGTAGTCGAATCATAGCTGATAAGGAAAAGCTGAACGAAGCGAAAAAGAGCGTAAAGAGAGCAATGAGAGAAGCATTCAACGAATTCGAACATAAAACATTGGCAAACAATCTAAACAAGAACCCTAAAAAGTTTTGGTCATATGTAAAATCGGTAAGCGGATCTAAATCCCCTATTCAGTCACTCGTTGACCACGATGGCACCGAAACAGAGGACGACCGAAGAAAGGCAGAAATACTGAATTCAGTGTTCCGAAACTGTTTCACTGCGGAAAATCGTAACACGGTCCCTGACTTCAGCCGTCGCACGGACGCCAAAATGGAAAATATTGAAATAAACGATATCGGAATTGAAAAACAACTGCTATCACTTAGTAGCGGAAAAGCATCCGGACCAGACGAGATACCCTTAAGATTCTACAGTGATTATGCTAAAGAACTTGCCCCCTTTCTATCAGCAATTTATCGTAGATCTCTGGAAGAACGTAAAGTACCTAGCGACTGGAAGAAAGCACAGGTCGTTCCCATTTTCAAGAAGGGTCATAAATCAGATGCGAATAATTATAGGCCTATTTCACTTACGTCAATCTGTTGTAGAATAATGGAACATGTTTTGTGTTCTCGTATTATGACGTTCTTAGATAATACAAATCTCCTTCATCATAACCAACATGGATTCCGCAAACAGAGATCATGTGAAACCCAGCTCGCCCTATTTGCCCAAGAAATTCACAGTGCCGTAGACACTGGCGAGCAGATTGATGCCGTATTCCTGGACTTCAGGAAGGCATTTGATACGGTTCCGCACTTACGTTTAGTGAAAAAAATACGTGCTTACGGAATATCGGACCAGGTTTGTGATTGGATTCAGGATTTCCTAGAAGAAAGAACACAACATGTCATTCTTAACGGTTCAAAATCTGCAGATGTAGAGGTAATTTCGGGAGTACCGCAAGGAAGCGTGATAGGACCTTTATTGTTTACAATATACATAAATGACTTAGTTGACAACATCGGTAGCTCCGTGAGGCTATTTGCAGATGACACGGTTGTCTACAAGAAAGTAGCAACATCAGAAGACTCGTACGTACTCCAGGAAGACCTGCAGAGGATTAATGAATGGTGCGACAGCTGGCAGCTTTCCCTAAATGTAGATAAATGTAATATAATGCGCATACATAGGGGCAGAAATCCATTCCAGTACGATTATGCCATAGGTGGTAAATCATTGGAAGCGGTAACGACCGTAAAATACTTAGGAGTTACTATCCGGAGCGATCTGAAGTGGAATGATCACATAAAACAAATAGTGGGAAAAGCAGGCGCCAGGTTGAGATTCATAGGAAGAATTCTAAGAAAATGTGACTCATCGACGAAAGAAGTAGCTTACAAAACGCTTGTTCGTCCGATTCTTGAGTATTGCTCATCAGTATGGGACCCTTACCAGGTTGGATTAATAGAAGAGATAGACATGATCCAGCGAAAAGCAGCGCGATTCGTCATGGGGACATTTAGTCAGCGCGAGAGCGTTACGGAGATGCTGAACAAGCTCCAGTGGCAGACACTTCAAGAAAGGCGTTACGCAATACGGAGAGGTTTATTATCGAAATTACGAGAGAGCACATTCCGGGAAGAGATGGGCAACATATTACTACCGCCCACATATATCTCGCGTAATGATCACAACGAAAAGATCCGAGAAATTAGAGCAAATACGGAGACTTACAAGCAGTCGTTCTTCCCACGCACAATTCGTGAATGGAACAGGGAAGGGGGGATCAGATAGTGGTACAATAAGTACCCTCCGCCACACACCGTAAGGTGGCTCGCGGAGTATAGATGTAGATGTAGATGATGGCTCGAGAACATCGTCAGGTATAGGGAGTGCCTATATTGTTGGCGACACCCCAAATCGATTTCGGCTTCCCGACCAGTGTTCGGTTTATACTGCGGAGCTGTACGCTGTTCTCCAGGCTGTCCACTACATCCACCGCCATCAGCGGATACAGTACGTTATCTGCTCAGATTCTCTCAGCTCTCTCCTCAGTCTCCAAGCTCTCTACCCTGTCCACCCTCTGGCCCACCGGATTCGGGACTGCCTGCGCTTGCTCCATTTGGTGGGCGTCTCGGTGGCGTTTCTCTGGCTCCCAGGACACGTTGGTATCTGTGTAAATGAGGTGGCCGATATAGCGGCCAAGGCTGCAGTCTCTATTCTTCGGCCAGCTATTCGATCGATTCCCTTCGCCGATCTACGGAGTGTTTTATGTCGTGTTGTTCTTTTATGGCACGCACATTGGTCGACACTTCCCAATAATAAATTGCGGGACGTGAAAGCTCTTCCTTGTGCTTGGGCCTCTTCCTCCCGAACGCGTCGTCGGGAGGAGGTAATTTTAACTAGACTCCGGATAGGGCACTGTCTTTTTAGCCATCGACATCTTTTAAGCGGCGATCCTCCCCCACTCTGTCCCCGTTGCTCTCAGCTGTGGACGGTAAGACACCTTTTAATTGAGTGCCCCTATTTTACTCCGTTACGTGCCCGTCTACAGCTGTCGCCTGACGTATCGTCCGTTTTAGCAGATGACACGCGCTCGGCCGATCGCGTTCTCGAGTTTATTAGTTCCAGTGAGATGACGTCAGTCATTTGAAGCTCTTTTTGGGAAAAACCAACCCCTTTCTGTAGTGGATTTTTAAGCTTTCCTTCTGCTTTTAGTTTCTCCAATTTTTTGAGTTTCGTTCCTATTGCTGCTGGTGTCCGTTTTAGTTTTTTACCGTTTCCTAAGTCACAGACCGGGCGCCAATGACCATAGCAGCTTTGCGCCCTAAAACCAAAACAAAAAAAAAAGGTGCTCGATCGTGTTGAAAGATGCAATCGCCATCCCCGAATGGCTCTTCATCAGCAAGCCCCCTCCATGAAAAACACGACCACACCACAACACCACCGCCTCCGAATTTTACTGTTGGCACTACACACGGTGGCAGATGACGTTCACAGGGCATTCGCCATATCCCCACCCTGCCATCGGATCGCCACATGATGTACCGTGCTTCGTCACTCCAAACCACATTTTTCCACTGTTCAATCGTCCAATGGTTACGCTCCTTACACCAAGTGAGGCGTCGTTTGGCATTTACCGACTTGATGTGTGGCTTATGAGCAGCCGCTCGACCACGAAATCCAAGTTTTCTCACCTCCCGCCTAACTGTCGTAGTAATTGCAGTGGATCCTGATGCAAGTGATGTGTGATAGTCTGGATAGATGTCTACCTAATACATATTACAACCCTCTTCAACTGTCGGCGGTTTCTGTTAGTCAACAGACGAGGTCTTCCTTGTACGCTTTTGTGCTGCACGTATCCCTTCACGTTTCCACTTCACCATCACATCGGAAACAGTGGACCTAGGGATGTTCAGGAGTGTTGAAATCTCGCGTAGAGACTATGACGCAAGTGACAACCAATCACCTGACCACGTTCGAAGTCCGTAAATGCTATGGAGCGCCCCATTCTGCTCTCTCACGATGTCTAATGACTACTGAGGTCACTGATGTGGAGTAGGTGGCAGCACAATGCACCTAATATGAAAACCGTATGTTTTTGGGGTGTCCGGATACTTTTGATCACATACTGTATATCTCGCGTAAGGACTGCGAAGATAAGAGAAATTAGGGGTCATACAGAGGCATATAAACAGTCGCTTTTCCCTTTCTCCATTTACAAGTGGAACAGGAAAAGGAATGACAAGTGGTGGTGTCAGGTACCCTCCGTCAGGCAGCGTATGTCGGTTTGAGAAGCTTGTATGTACGGAGATTCAAATTTAGATGTAGAATATCTTTATGGAAAGTTACACTCCAACTAGCGGTAAGTATTAACACTTCCTCTCCTCAAGAACTGTTCAGTTAAAAAATTTGATAACGTCTTGCAGTTTCTCTGATTCAAATATCTGTATGGTGGAGCTACCAGTTCATGGAGTTAGCAGAAGATAGCAGCGTCTATGGCTTTTATATACCTATATACTGTGTCAACAAGTACGCAACGTCATTAGCAGATGATAGCTAATGCATATGTGCACATATCACGTGATCAGGATAAACGTGGTGACAAAAGACGTTCTGTAGACTATCTTGGCGAGTAATATAGGTTTAAGTGGAAAGCAGTTGGACAGAACAGAGTGCCCCTCTGGTAAAAAGACTTTATATTCCGTAATACGTGTTAAGTTTTTTTCCCGACAAATGCTGAACACTTTCGTGCACAGCCAATAAACCTACGGATTTACTATTGCGTGTAGAAATGCAGATAATATTGCCTGTGTTGAAAAAGACATTTTCCTCCTCATAATTTCATTTCAATAATTTGACTAGTTTATGAAACAAAATGAGAAATGAAACTTCCTGGCAGATTAAAACTGTATGCCCGACCGAGACTCGAACTCGGGACCTTTGCCTTTCGTGGGCAAGTGCTCTACCATCTGAGCTACCGAAGCACGACTCACGCCCGGTCCTCACAGCTTTACTTCTGCCAGTACCTCGTCTCCTACCTTCCAAACTTTACAGAAGGTCTCCTGCGAACCATTCAGAACTAGCACTCCTGAAAGAAAGGATATTGCGGAGACATGGCTTAGCCACAGCCTGGGGGATGTTTCCAGAATGAGATTTTCACTCTGCAGCTGCAGAGTGAAAATCTCATTCTGAAAATGAGAAATGTTTTATCAATATTCCTAATGATTGAAAAATTAAAACAAATATGAATATCAGAAAGTGAGAGTTGCAGATTCTGTGTAACTATTTTGACTGTTTTTTTGCCATGGAGAATGAGACATTTGTTACAGTGGTGTACTTGCGTTTATGCCTACTCTGTGAAATGTCTGCCGCCTGTCTGTCGACTCATGTCGTCACGGTGCCTAAGTACTCCGCCCAATCGCTTCATCATCTCCAGAGGAAGATAGAATCCACTTTTTCCCAAATAAAAACCATAGGAGGATGATCCACAACCTTCAGTTTCAATTACTGAAGCATTTGCTGAATCGATGCAGTAAGTTGGGCTGTGGAGCGCCACATGACGATCGCTTGCTTCTCCATTTGTTTCGAATGTCACACGAGTCGCAGCAGCACTGATTGTTGCACGCGGTGGTATGACGTTCTGTGGCTACTGGAAATGAGGAATTGCAGATCATCATAACGGTATGGCTCGACAAACACACAAGTTAGGAAAACTGGTACTTGATGGCGAAAAACATAATCGACAAAATGTTTGTTGAAAATCGTTCAGTACATGAACATGTCCGTGCGTAAATCCTTTCTGTGCGAAAACACATTTGTAATTCCAGCCACATCGAAGATAGGAAAAATACACTGCGCAACAGAACTGAAAGGTCATTTTTTTTCGAAACTCCGTAATTCCCATCCAGTGCGCCGCTTAAGTTTGAAATTTCGCTCCAAGGTGAGTACAACCTTTCTCTGCAATGCTCTTAAAAGGAGTGAGGGGACCCTTTGCCGTTTCGTTCTCGCTTGTGTCAATATCGCATGCCCCCGTGATCACCCCAGAGGAAGACACAAACTAGGGGTCCTGAAAAGCATTACCTGTTTCACATCACATTCAAGTTCTGCCGTATGGTTTTGAATAGTCCTTTGTGGTTCTAGCCTGTTACGAGAGCAAAGATTTGGGTTCGCGCTGCGCTCCAAACAGATGCGATAACATTCGATAGGGACCGAAGCCCCACAACGCCCTTAGAGAAGGGCTAAAACGCCCGAGAGTGTCAGCAATAGCAAAGGTTGTGAAGAATGTCTGCCAGTTGCTCATCACACTAGCGTTGTTGACCGCGAAATGTGTGGGAATCTACGAGGTGCATTCAAGTTCTAAGGCCTCCGATTTTTTTCTCCGGACTGGAAAGAGATAGAAACATGCGCGTTGTTTTAAATTGAGGCCGCGATCATTGTCAATACGTCCCAGAGATGGCAGCACCGTACGGCAGATGGAATTTTACCGCCAGCGGCGAGAATGAGAACTGTTTTAAATAATGGCGACGTTTTCCTTACTTGAACAGCGTGCAATCATTCGTTTTCTGAATTTGCGTGGTGTGAAACCAATTGAAATTCATCGACAGTTGAAGGAGACATGTGGTGATGGAGTTATGGATGTGTCGAAAGTGCGTTCGTGGGTGCGACAGTTTAATGAAGGCAGAACATCGTGTGACAACAAACCGAAACAACCTCGGGCTCGTACAAGCCAGTCTGACGACATGATCAAGAAAGTGGAGAGAATTGTTTTGGGGGATCGCCGAATGACTGTTGAACAGATCGCCTCCAGAGTTGTTATTTCTGTGGGTTCTGTGCACACAGTCCGGCATGACGACCTGAAAATGCGAGAAGTGTCATCCAGGTGGGTGCCACGAAAGCTGACGGACGACCACATGGCTGCCCATGTGGCATGTTGCCAAGCAATGTTGACGCGCAACGACAGCATGAATGGGACTTTCTTTTCGTCGGTTGTGACAATGGATGAGACGTGGATGCCATTTTTCAATCCAGAAACAAAGCGCCAGTCAGCTCAATGGCAAAAAAATTTCGGGTAACCACCAGTGCTGAAAAAATGATGGTGTCCATGTTCTGGGACAGCGATGGCGTAATCCTTACCCATTGCGTTCCAAAGGGCACTACGGTAACAGGTGCATCCTACGAAAATGTTTTGAAGAACAAATTCCTTCCTGCACTGCAACAAAAACGTCCGGGAAGGGCTGCACGTGTGCTGTTTCACCAAGACAACGCACCAGCACATCGAGCTAAAGTTACGCAACAGTTTCTTCGTGATAACAACTTTGAAGTGATTCCTCATGCTCCCTACTCACCTGACCTGGCTCCTAGTGACTTTTGGCTTTTTCCAACAATGAAAGACACTCTCCGTGACCGCACATTCACCAGCCTTGCTGCTATTACCTCAGCGATTTTCCAGTGGTCAAAACAGACTCCTAAAGAAGCCTTCGCCGCTGCCATGGAATCATGGCGTCAGCGTTGTGAAAAATGTGTACGTCTGCAGGGGGATTACGTCGAGAAGTAACGCCAGTTTCATCGATGCCGGGTGAGTAGTTAATTAGAAAAAAAATCGGAGGCCTTAGAACTTGAATGCACCTCGTATGCCCCAGGGAAAGAGATGGTTTCATTGATGCCCTTTGTGCCAACCTCCTGCTGTCTTCTTGTGCTGCTTCTAAGCGGGGGCATGTACGGTACGTTTTTCTCGGCCACTCATAAGAAAACCGCGAGATTTCAACACTGGGTATCGCAATACTGACGTCCGCCGCAGAAGCGGCAACAGAAAGGGTGAAATGTGGGTAAGAAGGGGGCGGCGACCTTCTGATAGTCTGACACGTCCAAATTTGGTGTCATTGAGACGTCATTAACTCACTTTACTCTCGACATGAACTTTAAAGTTGTGGCCTTCTTTTCCGCAAGTGTCGACACCTCGCTGTTTAGGGAGTCGTCGAGCCCGAGGGCGACATCTTACTGCGCCACGCTTTTTCACCATTATAAAAGAAGGTTGTATGCACCTTTTAGCCACATTTAAATGGTTCAAATGGCTCTGAGCACTATGGGACTCAACTGCTGTGGTTATTAGTCCCCTAGAACTTAGAACCACTTAAACCTAACTAACCTAAGGACATCACACACATCCATGCCCGAGGCAGGATTCGAACCTGCGACCGTAGCAGTCGCACGGTTCCGGACTGCGCGCCTAGAACCGCGAGACCAGTCTTAGGTTTCGGCATAGATGGGAATTACGAAGTTTCATAAAAGTGATCCTTTAATTCTGTTGCGCAGTGTAGTTGCCCTCGTATGTGAGTGCATGTTTGGTCCTCATCGAGATGGTACGGTAAGAACTTCACATAGTGCGTGTTAAGTGAAACTTAAGACGAACAAGGTTATGACATGGTTACTAGGTGCTGTAAATAACACGCAAAGTTTCTCACGTACTGTTAATATTTTTACCCTAAAAAAGTCATATGGACCGCACACGTCCGCCGTAAGGAGCCCTCGTTCTGTTAACGGCCTTTCAACGAATATAGCGAGGAGCAGGAAGACTTTCAGGGAAAGCTCTTGCTGTGGAGTGGAAAAGTGCCCCCGAGAGCGGAAGAATCGCTAATGATCAAAGGCCGGTGCGAGCGGGAGGCAGCGGAAGCTACTACATTAAGCTGTTGCTGTGGCAGTCGCAAGCTTAGGAGGGTCTTTTACTTTGGGAGAAATACAGGCACAAACAAGTGTTAGCCAGTCAATTAGAAAGAAAGTACAACCAAACTAGTGTTAGCCAATTAGAAAGAAAGTACAACAATTTCAAGTTGAATACCTGTTTTGCACTTCAGGAGAGTAGTACATTCTCTTGGATGGCTCTTACATGATACTGCTTGAAATTTGGCTCATCAGTACAAGGGGAAGGGGTGCTCTGAGTCTTTAAAATTGAAATATAAAAAAAAAAAAAAACAGAAAACACTCAATTCGCAAAAGACTGTGTGTGTGTGTGTGTGTGTGTGTGTGTGTGTGTGTGTGTGTGTGTGTGTGTGTGAGAGAGAGAGAGAGAGAGAGAGAGAGAGAGAGAGAGAGAGAGAGAGAGAGAGAGAGAGAGAGAGGGGGGGGGGTGGAGGGAGAGGGAGAAACGACACATCACGATGGATGGAATTATAATTACCCGAATGAGATCTAAATAGGTCAAATGACTACAATTTCAGAAAAATTGTATGATTTATTCAAGAGAAAGAGCTTCACAAATTGAGCAAGTCAATAATGTGTTGGTCCTTCTCTGGCCCTTATGCGAGCAACTATTCGGCTTGGCATTGTTTGAAAGAGTTGTTGGATGTCCTCCTGAGCGATATCGTGCCAAATTATATCCAGTTGGTGCTTTAGATCGCCCAGACAACCGAGCTGGTTGGAGGACTTACCCATAATGCTCCAAACGTTCTCACTTAGGGAGAAATTCGGTGACCTTGCTGGTCGAGGTAGGGCTCGACAAGCACGAAGACAAGCAGTATAAACTCTCGCTGTATGCGTGCGAGCATTGCCTTGCTGAAATATAAGCCGAGGACGGCTTGCCACGAAGAGCAACAAAACGGGGCGTAGAATACATGGACGTACCACTGTGCTGGGAGGCTGAGGCGGATGACAACCAAATGGCTCTTACTATGAAATGAAACAGCACACCAATCATCACTCCTGGATGACGGACCATATGGCGAGCAACAGCCAGGTTGATATCCGACAACTGTTCAGGGGTTACATCTTTTCTGGTCGTCAGGCCTCATTTCGACGTAGGACTTATCAAGGAAAACAGTTCTACTCCACAACGACATTCTAGGACGAAGATGTGTCAGGAGGCGCCCCGGACAGTGGTGAGATACCACCCTCTGTACGGCCCGAGAGCCAGGAGTAATAGCCGGCCGGAGTAGCCGAGCGGTTCTAGGCGCTACAGTCTGGAACCGCGCTACCGCTACGGTCGCAGGTTAGAATCCTGCCTCGGGCATGGATGTGTGTGATATCCTTACGTTAGTTAGGTTTAAGTAGTTCTAAGTTCTTGGGGACTGATGACCTCAGAAGTTAAGTCGCATAGTGCTCAGAGCCATTTCAACCATTTGAACCAGGAGTGATGGTCTCGGATCCCTTTGATCTGAGGCACCCATACAGCACAGCGGTACGTCGGCGAGAATTCTATGCCTCGTTTTGTTGCCCTTCATGGCAAGCCATCCTGGGCTTACATTTCATGAAGATAATGCCCACCCTCACGGCGAGAGTTTCTACACTCCTGGAAATTGAAATAAGAACACCGTGAATTCATTGTCCCAGGAAGGGGAAACTTTATTGACACATTACTGGGGTCAGATACATCACATGATCACACTGACAGAACCACAGGCACATAGACACAGGCAACAGAGCATGCACAATGTCGGCACTAGTACAGTGTATATCCACCTTTCGCAGCAATGCAGGCTGCTATTCTCCCATGGAGACGATCGTAGAGATGCTGGATGTAGTCCTGTGGAACGGCTTGCCATGCCATTTACACCTGGCGCCTCAGTTGGACTAGCGTTCGTGCTGGACGTGCAGACCGCGTGAGACGACGCTTCATCCAGTCCCAAACATGCTCAATGGGGGACAGATCCGGAGATCTTGCTGGCCAGGGTAGTTGACTTACACCTTCTAGAGCACGTTGAGTGGCACGGGATACATGCGGACGTGCATTGTCCTGTTGGAACAGCAAGTTCCCTTGCCGGTCTAGGAATGGTAGAACGATGGGTTCGATGACGGTTTGGATGTACCGTGCACTATTCAGTGTCCCCTCGACGATCACCAGTGGTGTACGGCCAGTGTATGAGATCGCTCCCCACACCATGATGCCGGGTGTTGGTCCTGTGTGCCTCGGTCGTATGCAGTCCTGATTGTGGCGCTCACCTGCACGGCGCCAAACACGCATACGACCATCATTGGCACCAAGGCAGAAGCGACTCTCATCGCTGAAGACGACACGTCTCCATTCGTCCCTCCATTCACGCCTGTCGCGACACCACTGGACGCGGGCTGCACGATGTTGGGGCGTGAGCGGAAGACGGCCTAACGGTGTGCGGGACCGTAGCCCAGCTTCATGGAGACGGTTGCGAATGGTCCTCGCCGATACCCCAGGAGCAACAGTGTCCCTAATTTGCTGGGAAGTGGCGGTGCGGTCCCCTACGGCACTGCGTAGGATCCTACGGTCTTGGCGTGCATCCGTGCGTCGCTGCGGTCCGGTCCCAGGTCGACGGGCACGTGCACCTTCCGCCGACCACTGGCGACAACATCGATGTACTGTGGAGACCTCACGCCCCACGTGTTGAGCAATTCGGCGGTACGTCCACCCGGCCTCCCGCATGCCCACTATACGCCCTCGCTCAAAGTCCGTCAACTGCACATACGGTTCACGTCCACGCTGTCGCGGCATGCTACCAGTGTTTGCGATGGAGCTCCGTATGCCACGGCAAACTGGCTGACACTGACGGCGGCGGTGCACAAATGCTGCGCAGCTAGCGCCATTCGACGGCCAACACAGCGGTTCCTGGTGTGTCCGCTGTGCCGTGCGTGTGATCATTGCTTGTACAGCCCTCTCGCAGTGTCCGGAGCAAGTATGGTGGGTCTGACACACCGGTGTCAATGTGTTCTTTTTTCCATTTCCAGGAGTGTATTTCTTGTCTTCGGGCTTGCCAAACCCTACCTTGGCTAGCAAGGTCGCCGGATCTCTCCGCAATTGAGAACGTTTCTAAAAAATGGGGAGTATCCTCCAGCCAACTTAGGATTCTGAGAATCTAATACTAACTAGACAGAATCTTGCACGATTCCCTCAGGAGGAGATACAACAAATCTCTGTCAATGCGTAGCTGAATATCTGCTCTTATAAAGGCCACATAAGGACCAACACGTTATTGACTTACTTAACTTGTTAAGCTCTCTCTCGAAAAATTTTTCTGAAATTGTAATCATTTGTTTGTCTGTACATGTACATCGTATCTACTGCTTTCCGCCCCTTTGGATAATTCCTTTTTTAGAGTAGTGCATTACAGCTGTCTTATAAGTGTGTTCATTGCCTGATGTAAGCAGGTGGTTTATTCCAATTGCCGTAACGGAATACGCCCAGTTCCACAGACTATATTTGTCGGGTGAGAAGACGGGTCAGTGTGACCCCAAAACAGGTAAGGAGAAGGCAGCGTGAGCAGGGTTTTTTCTTTTTACTACCCAGTCCGGACCATCCAAGCAGTCCTTCAGTTTCGAGTGCAGATGTCAGTCGTAGCAAGTACAAAATCTTCCCTTCAGTTCGTTTCTGGGAGAATTTCTTTGCTCAGCTATAACTCGCATGAAATAAATGGAAGTAAACTACCAACTGTTAATCACCAGTCAATAGCTTTCCTTTTAGAATTCTGGGGGGTGGGAAATTACCTGTGCATCGAAGTGCCTTACTAAATTTGTGGGTAGTGCTGATTTACTGCGAAAGAGCACGAATTCCGAGATAATATGTGAGACAATACGATCTAAAATTAAAAGTTTTGTCTTAACAATGGAAGCAACTACGATAGCACGCTGCAAGATCGTCAGATGTTCAGCAGCGAAAATAAACACTCAATTTTTTAAAATTTGAATACGTAGGACATGCTAATGCTTCGAGTATCATTGTTACTGAAGAAGATAGCAAATATTTTACTAAATATGTCTTGCGTAAGGTGGAATATCACTCCAGTTTTTCTATGTGAACACGGAAAATTAGGAGGGCTGCAAGACCCGAAAGCTGATGAAAATGCATTTAACTGTCAGACCACTAGACGAAAAATTAAAAGGATTAAAGTAGAAATCTATCAAATTCCAGAAATTATTAGTGCTGGGACTGTACCATTTGTGTCTAATAAAACGGCTACTAGATTTAGAAAGCGAGAAACATAAGCTGTAAGCGCTTCAGGGTGTATTTGAGTGTTGACGTAAGTTTCCAGGGTATAAAAAGAGTTATAAACAAAGAGTAAGAAGTTTTAAAACAGAATACGGTTTTCTCGTTACAGTTGTCACGCAAACGTTTTGCGTTGTAGTGTCATATATTGGAGGTAGAAAAGAACAAAGCTATTTGCTAATCGGCAAATTGTGAACAATATTTTTTTGAGGTAAAAAGTAAATAATATTTTATGGGATTACTTCTTTTTTTGTAATGTGCTTGTTGAGGGACGCGTTTTCCTTCTAGTATTGAAATCAAAATACCCACAACGTATTGTTTTCGGAACGGAACTGAACTTTGCGAAGGGGTAGCTGAATTAAAATCAGATTAAAAAAAAGAAAAAGAAAAAAACCAGACCACCCTAGCGTCAGGAAAATAAAATTGAACACACATCAGATGCAAGTGGAAGACGGTAGAGTTATCCAAAAGGCGGATGATCATATAATATCGCGGACTTAAGGAAATCTATCGAAGTAAGGATGTCGTAAACCATATTCACGGAGACAGAAATCGAATTTAAGCGAGACAAGGGATCTGGCTCACAGCTTATTAAGATCTCGCCGATCAGGTCATTCAGTAGAACCGGTGGGCATAGATAAGGCGCACTGTTCACGCAATAACGACAGGGACACAAGAAAAGAAACGCACGCCGGTACGTGTTAACAGGCGGCTATAAACAGCGGCGCGAAATCAACATAACCTTACGGTTCCTTGTCATCTTCCAATTTTCCTTCATTGTTAAATTAACTACGTTCTGTCAAATGATCCGTTCTCTCAGTTCATAGTGCCACAAATATCTGTTCTCCCCATGTCGATTAAGTACCTTGTCATAAATTATCCGATCTGGTCATTTGATTACTGTATTCTTCTCTAACATCACGTTTAAATAGCTTCTATTCTCTGCTTGTCTGTGCTGTGCACCATTCACTTTACGCTTCCGTACATAGCTAAAGTCCAGACAAAGGCTTCCAAAAAAGTCTTCTTAACACGTCGTTGTTATTCTACAAAGGTTTGCATGCATGTTGACTGTAGTGCTGTGCCGAAATCGCCCCCCCCCCCCCCCCCCCCCGAACCAAGGAAACTGGATAACTTAAAATTAATAATATGACAATCAAAATAAACCTGAATTAGGTAGTGATTAACACAGTCACGGTCCATTCCGACTTGATAAGCAACATAATGGTAAGCACATAATTTAATCACGGGAAATGCTTTTTAGGAGTGTATGAAGATTCTGCTATAAATAATAAAGTCTGTTACCTCTACTCCAAGTTATGAGGGAGGGGGTGGTGGGAAGGGATGTAGGCAAGGGCCACTTTTCCGCCTCCTCTTGTGAATAACTAAGCATGTTGAACTGTACTCGAATGAAATATAATCAGTGTACACGTAAGGCCATAGCTATGAACACATTTTCTTTAGGTGTTCCACGCAGTGGGTTGAAACTTTGTGCGAAAAAATATAATCGTTGGGTAGGTTAAATTGTGAATACAGGCCATCAGAAGAAGAACACATTTTATTTTAGAGTATCGAAGCAATGCACATGATCATGGGAAGTCTGTAATCATTACAGGTATTTCAGTTTTTTTTATGATAGTAACATCTGATAAAGAATGACTTGAAGGGACCAGTAAAATAGTGCTGTCAACCCAATAGTCATAAGTAAACAGAATCATAGTAGTTGTTGGAATTTTAAGACTGAAACAGCTAAATCAAATTTCAAAAATAAAGGTAAATAAGACATTTGATAAGTTCCAGATAGCCAGATAGCGTTTAAGAAATTTCTGTTCCAGAGAGAGTAAAGAATAAGATGATTGTAAGCCTGATTTTGAAAAAAATAATTTTAATGAAACCGCAGACGATAATTCGAGTTCTGAACGAAGTGTAAGGAAAGTAATTTGGGGAATTATTATTACCAGTGTAGATAGTAAAGTGAATGGTAATTTTAAGCAACATTTTAATCTATAATTGGACCTGGAGGAGTACATAAATGGACCAATAACCTATGGGGATATAGTACATAATGTATTATGTCAGTTACTGTCTACTGGAAACGTTTATTGGCAGGGATCTACATGATTTATCAATATATATTAAAGTGGATTATGTAACAGGAAGGTAGAAAGTAGAGACTTGTTGCGGATTTATTGCCCAAATCTGGGTGAAAGTAGTCACTCGTCATTTGGAGGGCACCAAGACTCGTTACGTGAGGCAGACTACGTACGTTACAAATATTGATATACTCAGCATCTCCACTAAAGTGACTCCAGTTTTATTTGACAGCTCTATCGCGATGACTGCAAGATTTATTAAGTAGCTCCACGATAGTGACAGTGAGAACTTTGTTTACATTTAGCCCTTGGCAAAACTACCAACTTTAAACATCCCCCTGTTGCGCTAAACCAGCGATAATACTCTCACAACTTAACGTTTTACTGCTGCAGTTGGAAAAAACTGAATACTAATAACATCGAACAAGTACTTAACTAGTTTTGATATTAGTCACCTCTTTACTAAGTAGCCAAATAAAAAAATGCAGAAAAATGTAGACTGCTTCGCCTCAGTAGCAAAATATGCATTATATATTCATCCTAACGTGCGAAGCTTTCGCGAGAACATAAACAACTCGACAATATTGACATTTTGTTTGACAACTCTATCAAGCTACTGTGGCCGGATGGTGTTAATAGAGACAACGTTTTGCAGCTAATAATAGATGGTTCTTCATACATGGCTAACACAGCTAAGGGGCTTCAGATTCTCTAGGCCACTATGGTGTACGTCGCTTGCACAGAGTTGAAGAAGAGGCGCTATCAACTTATCCTGATGTGGACAAATTAATTTCCTCTGAAAAGAAAATCTATTTGGTAGCTCATTTGCGGGGGCATAAATTCAAGGAACTAGAACCTCGACCGTCCCTTCCCCCTCAATCTGTTCTTACACGATGGTGTTCTTCTGTATCTACGTACACAACTTCAGAAAGGCAGTTAAAGCCCCAGATTCATCTTTGTCATCAATCTGACGTGCCACTATTGCTACAGCGACCACAAGGCCCATTAATAGGCGACTCACAGCAAGACGACTGTGCTCGCGGCACCCCTTACGCCGATTACACTGTGCAACAACGAAAATGTAAACCGAATGAAAATAGCCAGTTCTAATGTGCTGATCGCGAATATCACAAAGACAATTCAAAATTAGCTCTAGTTCTCATTTGACACAGTTTTGTTATGGTGAGATAATTCTAGACGGATTTTTAAAATCAAATATTACAATGGTTTGTCAAAGTCATAATAACTAGTAACAGTGGATTATGTTATTGCCCCTAGTCTTAGTTGTGTGCTATATGTTGGATATAAGCATTTTGATAACCAATTTTACTGATTTTTTTTTCTCGCTCTTCTTCAATTTCAGTGACTTTATTAATGCATGTAATAATTTTTTCACATTTGTTTCCAGATTAACTACCAATTGTTCAAATTGACTGCTATTGAAGTGAACAAAAATGCCACGAGTTTGTGTTAACAGTGCTGACACATTTAGCTATGTGTGTGCAGAAGTGACATTTGCTTCATAAAAATAACAAATCACTCCATTGATTAAAAAAGCTTACAGTTGTTATTTTGGGTGCAAAATAGGTGTCGGGATAAACCCTGGGCTCCACATGTAGTCTACAAAACTTGTGCCAGAAGCCTCAGGAACTGGATGCATGGGAAAGGACGTTAAATGCCCTGCAGTGCTCATGGTCTGGAGTGCCCCAACTAACCATGTCAGTGACTGCCACTTTCTACATCTACATCTACATGGATGCTCTGCAAGTCACATTTAAGTGCCTGGCAGAGGGTTCATCGAACCACCTTCACAATTCTCTATTATTCCAATCTGGTATAGCGCGCGGAAAGAATGAACACCTATATCTTTCCGTACGAGCTCTGATTTCCCTTTTACCGTGGTGATCGCTCCGCCCTAGGTAGGTCGGTGTCAACAAAATATTTTCGCATTCGGAGGAGAAAGACGGTAATTGGAATTTCGTGAGAATATTCTGTCGCAATCAAAAACGCCTTTTTTTAATGATGCCCAGCCCAAATCCTGTATCATTTCTGTGACAATCTCCACCATATTTCGCGATAATACAAAACGTGCTGCCTTTCTTTGAACTTTTTCGATGTACTCAGTCAGTCCTACCTGGTAAGGATCCCACACCGCGCAGCAGTATTCTAAAAGAGGACGGACACCCGTAGTGTAGGGGGTCTCCTTAGTAGGTCTGTTACATTTTCTAAGTGTTCTGCCAATAAAACGCAGCCTTTGACTAGTCTTCCCCACAACATTTTCTATGTGGTCTTTCCAATTTAAGTTGTTCGTAAATGCAATACCTAGGTATTTAGTTGAATTTACGGCTTTTAGATTAGACTGATTTATCGTGTAACCGAAATTAAACGAGTTCCTTTTAACACTTATGTCTCACACTTTTCGTTGTTTAGGGTCAACTACCACTTTTCGCACCATTCAGATATTTTTTTCTAAATCGTTCTGCAGTTTGTTTTGATCTACTGATGACTTTATTAGTCGATAAACGACAGCGTCATCTGCAAACAACTGAAGACGGCTGCTCAGATTGTCTCCCGAATCGTTTATATAGATAAGGAACAGCAAAGGGGTTATAACACTAACTTGGGGAACGCCAGAAATCACTTCTGTTTTACTCGCTGACTTTCCGTCAATTACTACGAACTCTGACCTCTCTGACAGGAAATCGCAAATCCAGTCACATAACGAAGACGATATTCCATTAGCACGCAATTTCACTACGAGCCGCTTGTGTGGTACAGTGTCCAAAGCCTTCCGGAAATCCAGGAATACGGAGTCGATCTGAAATCCCTTGTCAACATCACTCACACTTCATGTGAATAAAGAGCTAGTTGTTTCACAGGAACGATGTTTTCTAAACCCATGTTGATTGTGTGTCAATAGACCGTTTCGTTCGAAGTAATTCATAATGTTCGAACACAATATATATTCTAAAATCCTGGTGCATATTGAAGTTAACGATATGGGCCTGTAATTTAGTGGATTACTCCTACTACCTTTCTTGAATATTGGGGTGGCCTGTGCAACTTTCCAGTCTTTGGGTACGGATGTTTCGTCGAGCGAACTGTTGTTATGATTGTTAAGTATGGAGCTAATGCATCAGCATACTCCGAAATGAACCTAATTGGTATACAGTCTGGACAAGAGAAGTTGCTTTTATTAAGTGATTTGAGTTACTTCACTACTCCGAGGATATTTACTTCCACGTTACTCATGTTTGCAGCTGTTCTCGCTAACAATTCTGGGATATTTACTCCGTCTTCTTTTGTGAAGGCATTTCGGAAGGCTGTGTTTAGTAATTCTGCTTAGTATCTCCATTGTTATCGCGCAGAGAAGGCATTGATTGTTTCTTGCCGCTAACATCACATACGACCATAATCTCTTCGGATTTTCCGCCAGGTTTCGAGACAGTTTCGTTGTGGAAACTGTTATAGGCGTCTCGCATTTAACTCCGCGCTACGTTTCGAGCTTCTGTAAAGGATCGCGATTCTTGGGGATTTTGCGTCTGTTTAAATTTGGCATGTTTGTTTCGTTATTTCTGCAACACTGCTCTAACCCGTTTTATGTAAGGAGGAGGATCAGCTCCGTCGTTTGTTAGTTTATTTGGTATAAACCTCTCAATTGCTATTTCTTTGAATTTAAGCCACATCTGGTCTGCACTTATATTATTAATTTGGAATGAGTGGAGATTGTCTGTCAGGAAGGCGTCAAGTGAATTTTTATCTGCTTTTTTTGAATAGGTATATTTTTCTCCTATCAGGAAGGGAATATCTAAGAAGAACAAGCGGACAGTGATCTATCCTAACATTTCATCTGCCATACGTCCAGCTCTACATGGGAAAGGATTGCCAATGCCTGAACCACCGACAGATTACGTGATTACTTCTGGTGGGGATTGTGGATGTCCTGAACCATGTACATCACAAGATCCAGTGTTTATTCCAAATATATCATCAACTGATGATCCACAAAAATCGTCTCAAAATGAGTTAAGTGATCTCATTAGAGACTTGGAGCTCTCTAAAGCTAAGGCTACGATTTTAGCATCAAGAATGCAGCAGCGCAATTTTCTGGAAAGCAATATAAATGTTTCATTCTACCGCAGAAGAGAGCAACAGTTCACTCCTTTGTTTAACATGCAAGATAGACTTGCGGCTTGTGTAGACATAAATTATCTAAGAAGGCTCTCAGAATTAATTACAACCCTAATGGGTGGAGACTCTTTATTGATTCGTCAAAGTTGAGCTCAAAAGCAGTGCTTTTACATGTTGGTAATGAGCTTCCTTCTATTCCAGTTGGACATAGTGTGCATATGAAAGAGTCGTACCAAAACATGAAAATTTTACTAGAAGCCACCAAGTATAATGACCCTCAATGGCAGATTTGTGGTGATTTGAAAGTGGTTGCACCGCTATGAGGTATGCAGTCAGGGTACAATAAATATTGCTGCTTTCTCTGTGGATGAAACAGCCGAACTCGTGCATCTCATTACAGTAAACATGAATGGCCCACGAGAATATCTCTTCAACCAGGTATAAAGAACATTAAGAGTGAACCTCTAGTAGACCTAAAAAGATTCTGGTTCTGCGCTTGCACGTCAAGCCAGGTGTCATGAAAAACTTTGTTAAGGGAATGAACAAAGATGGTGACGCATTTAAGAAGTACTTAAGGCAAAAATTCCCTTCCTTAAGTGATGCCAAAGCAAAGGAGGGCATCTTTGTAGGCCCACATATTCGAGTACTTTTTGGAGACTATACTTTTGATGGAATCATAAGGTGATGAAGCATGCATGGAAATGTTTTAAGACAGACTGTTTACAGTTCTTGGGGAACAAACGAGCAATAAATTACAAGGAGATTGTAGATAAGATGTCATATTATGAAAAACTTGGTTGCAACATGTCATTGAAAATGCATTTCTTACATAGTCATCTTGACTTCTTTCCCAAAGATTGTGGTGCAGTAAGTAATGAACATAGGGAGCGATTTCATCAAGATATTGCCACATTTGAGTGGAGGTATGTCGGAAAGTGGAGCCCTACCATTTTAGCAGATTTCTGCTGGCCTATCATAAGGGATGTTCCAGAGTATGTGTATAAACGTCAAGTCAACCTAAAACGGTCATCTTCGGAATTTAATTCTGAACAAAATATATAATTTTATATACTGCACATATGGGAATTTAACATTTGTAATCCTTTATATACATTTGTGACCAGTTAATTCATATATTTTCTTTTGTGCTTTAAATCTGGTAGAAAGTAGAATTTCAAAGTATTTTGATTCGTGTAATATTATCTTCATTTTTTCTTGATATTTTAGTTTTGTGCTTCCAGAATGGCACTGAAATTTATCAATGCATTACACATAACGTAATTCAAGTAATTATTCACCTAAAATTTGTTATGCTGAATTTTGGAACAAGAATACACATATAGTTAGTGAAATATTTATACAAAAATATTACTTTAAGAAAAAACTAGAGCTAAATATTTATGAAGTCGATGATTTTGTATCATTTTATATTGAAATAAACAACTCAATCATAAATGTACACACTTTCATTTCAAATTTGTTGTTCAGTGTTACCATTGACTCTTTACACCAAACTCGTTTGAAATGTTGCCGGCACATTCGGCCTGGAATATCATTGACTGGAGTAAAATTGTCTTCAGTGATGAGTGCCGCTTCGAAATGAGCCCCGATGATCAGCAGACATGTGTGGAGATGCCTCAGACAGCGGTCTGATACCAAGCTAAACGTTGCTTGCCATACGGTTCGACAACCAGGAATGATGGTCTGGGATGCGAATTCATTTCATAGAAGGTCTCCCTCGCTTGTCATATGTGGCGCTATTAATTACAGCACAACGCCAATCCGAATAACTGCTTGCTCAGTTTGTGCAGCTCTTTCTCATTAATAAATCAACCATTTTTTCTGAAATTGCTAATCATTTGTCTGTACATGTATACCACATCTATCGATTACAGCCTCATTCGGATAACTCCTTCGTGCTTCGTCGTTCTGCCGCCCTTAAGAATATTCCCCATTTCTCTCTGCTCCTCTTGTATACACAACTGGCCATTAAATTTGCTACACCAAGAAGAAAGTCTGCAGCTCGTGGACGTGCGGTATCGTTCTCGCTTCCCGCGCCCGGGTTCGATTCCCGGCGGGGTCAGAGATTGTCTCTGCCTCGTGATGACTGGGTGTTGTGTGTTGTCCTTAGGTTAGTTAGGTTTAAGTAGTTCTAAGTTCTAGGGGACTGATGACCATACGTGTTAAGTCCCATAGAGCTCAGAGCCATTTCAACCATTTCAACCAAGAAGAAATGCAGATGATAAACGGGTATTCATTGGCCAAATATATTATACTTGCACTGACATGTGATTACATTTTCACGCAATTTGGATGCAAAGATCCTGAGACGTCAATACCCAGAACAACCACCTCTGGTTATAGAAACTAATAATTTGCAGGACAATCGTATTATGTATTGCTGCAGAACTATCTGAAAACTCTCTTCAATTTTCGTACTGTTTTTATAAGTGTATACGTGTGATGTATAAAATATCTATGCTCAGTAATAACGGTCTTGATACGCCTGGGCATTGAGTCAAACAGAGTTTGGATGGCGTGTACAGGTACAGCTGCCCATGCAGCTTCAACACGATATCACAGTTCATCAAGAGTAGTGACTGGCGTATTGTGACGAGCCAGTTGTTCGGCCACCATTGACCAGACGTTTTCAGTTGGTGAGGGATCCGGAGAATGTGCTGGCAGGGCAGCAGTCGAACATTTTCTGTATCCAGAAAGGCCCGTACAGGACCTGCAACATGCGGTCGTGTATTATCCGGCTGAAATGTAGGGTTTCGCAGGGATCGAATAAAGGGTAGAGCCACGGGTCGTAACACATCTGAAATGTAACGTCCACTGTTCAAAATGCCGTCAATGCGAACAAGAGGTGACCGAGACGTGTAACCAATGGCACCCCATACCATCACGCCAGGTGATACGCCAGTATGGCAATGACGAATACACGCTTCCAATGTGCGGTCACCGCGATGTCGCCAAACACGGATCCGACCATCATGATGCTGTTCACAGAACCTGGATTCATCCGAAAAAGAACGACGTTTTGCCATTGGTGCACCCAGGTTCGTCATTGAGTACACCATTGCAGCGCTCCTGTCTGTGATGCAGCGTCAAGGGTAACCACAGCCATGGTCTCTGAGCTGATAATACATGCTGCTGCAAACATTGTCGAACTGTTCGTGCAGATGGTTGTTGTCTTGCAAACGTTCCCATCTGTTGACTCAGGGAATGAGACGTGGCTGCACGATCAGTTACAGCCATGCGGATAAGATGCCTGTCATCTGGACTGCTAGTGATGTGAGGCTGTTCGGATCCAGCACAGCGTTCCGTATTACCCTCCTGAATCCGATTCCATATTCTGCTAACAGTCATTGGATCTCTACCAGTGCGAGCAGCAATGTCGCGATACGATAAACCGCAATGGCGATAAGCTACAATCCGACCTTTATCAAAGTCGGAAACGTGATGGTACGCATTTCTCCTCCTTACACGAGACATCACAACGACGTTTCACCAGGCAACTCTGGTCAACTGCTGTTTGTGTATGAGAAATCGGTTGGAAGCTTTCCTCATGTCAGCACGTTGTAGGTGTCGCCACCGGCGCCAGCCTTGTGTGAATGCTCTGAAAAGCTAATCATTTCTATATCACAGCATCTTCTTCCTGTCGGTTAAGTTTCGTGTCTGTAGCACGTCATCTTCGTGGGGTAGAAATTTTAATGGCCAGTAGTGTAGTCCTTACCGCGTCAAGTGCCCTCGCGAGAGATTCGGTCTCACTGTGAACACTGGTCATATAGTCTTGGCTATCGGTGTAAGCGGGTGGCAGAAACCCGCCCCCGTCAGCTGTCGCACCTATATTCCCAAGTCCCACCTGCTCTCCATCTCTCCACTCTCCACACCCTCTCCCAAGGTGGCTTCCGCCACCTCCCCCTCCCTGATGATGCCCTCCTCCCCTCCCCCTCCCTGATGATGCCCTCCTCCCCTCCATCTACCCCTCCCTGATGATGCCCTCCTCCCCTCCATCTACCCCTCCCTGATGATGCCCTCCTCCCCTCCATCTACCCCTCCCTGATGATGCCCTCCTCCCCTCCATCTACCCCTCCTACCAACTTTGATCCTCCCTCCATCGTCTTATGTTTGTTTGTACGGGCACCCTCTCTACCTCCTCTTCCCCTTCCCCCCCTTTCTCCTCACTCCTCCCCCGGGCTTCCCCCCTACCCCTCCTCATCCCATCTCCTCCGCCATTGGCATCTTTAGTCTCCCCTCTCACTCCCCATCCTCCCCTCTTCCTCTCTTGGCAGGTCCCCGCACTGGCACACGCTACGTAGACATTCGCGCGCCAGAGATCATCGCCATCGTTTTCTCGTGCGTGTGCCATCGTGTTTGTGTTTAGTGTTCGCCATCACGCTCCTGTGTTCACCGTGCGCTGTTCCAACGTGTTTCAATGTGTTTTTCGTCGAGTGTGAACGGCTCCATGTCTTTCTGTATTCTGTGTCTCCTGTTTTTTGCCCGTCAATATGTCTATTGTGTGTCTTTTTTATGTTTTTCTCATGTCCACTCTGAGGCTGTAGAGTAGCGTAGGATGCTGCTTCCAGCGTACCTGATGCACAGGTATTAAAATTACAACAACAAAAACATAGGTGGCAGAAACATCTGCACCAAGTTGTAAATATCTAGTTCTTCTGTTCGCAATTTATATCAAAATCAACGATTAACCCGTTTAAGGTGACACAGAATGCCGAATTCTTAACGCACAAATCCCTGTGGCCACATATACGCTATAAAACAATAGTTCTCAAACTGTGGGGCACGGCCCCGAGATGGGGGAGGGGGGAGGGGAGGCCGAATGTCGTGGAAGGGGGGCGCGTTATGTTAGGAAAGAATTTATTTCCATAATTAATAAAATAAATAAAATAATTAATGAAATAACAAACAATTAGGCTTATCTTTTGTTGAACAAACGACATGCCGCTGATCTTGTTTGAATTTCGCCCGACATCGGTGTTAACACCAGACGTGGTCGACGACAATTAAACCGCCGTCGTCTTCAGCATTGTTTGAAATTATCGGTGAGCTGCGCCACTTCTTTCAACACCACCTAAGAATGAAGCATACACACTCGATGTGAGTAGGCTTTGTTCCCACGTGGCGTTGCTTCCTTCGATAGTCAGTGGAATACCCTTTCTGTAACTATCCCACGCAGTGCAAGGTTTGGCTCGTGTATCACAACGCATCCTCACAGTGACGACTATAATTATTTATAGTCCTGTAATTACAGACTTTTCGAGGAAGACTTGACTGCAGTATAAAGCGGTTCCTGATTAGTGACAAACATCAAGACAGCAGTGGTCCGTCAACTGGCGGAGGGACGGAGATGCTCCAAAGCCGAAAACGAGGAGGCATGTGAGAAATATTTGTTAATGGGCTTCATAAAAATTAAAATCAGTGGTAAAGAACGTCCGCAGTGTGTAGTATGTTTAATGTAGTTAGCTGCTGATAGAATAAAACCTAACAAGTTAAAGAGACATCTTGAAACAAAACATCCTGAATTAACGGGAAAACCAAAAGATTTTCTTGACAAGAAACCAAATGTTTTATTATCCACCCAGAACAACTTAGCTAGAACGACGAATGTGACTTCTGAGGCCCTTTTAGCCCCTTAACAGATTTCTCATACAATTGTTAAATGAAAGAAACCACACACGGTTGCAAAAACTCTGGCTTTACCAGCAGCGATTGATACACACACATCAAAGAAACTTTCGCATCACCTCAGTTCCCAGAACTCCTGAAGATAGACGTTGACTATGGATATTTTAGGCAGTGTCTCTTTGTTCAGAGATGTCACTAAACCCGCCCAAAGTTGTAAACAACCATGCATGAGCAGCGCCTATTAGACGGAGGGGGTCCGACAGCCGATCAGTTCCAGTCATTCTTCCAGGAAAGAGGTACATGGCTCGTGTTGTCCATAGCTCAACCATGCTCAGACGGCCAATACCGCGGTTCGATAGCGTCCGCATTGTTACTTTGTGCCAGGAAGGGCTCTCACCAAGGGAAGTGTCCAGGCGTCTCTGAGTGAACCAAAGCAGTGTTGTTCGGACATGGAGGAGATACAAAGAGACAGGAAGTGTAGATGACATGCCTCGCTCAGGCCGCCCAAGGGCTACTAATGCAGTGGATGACCACTACCCCGGCTCGGAGGAACCCTCACAGCAACGCCATTATGTTGAATAATGCTTTTCGTGCAGCCACGGGACGTCGTGTTACGACTCAAGCTGTGTGCAACAGACTGCATGAGGCGCAACTTCACTCCCAATGTCCATGGCGAAGTCCATCTTTGCAACCACGACACCATGCAGTGCGGTACAGACGGGCGCAAGAACATGCCGAATGGACCACTCAGGATTGGAATCACGTTCCCTTCACCGATAAGTGCCGCATATGCCTTCAACCAGACAATCGTCGACATGTCTGGAGGCGACCCAGTCATGCTGAAGGCCTTAGACACACTGTCCTGCGAGTGCAGCAAGGTGGAGGTCCCCTGCTGTTTTGGGGTGGCATTATGTGGGACCGACATACGCCGCTGGTGGTCATGGAAGGCGCAGTAACGGCTGTACAATACGTGAACGACATGGACGACAACCCGCGCCACCATCATGCACATCTTGTGAATGACATCCTTTAGGATAACGTCGCTTGACCAGAGAGGCCAGCATGTTCTCCAGACATGAACCCTGTCGAACATGTCTGGGATTGAAAATGTCTGTTTATGGACGACGTGACCCACCAACCACTCTGAGGGATGTACGCCGAATCGCCGTTGAGAGGTGGGACAATCTGGACCAACAGTGCCTTGATGAACTTTTGGGTAGTACGCAACGAATATAGGCATGCATCAATGCAAGAGGCCGTGCTACTGGGTATTAGAGGTACCAGTGTGGACAGCAGTCTGGACCACAATCTCTGGAGATCTCGCTGTATGGTGGTACAACATGCAATGTGTGGTTTTCATGAGCAATAAAAAGGGCGGAAATGATTTTTATATTGATCTCTCTTTCAATTTTCTGAATAGGTTCCGGAACTCTGGGAAACGAAGTGATGCAAACCTTTTGTGTGTGTGTGTGTGTGTGTGTGTGTGTGTGTGTGTGTGTTTAGTATCAACAATGTTTGGCGACTCATTTGCTCAACAGACGAAAAGTGTTCCTGTCTCTAATGACACAGTGCATAGAAGAATTTTAGACATTTCTGACCATTTTCTTGAGCATTTAATCGATAAATTGCACAAATACTATTTTGTACTTCGAGTAGACGAAGCATAAAGATGCTCATTTGATTGCTTATGTTCGTTTTGTTGATGAATTTAACATTCGAGAGGAATTTCTTTTCTGCAAGCCAACACTGGAAACATCTACAACTGAAAGCCTTTTTTTACATACTCAATACTTTTTTTTAATAAAACGGTACGTTATGGAATAGATGCATTGGAGTATGCACAGACGGAGCTCGCTCAGTGTTTGGAATTCGTGGTGGACTGCAAGCGAAAGTTAAAACTGTAGCTTCTGATACTCTATGGACACACTGCATGAAACATCGGGAGGTTCTGGCCGCTAAAGAACTTAGTTCACCCCTTCATGAAGTTCTGCAAACGGTTACACAAACAGTTAGTATTATTACGGCAAAATCCATAAATTCGAGGCTTTTTAAAGTGCTATGTGAGGAGATGGGCGCTGGACACACTCGGCTGCTCTTTTTTAGTGGCATACTAGATATGTTCCCTACTACAGCGTCACTTTTAGAGGATACAGTTAATCCGATACTTCCAATGGCGATAAAAGCTTACTTTCTTCATCATCTTGCAACATTAAAAGTTCACTTCGAGAAATATTTCAGCAACGATTTTGGTAAATTTAATTGGATAAATGCTTCTGGACCAACATTTCTAAATATAGAACAGCAATAACAACTTATTGAACTCACTTGTGATACTTCACTGAAGAGTAAATTTAATGAAGCTTCTTCGTTGGAGTTTTGAGTACATATTACCAAGGAATTCCCAATGCTAAATCGAAGTGCAATGAAGAGCCTGATCCATTTTGCAACAACATACTTGTGCGAGACTGGATTTTCAGCTTTGTCAGCTATCGAACTACCGCTCAAAGCTAAATGTAAACGAAGAACTTAGAGTGGCTCTTTCTGCCAGTCCTCCACGTTTTGAGAAACTGTTATCAAAAGCAAGCTCATCCGTCATACTGAACTTTTTAATTTAAATTTTTATAGGTCTTGTAATCCTTGTTTGCTGAATTGTAAACAATGTTCGTTTCATAGTTTTTGAATAAATGAAAACGTGATAAAGACAAAAAAATTCCGTACTTTCTTTTTAATAAGTCATATTACTTTTGGTTTCTGCGGCGTAAACTCCTTTTAAATTGGCTTTGCTAAATACAATAAGGATAAAAATATAAAATGACTATTTTTATTAATAACAATAGGCAGGGGCCTGATACTATTTTTCCTACTGAAGGGGGCCCCGAAGACAAAAGTTTGAGAACTACTACTACTACTACTACTACTACTACTACTACTACAAAAAGACAAGAACACCCAGCAACTACAATATTCTCAAAGACGGACCAGTACCTCATTCTGACAACGATCGGTAGGTCACCCATATATTGTATGGATAAGTAATGTCGCATGCACCTGAAGTGATGCCGGGAGACCAAAGAAATTGCACGCCCAGTTGCCTGATGAAGATTTAAACGCTACTGTTCCTGAAGGCTATACTGGCCAACATGCACGCGACTCAGGTATAGCCGGTTCGTGTCCCAGTGTCTGATGAAATATTTGTCGTCGTCATTGGCTGACAAGTGAAGGAGAGATTTATTTTTTGAGTCATCAGTCTTCCGGCAGATTTGATTCGGCCCGCCACGAATTCCTCCCCCGTGCCAACCTACTCATCTCAGAGTAGCACTTGCAACCTAAGCTCTCAGTTATTTGCTGAATGTATTGTAATCTGTCTTCCTCTTGTAATGTTCCCTCTCTAGTCGGGGGAACGAAAATTAAATATCATCAATTGTTTTATATCAAATTATGACACGTGTTCAAAACCCTGTGTGGTCTTTCTGGTTTCAGTAGTGGACCACAAGTCCCCGTCAGTCTGTTCACTCTATTAACAGAGCATAAGAAATATTTCACAAGAGAAGGTAACTTCACAGTACGAATACGAAATAATTTAATTACCTTACCTTGAATACTCGTTGTTGCTTGCTCGTTGTCTAGGGGTAACTTCTGGATTTGCTGTAATTGTTACTATAATGGGTCCTTGGGTTTGTAATATGCTACATAAGAACTGATACTGTTCAAAGCTTTCCATATTATATATTTACGAAATATCATCCTCATAACAATCAGTAGTTCACCAATATAAGCTTTTCCAACATAAGTCGTTGTCTCAAAATCGTCCGTTTCTCACGACTTCTGAAGACTCATTGTCTCTTAGATTCACCAAGGCGCGACTGACTCTTAGCCTCACCCGGCAAACTGTTTCTGCAATAACAATCAAAGACCTTAAAAAGTAAACAGGTTTGCCAACATGAACTGAGCATAGATATTTTATACATCACACGTATACACTTATAAAAACAGTACGAAAATTGAATAGAGTTTTCAGATAGTTCTGCAGCAATACATAATACGATTGTCCTGCAAATTATTAGTTTCTATAATAAAATATTTCAGTTCAAGTTCATGTAATTAACTGTTCTTTCATGTCGATTCACGGCACCGCATAGCTCGCCAGCCGATGGTATCGATAGTTTCAGTTGTCCGTTTCATTACACTCTACAGTTTTTACGGTCTAACAGCTCCCTCTAGTACTATAGATGTTATTCCTTGATTTCTTAACAGACGTCCTATCAGGGTCTCCCTTCTTCTTGTCGTATTTTCCATATATTCCTTTACTCGACGATTGTGCGGAGAACCACCTTATTCCTTACCTTATCAGTACACCTAATTTTCAACATTCTTCTGTAGCACCACATCTAAAGCATCTACTCTCTTCTGTGCCGGTTTCCCCACAGTCCATGTTTTACCTCCATGCAATGCTGTGCTCCAAACGTACATTCTCAGAAATTCCTTCTTTAATTTAAGGTATATGTCTCATATTAGTAGACTTACCCTCTTTGACAGTGCTAATCTGGTTTTTACGTCCTTCTTGCTCCGTCCGTCATGGACTATTTTGCCGCAAAGGTAGCAGAATTCCTTAACTTCATTTACTTCATAATCATCAATTCTGATATGTTTCTCGGTATTCTCATATTTGCTACTTCTCATTATTTACGCCTTTTCTTGATTTAATCTCAGTTCTTACTGTATAGTCATTAGCCTGTACATTCGACTCAACAGGTCCTGTAATTCTTCTTCCCTTTCGCTGAGGATAGCAATGTCATCAGCAAATCTTATCATTGATATCCTTCCACCTTGAATTTTAATCGCACTCTTGAGCCGTTTTATAATTTCCGTCAGCACTTCTCCGATGTACAGATTTAACTGTAGGGTGTGAATGACCACATCCATGTCCTACACCATCCTTAATCGGAGCACTTCGTTCTTGGTTTCCCACTCAAATTGTCTCCTCTTGCCGTTTGTACATATTGTATAGTACCCGTCTTTCCCTACAGCATATCGCTATTTTTCTCAGAAATTCTAACATCTTGCATCTTTTACACTATCGAACGCTTTTTTCAAATCGACAAATGCTATGAGCGTGTCTTGATTTTTCTTCAGTCTTGCTTACATTATCAACCGCAACGTCAGAACCTCCTCTCTGGTACCTCTACCTTCACTGGAATCGAACTGACCATCAGTTTTCTTTCCCATCGTTATGGATATTATGGTCAGCAACTTGGATGCACGAGCTGATTTTGCGATAATTCTCGTATTTGTCGGCTCTTGAAGTTGTCGGAATTTTCTGGATGAGATTTTTTACGAAAGAGTGGTAGTATATCTCCAGTCTCATACACTGTAAATATCAACGTGAATAATCGTTTTGTTACCACTTCAACCAATTATTTTAGAAATACTGACGGAGTGGTATCTAGCCATTCTCCCTTATTTGATCTTAAGTCTTCCAAAGCTCTTTTAAGTTCTGGTTTAATACTGGATTTCCTAACTCTTTCCTATCGACTCATGTTTCTTCTTCTATCGTGTTGTTAGACAGGCTCCACCCCCCTCCCCTCCCCCCCTCATAGAGTGATAGTAAAACACAGTTGTACTGGTCTTGATTACACTATTATCGTGTGTTGAATTCTAAATGAAATTACACACACACACACACACACATACACACACACACACACACACACACACATATATATATATATATATATCTCCGTTTGACCTATGACAGCGCCATCTGGTTTCCCCCTTCAAGCTAGACAAGTTTCGTTCTTTCGCTCATAGTAACCTCTCAAAACTGTGGCATCTCTTTCCCCACATCCACCACTGCTGGCGGCTCACCTCCAACAGCCCAACGCTACACAAGCGAATATTCCAACAATGAGTCCAACCGGCCACAGACTGTACACAGCGCAGTCAGCGATTTTCATACAGAGCACTACGTGGCGTTACCAACATGAAAAACTAAACAGCCTACTTACAAATTATATATGTTTTATTTATTCGTTGGGACCATCTAGGACCACGTTAAGCCTTGTTGCACTTTGCACTGAGGCTGTCTTTATCCTGAAACCAGATCTCCCTCATTCGTTGTGACTGGGCCTGCTTGCACTTCCTGCTACCGCAGTGCACCAACGCTACTCAGTCGCTGCTGGATTACTGATCATTCTTCGAGTTTTATCATCTCTGTTAATTCTTATCGATAAAGAGTATCGAACTAGACCAGAGCCTACCACAGTAAGGAAAATCGCACCCGTGCAAAGCGAGGTACAGAGAGTTTGCACGGTGCATCGGTTTAACTCAGCTGAACTCACCTGAACTCGGCTTGCATAGTGAAGACACTGTGAAGTGTTGCCGAGTGCATTGATAGACGGCGTATTCAACACGATATAGATAAGTGCAAGACAATTACTAGAATAATGGAACAACCTGCTTCGAAAAGGGAAATATTTCCGAAAGTCAATTTAAACAGGAGTGGGAAATTTCTTATATATTTGTTACTTGTGAAACGGGCGCAATAAAATCGTCTACTGAAAGAAACTACAGCAAACTGCTTTCAAAGAAGTATAGTAAAATCGTAGGGACACCAGAAAGAGGAATTAAGGAAGTTCCAAACTCATGCAGAAGAGATTCCGCATCCGCTTGCACCAGTACTTAAGCGGCTGTATAATGGTTAAAGATCCTGCGAAATGAAATAAAGTTTGTTTAGATTTCTTTACAATGACCATTCGTTTTCTTCGCTTGTATTCATAACACAATATTTTTTTCTCTAATTTGAGGCGAAGAAGATGAACGGTGCTGGGTAAGGACTCTTAGAGTTAGTTATCAAGTTGTTCTACATTTAGGAAGAGGCCGGACGCGGTAGCCGAGTGGTTCTAGGCGCTTCAGTCTGGGACCGCGCGACCGCTACTTAACATCTAAGGTCATCAGTCCCCTAGACTTCGAACTACTTAAACCTAACTAACTTAGGACATCACACACATCCATGCCTGAGGCAGGATTCTAGCCTGCGACCGTAGCAGCAGCGCGGTTCCGGACTTAAGCGCCTAGAACCGAGAACCATTTGAACCACATACCATGTGTGTTCGATCCGGTTCATACCTGGCGTGTTGAGAGGCCGTCACATCAATTGGCCAATGTGTTCCCCGAACCACTCCATCACACTCCTGGTCTCGTGATATGTTGCATTATCTTGTTGAAATATGCCACTTTCTTAGGGGAACATGACTATCATGAAGGCGTGGAGGTGGCCTGCAACCAGTGTGCGATACTCCTTGGCCGCCATGGTGCTTTGAACGAGCTTCACCGGACCCATGGATGTCCACGTCAATGCACCCAAGAGCTTAACGGAGCCGCCACCAGCTCGTCTCCGTCCCGCAGTACAGGTTTCGAGGAGCTGCTCCCCTGGGGAATAAAACGGATTCTCGCCCTCCCATCGGCATGATGAAAAAGGCATCGGGATTCATCAGACCATGAATCGCTCTGCCGCCGTCTATGGTCATGTGCCCATTTCAGTCGTAGTTGCCACATGCATTTGAAATCGGCTGGGGCGCCCATCGTTAGGAGTTTTCGGTGCACTGCGTGTTCAGACACTTGTGCTCTGCCCAGCATTAAATTCTGATGTTAGTTCCGCCACAGTTCGTCACCTGTCCTGCTTTATCAGTCGGTCCAGCCTACGACATCCGATATCTGTAATGAGGGCTTTCTGTCTAAACCCACAATGTCTGGACGTGTTTTCACCTTGGTTTCGCCACGTCTTTAAGACAATCACTATAGTACTCCTCGAACACCCCAAGTCGTGTAGTTTACGAAATCTTCGTGACGAGCCTCCGGGACATCACAATAGCCTTCTTTCAGACTCAGATAGATCGCGCGCCTTCCCCTTTCTGCGCACGGACAGTACGCCCACTGATACCACGAGGGTTGGAACTTTAATAGTGGCAACTATTTATTTACAGCTCGTGCAAAATATATACGTGTTTCCGAGTTTTACCGACCTTCAAAGTAGTCACCAGCATTGTGTACGACCCGATGCCAGCGATGTGGAAGTCGTAGGATACTCTCAGCAGTGCCAGTTATGTTGACAGTCAGACTGACGCGGTCTATTACCCGACTAAGCAGATCTGAAGCGAATGCCGTGAAGTGTTCCCTTCAGTTTAGAAATACAGTTGAATTCACGAGGGCTTAAGTCAGGGGAGTGCAGTAGGTGGTATAGCACTTAACAGCCCCATCAGTGAAAGTAACCAGTAACAGCTTGCACTGTGCCTGCTTGAGCATTGTCCTGAAAAATGGTCATGTCCTGCAGAACGCGTCATCACTTCTGTCTCTATGCTGTTCATTTTTGGAACACAACCTACGACCAGCTTGTCACCTACTGCAGTCCCCTGACTTAAGCCCTCGTGAGTTCAACTGGATTTCTGTACTGAAGGAAACACTTCACGGCGTTCGCTTCAGAGCTGCTACAGATTCGTCGGGCAGTAGACCGCGCCGCTCGAACTGTCAAGACAATTGGCACTGCTAAGAGTATCCTGCGACTTCCACATCGCTGGCAGAGGGTTATACACAATGCTGGTGACTACTTTGAAGGTCAGTAAAACTTCGAAACGCGTATCTATTTTGTACGAGCTGTAAACAAATAGTTGCCACTATAAAGGTTCCAACCCTCGTATATGCACCGTGTTGTGGCGTAACAAGACCGCTACGCCACACGAAGTAGCCGAAAGGCACGCGTTACTGACGCAGGCTAGAGATAGGTCTGAAACAGGAGACGTAATGAATGCTATAAAGAAAAGTACGTAGCTGCTATAATACTTAACTTTAATCCATCATTTGTATACAGCATTCTTGATGATACAAGTGAGACTCATTAGATTCATGAAGTAACTAATGGCGCCTTGCTAGGTCGTAGCCATGGACTTAGCTGAAGGCTATTCTAACTGTCTCTCGGCAAATGAGAGAAAGGCTTCGTCAGTGTAGTCGCTAGCAACGTCGTCGTACAACTGGGGCGAGTGCTAGTAAGTCTCTCGAGACCTGCCGTGTGGTGGCGCTCGGTCTAGGATCACTAACAGTGGCGACACGCGGGTCCGACATGTACTAATGGACCGCGGCCGATTTAAAGCTACCACCTAGCAAGTGTGGTGTCTGGCGGTGACACCACATTCCTCCCCTGCAAATCGGCGGACGGTCGTGTGATAAGGCTTCCGCCCGCCGTGGGGAGGACCCCATGTTGACGTATGCGACGACGTGGGGAGCCTAACAACAGGCGAGGCTGTGCTACCCGCACCCTGCCATTCGGTCCGAGGGGAGCTAGGAAACGCCTGAAAACCTAGTCCAGGGTGCACGTCAGCATGCGGTGTATGCGCCCGTAGAGAGACAGGAGGGGCCGAAGGGTCGACCTCCATTGCGTCGGGGCACCCGACGGGCGAAGACGACATCTGGTCCGGAGCGGGCAAGAGTTCCATGGCGGAGGACATCTGGTCACGGGAAGCTATCGGCGGCGCGTGACCCAGGGAGGCACCAGGCGGTTGCAGCGATGCGTCCACTGCGGGCGGCGCCGGCGGGAGAACAGGCGGCGGAGGCGGCGCGTCGCCATGAGGCAAAATGGAAGGCAGCGTTGGTAACACCTGGGGATGAGGCGAGCCAGTAGATGGGTCCCCAGGGCGCTGACCGGACGGCACCGTCGCTGAAAGCAGACGGGGAGCGGCAGAACCCGTGCGACGACAGGCGCAGCTGATTGAGATGCCGACGCACCTCACCAGAACCACCCAAAACCAAATACATCGCGCGGCCGAGGCAGCGAAGAATGCGCCCAGCGAGCCAACGCCGTGAACCTCGATAGTTGCGATAGAATACAACGTCGCCTGGAGCAAAAGCAGGAGTCCGCCGCTGCACATGAACCTTATGCAGCGGATGCAGCAAAGACATCAAGGTTCGATGAGGATGACCGTGGAGCAACGCAGCCGGCGAGCGACCATCTCGGGGCTGAGAGCGATACGAAGACAAAAAGAGCAACAACGCGTCCTCCCGAGAATGCGACTCTTTCTACTTCAACACCTGTGACTTGAAAGTCCGGACCAATCGTTCAGCGGCACCGTTTGACTGAGGCGAAAACGACGCGGATGTCAGATGTTGAATACCATTGGCCATTGCGTAGCAACAAAAAGCAGAACGGTAGCAAGGACAGGGTCAGCAGCTGTGGCTGTAGCTACACGACGAAAATCAATCGGAAACGATTCGACCACGTTATCGGTTGCCGCATCAATGAACATGCAAGCAAGTTTGGAAGAATCGAATGCTTTATCCTCAGCAACAGGCAAACGGGACAACGCATCAGCGTTTCCGTGCCGAGCAGTGGACCGATACAAGATATCGTAGCGGTACTGCGAGAGGAAAATAGACCAGCGAATGAATTTCTGCGCCATACGTGGAGGTACAGGCTTGGTCGGATGAAAAAGTGACGTCAAAGGTTTGTGATCTGTGATGATGGTAAAGTGACGACCATACAAGAAATCGTGAAACTTTGTAACACCAAACACGAGAGCCAAAGCTTCTTTCTCTATTTGTGAATAATTCCTTTGCGCTGACGAGAGCAATTTGGACGCAAAGGCAATAGGGCGATCATGCGAGCCATCTTTGTGCGCAAGCACAGCACCGATCCCGAAATCCGATGCATCTACCATCAACAAAAGGGGTTTCTGGGGATCGAATGGCGTAAGGCAAGTATTTGAAAGCAACGCCGATTTCAACTGGCGAAAGGCGCGTTCGCATTCCGTCGACCAGACGAACGGAACACCTTTACGGCGTAAGCGATGAAACGGAGCTGAAATGGAAGAGGCATGCGGGATAAACCTGGCATAGTAGTTAATTTTTCCCAACACACTCTGTAGCTGCTTCAAATTCCGCGGCGAAGGCAAGTCTTGGATGGCACGAAGGTGTTCTGGACTGGGATGTAGGCCTTGGGCATTGATGACATGTCCCAGATATGGTAAGTCACGAGCAAAAAACACACATTTGTCCATCCGCAAGCGAAGACCATTTTGTCGCAATACCTGAAATAATGTTCGTAGATTTTCTAAATGTTCGGCTGCTGTCCTTCCGGAGATCACAGTATCGTCCAGATAGTTCGCAGCAGTAGGGACCGACGCACAAACAGTTTGTAAATATTGCTGAAACAGTGCAGGGGCGGAGGCACACCCGAATGGCAGTCTTTTGAATCGGTACAAACCAAGATGCGTGTTAACCGCCAAGACGCGCTGGGATTCTTCGTCCACAGGTATTTGCAAGTACGCATCTGCTAGGTCCAACTTCGAAAAGTATTTACCCGGGCACAGTTTGTCAAAAAGATCTTCCGGGCGGGGCAAAGGAAAAGTTGCAGTCACAAGTTGTGGATTCACAGTTGCCTTGAAGTCCACACAGTCTCAGTTTTCCGGAAGGTTTTGGCAAAATTACTAAGGGTGATGCCCAGAGAGAAGCTTGCACACGTTCAATTACACCTTGTGATTCTAAATCGTGTAAAGTTCTTGCGACCTCATCACGCAACGCGTGGGGAACATTGCGCGCTCTGAAAAATTTCGGTTGCGCGTTTACTTTCAGTTCCAAATGTGCTTCATAGTTCTTAGCGCAACCAAGGCCCGGTGCAAAAATGTCTGCAAATACTTCACAAAGACGAGAAACACTGGCGGAAGGCACAGTCTGACTCACTGATAAGACCTGATTGACTATTGGCAAGTTAAACAACTGAAATAAATCTAAACCAAACAAGTTCACTGCAGAAGAAGAACGAAGGACGTAAAATGACACAAGTTTTGTTTGTCCCTTGTACGTTGCAAGAAGAGTGCACTGTCCTAACACAGGGATCTGCTGTCCTGAATAACTAGTGAGCTGAACATTTGCTGCACGCAACGGAGGTTTGCCCAGTTGTTTGTACATGTCGTGATTGATCAATGAAACAGCAGCTCCGGTATCGAGCTGGAATGGTATCACTTTGCCTTCAAGGTCTGTCTACAAAAAAGTTTATTGTCCTGCTGACAAGAGCGACTTTCACGTGCAATTTGAACTGATACAGGTACAGAAGCACTTGCGACTTGACGGGATTTCCGGCGACGTCGACGCACACTTTTTGTGGGACAAACACAGTCACTGTTTGAGATAGTGGCACTGGACGGGGTGGAATTAACTACATGACTGTCCATGGGCGAAAGTTCACGAGCCCGAGTATTCTGGGTTCGATTCTGGCGCGAAGCAAAAGGCCTGGAATGGTTGTGATTGTCTGATCTGAGCTTTGTCTGGCAAACACTTTGAACATGTCCTTTCTTATGACAGTAAAAGCAAACAGCTTGGCATGACGGGCAATTGTCACGCGAATGTCTAGTTGCACACCGCGGGCATGATTTCACTGCATTTGCTTGCTGCCGCGGGACACGTGGCTGCGCGGACGTGCGCGAGGGCTGTTTACAGTTCCGTGCAGCTCGCCCGGCGGGCCGGTTAATGTGACACACGGCCGGCGAAGTTTCAAATGATTCCTGTGCAAAGTCAAGAGTGTCTTGCCTATCTAATATGTCTATCACTTGTTGAAGGGAGGGATTAACTAGTTTCAAAATCTGTTCCCGTATACGAACATCAGAAACATTCTGTGCAATTGCATCACGCACCATAGTATCTGAATAAGGAAGTCCACATTCACACTCAAAAGCACAATCCCTTGTAAGGCCTTGCAATGTTGCAACCCACTCCCTATTAGTCTGACCGGCCGTACGTTTTGTACGAAAGAACGTATACCGTTTTGCAACGACATTGACTGTTTCCTTGAAATAGGCATCTAAAGCAGACAAAATTTCTTCGTAGGACCGAGTTGCTACGTCACGTCGGGGAAATAATTTCACTATCACACGGTAGGTGGACACACCTACACACGAAAGCAAAAACGGCTGCCGCTCATTACCTTGAATTCTGTAGGCGGCGAGATGGAATCCAAATTGGCGTGACCACTCCGTCCATGTTTCCAGGTCTGGCTGAAAATTACGGAATGGTGGTGCAACTGCGTGTTGTGGCTGCGGTAGCAGTGAAGCGGCGGCGGCCGCATCGGTTTGCAGTGCACGTTGATCCTGGACGAGCTGTCCAAGGGCATCCAATAACACCTGCGTCTGCTGATTCTGCAAGCGATAAAATTCGGACAGTACATCTGGAGAATGTGGCGAAGCCATGACACAAGTAAATTGGAACAAAGCAAGTAGAAAGAAGAAGATCCTGATTGATCTGAGTCGCCAACTGTTGTGGCGTAACAAGACCGCTACGCCACACGAAGTAGCCGAAAGGCATGCGTTACTGACGCAGGCTAGAGATAGGTCTGAAACAGGAGACGTAATGAATGCTATAAAGAAAAGTACGTAGCTGCTATAATACTTAACTTTAATCCATCATTTGTATACAGCATTCTTGATGATACAAGTGAGACTCTTTAGATTCATGAAGTAACTAATGGCGCCTTGCTAGGTCGTAGCCATGGACTTAGCTGAAGGCTATTCTAACTGTCTCTCGGCAAATGAGAGAGAGGCTTCGTCAGTGTAGTCGCTAGCAACGTCGTCGTACAACTGGGGCGAGTGCTAGTAAGTCTCTCGAGACCTGCCGTGTGGTGGCGCTCGGTCTGCGATCACTAACAGTGGCGACACGCGGGTCCGACATGTACTAATGGACCGCAGCCGATTTAAAGCTACCACCTAGCAAGTGTGGTGTCTGGCGGTGACACGACACACCGTGCGCGTGTCTGACTACCAATCATTCCTCGCCAGATGCCGTTACTATCTCTTGGACGGATATACATCGATAGTAAGTCGGTGGTCATAGCATTCTTGCTGATCAGTGTACAGCAGAAGTAGAAAATAGCTCCTTCTTAGAAGCTTCACGACTTATTATCATAGCGACTACAGTTTTCGATAAAAAATATTCCAGTCGTAAACAATAAAATATTATTGGGCCAACAACTGTTGCTGTTTTCTTCATTGTGTTCAGTAATATGCTCTCAGGCTATACCCTCCATATGCTTAGAATTGGCACAACTTGCGAGTGACACACAGAAGGGTTGGCAAACTACTTTAAGCCGGGATCCTACAGCACATCGCATTAAGACAGATATGGCAGCGGCGCCCTGTGCTGTTCCCACACGATTCGGTCAAAATTGTCGTGGCGTTGTTTTTAATATGTCGTCAGCTGGTGTTATTCGTAAGGACATTGGTGTCGTCATTCAGGTTATGCTATTAGAACTGAGCCAAGAATTCAACAAGAAGAGGAGGAATCACGAATGCTGGCTTTGGATGTGAAATTTACGCACAAAAAACCCAGTGGCATCAAAGTAACTGACGTAGCATTCGTAAACGAAGTCACATACTTGTAATACTCTCGGACAACGAAAGCTAATTTCGAGTACTTGTAGAGACAAACAGATTTCTCCCAACAAGAGGTCAGTTTATTAATACCGTCACAGCAGAATGTTTGACTTTGTTGACGGAGCCACAACGTCACCTCTGCTTGCTCCACTTCATCTCTATCAACTGAAGTACTCGAAGATGTTCTTTAAGTTTAGGAAACATGAAAATGGGATGGGGCCAAGTATGAAGGACGAAAGCTAACAGTGAACCCAAGATGTCGGACTGCTGAAGATGTTGCAGCGCTCGTGTGTGGTTTGGCATTGTTATGCTCAAGGAGAGAGTACTCCATGAGTGAACAAATTCTTCGAATTCAAAACTCGATAACAGCACGTGTAGTGGGACGCGAAATTGAAGCGTCGCTCATCCACCAGTGTCAGCCCAGTTTGCAGGTGAATATAAGTTTAATTTAGTGTTTTGTTTATGTATTTTGTAATATTTGTAATGTTTGTGAATTATCTAAAGTTTTGTATTTATTTTTATGTTTCGTTTACGGAGAGGGCGGCGCAACGAACGGAGACAGCATCTTCACTGCCGGGACTAGAGAGAAAATTGCTGGCCACTATACGTCGCGGGTCGACAGCCAAACACCAACAGAAGATCCTGAAACCGAGTTGTTGCGTCGTGCTTCTAAAAACTGAAAAAATAAGAATTTGTAATGTTTCTACAACAATGACGTCGTAGAAAGTTTAATCATGTTGTAAATGTTCAGTCCTATCTTATCAAGGCTCCGGTTCACGTCTATATGTAGTATATATGAAGATAATAAACTAGTGTATACTACAAAAGTTTAAATACGTGTTCCGAGTATTTATTTACGAAGAATTATATTAAGGAAGAAGCATTACTGATTTATTTGACAAGATTATTAATTTTGACAACGTTCATCGCGAGTTTGAGTCTTAAAAGTTTATTCAACATGGTTTTAATATTTAATAAAGCAGATAACTTGCATTAATAAAATGTCTGAGAAGAAACAAAACACATCTAAATTGAAAAACGTTTGCGCAAACCAATTGGACTGAGTGACGTAATTCAGCGCATACGACTCAAATGATGATGTTTTAATTACAGTTTCGTTCAAGAACCATTCAGAGACAACTTTAAAAAGAGTTTAAATAATTTTGAAGTGTTTTGTAACTGACGCTGGTGACGAAGTCTGCGCATGGTCATATGTCAAAAGAATATCATTTATACAAAACTTACGTCGTTACACTACATACGCCGTTTCTCACCACCGACGTAACTGCCTTCCAGACCGCCATGTTAGACGCTGTAATTCGGAGCGCTCTAGCGGCAGAGGGCTGCAAATATGCAGACATGATGAACAAAGACACAGAATGTTAATGACGTTTGTTTTATGAGACATTAAAAGGCTTCAATAGTTTTCACACAAAGAATTCAGAGGCATTACTTTCCAGCACGCCCTCATAGAAACATTATATATTTTCACCATGTAAGTGAATCATTAGTGCTAGTAACCAGAGTGATGAAAGCTTTATACATCAATGTTGCACATCACAGCACTGTAACAACTGCCTCAGACTCCTCAAACTCCTCTCTGGCCAGACATGGGGTTGAACACCCTCTACCACCCTCCACACCTACAAATCCTTAATCCGTCCTATCCTCTGTTGTGCCAACCGCACCTGGATATCAGCTCCCACTCCCGCCCCCCCCCCCCCCGCAAATTTATAAGGCCCTCCAGATCCCAGATCCCAGAGCGCCAAGCACTCTGCCTCGCCTTCTGTATACGCCTTCCATCCCCATGTGCATCCTCTATGGCCTGATTACTTTCCCCCATATGCTCCTTTCCCTTGAATGTATCCACATCCTCTACACCTCCCGCTGCCTTGATCCCCCTCATCCCCCCTCCTCATCCCCCCTCCTCATCCCCCCTCCTCATCCCCCTCCTCATCCCCCTCCTCATCCCCCTCCTCATCCCCCTCCTCATCCCCCTCCTCATCCCCCTCCTCATCCCCCTCCTCATCCCCCCTCCTCATCCCCCCTCCTCATCCCCCCTCCTCATCCCCCCTCCTCATCCCCCTCCTCATCCCCCTCCTCATCCCCCCTCCTCATCCCCCCTCCTCATCCCCCCTCCTCATCCCCCTCCTCATCCCCCTCCTCATCCCCCTCCTCATCCCCCTCCTCATCCCCCTCCTCATCCCCCTCCTCATCCCCCTCCTCATCCCCCTCCTCATCCCCCTCCTCATCCCCCTCCTCATCCCCCTCCTCATCCCCCTCCTCATCCCCCTCCTCATCCCCCTCCTCATCCCCCTCCTCATCCCCCTCCTCATCCCCCTCCTCATCCCCCTCCTCATCCCCCTCCTCATCCCCCTCCTCATCCCCCTCCTCATCCCCCTCCTCATCCCCCTCCTCACCCCCCTCATCACCCCCCTCATCATCCCCCTCCTCACCCCCCTCATCATCCCCCTCATCATCCCCCTCATCATCCCCCTCCCCACACCCCCTCCCCACACCCCCTCCCCACACCCCCTCCCCACACCCCTCCCCTCCCCGTCCCCCCTCCCCTCCCCGTCCCCCCTCCCCTCCCCGTCCCCCCTCCCCTCCCCGTCCCCCCTCCCCTCCCCGTCCCCCCTCCCCTCCCCGTCCCCCCTCCCCTCCCCGTCCCCCCTCCCCTCCCCGTCCCGCCTCCCCTCCCCGTCCCCCCTCCCCTCCCCGTCCCCCCTCCCCTCCCCGTCCCCCCTCCCCTCCCCGTCCCCCCTCCCCTCCCCGTCCCCCCTCCCCTCCCCGTCCCCCCTCCCCTCCCCGTCCCCCCTCCACTCCCCGTCCCCCCTCCACTCCCCGTCCCCCCTCCCCTCACTCATCTCCCCTCCCCTCACTCATCTCCCCTCCCCTCACTCATCTCCCCTCCCCTCACGCCCCCATCACTCACACCCCCATCACTCACGCCCCCCCCTCACTCACCCCCCCCCCTCACTCACCGCCCCCCCCCTCACTCACGCCCCCCCCCCCTCACTCACGCCCCCCCCCTCACTCACGCCCCCCCCCTCACTCACCCCCCCTCACTCACCCTCCTCATCCCCACCCTCTCTCATCTACCCCCTCATCCACACCCTCATTCCCCCACTCATCCCCCCACTCATCCCTGCCCCCTCATTCCCCCACTCATCCCCCACTCATCCCTGCCCCCTCATTCCCCCACTCATCCCCCCACTCATCCCTGCCCCTCATCCCCACCCCCTCATCCCCCTTCATCCGCCCCTCATCCGCCCCCCTCTCTCGTGCGCGCCCCTGCCCCCCCATTTTTCCGCCCCCCACTCTTCCCCACCTCACTCTTCCCCACCTAACTCTTCCCCTCATTCCCCCCGTCCCACCCTCATCATCCACCCCTCGTCCCCCCCAACCACTCGTCGGCCCCCCAAGTTTTTCGTGACTTTTCGGGGTGACGAAAACAACTTAAAGTCGATAGTCGAACTGTTTAAAACTGATTTACACATAGATAACTTCAATGCCGGCCGGGGTGGCCGAGCGGTTCTGGGCGCTGCAGTCTGGAACCGCGTGACCGCTATGGTCGCAGGTCCGAATCCTGCCTCGGGCATGGATGTGTGTGATGTTCTTAGTGAAGTATTTGCAGAAGTGCCAACACCGTGTTGGTAGTGGAGGCCGAAATGCACGCGTTTAATTACACGCAGACTGGCGTGAGGTCTGGAACAATTAAAGGAGTTGAGTCTAATAAGAAAAGAACGTAGTTCTTGGAATACTTAACTTTAATCCATAATTGGTGTACATCGCTCTTGACGGTACATGTTTTATAATTTCAATATTAACTGGTAATGGCGCCTTGCTAGGTCGTAGCAAATGACGTAGCTGAAGGCTATGCTAACTATCTTCTCGGCAAATGAGAGGGTAATTGTCAGTGAACCTTTCCTAGCAAAGTCGGCTGTACAACTGGGGCGAGTGCTAGTAAGTCTCTCTAGACCTGCCGTGTGGCGGCGCTCGGTCTGCGATCACTGACAGTGGCGACACGCGGGTCCGATGTATACTAATGGACCGCGGCCGATTTAAAGGCTACCACCTAGCAAGTGTGGTGTCTGGCGGTGACACCACATTTAGGTTTAAGTAGTTCTAAGTTCTAGGGGACTGATGACCTCAGATGTTAAGTCCCATAGTGCTCAGAGCCATTTCAACCATTTAACTTCAATGACATCACACATATGGGACTTGATAAGAGATGTTCCACAAACATCTGCCATTTAAAATGTTTGCATAACTCACGTTCGGTTCAGGTGTTTAAAACGACGGCAGTCGCACCAAATGTTCAGCATGTTGATCCTCACCATTGATTCTGGAGAAACAATACTGCTCGTTGAAATTCGTCAGGCGTTAACGACACGACAGGCCCGATTTATAAGGCTTTATAAGGCCTTCGGAAGTCGTTGGCGTTTGCTAATTGACCTCTTGTTTAAAATTTGGCCACAGTTAAATGTATAGGAGTATTAAGGTTGGTGAGTGCGCAGACCGTTTTGCGTTTCCTGAACGATCGTTAAGTGCACTCCAAACGTTCTTGTAAGAGAGTCCGTCATTAAATGTGCGTAATAGGAGAGACATCCGTCATATTGGTACCACACAAGTTGCCTTACGTCCAGTTGCATGTCTTGTAATAGCTGCGGTAGCGGCACATCTTAGGAACTCGAGACAGATGAGTGCATTTAGATTCCCATCAATAAAACAGGGACTAATAATCGGGGTAATGAAAAACACGCACTAAACTTTGATAGATCGGGTGCGTTGTTTTTATCCAGTTTCTCGAGTCAGCATGCATTTTCAACTGACAGCTAGCATAAACTCCTAAGACTGACTTGGCCATGGTTTGTGAACAAAGCTTCTTCCTTAAACAAAATTTTGTATAGGCATACCGCTTCTCGTACATAAAATTCCGAGAACTGTAACCAACTATGGAAATCATTGCTAAGAAGATACAAATGCAGCTAAATGTGAAGAGGACGAAATGCAATGTACGCAGTGTTCGCAGCACACTCGTTTGGTTGATATCTCTCGTCGTCCCGAGATGCCTCTTAGTGCAATTTGCATTGTATGTTACTGTTGCTAAAATGTTAGTTGCGTTTTTTTCATCAGATCCTCTTCTTTTTCCTTGGCGTATTTTATTCTCCACACTTCCAGCTTCTAGAACTTTTTTGGAACGTTTACAGATTTAGATCTTGATATTCTTCAGCATACAACTGTAACGAGGCCCTAATACTTTGACGACATTCACCATAAACGTTATTCACTTTTTCGACTTTCGTATGCATTGTGAATGACTCAGTACCCTTATAACAATTCATATGATTGCTACAGAAGCAGAACACTGACTGATCGGCTTAAAGCGCATTGGTGAAGACGAGAAGCATACCAGAGTTTTGTCTTTGCTTACATTTTGTTTAATGTGGTAAACGTTTGTGGAACCTCTTCCCCTGACGGTGGGACAGTGGTTGCGGCACTGTTACCTTAATACGATTGAGTCCTACACGTGTTATGTGAGTGCAGTTCTCTTAGGAGCTTCTTTAAATTCTACAAAAAATGTATATAGTTCTGTTATTAAAAAATAATTTTGTAATTCGGGGATTATAAGCGATAAAAAATAACTTGCCGCAAATCACTCCTCGGTATATTTATTCATTCTGGGTATATTTGTGTGGCTTTTCTTAGCTGCTTTACCCTAGCTGCCTTATCTTATATATACATTTTCCCTCAAAACTAATTAAATTTAGATCGATTGTGTACATGTAGGAATGTGTAAATCAGCTTTAGTAAGATCAGCTCTCGACATTAATCAGACTTGTTTTCTTCGCATAAGACGCGATTTGAAACCCTGAAAAGGCTCAGAAAATTGGAAATTATCTTTTTTAAAGGAAAAAAAGTATTTCGCAAGTAATACGAAGATCAGTCGAGGCAAGCGAGAGGAGCTAACAGGTTTATTTGATACATCTCGTGACAAAAGTTTACTCCGTCAGCGTATTTCACACTTGGTGACCGAAAACGTTTGCTGATTTTTTTTTTTTTTTTTCTGGCCATTCGATAGACGACGCTCAAATAGTACTACCATATGGCTATCCGAACGCTCACCCCGTTTCACTCTTGGCTCATAACGTCGGCCAGAAGTTGGAGACAGCGTGAAACAAGACTCATCTGACCAAATGGCATTCTTGCATTTCTCCATAGTCCAGATTTTATGGCGTCAGTGTCACATTTACGTGTTACGAGCATTTGCATCAGTGATGAGTGGTTTTGGTATCCCAGCTAGCCCTGTAGTCCCCTGCTTCAGATGCTTCATGTTGTTTTGGTGCTGACAGGATTCACGAGTGTACATGCAGCTCCACAGTCACTGTTGGAGCTGTTCTCTTATTTTGCGTCACGGTTCTCTTCAATGACTGTCCATCTCGATCACTCAACATACGTTTTCGCCTGCGCTGTGACTTAGCAGATGATGTTTTTACTTTCCTTCCATTTGGTTTAAATCTTCGATACCGTACCTCTTGCAACACCAAACACTTCGGCTACCTTGCTTATGGAAACAGCAACCATATGAGCACCAACAATTTGCCCATGTTCGATTTCACTTAGTTCCGATATAACGGAGTCACAAGTACGCCGAACACTGTTCTGACCACCATTGAAACTTGCAACATAGGACATTGAAGACGTGCTGTTCGTGGTCAAATACAACAGCGCAACCCTCAGACTTGGTTAACATCTCCAATTACAGATAGGACACATTTAATGTGCGTTGCTTTCTGGGCTAGCTGCGCGAACTTACGTGTCGTGGTCCCAAACTCTGTGACGTCCGATTCTAGCCCAGCCTACCCCGCTGCTTTCAGCTTTTTATCTCGGGATGTCTTCTCGCCATTAAACTAGCTCGATGAACGCACTGTTGCCCATGGTGTGTTGTGAGTGTAGTTCGAGGGATTGAGGGTATATCAGAGAGAAGCAAAGGTTAACAGTGTTTGTATACGTACAGGTTAAAGCGCTGCATATCTACGCTAATGAAGAATACGCAGATAGGGTGTACGTTTACGGTTTCTGCGGTCGTAGTGCTCCTGTTGCTGTCGAAGAATACCTTCGGCGCTTCCCGACAAGTTGAACGCCTGATCGTAGAGTGTTTACCAGAATTTCAGCACATTACGTGAAACAGTTATTATTCCAAGTTCCGACATTTCTTTTGAACGTACAGTTCAACACCCTGTGCAGGAACAGCAACGCATTGTTGAAATGGGCAGCGTAGTCCTACTACCAGCTCACGGCAACTTTCTGTACCGATCAGTGTGCGAGAATACGTGCATGGCAAACATTACCTGCGGAAACCCATTTCAGATACAGCGTGTTCACAATCTACACATAAGCGACAATAGCACATGATTTGAGTTTTGTCATAGGTCAAAAGACAATTGTCATTTGCTTCCAATAATACTATTCACTGATGTAGACACGTTTACAGGCCGGCCGGGGTGCCGAGCGGTTCTAGGCGCTACAGTGTGGAACCGCACGACCGCTACGGTCGCAGGTTTGAATCCTGCTTCGGGAATGGATGTGTATGATGTTCTTAGTTAGGTTTAAGTAGTTCTAAGTTTTAAGGGACTGATGACCTCAGAAGTTAAGTCTCATAGTGCTCAGAGCCATTTGAACCACGTTTACACGGAATGGAATCAACAACACACACAATTGTCGATCTTCACAGGAAAGTCCACAAGATACAATGGAAACCATCCAGTTTCTTTTTTTGATCGATGTTTGGTGCGCCACGACGGGTAACATGTTGACCGGTCAGTTTACAAGAGTCAATGAAAAGAATTACTTGCATTTTTTTTGGAAAATTCATTTGCTGAACACCTTAGGACTTTCATTGGCCACGCCGATTGCAATGTACTTCCACCTTAACAGATACTCTCCGTATATTACCAGACGTGTGAGGGAACATCTCGACCTCACTTACCCTAATCGCTGAGTTGGTCGTGGTAGTACAGGCCACTGGCCACCAAGACTGCTGGACTTTAAGCCATTACGTTTTTGTTTATGGGGTTGGATGAAGTATGATGTGCACAAATTAAAGGTTTGTTGAAATGGTTGATCGCATCATGGCCGCTGCTACCCTCGTTAGGGAAAGTGCAGAGGCAGCCAGAAGAGCAACACAACGTGTTCTTCCAAGAGTACACAAATGCACTGAAGTTGACTGTGGGAGATTCGAACATTTATTTTAATTTCTTTCTTTTTAAGTTTGTGGTAAGTTCCTGTAGGACCAGACTGATGAGGTCACCGGTCCCTAGCTAGAACAACATTCATAACCATGATCGAGGGAGGAGTCGAACCTCCGACGGGCGGACCCACGTGAACTGTGACAAGGCGCCCTAGACCACGTGGCTACCCCCGTGGCGAACATTTATTGTAAACTGTTAAACAACTCTAATGTAATGTGTACGATTATGTTAAAGGTGTAAAATGCATGTTGTAATGTTTACTGACTGTTGTACGTGAATACAAGATAGTATATTGAATAACACGAAAAAATAACAATGTTCATTACATGTGTTCTATACATCTATAGAACACTAGAAAAATTAGTCATTTTTTCTGTTTTACGTCGTTCCTTAGTTTCTTAAAAATTTATGAAGATACATTCCATCCATGCAACTAATTGAAGGCAGTTTTTTTATTGCCATTCGTGTTTTGCTTCCTTTATTCGTGATGATGCTTCACAAATAAAAGAAGCGAAACGCGTATGGGAATAAACTGCCTTCAATTAGTTGTATAGACGGATCACATCTCCATGAGAGTGGCAAAGAATAAGAAGATTCATAAAAAGTGGTTGCAACTCGCTCCTAGAGACCCAAATGATGAAGTAACCTGCTTCCCTATATGATACATCAACGATTTGGTTCATGAAAACAAAATTTTAAAAATCGCCTTTTCGAGAGCGTGTGGCGAGTGCAGCTATGGAAGTTCGTTGTAGTTTATAACATGCATCTGATGAATCAAAATGTTTCATATATGTGGTGTAGTCTGAAAATATTGTAGCGGGAACCTTTCATCTCTGTCTACCGTTGTTAAGGATTCGAAAGCAGATAAATACTTGTGAGAAGCTAGAGTATAAAGACGATTGTTGCTAGTTTCATTCGCAGCAATTTACGTTGTGCTCTTAGATCCTTGTCTTACAGCACTCTCGAAAATAGCTACATATTCCGAAAAAAATGGTGAATTATTTGTGACAAGAAGTAGTAGTCTATAAAGGTCAGTGTCAATTGTTTGACGCCCAGTAATTTCATTTTTCATTTCTTAAACATATCGAAGTCACGAAATGGGAGGTACTCGTTACTGACAAAGCGCACTCTTACGTATAAATTACAACGAATATTTCAGAAACATTATTAACTTTGACGATTAACGAAGTCTCAGGATGTTGCAAACACGAAGAGGAAAAAAAAAAAAAATTTCGCACCCAGGGGTAAACTAACCTGCGCTCTCTGCCACTGCAGATCGTAGCGTTAGCATCTTTGCTACTACAGCTCACATGCTGTTGGCGTTTTATTTTCTGTAATTCCATTCGAGAGAGACGCGGGCTTACTTCGTTGCCAAATGATGGGGGCGTAAGCCGTAAATGCTTGAAATTTTGGAAGGTTTCCTCTATCAAACATCACAAAGTTCCTTTGCAATGTACTTAAAAGTTTTAAGCGCGTTTCGATAGTTAATAAGTCAACCATTTGCTGAAAAGAGTACGCGAAGTCACTAGTAATTTCAGCTAACACTCATGTGATATACGTAAGCAGAGCTGACCTTTTGAAATGTAATGATTTTTTAAACTCATTAAGTAAAAAACAGGTATTATGTGAGAATATTGACGAAACTGTTTCTTTATGTTATAATTATTCACAGTAACAACAATACAAACCATATTTGTAACAAAGGAAATTAGTCTATTATGAACTCACTTTCCACCCGGATGCGTTCTGGTGATTCTTCAGTAACACAATCACTAAATCCGAAGCTAAAACGGCTCAATATGTTTAAAATAACAAATTTTACGTGTAAATAAACCACACCAAACCGAACAAGAGGGCCATACCGAAATTCAAAATCTCTCGGTACAGTTGCCGAAAAATCAGCAGAAGGACGGATCGGTATCAGATCTCAGAAGCTTACTGAATAGGAAGTTAGGATAAAAAACCGAAATTGACGTCACTATCGAGGCTAACCTACTTCACCAATCGGTATGAACGATACAGAACAGGGCCCCAGGTCGGGTTAAAGGAAGACATCGAAGCAATTCAGATATGCGTTACTAAATTTGTTACCAGTAGGTTCATACAAGACTGTTTAGGAAAACAAATGGGAATCCCTGGAGGGAAGGCGAAGTTCTTTTCGACAAACACTACTCAGAAAATTTAGAGAACCGGAATTTGCCGTTGACTGCAGAACGAGCCTGCTGCCGCCTCCTTACTCGTAAATTTCGCGTAAGAATCACGAAGATACGAAACGAAAAATTAGGGCTTGTGTGGAGGCTCGCTGTATCTGCGAGTGGAACAGGAAAGGAAACGATGAGTAGTGGTACATAGTACCCTCCTCCGCCTACCGTACGGTAACTTGCGAGCTATGTACACTCCTGGAAATTGAAATAAGAACACCGTGAATTCATTGTCCCAGGAAGGGGAAACTTTATTGACACATTCCTGGGGTCAGATACATCACATGAGCACACTGACAGAACCACAGGCACATAGACACAGGCAACAGAGCATGCACAATGTCGGCACTAGTACAGTGTATATCCACCTTTCGCAGCAATGCAGGCTGCTATTCTCCCATGGAGACGATCGTAGAGATGCTGGATGTAGTCCTGTGGAACGGCTTGCCATGCCATTTCCACCTGGCGTCTCAGTTGGACCAGCGTTCGTGCTGGACGTGCAGACCGCGTGAGACGACGCTTCATCCAGTCCCAAACATGCTCAATGGGGGACAGATCCGGAGATCTTGCTGGCCAGGGTAGTTGACTTACACCTTCTAGAGCACGTTGGGTGGCACTGGATACATGCGGACGTGCATTGTGCTGTTGGAACAGCAAGTTCCCTTGCCGGTCTAGGAATGGTAGAACGATGGGTTCGATGACGGTTTGGATGTACCGTGCACTATTCAGTGTCCCCTCGACGATCACCAGTGGTGTACGGCCAGTGTAGGAGATGGCTCCCCACACCATGATGCCGGGTGTTGGCCCTGTGTGCCTCGGTCGTATGCAGTCCTGATTGCGGCGCTCACCTGCACGGCGCCAAACACGCATACGACCATCATTGGCACCAAGGCAGAAGCGACTCTCATCGCTGAAGACGACACGTCTCCATTCGTCCCTCCATTCACGCCTGTCGCGACACCACTGGAGGCGGGCTGCACGATGTTGGGGCGTGAGCGGAAGACGGCCTAACGGTGTGCGGGACCGTAGCCCAGCTTCATGGAGACGGTTGCGAATGGTCCTCGCCGATAGCCCAGGAGCAACAGTGTCCCTAATTTGCTGGGAAGTGGCGGTGCGGTCCCCTACGGCACTGCGTAGGATCCTACGGTCTTGGCGTGCATCCGTGCGTCGCTGCGGTCCGTTCCCAGGTCGACGGGCACGTGCACCTTCCACCGACCACTGGCGACAACATCGATGTACTGTGGAGACCTCACGCCCCACGTGTTGAGCAATTCGGCGGTACGTCCACCCGGCCTCCCGCATGCTCACTATACGCCCTCGCTCAAAGTCCGTCAACTGCACATACGGTTACCTCCACGCTGTCGCGGCATGCTACCAGTGTTAGAGACTGCGATGGAGCTCCGTTTGCCACGGCAAACTGGCTGACACTGACGGCGGCGGTGCACAAATGCTGCGCAGCTAGCGCCATTCGACGGCCAACACCGCGGTTCCTGGTGTGTCCGCTGTGCCGTGCGTGTGATCATTGCTTGTACAGCCCTCTCGCAGTGTCCGGAGCAAGTATGGTGGGTCTGACACACCGATGTCGATGTGTTCTTTTTTCCATTTCCAGTAGTGTATATAGAAGAAGATGTAGATATATTTAGATTCTCATCAATAAAACAGGGATCAACGACGCGGGCTTGGAAAAAGAAACATTGACGGACCAAGAGTTGTTTGCGTCCGCGTGGACTTTAGACTGACGATTAGTGCATATTGCAAGGCTGGCTTGCCCCTTGTCTGTAAACGCCGCATAACTTTACAGTTTTCATATGATTCGCCTCGATGGGCAACGAATCTCCCTTCTTCAGTGCGGATGCACTAGTACGTCCGATCTCCTGCGGGAATCTCCTAGTAGGGAGCATGGAGGACATGTACATGGACTGCGAGTAGATGGCGCTCGGTGGGAATGTGGTTCAGGCGAGAAGAGTGCGTAGATAGTCCGCGCATGTGCGGCACACACTGTGTCCGGGTGGCGCAGTGATTGACGCAACTGTCTAATAAATAGATCCTCGATTAGAATCCCGATCCGCCACACATTTTCACTCTTCGCTGCTGCTTCCGGCTCAAGTCCTGGTGCAGCTGACTAGAGCAGGAACAGCAACGCATTGTTGAAATGGGCAGCGTAGTCCTACTACCAGCTCACGGCAACTTTCTGTACCGATCAGTGTGCGAGAATACGTGCATGGCAAACATTACCTTCGGAAACCCATTTCAGAAACAGCGTGTTCACAATCTTCACATAAGCGACAATAGCACATGATTTGAGTTTTGTCATAGGTTAAAAGACAATTGTCATTTGCTTCCAATAATACTATTCACTGATGTAGACACGTTTACACGCCGGCCGGGGTGGACGAGCGGTTCTAGGCGCTACAGTCTGGAACCACGTGACCGCTACGGTCGCAGGTTCGAATACTGCCTAGGGCATGGATGTGTGTGAGGTCTTTAGGTTAGTTAGCTTTAAGTAGTTCTAAGGGACTGATGACCTAAGATGTTAAGTACCATAGTGCTCAGAGCCATTTGAACCATTTTGAGCGAGATTTATTTGGCATAATCCGCACCTCGATATATTTATTCATTCTGGAAATATTTGCGGTGGCCTGTCTTACCTCACTCACCTCGATTATTACTTACATATTGCTCATATAAATATGAATTTTCGTATGTTGTTGTTGTTGTGGTCTTCAGTCCTGAGACTGGTTTGATGCAGCTCTCCATGCTACCGTATCCTGTGCAAGCTTCATCTCCCAGTACTTACAGCAACCATATCCTTCTGAATCTGCTTAGTGTATTCATCTCTTGGTCTCCCTCTACGACTTTTACCCACCACGCTGCCTTCCAATGCTAAATTTGGATCCTTTGATGCCTCAGAACATGTCCTACCAACCGATCCCTTCTTCTTGTCAAGTTGTGCCACAAACTCCTCTTCTCCCCAATTCTATTCAATACCTCCTCATTATTTATATGATCTACCCATCTAATCTTCAGCATTCTTCTGTAGCACCACATTTCGAAAGCTTCTATTCTCTTCTTGTCTAAACTATTTATCGTCCATGTTTCACTTCCATACATGGCTACACTCCATACAAATACTTTCAGAAACGACTTCCTAACACTTAAATCTATACTCGATGTTAACAAATTTTTCTTCAGAAACTCTTTCCTTGCCATTGCCAGTCTACATTTTATATCTTCTCTGCTTCGAACATCATCAGTAATTTTGCTCCCCAGATAGCAAAACTCCTTTACTACTTTAAGTGTCTCATTTCCTAATCTAATCCCCTCAGCATCACCCGATTTAATTTGACTACATTCCATTATGCTCGTTTTGCTTTTGTTGATGTTCATCTTATATCCTCCTTTCAAGACACTGTCCATTCCGTTCAACTGCTCTTCCAAGTCCTTTGCTGTCTATGACAGAATTACAATGTCATCGGCGAACCTCAAAGTTTTTTTCGTCTCCATGGATTTTAATACCTACTCCGAATTTATCTTTTGTTTCCTTTACTGCTAGCTCAATATACAGATTGAATAACATCGGAGATAGGCTACAACCCTGTCTCATTCCCTTCCCAACCACTGCTTCCCTTTCATGCCCCTCGACTCTTATAACTGCCATCTGGTTTCTGTGCAAAATGTAAATAGCGTTTCGCTCCCTGTATTTTACCCCTGCCACCTTCAGAATTTGAAAGAGAGTATTCCAGTCAACATTGTCAAAAGCTTTCTCTAAGTCTACAAATGCTAGAAATGTAGGTTTGCCTTTCCTTACTCTTTCTTCTAAGATAAGTCGTAAGTTCGGTATTGCCTCACGTGTTCCAATATTTCTACGGAATCCAAACTGATCTTCCCTGAGGTCGGCTTCTACCAGTTTTTCCATACGTATGTAAAGAATTCGTGTTAGTATTTTGCACCTGTGAGTTATCAAACTGATAGTCAACAGCTGCTTTCTTTGGGATTGGAATTGTTATATTCTTCTTGAGGTCTGAGGGTATTTCGCCTGTCTCATACATCTTGCTCACCAGGTGGTACAGTTTTGTAAGGAGTGGCTCTCCCAAGGCCGTCAGTAGTCCTGATGGAATGTTGTTTACTCCCGGGGCTCCCCCTGCGGGTCCGGGGTAAGAATAGGCCCGAGGTATTCCTGCCTGTCGTAAGAGGCGACTAAAAGGAGTTTCAACTGTTTCGGCCTCCTAGTAGTAGGTCCCCCTTGGGGTTTGACCTCCGTTTTTCAAAATTCTACAGAAGTACGAGCCTTTTGGGGAAGGACGCGTTACGTGGTGTATCACTGGTCCTCAGTGCACTAAGACCTTGGCACTCAGCTTAGTGACGGCGTTGTAACCACACCCACTATTCCTCAAATTGGGCCTAAACGCCTGATGGGTTGCACAAGTTACGCCCATAGTGCGTCCCCATCTGCACATACGATCATGATGGACCTTCCATGGCACCAGAAATCCAGCACGGTAGCCAGCCCGTTGTGGTGGGGTCGTCATGTACCCTCTAGGTTGTAGCCCGCTGACAACACAGGGATCGTACTGCCGATACCTGAGCTGCACCCTCCCCACGTCGGCCAAGGAGTAGATGCCCGTCTCCTTGGGGCATCGGGATTCCTGACAATGGTCATCCTGCCAGGTGGCCCTTGCTGAGGCTGGATGGCGCCCGTGGGGAAAGCCCCTGGTCGGGGTGGGTGGTATCGGGGCGGACGTTTCGCAGATGAAACGTCAACATCTATCAGGTCGCTCTGCGGCCGAGTCTTTTAAAAAGAAAGGTACTGTCTCTGGTTCTGGTTCTCTTGCCCTTTCCCCCTTGGCCGCTCCCTGGGAGGAAGGACAGGCCCGCCGGCTTGGGGCGAAGTACTTCCCCCGCTATTTTGTCTGTTCTCGGACCGATGGGGGCACGTTCGCCACCTCCAAGCCCATGTTCTTTGTCCAGCACATCGAGGACATCTTCGGGGAAATCGAGGCTCTCAGTAAAATGCGTTTGGGGTCCGTTCTTATAAAGACCGCCTCCGCCACACAGTCGGCGGCGCTCCAGGCGTGCGACTGACTAGGGGACATCCCAGTGTCTATTGTCCCGCATCTGGCACTGAATAGGACGCAGGGGGTTATATTTCATCGGAACCTCCTGCTGCAATCTGATGAGGAGCTCAGGGCCAATCTGGAGCGCCGAGGCGTGCATTTCGTCCGGCGAGTTCAGCGCGGCCCCAAAGACCGTCGCATCGACACTGGAGCCTTTATCCTCGCCTTCGAGGGGGACGTTCTCCCGGAGAAGGTAAAGGTGATGTGCTACTGGTGCGACGTGTGACCTTACGTCCCGCCTCCTATGCGCTGTTTTCGGTGTTTGCGCTTTGGGCACATGTCATCACAGTGTGAGGCTGAGCCCCTTTGTGGCGATTGCGGACGTCCTCTTCGTGAGGAACATACATGCACCCCACCACCTCGGTGCATCAATTGTCCTGGCATCCACTCGCCTAGATCTTTATACTGCCCCACGTATCAGAAGGAGAAGATTCAAGAAGTAAAAACTTTGGATCGTCTCTCTTATTCTGAGGCCAGGAAGAAGTATGACCGCCTCCATCCCGTGACGTTGACTTCGTTTGCTTCAGTTGTGTCCCCTCCTTCCGCGGTGTCCTCACCCCTATCCTGTCCCCCCTCCACCTCCTCACCCCATCCGGGGTCTATGCCTCTGCTTCCCAAATCCCTCCCTTCCAAATCCTCCTCCCTCGCGGCCCCTGCCCCCCCCTGCCCTGGGGGCACCCTTCCTCCTCCTCCCCCTCCGCCGCCTGAGAAGCGATCCTCTTCTGAGGCGTCCATCGGGGAAACGTTCCGGACCCCGGCTTCCGAGGTCCGGCGTTCCATCACGGACCCCGCGCGTGAGGACCTTCTTCGGGTCCAGCCCACCATCCCCGTGCCTCATTGGACTTCCAAGAAGGCCTCCAAGAAGAAATCTTTATCCCCCTCTCCACCCCAGCGCGTTTCGTCTGACTCTCCATCCGTGAGTCGCTGCTCCCAGCCGTCCTCAGTTTCGCCGGGATGCTCTGCTGCCAGGCGCTCAGCTGGCCTCTCGTCGGCGAATGATGCTGCCCCTCCTACGCAATACGGGAAAGCGGCCGCCGCTGGCGACGACTCGATGGAACAGGATCTGCCTCCCGCCGTTTGTAGCGTTGTTCCCTCGACACCTGGCCCTCCGCAGCCGTCGAGGAGACCATCTATTCACCCGTTTCGTTCCCCCTCTTTTCTGACTAGCGATGGCTTTGTTCCATTGGAACATAAGAGGTATTCGATCTAATCGGGAGGAATTACAACTGCTCCTCCACCTGCACTGCCCGCCTGCACTGTCCTTGGTCTCCAGGAAACCACGTTGCGCCCAACTGACCGTATTACTTTTAGCCACTATACCTTGGAGCGGTCTGACCTCCCCCCTGTGGACGGTATTCCAGCTCATGGTGGGGTCATGTTGCTCGTTCGGGACGATGTCTATTACCATCCCCTCCCATTGACCACCCCACTCCAAGCAATAGCTGTCCGTATTACTCTTTCTGCCTTTACTTTTTATGTTTGTACCGTCTACACTCCATTGTCATCCGCAGTTAGTCGGGCTGACATGATGCACCTGATTGTTCAGCTTCCTCCGCAGTTTTTATTGTTTGGCGACTTCAATGCCAATCATCCCCTTTGGGGCTCTCCTGCATCCTGTCAGAGGCGCTCCCTCTTGGCGGATGTCTTCAACCATCTCAATCTTGTCTGCCTCAATACTGGCGCCCTGACTTTACTCTCGGACTCTACTCATACCTACTCCCACTTGGACCTCTCGATCTGTTCTACCACTCTTGCCCATCGGTTCGAGTGGTATGTCCTTTCTGACACCTATTCGAGCGACCACTTCCCATGTGTCGTTCGTCTCCTGCACCACACCCCATCCCCAAGTCCTTCTAGCTGGAACATACCGAAAGCTGACTGGGGACTTTACTCCTCCCTGGCGACCTTTCCGGACCACAATTTTCTCAGTTGTGACAGTCAGGTCGAATACCTCACGGCTGTTATCATCAATGCTGCCGAACGTTCCATTCCTCGTACTGCCTCTTCTTCACGTCGCATTTCCGTCCCCTGGTGGAATGAGGCTTGTCGAGACGCTATCCGTGCTCGACGACGTGCTTTACGCACCTTTCGCCGCCATCCTACGTTGGCGAATTGTATTGGATACAAACGACAACGAGCGCAATGCCGTAGAGTCATCAAAGACAGCAAAAAAGCTTGTTGGGCCTCTTTCACCAGCTTCTTTAACAGTTTTACTCCCTCTTCTGTCGTCTGGGGTGGCCTGCGCCGGCTGTCGGGCATTAAGGCCCACTCCTCGGTACTTGGCCTGACTTCAGGTGATGAGGTCCTTGTTGATCCTGTGGATATCTCCAACGCCTTCGGCCGCTTTTTCGCGGAGGTTTCAAACTCCGCCCATTACCACCCTGCCTTCCTTCCCAGGAAAGAGGCAGAAGAGGCTCGGCGACCTTCCTTCCACTCGCTGAATCTGGAAACTTATAATGCCCCCTTTACTATGCGGGAACTCGAACGTGCACTTGCACTGTCCCGGTCCTCTGCTCCGGGGCCAGATGCCATTCACGTTCAGATGCTGGCACACCTTTCTCCGGCAGGCAAAAGCTTCCTTCTTCGTACCTACAATCGCGTCGGGACCAAAGGTCAAGTCCCCATGCGTTGGCGTGACGTCGTCGTTGTTCCTATACCCAAACCCGGGAAGGATAGACACCTTCCTTCTAGTTACCGCCCCATTTCTCTTACAAGCTGTGTCTGTAAGGTGATGGAGCGCATGGTTAACGCTGGGTTAGTTTGGATTCTTGAATCTCGATGGCTACTTACCAATGTTCAATGCGGCTTTCGTCGCCGCCGCTCCGCTGTTGACCACCTTGTGACCTTGTCGACATTCATCATGAACAACTTTTTGCGAAAGCGCCAAACGGTAGCCGCGTTCTTCGATTTGGAGAAGGCTTATGATACCTGTTGGAGAGGAGGTATCCGCCGCACTATGCACGGGTGGGGTCTACGCGGTCGCCTGCCCCTTTTTATTGATTGCTTTTTAACAGATCGACAGTTTAGGGTCCATGTGGGTTCCGTATTGTCCGACGTCTTCCTCCAGGAGAACGGAGTGCCTCAGGGCTCCATCTTGAGCGTAGCCCTTTTTGCCATAGCGATCAATCCAATTATGGATTGCATTTCACCTAATGTCTCAGGCTCTCTCTTTGTCTATGACTTCGCGATCTACTTCAGTGCCCAGCGAACATGCCTCCTGGAGCGCTGTCTTCAGCGTTGTCTAGACAGCCTATACTCATGGAGTGTGGCAAATGGCTTCCGGTGTCTGGCGTGAGGTCAGTCACTTGACGGCGCGTTTCGGTGCGGGCCCGCCCGTTACCGGCGCGCCGTAAGGCACGGAAGGTCGCACTGGGGCGTATCGCTTTCCAGTCGGGTGTGCCGTGGCAGTCCTCACAGGGGAAGTGATGCGTCTCTCATAGCCTCTCCTTCCCAAGTGGCTCTTTCCGCCTTCCCGTGGTGCCAGATGTTAAGCTTGGCATTCTGCCTTGCGACAAAAGGGAGAGCTGCGACCCAACCCGATGCGAAAGCGAAGGGTGCGTGGCACAGGGGGAGCTGTGTCGAGGGACCGAACACCAGTCCCTTTCTGTTCGCAGGGCACAGACCATCAGGTGTTCTGCATGCCGGAGACCTCGTTCGTCGGCGTGGGATCGCGGCGCGATTCGGCAAGGGTGCTTCGCCGCGCCTCTGGGTAACCGGGGCGTGTTCTGCCAAACCCAGGAGGTGGTAACATCACCTGGGCTAGGTTAGATGGGTCCAGACCGCTGAACGACTGGGTGACCGACCCATCACCTGAGTAGGAGTGGGTCCATGGCCGAGAGGTGGAAGCTCGGGCTAGTAAGCGGCGAAGGGCGAGAGGTGCATCCGCCTCTCCGGAGTGCGGGGTGCACTTGCCGAGGAGCGTCGGGTGAAATCGACGATGACGGAGCCACCGATGGGGACCAGTGTGCTGGCAACGGCGCGCTGAACCCTGCAGCTCGAAGAGTGCCCTTGGCCTTGGGGCAAGGCCGGTGGGCGAGCTGCCTCATGTCCCCCCCCATGCCAGAGGAGCCGGTCCGGGGTAAGAGACGGGCTCCCACCCTATTTTTTCACTCGTTAATCAATATGGCTACAACGGAAACGAGTGAATCGAGTGCGCTCACGCGAGCATCTACAATGCTTGATCCCTCTCCTCAGGACGAGACGGGACTAGCAGAGGACGAAACTGTTACAAAAAGACATGCACGTGTTACGCTGCTCTTGGAGCAGAACATTAAGAATGGTAAAATAAGTCAGGCGGCATTGTCAATTATTAAGAACGAGCTGGCTGCATGGGCCATCGCCCACGCCAAGCTCGAAGGCCGCGTAGAGGAACTTGAAAATGAAAATGAAAGATTGAGAAGGCAACCAACTAAGACTTGGGCTGGGGTGGTCGCGCAAGCACCGCCAAAGCCACAAACAACAAAAGAAACGATCGCCAAGGTGACCAAGCGGTCAGACACGGCGGTCTTTCTCAGAACCCTACCAGGTCAAGACACAAGTGTCAAAAAAAGAATTGCTGACCAAAACCATTGACCCGGCAAAAGATAAAATTAAAATAAATAAAGTTAAACCGAGTAGAAACTCAGTAATTGTGGAGGTGGCCACAGAAGAAGACAAAGAAAAATTGTTGAAAAACCCCAAGTTGAACTCGGTGGTCAAGTGTGAACCGCCGAGAAAAAGGAACCCATTGGTCATCCTATACGATGTACCAACAATAATGACTAATGAAGAACTCTGTCAGAGCATAAAAGAACAAAACTTTGACCAAATGAGTGAGAATGAATTCAAGGATTCTTTTAAGCTGAGATTCAAAACAGGACCTCGGGATCGTGATGTTGTACATCACGTCGCTGAGGTCACAGCACAAATGTGGAAGCAGATAGTAACAATGGGCAGATTATATGTTGGCTTTCATGCCATTAATATAAGGGATTACATTGTGGTACCTCGTTGCCATAACTGTGGAGACCTGGACCACATTCTGAGGCACTGCTCAAAGTGTGGCGAAGATGGTCACACACGGAAAGAATGCAAAGCCGCAAGTGTATGCATTCCCTGTAAGAGACGTGGAAAGAAAAGCTGCGCAGCTTCAGGGCGAAATTGCCCTACGTACCGTATGCTGGAGCAGAGGCTGATTTCTAGAACGGACTATGGCTGAGTGCGGTAAGCAGAACAGGATGCCTAAGCGAAAATCCCCTAGCAAGAGGAGGAGGGATGCCATTAGGGCAAATAGGTTTAAAGAATTCATTAAGTCTCTTTCGAGGGACCCAATACTTGAGACAGTAGACAAGAGTATCCAAACAGATCCATTCAAAGTCGATAGGTGTATCCAAACAGAAACTATCCCTAGGGGCACTCCCTCCTCTCTTAGCAGGGAAGTGAAGCCGACAGAACACCAACAACGGCAAAAGCATCCTGTGACTGAGGTCCCAGCTAAAGAAAACAACCTGAAAGAACAAAAGCCTATACAAGAGAGCACCATAACAAGCTCTCGAGACACCCCAGTGGTGAGACTACCGCCAGTAGATCCGATTCGCATATATCCAAATTTAGAATTTACCATGCAATTGGCGAGATTGGAGCAGCCGGCTACCCTGACCACTGCCTTACGACATGTGGTCCGCGTAGGACACGAATACGGAAGAAGAGTCACCTTCTCGGTAATGGAGGCTGTAGACAGAATACAGCTTAAGTCAGTGAATCTCCCCACCGACTTCGGAGCCCTGCGAGACTTACTGCAGAAAGTGTTCGAGAGAAGAGGTGAAAAATTCGACCTAAATGACATTTATGAACAGTCAGTGTTGGCTAATGGACGTATTACGTATGACTGGAATAAAAATTGGCCAGAAAACCACATACATACGTACTTTCCGTAGATGACAAAAATTACCTTTGGCCAACTTAACACACATAACAGCCGACTTGTAATGCAGGAGCTGCGTAAGGAAGTGGAGGAGAGGAGGCTGGACGTGCTCTGTCTACAAGAGCCGTACTCCCTGGCTGGAAAAATCGCATTTGCAGCCGCGACGTGGCAGGTCATCAGTCATGGAGAAAATCCGAAAGCGGCAATAATAATCACAAACAAAGCCCTGAAAGTAACTACACTGGCACAGTTTACTAATTGCCACTGCAATGTCGTGGAGTTGCTATCTCCCGGTGGAGCAATGATACTTATCAATATGTACTTTCAGTACGGAGACAATATTGAAACACACCTTGATCACTTAGCAACAGTAACAACGGCATTGCAGGGACGAAAGATGATAATTACTGCTGATAGTAATGCAAAATCCCCCCTGTGGCACAGCGGCACAAGGGACACTAACGGAGAGAAAGTAGAGGACTTCATCATGTCATCACAACTAGTTACAGCGAACAAGCCTGGTAATCCTCCAACTTATGCAGGGGGAGGAGGACCAGGCACGAACATTGATGTAACTCTAGCCACCCCCAATGCAATCAATATCATACAAGAATGGAAAGTAGTAGAAAATGTCACCACAAGTGATCACAACTTAATCACTTTCATGGTGGGTGGAGGTGCGTCCCGCTGGGCCATGGGGTGGGAGATGCAGTTTAACTACGGAAGGGCTGATTGGGAACGTTTAGCGAGGGAGTGCGTCATTCCTGCCTTACCAGAAGGTGGCGTAGATTTTGACACAGACGTAAACGACCGAGCGGAGGAATTGACTAATGCAATAACGACTGCAGTGAAAGCTGCTGTACCAACCAGGAGGAAGGCCATAGCAGCCTCCCCATCACCATGGTCGCCTGAACTTGAGGAGATGCGCCGGTCTGTCAGAAGGCTGAGAAGATACTACCAGCGCAGTGTCGTCTGGCCGGAACGGCAAAGATGGCTGATGCGGTATCGGGAGGCTAAACTTCGCTTTCAAAAGGAACTCCAGGCTGTTAGAGTCCAAAGTTGGGAAAATTTCGTCCAAAGCCAATTAGCTTTGGACCCCTGGGGTACACCGTACAAATTAGTACGAGAGAAAATCCGCTCTCCACTGGAATTATCAACAGTCAGGCACGGGGACAGGATGACGGAATCCTGGCAGGAAACTGCTGAGGTCCTCCTCCGGTCCCTGTTGCCTGATGATAGCGCGGATGGGGAATCTGAACAGCAACAACAACTAAGACAGGATAATCTAAATGAATACAATAACAATACAGCAGTCTACCCTTTCTCTGAGGAAGAGGTGGCTGCCCACATAAAATCACTCAAAAGGGGTAAAGCTCCCGGGCCGGATGGCATTGTAGCTGAGGTGGTGCAGTTCCTAGCTCCCCAGCTAACTGCGCCACTCACCCACTTATACAACGAATGTCTGGTACAGCAAAAAATTCCCAGGGTCTGGAAGTCCGCAAATGTGGTAATTATTAGGAAAGGGTTAGATAAAGATCCAACAAATGTAAAATCTTACAGACCAATCTGTTTGATTAACATTCTAGGGAAAATATTAGAAAAGCTACTAGCTGACAGACTGGCTGCACATAGAGTGCTGTGTGGGGTGAGCGACAGGCAGTTCGGCTTCAGGCCTGGGCGATCGACATCTGATGCGATCGCCTTGGCGGCTGAGGTCTGTGGCTCTACCCCACATAAGTACGTAGTGGGCATCATGGTTGACATCAGTGGCGCCTTCGACAATCTGTGGTGGCCTTCGCTCTTCTCCTGCTTGCGGGAGAAGGAGTGCCCAGGGCCGCTATATGGCTGTCTGAGGAGCTATTGCGAGGAACGGGAGGTCTGGTTATCATCTTCTAGCAGGAGAATTGGAAAATCTATTACAAAGGGTTGTCCTCAGGGTTCTGTGCTAGGGCCCCTGTTCTGGGACATCCACATGGAGCCGTTGTTAGACACCCTACAACAGAGTGAAGAAGTGCTAGAGGTGATAGCCTATGCAGATGACCTCCTCCTGTTGGTCGGCGGCCGTAGCCGCGAAGACATAGAACCTAAGATTGAGAGTGCCCTAAATAAGTTACAACTGTGGTGCCAAAACACCAAAATGACGGTGTCACCTAGTAAGTCCACCTACTTACTTTTGAAGGGACAACTAATCCGAAACCCGACCGTACGAATCGAGCGTTCGCCGGTTCTTCGGAGACGTGACGCGCGATACTTAGGCATCATCATTGATGAGAAGTGGAACTTCGGGAAACACATTGAAACTGTAACCCAGAAAGCCATCCAAACATTGAACAACCTCATATCAATAGGACATAAGAGATTTCATCTTCCACCTCATCTCATAAGACTCTACCACAACAGTATATTAGCATCAATAGTGGGTTACGGCTCGGGAGTCTGGGCACACAGGCTCACGAGGGTCGTGCCCGCCATGTCAGTGAGAAGGGTTCAGAGGAATATGATACTTCGATCGGTAGGGGCTTACAGAACGTCACCAGGGGGAGCACTACTGGTCATAATGGGGCTTTGCCCCCTAGACATTAAAATCAGGGAGCAGGCTGCATGGTTCTGGATTAAAAAGGGGAATATAGCAAAAATAGAGGAGATTTTAGGCATTGGGGCAGGGGACAAGGGTGAGATTCGGCAAAGGGGACTTCAATTATGGCAGGAACTGTGGGATGCGGATGAAACAGGGCGCAGGACACATGAGCTGATACCAAGCATTAGAGAACGAATGAAAATGAAGTACTTTGAGCCTACCAGAGGACTGATCCATTTTCTCACTGGACATGGACCTTACCCGACATACTTATGTCGGTTCGGGAAAAGGGCTACACCCGCGTGTGAATGTGGTGAACCGGAGGGCACTCCCGATCATGTGATTTACGAGTGCCCCCTCTTCGATGATGTTGCTTCTACATTACGAGACCAACTACCTGACCAAGACACATACCGCCTAATACGACGAGAAGACACTTTTCAGACATTAAACAGACTTGCCAATGAGGTATCACAGAAAGTGTTGAAAGAATTCATGAGGGAACAAAACTAAACAGCACAGACTATGACAAACACATACCCACTCCCATACCGCCTGTATGAGGAAAGGCCGACTCTTTAGTTAGGAATCCGCCACGTACAGGACTAGGGGGAGTGGGGAACTAAAACCTGGATTTGACAACACACCGGAGATGACTTAGCTTATAATTAGAGTAGGAATTAGACTAGAAATTTAGATTAGGTACCTGCAGCGATTAACATCCTGGCCTGCCCAGTGTCAGGGGCACGCCCATCGGGGTTAGCTCGATGGGCAAGGCAATAAAGTAGGTTTGTACATAACTGACACACCTGTGACGCTGCAGGAAGTAGAAGTAGGCATAGTTTTAAAAATCTTAGAAGTTAAAATAAAAGCCAAATATAGCTGCCCATTGTAATTAGATTAAAGCTGTAGCTCACAACAAAATTCACTGTAATTAGCTGCTAATTGTAATTAAAAAGTAGAAAGTAAGACCCACTAATCTAATAAGGAGGTGGGTTTGAGATGTATAATTATTATTGTTGATAAATAAAGAATTTAAAAAAAAAAAAAACAGAGTCCCGACCAGAGATGGAAGGGACGCTTTTATTAGATCAAATGGCTTCCGGTTCTCTGAAGAGAAGACGGTTTGCATCAACTTTTGGCGATATAAAGCGTTCCTTCCGCCATCCTTACATCTCGGTCCCGTTGTTCTCCCATTCGTGGAAACAACTAAGTTTCTAGGGCTCACACTGGACAGGAAACTTTGTTGGTCTCCGCACGTCTCTTATTTGGCTGCCCGTTGTACACGTTCCCTTAATGTCCTCAGAGTTCTTAGTGGTTCATCTTGAGGAGCGGATCGCACTGTCCTGCTTTGCTTGTATCGGTCCATAGTCCGATCAAAGCTGGATTATGGGAGCCTCGTCTGCTCGGCCATCCCTCTTACGCAGTCTCAACGCCATCCACCATTGGGGGTTACGTCTTGCGACCGGAGCATTCTACACTAGACCCGTCGAGAGTTTTTATGCTGAAGCTGCCGAATTACCATTGACCTACCGGCGCGACGTACTGCTTTGTCTGCCCGCATCTCGTGGTCGTGCGGTAGCGTTCTCGCTTCCCACGCCCGGGGTCCCGGGTTCGATTCCCGGCAGGGTCAGGGATTTTCTCTGCCTCGTGATGGCTGGGTGTTGTGTGCTGTCCTTAGGTTAGTTAGGTTTAAGTAGTTCTAAGTTCTAGGGGACTTATGACCACAGCAGTTGAGTCCCATAGTGCTCAGAGCCATTTGAACTGCTTTGTCGGTATGCCTGCCGGCTGTTGTCAATGCCCGACCACCCCTCTTATCAGTCCTCCTTCGCCGATTCTCTCGACCGTCAGTATGGGTTGTATGTGTCTGCCCTGCTGCCCCCTGGAGTCCGCTTTCGTCGCCTGCTTCGACAATTGGATTTTGCCCTCCCTACCACCTTCAGAGAGGTTGAGAGCCCGACACCACCTTAGCTCCAGGCTCCGGTTCATGTTTATCTCGACCTCATCTCGCTCCCGAAGGAGGGTACTCCGGCTGCAGTGTATTGCTCATGGTTTGTCGAACTTCGTGCGCGACTTGCCAGTCACACCTTTATTTACACTGATGGCTCCAAAACTGACGATGGTGTCGGCTGTGCCTTTGTCGTCGGGGCCGTCACCTTTAAATACCGGCTCCTCGACCAGTGTTCCAGCTTTACGGCCGAGCTTTTTGCTCTCCATCAGGCCGTTCAGTATGCCCGCCGCCACCGCCATTCATCATATGTACTCTGCTCTGATTCATTCAGTGCTCTTCAGAGCCTTGGAGCTCCATATCCGGTCCATCCCTTGGTGCAACGGATCCAGCAGTCCCTCCATTCTTTCGTTGAGGGTGGCTCTCCTGTCAGCTTTCTGTGGGTTGCCGGCCATGTAGGAGTGCCTGGGAATGAGGCTGCTGATGCTACAGCCAAGGCTGCAGTCCTCCTGCCTCGGCCAGCCTCCCATTGTGTCCCGTCGTATGACGTTCGTGGGGTTGTTTGTAAGAGGCTTGTGTCCTTGTCGTGGGATACTTGGTCCTCACTTCAAGGAAACAAGCTCCGGGCAATAAAACCGTTCCCAACTGCTTACACAACCTCCTCCCGACCATTTCGGCGAGAAGAAGTCCTTCTGACCAGGTTGCGGATTGGGCATTGCCGGTTTAGCCACCGCTACCTGCTCTCCGGTCACCCAGCCCCGCAGTGCCCTTGTGGTCATGCATTAACAGTGTGCCATGTTTTATTGTCATGTCCCCGTTTTAGTCAATCTCGTGTTGACCTGTCTCTGCCATCTACTTTACAGGATATTTTAGCGGATGACGCTCGAGCAGCTGCTCGTGTTCTTCGTTTTATTACTTTGACTGGATTGTCAAAAGACATCTAACTCGTTTACTTATTTTATCTGCATCTTTGTAAGAGCTTTCTGGTGTCCTCCCCCCCCCCCTCCCCCCCCTTGAGTTTTACTAGATTCTATGTGCTCTAACAATTGTGACTGGGCGCTAATGACCCCAGTAGTTGAGCGCCCTTAAACCCAAAAAAAAAGAACAAAAAAATGGTCCCGGGGCCTTGTTTCGGCTCAGGTCTTTCAGTGCTGTTAAACTCGTTATTCAGTATCGTATCTCCCATTTCATCTTCATCTACATTCTCTTCCATTTCTATAATATTGTCTTCAAGTACATCGCCCTTGTATAGACCCTCTACATACTCCTTCCACCTTTCTGCTTTCCCTGTAGGCTATCTATCTTACCCCTAGTGAGATAAGCCTCTACATCCTTACATTTGTTCTCTAGCAATCCCTGCTTACCCATTTTGCATTTCCTGTTGATCTCATTTTTGAGACGTTTGTATTCCTTTTTGCCTGCTTCATTTACTGCATTTTATATTTTCTCCTTTCATCAATTAAATTCAATATTTCTTCTGTTACCCAAGGATTTCTACTAGCCCTCGTCTTTTTACCTACTTGATCCTCTGCTGCCTTCACTACTTCATCCCTCAGAGCTACCCATTCTTCTTCTACTGTACTTCTTTCCCCCATTCCTGTCAATTGTTCCCTTATGCTGTCCCTGACTCTGTACATCCTCTAGTTTAGTCAGTTTTTCCAGGTCCCATCTCCTTAAATTCCCAACTTTTTGCAGTTTCTTCAGGTTTAATCTATAGTTCATAACCAATAGATTGTGGTCAGAATCCACATCTGCCCCTGGAAATGTCTTACAATTTAAATCCTGGTTCCTAAATCTCTGTCTTACCATTATATAATCTATCTGGTACCTTTTAGTATCTCCAGGATTCTTCCAGGTATACAACCTTCTTTTATGATTCTTGAACCAAGTGTTAGCTATGATTAAGTCATGCTCTGTGCAAAACTCTACCAGCCGGCTTCCTCTTTTATTTCTTAGTCCCAATCCATATTCACCTACTATGTTTCCTTCTCTCCCTTTTCCTACTCTCGAATTCGTCACCCATAACTATTAAATTTTAGTCTCCCTTCACTACCTGAATAATTTCTTTTATCTCATCATACATTTCATCAATTTCTTCATCATCTGCAGAGCTAGTTGGCATATAAACTTGTACTACTGTAGTAGGCGTGGGCTTCGTGTCTATCTTGGCCACAATAATGCGTTCAGTATGCTGTTTGTAGTAGCTTACCCGCACTCCTATTTTTTTATTCATTATTAAACCTACTCCTGCATTACCCCTATTTGATTTTGTATTTATAACCTTGTATTCACCTGACGAAAAGTCTTGTTCCTCCTGCCTCCGAACTTCACTAATTCCCACTATATCTAACTTTAACCTATCCATTTCCCTTTTTAAATTTTCGTATATGACTGTTTGTTAAGTAGAAAATTATTGGCATATTTAATTCTGAACAACGGTGGAAACGAACTAAGGCAGGAAGGCGAGCCTCGTGGTAAGTTCGGATAATTCAGTGGTGAAGACAATCCGCCTGGTACATCACTGCACAAAACTACCTCAAATGACTCTTGCATCTAACCATCCCTCTACACACAATATTTTAGTGATTCACCCCAGTGCATTTTGAGTAAATCGTTCAGAAATCATTATATTGCAGCCGTGAGAGTTCTTACGCCAAGATGGCTAGTGGTACATACGAGAGCGCCGACCCAAGGACGTGTGTGTATGTGTGTCTGTGTGTGTGTATGTGCGTCCGTGTGTTTGTGTGCGACCAGAATGCGCGCTTCCCAAGTCCCTGGCAACTTGTTTTTCTTCGGGACGACTTTGAGTTTGCGATCGACGTCTGCTGCTCAGCCCCAGTTCTTCCGGCGGACTGCCCACTCCAACAACACGCAGAGCTCGCCACCGTCCGCTGGCGTACTACAAGTCTCCACCGAATACTGTCTTTCCGTGCCAGTGCAAATGACAACTTTCTTTTTTTGTATTTTTTTACGTGTTGGAACAGATTTGGATAAGCTGCAGAATAAAACTTTATCTGAGAATATATATATCTTTAGCATATTGCAGCGTGTCAGCAACTGTGAAATGTACAGCAAATAAACAATTTTTTCAGCCTTCAGTTGCAAGGTAATTTTACTCGTTTACCTAGGTTTCGATTCCAGTAATGGAATCTTCTTCAGAACAAAAAATTAAATTATTTTGTGAGCCAAACACTGGCCATGTCACAGATTAAAACTTGAAACAATAAAGACGCATAATCATAAGATTATGTCAGTCAAAATTAAAACCATTAAGGCGAACGTAGACGGAGCTACGCCGGCCAGAAATCAGGACCACACGAAAGCGGCTCGAAAACTCTTTCGTGTGGTCCTGATTTCTGGCCGGCGTAGCTCGTCTACGTTCGCCTTAATGGTTTTAATTTTGACTGACATAATCTTATGATTATGCGTCTTTATTGTTTCAATTTTTAATCTGTGACATGGCCAGTGTTTGGCTCACAAAATAATTTAATTTTTTGTTCTGAAGAAGATTCCATTACTGGAATCGAAACCTAGGTAAACGAGTAAAATTACCTTGCAACTGAAGGCTGAAAAAATTGTTTATTTGCTGTTTATCTGAGAAGTTTGTAAGGTTCCTGCCAGGCTTGGAAATTGATTACCTATGAAAGCCAATCTGTAAATGCCCTGTTTTGCCCCACCCCTCCGCCCCCTTATAAAACGTTTCGACCCGCGAATCAAATTAATAATGCAGTTTGATAGAAAAGAGTTTGTAGAAGATTACCAAGTCTGTGAACACGTTTTTTTTTTACTGTAACGATTTTCAGTGCCATGCAGATATGAGCAATCTACCAAAAATTTCACCAAACATAAAAATGTTTAAGTAAAGCGATACGGACCCTATCTGTTATGATACACAAATGTAAGGCATCAAGCTAAATACACTTTCTGTGCAACAAAACACTGCGTCTCTGCCACCATTGTCGAAACCAAAACCTACCTTCTCTGTGGAAAACGTGCAAAGAAATGTGAACTATAATATTCTTAGTGACTACTATTGTCGTTGAAGTAAATTTTAATAAGGAAATAACAGTTACGCCAATTGGGGAAAAAAATTCTTAAACATGAGCCATACGCCTCAGGATTCCAGGCGGCGCGGGCAGCGTAAGCAGTGGACGTGCGGTCACAGTGCGTCATCATTGTTGTCAAAAACCAGTATGGAGCAGCATCTCCGAATCGGACGTTCGAGACAGTCTCCATAATGTTTTGATGAAGAGAAGAAATGTGTGCAGAAGTACCGCACACTTTGTCCACGAACAAAGACGACGACGCCTGGACACCTGACACGATTTGGCTGAAATGCAAAACGCGGACATTTATTTTGTGTAAAAAAAACCATTAGGGTGACGAGATTTGGTTTTGTCAATGCGAATCTAACACAAGAGACAGTGCAGGTATTCACGAGAAGGATCAGTGATGTGACGAGTATCTGCGACTGTCTGATTGTGATCATGATGCACAATTGATGGAGATGAACAGCATGGCACCTTACAATGCGGAGGCAGGTTCATACAAAGCAGTGAGGCTTGTTAATGAGAACAGAATACAATGTTTTTGGAGTAAGCTGAAAGGAATGTTGTGTGGGGTGAGAGATATGTAGATGCTAATATCAAATTCAATTTATTCCATACAAAATTTGTCTCAATATTTGAAAGTAGCTTTCCTCAAGAATTATCCAAAAAATCCATTTAAAAAAAGTAAGCCGTGGCTAGCTGAGGGAATTAAAATCTCTTGTAAGAGAAATAGGGAGATGTCTGTAAAGAACAGAGTAAGTCAAGATCCGATATTACGTGCATACTGTAAAAAGTACTGTAGTGTTTTAAGAAAAACCATTGAAATGTCGAGAAGTACACATGTGCTGACACACACAAATTATGCAGATAATAAGATTAAAACTATACGGGTCAGTGTCAAACGGCAGAAAGGGCAGTCAGTAGTTTACAAGATTCCATAAAAATTAAACCTAAATGACAGTCACGACTGATAATTCACAAGTTCCAAGTACTTTTATCATTCAATTTCTAAACAAAGCAGCAAATACAGGATTAAATGGTTCAATTGCAGAAGCGAGAGAATAAATTAAAAATTCTATTCCACAAAACTTCAAGCAACTAGAAGTAGCACCAACGTATTTCATTGAAATTAACACAATTCTATAAAATTGTATAAAACAAAAGTTCTTGTGTGGTTGACGGAATTTCAAACGTAATTCTGAATTCCATAGTTCTTAATCAGCAGTAGAATTGGTGGATTATATTTTCGAAGGAATTAAATTGGTTGTAGACTCCCCCCAAATTTTGAAAAAAAAAAAAAAACGCGTAACGTTCAGTACTGTACAACAAACACTTATACCAACGATTATGTAGCTCATGAGCAGAAGTCAGTAAGTAGAATGCTCCAAATTTTTGATTGCACATCTGGATGAAAATTTTAATTGCAACAAGCATATTAGAATTGCTAATATTGGTAACAAACGTATCAACCTCCCGACATATTTCGTGTATTTACAGTCAATAATGTCGTACGGAATAATTTTCTGGGCAACTCATCACTTAGAAATTATTGATTGCATAAAAGCGAGCAGTAAGAATAATATGTAGTGTTAGCCCGCAGACATCATGTAGGAGCCCTTTCAAGGACACACACAAAACAGTTTCTGCGTCAGTCACTTGTTTGTTTTGCCACTAAGTATTTCAGTCGTTCACACCATCATCTTCGGGTGTAGAACTGTTCATGTACATGGCTGGCATTGGTGAAAAAAAAAACATATTTTCACACTTGAAGAACAAGGGCAGTGAAGGTTATTCTGCGTCTTTCACTAATAATAAAAATTACGTATTTAGAAAAGGCAATTTAGAAGTTAAAAACATGAATTTCTGACAGTGAATTGTACTTACAGGGACGGTAGTTACGAAAAGTCTGCATATTGTTGCCGGATGTATGAACTGTCCATTGCACATTACATTTACACTGTGACCCATAAGATGTTGGACATGTTTCAGGCATGTTTGTTTGCAGAGGATACAGAAATAAGAGATTAAATGGTTTCTACATGAATATGTTAAAGAAAACAGAGCACTCCACACACTAAATACTAAACTGAAAAACCATAAAGCAATAGTAATATCATACAGCTAGACAAAGATTCTACCAACAAATCCCAAACTGAACTTACTATCCTCCTCAGAGATACTAACTTCCTGCTTACTGAAAGGGAAAAGCATCAATGAATTACCCTGGATACAAAATTCTACATAAAGTCAACAAGATCCTATAGCATAACTAAGTGATTGAAAGTAAAAAGTAGCCTCTTCTTTGCCAATGATCATTCCAAACAAACGGTCAAATTTGCCAAAGACTTTATCATAACTTAAAACGCATTCGAGATAAATTTTCATCTTCTGGCACATACAAAATCGTATGTAGTTAATGTCCAACTAAGTACATAGGTCAAACAGGGCGTAACTTCCACACCAGATTCAAAGACCACTTCAACGCCTTCTGATACAACACACCACACAAATCTGCAATAGTCTCCAATATAAAAGACACAGGACATCAGTTTAGTAATGTAGAAAGCAACCTTGTAATACTATATAAACTGAACAAAGGATGCAGAATGCCTCTATAAAAAGAACCTGAAATATATATATATATATATATATATATATATATATATATATATATATATATATATGAACTTTGGGACGATCTGTTCAACGACAACAGCGAAACAGACTCAACCAACTTTTTCAAAAGCTTTCACAAATTTCTTAAAGCATTCTCATAATTCACAGTTTCAATGCACAGAAATTAATGTAACCACTCCCATTCATCTCTCAGTAACTTCAACATACAATAAATATGCTTGATCTGTTGTAATCTTTTTATATATAAGAAATTACCATAATAATTGTAGTGTGCACATATCTATACTCTAAATTGTCTTTCTCAAATATGTAATTTTTATCATTGGCAAAAGGTGCAAAATAACCTTCACTACCCTTGGCCTGCGACTGTGAAAAGACGTCTGTATTTTTCACCAACACTAGCCAAGCAAATAAACTGTTCTCCACCTGAAGATGGTGTGAACCACTGAAACGAGTAGTGGCAAAATAAAAAAGTGACTTACGCAGAAACTGGTTTTTTGTCACTACAAAATACAAAGTGCAATAGTGTAATGTTACTCAACAGCTCCGCCATTACACCGGTGATGCAAGTGAAGCTACAAGGTGATGCAAGTGAAGCTACAAGGTGATGCAAGTGAAGCTACAAGGTGATGCAATCGTAAGTAATCAACTGTCATATAAAAGCCTTTCACGCTAGTTTCGCAACACACAACTGATGGAAAACTATCTGCATCCTATACAGGCAGTGATATTGTGCACAATCAACCACAAGAAAAAAACCAGAAGAAGACATCACTGACATCGATTTCTGGCCATCCACTGCCCCCCCCCCCCTCCGTCCCAGCCATTATAGTAACAAACAATGGACAAATCTAGTTTAAGACTGTTTATTATATAAGTAACATTTCTCTGTATGAATGTATGTCTGTATGTATAAACACCTGAAGATGAACAGAACATTTTCGAAACGCGTAGTATTAAATTTTGCACACCGATTTGTTTCGCGTGGGAACTCTCACTGCAGTAATAAATAATTTTATGCTTGCTAAAACAGAGTGCATGCGGTAACCCGCGGTGCAGATGACCGGCTCAGCGTACGACGCATCGCGATCCCCTGAGCAGGCGCCGATCGCCGTCTGACGGTGTCCTTGGCGGGTTCCGGCAAACCTTCAAATAGAAAGTGTTCTAAATTGGAAGGGCAGCCACTAGCTGTTTCCGGAAAGATTTGTGGAATATCTGTGGAATTTTCTGGTCGATCGGGATGGGAAATGAATTCATTTTCAGTTCCATCAGACAGATACTTCTAGCAACGAGACGAAATTTGATTTAGGAAACCAAGGAAGGAGGTGGTTCGAACTCTCGACTTAACGTTTATCAGGAGACGACGAACAGGTACAGCACCAGAGCAGCTCGAATGGAAGACATCACTTAATCCACAAACTGCTGCGATATAAGAGTCAAAGAGTGTATGTTACTGATAATATCTGGTGTGGGCAGTGTGCCATGAAATTGAAATTCATGGCACGTTGCCGTCCTTCCGTCCAGCCAGCTACAACACCCCAACTCTCGCGTTCGCAGACTGGCCGGCTGGTGGCGTTTGAGCCGCAATAGCGTAGCTCCGAGCTGAGTTGCGACGGCGCAACACGGAAGTGATTAGTCAGCTGCACCGAGTGCTAACTACATCCGCCGTGGTGGAAGCGGCGGACAAGCCTACGTCTGGTTTTCAGGACCAAGGATAGGAGCAGCGTTCGAGGTTTCTCGCATCAGAAAGCTGGTCCTGGACGTGTCAGTCAGCGGGAAGGGGAGATGCGGCGATGACAACTTCAGCCGCCGGCGAAAGCTGCAGTGGCTAGCTGCGTACGCGTCCTTCGGAGGCTCCAGTCATGTTAAGGGGCACTGTCTGGACTTGTTTGGGTACAGCGTAGTGGGCTCAAGTTGTCGTCATGGGCCATATTTGGAGCAACCTAGAGATCTGATTGGTGGCCAGCAACCAAGATGGAAGTTCAGCTGAAACGTAGTGTGTCGGCAGCCTGTGCAGTCAACCATCAATGCAGGACGTGGCCAAGCTGTCGTGGACATTGACTACCAGGAAGAAGGGGCACGTGCTCACCCGATTGCCAGAGAAGACGGCAACCACTACCAGATACGGAGAAGAGTGGTGGCGTTGTTATTGCTGTAATATACGGAGCATTAGGAGTGTGCTTTAGTGAAACACAATGTTTGGTGGGCAGCTGAAAAGTTGTCAGATTGAGATTACTGTATGGCGGGTACTGTGCAGGGTGTACATGTTCTGAATATGAAGTGTTCGTTACGAGTTCCGTTATTATACGATGTGGTAATTGGGGCTCAAGAGTGTGGTTTTGTACTGTGTCTTATCTCCTCACTGAAGGCGTGTGCAGCTATTGTACATAGTTACACGTTTTCTGAAATTTATGTTGCTGTTGTCGTCTGTAGACTACGTAGTCTTGGTATCTCTGTTGTATATTGAAGTAAGTTATGTTGGTGGTGGAGGACCTTGGTAGTAGAGGTAGATCCTGTTGTGATTTTATTGATGTGTTGCACTGTTTTTCCATGACTGGCCAGTTGTAACGTATTGCAGGTGGAGAGTGTCAATATTCTGCTCTCTGTTCTGTTGTCCTTAATTGGTGCTCAGTTGTGTGTCCCATGGTCGGAAACACGTGTGTGTGTGTGTGGGGGGGGGGGTGGATGTGGGTGTGGGTGTGTGTGGGTTCTGTCTGCATATACACATCATAGACGTCTGAGACTTGAAAACGTTTCTCAAACAATGTAGTGGGGGTGTGTGTGGGGTGTGTGTGTGTGTGGGGGGGGGTGGGGGGGTGGGGGGGCGGTGTGTGGGGGTGTGTGTGGGTGTGTGTGTGGGGGGGGGTGTGGGGGGGGGTGTGGGGGGGTGTGGGGGGGGGTGTTTGGAATTGAGGAACAACGTTTTTAAGATATATGTTATCCTTAGGTTCAATAAACTGTATGTAAGATGTTAGTTTTCGGAAGTCATGTAGTGTTACTAGGAATCTAGTAGAAAATGTGTGATTCCAGCACCGAATGAGCATGCCCCAGGGACGGAACTACTGTAAACATTCAGATACATGCTAATTCGGCGACGCTAATGGTGTAGCGGTCAGTTTGTATCAATTCGTTTCTAAAACGTGAGATGGAAGCCTGTAGCTCTTTAAGATACAAGAACTAACAGTAGATTAAGAACTAATAGTAAATTTTTACTCAGAGGGATGAATAGGCAGTGGATAAGGAATCCGTTCTTGTGAAGTGATTGAATGACAATGGCTTGCTACTTCGATTGCCGAACTTTAATGAGCCAATTAAGCACTGCAGTTATAAATTATCAGAACAGCTAGTCTGTTCATTCAGTTGCCTCACACTTCTACATTCGCCCTTTAAGTGCGACACTGATTGTACATTTATTAAAGTTAATAGTAATTTCATGATTTTATTTATGCAGACTGACGCGAAGAATGAAAATTTATACCAATGCCAGGATTCGAACCCAGGTCTCCTGCTCACTAGGCAGCGAGAATGGGAACTGAAGAGGGAGGCGTTCTAAGATTTTCCGTGCAGTTGTGCAAAGCTGCTGTACCTGGTTGGCATAATGATTAGCGTATCTATCTAGTGTGCAGGAGAGCTGGATTCGAAACCAGGCCTTGGTACAAATTTTCATTTGTCTCTTCAGTCTGCATATACACATCATAGACGTCTGAGACTTGAAAACGTTTCTCAAACAATATAGTTTCATCTGAATAGTTATTTTGCATATAAATATGGGACAATTGTTCAGAAAGTCTTGGTGTGAAGAAAGGATGCGCGTTTTGGAGAGCATGGCGCCAACGGTGTAGGGCAGAGGGAACCTCTGCTGCTTTCGACACTGAGACGCATCTTACCAACTATTGGAGGTGCTTGCCTTTGGTTTGTGCAAGGCAACAACTTTATGCTTTTTATTTATCCACTCTTTCAATGCCCAATAGGTACTTGCTGCTTTGCTCTGTGGCTATCTGTTCAAGAGCCAAATTTTTTCAGTGAATTCTTTAAAATTAGGATGTGTGCGCGCTCCCCCCGTTTCGTTTAAATTTAGTATATACTTTCCCATGGCTAGCTGGTATCGTAAATCTAAGTGACACGATGCTGGTAAGCCAAATTCCATGGTGCTCTCGCTCCCCAGAGACGTTAAATAAATTATCCCTTTTTCATAAATAAATTTTTGTGGTTCGTGTCTGCAGAAGGAAGGAGATGCCAATTTCTCTTTTATGTCGTGGTCAATATGGAGCCCACTATTATCACAGTCACGCGAGATGTTTCTCTCATGTAAGTAGGGAGAACTGGGGTATAATCGGGTAACTAAGGAGAAAGCCAAATAACAATGACACTTTTCCTGGTTAGGAAATGATACGCAAGGCGTCAACAACACACATGAATTATAACAACTTATTTTTGTCGGTTTAAATTATATTTACTATAATTCAGCACTGGTGCAATGAACAGTTATACCCCATACCTTGGAATGAAAGAGGGTACTCTGTGGGACACCGTCAGGCAGAGTTATGTTTTCCGTCTGAGACGTGGGACACACAGATACCCATTCAAGCCTTCTCAATTCCACCGCGGGTCCAGTTCTTACACTTAAACCATCTGATTTTCATGTTGACGAGTAGGTTTCTTTCCAAGGCAGACATAGTTTCATTCCCATCTTCAGAAGAGCTGTTTGCTTCACACATCTTCTAACCCTTTTTTGATGATGCAGATCCGGGGTTCTCCAACACGTTGCTCTTAAGCTGCCGGGAAGATGCTTTTGTTTGCATTTAGTTCAGTTTAGTTCGGTCCCCGTGGTCTCGGCGCATTTTCCTCTTCGCCTGGTTGATGGCGGTCTCTCGTAACGAGAAACTGGCTCTACACTCTCGAGTGATACAGTGAACGAAGACCGTGTTGGCACATGTGTCTACGAATCAGACTGTGGAGAAGAAGCAGTAAATGACTCTGTGTTCCGGGGATATGACGTCGTTCCTGTTGTATCTGATGGTACAAATTCGTGTTTCTAAATCCAGATAAGGCATTTTACGTTGTTGATGCTGTAGCATACGTATGTCGGAGAATACGAAATAATTGGTGCTAGGTTGCTATTCTTTCCGAGAAGTTGATAAGCCGCGGCTTAATTTCCTGATCGCAGAAAGCGCCTAACGGCCCCATAAAACTGGCGTCGAATGGTTGTAACTTAAAGGTGCAGCGTGGTGGAAAGCAAACCACGACACAGTGTTTTCTAGCAAGGTCGATAGCGTCCAGTTGTTCCACAGGACTTGCGTGGCAGTCAAGCAGCAGAAGAATTGGTTTCACCCTTGGGAGGTCTGATGTGAGAATTTAAGTGATGCAACCACTGGACGAAGACTTTACTTTACATCCGTCTACTAGGCTGACACTCTGCAACTGTTTCTGACGTTTCTCAGACTTAAAGTACCTTTTTCATCCTAACTCTCAGAAATACTAGAAGTGGAGGAGTGTAACGGATCGTTGCACAGAAATGACTGCCGTTTCCAATTCCCTTCACTCGGCTGATGTCTGGACACCCTGTTGTCTCCATCCCTATTTGGGCTATATTTTTTAAATGCGGCTTTGGTACTGTTGGCAGGCCCGGTTCGTCTACGTTATAAACATCGTTGGGCAGGTCTCTGTACTTGTCGAAGCATTTGGATAAGGTTTTAAAAAAATTTGCAACAGCTGTTTGATTGACACCCATTGCACGCGAAACCGAAGTTGTCTTAGATTTTCTTACGAAAGCTACTTTAGTCTAAAAACTGGCGAAAATACTTGTGAATTCTATACGTAATTATTAAATTGCAGTTACTAAAACGTTTGCTCACAATTAGAACACCGCTAAACAAAAAAAAATAAACTTCTTACTTCACACGTCTATGATACATGTAACGAAGTCGTGGGGTAATATTGGATATTTCCGGTTGTAACCCGTTATTTCTACCCGGTGTAAACCAAACATACTTTTTCCGTAAAATGCTTTGTACGTAAGAAACAAGGTAAACAATCAGTTAACATAACATTCATGGCCCAGTGACATTAATGTGACTACCTGTAAAAAGCCTGAACAACGACCCTTGGCAGAGCGGGCGTGCAGGAAGGGAGTCAGTGAGATTGTGGAAGGTACTGACAGGAATGTGGAGGCATGCCAGCTACAGCGCCGTAGTCAGCTGCGCTAGGGTTCTCCGTTTAGGACCCATGTTGTGAACAGCCCGATCGAAGTGGTCGTACAGGTTCTCGATTTGGACATGGTACCTGAGGATGGATACATTCTTATATTGATCCTCTGTGACTTCCTGAAAGACGAGATCACAAAGGAAGTGCTGTGAAAACATACCCTAGACCAGGGCTTAACAACTGGCTGGTTTTGAGCGCAAGTACTCGCGTCTGCTCAGGCACGTGCTCGCGAGCGGGTGCAAGGTCGTGGAGTAGGGAGGTAGGGGAGGGAGGGGAAATGCGCGCGCACGTTTGAATGTGATCTCGCGTTCTTAGCAGATTTAACTAGCCATCTGAATGCTTTGAACATTTTACTACAAGATAAAGATCTGCTAATTACTCATTTCATAGATCGAATACGAGCCTTTAAAATGAAATTGACACTTTGGGTGAGTCAGCTGGAAACAGGAAACCTAGCTCATTTTCCTAAATTATCATCCGTGCAAGATGTTCACAAAGACTGTGAACGTTATTCACATAGTTTAGTTGATCAGCGCTTTCAAGATCTGACAGCACTAGACAGTGATTTTGATCTGTTCTCTCCATATTCAGCGAATATTTAAGAGATTCGTCCTGAGCTGCAGCAAGAAATTATTGACCTGCAGTGTGACAAAGAATACAGAGACAAATTTCAGAACAAGAGAAACATTTTGGAATTGGTTCAAATGGTTCAAATGGCTCTGAGCACTATGGGACTTAACTTCTAAGGTCATCAGTCCCCTATAACTTAGAACTACTTAAACCTAACTAACCTAAGGACATCACACACATCCATGCCCGAGGCAGGATTCGAACCTGCGACCGTAGCGGTCGCGCGGTTCCAGACTGTAGCGCCCTTAACCGCTTGGCCACCCCGGCCGGCATTTTTGGAATTCTACAGACACTTCCCTCAGGATAGATTTCCTCGTTTGCACAAACTGGCGGCTACAATAATATCAATGTTCGGTTCCACGAATGTTTGTGGACAACTGTTCTCTGCAATGAAATGTAACAAGACGCGCCTGAGAAACGCATCGTCTGATCGAAATTTAAACTGCACGCTGCGCCTAAAATGCACAAGAACAATTACTCCGAACACAGACGCAGTTGTAAAGGCCAAAAAGTACAAGATAACCGAGAATCCCACACTTCAGTGATACCTTTAATTGTGTAACAGTTCACAAATGCGAATGTGGAGGCATACACTAAGCTAATAAAATTATGTGGCATGTGTACATTCTCCTTTATTTGTTTCATTTGTCGCAGTAATAATTCGTGAGTGATATCCCTGCAGGTGGCCGCGGATTTACATTGACTGGCGGCAGCTGTTGTGTGCCCCACGTGACTTTCCCCACTCTCCGCTCTGGTCCGGTAGTGGGGGTAGCGTGCTCGCGCTGCTCCGTGCTCGCGCCTTGCTGCTCACAGCTTGCTCCGCGAGCACGTATGTTGTGAAGCCCTGCCCTAGACCATAATGCTTCCTCCTCTGCTTGCGTTCGGACGTTTCACGCCGTACACATCAACCGCCATCTGTCCGATGGAGCATAAAACGTAATTTATCTGGAAAGGCCACTTGCCGCCACTCAGTGGACGTTGAGTTGCGGTACGGGCGTGCAGATTACAACCTTCGTCGCCGATGAACACCATCAGCATTGGTGCCTGAATCACCCGATGGTTGCGGAGACGAATTCGCAGTAAGGTTCGCTAAACGGTCGTTTTGGAGACACTGTTGGTAGTCACTTGGTTCATCTGGACTGTCAGTTGCTCAACAATTGCAGTCTATTCGGCCTCCCCCTGCGGGTCCGGGGTAAGAATAGGCCCGAGGTATTCCTGCCTGTCGTAAGAGGCGACTAAAAGGAGTCCCTCCCCCTCAAGGGGGTAGTTAGCGCCTGCGTCCGGAGACGGACGGTTCCGCGACCTCTATTTGCGGTCATTTTGCTTTTTCACTTCTCGTTTCTTCCTTTCTTTGGTTGGTTCCTTTCTTTGCTCTTCTCCACCTCACTGTCTTCCTTACTCTTTCCCCTGCATAATCTCCTTGCCTTCTCATTGCCTTCTTCTCCTTGCCTTCTCCTTGCCTTCTCATTGCCTTCTTCTCCTTGCCTTCTCATTGCCTTCTTCTCCTTGCCTTCTCATTGCCTTCTCATTGCCTTCTTCTCCTTGCCTTCTCTGGTCTCCGCCTCGGCGTTTGAGACACTGTCCTCTCTCTCTCTCTCTCTCTCTCTCTCTCTCTCTCTCTCTCTCTCTCTCCTTTTTCCTCTTCTTCCTTCCTCCCTGTGCGCGCCTGAAGGCCGACCCACGCGTTCGCACGCTTAGCCGGTGACGGGGTAACGCGTAATTCCCCGCCCTGGGTAGACATGTAAGGCACGCGCGTACCCCCTGGTAAAGGCCAGGTCCGGGGAGGGGTGATTGCCTGAGCTGATACCTTCTGACCATGCCGATTGGTCCCTCCGTCTGTTTCTCGGGAGGTGTGACCTGAGGTGTAAACATTCACCTAAGGCGGGAGTGCCCTCTGAGAGGGTCCCCACAAGGAAGGAGCGCGCCATCGGAGACGCTGGCAATCATGGGGGATTTCTCCGCAATGGATTTCACTCCATCTCTCTCGACTTCTGCCCAAAAACGGAAACGTGACCAGCTACCAGTGACAAAAGTACTACCGCCTGCCCCACAGTTCCTCGTCGTTTCTCGATCTGAGGACGGAAAGGATTTTTCCTCTGTCAACCCTTTCGTTATCCAGAAGGGCGTCGATGCCATAGCCGGATCTGTCAAATCCTGTACCAGGTTGCGTAACGGTACCTTATTACTCGAAACTGAGAGCGCCTTTCAGGCACAAAAACTGCTTCGGGCCACACTCCTGTACACATTCCCTGTCCGGGTGGAGGCTCACCGAACTTTGAATTCGTCTCGTGGTGTGGTCTACACTAGGTCCCTCGACGGTTTGACTGACGAGGAGATTCAATCTTTCCTCGCTGAGCAGGGCGTGACGGCTGTCCATAGGGTCATGAAAAAGGTCAACAATGACCTTGTACCGACCCGGACACTTTTTTTGACCTTCGATAGTGTTCAGCTGCCATCGCGCATCAAAGCGGGCTACGAGGTTATTTCTGTTCGCCCCTATGTCCCGACACCTACGCGCTGCTACCAGTGTCAGCGTTTCAATCACACTCGCCAATCTTGTTCCAATGCGGCTAAATGTGTCACTTGTGGCATGGATGCCCATGAGGGTGACTGTCCACCTCCGTCTCCTCGTTGTGTGAACTGTCAGGGTGACCATGCTGCATCCTCCCGCGACTGTCCTGTCTATAAGGAAGAACGCTGTATCCAGGAAATTCGGGTCAAAGAGAAAGTGTCCACCTCGGCTGCTCGCAAGCTATTGGCTAGTAGGAAGCCCACGCTGCTCCCAGCGGGGAAATACAGTACTGTCCTCGCCTCTCCTCGAACTACCAGGGAGGTGGCAACCCAGACCTGCGATCTGACCTTCAGCACCACGGTCGTCCGTTCGGCCAGTGCTAAGATCGCGCGGTCGACGTCTCCTCTTCGTCCCATCACCCCACAGACACCAGCCCCTTCATCAGCTTCTGCTAAGACGAAGACCCAGAAGTCAGATGCACGGGCCTTCAAGAAGGAACCGTCCCGTGCAGACTTCCTACGTACCTCGACCTCCCAGCCTTCGTCCGGTACTTCCACCAAACGACCATCCAAGAAGGCTAATAGGAAGCACAGTTCTCCTTCTCCGCCACGGCGCATTTCTTCTCCTGCGCCACCCAGCGGTTGCCGCCCCAGGCCGTCATCCCTTTCGCCTGGCCGCACCGCTGGTAGCCGAACATCTGGCCGTTCACCGGCGGAGGAAGCTCCCCCTCCCGGCCATCTTCCCAAGATGGCCGATGAACCTATAGACCCAATGGACGATGACTGTCCGCCTACTGATAGCGGCGGCAGTGCTCGCTCGAAGCAAGGCCCTCAGCGGCCTTCGAGGTGACCCCTTCTTTCATTTTCCTTTTTTCTTACGATGGCACTTATTCACTGGAATATTCGCAGCATTCGCTCCAACCGAGAGGACTTGAAGTTGCTGCTTCGCTTGCACCGTCCGCTCGTCGTAGCCCTCCAGGAAACGAAGCTACGCCCATGCGATCAAATTGCCTTGGCACACTACACCTCTGTGCGTTTTGACCTACCCCCTGTGGTAGGTATCCCAGCTCATGGAGGGGTTATGTTGCTGGTCCGGGATGATATTTACTACGATCCCATCACGTTGCACACCGGCCTGCAGGCAGTTGCCATCCGCATTACTCTCCCCACTTTTACATTTTCCATTTGTACCGTTTACACTCCATCGTCGTCTGCCGTTACCAGGGCAGACATGATGCAACTTATTGCTCAGCTACCTGCACCATTTTTGTTAACTGGAGACTTCAATGCCCACCATTCCCTTTGGGGCTCTCCAGCATCCTGCCCGAGGGGCTCCCTGTTAGCAGACCTTTTCAACCAGCTCAATCTTGTCTGCTTCAATACTGGCGCCCCTACTTTTCTTTCGGATACATCTCACACCTATTCCCATTTAGATCTCTCTATATGTACTCCCCAACTTGCACGCCGGTTCGAGTGGTATGCTCTTTCTGATACATATTCGAGCGACCACTTCCCGTGTGTTATCCATCTCCTGCAGCATACCCCCTCTCCGTGCTCATCTAGTTGGAACATCTCCAAAGCAGACTGGGGGCTCTTCTCTTCAAGGGCGACCTTTCAGGATCAAACATTCCCAAGCTGCGATAGTCAGGTCGCACACCTCACGGAAGTCATTCTCTCTGCTGCTGAATATTCCATCCCTCACCCTACTTCTTCTCCACGTCGCGTACCGGTCCCCTGGTGGACCGCAGCATGTAGAGACGCTCTACGTGCTCGTCGACGTGCTTTACGCGCCTTTAAACGCCACCCTACAGTGGCGAATTGTGTCAACTATAAACGATTACGTGCACAGTGTCGTCGTATTATTAAAGAAAGCAAGAAAGCCAGCTGGGCTGCTTTCACAAGCACCTTCAACAGTTTTACTCCTTCTTCTGTTGTCTGGGGTAGCCTGCGCCGGCTATCTGGCACTAAGGTCCACTCACCAGTTTCTGGCTTGACGGTCGCGAATGACGTCCTTGTGGCCCCTGAGGCTGTCTCCAATGCCTTCGGCCGCTTTTTCGCAGAGGTTTCGAGCTCCGCTCATTACCACCCTGCCTTCCTCCCCCGCAAACAGGCAGAGGAGGCTAGACCACCTAACTTCCGCTCCTCGAATCGTGAAAGTTATAATGCCCCATTCACCATGCGGGAACTCGAAACCGCACTTGGCCGATCACGGTCCTCCGCTCCAGGGCCTGATTCTATTCATATTCAGATGCTGAAGAACCTTTCTCCTGCGGGTAAAGGTTTTCTTCTTCGTACTTACAATCGCATCTGGATTGAGGGACATGTTCCCGCATGCTGGCGCGAGTCTATTGTTGTCCCGATTCCTAAGCCGGGGAAGGACAAGCACTTGCCTTCCAGTTATCGACCCATCTCGCTTACCAGCTGTGTCTGTAAAGTGATGGAGCGAATGGTTAACTCTCGATTGGTTTGGCTGCTCGAGTCTCGACGCCTACTTACCAATGTACAATGTGGATTTCGTAGGCGCCGGTCTGCTGTTGACCATCTGGTTACCTTGTCGACCTTCATTATGAATAACTTCTTGCGGAAGCGCCCGACCGCGGCTGTGTTCTTTGATTTGGAGAAGGCTTACGACACCTGTTGGAGGGCGGGCATTCTCCGCACCATGCATACATGGGGTCTTCGCGGTCGCCTCCCTCTTTTTATTCGTTCCTTTTTAATGGATCGATAGTTCAGGGTACGTGTGGGTTCTGTCCTGTCAGACACCTTTCGCCAGGAGAATGGGGTACCACAGAGCTCAGTTTTGAGCGTCGCTCTCTTCGCCATAGCGATCAATCCAATAATGGATTGCCTCCCAGCTGATGTATCAGGCTCCCTTTTCGTGGACGATTTTACCATCTATTGCAGCGCGCAGCGTACGTGTTTCCTGGAGCGCTGTCTTCAGCGTTCTCTTGACCGTCTTTACTCGTGGAGTGTCGCCAATGGCTTCCGTTTTTCTGCCGAGAAGACGGTCTGTATTAACTTCTGGCGCTACAAAGAATTTCTCCCACCGTCTTTACGACTTGGTCCCGTTGCTCTCCCATTCGTGGAGACAACAAAATTTTTAGGTCTTACGTTTGACAGGAAACTTAGTTGGTCTCCACATGTGTCTTATTTGGCTGCCCGTTGTACCCGTTCTCTAAATGTCCTCCGTGTTCTCAGTGGTATGTCGTGGGGAGCGGATCGAACCGTCCTCCTTCGCCTATATCGGTCGATCGTCCGCTCCAAGCTGGATTATGGGAGCTTCGTATACTCCTCTGCACGGCCATCCATCTTACGCCGCCTCAACTCCATACAACATCGGGGTTTACGACTTGCGATCGGAGCGTTTTATACTAGTCCCGTCGAGAGTCTTCATGCTGACGCTGGTGAGTTGCCACTCACCTACCGGCGCGATATACTGCTTTGTCGGTATGCCTGGCGGCTACTGGCAATGCCTGACCACCCATCTTATCGTTCCTTTTTTGATGACTCTCTCGACAGTCAATACGGGTTGTATGTCTCCGCCCTGCTACCCCCTGGAGTTCGCTTTCGTCGCCTCCTTCAACACCTTCATTTTTCACTCCCTGCCACCTTTCGAGTGGGCGAGAGCCACACGCCACCTTGGCTCCAGGCTCAGGTTCGCGTCCACCTTGACCTCTGCTCACTCCCGAAGGAGGTTACCCCCGATTCAGTCTACCACTCCCGTTTTGTCGAACTTCGTTCGAAGTTCATTAATACGACCTTCATTTATACAGATGGCTCTAAGACCAATGACGGGGTCGGGTGTTCTTTTATTGTCGGGGCACAAAGTTTCCAATATCGGCTCCATGGCCATTGTTCGGTCTTCACAGCTGAGCTCTTTGCCCTCTACCAGGCTGTCCTTTACATCTGCCGCCACCGACATTCTGCATATGTCATCTGCTCCGATTCCCTGAGCGCTATCCAGAGCCTCGGTGATCCGTACCCGGTTCACCCTTTCGTGCACCGGATCCAACGCTCTCTTCAGCAGCTGGTGGACGTCGGTTCTCCGGTTAGCTTTATGTGGATTCCTGGCCATGTCGGTATCCCTGGGAACGAAGCTGCAGATGCCGCGGTCCTCCAGCCTCGGACAGCTTCTTGTGGTGTCCCTTCGTCAGATTGTAGCAGGGTAATTTGTCGGCGCATTGTCTCGCTGTGGCATGCCGATTGGGCTGCACTTTCAGACAACAAGCTTCGGGCCTTGAAAGCTCTACCCGTGGCTTGGACGTCCTCCTCACGCCCTTCTCGGCGGGAGGAGGTAGTTTTGGCCCGGTTGCGAATTGGCCACTGCCGGTTCAGCCATCGCCATCTGCTGACGGCTGCGCCGGCGCCGTTCTGCCCACGTGGGCAATTGCTGACGGTCCGACACATTTTAACGTCGTGTCCGAATTTTAACACCCTACGTCTCGATATTGGCCTGCCATGTACTGTAGAAGCCATTTTAGCGGATGACCCACGAGCAGCTGCTCGCGTTCTTCATTTTATCAATTTGACAACCCTCTCAAAGGACATTTGATTATGCTGTTTTCTTTTTTAATCCTATGCCTGTCAGTATGTCTTTCATCGTGTTCTCCGTTTTGTTGCTGTTTTAAACTTGTGACTCGCGGTGCATTCCTAAAGTAGTCTGGGCGCTAATGACCGTTGACGTTGTGCGCCCTAAAACCACAAAAAAAAAAAAAAGTCTATTCGGCCGTACACATCTCCGCAACCGTCGTTCACCAGTGTCACAGTTGCCTCCGAGCCGGTTTTGGATAGCGCCACTATGCCATGCACGGCATTCTTTAACCACGGTGGCGTGCGAGAAGTTTGTAAACATAGCTGTTTCGAAAATGTTTCCACCGTTGGCCAAAAAGTCAATGATCATTCTCCTTTCCACGTCAGATAAATCGCTCCGTTTCTGCATTATTACAACAAATATACTACTTTCCGTCCCCCACCCCCCACCCCAAACACCACGACACGCTTTACTGCTGCCACCTGCTGTCTGTGAGTGATTATTGTACGTTGACGTCGAACACAGGTTGTGGTCACATTAATGCGACTGGACTGTGTATCTTCATAACGCCCGTTAACAGCATTACTCGTTGTGCTTATCAACTGCGTCTTGTAATTCAACGGTGTAAGTTCCTTATTTAGCACAAGAAATCACAAAAAGATAGGAAACAAAGACGTCTAACGAATTATTTTGCTCAACAACGACGCTTCTGGCACCACCAAAGCATCACTGCTGTACTGAAGCTGCTGGCTGAAAAATGTGATCAGCTCCCAAAGAGAAATATGATGGTGCGCTGCCTCACTCCCATGCCCGTTTACACCTCTGTTCCTGCTAGGTACAGTCATTGCTTGCGCTGAGAACGAACTACATTGATTCTCGTACCGTGTGGGTTAATATGGTACACATAGGAATAGCACTGGATTCAGTCAACTCATACGAACAACTGCGTGTAACAGTTTGTAGGGATACAAAATGGAATGGTCACATACGCTCACTCGTGGGTGAGGCAGGTATCGGACTTCGGCCCCGACGGGATGTGAGTCGTGCTTGGGTAGCTCAGTTGGTAGAGCACTTGCCCGCGAAAGGCAAAGGTCCCTAGTTCGAGTCTCGGTCCGGCACACAGCTTTAATCTGCCAGGAAGTTTCAAAACAGTATGAAGATAAGCAAAAATTTGTTTGAGGTAACTACTGTATCAAAAAAAGACAAAATTTCTTAACACAAAATATAATTTTATACGTGGGGTGTCCCTTCTAACAGCCGTCAGGAATCTGATGTTTTAGCAGCTACCTCCAATTTAATTCTTGCAAAATGTGGCTGAGTCAAACCAAACATATACTGATCATGTTTTTCATGCGGTCCCCAATTACGTCAGAAGCGTTGGTTTGTTTCCCGTTACAGACAAAAGGACTTTTAAAGCGGAATTTTACGTCCCCATTAGATAGAGCGGTCTTAGATTAATCGAGTGCGATACTGGTTCTATCGACTTGAGTTTACGGGGGCAGTAAAACAAGTAGAATAACCAGTACTCCAGCAGCGACCGAGCAGCGGTGCTGTATGGAGGTAGCAGTCAGTGCGCGGCCAGGGCGACTGGAGTACTGGTTACATCTCGTGTCTTACTATCCCTGTGAGCACAAATCGACGGAACTAATATCACATTAAACCAATTTGGAACCGCTCTATAAAATGGGCACGTAGAAATTGGGATTTAAAAATCATTTTGTCTGTAACAGAAACCAGCCGACGCTTTCCGTCCGACACTTGGCGTCGCTTGAAAGACTTTATGAACACTATTTGTTTGGAAACAGCTACACTCTACAAAAACGAAATTGCAAGTATCTACCGAAAAGTCAGAGCACATGCGCGTGACGACTCTTAGAAGGGACACCATATATGTTGGCAGAAATAAGTGCTAGTCTAAGACAAAAATAATTCTTAATTTTTAAAATATTGTACAGTGTAATTGTTCTTGATCGATTGTATGTATCGCATTCTGCTAATGTATGAACAATTCCCGCTTAAATAAGGCAGAAGTCACATCCTGGAGGAGATATTAATAAGTTGCAATTTGCATGAAAATGCTGAGAGACGACGCAGCAATTTGGGTGCACTTTTGATGACGTTTCTTATGTCGAGACAGCACTTTTATTTTTCCAAGAACCTTAAGCTTTTCGACTTTACATCATTTTCAACGGCAGTGTTACGTCAGTTATATAAAATTGTTCGTAGATACATTGTATCACGTCAACACTCTTGATCACGAGACAAGTGCAAACTGCGAGAATGTTGACGTGATACAATGTATGTACGAACAACTTTATATGACTTACATAACACTGCCGTTGAAAATGAAGTCAAAAAGCGTAAGGTTGTTGGAAAAATGATAGTGTGGTCTAGTCATAAGAAAAGTTATCAAAAGTGGATATCAATGAATTTCAACTATCTCGTTTGATTAGTATTCATGTGACCTGATCCTAGGGTGTCAATAGTGACTACTTTCTTGTGAGGAACGAGCTGAGAAACTGAGGGCGGCGTTGATTGCCGCCAACATACATTTTGCGTAAGGACGACGAAGAAAAGCTACGAGAAATTAAGGCATCAGTCCCCTAGAACTTAGAACTACTTAAACGTAACTAACCTGAGGACATCACACACATTCTTGCCCGAGGCAGGACTGGAACCTGCGACCGTAACGGTCGCGCGTTCCAGACTGTAGCGCCTAGAACCGCTCGGCCACTGCGGCCGGCGTATATGGTATCCTCCGCCACGCAGCGTACTATGGCTTGCGGAGTACGTGTGCAGAGGTAGGTGTAGATACCGTAACTGAATTGCCCTGTATCAAGCGCCTTTGATGTGACGGACCATGTCCATTCAATTTTTGCTTGATTTTATTTATTTCATTTACACTTCAAGTTCCGTAGGACCAAATTGAGGAGCAAATGTCAAAGGTCATTGAACCTGTCAGTACATCAAATTATAAAGTAAAATAATAACACATAAAAATAGAATGTTTATGAACCCAAAAAATCAAGCCATAAGTTTAAACAAACGTTCTCAACAATACAACATAAGAAACAGCATAATTTTTTCAAGGAACTCCTCGACAGAATAGGAGTGACCCATGAGTACACTCTTCAGATTAGATTTGAAAGCGAGTGGATTACTGCTAAGGTTTTTGAATTCTTGTGGTAGCTTATTGAAAATGGATGCAGCAGTATACTGCACACCTTGCTGTACAAGAGTGAAGGAAGCCCGATCCAATGCAGATTGGACTTTTGCCGAGTATTAACCGAGTGATAGCTGCTTATTCTTGGGAATAAGCTGATATTGTTAACGAGTAATGACAGTAAAGAATATATGTATCGAGAGGCCAATGTCAAAATACCCAGACTAGTGAACAGGGGTAAATAAGAGGTACGCCAACTTACACCACTTATTGCCCGAACCGCCCGTTTCTGAGCAAAAAACATCCTTTTAGAATGGGAAGAGTTACCCAAAAATATAATACCATACAATACAAGCGAATCAAAATAAGAAAAGTAGACTACACTACTGACCATTAAAATTGCAACACCAAGAAGATATGCAGATGATAAACGCATATTCATTGGACAAATATATTATACTAGAACTGACATGTGATTACATTTTCACGAAATTTGGGTGCATAGATCCTCAGAAATCAGTACCCAGAACAACCCCATCTCGCCGTAATAACGGGCTTGATGCATCTGGGCATTCCCCCCTGCGGGTTCGGGGGTTAGAATAGGCCCGCGGTATTCCTGCCTGTCTTAAGAGGCGACTAAAAGGAGTCTCAAACGTTTCGGCCTTAATGTGATGGTCCCCATTAGGGTTTGACCTCCATTTTTCCAAATTCCACAGAAGTAAGAGCCTTTTGGGGAAGGACACCTTACGTGGTGCACCATCAGTCCTCTGTGCCCTAAGGCCTTGGCACTCTTTATCGTCTTGGCGTCGTAACTGCACCCTCCATCCGTCATTTTGGGCATACACACCTGGTGGATTGTGTACGTAACGCCCTTGGTGCGTCACCATCTGCACCCACGATCACTATGGACTACCCATGACACCCAAAATCCAGCACGGTAGCCAGCCCGTTGTGGTGGGGTCGTCATGTACCCTCTAGGTTGTAGCCCCATGACAACACAGGGATCGTACTGCCGATGCCTGAGCTGACACCTCCCCACGTAAGCCAAGGAGTCGATGATCGTCTCTCTGGGGCATCAGGACTCCCGGCAACGGCCATCCTGCCAGGTGGCCTTTGCTGTGGCTGGGTGGCGCCCGTGGGGAGAGCCCCTGGTCGGAGTTGGTGGCATCGGGGCGGATGCCCCGCAATGAAGCGGGTGAAGTCTCAATCCGGTGGTCGCACGACCGCCAACGTCTCTAAGCGCGGTAAGACAGAATTTAATGCTGTGACTTACAACCCAAAATCGTTCCCTTCCCTAGCCACGCCATGGGAGGAACGTAGGGCTGCGGACAGACAGGAGCCGTATTCACCGCGATACCTTGTGTGCAGCAGAACCGATGGGGATTCGCTTTTGGGGACTAAGCCTCTCTTCTTTGTTCACCATCTTATAAGTTTGGGGAAGTGGCATCTGTTTCCAAAATGAGGAGCGGGGCTATTTTGATACAAGCAGTTTCATCTGCACAGTCACGAGCGTTACTCGCCTGTGAGAAGTTCGGTGACATCCCCGTTCATGTCACTCCCCATAAGTCCTTAAATTTGGTCCAGGGGATTATTTTTCATAAAGATCTTCTGCTACAGTCTGATGACGAGCTACGGGAGAACCTGGCAATACGAGGTGTGCACTTTGTCCGTTGTGTCTTTAGGGGGCCCAAGGATAATAGGGTCGCTACCGGTGCCTTCATCCTGGCCTTTGAGGGTGACTGCTTGCCTGAGAAGGTCAAGGTCATGATCTACCGGTGCGATGTCAAGCCCTATGTCCCACCCCTTATGCGATGCTTCCAGTGCTGGAAGTTCGGACATATGTCCTCCAGATGCACTGCCAGCCCCACGTGTCGTAATTGTGGACGACCTTCACATCCTAATGCTCCATGTGCTCCGCCTCCCACCTGCGTTAACTGTGGGGAGCATCATTCTCCCTGCTCGCCAGACTGTGCAGTCTACCAACGTGAGCGGAAGATACAAGAAAATAAGACCATGGACCGTTTAACTTACCAAGAGGCAAGGAAGAAGCTAGACCGGCTCAACCCCACATCTATGTTGAGGAGTTATGCTGCTGCAACTCTGCCGCCAACAGTTCCTGCAAAGACTCCCTTCTCAGTTGGCCCACAGAACAGTAAAGTTACGCCTGCCCCACCGCTGGTAGCCGGAGAGGCAACAGCCTCCTCCGGCCTCACTCGTTCGAAAGGGGTCCCTTGGGGGAGTCCCTTCCAAGGATTTTACCAGTGTCTCGCTAGACGGTAGCCAGTGGCTGAGGAAGCCACCAGCTGCTGGTCGAAGGGCTTCACGCTCTTCCTCTGTTCCTGACAATGCATCCGGAAAGCCCTCCCAGCATGCGAACCCTCCTCCCAAAGACAGAGAAGAGGAAGCTCTCTAAGAAGCCTAAGGACCCAGTGGTTCCCGCGCCAACGCTTCCTGTCAGCTCAGCCTCTGAGGATGAGGTCGAGCTCTTTGCGTCCCCAGATGACCTCGATCTTGCCGTCTCAGAAACGATGGCAGTTGCGACTTCAGTCACTCATTCGGTGGCAGCATGTGACTCTGTGCAGTAATTTGCTTTTTCAGTACCTTCATGCCCTTACCGGACAGGCTTTGTACGATCCTCCAGTGGAATTGTGGCGGTTATTTTAGCCATCTCCCTGAGCTACGACAGCTTCTAAGCCTGACACCTGCTTTCTGCATTGCCCTCCAGGAAACCTGGTTCCCGGCAATGCGGACCCCTGTCCTCCGTGGATACAGGGGTTATTACTGCAACCGTAGCACTTACAATTGTGTGTCAGGTGGAGCCTGCGTGTATGTCCTTACCTCTGTATATAGTGCTCCTGTGCCCCTTCAAACATCATTGGAAGCTGTGGCTGTCCGCGTAAGGACTACCCAGGACATAACCGTCTGCAGTGTCTATCTCCCTCCAGGTGGTACAGTCTCCCTGACCGAATTGGCTGCACTTGTCGCCCAACTCCCCACGCCTTTTCTTCTCCTGGGGGATTTTAACTCCCACAATCCCCTGTGGGGTGGAACGCAGGTTACTGGCCGAGGCAGAGGGGTCGAGAATCTCATCTCCCAACTCCATCTCTGCCTCTTAAACACTGGCGCCGCCACACATTTCAGTGTGGCGCATGGCACGTTCTCGACCATAGATCTGTCGTTGTGCAGCCCAGGGCTTGTACCATTGGTCCACTGGAGAGTCCATGACGACTTGTGTAGTAGTGACCATTTTCCCATCTTCCTTTCACTACCCCAGCGTCGATCCCATGAACGCCTGCCTCGATGGGCATTTAGCAAGGCAAACTGGGAAACGTTCTCCTCTGCTTCATCAATAAACACTTCTGGGCTAAGTTGCCGTGGTCGATCTGTAAAACTTCTTCTCCCTGACGTTTCGTTCTCAACTACGGAGAACATCTTTGGAGGTGAGTCAACGACTCGAAGTCGTTGACTCACCTCCAAAGATGTTCTCCGTAGTTGAGAACGAAACGTCAGGGAGAAGAAGTTTTACAGATCGACCACGGCAACTTAGCCCGGAAGTGTTTATTGATGAAGACGCCGCCGTGAAAGCCTACATGGAATGGTTCTCCTCTGCTGCCACTGTTGAATCTCTCCCCCACGGTACCATCGATGTGGCGGTTGAGACACTGACTGCAGTGGTTGTTTCCGCTGCGGAACGTACAATTCCTCGTTCGTTAGGGTGCCCCCGGCGAAAGTCAGTGCCTTGGTGGTCTCCGGAGGTCGCTGAAGCCATTAAAGAACGTCGGCGGGCTCTTCCGCGACATAAGCGGCACCCGTCTTTGGAGAACCTAATTTTTTTCAAGCGTCTCCGTGCTCAGGCACGGCGGCTCATCAAAAGGCGGAAACAGGAGTGCTGGGAGAGGTACGTTTCCACCATTGGTTCCCGTACTTCACCCTCCCAGGTGTGGATGAAGATTCGGCACATCTTGGGATTGCAGTACTCTACAGGTGTCGCAGGGCTTATCATCAACGGGGTGGTATCCACCGATGCCGATGCAATCGCCGAGCATTTCGCTCAGCACTATGTTCGGGCCTCTGCGTCGGGGAATTACCCGCCCGCGTTTCGCGCGCTCAACCGCCGGGAGGAAGGCAAACGGCTTTCCTTAGCTTCTCGCCACCCTGAGGCGTATAACGCCCCATTTAGTTTGTGGGAACTCCAGAGCGCCCTGGCACAGTGCCCCGATACAGCCTCTGGGCCAGATGGCATCCACAATCAGATGCTCAAACACCTTTCCCCGGACTGTCAGCGGTGTGTTCTTGCCATCTTCAACCGCATGTGGGACGATGGTGTCTTTCCGTCGCAGTGGCGGGAGAGTACCGTCATTCCGGTGCTGAAGCCTGGTAAGGAGCCGCTTAATGTGGATAGCTATCGGCCCATCAGCTTGACAAATACTCTGTGCAAGCTATTGGAACGCATGGTGAGTCGACGGCTGTGTTGGCTGCTTGAGTCTCGGGGTCTTCTGGCTCCATTCCAGAGCGGGTTCCGTCAGGGCCGTTCCACCGCCGATACTTTGGTCTTTCTTGAGTCTGCAATCCGCACTGCTTTTTCCAGGCGCCAACACCTCGTCTCCGTTTTCGATCTCTCCAGAGCATATGACATGACGTGGCGGCACCATATTCTCGCCACGTTGCACGGGTGGGGTCTCCGGGGCTCTCTCCCCATTTTTATTCAGAATTTTTTATCTATTCGGACATTCCGCGTTTTAATTGGCACATCCCATAGTTCACTTCATATCCAGGAGAACGGCGTTCCACAGGGCTGTGTATTGAGCGTGCCCCTTTTCCTTGTGGCCATTAATGGCCTTGCAGCAGCAGTAGGGTCGTCTGTCTCACCCACGTTATATGCTGACGATTTCTGCATCTTTTTCAGCTTCTCCACCATTAGTGTTGCAGAACGTAGGTTGCAGGGAGCCATACGCAAGGCGCAGGCGTGGGCCCTAGCCCATGGGTTTCAATTTTCTCCTACGAAGACTTGTGTTATGCACTTTTGTCGGCGTCGTACTGTCCATCCCCACCCTGAGCTCTATCTTCAGGATGCCATGCTCAGGGTTGTTGACTCTTACTGTTTTCTGGGATTGCTGTTCGATGCCCGGCTTACTTGGCTTCCACATATTCGTCAGCTCAAGCGTCAGTGCTGGCAGCATCTGAATGCCCTCCGCTGCCTAAGCAACCAAACTTGGGGTGCAGATCGTCACACGCTGCTGCAGCTCTACAAAGCCCTTGTGCTGTCCCGACTGGATTATGGGAGTGTGGCGTATGGCTCAGCGTCGCCCTCGGCGTTGCAACTGCTGGATCCCGTTCACCACTGTGGGGTTCGACAGGCGACAGGAGCATTCTGCACCAGTCCTGTTCATAGCCTCCTTGCTGAGGCTGGGGTTCCTCCACTTCGTATTCGGCGTAAACAACTGTTAGCCAACTATGCTGCCCACGTCCGTTGTTCGCCCCGTCACCCTAACTATCGTCTCCTTTTCGAAAATGCGGCAGTCCATATCCCACACCGGCGGCCACGATCAGGCCATACAATTGGGATCCGTGTTTGGTCGCTCCTTAATGACCTCGAGTGTTTGCCTCTTCCATCTGCTTTCCGGGTCCGCCCACATACACCACCTTGGTGTATTCGTCGGCCGCAGCTTCGGCTGGAACTTTCCCGATGGCCAAAAGATTCAGTTCCTCCTGCAGTCTTGCGCCGCCAATTCCTTGCTCTCCTAGGCGCATACCATGCCTCGGAGGTTATCTATACCGATGGCTCGATGGTTGATGGCCGTGTGGGGTACGCTTATGCTCATGTGGACCATGTCGACCAGCGCTCCTTGCCGGAAGGCTGCAGTGTTTACACCGCAGGACTGACAGCCATTTTTCGTGCCCTTGAGCATCTTCGTACCAGCACTGGAGAGTCCTTTGTCATTTGCAGTGATTCGCTCAGTAGTCTGCAGGCTCTCGACCAGTGCTACCAACGCCATCCCATTGTTGGTGCCATCCAGGGGTCCATTCACGCTCTTGAACAGCGTGGTCGTTCGGTGGTGTTCATATGGACCCCGGGACACGTTGAGATAGCGGGCAACGAACTCGCCGACAAGTTAGCCAAAGAAGCTACCCGCAAACTGCCGTTGGAGATCGGCCTCCCGGTAACTGATCTCCGAACGGTTTTCCACCGTCGGGTCTTTGGGATGTGGGGAGACGAATGGCGCACTCTGTCTGCACCCAACAAGCTGCGGCAGGTAAAGGCGACCACGACTGTTTGGGGTTCCTCCATGCGGGCCTCTCGCAGGGATTCTGTTGTTCTGTGTAGGCTCCGCATTGGTCACTCTTGGCTGACGCATGGTCATCTGCTGCGTCGAGAGGACCCCCCTCATTGTCGCTGTGGTGCGAACATGACGGTGGCCCATATATTGTTGGAATGTCCTCTTTTAACCGCTCTCAGGCGTGATTTTAATCTCCTGGGTGATTTATCCTCTCTTTTAGGTGACAATGTCTCTATGGCAGATCGGGTTTTAAGTTTTATTCGCCCAAGCGGCTTTTATAGGTCCATTTAAATTTTTTTAACATCACCCTCTTTTGAGCTGTCTCTTTTAATTAGTTTTGTGTTGAAATTCGACTCCGCCCTAAACTTTTAGGCTGGAGGTTTTAACGTGTTGCAGAGTGGCTGGCTCATCCTATTATTTTCGTGATCAGCCAGCCACAGTCCTCTGCTGTGCAGTTTTAATTCCTTCTGCCTTTGTTCTCTCTGTTGTTTTTGTTGCTGTGCTCTGTTTTCCGTGTTGTCTTACAATGGACCATGGGGCTTTTCTTCCCCCGGAATTTTTCTTTTAGTGCTTCGCCTGACTGGTGGATAGTTTCCCTGTGCTCTGTGTTTTTATGAAACAAGGGACCGATGACCTTTGTAGTTCGGTCCCTTTCATCTTTAACCCAACCAACCATCTGGGCATTGAGTCAAACAGAGCTTGGATGGCGTGTACAGGTACAGCTGCCCACGCAGCTTCAACACGATACCACAGTTCATCAAGAGTAGTGACTGGCGTGTTGTGACGAGCCAGTTGCTCGGCCACCATTGACCAGACGTTTTCAATTGGTGAGAGATCTGGAGAATGTACTGGCCAGGGCAGCAGTCGAACATTTTCTGTATCCAGAAAGGCCCGTACAGGACCTGCAACATGCGGTCGTGCATTATCCTGCTGAAATGTAGGGTTTTGCAGGGATCAAATGAAAGGTAGAGCAACGGGCCGTAACACATCTGAAATGTAACGTCCACTGTTCAAAGTGCCGTCAATGCGAACAAGAGGTGACCGAGACGTGTAACCAATGGCACCCCGTACCATCAAAAATGTTCAAATGTGTGTGAAATCTTATGGCACTTAACTGCTAAGGTCATCAGTCCCTAAGCTTACACACTACTTAATTTAAATTATCCTAAGGACAAACAAACACACCCATGCCCGAGGGAGGACTCGAACCTCCGCCGGGATCAGCCGCACAGTCCATGACTGCAGCGCCTTAGCCAAATACACGTTTCCAATGTGCGTTCACCGCGATATCGCCAAACGCGGATGCGACCATTCATCCGAAAAAATAACGTTTTGCCATTCGTGCACCCAGGTTCGTCGTTGAGTACACCATAGCAGGCGCTCCTGTCTGTGATGCAGCTCCAAGGGTAACCGCAGCCATGGTCTCCGAGCTGATGTCCATGCTGCTGCAAACGTCGTCGAACTGTTCGCGCAGATGGTTGTTGTCTTGCAAACGTCCCCATCTGTTGACTAAGGGATCGAGACGTGGCTGCACGATCCGTTATAGCCATGCGGATAAGACGACTGTCATTTCGACTGCTAGTGATACGAGGCCGTTGGGATCCAGCACGGCGTTCCGTATTACCCTCCTGAACCCACTGATTCCATATTCTGCTAACAGTCATTGGATCTCGACCAACGCGAGCAGCAATGTCGCGATACGATAAACCGCAATCGCGATAGGCTACAATACGACAATTATCAATGTCGGAAACGTGATGGTACGCATTTCTCCTCCTTACACGAGGCATCACACCAATGTTTCATCAGGCAACGCCGGTCAACTGCTGTTTGTGTATATGAGAAATCGGTTAGAACCTTTCCTCATGTCAGCACGTTGTAGGTGTCGCCACCGGCGTCAACCTTGTGTGAATGCTTTGAAAAGCTAATCATATTCATATCGTAGCATCTTATTCCTGTCGGTTAAGTTTCGCGTCTGTAGCACGTCATCTTCGTGGTGTAGCAATTTTAATGGCCAGTAGCGTAATTTTCGTGTCGAACAATCACTCACTTCTGATGCCGTACGAATAATACTCGTAAAAAGGACAATATTAAGTCAGGATCCTGAACGTCGGCTTTCCACGAGAGTTTGCTATCTATCTGAACACCTAGATATTTGAACTGTTCAGTTTCACTAATCGTATGCCCATTCTGTGAAATTCAAACGTAGAGTTTCGTTGAATTGTGTGTTAGAAACTGTAATAGCTGAATCTTACTGTGATATAGCGTTAGTTTATTTTCTACAATCCATGATGTCATGAACTGCACTATTTGAAACCGAGCCAATGTTGCACACAACATCCTTTACTACCAAGCTAGTGTCATCAGCGAACAGAAGTATTTTAGAGTTAGTCGTAAAGCTAGAGGGCGTATGAGGTATACAAATAAGGAACAGCAGTGATCCCCCCTCATTTGACGATATCTCACTCGGATCCAACATTACAGCCATTCTCAACACTGTGAATAATGACCTTTTGCTGTCTGTTGTGAGCTACTCCTGTATTCTGTAATGGTCAAACTTCTGGAGCAATATTTTGTGATCAACACAATCAAACGCCTTAGTTAAATCAAAAAATGTGCCTAGCGTTCGAAAACTTTTGTTTAACCCATCCATTACCTCACAGAGAAAAGAAAATATAGCATTTTCAGTTGTTAAACGACTTGTAAAGCCGAACTGTACATTTGATAGCAAATCGTGTGTTATAAAATTATCAATTATCTTTACATACACAGCCTTTTTAATGACTTTAGGAAACACTGATGGCATAGAAATAAGTCTAAAATTGTCTGCATTATCCCCTTCTCCTTTTTTATAAAGCGACTTTACTACTGAGTACTTTAATCGTTCAAGGAACTGACCATTCCTAAAGAAAAAATTACAAATATGGTTAATACAAGGCTAACATGCGCATCACAGTAATTTAATATTCTGCTAGCCACTCCATCATACCCATGAGAGTCCTTAGTCTTCAGTGATTTAATTATTGACTCAATTTCCCCTCTTGTCTGAATAACAGAGGAATATTTCAGACATCAATCTCGGAAAGGCATTTGCCCCAAGAGAGATTCCCTGTATAAGTTTTTATTTAATTCACCAGCAATCCTCAGAAAGTGATTGTTAAATACTGTACATAAATTTGATTTATAGGTAACTGAAATATTTTTACTGCGAACTGACTTTGTATCTTCGACCTTGTGCTGCTGCCAGACACTTCCTTTACGACAGAGCATATGGTTTTAATTTTATCCTGTGTATTAGCTATTCTATTCATGTATCACATACTCTTTGCCTTCCTAATAACATTTTTAAGCACCTTACAGTACTGTTTGTAATGGGCTACGTCAGCTTGATGGTGACTACTTCTAACATTTTGATACAATTCCCGCTTTGTTCTAATGATGTCCTTACCACTAGCCAGCCATCCAGGTTGCCTTTCACTGCTAGTATCCCGTTTAGAACGTTCTAATGGGAAGCAACGCTCAAAGAGCATGAGAAATGCGTTAAGGAAAGCATTATATTTATTATCTATGTTATCGGCACTAGAAACATCCTGTCACTCTTGTTTCTTGACGAAGTTTAAAAAAATCTGTATTGCTGTTGGATTAACTTTCCTACACAGTTTGTGATTATATGTGACATTTGTTTATACGAGGTGCATTCAAGTTCTAAGGCCTCCGATTTTTTTTCTTCGGACAGGAAAGAGATAGAAACATGCGCATTGTTTTAAAATGAGGCAGCATTCATTGTCAATACGTCCCAGAGGTGGCAGCACCGTACGGCAGATGGAATTTTACCGCCAGCGGCGAGAATGAGAACTGTTTCAAATACTTAAAATGGCGACGTTTTCCTTACTTGAACAGCGTGCAATCATTCGTTTTCTGAATTTGCGTGGTGTGAAACCTGATGTGTCGGCAGCTGGGCCAACACCTTGTAAATAGAGGTGGCTTAAAAAGGCACGCGAGACTAACGCAGATGGGCGTGAAGTACTGGAACAGGATACATAATTAATGCTATGAAGAAAAGAACGGAGTTTCTCATATACTTATCTTTAATGTCTTCTTGTACATCTCTATGGTGAACACAAGTAAGACTCTAATTACAATCACTGTAAGGCTAATGGCGCCTTGCTAGTTCGTAGCCATTAACTTAGCTGAAGGCTATTCTGTCTATCGGCTAATGAGAGAGAAAGGCTTCGTACGTCTAGTCGCTAGCTCTGTCGTCCGTACAACTGGGCTGAGTTCGAGTCAGTCTCTCGAGACCTGCCTTGTGGTGGCGCTAGGTTTGCGATCACACAGTGGCGACACGCGGGTCCAGGACCGCGGCCGATTTAAGCTACCACCTAGCCGTGTGGTGTCTGGCTGTGACACCACAAAACCAATTGAAATTCATCGACAGTTGAAGGAGACATGTGGTGATGGAGTTATGGATGTGTCGAAAGTGCGTTCGTGGGTGCGACAGTTTAATGAAGGCAGAACATCGTGTGACAACAAACTGAAACAACCTCGGGCTCGCACAAGCCGGTCTGACGACATGATCGAGAAAGTGGAGAGAATTGTTTTGCGGGATCGCCGAACGACTGTTGAACAGAGTTGGCATTTCTGTGGGTTCTGTGCACACAATCCTGCATGACGACCTGAAAATGCGAAAAGTGTCATCCAAGTGGGTGCCACGAATGCTGACGGACGACCACATGGCTGCCCGTGTGGCATGTTGCCAAGCAATGTTGACGCGCAACGACACCATGAATGGGACTTTCTTTTCGTCGGTTGTGACAATGGATGAGACGTGGATGCCATTTTTCAATCCAGAAACAAAGCGCCAGTCGGCTCAATGGAAGCACACAGATTCACCGTCACCAAAAAAATGTCGGGTAACCGCCAGTGCTGAAAAAATGGTGTCCATGTTCTGGGACAGCGAGTGGCTGCAGAAACACTCTTCCGAGTTTAAACACTTCTGTTGCCCACCAAACTCCCCAGACATGAACATTGTTGAGCATATCTGGAAGGCTTTGCAACATGCTGTTCAGAAGAGATCTCCATCCACTTGTTCTCTTATGGATTTATGGCCAGGCCTGCAGGATTCATTGTATCGGTTCCCTCCAGCCCTACTTCACACAATAGTAGAGTCCATGACATATAGTGTGGTAGCACTTCTGCGTGCTTGCCGGGTCCCTACACAATATTAGGCAGGTGTACCGGTTTCTTTGGCTCTTCAGTGTGGGTGACTTACAGTTGGCCACCATTATTACAAGATTTTATAGTGATGCGGGCAGTATGAGGATCGCTGCCCATTGTGGCACCTGTTTCACCCATTGTGCAATCTTATTGTAAGCACCTCTTATGCAAGTGAATTGTATTATGCACCCGAAGCCTAAAATGGCAGCCACTCTAATGTTGGAAGGAGGGGATCCATCTGGTAATCACACAGTTGTGGCTCCCTGACAACAATGCACAGCTGGTGTCAGAGATAAAAACAGTGCATGCCAAGCATAATTTTCCTATGAAGTATGCGGCACAGGGACTCCATGCCAAGCAGCCATTATTTTGGCAAATTGGAGTCCATGGAGGGAGACCACAATTAGAGTGGTTGGCACTGTGGCAGATGAACTGCAGTGAAGAGGATTAAACTTTCTCACACTGGTTGCTGCTGGGCAGGAATCCTACTAGAGAGAATAAATTGTTTAAATACAGATAGAGGTGGCTTCAGTACTTCCCCTTCCTGGCCACATTATGGGATGTAAGCAAATTCAAAAGAAGTCAGAAATGCTCCCCTCATAACTTAGTTTTTAGTAAAGTGGGTCCATACTTATTAAAACCGTGACTTGTATTCCCTCACAAGTGTTGCCCTTCTGCGAGAAGCTCAGTGTCAGTCCTGTTTTATTCATTCCTCAAAAGAGTGTCAAGACAACCTTGAGAGTAATTCACCATCACTGCCTCACATTTCAGACAGATGAAGAACTGCATGTTGACTTTGAACAAAGAGGCTGTCTCTTCTGTTCATCATATATAACAGTGACTAAAGAGCACAATAGGTACTCGTGCTTCTATTTTGGCTTTTAGCAAGTATGTATTAATTGGGCAGGTAGTAGTAATACTAATGGTTTACTGCTGTTTTGTAAAGCCATATATTACACCTGTGCTTCCCGTGCCATCTTTCAGTGTATGTGCTTTGGGTCTATGTTTTCATGCTGCACGAAATCTATGGAGACTGCAAGTGGCAGCTATATGAGAACACTTTGTGCAGCTGCCAATATGTATCAGTTCCGAATAGAAACATCCCGTCTTCAAATTGCACCATTTGAAAGAAGGAAAGAAAGATACAGGAGTACAAAACCTCTGACCATGTTTTGTATTTTGAAGCAAAGAAAAAATATCGGTTTCTATTTCCAGGCCAAATGACAGCAAACTTTGCCAATAGGGTAACTAAGCCCCTGTCTATAGCAATGGTGAAGACATCCACATTTTCCCCAAAGCTGGGCCCTGTTGACTGTCTGCAAGAAACATCACCAACTTGACCTCACACCCGCAAAATAATGAGCCCCAGAAATTGGTCCTGCACTAAACTTTGGCCATAATTTTGATAGTACACAGTTATCCTTCTGAAAGAACAGTGTTTAAACTTTCACATGCACCAGTTGTTTGCTACTCACTCTGCTCCACTGCAGCCGCGCCAGAGTGATACATCACGTAATAACTTCCGTGGTACTAGAGGGAGCTGTAGCATGTAAAATCAGTAGAGGAAAACAGAGATTTGATTACATCCAGGAAATACTGAGTACGTAGGTTGCAAGTGCCACTTTGAGATAAAGAGATTGGCGCAGGAGGGGAAATCGTGGCGGGCGACATCATATCATTCAGACGACCGATAAAAAAAGTCTTCCATACGAATCTTTTAAATCTTGTCTATCGTTCATGATATCTCTGTTTATCCATTTCTTACTACGTCTAAAATTAGCTTTCTGATGATTGATTTTGTATGTGGGAGGATGGGGGCTCCAGTCTCCATACGGCCATACTGATTTAGGGTTTCAGTGGTTTCTGTAAATTAATTTAAGTAAATGCTGGCATGATTCCTACTGTAATGCAACGGCCCATCCTTATCAAATTGTCTACGTACGTATGTAAATGCCGATATGTAAGAATTATGTTGCATGTTTTTCAGCTAATACCGTAATACGTTCAATATCCTTCTACAATGATTCACGGGCTAATAAAACTATTACCTCGCTAGTTCTACTACTATTACTTCTATTCAACAGCTAATCGATCCCTGTCATGTGTCATGGCTCGTAAGAGTCACTGCCATTCGGAGTCCCCAACAGACCGGAGTGAATGTCTTAAGTTTTCAAACAGTATCGGATGGAAATTTAATAGGCAAAAACAACTAAGACGAGTAGTTTTGTGAAATCCTAGTAATGACTGATAGAGTTCCATTATTAATTTTTTTTATCATAGTAAAAGTTTTCGAAACATAATAAGTTTTCAAATGTTGGCTGGCTTGATGCTTTCTTTTTCAAATGTTTATCGGCCCGCGCGACTGAAATTTGACAAGTGTATTTCGGACGTAGGGGCGAGTTTGAGGTTGTGAACGAAGTGCGGTTTTTCTAAATAGTATTATTGACCCGTGAGGCTTGAAGAAAGTTCGATATTCATTATGAAAACGTTTTTACAACTCAAACACTTAAAAGGACAAGATTCGTGTGACTGAAGTGCTTCACGTTGTGTTATTCGTAGAGTGTTTACCCTCGTAGCTAGCTGAATTTGCCATCAATATACAACACTGCTAAACAAAGAAGAATTTTATAAATAGTTTCACTGTAAACGGTAAACGTAGCATTCGGAAGATAACTAAAAAACGCCAGATTTTGCAAAGTATAAAGTGTTGTATTTATAAATGAACGTCATGATGCCCGAATTGAATCTGAAAGAAAAGAAGTACGCCAATCTACGTAGAAATTTGGACGAGCTGGGATACCATCAGAGTTTGGGTACAGACTCGTTACATCTTGTCGAGGCTTTACTTTCTGATTTGCTGCATACTACGGAAAGCTTAAGACATTATAAAGAACTTGCGCAAAAAACTCTCGAGGTTAGCGTCGCCTTATCCTAGAGACTTTGCAATACTTTGGCTTAGTTTGATATATTTAGATATGGTTTTACCAGTGTTTTATGGACATTAGTGTGTTGACACTGGTCTACAAATTTCTTGATATGTTGACATAATACGTAGTTGCTGATGATTCGGATCATGATAAATGTTGCACAGAGATGAAGCCCAAAATTGCGATCACTTGAGAGAGTAAACATGCGTAAGCATATGGCCAGTGCGTTACCGTGGCAACTTTGCAGATTTACCGAGTTAAAAATTGTTCATATTTGTTAGTAATGACAACCACATTAATTAGTAAAGCTCTGACACCATAGTATTTGACTGTACACTATACCGTTCCATTGTACCGGGAAACACGACAAACATTTATGTTCACACCGATTTTAATACAGTTACACTGATACGTTCGTATTTTTGTTAAGCACGTGAAAAGGGTTCTTTATGCAAATATATTCTCTTTGCGTTACACAAAACCATAGATCACTAAAAAAGTGCAAAATAAAAACTCTGTGAAAATTCGCGGCCAGTTTTAAAACAGGAACCAGATCTTCAATTCAAAATTGTTTACATTTTTTTTACAGGTATGTTTCAACATTTGACCTTACTATTCATAGGAGGGAATTTCCCTGTCTGAGGAAAGTGCCAATTTACAGCGGAACACTCATTTCATTTTTCAGTGAAAAATGATTTTTGAACTGGGTGTTATTTAAATGACTTATTGTTACTTGATGATTGCTGTCTGCTACCACGCATTACTATGTGTGTGGCTTCATGATGGCTGTCTCTGCTCACCTCTGCAGTTACAGCTTTTTTAAAAAAATCTTCATATGGAAGCAGAAACTGTTGAATTTAGGAATGTGTTTGGTGTTATTCCTGTTGATCTAGTGCATTTAAAAGAGAAGAATGTCGTTGCTGGAAAAGTCATTGCCTTGGATTTGCAGTGAATTATATATAAGTTGTTTTTTTCTGTATTTTTTATTTTATTTTTATTTATTTATTTATTTATTTATTTTTTTTTTTTTTTTACCGACAGGATCACATCACAACTTCAGTTCCCTCCTTTCTGTGTTTCCTATTTTGCCAGTAGTCTCTTGTTTGCTCTCCATGTTGTCTTTTCCTCTCTTCATGTTGTCTTTTCCTCTCTTCTGTCCATGTTGTTCCTGACTTCTACTCTGAAAGCCCAAAAAATTTAGTATTTGTTTTGTAAAAAGGTCTCTCCATTATTTCTGATTCTTTGATGTTTCTTTCTAGCCCTTTCCATACTTCCGTGATCCACGCTGTTGTTGAGTTGTTCTTACAGAAATATAGGAATATTGGTTTTATTAGGCTGTTCTCATTCATTCAGTAGAGAATTAATCTTCGCTTAGCCTATGCTTCTGATATTTTCTCTATATTTTTGCAGATCACCTCATTACTTCTCATTTTCCAATGAGGCTTTTAAATACCGTTAGTCAGCCAGCTTGTAGTTCAGTGCTAGGCATTCACCTCCAAATGAATGTTCTGGTCATACCACTGTGGTATAATGTTTTGTTTTTCTAGATACGCATTCCTTGTTATAAACATTCTTTATCATATGATATGCTCATTCCATTTTGTTAACTCTTTGTCTATTGTAAATTTTTCTTGTCCATTTTGTTGCATGGTTTCTGCAATGTATTTACCTTTACTTACTCACTCTATTTTACATATTTGTATTTCTGTGAATGTTTGTGCATTTTTTAATATTTGTTATGAATTTTTTCAGCTTACATTTTGAGACTAGTTGTATTCGCTATTTTTACCAGAAAATTTATTTGAGTAACTGCTGCTGTCAGATTTTCTGAAAGCATTGCAAAATCTTCTGCAAAACTCAGGCAGTGTACCTTAATTCCATTTGCTTTCCTTCCCAGAATTATTAGTTCTTCTCCTTCCTTTTTTCCAAATTTCAGATCCTTACAATTTTTTCTAACCTTTAGTTATTACCTCTCTTGAAGTTTCACAAATTGTTTGCTAATTTTACTTCAACACCAAACTCCCTACTGTTCTTATCTCTTGTTTCACTGTCTACCAAATCAAATGCTTTCTTAAAAATCAATAAATGACATGATTATAGGTTTGCTAGTTAACATTCTGTGCCAAATTATTGATTTTAAATTAAAAATTTGTGCTGTACAGAATCTTCCCTTTCCAAAACCATGCTGATATTCTACCAGTTGTTTGTTCAAAGTTCTACAGCAGTGTCCGACAGAATTTATAACAACATTTTGTATCCCAGTGGTAGAAGTGACAGTCCTCTATAATTTTTGACATTTTGTCTCTTCCCCCTTTTTGTGTAATGGTTGGGTTAATGATGCTCTTTTGGAATCTTTTAATTTTTTCAAACTTTCTCAAAAACAAGTTGTAGGTCTTTTATAATCCTTTGTTTTGACCTTGTCAATAATTCTGCTGAAAAGGAATCTTCACCACTTTCTTTGTTGTTTTTGAGTGTCTTGGTGTGTTCATGAATTTCTAGCACTGTTAGTGGGAAATCTTCCTCCAGATTTTGTGGTAGACTGGAAATTCCAATTTAACTGTTGGAACTGCTAATATTTCACAATTTTCTTTGCTATTTAATCCTATTTTGCCATTTTCATCTTTGAAGCATTTGCTTGGTGCATGGTGCCTTTTAAGTATATTTAAAAGTTCAGTAAAAATTTCTAGTAGACATTACTTTGGTGAAATTTTCTAGTGTTTCCATAAGCTAAGATTTTATGACTTGCTTCTTTTGATTTTCCAGATTATTTTTGGTGTTTTTTTCTTTGTTGTCTGAATTGTTCTAAGTGGTGTTATTTTTTGAACATTTCCATTTTATACACTTTTTTCTAATTCTTCTTCACACTCCTGATTCACATGCTCTTTTTTGGAAAAAAAATTCTTGACTGGTCCTAAAGTTTTCTCTGCTGCATTAGTAATTTGTACCTGGACTTCATGCCAGTCACCTCTTTTGCTATTTCAATGCCACCTCGATATTTTTCTATAATTTTTATTGTAATGTTAGCTGTAGTGGAGTTGTGTCCAACATCTTTCTTGGTTGTCTTTTTCATTTTAGATGGGAGAAACCAAATCTAGAGGACACAATGATATGAATCAAATTCCCCAGTTCTGATTACTTTAAAGTTCACAATTTCCATGGTACTCCTTTTGAATAAGGCTATGTGACCCAGTTTATAGTAGCCTCTTAGGTTTGGATTTGGGGATATCAAAGTTTTGCCTTTTCTTGGTAACTTTCGAAAATGTATGGACATCGGTTTTAACTCAATTTTACTCATATTGAGGTGTTTTATAGTTTGTGTCTGTTCTTAAGCATGCTGGGTATTCAACTACAATACTCTGAATCTCCTTTTACTTCTTGGGTTGCTCATTGCAGTCACCAAGAAGTATTCTAATATTGTTTTTAAGTATGTCAGAGATTTCTTGCTGCAGTGTTCTTCTGTTGTCATCATTTATATGTATGAGGCACTTTGTATAGTTGTAGCTTTTATTATTCACTTTCTGATGTCTCTTTAAATTCTGTTATACTAGCAAGGATTTTTTGTTTTGTTTATATAAATGCTGTTCCAAACATCAGCATGTTTTCCATTATACATACTTACCTATATTGTAATTCCTTTTCATTTCTAGTGAAAATTGCTGTTGTAAGTTATTGGAATAATTGCTAGGAAATGAAGATACCTGTTTCCATAAACAAAATACATGTGTATTTGAAAGCAAAAGAAGATAGAAAAAAGAAGCATCAACTGGAGGCTTGCTCTTTCTGTGGACTAGACTATCTGCATCTTGTCTGGAACCATTCCATTTACAACTAGATTGTCACCAGATAATTTTACATGAGAAAGTTCAGTTATTTGTTCTCCTCAGCCTGAATAAAACATTGTTACTGATCAATAAGTCAACACTGCACTTTTTTTCAAAGCAGCTGTAGTGACACAAAATATACTGAACAGTTGCATATGCCGTTTGGTGATTTTCCTCCCTTCACAGTCAGTTTTATTGGTTTCAAAGAGCAAACACAATATAAATTCTCTTGGGATGGGTGAGTCCAGATACACAGCAATGGCTGCTACTGAAGAAAACATCCATATTTATACACGACAAGCCAAATTCCGTTGTATGGAAAAGAGGACTTCTCATAGTTCTATGGTTTATCCCATGCCTTGTTTGTCTTGAACAGTTTGCTGGTAGGATGATTGTGTCACTATGTCTCAATGTGAGCTTTAATATTTCTGATTTTCATATGAAGAATTTTTTTGTTAAATATACATTTTAGGAAGTAAAGAGAATGTACGCTCTCAGAATTTAATTATGGCGTAGTAAACATCTTGATACTGCACTATGCCTCTTTCTTAGTGACTGCCTTTGTTGGATCCCCTCTATAATCATATGTGATTAGGATACCAGGCTGACGAGCAGTACTCCAGAATCCTTAAAATTCTTCTATTTACATTGTCATCTGATTCTCCTAAAACTAATTTTATATGGTCTTTCCATATCACTCAAGACAGATATTCCAAAATACTTTAGTTGATGCAGTTCCCATTGAATCTTTTGCCTATCTTGTAATCGAACCATGGTGGCTGTTTCTGTCACTGGTGGACAGTGTGTTACATTTACTAATGTTGATGGTCAGCTGTCAGTTCCTGCACCAAATGTTGATCCTCTGGAGGTCTCCATCCATTATCTGCAGATGACATCTCAGAGTTTTCACTAAAATCGTGACTTCATAAGTACGTGCTTGGGGAGCATGGTGCTCATAGTCATTGCGACACTCGATCCTTTCCTGTGCTGCATTCCTATCTCTGATTATCAAGTTTCTCAGACTTGGTCTGTAGCAAGGATTCCTTAGTTATGATCTGTCTTTTCCGTGGGGGCACTTATCGTCACTGCCTAATTGCTTTTTCCAAACTTTCTTTTTTTCACTCGTACACACTGAAGCACCAAATAAACTGGTTTAGGCACGCATATTCAAAAACAGAGATATGTAAACAGGCAGAATATGGTGCTGTGGTCAGCAATGTCTACATAAGATAACAAGTGTGTGTTGCAGTTGTTGGATCGGCTACTGCTGCTACAATGGCAGGTTATCAAGATTTAAGTGATTTTGAACGTGATGTTATAGTCAGTGCACAAGCGATGGAACATGGCATCTCCAATGTAGCGATGAAGTGGGGATTTTCCTGTACGACCATTTCACGATTCTACTGTGAATATGAGGAATACGATTAAACATCAAATCTCCGACATCGCTGCAGCCAGAATAAGGTTCTGCAAGAATGGGACCAATTATGAATGAAGAGAATCATTCGATGTGACAGAAGTGCAATCCTTCCGCAGATTGCTACTGATTTCAATGTTGGGACATCAAAAAGTGACAGAATGTGAACCATTCAATGAAACATCATCGTTATGGGCTTTTGGAGCAGAAGGCCCACTCGTGTACTCTTGATGACTGTGTGTCACAGAGCTTATCTCCTTGCCTGGACCCGTCAATACAGACATGGGATGTACTCACTTGGGCGGTACACATACTAAAATTGGAACGATACAGAGAAGATTAGCATGGCCCCTGCGCAAGGGTTACATGCAAAATTGTGAAGTGTTCCACATTTTTGCATGCCCAAATGGCAGTTTACTGAGGCTCACTGGCAGCTTTACTCCTCCCTGACAACCTTCGAAGAACAAGATTTCCCCAGTTGTGATGTCCAGGTGGACTATCTCACCAATGTTATCCTTATTGCTGCAGAACGTTCCATTCCTTGCACTTCCTCTTTACCACATTGTGCCCCAGTCCCTTGGTGGACTGAGGCATGCCACGACGCAATTTGCGCACGGAGACATGCTCTCCACGTTTCTATCCATCATCCTATGATGGCATACTGCATTCGTTATAAAAAGATGCATGTAAAGTGTCGTCGCATTCTTCGGGATAGCAAACAAGCTAGCTGTATTTCATTCACTAATTCTTTTAACAGTTCCATCCCTTCCTCTGTCGTGTGGGCCAACCTCTGACGGTTCTCTGGGACCAAGACCATTCACCCATTTCTGGCCTCACGGTAGCAGACGATGCTATCGTAGACCCTATTGCTATCTCCAACACCTTGGACCACCAGTTTGCAGAAGTTTCGAGCTCTTCCCACTATCACCCTGCCTTCCTCCATCAGAAACGAGTGGAGGCGGCTTGGGTTATACCCCTCTCTTCTCCGAATCATGAGTGCTACAATGCTGCCTTTACTATGATGGAGCTCGATTGTACTCTCAGCTCAACCTGATCCTCCACCCCAGGGCCGGACGTCATCCACATTCAGATGTTGCAGCACCTTTCTCTTGTGGGCAAGCACTTTCTGCTTAACACGTACAACCGCATCTGGGCAGGGGGCACATTTCCCGGATGCTGGCGTGAAGCCATCTTCATACCCATACCTAAGCCTGGTAAGGACAAAAATCTTCCTTCTAGCTACCACCTCATCTCTCTTACCAGCTGCATTGGCAAGGTGATGGAACGTAAGATTCATGACCAGCTGGTATGGTGGCTCGAGTCTTGCAATTTACTGACGAATGCACCGTGTGGATTTCAAGCAAGGCGTTCTGCAGTTGACCATCTCGTTACTTTGCCCACCCATGTCATGAATGGTTTTCTGCAGAAATCCCAGACTGTGGCCGTGTTTTTCTATTCGGGGAAGGCCTACGACACCTGCTGGAGAACTGGTATCCTCCGTACCCCTTACACGTGGGGATTCCATGGCTGTCTGCCACATTTCCTTCAGGCATTTTTACAAGATCGAGTTTTCAAGGTGTGTGTGGGTTCTGCTTTTCGGACACTTTTTTCCAGGAAAACGGTGTGCCTGAGGGTTCCGTCCTGAGTATCGTCCTCTTTGCTATCTCCATTAACCCTATCATGGTCTGTCTCCCACCGAGCATCTCCGGCTCCCTTTTTGTTGACGATTTTGCCATCTATTTCAGTTCTCCACAGACCTGTATCACTGAACAGCATCTTCAGCGGTGTCTTGATCGTCTTTACCCCTGGAGCATCGCCCATGGCTTTCGCTTTTCCACTGACAAAACCATCTATATGAATTTCTGGCAACGCAGGTGGTCTCTCCCACTATCTTTACATCTTGGGCCTGTTGCCCTTCCGTTCATTGAAACTACGAAATTCCTGGGGCTCATGTTCAATAGGAAATTCTCTTGGTCCTCCCATGTATTGTACCTGGCAGCCTTCTGAACATGGTTCCTCAATGTCCTATGTGTCCTCAATGGTACTTCCAGGGGTGCCGATTGAACCACCCCCCTCCATTTGTACCAGTCCCTTGTCTGTTCGAAACTCGACTATGGGTGCTATGTTTATGCATGTGCACACCCGTCCCTCTTATGCTGTCTCAACACTATCCACCAATGTGGCATCAGTTTGGCCATGGGTGCCTTTTACACCAGCCCGGTTGATGTGTCTATGCTGAAGCTGCTGAATTATCCCTGTCCTACCGCCGTGACTTTCTCTTCAGCAGGTATGCATGCCATTTGTGTGCCATGCATGGCTACCCATCCTATGCATCCTCCTTTGATGATTCCTTTGATCGTCAGTATGGGGCTCATCCTTCTTCTCTGTAATGTCCTAGAGTCCGCTTTCGGCACCTGCTACAGTGGCTTAACTTCACACTACCTGCACCTTTCCCGGTGGGTGTGAATCCTTCACCACCTTGGCTTTGTGAAGCAGTCCATGTTAGCCTTGGCTTTCATTTGCTTCCTAAGGACACTACTTCAGCCTCAATCTATTGCCTTCAGTTTCACGACCTTCGCATGGAACTTTGCGATAGTACCTTTGTATACACTGATGGCTCTGGGACTGACCATGGGGTTGGGTGTGTCTTCGTCATTGGCACCCGTGTCTTTTGATATCGGCTTCCAGCACACTCCTCAGTATTTACAGCTGAGCTCTTCACCTTATATAGGGCCACGGAGTACATCCGGCGACACAGCCTTTTCAGTTGTGTCCTCTGCTCAGACTCACTCAGTGGCCTTCAAATTCTATGTGTGCTGTACACCGTCCATCCGTTAGTGTAGCGGGTCCGGGAAAACTGTCAACTGCTCTCTCTTGGTGGAGCCAGTGTGGTGTTTCTGTGGGTTCCTGGTCATGTCGGTCTACCAGGAAATGAGGCTGCTGACGCTGCTGCCAAGGCTGCAGTCCTCGTACCTCAGCCTGCGAGTACCTATATTCCCTCTGACGATCTCTGTGTTGCCGTCTGTCAGGAGGTGGTGTCCCTTTGGCATCGCCAATGATCCTCCCTGCACAGGAATAAGCTCCGGCTTATTAAGCCTCTCCCAGCAGCTTGGATGACCTCCTCTTGGCCCTCCTGGTGGGAGGGGGTTATTCTATCTTGGCTGTGTAGTGGGCACTGTCTTTTTAGCCGTCGTCATTTGCTAAGTGGCACTACCCCACTACTTTGTACACATTGCACTCAAGTTTTAACTGTCTGCCACTTCCAGATGGAATGTCCATTCTTTACGTTCCTGTTCGGATTTGTCATCTGAGTTATCGGCCGTTTTTGCAAATGACGCATGGGCTGTCTACCACGTCTTACTTTTTATCTGCCAAAGCAATATGGCGAAGGCCATTTAATTTTTAGTTTTGGACCTCTGTTTCTGTATGGTGTCTTTTTTAGCCCTTTTCCACGTGCCTGTTTTTAGCTGTCTTCTATTACATCAATTGGGACTTACGTATAGTCGTTTTTAACTCCTCTCTGTATTCGTGTTCTATAGTTTTGACTTGGGCACGTATGACCCCAGTTGTTTTTCGCCCTAAAGTAAATCAAAACCAAAACTGATATTGGACTGTTGATGACTGGAAACATGCTGCCTGGTTGGATGAGTCTCATTTCCAGTTGTATCGAGTGGATGGACGTGCATGGTATGGTGACAACCTCATGAACCCATGGACCCTGCATGTCAGCAGGGAACTGATAAAGCTGGTGGAGGCTCTGTAATGGTGTGGGGTGTGTGCAGTTAGAGTGATATGGGACCCCCGATATGTCTAGGTAAGACTCTGACAGGTGACATGTACATAAGCATCCTGCCTGATCACCTGCATCCATTCATGTCCATTGTGCATTCAAACAGACTTTGGCAATTCCAACAGGTCAGTGTGACACCCCATTCATCCAGAATTGCTACAGAGTGGCTGCAGAAACACTCTTCCGAGTTTAAACACTTCTGTTGCCCACCAAACTCCCCAGACATGAACATTGTTGAGCATATCTGGAAGGCTTTGCAACATGCTGTTCAGAAGAGATCTCCATCCACTTGTTCTCTTATGGATTTATGGCCAGGCCTGCAGGATTCATTGTATCGGTTCCCTCCAGCCCTACTTCACACAATAGTAGAGTCCATGACATATAGTGTGGTAGCACTTCTGCGTGCTTGCCGGGTCCCTACACAATATTAGGCAGGTGTACCGGTTTCTTTGGCTCTTCAGTGTGGGTGACTTACAGTTGGCCACCATTATTACAAGATGGGGGATCATGGGGGATTTCTCCGCAATGGATTTCACTCCATCTCTCTCGACTTCTGCCCAAAAACGGAAACGTGACCAGCTACCAGTGACAAAAGTACTACCGCCTGCCCCACAGTTCCTCGTCGTTTCTCGATCTGAGGACGGAAAGGATTTTTCCTCTGTCAACCCTTTCGTTATCCAGAAGGGCGTCGATGCCATAGCCGGATCTGTCAAATCCTGTACCAGGTTGCGTAACGGTACCTTATTACTCGAAACTGAGAGCGCCTTTCAGGCACAAAAACTGCTTCGGGCCACACTCCTGTACACATTCCCTGTCCGGGTGGAGGCTCACCGAACTTTGAATTCGTCTCGTGGTGTGGTCTACACTAGGTCCCTCGACGGTTTGACTGACGAGGAGATTCAATCTTTCCTCGCTGAGCAGGGCGTGACGGCTGTCCATAGGGTCATGAAAAAGGTCAACAATGACCTTGTACCGACCCGGACACTTTTTTTGACCTTCGATAGTGTTCAGCTGCCATCGCGCATCAAAGCGGGCTACGAGGTTATTTCTGTTCGCCCCTATGTCCCGACACCTACGCGCTGCTACCAGTGTCAGCGTTTCAATCACACTCGCCAATCTTGTTCCAATGCGGCTAAATGTGTCACTTGTGGCATGGATGCCCATGAGGGTGACTGTCCACCTCCGTCTCCTCGTTGTGTGAACTGTCAGGGTGACCATGCTGCATCCTCCCGCGACTGTCCTGTCTATAAGGAAGAACGCTGTATCCAGGAAATTCGGGTCAAAGAGAAAGTGTCCACCTCGGCTGCTCGCAAGCTATTGGCTAGTAGGAAGCCCACGCTGCTCCCAGCGGGGAAATACAGTACTGTCCTCGCCTCTCCTCGAACTACCAGGGAGGTGGCAACCCAGACCTGCGATCTGACCTTCAGCACCACGGTCGTCCGTTCGGCCAGTGCTAAGATCGCGCGGTCGACGTCTCCTCTTCGTCCCATCACCCCACAGACACCAGCCCCTTCATCAGCTTCTGCTAAGACGAAGACCCAGAAGTCAGATGCACGGGCCTTCAAGAAGGAACCGTCCCGTGCAGACTTCCTACGTACCTCGACCTCCCAGCCTTCGTCCGGTACTTCCACCAAACGACCATCCAAGAAGGCTAATAGGAAGCACAGTTCTCCTTCTCCGCCACGGCGCATTTCTTCTCCTGCGCCACCCAGCGGTTGCCGCCCCAGGCCGTCATCCCTTTCGCCTGGCCGCACCGCTGGTAGCCGAACATCTGGCCGTTCACCGGCGGAGGAAGCTCCCCCTCCCGGCCATCTTCCCAAGATGGCCGATGAACCTATAGACCCAATGGACGATGACTGTCCGCCTACTGATAGCGGCGGCAGTGCTCGCTCGAAGCAAGGCCCTCAGCGGCCTTCGAGGTGACCCCTTCTTTCATTTTCCTTTTTTCTTACGATGGCACTTATTCACTGGAATATTCGCAGCATTCGCTCCAACCGAGAGGACTTGAAGTTGCTGCTTCGCTTGCACCGTCCGCTCGTCGTAGCCCTCCAGGAAACGAAGCTACGCCCATGCGATCAAATTGCCTTGGCACACTACACCTCTGTGCGTTTTGACCTACCCCCTGTGGTAGGTATCCCAGCTCATGGAGGGGTTATGTTGCTGGTCCGGGATGATATTTACTACGATCCCATCACGTTGCACACCGGCCTGCAGGCAGTTGCCATCCGCATTACTCTCCCCACTTTTACATTTTCCATTTGTACCGTTTACACTCCATCGTCGTCTGCCGTTACCAGGGCAGACATGATGCAACTTATTGCTCAGCTACCTGCACCATTTTTGTTAACTGGAGACTTCAATGCCCACCATTCCCTTTGGGGCTCTCCAGCATCCTGCCCGAGGGGCTCCCTGTTAGCAGACCTTTTCAACCAGCTCAATCTTGTCTGCTTCAATACTGGCGCCCCTACTTTTCTTTCGGATACATCTCACACCTATTCCCATTTAGATCTCTCTATATGTACTCCCCAACTTGCACGCCGGTTCGAGTGGTATGCTCTTTCTGATACATATTCGAGCGACCACTTCCCGTGTGTTATCCATCTCCTGCAGCATACCCCCTCTCCGTGCTCATCTAGTTGGAACATCTCCAAAGCAGACTGGGGGCTCTTCTCTTCAAGGGCGACCTTTCAGGATCAAACATTCCCAAGCTGCGATAGTCAGGTCGCACACCTCACGGAAGTCATTCTCTCTGCTGCTGAATATTCCATCCCTCACCCTACTTCTTCTCCACGTCGCGTACCGGTCCCCTGGTGGACCGCAGCATGTAGAGACGCTCTACGTGCTCGTCGACGTGCTTTACGCGCCTTTAAACGCCACCCTACAGTGGCGAATTGTGTCAACTATAAACGATTACGTGCACAGTGTCGTCGTATTATTAAAGAAAGCAAGAAAGCCAGCTGGGCTGCTTTCACAAGCACCTTCAACAGTTTTACTCCTTCTTCTGTTGTCTGGGGTAGCCTGCGCCGGCTATCTGGCACTAAGGTCCACTCACCAGTTTCTGGCTTGACGGTCGCGAATGACGTCCTTGTGGCCCCTGAGGCTGTCTCCAATGCCTTCGGCCGCTTTTTCGCAGAGGTTTCGAGCTCCGCTCATTACCACCCTGCCTTCCTCCCCCGCAAACAGGCAGAGGAGGCTAGACCACCTAACTTCCGCTCCTCGAATCGTGAAAGTTATAATGCCCCATTCACCATGCGGGAACTCGAAACCGCACTTGGCCGATCACGGTCCTCCGCTCCAGGGCCTGATTCTATTCATATTCAGATGCTGAAGAACCTTTCTCCTGCGGGTAAAGGTTTTCTTCTTCGTACTTACAATCGCATCTGGATTGAGGGACATGTTCCCGCATGCTGGCGCGAGTCTATTGTTGTCCCGATTCCTAAGCCGGGGAAGGACAAGCACTTGCCTTCCAGTTATCGACCCATCTCGCTTACCAGCTGTGTCTGTAAAGTGATGGAGCGAATGGTTAACTCTCGATTGGTTTGGCTGCTCGAGTCTCGACGCCTACTTACCAATGTACAATGTGGATTTCGTAGGCGCCGGTCTGCTGTTGACCATCTGGTTACCTTGTCGACCTTCATTATGAATAACTTCTTGCGGAAGCGCCCGACCGCGGCTGTGTTCTTTGATTTGGAGAAGGCTTACGACACCTGTTGGAGGGCGGGCATTCTCCGCACCATGCATACATGGGGTCTTCGCGGTCGCCTCCCTCTTTTTATTCGTTCCTTTTTAATGGATCGATAGTTCAGGGTACGTGTGGGTTCTGTCCTGTCAGACACCTTTCGCCAGGAGAATGGGGTACCACAGAGCTCAGTTTTGAGCGTCGCTCTCTTCGCCATAGCGATCAATCCAATAATGGATTGCCTCCCAGCTGATGTATCAGGCTCCCTTTTCGTGGACGATTTTACCATCTATTGCAGCGCGCAGCGTACGTGTTTCCTGGAGCGCTGTCTTCAGCGTTCTCTTGACCGTCTTTACTCGTGGAGTGTCGCCAATGGCTTCCGTTTTTCTGCCGAGAAGACGGTCTGTATTAACTTCTGGCGCTACAAAGAATTTCTCCCACCGTCTTTACGACTTGGTCCCGTTGCTCTCCCATTCGTGGAGACAACAAAATTTTTAGGTCTTACGTTTGACAGGAAACTTAGTTGGTCTCCACATGTGTCTTATTTGGCTGCCCGTTGTACCCGTTCTCTAAATGTCCTCCGTGTTCTCAATGGAAGCACACAGATTCACCGTCACCAAAAAAATGTCGGGTAACCGCCAGTGCTGAAAAAATGGTGTCCATGTTCTGGGACAGCGAGGGCGTAATCCTTACCCATTGCGTTCCAAAGCGCACTACGGTAACAGGTGCATCCTACGAAAATGTTTTGAAGAACAAATTCCTTCCTTCCTGTACTGAAACAGAAACGTCCGGGAAGGGCTGCGCGTGTGCTGTTTCACGAAGAAAACGCACCCGCACATCGAGCTAACGTTACGCAACAGCGTGATAACAACTTTGAAGTGATTCCTCATGCTCCCTACTCACCTGACCTAGCTCCTAGTGACTTTTGGCTTTTTCCAACAATGAAAGACACTCTCCGTGGCCGCACATTCACCAGCCGTGCTGCTATTGCCTCAGCGATTTTCCAGTGGTCAAAACAGACTCCTAAAGAAGCCTTCGCCACTGCCATGGAATCATGGCGTCAGCGTTGTGAAAAATGTGTACGTCTGCAGGGCGATGACGTCGAGAAGTAACGCCAGTTTCATCGATTTCGGGTGAGTAGTTAATTAGAAAAAAAAACGGAGGCCTTAGAACTTGAATGCACCTCGTATACAAGAGCCTCTTAGTGTTAAATTTGTCCATCATTGTCTGAAAGGCCATTCACCCTTTTACTAACAGAATGTCCATCTAGTAATGAAGAATGAATAAAAATATTGTCTATGGCTGTGCTACTGTTCCCCTGCACCTTAGTTGGAAAAAACACAGTGTGCATCAGAACATATGAATTTAGGAGATCTAGCAACATCCGTTTTCTTGCACAATCATATACAAAACTAATATTGAAGTCACTACATATAACTAATTTCTGGTACTTCCTATAATGTGAATCAAGAACCCTCTCTGGTTTGAGCAGATGCCCTGATGTTAGTCAGGGAGCTATATACAGTAAAAATTAAAAGTTTAGTTTCATAAAATTCAACAGCCACTGCAAAGCATTCAAATATCTGTTCAGTGCAGTGCCGTGATACGTCTGTGGACTCAAATCAAGTACTGCTTTTTACGTACATGGCCACTCCCCCACTTCGCAAGGATCTCATTGAAAAACAGCCAGCTATCCTGGTGAAGGAAACCTTACAATTGTAAAATTATCTAAGTGGTGCTCCGATATACCAATAATTTGGCCGGCCGGAGTGGCCGAGCGGTTCTAGGCACTTCAGTCTGGTACCGTGCCTCTGGCATGAATGTGTGTGATGTCCTTAGGTTTGTTAGGTTTAAGTAGTTTTAAATTCTAGGGTACTGATGACCTCAGATGTTAAGTCCCATAGTGCTCAGAGCCATTTGAACCAATTTTGAACCAATAATTTTAGTAGTCAACGTCTGTAAGCAATTCCCCAACTTTATCTCTAATACCTCTTATATTTTACCGAGTGCTTATATTTTACCGAGTGAGGTGGCGCAGTGGTTAGCACACTGGACTCGCATTCGGGAAGAACTCGGTTCAATCCCGCGTCCGGCCATCCTGATTTAGGTTTTCCGTGATTTCTCTAAATCACTCCAGGCAAATGCCGGGATGGTTCCCCGTCCTTCCCTAATCTGATGAGACCGATGACCTCGCTGTTCGGTCTCTTCCCCCAAACAATCCAATCCTCTTATATTTTGATGAAATATGGTAATTGATTCTCTAGTTGGAAACATGACGTCCTCTGAAGGTGATTCTTTAGTTAGAGGGACTTCCTGTAAGCAGGTGTACCTTGTAAGGCGTATGCTTCGCCGGCGATGGGCGAGGCATGACAGAATCTCTGACCAGAGAGTAGTTTATTGTTAGTTGTTGTTTGTCGCGAGCCTGCGCTAGTCGACAGTAGTAGAAGCGAGTCGACAGTAGTAGTCAGTCGGATACGGAAGGGAGTGGACGGTAGCAGTCTGCGGGAGTCGGCATGCGTCGGCTGTGTGCTCTCGTCGCGACTCTGGTCAGGATTCTGGAGGATGAGTATTGTTGTAGAAGGTTAAGAAGCAGCCTTGCGCATATTTAATAATGTATGTTAATTGTAATTTAATTTGTTCAAAAAAATTGCCCCAATAATAATTTTTATAATATAAAGTAACTCTTTAAAAGAAAAGCATTCAATCTCCAATGCATTATCATTGCTTCCAAGAATCAAAATACACTCCTGGAAATTGAAATAAGAACACCGTGAATTCATTGTCCCAGGTAGGGGAAACTTTATTGACACATTCCTGGGGTCAGATACATCACATGATCACACTGACAGAACCACAGGCACATAGACACAGGCAACAGAGCATGCACAATGTCGGCACTAGTACAGTGGATATCCACCTTTCGCAGCAATGCAGGCTGCTATTCTCCCATGGAGACGATCGTAGAGATGCTGGATGTAGTCCTGTGGAACGGCTTGCCATGCCATTTCCACCTGGCGCCTCAGTTGGACCAGCGTTCGTGCTGGACGTGCAGACCGCGTGAGACGACGCTTCATCCAGTCCCAAACATGCTCAATGGGGGACAGATCCGGAGATCTTGCTGGCCAGGGTAGTTGACTTACACCTTCTAGAGCACGTTGGGTGGCACGGGATACATGCGGACGTGCATTGTCCTGTTGGAACAGCAGGTTCCCTTGCCGGTCTAGGAATGGTAGAACGATGGGTTCGATGACGGTTTGGATGTACCGTGCACTATTCAGTGTCCCCTCGACGATCACCAGTGGTGTACGGCCAGTGTAGGAGATCGCTCCCCACACCATGATGCCGGGTGTTGGCCCTGTGTGCCTCGGTCGTATGCAGTCCTGATTGCGGCGCTCACCTGCACGGCGCCAAACACGCATACGACCATCATTGGCACCAAGGCAGAAGCGACTCTCATCGCTGAAGACGACACGTCTCCATTCGTCCCTCCATTCACGCCTGTCGCGACACCACTGGAGGCGGGCTGCACGATGTTGGGGCGTGAGCGGAAGACGGCCTAACGGTGTGCGGGACCGTAGCCCAGCTTCATGGAGACGGTTGCGAATGGTCCTCGCCGATACCCCAGGAGCAACAGTGTCCCTAATTTGCTGGGAAGTGGCGGTGCGGTCCCCTACGGCACTGCGTAGGATCCTACGGTCTTGGCGTGCATCCGTGCGTCGCTGCGGTCCGGTCCCAGGTCGACGGGCACGTGCACCTTCCGCCGACCACTGGCGACAACATCGATGTACTGTGGAGACCTCACGCCCCACGTGTTGAGCAATTCGGCGGTACGCCCACCCGGCCTCCCGCATGCCCACTATACGCCCTCGCTCAAAGTCCGTCAACTGCACATACGGTTCACGTCCACGCTGTCGCGGCATGCTACCAGTGTTAAAGACTGCGATGGAGCTCCGTATGCCACGGCAAACTGGCTGACACTGACGGCGGCGGTGCACAAATGCTGCGCAGCTAGCGCCATTCGACGGCCAACACCGCGGTTCCTGGTGTGTCCGCTGTGCCGTGCGTGTGATCATTGCTTGTACAGCCCTCTCGCAGTGTCCGGAGCAAGTATGGTGGGTCTGACACACCGGTGTCAATGTGTTCTTTTTTCCATTTCCAGGAGTGTATATATATATATATGTATACGCCAGCATTGCACGAAGCTGTGTCGAAGAATGTATAATTAAGAGCAGATATAATTGCAGTTTTATTGAGGTTAGAATTTTTGCCTTTTGCTTTTTTTATTCATAATACAGGGCCGAAGGTCAGCGCTGCTGTCCTTATAAAATTTACCAGATATTATTATTTCTGTTGGGAGGTTACATTTCGTTCATGGTTCATTATTTAATTAATATTATTGTGAGGTTTATGGTCAATTATCATTCCTTAATTTTTGTGTGGGGAGTTTACGCTTGGCTCCATTTCACATTTTTCATTTAACATAATTTTTGTGGGGAGGTTACAACCTATCAGCTGACTTCAGTCTAAAAACGATGCAGCTCTAACACCAACTACTATAGGAATTTTTCCATGAATGATGCGACCACCACCCACTACACTGTCACCTATGAGCTTTGCCAGCCTACCTTTCCCATACCTATTGAAATGCAGGCCATGCCTAGTGAAACCTAATCTACTGATAGACTCAACCGGTACAACTGAAATGTGACCCATGCCTTCTGCCATCAGCGCCCTCACCAGTCCCATGTTAACACGCCTAGCAGCCGCATTAAGAAGAGGCCGATCATGAGGCTGAAACAGTTGCACATAATGCACATTAGTGCCACCAGTTTGAGTAGCTGTACTTTGAAAATCTCTATATGGCAGGGGTACGTTGGTCGAAAATAAATGCTACACCCTTATCACCAGTTGTTCTGCACGTTCGTTGCCCTAACCATTCTAATTATAGATGAATCAGTTGGTGCAGTTTCTTTGCTGTAATGAGACTTTTCAGTGTTACCGTCGGCTGTCTTCGCAAGAGACTGTAGGGCACTCGTCTAGCCATTACCTTTTTGGCCTTTGTCTACTTGTAAATAACGCTGGCTTCGTCTGTCGCGCTGTGCAGGCGGTAAGCCAGGCCGCAGCCGGGAGGCGGGCGCGCATGCGCCGTGGGCGGTGCCGCGTGCTGGCGGAGCCTCAGACGGCGCGCCGCCGGCAGTGTGTTGCGGGCTGCCGCAGCGACAGGAGCGGGCCCGTGTCTTCTCGTCTGCGCGCCGCCGCCCCAGCGCCGTGACGTACGTAAAACACAGCGCACCGCTGACTGCCGCCCTCACCTCACATGCTGCCCGACACGTGCCTGCCAAAAACACGTCACGGAAGCCACAATTTTTTAGAACCTTTCAATGTCCATCCATCTACGATATAGACTCACTTGTTCCCTTTCTTTTCTTTTCTTTTTTTTTTTTTTAACTCTATTCCAGTGTGTCTGCTACACATTTAGTATATAGTGAATATTTGACATGTTTTTCATAAGATATTTTAGCTGTTTTTCTACATTCAAATTGTGTAACACTAAACTCTTAGCAGCTATAATATTACAATTTCGTGACAAAGCGAAAAACCCGTCAAAATTATTTACTAATTTATCTGTCTGCAATAAACTGAAAATTTTCCTGGTAAGTTTATGCATACGGTGAACTGCTAGTGTCATCTTTCCTGTAATTCAAAAGCGATAACCTTTCTTTACATTTAAGTTGTTGTTAAGCGATAACAAAAACGGTGCAGTCTTATGACGACGATATAAGTAACAACTTCAGTCCCAAATTTCTGTTAATAAACTCATGATGGATAATAAAAATCAGACTGAATTTTCACACATTGAGAACTTAGAAAGAGCAATCTCTGTTTTACTTGGGAAAATCTTTCAATAGTCACGATCGTATAAATTGCTCTTTACGGTTGCCAACCGGTCTCGCCAGTTGTAACTGTCGTCTTCTGGTCTTCAAACGTTTTTGTTATGAAACGTGCTCCATTGTTAGTACCTCATGCTACCATGGTTGATAACATGCAGTGTATTATACGATTATTATTATACAATTATTTGAATAACGTGCTTATTTTATCCACGCTAATGACATGGCATGAAGTACTAACTCACAATGGAACAAGTTTCATAATTTTGTTTTTGAAAGGCCAAAAGATGACAGTCATAACTGTCGAAACCGATTGTCACCATAAAGACTAATTTATACGATCTTGGCTGTCGAAAGATTTTTTCCCCAATAAGAATTAGGTACTCTATTGTCTGATTAACAACGGTTGTAAATACATCAACACCTTTCTACTATTTTAATATATTCATCAGTTTATAAATATAGTGTACATGGTGACAGATGTTTTAATTCTGAAGTGCTTCCACTGTCTTTCAGGAAAATTTAGTTTATAGTAAGTGCGAGACGCTTTGATGTATCGTTATGTAATCACGCTTGCACGTAGCAGTCTAGCAATTTTAATTTATTTTATAACACAGATATTTGTCCGCCATTTAGTTTTTGGTATAAAATTTTGGAAGAAATATGAATGTTTGTGACAATGCGCATTTTATCCCGGAGTGAATTACGGGACATTAGATTTGAATAACACTCCACTCGATGTGAAACGGTTGTAATTTGACAACAGTGACGGTAAAAGTCTGCTACATTTTAGAATTACAACAACGAGAAAGACAGTGAAAGCAGTCAGTTATGTCGAGTTAATAATTCATCTATTCGCTACTAGTTTCGGAGCTAAGAGTTTCTTCAGACAGCGGCTTGTATTTTTGTTCGTTTCTTGTACAAAAATATATACCGTTGCCTGAAGATGAGCTTGGGCTCGAAACTCGTAAGGAGAAGAACATCGTTCATCAGACGAAATTGTAACTGACAGCAGACTTTTTCCACGTCGATAAAGATCTGAAGTAGGCCTACTGTCGAAGCTGAGGTAGCTTACTACTTTTTTACCAGACCATGATTACGAATTTCAGATGAAGAACTTTGTAATAATTAATTGGTTGAAGTAGAGTGAATCCCCGGCTCTTTCGATCATTTAACAGAATCTTATGTTATTCGCTGGAATGTCAATGAGGAAAATCTGTAGTGTTAGTTTTAATTGAAACTAATTAGTCTGAGAGAAAAGTTTTCTAATATTGTGTTTCCAGAGATTTTAATGAAGAATTATTAATTTCTAATTTATTCTCATTCCATTCCTTTTAAACAGCCGATAAATCTAATCAGTTGTTTTTTAGTATTGTGACAGTATTTTTGAAAATAATTATTTATTCTGTGTAGCTTCTACAGTGTTTCAGAAATGTAAATCATCGCTGAACGGCGGTCTTCGTAAATACAAACGTGAGAACATCGTGTTGAGGAAGGAACGTTCTTTGGTTTTTTTTCTTTTTGAAACAATAGAACGCGAATTGAATATCTACTTTTCTCTCTCTCATCTTGAAAATTATCCTAACATTTCCTTGCATCTGACGTAGTAGTGCAACAGCATGATTATCTACGAGGAAGGATGGAATGAGATAAATGATTTATTAATGAGGAAAAGAGCGTGTTGGTGTCTCACTTCTGCAGGCGTACTAAAGTCACTCACTCGCACTGAATGGTCTGCGATTTTATGGTGGACATGTATGTAGCTGATTTTTACAGTGATTTGGTGGTCCACAGATGTTTTACAGACACTCAACAAGCATACCAGATCAGAATGAGAACTTACAAGAACACTGCTCATCCACGACAATTCTAGCGAACCACAGACGAGAAATGAGCGAATTCCGTGCTGATTACGTAAGAATGATGTTTTTCTTTTGCTCATGGCGAGTTAGACGTCGACGATTCCTTCATTCGAGCGTCAGTCGACGGACATGCGTACATTCTGATATCGCCAAAAGCAGTCATTGAACACATTCTACGAACGTCCACAACAGTTAACGATAGTCTCCTTGAGATGCTGAAATTATAATTTTTTGATTTTCCACGACTGCTATTGGCTTAATTAAGTGGTGTGTTTGTTCCTCATACGTAATACAATCAACATATCATGTGTAAATCATAGCCTTTAATTGAAGGAGGTCCATTATAAGAATCTAAGAGGGATTAATGTTTGTTTATGAGTCTACAATTCATGGATATTTGACAAATCTGCTGTGTTCCAGAGAATGGTCTCCACCAACACCTAGACAATAAGCGGGATGTCTCAAGGTTCCGATAGTTTAAAATTTACACTATTAATGCAGTAAATTTTTAGACCTATTCGTAGTACGGCTCGTGGTATGGATGCCTTATCCAAAGAAAAACCGAACGGTGGTGGAAAACACATAATCGTTAGTATCTGCCTGACTTCCACGAACTCTTACTTACGTTTATTGTGTGGTTTACAGTTACTTCCAAGCAGTCAGTCTAGCTCTCGATATGACCCATTACGCCAGAGCGGAAGGAATTCTACAGTAGCTAAATTTGTGGAAAAATATTCAGTGCAAATAAAACTACCACTGCGTTTCTTTATCAGCCAGTAAGTACAACTCATGTATTGTTTTCTCTGAATATAAGGAAAATTTCTAAGTTAAACTACACATTTACTTTACTCATGAAGCAACCTGTTCTTTTCTTAAATCGGACAACGCCTATATTTACAACCAAACTAAAAGCAAATATATCTGCATCACAATATAATTTATTAAATGATTTCTAATGCCAGTAGTTTATGAGATACATTATACAGCACGACATCTCTTCGCTCCGTTGGAATCATAACCAACATATTGTGCACGTACCGTATCTATATTCCGGGTGATTTGTAAACTATGCTCGGTGACTGCAATACACGACTCTTGTCTAAAAAACGATCATAATTAAATGGTTCAAATGGCTCTGAGCACTATGGGTCTTAACTTCTGAGATCATCAGTCCCCTAGAACTTAGAACTACTTAAACCTAACTAACCTAAGGACATCACACACCCTTGACGGAGGCAGGATTCGAACCTGCGACCGTAGCGGTCGCGCGGTTCCAGACTGTAGCGCCTAGAACCGCTTGGCCACCCCGGCCGGCCGATCATAATATGTGAGGCGAAAGTGTCCTCACAAACTGGCGTACTCCTGCCTTTCATATCATCTTTTATGGTAGGTCGTAACTCTATGTACACATCGTCTGTTACTTCATCCTACAGAAAAAAATTTCGTCGTATCAGATTGAGGAGACGTGCTGATCAGTTCATAGGTTCCCTTCGCGCTGGGTAGCGTCGGGAAACATTTGTATATGGAGGACTGCAGAACATCCTACGCCGAGAGAATGACAGCTGTCGGCCTCTCGTTGCACACTCGACGAAGCCACCGTGTTAGGGAGGTGATATATTTCTACAAATTCGGCGACCTGACTGTGTGAAACAGGAATGTAAGGCGATTAGCTTCTGTTATGCACCACACACGTCCACTCCATTTCGAAGCTAGTAGAGCTTGTTTAGCGGTCAGTACAGATAGGGCCCTACTGGGCGGAAAATGTTCGTATCTTGCAGCAGCGATTAGTTCACACACAATGTACACTGAAACTCCGCGACAGACACGATCCCGATTTATATTATCTCTGCTGTAAGTTCCGTAGTAAACATGTCCACTGTTCAAAATAAGAAATGAACAATTTCTGCTATTTAACAATTTTATAATCATAAGTGTGATTCCATTTGCTGCAAAACAGTAGCTAAATTGTACATACCGTTTGACAATATTCACGACGATGAATAAACATGTGTAATAACACATTAGTTGAAAATTAATAATTTTTATATAACTGTTTATTTCCACAGACGGATGCTGTTCTAGAAATTTGCAAGGCTATTTACATTACTCCCCGGAAAGCTAACACAGTATGGATACGTATTATGACGTCATTTATAGATTAAGAAGTTAAGTTTCTTTTGACGTGGTGAAAATGTTTTATCCGACGACTGTAATACTTTTTCTTCGCCATTTACCTCATGTATTCTAAGTAATTCATTTAGTAGAGTCATAAAAGTAAAGTGTGTGATACGAGGATTATTTGGAAAGTAAGGAACGAACGGTCGCGTAATGGAGACCACAGTGAAAATGCCAGGAAGTTTTGCACAGATGTGTTGGGCAGTGTCTCTAGTATTCCCGTCAATCACGTTACGTCGTTCTTTTTAGTTCTGAGCTCACAGGGAGCACATAAACTTACCTTGAACAATAGTGTCTCCCACCAAGTAGGAGGGCCTGGTGAGAAATTTCGCCTGAAGGTATGCAGCCAACATTACATAACTGTCGTGCGTTTTCTTCTTCAAGACAATTCTCAGCCGCATTCTGCAGGGGCAATGAAGATGCTCCTGCGTTGTTTTCAATTGGAAATGTTAGATTAGCCACAATACAGCCCGTAATTGTCTCCTTCTGAGTTTCATCTCTGCTCACATGACCCGCTGGCTGTGAATACAACATTTTGGCACAGACAACGAGCTGTAGGCCAGCGTAGAGAATTGGCGGAAAGTAATGGCGGGTGCCTTCTATAACGAGAATATTGGAAAGTTGGTACAACGCTACGACAAACTTCTAAGTCGGATCGGCGACTATGGAGATACGTAGATGGAAGTTGTAGGTAACTGTTGCAAATAAAATTTTGATTTTCACTGCGGTTTCCATTTCGCGACCTATCGTTCCTTACTTTCCGAATAGCCCTCGTAATTTGTACGACCAGTTCGTCTGTAGCTTTTGATACGTGCGTTCCCGTGACACGAAAAATTTTTCATAAAATAATGCAGCTAAATATTGGTTTCATAAGAGAATGTCAGTGTCATGGTTTCTTAAAGTCAAGCAGCCTTGCCATACGTTCTGACCGCGTTTCGTTCAGTCCATAGCGTGCCATCTATCTGAACGCAAGTAGCCACGTGAAGCGAGAAGCAGATGCTGCAAGAATAAAGTTTTCTTCGGGTTATTTTGTATGTATTCTTAGTACCTCCTGGTTATTGTTTAGTGGTTCGTTCTATCCTTCTTGTGCTGCTCTAGAGTCACACATTTCACACTGAAAGTAGCAATTGCAGCTATTTTTGGCATTTCATGTGGTGATTTCATCCGTCTGTTTTGCCTGTTCTGCCATTGGCTTAATTTACATGGGCTGGTTGCCTTGTAATAAATTTATACAACTAGCTGCTATAAGGTCAGAGAGACAGAAGTTTCAAGCGTCCATTCTAGCGTGATGGAAGCGTTTCAATGGTGGTGAAAGCCGAGGAGATAAAACAGACTTCTCTCAGAATTACAGTCAAGAACGATCATTATGTGACTGGCACATTTACGGCAACTCAATGCAGAAATGCCGTACGATATTTATGTTTCACTCTCAATGAGATATTTCCGATGTAATTTTAAAGAAATTTTCTTTCAGTTACATTTATCAATATTTAGGATCGCCATATGTGGTTGTTCATAACCGCGGCAAATCAAAGAGGTTGCGACGTGTACGATTGATAACGTGACGTATTTCTACTCTCACGAATCTCAGCTACAATAGCCGTTTCAGGGCAGTAGCATGAATAAGGAAATGAGGTGGGCGACTCACTCGATGTCATCAGCGGAAGCACGTATAATTTAGTAATAATCTGTATATCTGCGGTATAATTTATTTGTCTTCTTGTTCCACAATAGGAACGGAAATTTTACAGGATAGCAGAGGTCACCGTTGGCCCTAAAATGTTTCTTGGCACGCAGTGAAATCTTACGAAGTGACGAACAGAACAGACATGAGGCTGCAAGGAGATTGCTGGTGCCAATATTATTACCAATTCTCATTACATTTTATTGTGTTTTTTTCCAGAGTTAACCAAAGCATTTATTACTTTTTCCATGACAGAAATCGTAATTCGTAAATTGCTAACAAATTACTTACACGAAGCTGTATCGGATTACGAGATTCACTGAATCACCACGCACGTTCAGATATAACACTGTGAAATATGATTTAAAAATCAAACGATAAATGAATGTTAACTTATGAGACACTTTCTTCCTCGTCTTATATCCTCTGAAAACTCATTCACCTCGAAATGACAAAATTCCAATCCTACATCATAATTCCACATCACACATTTCCCACAGTGCTTACAAATACACTCTTCGATATATTGCTTGTACTGAAAGTAGATTTAGAATAACGGGAATAATTTTTGGATAGATAGCCTATGGAAGGGGACTAAGAGAGTAGAGAAATGGGATATGGAGCCGAATATTTATGCCACCATGTGCTTGGCGGGGACCCGGTTCTGTGCTGAGAAAGAGATAAAGACAAGGCAGAAACACTTTGTTTTGCATCGATAAGTGTAAACATGCATCGATAAGTGTAAACATGAAATCGTAGTTACTACTATATAGATTATATCATGGTAAGGTCTCCTTATTATTGCGGGGGCGCTGCAGCTGTCCAAGCATCCCGTATCTCTGTCACGAAACGCCTTGATCTCGCCATTCTTCCTCATTTTCTTCTATTCCTCTTCTCTCCATAACTTCTTGGCTACGCCCTAGACACCCTTTTTGCAGTCTTTCACTTTTTTGTCTTCCAGGATGTTATCAAAGTGGCCTCTTCGGCCATCTGTCTTCTGACATTCCCGTGACATGTCTTAGCCATCTAAGGTGTCTCTCGTCTATTTGTAATACGTGTGCTATAATAAGTCTGTGTCCTTTCACTTATTTCCTCATTTATTACGCCGTCAACGCGGGAAATTCTACGCGCTCTTCTCAAGCGATACATTTCTAAATCTCTTTTATATCTTTGTGTGCGTTCCCAAAAATCACTCCCATAGCTTTCTATTGGTTATTGTTAAGAAATTCTACAAAGAAGAAAGAAAATATGTTTTTTTAATTACTGCAAATGCATTTTCAAGGTTCCGACTATCTCACAAGATATCTATACGAATAGTAATAGAAATTCTTTGAATAGTCTTTTTCCATCGGCAGAAGCAGATTAATAGTGAACGAAAAATAGCAACGTATCAGAGGCGGTTTAATCAATGATATGGTGCTGTGAGAAAAGGGTACTTGCACGGTTTTTCGGTCCTTTTTTCTGTTGCTGACAGTTCGACATTGTGTCATGTGGGTATTACTGAAATGTCTTTAATCGAATTCTTTCATATACTGAACAAAGATGAGTTAAAAATGAATAAAAAGCGTGCCACGTAGTCTTATCTAATTTGTGTAATAAACACACATGAAAAAAAAGTGTACTGTGTTGGTTGGTATGACAAGTACTTTTCTGGTGCTACGTGCAGCATCTCCCTGTCATTAACGCACATAAAATAAGAGTGACAATGTTTGTGGCGGCGTGTGGGGATATATATTACAAGGAAGTTACAAGCTTTCGATCTATATGTATCAAAATAAAAAAAGCCAGTATCTCTGAAATAAAACAATTTTCCAGTGCGCAGATCGCCAGAAAACTACGAACTGCCGTGCTGCTATGCTACCGTATCGCGCTTGCAGCTTTATTTTATCATTTGTACGTGTTAGATACGTTAAGTAAGAACTGGTTATCAGTGTAAGAAAATATGACGTCAGACTACAATGCAAGCCATTAGTCTTTCAACTGTTTTCTCAGTCCTTAACTGTTTTGTTTCTTTCGGATATTGTGAACTTGTTTGTTACTTTGTTCATAGCGAGGGAAGACCGCTAGGTGCGAGGTCGGTTTTCCCGTATCGCAGAGGCGAACAGGCAGCCGTCTAAGGGGGCGAAAGGTGGAGTGCACCAGATGTTGAGCAGCAATCCAGACCATTTATACAAATTCTCTTTCTTATCTCCAGGTCAGCGGAACATCAAAGCGCAGCTTCGCTTTCACGACAGTACCAGCCAAGTTCGGCCCAACGCGTTAGGCTAGAAGAGTGATTCCAACAAGACATAAAAAATACATTGTTAATATTAAAAGTGTTATGTTCATGTAAGAAGTGCTTTTCATTGTTTCCCATTGCTAACGATTTATCATAACTTACATCTAAAAACGCGTTCTTTTATCATAATTGCCTGAAAGTAAAATTATGAGCTACATAATTATTGTTATGGTCATTTTTTACGGTTAATAGGTCATCCACTCATACTCCGGATTCAGATACAGCTAAAGTATGTGGTTGATTTTTTTTTCTTTTGCCATGCGCGTCATTTTGTACAAAAATGCAACTTCTAAATGAACCTCTGTTGGTCTTTAGTGCAGTCACGGTAAAATTTAAGCCAAAAATTTCGCACGCCAATTTTTGCAGGTGCTGCAATCACGGAATTAAATTTAATGACGAACTGGTCACTTTCAATCAGCGCCCCAGGGCCAGTGAACGTAATGTAGTATCGCCTATTGACTTCGCGTTATTCTAATTCATGGTTATTTGCTATTATATTATTGTTTCTTTCTACAATTTAAACTCACAAATTATTAATACGCCTACTCCTGGATTATTGTACCTAATTTAATATCCACATAAACAATAATATCAGGTGGAGGCAAATACAGTCTTTTCCTACGGCGCCAAAAAAATTCTCAGCCGGTGGTGACTGCGTGCTACATATTGTGCTTACGTGCTGCATTTAACAATAGGACGTGTGTACTGTGGATATACTTGTGTCGTATTATGATTTTCATTTCTACTCTAGACGTCTGTGCCTTGATGCTAGAGTTCACAAACGTTTGTTAGACGATTTTTACTGTTGCTCGTGGTTGGTAAAACATCAAGTACGTAACTTAGTTTTATGGCTCCTAATGGACACACTGGTTTTAAGCAAACGTAGAAATATAAGAAATATTTCAGTTCCTTTTTTCGTTACTAATGAATCTGTTCTGACAATTTTCTTTGGGTCTATTGTATGCTACTCTGCCAAAATAACCAATTATTTGAACACGTTTGTCTTATTATTACGAGTGATTGTAAACTTACATATTACTCAAGCCATTGAACTGAATTGTGCATGAAAAACCAAGAACAATATCTACAAAACAAATAAAAGAACAACCTAGGGAGAAGATGAAAAAAGGAAAGCAAAAAGGGAATAAAGCACTGAAATGTTTCGTTATCCCAGTTTGGTTAGTATGAAAAAAGTATGAAGAACAAATGTCGACTCTCTAACAACAGTTTCAACCATCAGTGTTAAATTTCATTTTCTCACCGTAGTGCCTAATCCACCAACGTGCCACCATTCCCACAAACTAATTATCACAACTTCTGTAAGGAATAACGTTGTTATTAAAACGAGTACTGACACTAAATAGTGTAGAAAAAAATGGCTCTAAGCACTATGGGAGTTAACATCTGAGGTCATCAGTCCCCTAGACTTAGAACTGCTTAAACCTAACTAACCTAACACACATCCATGCCCGAAGCAGGATTCGAACCTGTGACCCTAGCAGCCGCGTGGTTCCAGACTAAGCGCCTAGAGCCGCTCTACAACAGCTGCCGGCTAAATAGTGTAGACAGCCTGTCTTTCCCACAACATGATACACCGAGCGAGATGGCGCAGAGGTTAGAAAACTGGACTCGCATTCGGGAGGACGATGGTTCAGACCCGCGTCCGGCCTTCCTGATTTAGATTTTCCGTCTTTTCTCTAAATCGCCTCAGGCTAATGCCGGAATGGTTACTTTGAAAGGGCGCTGTCGACTTCCTTCCCATCTTTCCCTAATCCGATGCGACCGATGACCTCGCTGTTTGGTCGTCTACCACAAATCAACCAACCAACCAACCAACCAACCAACAACATGATACAATAGTAACGAATGCTGCTGCTAATTCTGTCGGTGAAGGGAACTGCCTGGGCCACTGCTAACCCTCTTCCTCATTCCTACTTTCGTTTCTTCCGCCTAGAAATGGCATTTCACTTCTCAGATCAAATTTTATCTAGGCTGAACACCATTTTTGCAATCTGTTCGCTCGGTCAGAGAAAAGCAGGTTCGCTGTGAACAACTTCTTCGTCAAACTAACGCAGTAGCAGACTTAACTACAGCAACCAAGTACTCACTACGAGAGTTTTCTCTGTTCAAATGCACGACGTTTGAGAACGTTGACTAGGACTCCTGTAGGCAGGAGTCTAACGTTTCTAGCCGCTAACCCCATTTATTCACGTAGAGCTTTAGAATGGTTTGATTACTTTCCTTATATATTCCTGTATTGTGCTAATCGTTTCATCTCTGGTTCAGTACTGTACCCAACATCATCGATATTGACGAAATAAATCACGGGTGATCAGCCTGGTGTGAGTGTACAAAGGACACAATATTTCGGCAATCGAAATATTGTGTCCTTTGCAAACTCTCACCAGGCTGTTCACCCGAGATTTATTTCGTCATGAAATACGCCTGGGGAAACTGGAGAATCCTCATCGATATTCTTACTCACATATTATAATTTCTAGTCTGCCATCAGAATCTCTGCTTCTTGCAGTGCAAGATCTGTTCGTGTACGGGCCAGCGGGTCTCCCACTTTCGTGTCCCTCTTGTATAACATTCTGCTTATAACTTCCTCATTTATCTGTCCACTCCATTTTAACATTCTTCTACACAGTGACGTTTCAAAATTATTTCAGCATCTTCTTCGATTTCTCCAAATTTCACTTTTGATATTAAAACATTTACATACATTGTTATCTTATACGTCCTCCCATTGATTATCTGCAAATAGACACCAATAAATTTAATAACTTTTCATTTAAACACATAGATTTTAGAAAATGATTTGACAATGAACAAAACTGTAGGATACGTATTCGAAATAACGGATCAACATACATCATACATCATACTGTACAATACAATACTATAGTATGGTCTTATACCCATGTGACTGAAACACTACATATCGATTGTAAGGTATACTAAAGTAATTTTTACTGATAATCATGGTATAGTATTCATTTCGATAGACGCTCCACCTGGAATTTGTCGAAGGAAAAAAAGTATTTAATACTTTATTTCTGTTCAATTATCGTCCCTTACTACCACCACTGTCCTGTTCAAGTGCAGGAGTGTGTAAGGCAAGACAGTTACCTAAATGTATTCCTACGCCTCCACCACTGTAAAATTTGTGGTGTGATTTATTTGACTCAAAATTTTGTAAGGATTTTGTTATATTACGTTAGTTTTCCCGATAATATCCAAATATGGACATGCAGGAATCAATGGATTTCTACCGATTTGTAAATTCTGTTTCAGTTTTTTATACAAAATGTTATTTTAAATCACCATACTGCGTTATACATAGAAATGCTATTACAATTAAATCGAAATAATGTCCATTTGACTGCATACAAAATATCACAACGACGGTATTATGTGTCAAACCAGAATTTGTTTCTGTAAGTAATAATTTTGCAGAACATCAGAAAGTATTTGCTGTTTAACATTAAAATTGTGTTCTGCCAAGCACTGAAGGAAAATTCATCTAATGTTATAATGTATTTCATACTATCGTTACGTTACTCTTCCTTGATGCAGGCCTCTGTGGCCGAGCGGTTCTAGGCGCTTCAGTCCGGAACCGCGCTGCTGCTACGGTCGCAGGATCGAATCCTGCCTCGGACATGGATATGTGTGATGTCCTTAGGTTAGTTAGGCTTAAGTAGTTCCAAGTATAGGGAACTGATGACCTCAGATGTTAACTCTTACAGTGTTTAGAGCTATTTTTTTCCTTGACGTTTGGTTGCATGTAACTTTTGTATATCTGATTTAGAAAGAAAATTATCATATTTTCTTATTTGTCCATTTATTCTTAGTAATGGAAGGTTATAGACATAGACCTTTGCCACAGAAACGGGTTGCAAATCTAGATTTACACGTCATTTTCGGATACTGTACCATTATGAACATTGAGGAGCGTACTTGTAATTTAATTGGATAATAATCCGCCTCCGGAAATACAGTAAATAGGTCTCTGTTCCCAGATGTGACAATATGATGATCTCATAATGAACAAGCAGCTAATTTGTACAACGTTTAATACACAGTTACTCAGCAATGTTTTCCAGAGCGGCTCTTCGATTCGACGACGTTTTACGTTTTGATATAATCGAAGATCGCAGCATCCCATTAATTATTTGCCCGCTGCCATCCGAACATAAGCCGGAAATTGGCTCGAATCTAGTTTCAGCATGAAATAATAATTGTTATAAATCGTGAAAAATGGCAGGCCACATTTCATTTCAGATACGTGTAATCGAATTGCAGATGTGGGGATCGAGCACGTTGACAATGGACAAAAGAGTTCCACCGTTCAGGTTCGCTTTATATCGTTTCGTGAAGCTTGAAGCTGATGTCCGTATACAGAATTATTACGGGATAGAACTGTACCCACAAATCAGCAAAATAGCCTTTCCGTGGTGCTATGTAGCTAAATTTCTCGTAGATCTCAGTTACTTCGAAATCAAACGAACAGCGACAATTATGTAATCAATTTTTATTTTTTAAATTTTCGGAGCAGAAGTTCTTATCTGTTTCGTGAGTAGTAATTCTGATCGTGATTTTATTTGATAGGTTCTTTAATTTCCGCCTCATGTTACCGGGACTTTTGTAAAATTGGGTTGAGTGCTGCGATTATTAGTTTTGCGTTATTGAAGACATTTGCTGTAATTCTCGGAGTATGCTATGTGCGGGAGACCAGGGGATGTTGATGAAATTCGTGACATAACAGGAATCTGAATAACCATGTCAACGCACCACTAAATATATCTCTTCGGAGACTAAGTGATTGTTTCTCATTTGTTATGAGTACAGACTGCGAAATACTTCTACGACGTGCTCCGCAAAACTACGAGTATTATAAAAGCTTCAGAAGACGGCAGCTGCAGGTGGGTTTTGACGGATGACTACAAATTTTTGCAGCCAACACCAGGCAGACAAGAGATAGAGACAAACTGACGCTGGAGAAAGAGCAAAAATACGGGAATAATCAAAATGCTGTTCTGCTGCGTACATTCATGAAATGCAATACACTCACATTCTGTCCAATTTAAACTGGTGAGTGCAAGTACAGGGAGGTCCCGTTGATACAGACAGTAATCGAACTCTGTTGGTGCGACCTACTTTCTGCATGCAATTGGAAAAGTTGTACGCTGCGGACTGGTACGATATTTCTAAACGAGGTTTCTAAGACTGCTTTTTCTCTTCATGTTTACACGTGGCGTATTTCTATCGCAGTGTTCATATGCTGAGGTCCACGTTTTACATTATTGAAGATATTCGCTGTAATTCTCGGGGCATGGTATGTGCGGGAGACCAGGGGATGTTGATGAACGGGAAAAAATGACTAATTACTTAGGTTAACTTCCTACACCTAGTTAATTACCATACGGATACTAATAGCGCTTCGCACGATGAGACACTGAAAACTCAAAAGATGAAGCCGCTGTCACCGGTTCAATGGACTTTTATTGTTGTGTGTATTCCTGGTGTGTTATATCTCTCAAGATATTCAACATAAGCTCTTTTGGAAAAACAGGTAAAATATTTGGCTACTCCTTTACACGTCTTTCTTAGACAATGTGCGTTTACATTCACTATTTATTTATGTCGTATTCTTGTTAATTCCACTGAAAACGACCAAACGTCAAAGGCTTTTAACATAGCCGACTGGGGTTGGTGACTGGTCCAAATTAAAAACCTTGGAAACCCTTGAGAATTGCTTATTTCAATGCAGATATAGCTCGTAAAGCTGTATCCCCTTTCATTTATCGAGCACAATTTTGTTGCACTCAAAATCATAGCTAATGCCCTCGTTACAGGCAATACCGAAATTGAAACTGCTTCTTCGTGCACTCTAACACCTAAATGCAAACCCACAGGAATTTCTAACGAATCTCTTGTTGAGCGTTGGGCAGATCAGTACTGAGAACCAAAACCTTTAAGCAAGGGTGGTTCCATTCATTAAGCAAAACAGACGAAGTATTTTGCATTTTCAGCCACTGACTAATGAAATACCTTATGCGAATAAACAGAAAATCCACAGTGTGCAAAGTACGTTTTAACGAACTCACCTGCGAAACAGATGAGGAAGCACACGAGGTGGAACAAGAAGGTTTAAAGAAATAGGGCTAAAGTTCCAAAGGAAAGATACTGTAGAATCCTGCATGTGACAAGGTTTGCGTTAACCCTTCACCAGAACACTTTGTTACAAATGCCATATAAGTTGGCATGAGGACTACTCAAATTTTGGAGGAAAATTTGTATGTGCGTTTATTTATCGGAAAAACACTGATTTTGATTTATATTAATTTCCAACGCAAAAATGTTTTCATTAAAAAGTATTTTATGTCAGTGTTGAATAAATTAATGTACTGCTTCATACATTCTAAGAATGGGTAGATAATGAGAGCGTATTAAATTTTTAAATTCGGTCAACAATTAAGCGAAATAAAGAAATTTTGTTTTTCCTGGAAGTCGTTAGTCAGGCAACCTGCAACGAAATCTGGGTTCCAGGATAGTGATTTACAGACGAGCAAATACAAAAAAGGAATACTTAATGATTCATGTATTCTAAAAACGAATTTATCCTTTAAGTTCGCCAACTTGCTCCAATCTGGCCTACGCTGTTGCAGTGCGTGGGGGGTAAGTATTCTTTGCAGAGTACGACAATCATTCTATGAGTACAATTAAACTTTATTTCGGACAATTTTATGATAATAGCAAAAGCAGAACATACAACACGAAGAGAAACAAGTGGGCAACTCCCAACACTTGTGCCGCATTGGTGCACAACACCGAACAAGACGGGGCAACGATTAGGCATTGGAATCGCATCTTGAAATAGCGGTGTCCAAGCCTTAGCTGGCCATACAGATTTAGATTTTGCTACACTGCATAAGTCGAATGCCGGGATGGTCTCCACTACAGAAGGACGCGACAGATTCAATTCCCCTTCTTACTTGTCTCTCCGACCTTTTGCTCAGTGACGTTTCGATACATATTAGGTCAGTATCGATACTTTTGGTTCGACTCCTGTGTTGTAGATATCGATAACAAGTATTTGAATTTTTTATAACGTCGTGAGGAATCACACAGTATCGGTATCTGAAGTATGGAATGGTACGAAGGAAAGCAGTAACCTCTCACTACTAGTTTAACGTCAGTTGAAATGTATGTATATAGGCAACATAGGTGCGAAGGTAAAATTTACATATACTGTATGGTCTATTATAAACACGTCAGATTTCAGGGACAAATACTAATAATATGTATGTACTCATTAGCTTGGAAAAGTGGCTCCAGTATTGATTTCGTACTCGAGTTTGTTCATGCTGACATTTTTAGCCCTGCTTTGAAAATGAGTGCTTTTGCACTGAAAAAGGTTTATTACAACAGAGTACGCTTTTCTTAAAGATAAGCTTGCAATGATGCACTCAAATAATGACGCGTAAGGCTAGCATAAAATTTGTCAAGACATGTATGTCATTTTTGGTTGAAATATTTGTTCTTTGCTGCTTGATTTGAGTTAAATTTCATTCTCAAGTCGATCCATGAAGAAAAAGTGATATAATTTCCATTTTACGATTCGTATTCTAAATAACTTTTTTTTTTCAAAAAAATCAAAAAGATGCATAAGTAATAGATACCTTGCGACATTCTCGCGATCCATAGTTTTCCCCATGTAATCGAGATATGTATAGCATTTCAAATACCTGCAAGGTTTACAGGAGAGCTTCTGTGAAGTTTGGAAGGTAGAAGACGAGGTAATGGTCGAATTAAGGCTGTGAGGACGGGGCGTTTGGTTGAAATATTTGTTCTTTGCTGCTTGATTTGAGTTAAATTTCATTCTCAAGTCGATCCATGAAGAAAAAGTGATATAATTTCCATTTTACGATTCGTATTCTAAATAACTTTTTTTTTTCAAAAAAATCAAAAAGATGCATAAGTAATAGATACCTTGCGACATTCTCGCGATCCATAGTTTTCCCCATGTAATCGAGATATGTATAGCATTTCAAATACCTGCAAGGTTCACAGGAGAGCTTCTGTGAAGTTTGGAAGGTAGAAGACGAGGTAATGGCGGAATTAAGGCTGTGAGGACGGGGCGTTTGGTTGAAATATTTGTTCTTTGCTGCTTGATTTGAGTTAAATTTCATTCTCAAGTCGATCCATGAAGAAAAAGTGATATAATTTCCATTTTACGATTCGTATTCTAAATAACTTTTTTTTTTCAAAAAAATTGAAAAGATGCATAAGTAATAGATACCTTGCGACATTCTCGCAATCCATAGTTTTCCCCATGTAATCGAGATATGTATAGCATTTCAAATACCTGCAAGGTTCACAGGAGAGCTTCTGTGAAGTTTGGAAGGTAGAAGGCGAGGTAATGGCGGAATTAAGGCTGTGAGGACGGGGCGTGAGTCGTGCTTGGGTAGCTTAGTTGTTAGAGCACTTGCCCGCGAAAGGCAAAGGTCCCGAGTTCGAGTCTCGGTCCGGCACACAGTTTTAACCTGCCAGGAAGTTTCCTCCACAATTCTGATAGTCTGACCAAAATATGACATGCCACAACTACAAGGAATAGGGTAGACACCCGCCTTACATAAACGAAGGTCCTTACGGAACCTAAAAGGACTCTGATCTTAGATGGTGGTCGAAAAACACACTTCACATCATATTTCCGAAACATCTGACCACTCCTCGAAATGCTCCCAGCGTAAGGCAAAAAGGGTGCAGAGTTTGGTGTCACCTCGGTATTATCATCATCCATGCGTTGGATAGTTGATCGATAACGCAACGTACGTCTAATCTGTCTTTCACTAGAACCATTTTGACGAAAGATGACTTCGTGATGGGCTAACTCAGCCGACAAAGTCTCAGGGTCCGAGATGACATGGGCCCTGTGAACCAAGGTACCAAGTACCACTTCATTTTGAGCCGGAGGTGGCAACTGTCAGCCTGTAGATACAAGTCAGTGTGAGTAGTTTCCCTGTAAACAGAATGTCCCAACGTCCCATCCACTTTCCTCCAATAAATTCTCACTATCATGAGGCCAAACAACAAATCTGAAAAAAAAAATGCAGGCTTCAAATCCGCCGATTCCACGGCACGTTCCTCGAAATCTTGCATCTGCCATGGTGTCGGCGGGTTTGAATCCTGCGTGATTTTTTTCAGATCTCTTGACGACATTTTTGTTGTTTGGCCTCATGATAGTGAGAATTTATACGACATTTTAGAACCCCTGAATTCAATCCACCCGAATATTCGTTTCACGATGGAAGTGGAAAAAGATGGCTGCCTTCCCTTCCTTGATTTGTTGGCCAGGAGGAGGGGGATGGGACGTTGAGACATGTTTTTATAGGAAAACTACTCACACTGATTTGTATCTGCACGCGACAGTTCTCACGATCCGGCCCAACATGAAGGGCTCACTTGGTACCTTGGTTTACAAGGCCCATGTCATTTCGGATCCTTACAGTTTATCAGCTGAGTTAGCCCATCTCGAAGTCATCTTTCGTCAGAATGGTTCTAGTGAAAGACAGATTAGACGTACGTTGCGCAACTGTCCAACACATGAATGATGATAATACCGAGGTGACACCAAACTCTGCAGCCTTTTTGCCTTACGCTGGGAGCATTTCGAAGAGGATTGGGCGTATTTTTCGGAAATATGACGTGAGGTGTGTTTTTCGAACACCATCTAAGGCGAGGGTCCTTTTAGGTTCCGTAAAGGATGTTCTCGATTTGTGTAAGGCGGGTGTCTATCATATTCCTTGCAGTTGTGGCAACCAGAGCTGATGAGAACCGATGTACTGATCATAAGTGACACATACGCGTACAGTAGCCGAGTAAACATGCCACTACAGAACACTGACTTGACACTAGTCATCTTATGGAATATAACAATACGGAGAGTCTGGCATGCACTTCCGGCTGTTGAGATAGTGTTATCAAAGAAGCTGCTGAAATTAAATTAACAAGTAACGCTATAAACATAGATGGTGATTTTTGTTTGAATTCCGCGTGGACTCTCTCACTGCCAAAAACCTGAGGGACCGAGTTTATGCTGCCTCACCCGTTGATTGTTAATGTGAGTATCGTTAATTTCTGACGTCGTCCATATCTCGTGTGTGATGGCGTGTGTGTGTGTGTGTGTGTGTGTGTGTGTGTGTGTGTGTGTGTGTGTGTGTGAAAACCGAGGATTGAAATTGGCTTGCACGGCCCTTTTCTTTCTCCAATTTTGGCTTGAAAATGGCAGGGTGTGCTCCTGGCGGGAACTTAGACGGTTGTCGACGACGTTACCCGGCTGCGTTCCCGTCAGCTATTTGAACAGGGTTGTCGGCTGATTAAGTTGTTTAATAATGGCAGCTTTGGGAAAATTTCCGTCAAATTTCGAAACAGCATAAATCTGTTCGGAAATCTGTGTAACGAACTTTCCCTCTCAGTAGCCTTGCGGTAAGCGTTACTTCAAGAGCGATATTTGTCTGATAGGTAACTTATTTATTGTAGGCATAATCGAAATTTTGAAGTAGTTAAGACACTATTTGGGATGTGCGGAGTAAAACGCCCTTCTGAATATCCTCAGTTAAATCATTCGGGATATTGTTTCTGTGTTCAAAAAGCAGCTACCCGCTCGTAATACTTTTGATTTTTGGTGTGCAGTGAAAATCATATGCAACTGTTGTAATGATGTAAATGGCTTTGACATGCTTAAGAAATCACTCTCTAGTACTCTGCCACAGTACTTACGAAGCCCTCAAGCCGTCGTTTGGTCCTTCAACATCAAGTTAATATTACTTTTGTGAGTCACAGGACTGGAGATCTTCAAAGGTATGACAAGTAGTTACGTTTACGTGGAATTGTTCTAGAATTGATTGTATGGCTGATCAGATCAATTACAACACTGTAATTATTTATCTCATCGTCCCTTCGCGATAAACAAAATTTATCCTAACTTCCACCTGATTTCCATAAATCACATGGAACGAACGCCATCCTAGTTCGTTCACTACGTTACATCAATCTTCTTGTAAAATTGTCTTTCACTGCTTAATGTCTCACACTTATTAAAATGTTCCGGGCTGTTACGCCATTGTCGGATTTCAACAAGAATTTCGTCCTACCACGGCATAATAGCCCGGAACACTTTAATAAGTATGATCAAATTCCTCACCCCATTCTTCCCTGGCTCGGCTATATGTACAACTGCAACGACGTCGACTCAGCGAGGTGTTATACTTTTAATCTGCACGTTCACTTTTGCAACATTAAAACTGAAAATAAGCATAAAAAAGTGAAAAATTGTTTACTAATTTTACCTTTTGCTTATATCTGTGGACCAATAGATTCAGTTTACTTTCTTTAGTTCTTGTCTAACCACACATGCACTTGCGAGCTCACCGTAATGTCAAACGAAATTCCTGCATTTACTGTTTATTAGTTTGTCTCCAGAATGACTATTAGTTATATGCCGTCCATCATATTCTCCTACTTTATGCTAATATATTCATCCACATATACCTAATACATCCATAGATTCCATAATTTGTTTCACATTGTCTAATTTACGTCTCCGCCTACGTTCCATTATACTGTTCGAGTCAGTGGTAAGTTAACGGTTCGGTTATGACGTAACTCGTGCCTTTTTCTAGTAACAATTTCTTCCAGACATCTTTCGTCGCCTATTATTTTTGGCATATTTTCAGTTCGTAATTTGTGAAACCATTCATTTTCTGTGCTCCCCGTCCCTTTATTTGCGATTTTCACACGAACGACGTGTAGTTTTCATATAATGCTGTGCTCTAGACGTACAGTTTCAGGGAAAGTCCTCATCAATTCCGTGTCTGTGTTTGATATCAGAGGAATTATTTTCTTGAATAAAGATTAATGTTCTAATCTGCTTCATATATATTGTGCGGTTATTTTGTAGATACGAGAATTATTTCCCGTTTGTCACCGCCCTGCCTTAACTAATTTCCATTTATTGCAAGTCGCTATTCTCCGTTTTATCACTCTTCACGCTTACCCTGCTGACTATTCATTTTTAAGTCGTACTGTTAAGTGTGATGTCCATTTCATTGAATAGCTGTTCTGTATGATTTTAGGCCAGAATGCGTAATTCATCTTCCAGCGTTGTCAATAATGATTGTTTAGCAGTTTTATTTCTTTTCTGAGATTCTCCTTCACTTCATTGATTCTTCAATACACAAATTCAATCTGGAACTCTGTCATTCCCCTGCATACCAAGACTTTATGTTCTTCATCTTCTAATTTTTGTTTTTGAAGCTTCATTTGTTTTCTTTTTTAGGTGAAATACATACTTCATTGAGCTGGAGATACATTCTTTTGTTCTTCCCTGAAGTAAAAAATCATGCAACCATTTCGCTATTACGATGTAAGGTTCGAACAACTACAGACAGCGGCGTCCATTTTAAAGGGGTCAGATATCTTAAGATATCGACAACAATCAGATTATACATATTTAAGAATAAATATGTCTAAGAGAAGAAAGAAACTAAGGAAACGTACATCCTCAAGAATATTTGGATTTTGACTTCTGATTCCTGTGCCTCAATTTGAAATAAATATAAATAAATATTCGTTAAGATATTTATTTTTAGACTTTTAAAAATTTTTGGACGCCATTAACCAGAAAGGGTACGTCAAAGTCTATAATTTTCTGAACAAGTCTTCCTCACATCGTACTTCCTACATAACGGTATTGTGAGAAAATCTGCAGCTGTTGTTCCACGTACTGCAGCAGATCAGTAAATATTTACGTTTATTTCCATCTAGATCACGATAACTGACTACCTAGATGAGCAGTTTCGATTTGTGGACGAGTTCGTCTTCAGATCTGAAAAAAAGTACGGAAACATTACAGTGTGCCTAAAACAGAAATGTTAAGAATATTAGGTAAACAATTTTAAAGCCTGAGCAACAAACCAAAGCGACATTTACCAGGTCGTATCTAAATATTAGAAGTATCACAAGCAGTAAGCATTCTACTGTTAAGAAAGCATTCACGAAGTTCACATAAAGTAAACCGTTCCGGTTTGCTCCAGTCAGTCGTATATCAGCCTTCAATTGTTTTCTAAAACTGGAGATGTGATTGAGCACAAATTGAAAGTAGTAATCTGTATGACAATTATGTAGAGATGTAGGACATCAAATGAAATACAATCATCATTGTTGCTCCATGACATTATATATTCTTTTATGGGATCTTCAAATGGTATAATAATTTTGAAACGGATTCCAGGCATTGTATCTTTTCTAGTTAATGTACCCTCTACTTCGTACTTGTGGACCCTCATAAGAGTAATCATCCACATATATATAATGTATTTATCTATTCGGGAACGTTCATGCCACTGAAACCATACTGCCGTTAAGTGCTTATTCTTGCGCTTTTCCCCAATTTTCATGTTCAAGCAACTGGAACACACTTCTTGCATCTGATAGTGTCGAGATACTTCCGTGTGTTGGTGAAGAATGAAGACTGCATTTTCCGGCTTATTTACGGGGCTATTCACAAATAAAAACCAAACGGACCATTAAAAAATGAAAAAAAAATCCTAGTAGTCTCATGACACTTGCGTAGTTTGAAAAGGACTCTTTGAGGGTCACGTGTCTCCTTCGTTCGTCAGTGTGTAAGCAACAAGTGACTAAGATGGATGGTGTTACCGCGTCTCCCGCCAGTTGCGATGTATGTTCTGACATTCGATTTCTGCAAGCGGATGGAGCAAATGCCACTGAAATTCATCGTCCATTGTGTTGTGTGTGTGAGAAAGGGGTTATAACTTACTCCATACTTTGAATCGAACGAAAGGAAATTCGAGGTTGCTTGTACAGGTATGCACTTACTATGCGTGCGAGACCTCGATTCACAATTTCTGAAGACGTGACTCCGACCCTTTAACGCTGTTACGGAGATGTTAAGTTACCATTTTTTTGAATGGTTGGTACCAAAATGCCTAACCGATATTCACGAAACTGAAAGAATGGATTCCGCCTAGACTTTCCTTCAGCGCTGCCATGAAAAACAGAAGAATTTTTTTGAACTGAATCGAGACAGGGGATGAGACGTGCGTGCAGTAGGTTATCTTCGAAAATAAGTAGAAATCCAAGCAGTGTATACACACTCAGTCTCCCAACGAATTCAAAAAAAGTCAAGCAGACGTTATTAAACCAAAATGATTGTTATGGTTTTTTTGGAATCGCAAAGGAATTTTGAAAACAAATTTCATGGGGGTAACGCGTGAGAACACTGTAACGTCACAGTACGTCTCTTACGAATCTCCAAACGCCAATCCAAAACAATCGGCACGGGATGAGTAGCGAAGGAATCATTCTCCTTCATGACAATGCGCGACTCCATACTGCGAATCGAATTAAGGAAACACTCAGATGTTTTAGCAGGGAGCTTTTTCAACGTCCGCGCTATAGTCTGGACTTGTCACCCAGTGGCTTTCATCTCTTCACCAAGACGAAGGCCCAGCTGGATATCCAGCACTTTGTAGACGACGATGAAATCAAGGACGTCGTCAGCACATTTCTTTAGTGAAGGGATAAGGAAGATGATGTAACGGTACTACAAATGCGCGAATCTTGATGGCAACCTTTTGGAAAAATATCAATATGTAAGATCAGATTGTGTAATAAAATTTGTTATATATTCTTATTATAAACAATCGGAGGTGAATTTATGAATAGCCCTCATATGGTTAAAAAGACATTGTAATTCTGTCAGAGACAGCAAAGGACGTGGAAGAGCAGTTGAACGGAATGGACAGTGTCTTGAAAGGAGGATATAAGATGAACATCAACAAAAGCAAAACGAGGATAATGGAATGTATTCGAATTACATCGGGTGATGCTGAGGGGATTAGATTAGGAAATGAGACACTTAAAGTAGTAAAGGAGTTTTGCTATTTAGGGAGTAAAATAACTGATGATGGTCGAAGTAGAGAGGATATAAAATGTAGACTGGCAATGGCAAGGAAATCGTTTCTGAAGAAGAGAGATTTGTTAACATCGAGTATAGATTTAAGTGTCAGGAAGTTGTTTCTGAAAGTATTTGTATGGAGTGTAGCCATGTATGGAAGTGAAACATGGACGATAACCAGTTTGGACAAGAAGAGAATAGAAGCTTTCGAAATGTGGTGCTACAGAAGAATGCTGAAGATAAGGTGGGTAGATCACATAACTAATGAGGAGGTATTGAATAGGATTGGGGAGAAGAGAAGTTTGTGGCACAACTTGACTAGAAGAAGGGATCGGTTGGTAGGACATGTTTTGAGGCATCAAGGGATCACAAATTTAGCATTGGAGGGCAGCGTGGAGGGTAAAAATCGTAGAGGGAGACCAAGAGATCAATACACTAAGCAGATTCAGAAGGATGTAGGTTGCAGTAGGTACTGGGAGATGAAGAAACTTGCACAGGATAGAGTAGCATGGAGAGCTGCATCAAACCAGTCTCAGGACTGAAGACCACAACAACAACAACATGGTTAAAAAAACTGCTATAGTCATGTGAGAGTTGATTGTGATTAGGTAGACGGTACTGCAGAATTAACAGGTCTTTCTAGAGCGAATTTCTTCCAGATTCTAGTCAATCCTTAGACCACAGACTCATACAGACGATGTACGCTGTTATCTGTGTTGTGATGAGGATTGTTACGACGCAGGGGAAAAGCCGGCTTTCTGTCACTATGCGAAGCGGAGCCTATATTTATAATTTTTCTCGTTTGTAACTGAAATCAAGTACTGAATTTTACAACTAAACAACTTCTTGTATTAGTGTGTTCAAATGTGTGTGAAATCTTATGGGACTTAACTGCTAAGGTCACCAGTCCCCAAGCTTACACACTACTTAACCTAAATTATCCTAAGGACAAACACACACACCCATGCCCGAGGGAGGACTCGAACCTCCGCCGGGACCAGCCGCACTGTCCATGACTGCAGCGCCTCAGGCCGCTCGGCTAAACCCGCGCGGCCTTGTATTAGTGTTGTATATAATTAACCCATATTTCTCCGAAACTTCCACCGCTAATGCTGTGTTTGTCGTTTTCACATTTGGCCGCTTAAATGGATAACGAACAGTTTCGACATTGTATCGTCATTTTTTTCTTTTCAAAAGCGAAAGGATTACCTTTCCTTAGTTAATTCCTATTTTCGTTCCAATGTGAACATTTAGCTCACCGACAGCACAAAAGGCAATGGTTTGTGAAATATTTTATATTTTTTATAAAAAATGAGATCCATTTCTATACGTAACGTCTGGTTTTTACACAAAATAAGCTTTCATGTTATATGACTATTGCTCAAATGAATACATACTCCGTAACAATTTTGGGACAAGAAGCATAATTTACTAGAAAACGTTGTTTATAGAAATAACTTGTGCAGTGAGTGGGATATTAATATTTTCCACCTCGAAATCTTTGTAATTAATCGAGGTTTTGATCTAAGGACGACGTATTTTTACGAGATAAATATATCAGCATTCAATTCGTAGGCGACCGATGTGGCCGAGCGGTTCTAGGTGCTTCAGCTACGGTCGCAGGTTCGAATACTGCCTCGGGATAAGTAGTTCTAAGTCTAGGGGACTGATGACCTCAGATATTAAGTGCCATAGTGCTTAGAGGTATTTGAACCATTTGATTCAATTTGTAACACACCTATTTAGGCAAAAATAATACTCTCAAATAGGCCATTTCCGTCTGGGTTGTGACGATGTCACTCCTTAGCTTCAGCCTGTAAATCACTGACATGATCTCTAAAAATGTTCTTGTATATCCTCTTTATGTTTTTAAGTCAGCTTTGCCTATGGGACGATATATTCCATTATTTCACGTATCTCTCGATGCAACCAAACCCTACACAACATCACACCATTGTGATAGAGAAACCTTTATTGAAAATACTGCAGGTAAGATATAGGTAATTGGAACAGTATTCCAGAATTCGCATGTAAATGGACGCTGCCACCAGTCAGCTGACCGACATCTCGTTTTCAGTGTAACGACATCATGCGCGTTGTACATCATCTACGGTTAGCCGGTAAGTCCATCGCACATCTCGTGTCGTCACCACTGCGGAAGCTGTCGATGTTGTCCGTGCACGAGTACACTGCGTTCAGTTATAGCCTTTTTTCTCTCTCCATTTATCCCCCGCAGCGTTTTGATGCACGTATTGCTGCCTAAAAGGTCCGTGACGTCGTCAACTTCGTTCCTTTTTACTTAGCCGTTTTTGCATCCATCCACACACACACACACACACACACACACACACACACACACACACACAAATGCACGCTCTCTTTCTCTCTCCCTCTTTCTCCCTCTCTTTCTCTCTCCCTCTCTCTTTCTCTCTCTCTCTCTCTTTCTCTCTCCCTCTCTCTCTCTAACACACACACACACACACACACACTCACTGCAGAGGTAGGACTTTACAACCAGTTCGCTTACCATAGCCGCGCAATTTAATGAATTTTAAGCTTGTGAAGTTTCGCTGGCTGGCGGAGTATCTGCCGGAATAACGCTGGATGAGCCCTGTTTAAAAGGCGTTATACGACGGTTTTACTGTGCCAGCGCGGGCGGACTCCGCAGAAAGTGGCGCCCCGCCGCAGACACCCCGGCCGGTCATTTAAAGTTCGATGCGTAATAAAAATTTGGGAGGCGGGACTCTCTGCTCTAATTTACTCCTTTGAAGCACAGCGCGGCTGCTTGCGGACAAGAGCAGCGCCCATCGCCGTAGCGGGAGTCGCACCTAACGCAGCAGCCGCCGAAAATGCAGCCGCGCGTTGCTCCGGAAGTGCGTGCTGGAGCTGGAATATCGACGAGGCATCTGCGAGGTTGGTATGAGATGGTACTCGTACGCCGTAGAAAGATCTCGATAGTGCTCGATTACAGGAAGAAATAACATAGCATTCTACTGGCGTCCTGTCATGTAGGGTTCCCACAGGGTTTCATACTAGTACCACTTCTTTCCTTGCTGCGAGGGGAGTTCAATAAGTAATGAAACATTTTTCTTTTTAAAATTCAGTCTTGATCGTACCACGTATGCTACAAGAACATAGGTGACCGGTTTCGGTCATATCACATGAGCATCATCAGACCTGTAATTTAATTTAGAAAGTAATAGAAACCTTACTAGATTGACAATAAAATATGACAAAATGCTTATAAAGATAAAATACAATAAAACTTGTTATACCCATGGCATCCTTCGAAGATTGTAGGTGGAGCAGTCTTCTCAGCTGCTGTGACGTCAACTGCCAGCAAGTGACGGGCATACGCTTAAATACGAAGATGCTCCGCCTACCTCTTCTCCCTCTACCTTACGTCAACCAATCAGTGTAAAACGGGTTCACAGAATCGTAGAAAACGTAAAAAAATGTACAATAATAACATAAAAATAGTTATGAATAAAATATCTCTTCACAACCATGGAACTACTTAAATATTGTATAAAATATCAATTAAAAGCTTCAAAATAACTGTACAGGCGATGTATACTCAGTGTGCCTTTTGTGGGTTAAGATGGTACAACCACAATGGTTTCAAAGTCAATGATGTTGCGAAGGTCTTTGGCATTGCGGCATCATAACGATATGTGAGTTGTGACTCGACTGCAAGTATACACCTATGCCAGATTCAATCTGTCTTATATTAACTTTATTTGCTACAGTTTTAAGACAGTTTAAAAAGTGTATGTAATACAATAGCACTCTGCAGCTGATCATTCCATTATAACATATATCACCAGTGGCAAATAAAGTTAATATAAGACAGACAGACTGAATCTGACATAGGTGTACACTTGCAGTCGAGTCACAACTCACATATCGTTATGATGCCGCAATGCCAAAGACCTTCATAACATCGTTGACTTTGAAACATGGAGGTATAAGGAGGGGAGATGGCACTACGGCAGTCTGCTGTACGTCTGTTTGAAGCCGGTGGGCCGCCATGTTTGATTGGTCAAAACAGTGACGGAGCTCTTGTTAGAATTGCGTGTTCTTCATATTTAACGTTATGTCTGCGAAATAATTTCAGATGATGAGTGTTACAATGTTTACATGCATAAAACAACGTCAGAATAGCTTTTTCAGGTGTTTTCGTTTTGTTTTTAATGCGTTTTTGCCCCAGCAATACAACTGATTTGGTCTCGTTAACTTAAGTGTTTCTTTTGGATACGAACTTCGAATGATGAAAAATAACAGTGTACAAAGCTCTTTTCAAACTCAAATCACCTTTTACTGTATTTGTGTCGATGTAAACTGAAAGCAGAACCCTAAAGCTATGCTAGTTTACATACCGGATGATATTTCTTACTCGTTTACACACTTATACAAAATTTCATTTGTAAATACAAACATAGTTTGTGCTTTGTCAAGAAAAATAAGCATATGAACCCACAGAGCCCTACGAGCTTCATTGATCGGAAATCTGAAATAAAATAAGAAGAAAACAGTTTCACAAAACGTAAACAAGGCCGCACATCTCACGAATATAAACGACAATATTTTACGAACGGGGCCACTTACGCATGGAACGTGATTCCTTTTAACTTGGTAGCACTATTCCAACGGTTAGTACACCCGTAAACAACGCAAACCGGCATTTTAAAATGAAAAAACCTTCAGCAGCTCTAGACAGTAGCACAATCGGAAACGAGTCTTCTGACCAAACTGCAATGGCGGAGCTCGGTTTCTGTCGGCTTCAAGTTTGTGACGTCATGGCATCTCCCCTCCTTATACCTCCATGCTTTGAAACCATTGTGGTTGTACCACCTTAGCCCACAGAGGGCACACTGAGTATACATCGCCTGTACAGTTATTTTGAAGCTTTTAATTGATATTTTATACAATATTTAAGTAGGTCCATGGTTGTGAAGAGATATTTTATTCATTACTATTTTTATGTTATTATTGTACTTTTTTTACGTTTTCTACGATTCTGTGAACCCGTTTTACACTGATTGGTTGACGTAAGGTAGAGGGAGAAGAGGTAGGCGGAGCATCTTCGTATTTAAGCGTATGCCTGTCACTAGCTGGCAGTTGACGTCACAGCAGCTGAGAAGAGTGTTCCACCTACTATTTTCGAAAGATGCCACGGGTATAACAAGTCTTTTCGTATTTTATCCTTATAAGCATTTTGTCACATTTTATTGTAAATCTAGTAAGGTTTCTACTACTTTCTAAATTAAATTACAGGTCTGATGATGGTCATGTGATATGATCGAAACTTGTCATCTATGTTCTTGTAGCATACGTGGTGCAATCAAGACTGAATTTTTAAAGAAAACTTTTTTAAAATTTTTTTGGTCGCAGTTCCAAAAATGTTTATTAAAATTGTTCAAATTAATGACACTTTTTTGTTTCCGAAAGCGGCTTCGTTTTATTCAAGATTCCGATACACCACATTATTCCCCTCTGTTTGAGTTGCAAAAGCGTATCTTTCAACAGGATCTGCGTTCAATAGAGCGGCCTTACGCCTCCTTACTGTGAGGGCCTGTGTTCCGCATGGTACCAATTTACTGGTCGGCGTCGGAGCCAGTGTCTTGCTACATCAATAATCACACGTACGGCTTCCCTCGCAGTGCATCCTTGATTGGGCCAGACAGAAGTCGGAAGGTGCGACATCCAGGCCGTAGTGTGGATGAGGAAGGACAATCAAATGTTGTGAGCTGCTCTTCGAAACACAGACTTGTGTTAACTTTTGCGTTGTCGTGGAGAAGGGGAAGTTCTTTTGCATTTTTGTGGTGACGAACACATCGCAAGCGTCACAGCTGTGAGCGACAGGCACATGGGAGATCGGACAGGTATGTACGACCTTGTTCCTATCATGAAAAACACCCCACCCAACCACTCACCGTGCTTTTGTTCACTGCCATGTCTCCCTAGGCATTCTGCAAGCGCCTATGAATATCTGCGATGCTCTGGATTTCCGCAAAAAGAAGCTCAATGACAGCTCTCTTCCTGGAACATCCGCCATTTTGAAAGCTACGTACGGCGCAGCCATCTATCGGAGCTTCATGAAACTATAGATCTGAAGCTGGAATATTCCACGATGTCCCACACCAAATTTCGCATTTTTTAATCGAAATGGGCCGAAAAAATGTTAATGATTCGCTAGAGTGTAGTAGTGTACCCAGGACTTGAGATAGGGAATGGGGAAGAGTATTCGTTCGTGGGGAGGGGTGGAACAAACTCAAAACTGTTGAACAGTGTTCATTAATCGCTAAAGACTTGTTCTGCACGCTAGTCGATCCATTGCAGGCCCCTTCATCTCTGCATAACTATTGCGCCCTACATATGTTTGAAACTGCTTACTGTGATAAAGCCTTTCTCTCCTGCTGTAATTTTACCCCTTCTCCACACCCTAGTCAAATTGTTCCACAAACATCTTTTCTCCTCGACTCCATTCGCTTCGCTGCCTCTTCATTAGCTATCCAATGTTCCTATCTAGTCTTCACAATGCTTCTGTTGTAACACATTTTAAAAGATTCCATTGACTTCTTGCCTACACGCCTTATCCCACTTGTCTCAATCCAAAACTTTCAGGGATATTTCCTACCATTTAAATTTTTTATAATCCTCTCTGCTTCGACCATCTACTATTTTTACTGATTTATTAATCTAAGTTCAGCAGCATCACCGGATTTAATTCAGCTTCATTCTGTTACCCATGTTTTATTTTTGGAAATTGGAAATCTGTGGTAAGTTCCTTTGGGACTAAACTGCTGAGGTCATCGGTCCATAGGCTTACACACTACTTAATCTAACTTAAACTAACATACGCTAAGGACAACACACACACCCATGGCCGAGGGAGGACTCGAACCTCCACCGGGGGAACCACGCGAATCGTGGCAAGGCGCCTCAGATCGCGCGGCTTTTATTTTGGTGCGTGCACCTCTCGTAGCTTCTTTTCAAGGTAGTTTCAGTTCCGTTCTACTGATCTTCAAATTTTTTGGCAGGCCTGACAAAATTATAACGTCATCAGCAAACTTTAAAATCAACATTTCTTCTCTCTACATCCTAATGTCTTTTCTAAATTCCTCTTTTTCCATTGACTGCTGGTTCAATGTACAGATAGAACAACGTGAGAAATAGGCTACAATTTTTAGACTCCTTTGTGAACTACTGGTCGTCTTCCATGTCATTCGACTCTTGTTTTATTTTATTTTGTTGTGCACTTCTGTTTCCGTAGGACCAAATTGAGGAGCAAATCCCTATGGTCACGGAACGAATCAGTACATGAAACTAACAAAAGAAAGTTAATAACAGATGAATAAAATTTACACAAACTCTAGAGAAACAACAAGCTGCTGAGAATGTATTAGAAAAATTAACAGTATAACACAGGAATTGGCTTAACGTTTCTTCCATAAGCTCTCAAACAAAAAAGGACTGAGCCATGAGGAAATCTTCAGTGTACACTTGAAAGTGTGAAGATTGTTACTAAGATTTTTTTAGTATTATGTTAGGTTACTGAGAAGGGATGCAGCAGACTACTGCAGGCCTTTCTGCTCAGAAGTCAAAGAGGTGCGAACCAAAAGCAGTCTGGATTTCTGCCTAGTATCACCTGAATGGAAGCTGTTATTTCTTGGGAGTAAGCCCATACTGTTAACTACAAATGACATAAAAGAAAATACATGTGGTGAGGCCAATGTCGGAGTTCTCAGACTCCTGAACAGGTGACAAGAGGTTCGCAAACTTGCACCGCATATTCCTCGAACTGCCGTTTCTGAGCCAAAATTCTCTTTTAGAATGGGAACAATCACCCCAGAATCTGATGCCACGCGTCTGAAAATAAGCAAAGTAGACTTACTTTCTTGTTGGACTACCACTTTCTGCAGACGGTGTTGTAATGGCAAATACACTAGCATTTAATTTTTGAACAAGACTCTGAACGTGAGGTTTTCATGACAGCTTACCATCTATCTGAACATCTACCTAGGAATTTGGATTGTACGTTTTCATTAATCAGATGGTTATACCATGTAACCGAAATGTCACTTTTAGTTGAATTGTGTGTTTCAAACCGTCAAAGCTGAGCGTTACCTTAGCATGAAGTTATTTTCTACAACTTACGTGTCGAACAGCACTATTTGATACATTGCCTATGTTGCACTCGACACCTTTCACTGACAAGCTAATGTCATTATCAAACAGAAGTATTTTAGAACCACGTCACGGTAGAAGGCATATCATTTACATATGAAGGGTGTATCATAATTAATGGCGTAAACGCATACAGTTGAAAGTACAAGATAGTAGAAGCAAAAAAGTCTCAGTAAACATAGGGTCGAGAACGCATACCTTAAGAGCTACGAGCAATTTTTCATCTTCGATACTGTGAAGAAAATCTCTTCTACTGCAAGCTCTTTGCTCTCCATATTTTGGGAAGTTGCAGTATGGACCGAAACAAGAAAAAAAAATGTCAAGTAAACATGTGCTCTAAAATGCATACCTTAAGAGCTATGAACACCTTTCATCTTCGCTACTTTGAAACATAACTCTTCTAATGAACAAATACTCATAACTTTTAAGGTATGCATTTTAGAGCACATGTTTACTCGACATTCTTTTCTTGTTTTGGAGCATACTGCCACTTCACAAAATATCGAAAGCAAAGAGCTTGCAGTAGAAGACATTTGTTTCACAGCATCGAAGATGAAAAATTGCTCGTAGCTCTTAAGGTATGCATTGTTGACCCTATGTTTCCTGAGACTTTTTTGCATCTAGTATCGTGTACTTTCAACTGTATACGTTTACTCCATTAATTACGATACACCCTGTATAAGAAACACCTGTAGTCCCATCACTGATCCTTGAGGCACACCCCACTTAACTTTGCCCCAACCACACTCCATCTCTTAGCTTTTTCCCTTTGATTGTCTATTCTTAACGTATGAGAGGAACCAATAGTGAGCTACTCCTCTTATTCCATAATATACTCAATTCCATAATCGTTCCAGTTCCTCACAGATAAAAGAAAATATACCATTTTTAGTTGTTAAGCCACTTCTGAAACAAAACTGTACGTTTGAGAGCAAATTATGTGAAATGAAATGATCGATTACACTTCTATACAGGGTGTTACAAAAAGGTACGGCCAAACTTTCAGGAAACATTCCTCACACACAAATAAAGAAAAGATGTTATGTGGACATGTGTCCGGAAACGCTTAATTTCCATGTTAGAGCTCATTTTAGTTTCGTCAGTATGTACTGTACTTCCTCGATTCACCGCCATTATTTCGTACAGGATACTCTACCTGTGCTGCTAGAACATGTGCCTTTACAAGTACGACACAACATGTGGTTCATGCACGATGGAGCTCCTGCACATTTCAGGCGAAGTGTTCGTACGCTTCTCAACAACAGATTCGGTGACCGATGGATTGGTAGAGCCGGACCAATTCCATGGCCTCCACGCTCTCCTGACCTCAACCCTCTTGACTTTCATTTATGGGGGCATTTGAAAGCTCTTGTCTACGCAACCCCGGTACCAAATGTAGAGACTCTTCGTGCTCGGATTGTGGACGGCTGTGATACAATACGCCATTCTCCAGGGCTGCATCAGCGCATCAGGGATTCCATGCGACGGAGGGTGGATGCATGTATCCTCGCTAACGGAGGACATTTTGATCATTTCCTGTAACAAAGTGTTTGAAGTCACGCTGGTACGTTCTGTTGCTGTGTGTTTCCATTCCATGATTAATATGAATTGAAGAGAAGTAATAAAATGAGCTCTAACATGGAAAGTAAGCGTTTCCAGACACATGTCCACATAACATATTTTCTTTCTTTGTGTGTGCGGAATGTTTCCTGAAAGTTTGGCCGTACCTTTTTGTAACACCCTGTATACAGCCTATTCAGTAACTTTTGCAAACACCGATGGCATAGAAAAAGCTCTGAAATTTTCTATACTACCCCTTTCTCCATTTTTATAAAGCAATTTCACTATTGAATATTTTAATCGTTCAGGAAATTGACCATTCTTAAAGGAATAACTACAAATGTGACTAACTACCGTGCTAACTTATGCATCATATTGCTTTGGTATACGGATAGTTTGGCTTTAGGAAAAGTAAAGGGACGAGAGAGGCAATTCTGACGTTACGGCTAATAATGGAAGCAAGGCTAAAGAAAATGTAGTGGACTGTTAAGGCAGCCAGTCCACAGTGAAGTAGCCGAAAGGGCACGCGTCAACTCACGCCGTCTGGCGTTAAGTCTGGAACAGGATTCGTAATGAATGTGATAAAGAAAAGAACGTAGCTACTAGAACACTTAACTTTTATATTGTCCTTTGGTATACAGCATTCTGGATGATACAAGTGAGACTCTGAGGTACATGCAACGTTACAAATGGTTAATGGCGCCTTGCTAGGTCGTAGCCATTAACTTAGCTGAAGGCTATTCTAACTGTCTCTCGGCAAATGAGAGAAAGGCTTCGTCAGTGTAGTCGCTAGCAACGTCGTTGTACAACTGGGGCGAGTGCTAGTACTTCTCTCGAGACCTGCCATGTGGTGGCGCTGGGTCTGCGATCACACAGTGGCGACACGCGGGTCCGACATGTACTAATGGACCGCGGCCGATTTAAGCTACCACCTAGCAAGTGTGGTGTCTGGCGGTGACACCACAGAAAAAATCAAGACACTTTCACAGGATTTGTCGACCTGGAAAAAGCGTTCGGCAATATAAAATGGTGCAAGCTGTTCGAGATTCTGAAAAAAAGTAGGGGTAAGCTATAGGGAGAGACGGGTCATATACAATATGTACAACAACCAAGAGGGAATAATAAGAGTGGATGATCAAGAACGAAGTGCTCGTATTAAGAAGGATGTAAGACAAGGCTGTAGCCTTTCGCCCCTACTCTTCAATCTGTACATCGAGGAAGCAATGATGGAAATAAAAGAAAGGTTCAGGAGTGGAATTAAAATAAAAGGTGAAAGGATATCAATGATACGATTCGCTGATGACATTGCTATCCTGAGTGAAGGTGAAGAAGAACTAAATGATCTGCTGAACGGAATGAACAGTCTAATGAGTACACAGTATGGTTTGAGAGTAAATCGGAGAAAGACGAAGGTAATGAGAAGTAGTAGAAATGAGAACAGCGAGAAACTTGACATCAGGATTGATGGTCACGAAGTCAATGAAGTTAAGGAATTCTGCTACCTACGCAGTAAAATAACCAATGACGGACGGAGCAAGGAGGACATCAAAAGCAGACTCGCTATGGCAAAAAGGCATTTCTGGCCAAGAGAAGTCTACTAATATCAAATACCGGCCTTAATTTGAGGAAGAAATTTCTTAGGATGTACGTCTGGAGTACAGCATTGTATGGTAGTGAAACATGGACTGTGGGAAAACTGGAACAGAAGAGAATCGAAGCATTTGAGATGTAGTGCTATAGACGAATGTTGAAAAATAGGTGGACTGATAAGGTAAGGAATGAGGAGGTTCTACGCAGAATCGGAGAGGAAAGTAATATGTGGAAAACACTGATAAGGAGAAGGGACAGGATGATAGGACATCTGCTAAGACATGAGGGAATGACTTCCATGGTACTAGAGGGAGCTGTAGAGGACAAAAACTGTAGAGGAAGACAGAGATTGGAATACGTCAAGCAAATAATTGAGTACGTAGGTTGCAAGTGCTACTCTGAGATGAAGAGGTTAGCACAGGAAAGGAATTCGTGGCGGGCCGCATCAAACCAGTCAGTAGACTGATGACAAAATAATAATAATAATAATAATAATACGGATAGATACCCCATTGTATCCATGAGAGTCCTTAGTCTTTAGCAGTTTAAATAATGGCTCAATTTCCCCCGTGTCAGTATCACTGAGATGTAATTCAGACAGGAGTCGTGGAAAGCCATTTTATAAGAGAGTTACATGATTTATTGTAGAAACCAAGCTTTTATTTGATTCAAATACTACATTTAGAAAGTAGTTTTTAAATACTGTATATATATTTGACTTATCAATAACGGAAGTATTTTTATGTTCATATCGAGTTTATATTCTCGGCCTTGCGCTGTTCGCTAGACGCTTACTTCACAACTGACCATATGGTTTTAATTTTAGCCTAAGAATTAGCTATTCTATTTGCATACGCATCTTTTTTTCCTTCCCAATGACACTTTTAAGAACATTGCAGTAGTGTTTGTAATGGGCTACTGTAGTAAGATGGTGACTGTTTCTAACATTCTGATATAATCCCTGATATTCTTACCGCATTGTGAGCCATCCAGGTTGCCTGTTAATTCTAGTACCCTTATAACTCCAATCTGGTTTCTGTAAAATCTGCAGATAACTTTTTGTTCCCTGTATTTTTTGGTCTTTACCTTTAGGATTTCAAATAGTGTTTTCCAGTCAAGATTTTCAAAAGATTTATCTAAATATCCAAATTCTATAAATTTTGGCTCTCCTTTCTGCATTTTATCTTCTAAGATAAGCCGTAGGGTCAGTATTGCCCCTCTTGGTACTACATTTCTCCGGAATCTAAACTGAAGGTTCCAGAAGACAATTTATACGAGTCTGTCTACTCTGCTACCTAAATTGTAAATATTGTTTTTGCGAAATGTAGATATGTGTATTTTCAATGTTCACGTTTTTAGGACAAACATAGTGAATTGAAGGCGCAGAGCTACTGGAACCCTGAACAAGCTAACGGTTTGGTTGGTTGCCGCTCCTTGTTGCGTATGGCCTTCATGATTTGCCCTCAACTGCAACAGATAACTAAATATCTGTTTTGTTTGTGGATAATAAGCAGTCGGAAATTTAATAACACAGTGACCCATGTTGCAGAGAGGAGCCACTCTTTATTCATAGCTTTTAGGTTAACATCTAATTGTGATTAAACGTAGAACTTGAATAAATTCATAATAAAAAGGGTCATGGGCTTGAATTCAGAAACACCAATTTGCCGGAGTACATTGCTGGTTTACCGAGATGCAAAAACTCGAAGAAGAATAATGCTTAGCCATTTAAGTAATATTAGTGTTGATGTACCACGTTGTATCTATTATTAAGTAATGAAACCATGCAGTGACACCGAAATCTAAAAGAAAATAATACTCAAGCGATGTAATATACCGCCTCTCATCAGAAATCATATGTGTGTCTGAGTTTTTTTAGGAATGTTAATAACGAGAGTTATAACGTATCAGAGCGGCTGTATGGATTTTTGTTTACAGTAACAACTAAATACAAAAGCTTCAGATCATGTTTATATTAAAGGATTCTAACGATGGTGTCACGATTAATGAAGCAGAACGCAACTTGTTTGTGGAAGAAAGAGCAGGTTTGTTCACGACGCCTTGCAGAAGCTGCAACTACTTTTAGCACAGTGCCCAAAGCCAGCACTAGTGACGTACGGAAGCTTGTTTTCGTTCCATACATGATTGGTATCGACATCATCGTCATCAACAACGACAGTTTGGCAACCACCGCTGGAAAAGGCCTTCTACAGACTTTCCTATTCGCTTACCGTTGCCGGCTTTATCATATTGCTCCTACATGTTTTTTAATGTATGAGTAATATACCCACCTGCGATTTCATCATAATCGGGAAAAATTCTATTGAACCCTCGCCATCCACTCGTCCTGTATGGTGTACGGTATAATACTGGGCGAAACTCCGTTCTGAAAAAAAAAAAAAGTTTTTGCCAAAAGCAAGCATACCAGACCGAACGTCAATTTGAGAAGCTTATCTGTCTCATAAATTACGTGCTGGAGATTCTTGCAGTAAAAGAAATAAATAAGTAAATAAATAAAAATTCGGACACTGAAATGCAACATTTACTCGCTCGTATGACTTACAGTTGACATACATGAACACTAGCGTGACTTCAGTGAAAGAAACGGTTGGAGAGCGATGATTGCGCTGCGAGCGCTCCTTCAGCTACTATCTATAGAAGTTTGCAGCACCCTGAAATACGCTTTTTCCACAGACTTCAACAGGCATTGAAAGTTGTTAGAGATGGAAGCAGGTTTACTACCTCAAGTAAAAGAGGAAAAAAATCTCCCTTTGGCAGCAAGGGTTATTTTATATCTGCTTATTGTCTCATGTCCTGTTGCGAACATATATCAGACCAACGTAATAAATAAATTTATTTGGTCCGAGAGAGACTGTTGAGAAAATGGAGACGATACTCATCCCGCGTTCAGTAAGGGCTACATGTGATTTCTGTCGACCGATCTGCGATCGCCACAGAAATTGAGAACGTAATGCGCTGCAGGAGAAACTGTATAACTGCTCGATCTCCACGCCAGTTATTTCATTTGGCTGCTGCGTGTCTGCAGTCCCTCCCACGTGGGACAAAACTGCGCGGCTGCACGGAGAAATCGATGATTCCAGGAAAGGCAAATATTGCACGAACAGAAGACATAAAAACGGAACTGAGTAACAAGTTTATTCTGAAGAACTGAAGGACGAGGATATTATATCAAGGCATAAACAGTCCATTGTATGCGCGCTGTCTGCATATTCGTTTCATTCCTTTAGAATGTCTACTGATGCGCAAGTAATCCCCGAGAAAAACTGTTTGTGCCTTTATTTGGCGGAAATTGTGTTAAACCATGAGCCCAGTTGGTAGTATTTTTGACCTCACTGAGAAATAGCCCGAAGTGACATTCTGTTACACATCTTGTATGACGCTGCGAAGCACGGAACCATTGTACGGTTTCTTCTTGTTCCTATTACAAAATCATTTAAAGAGATATACGAAGGCGTGTCTTGCACACTAATGAAAAGGTACCGAGGTACCCGAAAAAAATCAAGTTACATTACTCTTATTACAAAAATTGAATATCTAGGGAGTACCACACATTTTCCTGAAAAGGTTTCAAATTTTTTCAAGTGTCTTACATACGTATTTTGTGGTAATGCTCCACTGATATTGGGGCAACGAAGTCGCAAGAATTATTGGAGTAAGAAAAAAAAGCATAGTAATCATGGAGTTTGTGTTTGTCTCCTTGTGATTCTCTTTCCAATATCAACTCAAAAATGCCTTGTAGCAATTGTGCACCTTCTTCAAACTGTGATCTGCCGGACCTCCGGAAGTTTGCTTGTAGAGCCAAAAGGTGTATTCAAATAACAATGTATGTTCTCTATAATCGTCTGCCGCTCATTCAGATTCCTACAGATTTGGTCTGAGTAAACATTTCACTACGTCGGAAGTCACTTGGCGGGACTTGGTCGGTATGAATCAGGATAGCGACATTTAAAGATTATCAAAAATTTTTAAAAAAATTTCATTCCAAAATCTTTTAGCTATATAGATCGCAAACAACATACAACATTAAATTTGATAACTAGTTTCAGTTGTGTGGACACTCGAAACTAGTAATCAAATTTAATGTTGTATATTGTTTGTGATCTAGACTATTCAACGATTTTGCATAATTTTTTAAAAATGTTCTGAAAGTACAGACGATCGTTTTCTTCAGTTCCTTATGATGTCAGATATTAATTTTAGGTTGCCAGAAAACAAGTTAGGTTGCAATAAGCGAGTGATATGTTGAAAAAAAAAGGAAAAGTGGGCGGTCCGGGAAGTATTCATAGATGTGCGATGGGGATTTCGAAGAAATGCAGTGTATAATCTTTTCTTTTAAATGGTGAACAACGTTGTTTTTGGTGATATTTGATTCATGGTCATAAGACCGTGGTCAAAAACACATTTCTGTGCCTGATGTTTCGCCTTCCAATGCTGCAGACACTGTCACGTGCTATACCGAACCAGAAAACGGTTACAGAATTAAACAATCTTAGCTGAACTCTTGTTACGTTTGTAGGCAACGCAAAGAGAGTTGAGCTGTGATTGTTTAAGACTGCAACTGAGTCGCTACAGACTTCCAAGGTACAATGTTAGGCAGAGAAATATGTCCTGGACCACGAGCTGATATCCATAAATCAAAGATAGACAAAAGGGCAAACAGCTGGCTTGAAAGCCAGAATTGTATAGTTATACAACATTGCTGTTGTTATGATCTTCAGCCCGAAGATGCAGCTTATCGCTTTGGTCTAACCTGTGCAGCCGGCCGCGGTGGTCTAGCGGTTCTAGGCGCGCTGTGCGGAACCGCGTGACCGCTACGGTCGCAGGTTCGAATCCTGCCTCGGGCATGGATGTGTGTGATGTCCTTAGGTTAGTTAGGTTTAAGTAGTTCCAAGTTCTAGGGGACTGATGACCACAGATGTTAAGTCCCATAGTGCTCAGAACCATTTGAACCAATCTAACGTGTGCAAGTCTCTTCATATCCGTATAGCCACAGCATCCAACATCCATTTCAACTTGTTTACTGTTCTCAAGCATTGGTCTCCGTCTATAGCGTTTACCCTCCCGCACTTTTCCTACGTTATCAAATTATTGGGTGATACCAGCCCACCTCCACAGTCGAATGGTTAGCGTATCTGTCATCCTCTACACCGACATCTACATCTACATATATACTTCGCAAACCATCGTACGGTTCATGGCGGCGGGTGACATGTACTACTACAACTATTCATTTCATTTCCTGCTGCAGTCGGAAACAGATCGAGGGAAAAACTGTAAGCCTTCGTAGAAGCCCTCATTTCTCTTATCTTGTCTTAGTGATCCTGAGGTGATATGTCCATTGGTGCCACTAGAATCGTTCTGCAGTCAGTCTCAAATCCGGTTCCATAAATTTCCGGACTAATGCACCGCAAAATGAACGTAGTCTTCCCTCCAGCGATTCCCATTTGGGTTCACGAAGCATCTCATTAATACTTGCCTGCTGATCGAACCTACAGGTAACAAATCTAGTAGCCCGTCTCTTAACTTCTTCAATGTCCTCCTTTAATCCTACCTGGTGGGAATCCGATACACTCGGGCATTACTCAACAGTGGGTTGATCTAGTGTTCTATACGCCGTATCCTTAATACATAAACTACACTTTCCCAAAGTTCTCCCAATAAAGGGAAGTCGACCATTTCCCTTCCCTATTACAAACTTGACGTGATAGTTCCATTTAATTTCGCTTTGCTACATTACACCTTGATATTAAATATATGTGACTATGTCAGGCAGCATACTCATCCACAGTAACTTTCACGTTTCTATATTTACAATAAGCTGCCATTCATCACATGAAATAGAAATTTTATCTAAGTCATTCTGTGTCCTCCTACAGTCACTCAACGATGACACCTTTCGTACACCGCAGCGTTATCAGCAAATAGCCGTAAATTGCTGCTCATCTTATCCGACAAATCATTTATGTATATAGAGAACAATAGCGGTCCAATCAGACTTCCCTGGGACACTTCTGACGAAACCCTTGTTCCTGGTGAACACTCGCCATCGAGGACCGCCTACTCGGTTCCATCACTTAAAAAGTCTTCAAGCCACTCACATAGCTGGGAACCTGATCCGTATGCTCGGACTTTCATTAACATTCTGCAGTGGGCCACCTGTTCAAACACTTTCCGGAAATTTAGGAAAATGGAATTTGCGGTGCGGAAGGATCCGGATTCGATTCCCAGTGCGTCTTCGGATTTTTCTTAGGTAGTGAAGTCTGGATCGGCCTCTGCTCAGCCTTGTGAGGCTCAATGAGGTGCTGCATAAAAAAAGAAGCAGTGGTATCATCAGGAGTCATTTACTGGCCGTTACGGCTGGAGGGATTAGCGACATGATGATCACATTTCCCGCGATCATACGCACGTCGCTCATTGCCCTGGCTTGTAGGCAGCAGTTAGTCAGTCGGAACACGCCTAATGCGTAGTCCCTGAGTGGTGTTAACGTTTTACTTGATATTTAAAAGTGAAAACTATCAAGCGATTCCTTGTGTTAGTCAAGTTGTACCATAAATTAACTTTTCTCCTGTTCAGTGCAATACTTATTCACTAATTATTCGATCTAGTCAGCTAATCTCCTGTACTCTTCAGTACCATCACATTTCTAAAACTTGTCTAAAATTTGTCTTTTTGTATGTGCTGCTTATTGTCCACTTTTTGCTCCCGCATCAGGCTACACTCCAGACAAACACTTCCTGTAATATGCGTCCGCACTCTGAATGGATTGTTTAAAGGACGCCATTTTCCGCTTACAGTTCTGCGAATTTTTATTTTGCTATTGCGACTTCGATGTTCCACCGTTGTCAAGCGTAAACCCTTGACATTATATCATAGCACAGACACCTGGAATCGCAATAGCTATCTCTTTCATATACTTGTCCGCAGGCCACTGTTCAACTGTTGTCAACATCTCCTCCTCTCCCCCCCCCCCCCCCCCTCCCCGCCCACTTTTCCCTCCTGAGACAAAGCTCTTGATAGCTATTATCAATGTCATTTTCAACTATTCCCCTTTCATTATTCCATCTGTCTCTCATCGTACTAAACATGGCTTCAAATTGCTTAAAGTAGTCAGTATCATTGTTTATCTTAATGACTATTATTATTATTATTATTATTATTATTATTATTATTTCTTTACTTTCTCAGACGTTAAGTCTGGTTGAGAATGGAAAGTGACGCGGACCTTGATCAAGCGTCACTACCTATTAACTGTACGGTATGTGTTATATTGCATTTAGGAACTTTCGGGTAATTGAACATGTATCAATAATTACGGATTTCTGTAGTTGTATATATATGTTTGGATGTAGCTGTATTGCATTGATGTACTGGTGGATATTGTGTGGTATGACTCCTGTAGTTGATAGTATAATTGGTATGATGTCAACTTTATCCTGATGTCACATGTCTTTGACTTATTATTATTATTATTATTATTGTTATTGTTTCTATTACTGACATTATCGATGTTGATAACTGAAGCTGTTATCATAATAATTATAATTTCTCAAATGTACATAATGAAATCAAACATGTCCATAGAAACTAAGAATATTTTTGTAACGTTTTTTGGTATTTGTTTTCCTGATCAAATATGTGAGAGGACCTTAAGGGCGTGATGTGGTCAGGCTAAATAAAGAACAAATAAATAAATCCATGCTAGTAGTATAAATGCGAAAGTAACTCTGTCTGTTACGTTTTAATGACTAAAACGATTTATTTGAATGTTTGAATTAAAGTCATTTGTAATTGCTATTTATTCTTTTATTAAAGACACGTTTCACCTTCGTGGGGCATTTTCAGAATATCAATAGGAATGACAAAATAAGCAAAAATTAAGGTATGGTCCTAACATACCCGATTCTGATTGTAAAAGCTTAAAATTTTCCCTATACATCATTTTGGAAACCATAAATCAACGGTGTGCTAGATTGAAGCATGCATCGAATCAGGTGAAATTGCAGGGAGCTCGTCAAAGCCAGTTAATATAATATCTTCTAACCTTGCGAGAAAATGTTAAATAAATAATCAGATTGAATGAAATATACCGTAATGAAGTCGTACTAGCAGCTCAGATTTAGACAAAATTTGGTATGGAGATAGTTTGAACGCTGAGGAAGAACCTTGGTTATTTTAGAAAGTAAAAATAGGAATAAGAGTGTGAATTAGTGCATGGAACATCCTTTTTTTACACCAGTAATCATAAACCATGAAAAATATTAATAAATTTGTTTCATAATGTATGCTTTGTGTGATGTATTTGTAGCACAGTGTGTAGATGCACAAGTCTGCTCACGTTCCTACACACACACACACACACACACACACACACACACACACACACACACACACACACACACGCACGCACGCACACCAATCAGCAGCGATGCAACGTGTGCCCTGTCGATGTGTGTTGTGTAGTTGGAAGTAGAGGGCGGGGGGGGGGGGGTAGGAGGGAGGGCAACCTCAGGGTTGGGCAGTACTCTCATGCTCCACTTACCTGAAGAGGCAGACAGGTGAGGGTAGCTGGCATTACTGCACGTACAATAGCTTACTTACTCACTACCTTACAGCATAGCAAAACTACTGATATGTGGGCACAGCCACAGCCACAGGTAACAGCTAGTAACTTGTAAGTAATGTTCTAATTGCAGGGTTGTGTCTGAAGTTAGAGCAATGGAGGCAACAGTTTTGATCGCTGACAACTCGCGCTATTCTGTTGAGTGGTACTTAAGTAAATAAATTAGTGAAATCAAAGTGAACTAGAAATTAGAATATAAATGAAAAACTTGGTTTAGTTTAGAGAGTTACATACTCGCAAACAGCGGGCAAAACAGCAGAACAGAAGAGACAATGACCGTGAAGTCAGCAAGTTCCACATAAGTGGGCGCTGTCGATTCAGCCGTCAGGGCATCGCCCGACCGGCTCACGTGTTTCTCAGTTGTCGTATGTGAGCAAAGGCCCTCGCCTACATTCCAAGAGCCAATGACCGACGTTAAGAAGATTCTTCGAGAAGCTTTCCAACATGACAGAAGAGGCAATGACTGGCTCACGTGTTTCTCAGTCGTCACATGGGATCAAAGGCCCTCGCCTACATTCCAAGAGCCAATGACCGACGTTAAGAAGATTCTTCGAGGAGCTTCTCAACGTGACAGAAGAGGCAATGACCGTAAAGTCGTTCACCTCCAGTAAATTGAAGTGAATAAATACGCGAGACGCAGCGGGCCAGACAGATGAAGACGGAGACGGAGTCGAAGACGAAGACGGAGACGGGGACGGAGACGAAGACGAGAGACGAAGGAAGAAAAGAAGAGTAGCAGTAGTTTTCTGTCAGTTTCGGTGCTGAAGACCGTCATGCAAGAAGAGTCTGCATCATGCACAGACGAAGCAAGTCCGCCGCTGTAATGGAATAGCAAGCAGCAGCCGCGACGCCAGAAGACAGAAGTTAAAAGGTATTTGAAGTCTGGTTTTTACATACCCGGGTGACTCGTGAGGACGGGAAGGAGACGGCCTCACATCAGTAGTCACCTGTGAGCTGGGATGAAGACCTGACAGCCGAAGACTGGCAAACGGGAGTCCGTGGTTCGAGTCTGCCACACTGGCCTTCCCCCGCCGCGCCGCTCCGCTGGCCGACGCAGAACACACGCGGCCGCTTAGAGAAGAGAAACACTGGGACGCGACACCCAAGGTATCATCCGATGCACGATTTCGCTCGCAATAATTAAACAGGCCACCTCGCGCTGCACGACTCCAGTCAACTGGGCGAGACGGCGACACGAGATACACACCGCTACGTGTAATCAGGCGCCGCCGCCGCCGCTGCCGCAGCAGAAGACTTCACAAGCGACACAACTGCCGCTCTCCGAACCAGAACATTCCGTAAGATACAGTTGTACAAATCTTCAATAAAAGTTATGTAAAAATGATGTTTCATTCGACCTCATACCCGAGCCAAGGAAGAACCCACCCTGCCCACATGTTGTTAAGAGAGAAAAGTTAATTTATTTAATATTTTCACCCTGACAGAATGCTTTAGAATGCTCATCCTGACAATTGACTTGCATCAAAAGAGAAAACCCAGTTACATTTAGTGGCAGAAGCGTCACATTTAGTAACACAACTGTTACAATTCATATACAGTATGGAATACACCTCTTGACTACGACTGACCAACTCTGGTTTAGAGTTGGAGTAGTGGAGAAGGATGTCCATAAATGAAATCTAAGCTTAATTCGACATGAGGTTGAGCCCAGTTAGATCCATTAATGCTGCCAAAGGTGGCAGCTCTGTCTAATAAATACCACACCGCACACACCCCAAAATCATTCACAAGCTTAATCATGTATTCTTCCTGCCGTACTGTATACATACACTAACTGAAAATTAGTTTTTTTTCCTTCGTGTTGTCGCAGTGTTAATGGCCTACAGTGTAATTTTTGATATGGCTGGTTGTTTAATGTGACTGGAATAAATAAAACTGTAAATAAATAAAATAAATGAATATATTGAGATTCCTGTAACATTTAAGACCGAGTGGGGCGGGGAAGTTCCATGACACAAGTCTTGCATCTGACAGGATGCAAGCCGTGGTTTCGTTAAATCGCTTAAAGCAAAGGCCAAGATGGTTGCTTTTAAAACAAAACGACCAATTTCCAAACCTTTCCTTCCCAAATCCGAGTTTACGCGCCCCCTCTAAAGATTTCGTTGTCGATGGGTCGTTAAAGCCCAGTTTTCCCTTAATTAGGAACATTTTACTGCGTAAATGCGCTACAGATGAGGCAGGTCAGCATTCAGGGGTAGGATGGTGCAGAGACCGACTAGTGTTGTGGTTTTGCTGGGGGCTCGTTAAACAAAAGCACTAAAAGTGTTACTAATACTGTTTGCAATACGTATAAAGAAAACATTGCGTTATGATTAGATGTTTTTAAATATAGCAGGTTAGCAGTTATTTTCACTTTAAAAAACTAACTTTACGCTTCACTTGGACGCACTGTCCATAGCAGCGATTTTAAAATTTCAGTAGATCCAAACAACTATCTTCAACTTTTCACTGGTGGAGCTTGCAGTTTACAATTTCTGACGTGTCAAAATGTAATTCTTTTTAATGCAAGTCAAAGGAATACTTTTGATTCACCTTAATGTATACTTTTTACAACCGTGAAACTCCCATTTTTCCTGGGGTATTGTTGGGGACCACTTTTAAATACACTCCTGGAAATTGAAATAAGAACACCGTGAATTCATTGTCCCAGGAAGGGGAAACTTTATTGACACATTCCTGGGGTCAGATACATCACATGATCACACTGACAGAACCACAGGCACATAGACACAGGCAACAGAGCATGCACAATGTCGGCACTAGTACAGTGTATATCCACCTTTCGCAGCAATGCAGGCTGCTATTCTCCCATGGAGACGATCGTAGAGATGCTGGATGTAGTCCTGTGGAACGGCTTGCCATGCCATTTCCACCTGGCGCCTCAGTTGGACCAGCGTTCGTGCTGGACGTGCAGACCGCGTGAGACGACGCTTCATCCAGTCCCAAACATGCTCAATGGGGGACAGATCCGGAGATCTTGCTGGCCAGGGTAGTTGACTTACACCTTCTAGAGCACGTTGGGTGGCACGGGATACATGCGGACGTGCATTGTCCTGTTGGAACAGCAAGTTCCCTTGCCGGTCTAGGAATGGTAGAACGATGGGTTCGATGACGGTTTGGATGTACCGTATACTATTCAGTGTCCCCTCGACGATCACCAGTGGTGTACGGCCAGTGTAGGAGATCGCTCCCCACACCATGATGCCGGGTGTTGGCCCTGTGTGCCTCGGTCGTATGCAGTCCTGATTGTGGCGCTCACCTGCACGGCGCCAAACACGCATACGACCATCATTGGCACCAAGGCAGAAGCGACTCTCATCGCTGAAGACGACACGTCTCCATTCATCCCTCCATTCACGCCTGTCGCAACACCACTGGAGGCGGGCTGCACGATGTTGGGGCGTGAGCGGAAGACGGCCTAACGGTGTGCGGGACCATAGCCCAGCTTCATGGAGACGGTTGCGAATGGTCCTCGCCGATACCCCAGGAGCAACAGTGTCCCTAATTTTCTGGGAAGTGGCGGTGCGGTCCCCTACGGCACTGCGTAGGATCCTACGGTCTTGGCGTGCATCCGTGCGTCGCTGCGGTCCGGTCCCAGGTCGACGGGCACGTGCACCTTCCGCCGACCACTGGCGACAACATCGATGTACTGTGGAGACCTCACGCCCCACGTGTTGAGCAATTCGGCGGTACGTCCACCCGGCCTCCCGCATGCCCTCTATACGCCCTCGCTCAAAGTCCGTCAACTGCACATACGGTTCACGTCCACGCTGTCGCGGCATGCTACCAGTGTTAAAGACTGCGATGGAGCTCCGTATGCCACGGCAAACTGGCTGACACTGACGGCGGCGGTGCACAAATGCTGCGCAGCTAGCGCCATTCGACGGCCAACACCGTGGTTCCTGGTGTGTCCGCTGTGCCGTGCGTGTGATCATTGCTTGTACAGCCCTCCCGCAGTGTCCGGAGCAAGTATGGTGGGTCTGACACACCGGTGTCAATGTGTTCTTTTTTCCATTTCCTGGAGTGTATACCAGAATATTACTTCCTTAATCTTTTGACTTTGATACTAAATATACCTGACTTTTACTTTCTTAAATATTTCACTTTGTTTCACCACATGACAGTGGAAACTATATGTTTCCTTTTCTGTATTTCTACTGCACATGTGTAAACGTAAAGTTACATTATTGTTATGTAAGCATTCTTTAAATATTCATTATTTCATTTTTAAAACATTTGGTTCTTTTACAATGTGCATCTCATACCACTAGAAAACGGCTTCACTAAAAAATCGGGAGTAAAATAAAGAACAATTTAGAAATTGGGGCAGCTGTTCACCAATTCGAAAATAAAACCGCTTTGCTTCAGAGTTCGTCAACTCCCTGAAACACTGATGGGTGCCTCACACTCAGAGCGATTACTGTACTCTTAATATTCCAAGCCAAACAAAAATGCACAAAACTGGTGGTTATTACATTTTTCCTGCCTCCTCTATCCACCCCTTTTTAGTAAGAGGTCGCTGTTCACCTACAGGGTGACGCACGAAATGTGTTACCAATTGTTTCTTTCACAATTTACGACGCACTTTAGATATCCCGCTGGGATCTCTACAGCAGTACCAGCAGAGCTTGGAAAAACAAATGAGTTACGAAATGACGTGTAATTCACGATACTGCCGCTAGGAGACTAGTAAGCAGCAATGGCTGACAATGGAAGACTGACAACACAGCAATGATCGGCAATTGTGTTACTTTTTCATGAAACGAAAAGCCTTGTTGTGACTCAGAGGCGTTTTCGACAACAGTTTAACACACGATGGGTCCCTTGCAAGAAGACCATCCACAGGTTGTACGATAAATTTGTACAGGAAGGTACAGTATTGGAAGCGAAGCGACGTCGACTAAGCCTGCTTGTTCGCCGGAGAATATTGAAGCGGCACGAGTTGCTGTACAGAGAAGTCCCGGGAAATCGTGTAGAAAGGCAACAGTGCAACTGGGAATATCCAGACGCTCCGTTCAACGCATTCTTAAAAGTGACCTCCATATGTACCCATACAAGATGACCTGTGCATAGAAGCTCACTGAAGAACATAAGCAGCAGAGACTACTGTTTGCTCATTGGACGGAGGATAGGGAAGAAACTCTCAACAACGTTTGGTTTTCAGAGGAGGTCCATTTCATTTAGACGGTGCGGTTAACAAACAAAATATACGCTTTTGGGCCACTGAAAACCCACGAGTGCTTCATGAACGACAACATTATGCTCCGAGGATTACAGCGTGGGGAGCAATTTCCAGTCACGGACTTATTGGACCCTTTTTCTTTGAAGAAACTGTGAACAGCGAGGGTTATTTGAGCATGCTTCGCAATAGCTTCATTCCACAGCTTCTTGCTACTGCCTTGCCCTTCAACACGCAGTGGTTCATGCAAGATGGAGCAAGGCCACATACTGCAAACACTGTGTTGGAGTTTTTACACGAGCATTTCGACATGCGGATCATTTCACTCAGGTTTCCAGGTCGCTTCAATGACGGACAAAATTGCCCCCCCCCCCCCCCACCCCCAATAGTCCAGACCTCAATCCATGTGATTTTTTTCTTTGGGGGTACCTAAAGGAAAAAATTTTCCCGAAACGTCCACGTGATTTAATGGAGCTCAGAAAACTTATTCTTCAAGCTTGCAGTGAAATTACGGAAGACATGTGCCGTAGGGTAATCAGTAACTTCAGTGTTCGTTTGAAGGAAGTTAGGAAACGAAATGGTGGACCTATTGAGCATGTGCTGAGTTAGAAGAAATCTCCATGGACGGCTCTTCATCGTAGTATATGTTCCTTTCAGATTGTATTGACAATAAAGTTTATATTCAAAACCAAATGGTAAGACATTCCGTGCGCCACCCTGTACTTTATAGCGAAACCCCGTAGGAGCTGTTTGTGCCCAGGGAGGCGTTACAGTGTTAAATATGGCGGATCTAAGATCGAACATAATGGGAAATATTTAGGAAAACTAATTCTGTAATAATTCAGGGAATGAAGTCACAGTAATTTTAATCTACCATCTTTCTTAAATTTTCATGGTGATCCCAATGAAACTTGAGTATTGTTCATATCTATAATAGTTCAGGATTTACTGTTAAAGTGAAAGTAACAACTGTTGTAACAAAGACCTGAATGCTAAAATCTCAACGCTTCGGACAATCTTAACGATCGACATTTGCTATGAAAGCGCATCATTAAAATGCCAAATGTTGTAAATATCGACTGTGCAACTTTGTTTAGAAGATATAGTAAATTTAAATTATCAGTATTTTCAGTTAAGTATTAGATCATGATTTCCTCCACACAAAACACTTTGCCAATGACAGCATGACACCTTATTGAATCATTAGGTAATAGAATATTTGTTGTAAAGTTTAGTGCATGATAGTTACTTTCGTTATTTATTTACTTATCGGAAAGCACAATGGTGCAATGCTGCTGGCCGTGATATTTAAAGTTAAGAAGGAAATTGTATTGGTTTTAAGTAAAAGAATTTGATGTTTATTATATAATGGATATTATTGTTACTTTATTTAGAACGAGAAAGTGTTCAAGCTTTGATTATTTAAATAAAACGTAAAATAATGAAGAATAAGCTGTAGCCAATCAGATGGACAGCTTCAGAGAAGAGAATTGCACTGGTCAGTTGAGTGACGATGTTCGGCACGCGGGAGACACGGCCGGAGACTGGCAGAGGGACAGTGCTGGTCTTGGTGTCTGACCAAAGGGTATAGTTTGAATTGAGACGCGAAAGCGGATAGTCGGCCTTTCGGTAGCTAGGAAGTGAAACGACTTAGAAAATTTCGTGTTGTATGGTATCGCGGGACTTGGTCTCTGAGCGGTGAGCAGCTGCGCGCCTTGTTTGAAGAGTATTGGACTTGTATTTCGCGATGAGATTATGAATGATTGAGCTGTGCCAAATGGATATGCGCTCGAATGTAACAGTAACTCTATATACGACCACTTTCGCCATTAGTTGCTTTCTGAATAAACTTTATAATGAATGCAATAAAATGGTTCAAATGGCTCTGAGCACTATGGGACTTAACATCTGAGGTCATCAGTCCTCTAGAACTTAGAACTACTTAAACCTAACCAACCCAAGGACATCACACACATCCATGCCCGAGGCAGGATTCGAACCTGCGACCGTAGCGGTCTCGCTGTTTCAGACTGAAGCGCCTAGAAACGCTCGGCCACACCGGCCGGCGGAATGCAATAACATGGAGGAAAAAATAGAATGATAAAACGAAAGGAAATTAAACTGAAGTTAATACACATAATTAATTAATATCACATAGGCAAAGATTGCAAGTGGAAAAAGAATTACAGGAAGAAAAATGAGAGCAAATTGAGAAGTTCATATGAGGAGTAAAATGATGTGCAAAGGAATAGAAATAAAAAGTTACATTTAAACCAATTAATTGAATAAAAATAATGATCAAATTAATTACAATAAAAATTTACAGTACGTGGAGAGATTTGAACCCACAGCCTTCTACAGATCCAGGCCTTACCCTACCCGTTGTATCACACATCGTGCCAACATCATATTACTATTTTAAAGCTATTGGGCGTCGCGCAAAGTTCCGAAATTTGTTTTCATCAATAACCGGCAAAAGAGGGCCTACTAGGGTGAATGGCTGCAGAATGTGATGGCTGGGATATCAACCTACATCACTGTATAGGGTTCCAAAACGTCGATCCCATCACTAGGGACCTCTCCTTGTCAGTGATTCGATGTTCTCATTACAGTAGTGATATTACAATCAGGAGGAGCAGCAGTAGCGCTGGACCACGGCCTTGCCGTTGCCAAATACCAGCAATGCTGGCAGAAGTTTTTTCTCTTTACGCGAGGCGTAGCACAATCTTCCCACCAACAAGCAAAATCAAAATGAGATTTCTGGATGACACACTCGGTGCGTTATCTTACCTTATGGACGAATGTAGAAGACGTTAGTCGGTCTTACTTTGTGTGGTTTCGCTGAAAGACCAATCATTTGCATATCCAAGGAAGTAATACTCATCATGCTAATTTGACGTTTGTTGCATGCTGACTTCATGGTGCTGCGAGTTTTATGGTCACCAGTTTACTTAACTCTGAAATATCGGTTTAGAATCGTCAGTCTTCTCACCGGTTCGATGCAGCCCGCCACGAATTCCTCTTCTGTACCAACTTTTTAATATCGAAGTAGCACTTGCTACCTAATTCCTCAATTATTTGTCAGATGTTTCTTAGTGTTTTCCTCTACAATTTTTACCTCTATAGCTTCCTCTAGTAGCATGAGGGCCATTGTCTCATGTCTGGACGCACGTCCTCTCATACTACCCCTTCTTCTTCTCCTCCTCCTCTGTGTTTTCATATGTTCCTTTCCTCTCTGATCCTGCGAAGAACCACCTCATTCCTTACTGTATCAGTCCACTTAATTTCGACATTCCTCTGAAGCATCGCATCTCAGATGCTTCAATTCTCTTCTGCTTCGGTTTTCTCACAGTCCATGTTCCACCACCATACAATGCTGTGCTCCAAGCGTATTCTCAGAATTTTTTTTCTCAAATTACGACCTATTTTTGATAGTAGTAGACTTATCCTCGCCAGGAACTCCCTTTTTTTCCTAGCCTTCTTTTTATGTCCTCCTTGCTCCGGCCGTCATGGATTATTTTGCTGCCTAGGTAGCAGAATTCCTTAACTTCGGCTACTTTGTGATCCCCAGTTGGGTGCTAAGTTTCTCGCTGCTACCATTCCTCTCACTTCTCATTACTTTCCTCTTGTTTCGATTTACTGTCAATCGGTATTCTGTACCTATTACAATGTTCATTCCACTGAACAGTTACAGGAGTAATTCTTCTTCACTTTCACTGAGGATAGTGATGCCATCAGTAAATCTTAACATTGATATGCTTTCACCATGAATTTTAAGCCCACTCTTGGACCTTTCCTTTATTTCCATCACTACTTCTTCTACGTATAGACTGAACAGCAGGGGCGAATGACTACATTTCCGTCCTACGCCCTTCTTAATCCGTGCAGTTCGTTTTTGGTCTTACACTCCTATTGTTTCCTCTTGGTTCTTTCTTATACTGTATATTAGCCGTCTTTCCCTATAGCTTACCCATCTTTTTCTCAGGACTTAACATTCTGCACAGTTCTACGTTGCCAAACGCTTTTTCCTGATCGACAGATCCAATGAAAGTATCTAGATTTTTCTTCTGTCTTGCTTCTGTTATTAGCTCGTAACGGAACATCCTCCTCTAGCATTACTTTTCCTCAACAGTAGTTGTCGATACCAGTATTATTTTTCGAGTTTTGGTCAGGTCGTTATTATCTTAGTTGCTTTTCTGAAAACTTCCATATTATTTTATACATAATATGTTATATTTCAAGCAAAAATTTATGAAAAGGAATTACTTTATTTTCGAAGTTACAGTCGATAAGTACTAGCTCTGAAAGTACAGTTAAATAATTTTTTTAGAAAGATTTGACATTATGAATTATTTGGCACACTTAAAATTTCTATTATTAATTACGTAATCTAGTACTGTTTACCATTTTTATTTCTGGATTTTTTTATGAAATAATAATCTAAATTAATAGAAATTCATTTATCAAGAAAAACCGCAAGCCTGTTGGAATTACCGCAGAGTGAAGTAGTAGGAAGCATGCCTCTGATGTGATCGGACGTATTTTTGTATTTTGGGCGAACAATGTAATTTCGCATTTGTTAATGAAAAAGTCAAAAGACTGTATCATATACTAAAATGTGACAAAATGCCCGCATCTCGTGGTCGTGCGGTAGCGTTCTCGCTTCCCACGCCCGGGTTCCCGGGTTCGATTCCCGGCGGGGTCAGGGATTTTCTCTGCCTCGTGATGGCTGGGTGTTGTGTGCTGTCCTTAGGTTAGTTAGGTTTAAGTAGTTCTAAGTTCTAGGGGACTGATGACCATAGATGTTAAGTCCCATAGTGCTCAGAGCCATTTTGTGACAAAAAGCATTAAGGTAACAACAAAAATTCTGTAATAACAATCTTCAAATTTATTTAAATCAGTTCAACCATGAGGACCTAAAATGTGAGATTTTGACCTTCAAGAATCAGACCCCTACACAATAAGAACCCGAGCCAGCTCTACACGAAGAGCTAAGTAAACTAGAAATTTTATTGTAGTCTTCACTACCCTCAAATTTTTAATAAAAGACTTTGCTTATTATGGACAATAGCTGGAATTACGAAGGAGGGGAGAGATTACAAACTGCAACTTCAGAACTGCCTCTCTGGTACCTTTGCCTTTCCTAAAGCCAAACTGATCGTCATCTAATACATCTTCAATTGTCTTTTCCATTCTTCTGTATATTATTCTCGTCAGCAACGTCGATGCATGAGCTGCTAAACTGACTGTGGAATTAATCTCGTATTTTTCGGCTCTAGCTCACTCGGAATTTTGTGGATGATGTTTTTCCGAAAGTCTGATGGCATATTGCCAATCTCATACATTCAACACACAAACGTGAATAATCGTTTTGTTGCCACTTCCCCCAGTGAATTTATAAATTCCTCTGGAATCTTATCTATGCCTTCTGCTTTATTTGATTTCAAGTCTTCCAAAACTCTTCTAATTCTAATACTAGATACCGTATCTCTTCCCTGCCGACTCTTGTTTTTTCTTCTGACACGTAATCTGGTAGTTTCTTCCCTAATATAGGCCCTCATTGTACTCTCTCCACCCATCTGCTTTCACCTCTATATTTAACAATTGAATTAACATTGCACTCTTAATATTACTGGCCTTGCTTCTAATTTGACAGAAGGTTTTTTGATTTTTCTGTATGCTAACTCAGTCCTTCAGACAATAATTTCTTTTTAAACTTCTTCGCATTTTTCATGTAACCATTTCGCCTTAGGTTCACTGCACTTCCTGTTTATTTCATTCCTAAGTGGCTTGTATTTCTGTATTCCTGGATTTCACTGAACATTTTTGTAGCTCCTGTTTTCGTCGATCAGCTGAAGTATTTCTTCTGTTACTCATGGTTTCTCTCCAACTTCTGTGATTGCGCTCTTTAGAGATGCCTATTCCCCTTCGACTGAACTGCCTACTGAGCTATTCATTATCTCTGTATCTGTCGCCTTATAGAACTTCAAAGCGTCTCTCTTCATTCTTCCTAAAGAAATTGTGGTCTGAGTCTATATCTGCTCCTCCTTACTCCTTACGATCAGGTATCTGATTTCGGAATCTCAGCCTTAAAATGAGGTGATCTAATTGAAATTTTTCTGTATCTACGGCCTTTTCCAAGTATTTCACCTCTTCTCGTGATTCTTGAACAGTGTTCTGTATTACCATCTTAAATCTATCGGTGAACTCAGTCTTTCTCCTCTCTCATTTCGTGATAGTTTCATCCACTCCTTCCCCTACAACCGCATTCCAGTCCCACACGACTATTACATTTTCATTTCCCTTTACGTCCTGAATTACCTTTCAATATCCTCAAATACTTTCTCCCTCTCTTCATCCTCCGCCCGCGACTTCGGCATGTCGTAATGACACAAACCGATTTCAGATGGATTGTGTAAATCAACTGTGTTGAATATTTTCTGGCACAACTGTAGTTCAACGAACTCAACACTATGAACGCCATTTGCGGCAGTGAAGGAAAGTGACTGCGAGTGTAAACTCTGCGTAGGCGATGCTACTGTTTGCTGCTATAGCATCCTTGGCACTGGTTTAATAATACTTTTTACTTTGGCTTGATATACTGGAACAAAAAGACGTATTGTCGGGCAGAATCTGATTGTATTGTTGCCCACCAGGCACTACGGAACTAAGTTTATTTAAACGCTGAGGCGTAGTAACTTGTGAATAGAAACACGAAAGTGGTTGTTTTATTAAAGTGAATTATCGTATAAATAAACTTGAGCAATTTCATCATTTTAAGTAGTTTGGAAATTTATGCTTCAAGTTTATATCTACGCCCGATTAGACATTCGTCTCTGCGGCTTTATGTGTGTTAGTTTGAGCCTCCACGCGGTCCAGTTCTGTCGCAGTAGGTCATCTCTGCATTGGAACTGCAGTTTACTAACATTTTCTCCCCGCAAAACTAAGACGACTACATTCATGCATCCCATAATGTGTGCTACGAGTGTAGGTGGCCACGTGTGATTAACATGAGAGATAAACATAATAATCATAGAAACTTAATAATGTTTTGAGGTGAGTGGCGTGCAACAGCAGCGGTGCGAAATGCGGAAGACGTAGCTTCGTATGGCTACAATTTGATAACACACAACATACAAGTAAATTTACTAAACATAGGCATAGCTAGATAGGCCTGAAAACTCAAATCCATTTTAAGGCACTCTTAGTTAAGGGGAAAAACGTCTTTGTGAAGCATATTAATATTTTACTTAACATTCCAGAAAGTTTCCTTCCAACATATTCATCGCCCCAAAATATGATACCATAACAGTTTACACAATATATATTAACAAAGTGAGCTAATTTCTGTAGTCTAGTACGAGTGACAGTGGAGATTATTCTCAGTGTGCAAGTAGCAAATCTAGCTCTACATAAGATCTTGGATTTGGTAAGTTCATTAAAGCTTTGTATCTATTTCAATATCCATTGAAGCAAGTGGCATTTTAAATTCCTCTCCGTTTATTTTTATGTCGCATTATAAAAATATATACCTGAATTATCTTTGTCAGTGTTGGTTTGCTGTCGCTTCTGATGAGAACAACCCCAACACTCAATTGTTCACAGTAAGTTACTCTCTGCCCCACCTTCCCACTCATAACAAATTCCACTCCGTTATAACATTTTCTGGTATATTTCCCTATATTCGTCTTACACTAAATCCTTGTCTTCTTTCCATTTCACTTCAGTGATGCCCTCTATATTTAGGTTGAGACTTAACATTTCCCTTTTCAGATTTTCTATCTCCCGTATCACGTTTAAACCTCTGACGAACTTAGCAAGTGAAATGGCAGTTCTTGCTGTCAGCTTTCTTTTGGACTAAGAGCGTTCCTTTTGGGTGCAGAGATCACCATAAAATATAGCACCATAACGGTTTATACCGTGGATATTAACAAAGTGAACCAATTTCTATGGTCTAGTATCAGTGACACTGGAGATTATTCTCAGTGTGAAAATAGCAAATCTAGTTGTACATAAGTTCTTGAATCTGGTAGGTACAATAAAGCTTTTTATCTATCTTAAGATAAAGAATTTGCAGTGTTGTTTTTCTCTGACTGCTCACCGTTAATTTCACTCATACGAGAGTTCCGTCTCATAAGTTGTATGAACAGTGTTTCGTTACTTTAATCTACAAGCTAATTTCACCTATTATACTATTTTCAAATCAATTTACATTACATTCTATATCTTTCAAATTATCTTCTGTGTTAGCTAGATAGTAGCTTCCCCCATCATTACTTTAAACTATCACATTCCGATTCGATACTTTTTGAGGTCCATTCAGGACAAACATCGACTTCCTCTTTACTAGATGTGAGTGGAACCGTTCTCCTGATTCCGTAATGTTCTAACTTATGTAAAAAGTGTAACATGGTCCAAAGTCTGAAACTCCTTTGTTCGGTGGAAAAATAGCCTAGTATTCTCAACTTATCGTTTAAACGTAACAGCTAGACAGACTCAAAAGAATAAACTGTACTGTCTGATGAAGTTCCTTTCCTGAATCCAAAATTAATACGGTCCTCAGTAGTTCGGCCTCTCAGTAATCCGGCACACTTTCAGCTTCTAGTCGTTCAACTTGAAACGACACCTACAATAATGAAACTTCGTCTGCAACAATCTTGTTAGTTAATTATAATGTTCAATATTTCCGTACCCTTTGAAATTGTGGCTTTCCTTACGGATCATTATCGTGGATTCTAAAATGAAACACGTTATGTTAGACCTCAAGCAGGAACTCGAAAAAAAAAAAAAAACTAAACGTAGGTTCTTCGCAGAAAACGTGTGCTGCTCGGAACGGTGTTGGACGAGCAACTATTTATGACCAAACTTAAGCAGAAAAAGGATAAACATAAGTTTTCATGAAGGTTACGATGAAACTGATGAAGAAGGCGATGCAGGAGAATAGGACATGAGGATATCTGAAACTACTGGTACTGAAGCTGGAGACGTCTTCCTGGGGTACATTATGCAACAATCAGAAACATGGCAGCACCCATGAAATGCTTGTAAAGCCGTCACGTATCCTCATTGTGACAACTAAAATGTTGGGACATGTTTCATAGTGAGTGTCGAGTGATAGTAACACACTCAAGGACTAAGTTTTCTGTGAAAATGAATGTATCTTTGGATTTGATAAGGTACAATCCCTATGTGTTTATACTAAACTGGAGACACTCTCAATAATCCGGCACTTACGCTAATCCTCCACCCATATGTGCGAGGAATGGTCGGTTTAGCAAGAGTCTAGTGTACTTCAGTCATGCTCTTGCCCTCTTACTGCACATTTAGATTGCTGTAGGATACTGCTCAGTCAGAAGTCCGCTGTAATCATCAGTGTCTGAACTTGGTATATTGTATTGTTATCTTGTATAAATTGATTTATTTTTGACTTTTATAAAATATGCGTCTAGAATTTGATACCCTATATGTACGTGAAAGATTTGAGTATATTTTATAGAAGAGAATTAACGCGGTACAAATGATCAGGCGTTTTTGTAGGAAAGCGAATAACTGTAGTGATCGTTCGTAAGCTACGAGTTCGCCGGTTTTTGAATGTTATTTATAGATTAATTTATTTTTATCTCGCACGTTAGTATTGCATCCGTAGACCTTGCATGTGGTCAAGAATATATCGTGGCTTTCGCCTTGCTAATTATAAATGACGATTATTGTGTGTATTACAGTTCGACAGAAAGTGGAACAATTTAAATTCAAAATAAAAAAATTATGTTTTATTGTGTAGAACACGATATTTTCCTGGAGGAAATGACAACATAGAATAGAGTGGCAGAAATATCAGCATTAGATGTACTGTAAGAACTTAACAACTAAGCGAAATCAACTAGAGAAACACATCAAACCGTACTGCAAACGCACTGAGAGCTTGAATGGAGGTCGTAAAATAAGTATTTCAAAAAATTTATGTGTAAGATTTTATGGACGAACTTGAAATTAATGTGGGCACTAGAAATCAATCACGAACAACGATTCTAATATGGAATTCGTTAAGTTTTTGGACATTTACCTTGTACACAAAAAGTTGCTGTAAGATAATGGTTTTATACAATAGAATAAACCCAAAATTCAATAAATGGAACATATTAGACTGTTTTCTGAAGCACATTTACTCTTTGGCTAGCAATGTACTCGTAGTATCTTTGTATTATATTTGTCAACTCGTGAGTAGACATAATTAAAGGTGTGTCGCGTGTGTGAGAGATTCTGCGAGGGGATGGAGGCGACGAAAGTAGTTTTCCGTGATGTAAACCTGCCCGAGACTTATGCTAACAAATTAAGATTTTGCATGTCGGTAGCACTAAAACGAAAACAGTACATAAACAGACGTCATATTCAAAAAGATAAATACTATGAAGTACTTGAACATAAATTCCCGGAACGTGCTTTACTTCGCGCAAAAAATATAACTGGTGCAGTCATTTTGTTCTTTTAAATGTTTACACAGCTGCAGACTTACTGCACCATTTTTGATACATGAAATTCAGGAATTAATTTGGGAGTAGTCAGTTACGAGTGTAAGCCACAGAGAAAACAAAACAACAGGATAACATTTATTATTGAGAAAAAGAAAAGCATACGACTGTAAACTATGGATAACTGCTACGTGGAATATTCGAGCCAGAGGTAACACGACCTTACTCAAGAGACGTAAATTAGATAATTAATTTCGAGCATCCGACAACATTGATATATTTTTTTCTAATTTTTCATTTGTGTACCAATAATTACAGCTTCAGTTGGGGCTAGTGAGAAACGCATAACTTCACTTACGAAGGAAAAACATACGTAGTCCACTAAACAAATGAATTCTCTCTCTCTCTCTCTCTCTCTTTCCTTCTCATTCTCTTGCTCCCTTTCGCTTATTTGTTACCTAGTGCGCACCCCAAATATTTACGTTTAGGGCAAAATCTCTCATACAAAAATATGTTCATCAAGCTGATATTGCTGCCTAGAGCTAACGCAGTATTTTGTCTCCATTTTTATGTTTTCCCAAGCACTTTGTGTCCATAATAAAGGATGAAAGCCGACTTTTTCCGTTTGTACATATAATTTTCATGGCGACGAACCATGGATGCGAACAGCGCATCAGTATTTAAGTGCTAAATATGGAGATAGGAAGTTTGCCGTTCCTGTAATACTTGAAGATCTGTTGTCAGTGCACAGATGGGCACAAATTCTTACCTTAAAAGTTCATGAAAGTAAATATCTGGAAAATACAACATTTAATCCAAAGCTTATCAGCTATCATTTTGTCGACTACTAATTGCGTCCTTACAAGGAAAAATGCCTCTGCACTATAAAGAAACTGTGAAAAATCTTGATGTAGTCACGGATGGAGACCTTAACCGACAGTGTTGACCTGAAATGTGTTACTCAACAATAAACTACTTGCGATATGACAAAGAATTAATGAGCCAAATTACCAAAAAACATCTGGTTACTGTCCGCAGCTCGTGGTCGTGCGGTAGCGTTCTCGCTTCCCGCCCGCTGGTTCCCGGGTTCGATTCCCGGCGGGGTCAGGGATTTTCTCTGCCTCGTGATGACTGGGTGTTGTGTGACGTCCTTAGGTTAGTTAGGTTTAAGTAGTTCTAAGTTCTAGGGGACTGATGACCATAGATGTTAAGTCCCATAGTGCTCAGAGCCATCTGGTTATACAGGGTGAAAATTAGTTAAATTGACTAACTCTGGGAGGTTTCTCAGGACGTGAAAACGATTTTTTTTTTCTAATACTATAGTTTCTTATGACGATTTTTTGAACCTGTAGAAAGAGTTTTCGCTGGATAAAAATTGAATAAACCAACAAATTCTGGGAGATCACATAGGACAAGGAAAACGGTTTTTCTAATGTGTTTTCCTGTAAGGAAAATAGGGCGACTGAGGCATGCCGGCGCCCCGACATGCTGGAACCGTACTGGCTGTCTTGTAGCGAGTGGTACGTCATTCAGCAAACCTGGCATAGCTCTGGCGAGGAAATTGTAATAATTGCTGTAATTTTATGGCCTAGATAGGAGATACGGTCCAATTAAAGTAACCGACAACACCTACTGATACATTTACGTAGAACAGCACTTGATGAGCGCTAGTAAATGTGCCTGTGCATTAAACACACTCAAAACATGCGAATTGTGAATGTTGAAGACTCTATCACACCCGAGCGTTGCTTTATCTGTAAACAGCACAAAGGACGGAAATGTAGGACTCATTTGACACTGTTCCAGGTGCCACTGCGAAACTACACTCTGAGTGGAATATCGTCCGGTTCCAGGTTGTGCACACGCTGTAAGTGAAATGAGGGACATGTCTTACGCTCGTCTGAATATTTCCCGTGTTATGCGCAACCACTGACTGCGATTACGTCCTCTACCGGATTAGAAGCAGCTCACACGTAATTATGGTGTTAGAGAAAAATGTTTGTTTTGGTGTCCCGTGCAACCTCTCAGAGTTTGTCGGTTTAAATGATTTTCACACTGTAGGGTCATCATTAAACATCACTTTGCACCATCAGACAGATAAGAAATTTGCAGCTCCCGTCTCTGATCTATTCGTTAAGGGTTGCACCAATCCACTACGATTCTAGCAGAATGCCTTAGAATTCGTTTGATGTCTGCTGCCAAGTCTTCGGTGCAAAAGCTCGAAATGCTTGAGCAGTATTATAGGTATGATCCCACAAGCATTTTGCACTCTGTTTCCCTAACAGATACACTTTACTTTCCTCAACAAATCAGAGAGTTCCATTCGCCCTCTATGCCACTCATTTCACGCGTTCTTCTCATTTCATATCAGGCTCCAGACGTTTGCCTCTAATATTGTAATCACATGTTACTGGTTAGATCAGATCAAGTTAGTCATCGTCTTTAACTATACGTAATAGATTTTTGTTGTCATGACATTTCTGTTGTTTCTTTGCATATGAATCCATCGAATAAAAATTTTATGCTATAGCGTTTGGTGAGAGGGTGCTGGTTCGATGCCACGCTTCGCGTTCATGAGGATCCCACAGACTGCTTGGACGAGGGCTTTTGTGTTTTGTCGGCGTTGCTTTACAACGTCCGCGAGCAGCTGTTTATGTGTTCGATGCAAAGTCAAAACCAGCTTGATCATTTGCATCTGAAAGCGGACAAAATGTGGTATAAAACATTGCACAAATGGGTCGACACGCGCATAAACCCATAAGGCACTGTTTCCGTCACGCAATTCAGTACGACAGTTTCAGTCCCCTGTTTAGTTAAAGATTTCCGATTTTGAAATACATTGCGTTTCATTATTATGTGCTAACGAGCTCTGAGCACATTCCTTGTGGCAAACAAACGGGGAAAGGCGTACAGAGTGTAGTGTCTAAAGTGAAAACTGAGGGAGACAGACAACCTGGAAGGTACTGCATTGAAATGTGTTAATTAAGAAAAAATTGTTCCCTATAAGACCAAGATAACTGACACAGAAGCAAGAGGTTCATAACAGAAATTTCCACACAACTTCGGGTTACAGAGCCTACATTCCATCATCATTAAACAGGGCTTCGCACCTAAAAATAATTAGAACTTTGTAGTCTCGGTCGTCGAGCTAGTTTACAAGTTAGAAGCGTTTGGCAAAAATCAATTACAAATTTCATTTTCATAGTAAACGCGAATAGATTTAACGTCGTCTGAGGGTAGTGTCTTTGACAAGTAATCAAAGCGTTGTGGAACCCGGTTGCGTATCCAGTCGATGCTTAAATTTTGAATAAAAATCAACTGCAATGGCGGTTGGAGACTTCCGGCGTAAGAAGTCACCCTCATGCTGCCAACGGCCTTGTCAAAGAGGGTAGAAGAGGGGACAGAGGTTCAGGACGCTCTCTTGCTCTTGGGGTGGGAAACTTCCCGAAAAAAGCGGAAGTATCAGCAATGATCAACGACTTGAGGATACAGAAGGCAACCGAAACCACTGCATAGTAGGTAATTGTAAATGCAAAGGCTCAGTCTAGATATAGTGGGGTTGGTGTAATGCAATATGTAAAGAGAGATGGAAAACTAATAATCATGAGCGAGTGAAACGGGGTTGCAGGGGAATTAACAGAAGAGACGGTTATAGTGAACTTAATCTTGGCAGTAGGAATGAGGGAGGAGAAAGACTAAGTGAGTCCTACGATAAAATTCAGGTGGTAATAGAGAATTCTGTGTTGAAGAATCCTAGGAGGAGGGGGTAGGAGTATACCAGATGGGTTACATCATGATCAGACAGAGGCTCCGAAATCAGATATCCGACTTTAAGGCGTATTCAGCAGCAGATATATACGATGTTCGGAAACTGCCTTTACACACTTCTAGGACTTTAGAGCAGAGTGAGTACATAATATTTTGAATAGCAACCCAAGTTCGGAAAGTACCGTTTCCGTTGTATGACAGTTTCAATTGAGATGCTTAACTCATCCACTTCTGCTTGAGGAATTGAATTATGCGTGAGGCAGTACAGTTATTAGTTAACACTTCGAAAGGAAACGTGACGAAATATGCATTTATCACTTAAACACACTTAAAAATTAGATATTTACATTATTCCAAAGCAAAAAAGAACCCAGCCCACTGTACGTACAGAGTAATACTGACGCACTACAACAGCGACTCGATGTGGCGACCACCAACGTTGTTACATACATTGTACCTACGAGCATGTTCTGGTACACACTTCCCATGCCATGCCATCTAATTTCTCTTTATTCTAGTACAGTAGATATTGTTCCTATTCAGAATATTATATACTCACTCCCCTCTCCTAGAAGTTTGTAACGGGAATTTCCGAACACTCTCTAGACTCACAATTTAGTAACGAAGAGTAGACTGAAGGTTAAGAAAATCGTATGGAGAAACAGTATGGAAGAAAGTGGGGTACTGTAGTGCTGAGGAATGATGAGATACGTTTGAAGTTGGACAGTGCGATAAGGAATATCATAGTAGGGACTTTAGTTGAAGAGGAGCGACATCTCCAGAAATGGTAGTCACAGATGGTGGACAGTCAGATATACTTTTCGAATAGATCTTGGGTGACAGAAGAAATACATTAACTGATCGACGAAAGGAGGAAGTACAAAAACATTCCGCTAAAGACGGGAATACAGCCATGAAAATTACGTAGGAATGAGATAAATGGGAAGTACAGGGAAGCCAAGACGAAATGGCTGCATGAAAAATGTGAAGAAATGGGAAAAGAAATAATCGTCCGAAGGACTGACTCAGCATATAAAAAAGTCAAAACATCCTTCGATGAAATTAAAAGCAAGGGTTTGTATATTAAGAGCGCAATGAGAATTCCACTGTTAAACACAAAGGAAAGAGCGAATAGGTGATACGCATTCACTTCTTTCGGTCAGGAATGCGATCTTTGCCTGTGCTACTCCACCTTTTATGTTCTCGTTGTTTCGCCCGTCATGGGTTATTTTGCTTCCCAGGTAACAGTATTACTTTCCTTCGTCCCTTTCCTGACCACTGATTTCGATGCTAGGTCTCTCGCTATTCTCATTTACGCGACTCATCATTACTTATGTCTTTTTCGGTTTACTCTCAGTTCAGGTTCCGAACTCATTAGACTGTTCATTTCGTCCAACAGATCCTGTAATTCTTCTTCACTTCCACTCAGAATAGTAGTGCCATCAGCAAGTCCTTTCACGTTAATTTTTAATCCAAGTCTTGAACCTCACTCTTATTTCTGTCATTATTTCTTCTATGTATAGACTGCCCAGTAGGAGCGAAAGGCTGCATCTCTGTCTTACACCCTTTTTATTCCAATCCGTTCATGGTCTTCCAGTCTTATTGTTCCCACTTGGTTTTCATACGTATTGTCTATTGCCCTGTTATTTTCCTGTAGCTTACTTGTATTCTCAGAATTTAGAAAATCTTGCATCATTTCATATTGTTGAACGCTTTTAGTAGATCGAGAAATCCTATGAGCGTATAATGATTTTTCTTCAGTCTTGCGCCTCTCTGGCCCATTTATCTTCCACAAAGCCAAACTGGTCGTCCTCTGACAGATCCTCAGTTTTCTTTTCCATTCTTCCGCATACTGTGCTTGTCTGCAGCTTAGATGCATTACATGTTAAGCTGTATGTGCGACAGTGTTTGCACCTATTTGCCCTTGACATCTTCGGAATTGTGCGGATAATATTTTTTAAAACTCTGATGGGTTGTTGCCAGTCTCACAGATTCTAGTCTCCAACTTGAATAATCGTTTGGTTGCCATTTCCGCCAATGGCTTTAGAGATACCGATGGAATGTTATCTGTCTCTTCTGTTTTATGTTATCTCAAGGCTTCCAGGACTTCTAAATTCTTGCTATAAACTGGATCCCGTCTGTCTTCGTTATCGACTCAAGTTTCTACCTCTATCTTGTCATCCGTCAAGTCTTCCTCCTCTCAGCGGCCATCAGAGGTCGTTCAGCGATATGTTCTGAGTAATTAAGTATAAGTGAACCGTGATCACTAGGCGGCTCGTTATGCACTAATTGTATTTCTTTTGGTTTCTTACCCGCATTTCTCTTTGTATCTGTACTTGCTGTTGAAAACAGTAATGTCAACATTATTCTTCGCACCCAAGCTCGCATATTTCCAAGAAAGTCTTCATTGCTTAAAACCCTGCTGTAAGAGTAGTATGTGGTGCTCGCTCAAGATCATGTTGTAGACACCTGTTCAGGGAGTTGAGCATTTTGACTACTGCTTCAGACGTATTTATTGCCTGATGAAGTTGGTTGTAAATAATCCACTACAGTTCGACAGGAACAGTGCTGCAATTAATTACAGTACCAGAAGCAGAAAAAACAGACATTCATTACTTTGTCTTAACGTCGTCTTTAGCACAAATTGGGTACTAAATGCTGCCACCAAAGTTATTGATTACTTAATGATATAAAATGTCTGACAGAATTTTGTAATGTGTAAAATTATGGGTAGGAATTATTAACTCAAACGGGAAAAAAATAAACATAAAAAATTGTAAATGATCAGCATGCAGCTATATTTACATATAAATGTTTAATGTAAATGTAAAACGACTTGTTCATGTAACTATATTGTGTAACGTAAATATAAAATGACCCGTTCCACATAGTGACGAGTAATCGTATGCACGATTTGCGAAAGATGAAATTGACTAACTAAGTAACTAACTGCTCTGCTCTCTGTCATGGGTGTCTCTTTCCGGCGCGGTTAATTTATATAAAATTGCTGGAATTTCGTTTGCCAGTTTGCAGTTGCACAGTATTAATCAAATACGTCATCCATATTACACAAAGGTTTCTATTACGTAAGTCATTATGTAAAGCTTACTACTGCGTCTTCTGGATGTACGTATGGCGTTAGATCATACACCTTTAATCAGGATTGCCCAATATCATACTGTGCTATTTCTCTCCGGTTTTTATCTGTGATTGTACTGCTGAGACGTCCGCCACTGGAAACACCCCAAGTGAAGCACGGCCACGTTAAAATCTAGCCTTCCATTTCTTAACTGTCTTAAACATAGAAATAGACCCTTTATAAACCCTCACAAATATAAGATGAATTTGCGTAAGGCGATAAATCGTTCAAAAGAAGGAACTTTGGGTTGGCGCAATATCCCAGTTCATCAATTTGTATGAATGTTTCGTTGATGTCAGCGTAATCTCGTTGCAGGGTACAGAAATTTTCACCGTTCCTTCATAGTAACATTTCGTTTATTAGCAGTTGATTTTTTGGAATGATACTAGATTTGTTAGCGTAATACAAAGGAAAAACAAAAAGGTAACTAACTCATAAATCATAAATGAAGACATAATATCTACAGGGCATCGATACCAACTCCAGTGCATAGAAAGAGAAAGACTGTCTAGGCCATTATTTTATTTTATTGTATTACAGCTTTCGACATTTTTTGGATTTATCTTCAGATCGATTAATTACTAAAAAGAAAAGGAAAATGAGTACGGTAACGAAGAATGTTGTAAAGTGCATAAAATAATACAGTGACAGTATGCCAAATAAAAATAAAACGACATCAAGCAAACAGTATCTCATTCCCACGAAGCGCAGGTCTTCATTTGGCAAAGATTCAATCAAAACCACTGATATTATGGAAATTGAATTACAAAGAACGTTACGCACTTATTGTCACGCGTCTGACAACCTTCTCATAAAATAAAAGCCATCTTAATAGAAAGTTAATACTTTAAAGTAAGAGCCTGAGAAAAATAATTAATAAAAGTACCAATTGTTCAGATAAAAGTTAATGAATATTCATAACGGCACGAGAAGTATAAATGTAGAAGCTTCGAGACGATGAAATCGCGGCAGTTACGAGAAGATCACCACCTGTAGCAGTTCGAGATTTAACCGTGGCAGTGGCATTTCCCTATAGTCAGCACACCACACCACATCCTGCCAGTAGGGCGGATCACATAACATGTAGGCATAGTCGCTTCTACGGAATCGGGGAGATACAAGGGATTCTGTGATTACGGTATTTTACGGATTGTAAGACGCTGTGGAGTATAAGGAGTACCTTAACTTTTAAGCATTATTTTTGAAAAATAACATTTTTACCATTTCTATTATTAGACTGGAAAGCCACACTACGTATGTCTTACTTTGTACACTGAAGAGCCAAAGAAACTGGTACACCTGATTAATATCGTGTAACGCCCTCGCGAGCACGCAGAAGTGCCACAACAGGACGTGGAGTGCGCTCGACTAATATCTGAAGTAGTGCCGGAGGGAACTGACACCATGAATCTTACGGGGCTATCAATAAATCTGTAAGAGTACGAGGGGGTGGAGACCTCTTATAAGCAGCACGTTGCAAGGCATGCCAGGGATATGCTCAATAATATTCATGTCTGCGAAGTTTAGTGGCCAGCGGGAGTTTTTAAACTCAGAAGAGTGTTCCTGGAGCCACTCTGTAGCAATTCTGGACGTGTGGCGTGTCACATTGTCCTGCTGGAACTGTCCATGTCTGTCGGATGCACAATGGACATGAAAGGTTCAGGTGATCAGACAGGTTGGTTACGTACGTGTCACCTGTCGGAGTCGTATCTAGACGTATCAGGGGTTCAACAGTGTAAACCAGCTCGCGTCCATAGTGCACCCCGGGTAACGCTAAATGAGCTAGAACGAATGGGCAGGCGGACCAGATATTGGATTCCCTAGCTACAGACATGCAGACAAAATCAAAAATATTAAAAAAAAGAAATTTTCAGGGCCAACAGATTAAAAGACTTGGCCCTTCAATCCGAGTATACTATTTAAACATAGAAGGTATTAGCCGAGCTAAAAGCGAGTACCTATTTAAACTCCTTGTAGGTAATGATATTGACGTAGTTCTAATCCAGGAAACACATGCTCCAACTATGGAGGACCTGCGTAGAAGAGGTAGGATCCATGGCTACGATCTTATAGACGCTACATAGCACACAGTGTGTATGGAGTTCCCGCCTATGCAAGGAGCAGTATCGAGCATGCTCGTCTCATTTCGAAAAATACAGAAAATGAAATTCATTATGTCTCTACGCAAGTGGTGGAGACCATTATAAATAAAATTTTCAAACCACCAAATGTGTCATGGCCACTGGATGTTCTACCAATTACTGCCCAGCCAGCGATTTATGCTGGAGATTTTAATAGTCACCACGGTCACTGTAACTCAGCACGTGACAATGCATGTGGTATTACACTCAACAACTGGGCTGAAAATGAAAATCTATACCTGGTTTATGATGCCAAAGATTTGGGAACTTTCAAATCGACCGCTTGGCGAAGAGATTACAACCGGATTTCTGGTTTGTGTCCCGGGACTGCAGAGGGCGCCCAGTGCCTATAACCAGAGAGGTCATACCTAATTTCCCACACAGCCGGCATAGGCCAGTAATCCTAGATACGGGGCTCTCTGTCCCAATAGCGAGACCTGTACCACGACCCAGATGGAATTTGCGCAGGGCTGATTGGTGGAGTTTTGCTGTTTTATTCCACAAGAACCTAAAAACTACCCTCGATTCGTCAGCGCTGTTCGTACTACTGCTAAGAAGTTTATCCCTCGTGGGTATAGAAAGGAATATATACCAAGCTCTAATGAACACTATGAACAACATTATGAACAGTATAGCGAAACTGGTGACAGCGATATTGCAGGCAACCTCCTCCAAAGTCTTGACGCTGTTAGAAGAGTACGATGGTGTGAGATGGTAGAAAATGTAAACTTCATACATGGAAGCAGAAAGGCATGGAGGCTTTCGCGTAAGCTTGGCGGAGCCTCCAATAAACACGGGCAGAAAGCTGGTATTTCAGGTAACCAAATCGCTAACCATATAGTTGAAACATCTAAATCATCCAGTGACAAACAACATACTTGTAAAATAAAACAGGAACTCACCTTTCTAAAAGCTCAGTGCAAAAACAAATCCAATTTCTCTTCACCATTTACAGTGACTGAATTGGACGAGGCCTTGAATCAAACTCTACATGGTAAAACACCTGGGTTGGATAATATACACCCGGAATTTCTGATAAGCATGGGTAATGTTGGAAAAAATGGCTGGTCCGCTTCTTCTCCAACATCCTAGATAGTGGATCACTGCCCAAGGAACTAGAGAGAACAAAAATAGTGACAATTTTGAAACCAGGTAAACCAGCTGACCACCCGAAAAGTTTCAGACCAATTTCCCTTTTTAGCTGTACTTACAAACTCTGTTATCTATAATAGAATTAGCATCTTCATTGTGGAATATATGCCAGTTGAGCAAGTGGGTTTCAGGCCACAGCCGTTCGGGGTGGCCGAACGGTTCTAGGCACTACAGTCTGGAACCGAGCGACCGCTACGGTCGCAGGTTTGAATCCTGCCTCGGGCATGGATGTGTGTGATGTCCTTAGGTTAGTTAAGTAGTTCTAGGGGACTGATGACCTCTGAAGTTGAGTTCCATAGTGCTCAGAGCCATTTGAACCATTTTTTTTTCAAGCCACAGAGAAGCTGCTGCCACCAGGTACTGACTAAAACAAATTTCATAGAGGCTGGTTTCCAATCGCGGCCTAATCGCGGCATATGACACAGTCTGAAGAGAATGGATGATATACAAATTAGCACATCAATCCGATGCCGAAAAACTGTAGCTCTCATCAACACCTTGATATTTCCGTGTTTACTTGGGAGAAAATGTGAACAAGGACAGGAAGTTAAGTAATGGTCTACCACAGAACTCCGTCTTAGCCTCCCTATTATTCAACCTATATATCTCTGATCTCCCCAATACCAGGTCTACAAAATTCTACTACACGGACGATATCGCTCTTGCTTGTAGAACCAATGATTTTGGACGAGCGGAGACAATTCTCACAGAAGCTCCAGCCTGTTTTAGAAAGTGGCGACTTAAACCCAATACAAGTAAAACTGAAGTATGCACATTCCATTTGACGAACAAACAACCTAATGCGGAGCTCAGAGTGAAACTTAACGGAACCACTCTTTGCCATGACAAGTACCCTAAGTACCTTGGTTTCACCCTTGACCACACCCTTCCATTTACAAAACATCTTGAAACTGCTGCTGCCAAGATAAAAACTCGTAACAATATTATTCAAAAATTGTGTGGAATGATGCTGGTCTTCTCAGCAGCCGAGTATTGTTTCCTGGTGAGGCTAAATAGTTGCCACACCAACTTGATCGACGTCCAGTTGAACCACACTATGCGGTTAATAATTGAGGCACTCCGACCGACACCGATTTATTGGTGTCCTCTGTTGAGCAACACTGATCCACCCGCATTCCGCAGAAACGAGGCCTTGCTTACGGTATACCGCGAGCTACAGGAGAACCTGGAATTACGCACACAGGAAGACATACCAAGTTTACGACAAAATAGTCTCCGTTCAAGAAACCCACCTTTATGGCAAGCAGAAGAGCTAGATGCCAGTAATACTAGTGTGAGAGACCTGTGGAACCAAAGCTGTCAACTTAGTGAAAATCCTGAAGAGCGTGAGTCCTTCCGAAAGTATAATTGTGGTACTGCTGGCACAGAACTCGACAGGAAGCTGTGGGTCAAATTGAACAGAGCTCTCACTGGGAATGGTCGATGCGCCGACTCTCTTTACATATGGGGTGCCACAGAGTCTCCGTTTTGTGACTGTGAGGCTCAGAAACAGACAATCAAGCACATTAGAGATGAATGCCCATTGCATTCCTACCAGGGGAGTTGGAGCGACCTCATGAAAGCTGATGATAGGACCCTTATATGGATTAGGAACCTAGATATTGACATTTAGTTACTTTTATGTGTAGTTTTGTACTTTCATATTCCTGATATATATTACATACCTGTAATTTTAAAGTGCTTGTGAGACTCACGAATAAATAAAATAAATAAGGGGTTCTATATCACTCCAACTGCATACGCCCCGTACCATTTCAGAGCCTCCACCAGCTTGATCAGTCCTCTGCTGGCATGCAAGGTCCATGGATTCATAAGGTTGTCTCCATACACGCACACGTCCATCCGCTCGATACAATTTGAAACGAGACTCGTCCGACCAGGGAATATGTTTCCAATCATCAGCAGTCCAATGTCGGTGTTGACGGGCCCGAGCGAGGCGTAAAGCTTTGTGTTGTGCAGTCATCAAGGGTACACGAGTGGGCCTTCGGCCCCGAAAGCCCATAGCGATGATGTTTCGTTGATGGTCCGCACACTGACACTTGTTGATGGCCCAGCATTGAAATCTGCACCAATTTGCCGAAGGGTTGCACATCTGTCACACTGAACGATTCTCTTCAGTCATCGTTAGTCCCATTGCCTCTGAGCACTATGGGACTTAACATCTATGGTCATCAGTCCCATAGAACTTAGAACTACTTAAACTTAACTAACCTAAGGACATCACACAACACCCAGTCATCACGAGGCGGAGAACATCCCTGACCCCGCCAGGAATCGAACCCGGGATCCCGGAGTCCCATTCTTGCAGGATCTTTTACCAGCCGCAGCGATGTAGGAGATTTGATGTTTTACCGGATTCTTGATATTCACGGTACTCTAATGAAATGGTCGTACTAGAAAATCCCCATCCATCACTACTTCGGAGACAGTGTGTATCATCGCTCGTGCGCCGACTATAACACCACGTTCAAAGTCTCTTAAATCTTAATAACCTGCCATTGTAGCAGCAGTAACCGATGTAACAACTGCGGCAGACACTTGTTGCCTTATGACTTTGCCGACCGCAGCGCCGCATTCTGCCTGTTCACATCTCTCTGTATTTGAGTACGCATACCTATACCAGTTTCTTTGGAGCTTCAGTGTAAAACCGAACTGATCTGTAAAATCCCTGGAATCGTCATTTGATCTTTCTTCTTTTTCTTCTTCTTCTTCTTCTTCTTCCTCTTCCTCTTCATCGTCATTGCTGTCCTCTTCATATATTAGATTGTCTTCACTGCCATAGACAGCGTTACAACCAAAAATATTGTACTGTCACCGATAAGACAAATCACTTTCAGTCCAAGTTCACTGGCACCTTAGACTGCAGTGACGAATCATAACCTGGACAGAGTTCTGGGTTTGTGATGGCGGGACGGGAGGGAGGTTGTTAGTAAGCTTGTGAACTCCACAACTCACGTTCGTCACATCGGTGCACTGCTGCTGCCAGATGAATCCAATATTGACAGAGATGGGTTCCCCGCGGTATCGACTATATGGCTATTTTTAAGACTGTTGGGAATTTTAAATCAAACACTGGACATTTTTATATTGATTTCAAGTTTAAACGCACTTGAATTTTGGAGTAAATCCTTCGAAGAAAAAATTGCGGCTTGTATTCCGTAAAATAATGTAATACAGAATGTCATCATACTATATACTACAATAGGCATTCCGTGAAAGCTCGTTCTGATTAATCAGATTCCTGTGTAAATCTTTTCTTTTCCTTCAACGTGTTTCAAGCTCCTCTGACAATTTATAAATACAATTATAATTACGATTCGCTATCAGCATTAATATATGGCTTTCGATAATATCTCTAAATGATTTGAAGCCCCATTAACTCGCTCTTCTCCGGGGCTGGTGACTCTTCTTCTGCAACAGTTCTTTTTCGTCGAGTCTTTGTATTAATTTCAATAAGACAAAGGAAAAGGAGCCAGTAGAAGTGAGAGAATACTGAGACGGGCCGTACGCTTTTGTTCGCATTCATTGAAGGCGCTTTGCTATAAGAAGGCAGGAATGTCGGATGTTGGTGACTGCCAAATTTTCAGTGGCGGAGGTTACGGTTCGTTGACCTTATCGGTTGCTACTCAGGGCCACTACGCCAACAGCTGAGATGGCGGTGCACGCTGTAATCCATGTTTATGTCACCACAGGTTTCTGAATCTTTCAAATGTGAGTACGACTGGTTCAAGTTCTTGCCAGAGGTCCCTGGATATGCAGAAAGACTTAGCTCTTCGATACTCAATGTAGTGTGTACTGTTTACTACAATAAGTAGCAACATCTTCCATAGCTACTTTATTCACAGTTTCTAGAGGAAAAAGAAGCACATATGCTAGGAATTTCTTCTGGGTGATGACCTCTTGATGTTATTAAACGACGTGTGTTAATGGATGATACTGGAAACATTGTCTGAAATTTGGTTCTGAGACGTTCAGGAACCCAGAAGAATAATTTGGAAGCTTAATTGTACACGTAAGAAAATATTTTCATTGTAATCATTCCTGTAGGATCATGCTAAAGAGGTTAATTTGGCACTGTTCATTACTTTATTACGAAGCATGACGTGACTCTTGTGAGTGTACTCTACGCTGACACATAAAATATAAATAAATATTCGAAAGTTACAGCCATAAATTTGTACAGTAATTTGTCAAAATAGAGATATCGAACATGTTTTTGGCATAACGACAAGCGAGTGCACTGAAATAAAAGTGAAATGACAGGAGTAAGCCCTGATATAATACAACGAAATAAATTTTCACTCTTACGTGGCCACTAGTATGATGTGAACGAGAGCTACGTTTATGTTGACAACTCAAATAAAACGGAAGAAATTTGCTACGAAAATCTTTCTCACTTCAAGAGAGCTGACAGATGATCTCATTAAACAGAAGGTAATTTAATTACTTAAAAGCGCAGCTTACTGACTATTATTCTTAATATCTGCAGTTATTTTTTCTCAGGTGCTGCTTCAGTTATAACTTACCGTATCGATAAGAGAAAATTGTCTTTTGAAACAGTCTATTATTTGTGTCTACCAAACATGTTTCGTCAATTCATGCTGCGCATCATCACTCGTTTCATTTTTATATCCTTTTCACATGTTCATGTGTTCTTCGTACTAGATGCACAAAGGAGAGGTTTCCAATTCATAGTCTCACTTAAACATTTTACTGCGCCCTATCTATCCTGTTGTACCTTGCACATGGTGTTGGTGACATACTGTAGGACTTGAATTCTCCATTCTAGCACGAATGTGACAGTAAGGAGTTGCTAAGAGTCGTAAGTGAGTGAGTAACTACGAACAATAATTAGTACTAGACGGAAAGCTATTCGAACAGGAGCTGAAGACATCTATGGCAACAGCAAGTGGGCTGAAATTTGTTTGATAGTGTAATTAACCTTTAACAAGCGACTCTGGTTCTTGAAAGACATGGTCGTTAAGCTGCCCTGGTGACTTCTGTTTCAGAAGCTATACTTTACTGAGCTGTAACATTACTACCAACTTTTGATCGTGTAGAAATTTGGAAATTTGTGGTAAGACCTTATGGGACCAAACTGCTGAGGTCTTCGGTACCTAAGCTTACACACTACTTAATCTAATTTAAACTAACTCACGCTAAGGACAACACACACACACACACACACACACACACACACACACACACACACACACACACACCGATGCCAGTGGGAGGACTCGAACCTCCGACGGGAGGAACCACGCGATCGCGTAGAGAAAGGATGTTGGTGTGCGGCAGATATATGGCTGTTTACGTGGTCAAAGAGATATCAGTAGTACGGCTTTGAACGTAGTGAATTTGATCCAAGCGAACTTGACAAAAAGGCGACTTGTGATACTACAGTGAATCGGAACAGGTATGTTTGTCATGTGTTCACGGCTGCCGTATTTCTCTTAAGTAGGCGAACTACAGTGTAAAAAAGCCCTCTTCGAATACAACAGCCCCGCCCAGCTGACAACCTCGTGAAGCGAAAGATTACAGCTCGTATCTTATCATTCCCGTTGTTACATATGATATAATATCCTCTCTAGGTACACCTACATCGTCTTGAAGCGGGTCTAACTTTGACGCTGCCTCCTTCCTAGCATTCTGTGCCTTAGTTTGTTGGCGCAGTGGATAGAGTATTATACATCTTCATTGAGGGCACGACAGCAATATACTTATTAAACGATTGCGGCATTTATCGCCCCAAGCCGTTGTTTATTAAAACTATTCCTTCGTTTCGGCCCTGGTTCCGGCTTCTTATACCGCTATCCCGGCGTTAGGAAATGTGAAATATGAAAGAGTTACGAAAGGAAGGAAAAGTTTTCATAAATAACGGACTCAGTGGAAAAATACCGCATTCATTTCATTAACTGTGATCACTTAGAGTAGTTTCGTAGTAGGATAGTATCAGGTAACGATATCGTAAAAAGTCTAGAAAGCTTCTTTTATAGTTTATTACGGTGCTTAAAATCGTCTCAAAACACATAAAAGTCTCTTCTCTATCAAAATAACAAACTTTATGCTCAAAATACTCTTGAAAAGTACATCACGACCGAGGAGGTGTGACTTCATTAAGATCTGTGCAATGGTGGCTTATATTTCTGCGCGAAACTTTACATTTCTTATGATCTAATAGAATCTACAGCGCTCGGCCAGTACTAGGGTGATAAACAGTGTTCTTAATTGTACATACAACATACACTACGACTGCTGTTCTGCTGTCCGCAGCTCGTGGTCGTGCGGTAGCGTTCTCGCTTCCCACGCCCGGGTTCCCGGGTTCGATTCCGGGCGGGGTCAGGGATTTTCTCTGCCTCGTGATGACTGGGTGTTGTGTGATGTCCTTAGGTTAGTTAGGTTTAAGTAGTTCTAAGTTCTAGGGACTGATGACCATTGATGTTAAGTCCCATAGTGCTCAGAGGCATTTGAACCATTTGCTGTTCTGCTATCTGAAACTGTACAGCATTTTGCGTATAGTGAATTATTTGCATCACTATTGAATGTCTATTCTGTAGTATAAACACTGTCTATTAGTGTTTATGCCCTGTAAAAGTCTTATTTTTTTACTTTTTTCTTTGCACAAAGGTTATATTTTGTGCGATTTTATCTGATTGTAAAATGAGATTTTAGTGGGAGAATCTGCGACATCGATATCTTTTTCTTGAGGAAGGAATCTTTGTGTTAAAAGTGTGCGATGAGCTGTCTTCTGCTCTTGCAGAGACGGTCTCCGGAGCATGCTAATAAAATGCTCTGTTTTTCCTGCAACATGGCCGTGATCCCTGTTTGAGCGTGACACTCCTCTCATTGTTACTTTTCTCGATAAGATGATGAAATTGAAGAAAAAACCAGAAGTTGGGCATTTAGTTTTGTAAATTATTATCGTTCACATTAATTTTTCGGCCTCAGTTGTTAATGAGAAAACTAGCACCTATTGTGCAGCCATGATGATTCATGTCAGACATTTTGTCGAACATTGACACAGCTTCTGTACTTTTTTCACTATTTTACTTATAATACTCGCATCTTTCTTTAACGCTTAACATTCTATCGCAAACATTAATTTTATCAATGCTTTCCACATACTCTGACGTCCGTCGCACGCTGTTATCATGTAAGCGGAATGGAGGGGTAGACAGCAACAAAACATGCGCTTTTGAAGTGATCGTCAGAGGCGTACAATAGTCTTTTGTACAATCCATTTTCTTTACGGTTATTTAATGATTAGACAGCTATATCAAAGGGCACTGAGTTCAGGGGTGGATTTAGATACTCATTCACACATAAATAATTTTAATCATCTGTGAGTTTTCATCTGAGGTCTCCGATGATATGCGACCTTACAAACATATTCTCAGAACAGAAGTTAATACATTACGAGAACCTATCCTGAGTATCCCCTAGTGGACAGTTTTCTGTTAAGGAAGAAACTGTTATTATAAATTATAAACAATGCAGGTTTTAACGTTCCACTTCACTTTCTTTCCGTTCTATAGTTAAGAGTCCGTTGGGGGGGGGGGTGGTGATGGGGGGGAGGACGGCTTCTTTCTCTTTTTACCTTTTTACCCTAAAGAACTGTAGGTAGCACCAGCTCTGAAATTAAATTTTTGTGATAGTATAAGGAGGCTTACAATGGTAGTTGCTGGTTGTGGTGTGAAGAATTATTCAGTTCACTTTGTCGTAACTCGTTGGCGCAACAGAACAGGTTGGACGGGAAGAGCAGCTGTAACAGATACTATTTGTAGAAGCATTTATGGTACAAAGATCGCCACTAATGTCCACTAGACCGGAAATAAATGTGAATGAAATTAAACGTCAGCAATTTATTTTACTTTCATTAATTGCGTAATCACCAAGTCCATCATTTTAGACTTACTTAACTAACACATATGGTGTCGGTCTTTCTGACTACCTTCCTACACTTCAGAAACAATAAACTAGAATTCAAAGAAATCTATGTTGTTCTAGAGACCTTTTTAAGTCTCTAACATCTGTGAGTTGTACAAGTACAGGGTGTTTCAAAAATTACCGGTATATTTGAAACGGCAATAAAAACTAAACGAGCAGCGATAGAAATACACCGTTTGTTGCAATATGCGTGGGACAACAGTACATTTGCAGGCAGACAAACTTTCGAAATTACAGTAGTTACAATTTTCAACAACAGATGGCGCTGCGGTCTGGGAAACTCTATAGTACGATATTTTCCACATATCCACCATGCGTAACAATAATATGGCGTAGTCTCTGAATGAAATTACCCGAAACCTTTGACAACGTGTCTGGCGGAATGGCTTCACATGCAGATGAGATGTACTGCTTCAGCTGTTCAATTGTTTCTGGATTCTGGCGGTACACCTGGTCTTTCAAGTGTCCCCACAGAAAGACGTCACAGGGGTTCATGTCTGGCGAATAGGGAGGCCAATCCACGCCGCCTCCTGTATGTTTCGGATAGCCCAAAGCAATCACACGATCATCGACATATTCAGGAAATTAAAGACGTCGGCCGTGCGATGTGGCCGGGCACCATCTTGCATAAACCACGAGGTGTTCGCAGTGTCGTCTAAGGCAGTTTGTACCGCCACAAATTCACGAAGAATGTCCAGATAGCGTGATGCAGTAATCGTTTCGGATCTGAAAAATGGGCCAATGATTCCTTTGGAAGACATGGCGGCCCAGACCAGTACTTTTTGAGGATGCAGGGACGATGGGACTGCAACATGGGGCTTTTCGGTTCCCCATATGCGCCAGTTCTGTTTATTGACGAAGCCGTCCAGGTAAAAATAAGCTTCGTCAGTAAACCAAATGCTGCCCACATGCATATCGCCGTCATCAATCCTGTGCACTATATCGTTATCGAATGTCTCTCGTGCAGCAATGGTAGCGGCGCTGAGGGGTTGCCGCGTTTGAATTTTGTATGGATAGAGGTGTAAACTCTGGCGCATGAGACGATACGCGGACGTTGGCGTCATTTGGACCGCAGCTGCAACACGGCGAACGGAAACCCGAGGCCGCTGTTGGATCACCTGCTGCACTAGCTGCGCGTTGCCCTCTGTGGTTGCCGTACGCGGTCGCCCTACCTTTCCAGCACGTTCATCCGTCACGTTCCCAGTCCGTTGAAATTTTTCAAACAGATCCTTTATTGTATCGCTTTTCGGTCCTTTGGTTACATTAAACCTCCGTTGAAAACTTCGTCTTGTTGCAACAACACTGTGTTCTAGGCGGTGGAATTCCAACACCAGAAAAATCCTCTGTTCTAAGGAATAAACCATGTTGTCTACAGCACACTTGCACGTTGTGAACAGCACATGCTTACAGCAGAAAGACGATGTACAGAATGGCGCACCCACAGACTGCGTTGTCTTCTATATCTTTCACATCACTTGCAGCGCCATCTGTTGTTGAAAATTGTAACTACTGTAATTTCGAAAGTTTGTCCGCCTGAAAATGTACTGTTGTCCCAAGCATATTGCAACAAACGGTGTATTTCCATCGCTGCTCGTTTAGTTTTTATTGCCGTTTCAAATATACCGGTCATTTTTGAAACACCCTGTATATACAGACGGCAGACGGTAACGGCACCTACCGTTTGGGTACTGCTGAATGTAGTTACTCTTCCAAAAAGCAGTCCATACGAGCAAACCAGTTGCGTCTTTAAAAAGAACAGCTCCATCTAGTCATGGGGTCGCACCGCGCACGTATGCTTTCATGCCCCTCAGCTAATTCACTGCAAATAATAACCTGTACTGTGACCCTGCACTCAAATAGTCTGTGTACTGACTAGTGTTGCAAATTACTAAAATACACAGAAATATAAGAGAAAAGAGAAATGAATGATTTAATGACAAGGCTTCTATTCTAATGTCGTCAGTTGTTGTAGATGGCAGAGAATTCTGTTAAATAATGTTTATTGAAGAAGGTCATCTCAAATAAACGAGAAGTGGTTCTATGATATTCAGTTAAAATACAGACAGAAAGTACCCTTATCAAATGCAGCACAGTTACATTGGTAGCGATGCGAGAATGGTAGCAAAATCCCCAAACTAAACAGTCATCAAAGACTCGCGATAATGAAGTCCATTTCGTGGCCACAATACACGAAAGATTCGTTCAAATGGCTCTGAACACTATGGGACTTAACATCTGAGGTCATCAGTCCCCTAGGACTGAGAACTACTTAAACCTGACTAACCTAAGGACATCACAAACATCCATGCGCGAGGCAGTATTCGAACCTGCAACCGTATCGGTCGGGCGGTTCCAGACTGAAGCGCCTAGAACCGTTCGGCCACACTGGCTGGCTAGTTCAAGGTTCAGCACGATGATTCACAAATTAACACATGTGATACAAAATAGTAGCTCATACTCAGTCTACTCTCAATTCCGTAAACCAAGCGGCAAAATTTAGAATCCTAATGTGGAACACATTCAGACCTCTAGAAATATTAAGTCCATTCAGAAGCTAAGTTATGGTAGCGGTGCCGCGCGGAGTGGCCGCGCAGTTTGTGGAGTCATGTCACGGACTGCGTGGACTCTCCCGTCGGAGGTTCGAGTCCTCCCTCGAGAGTGGGTATGTGTGTTGTTCTTAGCATAAGTTAGTTTAAGTAGTGTGTAAGTCTAGGGACCGATGACCTAAGCAGTTTGGTCCATTACGTATTCACACACATTTGAACATTTATGGTAGCGGCGGTTCACCGCCCAGAATCAATCACCTACACGACTGTGTCACGCACGTTACCCCAGGCAGGTCTGTCTTCTTCAAGAGCTCGACATAAAATCCACAATCGCACCCTTGAGCTCGTCTCTTGAGAAGGTCCCAGTCTACATTTGACTCCTGTAGTGTTTCGTTGCTATCTGCTTTTTCATTGGCTGACGGCCATACCCACTAAAAATACATCGTTTTAACTGCTCTGACTCATCCTTACCTATTTCCGGCACAAAAAATATATTACAACAGTATTTAAATAAAAGAAATGTGATAAACATTCGATTTCATTCCGATTATTTACAATAAATATAATTAATAGTTGCTTCATAAACAAATAAACCAGTATTTCTGCAAAAGTGCGCTTACGTTAAATGACTACAGATTACCATTAAATATTATTTAAAACAATTATTTGTGTATTGTTAACAGAAGTGTCTTTCGGTCCTCTTTTCAATTGTGGTGTCCGCTAACACATCGATTAACCACTTTAACAGTTTTTAATAGAACTTGCAATCAATATTTAAATAAAGATACTAGAAAAATAGTAAACTTCTCATTAAATAAAAACACAAGTACGACAAAATTATGGGTGCTGATGCCGTGTCCATTTGCTGTGTAAATGTGAAAAATACAATGTTATGACACACATTTGCATAATGAAAAAGGTACAAAAGGCGTCCTAAATCAATAGATAAAATAGATAAAGAGAAGTAGTTTCCAGGGATGATAGCTGTAGTACAATGCTATCATCTGAGATAATCTATGTTGATATCACTTGAAGCGATTTAAAGTTGTTAATTCAGACGATCATAGTGAAAATGTTTATTCGCTGTCAGATATTGATTTCTGTAGTTTCAATGATACTGAGATATTGTTGCGTTATTGAATGCACCCATTTTTCTGAGATCACAGATTCTACAAAAAGGCGACGCATGCATCCAGCTGTCTAGATTCCCAGCTCTGGGATTTACCGGTTTGCGGTGACGTGCTCATAGTCTCTGCACCTGAGTTCACCGGATAACAGTCAACTCGCCGGGCTGGCTACCGTGTGTCCTGTGCCCTGGAGCCGCTAGCGTCCAGCCGTGCAACAAATTCATCTCTTACCAGAACTGGGCAACCAGTTTGCTACCTAAAGACATGTAACGTTACACGATGATTGAAAATTTGTACCAAGGGCGGGATACGAACCCAGATCTCCTGCTTACTAGGCACCCTGGCACAGTGGCTTTGCTCCACTGCACGGACTACTCTTTGCATGCCTCCCTCCTCAGTCCAGATTCCAATTCATGCCTCAGCCCACTTGGTATTATTATATTTGCATTTTGGTTGAGGAAGGAGGCGGGCTAGGGTAGTCCGTGCATTGTCAGTGTGGCATAGGGGTTAGTTCATGAGTCTACATAAAGTAAGGTGACCTGTACGGTATTGATTCTAATCTCGCAGTGATGACTGTTGTTCAGTTGTCGTATGAACTTCACTGATTCTAACCATGTGCATCTTTTCACGCCGCATGGTTCTGCATACAAATTTCTATATATTGTACGTAGCTCGATGCATTGAGAAACAAATTATCTGTCACTTTCAAAATGTTTCAGTCTCGTTACAGCGTCAGATACTCCAATGTATTTGCAGTGAAGCGTTTAATGGAGACCTGCGGCAGGTATCAACACTGATCTGCGCTCAGTCTCATGGCCTGATCACAGTCCGTTATTGATTCTTAAGGAAGATTACTACAGCAGACCGTTTCGGATGACGCAAAGTATTATACACAACCGCGTAGTGGCACTCTCAGCGTTGTTTGCTTATCAGCGAAAGGAACCTTGCGTTTCACTCTACCTCTCCCCAAATAGGTGCCTTGAATTTTAAAGTAGAACACTCACTCTGGAAGAAACAGAACAATCATTACATATCTCTGGTGTTCGCTCATCAGCAAAAGAAACCTTGCGTGTTGCTATACCTTGGCGCAAATAAGTGCATTGAATTTCCAGTTACCAACTCTCTCTCTGGAATAAACAGGACAAACAGTATATGTCTCGACGTAAGGATGAACTTCATAACCCATTTTCATGTCTCGTCGTGGGACACAGTGAAATGTTAAATTACAGACGTACCTACATTCTCATGTCCCTGTCAATCCCATACCAACATCTCTCGTAGGTAGCTGTTAATGATGGTTATAACAATGAGGAAAAATGTCGACAATGTCTTCCCACCTGAGTGCCCAGGCTGCCTAACTACCCACATCCTCATTCCTACGTCCGCACAGCACGTTCCACTGTACAGTTAGGGGCAATGTCCCACAAACTACGCCATCTGCGAACGCCTCCCGTACCATCTCATCGCTGCGTATCATGGGCACCTCTCCTTGTCTCCAAGACACTGAATGGTATTACACTAGTGCGTATTGTCCCAAAAACATTTTCTTCATTTCTGCCGCATTCGTAGGTTGGGCGTAGCAGTAACGATTCTCTATACAGCTCTGTACAAGTCCGATTTTCGCGAAGTCGCGGTCATTTTGCGAGATTTATGTTACGTAAGTAATACGGTATTGACTCGTTTTCGAAAGTAGAGTCTCAGAATTTTGAGAGGCAGACTTTTACTCTGTAAACCACTGTGAAGTGCATGGCAAAATATTTCCGATTTTACGATTCAGTTTTCCCGATCCATTCGCATAGGGAGTGCGGGGCTATTGTTTAAATTCCTCTGTGTGAACTGTAATTAATCTCGCCTTGTCTTCTCAGTCTTACATGGGTAATACGTGGGAAGCTGTAGTATAATCCTAGACTCTTAACAGAGGTTATTTAAATTTAGTAAATAGACTTTCACGGGATTGTCGGTGTCTATTTTCAAGTGTCGGCTAGTTCAGGTTTCTCAGCATTTCCCCAATTCTCCCTCGCGCTCCCTTTTATTCCAATATGGTATATTTAGTATTTGTAGATCCATCATACAGATGTGGATGCTGGACTGTGCCTTATCGATAGCTCGTAGGAATAGGATACAAACAGCCGCAATGATACCTATAAATTTTATTATTTGAAGAATCATTTTCGACACTTCGTTAGCGTCTTCTTCGGATCCCTATGCCTGAAGATGACGCTAATGAACTAGTTGCGTAAATAATAAAATTTTGGGAAGATTTACGGCTGTTGGTGTCCTTTTTTTACTAGAATCTTGTTTGTCTTTCACACAGTTGAGCAATATTTCACAATTGGAAGCATGAGTATTTTGTAAGTGGTCTTTTTTGTAGATTGATTACATTTTCCCAGTCTCCTAACAAAGAACCGAAGTGTGCTACCTGCTTCACATGCGGTGGTAATGTCAGTGATGTAGAATTTTATTGCTATGTCTTCTACGCTCTCAAGACGGAAGTGAAGCTGTGAGGGCGGTCGAAAGTCATGCCTGGATAGCTCAGCTGGTAAGAGCATACTCAGGCAAGTTTCCAGTCTTGAGTACCAGTCTATTGTACAGTTTTAATCTCCAGGAAGTTACTAAAGAGCGCACACTTCGCAGAAGAGTCATCCCGTCTGTGGCTGGGCCATTTATTCCCAGTATCCTTTCTCCGGGAGAAGAAGTGGAGCGAGGTATGCAGGAGAGTTGGGTTGGGTTGTTTGGGGGAAGAGACCAGACAGCGAGGTCATCGGGCTCATCGGATTAGGGAAGGACGGGGAAGGAAGTCGGCCGTGCCCTTTCAAGGGAACCATCTCGGCACTTGTCTGGAATGATTTAGGGAAATCACGGAAAACCTAAATCAGGATGGCCGGACGCGGGACTGAACCGTCGTCCTCCCGATTGCGAGCACAGTGTGCTAGTCATTGCGCCACCTCGCTCGGTATGCAGGAGAGTCCAAGCGAAGTCTTAAGAGATATATAGGCATAATTTACTGTAAAAGAGGTATCAATGAGTCGCCCTTGGATTAGCAAAGTCATCATAACTGTGGTATCATTCAAAAATTACAGTGTCACACCAAAGTTGGCAATGCGAATCGATACCCCAGACATTAGCGAGTGGTCGATGCAATCCGCAACAACCACTGGGAGGCACTTCAGATGATCACGCCTCCCTCTGATCATAGCAGCGCCCTCGCACTGGAGATCTAGATAGTGCCGAGTATTCCAGACCTCAGCCCCAGTTCGAGACCTCAACTATAGCAGTCAAGATAGTCGAGTGGACAGCGATAGTTAAAGTTTGTAATAAATTGTACTGCTGTTAATGTCGAACATTGTACTGCAAAAGAAAGGCTTGATTCATTCATGTAATTAAGTGAACTATATTCCATGTGTTCTAGTTTGATGAACCTTCTCCCAGAGCGACCAAAGAAACCACAGTTGTGGCCAAAGAAAAGCAATTTCGTCTGGTCACAATAATAACATGAGCTTCCGGGAGCCCTTCAAGGTCGAGTCCTTGGTCTGTCGCACTTCTATCTGTATATCACCGATATTTCACGTGTGTTGCATTATTCTAACTATAGCTGATAACATTATGTAACACATATGCATCTAAGAGACAGACTTAAGAACATTGCTTTGGCATATGAAGTATGGATTAGGACTTTTGTTTAGTATCAAAATCGGCGAAAAGTCTTGGCTTTTCAACAAAAACTAACTTAAATTTATTACGAGGATCGTTCAATAAGTAATGTCGTTCTCTCGGCCCGTTTCGGTTGAAAACACGCGGAATTTGGTGTGGGACTACTGAATATTCTCCCTTCAGCCTCTATAGTTTTATAAAGATCCGATAGGTGGCGATACTATACGTAACCTTCAAAATTGTGTCTCTAAAGGAGGTGCGTTCCAAGCAGCGAGCTATCACTGAGTTTCTTTTGGCAGAAAACCAGACCATCGCAGATATTCATAGGCGCTTGTATAATGTCAACGAAGACCTGGCACTGAACAAAAGCATGGTGAGTCGCTGGGCGAGATGTCTGCCGTCATCGCAACAAGGTCGCGCAAACCTTTCCGTTCTCCCGCGCATCGGTCGGTCGCACACAGCTGTGACTCCTGCAACATCGGACTTCAGCATGTTCGTCGCCACAAAAATGCAACTTATCCTTCTCCAGGACAACACTAGGCCTCAACAAGTCTGCACACCCAGGAGGAGCTCATAAAGTTTCATTGGACTAGTCTCCCTCATCCACCTTACAGTCCAGGTGTCGCTCCTTCTAGGTCCATCTGTTCGGCCCAATGAAGCACTCTGCGGGAAGCAGTACGCGAACGATGGGGAAGTTATTGACGGAACAGGCTGCAGCCCGGACGTAGACCAGTAGAGGGCTACAATGCGGAAATATTTGTTTCCCCATTAAGATGGCGTAATGCTGTAGCACTGAATGGAGATCAAGTTGAAAAATGAGGTTTTGTAGCTCAAAGAGTGAGGAATAATAATGTGTGTTGGAATCCTGAATAATACCAACTTGCTTTCAGAAAAAAAGTGTTGCATTACTCATTGAGCGCCCCTCGTACAATAGCTCTGCGGAAATTGTGGAGGGCAAGCGAAAACAACGATAAGCTTGATCAGCACAATCACCATGCATTAAAGAAATGGCCAATTTGTCGTGTCCGGCCCCCTCGTCTAATACAGGCTGCCCAGGTAGCTGTCTTCTCGGATAGCCGGACAACAATTCAAACAAATCGTGTTAATGGAGTTTATTGCAGTAAATCTAATTGACAATACTTAACTTACCGTTTTTGCAATGAGGTGTCGCAAGCATATGGCGACATGTTACTCGATATATACAATTTCCATGCAAGTAAATAATACTGTTCAGACTGTTCACAAGTCACGGCTCGTCTTCTAGTGAGGCTGAGAACGTGAGCGGCGCTTACATTCTCTTCGTATAGTAGCCGCTCCCATCGTGGTGTCGTCCTAGGCAGCGTATTATTAGCTGACGACGTCCCACTGGCTTGTCTGCTGTATCGTTCCAGGCCGACGTGCCGTAGCCTGATGTTACGCCGGGACAGTGTAGGAACGCTCCAAGAAAGATCAGTCCACATCAACTTACAGGAACAGAATTGCAAGAGACAAAACCTGTGGGGCAGTGAGGATCTGAGGACTGACGTGGCGAGCAGGTACAGACGCCAGTCACAGTAAACTCAGAGCCGGCTGTGCTCTGCAGCCCTATGTGGGTGGACAACTGCCCGAGGAATTCTACAAGAGACGCGATGAGAGCGGCTGTTGCAGTGGCATCTGGAACCTAGCATTGGCAGCGCGTTGTAGGCTGGGGGCATGCTTGGGAGTTCAGCATCTGTGTACTCAGAAGGTTTTTAACGCTTTAAATATTCTCAATGCTCCCTTCAATGCACAGACCTGCTGTATTCCTTCTGTGCAACAGCAAACCAATCAGTATTATTCCACACTGTGAACGTACTTTTCTGTCTATTTCTGTAACTTTATATTATCGTTTTCTCCCTCTCCCTCAGATGAGTTAACGTCTTCTCCACTTCTGTTCCTCCCATTAACAGCAACGTTATGTGTTGAGAAAATTATTAACACAATGTTTGTATGACATTACTGCAATCCCATACATTCATTATTGTGACTATTATGATTAAAAATTCTACCATAATAATAATAATAATAATAATAAGCCCCGTGGAGGCCCGGGAAAAGAATAGGCCTCCGGTATGTTCTGCCAGTCGTAAAAGGCGACGAAAAGAACAAACCACTAATAGGGCTAACCCCCCTTTTAGTGTGATTAGTTGGTTCAGGACAGAAATAAAGAAGCCTCGGACAAGCGCCGTCATGGTCGGGGACGACGCTTGAACCCTATGCCCGCCCACAATGGTAACGACACTGCTAGCCAACTGGAAAATGATTTAAATCCAAATAGAGGTGTTTTGCAGGATATGCTTCCTGCAACCACCCTAGAAGGAAAACAAAGACAGAGGATGAGATGGTCAGATGAAGTTAATCGACACCTCATGTTCTGTTATTACCAAACAACAAACCTAGGAACCAACATTACTGGATACAGATCACAAGTATACACAACATTTATTACCAGATACCCAGAATTAAAATTTTTAACAGAACAACGACTAGCTGATCAGATCCGTGTAATAATCAAAAATAACAGGATACCCCAGTCAGAATTAGAAAACATCAAACAAGAAGTACAACAAATACTGGAACAAAATAATGTGCAATCAGAAGAAGAAGAAAATACAGTAATGGACTCAAACATCCCAGAGCAAACAAACAAAGAACAAATCGCACCAATTAAACAATCAGAGGAAAACGAAATCTTAAGACAGCCACCAGAACAAGCACAAATAGAACACGAAGTGACACAGATGCTAGATATAGAAGAAAAATTTCAGCTAACATATATAGAATACAAAGACACAAATACAGACATTAGACCATTCTTGCATAGACCACCAAATAACCCACAAGTCGAAACAACAATAAAAACTATCAACACAATCATACACAACAAAATAAATGAAAACACAACTATGGAAGAGTTACAACTACTGGTTTATATAGGAGCACTCACTACACTAAATATACACACTAGACAGAGATCAGAACCAACCAACACACAGAAGAAACCCACAAAACCAGCATGGCAACACAGGCTACAGATCAGAATAGAAAAACTGAGAAAAGACATCGGACAGCTAACACAATTTATAAGAAATGAAATCTCGGAAAAAAAACGAAAAAGGTTAGGTAAAATCTCACAACAAGAAGCGACAGAGCAATTAGACGAAAAGAAGCAGAAATTACAAGCATTAGCCAAACGACTCAGAAGATACAAAAAAAGTGAAAATAGAAGGAAACAAAACCAAACATTCAACACAAACCAAAAGAAATTTTACCAGACAATAGATAACACACACATTAAAATAAACAATCCACCAAACATAACAGACATGGAACACTTCTGGAGCAGCATATGGTCTAACCCGGTACAACATAACAGACATGCACGGTGGATACAAGCAGAAACAGACACATAAAAGATGATACCACAAATGCCTGAAGTGATAATTTTGCAACATGAAGTCACCCAAGCAATTAATTCTACTCACAATTGGAAAGCCGCTGGAAATGATAAAATAGCAAATTTCTGGTTAAAGAAGTTCACCTCAACACATTCACATCTAACTAAATTATTTAACAGTTACATTGCAGACCCATACACATTCCCTGATACACTTACACATGGAATAACTTATCTGAAACCTAAAGATCAAGCAGACACAGCGAACCCAGCTAAATATCGCCCCATAACATGCCTACCAACAATATACAAAATATTAACTTCAATCATCAAACAGAAATTAATGACACATACAACACAGAACAAAATTATAAATGAAGAACAAAAAGGCTGTTGCAAAGGAGCACGAGGATGTAAAGAGCAACTGATAATAGATGCAGAGGTGACATATCAAGCTAAAACTAAACAAAGGTCGCTACACTACGCATACATTGATTACCAAAAAGCTTTTGATAGTGTACCCCACTCATGGTTACTACAAATATTGGAAATACACAAAGTAGATCCTAAATTGATACAGTTCCTAAACATAGTAATGAAAAATTGGAAAACCACACTTAATATCCAAACAAATTCAAATAATATCACATCACAGCCAATACAGATTAAGCGTGGAATATACAAAGGAGACTCATTAAGTCCTTTCTGGTTCTGCCTTGCTCTGAACCCACTATCCAACATGCTAAATAATACAAATTATGGATACAATATTACTGGAACATACCCACACAAAATCACACATTTGCTATACATGGATGATCTAAAACTACTGGCAGCAACAAATCAACAACTCAACCAATTACTAAAGATAACAGAAGTATTCAGCAATGATATAAATATGGCTTTTGGAACAGACAAATGTAAGAAAAATAGCATAGTCAAGGGAAAACACAATAAACAAGAAGATTACATATTGGATAACCACAGCGACTGCATAGAAGCGATGGAAAAAACGGATGCCTATAAATATCTAGGATACAGACAAAAAATAGGAATAGATAATACAAATATTAAAGAAGAACTAAAAGAAAAATATAGACAAAGACTAACAAAAATACTGAAAACAGAATTGACGGCAAGAAACAAGACCAAAGCTATAAATACTTATGCCATACCAATATTGACCTACTCATTTGGAGTAGTGAAATGGAGTAACACAGACCTAGAAGCACTCAATACACTTACACGATCACAATGCCATAAATATAGAATACATCACATACATTCAGCAACAGAAAGATTCACATTAAGCAGAAAGGAAGGAGGAAGGGGATTTATCGATATAAAAAACCTACATTATGGACAGGTAGACAATTTAAGAAAATTCTTTATAGAACGAGCAGAAACTAGCAAAATACACAAAGCAATCACTCATATAAATACATCGGCTACACCACTACAATTTCATAACCACCTCTACAACCCTTTAGACCACATAACATCAACAGATACGAAGAAAGTAAATTGGAAAAAGAAAACACTTCATGGCAAGCACCCGTATCATCTAACACAGCCACACATCGATCAAGACGCATCCAACACATGGCTAAGAAAAGGCAATATATACAGTGAGACAGAAGGATTCATGATTGCAATACAGGACCAAACAATAAACACCAGGTATTACAGCAAGCATATTATTAAAGATCCCAATACCACAACAGATAAATGCAGACTTTGTAAACAACAAATAGAAACAGTAGATCACATCACAAGCGGATGTACAATACTAGCAAATACAGAATACCCCAGAAGACATGACAATGTCGCAAAAATAATACATCAACAGCTTGCCTTACAACATAAACTTTTAAAACAACAAGTTCCTACATACAAGTATGCACCACAAAATGTACTGGAGAATGATGAATACAAATTATACTGGAACAGAACCATTATAACAGATAAAACAACGCCACATAACAAACCTGACATCATACTCGACAATAAAAAGAAGAAATTAACACAACTAATCGAAATATCCATACCCAATACAACAAATATACAAAAGAAAACAGGAGAAAAAATTGAAAAATACATCCAGCTGGCTGAGGAAGTCAAAGACATGTGGCATCAGGATAAAGTTGACATCATACCAATTATACTATCAACTACAGGAGTCATACCACACAATATCCACCAGTACATCAATGCAATACAGCTACATCCAAACACATATATACAACTACAGAAATCCGTAATTATTGATACATGTTCAATTACCCAAAAGTTCCTAAATGCAATATAACACATACCGTACAGTTAATAGGAAGTGACGCTTGATCAAGGTCCGCGTCACTTTCCATTCTCAACCAGACTTAACGTCTGAGAAAGTAAAGAAATAATAATAATAATAATAATAATAAACCCCGTGGAGGCCCGGGAAAAGAATAGGCCTCCGGTATGTTCTGCCAGTCGTAAAAGGCGACGAAAAGAACAAACCACTAATAGGGCTAACCCCCCTTTTAGTGTGATTAATTGGTTCAGGACAGAAATAATGAAGCCTTGGTCAAGCGCTGTCATGGTCGGGGCCGACGCTTGAACCCTATGCCCGTCCACAATGGTAACGACACTGTTAGCCACACGGAAAATGATTTAAATCCAAATAGAGGTGTTTTGCAGGATATGCTTCCTGCAACCACCCTAGAAGGAAAACAAAGACAGAGGATGAGATGGTCAGATGAAGTTAACCCACACCTCATGTTCTGTTATTACCAAGCAACAAACTTAGGAACCAACACAACTGGATACAAATCACAAGTATACACTACATTTATTACCCAGAATTAAAATTTTTAACAGAACAACGACTCGCTGATCAGATCCGTGTAGTAATCAAAAATAACAGGGTACCCCAGTCAGAATTAGAAAACATCGAACAAAAAGTACTACAAATACTGGAACAAAATAATGTGCAATCAGAAGAAGAAAATACAGTAATGGACTCAAACATCCCAGAGCAAACAAACAAAGAACAACACACATCAATTAAACAATCAGAGGAAAACGAAATCTTAAGACAGCCACCAGAACAAGCTCAAATAGAATACAGTAGAATAGCTGACATATATAGAATACAAAGACACAAATACAGACATTAGACCATTCTTGCATAGACCACCAAATAACCCACAAGTGGAAACAACAATAACAACCATCAACACAATCATACATAACAAAATAAATGAAAATACAACTATGGAAGAGTTACAACTACTGATTTATATAGGAACACTCACTACACTAAATATAAACACTAGGCAGAGATCAGAACCAACCAGCACACAGAAGAAACCCACAAAACCAGCATGGCAACACAGGCTACAGATCAGAATAGAGAAACTGAGAAAAGACGTCGGACAGCTAACACAATTTATAAGAAATGAAATATCAGACAAAAAACGAAAAAGGTTAGGTAAAATCTCACAACAAGAAGCGATAGAGCAATTAGATGAAAAGAAGTAGAAATTACAAGCATTGGCCAAACGACTTAGAAGATACAAAAAAGTGAAAATAGAAGGAAACAAAACCAAACATTCAACACAAACCAAAATAAATTTTACCAGACAATAGATAACACACACATTAAAATAGACAATCCACCAAACATAACAGACATGGAACATTTCTGGAGCAACAAATGGTCAAACCCAGTACAAAATAACAGGCATGCACGGTGGATACAAGCAGAAACAGACACATACAAGATGATACCACAAATGCCTGAAGTGATAATTTTGCAACATGAAGTCACCCGAGCAATTAATTCTACTCACAATTGGAAAGCTCCTGGAAAAGATAAAATAGCAAATTTATCGCTAAAGAAGTTCACCTCAACACATTCACATCTAACTAAATTATATAAAGTTACATTGCAGACCCATACACATTCCCTGATACACTTACACATGGAATAACTTATCTTAAACCTAAAGATCAAGCAGACACAGCAAGCCCAGCTAAATATCGCACCTTAACATGCCTACCAACAATATACAAAATATTAACTTCAGTCATTACACAGAAATTAATGACACATACAACACAGAACAAAATTATAAATGAAGAACAAAAAGAATGTTGCAAAGGAGCATGAGGATGTAAAGAGCAACTGATAAGAGATGCAGAGGTGACATATCAAGCTCAAACTAAACAAAGGTCGCTACACTACGCATACATTGATTACCAAAAAGCTTTTGATAGTGTACCCCACTCATGGTTACTACAAATATTGGAAATACACAAAGTAGATCCTAAATTGATACATTTCCAAAACAGTAATGAAAAATTGGAAAACCACACTTAATATCCAAACAAATTCAAATAATATCACATCACAGCCAATAAAGATTAAGCGTGGAATATACAAAGGAGACTCATTAAGTCCTTTCTGGTTCTGCCCTTCTCTGAACTCACTATCCAACATGCTAAATAATACAAATTATGGATACAATATTACTCGAACATACCAACACAAAATCACACATTTGCTATACATGGATGATTTAAAACTACTGGCAGCAACAAATCAACAACTCAACCAATTACTAAAGATAACAGAAGTATTCAGCAATGATATAAATATGGCTTTTGGAACAGATAAATGTAAGAAAAATAGCATAGTCAAGGGAAAACTCACTAAACAAGAAGACTGCATATTGGATAACAACAGCAACTCGATAGAAGCGATGGAAAAAAAAAGATGCCTACAAATATCTAGGATACAGACAAAAAATAGGAATAGATAATACAAATATGAAAGAAGAACTAAAAGAAAAATATAGACAAAGACTAACAAAAATACTGAAAACAGATTTGACCTACTCATTTGAAGTAGTGAAATGGAGTAACACAGACCTAGAAGCACTCAATACACTTACATGATCACAATGCCACAAATATAGAATACATCACATACATTCAGCAACAGAAAGATTCACATTAAGCAGAAAGGAAGGAAGAAGGGGATTTATCAAGATAAAAAACCTACATTATGGACAGGTAGACAATTTAAGAAAATTCATTATAGAACGAGCAGAAACTAACAAAATACACAAAGCAATCACTCATATGATTACATCAGCTACACCACTGCAATTTCATAACCACTGTAACCTCCCCACAAAATATAATAAATAATATAAATAATATCGTCATTTAGTGTAACCTCAAAACAGAAAAATTCCTTAACCTCTCAACGGTAAAAATATAATTATGTCGTTCACATTCAGTGTAACTACCCAACAAAATAATTTCCGTAACCTGGTAATAATACAATGTAACTAACCTCTCAATTAAATTGTCGCTCACTTATAACTTTACAATAATTGACTGTGAATTTAACCTGGTAAATTTTGGACGGCAGCAGTGCTGCGTCATGGCCCTGAAAGATCATTCTGAATAAAAAAGAAAAATTCTTACCTCAATGAAGTCGCCGGATAACGCATATATATCTGCTCTTACAATAAATTTTTCTGGCACAGCCCTGTGCACTGCTGGCCGATAGGTTTGTCATTTTATGAAAGGAAACAACTGATTCTTCTTTTGCAATAATCGGGATGATCATGGATTGGAGAAATTAGTAAATTCTTTAAATTGAAATGAATGGTTGTTAAAAGTTATTTTTTATGAGAAAGATTATTATTAGGACATTTTTAAAACATTTACATGGGACTTGAGACAACAATACTACATATGCGCGAGGCTGCTTTTTACCTTATACAATAATGCTCAGGCTCCGGCATCGCTGCACCACGACCGGTCCAGCCAACACGATACACCAGACTGCTCGTTAGCAACAACTTACTGCTACAGCTACACAGTTCCTACTGCAGTCAACACTGCTCTCTGGTCTGAGATTCTCTTATACCTTGCATATCGCAGGCAGCGCGTGAGCAATACATCGAAATTACATCTGCTCGGACCTCATACATAACCCTCCACCGGGGGGGGGGGGGGGGGGGCAAAAATTTGGCAGCGATGGTGAGTCAATTGGACTTGCCATGAGCAACAAATTTTTCTAAAATCTATTTAGTTACTAAGTCTACAGTCACAGAGTATATACATTATTGATAAGTGCAGAACATATTAAGCAATGAAATAGAGTGTACATGCACTGAGTACAGAATATATCAAGAAATGACAAAAAGTATACGCAATGAGTACAAAAGATATTAACAAATGACAAAGTGCACACACACTGTACAGGTATGTCTTTAGCATTTTTACATAACATATCATGAAGTGAAATAAAGTGCACATGCACTGTAAAAATCTTTAGCATTTTATGAGAACTGATTACCCTAAAAATGAAATAAAGTGCACACGCACTGTAGAGGTCTTTAGCATATTTACAACATATCATGGAGTGAAATAAAGTGCACACGCACTGTAGAAGTCTTTAGCATATTTAGGACAACTAATCTTGTTAACAAATGAAATGAAGTGTTCACGCACTGTAAAAGTCTTTATCATTTTACAAGAAACTAAACGCACTGTATAAGTCTTTAGCATTTTTACAAGAACTAGGAAAGGAAAGGGAAGGATTGCATCATGGTTTTAGCACAGTAGGTTGCACGTAGTTGCACCGAAAGTCCATATCTTTCTACAGAAGCACAACACCAAGTGAGAAAATCTGAAGTTCTCTTCCCTGAAGTATTTATCAGTGTAGCCAAGACACTGACATGTTGTATTAATATTCAATGTTATCATTTTGGTAGTACATTAGGTACACCAAACAGTAGGACCATAATAACATCTCCATCGTTCAAGGTGGTGGACAGCATGATGTGTCAACACCACATTCTTGCAGAATCCATACTCTTTCACCAACATAGAATTAGTGCAAAAACCAAATATAGTGCTCCATGATCATGAGGATGGACAGGACAAACGGATATTGCAGTAATTTCTGGTAATTAGGTCAGAAGGTGAAGGACATTAAGTCTTATGCTAGTCATCATTGAGAATTACACTAGTCTATCAACCGATTTGAGTAATTGTTGGCACTCATTGCCTAGTTACTAAACATTTCTGTACTATGTATAGAGTATTGTTGTTGTTGTTGTTGTTGTGGTCTTCAGTCCTGAGACTGAGACTCTATCCTGTGCAAGCTTCTTCATCTCCCAGTACCTACTGCAACGTACATCTTTCTGAATCTGCTTAGTGTATTCATCTCTTGGTCTCCCTCTACGATTTTTACCCTCCACGCTGCCCTCCAATGCTACATTTGTGATCCCTTGATGCCTCAAAACATGTCCTACCAACCGATCCCTTCTTCTAGTCAAATTGTGCCACAAACTTCTCTTCTCCCCAATCCTATTCAATACCTCCTCATTAGTTACGTGATCTACCCACTTTATCTTCAGCATTCTTCTGTAGCACCACATTTCGAAAGCTTCTATTCTCTTCTTGTCCAAACTAGTTATCGTCCATGTTTCACTTCCATAGATGGCTACACTCCATACAAATACTTTCGGAAACGACTTCCTGACATTTAAATCTATACTCGATGTTAACAAATTTCTCTTCTTCAGAAACGATTTCCTTGCCATTGCCAGTCTACATTTTATATCCTCTCTACTTCGACCATCATCAGTTATTTTACTCCCTAAATAGCAAAACTCCTTTACTACTTTAAGTGTCTCATTTCCTAATCTAATCCCCTCAGCATCACCCGATTTAATTTGACTACATTCCATTATCCTCGTTTTGCTTTTGTTTATGTTCATCTTATACACTGTCCATTCCGTTCAACTGCTCTTCCAAGTCCTTCTCCATGAATTTTAATACCTACTCCGAATTTTTCTTTTGTTTCCTTTACTGCTTGCTCAATATACAGATTGAATAACATCGGGGAGAGGCTACAACCCTGTCTCACTCCTTTCCCAACCACATTATTCATAAGTCATCTGATTACAGTAAATACTGGCACTCATTGGCCAGTTACAAACCATTTTTATGCATTATTCAGAAGTCATAATTCAAAGCAAGAGTTAATTAATGGCATAGCATTTATACAGTCGTCATATTACAGTAAACAGTGGCATTCATTGGCCAGTTACTAAACATGTAGCAAGTATTGAATATTACAAAACACTTTTCATAACCCATCTGATTGCGGTAATTATTGGCACTCATTGGCCAGTTATAAAGTATTCATATAGTTTTACAAAACATTATTCAGTATTATTCAGAAGTCATCATTCAAAACAGGAGCTAATGAGTGTAGCATTGAGCTACTGGTATTCATATATGATATCATGTAAGTGACATAAGACAAATTTAAAATATAAGATATTGGAACTATTATTCAAAGTCTATATTACAATAATACATAGACATCAGAGAAATTTGCGTTACATTTAGGACTAGAAATATATCTTAAACTGGTAGCATTATTTGGTTGTATACCAGTAAAAGCTGGGACTGGTAATAGATTTTTTGTGCTAGCAATGCATTGCGTTGAGATTGATAATTAATTGCTGGGGCATGAAAATATTTGCTTTTGACTTATTTCTGGAAATAAGGATTAATAACGTCATTTGTCATGAGTCAGCTGTAGCAAGGTTATGAAACAAGTAGAGATTATGTGATCGCATTCATGAATGATACACACAAATGGGTAAAAAAAATGCAAGTACTAGAACAGGTTTCATAACTAAGTGTTTATAGCATATTAATATCAGAAAAGCTTCTTCTGGAAAAAATACAAAATGGATTATTGAGCTGAAAAAAGAAATGCATATTATGCTGAAAAGTAGTGAACTTCGAATTAACAGGTAATGAAACGTGTACTCAATATGTATGTACTCTAGCTGTCTTTTCCAAAACATTCAGTCATTATACCATGCAACATAAGACATACTGTCAAAAGGAACTGCAACAAATACTTAAATAACTACATAGCATTTCTTACTAACAGTAAATATATAAACGTCATCATTATCATCATCTGCAAAAAAAACTTCATTATTCATATTACCATATTCTTCATATAATTATTCATCATCATTTACTATCATCTGCAAGAAAGGACACTTCATTATTCATTATTCATTATTCATATTACCATTTACTTCATACAACTATTCATACAATAGATTTTCTTATTTCTAGCGTATTTCATCGCTAAAACTAAGATGTGTAGTTCTGACAGCCTGCATCAATCACCTCGTATTCTGAAAGAAAAATAATTAGTCAAGATTGCTATCATACGATGTGTATAGTATATTCTGGTTAATGCTTGTTAATTCTGATCCATTTACTCTTCATGACAAGATATTGCATTTTCTTTCGTTCATTCCGATCGTGAAATTCCCATTCCATAGTAAACCACTGTGGTTTGTTTAATTTATTTCTTTTACACGTTATTGCTTTCTGAAAATGATGAATAAGGATTAATATCTTGCATTTAAATCATATTAAATAAAAACTTGTTTCTAGTGATACAACTAAGCATACAGCATACCATGACAGGAAACGTATTATGTCAAAACATAGAGTGTGTTCAGGTGCAAAAATGTACACACAGTCTCATAATGCAGTAGCCAAAAAATGTAGAATAGTCAAGATATTGAGAGATAAGGAAAAATGTCAGAGTCATCTGGTGTTTGTTACATCTTAAACATTTCATAGTGCATACAGACAAAAATTCTACTTTCGATAGAAAAACAATCATACATATACCAAAAATTGGAAAATGTGCACGGTCTGATATATAACGACAAGAAAAGCGACCTGCTAACCTTACCTTACCTTGCCGGGCTCTTGCCAGGAAAAAAATATGATAATTATCAGTAAGTGTTCATATAAATATCTGCAAATGGCATTACAGTGTGATAAATCATAAAGTATGTTCATTCAATAAAGGGTTTAATATTGGAGACATGGTGATTGCCCTTGCTTTTTCTGGTTTTCAAAGTTTCGACGTGTACTACATTGGGGTGAGGAATGCTGCGAATTCTGTATGGACCTGCTCAAATTTACTGCATCTACTCTTTCCTCTGTTGGATAAATAGTGTGTACGTACTAATATCTTCTGTCCTATGTAAAAGTCACGGCGTGTACAAACCTGTTTTTGCTGTCTTCTCCGGCGCTCTGCGGCACGTTTGATGTTGTTCAGCGCAATGTCAATTATTGAATGGTGGCGTAGTCGACGAGATGTAGGAAAAGATACTAGTTCTTTAATTTTGTTGGGTGGTTCAACATTTTTCAGTATAACAGTCGGAGATAGCATAGTAGATTCATTTGGTATGGAGTTAATTACATCCTGGAATGAGGGTATGTGTGTGTGTCCCAATCAATATGTTTTTTATGGCAGTATATTCTACATAGTTTACCAATTTCTTTCATCAGCCGTTCACAAGGATTCGAAGAAGCGTGGTACCTGGATATATAGATCGGAGAAATGTTTCTTGCTCGAAACTGTGGTCCATTTTCGGAAATTACTTTCAATACATGCCCTACATGAAATAAAAAATGTTTTACAAATGCATTCGAAACAGATTTAGCAGTAGCTTTGCGTAACGGAGTGAAGGTAACAAATTTCGAAGTGAGTTCAACAGCGACAAAGATGTAGCAAAAACCTCTATTAGTTCTGGGAATCGGACCAAAAATGTCTACAGCGGCCATGTGTCTCAATTTAACGGGTACAATGGGATGTAACGGAGGAATATGTGAAATAGTGTCTGATTTAGTTTTCTGGTAGATCTTACATGACGCTAAAACTCGTCGAATACGTTTCTCCATGTTGGCAAAATAACAGTTCTGCCTCAGTATAAGAAAACATTTTCTGTCTCCGTAATGTGCGTAACTTAAATGAGTATACTAAATTAATTTGTTAACAAGCTCGTCAGGAATACATACGAGTAACCAACTGTTGCTGTCAGGGTGAGAGCGGCGAAACAGAATATTATTGCGTACAATGTAATGGTTTCTGATGGTAACATTATTCCTATCTTGCAAAGGTGTTTAATTTCTTTCCACACGTTGTCTTTGCTCTGCTCTTGTGCTATGTCTCGTAATGATGCCGAAATAAAATTATCGAATGCAACTTGTTGAATATACATGACGCTAGAATTTGCTTGGCAGAGGTTGGTTGCGATGTCTTGCTGATTGTTGCTGAGAGAACGGGATAGTACGTCTGCTACAACATTTTGCGTATCGGGAATATGAACAATTGTAAAATTAAATTCCTGTAAATAAAGTTTCCATCTGCTTAATCTGTCATGTGTAAATTTTGCTGAAAGTAAAAACTGGATAGCTCTATGATCTGTGTAAACGGTTGTGTGTCTTCTGTAAAGAAAATGCCTAAATCTCGTAAATGCCCATACAACACATAATGTTTCAAGTTCTGTGACAGAATAATTGCATTCAGCAGGTGACAGAATGTGAGTCGCAAAGGCGATGTTTTAAATTACTGTAGAGCCATCTTCTTCAATTTCCTGAAAAATGTGTACGCCTAAAGCTGTGTTAGAACTGTTGGTGGCAATGGAAAAATTTCTAGTAAGATCTATGTGTGATAAAAGAGGTCCGTTCAACAAAGCTTGTTGTAGATTGACAAATTCAGAATGTGCTCGGCTATCCCATGACCAAATAGTGTTTTTACCCGTCAACTGGCATAATCTAGGGGTGTCTAAAGCAGCGTAATGAATAAATTTACGGAAAAAGTTAATTAAACCCAAAAAGCTGCGTAGTTGTTTCTTCGTCGTAGGAACGGTAATGTCACGTAAAGCTTGAAGTTTTTCCGGGTCAGACGCAATGCCTTCTGCTGAAATTACATGTCCAAGAAATTTTATAGAAGTTTTACCAAAGTGCGATTTGCTAAGATTAACTGTGAGTCCTTGTGCACGAAAAGTTTGTAACAGTTGTTCAAGAATCAGATTGTGTTCAGATCAGTTAGCTTCTGCAATAAGAATGTCGTCTACATACGTTGTGAATCTGTCTTTAAGTTCTATCGGAAGCATAGTATTCAAACCGCGAATAAACGCTGCTGAAGAAATTGTTAAACCGAACGGTAATTTACAAAATTGATAACAGTCACCAAAACAGAGAAATGCTGTGTACTTTCTGCAGTTCGGATGGAGCTGAATTTGCCAAAATCCCGATTTTAAATATAATGTGGAATAAATAGCAGTACCATGAAATTTCTGTAGAAGTTCTTCTAGTGTCTGTGGGCGATCTGTTTCATTAATAATAATGTCGTTGACATGACGCGAATCAAGTACGAGGCGAAGTGATCCATCCTTTTTCTTAACAATATGGAGCGGGTTAATGTACGGACTAACTGCCGGTTCAATAATTCCTTGGTCTAGCATAGCTTGCAATTCTTTCTTAACTTGTTCTCTGTGAACATATGGAATGGGATAATGTTTGGCTTTAAATGTGTCGTGCTGTTTAACTTGAAAATTCATACATAAAACCGGACACAGTACCAGGGATGTTGTCAAAAACTGGAGCTTGCTGTAAAGAATTTTGCGTAGCTCTGTACGTTCGTCGTCTGTATTTGCACTGCTTTGCTTTGCTTTAACAGAAATCATTTGCATAACGTCATAATCGGCTTCGTCTGGAGTATTATAGTTGTGTACGTACGTATCTGTGAACAATCTCAAATGACAGTCTATGTAACGCGATGTAGAAATGTCCTCTGTTCGATTAATTGTTTGTTCTTCTACAGATAAAGAGTGCTGAAATTCTAATGCCAGGTGTACATTTTCATCCTTTAACATTAAATAGGAATTTTGAAAGTCAATAATTGCGTCATGTTGTACCAGAAAATTCGTACCTAAAATAACGTCTGTTGTCAATAAGGGAACAATCCAAAAATTTGAGTGAAACGTATGACCTGCAATACAAAATGATAAGTGTGTCTGTAACTTTACATCCACTCCTTTACTAGATACTGCTCCTTTTACTTTAGTTTTGCCTAATGTTAACGTAGGATAAATATTCTCTTTGTTACATTCGTTGAATGTTTCTTCATTTATAACTGACATAGGTAATCCAGAAGCGATTACTGCTGAAAATGTGGATGATCCAATCTTTACTTCAATGACAGGGTGTGAAATGGTTTTTCGTATAACTGGTTTTTCACGCAAAAGTGTGTGTCGGATGTCGTTAAAAGTAATAACATTTTCGTGAACAAGATTCTCTGTGTCAAAAATATTGCTTGCGTTGCTGGAAGATGCAACCTGTACTGTATCTAGTCAAATTCGTTCTGATGTGCTGTTGTTTGCGGGAGGATGCTGTGGCATCTCGACTATTTGTACTGTTCTGTTATTTCGTCTTGACGTATTACGTTCGGGATGATATCTACTGTCTGGTTCATTCATGATAATCGGCTGTTGCGGATGATTTTGCTGCTGGTAAGACCGACTGTTATTAAACTTACGCTGAAATTTATGCTCATTACTTTTTCATCTGTCATGATAGTCATTTCTATACGGCGCGTTGCGATAGGAGTTGAAATGATGTGTCTTCTGTACGTGCCAATTTCCTTGTTGCTGTGCGTTACTATTTGCTGGAGCCGACGCTATACGTGTAGGCGGCGAAACATTAAAGCTTGGTTGACCTTGCACATTACATTGTTGGTTAGGTATGCTAACCGGCTGGTTTTGATGCTGTTGTGGGGAAAAGCCTCTATTGTTGCCAAAATGTGTTTCCTGTTGCTGATAATTTTGTCGATACTGATAATTAAAATTTTGTCTGTTATTAAAGTTACGCAGGTAGTTCTGGAGTGTCTAATGAAAATTGTCACTTTCGGTAAAACTTGTCATACCGGGTTTTCTTTACCCATTCTTAATTCTAGACAGATGGATAGTTGAAGAGCTTTTTTGATAGGTATAAAGGATAGTAGAAGAGAAGGCAGCAGTGCAGAAAACTAAAGATGAAATAGCACTACTACGGCTCGGGGCCCTGTGCACGCTACGGCACATATTCATCGAAGCGTAATGAATCCCCTGAGGTCTATTACGCGCTGCAAATAAATTTTAATTTCTGCGTTACAGGCAATGCCGGTGAAAATTCAAAAACACATTGTTGTATCCAGTCCAATGCTAGTTTCTGCATTACAGGCCAAGCTGGTGAAAATACGAAAGCAAATTGTCGTATCCAGTCCAAAGCGTGACTCTGTGTTCTGTCATTTTTAAATACCTTAAATTTTCTCACGGATAGAAAGTGCTTGTAATCAAAATTATCGTATCTGTATGTATGAACAGGTTCAGGGTTGTATGAAATCTGTTTGTCTGTGACTGTTCGGAATCTAACTCACGTACTCTCTGTAAATTACCTAAATTACACTGGCTGTGTGAGTCTGACAAATGTTCAGAAAGTGGCGTATGCTGTGACGTGTTAGAGACTGCAACATTTTTCATCTCTGTCACTTTAAAACGTTCATCAATTTGGCTGTTCTGTTGTTCAAATTTCGTATCTACTTTCGCATCCAGCGTGTGTGAAAGTTCTGCTGACATTAATTTAAACTCGTCGCTTAACTGTGTTGCGTTTTCTGAACATTGTTCAGTGACTGCAATACTTTCATCTCTAAGTAATTTCGTTGTGTCTACACGTGTACTACTTAATTCTTGTGCAACAGATCTAATTTCTTCACAACTGTTCCTAGCACAAGCCTTAATTTCCTCACGTAATTGTTCTTTAGTATCATGAAGTTGCACGGTAACGGCTGTAATCTGTTCACTAAGTTGTTTGTTCTGTTCGTTAAGGTTGTCGTGTTTTTCATTCGACTGTTTGAAACTTTCATTAAGTTGTTTGCACGATTCAATAAGCTGTTTGAAATGGTTGTCGTATTTTTCATTAAGTTGTTTGAAATGGTTGTCGAATTTTTCATTAAGTTCTTGTTTGAGATTTTCATTATTTTCATTAATTTGTTGTTTGAGATTTTCATTAAGTTGTAGCAATAATGCCATAACTCGATCCATGCCAAAATTAGCTGCTGTATTCTCTGTGCTGCGTGATGCTATATGTGCATTTGTCACGTTTTGTGTACCAGTAACCATTTGGTCATTGTCTGATTCACAAAAAGGTTTGCCAATCGTATGTGCACTGTTGGCCACTACATCGGAATCAAATAAATGTGACTTGTTTTGTGTATATTGGTCACCTTGTATATTGGTCACCTTCGTTAGAAACAATTATCTGTTCGCTTCGTAAATTTTGCAAATCAGGTGTGTCAAGCAGGGCAGCCTTCATTGTAACGGAACGTGCCGCGTCATCAATTGTTAAATTTACTGTGGACATAAATGAATTTGTTTGCACATCATTAGGATTTAAATCAATACTAGTGATCGGCACGCACTGATTATCTGTAATTAGACGATTATCACTATTACACTGAGTGTAGCTAGTATTATCGGTCAAATTATTCGAGTCGGCTATTTCACTCATTGCACATCGCGATGTACTGTTAACAGTTTTTCGCGGCATTTTCACAAATCAAAATTAAGCACAAAATCAATCACAGTCAAAGCAAGAATGGAACAAATACAATTACAACAAAGAGCAACAAATTGACGATGACCTGTGAAAGAAAGATTGACAAGTTAGTAAATGCGTTGCGCCAGATGCAAACTACATTTAAGTAAATAAGAGCAGATATATAACTGACTACTTCTCAGAAATTCACAAAAATACGATCTTGGCCGGTTGTCGCCAAGTGTAACCTCCCCACAAAATAAAATAAATAATATGAATAATATCCTCATTTAGTGTAACCTCAAAACAGAAAAATTCCTAAACATCTCAACAGTAAAAAATTATAATTATGTCGTTCACATTCAGTGTAACGTCCCAATAAAAAATAAATTCAGTAACCTGGTAATAATACAATATAACTAACCTCTCAATTAAATTGTCGCTGACTTATAACTTTTCAATAATTGACTGTGAATTTAACCTGGTAAATTTTGGACGGCAGCAGTGCTGAGTCATGGCCCTGAAAGATCATTCTGAATAAAAAAGAAAAATTCTTACGCCAATGAAGTCGCCGGATAACGCATATATATCTGCTCTTACAATAAATTTTTCTGGCACAGCCCTGTGCAATGCTGGCCGATAGATTTGTCATTTTATGAAAGGAAACAACTGATTCTTCTTTTGCAATAATCGGGATGATCATGGATTGGAGAAATTAGTAAATTCTTTAAATTGAAATGAATGGTTGTTAAAAGTTATTTTTTATGAGAAAGATTATTATTAGGACATTTTTAAAACATTTACATGGAACTTGAGACAACAATACTACATATGCGCGAGGCTGCTTTTTACCTTATACAATAATGCTCAGGCTCCGGCATCGCTGCACCACGACCGGTCCAGCCAACACGATACACCAGACTGCTCGTTAGCAACAACTTACTGCTACAGCTATACAGTTCCTACTGCAGTCAACACTGCTCTCTGGTCTGAGATTCTCTTATACCTTGCATATCGCAGGCAGCGCGTGAGCAATACATCGAAATTACATCTGCTCGGACCTCATACACCACTTCTACAAGCCTTTAGATCACATAACATCAACAGATACAAAGAAAGTAATTTGGAAAAAGAACACTACATGGCAAGCACCTGTATCATCTAACACAGCAACACATCGATCAAGACACATCCAACGCATGACTAAGAAAAGGCAACATATACAGTGAGATGGAAGGATTCATGATTGCAATACAGGATCAAACAGTAAACACCAGATATTAAAGCAAGCATATTATTAAAGATCCCAATACCACAACAGATAAATGCAAACTTTGAAAACAACAAATAGAAACAGTAGATCACATCACAAGCGGATGTACAATACTAGCAAATACAGAATACACCAGAAGACATGACAATGTAGCAAAAATAATACATCAACAACTTGCCATACAACGTAAACTAATAAAACAAGACGATCCCACATACAAGTATGCACCACAAAATGTACTGGAAAATTGTGAATACAAATTATACTGGAACAGAACCATTATAACAGATAAAACAACACCACATAACAAACCTGACATCATAATCACCAATAAAAAGAAGAAATTAACACAACTAATCGAAATATCCATACCCAATACAACAAATATACGGAAGAAAACAGGAGAAAAAATTGAAAAATACATCCAACGGGTTGAGGAAGTTAATGACATGTGGCATCAGGATAAAGTTGACATTATACCAATTATACTATCAACTACAGGAGTCATACCACTCAATATCCACCAGTGCATCAATGCAATACAGCTACATACAACTACAGAAATCTGTAATTATTGATACATGTTCAATTACCCGAAAGTTCCTAAATGCCAGTACCGCAGGTGGACGGACACTGAGTGGGGACAGGTAGCCTTTTCAAATGACTCACGTTTTATGCTTCATCGGACGTGAACGGTGTGAAACATGTGAAAGCAATAGGAAGGAGCGTTGTAGTCCAGGGACTGTTTTTGTTGTATTCCCTGCGTGATCTCCTCATACTGGTAGACACAATGCATCAACAAAAGTTTGCATCTATCCTTGGAGACCATGCCATCGACTACTACATGCAGTTTCTTTTTCCTTGCGAGGTCCCACATACCAGCAGGACAATGCAACCTGTTACACAGCTCGCGGTGTACGTGCGTGGTTCGAAGAGCACCAGGATTAATTTACCGCACTCCCCTGGCTACCAAATCCACGAATCTAAACCCAGTCAAGAATCTGCAGGATCACGTCGTTGGGGATGTTATTTTTTTATTTATATTTACACGTCAAGTTCCGTAGGACCAAATTGAGGAGCAAGTCTCCATGGTCATGTCAGTACATGAAATTACAACATCGTGCTGAAGTCGTCTCAGACGCTGAAAGTCTGCCACTAGAACTTAGTCACCTCCGAAAAGTCTTACGGGGAAACGTGTACAGCCACGGACAGGTGTCACAGGCTATATCTGGTGTGACACGCAAGAAACACACCAACAGAGAAGAGAACACCACCGAAGAAGAAAACAAGAAACTTGTGTTTATGTCTTTCTGTGGTACAGTGTCGGGAAAGATTAGCCGGCTCCTGAAGAGATATAACATTTCATCGGTGTTCAGGCCCCCAGCAAAAATTCGACAGCTCATGAGGCCTGTGAAGGACGATCTAGGGCTTAGAACGCCTGGAGTGTACAAGATAACCATGTCAGTGTGGCTGTTAACTATGTCGGCAAGACAGTACGCCCTGTGGAGCAACGACGGACGGAACACGAGAAGTGCTTACGCCTACGCTATCCAGAAAAATCAGCCGTGGCAGAAGACGCCGTAGAAAATGGACACCCAATTCTATTCGACGAAACATGTGTCGTTATGAGGACGAAGGGATTTTGGGATAGCGTAATAAAAGACGCTATTGAAATAAAAACCTCTGAAAACACCATCAACAAGGACGGCGGTTTGTAGCTCAGCACAGCCTGGGACCTGGTCATCGCGAGGTTGAAACGGGGGCGACGGACGCGGGATGAAAGCATTACCATATATGGCGAGGAAGAGAGCACTAGTGACGTCACAGCCAGCAATGCGGCTATATAAGGAGGCGGCCACGGCGACGCAGCAGTCATTCTTACCACTTGAAAATGACTGAGGAGAACTCGGTCGAACGCTCGTGGGATTATAACCACCTGCCGCGGCTGGAAGCCCAAGGAAATTTTATTAAGTGTAAAAATGTTCAGGGAAAATCACAAATACAGAAATACAAGTTATGTAGGAATGAAATAACTAGTAAATGCAGGGAAGCTAAAAGGAAATGGCTGCATGAAAAATGTGAAGAAATAGAGAAAAAAACGATTGTCGGAAGGACTGATTCAGCATACAGAAAAGTCAAAACAACCTTCGGTGGCATTAAAAGCAATGTTGGTAACATTAAGACTGCAATGGAATTCCACTGCTAAATGCAGAGGAGAGAGCGGTTAGCCGGCCGCGGTGGTCTTGCGGTTCTAGGCGCGCAGTACGGAACCGTGCGACTGCTACGGTCGCAGGTTCGAATCCTGCCTCGGGCATGGATGTGTGTGATGTCCTTAGGTTAGTTAGGTTTAAGTAGTTCTAAGTTCTAGGGGACTGATGACCACAGCAATTGAGTCCCATAGTGCTCAGAGCCATTTGAACCATTTGAGCCAGAGAGCGCTTAGACGGAAAGCGTACACTGAAGATTTCTATGAAAGGAAGACTTGTCTGATGTGATTGAAGAAGAAACAGGAGTCGATAAGGAAGAGATAGGGGACCCAGTACTAGAATCAGAATTTAAGAAAGCATTTGAAGGCTTAAGATCAAAAAGATAGAAGGTATAGATGACACCCCATCAAAATTTCTAAAAGGAGTGGGGAAGTGACAACAAACTGACTATTCACGTTCGTGTCTAGAATGCGTGAGTCTGGCGACATACCATCTGACTTTCGGAAAACATCATTCACACAATTTCGAAGCTGCAATAGCCTAAAAGTGCGATAATTATCGCACAATCAGCTTAATAGCTAAGCCTGCATCGAAGTTGCTGACAAGAATAAGCCGGCCGGAGTGGCCGTGCGCTTCTAGGCGCTGCAGTCTGGAACCGAGCGACCGCTACGGTCGCAGGTTCGAATCGTGCCTCGGGCATGGATGTGTGTGATGTCCTTAGGTTAGTTAGGTTTAATTAGTTCTAAGTTCTAGGCGACTGATGACCTCAGAAGTTAAGTCGCATAGTGCTCAGAGCCATTTGACAAGAATAAAATGCAGAAGAATGGTAAAGAAAATTTAGGATCTGCTACATTGCAATCAGTGTGGCTCTAGGAAAGGTAAAGGCACCAGAGACGCAGTTCTCATGTTACAGCTGATAAGGGAAACAAGATTAAACAAACATCAAGACACGTTCATAGGATTTGTCGACCTGGAAAAAGGTTTCGAAATTGTCAAATGGTCCAAAATTCGGAGGAAAATAGGGGTAAGCTATACGGAGAGACGGGTAATGTACGACATGTACAAGATCCAAGAAGGAATAATAAGAGTGGAAGACCAAGAAAGAAGTGCTCGGACTAAAAAGGATGTAAGAGAAGGATGTAGTCTTTCGCTCCTACTGTTCAATCTATACATCGAAGAAGCAACGATAAAAATGAAACAGAAGTTCAAGAATGGAATTAAAATTCAAGGTGAAAGAATACCAGTGATAAGATTCGCTGGTGGCATTACTATCCTCAATGAAAGTAAAGAAGAATTACAAGATCTGCTGAATGAATGGAATGAACGGTCTAATGAGTACAGAATATGGACTGAGAGTAAATCGAATAATGACGACAGTAATGAGAAGTACCAGAAATGAGAACAGCGAGAAATTTAACAATAGGATTTATGCAAATACACTTCTCGGGTTTGCCGAAGGATCGTATTGTGTAATTTGCACAATATTTCATCGATGCAACTGCTCGACATAATCAGATGGTGGGAGCTACTGCTGTCACTGCTTGCTACAGACGAATGTCGAAAGTTAGGGGGACTGATAAGGTGAGGAATGAGGAGGTTCTGTGCAGAATAGGAAAGGAAAGGAATAAGTGGAAACCACTGACAAGAAGAAGGGGTAGAATGATAGGACATCTGTTAGGACATCAGGGAATAACTTCCATGGTACTAGAGGGAGCTGTAGAGGATAAAAATGTTGAGGAAGATAGAAATTGGAATACATCCAGCAAATAACTGAAGATTTAGTTGACAAGTGCTACTCTCCAAGATGAAGTTGGCACAGGAGAGAAAATCGTGAGGGACTGCATCAAACCAGTCAGAAGACTGATGATCTGCCCCCCCCCCCCCCCACACACACACACAAAAGCCTCAGATTCTTGGTGCACTAAAGGTGTTCTTACGGTAATATCTCGATCCTCGTGACGCATGAAAGACCGACCACACCAAGTGGAAATGAAGTACAAACACAAGTGACTGCATGTGTGTCTCCAGAAAATGCAGAAATAAAATCAGTTTCCTACGAAGTATCCTATAAAATATAACTTGCAATGTCCTCTCAGGAAGGTTTGTACATTGCAGGAATTTGTATGAACATGATACTTCTGCGGGTTTTCGAGAATTTCATAGTGGATTTCATGAACTATGTGGTCGTTAAGAGCCCCCAGTGTCACTAAACTATTTTCTTCTTTGCCCAGGATCTCAACAGATACTGAAAGTGCTGTTTGATGGATCATCAGAAGGCGGAATAAAAAAAAGGTTTCTTAATGCGGAGCGATAATGTCAGCAGTATCGGTGAGTTGTGAATGTCTGAATTAATCTCTGAGGCACTATTAGTGCCTTGTTCGTACTAAGTTATTTGTCCTGAGATATCAGTGGGCGGAGTGCCACATTAATGGGGTACGATCGTGCACGTATCGCCATAACTACAATCGTCAAGGGACAGCAGCTGCTAAGAATTGAGGGTCTCCTGCAGTGAATGTTATGACCGCTAATGGACTTTGGTTGTGGTGACGTGAACTGCGGACTGTCGCAGGATGTAGGGGGAAGTGAGTGGCTGCCATAAAACAGCGTTTGTAACGTCGCAGCATGTGTCTGGAATCGAATTTTGTTTTTCGTAGAAGTCATCTGTCAACACAAACCAGTGGCGATTAGAAAATCAGGTGAAGAAGAGACTCATCACAAGAATCACCACTAATAAACTTGGCTTTGCGTATAATTAAGTAATTACATACAATCGTAGGCTTCCGCGGCCATTGTCGCATTCAATAAATATTTTCTGGGTTTGTGATCGCATTATCAATATGCAAAACTACCGACGTTTCGGTCCCTGTTGCAAGTGATCTTCTTCAGAACAACAGGGACCGAAACGTCGGTAGTTTTGTATATTGACAATGCGGTCACAAATCCAGAAAAAATTTGTTGAAAGTAATTACACATTAGCAGCAGATATACCGCCAAAAATGGAAAATGGTACACCATGGAGTATCAATACAAAATTCATCAAACTTTGTGTCGATGTTTATCACATAACGGGTATTTCATTTGCAACTGGTGTCCATCATAAATATCGGTCTTAGATATGACCCCTGAGCAGGGGTGTAAGTACAGTCTTGGGAGCCCTGAGGCACGGTAGTCTACTGCATGTTAAGACTGAAACTGTTATCTGGGTCTTTATAGCCTCTGATGAAGTCTTCCGCATTGGGAAGAGAAACGTTAGGCACACAAAAATGCCTTCCAGCACAGCCTAATGCCCATAAAATAAAGATTACATAAATCAGTTTCCTTTCGTTCCAATATTTGCAAATGGTCTATTATTTTAGAAAATTCGATATTTCATGCTCTTTCACTATCTACATAAAATGATACACCTACATCTTCATCTCTACTTTACGAATCACTGTAAACTGTGTGGCAGCTGATAGTTTTTATTGAATCATCTATTAAGGTTCAGTGTTGTGGGTAAAATCTTCTCAGGTATTGTTGAAAGGAAAGTGCGAGTATTAGTTGAGGACAAATTGAATGAAAATCAGTGTGGGTTTAGGCCTCTTAAAGGTTGTCAGGACCAGATCTTTAGCTTACGGCCAATAATGGAGAAGTGTCACGAGTGGAACAGGGAATTGTATGTATGCTTTATAGATCTAGAAAAGGCATATGACCGGGTTCCTAGGAGGAAGTTATTGTCTGTTCTACGAGATTATGGAATAGGAGGCAAACTTTTGCAAGCAATTAAAGGTCTTTACATAGATAGTCAGGCAGCAGTTGACGGGAAATTGAGTTCATGGTTCAGAGTAGTTTCAGGGGTAAGACAAGGCTGCAACCTATCTCCACTGTTGTTCATATTATTTATGGATCATATGTTGAAAACAATAGACTGGCTGGGTGAGATTAAGATATGTGAACACAAAATCAGCAGTCTCGCATATGCGGATGACTTAGTTGTGATGGCAGATTTGATTGAAAGTTTGCAAAGTAATACTTCAGACCGGCCGGAGTGGCCAAGCGGTTCTAGGCGCTACAGTCTGGAACCGCGCGACCGCTACGCTCGCAGGTTCGAATCTTACCTCTGGCATGGATGTGTGTGATGTCCTTAGGTTAGTTAGGTTTAAGTAGTTCTAAGTTCTAGGGGACTGATGACCACTGCAGTCAAGTCCCGTAGTGCTCAGATCTATTTGAACCAATATTTCAGAGCTAGATCAGAAATGTAAGTACTATGGTATGAAGATTAGCATCTCCAAAACGAAAGTAATGTTAGTGGGAAAGAGACATAAACGGATTGAGTGCCAAATGGGAGGAACAAAGAACAGGTGGGCGATTTCAAGTACTTAGGATGCATATTCTCACAGGATGGCAACATAGTGAAAGAACTGGAAGCGAGGTGTAGCAAAGCTAATGCAGTGAGCGCTCAGCTACGATCTACTGTCTTCTGCAAGAAGGAAGTCAGTACCGAGACTAAGTTATCTGTGCACCGTTCAATCTTTCGACCTACTTTGTTGTATGGGAGCGAAAGCTGGGTGGATTCAGATTACCTTATCAATAAGGTTGAGGTTACGGATATGAAAGTAGCTAGAACGATTGCAGGTACTAGTAGATGGGAACAATGGCAGGAGGGTGTCCACAATGAGGAAATCAAAGAAAAACTGGGAATGAACTCTATAGATGTAACAGTCAGGGCGAACAGGCTTAGATGATGGGGTCATGTTACACACATTGGAGAAGCAAGTTTACCCAAGAGGCTCATGGGTTCAGCAGTAGAGGGTAGGAGGAGTCGTGGTAGACCAAGGAGAAGGTACCTGGATTCGGCCAAGAATAATTTTGAAGTAATAGGCTTAACATCAGAAGAGGCACCAATGTTAGCACTGAATAGGGGATCATGGAGGAATTTTATAAGGGGGACTATGCTCCAGACTGACATAATCAGTCTTAAATGATGATGATGTTGATGGTGATATATTAGGATCTGTTCCATTCGCCAATGGAGCTTGTGAAAAATGACTTCTTTTACACCTATGTGCAAGCCTAGCATCATCTGCACGATCTCTACAGGACAGTTACATAGGAGGCTGAACATTCGTGTTTTCAGCAATGAGAGATGTATCTTGCGTTTTTGTAAGTACGGTTTTGAGTGATGTACGGCGTACTGCTCCGTCTAAACTGCAACACTTCACTGTCCACCACTCCCACCATACTATCCCTCCCCCTCCCTGCCCCAGCCTCCTCCTTACCCCCACCCATCCGCTACTCCCATCATGCACTGGTGCTGCTGCTCAAAGTGTAGTTTCAGCTCTCTGAGACTGCAGATGTGTGTGCAAGTTGCGTTTGCGTGTGTGTGTGTGTGTGTGTGTGTGTGTGCCTGCTGACAAAGGCTTAATGGCCGAAAGCTATGATGAGTGATCTTTTTATTGTGGCTATCGCGACTCAGCATCTCTGCTATATGGTGAGTAGCAACTTTCCTTCTCTGGTATTGTTACATTCCATCCTGGATTTTCCATTGTTGAATTTGATTCCTGTGCTTTCTGTGACTCCCACTTGCAAGTAATTTAGCCACCATTACTACTCGCAAAACTGATGCTCTCAAAGTCTGCGACGGAACTCGGGGCCTACCAGCAATGGGCGGCTGGCTAAATCAGCGTTCACTGGGGGCGCTGAACTCTGTCTTCCTGGAGGTGTTGCGTTGCCCACTCTTTCAGTTGGCGTTCGGGTTGGCGCCCTCTTGATGCCGTTTCACGGAACTCTGCTGGTGGGTGTGCAATCGATGCTTTAGGACTGCACAGTGGAGATCTTTGGTCCTGCAGTCGTATTCAGGGCAACTGGAAACCATTCATCCGGACTGTTTGTGAGGGTTTTTATAGGGTAGTGTGTATTGGAGAAGGTCGAATTTTATAAATCTTGTAGTAACAAGAAAACATGAATCCTACAAACTATCCATTTTCCTACAAAATTTCCGTGCCAAATGATCTCTGTATTCGTCATATAGACAAGTTTTGACAAGTCACTATTGTATCTTGAATCACACGTTTTCAGTGGATATGTTACAAGAAATAAGTGTCCATAACTATTGTTTAGCTTTTTGATGGCTCTTTGTAAGTAATTCACTAAAATGTCTCATTCACACTTTAATCAGTGTCCTGCTCACCCTTTCAATAGTATGATTAGTTTCAAATTTGTTAAAAGAAAAGCGCAAAAGAAAAGCCAACATATATTCCACTTATCAGTGATGATGATGTGTATGATTGAAGTTGAGGAAACCTTTGTCTAATCTATCATATTATTTTCTCTCCACCCTTCACATTACATACACATTTAAAATATATGTCTTTCTGTATCTACATAAATAATATTATTGAATTCAACCCTGTTATTGATAAACACAACATATCTCTGCAAAGTAATTGAAGATTACAAGGGTATACATCTACATAAAGTAACTAAAGTTACAAAAGCATGTATTTACATAATATAATGGAAGCTTACAACAGTACATATGTACATAAAATAATTTAAGTTTAGAAGTTACATTTTATGTCAGACAATACATTTTATATTGACATACAGGTGAAACTGAGAAAATGTTTCTTGACACTTGTAGGGAACAGTTTTTTCCTTGGTTGACCTGGTACTGAAATGCACTTTTTCCAGTACTAAAATTTCATTCCTACACTGATCTGTGGACACTGGTATACAGTTTCCATTGAACTCTCACACTTATCTGTGGACTGCAGTATACAGTTCCTGCAGGTTGAGCAGCTGTGTGGATCACAGTCTCTTGTAACAACTCTTAGGGTCTTAGTTTGATGTGGTAGAGACGTATGTAACGACATATGACGATGGTTCTATTTGTAGTGTAACTGGAGAATATGATACGACCTTTGCTGGCAGTGTTTTTAGGTAGATGATCAGTTAGATGTATGTTTGTACAGACATCAGAATGACTTCCTTTGTAGTATTGGATTACCAGGGTTATCGCTTTGGCTGTGTAACAACTCCTGATTGTGCTGGAGATTATAGGTTCCTGTCCTTGATGGTTTACCCCTGTTTCCATTGTGTGAAGACCAGTAGCAATTCTGTGTTGATGTTTACTATTTGATGATGAGAATGCTAAGGATTCACACTGTTGGCTGAGCAATAAATTAATGTGTTATGGAGTTTTTTCATGGTATTTTGATATATTTGACTTCTGAGATCTCAGGAGAGGATTGTGGAAGGTAAATCTTCATTCTTCTAGTCCCAGTCTTCTTTCTTCTCCCTCAGGGCCTTCTCTTCTTTTACTGCAGTAATTTCTGCTCTTCTTGGTTGTATAAGCCAAGTAACTAACTAACTAACTACTGTGTGAATGATGGATGTATGGAAAGCAGATGTAGGTCTTAAGTCTGTAAATAGTGGAAGTTTAATTTAAATCTTGTGCATAATCTGACTGTTCTTAACTGAGGATCACTGAAAGGAATAACTTACTTTAATTTTTGACTATACTTGGTTGTAATAGCCAAGAAACTAGCAAATGTCTGAATGATGGATTTAATGAAAGCAGATGCAAGTATTAAGCCTGTAAATATTAGAAGTTTAAATTTAATTCATGTACATAATTTTACTGTTTATTGGCTGAGGATCATTAAAATTAATTTAACTGAAGTTTTTCTAATTACATTTTTGTAATGTGTTTATCTGACATGTTCCACCCCCAGGAAGATTCCCTCTTTCATGGGTGTATGGAATGAATAATCAATCTAATCTCTAATCTAATATTACTTGTATTTTCATTGTTCTTGTGCTGGGATAGGGTGTAATCTCATAACACGTGAATTGATGATATTGGCTAACTTTGCCAGGTTTTATGTGGGCTTTTGATAGGACTTGGGAACTCTTTGCTCAACATCATGTGTTGTGTAGTGCGCCTGTTCCTATATCTGCTGTTACATGTATATATCGTTCTTCATCACTTACTGGAGGCTATTGTCCTCTGTTGCAGTTCCTATTTGGAGTAAGGTTACACACTGCTCATTCTTGACTTCATTCACCTTCATACTGCCCCTTTTTGACCCCTCTGCTTCTATTTTATTGTTCTTAAACTATCATGTCATTTACTACCCATCTTGACTCACCGATGTCTCCACCTTTTATCTGTGCTATCTGCTTGACAGTCCGTTCTGTTGTCCCACTATCATAGCGCCACTGGCTTGACGTTCTAAAAGCGTTGTTCCCTTGCTTGGTCTGCATCCCGTGTTTACAATGTTGTACACAAAGTTTGTACTTCATTTATATCATAATCTGATTTTAAGTTAGATGTCACTCTGTATAAACCATAACTTTCATAACAGGCTATATGTAAAATTGTTAAAAAAATCTTAACTTCATTTTAGACTTTATACTTGGAGAGGCTGATTCTTCAAGTTTTGCATATCATTTAATGGTATCAGGGTTCGTCATATTGCTAGTTCATAGTTTATGACTGGAATGTGTTCCTGATTCATGTGTTTAGGTTTATAATTTACTGCACTTAGCATTCATTTCTTAGTTGCACCTAATTATTAGCTGTGCATGCTCCATAAGTTCTTAGTTACTCTTCGATCATGTTTTCTCTCCAACCCCATTTATCATCGTCCATCAGTTCTCCACCTGTACGTTTTTTATCTGCAACAGATTGTTTGCTATCGCCTGTTCCTCATATGTTAGTAGAATTGGTTGTTTTCCCTTTTTTAGTTCTAATCATCCAATTGATTCATGTACCTGAATTTTTATTGTTTTGGTTTTACCTATTATTTAATTATTTTCGTCTCATATTTATGTACACATCCCCTTTTTTCCATTCTCTACTTGACTCATATCCACCTGCAAAATAAAATCTATTATATTTGCATACATTATGTGTATTCAGTTACATATGCACTTGTGGTGTCATCTATTGTCTCTGGTTTCCTTTCTCAACTGCTGCTCCTGACCTAAGCCTCCATCTCTCATCACATAAGTTAGTTTTCCACCATATTAAACCTGTTTTATTTCCTTTAAGCAAAAAATTTTATTTGCACTCCATCCCCTCAACATATTAATAACAGTTAAGGTCCTCACCTTCTGTAGAGCCCTATTAAGTATTGGGATCTCCTATCCTTTTCTGAGAGCCCATAATCATTTTATACCTTTCATAGCTATCTGTGTAGTATCTTTTATATTATTACAGCAACTCTTGTACCATTTCATTCAATAAAATCTTGCCTTGTGCTCTTAACCTTAATTTAATTACACATCCATTAAATCATTGACAATTATCTTAATGTCCGATAAGGTGTTCTTATTCACATGAATTCTCCATTATGTATATACAGTTATATAGCCCTTAAGCAAAATTTCATGTCTTTAGGAATTCACTTGTTAACAAATACCGCACCTTCAAATTTATTTATCCCATTATGTTGTTACGATGGTTACCTACCTTCTTTCCAACTTATTCCTTCACCACTGTTTCAAAATACTATGTATGGCCTGTTTCTGTAATGGTCGATGATCGCATTGTTGTCTCCTATCCAGAGAATATTATGGAACGTTTTACCTTAAATCCATTGAAATCATTTGCTCTTTTACCAGAACTTATTCCATATTAATTTTGCTAATCATAGCTTACATAACTATTTTTGATACACCTTGAGATGGCTTGTGTGATGCACTCACAATGACCTTTGTGTTTTTGGGTCAACCACTTACACTGCATTTGCATGAGCAATACGACAGACTTCGATGAATCCCCTATATACAAGAAAGCATTTGTGACACTCTTGTTTTTGCTTATCTGATAGGCAATGTGTTTTGATTAGTATCTTGTGGCCTAGTTTAAATTGTAGTCTACTTGCATTTCTGTCTACTCTATTTTTTCAGATCATGTCCTCACAGTGAATATTAAGTATTGATTGTGGTTGTTGTCTTGGGCTTATTTATCTGATTTTCTCTGTTTTTTTTTTAAACGAACAGATATAGGAGGCAGATGAGTTGTATTAAGCTTTATTGTTTCTTGGAAGTCTTCTAAATGGATATTCCATATGCAATGTAGGCGGCGAAAGGCCCCTAAATCATTCCCCCACACATGCTGTTAGGTTAAAACTAGGTTAATACTTGGAAATATATAAAGGTTTCATTCTGTGCCTCTTTAGTGTAGCTACCCATTGAATCCACCTGTATTGCGGACAATTTTTCGACAAAGGTTTTCAACCCATCCTACTTGTTTCAGAAAATTCTGTGTCGGGGCTTTACTGATGTTCCTTCAAGTTGCTTTTTTCAACTGTGTGGGCATTACAAGTTTTGAAGTTAGTTCCATTACCACAAAAGCGTACATGTATTCCTTGCTGTAAGAGGAAGGGACTCCATCAGATCTGTTGGTGTTAATTGTTTCAATTTATTGGGTATTATAGGTAACATGGGTGCCCTTGTTTGATATGTTACCTGTTTAGCCCGTTGACAGTCCTTACACTTTGCTAGTATCATTCTAATTAGCCTTTCCATGTTATTCAAGTGGTATCAACGTTTGATTTTGAGAAAGCTTTTCTTTGGTCCAAAATGACCTAAGGTGGATGTGCCAAACGAATTCGTTAATTAATTCATTAGATAGACAAATGATCTGTAATGTACTACCTATACTCTGTCGATAAATCAAGATGTCATTATGCGACAAATTATGTTCCCTAATCTCTACTTCATTCTTATCCTTCCATTTCTGTTTGATCTTCAGAATTTTTGAACCCTTGCCTTGTTTCTTTTTTGATACTGCTAAAGGCATTAGTGATAAAGTTTTCAAATGGAATGTTTCTCATGTGGTCGATTGAGAAACGCTCCTCCTGTGGATTTGGCCTTGTGTCGTCTTTGCTACACCTTGGCGAACGTGATAAGACACCTGCCATTATATTTGTTTCCCAAGGTACATAAACCACTGTGGAACCGTATTCTTCTAGGGTAATCACCCACTGGGTGAGTCTGCCATACACTAGTTACGCTGTCAGTAAACATTCTGATGCTTTTTGATCGGTGTACACTCTACTTTTTCTGCCAAAAAGAAAAAAATCTAAAAAATCCTCATTATATGGCTTAAGGTTCTTCCTCTGATATGGAGTAGTTTCCTTAGTCTTTGGATAAAACCCTGCTTGCAGGTGAAATGGTTTTATGAACTGTTTCCCCAATTGTTGATACATGACCAGACCCATTTCTGTTATGGCACTGTCTGCTGCCATGCAGAAATCCTGCGTTAGGTCTGGATGTGATAATATCTGCGCTGCTAATAATGCTGCTTTTAACTTAAACGTGTCTGTCCTACTATCAGGGCAGGCATATTTTTCCCTGTCAGTGCAAATCGGCATGGTGTAGACAGGCTGTTGATGGATAAATTTGTTTGGAAAAATTTACAATGCCTAAAAATCTTCGCAGTGTTCCTCGTTTGTAGGGTGTATCATAAGGTCGAACTGCTTCTATTTTGTCGAGGTCTGGGGCAACCCCTTTTCTGAAATGATGAGTCCCAGAAACTGTATTAGTTTTGTCCCAAAGGTGGACTTCTTTATAATTTCCATTAGCCATGATCTTTTAAGGTTTGAGGAAGTTAACTTAATGTTTGGTTGTGATGATTCCATGTTCCCTCTGCTATCAAAATACCATCGACTAGCAAGTTAACCTCTGTTGTAACTCCTTGTCAAGAATTGTTCCCAATCCCTTATAGACACCGGTGAAAAGATGTTGAGTTCAAATGGAAGTATTTTAAAATGGTAGCATCTACCAAATGCAATGAAGGCTGTGTACTGTCTGCACTCTGGTGTTAATTTGCCAAAAACTGGACCTTAAATTTAATGATGTAAACACTTTGACCCCTTGAAATTGTTGTATCAACCCTTGTAACGTTTGTGCTCTGTGTGTTTAAGTCATAATATTTGTATTTATCTGCCTAGAGTCAAGCATAAGGCGGATGGTTCAATCTTGCTTGTCAACAATTTGTAGCGGACTGTTGTACATGGACTGTAACAATTCTATTACCTCGTCATCCATCATTTTATCTAACTCGAGAAATACTTCTTTTCTGTAACATAATGGTTGGTATATGGTGGAACCAAAAAGGGTTTATGTTCTTTGACTTTGAACTTGTATTGGTAGTTATTAATCACACCTGTCTTGAGTAGGAATACTTCTGCATTGCTGTGCAACATGTGTTTAACTCCCCTATTGCTTGATAAGAGATAAGATCTAGGATATTTGATTTATTGTCAATCTCGACAGGTATTTCCTCAGTAAGTTTGTTATCTATTGAGAACAGTTCCTCAGTCCATACATGGCATGGATGTTTTTCCTCAGTATTCCCATCATCTATCAAAATTTGCAATTGAAAGTATTCCACTGATATGGATATGTTGGTAATTTTGTCTTCGAAGTGAATCGTAATGTCCCCAAAAATCACACACCAATTTCCCATGTCTAATATTGCCTTTTGGTCAGTATGATAATCGACTCCTGTAATGATCTCGATGGGCATTTTTGGAATGATCACGAAATTAGTTTCTAAGTGATGTCCCTGATAACGTCGTAATTCTAGTTTGTGTTGTGATCTCATTTGAGCGTCCTATTATTGATCACTTGACTTTCGTTTACCTGGTTTACAAAATTGTCTGTTTCTGCTCGGCATTACAACGATTAAAAAAATATTCCGAAATGGTTGTTATGCCACTCCCACTACCAGGAATCGCTTTCACCTCTATGTTATCTATGGATACTTTAATGGTTGGATGTACATCTGTTGACCTCTTTGGTTCCTCCTCTTTCTCCAGTGATTCATTCTTGAGCCAGTTTATTTCCCTTGTTTCCGATTCAAGGATTTGTATGTCTAGTTTGTTGTTGGTTGAATCTGCATTTTTCTTTTGCCTATCTTGTATAAAATCGTGTGTTTTATCTAATGTCAGGTAGCCTGCTTACACTGAAGTGAACACTGTGGTTTCTATTTCTTCTCGTGCTTCCACCTACGGGTCCTGCACTATCTTGAAGGTTTTATTAGGCACTCTGAACCTACATCATCCTCTATTTGTTCTATTATTAAAGAAGGAAGATCGTCCTCCTCATCACTAGCTTCCCAGTCTATTGCGTCTCAACACGAGATTTTACCTTTATGCCCCATCTGTGTTCCACGTGATTTGTTTTGTTCACTTCACGCACAATAAGTATGTATGAGGATTCTCCTAGTTTCGGTTCTGAGTTTCGGTGAGTGAAACCCATTGTTATCCTGGTTTTTCACTTCCACGTCTAGTCAATTCCGGCGACGTCCCGGATTTGGTGCTCTTATCTCCACCTCCTGTTGCACCATCATTCTTTTGACTGCCCTGATCTTGTTGTTCTTGAACAAAACGTGGAGCATCTCTAAAGTATTGGTTGCGTGCTTGGAAAATATTTTATGTGCCTTGCCCATTCCAGAGGCGCTCATACGTATTTGGGTTGCCATTTCCTTTGTTGCTTTTCTTATAACTGAAACTGTTGCCAGTGCTAGCTGGGTTATTATACAGTATATTCCGGTCTGAGTTTTGCCATGTGTTTGCTCTTCCACAGCCGCTGATATTGCCGGTTCTCTGTCTGTTACAATCTCTCTGATGCCGTTGTTTATGCGCTTCTTCTGCACTAAATATGAATTCTAACTCTCCCTGAACCCTTTAAACGTTTGCACATTTTCCACTGTTCTTTGTGCTAAGGACTGTTGATACTGAATCGGGAGTTTCATCGTACAGAGTCATCAGCTCCCCAACACTGTGCGGTGTGTCCATGCACTGATTTCTTTTCACCATGTTCTCAAAGTATTTTACTGGAGTCTTGTCCCGAGAATGTTCGAAAACGGAGCAACTCATACTTTATACGATTTTTTGCTTCAGTTGATCACTACATTCTAAGAAAAGATGCTTTAAAATCATCATTTGATGTGCAGTTCCTTGCCACTTGGAACTGATTTATACGGTAGCTGCAGCGTGTTTCTATCTTCTTTATAATGCCGTAACTTCCTGGTTGTTAAGAAGTGGTCGTCATAAAAATTTGTTGTTCCACCATGTGGTGTTGACTGTGCCATCATACCGCAGCTTCCATCTGTTGTGTCCACATTGTTACTTTCTGCATGTTAAACCGCCGTCGGGTATTGCAGATTTCTAGCTGTGAATTGCATCGTCTTAATGGAACGCAGCTACCTGTGTTTCCTTGCCCTGCAATTAACAGTTTGTCTATTCCAGATACGTCTTCGCGTCCTTGACTTGCGCCCGATATCGATTCCGTGTCTTGCATTGCCAACAGCATTGGACTACTGTACGTCATGGACTGTCCCGTATTGTGTCCTGAGACACGTTGCGTTGGTAGTTCTATACAGTACCTGTGACTAGTCTGGCTTGACGTCTGCCTGCATGCGTTACTTTGTACACATGTTCCACTGGTTTTTTTGTGGTATTACCATTTCTGTTTGTCTTGATCCTGATGTTACGTCTCGTAATTCGCCTAATTTTGACTGCAGATTGTTTCTTTTATGAAGGTCTGATCATTCGTTCTTTCTCATGGGTGCTACATTACAATCAATTTCGGCTCTAGATGTCTTTCCACGTTCTTTCTCCTTCGTGCATCCAGTTTTTCACTAGTAGTGTGGTATAGTCCTTGGTCACTCTCCACAGTTCGGACATTCCGTGCCTTACTCGTATTTACTTCAAGAAGAACTTAAGCCTAATTTCATGAGGTTAAACGGGATATATGGACTCTGGACTCACGCTGCAACTATCACTGCTTTCTTCCATGCTTCGCAATATTTCTGATTTCAACCGTTCTCATTGTTCTTTGTTTTTGGATTCAATTGTGAGAATTATATTTTTGAATTTCTGTAACGTGGTGCATGTTCCTTTCTGTCGTGCAACTGTTTCTTCTGTTGCTTCTCTTGCCCTATTATTTTGTTATTTTGAAGTTACGTACGTCTTTGTTCGCGATGTCGACATCCTTCTGAGTTTCGTCTCGTAAGGTGTTTAATTCGCTTCGTATTTTCGTCACGGATTTTTTTCTCCAAATGTTCTTGTTTTGATGCCAGTTTTTCTGTAGAGTCGCGGGTTGCCTTTGCGTCATCTCTTATACGATTTAACTGTTCATTTAGGTCCTATTTTGTCTCTCGAATCTCTTTTCATTTATCTCGAATCTCTTGTTGCTTTTTTCAGTACCTGATACTTCTTGAGAGGTTTGTCTTTGGCTCAACACTAATATTCCGACTCGGTTCCTGCAAAAATTGGAATATGTCAAGTTCGTCTTGGTGTTTACTGTCCTTTCCTGTTACCATTGTATGCGATGTTTTCCTGTTTCTTTTGTCAGCTGCAGATTCTTTCTCCCCTGTACATAGTATTGGTGCACTAACATTCAACCTTTCGGTATTACGTTCTTTAGAATCTTGCGACCTGAGATTCTCTATAGTTGTGTGTGGTTCCACGCAAACTAATTCGTCCTGCTCATCACCACTCATGATTTCCGCTACTTCTCATCTTGACACATCATCGATTACTTCTGCTTCCCCACGTCTGGATGTGACACTTGTTCTTTGTATGGTACCTCCGTTTCATTTCTAGTCTTCTGTCTCACATCGTGCTGAACATGATCAGTGCCAGGCAGCTCACCCGGCTCGATCTGGTCCAATCCCCTTCCTGGCGACCCTGCTGCGACCTCTAGTTAGGCATGTCGAACCGCGCTGATGCTCTTTGTCCCTCTAAATGTCTACGCGATTAGATCCTGGTCAACATGTAATTATAAGATTTTATATTTTTCACGAAAATCATTCATATACCTATCTGACACCTAAAATTTACGAAAGCTTTTGAGAGAACGTTAACTTGGCAAAAAATTGCACTACTCCTTACTTTCCCTGACAATGCAGTGTTATTTTTTGTGATGGGACAAAATATAAAACGAAAAATAAATAAAAAAAATACCTGAAAGGGCAAGCAGCAGCTACACTAGAATATTGTAAATTTAACGTTTCTGTCCAATCTATATGTGTCATACATTTACTATATACTCCTGGATCAGCTTAAGTGTTTTTCTTGGAGTGAAAGCTTTCGAATATTTTCGAGCAAAATATTTAATCTACAAACATCGTCAAAATAATTGCTGCAGTCATCTAATGACTTCTGCTAATCAAAACTATCATCTTCTGCAGCCTGGCAGATTCATCCTTCGTCATCGGTCTGTAAAATGGCTTTTAAAGAAAAACGTTCTGCCCGCATCTCGTGGTAGTGCGGTAGCGTTCTCGCTTCCCACGCCCGGGTTCCCGGGTTCGATTCCCGGCCCGGTCAGGGATTTTCTCTGCCTCGTGATGGCTGGGTGTTGTGTGATGTCCTTAGGTTAGTTAGGTTTAAGTAGTTCTAAGTTCTAGGGGACTGATGACCATAGATGTTAAGTCCCATAGTGCTCAGAGCCATTTAACCAACCAAAAACGTTCTATTGCGGCAATTCGCTCCACTCTGTTCAAGGTTGGCATTGCTCCGAAATGTACATGCAAATGGGAAAACAGGTTACTTAGTATCGTATTCTGATCAGTCAAGTACGTTTTCATTATCATTTGACATGCAAACTAAGTCTGTTACGCACAAAGTATGGCACGTGACTTACAATTCCAATTATCTCGTCGAGGAGATGCTTACGGAAGCTGGTAAAATGGACTATCACTTTAACTGTTGCCAATGGAAGGTGACAGAAATGGGCTGCCACCTTACAATCGGTATTCACGTTGGTTCCATCAGAGGAACAATGGTGCGGTAGAACTCAAGAGGGAGTCCATCTAGTCCAGGAGATTTACGGCACCACACTTTAGGGCAGGATCGAGATCATCTGTGGTAATTTCAGCTATAAGGCCGTCCACTTCAGTGGAATGCTCGACCGCTGGCATTTCTTGAAGCACGTCTGCGAGTTCTGAGTGAAAGCACATATAATATACTTCTGTAACGTGGCCCGCGATCCATCGGCCATTTTGATGTCCCGTATAAGACTAAGTCGCCGTTGCCACCTTTGAGTCATATGTAGTGTAATGACTGTTGTTCGTTCCGTAATCTATCAAGCATCCTCGCACAAACCTTAACACCTTCCATTATCACTGCCGTAAGATGCCGCAGGTGTGCTTTGACACGATGAACAGCCCGCTGACGGTCGGGAGAAGGTGGTTGCATCGCCAGCTCATGTAGGGCTTTGATATAAAATTCGGAAGTCATCCATTGCCAACGTGATTTATCTTGGCCATATTGTTTGAACGTTGTACATCAAGCCTGTTTGACACATCAAAGCCACCATTTAAGCATCGAACCGTACGCATATTGACGCCATTGACACTGACGCCTTGTTTCTTCAATCTTCTGGAAACAGTTATGACCTCACAGGTGGCTAATGTTGAGCTTCCATGGACCGCTGCTGCGTCATGTCTTTAGTCGTGGCAGAGCGATGGTGCAGAAGTAAGTCTGGTGGTCTGTAAAGGCCATAGGTCACACCTCAGCGTCAATCATCGCCGTGCGTAGCCAACGCGACACATACGTCCTGTCTAGTCGACTAAATCAACGGCTTGTAATGGTACATATATCTGACGCTGTCATTATCCGTCATTTCACAAGTGTCATGCAGTGCATGGTCTCAGACCAGCGTTTGTAACGCCAGGCAAGGGACGATGTGCGGGCATTAGTCCTCGGGCTGCAGAATGCTGTTGCAGTTACCGCCGACAACGTAATTCTCCTGACGTCCTCGAAAGACAGGTGGCACTTCCTCTGTGTAACAGGTTTCCCTCGAGCCAGATAGTGTATAAACATTTATCAAGCAGACATTGCCCCACGTGTAGATGGTAAGTATTCCACATCTCCTGCCACTATTCCTTCTCGTAAGAGTGTGGCAACTATTAAACGGTAGATATCGTAACCATAGACATTACTGGAGTATGCAGAAAAACTACACTGATGTCTACTGCCCCAAGCATATCTCTCAGCATGTGGATTTTTACTGAGACGCTAATGCCACTGATGTCAATTATACCAATATGATAGACTTGGGACATTGTATTGGCTGTGCACTGCTAGAACGTCACACACCAAAGAATTGGCTGGCTACAGAGCATTCTTCCTAGACTGGGACCACACGATACTGCCTCACTGGCCGCTATGGACAAGGTGCCCTCGCGACTCATTGTTGGTGGGAGCCAGTGATTGAACGTCCACTTCTCTTGCATCTCGCCAGTTTGGTCCATTTCTTCTGACCAGTCTCTCAGTGAACTGATGAGCACACGCGCTAATGACGGGCGTTCTTCTCTACTACTGACTGGTGGGATGTCATCCTGTTGCATAGTTGTATCCATTACGTCTCCTTCCTTTTGTGGTTTCTCCATGGGCTGTTGCACAGACGCTGTGAATGTGACGTAGTCCTTGCCAGTCGGTGGAAACGAATCGTGATGATTCCCGCTATCCTGTTCGTAGCCTCAGTTGTTCTGCTCGTCTTCGTGGACAGCCGCCATTTCTTCCGTTTCTTCGGCGACCCCTGCTGCCGTAGTCTTTCCTCCACATCTGCTGAGGGATACCGTTTTGTGCGACCTCATGCAGATTCGCTTCCATCTCTGACGATGGGTTCGACGGGAGGATGAAAGGACACTTACTTCGCAGCTGTTGTGGGACATCTGGCTGAGGGTGTGAGGTCTTTGGGGAGATACTCGTAGACTCTATGGGCAACGGCCTGTCATGCACGTCGCCCACGTCGTTCGAGCGCTTCCACCTACGTAATAGGCAGCAACGTAATTTGTTGGGGCGGGTGTTGGGTGTCGTGAGGTAGGGTAATAGATGTCGCTGAAGACAGTCTGTTCGGACGTGACCTTCCTGCTGGCAGCCAGAGCAGGTCCTTGGTTGACCGTTGTATATGATGATGGCTCGACATCCACCTATTGATTCGTAAGATCGTATATGCTTCCGGATTTCAAACCTTATTTGGCACATCCCGTTGAATACGGTATACGTCTCGAAGCTGGTCCGTTTCCCTGCAGCATGTTTGAGGACCGTGCCGAATGGGCGAAATGCTGCGGTAACTATGCTCACAGGAACTTCGAATGGAGATTCAAATATCTGTACTGTTCTAACTCCGAGACTGGCAGGATCAACAGAAACCACATCCGGCGGTGGACTGACTCGAACATCGCCGGCCGCTGTGGACGAGCTCTTCTAGACGCTTCAGTCTGGAACCGCGCGACCGCTACGATCGCAGGTTCGAATCCTGCCTCGAGCATGGATGTGTGTAATGTGCTTAGGTTAGTTAGGTTTAAGTAGTTCTAAGTTCTAGGGTACTGATGACCTCAGTCCCATAGTGCTCAGAGCCATTTGAACCATTTGACTCGAACATCGGCGGACTACATTTTGATACATACACTTTTGAATTGGAATGAGGAATCGCATGCCGATCGCCAAGTACGACATTTTTTCCTTCATCCTGAATGTGAAGTGTGAATCGCTTACATTAAATGAAAAGCAGCCTTTTATTTCATCAAACCCATAGATGCCAATGATACACCGTGTTATATCCTTTCTGAACTACTCAGGATTATCGCGTCCCACTGACAACGTGTACTGACTGACGTATTTCAGACAGTAAATAAAGGTGTTAAATGAAACAAACGACTTTTTAGTGTGTATGCTTCACCTTCTGTGGTCCACAGATTCATCAAACTGCGACAAACCTCTGCTGTAACGCACCGATAGTCGAACACAAAGTTAACCAGCTGGCAGAACACGCGCACACCCGCTGTCAAACTTGAAAACGACGCCAATTACCTGTCAGCTAAGGGGAATTCACAACAAACGTTTTGACTGGTCGGCGACTGTCCCTCTGCCGGCCGGTGTGGCCGTGCCGTTAAAGGCGCTTCAGTCTGGAACCGCGTGACCGCTACGGTCGCAGGTTCGAATCCTGCCTCGGGCATGGATGTGTGTCATGTCCTTAGGTTAGTTAGGTTTAATTAGTTCTAAGTTCTAGGCGACTGATGACCTCAGAAGTTAAGTCGCATAGTGCTCAGAGCCATTTTTTTGGCTGTCCCTCTCCCCTTACTCCACACTATGTTATGCTCCGCATGGATTCACTTCAAATTTAAGAAAAATAACTATAGCGAAACTGCAACTTTAGAATGTATCGAACTGAATGGAAATATTAGTAGAGCCGCTCTTGGACAAATAGAGCGGAAACCAGATCGTATATGCACAATTTCCTATAATTTACGTGATGACAACACACACAGCGATGTAGTTACACGATACTTGATTTTTATTTATACTCTTAGGAAGAACTTAGGAGAAATTGTTTTTCGACTTTGTTTGAGAGCAGTTAGTATCAAAATACCAGTAATGTGACACGAAATTTCATACTCGCGCATAGCCGTAGTGTTTATGAATGTTAGCGACAGAAAAAAGTCACTTTAGTGTCACATTTAAAGGTTTATTTCATCTAGTTACTAGCACAAACATAATGTTCAGAGTCAGTATTTTGAAATTATGAATATAGAACGAAAAAGTAATTGAAATGGGTAACAGTCACTTCTTGCAAGCAGCGCGTTATGGAAAGAAAACTGTTCACAATTATTAAAATAGGAGAGCAGTATTTACAGAATAATCGCACATGAGAACCTGCATGTTTCCTTAAAACTCTTCGAGGCACTTGCGATCAGACTGCTTTTTAGTTCGTAGCTGTATTTCATTCTGTTTACGCTACCATGTGGTACGTTAGTGAAACTGAAATCCCGTAAAGTGCTGATAATCTCACCGGTTTATTTGCCTAAACCCTTCAGACACATTACCAAGCGATCTCTTCTTCTAAGAGAGTATATAATCGTAGCTTCACGTCAACGGCGGGTAGAGGGAAATGCGGTGATCGCAATCACCATCACCATATTATAGAGCCAAGTGATGATGATATTTGGTTTGTGAGGCGCTCAATTGCGCGGTTGTCAGCACCCATTTAAACTCCCAATCTTTACACAGTCCAGCCTTGCCACTTTCACGAATGATGATGAAAATGATGAAACACACAGCCGCAGGGCGAATAAAATCCCCGATCCGGTCGGGAATCGAACTCGGTATCCAATGATCCAGAGGCAGCAACGCTAATCACTAGAGCACGAGCTGCGGACATCAAAAGACAACTGTTTGAACCGGTGCATTGTAGCATTATATGTTCACTCGTCTCATTACGCAAGTCACATTAATTTACGCACTTGCGTACCTTCGGTACAACATAGCGCGTATGCAATGTACTTGTTGCACACACTTCGCAATATCTGCGCATTAACGCTGTCTCTCCGCCCGTGCCCCGCGCAACCCTAATTGATTTTTCAGAGGATTCCATTGAAAAGAGCTTCCACAACATAGAAATTATTATCTTTAGCGTATTAAATCGTTTTAGAAATTATTCTCACTAGATTGTAAAATATGCAGCTTTTGAAACAGGAAACTTATCAGTCTAATTAGTCGTACTATACAATGTTAGCAAAAACGTAGTTTCTGCAATGACTGCAGGATTCTACCCGGAAAATGTGTTATGAGCGATAAAAATGGTGGACCTTCAGCCACTGATACAGCAAAGATAAAAAGGTAAATTGAGTGTTCATTGTCAAGCGATTATTGTTAGAAAGCGAAGAAGGGCCGCTCCTGCAAAACAGTATCGTGGACTTGGAAGAAAGACACTCTGTAGCCCAGGTAAATTAGCCTGGAGGAAGCTCACGTTGGCCAATAAATATGCATAAGCTGGAAACAAATTTAATCGACGTTAGGCATCTCAGATGAGAATTAAATGAGTTTGCGACGATTTCTGTCATGATATAAAAACCTTTCGGGTTCGGGGGCGAAGGGGGGAAGTGGACCGCGTTGGCGGAGCATAGCCGTCTTGAAAAAGTTTACAGACAGGGTCACGTTGCTATGAAATTTCGAAGAATTACTACATTTAGTTATATGTTTTACAACAATGAATTTTACGATTTTCACACACAAATAAATAAAACAGAATTATGAGTTTTTAAGAGGTTTGCCTCCAGCTAGTATAAAAGATGAATTAGATTTGACAGTAAAGGAGTCTTCAACTATTTAAAGGCGTGGTTACACGTCCGTTGAGTACCTCTAGACATAATCGACGATACTTATGCTTTAACGTTGGGAAACTGCAGGAGGAAACCCTCGAGATTTCCATCGTCGAGACCTCCACCTTTTGATTCACAATAATGTTTTCCAACAAACTAACAGTCGATCAACTACTAACCTAGTTTCTCTAGCCGCTAACTGCCGGAAAGAAAGCCGATACTCGGCTGAAAATATAAATGGGGTGAACTTCAGGACTACATCGCATAATACCCTCATCCGACCCATCGTCACTTGCACTACTGTTGCAAAAGTAACTGTCCCGAGTTTCACTGCTCTCCTCAAATCCTAGAACGACAAGCACTTCGTCCAATTCTCCTGCTCATATCATGCACCGACCTATAAACTCCCTGCACCAGAAACACAATACCTTGCCTGCCCTACATCTATCGCAAACTCGATCCTGAACACTGTATCATATCTATCTCTTCTCCTTGAAAGCCTAGTCTGATGTCGTCTCTATCAACATTCCATTTTCCGAAAGAAAAATGTAACCCCCCTGTTCTACACCATGACTTCGAATTCTATCATTTCCTTAAACCATACCCCACCTTATTCCTTCCACATCAAAAGAAACCTCCTACCTATCCTTCCCTGCTCAGCTGAACAACTTCCTGCTTCCCAACACTTGTATCTCGTCCATTAGTTCCTCCCATACATATTTCGAAAAGATTTCCTGTAACATCCTTTCTAATCGCAAAACCTTAAATCACACCCTCCATCGCAACTAATATTACCAGGTCCCCACCACTATTATCTCGAATAACTGAAAGAACTCACATGAACAACATTCATGAATCCAACATTGTTTCATCTAGTTAAAATTTATATCGACGTTACTTCCACTTGTGCAACACAAACAGTTACGGAAACAATTTGGGGAGAGGGGGCGGGGGGGGGGGGGAAGAGCATGTAAATGAATAAATGGAAAAAGAAGGCCATTGGGGGCGACGAAAGCTCATGACGACCAAAAATATGTAGCGTCGATGAGATTGTTGCAACAGTTCACGTAGTCGGCCATTGTCGACTGAAAGGATACGAGCTCATACTGATCTTGTAAAGATCTCGGCCGTGCCCATCACCACTCCTCATAGCACGTTTTACACATGAGGATTTTTCCTTAGATTGGCACAGTACCTGTTAAGCCTCCTAAAAATGCCTTATTTGTAGTTTTAAGACATATTTTAGTTTTAAGTATGTCGTTCTTCTCGAGATTTAGAAAAAATAGCTGAAACAATAATTCATCATTTTACACACAAAGGAAGGAGTAGTCGAAACAGTACGTGAAAATATGTGAAATCAGAGACTATTTCGACTGAAGGAAAAGCGTGCAACAGCTTTCTGGGATTTTAATGGTGTTGTGCTTACGGACTCCACCAAAGGTAAACTATCATTCACAGGACAGGTAGGCATCACTAATAGACAAATTGAGATATGATATTTCGACTATAACTACATATATCACAAAGAAGGCTGTCCTTTACTATCACGTTAACACTGCCAGACGTACGTCAAGAGTAACTGTTGTAAAGTTGCATGACCTTCATTTCTAAGTATTTTCACGTCTATCGTATTGATTTTTATCCCAGATAATACTTACAGTTTACAAATCTGAATATATGGTTGGGAGGAAGAATATTTACATCAAATGCTGGGGGAAAAAGGTAAGCAACCGCTTATTTTGGAAAGCTAGAATTTCCTGTTTTACTAACAATATCGTAAGTTACAAAATTTTGGGATTAAATTTAATGATTAACGAGGTGACCGTTGTACGATAAAAAATAAAAAATAGTCAGAGATTTTGTGTTTTCTTTGTCAGGACGAGAACATTTGAACGACTGTCTTTAGACATGCTGGTCCATCAATCTTAATATCTCCGTCCGACGGGCAGATGACCAATAATTGCGGATGCATACATCTGTCAAGCCACAGTGGATAAGATTAAGATCCAGAATTCTTGCGGGCAGTCCACTGGACCCCTTCGCGATGCAGTCTCTACTCCACCCATGGGCTAACGAAGATATCTTCGTCATCTGGATTCGAATCAGCTACATCTGCCTCGAGTACAGCAATAATAACCACACAAGTTAGCGACTTTTCTTACGATGGTAGATATGGATGCAACATACGATCCCCTTGATCACCTTGATCATCATCATCACCATCATCATCACCACCACCATCATCCAGAATTTAAAATGCAGAAGACTTTTGAATTTCCTTCCACCTGTATGCTTCTGGTACCTCCTTCTTTGAGTCACCTTAATCACCCTATTGTGCAAGTATCTATTCAAGTATGTAGCTTTCTGCCAATGTAGTCCTGGTCGATATGTTCTACGGTTTTGCCTTCATTACCGCTCTATAAATTGAACTTCCAGACACCATGGGCACGTGACTGGCCCTCCGAAACCTCTTCCCTTTATGGAAGGCTGTAATCCATTGTCCAGTAACCACATAGCAAACACAAAAGGTGCACCGGTTTTGAACGGCGTAGAATATTTCAGTTTTGTAGGTGGAGCACGCTGTTGTGTACCATTTCTGTTTCCTTAAGCATTATGATTGTTACTTCAGTCTGTATTTCTCGCATTTCTTCATTGTATGTCTAACCATGGCACAGTTTATTACTGTGCGGCGTGTGATGATATGAAAACAGAACGATGAAAGTTATGTAGCAACTGTGAGACGATTCTAGGGCGCGATGTAGCACCGATTGAGCCAACAATTCGCAGACGTATTACAAAGTTCAGTGAAATGGGTTCAATAGTGGACTTTAAGAGTTCTGGGCACCCTCGCCATGGACAGTCTGTGTGGACAATGAGGCGGTTTGTGATGGCAACGGGGAAGAATCGACTTCACTGAACTAACAGCCGCACCAAGAACTGTGCATAAAATATGCTTGAATTCTTCGGTACGATCTCCAATAGCATCCTGACAGAACTTAGCAGCTGAAAGAAGTCGATCTTGAGAAAATGTGACATTTTGTTGATTGGTACCTGAGAAGCCGACAGGGAAAAAATGAAGATAAGAGTTGAAAGTTCCATCGAAAACGATGTTACTGCAGACCGTGTTAGGAAAGGATAGGGAAGGAATTAGGCCGTGCCCTTATAAAATGATTCATCCCGGCATTTGCCGTAAAAGTGATTTAGGTAACTCATGGAAAAACTAAATCCGTATGGTTGGATGGGGTTTTGAACCATCGTCCTCCCGAATCCCAGTCCCATGTACTACCCACTTCGCCATCACGCTCGGTAGACAGGAAGACGAAGGTTTTGCGGGGAACAGCTCTCTAGTTAGGAGGCACACTTGCACGTCAATGAACTTACAAGTAAACAAAACTGCAGAATCTGGAGGGTCAGAAAATCGTTGCATGATTCGAGAGAGGGAAATAAATTCACAGCAAGTGACGGTTTTGTGTAGCTTTTGTATCGGCAGCGTCATAGACCCTTACTTTCTTGAAGATAAGGAAGAACAAGTTGTGACAGTTAATGAAATCCTATACCGTGCGATTTCTTGCCCTCATTTCAATGAAACCGACGTTGAAGAATGGCGTGACCTGTGACACTTCCCGCGAAACAACAGAGTTGCTCCGAGGGTGGTTTCCACGTCGTCTCATCTCGAGTAATGGTGACCAACAGTGGCCATCAAGGTCATGTGACTTAATCCCTTGCGACTATTTTCTTTGGCGTTATCTTAAACCATCGCTTTATGTCAATAAACCCCGAAATATCGTCCAGTTAAATGACGAAATTCCATGTGTTCTTGGTGAAATGCAAGTGTAGTCTTGTCAGCCGTAGCGAATTTCAGGGACACAATTTTTGCATGCCAGCGCATTAGAGGAGTTCATGTTGACTCACATCGTTTTTTATGTCTGAGATGGGAAGACGTTCTGTACATGTTTATGTATTTTGTTAATTTGCTTCAAAAAAAGATAATAATTTTATATATCAAAACCAGCGAACTATTTGCAGGATCCCATACACAAACGACCCTAAAATCAAGTAACCACAGATAACCTTCTGGCTATGAATTCCGATAGAATTCCTCTTCTGTTAGTTTTTCGTCTATTCCAGGATAGGGTTTCATTAGGGAAAGAAGTGGTACGAGGATGGACTAGCCTGGCTACTTAATTCGAAGACACATTCAAAGAGCGGCGGAACCGCTGGGGTGGACTACCGGTCGAGTTTGTGCGGACTGCCGCAGCCGTGTGTGTGTGTGTGTGTGTGTGTGTGTGTGTGTGTGTGTGTGTGTGTGCAGGCACGAGCACAGTTTTGCAGACGGCGCTGGACGGCAATATCGGCCCTTGGCAGTCGGAGCACGCAGTCATAGCAGCACTGCTCCGGACCCCTGTCCGCTCTCGCAGAAACAGTTATCGATACTCGAAAGTCTCGACTCGGACTGCTGACTGCGCGGCGCGCTCCCCGCACGTGCTATTCAGATCGACTGGGAGCCCAAAAAAAGGTCGTATTAGCGATACACTAGCGAGGGCTATTGCATCCTCGCTTCTTTTCTTTCACACACTAACGCGCACTCGTACACAAACACACTGTAATCCTAGTAAGCAAATACGTTGCACATAATACTTATTTATTTTGAACTCGACGAATCCCCAATACCTACACTGTATGTGTATGATTGTAAGATTTATATTTCCAATAGAGACTCAGCGATAGTTTGAAGGATTTAAAATCCCGGCTCTTTCAAGACATTAAAAATTATAAACTAGCATCATTCTCGTGTAGAGTGAACATGGAATAAGGAGGATTTGCAACATACGTAAAAGCTTGGCACAAAGTAAAAAATATTGATGCCAGTAGTTTTTTTGTATATCTCAGAACCTAGAAACACTTGCCTATGAGATGTTACTGCGGAATAGCTATAGTAGTCTACAGATCCCCTCTCGGAAACTTTCACCTATTTATGAGAAATGTAGATGTGTTATTGAGCTGCCTGTCAGATAAGAATAAATAGTGAGTAGTTCATCAAGATTTCAGTGTAGATTTGTTAAAATATGCGGAAGCGAAAATAAACAGAAATCATTATTTTGGTGTTTCAATATAATTTCAAGTTAACTTTCCAACTTGTGTGCAGCAAGATAGAGAGACTCAGATTGGTAACATTTTCATAGACAGGTCTCAGTTTGAAACAATTAATGTGTGACAAATTGTTAATGACCTATCTGATCGTGACTCATAGTTAATGGAAATAGACAATACACATTATATCCTTGAATCAGGGTCATACAATGCATTGAAGCTTATTTTCAGTGAGGCTTATTAATGAAAACAGGATACAGTGTTTGAGAGGAAGTTAAAAGTGGTGGTATGGGATGAAGTATATAAAGAAAGAGATGCTAATATCAAATGAAATTTATTCCATAGGAAATTTGTGTTAATATTTGAGAGCAGCTTTCCTAAAAAGTTAGCCATAAAATCCATTAAAAAAAGCAAGTAGGCCATGGGTAACTACTGGGATTAAAATCTCCTGTAATAGCAAAATGGAAATTTATGTAAAGATTATAATAAGTCAAGATCTGACATTACTTGCATACCGTCAAAAATGCTGTTATATTGTAAGGAAAGTCATTAAAATGTCCAAAAGTGTGAACAGCCTGACAGAAGTTAATAATGCATGTAGTAAGATTAAACTTGTATGAGATATTTTCAAGTAGTATATAGGACAACCAGTCAGTGAGCAAAATACCATAATAATTTAACAAAATGACTGTTGTGACTGATAATTCACAAGTTGAAAGCAGTCTACTTTTAGCAGTCACTTTCTAAATGAAGCAGCAAAAGAAGGATTAACTAGTTTAATTGAAGAAGCAAGAAGATTTATTAAAAATGCCATTCCACAATTTTTTAAGTAACTAGAAGTAGCGTCGATATCCTTCAGTAAAACTGATACAGTTATAAATATCTAAAAACAAAGGCTCATATGATGTTGGTGAAGATTAAACATAATTCAGAAAAGCTCTTCTGTAATGTCCTTAATAATATGTGTAATACATCACTGCTACAGGGAATTTATCCAGACAGGTTAAAATATGCAATTGTTAAACCTCTTTATGAGAAAGGTGACAAGAAAGACTTTGTAAGTAGCATTTTTATATGTTTGTATGTTTGTATGTTGACAGCGCTATAGACTATATTAATATCACTGACAACGGTCTGCGTCCTCGCTAAGAGACACTATGGCTGGACGTATTTGCAGTTGGCAGTTAATAGTTAGCAGTGTTAGAGGTTAGCAGTGTTAGCGCGAGCGGACGGTTTGGACATGTGTCCGTCATGGAGATTTAGTATTGGTTGGAAATGGATTGTAAAATGATGATTGATGCATCTGCTAATGTTTGAGAAATGGAATTAATGATGATTATATAAGTTTTGGAACTGGATGTCACATGATTAACGCAAAATCTGCTAAATACATTGTTTGCTCTGCAACAAAATCTTTCCTTTGCTAACCATATGCCCATTAGTAGTTAGAGCCTATAGTAGTTAGAATCTTTTATTTAGCTAACTGTAGTTCCTGCTTGCTGTATTTGCTGTAGTTCGTGTCATGAAGGTTTTCTGCAAGGTAAGTGACTTATGATATGAATAGGTTATTGTTAGGATTTCTTCTAATTCAGGAACATTCTTTTGTGTTAATTATTTGCAGTCAGACTGCTTTACGTTTGAATATTGTGGGTGATAAATGAATAGGATAAGTATGAGTTGTGTTTGTCAGGACAAATTCTGAGAGCAGTGTTGAAATGATAAAAAAATAAGTAACGGCAGTACGTTCAATTGCACTCAGCAGTTTAAGAAGGTTCAGTTGCATTCAGCAATTTAAGTAAAAACGTAGAAGTTTCACATACCCAGTTATTTCAGCAGTTTAAGTAAAAATAAAGAAGTTTCACCGGTGTTTTCAAGAGCAGTATTACATTTAAGTAGAAACAATTTACTTAGCATATCACAGTTTGAATTCCAGAAGGGTTACTCAACTGGGAATGCTTTTTACACATTGACCCATCAAGTTTACAGGCCTTAAATAATAAAATATCACCAATCGGTATTTTTTCTGATCTTTTCAAAGCGTTTGACTGTGTAGATCACGTTACATTCTAAGTAAAAGTCAAGTTTCATGTAACTAATGGCTTTACACTAGTGATCTGAATCATACTTAACAAACAGAATTCAGAAGTTGTGCTGAAAAATTCAGACAATTTTGGAAACGTAGAAAATTTTAGTGGGGGAGAAGAAATCACGAAGAGATTCACAGTGAGTTCAATTCCTGTTCCTTACATATGTATATGACTTTACACTTACCATCAACAAGCAGAATTGGTATTTTTTGCAGACTACACTAGTGTTATAATAAATTACGTTAGAGATGAAACAACAGAAGCGATGTTTTATGAAAAATTATTAAGTGATTCTCTAAAAACGGGCTCTCTAAATTTTGGGAACAAACGCTATATTCAGTGCCGTGCGCCAAATACAGTCATAAGAGAAATCTTTGTGGCATACGAATAAAAGTCAATAAATAGATTAGAGTGCTCCAAATTGTTGGGCGTTCATGGGAACTTGAACTGGAAGAAGCATGTAACTAACCTGCTCAAACAATTCACCTCGGCTAATTTTGCTACTCTTGGAAACAAACGAATCAAACTCGTGATATATCTTGCACATTTACACTCAATAATAGCTCAACAGATAATTTTCTGAGGTGACTCATCACTTTGAAAGAAAGTGCTGATTTCATAAAAACGAGCAGTAAGAATAATATGTGACGTTCACCTGTGGTGGACATGTAGGTACCTCTGAAACATCACTATATATATATATATATATATATATATATATATATATATATATATATATATATATATATATATATATATATATATATATATATGAAATTCGTCATAAATAATCCATTACAATTCGAAAAGCTCAGTAATATCCATGTCTACAACACTAGTCGAAAAAGTGGCCTTTATTACGAATTATTAAAGCTGTCAGTGGCTCAGAAAGGAGTTCAGTACCTAGCAACATGTGCCCAGTAACATGTCTGGGAAGTAGCACAAATTTGAAATCCAAGCCTAAAATCATTTCTCCTGGACAACACTGTTCCATGGACGAATTTATTTTTAAAAGCAGGTAGCCTATAAAGCAAATTATTTTTTGAATGTAGCGGCACGAGCGGATTAAAAATGATGATGACACTTATCATGTATACGTATGCTGTAAACTGACTCGTTTCACATAATTTTGATGAAATAATCGTTCAGATTGCTTATGGAAAATGTAACTAACGAACTAACTAGCTAAGCAAGTGCGAGGGAGCTAAAACCAGCCACTCCAAATACAAGGTGTTTCAAACTCTATTCGTCAAATGTCTAGGGGTGAGCATGCCATGCCATATGGAACAGCGTTTCTGAGAAACTAAATATTCGCTGTCATTTCCCAACAACTCTACGCTCCCTCTGGCGTTCGCCCACCCTGGGACAATGAAATCGATTTAGCAGAGTCTACGTGTGCTGCATACTACCTACCTCAGTAAACTGACGCAGTTATTTTCAACAAGGAAAGCTTAAGAGTGTGTTTCTCTAACCAGAGAAAGATATTTTAGAAGCGAATCAGGAACTTTAATTTTGCAGGGCGTAAATCTTTTCGTACGGACCAGATGACTGAATTATAGGCAAATACACACTTACATGGACGCCCCGAAGTGCCTATGCCCTGCTGCCTCTCACGGGCATAGTCTTTACAAAACGACACTAGGAGTCGCCAGAAAGCCTCAGCAAACATTGTGTCTCTATCGAAAGTTATTTCTCATGTCTCGATCTGTCATCCCTAGACTTTGAAAAGTCCTTTAAATCCCTGTAAGAGGATGTTCCGAAATTATTCTTTCAGATTAAAATAGGAAGTAGAAAACATCAAAACAAATTCAGTTATGGTACACATTGTCCCTGACAGCAGTTTCTGATGCTAGGGGCTATTTATACAGTAGGTAGTTTAGCATGCTAATTACCCAGTGGAATTCACAGAAAATAATTGAATGCAGAATCGTTGGCTTGTACACTCGAGGTACATCGACGGACGACTGCTGTGTCGGTTTGAAGATACCTGGCAGGTCCGCAGTTGTGCCAGTAGCGTAAGTAATTATAGCGATGAGGTCTTCTTCTGTTCCCACAACGGTTTCATATACCAATTGCTTCATATGTCTCCACATATGTGACGTCAGGAGACCTGGGTGGAATCTATTGATTCCAGAAGGTGGCTCTCAGATAATTTCCCACGGCGTTTCTGAAATGGGCTAGCAATCCATCGCGCTGGAGGTACATCCTTTGAATAGGTTTATTTTTATTCAGACGACAGAGCCAGCTATCCGTACACAGAGCAGTTTTGAATGTCAGTAGCCGCGCGGGATTAGCCGAGCGGTCTTGGGCGCTGCAGTCATGGACTGTGCGGCTGGTCCCGGCGGAGGTTCGAGTCCTCCCTCGGGCATGGGTGTCTGTGTTTGTCCTTAGGATAATTTAGGTTAAGTAGTGTGTAAGCTTAGGGACTGATGACCTTAGCAGTTAAGTACCATAAGATTTCACACACATTTGAACATTTTGAATGTCAGTACACATCCCCAGTCGGCGACACCGTCACAACGACTTACGTCGGCCCCAGTAACAAAACGTTACCTAACATTATAAGCTGATTTCAGAGACCATATGTTCCTTATCGAAATATATTTGTTTGTTCTCGACCTCCTGTATTAATTTAAACGTACAGTTTCGGAAAACCAACATCTAAGTCACCGAGCGAGGTGGCGCAGTGGTTAGACACTGGACTCGCATTCGGGAGGACGACGGTTCAATCCCGCGTCCGGCCATCCTGATTTAGGTTTTCCGTGATTTCCCTAAATCGCTCCAGGCAAATGCCGGGATGGTTCCTTTCAAAGGGCACGGCCGACTTCCTTCCCCATCCTTCCCTAATCCGATGAGACCGATGACCTCGCTGTCTGGTCTCCTTCCCCAAACAAACCAACCATCTAAGTCACGTGACGGAGGCCAACGTGACGAGTTTCTGTCACTACGCGTTACGCGAAGTGGAGCTACCAGTTACAGTTTTTCTGATTTACAGCTTAAAACCAGCAGGTGACTAACAGTTCAACGACCTGTTGTATTAGTATTACACATGCTGCAGTACAGTTAACCTAACGTCTCCGAAATCCTCAGTATTAATGCGCTGCGCTAGTTATCGTGTTTACATTCGGTCTGGTGTTACGGTTCGAAACACTGTACTCGTAATGACAGTTCCTTCTTGTTAGAAAGGACAAAACTACAGTTCTTCAGCGAAAGTGTGTTTTGTTGCACTGTGGGTCATTGCGATCGCCTCTTGAACAGGAGCAAAATACGAAACATTACTTTTTAAAGGAAGCATTTACTTTTCAGACGATTCCTCAACAATAAGTGTGAAATCATATATTATGTTTCTGTATGAAATGAAATTTATTTCTACTCATAATGCCCTGTGCTTATACAAAATTAGTGTTTATGTATCAGTTCTGTTTAATCCTGTACAACCGGAAAGCAAGAAGCATATTATATTAGGGAGGAGAAAGCAGTCAAACATAGATTTCTTAAAATTTCTAAAAAAAGCTAAAAATGTTTATTAGCCTAGATAGCGCACATTATAAAACATTAAAATTTGGTAACTGGTTTCAGTTGGCTAAGCAACCATTGTCATATCACTCATGCAACATTATGTCAGCTTGTAGTGTACTGAAATCCTACATGGTCTATGAGTTTGGGACATGTTCGTATGAGTAACACTCAATAAAAAACTGAGTAAACCCGTAAGGGATAACCAACTAGTTCGCAACCATGCTGATGAGGTTGCAGTACCTCGTACATTTCGTTCAAAATGATTCAAATGGCTCTGAGCACTATGGGACTTAACATCTGAGGTCATCAGTGCCCTAGAACTTGAACTACTTACACCTAACTAACCTAAGGACATCACACACATCCATGCCAGAGGCAGGATTCGAACCTGCGACCTTAGCGGTCGCGCGGTTGCAGACTGAAGCGCCTAGAACCGCTCGGCCACACCGGCCGGCGTACATTTCGTAACCGACTTCATATGGACATGCTTCAATTTATGTAGGCGGTGCAGGCTTTACAGTACGCTATATGATGACACACATGTTGCACTGAATGATCTGAAAATGGCTGCTTAGTCAAATGAAACTTGTCATCACATTTTAATGTTTTATAGTGTGCGGGATATAACAATCATTAAAAAAAACTAACTTCTAAGACAAAAGAGAAAGCTCTTGTAGTGTGTTGGATATTAACATCGCATTGTCTTAAAATTTTCGTCAGTTATGGAGTTTTAAATCTGTGGACCAAACACATCATAATTTTCAAAAAAAGGTTTTCACAATTTTTTTGTATTTTAAAATAACGCTATTTTCTGTCACACATCTTTTGGTGCGTCCAAAGGCTGTACAAGATTTCGCCGTTGTGATGAAGAAACCTTTATTGAAGATACTACAGTAAAGCTAAAGAATGTTGAATAATATTCCAGAAGACATTGCAAGTGTTTGCTGCCACTAGTCACCTGAGTTTGGTTCCAGTATTATGACATCGAGCGTGGTCCATACACTGATGAGCCGAAACATAATGATCAACTGCTTAACAAAAAAATTGGCTCTGAGCACTATGGGACTCAACTGCTGTGGTCATCAGTCCCCTATAACTTAGAACTACTTAAACCTAACTAACCTAAGGACATCACACACATCCATGCCCGAGGCAGGATTCGAACTCCGACCGTCGCACTCGCACGGTTCCGGACTGCGCGCCTAGAACCGCGAGACCACCGCGGCCGGCGCAACTGCTTAACAGCTTGTTTGTCCGTCTTTGGAACGAAATACATCACTGATTCTCCGTATAAGGGTCCGACAGCTTTTGAAGCTATGTGGCATTAGATGTGTACCCAGAGTTAATATAGTTCCTGTAAATAACGGGCCGCTGATTTGCCTACGCGGTGATGGCGCCCAATAGCGACCCTGAAGGGTTCCATAGGATTTACATCAGGCGAATTTGGTAGCCATCAACGTGAGTTCACTATAACGCTCCTCAAACTGCTACAACACGGTTCTGGCTCCGAGAATTATATTGCTGAAAAGTGACATCGCCGTCGGGGAAGACATCAAGCATGAAGGAACGCACGTGGTTCGCATCTGTCAGCGTGTCTTCGATTACTATCGCAGGTCCGAAGCAAGCGCAGGAGAATGTCTCCCATAGCACAATACAGCCCCCACCAGCCTGCTTCTGTGGCGTGCTGCAGTCTCACCTCGATGACGACGTTTGTACAGACGACCATCGACCTGGTGCAGGAAAAATGTGATTCACCCGAAGAGCTGACACGTTTCCATCGATCGACAGTCGAATCCCGATGGTCCCGTGCCCACTGTGATCTTAACTGATTATGTCGTCGGGTCATCTACATCTACATGGATTATCTGCAAATCACATTTAAGTGCCTGGCAGATGGTTCATCGAACCACCTTCACGTGGTGTGAGCACGTAGGTGTGATATGCTGCGGAGCTCCACGATCAACGATGTACGGTGAACGGTATACTCCGAAACACTTGTGCATGCTCCAGCGTTGTTCTTTTTCGACAGAGATGCCACAGATCACCATCAACTGTTCTTTACAGGGCAGACAAGCCTCCAAACCCCACGTTCTATGAAGAGTTGTGGACGTTCATTCATTTAGCGTCTAGTGGTAGTTCTACTGTCGTACCTCTTTCCGTAGATGCTCACGACAGTAAGACGTAAACATTCGACCGGCTTCTCCGTTTTCGAGATAATTGTTCACAGGCTCGGCTCAATGATGATCTGTTCTTTGTCAAAGTCGCTTATCTCAATGGATTTCTCCATTTGCACCCTATATCTTCGCTAGCGTGTTTCCCGGTCCGTGTCTGCTCCGCTTACATAGTTTTTCTACCGCGCCATGTGCCGGCAACGCCACCAGGAGGCATCCAACGTCGCGGTGGGCAGTGGTCTTAATTTTTTAGCTATCAGCGTATAATCTATGGTCTAAGATCCATGGAGAGTAAATCTATCGAGGTGTGATTTTTGGTAAATTATGGCGGAAAATGTGGAGATTTTCCAACGTACGTAAGTGAATGTTAACGTTCATAGCTGTAGAATTACGACAAGACTTTATTTATGTCATCTTTTGTGCCGCTGGAAATGCTTCCGAATAGGGCTTAAATGACGTAGCACGTGTGTAATTTGATCAAAGAGTAATAGCAGCGCCACAAACAACTGTCCCGCCGTCAGGAGAAGAGGAGACGAGAGGCCCCACAAGCGGCTACCAATGTGTACCACACATAAACAGACACGTGACTCGGGTACTGTTCATATGTTTATTGCTGTGAATTTCGTATCAGGTGCCCAAAGTGGTGACCTTGAACAGTGGTACAAGCATTTTCCGGACTGACGATACTGCACGTTGGATTTTATATGGACCTCTCCGCACAGGCCCGTATTATAAACGGAGTCCATGTCTTCGGGAGTCGTCCGTATTTTCATGTGTCTCTTGTTTGACACTAGGGAAATTGTATTAATTTATTATTTTATTCATAGCCGTTATTTTTCAGTAACTGTTGTACATACACTCCTGGAAATTGAAATAAGAACACCGTGAATTCATTGTCCCAGGAAGGGGAAACTTTATTGACACATTCCTGGGGTCAGATACATCACATGATCACACTGACAGAACCACAGGCACATAGACACAGGCAACAGAGCATGCACAATGTCGGCACTAGTACAGTGTATATCCACCTTTCGCAGCAATGCAGGCTGCTATTCTCCCATGGAGACGATCGTAGAGATGCTGGATGTAGTCCTGTGGAACGGCTTGCCATGCCATTTCCACCTGGCGCCTCAGTTGGACCAGCGTTCGTGCTGGACGTGCAGACCGCGTGAGACGACGCTTCATCCAGTCCCAAACATGCTCAATGGGGGACAGATCCGGAGATCTTGCTGGCCAGGGTAGTTGACTTACACCTTCTAGAGCACGTTGGGTGGCACGGGATACATGCGGACGTGCATTGTCATGTTGGAACAGCAAGTTCCCTTGCCGGTCTAAGAATGGTAGAACGATGGGTTCGATGACGGTTTGGATGTACCGTGCACTATTCAGTGTCCCCTCGACGATCACCAGTGGTGTACGGCCAGTGTAGGAGATCGCTCCCCACACCATGATGCCGGGTGTTGGCCCTGTGTACCTCGGTCGTATGCAGTCCTGATTGTGGCGCTCACCTGTACGGCGCCAAACACGCATACGACCATCATTGGCACCAAGGCAGAAGCGACTCTCATCGCTGAAGACGACACGTCTCCATTCGTCCCTCCATTCACGCCTGTCGCGACACCACTGGAGGCGGGCTGCACGATGTTGGGGCGTGAGCGGAAGACTGCCTAACGGTGTGCGGGACCGTAGCCCAGCTTCATGGAGACGGTTGCGAATGGTCCTCGCCGATACCCCAGGAGCAACAGTGTCCCTAATTTGCTGGGAAGTGGCGGTGCGGTCCCCTACGGCACTGCGTAGGATCCTACGGTCTTGGCGTGCATCCGTGCGTCGCTGCGGTCCGGTCCCAGGTCGACGGGCACGTGCACCTTCCGCCGACCACTGGCGCCAACATCGATGTACTGTGGAGACCTCACGCCCCACGTGTTGAGCAATTCGGCGGTACGTCCACCCGGCCTCCCGCATGCCCACTATACGCCCTCGCTCAAAGTCCGTCAACTGCACATACGGTTCACGTCCACGCTGTCGCGGCATGCTACCAGTGTTAAAGACTGCGATGGAGCTCCGTATGCCACGGCAAACTGGCTGACACTGGCGGCGGCGGTGCACAAATGCTGCGCAGCTAGCGCCATTCGACGGCCAACACCGCGGTTCCTGGTGTGTCCGCTGTGCCGTGCGTGTGATCATTGCTTGTACAGCCCTCTCGCAGTGTCCGGAGCAAGTATGGTGGGTCTGACACACCGGTGTCAATGTGTTCTTTTTTCCATTTCCAGGAGTGTATTTCAGAATAAAATTCAGTCATCAGTTGCAAATGTATCTTTATTTCGCTTTACCGGTTTCGACAAATCAATTTGTCTTCTACAGAAGCCTACAAAATAGTCAAAGTCTAAAGATTTAACTTTTAAGCTTCTGAAGGCGATAAATTAATTTGTCGAAACCGGTAAAGGGAAAAAATACATATTTTCAGCTGGCAACTGAATTTTATTTTGAATTACATTAAAGTTATTAGCAGACCACTTTCCTCCATTAATCCATTGAATAATGGGGCAATGAGGGTCCCTGTAGGGAAAATTTGATAATGGTTTCCCAGTTCATGTATTTGCCTTTCGTCTAAGGGAATCCCCCGAAAACCATCGTCAGAACAGGGTCAATGAAACTACTTTTATTTTAATTCTGTTACAGTATGTTCCAACTTAAAACTTCTAAGCTTAGTGGACATAAAATTTCATCTGTTAGTGTGTAGACAGGGTAAAGTGGTACGCTTTATAACGATGTCGAAAGTACACGTGTCAGTCCTTCTCTTATTTTTAAATCTTTCTTCAGATTGTTGCAGAACTGTTTTTTACATTCAAATATCACTGTAGGAATCCCAACTGGCAATTTTTGGGAGTGGAGGGGTTCCGTTTCAGGTACCCACCCAATGAATATGGGAAATAGAAGCATATCGAAAAGATTGATCAGGATCGGGATATAGGACCTGTTTGTAATTTACTTCTGGGAGACATTTTCCGTCGTCTGAGATGAAACTAAATAGAAAAAGTAGACAGGGAGAGAGAGGGAGAGAGAGAGAGAGAGAGAGAGAGAGAGAGAGAGAGAGAGAGAGAGAGAGCACTTGGATCATCAGTGACTACGCAATATTGCACTTTTGCGCTTGTGTTCGCTATTTTTCGACCAACGGCCTTGACGCAGTGGTAACGACGGTTCCCGTCAGATCACCGAAGTTAAGCGCTGTCGGCCTGGGCTAGCACTTGGATGGGTGACCATCCGGTCTGCCGAGCGCTGTTGGCAAGCGGGGTGCACTCAGCCCTTGTGAGGCAAACTGAGGAGCTACTTCACTGAGAAGTAGCGGCTCCGGTCTTGGAAACTGACATACGGCCGGGAGATCGGTGTGCTGACCACATGCCCCTTCGTTTCCGCATCCAGTGACGCCTATGGGCTCAGGTTGACACGGCGGCCGGTCGGTACCGTTGGGCCTTCATGGCCTGTTCCGGAGTAGTTCACTATTTTTCATATACAGTAATTGATCAAAGGTATTCTGACACTCGTATGCAATGCTCAACTGACTGTTAGATGTCAAGAGAGGCGGACCCATCAGTATGAAAAGAGGTGGAGAGAGTTGCGTTGTGAATAACAGCAGAGTGGGTCAGTCAGGAGAGCTGAGCGACTTCGAAATTGGACCAGATATCGGATATTACCTCAGTAACCAATCCATCAGTGACATTTCAACCATTGTAAAGCCGCCCAAGTCAATTGTTGATGATATGATTGTGAAGTGGAAATGCAAAGGAACAACACGTAGCTAAACCAAGGCCATCCAGGTCTCATGTCCTGATGTACAAGGACAGTCGAGAATTGCGGAGGTCGGAGGTTCGCTGCAGAAAATCGGATGAAATCAGATTAAAGAATCACGCATGAGACCCAAAGTGCTACCAGCAGGCCACCCAACACAGTGGCTGAGCACAGGGAGGGACAAAGCCGTTCATAACACACACGTATCCGTGGTCAGTATTAAGCGACGCTTGAGGTGTGAAGAGCGGATCCACTGGACGGAAGGTGACTGGAATGGTGAAATTTGGAATGGAGAATTACGCTGCAGCCTGTGACAATCATACTGAAGGGTTTTGGTTTGGTGAAACCCTGGAGAACGTTACTGAGCATCGTCTGTATTGTCAGTGAGACGTATGGAGGAGGGGGCTTTGCGGTACATCTACATCTACATGGTTACTCTGCAATTCACACTTAAGTGCCTGGCAGAGGGTTCATCGAAGATTTCTCATGCTGCTTCTCTACCATTCCACTCTCGAATGGGTCGCGGGAAAAAGGAACACCTAAATCTTTCCGTTCGAGCTCTGATTTCTCTTATTTTATTATGATAATCTCTCCTCCTTACGTAGATGGGTGTCAACAAAATATTTTCGCATTAGGTAAAGAAAGTTGGTGATTGGAATTTCGTAAATAGATCTCGCCGCAAAGAAAACCGCCTTTCTTTCGGTGACTGCCACCCCAACTTGCGTATCATATCACCCCTATTACGCGATAACACGAAACGAGCTGCCTTCTTTGCGCTTTTACGATGTCCTCCGTCAATCCTACCTGGTAAGGATCCCATACCGCGCAGCAATATTCCAGAAGGGGACGGACAAGTGTAATGTAGGCTGTCTCTTTAGTGGGTCTGTCGCATCTTCTAAGTGTTCTACCAACAAAGCGCAGTCTTTGTTTCGCCTTTCCCACAATATTATCCAGAACCACCTTTCACCAGAAAACACAACAGACCTCCACCCTGCCTTCCAATGAGCTCTGCCGCGCGTAGTGGCCGCGCGGTTAGAGGCGCCATGTAACGAATCGTGCGGCCACTCCTGCCGGAGGTTCGAGTCCTCCCTCGGGCATGGGTGTGTATGTTGTCCTTAGCGCAGGTTAGTTTAAGTAGTGTGAAGTCTAGGGACTGATGACCTCAGCAGTTTGGTCCCATAGGAATTCACACACATTTGTACATTTTTCCAATGAGCTCTCGCTCTGTTGTTAGCACTAGGTAACAGACGAAATTACAATTGTAGACGTAAAAAAAAAGTCACTGAGGTGCCAATTACTGCTCAGAATGATGCTGTAGATCCAGTAAGATGCGCGAGAGCCGTACGACGAACACAACGATCTTCCCTCTCGGTAGCACCAAGTGGCCGTCCGGAGCCCGGCCTTCGTGCGACCATACGTTCTCGTGACCACAGCTGCCAGCAGCAGCATATAACAGCTAAATTCCTGCCAACTCTTTCTGCATTACCGCAGAAGGAACATCCAGGTTCTCGTAACCCTGTTACGCGACATATATCAAATTCAGTGAGGTGTTGATAATGACGTCTTTGTCGCCTTAAAGGCACCTTGATCTATCTCACCAAGTCCAATCTCAAAGTTAATTAACGCTCACGACCATTGCAGCGCGTATTTATAGCAAACCTGATTTGCATCCTCAAATGGCGCTACTAGCGCCACTGTTACGCGACGTGTAGAAACACGGCTACCAACTTTCGCTTATGTAGCACAATTCTTTCTTGATACTGCGATTTTTATTCCATCAGTGTATTATGACACATGTTCAGAGCACGTTAAGCGAAGGTGGAGTCTTTCGTTTCCAGTCTTCGAGTTCTACTAGACTGACGTCCTTTTAAAGCGGAAAACCGATCCACGGCGAACTATAGAAAAAGTATTATTGTGGAACATCAATATTGTGTATTTCAATTTTTAATACGTCTATGTTCGTTCAAGTACCAACGAATGTTCCAAAACGCCAAATGAAATTATTGACTTTTTTACCTGACTTATAAATCTAACCTCCTATACAGTAAATAGCGACTCGCAGAATTTCAGTACAGATTTAGTTCATAGATCTTCCGTAGAAAGAATTATAGAGGATTACGAGAAGCGAATGAAACGCTAGAGAAGCGAATTGTGTGTACGTAGAAATTGGGCTGAACGCGCTCCCGCCTCGCAGCGCGCGGCGCGTGGGCAGTAGTAAGAGAGGATTACCTGTGTAGTCGCTATCCGCTGAGTCCGCTGGAAGTCGGCGTCCTTTTTGCCGGCGCGCCGGCGGCGGCGGCGGCGGCGGCTGTGCCCTCTTGTTTGCCGGCGTCCGGTCCGCGCAGGGACGATTAGGCCGCCGGCGAGTCGTAAAAAATTACGCGACAGTCGCGAAGCGTCGGAAAGGAGCGACGCGGCTTAGCCCGCCTCGACTTTATACATCAGGCGAGCGGTAATCCCGGGATTAGCAAATTTAATTGGTGAAAGGAGAGCGCAACAAGGACGTAGCGCCGGCCTTTAAGTGAGGCGGATTAACCCCTGATCCGAGCGCTCGTAAAGGACGGATTTTCAGATTTAAGTTCGGGAGATACTGTTTGCGCCTGTCATCCGAGAGCAAATTGCAGTTTTACTGACTGGATCGGAGCTCCTGCCATTGACTGGAAGCTTAGCGGCGCTCTAAAGGCCGCCCCTACGCGTTGACTGTGCACTGTACACGACTTTGGCCTCGGAGAATATGACGCTAGTCAATAGGAGGCCGCAAACGGGTCCTTTGTAAGTCGCAGACGCAGGGACTGGTCCTCATTTCGTCAGCACTCCCAAGACCAAATCTAGAGTATGAAACAAGGTGAAACCGCCTGTGGGGCGTTGTGGTCATGAACGTCTTTCAGTCAGTAGGTTCTGCACCCGCATAGGATTCACGAATTGCTGTTTTCAACTTCGCAACGAACCCGATAAAAGCAATCCAACTTTGCGTCCTAGAAAACACTGGCCATGATTTTTTCCAGCATATAATCTTAGCCCTGTGTATGTGATTTCATTACCAGGGAAGTATCGAGAGCAACTGTAAGGTCGTAAATTCTTTACTGATATTGATACCTCGAACTCTTTTTAACTAATTTTTGGTAATACCGATGAAGATGGCCCAATGTATAAAGTTGGACTCGTTTTTTGCAGGCGTACTCGCATCCGGGAGGACGACGGTTCAGGTCTGCGTCCGATCATACTGATTTAGGTTTTCCGTGGTTTTCCTAAGTCGTTGCCGGCAAGTGTCTAAATCGTACCCCTGAAATGGCGCTGTCGATTACGTTCCCCATTCTTGAAACGATGCAAGCTTGTGGTTAGTCTCTAGAGACGTCGTTATCGGCGGGTCGTTAAACCCCAATATTCTTTCCTTCCTTTCTTAAAGATTTAGACCGTGTATGTGGCGAAAAGACCCGTTATTCTTCGTGTCTTAAACATTTTGGACGTGTACTGTGGCGAAAAGACTCCTTAACAACAATAGTGGTACCCATAGTCGCCTCCGTAGCTGAGGTCGCTAAAGGACGACTGTTCAGTGGCGCTGAACTCGGAGATACACCTGTTCTGATCCTGGCGCTGTAAGCTATTTTCAGCACCAGTATTTAGGCGGCAAGGTGTGGAGAGGTGGTGGCGTGAAGTTCCCGATCACCAGGTGCCAATGTCCTAAAATTTGAAACCTCTCCTCAATGTTCAATGGGACAAGAACTTTCAGATTTTAAGGGAAAAGGGAGTCAAATGGAGAGAAATAAGACTAATTAAGAACCTTTCCATGAATCAGGAATTCGAGGAGAGACGACAAATAAAAGTGTAGCAGGTAGAGGGATGAGATAAGTCGTATAATCTCTCCTACTTCGTTGTGTATGTACGTAACGAAATTATAAAGAAATGTTTTGAAGGATAAGGATATGTATAAATAGCTTTCGAAAAGGGACCTCTAAATATGTATATTATATGCACCAGAGAATTAAAACCAGAATGTCAGTAGCTACGCCGGCCTCTGTGACCGAGCGGTTCTAGGCGCTTCAGTTTGGAACCGCGCTGCTGCTACTGTCGTACGTTCGAATCCTGCCTCGGGCATGGATGTGAGTGAAGTCCTTAGGTTAGTTAGGTTTAAGTCTAGGAGACTAATGACCTAAGATGTTAAGTCCCATAGTGCTCAGAACCATTTGAACCATTAGTTTGCAATAGCTAAGCATTCAACAGGTAGACAAGTCACTGTGCGGGAAACAGTACAGAGAACAGAAATAAGACCAGTAAAATATTTTGTGTGGAGTGCGTTTTTATATTGCGCAGGAACGTGCATATCAAAGGACGGCTCTCATAATCCACACGCGATACGTATGATGGCGTAATGGTCACACGGTCTTCTTTGAAAACACATCCACCCAACAGAGTTTCGCGGCAAGAATGACTTCTTTCTTCCACGTATTGTATTATTAGATCCCTGAGAAATGCTGTTACACTTTGGTATGGGCTATACTGACCAGTTACTGTCCTAAGGGCTCCTGAATTTCTTTCATGTCTGGTATCATGCGTACTGGAGGACTCCAAACTTAGATCACTTGTGTAGAATTGGTGACACAAGCTTCTCGTATATGATTCCTTTTACACATACACCTTATTTTTACAGACTCCTTCTAACAAATCTAATGCTTACATTCGCCTTCTCTAACACTTTTGTCTTCTAGTAGAAATGTTGAAATGTAGCCTATGCCACCATACATTTATTTATGAGCGTCCAGTGACTTCGCTTTCCAGTATACAACAGCATCATCAGCGAACAACCTTATAGTCCATTTGATCCTACCTGATAAATGGTTTACGCACATTGAAAATATTAGACGTAGTATGCATGGTTGAAGCATACCTGATGTTACTTTATTTCTGTAGAGCATTCACCATCTAGTGTAACTTACCGGGTTCTATTAACCGGATATATTTGCGAAGATAATCCATATGACGTTTTCTTCGTTAGCAGACGAGTGAGGTGGCGCAGTACTTGGTATGCTGGACTCGCATTCTGGAGGACGATAGTTTCAATCACCGTCCGGGCATTAGACTATTTTCCTCGATAGCCCAAAATCGTTTAAGGCAAATGCTCGGACGATTCCTTTGAGAAGGGCACGACCGATTTCTCTTCCTATTCCTCCGTACTCCAAGCTTGTGCTCCAATGACCTCGTTGTCGACAGAAAGTACAACTGTAATCTCTCTCTCTAGTTTTTTTGAGTTTTTAAGAGATGATGTGGGACAGTGTTTGGTGATTTTTCTAGATCTAGAAAGGCGGAATCTAGCTGTTCTCCTGTATTGATGGTTTGCAACTGGAGCACTTCCAACCACATACAGAATACACTTGACTACTCTGGATATAAGACACCATCTGCAGCCCTAGTGTAATGTTGTGGGTGGAAAATACACAACGACTGGAGCAATTTCAGCCAGTCTTGGTACATATATTACCAACTTGAAACAATTGTGACTTGCAAACAGATATACACTATCTGGAGAAAAATGTGAAGCACCCACAAGACATGCCTGAATGTCAACGTAACTTCGTAAATGTACGCATTGTTGGCGGATTTGTAATTGATTAGAGTTGCAATTTTCTGTGACAGGTAGAACAGCCATCAGTGTTTTAGTGTTGTTCGTGTAGCATATATAAGGGGTGTTAACAGCATCAGTTGTTGAGAGACCCCTGTGAAGGACACAGAGATGGTATGTGAGGTAACGGGCGAGTTGTAGCGTTCAGAGTTGGTGGCAAGCCGCGGCTCGTTAGCAACCGTGTGTTGCCGTACAACGGCCATGTGGTCCAGTCGTGTGGCTGGGAATTGCATGGTGTCACTGTGTCGATGAAGGAGGCATGCAGGGTGTGTCAAAGATGGCGAACTTTGTGAAACCTTAATGGCAGAAATTTCACAGTTCATATAGGAATTAATGGCAGCCAGAGGAATCATGATACGTCAAAAAGAAACATGTACATTACCATTATTTGCACGACGATTCTGATGGTGTAATCAGATTTTCAATATCTTTATTAGTTTAAAGTTTATTATCTGACTGTAAATTATACAAATAACACCCAGCAACAAATTTCCACAGTCTAAACGTTTCATCCGAGTTTGTCGATCGACGTGTCTTTAGAAAGCTACTAGTGTAAACCTAAATTGGTATAAATTACAGGCATGTAACTTGAATAGTACACGAGTTATTGGAGGTCAAAGTGACCAATTACTATCGATCGCAACAGGCCATAAGCACTCCACAGTTACACGAGAAAACGATAGCAGCATGCTTATTCATTTATGTCTTTGTTTACATCCGATATATACAATTCACGAAGGAATTGGTTAAATATTTACTGTGTTTTAGAAAGCACAGAGACATTAGGCTCCTGGCCCACCTTTTGTTTCTATTCCTTTGATATGTTTATTTGATTTCTTTATGTATTTAATAATGTGTGTTAGGGCGTGTTTGTGGTTCAGCCATAGGAATATTTATTTAATTTCAAGTTGTTCAAACGTAAATCCAGCATGTCGAATGTGTTTCATTATATTTGTGAGTGTGCATTGGCTTGGAGGCAGGGCAGGAGCGTTCTAGCCAATCACACAGTCATTCCAAAAAGGACACGTGGAGAGACAATATGGAAGTGGCGGAGGAGGATCGTTTCGAGAGAGGACAGGAGAGTTCTGGGCAGGACTGGAGAGGACACGAGAGGGGCCTGGACAGTACGGCACGAGAGACGCACAGTCGCGGGAGAGACTTGGAGAGTGGAACAGTTTGCACGTGGTCGTGGGAGATAGAAATATTTCGTAGTGCCGACTTGTGTACTTGTGAGATTTCCCTGGCTTCTGCAAGGAAGACGTAGTATGTGTTTTGAAGTGAATATCTCGTGAGCTATGTTGTTGTTCATAACTAATTACGTGAAATAGGAATCTATTGTTTCCCTGTTATTGAACTTTAATTGCTGGACCACCGACATCAATAAGTGTTTTACAGTAATAAAGGGCATTCTTAAAGGTACTTCTGCTATCATACTAATCATTCAAATTCGTTTGAACAGTACCTGCAGAATTTATTTAATTGCCATCTTTCATTTATAAATGTCTATGTCAGGTTCAAAATTCGCAAATGCTGAGTGATAGGAACCTTTGACCATTAGATTCATGTATATATTCATATTGAAACTTCCTGGCAGATTAAAACTGTGTGCCCGACCGAGACTCGAACTCGGGACCTTTGCCTTTCGCGGGCAAGTGCTTTACCATCTGAGCTACCGAAGCACGACTCAGGCCCGGTCCTCACAGCTTTATTTCTGCCAGTATCTCGTCTCCTACCTTCCAGACTTTACAGAATCTCTCCTGCGAACCTTGCAGAACTAGCATTCCTGAAAGAAAGGATACTGCGGAGACATGGCTTAGCCACAGCCTATATTCATATTGCATACTGTAGACTAAGCAGTATTTGGCTTGTAATGCGGAAACTACGTATCCCAGCCTCTGCACAACGAAACGAGCCAAAAATTTTATTATTTCAACTCTGAGTCGGAGGGAACGTAGTTGAGGGCCATCATTACATTTTTTTTATAAGCCTGCAAGATGGTATGTACTCGTGTCAGACAGCGTTATCAGCACCTGACAGAATTTGAAAGGGGCTTCATTGTGGCTCTTCATTTGGCCGGTTAGTCGAATCGCGGAATATCAAGACTTTCAGGGCATTTGGAGGTAACAGTGGCCGGTGGAACTGCATGAGATCGTGAGGAGCGGCATAGTCGTCGTCAAGGTTCTGGTGAACCACAAGGGAGCACGCCTGTGCCTGGCATACGAGAACTTCCTGCAACACTGTGTGTCATACCGAACCACTGGTGACCTGCAGTAACCGGACTAGGGAAACAGCACGTAATACGTATGCTGCCGTTAATACCACGACACAAACGGCCACTTTTTTAGTGATGCCGTGAAAGGGAAGTATGGACTGCTCAGGAATGGCGTCACATTGTATTTGGTAACAAATCACGGTCCTGAACAACACCGCTGAACATTGTCGGCGAGTGTGGCGGTGACCTGGGGAAAGGTCTTACTATTCCAGTGTTTTTTGTGCGGTGTAACTCTTAGTGCCATGATGTGGGAAGCCATCGAGTGCGATTTCAGGTTAGATATATAACTAATAGGTTAGGTCATTTGATTAGCATAGTTATTCCTAAAATAAAAAATAACTAACGTATATAAGACAAGCAATAAGAAGCAGTGGATTTGACGTTCAGGGAAAAGAGGAACAACAATGGACTAACGGAAGAAGAGGTAGCAGACGGCAAAATGGTGAGTGAACCCGAAGAAATAATGAGAAGATGGGAAGAATATATAGAATGGCTATACGTTGCAGACAGCCGACCAACTAAAGAAGACCTTGGGATAGAAGAAGAAGATAAAGTTGCAGATGATGACAAAGGAAATGCAATACTAACTAGTGAGACTGAAATATCAATGAAGGAGATGAATTGATCAGATTCTTGCGGAACTGTTAAAGTCATTGGAGAAAGAAGGGAAAAGGGAGTTGATTGAATTGTGTAATCAAATATACATGACAGGAAAACGGCCAAAGGACTTTACAGAAAGTATCTTAATACCTACAGAAAAGAAAAAAAGAACAGCAAAAAGTGTGAGGAACAAAGAACAGTGAGCCTGATATCGCATGCAGCCGAAGTCTTGCTGAGGACGCTCAAAAAGGTTCAAATGGCTCTGAGCACTATGGGACCCAACATCTTAGGTCATAAGTCCCCTAGAACTTAGAACTACTTAAACCTAACTAACCTAAGGACATCACACACACCCATGCCCGAGGCAGGATTCGAACCTGCGACCGTAGCAGTCCCGCGGTTCCGGACTGCAGCGCCAGAACCGCACGGCCACCGCGGCCGGCTGAGGACGCTCAACAGAAGGCTATATGGAAAGCAGACTTTCGTAATAGGAGATCAACAATTTGGTTTCAGGCGAGGAGTGGGAACTAGAGATGCCATTGGGCTACTGAGAGTGATAGGGGAGAGGTACATGGAGAAGGAAAGGAAGGTGTTGTTGTGTTCATTGATCTTGAGAAGGCTTTTGACTGTGTCAGATGGGATAAACTGATGGAAATCCTAAGGAAACATGGAGTTGACAGGAGAGATAGACGACTAATTAGAAATTTATATTTGAACCAGACAGCAAGAGTAAGAGTAGGTGGTGTGATGAGTGAAGAGATTGAACTGGGAAGAAGTGTAAGACAAGGTTATTATTTACCACCAACACTTTTCAATATATATCTGGAGGAAATTATTAGTGAAAGTTTTCATGGAGGGAGAGGAGTTTGTATAGGGGGTCGGAGATGGAGTGTATAAGATTTGCAGACGACATGGTTGTGATGGCAGAGAGTGCAACAAAGATGGTACAAATTTTAGATGATCTAGACACAAAATTACAAGAATATGGAATGAAGATTAAAAGAAGAAAACGAAAAGCATGGTAATTGGACGAAAGAGGATAAAATGCCGTATGAAAATAGGGGGAGAGGAAATAGAGCAAGTGAATAACTTAAATTACTTGGGATGTGTAATAATGGATGATATGTATTGCTCAACAGAAATTAGGAAAAGAATTGCAATGGCACAAGAAGGATTCAAGAGGAAACAGAAATTACCTTGTGGATCACTAAACAAAGATCTGAGGAAAAGACTAGCCAAAGTTACATCTGGAACGTTGCACTATATGGTGCGGAGACCTGGACATTGAGGAAGGAAGATGAAAGAAGATTGGAGGCACTAGAGATCTGGATATGGAGAAGAATGGAAAAAGTAAAATGGGAAGATCGAGTAAGGAATGAAGAAGTATTAAGAAGAGTTGGAGAAGAAAGAAACATGCTGAAAGTCATCAGAAAGAGAAAACGGAACTGGGATGGACGTTGTTTGAGGAGGGACTGCTTATTTAAGGATGAATAGAAGGAGTGGTGGAGGGAAAACGGGGAAGAGGAAAAAGAAGATATCAAATGCTGGACAATATCAAAGGAGGCAAATATTCAGAAATGAAAAGACTGGCTATGGACAGACAAAAATGGAAGAGGCTTAACCCATGACAAGACCTGCCGTAAGGCAGAATACCATACTACTACTACTACTACTACTACTACTACTATATAAGACGTGTGTTGATATATATGACAAAAATGATCGTAATTAAGCCTGTCGGTACCTCAGTATTGCAGCAATTAAATTTCAATGAGAGACATGACGAAATACCGCATACTTAGTAAGTTAATATATGTCAGTAATCCACTTAGCCATGAAACAATTTTTTCCATGGAGTTTCTGGATTCTATGATTTTCCAAATTCTCTTCACTCTCGAACATTTCCTTGACATTCTCCGGGAAATATCCAGGTCATGCAATACTATTTGGAGGCGACTTTAATCTACTGAGAATAGTCTGGGATGTCTATGGATTCATTGCGGGGAGTACAGAAAGACAGTCATGAGATGTACTTTTGAACACGTTTTCCGAAAGCTGTCTTGAGCAGCTAGCTCGACAGCACACATGCCTGGAAATACCTTAGACCTTGTAACTACAAATACACCGGACCTTATCGACAATGTCAAAATAAAAACGGTATTTGGCGTTCATTATGTTATTATACCAACCACGGCAACGAAAGTTAATAAATCAGGCAAGAAGGCTAAGTGAGTGTTTCTGCCAGATAGAGCAGATAAGCAGTTGTTTGCATCTCGCTTAGACAGTGAATTGACATCTTCTTAGTTCCAGTAAGATGCATGTACGGGAATTATGGGCAAAGCTTAAGTAGATTGTAGATCGTGGTTTGGGAAGTTATGTGCCTAGTAAGTGGATGAAGGGTGGAAAAGATACATCGTGGTTTAATAACGAAATTTGGAGGATGTTGAGGAAGCAGGGGCTATTGTGCTCTCGGTTTAAAAGGGAATGCACAAATGACGCCAAGCGAAGGTTAATAGAGATACGTCCGTCTATGAAAAGAGCTATGCAGGGAGCTTACAACTACCATCATCACACCTTAGCAAAAGATCTGTCAGAGAACCCGAGAAAATTCAGGTCTTATGTAAAATCACTAATCAAGTCTAAAGCTTCCATTCAGTCCCTTGTTGACCAGTCTGGGGTGGCAGATGAAATAGGAAAACGAAAGCCAAAGTCTTAAATTTTACATTCAATAAATCGTTCACAGAGGAGAATCGTGCAAACATACCGTCATTTGACCGTCGGACAGACTCCTATATGAATGTCCGAAGGAACAGATTTCATTGGTGACCGCGCAGCTCTCTAGAATGAAATTACGGTTAAATCAATACCATTAGGTGCTGACGGGCGTTGATATACATCAACGGTGACAGCTGAAAATGTGTGGCCGAAGGGGACTCGAACCCGGGATCTCCTGCTTACATGGCAGGTGCTCTATCCATCTGAGCCACAGAGGGCGCAGAGAAGAGTGGGATTGCACGCATTTATCGCCGGCACGCTCCCCGTGAGACCCACATTCTCACCTTATATGTCCACACACTACATTCGTAGTGTCCATACCCAACACACTCATTACTCGTGGAAGACATTCTTACAAGTTCCGTAAGAGTTCGGGTAATATGTGTGCATCCGCACAGAAGAAGGTCATGTCCGGTATTGCCATTACACGCGGCAGACAATCCACTCCTGTAAGAGTTAAGGCAATTATGTGCATCCACACTGAAGAAGGTCATCAGCCAGTTAGCCTTAAGGATATGAAGATGGGATCTGTTCTTTCGGACACGTCTGACAGAGGAAATAGAAAAGATCCAAAGAAGAGTTGCGCGTTTCACAACAGGCTCATTTCTTAAGCACGAAAGCATGACGAAAATCTTCATGTTCTTTTTCTTGTGTCTTTGTCCCGCATCAGCGGCCGGTGGTCACGGTTACTAAAGGATGTGGCACCGTTAACTTAAGGGGTCGCCGGATGCACTTCCTGTTGCCATCCCTTGGGATGAAATATGTGTATCACAGTTGTCTTCGTGTAGTGCTTGACCGAAAGTTGTCATGTAACTGAGACGTGACTTGGGTACCACACCGATATTCACCTCTTGCCATGTGGGAAACCGCCTAAAAACGACATTCAGGCCTGCCAGCAAACGGAACCTCGTTGTTAGTCCCACAGGTGGATTCGACCCGGGGTCGGCGCACTTTCCCGTCCTCGACGTGGCGCTTTAACACGCACTGCTGCCCGAGCGGGTGGAAACAGGACGGAGATGCTCAACTAATTTCAGTGTCAGACACTGCGAGAGATGCGTTCTGCATCACAGTGTGGTTTGCTGTAACAGTTCCAGAGGCGTACGTTCCGAGAAGAGACAACGAATACATTGCATCCTCCTTCGTATATCTCGCTTGAAGGCCACGAACGTAACATTAGAGAGAATCGAGCTCACACGGAGGCTGACCAACTGTCGTCCTCCACACAAACCATTAGCGACTGTAATAGGAAAGAGCGGGGGCGGAGGGGGAGGGGGCAATAGCAGTGTTACGCAAAATAGGCTACCCGCTGCCACGCCATGCTAGATGATTACGGAGTAGACACGTGGATGCGTCTCGTCTGGCTGTGCGACTACAAGCAGCGCAGCCGGTCTTGACGGACACGCCCACTGCCACGTCTCGCTGTGGTCGGACCTCCGGCGCTGCGGCTGCCGCCGTAACGACCTCCGCCTGGCAGCCGGCAGGCGGTCGCCCGCCCAACGCAACAGGTCCCGCCCCGCCGACGTCTGGCGCACCCTCTAATCCCCCGCTAACCGCCCGCCGCCCACACTGCCGCGCCGCCTGCTGGCGAACTTCCCGCTCCACCCCCGCTCCTCTTCCGGCGGTAGGCGTGCCGCCACCCTGTCGGATCACAAGATACGTAACGGAGAAGTCCAAAGACAAAAGTCTTGGGAGACCGATATGCACATATACAGATAGCGATAGTATCACGTCATAAGATATACACTATTGACCATTAAAATTGCTACACCAAGAAATGCAGATGATAAACGGGTATTCATTGGACACATATATTATACTAGAACTGATACGTGATTACATTTTCACGAAATATGGGTGCATAGATCCCGAGAAATCAGTACCCAGAACAACCACCTCTGGCCGTAATAACGGCCTTGATACGCCGGGCCATTGAGTCAAACAGAGCTTAGATGGCGTGTACAGGTACAGCTGGCCACGCATCTTCAACACGATACCACAGTTCGTCAGGAGTAGTGACTGGCGTATTGTGACGGGTCAGTTGCTCGGCCACCATTGACCAGACATTTTCAATTGGTGAGAGATCTGGAGAATGTGCCGGCCAGGGCAGCAGTCGAACATTTTCTGTATCCAGAAAGACGGTACAGGACATGTAACATGCGGTCGTGCATTATCCTGCTGAAATGTAGGGTTTCGCAGGGACTGAATGAAGCGTAGAGCCACGGGTCGTAGCACATCTGAAATGTAACGTCCACTGTTCAAAGTGCCTTCAATGCGAGCAAGAGGTGACCGAGACGTGTAACCAATGGCACCCCATACCATCACGCTGGTTGATACCCCAGTATGGCGATGACGAATACACGCTTCCAACGTGCGTTCACCGCGATGTCGCCAAACACGGATGCGACCATCATGATGCTGTAAACAGACCCTGGATTCATCCGAAAAAATGACGTTTTGCCATTCGTGCACCCAGGTTCGTCGTTGAGTACACCATCGCAGGCGCTCCTCTCTGTGTTGCAGCGTCAAGGGTAACCGCAGCCACGGTCTCCGAGCTGATAGTCCATGCTGCTGCAAACGTCGTCGAACTGTTCGTGCAGATGGTTGTTGTCTTGCAAACGTCCTCATCTGTTGACTCAGGGATCGAGACGTGGCTGCACGATCCGTTACAGCCATGTCGATAAGATGCCTGTCATCTCGACTGCTAGTGATACGAGGCCGTTGGGATCCAGCACGGCGTTCCGTATTACCCTCCTGAACCCACCGATTCCATATTCTGCTAACAGTCATTGGATCTCGACCAACGCGAGCAGCAATGTCGCGATACGATAAACCGCAATCGCGATAGGCGGGGGCGACCTTTATCAAAGTCGGAAACGATGGTACGCATTTCTCTTCCTTACACGACGTAGCACAACAACGTTTCACCAGGCAACGCCGGTCGACTGCTGTTTGTGTATGAGAAATGGCTTGGAAACTTTGGTCATGTCAGCACGTTGTAGGTGTCGCCACCAGCGCCAACCTTGTGTGAATGCTCTGAAAAGCTAATCATTTGCATATCACATCATCTTCTTCCTCTCGGTTAAATTTCGCTTCTGTAGCACGTCATCTTCGTGGCGTAGCAATTTTAATGGCCAGTAGTGTAAAAGGGCAGTCCATTGGCGGAGCTCTGACTTGTACTCAGGTGATTCATGTCTAAGGATTTCCGGCGTGATTATAGTCGCACAACGGCAATTAACGGACTTCGAAAGCGGAATGACAGTTGGAGATAAACGCATGGGACTTTACATATTGTACATCATTAGCGAATTGACTATTTCGATACGACATCGCAGTTCCTGCGTTATTCTGAATTATGGTGCAAAGTTCCTTTGGACATGCATGCATGCTATTTCAATACACTAAATGTATTCGTAATTGCAAATACGGACAACCATCAGCTACAGAATGGGATTACAATAGTGAAAATGTGCCGGACTGGGACTCGAATCCAGATTTCCCGCTTATGGCTAGCGGCCGCCTTACCATTTGAATATCCTACCACGACTCAACGCCAGATCTAAACTTCCTTATGCTGTCAACCCTGCATCTACAACCTGTACTCCTAAATCCATTACGTACAGGTGGGACGCTTTACTTGAAAGTCGGTTGCCCGGTGTCGGCGGATGAATACGACATTGCAGTGCCTGTGTTATTCTGAATTACGGAGCAGTTTTCCTTTGGACACGGATGCATCCTAATTCAGAATAAGACAGGCACTGCAATGTCGTATTTATCCGCCGACACCAGGCAAGCGACATTCAAGTAAAATGTCTCACTTGAACGGGAATATACGAGGTGTGGCTAGAAAAAAACCGGACTATTACTGGTGAAACAATAAAACGAATGCAATAAGGCTGAAAGTCGCGTGGCCTGTCACGTGACTCTCGCTCCGCCTACTGCTCGAGTTTCATCTGCCTCCTGCACTCAGTCTGCCCGTGGCGTCTGTTTTAAGTAGTTGACGTTTTGTCTGTGCGTCGGAAAATGTTGAGTGTACAGAAAGAACAGCGTGTTAACATCAAATTTTGTTTCAAACTAGGAAAATCTGCAAGTGAAACGTTTGTAATGTTACAACAAGTGTACGGCGATGATTGTTTATCGCGAACACAAGTGTTTGAGTGGTTTAAACGATTTAAAGATGGCCGCGAAGACACCAGTGATGACACTCGCACTGTCAGACCATTGTCAGCAAAAACTGATGCAAACATTGAAAAAATCGGTAAACTTGTTCGACAAGATCGCCGTTTAACAATCAGAGCAGTGTCTGAGTTAACAGGAGTTGACAAGGAAAGTGTTAGGCAGATTCTTCATGAAAGTTTCAACATGAACAAAGTGTATTCAAAAATGGTTCCAAAGTGTCTCACAATTGAACAGAAGGAACGCCGAAGAATGATTTGTTCTGACATCCTGGAAAACATTGAAAGTGATCCCACCTTCTTACAAAATGTTATTACTTGCGATGAATCGTGGTTTTTTACTGACGGTCCCGAAACTAAACGCCAATCGATGCATTGGAAAACTCCTGGTTGTCCACGACAAAAAAAAGCACGAATGTCAAAATCGAAATTCAAGGCAATGATGATTGTTTTTTTTTGACATCAAAGGGATTGTGCACATTGATTTGGTACCAGAGGGACAAACAGTGAATCAGCATTACTACATTAGCGTCCTGGCTACCCTACGTGAGCGAGTACGGAGAAAACGGAACGATTTGTGGAGAAAAAAGTCATGGATCCTTCACCAAGACAATGCCCCAGCTCACAGTGCGTTGTCAGTGAAGACGTTTTTGGCAAAACACAACATTCCCATCTTAGATCATCCACCCTACTCACCTGATTTGGCCCCCTGTGAATTTTTTCTTTTCCCTAAAGTCAAGTCAGCTTTGAAAGGAACTAGATTTGAGACTGTTGAAGCAGTAAAAGAAAAAGCGACGGAAGTAATGTATGGACTTACCGAAAATGATCTGCAGCATTGCTATGAACAGTGGAAAATTCGTATGGAGCGGTGTAGAGACCGAGGAGGAGAGTACATTGAAGGAGATAACATGAAATTGTAAATAATTGTAAATAATTGTAAATAAATGTTTTTTCCAGCATCAGTCAGGTTTTTTTCTAGCCGCACCTCGTACATAACAGATGTACGAGTACGGACTGTAGACGCAGGGTTGAGGACATATGGAAGTTTGGGTCTGGCCGTGAGTGGAGCTCGGTAGCCTAATGGTGAGGCGACCTCTCACGATAAGCGGGAAATCCGGTTCGAGTCCCGGTCCGCCACAAATTTTCACTGTCGTCATTCCGTTGCACAGCTGATAGTTGTCCACATTCGCAGTTGCGAATACATTTAATGTATTCAATATTTCGAGACCCACAGTGCCAAGAGTGTGCTGAGAATACGACATTTCAGGTATTACCTTTCACTATGAACAACGCAGTGGCCGACGGCCTTTAGTTAATGACCGAGCGCAGTGGTGTTTGAGGAGTTGTCAGTGCTAACAGACAAGCAACACTGCGTGAAATAGCCACGTAAATCAATGTGGGACGTACGACGAACGTGTCCGGTAGGGCAGTGCGGCGAAGTTTGGCGTTAATGGGCTATGGCAGCAGACGACCGACGCTTGTTCCTTTGCTAACAGCACAACACTGCCTGCAGCGTCTCTCGTGGGCTCGCGACCATATCGGTTGGACATTTATTTTTTATTTGGTCATCAGTCTTGTGACTGGTTTGATGCGGCCCACCACGAATTCCTCTCCTGTGCCAACCTCTACATCTCTGAGCAGCACTTGCAACCTACGTCCTCAATTATTTGCTGGATGTATTCCAATCTCTGTCTTCCTTTACAGTTTTTGCTCTCTACAGCTCGCTCTAGTACCATGGAGGTCATTCCCCGATGTCTTAACAGATGTCCTATCATCCTGTCCCTTCTCTTTGCCAGTGTTTTCCACATATTTGTTTCCTCTCCGATTCTGCTCTGAACCTTCTCATTCCTTACCTTATCAATCCATCTAATTTTCAACATTCGTCTGTAACACCACATGTCAATTGCTTCGATTCTCTTCTGTTCTGATTTTCCAATAGTCCACGTTTCACAACTATTCAATGCTGTGCTCCACACGCGCATTCTGAGGAATCTCTTCCTCGAATGAAGGCATATATTTGATAGTTATAGACTTCTCGTGGCCAGAAATGCTCTTTTTTCTAGTGCTAGTCAGCTTTTGATGTCCTCCTTGCTCCATCCGTCATTGGTTAGTTTGCTGCCTAGGTAGCAGAATTCCTTAACTTCATATACTTAGTGAGCATGAACCAGGACACTAAACCATTGGAAAGACATAGACTGGGCAGATGATTACAGATTTCAGTTGGTAACAGCCAATGGCAGCTTTCGAGTGCAGCGCCGACCCCACGAAGCCATGGACCCAAGTTGTGAACAAGGTACTATGAAAGCTGGTGGTGACTTCATAGTGGTGGGCGCTGTGTTTACATGGAATGAATGGTCTGGGTACTCTAGTTATGTTCGGCTGCTTTGATACAACTAGCAACGATTCATGAACTTCCCAGACAACGATGGAATTTTCATGGATGACAGTGCGCCATAGCACCGGGCCACAATGTTCGCGACTGGTTTGAAGAAGATTCTGGACATTTCGAGAGAATGATTTGACCACACAGATCGTCCGACATGAGTGCCATTGCATTTTTATGGGACATAATCTAGAGGTCACCCCGTGCACAATATCCTGCAATGGCAACACTTTCGAAATTATGGACGGCTGTAGAGGCAGCGTGTCTCAGTGCCTCTGCAGGGGACTTCCAACGACTTGTTGACTCCGTGCCTCATCCAGTTGCTGCACTACCACCAGGCAAGAGGAGGTCCGACAAAATATTAGGAGGCATACCACGACTTTTGTCACTTTAGTATCTAAACCTTTCTTGTTGATTCCTCGCTACTGGCAATTTGTAAAGTCAAATGCCACATATTTTGACATGGAGAAGCAGGGCTCTCCACTTATAGCTTTTCTTCTAGTCATCAGTCATCTGAGTTCGGCCGCGCGGCGTAGTCGCGCGGTCTGGGAGGGCGTCTTGTTACGGTCCGAACGGCTCGCCCCGTCGGAGGTTCGAGTCCTGGGTGTGTGTGTGTGTGTGTGTCGCGCGGTCTGGGGGGGCGTCTTGTTACGGTCCGAACGGCTCGCCCCGTCGGAGGTTCGAGTCCTGTGTGTGTGTGTGTGTGTGTGTGTGTGTGTGGTCCTTAGCGTAAGTTAGTTTAAGTTAGGCTAAGTAATGTGTAACATTAGGGACCGACGACCTCAGCAAAAAAAAAAAAAAAAAAAAAAAAAAAAAAAAAAAAAAAAAAAAAAATGCTCTGAGCACTATGGGGCTTAACATCTGAGGTCATCAGTCCCCAAGAACTTAGAACTACTTATACCTAACGAACCTAAGAACATCACACACATCCATGCCTGAGGCAGGATTCGAACCTGCGACCGTAGCAGTCGCGCAGTTCCAGACTGAAACGCCTAGAATCGCTCGGCCACTGCTGCCGGCTGCTGACCTCAGCACTTTGGTCCCATAAAACCCTACCACAAATTTACAATTTCTGAGTTCTTTACGATTCCGTACCTCAGTTGGTAAGAACGGAACCAATGTAGGATCATTTTTTATCTGTCTGTCTCTGCATTCTCAGGAACGAGTAGAGATGTCAACATGAAGTTTATGTCAAATACTAAGCTGTACGGTCCCTTGGCTGTGTAAATAATTTAAGCTTCTAAGTCACTGCAATTAAAAGCTACGGCCATTTAAATCATATATTTTGATACTCGCAAACTCATTCATAAAAAAAAATGTAAGTGGTCTATAGACATAATTAAGTTGGCGTGAGTGCTACTCACACTTGTCTGGCTTTCTTTTTAAATTTGTTTGCAAGAAACTAGGGCTTTAGCTTCAGGAACATTTACAATATGGTGAATGTGATGTGCCGCTGTAGATATCCTGTTAAAATCCTCCAGAGTCCTCAAGTTTGATTAGCAGAAGTTCGTCAAATTCAACCACAGTTTTAAATTATCACATTAGAGGAGGCTGGCGGATATTAACAGGATATTTGTGGCGGCACATCGCATTCACAGCAATGTTGATGTGTTGGAGATGAACTCGACTGAAAATAAATTAAAACAATAAACACAGCTGAGTAGAAAAAGAATAGTAAGGCAATAGCCTTTGTTCTTTATAACAACATTCAAACGTTTACTTAAGTACAGTTTTATCGACTATGAGCAACGGGGTGGAAACGCTGCTCTATCTACGCTTTAAATGTAAATAAGTTAGATTAGGCCTATCGTGCCTGTTATGGATATCAATTGCATATACAAATCACAGCAACCAGTCACATTTATTATTCTTTCCTCCACGTGTTTTGGAGATTCATACTTCTCTCAACAGGTGGATCTGTTGCCGCTAATAAGGTACAGACTATTTGCATATGCGACTTTTTGTAAAGAACTTGTGGTACTGTCTGTTATTGGTTAGAAGCTACTCTTCAAGCCATATTCAAATTGCACAATTTTGTATTAGAATATCACTCAAAAAGGAGCACGTAACTTGTGAAAGACAATTATCACAAGTTGCTCGAAATAATCATACACACTTGTCGTCTATGTCTCAACTGACTTAAATCCATCTGACTACGTGGGCATTATCCCCGGAGATGCTTGCTGGTAACAACATTAAATTGTGTTGTCGACTGATATTTAGTCGCTTTGTCTACACTGATAAACATTACCATCATCCGGAAAAACACAGGAATGATGAGAACTTAGAGACAGCTGGAATATGTGCACACCCACAATGAGATATATGAAATGGACAAGCTGGAGTGTTTAGTAAGCACACCAGAATAAAAATTAGTCTCAAAAATGGTTCAAATGGCTCTGAGCACTAAGGGACTTAACTTATGAGGTCATCAGTCCCCTAGAACTTAGAACTACTTAAACCTAATTAACCTAAGGACATCACACACATCCATACCCGAGGCAGGATTCGAACCTGCGACCGTAGCGGTCGCGCGGTTCCAGACTGCAGCGCCTAGAACCGCTCGGCCACTCCGGCCGGCAAAATTAGCCTCCTCCCGGAGACGGTTTAGGAGCGGTTCTAGCCAGGGCAATGGCACCAATTTCACGAGTCAGAGAGTCCGCAAGTTTGTTCAGGTATACCGTGTCGAGATGAAATTACTCTTTGACGATTAGACTCCAAAGACACACGTAATTTCGGGATAGTTGATTGCTACGTTTCACTCGCTCTTCCAGTTGGTCCCTGATATTTGAGGTGCGGTTGGCCCCTACGTGTTAGTCAAACCACAAACGAATGCGTACAGTCCTACCAAAACGGCTGTTCTCATCTTGGGATTCAGGAGTTTCCAGAGCATACTCGTCATGCCGGGTTATAAGAAAGCGCAATACTTGGTTAAAGAGAACGTTGAAATAAACATCCTAGTTGACGCCCACTGTAACCTGAATGAGTGCTATCTAGTCCTGGTCGAAAAGAACTCAAAAAAATTACATAACCTCCTCTGGCCTGAACTATACATTCCACACATTATAAATTAAACGCCTCATTGGACCGCGGGTGAACTCGATGCCTTGCATCATAAGAGAAGAGGCAAAACAGGTACTCTTCAGACAATATTATACGCGTCCAGCCAGCTACTGTCCAATATCTATGTTGTTTGCGCACTGAACACGGGGAGTTTTATGTATCGCTGTGAGCCCTGGCCTTCTGTGACGTTCGTGACTCAGCATATTCGTTACACACAGTTTCCTTCGGAATGTTTGTAGGATGTTGATCGAGATGGCCCAGCGTTCATTGGCAGCATCATTTTATGTCCGGTTTTCAACCGTCATTGACTAGGTAAGACACTTGCCTCGAGCTCTTATCGGTTAGGATCTTCTTACGACCACTGCTCTTACACTTCGCCACATAGCTGCGGTGGTTCACCACTGCTTGGAGACATGTTAACAGTCTGCTCTGATTCACCAACAAATAGGGAAACCTTGTTCACAACGTGGTCATGGGCTCGTACAAACATGATAGGTCCTTTCAGGCCATTCCGTCACGTCTTCCCGTAGACCCATGTCACTGTGCTGATTCCGTACAAACGAATGGCAAATACACATCTCATCGCTGCCAAGACTTAATTCAGTGATGGAGCGTTAGGTGACCACTTGAGACCAGTTCTGCACCATCTGTAGCGCTGCAAAGTTACCAGCAAACTGCCACGAAAGCATTATACGAAAATATACTATATTCTTAATGATTTCCGAAGTAATGATGCAAATTTAAATCCCAGTTGTTTCTGTAGAGAGAGACAATGAGTGGATATAGGACTTTCTCATAATAACTTATGTACAAAATTACGCTACCAATACCAACGTATCTATCATTTCGTTAGCACGGGTTCTGTAGCCACTTAGTCAGTTACCAAGACAGCCTGTAAGATTAAGTTATTCTGTTCCTTCTGGAGTATACGTACGTGATGAGCATATGAACATAGCAAGGTGAAACTGTGACAGCGACCAAGGCAAGAACCTGTGCTCCTGGTTATCGCTGGCATTACTCTACAAATTCCTCTGCGCGGCTCAGTGTTTCAACTTGTCACTCCATTTTCTCCTTTTCTGACTCCAGTAAGAAGCCTAGGGAAGTAAGGCTCCTTCACAGCTTCAGGATCGTCATAAAGAAAAAGAGAGAATCTTCTGACAACTGTGCAGCTTTCGTACGGTATTTCGCTTTGTATCCTGTCGTATAGGACCAACACAGCATCTACATCTACGCCTATAGTCTGCAAGGCAGACGGTGTGTGGCAGAAGGTGCTTCAGACACCACTAACTGAGCCCCCTTCCCTGTCTCATTGGTGAATGGCGTGTGGAAAGAGTACCTGTCGGTAAACCTCAACATCAGCAATAATCTTTGAACTTTGTGGTCATTTCACCAGCCATCTGTTGTCTGATTCTTTCCGGTACGTACTCTCTCGACATTTCAGTAATAGACATCTCCGTGATGCGGAACGATCCTCTTGTAGCGTCTACGACTGAAGTTTGTTTAGCACCTCCGCAACGCTGACGTCGATGATGGTAATGGAAGCAAGACTAAAGAAAAATCGGGACATGCTCATTGCATTTGTCGACCTGAAAAAATCGTTCGACAACCTCAAATGGTGCAAGATGTTAGAAATTATAAGAAAAATAGGGGTAAGCAATAGGGAATGAATATATACAAGAGCGAAGAAGGAACAATAAGAGGGGAAGACCACGAATGAAGTGCTCGGATTAAAAAGGGTGTAAGACAGGGATGTAGTGTTTCGGCCGTACTAATCAATCTATGCGTCGAAGAAGCAATGACGGATACAGAAGAAAGATTCAAGAGTAGAATTAAAATTCAAGGTGAAAGGATATCAATTATAAGATTCGCTACCCTCAGGGAAGCTGAAGTCACAGGACCTACTGATTTGAATGAACAGTCTAATGACTACAGACTATGGACTGAGAGTAAATCGAAGAAAGACGAAAGAAATGGGAAGTTGCAGAAATGAGAATAGCGAGAAACGTCACATCAGGATCAGTGACCTCGAAGTAAATGAAGGAATTCTGATACCTATGCAGCAAACTAACCCAGGACAGACGGAGCAAGGAGGACATAATAAATAGAAAAGCGCTGCAAAAAGGGGCGTTCTGCTTGTATCAAACATAGGTCTTGATTTGAGGAAGAAATTTCTGAGAATGCACGTTTGGAACAGCATTGTATGGTAGTGAAACATGGACCCTGGGAAAACCGAGAAGGAACAGAATCTAAGCAATTCAGATGAGGTGCTTCGGAATTATCTTGAAAATTAAGTAGACTGATAAGGTAAGGACCGAGAAGGTTTTCCGCAGAATCGTCGAGGAAGGAAATATATCGAAAACACTGACAAGAATAAGGGACAGAATGGTAGGACATCTGTTAAGATGAGGGAATAACGTATGTTTCTAGAGGGAGCTGTAGAGGAAGACAGAGATGGGAATACATGCAACAAATAACTAAGGACGTAGGTTGCAAATGCTACTCTGACATGAAAAGGGAGAGGTTGGTACAGTGGCACGCGAAAGTAATTCGCAGCGGGCCTTATCAAATCAATCAGAAGACTACTGATTAAAAAAAAAAAAAAAGGCGCCGACCAAAAGGAACCCGTGAGGAAATGCGCCATTCTTCTTTGGATCTTGTCTACCTCTTCTATCTATTGCATTAATACAACCAGCTGAAGTTGTTAGATTAATGAGCAATGCTCAAGAATCGGTCGAGCAAGTATTCTGAAGTATTTTGTAAGCCACTTACCTAGTGGATGAATTTCGTGGCCTTTAGAGTCTCCCAATGAACCTCCGTTTGGCACTTACTTTTCCTACTATTTGCTTTATGTGGTCATTCCACTATGGTGGTTCCGCATGGTTACTGCTAGCTATTTTACGATAGTTACTTTTTCAGAAAACTGTCACCGACTGCCTAACTGTATAGTAACGGATTTCTTCTCTTATTTGATTCATTTACGTTCAGGTTCATTTTCTAGTACCCGCACCATTCATCAACCCTCCGCAGGTCTTCCAGCAGTCAACGCTTGTGTGCTTGTGCAGTGAAATCGGCAGTTCTTTATCTGAACATGAGTTTTGAAGAAAAAAATAACAAAAATAAAAGATGAAGCAGCGGGTACATACAAGGAAGAAAGTAGGATTAGGATTTAATGTCCCGTCGATGACGAGGTCATCAGAGAAGAAGCTCGCATTTGTGAACGGTGAGGAAGGAAAAAGGAAAACGGCCTTCCACTTTCAAAGTACCATCTCGGCCCTAGGCGAGTTAGGGAAATCAGGGAAAACCGACATTCGGGTGGCTGGACTGGGAGCTAAACCGCCTTGCTCTTTAATGAGTGTAGTGTCTTACCACTGAACTACGTATCTCGCCAAACACATCTAAAGTAAAGGTGGAAGGGCCAGTGTCCTAAAGGAAGGCAGTCGTCAGATTGGAAGAAGTTTAAAGTTGTTTCACGCGTAATGATGGCGACCCGGTGATTACTGTATGCAGCGAGATACCTTTGCTGAATGATGTTCTCTGCCAGTACCCAGAAAATTTTGCACTTTCTCCATTGATTTGTCCATGTTACGGTACAAGAGGAAGTTGTCGATGAGTATGGTTGATAAAAGCAGTACAAGTAGGGTTAATGGGTGAATGGTACACATTTTTAAGTATCTAATACGATTCTAGTGTCTCTCCCAGACATCCTTCCTTTATACAAACACGACAAGAGTCAGTCTCGGATCCAAAAGGCTAAGGCAGCGGGGCGTATAAGGAATGAAGACGATTGTGGGGTGTCAGCTGAGCTATTTAGCTCGCCCCTAGGATCCCACAATCCCTTGTGACCTACAGGAATAGGATGCTTCCCACAAGACCATGCAGATTTAAAGCAAACAATGTTGCGCAACGGATAACGGCTTATTAAGTGAAAGTTAATGTGGGTAGCTCAATTCAGCATGAAGGTATGGGTACCGCACGACAGGGACATATTAACGAAGGGATCCATCAAACGACGAAAGGAAACTAATGGTCACTATAACATTCTGGTTTACTGCCAATAGATATCAAAGAATGATTTACCCACTGAAACGAGAATACGAAAATGTAAAATGTGGACAAAGAATTTGCAAATACTAACTGTAATCTGGGCACTAGTGGATGGATACCTAAAAGAGCGAAATAAAATTATATTGCGAATAGGCCAATGGCTGCAGAAAAGTTAGTGACCTGAAGGAAGGTCCCAGAAAAGCATGAACGAACACCAATACTCTGTCTTAAGCGCATGATGGATGCAAGTAGTTGGCTGCGATGATTAGTTCTGCACATTGGGAACTCGCCTCCGATATCAAAATAATTACTACGAGTCAACCAGAGAACCTCTTACTATCGAACAAATGTTCGAGCAGGCCATGCCTGGTCTTAACAGCTCTGTCATTCTTCGTAGGCTCGTGTTTTCTCCTGTCTTTATCATTCCTATCTTAGCCAAAAAGGATTCCCTGCACTTTTTGCACAACACAGTTTAATACCATGCCACACAGTCTCATTCGATACTCCTGCTGGGCTGGGAAGTCAAACTGATCTTCTGCTCCCTGCCTGTGCGGAGAATGGCTTTCAGAAGAAAACAACTTCTTCGACTGTTCTGTTCCCCTAAGTGAGTTTCCCCTTGCGATCCTGCTAAGTTTCCCAAGTCTGCCGAAATAAAAAGACTCCGTCACCATACCTAGAGGAAATAAGATACATAAATAATTAGACATGCTGTCATTGGCAGTAATGATTATTGATTACATCTTTCATGCAGTGTTAGTGATTTGACTTGACTGACTGTTGAAATCTGCATAATCAGTTGTAAGACATGTTACAGGACTGCCACGTCAAACGAGATAATCAGATAGGGGGGAAAATATTGGATTAAATATTTTCCTGGGAAACATCCTAGATTTTCATTATGCTAGAGTCACGTGTCTTAGCACTGCATCAGCAGTCGATGAAATAACCTTGAGTAGGAAAGAGAATTCAATTTTTAACCACTTCGTGCCGTTTCTGGCAAAAGTTCTAAAGGCAGCCTAGCGGTTCTGGACTGTCAAAATGACATCTTCGACATCGCCAGCCACACATCGCCTGTCTATGGAGACCTACATGCCGAAGTGGTAAGAAACTCACACACCGTGCTTCAACTTCGTTTATTTAAGTGTAAATTGCAATTCAAAACTCCTGTGATTCAGTAGCACATAATGCTTCCCAGTTGAGTTCAACCTGCAGTAAAAGTCTTAGCGCGCGCACGCCAATAGCGCATTTCTTACTTAATAAGCAACTGAAAAACAGTGCGGGGGCAGCCTATAACTACCCTAAGTGACGGAGAACACATGGGAATAGCGTCTCTTTATAGGGCAGACCAACAGACATTTAAACATTCAAGAGACCTTTGGAATGTTTGCAGATGAGTCTGAAGTTTATCGAGCTGAAGCGTAGTCTGGGTATGACAGAATAACAAAAACAGCTCATTCGTTGCGACAGAGCGAAACCCTATCGGAACTGTATTTGTTATAATATAAAATGTAGGTAGGAAAATCAGGATGAAGGGCAGCGTTCTAGACACCTTTCAAGCCTATTCTTCGACATACTTTTCATCCCCTACTCCGAAAGGCACTGTGCGCTGTTCGAGGATTGACCCTTGGAGACTCAGGGACCCATGCCCGTACAATGTTTTTCCTTCTCTATGTGTGAGGAACGTTTTCTGAAAGGTTGACCACACCTTTCCGTTACACCCTATATATCCACAATGGAATCTAATGACTGGGAAAAAAGGACAGACTGATAGAAGCCTCCCATGATGAAAAGAGGAAGATTATTAGTTTGTGTTCCGGAAACGAGTAGAACACGCCAGTCAGTAATGACCCTATGAAATTTTTTAGAAAATAAATTGAATAAACGTATACTACATTTGTAGCATTTGCAGTATTATACAGAGCTTTTGGAAATGATAGAAAGACTTCACCGCCGGCTGTTGTGGCCGAGTGGTTCTAGGCGCTTCAGTCCGGAACCGCGCTGCTGCTACGGTCGCAGGTTTGAATCCTGCCTCGGGCATGGATGTGTGTGATATCCTTAGGTTAGTTATGTTTAAGTAGTTCTAAGTCTAGGGGACTGATGACCTCAGATGTCAAGTCCCGTAGTGCTTAGAGCCATTTGAACCATTTTTTGAAAGACTTCACTTTCTGAGCTTATTAAGGAAGAAGACATAAAATAATGAGAGTTACAACAACTTACACAAAAGTCTATCTGCAGTTATAATAGTTGATAGACATGAAACGGAGTCAGCAGTGGCAAGGGAGTGAAACAAGGTTGTTGCCCAGCTCCCACGTTATGCAGTCGGCGCATTGAGAAAGTTGTAAAGGAAACTATGGAAAAATTTGGAGAGTGAATTAGAACTCATGTATTGATGAATATCAACAATTAGTAAAAGAAGTGTAATCGTATTGAAACAGGTGTTACTGAGGGAAGTAAATTAGGAAATGAGGCACTAATAGTAGAGGACGAGTTTCGTTATTTGGGCATGAAAATAATTGAGCCTGGCGGTAAGAAATGATGTTCGCCTTTGTAGCCAAGTGATCAACGTGCCAGACCTTCATGTGGGAGACCCAGGTTCGATTTACGGTACTATAAGGATTTTTTCTTGGTGGGAGCATTGGACCGGAGTGCACTCAGTCTGATGAAGTCCATTGAGGAGCTACTTGATTGAGAGGTAGCGGCTGCAAGGTCGAAACGTCGACAACGGCCAGAAGTGAGGTTTCTGACCCTGTGGTCCTCTTTACCAGATCTGATGTTGAATGATGAGGATGACATGGCGGTCGGACGACTATCGCGTGATCTTCAGGCCTGATTTTCTTTTTGTAAAAAATGTTATCAGCAAGATGTATGAGGGATGACGAAATCAGCCGACTTGCTATGGCTAATGAGTATCAGCTCGACGATGTCGCGAAGATGAGTGTTGTACTTATGACACTGGAACGCCAATGCTACAACTGGGCCGAAGGCTTGTACAGTTTCGGCATCACATGGGGAACATCGCAGTCTGAACGTACAGGAAAAGCTATCGCATTTGAATTCTTGAGTGACGTGCGTAGTTTGGCGGTCGGTGGAAGCTTTATCCTTCCCTATTATTTTCCTTTTTCTTTCAGAACGCGCGAAATTTATATGGCCGGACAGTTACATCTCCGCATTGAATGGCGCTTTAGCCCAGTTTTCGGAGATGATTAATAACGCCCGGCATCGAGGACAACAAAAACGGCAGGGAGGGAGAGAGGGAGCAAATTTAAAAACTCGGAATCCGCGTTTTATTCCCGCGGTGACAATGGTGTCGGCGTTTTATTAATCGCGTACTACACGGGAAACAGCGACTGCGGGCGGGACAAAACGTAAAAATTACGGCGAAATAGAGAGGCGCACATCGTAGGGCGGACGGCGATCGAATTTATACTTGGTAGCGAGGGGGCCGCCAGCTAGTATTGGGACGGCCCTTTGTCGGCACGTTTTGGGGCGTGCTCTCTGGCCGCCCTGAAAGGGCCTGCGACGCGAGTATTTCACGCGCCGCACAAAAGTTGTTTCGTGCGGAACTGCCGAGCGCATTCTCATGCTAATAAAAGAGACAGCCCGCCCTGGGGAAGCTGAGGCCGACAGGACCCGCCCTATGCAGTCGGCCCTGCACTACGCGCGGGAACTGATTCCCTTTCCGTAGCCCGCTCACGTTCCTCGGGAGTCCTCTGGGATCGTTAGCGCAGAAAAAAAAAGTCCGCAGGAGCCTCCTCCAATGGGTGCCTCTTACACTTGCATGCAATGTTAGAGGGAGACGTCTGTTCCAGCGTCATACGCTTCTCATGGGCGTTGCAATACTTTTACAGTGTTTAGCCTCAAAATTGCAATACCATGTAGCCGGCATGCAGCGAACGTAAACTTTTCCTGAAGAAGATCGCTGCATAGACTTTCCAAAAATTGGTTTTAATAGCTGTTTAAGTTTCAATGTGACTCAGGCTAATCCACAAAAGGATTTTATCCAAAACCGAGGTTGGTTGTGGAACCCTTCACAAGTCTAATAAATATCTGTATGTGCAAACGATAACCATGTGAGTGAGTTGATTGATTTTCCTTGGAGGAATGGGAAGCCATTTCTTCTAAAGTACCAAAACTTGAGAACGCTGGGGTCTGGAGCGAAGTCGACATTCCAACTCATCCCAAAGGTGTTCACTGGGTTCACATCGAAAGTATGGGCTGGCTAGTCGATCTCAGGGCTGTTTTTGTCAACAGATACTGTCTCACAGATACTGCTTTGTAACAGGGTGCAGTGTCATACTGGTACAACAATAATGGCCTCCGAAAGGATGTTCTAGCGTATTCTGCATTTATCACTTTCTTAAGCACAATGAGGGGACACACCATAAACACGAAAACAATCTCAAACGGTAATACCCACTTTTTATTCACTTTCGGCACTACAGATGGTGGCAGGTAACGTTCTCCAGTCATTCGGCCAGACCGAACACTTCCATCGGATTGTCACAGGTACAGCGTGATGTTTCAATCCAACTCACTCGTTTCCAGTTATCCACTGTCCAGTGCTGTTGCTATTTACACCATTCAATCGTTTCTAATCAGCACGTGCATAAGCCGGCCGGGGTGGCCGAGCGGTTCTAGGTGCTACAGTCTGGAACCGCGTGACTGCTACGGTCGCAGGTTCGAATCCTGCCTCGGGCATGGATGTGTGTGATGTCCTTAGGTTAGTTAGGTTTAAGTAGTTCTAAGTTCTAGGGGACTGATGAACTCAGAAGTCCCATAGTGCTCAGAGCCATTTGAGCATATGCATAAATCAGTGACTTACGTGGAGATGCACGATAATTGTACCCTCTCTTTTGAATTCCCTACACACAGCCATTGTAGTAACTGGAACTCACGATTTTTTTCATCCACCATCCGCAATGCTCGACGATCCGTATCCGCCAGTACGTGAGGTCTGCTTCAGCTTTTGTCTGCTTCAGGGTCGTCTGTGTTTGTTTTCGTTTACTTCACAATCACAGCAGTAACATTGGATTTGGGTAGCTTTAGACGGGTTGAAATATTCGTGATAGATTTTCTGCTTCGGTGACATCGAATGACAGTCGACGTTAGAAGTCAGTGCGGTATCCTCACTGAGCCATTCCGCTGTATGTGTGTCTATAATGATAATACTTTCATAGTATTTTGTGCTGGTGAGTCCGCCCCTCGTCCATCATGCATTACATATGGATGTCTGGATAACTTTCGTCAGATAGTATTTAATAATAAAGATTATGCTGTGGGTTTATTTTTCTGAAATCACACTTGAGTGTTGTTTGTTTGTTGGTGAGAGGATCGAGTTCTGCCTCATGTAAGAATGAGAAACATCTAGAAGCAAGTGTAGGCATTCAACACCAGCAGGATTAGGGTCTATCTAGACTTCGGTTTGTTGTTCCACTGTATTGTTGCTCGCATTAGTCGAAATTCCACGACTGTCGCACGAATATGGATTTACGAGATGAGGGGGGCCATACTCAACGTAATACGGTATCTTCACAGACATGTGCTTGCTTGGTGGTGCAGGAGTGAAAGGCCACGTCACATATTACTCAGCAAAGCGAAGTGCTAATCACGCCACGGCGGCAGCAGATCTAGCTCATTCTTAGAGTCAGCTTAAGATGGATGACACGTCTCCTTAAATTCCGTAGAAAATCCTGATTCTGTAACCCCTCGGCAAACAATATACTTCACAAGCCCCGAGCTAAGGGATACAACAGCTGGATAATAACGCGCTGCGAGACACCTAATGCGTTAGCCTGATGCTCAAAACGGACAGTTAGCCACAAGAAAAATACCACATGACTGAGATGCTCAATACCTTGCAACCAGAGCGTGATGGGGTTAGGCAACCTAGCGAATCCTTAGATAACCAGTGTATTTTCGACCTCTTCTCCATCGGCAGGAATGCCTTGTTGTATCTGCGGGACAGCAGGTCTCTGACCATCTAAAACAATAACACTCACACTGATTTGCGTTTCTTTGAACTGCTTACGAAATAATTCCACTAAATATTAATAAATATGAACAGAGATTTTGCGCGCTGTAGTTACGAAACACTCAATCTACATGGGAAGTACTTAAATAGAATGAAACAAACCGAATTAGTCAATAATTCTTATGATATTAATTTAATGTTCGGTAAGAAGCTGCAATAGATTTTTTTCATAAAAAAGAGACCTTAAGGCTTCAACCCCATCACAGAAAAAAGCTCTGTAGTTACGGTAACATAAGCAGCAAGGCGGAACAATTTCCGGTATACAAACATTCATCAGTACATGAATATTACATTGCCATTAATGCACAGGATAATAAGATCTCCAATACAACTCCATCAAAGGGAATATCAACATACAGGAAGGAAAAAGTAAATAATGACCTCAATAAAGGTATAGAAACTAATGACCAAGCTACTAAGTAATCTCTTGATACGTTAGGACTAGCGGACTCTTGGGGTATGGACTAGTGGCTGATGTCAAAATATCTGAAAAACACCCGGTAAGTGACTTAACTTCTACCCCGAAAATTCCGGACGTTATGACGTGGCTTAGTCCCAAGCTCTGCAACCGAACACAGGACCACGGAACGTCTATCGCGGGCACAACTCGTCCGCGTCGTGGTCAAATTGCGTACGGCCGGCCGCGAAAGGCCAAACAGGAAAGGAAATGCATAGGGAAAGTTTGTCATGCGATGCGCGAAAACCAGTCCGGGCTAGGCCTAATGTAATCGTGAGGTGTCTACCTGGCATACAGACCACAGTTCATTTAAATAACAAGGTTAAAGATAGTATACAAAGATGAGATGTAACAAACAAGAACCCACTAGACAGTTTATCACAGGATTCAGTACATTCGACCACCCTGACGCACTGATTTATAACCGATCACAAATTCAAGCCGAAACCTGAGAAGCAATGTGTGCTTCCACAAGAACACACAAGAGTCATACTGTAACTAATAGCAAGGCATACTTCCGCACTAAGGCAAACAGAATGAAACATTAAATATAATCCCAGATCAGACTGCTTGGCTTAGTATAGCAGAAACTAACACTCACTTAAAAATACAAGTATAAATTTAAATGCAAAATTTAAAAAGACTTAAATGACCAGGTTTGATTATTATCTTGGCTTTCGGCAGAGCTACATGAATACCAAGATTTATGAAATTTGAGTAACTGAATGCTCACAGCACTTAAAACTGTTATATTAAATGTTACATACGATAACTGCCCACAAGGCGAAATACCATAGTCACATATTTCAAGCTTCTGAGCAGGTGAAACAGATTAAGAAATATATCACCTGCTTCCGGTACACAAAATAGCCTGCAACAGATTAAGATGAGACTATAGAAAGAAACGCTTTAACAAACAAACTCGGGAAATATATAAATGGCACCATATGACAAGCAGAAATTTAACAGCGTAACAAATCACTTGAAGTCGCTGTTCGGGAACAGGCTAACGGACCAGTTATTTCCTTTTCCCCTGTCAACACGCAAGTAACGGTCTATTCAAAATATTACGATTATGTTAGAGATAAGAGCACTGGGAAGGCGAGAGCATATGTCACTAGAAACAGAAGCAATCATCACCACCTACAAGTGTAACTTCGGCTCCCCATGTTGCATTCTTATTGAAATCAACAGCAGTTCCTCAGTGACGAGAGGTGTCAACCGCAGAAGCCATTCTACTGGACTCTCGGCAGACAAGCAACTCCCTCTTCTCTCTCTCCTCTCTCAGCCACCGAACAATCCGCTTACCCACCGAGCCAATTGCCAATTGCCAACTCTCCTCTTTATAGCGAAGGAGCCTGACTTTTAGCTTCCCCCAACCTCCGCCAGAGCGCGCCGACACCGTCTACCACGCCCTCGTGGAGAAATCATGCACTTAAGTGAACAATCGATAACTGCAATGGCTCACTGGTGTGCGTCTACACTCAAGAATCACTGGCCGACCTCGCTGTAATTGTATATATAACGGATACCACATATACACTGAAGAGCCAAAGAAACTGGTACAACTGCCTAATATCGTGTAGGTCCCCCGCGAGCACGCAGCAGATCAGCAGCATGACGTGCCATGGACTCGTAGTAGTGCTGGAGGGAATTGACAGCTAAGAGTACGAGGGGCTGAACAGCACGTTTCAAGGCATCCCGGATATGATCAATAATGTTCATGTCCGGGGAGTTTGGTGGCCAACGGAAGTGTTTAAATTCAGAAGAGTGTTCCTGGACCCACTCTGTAGCAATTCTGGACGCGTGGGGTGTCTCATTGTCCTGTTGGAATTGCCCAAGTCTGTCTGGATGCACAATGGACATGAATGGATGCAGGTGATCAGACAGGATGCTTACGTACGTGTCACCTGTCAAAGTCGTATCTAGACGTATCAGGGGTCCCACATCACTCCAACTGCAGACGCCCGACACCATTAATGAGACTCCACCAGCTTGAACAGTCGCCTGCTGACATGCAGGGTCCATGGATTCATGAAGTTGTCTCCATACCCATATACGTCTATCTGCTCGATACAATCTGAAACGATACTCTACCGAACAGGCAACATTTTTCCAGTCGTCAACAGTCCAATCTCGGTGTTGACGGGCCCAGGTGAGGCGTATAGCTTTGTGTCATCAATACACGAGAGGGCCTTCGGCTCCGAAAGCCCGTATCAATGATGTTTCATTGAATGGTTCGTACGCTCACACTTGTTGATGGCCCAGTATTGCACCGAGCGAGGTGGCGCAGTGGTTAGACACTGGACTCGTATTCGGGAGGACGACGGTTCAATTCCGCGTCCGGCCATCCTTATTTAGGTTTTCCGTGATTTCCCTAAATCGCTCCAGGCAAATGCCGGGATGGTTCCTTTCAAAGGGCAAGGCCGACTTCCTTCCCTGTCCTTCCCAAATCCGATGAGACCGATGACCTCGCTGTCTGGTCTCCTTCCCCAGAACAACCAACCAACCAACCCAGTATTGCAATCTGCAGCAAATTTCGGATGGGTTGCACTTGTGTCACATTGAACGTGTCTCTTCAGTCACCGTTGGTCCCTTTCTTACAGGATATTTTTCCGGCCGCAGCGATGTCGGAGATTTGATGTTTTACCGGGTATCTTGATATTCCCGGTACATTCGTGAAATGGTCATACTTCATCGCTACCTCGGAGATGCTGTGCCCATCGCTCGTGCGTCGACTATAACACCACGTTCAAACTCACTTAAGTCTTGAAAACCCGCCATTGGAGCAACAGTAACCGATGTAACATCTGCGTCAGGGACTTACTGTCTTATATAGGCGTTGCCGACCGGAGCACCGTATTGGTCGGTTGGTTGGTTGGTTGGGGAAAGAGACCAGACAGCGTGGTCATCGGTCTCATCGGATTAGGGAAGGATGGGGAAGGAAGTCGGCCGTGCCCTTTCAGAGGAACCATCCCGGCATTTGCCTGGAGTGATTTAGGGAAATCACGGAAAACCTAAATCAGGATGGCCGGACGCGGGATTGAACCGTCGTCCTCCCGAATGCGAGTCCAGTGTCTAACCACTGCGCCACCTCGCTCGAGCACCGTATTCTGCCTGTTTACATATCTCTGTATTTGAATACGCATGCCTATACCAGTTTCTTTAGCGCTTAGGTGCATAAAATCTGTGTAGTTTTTGAAAAGTTGGTATTTCTTTATATTGTTCGTAACAATGTAGTCGCGTATAACTGCTGTCTGATAGTACATTTATCTATATTGTCAACGGAATACTTGTTGTGAGAACCTTACTGCTCGTTCTTTGGCGTGGAAACTTTAATTCGATTCTGCTCGGTTTCTGCAATTTACAAAACGCTTTCTTGCTCAACTTAAACGTTTTGACTGCACGTTCTGTCACCTTATTCGCCACCACGATAAATCCGTTCTCTTTCTCATCGTCAACAGATTTTATCACGTAAAACGCAAATCCTTCGCGTCTGCCTTTGAAGACATTTTTCACTCTCATCTCATATGCTTGTACTGCAGGGAAGCAACGTGCACTGCTTTAACCGTAGTGCGACTGCACAGAGTTAGTTCCTGATACTGCCACATTAGCAGTTCGCTTTGTTGGGTAATGCATTGAGTCAGGAAATTAGTTTGTTTGCAGCAAGAAAAGTTAACAGGCGCCTGGAGCACCTTGGATTGTCAGCAGGGCGTCCAATGTAGCGGCTTCCTTCGAAGCGGCAGCAGAGAGAGAGAGTCACGCCGGCAGCGGTGTGCCTAACTCCGGACACAGGGTAGGCAACACGTCCTTTACTCAAAAAATGGATCAAATGGCTCTGAGCACAACATATGAGGTCATCAGTCCCCTAGAGCTTACAAGGGAACCTCCCCATCGCACCCCCCTCAGATTTAGTTACAAGTTGGCACAGTGGATAGGCCTTGAAAAACTGAACACAAATCAATCGAGAAAACAGGAAGAAGTTGTGTGGAACTATAAAAGAAATAAACAAAATATACAAACTGAGTAGTCCATTTGCAAGATATGCAACATAAAGGAGAAGGTGGGCCCAGGAGCGCTGTGGTCTCGTGGTTAGCGCGAGCAGCTGCGGAATGAGAGGTCCTTGGTTCAAGTCTTCTCTCGAGTGAAAAATTTTAATTTTTTATTTTCAGACAATTATTATCTGTCCCTCCGTCCGTCCGATGCGAGGTAACTGCGCCGTAGTATGGGGACGCTACACGTAAACAAACATCGAAACACGCGACGTCAGTCGACTACAGCGCACGGAAGAGACAGTATTCCTGCTAACGAGGCTCCCTGGCTGGCAGTTGACTGTTCGCTACTTTGGACGAAAGTGCATTAAATACGTGAGATGTATTTCGTGGGCAATATGTTTTCGGTTCCCATTGGAGAGGCACGTCCTTTCGTCTACTAATCGCACGGTTTTGCGGTGCGGTCGCAAAACACAGACACTAAACTTATTACAGTGAACAGAGACGTCAATGAACGAACGGACAGATCATAACTTTGCGAAAATAAAGAAAGAAAATTTTTCACTCGAAGGAAGACTTGAACCAAGGACCTCTCGTTGCGCAGCTGCTCACGCTAACCACGAGACCACAGCGCTCCTGAGCCCACATTCTCCTTCATGTTGCATATATTGGAAATGGACTACTCAGTTTGTATATTTTATTTTTTTGGTAGTTCCACACAACTTCTTCCTGTTTTCTCGATTGATCTGTGTTCAGTTTATCAAGGCCTATCCACTGTGCCAACTTATAACTAAATCTGAGGGGGGTGCGATGGGGAGGTTCCCTTGTTAGAACCACTTAAACCTAACTAACCTAAGGACATCACACACATCCATGCCCGAGGCTGGATTCGAACCTGCGACCGTTGCGGTCGCGCGGCGTCCTTTACTCAAACAAGTGCTGCTTCTCCATACATCATCACGTTGAACACACGCATTTCGGGAGGCCCTGAAGAGAACTAAAATTGCCCAATTGCGTTAGTCGTCGTTTTACGGGTTAAGCGCCTGGTGTGATGGTATGGGGTACTATTGGGTACACACATTTGGTTCGCATGGCCTGTAATTTTTGTTGTCTTGAAGCCGGTGGTTGTTGCCTGTCTCCAAGGTATTCGTGACGATTTTTCAAGAAGATAACGTAAAACCGCATGATGCCTGTACTATCTTGACGTAACTCGATGCAGAGGGTGCTGGACTCTGGACCTGACCAGCACGTTCTCCATGTATCTCACCCGCTGAAAACTCTGGTTATGGGTTGCAGGCAGACACGCATGCCAACTCACCAGCCACTGTGGATCGTGAGCTCCGGGATAAAGTCTAACCGCCATGGAACGAATTGCTGTATCTCTCATCCAAACTCACTTCGACTGTATGCTCAGCTGGACTAGAGTCGTTGTCGCTACCAGAGGTGGCAACTCCTTGTACTAAATTTCACACCCTAAATTATACAAAAAATACAGACTTCATATTCATCCACTAGATGAGAACGATAGCGACTTACATATAGCTTCAAACCTTTTCGAAACTTTGTTGCCGAACTCCACTCACAAAATGATAAAAGGAAAAAAGTTTATCGCTTATTGCATTTATGCTGTTCATGCAGTGAAACTACGGCATCAGGCATGACGTTGTAATTTATTACTTCTTTACTCTTAATCAGAAGAGAATAGAAGCTTTCGAAATGTGGTGCTACAGAAGAATGCTGAAGATTAGATGGGTAGATTACATAACTAATGAGGAGCTATTCAACAGAATTGGGGAGAAGAGAAATTTGTGGCACACCTTGACTAAATGAGGGGATCGGTTGGTAGGACATGTTCTGAGGCATCAAGGGATCACCAATTTAGCACTGGATGGCAGCGTGGAGGGTAAAAATCGTAGAGGGAGACCAAGAGATGAATACACTAAGCAGATTCAGAAGGATGTATGTTGCAGTACGTACTGGGAGATGAAGCAGCTTGCGCAGGATAGAGTAGCATGGAGAGCTGCATCAAACCAGTCTCAGGACTGAAGACCACAACAACAACACACTCTTAACCCATTTTCAAAACGTTTAGCAGACATCCAGAATTATATTATTTTACGACACATAGTGCAGGAAATATGACGTCATAAACATTGAGATGTTTGAAACACTAGCTTTTCTTAAAACGGTTTTACGCTAAGTACTATTTGTCGAACAGGTATTGCATATAAAGGTGTTATCGCTTATTGATCTACTAGTTTTTGTTTTTACTTCTTCATTAGTCTTTTCACCATATGAGATTACGCTCATCATTGCCAAACATGATCGGTTTGTTGGTGCCAGTGCTATGGTGAGCGGTAGCGTACTGACCTCCAAATTGTTCAACACGGTACATTCACCAGTCAATGTTCTTGTGACACAGTACTTCTCCTCCTCTGTGTGTATTTTCAGGGGTGAATTCGGCCCCTACTGCATTATTACGGATGAAAATGCGCGACCGCATCGAACAGCGCAGGTGGTGGAGCGTTTGGGACGTCAGGATATTGAGCGAACGGACTGATCTGCCCGTTCCCCCGACTGAAATCTCATTGGGCATGTGTGGGAAGCATTGCTGAGACATACTGCAGTCTCAGCAGCACGCGAATTCCTTGCCAACGTTGTGGCCAGATCATAACACCAATACAACGAAACCAATGAGAAAGTTTCTACTAGACCGTTTCAAGACTGTCAAACTTTTCCATAGAGAACAGGGCTACAGCTGCGCTGAATGCGGCCCCCGTACCCACATCTTCAGTCTACTCATAGAATTTTTTCTCCACTGAAAGTAACTTGGCCGGCCGCTGTGGCCGAGTGATTCTAGTCGCTTCAGTCCGGAACCGCGCTGCTGCTACCGTCGCAGGTTCGAATCTTGCCTCGGGCATGGAAGTGTGTCATGTCCTTAAGTTAGTTAGGTTTAAGTAGTTCTAAGTCTATGGGCCTAATGACCTCAGATGATAAGTCCCATAGTGTTTAGAGCCATTTGCAGCATTTTAAAGTAACTTGATGTGAGCCAAAGTTTAATCAGATCTGTCATATCCTTTGCTAAAATAAGTTCAAACTGCATCTTCATCGCTTCATGAGGAACAATATTGAACTGTGATATAACATCGAAACAGATTCTTCACTGTGGTGACAAAAGTCATGGCATAGTGATATAGCCATGTACAGATGGTGCTATATCGCGTACACAAGATATAAATTTGCAGTGCATTGGTGTAGCTGTCATTTGTAGTCAGGTGACTCATTTGAAAAGGTTCCCGACGTGCATGTGGCCGCACAATAGGAATTAACGGATGTTGAGCGTGGAACCGTAGCTGGAGGTGGACATATGGGACATTCCATATTACGAGATTTCAGGCATAACCTTTCACCACAGTAAAGGCAGTGGCCGACGACTTCACTTAACGACCGCGAGCAGCGGCGTCTGCTTGAACCACAGAAATCAATGTCAGATGTACAACGAAATTATCCGTTAGGACAGTGCGGCGAAATTTGCTATGACAGCAGACGACCGACGTGAGTACCTTTGCTAACAGCACGATACTGCCTGCAGCGCCGCTCCTGTGTTCGGCACCATATCGACTGGAGCCTTGGCGACTGGAAAACCGTCGCTTGGTCAGATGTGTCCCGATTTCACTTGGCAAGAGCTAATGGTAGGATTCGAGTGTGGTGCAGACCCCACGAAGCCATGGTCCGAAGTTGTCAACAAGGCACTGTGCAAGCCGGTGGTGACTCCATAATAGTGTGGGCTCTGTTTACTTGGAATGGACTCGAGCCTCTGGTCCAACTGAAGCGATTATTGATTGGAATTGGTTATGTCTAGATACTATGAGGCTGTTTGCAGCCATTCATGGATTTCATATTCCCAAACATGTCACTGGAATACAATTGTTTGCAATTGGTTTGAAGAACATTCTGGACAGTTTGGGCGAATGATCTGCCCACCGAAATTGCTAACTTGAACCCCGCCGAATTTTTATGGGGCAAAATAGAGAGATCAGTTCGTGCACAAAGTCCTGCACTGGCAACACTTTCGCAGTTGGGGACGGCTTTAGGAGTAGTATGGCTCTGTGTTTCTGCAGGGAATTTCCAACAACATGGAGAGTTCAAGCCACGTTGGGTTGTAGCACTACGCTGCGCAAAAGAAGGTCTGACACGACTTTTCCCACCTCAGTGTAATATCTCTTGGACTGAACCTGAAGTATTTCAATTTTTCGATTAAGTGACCAAATTTTAATGGTTCAAATGGCTCTGAGCACTATGGGACTTAACATCTATGGTCATCAGTCCCCTAGAACTTAGAACTACTTAAACCTAACTAACCTAAGGACATCACACAACACCCAGTCATCACGAGGCAGAGAAAATCCCTGACCCCGCCGGGAATCGAACCCGGGAACCCGGGCGTGGGAAGCGAGAACGCTACCGCACGACCATGAGCTGCGGACGAAATTTTAATGTAAGTGCCATTTTTATACAAATGGTTGCAGGAGAGTGATCATGTTTTGGTAATCTCATGAGTTGGACAATAAATACGGCTAGCAATAGGTCATTGGCGAATTTCTGGTTTGTGAACTTTTGGTAAACCATACGGTCTCGGTGTCCACGTTTCTTGTGGTCAATGGGAGAAATCGAAAAGCTTTTGTCAGATTTTTCACTAGCCGAAGAATAGAATTGTGGGATATTCATTGAGCTCTCTATAGTCCCTGGTTCGGCTTGATGAGCGTATTTATGTTTGAAACTGCTGTATTAGTCTCTGATGATGTCTCCAGCATTAGGAGACCAAATGTTGTGCACAGAAACAAGCTTTGGACCACCGTATAATGACCACAACAAATCACAATTCCTTAAGCCTACCATTTGCTCCTATTCTTACTAAGCACCATGTTTGCACAGCGCCTTGTAGGTTCAATGAATCATATCTTTCACATATTTTTTCCCCCTGCCAGATAAAGATACAGTATTACATCGCGCTAGCTACAGAAATATGTGCCTTACAGTGGTCACGAACGACTACACACGCACAACAGTGGACAACACTCAACCCTACCCTAGAGTACTTAATGCATACAACTAACTAAGGTGTTGAAGGCACAGGTTGTGGGCGAAAAACCGCTCTTGAGTTCCGGTGTAGCATTCGTCACAGCTACCACTTTGAATGTCCTATAAGTTTAGTCTAACTTGCATATGAGGTCTTGCATGTTTCTCGGGCAGCCATGTGTTTGTTTAGTAGTTTGAAGGCTTATTGTGTTCTCGAGTATTTCGACCGACACTGGATCTTGTCTTAGAAATAGAAAACCTAAAAAGGTTACTTTTGTATCCTAAAAAGCTTAGAGATAGAAACAGAATGGATAGCAATGCCATATTCAACCTGCAATAGCGCATTTTATGATAAAACTATAGAGTCAGCAGGAAACAACGAAACTACAGGAGCGCCTTTTTCACGGGTGTGGGCGTTTATAATTGTAGCTTGATTAATAACAATATTCCAAGAACCATTAGTTCAAATGATTGTGAATGTTGTAAGTAGATAAAGCGAGGTGTAGCTGTCTGGAATCACTCCACTGTGTTTGCTGATGAACGATCCATGTATAAATGTGAAAGGAAAGTTGCTACTCACCATATAGCGGAGATGCTGAGACGCAGATAGGCAAAACAAAAAGGCTCTCACAATTTAAACTTTCGGCTATTAAGGCCTTCATCGACAATACACACACACACACAAACACAAGTCACACACAGGACTGCAGTCTCAGGCAATTGAAACCACACTGCGATCAGCAGCACCGGGGCATAATGGGAGTGGCGACTGGGTGGGGGTAAGGAGCAGGCTGGGGCGCCCACTCCCATCATGCATTGTTGCTGCTACTTGCAGTGTGGTTTCAGTTGCCTGAGACTGCAGTCCTGTGTGTGACTTGCGTTTGTGTGTGTGTGTGTGTGTGTGTGTGTGTGTGTGTGTGTGACTGTCATCTATTGTTGACAAAGGCCTTAATGATCAAAAGCTTTAATTCTGAGAGTGTTTTTGTTGTGCCTATCGCGACTCAGAATCTCCGCTATATGATGAGTAGCAGCTTTCCTTTTCATAATATTGTTACGTTCATCCTGGATTTTCCACTGTTTGATTTATATACAGGGTGTTACAAAAAGGCACGGCCAAACTTTCAAGAAAAATTCCTCACACACAAAGAAAGAAAATATGTTATGTGGACATGTGTCCGGAAACGCTTACAATCCCTGTTAGAGCTCATTTTATTACTTCTCTTCAAATCACATTAATCATGAAATGGAAACACACAGCAACAGAACGTACCAGCGTGACTTCAAACACTTTGTTACAGGAAATGTTCAAAATGTCCTCCGTTAGCGAGGATACATGCATCCACCCTCCATCGCATGGAATCCCTGATGCACTGATGCAGCCCTGGAGAATGGCGTATTGTATCACAGCCGTCCACAATACGAGCACGAAGAGTCTCTACATTTGATACTGGGCTTGCGTAGACAAGAGCTTTCAAATGCCCCCATAAATGAAAGTGAAGATGGTTGAGGTCAGGAGAGCGTGGAGTCCATGGAATTGGTCCGCCTCTACAACCGAATCTGTTGTTGAGAAGCGTACGAACACTTCGACTGAAATGTGCAGGAGCTCCATCGTGCATGAACCACATGTTGTGTCGTACTTGTAAAGGCACATGTTCTAGCAGCACAGGTAGAGTATCCCGTATGAAATCATCATGACGTGCTCCATTGTGCAGTACATACTGACGAAACTAAAATGAGCTCTAACATGGAAATTAAGCGTTTCCGTACACTTGTCCACATAACATATTTTCAAATGAAAGTTTGGCCGTACCTTTTTGTAACACCCTGTATAAATGTTGTTGTTTTAAAATTACAAACTAAATGCAAAAGAAATTGTTCTTTACTCTCATAATTGTAATGGGTGCAACTGATATTCCACCTGACTAGGACAGGTGGAATATACACCAATTAGTATATAGGAGCTGACAAGCTACCTTTGCCATTCTTATGGAAATAGTTTTGGACTCATACATCGACTAATTTTTACTGCTACTTTTTCATTGATTGCTCCTAGAAATAATAAGCACATCAGACAAAAAACTACTGACCGTCAGGGACATCCGGCGGATACAGGGTGCGATCACTTTTAATCTCGACAGTGGCATCAACTCAGAGAGTAATAAGAGACTCCAAGGTTCTTCACATATCCCATATTCAGCTGGAACTAATCATTCATGAGAAATCCCGTAAAGCTACGAAATTGCAAGGATGTTGAATAATAATTTTCCCTCGAGTTTTAAATAGTTCCAGACTTTGTGTACGGGATTAAGATCGCGCGAATTAGAGGGCCAGTCGTGACGCGACAGCGTGACTGTGTGTTCGTCACGCGTACGCCACGAATGTGTGCAGCCCCGTGAACATGGCTTTCATCTCGGAAGACGGGAGTGTCAACAACATATTCATTTTCAAGATGTAGACGAAACGACCACGCCTGGTCATCGAGAATGTTGAAGTGGTTCGCGTTCACAGTAACCTGGATGAGTGGACCCACCTTGTGGTACCAAAAACTCCCTCAAGATAACACAGAACCATTCCGCTCTGAACTGCGCCTTCAGTATTACAAGGTAAAAGCCTCGATGTACTTCATGCCTTGATCATTTGAGAATAGGCAAAATCGTCACTCCTCGGGCCCCGCTAGACGCCTCGTCAGTTTCTGTTCAGTTGTTGGCCCATTGAGATCGAGTAGCTATATGCCCCGCTTTCAGCATTCGGCTTTCGTGAGGTTCCAGACTTTAAACGTCCATTGCAAGCAACTTCGTTTGCGGTGTAGCCATAGACACGTCCAAACACGATAGCTACCTTTCTGCCATTCTGTCAAGCCGTCTTCTTATGCTCATCCATACAACCAACTTATGCGCGTACGAGGTCTGGCTATAAAACAGCGGGCATGATAGCCTGCGTATGCATGTGCCAAAGATGAACGGCCAATAGTTGTGAAGCCTGGAGCCTTCTCAAGTGTCTGTAGACAAAATCAGTGTGGCCGTGGCCTTTTTAATGTAAGAGCTGTTATCTTGTTTCGCCGGAAGGTAAGTGTAATAACGCAGCAACGAACGGTCGTGAAGTTTACGTGAAACTTAGAAAAACTGCTACTGAAACCTATCTTTTACTGAACAGATATGGTGAAGACTGTTTATCGTGCACGCAAGTTCCCAAGATGTTCGAAAAGACGTAAATTACTCACGCCCGGGATACTCCTCCAACATAAAAAAACGGATGCAAATATCGAAACAGTGGGTAATCTGTTTCTATCTGACCGTCGGTTGAAAATTCGATCGACTGCTGAAACTGTATGAATTGACAACCAACGCGTAAGGCAAATTTTTCATGAACATTTAAACATGAGAACAGTGTGTTCGAAACTGATGACGAAAAATCTCACGAACGAACAAAAAGAAGCTTGTGAAAATGTTTGTACTGACACCTTGAATACCATTAAAATGATCCTAATTTTTTGGAAAGAGTGATAACATGTGACGAGTTGTGGGTTTTCATTTACGATCCAGAAACTAAGCGCCAGTCCATGCACTGGAGTGTCCAGCTTCACCGAGAGCGAAAAAGGCTCCAATAAGAAAATCAAGATTGAAAGAGCTGATTGGTACTCATGAAACTGTGAATCTTCATTGGGTTCCTGAATGTAAAACTATTACCTAACATTACTACCTTGAGGTATGTACGTGAAAAACCGATTGCCTAAAACGGATACCGGTATTTTAGTTCTGAATAACCGGTATTCATCGCTATTTGTTTGGTCTCGTTTATAACAGGTGTTTTTATTTGTTACTAAATACCGAGTATAAAAACCGAAATACGAATTGGCCTCAGTAGCACGCCAAAATTTTCGTTTTCAAATAAACATTTCTTAAAAAAGGAGTGTTTTATTTTGAAGTATTGTGTTAGTATAGAAAATTGGAAAAACAGTCACTAGTATTTTGATAACAATTCCGACAGAAACGAAAACAAACACATGGCCTAAGAAATGATACATCACTGCTGAGACAATAATGTCCCGGTTGCCGTGTGTAGTAGCCTAAGGTACGCGAGCACGTGCAGTGTGTAAGACTTGCGCCCACCTGGTCCATACCGTAGTTTCTTGCTATCATCGCCGGACATTTGTTGTACTGCAAAATGGCACCAATCCTAGTCGGGAAATATTTTTACGAAGTGACACCAGTGTTCAAGAAATGCAGTAGGAGTTTTACACTAAACTACAGGCCAACATCATTAAAGTCGATTTGCAGCAGATTTTTGGATCAAATATCGTGTTCGAACATTATGAATTACCTCGAAGAGAACGGTGTACTGACACACAGTCAACACTGATTTAGAATACATCGTTCTTGTGAAACACAATTAGCTTTTTACACACACAAAGTGTGGATTGCTATTGAATGGAAATTTCAAATTAATTCCGTATTTCCTGAAGACTTTTGACACTGTACCTCACAAGCAGTTTGTAGTCAAATTATGTGCTTATGGAATATCGACCAAGTTATGTGACTGGATTCGTGATTTCCTGTCAGAGGGGTCACAGTTCGTAGTATTTGACTGAAATTCATCGTGTAAAACAGCAGTGGTTTCTGGCTTTCGCCAAGGTTGTGTTACAGGGCCCCTTCTGTTCCATATCTATATAAACGAGTGAGGAGACAATTTGAGCAGAAGTGATATTAATATCTGTTTTTCCATAAGGCGTGACTACTTTGTCTGAAATGACACGTAAATTTGGTCTGGTTATGCAGAATGATTCAGCCGCCCTACTGCTGTCGTTTTATGCAACCCTCATTGTTATGGCTGCCTGTAATAAACCACGTGGGAATTTCCATATGCTCTCCCTTACTGCGCACAAACTACTTTCTGGAGGAAATTTAATGTAGTTAAATTTTGTGCCATGATACGTTTTCGCTATAGGCCACTGGTTTTGAGTTTTTCAAGAAAAATGTCAAAAGTGACCTGCAAACGTACCCTCACTCCCACCCTCAGCTTCCACCACGCTACTGAGTTGTTCATGGCACTCCCTTCTGCCCCTGTGCGATTATCGTAGGCTGCACGAATCATTTCCCGTTTTCGTTCTTTCTTTGTTTTCACTGACTGGCATTATTACGCCACCGGCTTAGTCGAGCAATTAAAAATTGTAAAACTGACGTTCGTGTAAATATTACCTAACAGTTTTGTGAGTTTTAGCAGCGTAAAATAAACAATTACACCGTTCTGGTCGTCAGGCTTGACTATGAAACTATTGTGCTTAAGTTTGGATCGAATCGTTAACGTAATAAGTTTTAGCACAACGTTTACAAAAGTCGTTTTTCATTCCTTACCCTCAAGGACAAGATTAAATTAGTAATGTCACCGAAATAGCCGACTATGCTGGTGGCGCAATAGACCAGCCAATGCAGACCAAAGAAGGTTGAATTCCGGGAAAGGTTCGTGTACTCGGAATCTTTTGTACAGTGGCTGGAAGGAGTGCCACGAACAACATAACAGAAATTCTGACTGGTAAGGGATAAGCGTGGGTGGAGGTACATTTGAAGATCATTTTCTTACGTTTTTCTTGAATAATTCGAAAACCGTGGCCTGCAGCAAAAACGTGTCCCCGTACAAAATTTAACTGCATTAAATTTCATACAAAAAGGTCCTACTTACTTTTTCTATGGGACTAATAAATATCGCCTAGTAAACGAAAGAATAAGAAAATCTCAAGCGTCGTTCATGAGCGCCAAATGTAACTTTGCGGGCTGCATAAAACACAGCGGTAGGGGCGTTTGAATCACGCTGCACACTTAGGTTTTCTATGTTGTTGTGGGTGGCGAGCGTGTCAGTTTGTTTGCTTCACTTTTTTGTTATGTGGCGTGAAAGTTCTTCAATTTGAAGTATGTGACAGCCAAGATGCCATAGCAATGAAGATAACTGAGAACACCACGAGAAGGCAGTCATTTCATATGGAGAAAGTGAGTGATTATTTAGAGAAAATGTGGACGGCAGACCAACATAAGAAGTGAATATTCCCTCATATTAGGGATGAAGAGGATGAATACAGCACGTGCCCACACTGTACAGGAAAACTTTAATATCTATCTGTAATTTTGTTAAATGCTTTTGAATTTTCATTGCAGCTTAAAGGTGAGTTTATACCTCGAAACATGATGCTTCATAAATTAATCTAAATAGTCAAAACGTTTGTTAACTGCTAGTGACCTCTAAAAACATCTTTCCATGTTTCGAAATATTCACACTCAATTAACAGTGATTGCGATGTTTCTAATATTTCATATGCAGGAACATCATTAGTGGTAATATTGCAAATTATATTCATTTGATATTGATCTGACTGTAAGTGGACGGGTGATTTAAAACGATGAATTTGCTTGTCTATACAAACTCACGGATATTGAATCAGTTCGACGATGAAAATTCCGGTGTCAGATGGCTGTTATATAATTGCGCGAGTGCCAGATCTCTGTTATTAAATGTAATCATAATCCGATGCGTTAGGATAATTGGAATAAATACAGACTGAAATACCAGGTACCTCCGATTAATGTTATATTTTGCAGTCGGTAATAATAATAGAGGATACAATGTGACCTCGCCAGCTAAAATACTACAGAACTCTTAGAAGAGGTCACTACTAACGTACGTCATGGCAATGAAGTAGAGTATTTAATGTGGCTATAAAATAACGAGACAATTGCTGTAAAACATTTTCTTACAAAAACATTCCTATTTAGTTGTTGTGCCCCTCAGTACATTCCCCTCCTCTGTCCCTATAACGCAAATTTTCAATTGATGGAAACGGTGCTAGAAGTCTTCCTCTGTGAGCTCCTTAATGACGCGAGCCGCTTTTTCTTTCACTGCCTCAACGGCCTGAGATCTTGTTCCTTTTGATAAAGATTTGACCTTGGGGAATAGATAAGTCATATGGTGCTCTGTCAGACGAATAATGTGGATGGCCTACACAGGGATGTTGAACGTCTTAGAAACCGCTTAACAGGCAATGAGATATGAACCTGTGCGTTGTCTCGATGCAGAACCTACGACTTGTCCTTCCTCACCTCGGGTCGTTTTTTTTTTCTTATTTTATCAGGGAGCTGAGCAAGAACCTCAAGGTAGGAACGCCAGATTAACCGGACTGTTAAAACTGCTCAAAACAAGCGGTTTCTAAAATAACCGATTTTGGGGTTTTTATGCATGTCATTTCCTGTAATAAACGTAGAAACCGAATAAAAACTGAAAAATTTTGACTCTCTCAATTTCGGAATACGTAGAATCAAAATATTAAATTAAATAGGCAAATACTGTAAAAGCAAACTTAAGTTCGTTTACTGTTTGATCCTTTCTGAAATAAGAAACTGGTGCATAAAATCTCACAACAAGCTGAGAAATTGAGCATATGATATATTTATAAAGTAACCTGGGGCCATTGCAACAAATACTGCATTGGCCTAACGGACAGAAATTTCATAACCAATTTTAAAGAAAACACTGTCTTCTTGATAAAGCAAACAAGTCAGGTATAGCGCAACGTACATATGAGACAGGAGTCTGTGTTGCAATAGACAACGATCTAAAAGTACTTTATACTGTTCTCTAAGAGCTGGAGGAAATGTAAAGTGCGAAAAGAGATCCTAAGCGGAATTACAGAGCTCAAGAACTCGTATTTCTCCACCGGCTTCAAAACTGTTGAAATACACTCCTGGAAATGGAAAAAAGAACACATTGACACCCGTGTGTCAGACCCACCATACTTGCTCCGGACACTGCGAGAGGGCTGTACAAGCAATGATCACACGCACGGCACAGCGGACACACCAGGACCCGCGGTGTTGGCCGTCGAATGGCGCTAGCTGCGCAGCATTTGTGCACCGCCGCCGTCAGTGTCAGCCAGTTTGCCGTGGCATACGGAGCTCCATCGCAGTCTTTAACACTGGTAGCATGCCGCGACAGCGTGGACGTGAACCGTATGTGCAGTTGACGGACTTTGAGCGAGGGCGTATAGTGGGCATGCGGGAGGCCGGGTGGACGTACCGCCGAATTGCTCAACACGTGGGGCGTGAGGTCTCCACAGTACATCGATGTTGTCGCCAGTGGTCGGCGGAAGGTGCACGTGCCCGTCGACCTGGGACCGGACCGCAGCGACGCACGGATGCACGCCAAGACCGTAGGATCCTACGCAGTGCCGTAGGGGACCGCACCGCCACTTCCCAGCAAATTAGGGACACTGTTGCTCCTGGGGTATCGGCGAGGACCATTCGCAACCGTCTCCATGAAGCTGGGCTACGGTCCCGCACACCGTTAGGCCGTCTTCCGCTCACGCCCCCACATCGTGCAGCCCGCCTCCAGTGGTGTCGCGACAGGCGTGAATGGAGGGACGAATGGAGACGTGTCGTCTTCAGCGATGAGAGTCGCTTCTGCCTTGGTGCCAATGATGGTCGTATGCGTGTTTGGCGCCGTGCAGGTGAGCGCCACAATCAGGACTGCATACGACCGAGGCACACAGGGCCAACACCCGGCATCATGGTGTGGGGAGCGATCTCCTACACTGGGCGTACACCACTGGTGATCGTCGAGGGGACACTGAATAGTGCACGGTACATCCAAACCGTCATCGAACCCATCGTTCTACCATTCCTAGACCGGCAAGGGAACTTGCTGTTCCAACAGGACAATGCACGTCCGCATGTATCCCGTGCCACCCAACGTGCTCTAGAAGGTGTAAGTCAACTACCCTGGCCAGCAAGATCTCCGGATCTGTCCCCCATTGAGCATGTTTGGGACTGGATGAAGCGTCGTCTCACGCGGTCTGCACGTCCAGCACGAACGCGGGTCCAACTGAGGCGCCAGGTGGAAATGGCATGGCAAGCCGTTCCACAGGACTACATCCAGCATCTCTACGATCGTCTCCATGGGAGAATAGCAGCCTGCATTGCTGCGAAAGGTGGATATACACTGTACTAGTGCCGACATTGTGCATGCTCTGTTGCCTGTGTCTATGTGCCTGTGGTTCTGTCAGTGTGATCATGTGATGTATCTGACCCCAGGAATGTGTCAATAAAGTTTCCCCTTCCTGGGACAATGAATTCACGGTGTTCTTATTTCAATTTCCAGGAGTGTATAAAACCCGTAAAAGAGAAGAATATACCAGCAGATGAATCTGTGTTCCAGCAATAGCTTTGTAATTTCTTAAAATAAAGTTTTTAACAGCAAATTGTGACAGTCTCTCTTATTGTCATAATCGTATGTTACATCGACCAACATGAGATGTCATAGTAAAATGTGCAGAAAACATTGTGACTGATTACGTCAGGATCTAGATATCGATAGTTAAATCGAAACAAGCTTTATTTTGGCCATCATTTTGTTTCTAGTGCCTAGGAGACTGTGATGTCGCTTTGCAAATTTATAAACATTGGTTAAACAATATCCAGTGGGGCATAGTAATGGAGCTAACAGAAAACATCACAAGAAGACAGCCACGTCACATGAACAAAGACGACCATAGCACACGCCAAAGTGTACAGGACAACTTTATGTGTACTTTTATAAATGTTTTGCATTCTTACATTCTTATTGTATCCTGAAGATGACGTTTACACTTTGATACACGGAAACACAATGCTTCTTTTTTTAAATACTTGGCCTTCAGTTCGAAACTCCAGATCTGCTACCTTGAATGCTAAACAAATAGCAATTTTTAAGATAACTTTTAAACGATCATTTTCGTTTATTTTCTGATACTATCTCATCACTACATGCAGGCAGATGACCTCTCATAAGAAGCGTTGTGAATGTCAGGTCAAAAAAGTGGACCTAGATTGAAGTTACCAATGTCTCGCAATCCAGAATGCAAATTTTGAGCCTATTATGACCTTCCACTGTTTATTCAGAATTTAAGTTACCGATGTCTCGCAATCCAGAATGCGTATTTTGAGCCTCTTATGACCTTCCACGATTTATGAGGAAAATGAAAATCTGTAACACGACTGTAGTGTTTACTCTCAAAACGGAAGAGTACATTATTTTGAGAGAAATTTTGTAAAATGTTTTGTACAGACGAGATACAAAGGAAGTAAATGTGATACCCATTTTGTATTTATAACATTTTCATCAAACGACGTGGCCTAGTGATAAGACACTATACTCGTCGGCTGGAGTCTCTGTGTGGCAGTCAGTGTTCACGGTTGCGTGGATTCCCTAAGCTTCCGAATGCTGGCATGGTTCCTTGAGCAGGACACAGGTGTGTTTTTCTCCCAGACGCGGCCAGTCATAGGTCTTGCTGCGTCTCTAAGAACCTCAACGTCGTCGAGACATTAATTTCTTACCTTCTTAATAAATTGTTGGATCCATCCATTCTCTGATTACAGCTTTGACTAATGTCGCAAGTGCTTCTTGTAGTACGTAATTTATCCCACAAGGAATTTAATATTATTTTTTTCATAGATAAAAGAGTAGAAAAGGGAAATTAGTCTGCTGTTCTCGCCTCTGAAAGAACCACAACTGCTCAACAACATCGAACGAACTATCTAGGAAATGGCGTGAAGTTCATCGCCGTTTTTATGCTTACCATGACTGGGCTCCTCTCCCTATACTTGTCATTTTATCTTTTGATAGACTGAATCTATGCTATTCACAGACATACGCTCTATTGAAAAGATTCTGTACTGAGTTTATGCATTAAGACTCTCGCCTCCATAGTGGCTACACGCAAATTTAAAATAAATACAAAGAGAACCGCCTAAGTTACTTTCAAAGTTACTAGGTAACTTTATCAATATCTTGAACGTGCCATCAGATTCTAGTTACATGTCGGTCCACAGGGTGGGGTTAGGTTTCCTCTATAGTATGTAACTGAAATCATACTAACACCGTACCCATAGAGAAATCCAGCTTCACAAGGGTGTCAATCCCACAGTATAGCACAAGAATATCAAAGATCAACAAAATATGACAACTGTAACTACAGATCATCTGAAGTACCTCAGAAATCTTCGACACAGTTGGTAACCTCTTGCTTTATTCTTCTTCCTTGAACGTCGCCTGCTGAAAAGTTGCCCGCGCCCTACGTAGAAGTATGTTTTGTAAGAACAAAACGATTTCCCTTTGCCAGCACTGATCTCATAGCCTTCCCTCAAAGTACACGTCACATTTTATCTGGATGCTTGAAAGTAAAATTAACGTATATTTGCTGACACACCTTGCACCGTCGCGTCATCTGTTAGATACACTCTTGCGATTTTTTTTCTTTGAAAGCATCTACAGTAATTTGTAAGATCGTTAGCAGCGCCGTCATTTCTTCCAGGTACAAACGACTCAGTGGTCTATTTCAGAGCAGAGCAAACCAGCGTATCCATTGCCCATATAAGGATGAACAGCAGAGCCAAGACGAATCTTCATGAACTGTGATTATTAGACAGACACCGTCACATACTATCACACTTTGACCAGCATCGTCCACAGAAGTAGTTTGGTTTTACTGTTTTCACTAACATGCTTCGATATTAAGTTTTCAAATGTCAATAACAATCGGTTTCGAACCCGACAGGCATTACCGCTGCCTGTGAATCCAAGACCACTTCAGCGAGTTACCGTGCAGACCTAACGAAGGAAACTGCTTCTAGTGGACATTTCGAATCGAGCAAATTGCAGAGGCCACTAACCGGAGCAGCGTATAGAGCTGTTCGTCTACCCGAAAAATCTTGTGGGCTCCCTTCCTTGTCGAACTGCGAGGTGGTGTTACGCGATATTACGGTAGTTTATGCACAGAGCATAACATAAGCTAACGCTTGGTTCAAGACTCATAAAAGAGGGTTGTATACATGGAAGAATCCTGGAGATACTAAAAGGTATCAGATAGATTATATAATGGTAAGACAGAGATTTAAGAACCAGATTTAAATTGTAAGACATTTCCAGGGGCAGATGTGGACTCTGACCACAATCTATTGGTTATGAACTGTAGATTAAAACTGAAGAAACTGAAAAAAGTGTGGGAATTTAAGGAGATGGGACCTGGATAAACTGACTAAACTAGAGGATGTACAGAGTTTCAGGGCGAGCATAAGGGAACAATTGACAGGAATGGGGGAAAGAAGTACAGTAGAAGAAGAATGGGTAGCTCTGAGGGATGAAGTAATGAAGGCAGCAGAGGACCAAGCAGGTAAAAAGACGAGAGCTAGTAGAAATCCTTCGGTAACAGAAGAAATATTGAATTTAATTGATGAAAGGAAAAAATATAAAAATGCAGTAAATGAAGCAGCCAAAAAGGAATACAAACGTCTCAAAAATGAGATCGACAGGAAGTGCAAAATGGCTAATCAGGGATGGCTAGAGGACAAATGTAGGGATGTAGGGGCTTATCTCACTAGGGGCCAGATAGATACTGCCTACAGGAAAATTAAAGAGACCTTTGGAGAAAAGAATACCACTTGTATGAATATCAAGATCTCAGATGGAAACCCAGTTCTAAGGAAAGAAGGGAAAGCAGAAAGGTGGAGGGAGTATATAGAGGGTCTATAGAAGGGCGATGTACTTGAGGACTATATTATGGAAATGGAAGAGGATGTAGATGACATGGGAGATACGACACTGCGTGAAGAGTTTGACAGAGCGCTGGAAGACCTGAGTCGAAACAAGGCCCCGGGAGTAGACAACATTCCATTAGAACTACTGAAAGCCTTGGGAGAGCCAGTCCTGACAAAACCCTACCATCTGGTGACAGGCGAAACATCCTCAGACTTAAAGAAGAATATAATAATTCCAATCCCAAAGAAAGCAGGTGTTGACAGATCTGAAAATTACCGAACTATCAGTTTAATAAGTCACAGCTGCAAAATACTTACACGAATTTTTTTACAGACGAATGGAAAAACTTGTAGAAGTCAACCTCGTGGAAGATCAGTTTGGATTCCGTAGAAATATTGGAACACGTGAAGCAATACTGACCTTACGACTTATCTTAGAAGAAAGATTAAGGAAAGGCAAACCTACGTTTCTAGCATTTGTAGACTTAGAGAAAGCTTTTGACAGTGTTGACTGGAATATATTTCAAATTCTAAAGGGGGCAGGGTTAAAATAGAGGGAGCGAAAGGCTATTTACAATTTGTACAGAAACCAGATGGCAGTTATAAGAGTCGAGGGACATGAAAGGGAGCAGTGGTTGGGAAGGGACTGAGGGTTGTAGCCTCTCCCCGATGCTATTCAATCTGTACATTGAGCAAGCAATAAAGGAAACAAAAGAAAAATTCGGAGTAGGTATTAAAATCCATGGAGAAGAAATAAAAACTTTGAGGTTCGCCGATGACATTGTAATTCTGCCAGAGACAGCAAAGGACTTGGAAGAGCAGTTGAACGGAATGGACAGTATCTTGAAAGGAGGGTATAAGATGAACATCAGCAAAAGCAAAACAAGGATAATGGAATGTAGTCGAATTAAGTGGGGTGATGCAGAGGGAATTAGATTAGGAAATGAGACACTTAAAGTAGTAAAGGAGTTTTGCTATTTAGGGAGTAAAATAACTGATGATGGTCGAAGTAGAGAGGATATAAAATGTAGACTGGCAATGCCAAGGAAAGCGTTTCTGAAGAAGGGAAATTTGTTAACATCGAATATAGATTTAAGTGTCAGGAAGTCGTTTCTGAAAGTATTTGTATGGAGTGTAGCCATTTATGGAGGTGAAACATGGACGATAAATAGTTTGGACAGTAAGAGAATAGAAGCTTTCGAAATGTGGAGCTACAGAAGAATGCTGAAGATTAGATGGGTAGATCACATAAATAATGAGGAGGTATTGAATAGAATTGGGAAGAAGAGGAGTTTGTATCAGAACTTGACAAGAAGAAGGGACCGGTTGGTAGGACATATTCGGAGGCATCAAGGGATCACAAATTTAGCATTGGAGGGCAGCGTGGAGGGTAAAAATCGCAGAGGGAGACCAAGAGATGAATACACTAAGCAGATTCAGAAGGATGAAGGTTGCAGTAGGTACTGTGAGATGAAGAAGCTTGCACAGTATAGGGTAGTATGGAGAGCTGCATCAAACCGGTCTCAGGACTGAAGACCACAACAACATCCAGGGACTGACGAACCTTTTCCCAGCGTTCTAATGACAGTAAGATGAACCCTTCATCGAGAACATGGCCCCATCGCATAGTGGACGTGGTCCATGTGGGCAGGCCCGGCCTTTAATGGGGGAAGCTCCATCGGTTATTTAGCGGCGACACGGTAATCGGCAGCGTCCGTGACGCGCCATCCATCAGTTACAGCTGTGGCCCCAGCGGCCATCAGCGGAGTGGCCAAACAGGTCATCTCCGCTAGTGGGCCCCACTTACCGCATTACCTGCCGGATTTCTCCCTGCACTGCAGGTGCGGACTAACGCTCCTGTCCCTCCCCTAGTTGCGATACAGACATCCAGGCAGCCGCTGCCCTCTTTCTTCAGGCAATTAACGATGCAAACTACAGGGTTATTACAAATGATTGAAGCGATTTCACAGCTCTACAATAACTTTATTATTTGAGATATTTTCACAATGCTTTGCACACACATAGAAAAACTCAAAAAGCTTTTTAGGCATTCACAAATGTTCGATATGTGCCCATTTAGTGATTCGGCGGACATCAAGCCGATAATCAAGTTCCTCCCGCACTCGGCGCAGCATGTCCCCATCAATGAGTTCGAAAGCATCGTTGATGCGAGCTCGCAGTTCTGGCACGTTTCTTGGTAGAGGAGGTTTAAACACTGAATCTTTCACATAACCCCACAGAAAGAAATCGCATGGGGTTAAGTCGGGAGAGCGTGGAGGCCATGACATGAATTGCTGATCGTGATCTCCACCACGACCGATCCATCGGTTTTCCAATCTCCTGTTTAAGAAATGCCGAACATCATGATGGAAGTGCAGTGCAGCACCATCCTGTTGAAAGATGAAGTCGGCGCTGTCTGTCTCCAGTTGTGGCATGAGCCAATTTTCCAGCATGTCCAGATACACGTGTCCTGTAACGTTTTTTTCGCAGAAGAAAAAGGGGCCGGAAACTTTAAACCGTGAGATTGCACAAAACACGTTAACTTTTGGTGAATTGCGAATTTGCTGCACGAATGCGTGAGAATTCTCTACCGCCCAGATTCGCACATTGTGTCTGTTCACTTCACCATTAAGAAAAAAATGTTGCTTCATCACTGAAAACAAGTTTCGCACTGAACGCATCCTCTTCGATGAGCTGTTGCAACCGCGCCGAAAACTCAAAGCGTTTGACTTTGTCATCGGGTGTCAGGGCTTGTAGCAATTGTAAACGGTAAGGCTTCTGCTTTAGCTTTTCCGTAAGATTTTCCAAACTGTCGGCTGTGGTACATTTAGCTACCTGCTTGCTTTATTCGTCGACTTCCGCGGGCTACGCGTGAAACTTGCACGCACGCGTTCAACCGTTTCTTCGCTCACTGCAGGCCGACCCGTTGATTTCCCCTTACAGAGGCATCCAGAAGCTTTAAACTGCGCATACCATCGCCGAATGGAGTTAGCAGTTGGTGGATCTTTGTTGAACTTCGTCCTGAAGTGTCGTTGCACTGTTTGACTGACGTGAGTGCATTTCAAGCACGACATACGCTTTCTCGGCTCCTGTCGCCGTTTTGTCTCACTGCGCTCTCGAGCGCTCTGGCGGTAGAAACCTGGAGTGCAGCTTCAGCCGAACAAAACTTTATGAGTTTTTCTACGTATCTGTAGTGTGTCGTGACCATATGTCAATGAATGGAGCTACAGTGAATTTATGAAATCGCTTCAATCATTTGTAATAGCCCTGCACTTTGCACGCCAAGTAATTACTTTAACGGACGAATACGGATAAATTTTCTGCACTTCTGACAGCTGACCAATAACAAAAATAGGAAAAATGTTATTTTAATTGCTTAAAAATTAAGGAGCGTCTTATAGTCCGTAGCGTCTTAAAGTCCGTTAAGTACGGTAGACACTTCACAAAGCAGCAGGGTACTCCAGAACAGAACGGAGAAGACTAGTTAGGAGATCTGTTGTACCTTCTAAGTGTTGTGCCAACAAAACACCTTCTGTGGTTCGGTTTCACGCAACATTTTCTGTGTTGCGGTTCCAGCATGAATTGTTCGTAATTGTAATCTCTAGGTATTTAGTGAAAAGTGTGGTGTCGTCCGAAGATTGAGGTTCCGGGTTACCTCACGACAGAACCAGAAGCAGATGACAGTCGTTGCCAGTCGCAGCCACGAATGAGAAATGCCCGCGAAGGCCCTCCCTCGAGTGGTTCCATACGCCGCCGCTGCTGGAAGACTACTCGGAGTGCAGCGCCGCTCGCTCCGTTCCATGATAGCGGACTGCGAGAGCAGCATCTCATAACTCAGATCCGGCAGCGCTGGAATTATTAGTCAGAAGTGTGTGCCAAAGTAAATAGTTATACGGACATTGACATGTGACTGTCATTCAGTACTATTCAACGTTATTAACAATTGTTCTCGTATCCTGCGACAATAATATATGCACCGTATATTGTCATTCTTGGATGGGTGACCATCCAGGCCATCATGCTCTGTATGCGTTTTTCGGGGTGCGCTTAGCCTCGTGATGCGAATTGAGAAGCTACTCGACCGAGTAGTAGCGGCTTCGGTCAAGAATACCATCATAACGACCGGGAGAGCGGTGTGCTGACCCCACGCCCCTCCTATCCGCATTCTCCACTGAGGATGACACGGCGGTCGGACGGTTCCGGTAGGCCACTTGTGGCTTGAAGACGGAGTACTGTATATTGTCATTCAGGTGACCATGGATTGCATCCAAGTCGAGTAATCGCAGTTAAAGTGTCTTACTAAAGTTAACTAATATTTTATGTGTGTTGTGGAACCCGCACGACGTCTTCTTGAAGTAAATCCAGGTTTGTTACGACACACAGCACAATCTACAACCTTTAAATTTGTGTGATTTATCGTGTAACTGAAATGTAACGGATTTTCTGTTACTCCTGTGGAGGATCTCACACATTTCATTGCTTAGTGTCAACTGCCAATTTTCCTGTCACGGAGACATCTTGTCTAAATCATGACTTTCCCAGACGGTAAACGACAGCATCATCTGTTAACAACCTAAGAAGCCTTCTCAGACTGTCTCATGAATCGTTTATATAGATCTGGAATAGCATAGGGACAGTAACATTCCATTGGGAAATCTCAGACATTATTTCGGTTTCACTAGATAACGTCCCGTCATTTACTACGAACTGTGACTTCCTTCACAGGAAATCAGGAATCCTGACACACAAGTAAGACTATACACACTATGTCATTAGAAGCCAAGTAATCTCAAAAAGTCTTCTTGAAATTTAGAAATATGCTGTCGACCTGAGAACTCCTATCAATAACACTCGTTACTTCGTGTGAATAAAGAGCCCATTTGGTTTCGTAAGAACGATATTTTCTGAATCCATGTTATTTATTTTTCGACACATCATTCTCTTCGAGATATTTCATAACTTTGGATCAGAGTAAACTTCCAAAACCCTACCATAAATCTATGTCAATGATAAGGGTATGTAATTTGGTGGATTACATATTTGCTTTTTTGAGTATTGGTGTCCATTGTGTAATTTTCCATTTCTCAGGAACGGACCTTTTCTTGAGCTGGGTTGTACATGAATGCTAAAAATGGAGCTCTTACAGCAGAATACTCTGAGAGGCAACATCTTGGTGGTACAGTCTGGACTGGAATACTTGACTCAATTAAGTGACTACTTGCAAAGTTTCAAGAACCAGAATTAATCGAGGGACTTATAACAGCCCTTAATGTATCTCTGCCGTAACCACCAAGAAGTCAAGATTCAACTTGAAATGGTACAACTACGCCATTAGCAGTAACATTACCATGGTATCACTGTAAATAGGACTAGTTTTGCGAAATGAATGAAGCACAGTTTTAAGTGAACTATATAAAAAGTTCGACCGCCAGGATACTAATGGCCAGTAGACCTGTATTCGAAGAAGAGGCGCGATTGTAGCTAAAAAATCAATGATCAGTGAAGTTACGATCAGTGTTCCACGAGAAAGAACTGTTCGTTTTTTGATATTGATGTGACAGCTTTAGACAGTAACAATCTGTAGTCCCCAGAGAGCAGAAAAAATAGGTATCCTAGTTTAATGATGTTATTGTTACACTATGTGATCAAAAGTATTCGGATACTCCCCAAAACACACGTTTTTCACATTACGTGCATTCTGCTGTTACATACTGACAGGTACTCCGTATCAGCGACCTCAGTAGTCATTAGACACCGAGAGAGGGCAAAATGGGCGCTCCGCGAAACTCACGGACTTCGAACGTGTCCAGGTGATTGGGTGTCACTTGTATCATACGCGAGATTTCCATACTTCTAAAAATCTCTAGATTCACTGTTTCCGATGTGATAGTGAAGTGGAAACGTGAAGGGACACGTACAGCACAAAAGCGTACAGACCGACCTCGTCTGTTGACTGACAGAGACCATCGACAGATGAAGAGGGTCGTAATGTGTAATAGGCAGACATCCATCCAGACCATCACACAGCAATTCCAAACTGCATCAGGACCCACTGCAAGTAGTATGTTAGGCGGGAGGTGCGAAAACTTGGATTTCATGGTCAAGCGGCTGCTCATAAGCCACTTATCATGCCGGTAAATGCCAAACGACGCCTTTCTTGGTGTAAGGAGCGTAAACATTGGACGATTGAACATTGGAAAAACGTTGTGTGAAGTGACGAATCACGGTACACTATGTGGCGATCCGATGGAAGGGTGTAGGTATGGCGAATGCCCGGTGAACGTCATCTGCCAGCGTGTGTAGTGCCAACAGTAAAATTCGGAGGCAGTGTTGTTATGGTGTGATCGTGTTTTTCATGGAGGGGACTTGCACCCCTCGTTGTTTTACGTGGCACTATCACAGCACAGGCCTATACTGATGCATCTTTCAACGTGATCGGGCACCTGTTCATAATGCACTGCCTGTGGCGGAGTGTTTGGACGACAATAACATCCCCTGTAATGGACTGGCCTGCACAGAGTTCTGACCTGAATCTTTTTTTTTTGTCATCAGTCTACTGACTGGTTTGATGCGGCCCGCCACGAATTCCTTTCCTGTGTCCTGTGCTAAACTCTTCATCTCAGAGTAGCACTTGCAACCTACGTCCTCGATTATTTGCTTGACGTATTCCAATCTCTGTCTTCCTCTACAGCTCCCTCTAGTACCATGGAAGTCATTCCCATACATCTTAGCAGATGTCCTATCATCCTGTCCCTTCTCCTTATCAGTGTTTTCCACATATTCCTTTCCTCTCCGATTCTGCGTAGAACCTCCTCATTCTTTACCTTATCAGTCCACCTAATTTTCAACATTCGTCTATAGCACCACATCTCAAATGCTTCGATTCTCTTCTGTTCGGGTTTTCCCACAGTCCATGTTTCACTACCATACAATGCTGTACTCCAGACGTACATCCCCAGAAATTTCTTCCTCAAATTAAGGCCAGTATTTGATATTAGTAGACTTCTCTTGGCCAGAAATGCCTTTTTTGCCATAGCGAGTCTGCTTTTGATGTCCTCCTTGCTCCGTCCTGCCTAGGTAGCAGAATTCCTTAACTTCATTGACTTCGTGACCATCAATCCTGATGTTAAGTTTCTCGCTGTTCTCATTTCTACTACTTCTCATTACCTTCGTCTTTCTCCGATTTACTCTCAAACCATATTGTGTACTCATTAGACTGTTCATTCCGTTCAGCAGATCATTTAATTCTTCTTCACTTTCACTCAGGATAGCAATGTCATCAGCGAATCGTATCATTGATATCCTTTCACCTTGTATTTTAATTCCACTCCTGAACCTTTCTTTTATTTCCATCATTGCTTCCTCGATGTACAGATTGAAGAGTAGGGGCGAAAGGCTACAGTCTTGTCTTACACCCTTCTTAATACGAGCACTTCGTTCTTGATCGTCCACTCTTATTATTCCCTCTTGGTTGTTGTACATATTGTATATGACCCGTCTCTCCCTATAGCTTACCCCTACTTTTTTCAGAATCTCGAGCAGCTAGCACCATTTTATATTGTCGAACGCTTTTTCCAGGTCGACAAATCCTACGAAAGTGTCTTCATTTTTCTTTAGCCTTGCTTCCATTATTAGCCGTAACGTCAGAATTGCCTCTCTCGTCCCTTTACTTTTCCTAAAGCCAAACTGATTTTCACCTAGCGCATTCTCAATTTTCCTTTCCATTCTTCTGTATATTATTCTTGTAAGCAGCTTCGATGCATGAGCTGTTAAGCTGATTGTGCGATAATTCTCGCACTTGTGAGCTCTTGCCGTCTTCGGAATTGTGCGGATGATGCTTTTCCGAAAGTCATATGGTATGTCGCCAGACTCATATATTCTACACACCAACGTGTATAGTCGTTTTGTTGCCACTTCTCCCAATGATTTTAGAAATTCCGATGGAATGTTATCTATCCCTTCTGCCTTATTTGACCGTAAGTCCTCCAAAGCTCTTTTAAATTCCGATTCTAATACTGGATCCCCTATCTCTTCTAAATCGACTCCCGTTTCTTCTTCTATCACATCAGACAAATCTTCACCCTCATAGAGGCTTTCAATGTATTCTTTCCACCTATCTGCTCTCTCCTCTGCATTTAACAGTGGAATTCCCGTTGCACTCTTAATGTTACCACCGTTGCTTTTAATGTCACCAAAGGTTGTTTTGACTTTCCTGTATGCTGAGTCTGTCCTTCCGACAATCATATCTTTTTCGATGTCTTCACATTTTTCCTGCAGCCATTTCGTCTTAGCTTCCCTGCAGTTCCTATTTATTTCATTCATCAGCGACTTGTATTTCTGTATTCCTGATTTTCCCGGAACATGTTTGTACTTCCTCCTTTCATCAATCAACTGAAGTATTTCTTCTGTTACCCATGGTTTCTTTGCAGCTACCTTCTTTGTACCTATGTTTTCCTTCCAAACTTCTGTGATGGCCCTTTTTAGAGACGTCCATTCCTCTTCAACTGTACTGCCTACTGCGCTATTCCTTATTGCTGTATCTATAGCGTTAGAGAACTTCAAACGTATCTCGTCATTCTTTAGTACTTCCGTATCCCACTTCTTTGCGTATTGATTCTTCCTGACTAATGTCTTGAACTTCAGCCTACTCTTCATCACTACTATATTGTGATCTGAGTCTATATCTGCTCCTGGGTACTCCTTACAATCCAGTATCTGATTTCGGAATCTCTGTCTGACCATGTTGTAATCTAATTGATATCTTCCCGTATCTCCCGTCCTTTTCCAAGTATACCTCCTCCTCTTGTGATTCTTGAACAGGATATTCGCTATTACTAGCTGAAACTTGTTACAGAACTCAATTAGTCTTTCTCCTCTTTCATTCCTCGTCCCAAGTCCATATTCTCCTGTAACCTTTTCTTCTACTCCTTCCCCTACAACTGCATTCCAGTCGCCCATGACTATTAGATTTTCGTCCCCCTTTACATACTGCATTACCCTTTCGATATCCTCATACACTTTCTCTATCTGTTCATCTTCAGCTTGCGACGTCGGCATGTATACCTGAACTATCGTTGTCGGTGTTGGTCTGCTGTCGATTCTGATTAGAACAACCCAGTCACTGAACTGTTCACAGTAACACACCCTCTGCCCTACCTTCCTATTCATAACGAATCCTACACCTGTTATACCATTTTCTGCTGCTGTTGATATTACCCGATACTCATCTGACCAGAAATCCTTGTCTTCGTTCCACTTCACTTCACTGACCCCTACTATATCTAGATTGAGCCTTTGCATTTTCCTTTTCAGATTTTCTAGTTTCCCTACCACGTTCAAGCTTCTGACATTCCACGCCCCGACTCGTAGAACGTTATCCTTTCGTTGATTATTCAATCTTTTTCTTCCCTTGGCAGTCCCCTCCCGGAGATCCGAATGGGGGACTATTCCGGAATCTTTTGCCAATGGAGAGATCATCATGACACTTCATCAATTACAGGCCACACGTCGTGTGGATACACGTTACGTGTCTTTAATGCAGTGGTTTCCATTGCCTTCTGCATCCTCATGTCGTTGATCATTGCTGATTCTTCCGCCTTTAGGGGCAATTTCCCACCCCTAGGGCAAGAGAGTCCCCTGAACCTCTATCCGCTACTCCGCCCTCTTTGACAAGGCCGTTTGCAGAATGAGGCTGACTTCTTATGCCGGAAGTCTTCGGCCGCCAATGCTGATTCTTTATCAAAATTTAGGCAGTGGCGAGGATCGAACCCGGGACCGGAGACGTTTTGATTATGAATCAAAGACGCTACCCCTAGACCATGGGTCCTACCTGAATCCTATAGAACACCTTTAAGATGGTTTGGAACGCCGAATTCGTGCCAGACTTACCGAGCAACATCGATATCTCTCCTCAGTGCAGCACTCCGTGAAGAATGGGCTGCGATCCCCTAAGAAAGCTTCCAGCACCTGATTGAACGTATGCCTGCGAGAGTTTAAGTTGTCATCAAGGCTAAGGGTGGGCCAATACCATACTGAATTCCTGCGTTACCGATGTAGGGCTCCACGAACTTGCAAGTCATTTTCAGCCAGGTGTCCGGTTACTTTTGATAACATAGTGTGTCTTCTGCGTCATACACTGTGCTATGTTTACCACACCTGTATAGAAGAAAGTGCCGGTGTTTGTCTAACAGAAAGCATCCAGATAGTATACTCTCTCTCTTCTCATAAGATATCCATACCACCACTGCCACAATATATACATTATACAACTAGTCTGATCTCATGAAACTAATTCCATTTTTACTTAAGCGAATATACGACGGAAAACTGCAGTACACTGCAGTTCTCGGTGTAAAGAAGATCGTAATGGCGCCATCTAAGTGCTTAGTATTGGCAGCAAACCCCAGACCCGCCACTGCCACAATGTACAGTACACATTCTGACCTCGTGAAGTTGTCTGTATTCTTACTTACGTGGAGATACTTCGGCAGCTACGCTGCTTTCTGTAACAGCGATAGTAATAAGCACCACACAAGTGCAATGTAGTGCTCCGGTTTACAGTTAATTACTTATTACTGACAGAAAACATCATAACGGTGAAGAGTGTAACTGGGCTTTTCTAAAAATTGCAGGCTGAAATCTAGTAAATAAATGCACGCAGATTTTACAAATTACTTACTCTGTATGGACATTTAGACGAATTTCGAATAATATTTTCTCAATCTCATCTACTTTCTTAAAATTTCTTCTTTTTCTAAATCACAAAATTGCACAAAACTAATACGAATAACATTGTTATACACTCCTGGAAATGGAAAAAAGAACACATTGACACCGGTGTGTCAGACCCACCATACTTGCTCCGGACACTGCGAGAGGGCTGTACAAGCAATGATCACATGCACGGCACAGCGGACACACCAGGAACCGCGGTGTTGGCCGTCGAATGGCGCTAGCTGCGCAGCATTTGTGCACCGCCGCCGTCAGTGTCAGCCAGTTTGCCGTGGCATACGGAGCTCCATCGCAGTCTTTAACACTGGTAGCATGCCGCGACAGCGTGGACGTGAACCGTATGTGCAGTTGACGGACTTTGAGCGAGGGAGTATAGTGGGCATGCGGGAGGCCGGGTGGACGTACCGCCGAATTGCTCAACACGTGGGGCGTGAGGTCTCCACAGTACATCGATGTTGTCGCCAGTGGTCGGCGGAAGGTGCACGTGCCCGTCGACCTGGGACCGGACCGCAGTGACGCACGGATGCACGCCAAGACCGTAGGATCCTACGCAGTGCCGTAGGGGACCGCACCGCCACTTCCCAGCAAATTAGGGACACTGTTGCTCCTGGGGTATCGGCGAGGACCATTCGCAACCGTCTCCATGAAGCTGGGCTACGGTCCCGCACACCGTTAGGCCGTCTTCCGCTCACGCCCTAACATCGTGCAGCCCGCCTCCAGTGGTGTCGCGACAGGCGTGAATGGAGGGACGAATGGAGACGTGTCGTCTTCAGCGATGAGAGTCGCTTCTGCCTTGGTGCCAATGATGGTCGTATGCGTGTTTGGCGCAGTGCAGGTGAGCGCCACAATCAGGACTGCATACGACCGAGGCACACAGTGCCAACACCCGGCATCATTGTGTGGGGAGCGATCTCCTATACTGGCCGTACACCACTGGTGATCGTCGAGGGGACACTGAATAGTGCACGGTACATCCAAACCGTCATCGAACCCATCGTTCTACCATTCCTAGACCGGCAAGGGAACTTGCTGTTCCAACAGGACAATGCACGTCCGCATGTATCCCGTGCCACCCAACGTGCTCTAGAAGGTGTAAGTCAACTACCCTGGCCAGCAAGATCTCCGGATCTGTCCCCCATTGAGCATGTTTGGGACTGGATGAAGCGTCGTCTCACGCGGTCTGCACGTCCAGCACGAACGCTGGTCCAACTGAGGCGCCAGGTGGAAATGGCATGGCAAGCCGTTCCACAGGACTACATCCAGCATCTCTACGATCGTCTCCATGGGAGAATAGCAGCCTGCATTGCTGCGAAAGGTGGATATACACTGTACTAGTGCCGACATTGTGCATGCTCTGTTGCCTGTGTCTATGTGCCTGTGATTCTGTCAGTGTGATCATGTGATGTATCTGACCCCAGGAATGTGTCAATAAAGTTTCCCCTTCCTGGGACAATGAATTCACGGTGTTCTTATTTCAATTTCCAGGAGTGTATATCTAAAGATAAGAACTTAGCCCGCAGCTCGTGGTCGTGCTGTAGCGTTCTCGCTTCCCACGCCCGGGTTCCCGGGTTCGATTCCTGGTGGGGTCAGGGATTTTCTCCGCCTCGTGATGGCTGGGTGTTGTGAGATGTCCTTAGGTTAGTTAGGTTTAAGTAGTTCTAAGTTCTAGGGGACTGATGACCATAGATGTTAAGTCCCATAGTGCTCAGAGCCATTTGAACCATTTGATAAGAACATTTTTATTGTTAATAACATAGCTTCCGTATAGTTAAATCTTGCCGATTTTTTTCCAAGTTGTTGTCACCTGCAGATGATGCTCGCGTCGTTCTTCACTGATTATCTAAATAGTTCTCGTCTTTCATTGCAAAATAGCACTCGCATCGTCTGTCGCTGACAGTGCCTTTCTCGAGATCGTACATGAAACGTTTTTTGTGAAATGGAAACACAAGAAAGTAACAGTTAACTTCAGATCTATGTTTATTTGTATAGCTTAAAATACATTCATCTTAATTTGTGATATCGTTTGCATACTGAGAAAATTCTCTGTATTTCTTATTGGCAAACGACACATAGATTGCGAATGAAACTCGCTAATCCTTACAAAAACAAAACATACAAGGAAAGATATTACTTTATGCACGGATTAAGTCACACGGAGAGGCAATTAATTAGTCATTCGATCCGCATTCCATACTCTATGTAGCGGGAAGAAATTTTTTGCCGGTGCAGTCGTAAGTAGTATCTGTCATGCACTTCGCAGTGGTTTGCAGGGATGGATGTACATCGTTAGAGCGTGGCCAAAAATATGACAAAACCAAAAACACAACTCGTTACTATACCTACACTACTGGCCATTAAAATTGCTACACTACGAAGATGACGTGCTACACACCACGAAATTTAACCGACAGGAAGAAGATGCTGTGATACGCAAATGATTAGTTTTCAGAGCACTCACACAAGGTTGGCGCCGGTGGCAACACCTACAACGTGCTGACATGAGGAAAGTTTCCAACCGATTTCTCATACACAAACAGCAGTTGACCGGCGTTTCCTGGTGAAACGTTGTTGTGATGCCTCGTGTAAAGAGGAGAAAAGCGTACCATCACGTTTCCGACTTTGATAAATGTCGGATTGAAGCCTATCGCGACTGTGGTTTATCGTAACGCGATATTGCTGCTCGCGTTGGTCGAGATCTAATGACTGACAGCAGAATATGGAATCGGTGGGTTCAGGAGAGTAATACGGAACGTCATACTGGATCCCAACGGCCTCGTATCGCTAGCAGTCGAGATGACAGGCGTCTTATCCGCATGGCTGTAACGGATCGTGCAGCCACGTCTAGATCCCTGAGTCAACAGGTGGGGACGTTTGCAAAACAACAACCATCTGCACGAACAGCTCGATGACGTTTGCAGCAGCATGGACTATCATCTCGGAGACCATGGTTGCGGTTACCCTTGACGCTGCATCACAGACAGGAGCGCCTGCGATGGTGTACTCAATGACGAACCTGGGTGCACGAACGGCAAAACGTCATTTTTTCGGATGAATCCAGGATTTGTTTACAGCGTCATGATGATCGCATCCGTGTTTGGCGACATCGCGGTGAACGCACATTAGAAGCGTGTATTCGTCATCGCCATACTGGCGTATCACACGGCGTGATGGTATGGGATGCCATCGGTTACACGTCTCGGTAACCTCTTGTTCGCATTGACGCCACTTTGAAGAGTGGACGTTACATTTCAGATGTGTTACGACCCGTGGCTCTACCCTCCATTCGATCCCTGCTAAACCCCTACATTTCAGCAGGATAATGCACGACCGCATGTTACAGGTCCTGTACGGGCATTTCTGGATACAAAAAATGTTCGACTGCTGCCCTGGCCAGCACATTCTCCAGATCTCTCACCAATTGATAACGTCTGGTCAATGGTGGCCGAGCAACTGGCTCGTCACAATACGCCAGTCACTACTCTTGATGAACTGTGATATTGTGTTGAAGCTGCATGGGCAGCTGTACCTGTACACGCCATCCAAGCTCTGTTTGACTCAATGCCCATGCGTATCAAGGTCATTATTACTGCCAGAGGTGGTTGTTCGGTTCTGATTTCTCAGGATCTATGCACCCAAATTGTGTGAAAATGTAATCACAAGTCAGTTCTAGTATAATGTACTTGTCCAATGAATACCCGTTTATCATCTGCATTTCTTCTTGGTGTAGCAATTTTAATGGCCAGTAGTGCAATACGATGTAGTGACACCGCTGGCATTGAAAGCAGCTTCCAGTCCTCTCGGTCGTCTCGGAATGGATAAATACAGGTTCTGTGTGATATTGAAGGGAATCCTATATCATTCTTCCTGCGAAACAGTGGCAAGGTCAGGTAACGATGCTGTAGGTGGATAGGGATCAAGCTCCTTTGTCTCCAAAGTAGACCACGATGGCTCAGTAATGTTGAGATATGATGATTGTGGTGACCAGCGAAGATGCAACTATTCATCCTCTTATCCTAGTGCTCACAGAACCTGTCTTAGACGATGCGAGCGGTGCGAACACGGGTTCTGTCTCCTTGAAACACACAAGGAAGAAAATATTGTACCATGGATTGGACCTAATTAGCCAAAATGGCCATATAATCCTTGGCTGTAATTCGACCTTCCACAGTACCCATGGGGCCTCTGGAATACCTCGATATGGCTGCCCAAAACATCAGTCTTCGGATGTCAAGGAGACCACAGTTGGGAAAAGTGTCACAAAGAGTCCTGTACCCAAATGTCTTTCTTCCGTTGCTCCATAATCCAGATTTTATGGCTTCGGCACCACGTTTTCGTTTTACGGTAATTTTTTCTCTGACGAGAAATTTCAGAATTCTAGCTCGCCCTGCAATTCGTTGCTTATGCACTTTCCTTCGTGTTTTTTGGTGCTGACAGGTTACAGCGACTACGACGTTCAGTTCTGCAGTGACTTTTGCAGCTGTCGTCGTTTAATTTTATTTTTCGTTACAGTGTTCTTCAATGCCAATCCATCACGATGACTCATCATATACTTTCTTCCCCGTTGTGATGTAGTTCATGATAGCTGGCCGGAGTGGCCGTGCGGTTCTAGGCGCTACAGTCTGGAGCCGAGCGATCGCTACGGTCGCAGATTCGAGTCCTGCCTCGGGCATGGATGTGTGTGATGTCCTTAGGTTAGTTAGGTTTAATTAGTTCTAAGTTCTAGGCGACTGATGACCTCAGAAATTAAGTCGCATAGTGCTCAGAGCCATTTGAACCATTTTGTAGTTCATGATATATTCCCGCTTTCCCTTTATGTTGTAGAAATCTTCCGATACGGTGCCTGTTGGAACGCCAAACACTTGACTATCTTTTTTACGTAAGCACCCATCATCCGAGCAGCGACAATTTGCTCACATTTGGATGTATTTAGCTCCAACAAATGCACTCAAAGCAACACAGAACACTATTCTGACCGCTACAGACACTTGCAACGTACTGCGGACATTGCACAAGCGCAGTTCGTATTCAAATAAAACAGCAAGCTTGGCTAGTATCACCATTATATGTTCAAGCGTGCATTTCTCGCAACGTATCCATATTTTTGACCTACCCCTGTAGGTATCGATGAGGATGTGGATGTGGATGTCGATGTGGATACCGTTCACGACAACCTCTTGTAGAATTATGGAACATGTTTTATGCTCAAGAATTATTACGTTCTTGGAGAAGGTAAGGTTCCTCTATGAAAATCAACACGAATTCCGCAAACGAAGATCCTGCGAAACTTGGCGGGAAGTATCGAAGCAGATTTGCGACTGGATTCAAGACTTCCTTGCAGACAGAACTCAACACGTCGCTCTTAACGGAACAAAATCGTCGTATGTAAACGTAATTTCAGTTGTTGGGGTTGGGTTGTTTGAGGGAAGAGACCAGACAGCGAAGTCATCGGTCTCATCGGATTAGGGAAGGACGGGGAAGGAAGTCGATCGAAGCAGATTTGCGACTGGATTCAAGACTTCCTTGCAGACAGAACTCAACACGTCGCTCTTAACGGAACAAAATCGTCGTATGTAAACGTAATTTCAGTTGTTGGGGTTGGGTTGTTTGAGGGAAGAGACCAGACAGCGAGGTCATCGGTCTCATCGGATTAGGGAAGGACGGGGAAGGAAGTCGGCCTTGCCCTTTCAGAGGAACCATCCCGGCATTTGCCTGGAGTGATTTAGGGAAATCACGGAAAACCTAAATCAGGATGGCCGGACGCGGGATTGAACCGTCGTCCTCCCGAATGCGAGTCCAAATTTCAGTTGTAATGTAAGGAAGTGTGATACGAGCGTTACTGTTTACAGTATATGTAAATGATCAACTATGTAGAAAGCATCGGATGCTCTCTAAGTCTGTTCGCAGATGAGGCGTCTATAACAAAGTAGCAACGCCAGAGGATAATAACGATTTCCAGAATGACCTCCAGCGAATTGATGAATGGTGCAGGCTCTGGCAGTTGATCCTGAACGTAAATAAATGTAACATATTACGCATAAATATGAAAAGAAATCCACTACTGTATAGCTGCACTATTGATGACAAGCCGCTGGAAACAGTATCTGCTGTAAAATATCTAGGAGTAACTATCCAGAGCGACTTTAAGTAGAATGACCACATAAAACAAATAGTCGGAGAAGTGAGCGGAGAGTCGTAGGAAGAGTCTTAAGGAAATGTAACTCATCCACGAAGGAAGTGGCTTATAATGCGGTTGTTGGACCGATTCTTGAGTACTGTTCATCTATACGGGATTCTACCACGTAGGGCAAAAGAGAGAGAGAGAGAGAGAGAGAGAGAGAGAAGATAAAACGAAGTGTGGCGCGTTTCTTCACGGGATCATTTAGTCGGCACGAGAGCGTTACGGAGATTCTCAACAAACTCCACTGGCAGACGTTACAAGAGAGGCGTTGTGCATCACGGAGAGATTTTGAAAGAGACCTTTCCGGGAAGAGTCAAACAACATATTACTTCCCCCACATGCGTCTCGCCTAATGACCACGAGTAGAAACGTCGAAAAATTAGAGCCAATACGGAGGCTTAGTAACAATCATTCTTCCCCGGCGCTATTCGCGAGTGGAACAGGGTTGGAGAGCTCAGTTAGTGGTACAGAAAGTAACCCCGGCCTCACACCATTATGTGGCTGGCGGAGCACGATGTAGATGACAAATTGATTCCATATTTTTAGAATTCCAGAAGGCTTTCGACACCGTTCCTCACAAGCGTCTTCTAATCAAACTGCGTGCCTACGGAGTATCGCCTCAGTTGTGCGACTGGATTCGTGATTACCTGTACGAAAGGTCACAGTTCGTAGTAATAGACGGAAAGTCGTCGAGTAAAACCGAAGTAATATCCGGCGTCCCCCGAGGAAGTGTTATAGGCCCTCCTGATAAGAGACAATCTGAGTAGCCGTCTTAGATTGTTTGCAGATGATGCTGTCATTTACCGTCTTCTAAAGTCATCAGATGATCAAAACGATTTGCAAAATTATTTAGATAAGATATCTGTATAGTGCAAAAAGTGGCAATTGACACTGAATAAAGAAAAGTGCGAAGTTATTCACGTTACTTAAGGAAATCAGCTAAATTTCGATTACGCGATAAGTCACACAAATCTGAGGGTTGTGAATTCAACTAAATACTTAGGGATTACAATTACAGATAACCTAAACTGGAACGATCCCCTAGATAATGTTGTGGGTAGAGCAAACCAAAGACCGCGATTCATTAGCAGAACACTTAGAAGGTCCAACAAGTCTACCAAAGAGACTGCTTACACTACGCTTGTCCGCCCGATTCTGGAGTATTGCTGTGCGGTGTGGGATCCGCATCAGGTGGAACTGACGGATGACATCGAAAAAATACAAAGAATGGCAGCTCGTTTTGTATTATCACGAAATAGTGGAGATAGTGTCACAGATATGATACGCAAATTGGAGTGGCAATCATTAAAACAAAGGCGTTTTTCGTTGCGACGTGATCTTCTCACGAAATTTCAATCACCAGTTTTCTCCTCCGATTGCGAAAACAGTCTGTTGGCAGCCACCTACATAGGGAGAAATGATCATCACGATAAAATAAGAGAAATCAGGGCTCTCAGAGAAAAATTTATGTTCTCGTTTTTCCCGCGTGCCGTTGGAGAGTGGAACGGTAGAGAGACAGCGTGAAGGTGGTTCATTGAACCCTCTGCGAGGCACTTTATGGTGAATAACAGAGTAAAAATGGTTCAAATGGCTCTGAGCACTATGGGACTTAACTTCTGAGGTCATCAGTCCCCTACAACTTAGAACTACTTAAACCTACATCTACATACATACTCCGCAATCCACCACACGGTGCGTGGCGGAAGGTACCTCGTACCACAACTAGCATCTTCTCTCCATGTTCCACTCCCAAACAGAACGAGGGAAAAATGACTGCCTATATGCCTCTGTACGAGCCCTAATCTCTCTTATCTTTGGGGTCTTTCCTCGAAATGTAAGTTGTCGGCATTCAAATTGTACTGCAGGCAGCCTCAAATGTTGGTTCTCTAAATTTACTCAGTAGCGATTCACGAAAAGAACGCCTCCTTTCCTCCAGAGACTCCAACCCGAGTTACTGAAGCATTTCCGTAACACTCGCGTGATGATCGAACCTCCCAGTAACAAATCTAGCAGCCCGCCTCTGAATTGCTTCTATGTCCTCCCTCAATCCGACCTGATAGGGATCCCAAACGCTCGAGCAGTACTCAAGAATAGGTCGTATTAGTGTTTTATAAGCGGTCTCCTTTACAGATGAACCACATCTTCCCAAAATTCTACCAACGAACCGAAGATGACTATCCGCCTTCCCCACAGCTGCCATTACATGCTTGTCCCACTTCATATCGCTCTGCAATGTTACGCCCAAATATTTAATCGACGTGACTCTGTCAAGCGCTACACTACTAATGGAGTATTCAAACATTACGGGATTCTTTTTCCTATTCATCTGCATTAATTTACATTTATGTATATTTAGAGTTAGCTGCCATTCTTTACACCAATCACAAATCCTGTCCAAGTTATCTTGTATCCCCCTACAGTCACTCAACGACGACACCTTCCCGTACACCACAGCATCATCAGCAAACAGCCGCACATTGCTATCTATCCTATCCAAAAGATCATTTATGTAGATAGAAAACAACAGCGGACCTACCACACTTCCCTGGGGCACTCCAGATGATACCCTCACCTCCGATGAACTCTCACCTTTGAGGACAACGTACTGGGTTCTATTACTTATCTAACTAACCTAAGGACACCACACACATGCATGCCCGAGGCAGGGTTCGAACCTACGACCGTAGCGGTCGCGCAGTTCCAAACTGTAGCGCCTAGAACCGCTCGGCCACCCCGGCCGGCAATAGCAGAGTAATCACGTAGATGTAGATGTGGATGTAGACAGAGCGATGCGCCGTTTACATTGTGCCAGAAGCGCTGGCCAGTGGGACGGAAAGGGCGCACACGCGCCTACAGGCGTTCCGCCGGTCCCTTCTGCCGCGGGCCACACCGTGCCAGCCCGCAGCGTGACAAACGGGAGGGGGGCGCGGCGGTTTGTTTGCGAGCAATACGTTAGCCGCGGTGTCTGCAAGTAACTGCCCGCGCTTGGCAGGCGGCCCGGGCCGCGAACGCTCCCACACCCACACACGGGGCTTGACGGCAGCCGGGAAGCGGAGCCGACACCAGCCGCCCGGATACAAAGTGAGGCTGTAACCCTGCTGGCGTCGTAAAAGATACACAAGTATCTGCGGAACTTCGAATACACGTGAAGAAGCTCAGTCCGTAAACAGCCGTGAAGCTTAGTGAAAACTTGAAAGCGATCTCAAAGTTCGGGTCGACGAGGACAAAGGACGAGGTATGAGTGTGCAAGTGCGACGACGACGACGACGACGACGACGACGACGAGGATGACGATGGTGATTGAAAACGCTTAACGGCAATGGACATCAGCTCCGTTACTGGGTGTCAACGTACAGCTCTGAAGCGAATTGTGGTTTAAATTACTATCTCGAAAAAACAGGTCAGGTGCTAGTATGACTCGAGCACTGCGGGTTCCATACAAACTTAATTACGTATACAGACTGTTCATCCATTCCGAGAATCGAGAATCTCCATCATTTTGCCTGATATCGCTATTGCTACTGGCAAGATATTCGTCCCAGGGATTCCGAGGTTTTCGAGTATCTTTTTATTCTAGATTTGACGCTGGGTAAAAAGCGACGAAAGGAATGCTTTTTCGTATGATATAATTACAAATTAACAATTTTCGGATTTTTTTCTCGACTTGTGTTGTGACTGATGGCTCTCGATCTTCCACCGTAATCGAGTCCATCAACACGAGGTGGCAAATATGAGGCAGCCAAGGAGGTTGAAACGTGGGTTCTACTATGCGAAGACTGCTTGGTAGCTACAACAGGAAAACACAATTAATTAGCAGGAGCACAAAATAAGAAAGTATTTATTACTTAACTTTGCTGTAGTCCATGATCAGTTGGTTGACAATTATAGAAGACATGACTAGACTAAGCGTCTGTAGAATGAATAATTTACAAGTCACAAATCTTGCAGTGACGAATTAATCTTTCGTAATCTTGAATGTCGAATCCGGTGAATTTGAAGACTAACTTGGAGCGGAGCTACAAAGCCTTGATGGCAGTAACGACTGAGCTGCAGACGATGACTTACATCGGCCCTGACTGACCACTGAGCGCGGCAGCGAACTGTAGACTGGCACGACTGCACTACTCTCCTGCTGCACATGAAGTGGCCTAGCGGCGCCTCGCGGCGAGCGTAGGTTCTGCGACTGGCTGTCTACCCTTTGGATAGCACAGCCGTTCTTCTGTTCCGTTTATCGAGAGAATCGCATCCGGCGGATCGATCTCTCAGGCGGCGGTGTCGTCGTATGACTGACGACATCACAGTGACCCCTTGCTTCTTGCCAAATGATTCTAGGCCAACGGGAACACTCTGTAAAGTTTAATGAGTAAGTTTGCGAGCACAAAAATATGCGACTGAAATGGCCGTATCTACTGACTACATTGCCTTAGAGACTTTATTATACCAGCAAGGCATCATAGACTTCAGTACGTGACATAAATTTCAACTTTACACGTCTACACGTTCCTGAGAAAAAGGGTTTTAAACAGTCGGATAACAGACACACAGTCAGACTGACGGACGGACAACAGAATGATACTATAATGATTCCGTTTCTATCGACTGAGATACGGAACCCTAAAAATAAAACTGCGTGACTATTTTTTTTTGTTTCTTTGCAAGTACCTGTCTGTAGTCCCGCCAAACATTAAAATCTGCGGTCACAGTACCTTAATTCGCCTTTAAAGGAGCCGAAACAACATACAGTTGAGATAGGCTGTGCCATTTTTATTTGTCAGTTTTCAGTGTTAAACCACAAATTATACCCAGTTTATTGTTCTATATCATATTTGCTGTGGGAAACTTCCCAAGCGAATGTCTCCCTCAGATATAATTAACCACTATGTCGCTTACATATCGGTTGAGAGGACACACCAGTAAACTCGCCCCCCCCCCCCCGATTCTACAGATAATAGAACCCCCATGTATGAAACTGCTTCAAATGTGTGATTACTTTATAAATGGCTTAATCTGTTAAATAACTGACGTTAGTAATGAAAGTGTGAAAAGTGTAGAAAAGGTTTGAAATTATGCTTAAAGTTTGTAAGCAGTCGCTTTCATTATGAAAGACTGGATCAATGTAGTCTGGGTAGTTTGCGCTCCATTTTACGTTAAAGCAAGTTTTTCGAGGATCTAAATGTTTATGACGTCATATCTCGTGAAGCATGTGTCGTGCAATGATATAATTTTGCAGGTACATTCATTGGTGTATGTAGATACTCTCTGCAAATCTTGTTGCGGATAGGGTCGATAGTAAAGAAGAAATAAATTAAAACTTCATGCATGATGCGGCAGTTTGACTGCATCAAAAGCGAAGATGTGTGAAGGTTGTTCGAAGTCGTTGAGTGCTCTCGTTCTCAAATACAGGCAGCATGAAGTCTCGGTATTTCCACTCCATCAGTTACGTTGTCTTTAATTGAATAATTTTTTCATAAAGTTAAACTTTTAAAATAATACCTCTTAATAACTAAATTGTGGCAGCACTTTAAATTCTTAAATTCGGTCAACAATTACACGAAATATCGAAAATCAAACTTTTGTTGCCACTGAAAGCCATTAGATTCGCATGCTGGAGCTGGTACTATATTACGTGATATTCGCATAGTAGTATAGACTCTGCGGCATCAAGGAATTGTCACTGTGGCACTTATGAAAATCTGTGACGTGACTGAGTGTACACGAGACCAAGGCTTGAATACAGTAAGCTGCTTTAAATGGGTATAGTTTGCAGTAGAGGTTTGCACAGGTTAGACTAGAGTTGGGAACTGAGCAAAACCAGATGAAAGCTACAACAACAATATTGTCTTCAGTTGCATCAAGATAACGACGACAAGCTTCTGAACAATTGTTTCGTCTATCTACAGCTTGAATAAGCATGAAGAATAACGCTGTGAATCGGAAATAGACAAAATATGAAAAGTTTAAAAAATACTGCTGCTTTGTCGCTGAAGGTGGATATCTTGTTCGACTCAAATCCCCATATTTGTGGATAAATATCTTCTTGAACAACTTCTGTCAATCATAATCGTATTCTTCAAATTCTGGGAGGTGACAAGCACTACCATAGAGTGGCTTTTTTAAAATTATTTACCTATTATTATGAACGGTTTTAAAATATTCGGTCCATCGTCGAATTCAAGGTGCATCATTTTGGCCATTCGATATAACATTTGGTGGTGACACTGAATATTTATGAACCGTTCATGCAAATAAATTCATAAAAGGGGCCTAACAGTGGCTATGGAAAAATTAATTAACTATTTTCTTGTAATTCTAAACAATTCGGACGTGTCAATTCCTGCGCTGTAGCTAATAATAAAAGCAAGAGGTGTAAAGTAACATATATTGCAGACTTATGATAAATGAAACAAGAAATTTCGCTAGAAGACCACGCGATGTGAGTGATATGGGACCACTACACCGCTCTCCAGGTTATTACCAATTTGGAAAACCTGGAACCTCTCCTTCTCATTCATGCAGTTTCTCAGTTGGCCTCAGGAGACACAGTGCGCCCCGTTGCAGTCCTCTTACGAAAGAAAAATCATTGATAGCACCGGGAGTAGAAGCAGGGTTCTCCGAATGAAGAGACGCTAAGTATTTGGCTACGGAGACAGAATTTGGTAATGTGTTATGGAATTATGGAAGAATGACCATATACTAGGTGGATGGAAGGGTGCAGTTGTCATCCCTCTCTTGTAAAAAGGAGAGTGGGGTAACTGTGCTAATTACGGAGGGATAAATTTGCTGCCGCGCGGGATTAGCCGAGCGGTCTGAGGCGCTGCAGTCATGGAATGTGGGGCTGGTCCCGGCGGAGGTTCGAGTCCTCCCTCGGGCATGGGTGTGTGTGTTTGTTCTTAAGATAACTTAGGTTAAGTAGTGTGTAAGCTTAGGGACTGATGATCTTAGCAGTTAATTCCCATACGATTTCACACACATTTTAACATTTGAATTTTGATAAATTTGCTAAAAACAGCCTCTCTGACTTGTACCAGAATGACTGGCGAGAGACTACGAGGTATACACTGATGAGCCAAAACATTATGACCACCTACTTCAAAGCGTGTTGGTCCACGTCTGGAACGCATTTCAGTAGTGATTCTGCTTGCCATGGACCCGACAAGTACTTGATAGTTTTCCAGAGGTTTACGGCACCATATGCCTACGCACAGATCACACATTTCCCGTAATCTACGGCGGCTGGTTTGTGGGCGAGGACCTGACCCCCGACAGCGCCTCAGCTGGGTTTCACCAGATTCGGATAAGCCGAGTTTGATGATGAAGACATCAACGTGAGTTCACTGACATGCTCCTCAAACCATTGCTGCACGATGATATCCTTGCGACACGGACGTTTAATCTGCTGGTAGATGCCACCGGTGTTTGGGAAGACATCAAGCATAAGGTCCTTAATAGTGTTCACGTATTCCAGAGCTGGTCCCATGGAAGCTCAGGTGAATGTCCCCCTAACATAATACTGTTCCCATCCACGTGCATGTTTCGGGCGGCCGTTCGCTTGGATGAACGGCGTATGTAGGCACGACCACCGATCCTGTTTAACAATAAACGGGATTCATCCGATAAGGCGACACGATTATATTGATCCATGGCCCAATTCCGATGTTCCCGTACCCACGGTAATCATAATTGACTACATAGTTTGGTCAATTTGGGAACGCGCAGAGGTCCTCTTCTCGAAGCACCATGTTCAACACTGTGCCCTGGACGGTGGCTCCAAGACACTTGCGTATGCGCCAACACTGTACTCTGTCGTCAGATCCGCCACAGATCTCCGCCTATTCTGCTTTAGAGAGCGGATTAGCCTCCGATCCCCATGTTCTGTGATGAGACATGGTTGTCCAACTTCTTCTCGCCTACCCATGATTTCAGCATTCTTCAACCACTTTCCAAAGATGCTCACGACAGAATCATGCGAACAGCCGACCAGTTTCATCGTTTCCAAGATGCTCGTTCTCAGGCACTGGGCCGCAACAATTTGGCTTTTGACAAAGTCACTTAAGTCGGCGGATTACCGCATTTGTGCAACTTATCGTCGCTAGAATGGTTCCCCATCCATGTCTGCTCCGCTCATATACACTACATGATCAAAAGTATCCGGACACCCGCAAAAACATACGTTTTCCATATTAGGTGCATTGTGCTGCCACCTACTGCTAGGTACTTCATATCAGCGACTTCAGTAGTCATTACACATCTTGAGAGAGCGGAATGGGGCGCTCCGCGGGACGTGGTCAGCTGACTGGGTGTCACTAGTGTGATACGTCTGTACGCGAGAGATTTCCACACTCCTAAACATCCCTTGGTCCACTGTTTCCGATGTGATAATGAAGTGGAAACGTGAAGCGACTCGTGCAGCACAAAAGCGTACAGAACGATCTCGTCTGTTGACTGACAGAGACCACCGACAGTTGAAGAGGTTCGTAATGTGTAATTGGCAGACATCTATCCAGACCATCACACAAGAATTCCAAACTGCATCAGGGTCCACTTCAAATACTATGACAGTTACTCAGGAGAAAACTTGGATTTCACGGTCGAGCGGCTGCTCATAAGCCTCACATCACGCTGGTATATGCCAAACGGTGCCTCTCCTAGTGTTAGGAGTGTAAATACTGGACGATTGAACAGTGGAAAAACGTTGTGTGGAGTGACGAATCACGGTACACAATGTGTCGATCCGATGGCAGGGTATGGGTATAGCGAATGCCCGGTGTACGTCATCTGCCAGCGTGTGTAGTGCCAACAGTAAAATTTGGATGCGGTGGTGTTATGCTGTGGTCTTGTTTTCCATGGACGGGGTTTGCACCACTTGTTGTTTTGCGTGGCACTATCACAGCACAGGCCTACACTGATGTTTTAAGCACCTTCTTGCTTCCACTGTTGAAGAGCAATTCGGGCATGGCGATTGCATCTTTCAACACGATCGAGGACCTGTTCATAACGCACGGCCTATGGCAGACAGACAACAGTAACATCCCTGTAATGCACTGGCCTGCACAGAGTCCTGGCCAGAGTCCTGAAGAACACTTATCGGATGTTTTGGAACGCCGATTTCGTACCAGGCCTCACCGACTGACGTCGATACCTCTCCTCAGTGCAGCACTGCGTGAAGAATAGGTTGCCATTCCCCAAGAAACCTTCAGCCCCTGACTGAACGTATGCCTGCGAGAGTGGAAGCTGTTACCGAAGCTAAGGGTGGGCCAACACCGTACTGAATTCCAGCATTACCGATGGAGGGCGCCACGAACTTGTAAGTCATTTTCAGGCAGGGGTCCGGATACCACATAATTTATACACTTTCCGGACATCTGAAAAAGATGGAAACCGGAATCACATCCTGGGGAACGGATATCGCAGTATGGACAATAAACACCCGCCCTTTTGAGACAACCAGTTTATTTCATTGGGCGATAAAAGGAATTGCAATATACCATACCTGTATATAGATTGCATCCGCTGTGCAAGGAATACAACGTGGAAATCTCAGTTAATGGCATTTATAGTAGTTGAGACTGTCAGATCGAAAGTGTGTTTGGTTACGAATTTACAGTTTTGGTTATTTTCCATAACTTTTAGCCTACTACGAAATCTTGTTTCTTCCCGAAGTCTACGGTTCTAGGTCAAGAGGAGGTACCCTATAGGTCTCGATGAGTGAGTTAGCGAGTATCAAAATATGTTACATAAATGGCCGTATCTTTTGACTGCATTGACTTAGTAGAAGGTTCAATTGCTTACATCGCCAAGGGACATAAGCCTTAGAATGTGACACAAATTTCTATTTGATGCGTCTACACGTTTCTGAGAGAGATGATTTTTAATAGTCGGAGAGACAGACAAACACACAGACAACAGAGTGATGCTATAAGGAATCCGTTTTCACCAACTGAGTTGTGGAAGCCTTATGATACAATAGTAAGGCTCGGAAGGGGCAAAATGACTTTCTACGTATAAAAAGAGTGGGACCAGAAAACAAATTAATGGGATACTATATTAGTAGCACGGCTGAATACGATTGAAACAACAGACCATGGGAATGACAGAAGTAAATCTATTAGAAGCCTCTGAAATGTGTTATTGGATGATGAAGATAAAACGGATTGATCTTGGAAGGAATGCAGATGGCCTGCAGTGAATCAATCAGAAAGAAATCTTAATAAACAAACTGAACCACAGAGACGATTGGCACATACTAAAACAAGAATCACTGCAGGAGACTGTAACCTGAGAGACTGTGGAGTCTTTAAAATTCGATTCCATGCCTCAGCACGGCTTCGAACCAATGGCATCAACTGCTCAAAGCACTGATGCTTCTTCGGGAATGCAAACGACGGTTTACAACAGGACGGTTAAAACTGCATGTGCGGCCCTAAGACGCCGTCTCAGACACTATAAAATTATTCCGCTGGCTCCCTACACTACACGAACCTTTGATGTCTACAGATAATCGAAAAACCACACGGTAACAACGCGTTGGGAGGACCAGATTAACAGATAGGAGTGCAGATGCGAATCTGCTCGTACCGTCCCTTCAGCCCGTGGCTGACGGACACTGCAGATAATTCAGTACAGACGTCACAATCTGCCTCGCAGATGCAGCGTTAATATCATTAATTACCAAATTAATTCTGTTATGTTTATCTCAAAGCTGTGACACGATAAAGCCGTATGCGGTTATTTCAAATTAGTTTATCGACTGGTGTTGAGTGCCTGATTGAATGCGCCGCGTTATAATTAATTTTACACAAAAATACGGAATAATCGAAAGCGGATGCAGCCGGGACGATTCCAGGTTGTTCCAGAAGCACAGCACGACCGCCTCCTGCAGAACACAGAAGAGTTGTAGGACGTAGTGCTCACGCCTACTGCAGCTTAGGCATTTACACCCGCCTTACAAACACGATAAAGTGTGGTAGGCCGAGTCTGTTATTACGAGATGTGCCTGTGCATTATGTTTATTTATTATTTTGAAATTTATGACGAGTTTCCGTACTTAGGCCTCCCCATCAAACAATAATCTCGCCAGACAATAACTGATCACTTTGCAACGTCTGACTTACAAGAGTGGGCCTCGTATTTATAAAACGATACTTATGATGGCTTGTTAATCACTGACGTGAATTCGTATTACTGGTGGGGGGGGGGGGGAGGCGGGCTAACCTACTCTATACCCTACACAGAAATCACTAGAATCAACCCCCGGCCTCTTTGTAAGAGCTAAAACTCTCTTTCCGCCAGTACTGAAAAATCCCAAATATTGTTATTAAAAACACCGAAACATCTACACTGCGCTGAAGAATAATACAATCTAACAATTAAGTAAAAACTACGACGGAAAGTCAAAAATTATCAACACTTTTCATTCTACCGTTTATTAACATGAAGCTAGGGGTATACAATGCACATCAAATGGTTCAAATGGCTCTGAGCACTATGGGACTCAACATCTGAGGTCATCAGTCCCCTAGAACTTAGAACTACTTAAACCTAAGTAACCTAACGACATTACACACATCCATGCCCGAGGCAGGACTCGAACCTGCGACCGTAGCAGTCACGCGGTTCCGGACTGAAGTGCCTAGAACCGCACGGCCACCACGGTCGGCCAATGCACATCATTTTTCTACATAATCTCCGTCCTTCTCAATGCACTTGGCCCAACGGTCAACGAGCTTATGTAGTCCTTCCAAATAAAATGTTTTCGGTTGGTCGTGAAGCCACTTTCTTATCACATTTCGCACGTCCACATTTGACGCAAATCGGCGACCACGCAAAGCATCCTTGAGTGGTCCAAACAAGTGAAAAGCACTTGGAGCAAGGTCTGGGCTGCAGGGAGGGTTTTCCGATACCTCAAATTTCATCTTGTTGATGGTTTCAATAGTGTGACGGGCCGTGTGTGGCTGTGCATTGTCATGCAACAACACTTTCTTCGACAGCAAACCTCGGCGTTTGGTGCTTCTTTTCCAACAATTCACTATACCCCGTGCTGTTGATAGTCGTTCCCTTTTCCATGAAATCTTCCAGTATGGGCCCCCGTGAGTCCCAAAACACGGTTAACATAACCTTTGCTGCGGATGGCCCCGTCTTGAATTCTTTGCTCGTTGGCGATCCAGGTTGTTTCCACCTCACTCTGGCGCTTTGATTCAGGCTCCTATTGATGCACCCATGTTTCATCTCCGGTGACTGCTCAAAAATGCATCACCTTCGTTGTTGAAGCGAGTGAGTGAGTGTTGACAGACTCTAACACGGGTGAGCTTATGCTCGTCGGTAAGCTTTCTTGGTACCCACCTTATGGAAACTGAGCTCGTCGCGTATGATCTGATAGGCGGAGCCATGGCTGATGTTCAAAGCGGATGCTGCCTCATCGATAGAGATTCGCCTGTTCACCAGAAACATCGCTCGAGCTTGCTGAATGCGGTCATCTGTAGTGGAGGCTGACGGCCGTCCCGCACTCTCTTCATGCGTTACACTTGTTCCACCACTTTTAAACTTCTCGATCCATAAAAACACAGTTTTACGTGACAGTGCACTTCTCCCATATCACGATGATAGTCTGCGATGAATGTCTGCGCCTTTGACACCCTCCGACTAGAGGAATCGGATCCCCGCCCGTTGTTCCTCTTAGGTGCACACTTCTAATGAAGATGCCGTGCTATACGAGGTGTGGCTAGAAAAAAACCGGACTAGTACTGGTGAAACAATAAAACGAATGCAATAAGGCTGAAAGTCGCGTGGCCTGTCACGTGACTCTCGCTCCGCCTACTGCTCGAGTTTCATCTGCCTCCTGCACTCAGTCTGCTCGTGGCGTCTGTTTTAAGTAGTTGACGTTTTGTCTGTGCGTCGAAAAATGTTGAGTGTACAGGAAGAACAGCGTGTTAACATCAAATTTTGTTTCAAACTAGGAAAATCTGCAAGTTAAACGTTTGTAATGTTACAACTAGTGTACGGCGATGATTGTTTATCGCGAACACAAGTGTTTGAGTGGTTTAAACGATTTAAAGATGGCCGCGAAGACACCAGTGATGACACTCGCACTGGCAGACCATTGTCAGCAAAAACTGATGCAAACATTGAAAAAATCGGTAAACTTGTTCGACAAGATCGCCGTTTAACAATCAGAGCAGTGTCTGACTTAACAGGAGTTGACAAGAAAAGTGTTAGGCAGATTCTTCATGAAAGTTTCAACATGAACAAAGCGTGTTCAAAAATGGTTCCAAAGTGTCTCACAATTGAACAGAAGGAACGCCGAAGAATGATTTGTTCTGACATCCTGGAAAACATTGAAAGTGATCCCACCTTCTTACAAAAAGTTATTACTTGCGATGAATCGTGGTTTTTTACTTACGATCCCGAAACTAAACTCCAATCGATGCATTGGAAAACTCCTGGTTCTCCATGACAAAAAAAAGCACGAATGTCAAAATCGAAATTCAAGGCAATGATGATTGTTTTTTTTGACATCAAAGGGATTGTGCACATTGATTGGGTACCAGAGGGACAAACAGTGAATCAGCATTACTACATTAGCGTCCTGGCTACCCTACGAGAGCGAGTACGGAGAAAACGGAACGATTTGTGGAGAAAAAAGTCATGGATCCTTCACCAAGACAATGCCCCAGCTCACAGTGCGTTGTCAGTGAAGACGTTTTTGCCAAAACACAACATTCCCATCTTAGATCATCCACCCTACTCACCTGATTTGGCCCCCTGTGACTTTTTTCTTTTCCCTACAGTCAAGTCAGCTTTGAAAGGAACTAGATTTGAGACTGTTGAAGCAGTAAAAGAAAAAGCGACGGAAGTAATGTATGGAATTACCGAAAATGATCTGCAGCATTGCTATGAACAGTGGAAAATTCGTATGGAGCGGTGTAGAGACCGAGGAGGAGAGTACATTGAAGGAGATAACATGAAATTGTAAATAATTGTAAATAAATGTTTTTTCCAGCATCAGTCCGGTTTTTTTCTAGCCGCACCTCGTATGAGTATCTGCAACAGAAGGAAGAACAATGGCGGAAATAAGATCAAACTGTCGCACATTACCACAAAAGTATAACAATGACATGTGCGAGGACAGAAGACAACGTGTACAATGTAACAAATGTTATGGCAAAAGTGTAGATAATTTTTCACTTGCCCTCGTATTTGCAACATAATTAAACAGGAACCAAATAAAGCAACGCAAATGACATTGGGTCGGAAGATAATAGCGATGCTAGATGTGGTATGATGTTGAAGTCACTGACAGTTAAATTTAATGATTACTTCATCACAGTGTCAGCAAACGTTGCACAGAATAATGAATAACCAAATGCAGATACGTTAGGTATAACTGTGCAGACATCGCATGCGTCATCCAAATAATTTTAAAACGTGCAACAACTGAAGAGACTACAAAATTCGTCGGGTCACTCGACAGCAATAATTCTGCGGACTGTGATGTTGTTTCAAGCAGAGTACTAAAATCTTTGGCTGATTTGATAGGAATGCCCTTAATCAGCTAATGACGTATTTCCTAATGGACCTGAATATACTGTAGTAACATAAATAATGAAATAGGAGATAACGAATCATCTCTTACTACAGACTACCTCTACGTATTCCTTCCATTCTTTTCAAAAGTTTTTAAGATAGTGGCCTGTTATAGAAGCATTACAAGCTGTACATAATAAAATTTTCCCTGTTGGTATTTTTGTGATTTGTCCAACATTTTTCATTGTGTAGATCATATACTCTCTTAAACAAACTTAAATTTTGTGAAATTCATACTTTATAAACAACTGGTCTCAATTACACTTAGTATAAAGAATGTAGAAAGCAGTGCTGAACAATTCAAAAATAGCTGGAACGATAGACAATTTCTTTGATTAAGAAAAAATAACAATGGGAGTTGCACTGGTTTCAATTTTGGGTCCATTCCTTTCCTTATATTTGTGAATCATCTTCCATGTAACGTACATCAAGCAGAGTTGGTACTTTTTGCAGGTGACACAAGGGTCGTAATTAATCTCGCTAGAAAAAACACAACGCAACGTATTGCTAACAATGTGTTTCAAAGAATCGTTAAGTGGTTCTATGAAAACAGACTTTGAAAAAAAGAAACCACAAGATATACGCAGCTCTGTACAACGTATATAGTGACAGTGACACAACAACCATCAGTAAGATGAACAGGAGTCAGTAAAAAGGACAGAATGTTCCAAATCATGATATTAATACGTGAACATCGAAAACTGAAGAACCGATATTTAATATTTATTATACGAGCAGGCCAATGAACTTAGTGTAATTCGAAAAGTACTTCGCCATACGTTTGTCTAAAAATATATGACATGTGAACGTAACATTTGTCTAAAGATATATGACATGTGAGCGTAATCGTTAAGAGAGGTAAAAGGAAGCAGACATAGACACATAAGAAAAAACTTACCCTGCCTCTCACATGTCTACTAACTTCTACCACGTGTACCGATAGGCGCTACGGTAGAAAAATAACAACGTTTCGTGAAACCGCATTCTAACGACGTTCATGTTTAAATGTCGCAGGTGGTCTGTTAACAGCAAGACACATACTGGGGATCTGCAACGCCTCAAATACTAGGTCATGGCTGTTGTCAGCAGTGGAAAACAAAACATCGTAGTAACGAAACATTCGGGAGCAACAGACTGTACATGACGATGATTATCGGAGTCGTTTTTTTTTGCCTTAATTTTTTCTAAGGATAAACGGAACTAAAGTCTTATTCCTTTGCCACAGTTACGACAAAATTTGGAGTCATTTATTAATTTTCAGTTTCTTCATTTTGAATTGCTACGACATCCCTTATTATACGTAAACTATGTTAATTTCTGACTATGCCTCGAAGAAAAACACACTGCAATGTTTCGGTCTGAAAGACAAAGAAGTAGACAGACAATTTTTGCGTGGAAGACGTAATAGGAATAATGTGAACACTGATACTTATAATTCTATTGTTGTTTTGAAGGATACATTTAAGTGTGCATCGAACGTAATTACAAATAATTTTGAGAATTATAATTGTGCTTCGATGAATTTAAAGTTCAGATTTTGTAAAACAAAACATTTTGCGTCTGAAGTTAGTTTACGTGATATAACGACATTCATATACTGTTGTTGTAAGGGAAAAGTTCATTTGCCACAGTTAACACAGAATTTACCTTGAACGCTTATATTAAGGACTCCTGTCGAATAATTGTACAATTAAAGTGAAATCAAAGGATTATTTCACTAAATACAATTAGTCGAATTTAGTCCACAGGCAATACTAGTATCGATGAAAACTTCAACTGGAAGAGACATTACTGAGATACCCAAACAAATAAGTTCAGTAACTTTTACAGTCTTCACGTAATTGTTAGTTACGACAAAAAAAACAACAACTTAAATATGTAGCACATATCTACTACTTAATTTCTAATCATAAAAGAAGAAGGTTGTATACCTGGAAGAATCCTGGAGATACTAAAAGGTATCAGATATATTATATAATGGTAAGACAGAGATTTAGGAACCAGGTTTTAAATTGTAAGACATTTCCAGGGGCGGATGTGGATTCTGACCACAATCTATTGGTTATGACCTGCAGATTGAAACTGAAGAAACTGCAAAAAGGTGGGAATTTAAGGAGATGGGACCTGGATAAACTGAAAGAACCAGAGGTTGTAGAGAGTTTCAGGGAGAGCATAAGGGGACAATTGACAGGAATGGGGGAAAGAAATACAGTAGAAGAAGAATGGGTAGCTCTGAGGGATGAAGTAGTGAAGGCAGCAGAGGATCAAGTAGGTAAAAAGACGAGGGCTAATAGAAATCCTTGGGTAACAGAAGAAATACTGAATTTAATTGATGAAAGGAGAAAATATAAAAATGCAGTAAATGAAGCAGGCAAAAAGGAATACAAACGTCTCAAAAATGAGATCGACAGGAAGTGCAAAATGGCTAAGCAGGGATGGCTAGAGGACAAATGTAAGGATGTAGAGGCTTGTCTCACTAGGGGTAAGATAGATGCTGCCTACAGGAAAATTAAAGAGACCTTTGGAGAGAAGAGAACCACTTGTATGAATATCAAGAGCTGACATGGAAACCCAGTTCTAAGCAAAGAAGGGAAGGCAGAAAGGTGGAAGGAGTATATAGAGGGTTTATACAAGGGCGATGTACTTGAGGACAATATTATGGAAATGGAAGAGGATGTAGATGAAGATGACATGGGAGATAAGATACTGCGTGAAGAGTTTGACAGAGCACTGAAAGACCTGAGTCGAAACAAGGCCCCGGGAGTAGACAACATTCCATTAGAACTACTGATGGCCTTGGGAGAGCCAGTCATGACAAAACTCTACCATCTGGTGAGCAAGATGTATGAGACAGGCGAAATACCCACAGACTTCACGAAGAATATAATAATTCCAATCCCAAAGAAAGCAGGTGTTGACAGATGTGAAAATTACCGAACTATCAGTTTAATAAGTCACAGCTGCAAAATACTAACGCGAATTCTTTACAGACGAATGGAAAAACTGGTAGAAACGGACCTCGGGGAAGATCAGTTTGGATTCCGTAGAAATGTTGGAACACGTGAGGCAATACTAACCTTACGACTTATCTTAGAAGGAAGATTAAGGAAAGGCAAACCTACGTTTCTAGCATTTGTAGACTTAGAGAAAGCTTTTGACAACGTTAACTGGAATACTCTCTTTCAAATTCTGAAGGTGGCAGGAGTAAAATACAGGGAGCGAAAGGCTATTTACAATTTGTACAGAAACCAGATGGCAGTTATAAGAGTCGAGGGGCATGAAAGGGAAGCAGTGGTTGGGAAAGGAGTGAGACAGGGTTGTAGCCTCTCCCCGATGTTATTCAATCTGTATATTGAGCAAGCAGTAAAGGAAACAAAAGAAAAATTCGGAGTAGGTATTAAAATTCATGGAGACGAAGTAAAAACTTTGAGGTTCGCCGATGACATTGTAATTCTGTCAGCGACAGCAAAGGACTTGGAAGAGCAGTTGAACGGAATGGACAGTGTCTTGAAAGGAGGATATAAGATGAACATCAACAAAAGCAAAACGAGGATAATGGAATGTAGTCAAATTAAGTCGGGCGATGCTGAGGGAATTAGATTAGGAAATGAGACACTTAAAGTAGTAAAGGAGTTTTGCTATTTGGGGAGCAAAATAACTGATGATGGTCGAAGTAGAGAGGATATAAAATGTAGACTGGCAATGGCAAGGAAAGCGTTTCTGAAGAAGAGAAATTTGTTAACATCGAGTATAGATTTAAGTGTCAGGAAGTCATTTCTGAAAGTATTTGTATGGAGTGTAGCCATGTATGGAAGTGAAACATGGACGATAAATAGTTTGGACAAGAAGAGAATAGAAGCTTTCGAAATGTGGTGCTACAGAAGAATGCTGAAGATAAGGTGGGTAGATCACGTAACTAATGAGGAGGTATTGAATAGGATTGGGGAGAAGAGAAGTTTGTGGCACAACTTGACTAGAAGAAGGGATCGGTTGGTAGGACATGTTCTGAGGCATCAAGGGATCACAAATTTAGCATTGGAGTGCAGCGTGGAGGGTAAAAATCGTAGAGGGAGACCAAGAGATGAATACACTAAGCAAATTCAGAAGGATGTAGGTTGCAGTAGGTACTGGGAGATGAAGAAGCTTGCACAGGATAGAGTAGCATGGAGAGCTGCATCAAGCCAGTCTAAGGACTGAAGACCACAACAACAACAACAATTTCTAATGACATAACTTTCTCGGTTAATCAGTCACTTAGGAACAAAGTATTAATTGCACAAAAACGGGTATCGAAAATAATACCCTTATCTGGTAGTTACCGAATGAGGGTTAGATATTTTAAATACTCCTTTCCAAATTTTGTATTAGCTAATGAAGTTCGTTAGGTAAGTCTAAGGCAAGAATTACTTTCTTAACCTCTGGTGTCAAAGGCGTTGAAATCATTATTCAGTAGCAAATAGTGATACAGAGAACGCCATTGAAGTGGGAGCGTAATAATATTTTTCAGAGTTCAGACAAAACCAATACAAAATACCATTGTAAAATTTCACATTTTCCTACGAAAAGGTAATGGTATAGAAATGGTAATAAAGTCTAATCACAAACGAGTGAACAAGTATTTCCACAAGTCAAGTGTGAATAATACATGCGAAAACTTAAGGAAAATTAGCTCTTACACGAAGTCGAATTACAACGAATTACCGCAGGCATTTTAGTAATGAATAGCACATAAACGTAATCTTAGAAGCAAGTATAGACTGGGGGTGTTCTTTCGACATTGTTTCCCAGTTAAACGTAAGGAGAACTTGTTGTTGTTGTTGTTGTGGTCTTCAGTCCTGAGACTGGTTTGATGCAGCTCTTCATGCTACTCTATCCTGTGCAAGCTTTTTCATCTCCCAGTACCTACTGCAGCCTACATCCTTCTGAATCTGCTTAGTGTATTCATCTCTTGGTCTCCCTCTATGATTTTTACCCTCCACGCTGCCCTCCAATGCTAAATTTGTGATCCCTTGATGCCTCAGAACATGCCCTACCAATCGGTCCCTTCTTCTTGTCAAGTCGTGCCACAAACTCCTCTTTTCCCCTATTCTATTCAATACCTCCTCATTAGTTATGTGATCTACCCATCTAATCTTCAGCATTCTTCTGTAGCACCACATTTCGAAAGCTTCTATTCTCTTCTCGTCCAAACTATTTATCGACCATGCATACTTGGCTACGCCCCATACAAATACTTTCAGAAACGACTTCCTGACACTTAAATCTATACTCGATGTTAACAAATTTCTCTTCTTCAGAAACGATTTCCTTGGCATTGCCAGTCTACATTTTATATCCTCTTCGACCATCATCAGTTAGTTTGCTCCCCAAATAGCAAAACTTCTTTACTACTTTAAGTGTCTCATTTCCTAATCCAATTCCCTCAGCATCACCCTACTTAATTCGACTACATTCCATTATCTTCGTTTTGCTTTTGTTGATGTTCATCTTATACCCTCCTTTCATGACACTGTCCATTCCGTTCAACTGCTCTTGCAAATCCTTTGCTGTCTCTGACAGAATTACAATGTCATCGGACAAACCTCAAAGTTTTTATTTCTTCTCCATGGATTTTAATACCTACTCCGAATTTTTCTTTTGTTTCCTTTACTACTTGCTCAATATACAGATTGAATAACATCGGGGATAGGCTACAACCCTGTCTCACTGCCTTCCCTTTCATGCCCCTCGACTCTTATAACTGCCATTTGGTTTCTGTACAAAATGTAAATAGCCTTTCGCTCCCTGTATTTTACCCCTGCCACCTTCAGAATTTGAAAGAGAGTATTCCAGTCAACATTGTCAAAAGCTTTCTCTAAGTATACAAATGCTAGAAACGTAGGTTTGCCTTTCCTTAATCTAGCTTCTAAGATAAGTCGTAGGGTCAGTATTGCCTCACGTGTTCCAACATTTCTACGGAATCCAAACTGATCTTCCCCGAGGTCGGCTTCTACCAGTTTTTCCATTCGTCTGTAAAGAATTCGCGTTAGGATTTTGCATCCGTGACTTATTAAACTGATTGTTCGGTAATTTTCACATCTGTCAGCACCTGCTTTCTTTGGGATTGGAATTATTATATTCTTCTTGAAGTCAGAGGGTATTTCGCCTGTCTCATACATCTTGCTCACCAGATGATAGAGTTTTGTCATGACTGGCTCTCCCAACGCTGTCAGTAGTTCTAATGGAATGTTGTCTACTCCCGGGGCCTTGTTTCGACTCAGGTCTTTCAGTGCTCTGTGAAACTCTTCACGCAGTATCGTATCTCCCATTTCATCTTCATCTACGGCCTCTTCCATTTCCGTAATATAGTCCTCAAGTACATCGCCCTTGTATAGACCCTCTATATACTCCTTCCACCTTTCTGCCTTCCCTTCTTTGCTTAGAACTGGGTTTCCATGTCAGCTCTTGATATTCATACAAGTGGTACTCTTTTCTCTAAAGGTGTCTTTAATTTTCCTGTAGGCAGTATCTATCTTACCTCTAGTGAGATAAGCCTCTACATCCTTCCATTTGTCCTCTAGCCATCCCTGCTTAGCCATTTTGCACTTCCTGTCCATCTCATTTTTGAGACGTTTGTATTCCTTTTTGGCTGCTTCATTTACTGCATTTTTATATTTTCTCCTTTCATCAATTAAATTCAATATTTCTTCTGTTACCGAAGGATTTCTACTAGCCCTCGTCTTTTTACCTACTTGATCCTCTGCTGCAAGGAGAACTTAGAATTAGTAAATGTAATAACCATTCTTCAAATTACTGAATTAAAGTATAAGAATTAAAATATGTTAATGCACGTAAGTCTTTAATAACTGTAAACAACCAAACAGCAGAAAGTGGGAAGTTGAAGTTAAGTAAGTACGTTCCGGCTGAGTACGATGCTCCTTCCTTCTGGTCTTCGTTTTAACTTCTCGAAACGACGAATGATAAGTCAGTTCCGTACTGAGAATACTGAAACGGTCATGTGAACAATAATATTCCGGCGTTAAGAAATTTTCGCCGAGTTTATTTATTTTGCAAGGGGGCATAACGTCACACGGGGACGGTCGGAAGCGGATTAGGCAAATGAACTGCCAGATACACGACCCTCGCTCAAATGCTGCCGGTTCGATGCAAATCCCTGGGGAGCGAGAAATGCGCTCTCGCAGGTTCTCCAGGGCAGTTGGTCGAACAATAACTCTGCAATAAGGGCGCGATGTCTTCAGAGCACGAAAGCGTAGTTATACGTAACCTCTTTGAAGTCTGTCATTAGGTACCCGATAAAGGGCAGCATCGTGAACTTCATTATCATATTCACTCCGTGGAGTACACTGCACAGCTTCGGAAAATGCAAAGACATTGTGCTCTCATATTGTCGCCAGTCTGATTAAAATATTTGCCCTTATATCGACTTTAATACATTTAAAGAAGAACGAATTACGTCTCTGATCAAAGTAGGCCAGTTCCATAACTATTTGTCATGATCTTTGATACAAACAACAGCTGCATAGCACATGCTGAATGCTGGCAAAGTTTCGCTGTCACAGTCTAAAAGAATACAAAGTGTGTGAAAGTGTGTGAAGTGATGTACCAACTGGCCATGAAAATGGAAGCAGAGAGATACACTAATGAAAAAAGCAGCCCTTACTGTGCCAGTGAGCAACTTGCATCCATATCGACAGATAGACATTAATCATGGCGATACATTAAAGCATGTTCCATCTTCTTGTCACAGAGCCAGCACCCAGCATTATGGTAGAAGTAGTGATGTAACTTCCAGGAAACAATCTGAAGATGAACCTGAAAAGGTTCGAAAACCGTTTATGGAATAATAAATAACTGTCCAAAAAAGTGAGTGGTTGCAGTTCTACGTATTTGCATTCAATTAACAGTCACGGGTTCTAAAATATCCGTAATGGATAAGCCTAATCTTTTAAGGAAAATCATCTGATGTCCGACATTTCGCTTATCGTTCATGGCGATACCAGGCGGATGTTTTCGCTGCATTTTTCCCTTTTTATATATTTCTAATTTTGCTTTCTAAATCGAAAATCTGTTTCTCTTCCCTTATTTCTGTGTTTCGTATTTGGTCCATCAGTGTCCAGTCTTTGACTGCTCTGAGAAATTTCTCTTCAGCGGACGTAATGTTGTCTTTCTTCTAGAGTGACCATTTCTCACTTCCATATATAATACTAGCGGTACCGTGAATGTTTTATAAAGCGTTAGTTTAGTTTCCTTTCTGATTTTATATATCAGATTTCTGTGAATTGTTCCCCATATATATATAAATTTGTGAAGCTTTGTTTCTATGTCATGATCAGTTGATGGGAATATTTCAAATCCAAGATAGCTAAGGGATGATATCTGCTCCAAATTTTTGTCACTGATATCAGTTTTTTATCTTACCATGTTTTTCGTCTGAGACGCCATTACTTTTGATTTACGTGGGGATCCTATCTGTCCATATTCTTCTGCTATACTCCTGAAGTTACATAGCCTCCTTCGTAAATTAAAACAAAGACGACGTGGCTAATAAATGTACTGCTGCTCTAAACTGTTCAAAAACGTTTTGGAACACCTGGATATCTGTGAACGTGCGTGGCCTTAGAAATAAGGAAAAGGCGGAATGAAAACACACACCTATGAAACTAAGAAGCTGTAACTTTACTGTGAAATAAAGGCAGCCGTAAGATTCACTACCATGTTGCTCCACCCCGTGTATTGTAGGGAGACCGGGGCACGTTTACGCACGGGGCACGTTTACACAGAGCACGTTCCTCGGGAACCATTCTTGCTAGAGCGCTGCCCACAACGGAAGATTAGTAATGTCGTCTACTGAAGCCTCTCCCAAACTTTACCGCAGTAGATAAGTCAACGCCTCAGCACGAAGAACATGTTAATGTTTTTGAGGGAGGTTACTGAAATATCGTAATTCCTAGGGAGCATACTTTTTAGAATTGCCAATAGATAAATGTATGGTCGACTCCACAAGGTAGTTTTGTATAA